>NC_071469.1:52805120-55571787 GCF_028500815.1 Rissa tridactyla
TCCCTCTATGAGTTAACAACTCTCCTTTAACTTACAGCCTTTCCAACGCAGGTCAATCTCGTTTTCCTCTAGGCATTCATATAGAGGAGAGCATCTGTCTGCTGTCGGCTTCTCCTGTTGTCCATTGCTGTTTAACAATAGGATCGTTGAGTCACCGAGAGGTTAATGAAGCGCCTTTTTTTTTTTTTTGTCAGTGGTCCAATCTCTTTGTATAGTTGTGTGGAACAGCACACTGAACAGAAATAATGGGAAAATCTTGTTGGTGGAATGACCGGGATTGTTATTTTGCAATACCAGGGTAAAGACCTGCTTAAGCTTCAGGCTTCTAACTGTGTACGGGGTGGCTGATTACAAATCCCTCTGCAAGAACATTAAATGTGAGTTTCTCTGCATCTTTTGCGCTTAATGGTGTTGGAGCTCGGGGGATCTGAACAATTACAGTTGGTTCAGCGGTAGCTTCCCATATAGTGTTTAAAACAGTTTTGTTATGATGAGTCTTTAGGGGTTTGGCATTAGAAGAAGGGTGAATTGTAGCCCTTAATTATGAAGTGCAGGAACAATTGCAGCCGGACAGGCAGGCAGTGGTCCAGCTCCTCTCTTACTGGGCGAGCGATGCTTTTGTGCTGTGCCATCCCACTGCACAAATGACTGGAGCAGGCTGTCACTAGATTGATTTGGTTTGATCCCTTTTAGGAAAGGCTCTAATTTTGGATTTCTGACAGTAGTCCTTCAGGCTTCTGCCCTGTTGCTCTGAGCAAATGTGTTACTGTGGCTTCCCGTGTGGGATTAAAAACCAGCTATTAAATCCAGTTGTACTGGGACACCACTGGGAAAGTAATTGCGAGGAAAGACTTGAAGGCGCAGTGTTTTGCTGGCAGCCTGGTTCCTTTGCGTGTACAGGTGATGGAGAGCTTTGAGGAGTCTGCGGGAATTAAGCTTGGGAAGGTGCGGGATGGGGTTGTGCTCTGTGGCACGTGGGTGAGCTGTGACTTGCCAGATGGCACCCGGGGCAGGGAGAGACTTCTTTCCCCCCTATCTCTTATCCTGTGGGTGAGGGCATCACGTGCTCAGTAGAGCTGGGTGATGGTGGGACTTGCAGGAGTTCTTGCCAGCGGCACGGCTCCAAGAAATTCACCTTTTCCCTCCGACACACCTCTCCAGGCTGGGTTTCACCTATGGTTTGAGTCAAAGTACGCCCGATATCGCTGAGACATCACTCAGCCCCAGCCCTGCCTCCTTTCCAAGTGTGTTGTTTGGCGAAGACATCGTCAGGCGACTCACCAACCAGACTTGCACTGCGGTGTGCTTCCAGCAGAGCTTGTGCTGGGAAATGGAAAACACAGGACTCCTCCCCGGGACACAGCTCCACTTTTTTTTTTTTTTCCCCCCTCCCGGGAGCTGCTGAGCCTCCGTGGCAGCTGGTGTACGTATGGTAGTGCCTTCTCCTGTGGGGAATGTTAAAAATACACGCTACATTTTCCCTTTCCACATACCAAAATATATTAATGTGCTGCTGCTCTGATTAGTCATTTCCTCTTCCTTTGTTCCTTTCGCAACAGGGTGAAGGACTGTGGGCACATGCTTCAGTAAAATCTTGTATGGTTAAGAAGTCTGGTGCTAGATAGATCCTCCTGGTTTAATACCTGTCTTTGTTGGCAGAAGATGACTTCTGTTCTCAATCCATTAAATACACGCTTAAAAATAAGTCTGGATTAAGTCACTTTTATGGTATTCATACTAAGAATATCTTTGCCGGATTTATTTTTGTAGGGGAAAGAAATTCTAATATGAACGAAGTTAATACTCCTACCATGAATTTAATATATTCTTGCAGGAAAACTTCAGTGATACATTGCTGTAGGAAAATTTCCAAATTCTCTTGTTTATTTCAAGGCATCTTATCTTCCCCCTGTGCCATTACCTCTGTGCACCCCGAGTTCCTGCAAGACCTTGTTCAGCGTGGGTGGAAAACTTGGTGAAAGCCCCAGTGTGACACTGTTGGGCTGTATGTGGCTCAATTATGGGATAGCTTTGGCAGCCTCCACGCCGTCAGGGTGTGGAGGTACGAAGGTTAGTAAATTCAGCTATACGGACCTGCTTAAACATTGCTCCAAATGACTTGCCAGCCCTTCAAGGTTGGATTTTTTTTTTTTTTCTTCTCCATTGCTGCTGCTGCTTTGGTGAGAAATTTGGAGAAAAGCTTTAGTATTGGGTGGTCTGGAGACCTGCAGGACAAGTGGCAGGTTTAAAACTTTCTTGTGTGTCTGAAGAAATTCAAGTGAGTAGGCCAAAATGTGGTCTGACCAATATGGTTAAGGGAAAAATTGAATAGGAATTTGGAGAATCGAGCAATAAATTAAGACAGACCTTTTTGTAGGTATGTGCAAACTTCAGAAATATGTCCCCTAAACAAAATGCCATCCTCGTTAGCAATCTGTCATGGTTTTCCCATCGTTCTGGCACTGAGGACATCTGCTTTGCCCTGGATTCGAAGCGGAGGACAGCTTGTGCCTGCCCGGGGAGGTGAGACCCAGGCAACAGCACTGCTCCTGCCTGGCAGCCTGGGAAGAAACGGCGTTGGTGGGGTCGTGCGAGGCTCGCGGGGAGGTAAAATTACCTCTTCTGGGATACACAGGCAGATAATACACTTGGGTCTTTTCCTTGGCTATTTGCAGCTCTTTTATATAAAAACCTGGACTGTTTTTTTTAAAAATGAGCATTAGCCTCCCAGTACTCAGATGCCATTCATACTTTCACAGCAATCTGCTAAGGCAAAAAAAAAAAAAAAAAGCTGGACTGAAGGCATTTTCTTCCTTTGTTTCTGTCTCCTCTTATTCTACATTTATTTTTTTTAAATATAAACAAGAATACATAATACAGGAATGTATATTTAGGTAGTTATATTTACTATATACACTAGGAAAGGAAAAAGGTTTCTTTCCAGCTGTTTTTTATTTGCAGACTGCTGTGAAAGTATGAGAGGAATTTGAGTATTGAGAAGCTACTGCTTGTACCTGCTTTCCTCTGTCCTTCCATGCTTGCAGCGACTGAATTGGGTGTAAATAGATGAAAAGGCTGTAGCAGCCTCAAATTTCTCAAGAGATGATCTTCAAATCTTTTTACTTGGAATTTGAGGCTCTGCCTCATTTGTGGCCAGAGGGGGATCAATTGTGTAATTGCTGTGGGTGCTGTAGAGCTTGTTTTAATCAAGTTAGAGTATGGCAAAGGTAGGTGCAGAAGTCTCAGAATAAATATACTTATGCTGGTGCAACTTATTCCTGTGTCAGAAAAGGATTAAGCCGTGTTGGAGGAAGAAATCCTGGTACCCCCACAGCTGAGACTCTTCACCTGCCTTGTTTTGGCAGAGCCAACTTTGGGAATGACACTGCCTGCAGTTATGTCAGCAGATGGTGCAGGGGATGAGATGGGTGACCCAGCTTTGTCACCCAGCTGAAGGACAGTTGTGCTGGTAATGCAAAAACCCTGTGCCCTCGGAAAGGGTGTTGTGACGGCTGAAAGAGCCCTGGCAAAACCCTGAGAGAGCCTATCCGGGCTGTGCCGTGCTCTGCACCAGAGCTGCCGTGTCCTGTCTGCCCCCGGCTTTGGGAGATGATAGCTGTGCTCTGATGGATCCAAGGTGAAGATTATACTGTGAATGTATATTTATACAGTAGACTACAACAGATGTGAAAAGGCCTTTGTGGAAGCGCATAGTGGCTTTAAAGTTGTGTAAGTGGCTTGTGTGTGGTAAACCCGAGCTGCTGTGGACTGGCACGTCAGCTTGGCATCTGCAAACCTCTGTGAACTTTCCGGGCAGCTCATCAGGATAACAAAATAGGCATGGCTGATCCCTTCCTCCTGTCCAGGCGCTGGGCACAAACACATTTCAGGTGCGGCTGTGCGTGTTTAATGCGTCTGCCTGGCTGACCCAAGAGTCCTGGCTTAAATTCTCACCCTGTTCCTGCTGCTGGATGGGTTTGTGTTGCAGGAGACCCCTTGATGCTCAAAAACTACAGGACTTGCAGAACTGCTTCTCAGACTAGTGATCTAAACTCAGCCTTGGCTATTAATCTGCTAGCTTTGTCTCTTATTTTTAGTATGTAATCCTGCATTAATATGGCCTGGGCAAAACCCCAAGTTCTAGCATTGCCTGCAAAGCCAGAATGAAGGAGTTAATCAATGTTGGGTTTACGGCAAGGTGTTGTCACACCTTGAGCAAACCTGCCAAAGCCATGCATAGCAATGCAGCTGGGCAGTGTCGTGGTGAGAACAGCGGAGGTTGGTTTTAATCAAGTGGATATGTTGAGACTACTAGAAATGTAAACTTAATTCTTTTCTAAGTTGTGGCTAAAAGGTGCAGCTGGCTGGGTTTGTTGGCTTTGGAGAAGTGAGCCTTGACTGCTGCCCGGCTTCTACTGACGTCTTTCCTTGCCTTAGCATCAGCAGAATTGTTCATGCTGTTGGATTCCTATGGCTGCTTGTGCAGCCTCTTTTGCTGTTGAACTGTGCCCTTTGATAAAATGCCCACCATGGGGAAACAACAGATGTAGCTGGGGATCTTCTGGCTGGAGCCACTGCGGGAGCGAGCAAGTGACCTTGGCTGCCATCACCACCCGCTTGGGATGCGAGAAAAGCCACAAGCTGAGAAAATCAGTGTCTGTGTTGAACCTTTAGTTTAGAATTTACTGCTCTTTGGTCCTTTGTGAGAAAATGTAGTTAGCGTGTTTTTTTTTTCCTTCGTATTTTGAGAAGTGTAATTTCCCAGTTCTCCACGCACAGAAGTGAGCGGTGATTTGAAGAACAAATGTCAGATCTGCTCTCCGGGTGTTTAAATGCCTCTCAAATAGTTCATGGTGTTGTGGGCAGAGCACGTCTGTACACGAGTGTGTGATGGAAGGATCTGGGGAAGCCTCAGGAGCTCCCTGGAAATAGCGATGGGAAGATGCACGCTTGCAGCCTAACGCTGGGAGCCCTCTCTGGGCGTGGTCCTCCCCCAGCACCCTCCTGTTGGAAGAAAGAAGCCTTTGATCCTTTACAGGCACTTTGGAAGAAGGTAGTGTAAAGATAACTTGTTATCTTTTGACTTTGGAGATAATAGACGTGTGTTAGAAGTTAGTGATTTTAATGGAAAACTTGAAGTTTCTGGTGTCTGGTAGAGCCGAGGGTGCTTGCTTCTAGCCTTGATGGGTGCCAGTTTTTATTCGAAATAACTTGCTCTCGCGAATGTGAGAAATGTTTTGGTCTCCTGAACAATATCAGTGTCTTCATGCACATGTTTTGGTGAACCCCGCGGGTTGCTGGAGGGAAGGATCTGTGCAGTTTTGGGGTATTGGGGCAAGCTGCTGGGCAGCAGAGCAGAGCGTGGTTTTCCAGCCCGTTTCTCGCTCCGTGCCAACTGCATATACATGCATGCTTTTATCCCCGGATAAATTTGAGGTTGCTCATTCTGCTTTCACTGACGCTAATTCCAACTCTGGGCTTTATCCCGCAGCCCAGGTGGTTTCAGGGTGTCAGCTGCCTCCCGGAGAATCCCTGCCCTGCCTTAGCTTGTCTGAGCTCGCCTGGAGGGCTGGGCTGTGCTGGAAACCTCCTGCCTTCTCCCGGCAAACCCTTGTGGGAGGCACTGGGGTGCTCACTGCTTGGACAAGAGCAAGGTCATCTGCCAGACAGTGGTGGCAACCTCCTGTAGCCATATTGCGCTCTCGGCTTGCTCTTGGCATCGCTGCTGCAATTTGTCAGGTGTTGGCTCTAAAGATGTATTAAAAAAAACCAAACAAACCAAAACCTAAAAGTAAAGGCTTTTGTTGAAGCGAAGCTGCTCTTCTCTGGAATTTAATAAATAGTGAGTCTGTGTTAACTAACATCAAGCAACTGAGAGCAGACAGAGCCCAACAGATGGTACAAACAGTGGCATGTTTGGAATGGAAAATATTTACCTAGAGGGTATTTGAGAAGCACTGAGATTGTGCACTGCAAATGGCTTAATTGTATCAGTGTAATCAAGTGAAGGAGAGCAAGATTTATTGACAAGTCTCATTCTCCTCTTGCTGTTAGCAGTTTGTAGGGGGTGTCAAGCACTGCTGAGCTTCACTTGAACAGGACTCCCTCCCAGAGAGGAGAACTTTAATACGTGAATGGCTCAGTCTGTAATTTCGAGTGTCTACAGCTTTCTGCTGCTGCTGCATAAATCATGCTGTCAGGGCAAGTATTTAAATGAAAGAGACTCTGAGCTTGAACTGCTGTTTGTTATGCTTCCCCCCGGTCTTAGTTTTGAAAGGACTTCTGTAAACAGAGCATGGAAATAGAGCTATACAAGTAGAGTTTAGAAAGAATACAAAAAAAAAAAGCAGGTTAAATCTTGCCATCCAGGTCAAAACTGGCAGGGCCACTTAGCCCTTTAGCTGTTCTAGGTGGTGGGTGCTTCACATGCACCTCTTAGTTGTGCAAATTTAATGACTTGTGAGAAGACTGTGTGTGATTTTTTTTTTTTTTTTTTTTTTTTTTTTTTTTACTGGAAGCTGTGCCTTTTTCCTTACATAGGTGGCAGATGAGATTTATATGTGATATCTTATTTTCCTGTCTTAAAAATGGTGTTCAGGGGTAGCCGGCTCCTCACTGGTGTTCACTGGGCAGTGTGGTTTTTGGGAATGGGTAACCCTTGAATGGGAAGGTTGAGGAGGATGCTGAGTCATTGCCAGGGCTCCCTTTGTTCCCAGCGTTGCTCACCTGCTGAAATTAGCCAGGTGTTAATGAACTTGAAGCAAGTTTGATGGCCTGAAATCCCTGCCTGCTCTGACAGCTCGGCTTTCACTCGCTGCCTCCTGATGTCACCGTGCAGAAGCTCTGCTGTCCTCTGTCTTGTCTTGGGGCGTGAAGAACATGTCTTGTTTCTTCAGTGACATACAGGACGGCTTAAAAAAACCAAACCAACCAAAGCTCTCAACCTGCAGATTTTTCTCGTACTGTAGCAATGCTGATGTTAAGTGAACTGCCTTTAAGTTTTTCTGGCAGCCCTCCTTCCTAGGGAGCCCAAGAGTGCTTTAATTAGTTAATGCTCATGAACCAGCTCACAGAGAGCTGGTTGCTCCCACCGTGGCTAAACATCTTATTTAATTTTATATTTTACGTGTGGCAGATCTGGGTTTAGTTGCCTTGTCCAGCTCAAGCTGCTGGGCTTCCTCTCCCAAAGAGCTCTGGGGGAAGATGAGTTTGGGAGTGAAGCTGTTCCCAAGAGGATCCTCTTTGCAGCTGGCTGATACGGAGTGTGTTGCTTCCTGTGTGCAGGTTAAGGAAAAAATATTGTTATCTATTTGAGGAATTTATTGAATACAGATACTCCTTTGGGACTTCTTGCTGTATTCCTCGCGACTGTTGAAAGTGAGGGCTTTCTTTTAGTCAGCTAGCCAGCTTAAGAAAATCTCAGGGAAATACCCCAAATAAGGAAACTGTTGCCTTAGCTAAATCATATGTGGTATCTCTTAAACTGCTTAGTATTTTTTTTTTTTTTTTTAAATTACCTTGGTACCTATATTTTCCCCCCTTAATGTCAGTTTTTCAGAGAGACATAAATCCCTGGAGATTATGTGCATCTCAGGACCCAAGTGTTTCTAGAAGCTGTGCCTCTGATGTGCTGGGGCTGGGCTACGAGTGACTCATTAGCCAGATGCAGCTATAATTTATTTCTGTCTCCTCAAGTAAGCTAATCCCCTGGACCCGAACTGGATGAATATCCCATGAAATGTGGTATCTGTGCAGGGTGAAACTTGAGATTTAAATGCAAAAAGCGAAGGGTGTGTTACGAAATGCAGGGCAGTGTTAACTAGCAGAGGAAGTCAGGTGCAAGCAATAATACTGGAGCTCAGAAATAGTTATTTTCTGTGGCACGGGCTCTGTTTCGGGGAACAAAAGTGCGATTCTTTTGTTAAACGCAGGATGGGAACAGTGACCGAGTCTGCGCGCAGACTGGGACAGATGCGGTTTGTTCCCCTTTCTCAGAATGACTGAAGGGATGTTGTGAGTTCCTGACTTAACGAAGGAGACAGGAGCGTGTCTGCAAGTGGGGAGCCTGGCACGGGCCCTGGGCAGCCCGGCTCTGAGAAACGTGCCCAATAAATATCAGGTTAAATATCAATAAATATCATATATGGATGAAAGGTGAGTATTTAACCAAATACCTTGAACTTTAAACGTAGCTGAAGTCGCTGGGCCTGTTGTTGGCAGCAATGAGGAGGTGTGTACGTGCAGTTTCTCCCGGGTGTGCCTTGCTGGGGAGAGCTGTTGCAGCCGCCACCAGAAGTTGTCCAAGAGAGGGCTGTGAGTGAGAGAAGTCCCCTTGCAGCACTTCCAGGGGGGAGAATTAATATTTTTGTGAGGGTATCTCACGTTTCAATAGCTAAAAAGAATGGAAGGAATGGCAAAACTAAATCCTGAGCAGCAGTTAAGCTGGTATGCGTAATGTAGCATTCACTTTTTTCTGGTTTAATAAAAGGAACTTCTCTGTCCTGTTTCTTTTTGTATGGTGTAGGATTTTCCCCCCCCCGCCCAGATTGCTTCTGTTTTTTTTCTAGATGGCTTGTCAGTGTAATACAGAGGTATAAATGGGAACAGAGAAACTTTTTAAATAATTGTAGGTTGTCGGAGGGCAACTGGGAACCGTGTGTGAGCCAAAACACTGTCTCTTTACCCCCATGGCAAGGATGCCACTTCATAAAGATGTCTTGACAAGGGCCAGATGGTGAAGGATGTCATCTTGTCATTCTGCATGAAGGATACCAGCAGCAATGTATCCTTCTAGAAGTGATTTTTAAATGCCCTTGCTCATGCTGGGCTGAGATAGAAAACTAGTGTATAACTGTCAGAGTAGAGCGCTTGTTCGCCATTCCCAGGTGTTCTTAATCAATTCTAGTTACATTCTCAGGCTTTTACTTCATTTTTTTGAACTCTGCTTCCCTGGATTTGTGCGTTTGTAATTCCCCATTGGACTTTGGAGATCAAATCTGCATGCCTCTGATGAGTGTTTGGGGTGGAAGCCTTCATCTGCCTCACGCTCTGCTTCACCCTGATGAGCGAGAGGAGGACGGGAGCAGTGACTGAGTCTGATGCTCTGAAACTCAACATTGCCAGGCTGCAGGGTGCAAGCGATGCCATTCCACAAGTGGAGTTGAGTCGGGAGGGGAGAGCAGGGCGGTGGACGGAGGTTCGGCAGGGCTTTGGTACTCGGCCAGCTCTGAGATAAGACCTCATCTTGTCCAGTCCCTCTTCCCCACTCAGCCTAGCAGTTACAACTTTGTAGTTACAGCTCCTCTTGAAAGCAGATGAAGCTTTTACACACGTCTAGCCTCTGTGGTCTCAAAGCAACAGTCATTTTCTGCTTGTAACTTCGTCCTGCCTTGTCCATCACACCTCCTGACACTTGATGTCTCAAACTTCTACAACATGTGTTTTGCTAAGCGCATGATTCGAGCTGAGCATCTGGCCTCGGGCACTAGGAAAAGCATAGGGACGGCTGCAGGGTGGGATCCTCCCAGCGTGGCTGAAGCAATGGGATGAATTCCCAGCCAGCTGCGTGCTTCTGTATCGGCAAGGCAGAGGTGGACTTCTCCGGGATCTTTGTGGTTAGGTATTGTAAATTGTTGTGGTGATATATTGTAATGATCAACTTAATTACACTTCTGAAAATTCTGCTTTAATTACATATTTACTTTGGGGATTATCTTCTCCCGTAAGCATTCAATATTGACTTTGGCTGAGACAACTTTTCAAGATCTGCTTCCTTCAAGAGGTGACTAATATTAGATCACTTAGTGCAGGAAGCTGGTTTTATCAGGTAGCTGCAACTAATCATTTTGAAAGCTCCAGCTTAGTTGTGAGCATCTGTGCTTTTTCTTCCTAAAAGACAAGCTTTTCCTCCCATCCCTCTCAGCCCTTCTGAAACTTTCTGTGCTGGACGTAACTCTAGACCCAAGCCTTTTCAGTGAGCTGCACGTACGCAGAAAATAATTACAAACTGGGAGGAGACTTACGGTTAAGACAACTGATGAATAATTAGTGTATTGAAATGTTAATCTTCTGTTTGGATAACTTAATAGCCAAATTAGAGTTCCCACTCCCTGCTTTCTGTGCTGCTCAATGCACTGTACAAATATATTATCACAGTAACTCCTCTCTGTTACAACATACTATACTAAGAAATTATTACATATAACAACTCTTCCCTCTTGAGCTAGAGCCAGGCTCCAAACCAAGCTCTCACCAACGTGGCAGGATGGCAAGCCAGTTTGAGAGCAGCTTCCAGCACAGCCAGGAGTTGAGGTAAAGCAACCTTAAATGTAAGACTATCAGGTATTTAAAGAGCAATCCTCTGCCCAGAAGAAAGGAAAGCCTGTCCTCTCCCTGTACCATGCAACTTCATGCAACTACATGAATTTTATTCCCTGTTCTACATGAATTTTATTCCCTGTGCCATCAGTAGCCACATCTATTTTCTTTTTCTAAGCAGCAGTGGAAATACTCCAAGCAGTATTGTTTAAGATGTAGAGCAGTTCCCCCTCCAACTCTGTTGGGGTCATCTTGCTTGTGTCTAAGCCTATGTGAAGCTCTCGTCCTCAGCTTGGTTGAGGAGAAGCAGAAGGACATACTGATGTATAACTGTGCCTAGGGTCACTAGCGGTACAAGCTTCTCCGAGTGTTTTTTGGGGACCATCGCACGTCTTGGCTGTGTTGGGAGATGCTGCAGTTGGGCAGTGGCTGCAGAGAAGGTGATGAAGACAAGAATGGGTCTCCCCAGGGACAGTTGAGTTGAAGAGTCGTCTTTTCTTGTGTAGAGGGAAATGTAGTTGAAGCACGTGCTTTCCATGGTGGTTTTTTAAACTGAGTTGTTGAATTGGGAGTTGCACTTGCTTAATTACAGTTTTGATTGTTGTTTTTCAATAGTTGGTGCTTTTTTTTTGTTTTTGTGGTGTGTGGTTTTTTTTTTTTTCCCCCTGGAACAAACAGTCTGGAGAAGACTTGAATTCTGTTGTTGAGTTGTTGTTGAGACCCCATCCCTGGAGGTGTTCAAGGCCAGGCTGGATGTAGCTTTGAGCAGCCTGGACTGGTGGGAGGCGTCCCTGCCCAGGGCAGGGGGTGGGACTGGGTGATCTTTAAGGTCCCTTCAATCGAAACCATTCTGTGATTCTGTCTGCAAAAATCCAGCTCTGTTTGTAGTGATCAGTTGTTAAATAGGAAAATCTGGCTTGTCTTGTCCCCAAAGATAGGTTTTTAGCTTCATTCTGACTTCTTTAACTCTGTGGTTCCTGCTTTTTTTTTTTTAAAAAAAAAGAAAAAAAAAAAGAATGCTTGGGGCATAAGTTGTGTTTTCAGCAAATTATCATGGAGTCATTTGATTTATTAGTGCCCTGGAAGTTGTATGCTGTTACATGCACCAAATAAGTAACAGATCCCCCTGCTTTCCTATAAATGTGTGTAATTTTCATGAGTTTAAAACTGGGTTTTAGACTTCAAAAAGCAGTTTCGAAAATAGCTGATTCTTTATGGTTGACTTTATGGGCTCTCTCTCCCTCCTTCCCTCATTCCACTTCTGAAGCTGTCATAAATCTGGGAACAAAAGGAAGTTGAAATGTAACTCCCACTTGCCAAGATAAAAATCTTAATTCGTTATATTTGATTTACGACAAAAAAAAAAGTGTTGCTCTGCATATACTGGTCCTTATTTCACGGCCTCTGAAAGTGCTGTCTCATGTATTTCTGAAATCAAAAACTTTAATGTTATGGAATTCACTTAGAAAGGAAGAGTGAGGAAGCTGAAGAAAAGTAAGGAAAGAGGAGAACTACTCTCTTCCAAGATCAGCAGTCTTGGAAACTGCACTTCCTTCTTATCCTAGTTAACAATTTTGAAGCAAATGCTAAATGACTCCAGAAGTTGTTCCATCACTGATGCAGTTCGGTAACTTTATCAAAAGCTATTTTAAGGCTTCTTTAAAACATGGAGGAAGCTTTTTTTATTATTAAAATTGGTGGGGTAAATAATATCGAAGAAAACACGTTCAAAACCTAATTTTTCTTCTTTTTCTTTTTTCCCCTATAGGTTTTTTAAATATAGCTAAGAAAAAGCACAATGGAGTTTTATGAGTCTACCTACTTTATCATCCTCATTCCTTCTGTGGTTATTACAGTCATCTTCCTCTTCTTCTGGCTTTTCATGAAAGAAACTTTATATGATGAAGTCCTTGCAAAACAGAGAAGGGACCTAAAATTTCCACCTACCAAGACTGATAAAAAGAAAATGGAGAAGAAGAAGAACAAGAAGAAAGAAGCTCAGAATGGGAACATCCACGAGTCTGACTCTGAAAGTGCACCTCGGGACTTTAAGCTCGCTGATGCCCTGGGAACGGATGAAGAGCATGTTGCTCCTGTTCCCTTGAGCGTGACCGAAGCATCTACTGGCATTAGAGAACGGAAGAAGAAGGAGAAGAAGCATAAGGCTGTTCAAGATGATCATGTAACTAAGGAGTCGGAAGGATCCAAGTCTTCAGGCAAGAAAGTAGAACCAGTCCCTGTTACAAAACAGCCCACTCCACCATCTGAATCAGCAGCATCTAAGAAGAAGCCTGGGCAGAAGAAGCAGAAAAATGGAATGGGTATCTGATGTTGCATACGCTTCTTGCACAGAACGCCAAAATCGTGTTCTGCTTTTTGCAAGGCCACAGAGTGTCTCTCTCACAACTGTTCTGGCTGATCTCTATGGGGCAAAGCTCACTTCTAACCTTTTCCTTTTAATGAGCTGTTCACTTTTTCTCCCTGTTTTCATCTGGCAGCAATGCTCTGGTTTTCCTCCTCCCATCCTTGCTTTCCTTCC
Source organism: Rissa tridactyla (assembly GCF_028500815.1). Taxonomy (NCBI): domain Eukaryota; kingdom Metazoa; phylum Chordata; class Aves; order Charadriiformes; family Laridae; genus Rissa; species Rissa tridactyla. The sequence continues at coordinate 52,817,977 of NC_071469.1, forward strand.
ACTAAGGAGTGTTGAGTGAACAGAGTAGCTCGTATCTCTGCTTTGCTCTATGGTTTGGCTGCATTGCTCTCAAGCTGTCAACGTTTTGATTACCTGAAAGAAGATTTAGGTGTTTGCTGTGTGCATTCTGATGTCAAGCTATGAAAAAGTGGAGTCCTAAGAGCAGTTGGTCTGATAAGGAAGGGCATCCAGGGAAACTTTGTAGCAGCCTGTGCAAAACAAATCACTGTTTAAGTGCGGACTTCATGTACAAAGAGGTGTTTGGTGGCTGATTCATGGAAAGTAGCACTTAGAGCTGCTTCCCACCTCCTACACCTCTATAATTGAATTGAATTGATGCTAAAAGAATGGTCTAGTCATTGTAATGGAAACATCCAACCTAGAACGGACCAAAAACTGTAGTCAGAATCACCTGTCACTGTCTTGACTGTATCCTCAGCAGAAGTAGACATGTCTCAGTGTATTGACTCCGTGTTCTGACTATGAATAGAAGTTAAAAAAGAATAGGAATAAGTGAAAACCAAAGCATTTGCAGATCACCCTTTTGAGATGCGGGCATAACAGGTTTGCTACAGGGAGCGAGGAAAAAGAATGACATTGCTGCTTGATGTGGTGGATTTTTTTCTTTTTCTGAAAAAAGGGAGAAAAAAGACTCACCCACTATTAAAAAAAAAAAAAAAAATCTTGTTTGTGGGTGTTCTCCAAAAATCTCTGTGGCATGGTTAAAATGTGGTCTGCAAGCACTGTTCTGAGGGCAGCCACAACTAACTCTTATCCTTGATTACAGGAGCTAACACCATAACCCCGTATTGTGTGTGTTGGCTCTGACAAGAATATTATATAGCAGGGGCTGTCCAAAAAGATAAAAAATTTCTCACTAGAAACAACTTTTTAAAAGAACAGTTCCCTAATGTGAAAGACTTATTTTCTGCTTCTCACAGTCCCAGTAGCTATTGGGGGTGTGTGTGTAAAATACCCAGGTGGGTTCATGGAGGGGAATAAAATACTTCCTGCAAATGAGAAACTGATATGGGTAATGTGTGCTGTCTGCTCTGTCGCAGTAAAACCTGGATTGGGTTTATTAAACTGTTCCTTGCGTTGCTGTACGTTCTGCTTGCAGATAAGATTCCTGTCTGTCAAAACACTAGGTGCTGTGGCTCTTGACTCCTAAACCTTTCTGTTGCTTTGGGGTCTCGTCTGATATGGGAAGCATATGTGTTTGTGAGCGTGTGTGTACATATATATGGATGACTTTGTTCTGATTTAAAATACGTGGGTTTCTCTCTTCTGGGGGTGGACTTCGGTAGTTATTACAGATTGACTCACTTAAAAGTGATGATGAGAGTGTACAGAAGAGCATATTGTCTTAATTGTCTGTTACAGATGATCAAGATAGTAAGATTGATTCTGTTGTATCTCCTGCCAAAAAGCAAGACCCGGTCCTGCTCCACCAAGAGATAAAGCAAGAAAATGTATCAGGAAAGAAGAAAGTCTCTGCAAAGAAGCAGAAAGTTGATAACGGTGAGAATACAGTCTGTGACATAGGTCAGATAATCCTGATAAAACCTTTTTTCTATCCGTACTTTAATTTCCAGGTAGGAAAGATTGTTTAGCCTGAGATGCTGTGATTTTATGAACATCCGGTACCACTGCACACGGGATGATGTGCACCTTTCCGTGAGCTCTTTTGGATCCAAACATCCACCCTTGAATTGAGGAGTAATATGTTAGCTTAGAGTATAAGCTGAGCAGGCTCTAAGTTGCTCTGAGCGAGGCATGTCTAGAACTGCTGCAGTTGTCTGCCCCAAACAAGACTGCAATTTTTTTAGCCAGTTGCTTTGACCACGTTCCTCTCTTATTGTCCTTTTGTTAGCTAGCCATTGCTCCAACACAAACTGCTCATCTTTGCTGTCAAGGCTCTTACTGTTTGTCATCCCTCATTCTCTGCCAAGATGCTGTTTCTTGTCTTCTGTTGGCGCAGTCTGCCTCTGTGATTGTTTTTTCACAATGAGTGCCGTTGTGTCTGGGCCTTTGGGAAGAGCGTGACCATGAAGTTCTGTGAGGCCACCTTGTTAGCTTCTCAAAACTCTTCTTTACTGGGACAGCTATGGAGAAGTTGGCAGCTGGTGGACTGCTCCTGGAGTAGACAGTGTTGGTCACTGTTTCCATTATGCTTTCATCAGGTCATTAGGGTCCAGATCAGTTGTTGGCCCTGGTCAGACCAGGTTCTTGGAACCCTGGTGGGGTTCCAAGTAGCGTATGGTTCCTGTGTCTTATAAAAACTGAAAAACTTTCAGATTATTCCTGAAAGAAAACTACTGATGAGGAACCTGCTGTGTGATTTGTCTTTTACGGATGTTTTTGTGCTCTTCCTGATGCATCCAGTGCCCTTTCTGAGGGACCACTTCATGGACCACAAGCTTGTCTGTATGTGGCTAATACTCAAATAAGCGTCGATACCAGCTCAGCCAGCATTAAAGCTAAGCTGTCAGTGCTACACAGAAATAGCTCAGGCATTATTTGAATGCAAGCTCTTTTCTTTTAAAGCCACCTCTTCAAAATGACAGAGCAAACATTAGCTGTAGTGGGCATCCGGATTAGCCAAGACAGTACTATGGGGATTTCGGATGTTACTGACGCTGCAAGATGTCTCATTGATATTAAATAGACTTTTGAAAGGTGGGTAATAAAATGAGGAGGGAAAGTTAATAAGGAGAAGAAGGGGAAAGGTGAAGATGGTAAGCGGATTAGATGGTGGATAGTTCTGCTAGAGGAGAGCTCTCCTCACTTCTGAGTTTGCAGTGTACCTGCAGGTGTTTGCAGGCTGCTTAAGTGGAAAGACTCCCAACAGGTGACACAAATGGTCCATAAGCCTATTTTGCTTCTTAACAGCAGCCAGAATATAAAGTGTTTTCTAACCAGCTCTCTGGCAGCCAGGAGTGCGTGTTCGTCTGGCCTGAAACCTTGCATCCCACCCAGTTCCTCTTCTCTCTGGTCTGCTGTGTGGCATCTGTTGTCCATCAGCCTTGGGTCAATGAGCTTTCCTGCTGTGGCACAGCTCCACGGGTAGTGTCTCGTCCTGCAGGCAAAGTGGACCAGCAGCTCAGGCGCTGGACAAGCAGCAGATCCAGCTTTGTTGCTGGCTGTACGTTGTCCCTGGTCTGTCGCTCTTCCTCTCCCCTCCCCTGCTTTTGTCTCAGCAGCGCAGGCTGAAAAGCTCTTTGGGCAGAGGCTGATCATCAACCGCATTTATGCAGTGCTGTGTGAATGGAGGCCCGAGGTCGGTCAGTACCTCTGGGTACCTCTCTGAATATTAATGATGCCTAAAGCCTGCTTTGACAGATGAGATATCTTCATTAAGTGCAGTTGAGTCTGCATGTGAAATAAGCTTGATTGCTATCCCTACTGCGCAATCTGCCTAAACGGTTTAGTTCACTGGTGATGTAATCTGGGTGAGAATGCTGGTGGTAAGGTACCGGTTTTTAACAGAATAGGGGCAAAAGGCTTTACTATACTTGTGCTTCAGAGATGCTGAATGACTTCATATGCAGCCACAAGTAAACCGATCTCATTTGATGCCATGTTTGCAACTTTCTCATTAAAGTGAAATGAAAGTCAAAATCTAAAGGTTCTTCTCTGCTACTTGTTAAAATGCTAAAAGGCAGCTTTGGAAATAGAAATTTAATTGAAGCTATTAAATTACTATGCATTAGAGACCTTTATTTAATGAACTTACCTGAAGAGCTTTAATGAGTTAAGCTCTGAAGGATAATAGAAACAGAGAGTGTAACTAACTAGCTCTAGAGATGCTTTAATCCAACTCTCTTGTATGTTATGTACCTTTTCTAAAAACGTTGATGTTAATTATTACAAAGCTTTAACACATCCTGTGGACTTCTGATTACAGTTTTGGTGGATGAACCTCTTATTCAAGCAACTACATATATTCCTTTGATGGATAATTCTGACACTGGCACTTTGGAAAAGCGAGAAGTGGTTGAAGTAGCAAAACAAAACGTGAATGAGGGGATCCAGAAGAGCAGTGGCAAGAAACTGAAGAATGAAACAGATAAAGGTAAGGAACCAATAATGCGGTCTGTCTTAGGTCTGTCTTTCCTTTCCTTCAGCCTGGAAACCTGAACAGGGGAGGCATGCTGTGTATGTGGGGAGGGGTATGCTCTCTTATTTGCTTGGAAAAAGTGATTTGAGGAAAAGATTTGTGGTTGCAGGACACTGGTTCTTGTCTGTGCCTGTTTCTCCCCTGTCTTTGGCACTGTTGAAAGGGCGCTGCGCCATCTGAATCCTTTTAACGCTGACTGTAGGCTTTTGTATCCTCATAGCGAGCAAACGGGTGATCACAGACCACACAGATGCATGTGAGCTAGTTTTACAGTAGATAGTTCAGGCATCACTAACAGTGATGGACTCTGGAGCTTTCAACATGAGCTGTTGGAGTCTGTGTGAGACTGGGAGCGCAGCTCTAGGGCCGTTCGCGGAGCTAGTTTGGGCTGATGAGCCAGTGTGTATTTCTGAGTGCAGAACAGAGTTACCCAAAGCAAATCACTGGTGGAGATTGAGTCTGGCACTTCCCAGCAAGACTTCGGATTTTCCTTTTAATGCAGTTGGACTTGATTGGGACAGAGGAGCTTCCTTCATCCTCTCCTGTGGAGGCCTGGAGTGATTCATGAGCGGTGTGTCCCACCCTGTAATGCTAAATAGGCCACTGACCTGCTCAAAGCATGCCAAACTTAGTGAGCCATGAGGTGAGACCCTCAAATTTGTGCGCAGCCAGAGAGGAGAAACTAAGTGACTGACCGAGCAGTGGCTTCCTGCTCAGGTTTGTACAGAAGGTTGGCTTGCCAACACTGCCTGGTCACTGACTGCACTCTTTGAAACCTCTTTTTGGACTTGTCTTCTAAAATGCTCACTTGAAAGCTTCCTGGCGACTCTTTGTGGTATCTAGATTGGATTCCCACTTGCCTGAGGCTCCCCTTGTGCTTCTAGTTCAATGGCTGCATATTACTGCCCTGCAGCGTCAAAGCCTCTCATGTGCACCCGTCCCTTCTCATTTCCTTTGCAAGCTGTAACCTTCTATACAAGCTCCTAATTCTCCTGTGTCAGCTGGGATTTGCCCTCCCAATATAGAAATCTTCCCCCATTCTAACTGTAAGCTTCTTGGGTGCAAGGGCAAGATCTTCCTGCCTCGAGGGAGCACAGGGCTCAGGCTGGTCCAGGCCAAGCTGCGGTAGACTCCTGGCTAACCAGCCTCTGCTCCCAGGATTTTGACACATTCCTGGTAACAGCATCACATCATTCATGATGTCAGTGCAGCAGTGATGTGATCTGAAGCCTGTGGCCAAGACTCAGTTGGATTTAGGATGAGGAGAAAGCATGCTGGAAGTTCTCAGTGCTTCCCCCACACCTCCCTGGACGCTGTTATTCAGTGATTTGTTTCAATGCTCGGTAGTTTCTCTTAAGGGCTTAGTATCACCAGCACTTTATCGTTCTTCATTCATTTTTCAAACTTTGGAGAGGTTTGGGTTTGTGTGGCACATTTTTAGTACCTGTGATGGGAAACCTGGACGCTTCTCCATGAGCTTTGGGATGCTTTTTCTGAACCAAACACCACTTTTAAGATTTCTTTTTTTTTCCCCCTTCAATCCCTTCACGAACTTTTGCGCACTGGTGAATATTTGGCAGAGATACTGGATGCCTCGGTTTTGTGCTTCCACTTACTTAAGTTAGGGGGCCACCTAATGACCTGTGTGTGTGCAGCCTGTTTTTTTTATGCACAAGTTTTCCTGCAAGAGCATAGTTAGGTTGAATCCTGTTTCCTTGTTTATGTCTTTTTAAACACTTACTGATTTATTTTCCTACTGCTGAACTCCTCCTGCAGCAGTTCATTTCCAAACTTAAAATGATGGAATATTTTTCTGATTCCCGTATATTCTAATCAGAAATGTGCCAGTTCTTAAATTTGTTACCTTGTCTTTTGCATATTACTTGTGGAGCCAGGCTGTCCTTTAAACTGAGAGCTCACTTTGAATTACTATCACAATACACTAGAAAGGACTCTTCAAGTTTTCACGTTCATGCTATTTTTTCCCCACAAAATCTGTGTTATGCTTTTGTCGTCTTGCTAGCAACACTATAAATGTTACCAACTGCACAAACAAAGTGGTGGGATTTTTTTTTTCCTAAAACTGTCAGCTGGCAGATTGTTATCAGATTTAAATTGGAGATAAGTTGTTTTTATTGAATGTTCGTGACCTCTTGCTTCTTGGCATTTCAGACTGAAATTAAACGTAATGCATAATGATACCCTATCGCATGCTGTTTCGAGGCAAAATAAATAATTCTGTACGGAGTCCAAAGTAAATATATCCCCCCTTCTGTGTTGCAGAGAATGCTGAAGTAAAATTTAAAGACTTTGTAATGGCCATGAAGAACATGATCTTCAGTGAAGATGAGGCCCGTTGCATAGTGGAGGTGTTAAAGGAAAAATCCAGTGCAATTCATGATGTCTTGCAGAAGGTGAATGACTCTGGGCTGGGGGGAGAGAAGGCTGTTAAATAAGCAGAAGTTGCAAGAGATGCTGTCAAATTAGTGATATCAATGTTCTGTTGTGATTTCTGCATTCTGTTTTTGGGAGACTTTTTCCAGCTGGTCGGTGCTTGCTTTGCATGCAGAAAGCGATTGTCAGATGTCTTGTGTGCTGCCATCTGCCATCCCATGGGCTGGCTAGACAGGCTTTTGACCGCTCGTAAAGAGCAGACATAACCACGGAGAGTTGGGTATATAAGGCAGGGCTGCAGCTGCCACCTGTGTGTTGGCACAGGGGAAGGCTATCTGGTGACTTTCAGGAGTGATGTGTAAATGGGATAAGCTATAGTAGAAATTAAGAAAAACCTACTGTAGCTGTGCACTCGATCAACTATTTCTGTGTTTAAGTCTATAAATTCTAGCCTGCTGACTACTATGGATATTTTTCATAGGATTGTACGGCAGTTTGGATATGGAAAGGACCTCGGGGGGTTTGTAGTCCACCCTCTTACTTACAGGGCCAGCTCTGAGGTCAGCCCAGGCTGCTCAAGGCTTTAGCCAGTCTGGGTTGAAACCTTCAGGGACTGACTGCACCTGTGCCAGTGCTCAGCAGTCTTTATTTTCTTATTTTTAAATGTTTGTATTAAGACAGAAGAGAGTGGGTGACCACCAATGTCTTACAAATACCTGCTCCTCCCTCCCATGGCTCATTGCGATTGTCACTTTGTGCTTGTAACATCCTGTTTGTCACATTTGAAGTCTTGCAATTCTGTATTCTTCTGCAGATATGGTACCAGAACAGAAATGGGGAACTGGATGTGTGTCAATTCAAGTAACGCAATAGAGTAGCACGTCATATAATGTGGGCTGGAAGGGACTTCAGGAGGTCATGCGGTCCAACTGCCCAAAATGGGGTCAATGTTGAATTTGGAGCAAGTTGCTCAGGGATTTTTCCATCTGTGTCTTGAAAACCTCCAAGGACAGGGACTTCATGTTCTTTCTGGGCCCCTGTTTCAGTGCTTGACTGACAACCCAACAGTGGTACCCTTGCAATGGTATTACGTGTTTTATTTGGAATAGCAGCCAGCTTGCTTGCTGTACTTTTTTTCTTCTAAAGGAAGGTTTGGAGTTAAAGCTAAACCTGTAGGATCAAAGTGGATTCCTGGGTTTGTATACAACCAAGAAATGTAATTTTCTGTAGAGGGAAATGTATTTTCCCGGCTGTAGCTCATGCAAGACACTGATAGTGTGTTGCACTGCGTACGTACACAATACCACTAAACTTCCAAACCAAATTCAGAGTGCTTTTGTGGGGCTGATGCTTCTTTGCTTCTTCAGTTATCAGGCGTCACGGAGTGAAGTCTGAGCACAAGGCTTTAGAAGGTTTGCCCCTTCCCACAGTTACTTCGTTCTAGGGCCAGTATACAAGTGGCAGGGTTGTGGGGATCGTTCCTGTCCAGTTCTGTTCCCTGTAGGATCTCTGAAACTTTGTGTGTCAGTGTGCCAGCAAAAACGTAATTATGACAACTGGAGGCTCTCCTGTTGTCCATGAGTGTGGGTTGGACCAGGTGATCTTGGAAGTCCCTTCCAACTTCAATTATTGAATGATTCAGCATCTCTGTGTCTTTTTCCTTTATTTCTCTTAATGGCTGTTCTTTGTTTTCCCCAGTGCCACCACAGCAGCTCTCTTCCAACGCGGAAGCACCTTAAGAGCCCATTTATTCTCTTAATTGGTTTCAGTATGTTTGAAAATGCATTTCCTTCTCTAATGAAATCGGCGCTGCAGGGTCCATTAGAGCAGAATTGGGTACTGGTGGTGCCATGTACACCGTGCAGACGTGCAATTCGGGGGCAGGCGGGGCTGTTTCTTCCTCTCAAGTTTGCTCTGCCGCCTGCTAGCATGTTCTGCAAGTACCTCTGGTGTGTATCATCATTTTTGTGTACTTTTGCTGCAGGCTAGCAAGGCTGAGTCCGCTGCAGCTGTACATCAGCTACAAGACAAAGAGAAAATGCTCGCTGCGATGAAGGAGGAGGCAGCCGTTGCAAAGGAGCAGTGCAAGCAGCTAACCCAGGTAAATCTAAAGAGGTTTGTGGCTATAGAGGGCTGTGGGAGAGGAGCAGGGGTGTGTAGGACTTGCAGGCAGCAAACGCTGGTTTGCTGAGCTTAGTATAAATTGAAAGGTGGAGGTTTTTACATTGGGAAAGCTTACCAAGACACTATGTTTCATTTTATGATGCTATTAATGCATTTATGCAGAGCTATTTCCCAGTAGTTTTTCCAGAGAGTTCATTTACTGAAATTTTCAAGCTGAGACTCTCTTTCTTTTCAGAAGGCTACTGTAAGAACATTTCCTTCATGAGTGTTGTACGGTTTTGTGGATGCAAATATTAAACAACTTTTCTGCATCGCATTTTTAATTTGGTATGTCTTCCAGCCTTAACATGCTTGTGTGCTGTTTGGCACAACAATTATCAGTTCTCTTCAAGAAGGTAGCCGCAGAAAGTGCAGGCTGCCTGCCTAGCCCCTTGAGTTGCTGCTCTGATTGCTTTAGACTTACAGGGTTGCTGATGCACCACTGTCAAGGCTAGTTTTTGAAACTTGACTTCTTTTCATTTAGTGAAGATTTCAGAGGAAAGTAGTTACGGTAGAGCAAATAATTAGGCAGATATGGAGTAAATTGGAGCCTTTTGGGGGGAGGATTCTTGTGTTTTGGCTAGTTTGGAAGCACACGGGCATTAGGCACGGGAAGGTCATGTTGTGGGACAAAAGTTAGGCACAGAAAGCCCTAAAGATGGTAGCAGAGTGGCCAGAGGACACGGGAGATGGGAGCCTTGGCAGATGAGAAGAAGAGAGTGGATATTGTGTGAGCTCCTGGCAGGGCACAGGTAGGTGTTTATGTGATTGAGAGGTTTGTGATAGTCAATATATAGAGAAAGGACTTGTGATGTTCTGAGGGGCAAGAAGCAGCTCTGTTTCAGGATTGCAGGATGAAGGGGGGGAGGTTTCTGCTGGTGGAGAAGCAGAGGGAATGTAGGAAGGAGCCTGGTGTGGGGGAAGCTGATGCAGCTGGGGAGAAGAACATTTGCAAAGTGGTGCCTGTGAAGGCAAGGCAGGTTCTGCAGAGGAATAGGGGTCACTGGGGGTTTTGCCATCTTGACTTGGGGAGGGAAGGGAGAAAGAGAAATTAATGGGCATTCCTGAAAGCTGGGAGAAGATGGGCAAAAACAAAGTTGCTGCCGTGCTAGAATATCAGGGGGAAAAGCTCAGCTTGACAGAAAGCTCTTACCTTCTAATTAATATGTTTCTCTGAAAAGACTGCCAAAAGCCATAGAGGGACTTCAAGGTGCAGAAATGTCTCTGCAGGGGTGTTGATAAAAATGATAACTGGAGAGGATAAATGAGAGCACGAGGTGCGTGACTTCAGAGGTATTTGGCAAAGCATGAGTGAGGTGAAAGTTAATCTTCCCAGGATCTCCGCACAGCTCTGACAGGGTCACTGGGGGCTGCAGGTGGATGGTGGAACTGATGGAGGGGTAGGAGGAAGCTGCAATACGTCCTGGTGCCCTTATATTTGTTGCATCTCATCAGATGCAAATATAACACGGAGAAGGCTTTGTGCCGAGCTGTTTGCACTGTATTTGCAAAAGTGACTTAAAACTTGGGCTGTGACTTGGGTTCCTAAATGCCTCTGTGAACATGGGCTTGGGAACTCGGGTCCCTTATTTCATTCGGGGGGAGCAGCCTCCTGAAGCTAGTAAGTTGGACCTAAAAGAGAGAATAGCTTTTATTTAAATTAAAATGGGGAAGAAGCTATCATGACTCTGAAGAGATGGAGGGTATTCAGGCTAATAATTTAGAGCACTTAAATTATGTGTCAAGGCTCTCTGGCACGGTGAGGAGCTGCGTGCTGTGTTGTGTAGATGGAGACACCTGAAACTTGGATGCTACAAATACTTCGTTCTGCCACAGGAGCTTGCTGAAAGCTGCACTTAATGTTTTTGCTTACTACACCAAGTGCATTTATATTGCAGAGGAGCAGCTCTATGGATTTCCCAGGTGTCTGGGTTGAATTACAGGCTAACAAATGATTAATCTAAATAGCAATGTGTATTTTCATTTGAAAGCTATAATACGGCATCATGCTGGTGGGATTCAGGGTGTCTCTGGCTGTTGCTGGGTACTAATAGCCCATCTCCTCTGGCAAAACTGTTGGCTTTGCAACGTGCTACAAAGCAATTACTTGCTTTCAAATGCCCTCTTCTTTTGCTACAGTTCTTTACCTACGTTATTGTGTTTTGCAAAACTTGGGGTTGTCGCAGTTCTTTAGCAAAACAGAAGAATGCAGGTAAATTTGGGATGAAAATCTAAGCTCTGCCCTGTGTGATATCCATGGTTTTAATTGTTAGCACTGTGTAATTTGGCCAAACTCGATAGAAATAAGTCTCCAGCTCTTCTAAGACAACAGAAGATCAGTGTTGAAATTGGAAAACCTCTTTTTAATAAATGTGAAATCATGCTAAATCCTCATAAAGATGCTGGAATTTTGGTCAGGTCTAATGCTGTAATTTCTCTGAGCGAAGACTGATGCTGAATTTGGTTTGGTGCACTCTTGCTATATTTTTAGTTATCCTAAAAGGCTGGCTATTAGACTTTAGAAAGGAGCAGTAGATGACTTCTTTTCCCTTTTTCCTTTCCCTTCCCACCCAAGGAGCTGGTTGCAGAAAAGGAGAGAAACAGCTTGCTTACAGCGAAAATGCGAGAGCGCATCAACACGCTAGAAAAGGAGCACGGCACTTTTCAGAGTAAAATACACGTTAGCTACCAAGAATCTCAGCAGATGAAGATAAAGGTAAAACCTTTACCAAAACTGTTGGAGTTGATGTTCATGCACAAGCAGATCAGCCTCTGCTTTAGCCAGGGTACAGCATTTGGTGTTTGCTTCCACAGAAATTGGCTTCACTAATTACCATGAGCGTTGAATACGATGTGCTGGTAGCTGGTGTAACGCATCTGCATGAGGATGGGAAACTGCGTGTTAAAGTCAGTTTCCTGACTTAAAGGAGAGACAAAATGTTCTCATAAGTGACTTTTGTAGCCTGTAAAAGATCAGTGCTAGCTGGGCAGCCGGTCTTTGATCTAGTTACTCTTGCTTTGTGGTATGCTGTTGAAATGTTATTCAATTAAAGTGTAAAATCTAATTGAAATACTCAACTTCAGAGAGCCACAAGTTCTGTTGACCCTTACCAGCTGATAAATCTAATTTTTTTAAATTTATAGTACAGAGTGACAACAGCGTAATATATAAGAAATATCATTGCCTGGGGGAGTGTTTTGCTGAGACTATTTGAAGGGCAAGCACTTGCACTTTTTTAAGACCCTTGTTACTGTCTCCTGATGTTGCGCTGAAATGGAGTGACTTCAGACGAGTTTGTTTCATCAGATTAAAAGGTTTGACTTAAAGTTTTCTAAGACAAATGGACCCTCTTATACCAACTTGACTGCTGTCGCAGGCGAAGCTGGAGAAAGGATGCGCAGAGGAGCCAAGGCTCTGGGTCTGCTCCCCCTGCCGGTGTGCTGCAGCATTGCAGGGAAGCTGAAATTTTATTGTCAAAGCTGCTAGTTGTATGGGGCTTGTGGCCCTGCTTCTGTTGTATATCTGTTAGCATTAAAAATAAATAATAAAAAACCAAAACCACAAAGGAGAAGGGTAATCAAGAGAAGCCAAGCTAGAGGTGGTTGCCCTGCAAGGCATGGCTGTCTCCTCCTGTGGTTGTTATGCAAACCTTTGTTTGGATTTTTTTTATATAAAAAAATCCTCACTGGTGAGTCAGCCATTTGATGAAACTGGGTGTTGGAAATGGTGTCAACCATATCTACAAACTGGCACCAGTAGGAGGAAGAAGATATTACAGGTGTAGGGCTGGAGGGTTTCCAAAGTAGGCTGTTGGGCTGTAAGACCAGCTATAACATTGTCTGCGTATGCAGAGTCCATTTTTTTTTTTTCCTTTGAATCCTGTCTTTTGTTTTTGTTCGCACTATTCTGAAGCAGCCTTGGGTTATCAGGGCTTCTTTCTGCCTCAGTTTGGAACCATGTTGCAAATGCGATCAAAGCATATTATTGCCTAAATAAAGGATATATTTCATAATCTTGACTTCAGGGTGTTAGATGAGGACTAGCCTTTTGCAGTTTACATGCTATAATCAGTGTATTGTTAGTTATCTTATACTTTTTCTGCTTTATTTAAAGGCTTTGTAAACTTGTAATATTAATTTGTGGTGCATTTAATTTATTACCTTTTGGAAACGTTATTTATTGATAACCAGTTATTGACAAGTATCTAAAGTTATACAGCTGAGCATTTGGTATTCAAAGAACTACTTGTATTTAAAAATTAAAAGTTGCCTTGATGCACAGTTGGTACACTGGTATAAAAAGAAATCAGTGCTTTTATTTGAGCAAGAGGGTCTGAGTTGCCTAATTTAACTGAAGAGTGGGGGTGTGAGGAAGGAAGTGCCCCCTTCCAAAAAATCCACTTAGTTTTGTTTAATTAAACTATGGTGATATCTTACCTACTATTACTGGTCTTTTACTTCTCCTTAGTTTAATCTGTTTTAGAATTGATCTTTTTTCCCCCCCATCAGTTCCAGCAACTCCGTGAGCAGATGGAGGCAGAAATAAGCCACCTGAAGCAGGAAAACGGTATCCTGAGAGATGCTGTCAGTACTTCTACCAATCAAATGGAGAGCAAGTATGTTAGCAGCTACTCGAAGCTCTGTGTGTTTTTAAGCTTTCCCTGAGGAGTTGTTTTGGCTTCTGCTTCTTTTGTTTCCATCTCCTTGGCTGTCTCTGAATTTGTGGTTACAGTAGGAACACGGTTATTTTGGGCTGGGGAGGCAGCTATTTGTATTTGCATCGAGTCAAGGCTTTCAAAACAGATTACTGTCTTCTATCAGTTTGAAGCCTGAGCTTTTAAGAGTGTGGGTGCTGAGGCTCGAATGGAAAAGTGCAGAAGTGCTCAGCCACAGTTGGTGTTTTTGGCAGGGTATGTATCCATTCCCCTGGGGCTTTAGGAGAGGCGCTGATACTGGCCTCTTGGGAGAACAACAGCTCTGAACTTATAAATCAGTCTTGCAATAAGAAAAAAAAAATCTCAGCACCCTGCAGTTAATGGTACTGCTAGGGTGGCACTTGGATTTATCTGCTGGTGTCGCAAATATTTGGAGAAACAAAAAGGCATCTCAAGGTTTTTGTCTTTTGTGAGTTATGACTTGAGCTGCCCCTGAGCTGGCAGAGAGGGTTGTATTTATTGTGGTGAAAGCTGAGTGCCCCAGAAAGGTGCGGAGTCAGATGAGTAAATTGCTGACAGCGAGCTTCAGCCTATAGAAAGCAAAACTGGCACTTTATATGCCCTCAGATATTTGATTTGTTACTGCTGGGGACTAGAACATTAAAACCATTGTCAGGAGTTAAAAAGGGTTCCATATCTTGCTTTTCTGGCTATGCTGTTCTTGCAGAGATGCTGCTTCTGTGTGGGGTGGTCTGTTAACAGCTTCTGCGCGGCCAAGCACAGCTCAGCGGAGGTGCCTTCTGCTCACATACGTATATTGCACATATATAGGCAGGTCACTATATCGAGCACTAGAAGAAGGGAACGGGTACTCTGATTTTAGGGGTGCCCTCTTTGTAGCAATAACTCATCGTTATCTCTCAGTTACCTTGAAAAATCCTTCATTCAGGCAAACTTAAAGATAAAAATAAAATGCTTTTTGTTCAGTTAGAGACAAAAGGGAGCCTTTTAGAATTCTTCCCTTGAGCTCTACAAATGCATCTTCTCTCCCTAAGTGAGAGAGCGCATCAGATACCTTCATAAATTAATAGATAAGGCCAGGAGGCAATGTATAGTCCAAAGAGATGTGTGCAGTTAGTAGTCCAGGAGGAATAAGCTTGAGTAAGTTTGAGATCAATAATCCTTTATGGGAAGAGGAAAGGAATGCGAATTTCCATGTGAGACCTTTCCTTATGCTCAGCCTCTTTTGTTTATATAAGCCTGTCCAAATTACGCCCATCGGCTTGCAAACGTTTTAAAGGAACTGATGCTTGTGGCTTATTGCTGACCTTTTGTTTCTGACTCAGGGGGTTGTATTGCTGTGCTGATGGCCAAGAGTACCTGACCCTCATCCCTTTCCTAGGATGAAGCAGTGGAGGGGGGGGGAAAAACCCTGCCCAAATATAGGACTTGGTGTTGATATTTGAGTAGCTGTTGTTATGGCCTGTGCTTCTTGTAAGAAAAGCTGTGAAAATGTTTTATTTTTAGGCAGTCGGCTGAGCTGAACAAGCTGCGCCAGGATTACGCCAGGCTGATGAATGAGCTGGGAGAGAAGAGCAATAAGCTGCAGCAAGAGGAGCTCCAGAAGAAGAACGCAGAGCAGGCGGTTGCACAGCTAAAGGTGACTTGGGTTTTTTGTGCCTCTCGAGTTGCGCTCGAGGCTTTGTCTGAGCCAAGTTCTGAATCAGGCGGGATGTGAGGGGTGCGAGAATTGCTGTAGCTGTTTCCCTGGCCACTAAATCTCTCTGTCATCTTTGTATGTGCAAGTATCTATTTTCAGATAGGCTGAGCCAGCCTATGGGATTATTTAATGTTTTTATGCAATACTCTGGGTTTTGAGTGATTACAAACCTCCCTGTGAAGTGAAACTTACCTTTCCAGGTAAATATCTTTAAAAAGCCTAACTGGGGGTGTTGAACTCTGCTTTCTATGGGTGTAAAATTCCAGCAAGATTTGGTACTTTGGAGTAGTTCATCCAGATGGCATTGTCCTTGCATGGTTTTTATTTATTTGAAACTACATGCTTTTGCTTAAATGTATATTTAAATTTTTAAATATACTTTTTTAAGTGTTAAGATGTAAATGGACTGGCGTCTGGATGCATTTCTCTCCTCTTCTTTGGAAGAAAAGGACTTTTGTATTAATTATTTTTTTTCAGAAGGCAAACCTAGTTGTTTTGAGTGAGTAAGCCAATCCAGAGCTCATTACTTTTTTCATATTTGCAATTAAGTCTTAGTTACCAGAAGTTGTCCCTGCCTCTAGCCCTTGCAGGTGGAGAGTTGGTATCTAGAGTTGAGACGTGTTTTAATTACTAGATGCAGATTCATGTGATGCATGGCTAGTCTGGCTTCTGGTGTTAATTCTGAGCTTACAGGGCAAAGATGCTACACTTCCATATTACAGAAACCATCCTGTTAAGAGCCTATAATAAAATCCTGTTCACAATTTGCCTTTCAAATTAATAGGCTAAACTACTCTGGGAGAAGGATTACAGGGCACTCTGTCTCTCTGATGTGCCCTAATGGAAACAAGAAACAATTCTACTTCATTGCCATATGTTTTGGGAATAGCACCAAAGAGAGAGGCACTCTGCATGTTTCAAAAAATAAATTAAAGGTTAGACTTCTTTTCATCAACTCTTTCTTCAATGTGAAGGTCCAGCAGCAGGATGCAGAGAGAAGATGGGAAGAAATCCAGGCTTATCTCAGGAAAAGAACAGCAGAACATGAAGCAGCACAGCAAGGCACGTATCACAGAATTCCCTAATAACACTTACTGCAGTGATTTGGCTGTTGCCATTTGTAAAAAAGGGGCATTTTGGAGTAAATGGCTTAAATAAAGCTCAGGTGAAGTCAGTATTGCTTTGGCACCCTGGGGAAATAGTGTGTTGCGATACCAGTGAGTTTGAATGCTGATGAGGGAGCTGAACCTTGGCTTGATGGAATGAGGCTTCTAATCAGCCTCCCTGTTTACACTGAAAGTTATTTCCCCCCAAAGTTAAATATTTTACTTCTGAATTAAAATCCTGATGTTTCTGCTACAGATGTGCAGAATAAGCTTGTGGCCAAAGACAATGAAATCCAGAGCTTGCACAGTAAACTTACTGATACGATGGTGTCAAAACAGCAGCTGGAGCAGAGGATGCTGCAGTTAATGGAGGCTGAGCAAAAGAGAGCTACTGCGGAGGACTCCATGCAAATGCAGGTGCAGGTAATATTGCTCAAGTATCTTAAGGGTTTGTATTTTTCCTCCCACTTTGTGCCTATGGAAATGCAGGAGTAGCCTTGAAATCTGGCTTTAGTAAAGCTTTCCCACTGAATAAAGAATGAGTAAACTGCGTGCCAGTCTATATCATCACTTATGGATTGAGACCGTGCGTGTGGTGCTGTGAGGAGGTCTGGGGCTATCTCGGACCTGAGAAACGCTCTGGGAAAGTCAGGAAAATGTGCTGACCCAGGCAATTTCCCAAACTGTGAAGTGATGCTATGGTCTGGGGAACACCCTGGAAGAGCAGCCATGTACTTTTGATGTTTGAGCTCTTCTGGAGTGATCTCTCTTCTCCTGGCATCAGGTGGTGACAGGCAGCGTGGACAGTGCTCTTGAGGGCTTCAGGGAAACCAAATGATGTGTGGTGGGGCAGGGAGTATTTTTCTCTTGATACAGAACAGGTTCTTATGCTTCCACTCAAATGGGTTGATCTTAGTGGGGAGAAAAATAGCATTTTTGGCAAGTGTCTGACATATAAATACTGAACTGTTCTTACTAACGTAATCATGGCTAAGAGCTAATCCTAGGAAAAGTTGTCTAGCTGCAGATCTCAGCCTGCTTTTCTTTCTGTGCTCTCTTACAAGGAGCTGATAGAGCAGAATGATGCTTTGAATGCTCAGCTTCAGAAGTTTCATTCACAAATGGCAGCCCAGGTACAGCATGTTCTCAGACTTTCTTTCGTAGCCTTGGATTGTGAAGTTTCATTAAAAATCAGATTTTTTTTTTTTTTTGTAGCTGGGTATGATATATGTAATGCTGAAAGCAAAGACTTGTTAGCATTCTCTTGTCTAATGTTTCTCAAACTGGTTTAAAACTTAAGCTTCTGCTGTTCTTTTGGGGGGAAAAAAGTCCAATTATTTCCTCCTGTAGCAGCTGTTGTTTATAACCAAAGGATAGAATACCTTTTTGAATGTTTGTTTTCTGTAGCTTTGCATGTGTACAATTCTGTCTTGTGGTTCTTGGGTCTTTGCAGTCCTCCTGTGAACCTCCTGATCGTACTTTTCCCTTGTGCATTGAGTTGAGAAACACTGTCTTATGGTAGCTCCCATATAAAGCTGCTTGTTCATTCCAGTGGTGATTTCTGTGCAGAAAAAAGAAAAACCCAAAACCCAACCAAACAATATGCCAAACCTGCACAGTGCCTTTCCCAATTCTTTTAATATCTGAAATTTTGACTAGTTTCTTTGAGAAATGATTTCTGTTGTCAACACTACATAAAACCTCAAAGTTGCTGAAGTTGCCTCCCTGTAGAGCTAGGTCACAGAAATGGGCTCAGCAAGGCCCTAACTTCCATGGGCACAAGTGGAGATTGTTCCTCTGCTGTGTTTTTTAGTCATGGATGTGCTTGATGTGGTTTGATTAAGTTCAACGTCAGACTGAAAATGTGTCATTGGGCTTTGCTTGAAGAGCTTGGTGTTTTAACCCTTTGTGTGGGGAGAGCAGCGAAGAGGGAGACACTCTGGATTTACAGCATCTTCATGACCTGCTCCTTCCATCCCAGTCCTTTAAAAGGGCTTTGAAAATAAATCCCTAGGGAGACTTTACTTTTTTGGTCTGAGTTACACAAGGAGGCTGTTTAAAGGAGGGTTGGGCTTTCTGCATGTAGCCCCACCAGCCATGAAAATGCAGGACCCTTTTTCCACCATGGAAATTGTGTGTGAAAACAACACTTTGGGGAGGTGAGCTTGGACTGGATACTGCTCAGGACATCAGGGTTGATGAAACTGTTTTGGTTATTAAGGAGACCCTCTGGGACTAGAACTGTTTGTTCCCTTTGATTATTTTTTTTTCTCTCTGATGCTGTTCTCTATGGTATGACCTGGATAAGGCAGTACAGGAATTGCTGTAGGGTCCTATGGGCACAAGCTCTGTGAGATCCAGGATTTTGGGGGAGGTTAAGGCCGGATAAGGAGAACCATGTATCTGAAGCACAAGTGAACATGGAAGTTCTGCCACAGCTGCTACCAAACTGGATGTGGAAGAGTCTGCAGAGGTCCCTTAATAACCGGTGTGATGGGTGTCTCCTGCCCCGTTGTGGGTGGCCACATAGGAACAGGCTTTTTCCAGGAGGAGGGGAACCCGCTTGCTGGTTTTATGCAGCTGTTTCTGTTCCTAACCCAAGTCCTGATGCACTGTGCAAGGTTTTCTTTTCTAAATTCTTTGAGTGGTTTGTCAGCAGAATGTCCCGTAAAGCACTTAATCCTTGGGAAACAAGTGCTGGTGATCCCCATGGCTTGTTTGAATCTGGTAAAGGGCAAATAAGATGGTTCATTTTTTGCCTTCGTATCGCTTTAGGACAAAGCAGAAGGGACATTAGTATGTGCTGGTATTCCTTCAACATTCCTTAGCCAGGAAATAGTTGGAATTGTCCTGTGCCAGTTTAAAATAACTAGACAAATCTTACAAATGCTGTTCCTGGCTCACTGTAGATAATGATTCTTTGACTTGCTTTACTTTCAGCTATTTATATATATTTTTTTTTTTTCCTTTTGCAGACCTCAGCTTCAGTGCTGGCAGAAGAACTACACAAAGTGTGAGTGTTCATTTTCCTTTGGTATTTCAGAGGTGTTACTGGCTTTTAATGCTTGCTGTCTTTCCTCCACGCACGTGCAGCGCGTATGGGAGGGACTGGTGAAAGATGTTGCTGTCTGTGCTTTTAACTTCTCACGAGACTGACTTAAGAGCTCGGAAACTGCTTCCTGCGGATTTCCCTTCCGTGTCTGGCCTCAGGTTTGGAGTCCATTGTACGTGGCTCTCTGCTACACAGAAAGCAACATCTCCTCTCTTATTTACCGCTGCCTGTGTGCAGGGTTCAGTGCAGCGTGCAGGAATGTGCGTGACCATGAGAACTGTTAGTATTTGGGCTGTATGGCTGTGCCAGGAGATTTCTCCCTTTGGGAGATGGCGTAGTTGTTGTGTTGAGTCAGAGCTAGAGAATGTCCTATATGTTTTTGGCAAGCAAACAGCATGTAAAATGGATGGAAAAGCTTTTCCACCCAAAGCGTGTTGTCAGCAGGATTCAGAATAGGAGCTGTATTAAGGGCCAGCATGTATCTTGTATTTAGCCTGATGCTTAGTGTACCGCTTGCATCCAAGACCTTTTAGTACTGATATCTCATCATTTCTCATCTGTGCAGGATTGCGGAAAAGGACAAACAGATAAAGCAGATGGAGGACTCATTAGGCAATGAACATGCCAACTTAACCAGCAAGGAGGAAGAGCTCAAGGTATAATAAAAGCATGTGTAAATGCCAGCTTGTACAGGGAGAGGCTCATTGGCTGCACGTACGAAATGAAGCCCACAAGGTGGCTGCCTTTAGATCTAGAACCACCTCCTTTGGCTACAAGTCTCCTGATTTTGTTCTTCCTGGGCAAAGCCAGTGCTTGATGCTGGGCAGCCGTTGATAAGAAACTTTTAGTTTTTTTCCTTGCTGTAACCTCTAGACTCCTTCAAAAAGTGACCTGAAATGCTTTGCACTGAAGAGTGAACTTACCAATGCAAAGTGCAAATGTATTTCTCTTTCCCCTTCCTTCAGGTCTTACAGAATATGAACCTATCACTGAAATCAGAAGTACAGAAGTTACAGGCTCTGACAAATGAACAGGTAAAATAAATGTCCATTTAATATTTAAATATACTCTCTTCCTTCTACCTATTTTGGCATAAATGCAAATGCAGATCTGTTGGTTTGAGCTGTGCTTAAGCATGTTAAAGGTGTGAGATTAGAGAATCAGGCTAATACGTGATTCCCTAGCGTTCTTGTAGCTGGTGGTGGACTTACTGATTACCCCCCCTTCTCCACCAGTGAAATCTGTTTCCTACTTAGATATCCAAGCAATTTGCTTGCTAGCTTTAGATTTGCAGGTGTGCCGAGTGCAGGACACTTCACAGGAGTGAACACAACTGTGCCTGAATATGCAGTCATGGCACTTGCGTACAAGGGTCATAGGAATCCCTCTAAAAAATCCAAAAGCACACAAAAACCCCCACCTCACCACAATCATCTTTTTAGAACCAAACAAAGTGCTGCCCTTCTGTTACTGCGATGTGGTTTGTTCATTATAGAGGTGGAAATGAAGTGTTTAACTAAAGATAAGCCTGCTTGTCAAAGGAATCTCTTGGAGAGCTTCTTCCCTTTGCGTAATTGCATGCTTGCCTGGTATATATTGGTGTTTTAGAAGTGCACGAAGACAAGCTTACCCCTTTCACTCTTGCTGGTGAGTCATGTGCTGAGAGGCCAAATGACTTGTTCTAGCTTTTTAATATCGTGGAATGAAAGGTTGATTGAATCATGTGATGTATCCTAAGTCTGTGTTAATCCTCTTTATATCTAGGCTGCTGCTGCACATGAGCTGGAAAGGATGCAGAAAAGGTAAATAGCTCTGGGATGTGATAAACAATATTTGTCAGTCTCTTATGTTCTTTTGAATAGATGCTTTTTGTAAGACTTGGGTGAGGAAACATGTTTAACTGTTCTTCTGTATCTCAGCATTCACATCAAAGATGACAAGATAAGAGCTCTTGAAGATCAGCTTCGAGAAGAGCTTGCTCAGATTTCAAACACAAAAGAAGAATTCAAGGTAAGATACAGAATAGCTATCCTTGTGCTTATTTACAGGAAGTTTTCCAGGCTTTGGAGGTTGTGGAGCAGTTTATGCAATTGAATGTTGATTTGTAAAATAGAACTGATTTTTGGGTGTTAAGGTAAATTGCAGTATTCTGTTTGCAAGGCAAAAGCAACGTGGGATGTCACAGTAGTAGCAACAGACTTGCAGCAAAGTAAGAGATGGGGTAACACAAGTTACGTGTGGTGTCTGCAGTTTTGAAGAGTGAGGTCTTTCAAATCTGGAAGAGGAGGTGTTTCAGTAAAAGCAATTGAGGTTTCCCTGCATTCTGCCTTCTGATATGACTTCCAAGGCGTTGGTGTGAGTCTTTGTTGCTTGGGTTATTGTGCTGTCAGGTCTTTTTTTTTTTTTTTTTTTTTTCCCCTCCCTGTCAAGGTAGATGTAAAAATGCTTATTTTTCTCCTGCTGTCTTCCAAATTGTTTCTCGTAAGGCTGCAGCTAAATTGCTGGAGCTTTTTGTTCTGACATCTGGGGCCTGCACAGCAAAGCTGGTACTTGTTTCTAGATGGAGTATGCAGAGAGCAGCTTAACTCCTCCTTGCCCTCTGCCACCTTGGGCTTTTTTTTTTTTCTGAACTTTACCTGTTAGAAATAGACCTGTTGCTCCAGAAAGGTGGTGACTCCATCTTTTTAACCCCTTTAAAGCCCCTGTTGGGTATTGTGGTTCTTCTGATGCTTTTGGTGGAAGGTCACTCACTCTGAATCTCATCATGTCAAGGTGGTAGGTTTGCTAGCGAGGAACTGAGAGGGTGGGTATGGGGGAGGCAGTGTGCTTTTGTAGGGGAAGCCATGCCTCATGAGTCTTCTGGAGCTCTTTGAAGGTGTTAGCAAGCAGGTGGTAAACTTAGATCAGATATTAAAGTGGCACTTTCAAAGAGACTTTGATGAGAGTCCCTTGCAAGGCTCTGTAGTTTCTCTTAAGCTGTCAGAGAACAAGAGGGAAGAAGTTTGCTCAATTAATAGAATAGGAAACAGAGTACAGCTTTAGTGGATTTTCATAATAAAGCTATCAACTGACTTTTCAGTGAAGCATGCGCTGGGTAATGGGTGCATAAGCAGTCTGGAGAGCAGAGTGGGAAGAAGTGGTAGGCTTGAGTAAGTTGGCAGCTTTTAGTGATGCTCTCAGGGCTTTCTGGGTGGTGAAACACTTTAAAATGGGAGATGAAGTGGTGAAAATGAGTACAAGGAAGAATAATCTGAACTTCCTTTAGAGTGATGGTTTCTGTAGCAACTGTTACGCAGGAAAAAGGCCTTGGAGGTGTTGTGGATGGTTATGTGCTGAAATCAACTCAGTGGCAAAAATCATCTGGAGGCAATCCTGGCAGTTCTTGGAAGGTGAACAGGGAACTGAACACAGACTGTCATCATCATGGTACTGTGGAAATCCATAGCCTGCTCTCAGCATGAATATTGTGTGCCCTTCTAGTCTCTTTTTCCTCCTGTCTTTGATCCCAAATGTAAGCCAGACCAGCTCTGTACTAAATGCTTCCACCTGAGGAAGTGCTCCTTTTTTTCCCATGCACATGAAAAAGAGAACAGGCAGGTTCAGAACAGAGTAATTCTTTTAATTCTTACCGTTGCTGTCCCTTCCTGCTTGTGTCGTCCCTGTAAAGCTTTGGCTCTGAAGCATAGATCACGTGTCGTGCTCTTTACTTTTGTAAAGCACCTAGCAAGTCTTTAAAAAGACTTTGTAAAACAAAAAAGCAGTAATAGAGGAGGATTTAAAAATATATATGAGAAATACAGACAGGTGGCCTGTCTGTTAAGGGCTGCTGTGGACTGCTGGAGGGAAGGCAAGGTCTGCAGTATGGCTGTTTGTCTTCCTGATTCGCCTCTTTCCAGCCTGCAGTTGGACCAAAGTGTGGGAGCTGTGCCAGCCCATCTCCCGCTTCCTTGCTGCGCATCCTCAGCATTAAGGCAGCTGAAGAGAACGGGAGAGGTGATCCTAGACCATTTGCTTCGCCAGATGAGTGTTTTGTAAGAGGCAGCTATCAAACCTTGACATGATGCCGATACTGTTTTAGGAGGAAAATGTAGTTTCTCTTGCCTCTCACACTTGGTCTGATCCTCTGCCAGGGAATAAAGATGGTAACAGCTGAATTTCTCATGGGAACATAAGGACTAAAGTATTAATCTAGAAAAGCAAGGAAGAAGGGGAAAGGATTCTTTGTAGTCTTGTAGCTTCCAAAGAACTCTCTGTAATGACTTCTGTGCTGTTTAATTACTCACTGCCAAAATGAAAATGCTGTAGTTCGGGTTTGCCATTCTGAACTGATAACAGCATTTAAATTTCCTTACAGGTTCTCAAGGATCAAAACGCAACTCTGCAAGCTGAAGTTCAGAAGCTGCAGACTCTCCTGTCTGAGCAGGTATAGCCAGTGTTCACTGAGGTTGTATCAAACATCTTCTGTTCTTTTTAACTTAAGTATTTTTTTTTTTTTTTAAGCTGGCCCTAGGCTGAGCTGGTTGGTGCCAAAACCTGTTGCTTTTTGGGTATTTACTGTTCCACGGAGGGTTGAAGGCTGTCTTCTAGACCTAGTCAAGAGTGTCCAAACAAAATGTTGGGTTTCCCCACCCACCAAAGAATGCCAGCTTAACACAAGCAAAGACTTATTTCTGTGACTCCTTCCAGTTTTAATGGCAATTTTGGGGAATAAAAAAATCGAATGAGCAACTGGCCCTTGCAGGGGAGAGGGCTCTTACTGGGCTTTCGGGAGACCAGAGTAAGATCTTTACCTTGCCTGTTTTATTCCATCCTGGAATGAATCCTCAAACCAGTAGTAACCAAAAAACAGACCCATGGAATGGGAAAACTATTTACATCATGATGTTTTTTTGTCCCTCGTCTTTGGTGTTTTTGCCCATGGCACCCCTGCTGCCACCAGTCTGACTGGTACTCGTGCAGGATGCTGCAGGTTCAAAGCTCTTCTGTCGCTCGGCCCCATCTCCTTTGTGAGTGTTGCCTGGGAGAGCTCTTGTGAACACCCCTGACTTTGTACTATTGTGGAATGAGAAAACTTCCTGAAACACTGGAAAAAGACTTGCAGTACAGGAAACTTATTTCCTTTTCTGCACTGGTGTCTGCTAGCCAGCAGCTCCCTGTCTGGAGCAGCTCCCTTTCTTCTGGCGGAGAACCAGATTTGCAGCCTTATTCCCCTGGGTCTGGCTGATTTGCTGTCCTCTTGGAAATAGTGGGGCTGATTTTTTTTTTTTTTTTTTTTTTTTTTTTCTTGGTAGCTGGCTTATGTTCCTCGTGTGGTCTCTCGCAGTGTGGTGTTGTGGAGAAATAATAAATGTTCTACTGAGTGAGCCTCAGGTGGAGCTTGTGGTTTCAATAAATGCTCGAAAGAGGCAGATTTTTCAGGTACTGAGCTGGCTGCTAGGGATTAGATGCCGCATAGGGCTCGGCATGCTTGACACTCCTTAGGTTCACTGGGATTCTGTGTCCCGCAGCATCTTGTCGACAGAACTCCTGTAGTCCATCAGTGTAAAATCATCAAGGCGTTTGGGCTGGATCTGTACCTCCCCTGAAAGGGTGACATCTTTTCAGCATTGGTATTAATCATGCACCATGAGAACATTCTGCCCCTATTTTCTTTTCCCTTCCGGATTAGTGTGGTAACTAAGGTTCTGCTTAAGTTGATGCACTCCAGTTATTTATGTTTTTAAAATCCCAAATCATTATTGATTGAATTAATGATTACCCTATTGTGTTTTTCATAGGCAAACAAAGACTTGTTAGAACAGATGGAGAGAAGGTGAGAAACTTTTTTCTTTTGAATCAGAGGCTAAAAAAAAATAATCCGGTTTTGTTGGCAGCATGGTTATTGTTGGTAGCTACTAAACTGCCTTCAAAAGTTAACTCTGTTTTTCCTAATACTTTTGATTTCTCAGCATGAGAGAGAGGGATGATAAAATCAAGACCGTTGAAGAGCTGCTTGAGGCAGGACTCATACAGGTGGCTAATAAAGAGGAGGAACTGAAGGTAAAACCTCTCATACGATCTTTTTATGGGGAAGTAGGGATTAAGTGCTCTTGAGCAAAGTGTATGTTTGAGTGCTTATAGTGCAGTCTGAGATCATTCCCATTGAATAGGAAAAGCATCTCGTGGAGACAAGGTTAAAATCTTCTTGGTGAGATGGGCTAAGCATGAGCATTGATGGTGTGCAGTAAGTGCTTCTCTCTGCTTAGTCTAGAGCAGATTTTGCTAGGATGTTTGTCTGGTGTCTTGGAATAAAGTGAATACGTCTCCAGAGCTGTATGTTTCGCCCAATCTGCAACAAATCTGTCTTTAGGAACGGGTGTTTTTACAAAACTTGGCAGTATGGGGCTCTTGCATCTTTTCGCTTAGTTGGTAATCCGAAGGGTTAAATGGATTATAAACCAGTGACACTTCTGGGGCGATGCTAAAGGCGTTTTCTTCCTGTCCTGTTTGTTAAGGAGCTAATGATGAGAAATCTGGAAAGCCAGTAAAAAAATCCCTGTCTGTTTTCAACTGGATTTTGCTGGAAAGCTGTGTCCTGTCTACCTGAGCATAGCCAAGATACTGCTCACTTTCTTAGTGTCCCTAAATTCCAGGTGTATCACCGTGACCCCTGTACCGGGGAGGGCTGGCACGCTAGCAAACTGTCAGGTTACTAAACAGCCAAAGATGTGAGCACATCTTTGTTTCCCTGGATTCTAGCTTCCTATAGATTGCAGTCCACTTTGAGTTGTCCGCAATGAATAATTAGTCCATTGAATACTTTGGCTCCAGCTGCTG
Source organism: Rissa tridactyla (assembly GCF_028500815.1). NCBI lineage: Eukaryota > Metazoa > Chordata > Aves > Charadriiformes > Laridae > Rissa > Rissa tridactyla. Next base: position 52,844,003 of record NC_071469.1, read on the forward strand.
CAGAGGGGGGGGTCTCTTTCAGGCTTTCAAAGTCTTTCATTTGTTCTAAAAAAAAAAAAAAAAAAAAAGACTTTGCCGTCAAGCTTAACACTTTTTCCCCAGCAAATGAGTCTTTCATTATCTGTGTGTCTGCTTTCAAAGGCACTGCGAACGGAAAACTCATCCTTGAGAAAAGAACTTCAAAGTCTGCAAATTCAGCAATCGGAGCAGGTAGTACTTTTCATCTAAAACTTCTATTACACCTAAACTAAATCTAAAATAATCTTGCTGTGGTTGCAAAAGTCAAGGGAAAAAGGTGAAGATGTCTTTGAAGCCCATTGGCAAAGCATCCTGTTTTCTTCCAGCGTTGGTCTGGAAGCTGATACGTCTGTGAAAGACCTCCTTTGCATAAGTGTCAGAAACGTGGCAGATATAAAGGTTCCAATTCAGTGGCGGTTCTGGGTTGGTTTAAGTTTGCCACGTACTGAAATGGCTGTGGGTTGCTTTTTTGCCAGAAGCCAAGTGCAGCAAGCATGGTTGGTAGGCAGCTTACAAAGCATCAGCTTCGTTATGCATATTTGAGCTTTCTAATGTTAATCCACGCTTACCCAAGTGTGATTTAGCCCCCTTCTGTTTATGTCTGTGTTCAGTGGCACTGTCACAGTATTATCATTTTTGATGTGCACTCAGTGCCATTGGGAAGTGCCTCTCCTTGACACCCAGCTCTGCTCAGACAGCTCAGGAGAGCACTTAATTTCTAGAAAATCCTTTATGGGAGAGGAGAAGCGGAATAACTGTGGCGGGGGGTGCGGTAGTGACAGTACAAAAGGTTAACTGATCGGACACTGGTCCTGAACCTCGGCCTCTCCCGGTAAGGATGGAGTGGGCCTGCTTTTGTTTTCCTGGAACTTGCAGCAGACTTGGTATTATTGGTTTGCCAGGAATTGGAGAGCAACGGCTAATTTTATCAGGAGCAGCCAGATAGATAAAATCATTAGGCTGCTTCATAGTTTATCCAGTGCCAGAGGGGTGAAGCTCCCTATTCCTTACCCCTCAACTCTTCCGATTGTTTTGCTCTCTTCTGTTTTTCTAAGCTGCAACTCTGTTTCCGAACAGGTTTCCTTCCAATCCCTGGTGGAAGAACTCCAGAAAGTGTAAGTTACTGCACAGTTTTCATTTCTGATTGTTACTTCTGTCTGTCCTTATTCCATGACTACAAGTGTTTTGCTTCCTTGAAGTGATTTGCTTTTAACTGGGTGAAGTGTGTGTGGCAGGAAGCATTAGCACTTTGGAAACACGTCACGTCAGATCAATACCTTCTGAAAATCCAGTTGCTTCTCTGCTAAGCAATTAAATTCATAAGCCTAACTTTGACTAGACGAGGAATTGCACTGAATTGTCAGGTAATTATTCTTTAGTAGGAGCTCTAAAAGGAGTGCGCTTGTTTGCTCTGTGTGTGGTGTCTGTTTGAAGTTGATAAATACTTTGCTGGAACGTCCAGGGAAGGCTGAAGTTGTGTCGTGTCATTTTGGGGACTATTGATACCTTAATTTGCATTTTTAGACAGTAATTGTATCTATTTGGCATAACCAGCGAACTACTGGTTATATAAAGCCAGCTTGTTCTGCGCTATTCCCAGTCTTTTTCCTCCTGTTTCTTTCTCCTGCTTGTTGTATCTGGATTTGGGATTGCAGTGAGAGATGGCACCTGCAGTAGTGGGAGGTCCCATTGGGGATTCCAGAGGCTGGAATGTGATGTGATAGCAGAACCAAAGCTTGTGTATTTGCTCAACTGGCGCATTTGTTCAGCCAGCTAATGTTGTTCCTCTCCTCTTTTTAAGGATCCATGAGAAGGATGGAAAAATAAAATCAGTGGAAGAACTCCTACAAGCTGAAATCCTTAAAGTAGCGAGCAAGGAGAAGACTGTCCAGGTATGTGTCTCTGCAATACCTACCTTCTTCTCTGTGTCGATGCCACTGACTACCATTTATTCGTTACTGCATGGCGTTCTATAGTGATGAACTTGTAGCATCCATTTTTGTGGCGTTTTTGTGTTTCCATTGTCCAATCCTGTCTGTTTTGTCATTGAAAAGGCTTTGACACAGGAAATAGAGGCTCTGAAAGAAGAAGTAGGAAATTCCCAGCTTGAGATGGAAAAACAGGTAAAATACCTTAGTCCCAGAAGTGTGAAACAGCCTTGCCTTGGATGCGCTGCTCACTCATTTCTGTTGTAGTGTGTGTTCCTTTCACTGGTGAATGTCATTGGGTAAGGGAACTTTTTAATGGTGGAGCTTACACTATTCTTGGCTATAAAGCCGTAAATACGTAGTATAACTACTGCTGTCCTTCAGAAACCACATTCCTCTGGATGCCCCAGCTTTTTGGACTTTTAGTATGAAATTTGGTGAGAATTGCTGTAACTTAAAGCATTGTAGCATTAGCTCTGGCTGGGCACATTGTATGCTGTCCCTGTAGTAAGCACGAAACCCTAGGACGTTTGGAGGCTGGCACCTCAGAAATTTCAAGTGCTGAAGGTGCTTCTCCTTTTGGCCTTTCTGCGTTGCTAGAACAATACTACTGGCCCAAATAGGATTTGGTTTCCAGGTAAACCTAAGACTATTTTCTTTCCAGTGTCCAAAGAAAGCCTGTCTTTTGGCAGGTTAAGTTTTACTCTAGCTGTCAGGAATGCAGAAATGGAGGAGTATTGGCTTTTCTGGCATGCTCGCTGTTTAGCATCCAAAACAACGGGAACCCACGTTTCCTTAGGGAGCCCGTTCTGCAGGCAGCTTAATCCATTGTGCTGGCAGGAAGTTTGCTTGCTTGTTTGTGTGGAGTGTGGGGGTTGGTTTTTTTGGTCTGCACTTTTTTTTTCAGTCTTTCTAGCTACATTCCGACATGTCACCCCCTTTTCTTCTTTCCTTAGCGTTAAAGTTTTGTCCTTTTTAGGCAGAGCTTCATAGAATGTGTTTCCGTCTTGGGCTTTTCCTCCAAAGCAAATTCCCAGGAACTGGAGGAATTATCTGTGTGAGTTTCCTTCCCTGGAGCTGACACAGAGCCCAGAACAAAATGCAGTTTAGAGTTGCTGTCTCTGGAAAGCTGCCTATGAGGGATGCTTGCTCCAAAGGTGGTGTATATGCAGCTTTTGGTATCCTGCAAGCAAAAAGAGGTTTTTGGGAATGTGGAAACTCCTGCCGTGTTGTGGTAGAGGACTAACTAATCTGTTTGGACAGCCAGTATCTACACAGATAGCCACTGTCAGGCTTTTATACAAAATTCAAAGGGAATATTCCCACTAAATCTTGTTTCTTCAATCCACGTTCAACCTTAAAATGGGAATTTAAGGGAGTGCTGACGTTGCAGAGAGCATCTAAAAAGCACTTGCTTGTGCAAAGACCAGGGATGATCTCTCTGATTTGCGCCATGTTTGCTAGTGAGATGGTTGTCATCGTCGGTGTCTGCTCCTTCCTTTGTGTCTCATGGTGCTCCGGTGGGCCTGCTTGTGTTCCCGTTTGCACTGTTTTCTTTTCTGCTCTGAAAGTCACATTTTAAATGTGGAGAAAGTAAATAGTAGAGACACTTGTCTTCTCATAATATATTTTCCCACCAAAAAAACATGTTTATGCTTACATAACTGTGACAAATAGTGCCTATTTTAATAACGTCTAATGGCTTTTTCCCCTGTTTCTCCCTAGAGCAGTTTATAGCATTTATGTCTCTTCCGTGTGCATTGAACTGAAGTACTGATTGTTTTCTCTAGGTGTCGATTACATCACAAGTCAAAGAACTTCAGACTCTGTAAGTACGGTTGTGAACGCGTCTGATCTGCCCTGTGCACCCCTCACTTCCCTGCTCCAGTCTAATTTAAGTTAAAATGTTCTTGCCTGGTGTCTGCACTCCGTGTGAAGTGATCCAGGCCATTAGCGCTGGTCTTAGTAGACATGTGGCCTTACTAGAAATACCTGGTCCTGTCTGACAACAGCAAACAAGGTGAAGAGCTGCATGGCTTCATGAGCCCCAATTAAAGTACAAGGGATTAAACTCAAGTCAGGATGGAAGGACGTAGGCAGGGCACTATGGCAAACTTAATTTGGTGTAATATCTGTGCTGTAGCTGGGTGGATACATGAGAATTGAGCCACCACAGTCGTCGGTCCCTCGTGTCCCCAACTGGGGAGGGAGAAGGAAATATTTTTAGATGAGGAGAGCACATGTGTGCGAAACCCCTGCAATATATGTCAGCGCAGAATTTGTCTGCTTTCACTTAATGAGCAGTACCATTGATCAAGGACATCTCCTGCTAACCCAGACTGAAGTGGAAGTGTTCACACATTGATTTTTAGCAGATGAATTGTGTTTATGCCTTTGATCACATATGCTGCTTTTGTTACGTGCTGCAAAGCACAGGATGTCTTTTATCCATCCAAAAAAAAAAAAAGAGCAAGGGTTTATGCTGTGTGTCTGTATGTTTAATGGTACAGGTTGAAGGGGAAGGAAAAGCAGGTGAAAACCATGGAGGCCTTATTGGAAGAGAAGGAGAAAGAGATTGTTAAGAAAGGAGAATGGCTGCAGGTAAGCTTCCTTTGTATTCTAAAGGGAAATAAGTTCTATTGTGGTGTTTCTGGCTGTGGAATAGTTACACTTACACTTGCAAACTTACTTTTTTTTTTTTTGTCTGAAGGGTCAGAAGGATACAATTGCACAATTAACCAGTAAAGTTCAGGAGTTAGAACAACAGAACCTGCAACAGCTCCAACAGGTATGGCCTGCAGAGTGGATGCTCAGTTGAACTGGAAGGTGTTTTTTGTCCTCTGCCTCTCTCAAAGGGTTTGCATTGGCTTCAACCTACAGAGCTATTTTAAATCCTGCTTGACTGAACTGGCAGTCTACAGTGCAGAGAGCCCACTAGTCCAACTGTGTTCATCCGAAATGGGCTTTACATGGATGACAAGTTCTGAGAGCTTTTCTTTAACCTGGATGATACTACGCATAATGAGTAGCTTTGTCGGTCTGAAAACTTCAAAGCTGATGGACAGAATTGCAGCTGTGTCGTAGGTCCCTCCTTGTCAGACTGAAGTAGCATCTCTGTAGGCCTGTGGTCATGGAGGAACTCTTGCTGTAACTAAGCATAGCAGCTCCTTGAAGTGGTCAGGCTTTGCTGTGATTCCTTTCTGCGTTTACCTTTTGAAGAAGTTGCAACTGACTGGAATATTTTGGCTTTTGGTTTCCTGCACTAGACTTGAGAACCGGGAACTGGACATCCTTGAAGCCAGGTGTTACTTAATGGGAGAATTTTTCCAATCAGATGGTATTCTAGCTCAGTTTGGATTTTTGCCAACGATAAAGGGGAGAAACTGAGTTGCACTCTTATTTTGGGTGGGTGTCTAGACAGGCATTTGTCCCAGGGGAATGGTGGAATGGAGAGAAATTGGCTGGTGTGAAGTTCGGGATGCTTAGTATAAGCTGTGCTTCTAAAATCCAGTATGTGTTTAGATATTCTTGGAGCGATGTCTGATGCAAAATTCCTGGTATTTCTTTGGCAAGTATCTTGCAAGCTGTGTGGTGGCTCTGCTCATGCAAAGAGTTGCTGTTAATTTGAAAGCTTTACTGTGCTATAAAAATGAGCTTGGGAATTGCTTTGTTTTTCAGGTACCTGCTGCATCCCAAGTCCAGAACCTGGAGAGCCTGTGAGTACGCTTAGTAGCAGTTTCTCAAGCGCCTGCTGATAATAAGCATTCAGTGCTGGCATTTGTCTTAAATTGGAATGTATGAATTGGTTCAAGAATTTTATGGGCTTTGCTAAAATAAGCTGTTAGTGCCGATGGACGTACACCAGCCAGCGCGTCTGCTGCTGTGTATAATAGCAAGCGTCTGGCGTCCCTGCCTGGCGTGCCGAAGTACTGGTGCTCATACACTCTGCAAAAGTGAATGATCACCCAGGGCTCTACTAACTGGTGAAATCGCTGCCGCTTCTTGTCTCTAGTGATAATTTCTCCTTCTGTTTAGTGTGTTTAAAAGAGTGTGGATTTAAGTGCCTGTGGCTGAGTCGGTAAATGCAATGAACAAATACAGTTTGCCATTTTCAGTCTGAGACGCAGTAGCCAATTCTCCAGCTCCTGTTTTATGGAGAAAAGCTGCCAGACTTCCTTCTGTTTTGACTCTGCTTTGTCTGGCTGCTCTAAGTTAGAGGAAGGTTGTACGAGACCGTGCCAAAAAAGGCTCTGTCTTTAATGCAGCTCTTGTTATGTGCTGCCCTCCCAGCACAGCTCCTGTATAGCCAGTACGTGGTACCTAAAGCAGCTGCACCTTTAGTGGACTGCCCCTGGCACCTTCAGAGCCAGCTGGCTGGCAGGATTTGCTCAGGTGATCAATGGATTCTCTCCCACTTTGGCTCTCAACGCTGTTGAGATGAGCTGTGACTGGTGTTTGTGGATTGGCACGTGGAATGACTAGCTAGCTTCAGGCCAGTTCTTAGCAGGTAAAGTGGTTGCAATGCATGTTGTTGCAGCTGGCATGTATTTTTGTTAGTTTCCTTGGTTTAAAGCCATAGTGCAATAGTTTCTTCTCCATATGTGTGTGTGCTCTCCTTTTGGCTTCTTATTATATACAGCATACAAAATTTATTTATCTTCTGCTGCTGCAAACTGTCCCAGCTAGAGTTTCTCTCCCTTTTTAGCATAAATTCTTACTTTAACCCTTTTTTCTTACTTTCTGAACCATCTCTGCAGGTTGAAAGGGGAAGAAGAACAAATGAAGAAGTTGAAAGCTGCAGTGGAAGAAAAAGAGAGAGAAATTGCAAGCCAAGTAAAACAGTTGCAGGTAAAGTTTTGATACAAGCGTCTTGTGTTTTAAGGAGCGTATGTATTTTTGAGTGTACATCTATATGTATATATATTGCTTCTTTTCTTTCAACAGGACATGCAAAAGGAGAACGAATCTTTCAAAGCTCAAATTCAAGAATTAAAGCAGGAGAACTGCAAACAGGTACAGCTTCCAATTGCAGTGTTACTGGGTGAAGTCAAAGTGGGTGGTGGTAGCTTGTATGGATGGTGTGGAAAACCAGCTGTTGCACTGACCGTGCAAATCCAGGGACAGCTTCAGGGTTGGGTTGCACTAAACCAGCTTTTCTGGCTGTTGCCTCTCTGTTCCTGCTTCCCTTTTTTGTGTAAGTTTGCAGCCTTGTGCTCTTTCTTACGCCTCCTGTGTTCCTGCCTAGCTTTCCACCCCTGTCTTTACACGCTGTGTCACAGCCAGGGATCTTCTGGCCAAAGGAGGCTGGATGGGACTCCCTTGAAGGCCAAGAGAGCCGCTTAGTGTCACAGTGGTGCCTGCTTAACGAGGCACATCACACCCTTTGCCTCACTCTTTGCTGATCTGCTCCTAATGAGTTTCTCATCTGTTTGTAGGCATCTCTGGCTGTCCAAAGCGAGGAGCTTCTGCAAGCGTGAGTACTGCCAGAAGTTGAATGCGAGAGATAAGCGCTTCATTTCACTTACTGCTTGGGAAACTTAAAAGATGAAATAAATGCCAAATGTACAATATCAGCATGTGAGAAGTGGCGAGTAAAAAAAAAAATCTTTACTGTCTAATAAAGCTTAAACATAGAGATTCTACTCGCATTAATAATCCTCAGCTGCAGTCTTCTGCAGACAGTGCTTGCAGTATGTTGTGCCCATAATGCAAGCAAGCCATGAGTGATTTAATTTTAAACGCATGCCAGCCCAGCTGTATGTCTGAAGAGTTAAATGCTGGTGTTTCAAGCAAAAGTGACAGGCTTTTTTCTTGGAACTTCAGCTTAGTAGAGGGTTGTTCATATTATAAAATCGTTTGGTGGAAATCTCGTCCCAGGGAAAAATCTCAGGGGTAAAAAGTGTGTTACAATGTAGAGCTAAAGCGCACTAAAGAACTATGTAGAAGCTAATGCCATGCCAGCTTATACTGCGCTACACAAATTGCCACTGTCATGCACTTTTGGCTGGCTGAATTATTTTTCTTTTAAGTTAAATGACTTATAAATTGTGGACTGGGTGCTTGAAAAAGAATGCTCTTATCCAGCAGGCAGTGCCCATTTTGCCGTGTTGTACTAGCGTGGGCTGGCTGATTTATCCTCGTCTAATGCCTTGCCTTTCCGTGGCCTCGATAAATGTGTGCAGATGCCTGTCGTAGGCAAACAACAGCTTTACAATGGGCTTTGCTCTGGCAGCCTGCAGTTCACAGAGCAGTAGGAAGCAAGCGATACTGCCAAGTCAGTGAGAGCAGCTTTTTCAAAGAGAATGTGTTGCTGGAAGGGAAGGAAAGTTAGTGTGTATATGAGAGGGTGTCAGGGCTTCATTTGAAATTTCGTAAATGTCTTCTGACTTGTCTGTGATTCTTTTTGCTAACTCAGGGTTGCAGGGAAAGAGAAGGAAATCGCCAGTCTCCAAAATGAGCTCGCCTCTCAGAGAAATGCTTTTGAGCAACAGAGGAAAAAGAACAACGTAAGGAAATTCTTCCCCCGCTGCCCCCCCACAAAAAAAACAACCCCAAAGAACAGCCAAACCTGTGTGCACAGCACTCCCCAATGCCTAGGGCGTTCTGCTTAGAAAATGTTTCTGGCGGTTTTCTGCCGTATTGCCTCCCCTGGACACTCCTCTCTTTTCTTGGGAGTGACTAAACATACCTTGCTTTACTGCTCCAAGTTTTCGTCAGCTTTTTGACAAGCTGCTGATTTGATGAGAGGGAGGAGACTTGCTGGGGGACACATCCCGCAGCAGGTTCTCCAACTTGGATGCAAGCCTGGTTAGTCCTGTTCAGAAACACGTCCTCTGCCAAGAGAAGAAGAGGGGGTTTGGGGGGAGAGGGTGGGAGGATGAAGAGAGCTGTGCTCGGACTGAGTTGTGGTCCTTGTGCGGGGATGTGGGAGGAGACATTACCTTCAGGGGTCTCAGTTCTGGCTCTTCCTGTTCCTGAGAGTATCTAATCCCGATCTTCTGAAGGAGGTGAGGGACAATGAGCCTTCCTTTACAGCAGCCTCTGATGATGCAGTATGGGCTGTTTGTGGTGGAAGTAAAGATTGTATTTTCCATCACAGAGCTGTGAAGTTACCTCCTCGTAATACATTATCTGTGCAGGGCAAGAGAATGGCATCTTTTGAGTTACGTAGAAGAAAGTTGTTAATGTACAGGGGTTTCAGCTCACCTGTCTCTTCTTGATGGCGTATAAAATCCAATGAATACCATGCAATAAGCTTTATTTTTAACTGAAGTAGTGTTGCTTAAGAGCTGAAATAAAGCATAGAGGGGAAAATGGCTGGGTATTTTCAGAAGATGGATGAGCTGGAAGGGTAGAACATATGTGTGCCTGTTTCCTGGGGAATTGCAAGGTCTAAGTACCCTTCGTGGTGCAGGCAGAAATCTGGCTACTGCTAAGGGCAGACCATGCCTTTCCACATCGCAGTTTTATCCAGTCTTGACTTTATGTCCTGTGAAACAGCCCTTTGGATAGTGGGCAAATGGAAGTGGTAAAGCAAAACTAGGTACACGCTAGGATTTGGATGCCACTTTGTGTGGTGAATTAAAAACACACAGCCTTTCAAAAATAGCCCTTTTCTAAAGCAGGTTGCTCTAAGGGCCTGGGAAAAAAAATCTAAATCCCAAGCACCGTAATCTCTTCCCCGCAAGTCCCATCATCCTTCCTAGATAAGAGCTGTGAGGCTCCTCTTATAAGAGCTCTCAGCCTTCTGACTGAGCTTGCATGTTGACGTCTTGTGGAGTACACGTTTGATGACCTCGCCAAGAAAGATGCAGGAGCGCAGCACGGCACGGTGGTATTTCCTCACGGTGCTGGGGTGCTGGGCTGTGCCCACCACTGGTGAAATCTGAAAAACCTCCGAGGAGGGCACTGGTGAGCAAACTAGTTTTCTTTGGGCACAGTGGAGAGAGCTGCATGGGGTCAGTGCTGCCAACCGAGGCCCTGAGCTTTGTGTTTCTAAAAAAAAAAAAAAAATATCCGTGCTGGCGTAGTAGGTTTGGGCTGAGGCATAAGGATCGATGCCGCTAGATCTGGTTGCAAGATCAGGGGCATAAATGTGTCCACCTCCATGTATACTGGGGGCCATGCTGGGTTCTGCAACGCGACATGCCTAACACTCTGTTGTGTAATCTGTGATTTGGTGTCTGTGTTCCTCACTACTTTTGAAAACTTCCCTCTTTTCTTCTTACAAGTGCAGTCAAAGTGTGGGGTTGCTGGAGCGATACGCTCGGCAGTAACACTTGGATCAGTTTTGGATATTGGGGGCAGGTTGGGCAGAAATTGGCATTTTTCCCCCCCCGTTTTTCATTCAAACACTTTGAACATCACACTTGTTTTTGCTAGTGTATGTCATCTTCCCCGGCAAAATCATCTTGCAGTGACCAGCATTTAAATGCAAATGGTGGAATGTAATGCAAAATATATCTCTGAAGTAAAAGCGGAAACAGTTTTGAATATTGGCTGAACTGAAATCATTCTTTCTAAAAATGATTAGGACCTTCGGGAGAAAAACTGGAAAGCAATGGAAGCATTGGCATCAACTGAAAAATTGCTGCAGGACAAAGTGAACAAGACTGCCAAGGTTGTAATGTTAACTGCTAGAAACGATGCATTAAGCTAGAAGCAGATCTGCAGCTGGTTTTTTAATTGAAATGGAGGCGTTTAACTTTTACTGCAATTTAAATATAGTCTGTTCTGGGTGATCATTCATATACTCTCACCTCTGCTTCTTCCTGTTGTCTTTAGGTTTCTTTTATTATTATTATTATTTTTTTTAATCCTTAATTTGTGGGCATGCTGATTTTTGATTTCTGTTTGCATAATTGTTAGAGCTGTCGTGAATCGTTTTTTCTTTGTGGGGAGCTCTAGAACAAAAACTGTGCTGGTGAGCGACCTGCTTTCATCTACTGGGCTTTTCACTGGGCTCAAATAAATTTATTGGGCCCGTGAAGAACTAGAACTAGATTATTATTTAAAAACTCGGGAACTTCTTAGGAAAACGGTGTCACCGCAGCTGTGAATTTCCTCCTTGAAAGCATGGGAAGCTCGACAGGTCCCCGTCAGAGCCAATGTTTAAAACCATACAGGGCGTGAATGGCTCTGAAAGGAGCTTGCATTTGCTATGAGCCTGATCTGGTGTTAATTGTCACTATTCAGAAGTCAAAAAAATTAAAAAAAAAAAAAAAAAAAGCATCAAAATGACTTTAAAAACACAAGTCAGGTAGCTAGAAGCAGAGAAGCTCTGGTTTGGGATTGTGCGTCTGTGTTTTGGAGGTGTCTCCACTCTCTGCTGGGCCCCAAAAAGTTGTGTACCTGCTTTTGCTGTGTGCTAACGCTTGCCTGCTTTCTCTTGCAGTCAGAAGACTTCATCAAACAGCCATTTGCCACTTCTGGGTGGTTCCTAAATTGCTGCAAACTAACGCACTTAGCACAACTTCACAACCTAATGTCTCCTGTCCGTTTCTGTCTCTGAATCTCAGCCTACTAATGCCACCGATCTCTTGCAGCAGAGGAACTCAGAGCAGCAAGGCGCAGTAACACTGATGGCAAAGAAAAAAACAAACCACAAACCCAAATATTAGGGAAGGATTTCTTGCTGAAAGCTGCCTTCTGTGATTTCAGGCTTTCTGCGTTTAAATTTATATGGGAGCCTGAGCATCATATGGCTAAATCAAACCAATCTGCCACTGGCAGAGCAAGCAAACAGACAGTGGCTGGTCTGATTTTAATGTTAAATAAGTGGAACGATGGATCTGTGGTGCCCTTGGCTCTGTGTATTTATATTTGCAGAGCGATGACAAAGAAAACCCGGAGATTGTCACACAGCTCTAATAATTATTTCCCGTTGCATCCAAGCTTGGGGAAGGAGGATGTAAGGGTCTCCCTTTTGAGTTCTTCAAAGTAATATTTAGAAGATACAGTCTTGCTTTCTTGGCCTGGTTCAAATGTGCATTAACACAAAGTTTCCTTTTGACTTTAATGATCTGGTTTTGATGTGGTGATGTTAATTTATGGTGACTCTTTTTCCCCACCTAAAATCACTTAAAATAAGTATGGATTTTTTAAAAAAAATCGTTGATTGACCAAATTTCTTGGGTTTGAGATCGCTCACCTTGAGTGGCAGGGTAGGTGTGATCTGTGGACGCGGTTACTCAGCACAGCGTAGTTTGTCTTGTGTTGTGAACAAGTGAACGATGGTGTAATTTCTGTACAAACAGGCTAGATTGGACGAGAACTTAATGAAAATAAAAGCTTACAAGCACGAACAAATGCGAAGGCCAAATTCTGAAGCAATTCAGTGTCAATTTTTGAAGCAATTTACTGGCAATTTTAGAGACTATAGAGCCTTTCTCACTATAAAAAAAAAAAAGACTTTCTGGGTTAAGTAAGTTACTCGAGGCCTAGAAGAGACTATTGACAGGTCTGTGGAGCGTGTTGCCCAACTTCATGTGAGCCCTTCTCTTGGTTTAGGAGAAGCAGCAGCATTTGGAAGCAGTCGAGGTGGAGACGCGCCAACTACTCCAGAAGCTCTTTCCTAAAGTCTCTCTTCCTTCTAATGTGGTAAGAGAAGTGGCTCTTCCTGCTCTATGTCTGGGGGATGGGGAGCTCTGGTCCTGCTGCACTGGGCAGTCTGGAGCTATTTCCCACAGTCCCATCTGCCCCAAGGATTTTGCAGTGGGACATGAGTGTCTTCTGCTGGTTTTGCCTGTACTTGCCAGGAGCAAAGGGGCAAAACTGCAGACTTCCTTCAAGAAAAGTGTTAAACAAAAGAAAAGCTATTATCTTGTTGGGGCAGTAAAAAAACCCAAAACCAACCACCATCAGTTTGATCTGCCTGTGTTATCTTATGTCTAACCAAGATAGTAAATTTTCAGGGGTGGGTAAGGTCTGCTGCATGTTTGCTCGCCGTCTGGCATGGCGGAGATCCATCCTCCCTGCCTGCGGTGCAGATAAGGGCTGGCTGCCCCTTCCAAAGGGGCTGCGCTGCCTCCCTGCCAGTTAACACCATTCCGGAGGGTTTGTTTTGTTCCCAAAGTTTCCTTTTGAAAACCACCAATTTCCAATTTTATATTCTTGGTGGCTTTCACTTGTTTGCGAGGGAAATGCAATGGGTTCGTGTGGTTTAGATTATGTGAATGATGTGAAGCGAGGCCGGAAAAACGGGGTCTGCGTTTGATTTGTAACGTCTGGAGGTTTTGCATATTCATATTGAAAAGTATTCTCAAATGTACTAAAGTTAGTCTCCTGATGACCTAGAAATAGTCTGTAAAAAGACTGTTTCTGCAAGGTTTCAGTCTTCCTAGCGAGGTCCCTAGAATTATATGGCAAGTATCTGCTTTAACGGCTCCAGGATTTTGGAAAAGATTCCCTTAAGTCTTCAAACGCTTCTTGTAGAGCCCCACCGCTTGCAGGGAGACCTCTGTCACCCAGTTGTATTTCGGCACTTTCAAGTCCCTGTGACCTGTGTCTTGCTCATAACCTCGTCCTCCTGGATTGCTCCCTGCCGACTGCCGGCTCAACTGGGCTGCGTGTTAGCTCCGGGGAATTTGGGGACTGAAACACTGCCCCATAAGCTTGCAGTTGGGAAACAAATATCCTGAACGTCGATCTATTGAGGTTATTCTGAGCTTTAACCCAATGCATTTCCAACAGAGTCATAGCGAATGGATCTGTGGGTTTGAAAAGATGGCTAAAGAGTACTTGAGAGAGGCTTCAGGATCTGAAGACGTCAAGGTAGGCACAAGCAGCGGGCAGCTTCCTTGGGTGTGCCATAGTGTATTTTTCCGGTATAAATCTTGCAAATTGTGCTCTGGATTGTGAAGTTCAGATTGGCAAACAGGCGACAAGAAAATTGTTTTCTAGATATTTGCACCTTGTAAATTAGAAACGTATTTGCCTTTTCGAAAAGCACCTTGTGGAGTTATGAAAACATTCATGAAATTCAAAATCCCTGTTCCCTTTTTTCAAGTAATTGTTTTTTGGTTTTTTTTTTTTCTGGGGACTCAGAATTACTGCGATAACTCACAAAAAGTTTGTGATTGAGTATAGAGAGTTGTAGGTGAATGTTGCACTTGCTGTTGTCTTTCCATGGGTTGGAAAGACAGACTTGTCAACGGGAATGATACCGGCTGGTTTGTTGAAATAAAATAAATAATAGAACACAAATCCGTCAGCTGAGATGTGACTCTTCTGGTCCCTCTTCTCCTTTGCCAGGCTATGGAGCAGAAGTTGAAGGAGGCCGAGGAGATGCACGTACTGCTGCAACTGGAGTGTGAGAAATACAAATCGGTTCTGGCGGAGACGGTAAGCGGGATGCCCAGTTGCCTGCGCCTTGTGATGTTGCAAGCTGCCTTTCTTCTGCTCTAAGCTTTCAAACCCTTCTCTCTTCTTAGGAGGGGATTTTACAAAGGCTACAGAGGAGTGTGGAAGAAGAAGAAAGCAAATGGAAGATAAAAGTTGAAGAATCACAGAAGGAACTTAAACAGGTATTTCTGAAGATCTGCTTTTTGTGGCAGCCGGGTGGTTTCTGCTTGAAGTCACAGAGGGTGTTTGAGGGCTGTGAAGGCAGGTGGAGAACAGCCCTGGCTGCCTGGTTTGATGTGTGTGTGACCAGTGGGTGGAAAAGGTGAAGTCTGCAACCAGTATAACAGGACTAATCCCTCCTTATAACAATAGGATTTTTGGTGCTCTGATACTCAGTTTTATGCATAGGGTGACTTTTATACTTTTTGAGGAACGTATTCCCATTTAAAAACCTAAAAAGTGGAGGAATTGTTGGTGCCTTTGGATTTGTCTGGCTATTTCTGTTGCCATCTTTACAGTAGCAAGAACAAATGAGCAGCACAGATACAAGGTCTTTGATCATTCTGACAAGGCTGTGTCCAAGTCCTTTGCAGGTGATGCAGGAGGCAGCCCAGGAGCATGTAGTAATACTAATGCTGACAGGAGAGGAAGCCAAAGATTCAGGAACGTACATGTGTCCCATTAATATGCCCAGGAATATATATTTTTCTGATCCTGGCAACTCAGACCATGTTTCTATTAAAAACCTGTTTTTTTCAAAGTACATTTATGAACAGATACAGACTCTTTGTGCTAAAATTTAAGTATCATATAATCATAACAATTTTTTGGAAGCTGTTAAAATAGTGCTTAATCCATTACAGTCAACTAATTATATTTGAAATTGCCCGCAAAGCTTTCCTTTTTAGGAAGGCTGTGTTGCTAGCAGAAGTGGTAAGAAAAAAGCCTTTTATGTTTCTTTCCTAATCTCGAATTAAAAGTAGGTCAAACTGCTTTTTTGAAAGAAATTTTTTTTTCTAAAGTACTTCTGCTTAGTAAGTTTGGTTGCTGGAGTATGAGCCTGGAGCACACAGACAGATGATTTATAAACATCTTGTTTGAGGGGCTTATAAAAGGCTGTCAGATCTTGAACTGTAGGTGTGCTACCATCTGCTGCACTTACGCAGCCTCTAATAAGGCTAAACATGCTGGGTTTGGCTACATATACTACCTGGATGGAGACAGTCTTCCCTGTGTAGGAACAATATTTTTCTTACCATGGCTAATGGACAACTGTCTTAGTCCTTGTGTTCCAAATCTTTCGGGCATCTAGGCTCTAAATACGTCAAAGAACTTCTTACCTTGGGAGAAGGTAGGAAAGGTGTTCTAATGGAGACTCAGTACATTGAATTATTTGAGTGAGCATCTTTTATTCAGTCACTCTGCTTTCATCCTTAATACTTATAAATCGTAGAAGCAAGCTTGTGTGTATGTGGAGAGTTTGTCTTAGACCAGCCCAACTAAATGATATATTTATCTCTCTTGAAAACTGCAGATGCATTCTTCAGTTGTTTCTTTGGAGCACGAGGTAGAGAGGTTAAAGGAAGGAATCAAAGAAGTTGAAACTGTACGTGCAGGTGTTTTTTTTCCTCTTTAAAGCTTTCTGTTACTTAAAACATGATTTAGGCTTAAGCTGTAAAACTAAACTTCCTAGAACTTCTCTCCTCCAAGCAGTGCAGCCTGTGCTGCAGTTTAAACTGAATCTTTTGGACAGTGTTTTTATGGAGCAGAGAAGCTGGGTACTGGAAATTGTCCTTTTTTTTTTTTTTTTTTTTTTTACTTCTGTACTCACCCGCTGGGGCTCTTTCCTTGTGAGACTGAGCAGTTTACTGCTTGTTGACAATCTTGGGCTTGATTCTTTATCTTTTTGAAGTGTAACACTTTAAATGTGTGTTGTGCAATCACTGGATTTGAAATGCTCTCTAAATGTCGTGGGGTATTTGATAGAAATTTATTGCTAATAATAAATCAAGAAAACGATACTGTAAGATGACACTGAAAACATCTGTTTTAACTCTGTTTTTCTGTTTCTAGCTTAAAAAAGAGAGAGAACATTTGGAAAGTGAACTAGAAAAGGCAGAAATAGAACGATCTACTTATGTTTCAGAAGTCAGAGAGGTAAACATAATTGACCAAACTTTTTTTTTTTACTTTTTTTCTTTTGTTTGGCTACCAGTTGGCTGGCAAACTAATCTAATGCTTAGCCCCTGTGGCTGAGGAGTTTATATACTGTGACCTTAGGGTAGAGTGACACACTAATAACTGAGCAGAAGAAAAGTGGGCATCCTACGGAGACAAATCCTAAAACTCTAAATAAACTTCATTTCAGCTCAAAGATCTGTTGACTGAATTGCAGAAAAAACTTGATGATTCATATTCTGAAGCAGTAAGACAGAATGAAGAGTTAAATTTGGTAAGAAGCTTGTTCTCCGCTGGGTACAAACTAGGTTCCCAGCATACTTATGAAGCGGAGACTTATTTCAAATCCTGTCTGTTCTGCTAACCTCTTCAGCTTGATATTTTTGTCCATTGCAATCATTTATGTAGTCTGACTTTTACAATTTGTCTCTTTCTCTGCTCCTAACAATAGCATGTCTGGTTCTTAAGACTTTTTCCAAAGTCTGTAAGACTTTCATTCCTGAAACTTCTTGAGAATCAATGTTTTACAGCGTAGACATACGCAACAGCAAATACAATGTCCTTGAAGCAACAAAAGTTGTACTCTAACAGGTTTTACTTGAGGATTATTTTTTTTTTCCAAAGCTTTTGAGGATGCAACTGTGGTATCTGTGCTCTGACTGTGCAGAGCCTTTTCCATCCTCCTCTTTGTGTACAGAAATTGGCCCAAACCAATGTTAGATGAATTCAGAGTGTCCAGCTGTTCAGCAGCTGGCATCCTGATGTGGCTGAATAGCTGTGCTGGCTTTGTGCATGCTCTGTGTTACAGCATCTTTGGCTAGAAATGCTCTCCAGCCAATAATGCTCGTGTCCCAGCTTTTCTCAAGAAGGAGTTGGATTAACCCAGGCCAGACCTGTAGACCCAAAGATGCATGGTTTTCCAGTTTGAGCCCTTTCACTTCTTGCTTGTCTCAGTGATGTGTGTTTTAAGGCTGCAGGAGCAGTCAGATCCTTCTTCTGATTGTTTTTTAACAGTGCTTTTTTGCTTTTGAGCTGGAATTGGGGAAGGTTGTCTCTGTCACTATGCCTTTGTGCTGTAGAGTGGTTGATGGTACAACCTGTCACTGCAGGCTGATCTCACCAGGGTACTGCCACTAATGTAACTGGGTTAAAATAGTTGATTTCTTAAAAAAACCCACGACAATAACAATCCGCTTAAGTTAATAGTATGCTTGGCAAGTCTAGTATAGCATTGATTAGCATCCCACCTCAGCAACCAAAGCCTCCCATTTTGAAGGCAAGGGAAATGGGAATTGAATGCATATCTGGGAGTTAATCAGTAAACGCCAACCTCTTGAATATAAGAGACAACAATCTATTATGTCTGTAACAACAAAAGCTTAAGAAGCTGAGCTCCCTGCTAGGGCAGCTTGGCTGCAATGTGACGGTGGTGGAAGCGTGAGGAGGCGGTAAACAACTAACTTTGTGCAAATGGCTCGGGAATGCTGTCCAGTGTACGTGAGTGATTTTTACAGGAGGTTGAGGCATGGAAACGATGGGATTTCAAAAAGCATTTCCCACTAATTTATAAGGCGAGTAAGGAGAGAAGCTGAAGCTCCACAGTGCTTCCCCAAAATGTAGAAAACCAGCGTCCACCAGTCCAGGTGC
This sequence comes from Rissa tridactyla, assembly GCF_028500815.1. NCBI lineage: Eukaryota > Metazoa > Chordata > Aves > Charadriiformes > Laridae > Rissa > Rissa tridactyla. The sequence goes on from NC_071469.1 coordinate 52,862,116, forward strand.
TCCAAAGGGGGGAACCTTGCAAGGGTGAGACAAACATAATGCGTAGGTTTGGAAATCTGTGAGAACTCAGGGCTCTGAGTAGCCTATTGTTCACTTCTTTAATCCCCTGCTGGCTCCCAAGAAGATTGACAGGAGGAATAGTGAACATCAGCACAGTGCACTTCAGAGGCACAAATCCAACAAAACTGGCACTCGAGCTTCTTGTTAGCGCTCCTCTTTGAGGCTCAAGCCTCAAGTGTTGTGGCTGGTTCTGCATGCCGTGTTGAAGAGCAATCAAAATATTCTTTAAAAAAAATGTTTATATCCTTTGGAAGGCTGTAGTTTAAGGGTAGCCGGTACAAAAGCATTCAGCCCTCTTGACTGAAATAGTTTCACTTTTTTGGATTGATTCTAAACACAATCGACAACTTAATATAGCCCTGTCAGTGATTCATGCCTTGATGTGACATTAACAGACTGGTTAAGTCAACATAGTTGTAGTGAGCGGTGCTTTATGAAGATGACAAGCAGAGCTTTTTAGTTTATTCAGCAGGAAAGTGACTGCGTAGCCTGAATTAGGAAGATGACAATCTACGTTTTTGCATATTTGCCGTGAATTAAGTTGAAGTCTGGGCTGACTGGTAACAAGAGTGCTGGAGAGGCTTACGTACTTTCAGTATTGCTAATATTCCTACTGGCAATATAGTTTAAAAGTCAAAACCACTTGTGATCAAGCTGATGCCAACCATGTCTTTTCTTCTGTAGTTTCCATTCTTTACATTTATCTTTACAGATGGAGTCTCTCTTCCTTGACTGTCCTTGTAAACCTCGTCATACGTGTTGACTAATCCAACGTGTGCGATAATTGTTCGTAGTCTTACTCCCTTTGCAGTCAGTGTGCACTGGGTTAATCCGTGGGACAGACAGATGAAAGCTCTGTGTATGCGAGGGGAAACTGATTTTCTTTGTTAACTATTTTGCAGCTGAAAACACAGCTAAACGAAACACTATCAAAACTCAAAGTTGATCAAAACGAGAGACAGAAGGTAGCTGGTGACTTGCCCAAGGTAAGAAGAGGCCCTTAACCGTTGCAGATCTAAATGTCATCGAAACCCTTGAGTTCTGTAATCTTGCACTGCTGGAAAATGTGGTGATTTGAGCAGCTTGAGCAGACTGCCTGCCTGGTGGGGTGTCTTACTCCACTCGTTGCTTCCCCAGGGGACTGGGACTGTGGGTCTAAGAGCTCACGCAAGATACCCGCATGTCTGCTAAATGATAAAAATGCAGCAAACAGCTCTGTTTAGTAAGCTTTTTTGAAAGAATCTCTTGTCTGTGATAATTTTATGACAATGGGAACAAGATTTGGGGCTGACAAATAATTCTTTATTTAAAGAAACCCAACCTGCAAGAAAGTTGGGGAGGGGCTGTTTGCAAGGGCATGTAGCAAGAGGACCAGGGGCAATGGTTTTTAGCTAGAGCAAGGCAGGTTTAGATTAGACATTAGGAAGAAGTTCTTTACAATGAGGGTGGTGAGACACTGGAACAGGTTGCCCAGAGAGGTGGTGGAGGCCCCATCCCTGGAGACATTCAAGGCCAGGCTGGATGAGGCTCTGAGCAACCTGATCTAGTTGAAGATGCCCCTGCTTACTGCAGGGGGGTTGCTCTAGATGACCTTTAAAGGTCCCTTCCAACCCAACACATTCTAATCACATTCATGATTCTAATAACAAGCCCATCCCACAGTCCTACACCCTCACCACAGCCTGAAGCTTTTAAATCCAGTCTCAAAGGGTAGCGGTTACAAGTTGGTTTACAAGCTGGCTGCCTGTTTGCACATAGTTACAAATTGGCTAGAACCCAGGAGACCGCAAATCTTTATAAAGTTAGCTCTACGCGAGCTTGATGAGACAAGCAGGTGGGTTACCTCTGCTCCTCCTCAGTGGTCGCTCTTGCAAGATGGAAGATGGATTGGAGTGGGAAATCTTTAAGCGTGAGAGGTCTCAGTGCTGTCTGTCACCCCAGAAATGAACCTCTCGGGGGAGAATTGATAAATGGAGGCAAGAATAGCCTGCGGAGTGGCTGAGCTCGGCCTCCAGACTGTGTAACATCGTGTTCCTTCTGCGGGAGGTGCACAGCAGGGAAATTAGACTGTGTTCCTGCAGGGCTGGAGTGGGGAGAGCCTTGTCCTGGGATAAGGGACAGATGATGACAAAAGCAGTTCTAGGAGGTGAGAAGACAAAGGAGACCTCCTGCAATAAGGTGTTTAAAACATTTTGCTCAGGATGATTATATGGGATGTTGACATATGAAGTGAGTGATGCTGATGTCCCTAGTTCATGGTATGTTCTACATAAATGCAGATCTATGATTAGGCTTTGCCTGTGCTGTTAACGCTTGCACAAAAAAAATCGCTGCACAATTTTACCTAATAACTTGACATGAGACTATTAAAGCTTCCCAGTAGAATTGCTTTCAAATGCAGGCAGGCTGACATGCAACATCCTGATTGTAAAGGAGACATGTCAATCTTGGCAAACGTGTTAGTCCCCTGGGCAAATCTGCCATAAAACAGATTTCCTCCTGAACAAGGATTTCCTGTGTCTCTAGTGCTCTTGGGGAGATGGGGTTTTGCATCTCAGCCTTTGCTAATTGTGCCTCCTCTGTGGGTTTGATTTTTTTTTTTTTTTTTTTTCCTCCCCTCTCCTACAGGCCCAGGAGTCTTTGGCATCTCTTGAGAGAGAAATTGGAAAAGTTGTTGGGGATGCCAACGTTATTGAAAACAGCGATGTTTGCACAGAGTCGGTGAGTGTTTCTTTTGAGCCCCTGCTCAGGGGCAACTCAAATCTCATGCAAAGTATGAACTTTGGGAAGTGAGGTCCAGTGAAGGAATAGAATATGTGCTGCTGATGGTAGATTAAGGTCGGTGAAAATTCCTGTCCTACAACTTGTCAGGGTGGTGTCCTGGAGCTGAATCCCGAGGATGCATTGGGAGTGCTGCTGTCATCTGGATCGTGATCTCTTTCCCATGGCTTCAATTTGCAAGGAGGAAGGGGAGAAATTATGGACAGGAGATCTGGGCTTCCAGTGGGTTGTTGGTTTGGTTTGGACAAAAGCGGGAATATCCCCAGACTTGTCCCTTCAAGAAGGGAAGCTAAAAATAAATCTGCTGATAACTAAATGAGCTTAGAATGCTAACTGTTGGGTCGGCACTTGCTGACATCTGTAACACCAAAGAAAGAAGGCGGTCTTCCGTGCCCTCTGACACCAGGGCAGAGAATGTCTCTTGCCAGAGCATTGACCCTCCTGGTCCTCTGTAGCTGTGGGCAAGAGCGTGTTCTTAGCCACTGGTAGGTGCTAGAATTCATCTTCAGCTGGTCCTGGCTCCTGGGAATCTCTGCTTTGTGCTGTGAGTCGGGACTCTCTAGACCGATGGTGTTTTTATTCTCCAGCAATGGCATTGCAGTTGCAGGGGCTGGAATTGGGTGGACTCTGGGGTGGCCTGTTTTCACGCTTGCAGGCGACTCGCCTGGGCCCGTGGGCTACTCTGCACAGATGATTGCTGAACTGCTTGTGTAACTGGTGCTCCCAGTGCTGGCCCTAAAAAGACACCACCTGTACAAGTGGCTGAGTCGTGGCTTCGGAACTGGGCTTCCCCATCTCTGGAAAAGAGAGCTTTCACACCAAATTCAAAATACCTTCAGAACAGCTTTCCAGAAGGCAATTGGGAAGGGGAAGGCTAAAGCAGATGCCTTCCCAGCACGTTTTACACAGCTAAGTGGTGTCAATGGAACTCATTACCCATTTTCTTCTGATGGATGGAGTGGAAGGAAACACTGGCGTTTGAGGGGGAGAGGAGCACTTGCTGGTAGGACAAATAATTTATATCGACTCCTTTTAGCTGCTGAAAATAAGTAGCTTCATCAGCTGCGGGAGGAAGCTCGGAGTCCTCTAAGGAGTACTGTAGAAAAGCCTTTGCCTCTGTAGTCATTAGCAGAAATGAAATGGCTTTTCCAGAGCAATCAGTTGTGGACGCTGATCGACCCTTGCGTTGTGGGCTCACTGTGTCTGAGCCAGAGTTGTAGCTGGGCCTGTGAGACCATGGATGTCCCACCCTGAGAGCTGGAGAGATGGTAGGTCTGCCGAGCCCTCTCCTGTGTTGCCAGCAGAGACCAGGCAGTGACAGTGACAATCGGGTGCTCAGTGTCCCTGCCTGCAGCAGGTTGGAGAAGAAAAGCCCTTCTCAAACCAATGCCCAACTGCTCGCTCTCTGCTGTGCCTCTATGGCTTATCCAAGAGTGGTACAGCAGAACAGCGATGCCAGTAGCCATGGCATTTTATGTCTGGTGACGCTGGTGAGCCCTTGAGAGCCGGGTGTCATTAGATGTGCCCTGTGGTGGCTCAAGTATGCTAGTTTGATTTAATTGCTCTAGCCTTAACTGGCATAACCCCTCTGGCTTGTGCCTTGCTCTGCTGTTGCTGCGTGGGCGCGTTGCAGAACCCAAACCAGGTTTCCTTGAGAATATCCATCACTTTATTCTGAAGAGGAGTGTGGAAAAACAGTCCTAAGAAACCTGTAATTAAGCCTTCGTTAGGAAAAATACGTTAATTGTCTAAACGGCACTCTTGACAGGTAGCCATTTGCAGAGGCTGGAATTAGAACATTTTCTTTATCTTCTTCCCCAAGCCCTTTTTGCTGCTTTTTCTTTTTTTGAGGGGAAAAAAGAAGCTGTCTCCCCAGAAGCCTAAAAATCCATCTTAAAATAGCTCTCGGATTAAAAAAAGAAAGTCTTCTAGCCACTTCCACCTAGCAACAGTGTCTCTTTTTTTTTAAGAAGGACCTGAAAACACATGCTCGAAAATGGGCATATTTGTTCCTTCTGGGTACTGAAACCAACCCACAAAATTGAGAAATGATGCTTGCGTAAACCCTCAAACACATTCTGTGTGTTTTCTTTAGACTCCTTTTCTTTCTATTTAAAAATAGACCATTTGGTTTTTCTAATCAGCTTCCTTGTCACTTGTGGGACTAGATGATGACTAAAGGGTGCCTTTTAGTATTCTTTAAGGACGTCATTTATATTCATCAGCTTGCTTAGGCAGTAAACTTCTGAGGCTTACGTGAAATGTAATGTGCTTTTCCCCCCAGATCTCAGTGTAAAACTGTGTGTGCATCATTGAAAACTGGAAATGCCGTACGATTAAAGCATGGCAGAGGGGAATCTGTCGGTTCAGCGCCTGTCTTAGCCACTGGGTCTGTGATGGCAGGGGGTTCCCCACTACCATCCTCTTACTTTTCATCCCCAAGACACGCTTTCCCTTGAGTCACAGAGAGCATGGGGCTGGGGCACAGCAATGACTGCATAAGGCGGATTTTGCGCTCCTAGGTCAGCAGAAGCCACTGTGTGGCTGTGTTGAGCCCAAATCCATCAGTAGCTGGTCAGGATTGGCCGTGAGAGGGCTGGGGATGTCTGTAATTGATGAGTAAACACTGCCTGATAGAAGTGAAGCCACAAACCAGAAGGGGGGGAGGAAGGACAGAAGGGAGAGAAGAGCTCCTCCCAGAGACGAGGGCTGAGAGTGAATTGAAAGGCTCCTTCATTGCTTCTGCTCGTGATGGTTTCTACGCTAATGCACACACACTTTCATACCCAGCATTATTGGCAGTGCCACCATTCATTCATTTGCTGGGATGCTAATTGCATTTGCCTTTCCACTTTCATCAGTCTGGATGAGATTGCTAAGCGAAGTCTTAGTCTTGACCGACCTGATTTTCTACTTTAATAAGGGTAAAAGAGGTTAAGGCTACTCTAATACAGATTCCCAATGATTTTTTTACAGTAGAAAAATTGTTTACCGGTTGCACTTAAGTAAGAGCTTTGCAATATATTGCTTTGTTCTCTTGCCTGAGCCCAAAGTAGTTTCCGTAATGGTGCAGGTGGTTGAGTTTGATTTACTGCCTGCTCTGCGTTAGTAGCGAGGCTTGCGGCATTTCCATCCAAATGGGAGCTGGGAAAGTGGCCCTCTCTGAACTCGCTCTAATTTCCCTGAAACTCCAGGGAGAGATTTGCAACAGCATTAGGCATCAGTCTCATTCTTTTAGTAAAACCACTTTTAGGTGGAGCGGAGTTGGCCAACGCTGAGCGCTTGCAAACACCTCTGTGCTCATATTGAGAATCAGGTACTTCGGTATTGCTGACTCCAAGGTGGATTTTGCGTATTTTTAGCTGCTAAATTGCAAAGGAAAACTCTCCGACGGGTTATCTGCACGGCTGTATTACGAGCTGAATAAAGAGTAGTAATGTGTTTTAGATGTGGAGTTCTTTGTATGTCTCTGGAGGAGCTAATCAATAAAGGTAATAAAACAGGGATTATATCCCTGTTAGCTCAGCGAGACTGGCTTTGGGGAGGGGGAAAGAGTCCGTTTCGAGTTGTGATGCTTCCCTATCAATAAACTGTTGAATTCCTTTAAAAAAAAAAAGCATTTATTTTTGTTTTAAAAAGCAAGCTCAGCATTTTCACCTCAGCACAGGAAAACAGTTTTTTAGCTCTCAGTAGCTTTATTTTTGCCTTTTCTCTGTGATGACTGGTCCTTAGACTGCTTCGTGAAGTCCTCATCCAAGTCTGGGTGTCTCTGGCAAGCAGGGATTTCACAAGGGCTTGCAGCGGAGGGTGGAGCCGTGGGGACAGCTGGTGGGCAAGCAGCCCATGTCCCGAGCCTGAACAGGAGCCACTGGTGCTGCGGTGTGGGTGGGGAAAGGTGTGTGTCTCCAGCCAGCTGTTTCAAATGGTTTCACAGCTGGAGCTGCCTTGTGTTGGGTATCGCATGCTGCTGAGGACACCATCCCACAGATCCACCTACAGACCAAGTCCTTGGTGGTCCCGCAGCCTTGTTGTTACAGCTGTGGGGGTCAGGAGTCATCCCTTCCGCTGTGCTTGGTCTGCGGAGTGAAGCACGTGCTCTTGTCTGCGTGGGGTTTTCAGATGGGCTCCTGGCGACCCGGGCCAATAACTTTTTCTGGGGATATGAGCACAATTCCTGGAAGCAGCGAGTAAGCGGAGGCCTGGGCAGGGAGGATGGGAGCTGGAGGTCAGGGATGCTCTCACTGCCATTCAGCCTGTACAGGTAATTCCCTGGAATGGGAAACAGCTTCTTGACTTTGAACTGTGTTCTCTTTAAATGTGGCCATAACCTTCTGACTTACAAGAATTGTTCCCATCTGCGCAGCGAGTTGTAATTTTATACGGAGGATCTAATTCTAGGCTTTCTTGGTAATTAGATTGTAAATGAGTTTTTAATGATTTTTTTTTTCTTCTTCCAGGAATTGACTGATAAAAGACTAAATGTGGCGGTGAATCTTAACCAGGATGTAGGTCATCTCAAGAAGCTGCTCGTGTCAGTAAGCCAAATGCTGTCAAAGGGACGAGAACACTACCAGCTAGTAGGTAGGTGCGACTGGTGGCCGCCTGGTTGAACAGGGTGGATGTCAGGAAGGACACTGGTCTGTGACGGCAGGACCCCGTTCAGATTTAACAAGTCAGGTGTCAAAATCTGAGACTTTCAGTGTGCAGATCATCAAAAGCTTCTAGTAGGCAGTGGATTTGTTCCTTTCCGGATACATACTTCAGTTACCTGGGACTAATTTCACATTCCCATGTCCCTCTCTAGGCACGTAACTCTCTATCCCTCCCTTCCACTGCCTCTGCTTCATGCAGCAGGTTTCCCAAAGTTTTGTTCTCCCAGTGCCTTGTTTCCTTCATCCCGGTTCCACGAGCAAAATGTCTACACTTCTATGCTCTGACTGTGTTGGGATGGAGGATATAAAGTGTCCCACTGGGCTTTCGCTGAGTTACGGGCAATGGCTTGCTGTGGTCACGGGGATATGAGTATCTGTAGCATCAGTCTGGCATGAACTCTTCATCCAATTATAGACAACACAAACAAGGCTTTTATTTTAATATACAGCCAACTTGGAAACCTGGGCCTTTGTGGTTGACTGCATCATTCTGATAAACTTCTTAAATGACCCAAAGTTAGCTAACGGTTGGATAAACTGGAGATGCTAAACCTTCTCAGGAAGCAGATGCAGCTTGTGAGCGGGGTCTGAAGACAGGTTGGGAGCTGTGCCATTTGGGGGGCAGCAAAGCCTTGGCACTGAACGAGCTGCTACAAGAAGTGTCAGAACTTCCCCTCGTCTACTGAGGATGGGGACTTGGGGTTTTTTCCCTAATTTAGGTATTTTTTTTTTTTTTCTGTTCCTGCCTCTGCATGGGTGGCACAAGCTGGTCTTAAGGCCGGTAATATGGTGTTGGTGGTGGGGTGAGGCCAGTCTGGTGGGACGGGCTCGGTGCAGATGGGAGGAAGGTGTTGGCTCTGCCTTGGCCTCTGCTCTTGGAGGCTGCTCTTGCTCAGCTGCCACCACCCTGTCTTGTTCCCCCGGGCTTCGTTGCAGGCCGGTACTAACGAAGCGGCTGGCAAGGCACAGATTTGCTTGAACAACTGCCCTTTGGAAATGGCTCGGCTGACCCGGCGTTTTGTGTTTCTCTTGCAGAATGAAGTCACGGGGGAATCGTTAATTTGAGGATAGCAGAAGGCATTGTATTATATTTTGCCAAATTAAAGCCTTATTTATGTTTTCACCCTTTCTACTTCGTCAGAAACACTGAACAGAGTTTTGTCTTTTCTAATCCTTGTTAGACTACTGATTTAAAGAAAAAACCCCAACTCTGTAGACACCTCCAGAGTTTAGTTTTATAATAAAAACGAACCTGTTTGGATAATTAGACCTTTACATTCCTGGAGAGACAGTAAACACATAATCTTTTATCTTATTTTGCTCAATAAAACTTGTTCAGAAAACTCCAACGTGGTAAAGTCACCAATGGGATATAACATTTTAATACTGATGTTGTACACTGTTTTACTTAATTACATTTTTGGGATTAGCTGCCTCTGACTTCAACCTCAAGTAAACACTCCTTTTTTTTTTCCTTTTTTTTTTTTTTTTTTTGGTTGCTAATGTAATCAGTTTTTGTAATGGTGTCAGCAAATAAAGGGATGCTATTATTCAAGGTGTTCCTGCTCTCTTCTTTGAACTGAATGGGGATGACTCGGGTGAGATTTCCACCTCTCCCTTCCCTGAAACGAACATCAGGCTGTACTTGGTTTTGGGCAGAGGAGGAGGCACAAGCTTGAGAAGCAGCAAATTGGGGTGCTTGCAAGCTTCAGAGCAAGTCTTTCTTTTGAAGAAAAGGCGCTAAGGTTTTAAAAAGCCCACAAGAATTCCCCAGAAAACCATCAGGCGAACTGTGGTTCCATGTCATGTAATGTCTTTGGGGAAAAATTGGGGAGCAGACGGGAGAGGAACAGTTAGAAACGTGGGTTTGGATGGCAAAGCCAGCTTTTGTGGGGGTGTTGGCCACCACCGGCATGCCAAGTATCTCCGTTTGCCCTGGACCTGCCTCCTGGATGGGAATCTGTGGTGGAAGGAGGTTTGGGGTGGGTTGGATGCTCTGTTACTGGGGTCTTCATTGGGAACAAACCTGGGGAGGGACATTGGGATGGGGCTTTTTCGGGGGATGTGGGGTGATGAGGTGGCCCTCCTCTGCTTTGGGTTTTTAAGTGTCTCTTAGGGGAACCCTTCAGTTCTGTGGAAGATTCTCCAGTAAGGAAGGTGAGATGTTCCTGGGCTCTTGATAATACTTGAGGACATGATTTGTCTGAGGGAAGGCAACAAAACAGGGGCCAAAGTGGTAAAATGGTTCCGACTGCTCACTCTGAGTTTTTCATGCTCACCTTTGTGGGATTTTTTGGTTAATATTCTTTTGTCATCCACCCCTCTTGAGCAGCCAGCCAGGAGGTGAAGAATGGACCCAGTGGTTTCCTGGGTGATGCAAGCCCTGCTGAGGGCTGTGAAATAGCTCAGAAGAGGGAGAGAAAAGTGAAAAACCCATGTTTCATCACAAAAGCTACCCTTGGGTTTCAACAGTCGCCATTAAAGCTGTCATGTTCCTTGGAGATGTTATTTCATGGAGTAAAAACTCAAATGCTGTTAGTATAACTGTTTTATAGGTGAAGTAGAAAGCATTTCTAGTGCCAGGGACATCTCCTGCAACTAGATCTAAGGAAAATCTGAACCCTGGAGGATCTCCACACTTGCCCAGGTTATGGTTGGAGGCTGATCCTTTGGCAGATGTCAAGAGACCTATTTTTTTGGGTAAGTAGCAGCTTAATGGATCTGTGAAGATTTGACTGGAAACTATTTATGAACATAACCCACGAGCTTCAGTGGTGGGAGTTTGGGCTGGGAGTGTTGTGGTGTTGCTCTGATGGCAACATCCTGCCCATCTGGAGAGTCTTCATGGCCACCCTGGCTGGGAAGCTCCTCTTCTTTGAAGCTCTGTCACTCAGTAAAATGCCTGGTGGTGGAGGCAGGTGCTGCCTATGGTGGTCGTGTGGGAGAGCAGACTGAGTTTCTGCTGTTGTATCCGTGTTCTGGTGTGTGGTTGGGTGGAAGCTCAACCTTCTCCTAGATCAGATACTCTCCTTTGGCTCCCCCATGCATGTGGGTCTGGGCTGTGTGATTTGCTCCTCTCCTTTCCCCTTATGGATAAGAGCAATGGACAGCAGGGAATCTTCACAAGGAACTGTTTCCCATCCTCCCTGGGCTCACCAGGTCACAATGCTTCCAGGATCTGTGGATAACTGGTCTAGGGGTGCTTGGGGCCTTCCTGCATGTTGTCTTGCTGTGTGCGTTGCTGGTTGGAGATCACACAGAGATGGGCTCCAGTGGATTCCCTCCATTGTGGACCTCCTTCCCTGTGTTCAGGTGGGGCAGTTCCTTTGGCAGACCCTGAGAAAGCTGGTGGTGAGACACAGGTTGCACAGGTACCAAGTGGGGCAGGGTCGGTTTGCCTGTGTCTGTCCCCAGTGTGGTGCCACGAAGGCAGAGCAGGTTGGGGAGCTGCTGTGTTCATCCCGCCTCCCTTCCAACTGCTCAGCTGGAACTTGGCGCTGGCAATGTCCCAATGAAAACTGGGGTCTCCCGGTAAAGGGGTGTCTCTTTTTCCTAAAAAACCCATGGGTTTTCAAATGCTGATGGTGCCTCATTTAAGGAAGAAATGCTCCTGGAAGGGAAGGCAGTGCCTGGAGCGTGTCTGGGTGCAACCTTTGGAGAAACAAAGGTGGGGTGAGCATGGAGATAGAAATCTGTGTCTCCGGGCTCTTGATTTTCTGTGGGGTTAAGCTGCAGAGCAAGGGCTGACGGTGCTGCTGCAGTGCTTAGTTTGAAAGGGGAGAGGTTTGCAGCATCATTCCCTTTCTCAGCAGAAATCCTCACAGGAGAGGATGTGAGACCTTTCATTTTGAAATTTAAGTGCAGGTTTTTTATTTTGCTTTAGGAGACGTACGGAGGAGTTGCAGGCAGCTGTAAAAAGATCCCCTGAACAGCCCAGCTGAGCAAACCCTAATCCCCTCTCTGAAGGGTGAAGAGAGGTTAGGATGGTTCCCCCGAGCCGGTGGGAAGGGGAATGGATGCTGTTCCATCTTGGTGTCCTCTCTAGCCCTTGGTAAAATGCGGCTGCTGGGAGTCGTCTCTGAAATTTGGAAGGCTTTAGCTTGCTGATTGGGTCACTAAGAAATCCCTCCTGCCCTGAGCATCTGCTGCGATGAAGCGTAAAGACCGGAAAAAAACAACCGTGTGTGTGTGGGGAGCTGATCCATCAAAACAAAGGTAGAGCTGGTACGTGCGCGTTGTCCCAGCCCCACCGCGAGCCTCCGCTTCTCCGCAGACCTTCAGCCCTTGGTTTCCAGCCTGGTTGGGAGCCGCGGCAGGAGGCAGCTTGGGCTCTGCCCGCGCTAGAGGGAGACAATAGCTAATGGATACAGGGATGCTTTCCTTGGAAAAAGCCCAAACGGAGATGTTCGGATGCTGGCGATGGGTTTTATTTATTTATTTATTTATTTAATTGCGAGGCCGGCGTGATTGGCGCTGGGCGAAGCTGTGCGCTGTAAGCTGCCTGCGGTGCGGTGCTGGCTGTCGGGCGTTGCTGGGCCCGATTTCTCCTGCAAAATGGGGTTCTTGCTTTCTGCTCTTTACCAGCCCCTTCCAAAGGGAAACGAGAAACGCGGGGGGAGGCTCTGAGCCGTCTGTTTACTCCCGCTGAAGTTGTGCTGCCTCTTCGTCCTCCCTAAGCAGGAACCTCCCACCCTTCCCCAGCTGTTCCCAGCAGACGCCAGCAGCACGTTGTTCATGTCATAGCTGCCGGTGGGTTTTCTCGGGCAATGACTCACCCGGCTATTTATTATCGTGATTAAAAAAGAAATCTCATGCAACTTTAATTCAACCCCGAATAATTCAAATGATTTTGCCGCAAAACCCCTTTGCGGCGGCGCAGCTGTGTTTTCTCCCCAGGGCTCCTGGTGCCATGGGGCTGTTGGGGGTCCCTGCCACCATGGTCCCAGTGTCCCCCTTGCCTGGTGTGTGACCTTGGCCCTTTTCTGCAGCACTTGCAGTGCCCTTCGCAGTCAGATGGGAATTTCTTTGGATCATATGCTGGTCACCGAGGCTCTTGCCTGGCTGGTTTTGGCAGGGCTCTGCCTTTCACCTTGGACAGGGGGGTTGTACTGGGGGGTTCTTCTGCAGATCTTGGTGGAAGCTGTGAGCAGGGAGAGCTGCTGCTGGCCAGGTAGGAGTTTAAGGAAGCACCCAGGAGGGGAGAAACACCATTTCTGCCTGCTTCGTCGGCTAAACTTAGCCAGGATGCAAAGTCAGGAGGCAGTCCAACTCCAAGGTGAGGACGGCACAGTGCAGGAGCTTCCCTTCATCGCCTGGGCCCTTTGATATACTCAGATTTGTTTGGTTAAATGTCGTCTTCCAGCAAATTCTTCTCCATGGGTTCAGAACACTCATGTGTCCTGGCTGGAGAGGAAAGGTCTTATGGAGAAAGAGCCTCTGACAACGCTATGGGATGCTCAGTCTCCAAAAACTTTAAAAATGAAATGGAGATAGCTTGAATGCTGGAAAAGTAGTAATTTTCTTCCACCTGTTTCTGGAGATCTAGCTTGCTCTGACAAATCCCTGTGGCTCTCCTGCAGCAGTGTCCTGGGGTGGCGAGAGAGGAGTGATGGGTGCTCGATGGAGGGAGGTTTAGCCAAGTGTCTTCATGGAGGGCATCTTCTTTCCCGGACTTGCTTAAAATAAGCCTGGACTAGCTTCCTGAAGGTATGAATGATGCTGGTTTTGCTGAGAGCTCTGCCTGTCGCAGGGGCAGGACTAGAGACCTGAGAAGTAGCCTCAGCCTGTCGGAGCTTCATCTGGATCTTGTCCTCTGTGAGACTCCACCAAAGCAAACGGGTCAGTAAAGGCCTTGAGGAGTTTTCAAAGCCTACATGTAAGACCAGGAGTACAGGGACAACCCATGGGAATGCCAGGACTTGCTCTGGTGATCACTGGAGAAGGTCGCCTGTGGTGTGTCCCCTTCCAAAACCACCTCTCCTTGTTCTCAGCCACCAGCCGTTCCCCCAAACCATGTGCACGTTGCCAAACCAGTGACAAAACCCTTGCGAGGGCCAGGTGTCACCTTCATCCCTGGGCTCAGCAGCTGGGAGAGAAATCATGCCAGCCTGATGGAATGGGGTTTTTTCCCCCCAAATTGTTTCCCCAAAACCAATTTCTCTCTTTTTTTTTTTTTTTTTTCTTCCTGGAAGAAACAAAAACCAGAGTCAGGACCAAAGAACTCCCCTTTGTGTTTTTTACTCAGGGTGGGGCTCTTTTAAAGAAAAGTCAATTGGAAACCATTGTAAATGAAAAATTACTCTGCCAAAACACCTAAACCATCCCCAAGCCTTCAAAAAATTGAATTGCCCTTTTTCAGTTGGTAGAGGAGGAAAAAAGTTACATATTTCTTTTTTTTTTTTTTTTTTCCCTCATTCCAGTCTGGTGTTCTTCCTAGGAAAGAAAACAAAATACCTTCCTTCCGAAATACCCGCAATGATGATTTGTAACAGCTTGGGAAGAGTTTTGCCATACAACCCGAGCCCGGCAGATATGATGAGCGTTTTCCTCTTTCTGCCTGTCTCCATCTTTCACGGAGATGAGGGAATGTCCTGCTCCCCACAGCCTTTGCCGGGCACCTCCCGCCTGTTGGGTGTCAGCGCTGGCGTGTGGCGTTGGGACACTTCAGCAGACGTCCAGGAGAAACCGTGGTCCTTCTGGGGTGGATCAGGTGGGATGCAACCCAGATCTGTACAAAAGACTGATTATTTTTACACTTTTATTTTTGCCAAGTATATGTTTGGGAAGGTCCCGAGGCCCTTGCCCGAAGGGAGTCTGTTTTGATCTCCCCTGTGCTCGGGGATGGACACGGGTTGTGCTTTCGGCTGGAGCCTCCTCAGTGCCACCTGCACGTGGCTCCTCGATGGCTGATCTCAGCTTCCTGCGGGGAGGCTTCTATTTTTGGAGCGCTTGCACCTAAAAATACATCTCCAGGCGCCTGGGGAAGCTGGCTCTGCATGGCTGAGGAGCTAATTAAACTGGGGGGAAACTTGGGCCTTTGAGCAGGGCCTGTTCCGTGTTGCAGAAGATGGTGGGGTTTTTCCCCCCCCTCCCTGTTTTTGCAAAGATTCTTCTTGCACCGCAGGGGCAAAGGCCAGAGGTTTACCCTTCCTCTGCAGGACAGGGAGGCTCACACCCCGGGTGCTTGGGCATTAACGCTTGCTTTTGTGCAGCTTTGCCCCCCCTCAAACCCCAAAACTTCATTCTCAGCCCCACTGCAACCTCCTTCTGTGCTCAGCTGGACAAGGGATGGGGACCAGGCAGACAGCTCACACTGTAACAAAGATCATCCTGTTAATTTTTAGAGATCTAAGGTTAGTATCCAGCTCAAATGTGCTGGGAGGTCCCGGTGGGCTTTTGCTTTCCGGCTGGCCATCAGCAATTCTTTCTATTGACAAAGTCACCATCAAATACATCGTTGGATGCTTAAGATTCAGCTGGACAGGGTGCCGGGCCATCTTGTCTAGACAGTGCTTTTGCCAAGAAAGGTTGGACCAGGTCATCCTTGAGGTCCCTTCCAACCTGGTATTCTGTGATTCCGTGAAATACAGCTGTGGGTCCTGTTGATATCTCTGTGAGACCAAAAGCCATGAGATGGATGGGGACCTGGGGAGGCCCATGGGCTTTACTCTCATGATGTTCTTGCAGAAGAACATCTTAAAGCACGGAGAAGGAATAGCCTGAGCCCATTTTGAAGCTTATATTCAGACCCAGACATGTTTCTACTGTACGTTAATGTTGCCTGGGGCCATTCTTGAAGGCCTGATCTCTTGCTTAAGCAAATAGGCTTGTCCTAATCCAGCCCTATTGAAAACAACCTGAGCTGCATCAGGCATTGGGATATAATTCTTTAAAATCAATAAATATTTCAGGAGCAGTGGGAGCGGGTTCGTATCAGCAACGCCGGTCCTGGCTGGTCATTATTAATGCAATGGATGCAGTTGTAAATTGGGTGAGGAAACACAACAGCCGAAATCTCACGTGCTGCTTCCCCCGCAGCCTCACTGGGTGTTCATCAAGTCTGACTGGGGGACCAGCAGCCTTCAACCAGTTGTTACATGTGGCAAAAAAATAGTTGTTTTGCAAGTTCCCCAGTTTATATCCTTTGTCCGTGGTTTTATACAGCAGGACTTTGACTCCTCAACAGTAAGTTGTCTCCTATAGGATGGTTTTCCTAAATCTCCAGCTTGCTCCTGCGGTGGAGTGATAATCTTGGATTAAGGAGACTGTGCTGGTGGCTGTACTGACAGTAGCAGGATCTGTCCCTGTTCCCAACCCAGCACAGCATTTCGTAACCGTGAGCTTCACGTTTCCCCAGATGAGATAAGGAGAAACTGATACCTCCCTCCTCTCAAAGCGCTTTTGCTACCTGCTGAGGAAAACCAGCAAGAGCAACCTGGCATTGGCGCGGGGGGAGCACGCAGCTCCTCCCTTTAATAAGTGTTTGTAGGGAGAATGCCTGAAAACATGACTTCTGGGGAAGGCAAACATCTCTCTATGTGTGTGTGTATATGTGTATAATACATATATTTGATTTATTCTATATATTTCATATATTATGTCTATTTTTTATATATATATACATGTCCATCCTTCACCTCCTCTTTCCCCCTGCTTTGCTGGGGAGGGCGGCTGGGTTCCGTGCTGATTTTGGGTGGAAACGGGGCCAGTGCGTGGTTTTGCTGCCGTGTCCCTGAGCGACGTGCAGCAGAGTGCTCTTGCTCTGGCTCTCTGCCCGCCTGATGAGAGGTGTCTTGCGAAGAGCTTCGCAGCGCACAGGTGTATTTCAAACACACGTATTCGTGTTGCTGCCAGGCGCCTGGGGGCCGGAGGGGCTGAACAGGCAGAAAGACAAACCCTCCCCGAGTTTTCTTTGCTCTCGGATTCCTGTTGTTGCCAGTTGGGGCGAGTTGATCGTAAATCTTGCGGTATTTGATGGGTTTTTGGCAGGTCTGTGTTTGCAGGGTTGTGTAACCGGTGTCTCGTCTCCTTTTGGAAGCTGAAGGGATTTCATCCCTTATAGCTGGGTAAAGGGGAAAATGCTACGGACTAAGATGAGGAGAGGGGTCCCGCCGTGACTATGTTTTAAGCACATCTTGTGCCAACTGGGGCTTTGATCTGATATATATACACACACATATATATATACACACACATATATATACATCATATATACAAATGCATCATCTGTGAGCCCCCACCTGCAGTGCTGCCTCCAGCTCTGGAGCCCTCAGCACAGGAAGGACACGGAGCTGTTGGAGCGGGGCCAGAGGAGGCCCCGGAGATGCTGGGAGGGCTGGAGCCCCTCTGCTGTGAGGACAGGCTGAGAGAGTTGGGGGTGTTCAGCCTGGAGAAGAGAAGGCTCCGGGGAGACTTTAGAGCCCCTTCCAGTCCCTAAAGGGGCTCCAGGAAAGCTGAGGAGGGACTCTGGATCAGGGAGGGGAGCCACAGGACAAGGGGGAATGGCTTTAAATTATCAGACTAGATCTAAGGATGAGATTTTTTTATGCTGAGGGTGGTGAGACACTGGCCCAGGTTGCCCAGAGAGGTGGGAGATGCCCCATGCTTTGAGCAACGTGATCTAGTTGAAGGTGTCCCTGCCCATGGCAGGGGGTTGGACTAACCAGATGGACTTTAACCTTCCAACCTTTGCATCCAACCTTAACCACCAAGCCCTTCCCACCCAAACCATTCTGTGATTCTCTGATATATGTATGTATTTAACCCGTAAGGCAAGGAGCGCTATTTCCTAATTGGCAGTTAACGCTGCCCAAGGATGGCTAAATTCAAACACAGGGGTGTTTTTTTTCTTACTTTTTCCTGAACATCTGTGTTACAGGCTCACCTTTTACAACCTAAATACACATTTCAGGATCAGCCTTTGCTGTTGTCTCGGCTCTCCTGGCCCCGTGGCCAGCAATAGGCTGCTGTAACAGGACCCAGCGTTAATGCGAGGGCTACTCTTAATTACGGGAGCCGCTGTTTATCTCTGTGTCTCTGTTTCCGAGCTGGCTTTTGTCGGCAGCAGAGGGGGGGGTCTCTTCTTAATAAGCTGCGTGTGTGCCACAGCAGTGATATATTGATGTATTTTTAATAAATATTCTCTTTTAAAGGGCCACATATGTATTCTCTGCTAATCTGCTCATTACAAGATGGCAGGGCGGCTCCGAGGTCCATAAGCGTGTGCCTGGCAAAGCCCGTTTTCGTATTCATCGCTGGTGCGTTAGATCTTGTACTTCCTGAAGGGGAGAAATGATGAGAGTAATAAAGGCTAGCTGTGCTAATTATTGTCATCCTTGAAGTTTAGAGGATGGAGGTGCACCGCCTCAATTAAGGAAAAAATGGGGAGCGATAACCCAGTAATAGAAAAACCTTTCACTAATAACTCCCTCTGGAAAGGGGAGGTTCCTCCTCCACTTCCCCCTGTCCCCCGTCGCCAGACACCTTCGTTAGGAGGGAATAATAGTGAGTGAAAGGGGGATTACGTGTTGGGGGCACTCTGCAGTGGTGGGAGGTGATGGTGGGGGGGATCCTTCTTAGGAGAAACCCTTCCATCGCTGGGCATCGTGCCGGGACGGGTGCAGTGGCGAGGAGGTAGGACTGCATCATTTTGCTGTCCAAGCCGGAGCGGAGTGGGCGCCACTTGTTCACGGAGCCAACCTGAAGTCAGCGGGCTGGGAAGGCGGGTCAAACCTTCCTTTCAAGGTGTTTACCTTGCTCTCCCACTCGGGTCGCACGGGCTTTAATTTTGTTAAAATCTGATTAAAATATTCCGTTACCATTTGCTCACCGGCTGTGTAATAAACGCACTGTGTACATTGGGAGCAGGGTGATGGGTGTCTTATGAAACGGAGAAGACTGCTCGGATTAAAGCAGCTAAGCTTACGTAGACCAGCAACCGCCCAGGCTTTGAGCTGCTGCATCCTGACTTTATTCAGTCTTCTCCTCTCATCTATTTTTTACCATTTTCATAATTTTTCTCCCACCAAACCCCCCCCCCTTTTACGTGACCGGCCCGAATCTCTTCTTGTTGCTGTTGACTGGGGTGAATGAGGTATCCTGGAGGTAGGAAGACCTTCAAAATGGGCTGGTACTTGGCAGCAGAAAAGGTTCCCAACTATTTACGTGTGGTTCTTCTGTCCGTCATGGCTCACAATGGATCCTGTGTACTGGTCAATTAAAAATGCTGCACCTCAATTGCGCCATTTCCTACCTCCGTCTCCCAGAGCTGCAGCGTAGACGCTTGAGCGAAGAGCATCTTAATTAATATCATGCATCTGAAGTATTTACGTGTTGCACAGAGCAACGGTAGGGCCGGCGGTGTGTGTCCTGCCAGTTTTAAGCGGGGTTTGGATGATTCGCGTCTCTTCCTACCTGGCTTTAAGTTGCTTGGTTACCAGGAACGGGAGCGAGCGGTGAAGGCGGCCTTGGTTTTGCAGGAGCCTTCTGGTCAGGTCTGGCTTGGAGATGAGGCAAGCCTGACCCTCCCTTGTGCCTTTTCCAGTCGTTTCCGCAATGAGGATAGAGATTTTCCTGGCCAGCAGCCCACCCTGGGGGCTGCTACAGCACATGCCTCCACAGAGCTCGTTTTGGGGGGGGCTGGGGCATGCCGCTGCTCGGGAGCCGGGTTGTCCCCCCCCTCCCCAATCCTCTCGGTTTGGGATGCTGCTGTGGGGGAAACCCAGGGCTGGGAAATCAAGTTCGCGGGGGTTACTAATGGCTGCTGATGTGGTCCAAGCCTGCACCCGAGGGTGATGCTCTGAGAGCCTTTGCCCCATCACTGCTCAATCTGGGCAGCAGCACGCGTCCTTTGTGGCTGCAGGGATGAAGTTTTGGCTGTATTTCTGTGGTTTTTGTGTGTTTGTTTTGTGGTTGTTTTTTTTTTTCCCTCCTCTTGCAGGCAAAGTGGGAGCCTGAAAGGGGAAGGATTTTGCCTCCTGTTCTCCTTTTCCGAGGGCGCTTAGCACTGGAGGAGGAGGTGGCGATGGAAATGAGTCATCCGTCTGGCAGGTCGCTTCTCCCCCTTCAGCGCTGCTCCCACGCAAGAAGGTGGTGGTTTTCCTCCTTCCTCATCAGGGGAAACAATAAAGCTGTCGCAGCCCATGGTCTCCTGCAGCGTGAAGCCCCGGTTGCTTTCGGAGATGCCTTCACCGAGAGCAGGTGAGGACACTTTGGTGGGGGCCCTCCAGTGCCATTGCGTTGCTCCCGGCCCCAGGGAGATTGCTGGGTGGTTTGTGCTTCACCTAAGGGGGGAGAAAAAAAAAAAAAGGCTTTTCAGGCAGGGTGGGAACCAAAGCCCTCCAAGGCCTTTGCCCTGTCTCCAAAGCCACCGCCGCAGGGCAGAGCCCAGGGGCTGGGTAGGGATGTCGCAGCGTTCTCCCAGCTGCAGTGACCTGCAGCATGGGAAGCCCTGAGCCACGTCTGGTTGCCACCTATTTAATAACCATCCATCAGCTTAACCAGTCCCTCCCTGAGCCCACTTTGGTGTCCCGAGGCAAGGAGATGCACTGATTAAACACATGCGCTTGTAGGGATCCGTCGTTAAATCCCGTACAGCCGTTGGTCCTGTGTTTGCAACCCCAAATGTGAACAAAGCTCTCTAAAGCCGGCACGATTTGTTCCAGAAATTCCTAGCGTGTTTTAGCAGCTCCTGGGAAACTGATTTCATATTTAGTACAAATGTTTCCCCGGCCCCTGTGAGCAGAAGGTGAGCGAACGGCTCACGCAGCAGCTGCTGATGCCACAGCTGATTTTTAGCCCTAAATTCGGCATCTCTGAGCAAAGGAGCAGAACCTGCCTGAAGGCTTCAGCTCCGCGACTTCCCTGTGGGAGGGTTTGATTTGGGCGAGCGAGTGCTGCTCTTTTCCCTGGGGGGAGCTGGGTTCAGACACCGCTCTGGGTCCTAAGGAGTTTGAAGCAGGTTGTTGTTAGCAGATGCCGAGAAATCAGATTTACCATCTCCTTGGGGATCATGTGTGCCACTTAATCAGTTGTCCCAGTGATTATAGGTGTTGGGTGAAGCAGCAAAGCCTGGTGGCTTTTCGTAAGCTATTGGAGAGCCCTCCAAAGGGCTACGCATGGGGGAAGAGATGCGATGGGATGGGTGGTGCTGCAGCTGGTCTGAGGATACCTGTCTTTGGAAGAAGCCGAGGCAGTTCCTTCGTGGTCCTTTGTGTCTTCAGGACAAGTGGTTGTCACTCAAGGGTTTTGGGAAGTGAAGTCTTTCAGAAGTTGGGGGAGCGTGGAAGAGGGGAGGCTGGCGGTAGGTTCAGGTGGTGCAATAGTTCCGTTTGGACTCAGGGAAGGGAAATAAGGTGGGTCTCCGTCCTCCCATGTGTGGGAGCAATGAGGAGGAACATTGGCTTTCCTTCAGCTGTTGACTGGTGGTGGTTTTCCTTGGCCCCATCCTGGAATTTGGTAGCACTTTGTGGTTGGTGCCTGGCTGTGACCGATGGCAGAGATGTCACCCACACGAGAAAGAAGGGGCAGGCAGAGGGGTATGGTGGGCTCTGCGGAGGGGACTAGGGCTGCAAGGTGACTTGATAGAAACATGAGTCACACACAACTCCAGCAAGCCCAGGATACTGCTCAGGCTGCTGTAAGAGATGTTCTTGGCTGTTGTTTTTCTTTGATTTCCCCAGGATCTTCTTTGGTGTAACCCCAGCCCTGTGTGAAGACAATATTTCTACTGTCAGTGATGGCTTCTCTCGTTCAATTTAGACCTAAGCTTCCCCAAGATGTGAGCTGGTGTCTCCCACCTTTATCCCCATGGCCCTTGTTTGGGGCAGCGGTAGGTGCCTCTTCCTGCCCTGGATGCTGCTGGGCCTCCTGGGGCTCTGCATGTGGTGGGCGGTAGCAGGAACCGATAAATCTCCTGCTGTTTTTTGGAGCCAGTCAGGTGAGATTAAGGGTAATCAGCAGAGGGTGGGTGTAGGGGGTCTTGGTCCTGCACAGAGGTTCAAGACAAATGATGGCCTGCGGAGAGGCTGGAGCAATGTCTGGGGTGGGTGTCTGCTTTGGTGCATCAAGGTGGGTGATGCTGGGGACATCCAGTCCACCTCCTCCTCCTCCTCGTGCACCATGGAGCTGCCTTTTTCCATCGTCAGGCCTCTGCTCCCATCCCATTGGTGAGAGCAGAGGTTTTATCAGCAGGACCTACACCATTTCAATGCATTAAACAGACCGTGCTGGTATGAACACCCTCATGGGATTTTGCTCCAGATCCAGGGTCCTTGATGCCAACAGGGTTTCCCAGCTGGTGCTGGGCTCCTGCCCTTACGGAGGTCTGCAGGAGCTGGCGTCTCCTGGTGCCTGGCAGCATCCAGGCTGCTTTTTGGCTCCAGTGCAAGGAGGAGGCGACCTTGCCGGTGACAAACTCCCCGCCCACACGCGCGTGGCTGAGCTCCATCAACACCGTGAGAGCACGGGCCACAGCGATCCGCTTCCCGCCTCTGTCCATCCATCTGTCCATGCTCTCACAGCTCTTCTCCAGCCCTGGTACCCACTGGCCCTTCGGCTCTGTTGTGCTACGGAAGGTCAGCGCTGATATTAATCTCCCGATTTTTTTTTTTTTTTTTGGCTATTTATAAAGTGTAGCTTGGACTAAAAAGCCTATTGTAGCAAATAGTAGGCTTCTTGTGTGGCATCCTTGAATAGGAGGGGTGTTATTCTGTCCCCATGACAACGAGCATTTGAATTAAGAGCCGTCTACCCCGAACAATTTGCCGTCACATGGTTCCGAGGAAACACTTTGAAACCCTTGTAGTCTTTTCAATAGGCTTGATTGTTAGCGTCTCCCAAACTTAATCATTAACAGGGCTCTGCAACAGATAATTACTGTGCTTTGCATTTTTCTGCCCCGCACGTGACCGGCGCGCTCCCGGGGACGCAGGTCGCCCTTAGGTCTTTCTCCTCTTTGAGGAGGTGGATGAGAGAAGTCGGTGGTGGACTTTGGCCGGCCTTAAAAATTTGGGCAGCTGCCCCAGGCTCTAAGGGATGGGTGGTTTGCAGGAGGGGAGGCTGAGCCCTGCACAGTGGCAATGTCTGCTGGAGCCCCCATGTAATGCGGGGGGGAATTTCTTTCCTTCCCTGGAAATAGCCAACCCCCCTGCCATGTTTCCTTGACCGCACAGCAGTCATAAAAGAGGGGTTTAAAATACATCCTAATGCTTTGACTAATTGCAGGGCTTGGTGAGGACAGTTGGCTGCTGACCGTGTTACTCAATGCCTGGAAGAGCATCCCTGTGATGGCAACGCCGGCTGCTCTGACACCAACAGGAGCAATTTCATTGACATATAAATATTATGGTTGTACTTGATGATATGAAAAGTCCCTTCCAACCTAGACAATTCTATGATTCTATAGACATCTTGGTTTGAGTTTTTTTGGGTTTTTTTTTTTTTTTTTTGCTAATTGAGTTTGTACAGCCCTGGCAAGGAGACAGGCGAATGCATCCCATGGAAGGGATCCGTGCATCCCCATCACCTGCGAGATGATCCCAGTAGGTCCTGATCATGCCCGGGTGCGGTGCTGTTCCCCCAGTCCCTGTGGCCTGGTGGGAGCACTGGTGCCGCGCTGGTTCAGCCGCTGGCCTCCTGGCAGCAGCCGGCTGCGGTGAAGTTACGCCTTTGTCCTGCATTAATATAATTTGCATTTTGCGGGAGCAGGTGGCAACAACCTCATTTGCAATTTCTGTGCCTGCCACATGTCCTTTCAGAAATGGTGCATTTTAACGGGGCGTTAAAATCGATGGGACCCAGCTGATAGGACTGCTGCTGTGAAAAGAAACCTTCCTCCACCAGAAATAGGTTTGAAAAAGCCTCGCGCACCTCCAAAATGCACTTGCGTGGATATGACGTTCCGGTCTCTCCTTGGCCAAGGCAAGTAATGCTCGGGAGCAGCCCGGACTCAGCGGGTCAATAATGCAATTGGCATCCTCGTACGCTGCCATCCATCAAGTGACACGATTACATCTCCACCAGTCGCAGGGTATAATGGAAATTATGTCCTTGTGATAGAAGTGTTTGGAGGATTCATTCCTTCTGCCTTTGGAAATAAATACCTTGCACCTCCCTGCATTTGTGGGGAGTCAGGGATAGCGTTATCCCATGACAATGGTCTTTTTGGTTAACGCTATTGCTTGATTAAGGAATATTTGTGTTTTATTTTGCCTTTAGAAGGGAAACCCTGGTGAATTTTCAGCTGGGTGAGGGATGGGAGGGGGGCAGCGCTAGGGTGGCTGTGGCTGGGGGTGGGCATCCCGCAGGACCCACCGGTAAGATTTCCTGGGGAAATCTTCTCCCAGTCTTTCACCTGGGGTGGGGGGGGGAGATTTCCTTGCATTTGGAAAACCCCAGAAAATAGACGGTAAATAAATACAGGACAGGGAAATAAATCCCAATGTGGAGAGCGAGGCTGGGGCTTGCTCTGTTACTGCCGGATGCTTAGAGCAGCGGAGCTGAATTCAGCCCGGGAGATGGTGGAAAGCAGAGGAATGGTTTCCCCAGGACCTGCCTTTTGGTCTTTAATCTCTCCAAGCCCTGTTCCTGCGATGGGCCGAGCAGTCTCACTTCGTGCCAAGGCCCCACGGAGCTCATCCCGCCAGACGGGGAGCAGCGAGGGCTGGACGGCGGGTTTGCCGGAGCCCATGTCTGGGAGCCGCAGAACACCTTGGTACATGAAAAGCGAGGGGACGCGGGGAGAGGGAGGCTGTGAAGTGCTTTAAAGGCAGTAAAACATTAGTGGCAAAGTGCTGGCATGGAAGCGAAGATATTATTCCTTCAAACAGGGGCCCGACTGCAGTTGTTTTGTGTGTTTGAGTAAGGAATAATGGGGTTTTACAAGAACACTTCAAAAGGGAAGCAGGGGCACTGCCGAACGCCCAGACAACACAGACAGCGGCTTTTCAGACGCAGTCGCCTTATTTTACAGCTCTTTTGTTCTCTGCTCCTGAAAAGATCTGCCATTGCTTTTATTTTTGAATGGAAAGCATAGAAGGAAATAAGGGAAAAAAGAAAAAATAAAAAACACCCCTAAACCAAAAAAAGCCAAAACAACCTCCTTGCAAGAGGTGTTTTAGACGGGAGCAAAGCCTTCGAGTCCTCCGCCACGAGCGGTGGGGCAGTGGGACTGCGGCTGGTCTCCATCACTGAGGATGCTGCCTGCTGGACCTGAGGTGGCTTATTTATTTAGTGCTGGGCCTGGGGTGGCTTATTGATGTAGAGCAGCAGGTTTCTGTTGGGTTGGGATGGTGCTGCTGGGCTGCTGCCCCCCAGGGCAGAGGTGCTGATGGGAGCTTGAGCCCTGCAGCAGCAACCAGCCGCACGTTCGGTGCTTGCAGGGCTCAGCGTTGCTCTTCTCACTGCGTTTCTCGTGGGTTTTGTTTTTCATGTGCAGAGGGGCACTGAGCTGCCTTAGCTTTACGCTGTGATGGAGCTTCAACGGAGCTTCGGGTCCAGCCGCTGCCACTGGAAGGGAACGATGCTGGAGAAAGCATTGGCACTCCGCGCTTGGTGTGTTCCTGCCTGCCACGTAAGCACCGAGGCTTTAATTTATTTTTTTTCTAAAATAGAGGTATTTTGCCCCTGTAGATGCAAAGTCCTCATTTCTGAATGTGCTGGGGCTGGAGGTGGGTGGCTGGGAAGGGTGGCGGGAGGGGAGGATCTTTGGGGATGAGGAAGACGAGGGATGACGGTGCTGCCTGCCTTAGGGATGCTCAAAGCTATCCTCTGCAAAGGGACCTGGGCAGCATCTGCCCTTGGGCTGGGCGGATGGGCCAGGGCGATTTCCCAGCCCCTGGCTGCCTGGCCCTATTTTCCATTGGATTTGCTATTGGATTTGCCATTGGATCTACCATTGGATCTTACCTACAACCAAATCCCCAAAAGCTGGAAAAGGCAGGTTGTCATGCGGTGATGGGTTTCTTAGCAGGCAGGGTCAGCCCATGGGCAAAACCACGCTCCTCTTCAGTGTGGTGTTGCCCATAAATGATGATATCTCTGCTTATTTACAGAAACTAGAGCAGAAAGAGCTTTGCTCCCACCATATCCCTGTTTTGCCAACGCACTAGTTGACGGTGACCCCGGGAAGGCTTCGATACTGCAGACTGATGCCAAACTTGCATTGCCCCTTTTTGGCCCATGCGTGATGTAGCCAGGGTGCCGCAGAGAGGTGGTGACAGCCCCAGGGGAGCAGCACCATCCCCACTGGCCACAGCACCAGCTGTTAGGTGGAGGAGGGTGCACAGGCATAGGATGCAATTGCATTTGTTTTGGGGGACGGAGGCTGCTATCGTTATCCCAGAGGAGCCGGGTGGCAGAGAGGCTGCTGTGCACTGGAGCTGCCCCCCAGCGTGACGCTCTCGTGCCGTTTGGAAATATTGCTGGAGCTCGGAGTCAGGCACGGGTGGAATTTCATCCTGGAGTAGCAGGGCGGGGGGAAGGGACCCAAAACCTTGTAGCAAAAGGAAATGTGGGGATGGGACGCTGGTGGCTCACATTGGATGAGCAGGTTGGGATCTCCATGCGCATCTACTGGCTGGGAAGTGGGGTCCTGGGCTGACCCTACTGGTACCCAGAGAGGTGTTCCTGGGTGTAGCTGGTGCTCCCAGTCTCCTGGAGATGCATCCCCATGTCTCCATCTCCCCCGTCCCTCCTCGTGGGGAGGAGAGCATCCAGATGAACCAACTCTTCCTCTGCATGGGCCCTGCAAAGCAGAGTTTGCTCTTTTGTCCATGTTTCAGGAGCTGCGGGGTCTGGGTGACAGCAGTGGAGGTGTAGCTTGGGAGTTGTTAGCCAAGGGACAGGGCTTTCAGCACAAGGTCAGTCGGTACCAGAGCCGATGACCGCTGGCTCTCAGAACCCGGGGTTTTCTGCTGGTGCAGCAACACCTTGCTTCTACCTCAACTCCACCACTGGAGCATCTCCCTTTCCCTGTTCCCAGCCGATGAGTCCCAGCATCTCATTTCTTAATAACCCTTATTATGCTGCCTCCAGGCTGTGTTTGCCCGGCTGCAGCTCCAGGAGCTGCTCCACTTTCCTCTCCCTGGGTAGGGAGCAGCCTGGCAGCTAGGCAGGGATTTGAAAGAGCCACAGATAATCACAGCCACGATCCACTGTGAGGGCTGGGCTGAACAAGTCCAGGCACCGGGAGGCAATTAGGAAGGTGGGAATGAGCCAGGGAGGTCAGGGCAGGCAGCCCTGGCTGGGGGTTAATGTGACTTAATTTTCAAGCTGGAACTTGAAAATGAGAGGGCAAAGGGACGGGGACTGTGTGTTTCCTTTTAGTGTAAGAGTGTGAGGATTCAGTGCCTCTTGCTTGTGCAAACCCGCAGATGGGGCATCCTGCCTGGGAAGTGGAGTGAGAGCAGGTCCCGGCTCTGGGATGTGGGCAGAGGGGGAATTTAGGCACAGCAGAGTGTGGGGCAGTGATTTCTGGCACTGGCAGGGATACTGCTATCATGCTCTCCCTTTGGGGCTGAGTTTTTGGGCACCGGCAGAGATTGGCTTTGCACCTACATGGACCTTTGGTCTCAACCAGCGCTTCCATCCTGGATAGACTTAAACTCTTCTGTGGGTCCAGCCCTAAATATCCAAGGAATGAAGAGCATGGGCTTGATGCCAGCCATGCAGGAGTGGTCTCCAGAGCAGTATTTTGGGGTGAGAAGGGGCAGAGGAGGTCTCTTACCCCTCCTGGGAGCAATGTGTGGGGCCGGAGGGAAGTTGCTCAGGACCCGTGGGAGAAGTCAGGGTTGGAAACTCTTCCAGGGTTTCACCTGAACTGGAGGGGCTGGAGATGAGGGTTTGGCTGGGGAGCAGGACCAGATCCCTGGTGCTGGGTCTACCTCCACGTGGTAACTGTCTCCTCTGCTGCTTTGGGCTCTCCGTTGCGGAGGACGGGCTCGTGTCCCACGGCAGTGTGAGCACGGGAAGTCTCCCTGTACAAACCTCCCAGCCTCCAGCCAGGCTGCTGCAATGCAATTAAAAGCTTTTTGCCATTGAGAGGCTTAATTAACTCTGGCTTTCCAGGGTTATAGCCACACGTGTATGTTTTGCAGCCGTGTCTTTCTGTTAGATTAGCTGGAGTTTGGCCCTGTCTGCAAGAAATTCCTTGTGGGACTTGCTTGGGTCATGGCAGCATTTCGCTTGGCTGGTGGTTCTGGACTGGTGGAAGAGATACAAACCCTGTAACTGGAGCATTTCCATGGCAGGGGGGAGGTGAATGCAATGGGGATGGAGTATTTTAGGGTCTTGAAAACCATAACCCACCAATGATGGTGATCCCACCACCCCCTGGACAGCCTGGAGCAATGCTGTAGTGAAGGAAGGTCTCGGTTTGAACCCTGGCTGTCCTGCCCATCTTCTGTCCAGCCCCTGCTAAATCACCTTCACCCTTAGTCCTTCTTGTCTTTAGATATTTAGTGCCCCAGCCCTGCAGTTTCTGGGGTGTTTGAAGGTGTCTAGTGGAATGTGGATGGGCTGTATCAGGCCCACAGAGCTGCTCCTGGAAATACGTGGCTCTTACTTGCTTTCACGGGCACCCAGTGGTTTTAACAGGCTCAGTTAAAAACAAGCCCCCCTTTCCCCTTCAGCTGTTGATTTGTGGCAGCAGGGGAGTTTTTTGGGTCTGAAATAGATACCCTTGGGAAGAGCCGCAGCCCACTGACCTCAAGGGGATGTGGCTAACGTGCACGGAGCACCCTGCTGCTGGCGGCTGCGGGAAGGAGTTAACCGGGGTCAGCAGCCTGTTGGTTTTTTTTCCCCTCAGCTGATAAGGAAAAGGAAGTTGATATTTGTGTCCCTGCAACAGCCTCGTTAAATAGGAAAATAACAAACGGAAAAATAACACGTTTCCAAAGGTACCCCTCTTTCCTGAAGCTACAAAATATGAGCTGCCTCTTCTGCCATGCAAGAGCAAGCGTTGCTCATGCGTTTTGTAGGAATGTGGCTTTTCCCCCATGAACGGGCTCACCATCTGCCCTGGGAACACCCCAGCACCACTTGGAGACTGGTGCTATCTGCTCTTAAAAATTGGGGGTGGGATGTGCCTAATTGGGGAGCAAATGGTCTGTGCTGAACATTGCCCTTTGTGCTGTGCCCCACGGTTTTTCCTTTGCCCTGTCTCTTCCTGTTCTTCAAACCCCGGCCTTGAGCTAAATGCACGTAATCTCCTTTTTTTTGTTGGCTTTAAACTTTACATCTGGTACAAAAAAATGAGATTCTTGGGGTTCCCAGCCCAATGTTGTTCAATTTTCCCTCCATCCCCCGAGTCCTGGGCAGCTCCTTCAGCTGCTCCTTCCTATGGGGCTTCATCAGCAAGGCCAAACACAGCCATCGCTTGCAAGACAGCAGCTGCACACAAGTGATGGTGTGTGCTTGTGTTACATTGGATTTACCCATGGTGACTGAAAACTGACACTAAACTGTGGCTCTTGCACCTGGAGTAACTCCCTTTGCTCTTGCAGGTGTCTTTGGACTAATGGCCACAAGAGGAGGAGCCCCCCTGGGTGTCTGCATGTAAATCTCCATGTTCGGCTCATCCCATTGATGAAAGATGAACCCTGGATGGGTTCACTTGACCCATTTTTCACTTCTATCTCAGGACCAGGTGAGCTGTGTCTTGCCAGCACCCATTTCCTCCAGGGCAGGCATGGCCTTGGTGGCCAATGTCGGGGCAGAAGTCCACCTTGGATGAGGTTGGTCCCGCCTGGATGACTGCAGAGAGGCCTCTGGACTCACTGATAGTGAGATTTTGGAGATTCACGCAGGTTTCCTCCCAAAGGCAGAGCTGAAGGTGAAGCTGGGTGAGGGTCATTGGCGTCGAGTGCCCAAATTTCTCCAGAGCAAACCCTGGGAGCCTGTCCGGTTTGTGCAAAACGTAGGCCTGCCCCAGTGTGCTCTGGCAAGCAGTGGCTTGTGGATGCATCCGTGAGACACCAAAAGCCGAGGAGGTTTTGTATCTAAAATTTGCAACTGTGCAGGAATGAGAAATGAGAATTCCCGCTGATGCCGGCATCACAGGGGTTGTTAGCATCCTCCCAGGAGGAAGCATTTATTTCAGCTGGCCGCCTCGACAATCTCATTATTATCTGCACACGACAGATAAATGGGCGCTTCCACGTAGTCAAAGCAAGTATTGATTAAGGCCCGGGAAGCGGCTGATCAATGCGATGCTGTTTTTCCCTGGTTGGACGTGTAGGGCTGCTGGGCTGGAGGTTGTCCCAAGTGCTCGGGGACTTTCCCCATCATTAACAGTCATATGCACTCAGACAATAAGGGCCTATTATACTGCCTTAATGCGGGGCCAATCTGGGAATTAATCAGGATATTTGGAAGCACCTTAGCTGCTCGCACCGATACGAGGTCCTGAGTTTCCTCTCCTAATCTCCCCCAGGCAACTAGGATCTCCCACAGGTCCCTGCGCTGGATAATGTGCGTAAGCTGGTTACAGTGAATTTGCATGAATAAGCAGGCAATTCTGCTCAGGCTGAATGCAACTTCATTAAGGCCCAGCGATAATTTGAGCTTGCTTATTGCCTGTCCTTTGAACCCTGCAAAGGAAGATTTTGACCGACAATTGACTTTGTGTTTGGGGTCGTGGGGATGGCTCCAGCTCCCAGGCAGAATTCTCCCTCCCAGAAATCTCTTTTCCTCTGTTTCCTCCCGCAATCCGTCTGTTAAGGTGAATAATCATTGTGGAAAGTTTTATTTGTGGGGAAAAAAAGGTTAACCTTGCTCTCAGGTGAGATAACAAACTGCTGGCTGGCTGCAGAGTGGCATGCGATGAATTAATGGTAGCTCCCTGCCCGGGAGCTCAGCACAGTGGTCTGCCCAACAAAATCCATGCCTGGAAATCAAATTGAGCTGGGACGAATCCTTGCTTGTTGGGGGTATTGCTGTGGGGGAGCCGGTGGGATTGGGGGGGTGGGGGGGATGGGGCTGTGGGGGTCTGAGATAGGAAATGGGACAGGGAGAATTGGGAGGGCAGGGGATGAGCATCCGTGCTCGGGTGGGAGCTGGCAGGACAGGGGAAGCGCCTGGAGAAGCTTTCCCGCCTTGCAATGGTGAAAATGAGCTGTGCAACCACAAAAAAATGAGAGGCTTTTTTGGAAGGGAGAGAGCGGAGAGGCCGGGAGGGTGTTCCCCCGGGGACGGAGTGCTCAGCGGGCAGGGTGATGCTGGGGACAAATGCAGCTCCCTGTAGAGGGTGGACACCTCTTGGTTACAGCATCGGCTGAGCACCACTTTCCTCTCCTGGCTCTTCCCATGCGGCGAAGTGTTGCATTTTTCCCTGGCAGCCAGGCATTAATCCCTTCCCTGGATTAATTAGCTGTCACGGACGTGTGGGCTTTGCTCAACCGCTGTGTTTCCCAACCACACCAGAGCTGCTGGCTTGGGACGGGTGCCGGCTCAGAGCCACGTGTTGCATTTATGTTGCTGACCCACCTTGTGCTCAAACATGAGCATCTGCTTCAGGTGAGCAAAGCGAATATCAGGGTCAGGGCAAACCTTGGGGTCAGGAGAGACATCGGTGATTTACCTGGATCCAAGCAGCACTGTGTAAACAAAGCAATAAATACTGCCTGCTTCGGAAATGTAAGGAAGGACTCGTTCCTTCAGAAGAAAATTCATTACATGGTGCTCAAATTGGCCTGGCGCGTGATGGGATGATGGCTTTCAGCCTTGCACCTGGCCTTCAAGCCAAGGAGGTGCCTCCACACAACATCTGGGCAGTGTCCTGTCACAAACAAGGGCAGAAAAACCTATTTAATTTTCAGATGAAGCTCAGACACTTTAGGAAAAGGCTCTATTTTTCCCCTCTCAGGCTCTTGGGTAGACATTCTTGGACACACCATATATATCAGTGGCTCTTTTGGGCAAATTACTGTGTTTTGCATTAAGAGCAGGCACTGCCCCTTGTTTTTAGGGGTTTGGGGATGACTCTTAGACCCAACCACATCCTGTCTTGACCAGGCTCTGGCAAAATGTCTGTGAGGCCACTCCCAGGAGGGAATTGCCTGGGCTTTCCCTGCTTCTGAACCAGCTCTGGCCAAATAGGTGTCAAAAGCCACGGGGCCCATAGAAAAATCCTGATCTATGAGGCAAAGCTCAGGTTTCTGGCTAAAATAACCACGTACAGTGTGTGTACAGTGCTGTACACACTGCTGTGTGTACAGTGATGCTGTACAGTGTGTGTGTGTGGGCAGAATAAGTGTCCTTCTTCCCCTTAGCCCAGCTGAGCAGCCCCTGAGCCCGTCTACAACACCTTACATTCGTGTTCACACCAAAATCTGTGGCTGGTGGCCGATGTAGTGGTGAAAGCAGCAGGTTTCCTCCAGTCCGGTCCTGGCATCAGCAGAATCAGGATTTTGGCCCAAATCAGGGAAAAGCTAGAGGGATTTTTATCAGTACTTCCTGTCCTTGCAGTAGAAGCCGCTTATCCGGCTGTTTTGCACATCTGCAGGGCTCACCTGAGCTGGGAAGAGTCACAGGATCATTTAGAATCATAGGATCGTTTAGGTTGGAAAAGACCTTTAAGATCACGGACTCCAACCGTAAAGAAAGGCCGGAGTTTGTCCTCATTTACCCCAGCGTCACTCTGTGCTGGTGCCGGTGGCTTCGGTGCCACCTCAATGACAGGAGATGGGATGTCCCACAGCGGTACGAGCATCAAGATACAGCGGGGGGAGGGAACCAGGTTTGGGTTGGGCTCTTTGTTTTGGGGGTGCCCAGCGAAGACGGGGAGGCGGGAGGAGGCGGCGGGCGATGGCACGGCTGTGCCGGGAGCCCAGCTCCCATCTGGCTGCCTTATCAAGCCCTGCACAGCCTCCCGTGTCACATTGGGATGTAAATCGCATTAATTGAATTCACTTTGGCTGTGCTTTTGGGAGCAGACAACGACCGAGTCAAAATCTCATTTGCATACTGATAAGACACAGTTGAAAAATGATGCCTTCTAATGAATAAAATGTGTGTAACTGGTCCAGCTTGATATTAGCATTAAAGTGTTAATCACTTTGGCATACAAGTTTATAGCGCTGAGTAAATTTGTCTTCAAAGGGTCCTGAAACAGAAATCTATGTTTCTGGACTGCCATAGCAACCTATAGACGTCTTCATTGTATTTCTTGGTCAGAAAGCAGGTGCCAGCTTCTAATTAAAGCCTAATTTGCAATTTGTGTCCTACTCACTGTTTTCAGGGGAACTTTGATGGCTGATATAGCGGTAAGCAATAACCGGCAGCAAGGCTTGAAAGCTGGAATGGAAATTCATCCTCCCCTGGGGCTGCTGGGCCGAGCAAGCACGGGAGAGGGAAGGGGCCAGGGACAACGTTGTGACGTCGTCCCTCGTCCAGGAGACTGCTCGCAGCAAGGGAAGATGGAAATCATTGCAAAAGAGCTGGTGCCAGCATCGTGGGGGACGGTCGTCCTGCTCCAGCCTCCTTGGGGCAGCTCCGGCCCCCCCTCTTTGAAGACAGATGGAAAGGGCTTCTTCCAAACTCCCAATTAAAGGATCCAGATTAACGATGCCCGTGGAGGTCTCTTGTTGCACATGTTCTCCAGCCTGCCCGCTGACCTGCAGCGTCTCATGCTTCCCAGTCTTCCCCATGCCGCCTATCCATCTCCTCTTTCTGCTTCTAATCACAGGCTTAGGAGCTCTTGACAGCACTAATATCAAGGGTAATTAGCAGCAGCAGGTCGGTTGATACATGGACCTGTGGCAGAGAGGTGTCCTGATGGAGCTGGCTGCCTTGGGAGCAAAGTATTTCGAGGTGCGTGGAGCTGGGGGGCCAGCACCGCTCTCTAAGAGGTGTTGCTCGTGATAAAGCGATGCTGCTCGCCTGGGGCTGTGTTCGCTTCTGCCGGATGCGGATTTGGAAAGGGGCCTGGGGGGACCGGTGCTCATATCCCAGTGAAATTCAATCCTGCTTCGGATTCCTTGCTCAAATCCCAGTGAAATTCAATCCTGCTTCAGATTCCTTTAGACATTGCAGCCTCGGGCGCTGGCTGGGGGAGCTGCGCCTTCCCAAAACACTCAGCCCAGATGGTGGGAGTGCTGCTTGCACAGCGGCCAGCACAGCCGGAGTGGGTCCCCTGGGCCACCAGCTTTTCTGAAGCTCTTTGCACCACCCATCAGCTTGTTGTCATGTTTATTGTTGCTAATAATTTCTGTCGCAGGAGATTCAAGGGTCAGTGGTCACAGCAGGGCCTGCTGAAGGACCCACTCGGGTCCCTGCTTTGACAAGGGGACAGCTGACATGGTTGGACCTGGCGAAAAGGAGACCCAGGATGGGTTGCTGGCCTGGATGCGTGGACAGACCATTCTCAGTAAGGAATTCTGCATGTGCAACAGGTATGTGTCACCACTTTGGGTTGGTGCTGTGGGATGGCAGGGGACAAGCTGACAGGGAAGAAGCCACACTGTGTTGCATCCTTCAAGAGTGAACCACACGCACTCAGTGAGGGATCACACCAATGCTGGTGGGGAGGGACATCTGGGGGATCCCTAATCCAACCTGCTCATTCAAATGGGATTTTTGCTGCTTCCTCTTGTCTAGCCAAGCCCTGAAAGCCCCCAGGGAGGGAGGTGCCACCATGGGCCCTTGCTTCGAAGCTGCACTACCCCCTAGCAGAGAAGTTTTTCCATGCGTCTCTGCTGGCTGCTCCTTCCCACCTCAGCTCAGGTTTTCAGCTGCAATAAATCAGCCAAAAATAAATAAATGAAGCCAATTTTACACCAGCTGAGGCTCTAACTCCTGGTACTCGACCTCCTGTCCCTCCCCTTCCCACGGAATTCGTTCCCTCTGTAGACACAGTAAGGGTAGGTGTTTGTTAAAGTCCTATAATCCATCATGGAATGTTTCTGCTTTTATAGCAAAAAAAGAAAAAGGCAGTGGCTTAACCCAGGCTTCACTGTGTGTTGCTCCAGGAGATGTTGTTTCAAGTGCATCACACACGTGGCTAAATGTGACAGGAAATATTGCATCCTCCTGCCGCCAGCCCCAAATTCCCCTCTCCATCCCCTCCTGCCTCCGTTACCATGCAAAAAGGTAAGTCACAGCCAGACTGTTTATCAGCTGCTAATCTCCTTCCCAAGGGATTTGGGTCCCCCTGGGCCAGCCAGCAACCACTGACATCCTGGGAGTGCGATCATCTCCTAATAAGCATGTCCTCCTGATTCCCTTACAGCTTAATTATACCATGCATGGTCTCCTGAGTAGTGCAATATGGTTAGGATTCTGCAGCACCTTGCAGGAGACCTGATCGTGGACCTGTCCTCTCCCCTTGGCTTATCTCCTGCAGCCCCACGAGGACCAGGGGTGGTACCACCAGCCTTGATTGCCCCCGAGAGCTGGTGATGGGGTGGGTGGGATGGTTCCAGCAGGAGAAGCCTGGGTGATGCTCTGGGCTTGTATCAAGCTTTCCGTTTTAGGTGCAGGACCCTGGCAGCAGTTAGAAATTACAAATTAGAAATAGAAGCGAAGGCGGCATGTGAATGGCTTTGCACAGAGTTACCTGATGCTGCTTCTGGCCTGTGAGTGAATCCCTAACTAACGGTGTAGAAAACAAGGAGGATGTATACACTGATGTTTACGGGACCTGGGATTTCAGCTTACAGTTTTCTATTTGGTGATGTATTTCCTCCACCACATGAAGCTATGGTGAGGTCTTTGCTGGGAGCCCTTTCTAACCAGTAAGCGCTTTTCAAGCAGCGTAAAAATCATCCTGGGCTGATGCATGTGCACAAGCAGACATATACACCTCGCACATCCTGAAGCCGGGGTGAAAATTGCAGTAAATAGGTGTGGCGTGCTCAGATGTTGGACTAAATCAACCAAATAAATCCGGAATGTCCAAGGGAAATGGGGAAAAAAAAAAAAAAAAAGAAAAAAAAGAAACCCACCTAAAACTTTGCTCACATAACAGGAAAAGAGTGGCCTGGGGCTCTGTCCACCTCTTTCTATCCATGAGTGGAAAATGCTCTGCTCCAGGAATCCACCTCTTTCCTGCCTGCTGGGGGATGCAGATGCAAGTGCTCCCTGCGGGGAATATCCTGTTTACCCAAACCCCCGCTTCCCACCGGCGAGCCGCACGTTCCAACAAGCACCGCTACCCTTGGAGCGATGTCTCCTAGGGCGTAGGAATAGTTGTCTTAATAAAGAATTGATTAACGTAAGGCTTTTGGGGCAAAAGTACTGGTGGGATAAGAGGTCTAGGGAATCGCTGCAGTCCCTGGAGCAGGAGCACCCGCTCTCGGCCAGCAGGGTGGTGGCATCCAGTGGCCGCGGTGGCTTCTCTGAACCCAGCACCTCCTCTCCATCCCGCTCACTGCCTTCTCCGGGCGATGCCCTGGGAGCTGTCGCACCTTTTCCTAATGGATAATTCCCCATGGCTCTGTGGAAACCCATATGGGAACTCCGTTTGCTTCGTTATGCGCTGGAAATGCTTTAAAACATCTGGCTTTATACCTCCCTGGCTTTGTGTGGCATTATGCGCCTAAGTCATTTCGGCCATTATAAAGGCTTTTCCCAAAGGGCTTAGTGCTGCTTCCCATCACCGGGGATGGCCCGGGGAGTGTGCGAGCGAGGGACAGCAGCCCGCAATTGAGAGAGAGGAGTTATTTGGCTCCTAGGGTTTCTACCAGCTGGAGTTACGGCGTGTTCTAGCCCAAACATCCCTAACCACATGATAAATATTATCAATGTTATTAAAATATGATACCGGAGCCAGAAATGTTTGAAAAACCTGTTACAACACTAAGCTAAGCATTTTAATGCAGCGCTAGGAACTGGCGCTCTCTGTTCCTAGCACAAACTGGGTGGTGTTTTTTTTTTTTATTCCTTAAAGAAATTTGCCGTGGACGGGGGACGTGCCGGTGCACAGGGGACCTGGGCCAGCCCTGCCAGAGGGTCCGTGATGGCAGCAGCGGGGGCTTGTGCGGGTCCTTCCCCAGCTCCATGTGGTTCATATTTTGGATCGAGGCACTTTGCAGGTCTGAGTGTAACTGGGAAGGAAAGGGGAGCTGCTATTTTTTGGGCATGGAGGCGTAAGGCAGCGTGTGAAGGGAGAATAATGGTATCATGGGATGAAGGTGCGGCATCCAAGACGCAGCCTTTCCCATGAAGCCAAGAGCCGATCAAGCCACATATCACAGCTTCATCTCATCCTCCCGAAAGCTCAGAGTCGAGACTGGACTCGGAGCAGTTACTTCCCCAAACATTTTGGTGGCTAAACCGCTGTCTGACGTCTTGGGACCTGTGTCTAGAGTAGGTTACGGGCTCACATCAATCGACAATTAGATCCAGCTCAGGTGGACTCAGCCTCTCCTCCTTCTCCGCTGCCAAAGCAGAGGCGGATGGCAACGATGGCTGTGGAGGCAACAGCATTTAACCCACCTAATTAAAAGCTTGAGCTGGAAGAAGCCTCTGGAGGGAGAGCGGCGGCTCTCGGAAGTTTCACTCCTTGTTGTTTCGTGCTGGGATGTGGTGCGTGATGTGCAAGTGCAGAGCAGATGGCACAGCACGGCCCTGACCACTCTCTGTACGCATGGTCCCGCTTCTCGAGGTCTTTTGTGTCTCAGTTTAGCAGATATCTCCTTGCGGTGAGACGCCTTCCACAAAGGAGCTGGTCTGCAGGCGCGACAATAGCAACGGGATTGCTCAAGAGCAAATATTTGCAAAATAGAGCAAAACTGACTCTACAACGGAGCCGTGACTCACTCGGTTCCTCTTTAGGCTCATGAGGAATAATTGTTGTGCAATGCTGAGTGTGCAGTTCAAAGGCAGATGTCTCATTTTTTGCTGAAGGAGAATAGTTGGGAGTGGATGTACGTGTACCCCGTTAGTTCATATGGGAAATATTTATTGCCAGTTTTCCCTACGATGTGACTATAGAAATAAATCAGAGTATCTCCTTTCTGTTTGCAAAAGCAATAGTGGGGCATTTCCCACTGCCTGTCTTAGTCCCGTTGTGGAGCAAGGACCCTTAAACACCAGTTGTCACAGGCAGCGTCTTTTGAATACAGGTGGGTGGCCATCTCTGATAGCTTTATCTGGGTCAGATCAAGGATGATGTTTGACTCAGCGTCTGCAGAACCAGCCATGGACTAGCCTAGACAGGACTAGCCATGACCCAGCTGTACGTTTCTGCTCCCCTTGGCTGGAGATCGCTCCCGTTTGCTGCATTCACAGTGTCATGCCAGGGTGTCCCCAAATGAGACACACCCCCCACCCCCCCCAAGGGTTCAGTGCCAGCTTGGTTAATCCCTGCCACACCTTGTGATGCTCCCAGCAAATGTGGATCCCAAATGAAAACAACCGGCGCTTTCAGAAGCGCATTGATTCCAGATACTCATCCAGCTGCCTCTTCATTAGGCAAATTCAGTTCATAAATCACGCTTAACACCTCTCCAACCTCTGCTCTGCAGTTCCCCTTGCAGAAGATGGAGGAAGATCAACCAGGAGTGAGGACAACATCTGCAGCCTCTCCAAGGTAGGTGCAGCCCAGGACCGGTGGCTCTAGTCCTGGCCAGGGAACTCATATAGAGCTGAATAAAAGTTATTTCTATTACAAGCTCATCTGCTTTTTAATTAAAGGGAAACTCATGGCCTCATCCACTTGGTGGAGAGTTTTGGATGGTGGTTAAGTAGAAATGCAGGTTTCCAGCTTTTCTGTTTACGAAGAATAGAGAAGATACGAACCTTAAAAAGTGATGGGGCAAATACACCTTCCTGTGGGTTTCACCACCCACTTGCAAAGGGATCTTCGAATGAGTGAGATGGAGAACACCAAATATCTCCTGTTCAGAAGAGATCCATGGGTGGCTGGGGAGGGCTTAGCCCGCGGCTTGTTAGCCCCCCATTAGCTGTGCCAATAAAGGGGGCACATTGCTCATCCTGTCCATGCTGATCCCCCCACCCCACCTCAGCCCGGGGTGCAGAAAATTGAGGAAACGTGTCCTTTGCAGGTGGGTCTCCATTTCTTTCTGGAGTAAGGCAAAGAAAAGAGGCAGCCAGGATCCATGTGAAGTCCTCATGGTGAAGTCAGACATCTGAGTGGCGGAATCTCCTGGCTTATGTGCTGGCAGGGGGATGTGTGCTGGAAGAGCAAAATAGACCTAGCATGCAAATATTTACCCTACCCTGAGTAGGTTAGCAGGCACTGTTAGCCTTTGTTTAATCCTGCAGTCTGGCTCGGTTCAGGTTTGCTAATTTGGGATGTCTTTTTTAAATTTAGAGCTATTTCTTCTCAGTCTGTCCAGCTGGAAACACGGTTTCAAAAGCTAAAGGATGGGGTTGTCCCCGTCTCACCCTGTGGTCTCCTGCTTGAAAGGTCCTGTGTGTCTCCTTGGCCACCCCAAGGTGCAGTCCTGCATCGTGGCAGAAAGGTCTCCTGACCATGCTGGTGGTCTGTGGTGGTGTCCTGGATGGAGGAGGATGGGCTGGGACCCTGGGGGCTGCACCCATGGACGTCCCACAGGCTTGCTCTTCTGGAAGCTTTGGCTCATCTCTCTGTGTCCTCCAGTCCTCTGCAGCTTCCTAACCCAGCTCCACTCAAGGAGATATGCAATTTTTTCCTGCGTCCCTTCATTAGTGTCCCACCCATTTTAAGTGATGTAGGGTCAGATACCTCGTGTGCGATGATATGCTTCTTCCACCAGTGCTAAACAGTGGTCAGGGCTGACCTCCTGCTTTGGTGGAGTGATGAGGAACACCTTTGTCCTATCCAAACTTTGCTGTCCCAAATCAAAATCCTCTTTTAATGAGAACCCCCAAATTTGGAAGCCCATCTTTAAACTTACTTATTTTTAGGTTAGGCAGTAGAGCCTACTAACTCACCTGGAGAGCACAAAGCATGGTCATACAAGTAAAGAAACACTGGGGATGCAGAGATTTTTAGCTGGAGTAAGTGAAGGTGGAAGGCTGAGTCTGAATATCTGGACTTCGTCAAACACCACTGGCCAAGGATGTGCTGGTTTCTCCCCTAGGTCTGCGGGGAAGCAAATTTCAGTTTTGTTTTGGTTTCAGTCTGTAGTACTTGGTCTGTTTGGAGAGGGATGGCTAAGGCAGGGATGTGGGGAAAAGGAAGTCACCAGCCCTCTGTAAAAGTACACGTAGGGATGGTTTTACTTTTGGTCCTGTTTTTGTCTAGCAGGGAGGCCACATGGTGGGTTTAGCTCTTGTGCCAAGCTGTCCCTAAAACCCAGGTGGGTTAGATCTGGAGTTTATACTCAGATCAATCCCTGCTTTAGTTTGAACTCTAGGTTTTAGGAACTTAGTTCAGATTATTCTGAAATTTGGGCAAGTATTTCTGGTTCTGGCTTATTTCCAGTTCTAATGTTGGCTTTAGTTGGAGAAGAACTGAGGTTTTAACCCAATGCCCGCTGAAGTCTGATGGAGCTTTGAATTTGCTTGATATACCAAGCTGGTCTGCGGACGGACAGTCTTCCAGCAGATCCAAGCCTAATTCTGCTCTCATTTGCCCCTCTGTAAAGCCAAAATTGAGCCAAGGGAAGAACAGACCTGCGTGCATAAAGCCTTCTCCAGGGGCTGGATTCGTCAGGCTGTAAATAGACATCACACCCAAACCCCTCCAGAGGGAGTGAGCGATGTTACAGACACACTCGATAGACTCCAACTGCAGCCACAATTACTTTATGCACCTTTTTAGGCACTTATATTGTCATCTTGGTGTCTTATTCAATGCTGGCAAACAAAATTCCTTCTTTCCAAATCCCGAGGGAAGCTTAAACTGAAGGGCTAGTTGACTCCACTGGAGAAAGACACTTTTACGGCACATTTTTGTTGCTATAAACCCAGTCTAAAATAATGAGACTCATGAAAGGATATGACCTAAACTATAAAATGCACTTATTAAAGTTGTATGATAAATCAGAGAAGGACATGCTTGCCTCTTCCCAAGGAACTGCAGGCAGCCAGACAAGCAGTCGAGGCAAGGCAGATTGATTTCTGGTGTGTAGCGCTCTCCCAGCTAGGGGTGAAGAATTAGCGCAGGTCAAATTGCTCACAAACCTCTGTCAAGGAATATATATGTCTAGCCTAAATGTCAGGCTAGAGGAAAGAAAACCCGAGCTCCGTGGTTCTGCTGCATCCCAGCATGGGCGATTTCATTACTTATATCCCTCTCTGATCTTGCGGCTGGATGCTGCGTTTTTGCCCCCTTTTTTTCCTCCCTTAATGAACAAAAGTGATGGGTCTCCAGCATGTCCCACTGCCATGTTAGGTGCCCCAGCCCGAAATTGTCAAGGTCTGCTACTTAATTCCCACTAGTGTTTCCAACACTGATGTCAGTTCTGCCTCGAGGGGTGCCCAGAAACACCTGGACCAGATTTGGAGAGATTCGGGTAAGTGAAGTGGGATGATCTGCTCCAGGTGGGACGGGGGCAGTCTGTTCGGGTTTAATTTGATTTTTCACTGGTCTCACGTTAACATTACGCTCGGTGGACAGGGAACAGCCGCCTGTTTGGTGGGCTGGAGGGGGCTGGGTGTTGGTGGTGTTAACAGCCCTCTCACGAGTGATTAACTGCACCAGGAGAAGGAAGTGGGGGGGGGGGAGAACTTCTTTTTTTTTTTTTTTTTGTCTCCTCTAAAAAAATGTTCTCACTCTTCAAATGCTTGGGAATCTTTTTTAACCCATTCAAATGATTTATTCTTCTGCAAAAGGTCTGGCTGGAGGGTAGGTATAATTGGGAGCAAAGCAAAGAAATGCCGTTAGGGAGCTGTGGGATGCTACAGCGGGGGCTAAGCGATGTTGGAGCGGTTTGTTCACAAAGCTGTTGGGTATGGATGGATCTGGCAAGTTTTTTCCTCGAATCTCAGTTCCCAGAACACCAAAACAGCGCTGAAATGACCTCACGTCCCTGCGAGGGCTGAGGCTGAGCCTCCCCATCCATGCAGGGCTTATGTCAGGGCCAGTTAAGGTGCAGGAGCTGCATCTCCTCCCTTCGATTCCTCGTGGCACTAAGACGCCTCGGTTCTTAGCTGCCAAGTAATTTTCCTTTGGGTAATGCAATAGTGCATGGAAGAGCCTATTATTTGCCAGTAGCAAGAGACTCAGCAAGCACTAATTGGACAAATGAGGCTCCGGGGATTTACAAACTAATCAGATGAATATGCAAGTGGGGAAAAAAGACAAACAAGGCTCTGAGCCACCCTGAGGAGCACCTGGGATGGTGCTTTGCTCCTGAAAGCAGAGGGGCACATGCTGTTTTTCCCCAGCTGCAGCGGTGTTAGGGACCGTTCTGTCCAGAGAGGTCCTTCCTCCCCCACCAAACCATCTCCCACCGCTGCTTTCACAGGAGCGTGTCTGATGAGCAGATTTGTTTTACTTCGGGGATGCACAGATTGCACCGTGCGGCAGGTATTTGGAAATATTTCCCAGGCTTTTGGTGTCCTTCCCAGCTCACGTTTCCCACGGGGACAGGTTGCCATCAGTTCTCCGTGTTGGGTACTGTGCCAGGGGGAAGACTTTCTAGCTCTTCAACTGTTCTCAGCCTGAAAGCTTCCCTGTAGGAAAGGATTAGGAAAGGAGGGAAAGAGCAGGAAAGCAAAAGGGAGAAAATTAAGAATTTTTTTTTCCCTTTCCTTTTTGCCCTCAAATATTCCCTTTGAAAGAATATCCTGAGCTGCGCTGGGCTCCAGCGGGTCTTTTGGAAGTTCTTCCTTGCAGCTATAGGACATCAGCCCAGCCATGCTCCTCCCGGCCTCTACTGAGTTCAGCCACAGCTCGCCAGCACGCACAAAGGCAGGGACAAATCCCCAGTGTGTGCTGCCATTGCACCCTGGGGACCAGGGCAGGG
This sequence comes from Rissa tridactyla, assembly GCF_028500815.1. NCBI lineage: Eukaryota > Metazoa > Chordata > Aves > Charadriiformes > Laridae > Rissa > Rissa tridactyla. The sequence goes on from NC_071469.1 coordinate 52,904,462, forward strand.
GTTGTTTTATGTCTCAGGGGAGGCTGACAGCAGCATCTCTTTCTCTGTGTGATAGCTGCTGCCTGTCCTGACCACGCATGGGCACAGGCTTGGGCTCAGCAGGGAGGCAAGGGGCTGCGATAACATCGGAGAGCAGAGTGGCAGTCCTTTGCTAAGCCATGGGGCCAGCACGGGGTTTGGGGCTTAGGGAGGAAGAGGAGGAGAGCAGGAGGAAGAGGAGAAGATGGCAGTGATGGATGCTGCTTCCCTTCTTGTGTCGCCATGGGCAGCTCATTCTCTGGGGACACAGCTTCATCTCTTTGGCCCCAGGGATCATTTGATGCTGCTTCCCCTCTTGGTCTGTGCAGGAAAACAGATTAGACTGGGATTTCCAATACACAAGGCACAAGGCATTGGAATGGCTTAAAAATGTTGCTTTTTGACTGTTTCCAGACATAATTCATTACCAGTTCACTTCTCCTTCCTTTACCGCTGCCCTTTCCAGCAACCCCTCTGTAGGGAGGGGCGTTTATGGCCCCACCATCAAAACACAGCACATCCTCAAACGGCAATGTCTCCGGGCACGAGGTCTGCTGTTCTGCATGTCTGGGTCCTGCTCCATGACCTGGCCACCAAGCTACTACCATACAATGAATAATAAGGTGCAGCATTCAATCAGTGTCTGGGGCTGGATACTCCTGGTCCTGCAGCACTTGGACATAACTCCATAAATGCCCCTGAGAGGACGGCCAAGAAATGACTGATGGTGTCGAGTAAGTTATTGCAAGCCCTTCTCGTAGGAAAAAGTGGTCCTGGCTGGAGCTTGGATGATAGATCACTGCATTTTTCTGTAGTGCATTAGCACTTGATCTCAGAGGTCGGGCCAGAAAATAACCTTCTCCCTCTAATTGACATGCAAAGCGACCGCTGTGTATTAATTTGGATTGGGGCTGATCTCGGAGCAGCAGTGCTGAGATCAGAAAAATGAAGAGTGGTAAATCTGCAGCAAATTGCTCGGATATTTATAGGCTCTCATATGTGAAACATTTATTTAAAATAAATAAATAAATAAATGCTGTAGTCCCTAGGATGTCCTGGCTTTCTGCCAATGGCCAGGGTCAAAATGTCCACAGCCTAGTCTGGTAGAAGCAGAAAATATGGCATGGCTTTAACCTCCCGGAGAGCTTACCAAGGTGGGAGAGGCGTCTGCCATCCGCGTTTTCATGGCTTTAAAAATGAATGGGCCTGTTTCACTGTGAGAACGGTCAGCAAGGAGTGGAAACGCTGAGGCCGGAGTTACGTCAGGTGGTGAATGGGGGACCCCAATACTCTCCACCTTCTTGTAGTTAAAGGGCAGAAATCAGCCAGGTGAGATACCGCTTTTAAAATCCTAGAAAAATAGCGACGAAGGGACTCTTTTTCCATGGTTTGAGACTTTGTTTGCACCCCATTAATGTTTTCATGCTCCCCTCTGTAGTGTTGACGGTCAGAAATGCGTTAGAAAAGAAGATGTCTTCTTCCCACAGCCCCGAATGGTGTGGTGCCCACAAAGAAACCACAGGTGCTTGTGTGGCAGTGGGGGGCACAGATGAATGTCCCTTTGGTTTTGGGGAGCATTTCCTTATTTTTGTGGTACAGCAGGGCTGTAGGTGCAGGGGACCAAAGAAAAGCACCCAAACCTGGGAGTTCTGCTATCACCGATACCTTCTGCACTGGGATTTTCACTTGAGCTAGGACCGGTCAGTTAACCCAAAGTGCAAGACTTCTTGCTAAAAGCGAGGTGAGTACACACAGCATACAGAAATTATGTGATCACCCCTTTCCTTTAGTCTGCCTTCAAAATTACCCAGTCTGGTAAAGAAAAAGCTTCCCAGATTCTCCCTACAAGCCTTAAGCCTCAGGAACTGTCTGGCTTCAATTTCGCGTGACTTGAAGGAGCTCTTCATTACGTCTTCCAAAATAATGGGAGAAGTCAAAATGAGGAAAAACATAACGAAAAAGGCTTGTGTAAACACAGCTGTATATTCCTACAGGTCTCTATAGTTAGCTGCTCTCATTAATCACTGCTGTATCCAAGGGCTTATGAATTTCAACAATTATTTTCTCTGTGTATTTTTCTTGGGAGGAGGACAACGACTAATTGGTCCCGGGCTTTGTTACCGCTGCTGGGTACCACAGGAGCTAACAACGTGCCTCTGGCCAGGCTGTGTGCGGGCACAGGCTTGCAGAGGGTGAGTCCATATGAGTGGTTGTTGCATGAGAAGGGAGAGAAGCTTCACCTCTGTGGGGTTGGGGACATGCTTGAACCAGGAATCTGGAGATTTGCACCTTTTTTGGGGGTGGGATTTTGCTGGAACTGATCTAGAGAGAGAGGTATCATGGACCCCCTTTTAGCCTGCAGAAATGCCCTTTCCACCCAAGACATCTGTGGATGTCCACGATCGGAAGTGTGGCTGTTTGCTTGACCTATTTTTCTATTTATGACCTGTTTTGCTATTTTTCTCACCCGAGTCACGTGCCACTCTGATCACACTGGGTGTGAGACGCATCATGAGCTACTGCACAGAGTCGGGGCAACGACCACCATCACCCCCGGTGCTTCCCTCTCCCTGTACCCCGATATAATTAAAGCAGAAAGCCTGATTGCAGCGTGCCCATCGTGGTAACACACAGCATGCTGCAGCCTGCTACTGTTGGTAAACAAGACTGCTACAAGTAGTTCTCCCCAAAGAGGCATTTGCTGGAGAAAAAGCAGTCTGGTTGCTTCTCCCTGGCCACACTCAATCTGTGGGGTGCATTTCAGGTATCTCCAGCTAAGCTTATAGCATGCACATCACCAGGCTGCTGCTAATTATTATTATTATTATTATTATTATTAAATATTTATTGTTGTTGCTATTATAATTGCCATTATTATCATTATTACTGTTACTATTACCATCACCATTATTATTATTATTATTCTGCTACCACCCCTCCTGACCTCGGGATGAGCTGCAGCTGATTTAAGCCGGAGCAGGGAGGAGAAACGGGCTGCAGCAGCAACGAGCAGATGCCGGGGCTGGGGGAGGGCACATCGGGCTGTGCCTTCATCTTTGAAACCCGGGATGATGCCATGTCCCGGCACGTGTGATCAATGAGCCCTGACTCCACGACGGCCGAGTACTGTGGGGTGGGCACTCCCCAGCCTCCCGCTCTGGTCCCATGGGATGCCTGGTCTTCCATGAAGCCCCAGAGTTTGACTTTTCAGGGTGACGGTGGCTCCCAGATGGTGGCTCGGCAGGCGCAGCAGGTAACGTTGCCCTCCAGAGCCCCCGTTCATCACGGGAGAGGTGCAGGGGGTGCAGCTGGGCTGGATGCGATGTTACGGGACCTGGTGTGCATTGATTATCTCCCATGTGGGCAATTCAGATGATGAATTGGCTCAGGTTGAAGGGAGTCTGCTCTCGACCCCAGTAAGCCGAGACTTTGCCCAGTAACCATTCGACAGCTCGGTTTGACCGATTGAAGCTATATTTAGACAAATGCACTTGTATAAGTGACCGGCGGGAAGGCAACCCTCTCCACTTCCATACCGCAGCCTTGGTCTGGCCCACATTTCATTTTTTAAGGTGGTGCCGCAGCCAGAGCACTTCTGTAGATATTCCCCAATCTGTGCCAACATCTACTGCTTCCACCCCCAGCCTGGGTATTTTTTAATCTGAACTACCAGGTTGAGGTGAATTTTTTACAGTAGGTTTCTGTTGTTGTTAGACTTGCACAAAGAACAAGGACTCTATCGTTTTCACTCCGTGAATCCTGCCGGGACATGACAGAGCGTTTTAGAAGACGCTATTTAATTAAAACACCAACAACTGGAATTTCTGGAAAAACATCAGAGGTTCTCATAAATTATCCTGGTCTCCCGTGTTTCACACTCCCAGTCTTCTACCTTTTGTTTAGTCCATATTATTTTGGAGCGTGTTTCAGGGGAATATTTACGGGCAAGGCATGTTCCTAGCTATGATTGGCTTACTTACAAATTACCCTTTAATCAACAGATTTGATATTAATTAATAATTCATAGACTGCTCTTAGGATAAAATTGCATAATAATGTCTTTGATGCAGCCCAAAGTGTCCATTGTAGATGGCATAAAATGTTAATTAGCAGGAAAATGCAGTTAGGAGAAAACTCTTTTAATTATGTAATAGGCCTCATTACAATGGGTAATCAACAATGCTTCCAAATTAGCCCACTGACAGCATTTGTCTATACATAGCAAATAAACTTTTGTTTGCAGAAAATACATCTGAATAGTCAGCTTCTTAATTGCTTTCAGGCGGTTTTTAAGTCATTGCTGTCCCTACCAATATTTTCAAAAGGACCACGCTTCTCCACTGAACGGGCCATATGTAAAGCTCAGACAATAATGGGGAAAATTGTTCACAAATATTTGTTCAGATATGCAAGCAGATTTCAATTTGACCTTTTATAGGACCCTCATCTGAATACTGGAGCATTTTGCTGACGGTGGTGCCCGGAGAAAAATGTAAAGCATCGGTGCATGAATATCCCTTGAGTTTCACATTGTGCATTAGGTCGTCCGACTCACACTGGCTGCTTTGTTCATGAGTTGCATAAATCACCCAGTTGGGCAACTGCAACCCAGGTCGTGTGCCCAATATGGCCAATACGACCCAAGAGTGTGCACAAAGACCTGGTTGGGAGCTACTTAGAAATCCAGCTTTCCTTGTGAAGGAAAATGGGAAGGAGGTCAAAAAGCAGATGCCTCATTTGTAATCTCTGTCCCCAGCTGACTTGTCTAAGCCAGAGTCTAGTGAAATGAAGGGGTTAGTGCCAGGACGGCTGAAACGAGTCAAATCACCCAAAGTCAGTGTCACATCTAGATTTGCACCTTGAAGTATTTTGCTGTTTCTGCCTTGATTTTTGAGAGTTATCCGAGCTTCTTCAGGGAAACCTGCAATCCTTGTTTCTCTCCAAACTCAGCCAAATCTAGGACTTTCCTAGGTTCCATACACAGGTGTGGTCCAGCTGGGTCCAGCTCAGACCTTTTGGGCAGGGATGATGGATTTATCATGTCACATCTTCTGTCCAACCCAGCAAACCTTCATCTCTCACTACAATTAATTAACAGTGGTAATAATATCCTGCAGTCAGTTGCTAAGCAGTACTAATGGCCACTGATCTTCCTCAAAGGGATGGCATGAATCCTTGGGACACGATGACCTTTACTTGTTCTCTGTCATCCTGCTTGTAATTCTCCTTTTAATATTGTATAATACCGATAGCCCAAGTTTATCCATATTGTCGAACAGACGGATACTCTATTATTAGATTTGTTCTTGCAGACACCTAGCTATATTGGCCGAATGTAATTTATAGTGTCTAAAATCTGCGGACACACAGATTTCTGCCTCCTTCAGCGTTTGGTCATTTCTATTCATTTCATCTCTGGAATCTAATGTAATAAAATTATAAAAGGCTCTAACTCCTCAGCATTTAATCAGCTTAGTATGAGAGAATTACATCAGCAGCCCTTAGGTGTACTTTATCCTGCAAAGGAAATCTCACATTAGGAGACAATCTCCTTATTTTGACTACTAAGGATTGTATGAATTTCTTAAGACCCACCAAGAATACAGAAGACTTGAGGTAGGCTACATCTTTCTTGATGGTAGACAAGGAGCAGGAGGGTTTTGCTTTGCCAGCAAGGCCAGCTGGAGGTGTAGGTTGGACCCAGAGCCAGCATCTTGGACCCTTTACTAAGATCTCCAAATGATCCAGCGTCCTAGACAAGATAGTATTTAGGGGTAGGTAGAAACTTGCTTGGAACAGCCATCCTCATCCCTGTTCAAGGTACTTTCCATACTCGCAAGTACAGCTCTAGATCAAACCTGTGTTCAGCAGAGGATTTAGTGGGACTTTAGTATCTACTGACTTTGAGACCCTTTTTTTTCTTGCTAAAGGGGTGCTGGTGCCTCTTCTTTCCTCTGTTTCTTGATCTCAATTTCTAGAAAATCTCCTCCTGGGTTATATCCCACCCACATGCCTGGGTTTCTCACCCTGAAAGGATCAGGCTATTTCTGGAAAGCTCCCTATGCCCTGCCCAGGTCTGTGGGTCTCTCCTTCCCTGAGCCCAAGCTCTGGCCGTGGACCACTTAATTCAGTGTATTGGCTTGTAGGGCATTGGTGGGGCAATTCTTTGCCTCCGTTGGTTCTGGAGAGATCACAAGTTTTACTTTATTGTTTTTTTTCATATCCATCTTATTTATTTCAACCTGCAAAATTTCAGCAATTAGGGCAATAAAGTGGACAAAAGAGATGGTGCTCCATCTCCATGTGAGGGAAGAGGAGCTCCAAAGAGTGAGGTGTCAGGCCCACCTGCCCGAGGTTGCACAGAAACTCTGTAGTGAAGCAGCAAGCTAAACCCAGGTCTTCTCTGGCTTATATTACTGCAAAGCCACCGTGCCCCACATCTGCTCCCCAGCCCTGCCCGTGGGTGGCTGAAGTTGGGTGAAAACAGGATTTCTGAGACTATTTTTGGTGCATCCAGATGTAGGCTTGGCTGAGAAATGGAGGGAAAAGAAGAGGCAGAAAGGGAAAGAAAGAAACTGTTTAATGTAACACCAGGATTACGGAAGTTTCAGTCTCTGGGCATGTTGAGGCTGGGGTTGTCCAGACCTGTCCTTCTCTCCCTCCTCGTGGATCCGTGCCACCCCAATCCAACGGGATGGTGTTTCTGCCTCTCTGGACACTGGAGTTATTTTAAAAGAAAACAGCTTGCTTGTTTTCCAGCCCAAGTTGGCTCGGCCAAGCTCAGCCCCTCTAACCACAGTCTGGGCATTTATTTTTGTCCTCCAGACTTTCTGAGGCATTTCTTGAGGTTGTTTGTCTGGTTCTTGGTGGGAGCGATGGAACACGATAAAAATAGAGAGGAGTCCCAGGCTCAGGTTCATTCTTTTGCAAAATTCACAGTGAAAGCTAACACAAGGCTTGGCACACCCAGGCAGAGTCTCATTGCCAGAGTGGGATACCTGTTATGTCTTGGAGGCATCCATGGGGCCTGGGTGATTGAATACAGCTCGTTAGGGTGGCTTCCAGCTCGCCCTTGGGCCTGACTTCAAAATATGAATTTTTAAAAATATTTAAGAAGCCATGTCTCCAGCTTCAGCCCAGGCTTCAGGGGCTAAATTTGGTTGAAACATAAAGAGTGGAGCCCCCTCCATCATCATGTTGACTCCAGAACCTGGGGCTTTAATTAAAATATTAACCAGGATGAGATTTGCACCTCAGTTTGAGGGTGGGCAACACTGCGTCCCATTCCCCCAACACCTTTGTTAATGCCAATGCAAAGGGAAAGCGTTGGACTGTCAGAGCCCAGGTTTTGTTCCGCAGGCCAGAGTACCACGTTGGAGCATCTCTGAGTCGGTCCTGGAGCCAGGCAGACAGCATCTGCTGGGTGTTTGTCGTGTTATCCTCTCCTCTGGGAGCGAGATGAGCAGCCACTCGTGTTGTTTTGTCTCTGTTAATTTGAGAATGTGTTGTTTTGCCTTCCTGAGGTAAGCAAGCTGCCCTTTGCACGCGATGCGGAGGTCTGTGATGGTTCCTGGAGGAGTTCAATCCCACCGCCAACGACCCCCCTGAGAAAGCACTGCTAATGCACAGCTGAGCTCTGCCCCTCTTCCAGCAACACCATTGGTAACCAATTTAGCTTGTTACTGGTGTGTTCAGCTGGTCTGGAGCCTGACCACAGGGTGCTTCAAAGATTAAGACTGTGACTTTGAATCCCTAGGGGAAGAAAACACTGAGAGGGGAGGACAGGACAGGATTGAGGACACGAGCTGCAACATTCCCAGCTCCCTGGGGTTTCCAAATTGATGATGACTCGGGCTTGGCTCTGTGCTGCAGCTGTAATTCAGCCCTGAGCTGGCAAGAAGTCAATGACCTGAGGGCAGGTCATTGTCTGCCTGCCTGGGCAGGGGGGCCGTTCATCGTTCATCAGGATGATGGGTGCTGCCGTGGTGGCCGAGTTCATCATCGAAGGGAAATCAGGAGCCTGTGATGTCCTGACTGGGCAAACAGCTACAGGGTCTTTGTCCCCAGGAATTGCTCCGTCTGGGGCTACATGGTGCAAATGTCTTCCATTTCCACCAGGAAATATCTTCTGGGTGGATTTTGAGCATTTCTAAATATTCAGCCATAATCGTTAGTCTTCGTGGACTTCTGTATTAGTAGCGAGAACCCACAGTTGCACTGCAGTTTTGTTGAGCGTTGCTGTATGTCCGGAAATCCTGGACATCTGGGTATGCTTGGGCTACAAAGCACCTAGAAAAGAAGACTGTTGCTGTGGCCAGCTGAGACTTTTGGGGAGCCCTGGGCAGGACAGCTGTGGATATAGCTCACATGCACTATGCATCCACGCTGTTTGAGCCCTTCCAACTGGCTACACAGCACACATGCTTTGTGGGGTTGGACTAGATGATCTCCAGAGGTCCCTTCCAACCCTACCATTCTGTGATTCTGTGAAACTATCTCTGCTCCTCAGTTTTACCTTCAGATAGCTGTTCTTCACACAGGAGCTGATCTTGTCCAACACTGGCTGGCTACCTTGGTGGTAGTGACATGGACATCAATGGTGAGCAGGTCAAGCACTGGAGTAGGTTGAGCATTTCACCTGGAAGCATGGAAATCCCTTCAGTGAATGCTTGGAAAAAAAATGCACTGGGATACGTAAGGATACTTTGGATGTGCAGGGGAAGAAGATTTCTCTCCCTGCTTGACAGGAGGCGGCCAGGAAGCAACCAGTTGAGCTGCTTTGGAAGAAGCCCTTGGGAGGCAGGTTTGGGGCATGTCTTTGGGGTCTGAACTCTCTGGGACCTCATCCTTGCTTCAGGGCTGATCGTAATCCATCTCCTCTTGCTGCTGCATAGCTCATCTTTGCAGACCCATAATTCAAACCAGCATTATTATGGTCTACTGACTGTTGCCTCCAGCATGTTTCCTCCTGGAAGTTGCAGCACAGCCCCAGTGCCATTATTTTTGAATGTCCTGTAAGGAAAACTGTTCTCACCTCTCGATTCAATTTGCTGAGAGCATCTTAGCGTTCCCATCGCTTATCTAAACATATCATATTTCTAAGGTTTATTTTGTGGTCATAAAAAATTTGCTGTTGGCATTCAAAATAAAACTCTCTGCTGGATCTTAGCCTAGTAACAAATGTGCTGGATTGGGTTAGGCTGGAAGAAAAGAGGCTTTAGGAGTTTATGAGAAATGGGCCTCCAAATTGGAACACTTTAAGCTGATCTCCTCGCTCCCAGACTGATCGGTTCAGATAAAACAAATTGAGCCTGCAGCGCTCTTCCTGGCAAATGTCTCCTATGGAGCTGGTGAAGCTCCCCCAGCCCGGGACCTTCAAGTAGCCACTAATGAAGACACTTGAGGCACTGATTGAAAGTTGACCTCTGTTGAACTCTGCAAAAAAGGGGGATGCCAAATGCAAGGTATTGCGGCCCGTGCTGGCCCTGAACCCACACTCACTGCAGCACCCTGTGTGCAAGGGGATCCTCCTGGAATTTGATTTAAAACCCTCCCTCACTACTCCCGGCAGCTGGTGGATGGAGAGTAGAGATATCCTTGCAGAGGGACTGAGTGGTCCTGGGGCCAGGGAAGCTGCAAGCTGTTCCGAGCTAAGCTGTCCCCATCCTGCCTTCTTGTTGGCCACAGAAAGTCACCCCAGGCTGGTCTGGAAAGCCCCCAGACTTTGCACAGAAAGGCGGTTGATGACGGGCAAAATTGGAGAAGTTGGGAACGAGTTTGATAGACAAGCAGTGTTTCAGGCATGGATGTAGCTCATGGGTGGTGGAAATGGTCTGAGCAGGCACTTGCGTAGAGCGGCTGGAAAGGAGGACAACATCCATGAAAATCAAATGCAGAAGTGTGGTGGGTGCAGGACAGTCCCAGTGAGCATGGGACATGCTTCTGGGAGGGCTACACAAGGACCCATCTGGGGCAGACAGCAGTGGCAACACAGAACAGCAGAGGTTGCTCCTGCAGGGTTTTGTGGACAAGGACAGAGAGCTTTTAACCATTACATTGGCTCCAGAAATCATTTTACTCTGTAGGGCACATCTGGCAGATGTTTCAGTGAGGCTGATGACCCCTGACACGAGGGTTATGGTGATGCACACCTGCGAGGATGGACACCATGCATACCCATCTGTAAGCACAGAGGTGAGTAGAGGACCAAACCAAGGCGGTCTCAGCACCAGGATCCTAGCAGGGAAATTGGGGTTTCTTCTCCCTAACCACTTGGATTATCTTTATTCCTGCACTTCCTCATTGCTACTGTTGAGCGGGGAAGACACCAGGGATCTGCAATAGCCCCAGGTGCTGCTCCGTAGGAAAGCTTTGCACAGGAGTCTTCTCCACTGCTACCTCTTTGCGTGTTTTGTTGGGGTGGTGAGGAGGTAAGACATGCAGGTGATGTTCAGACTGGAACCCGGCCAGGCTAGGCAGGCAGGTGGCTGGGCACTGTGTTGGTGTTATACGGAGTGTAGGTGCACATTGATGACCTTGCAGAAATATTCCCCCTTTGCTTATAACTTTGTCAGCTCCTTCATTTTTGAGCTCCAATTTGGTTAATGTGTTTTCTGAGCCTGGAGTTGACATGCTATGAGAGGTCAGATCGATAGTGATTTGCCTGTTTTGTGGCAGTGAAACGAGAAAGGCAAGGAAACGTTTGCAAAGTGGGCTGACCACTCTATTCTGCCTCCAGGATGGGTGGAAGAAGCTCCAGGTGTGGCAAGGTGGTTGTTCTTATCCTGCAAATGTCTCTTTGAATGGGCTGCAAAAGATGAAGTCTAATCGCTTCCAGTTGCATGGGAGAAAGTGGGCACGATGGATCTGGGAGATCGCTAAGACTCCGCATAGATTTACATCTCTGGGAAAAATGGCAGGGTGGAAAGCACAGCATCAAGGTAAAGGGGCTGGACAAAATGGGGAAAAAAGCCTCCAAAAAAGGTGTTCTCAGAGCAACAGAAGACATCAAATGTGGCAGAGGGATCTCCTCCCTCTGTTATCAAAGCACTCGCAGAGCTGGATACGTGCTTGGCCGCTTGGCAAGCAGGATATTGCAAATTCCAGCCTGAATCCCAGGGAATTCAGACCGTGCTTTTGGCAGGCAAATGCTGTCTTTGCTGCAGGTAGGCAGCAGACGCACCCTTTGCCAAGCTGTAGATCAAGTTTTCTACAGTTTTGCAAAGCGAAATGTGGCCATTGCTCAAATAATTACTGAGTGGTAGCGAGGAAAGAAACCTACCAGGATGGGTCAGGGCCCTGTTTTACAATTACAGCTCTTGGTTCTTCTTACAAATGCTTGCAAAAGCCTTTCCTATCTATCTGCTCAAAGATTGCCCCGTAGCCCTAAGGACTTTGCAATCCCATAAGGATTGCTGGAGTCTGCTCTGAGGCAATAGAAAGTGCCTCTGGATTCAGATTTGGATCAAGCCCACCCCAGTGTCTGTGCTCACACAAACAAATGCCCTTTTATCCCTCGCTCATTCCCAAAGGAATCAGTGGTGAAGTGGATGTAGACGATAACCCTCTACCAGCTGAGTCTAAGGCAAGTCTCTCTCAGCAGGGATGTTTTCCACCGGGGAAACATCTCACCAGGGATGTTTCTTTTCCACAGGTGTAATTGTTGACTTCGAACCTGCTGGCAGAGCAGTCTGACATCCAGCCTGCTCAACATTTAATGCAGGCTTGCTTTGTAAATCTCTCACTTTCCTTGCCACCCTTGCTCGCCTCTTTGACTCAGCCAGAATGTGGGCGGCACTTGTGAATGCCTATCTGCACTCTGTGCTAGGTTCCAGCTTTGTGCACCTTTAAAAACAAGGTCTAGCATGTCTAAATCTCTTATTTAGTTGCCAAAATGATGCTAGTAGTGCATAATCTAAGATGTTAGCTCCTGTTTGTCACATCAGCTCTGGGACCATTTCTGGAGCATCCTGGCTGCTCAGGAAGGATCATTGCTTCCTGACAGCGCAGCAGCCAAGGAGGAATGGGGCCGGGCCAGAGGGATGGGAAGGGATTTGGCATCCACAACCTGCTTCAGAGGTTGAATTTTATTAATATTTGCAAGTTTCTGCCCATCCATGTGAGGCTGCCCAGTTTCTGCCCCTAGCGCCCGCATGTAAGGATGTGAGGTTTACTCGGAGCAACAAAGCCAGGGAAAGGGCAGGAGGAGAGAGGAGATGTACAGTCTTTGGGGTCTGTGCATCTCGCAAAGACAACGATTCACAGTTGCCCTTGTTACCTGGAAATCTGTAAGACAGGTGATTAATTTTAGATTTGCTCACATGAGCCTTTTTCTCATCCGGGCTGTGAAAAGCAAAGCAAAGAAGTGAGAACACCTTTCGGAAATGCATTAACGATCAGGTACGTAGTGCTCTGCTTTTACAGCCTGGCTTTTAAACTACGCAATGACAAGAGTTTCAGCCTGCTGCTGCACAAACAAAATGTCCAATAAAAGACTGTTTCATTTTAAGGCAACAACATGAAGCTTTACCAAACGCAACACTGGACCACGCAACAGAGGGCTCTGCTATAAAGTGACTGAGGTCACATATTTTTTGCATCCCACTGTGGTTTCCCTCTGGGAAATGGAGGTTATAGTCCTTCTTTCCTCCTTGCCTGCAGCAAGGTCTTCAGTGCAGGGGCCAGTCTTGTCCATCGTGGCTGGGCACCATGTTCTGGGTCTCTAGAGACTTGTGTGGTGCAAAAACCTGCACCAAACAGCTCAGTATCTGGTTTAGCACGTAGTGTGGATGTTGCAGACATTGTGCTGCAGATGTTTTTGCAATAGATGCAGTGAAGGGTTTGGGTTTCAAGCACCACCACCTCCCATGTATGGGAGGGAGGGGAGCAAAGAGGGTGGACAGCCCTGGGGCTTCTGCCTTGAAAAATAGAGTGGACCAGGGATCGAAGGCTCCCGAACCTTAGTAACGCATGGAGTGGTTTCTTTTCCAGCCAACTGTCTGCGAGTACAGTTTGGAGATCACTGTGGGACTCTCCTTGGATAAATCCTTGTCCTTAAATACTTTTGCCTGGAGCTGAAGGAAACGATGCTTGTTCTTCCCAGGCTTTCACGTGCTGAACCGAGTCAGCCCAGTTCAGGCATCCTTCATGTTCAGCCCTGAGCAGGTTATTTAAATCCCAGTGGCAAATAAATGGTAAATCAGAAGCAGCGTGCCAGGCTGCTTAACCCACGCCCCATTCATTCCACACTGGTTTTTTTTCAGTTGGACAGAAAATCCTCTTTTCTTCAGACAGATAGAGCCCAGCTCATGGGGCAAGCAGCTCTTGCATCCCTGCAGCCACTCTCTGATCCGACGGTTCTTCTCCTGGATCAGCTGTTCGTGTTTCCCCAGCTGCCACCTCTCCCTCTGCCCACCATCACTGCCGTCGCTTCCTGTTTTTGGCTGCTGACTCACGTTGGTTTTGCTGAATCTCCCTCCCTTGCCGAGCAGCTTCCTTCACTCGGTGGGTCGTTTCCCATCAGCAGCATAAACATCTTTTAGTTGTCAGCTGAGATGTTTCAGGCTGGCAGTCTCTGGCCCTGGTGACATCTGGTTTCTGAGAGAGGCTGAGCAGGGAGTTTCAAAGGGCTGAACGTGCTTTTCTCTGCAATATCTCCAGGAAATTGGCTCGGGGTGAAAGAGAAGTCCAGAGGTAGAGGAGGGCAGGCAGCATCCAGAGGTCCCCTCCAGCTGGCGCATCCTCCCAAGCAGGATGCAAGTCAGGCTGATGAGGGCAGAAGGAGATGGGCTCTTTTTCCAGAGACAAGGTTATTTTTGCAAGGCCAGCTTTGAAGGGGATTAGTCCAAATGATATAAGAAGGCAACCAAAATTAGGTTAGCTAGAAAGAGCAGTGAGATGTTGCAGGGCTGGTTTAATGGCTGAACGACGCCAGGTGTCGATGCACAGAGCAGGGTTTCCTTCTGCTCTGCCCCTATGTCACTCGTGGCGGTGGAGATGTGATTCCTACATGGGTGTCTTTGATGACAGAAGCAAAATTGTAGAGGGAATAGAGAAGTGGGCTGAAGTTGCTGCTGAGGACAGATAACTTCGAGCTCTTATCGTGTAGTAGATGTGTAGTTTTGGTGGTGTGAGGTAGTAGTTTTAGCCAAGTCTCTACATCCAGACCATTGCAGGGGAGGAGAGGAACCCATTCCCCGTGTCTTTTTGGAGCTGGGAGAAGGAAGGAACAGCAAACCCAGACGCAGGGTTTCACAGAAACCAGCTGCCCCATTTTCTGCCATGGCGGTGACCAAAGGAGAGCACCTTCCAGCTGAGAACAAGCGTCGTGAGCAAACATCTCCTTGCTGCCTGGATGCCTGGAGGTGCCCACTGCTGAGGAAGGACTTGCACCAAAATCTCAGCAGACTCTTTATGTGCCACGCTCTCCTGACAGAGTGAAATGTGCTTTTGCTGGCATTCCCTGGCACGAGCAAAAAGGGCTGGTTATCCACAGGAGGATCTGGGGTACGTGGCTTGCCTGCGCCCCAGGAGTTTCCAGTGGAGAATGGTGCAGGTGGGTCCTCTTGGTCTTCTTTGAGATACTGAACCAAGCCACATGGGCTTCACCGTTGACAGCTGTTGGAGGTTCATCAGAGAGTCTCTGAGAGATATCAAGCTTGCTATCACTATATTTGGTTCTAAAATTGATGCAAAATGTGAAAAGCTAATCAGCCAGCCCTGTCTGCAACTGATGGAGGATGTAATTTCAGCATTCTCTGCTCTTGATAACATTTAAACATTTCATTTAGTCTGGGGAGAGGTGGTCTGAGGTGGAAAAAAGCCCATCCAAGCAAAAAAAAATACTGGCTCCTCCACTGCCAGAAGGCCAAAGCAGATTGTTGCCTTTCCTCTGAGGCAAACCCAGCCCTCCCAGACCTCCTCCTGGCTCCTGGGGGATAAGGAGCACTGAGTCCTCTCACTGCGGTGGAGATCATCTCCTAGCAAACGACGTGTTGGCACATGAATGCTCTTTTGTGGTGGGGAAAAAATAGACGGCTGCAGCCAGCAGCTGTCCCTGAGGAGGGGCTCTGAGCAGGCATGGGCTGCGCTAATTACAGCCACGTATTCATAACGAGAAGCGCTGCGGGAGAGGAGAGCAAGGCGGATGGGGGCCGATTTCTCAAGCCTCGTAGCATGGGGTATGGCCGAGCAGAACTCTCTTGTGGGTCTGGCCGGGCAGGTAGAGGAAGCAAATGGGGCCCCATCACCTCTGCATTTCTCGTTAGCCTCTGAAGCTGCCGCATCTCAATGAGCTCCCCACGGCTCATCCCATTAGCTCTATTTAAGGGTTGGGAAGTGATATGTTTATCCAGACACTGGAAGTGTCCGGGGCATCTTATTTTAGGTTAAGGAAAACAACAAGGAAAGGAAAAGCAAATATAACTCCCCAGGAGACAGCAAGCCCGCTGTGTCTGCCTCGGCAAGGGCCTGCTGAGGACGTCTGTAAAACTCAAACCACTGACGTCCTGCGGAGGGGAGAAGTCAACAACTACCCACAGCCATGCAGCCTGCAAAGAGGGAAAGTTCAAAAGAAGCATTAACCAGGAACAAGTCTCTGGGCTGGGAACCAGGAGATCTGAGATGACTTCACCAGCCCTGGCCGAGCAGGGCTATGGGGTGACTGGGAACAAGCCCAGTTCCCTTCCAGCAGGCCTGCTCCCTGTCCTGCCCTTTGGCTGTTTGAACCAAAAGCTCTCCTGGACAGGCACTGGCTCTCTGAACGTACCTCCACGCACTTACAGTACAAAAACAAGACCCAGACATTTCTGCCTGCTTTAACGTGACGCACCTCTAGGAAAGTTTCAGCTCAGCTCCGGAGTTTCGAAGGCTGTTCCTGCAGTTGCAGCCACTTGGCTTTTGCAGCAAAGTGGAGAAAATCTGACTTCCCTTTGGAATTAAGTCATTACTTTTTTCATCTCTAGTAAGGCTGATGGAAAGCTTTGGTTATGGAAGAGAGTGCACGAAGATCCCTTCACCTACCTGAAATGAAGAAAATGGGAGCTTGCTCTGAAGATACAGGAAAATAAGAGCTCACAGAGGGTAAGAGAGAGGCAGAGAGACCCAGGAATGAGGAGAGTGGAAGAAACACTTGGACATTTTCTAGGATGTGTTACATTGGAGGATGTTTGTTTATCATAGAATCATAGAATGGTTTAGGTTGGAAGGCACCTTAAAGATCATCTCATTCCACCCCCCTGCCCTGGACAGGGACACCTTCCACCAGACCAGGTTGCTCCAAGCCCCATCCAGCCTGGCCTTGAACACCTCCAGGGATGGGCCAGCCACAGCTTCTCTGGGGAACCTGGGCCAAGAGCTCACCACCCTCAGAGTGAAAAATTTCTTCCCGATAACTCGTCTAAATCTGCTCTTTTCCCATTTGAAGTCATTATCCCTTGTCCTATGGCTCCACTCCCTGAACAAGAGTCCCTGCCAAGCTTTCCTGAAGCCTCTTTAGGTGCTGGAAAGCTGCTATAAGGTCTCCTTGGAGCCTTTTCTTCTCCAGGCTGAATCCCCCCAACTCTCTCAGCCTGTCCTCACAGCAGGGGGGCTCCAGTCCTTGGATCAAACTACAAACCCTGGAATACATCAGTTTTGAGGACATTTGCTCTGGCAACATATCAGGATGCCCATCTGCCTTCTTGATGCCCCACTGCCAGCAGGCAATGGGTTCAGTCACTGCATGCAACCCTTGTTGAACAACAGGAGCAGAGCATTGTTGCAGTACTCAGAAAACCTGCAGTCCTGGGGAATGTGGTGCCACGTCTGCTGAAACGGCTGCAGTGCAATGGGACCTGTCACCCGCTTGCTGTGGTCGAATGGGAGCAGCAGGATTTGTCCCCTGGCACCAAGGATTGCAGTGCAATGTTCCCAGCATGACCGGTTCAGAGGAAGAAGTCTGAAAAGCACAGCTCCTCTCTGCCCTGCCTCTGCTCCCTGTTTTTTGCTGCTGTACGTGGCTAGGACTCGCCTGAGGGCAGGCTTGCTGTAGTTTCCCATGTTCATACAATGTCTAAAGTAATCAACAATATTTTCAGGGCACTGCAGGGCTGGATTTTCAAGTGCTTGGTACTCACTGACATTTCAGGAGAGTCCAGTTCTGATGTAAGCACCTAATAAGGCTCAGAGGGAAGAGGTCAATAACACTAATAGCAGCAGCGATCCCTAATATGATGCTGGCCTCCTTTGTAATTGCCTTTTCCCCATTTTGTTTCTCCAGCACGTTGACAAATCAATTGTTTTAAAAACATGAGCAGTGAAAGCCATGTAACTGCACTAGCTTGTAGTGCTGGATTTACTTTGCCTTGTCCATCAGGTCTTATTCATCCATGTCTGATAGCCCAGGGCCACTGCGAGTCTCTCCCCTCAGTGGGGCATCTGTAATATCTTTCTCTCTGGCTCCAGGTTGGGTTCCCAGAGGGGACATAGACCTGGTGATGGTGGTGGCCAAACGCCTGGCACCTCATTGCAAGCCCACCAGCGTGGGACTTCATTATGCTTGCTGCAGCCCCAACCTTTGGCTGGGCTCCCACCTGGGGCTCAGCCCAGCCCTGCAGGTGCCCTGTACTATACCCATGAAAACCAGGACAAAAATCTGGTGGGTGCTGGGAAAAGAGCATCTTTTGCTGCTTTAAGGTACGGTTCAGAAGGGACAATCTTCTTAACAGCCAAGCCCAGCTCTGCCACAAAATCTAGCTACAAGCCGCTGTGGCCCCAGTGCGTTAATTTTGGTGAAGAAAAGGCAGGATCAGCCAACGATGAGCTGAATTATTTTTTAAATAGGAGGTTTCTGTGTCCACGGCTTCCCTGGTTTACCACTCCACCCCCAGGCTTTGCAAAAATCAGGCGTTTCTTCTCCCCCCGGCTCTGCGGGGGCTTTGGCCCCGATGCCTCGTGGTGCACATCTGCCCCGGGGGCTGTGTGCAGTGGCAGGGGGTTCAGATGGGCAGGGTGGCACGGCCGTGTGTCCCCCCCAGGCCAGTGGTGGTGGTACAATAGGGAGCCTGGGGCGTCTCGCATAGCAGTGCCAGTGTGAGCTGCAACAGAGGTTGCATTCAGGCTGCGGACGGGCTCTCCCAGGGTGGCACTTGGGTCCCCGTTGACCCCAGGGAGGGTTTTCTTGGTTAAATAAAATGCTGAGGAAAAAAAAAAAACAACCACAAAACCCCCCATGTTTGATCCAGGCCCAGGCAGCCTGATGCTCTCTGGCTGGGGTCAGAGGAGGTGTGTGGTCACCCAATATTCGCCGATAACGTCCAATTTGTGGATTTACGGCAGCAATCTGAAAAATGCGATGTCTTGCAAGCAAGCCCGCTGGAGCTGGGAGGAATGTGCTGAAGGCAAAACATGATGGGAAAGTAAATAGAGAGGAGGTCCCCGAGAGCAGGGAGGAACCCAGCCCAAGGACCAAAACTCAGCTCTGGGACTTAGGAAAGAAAGAAAAGAGGCACGGGGAGAGGGAAGGATGTGTTGGGTTGGAGAAAATGGTTTGGAGGTGGGCTGGGGGAATGGGATGTCAGGCCATCAGTGCATCCCCACTGATCCCTGCCCTGCTGCCTTCATTGGTGTATGGCATCGTGTCATGGGAGATGAATTTTGCCTTAAAAAATTGCGCTGGAGAGTAAAGAGGGGCAAGGGATGTCTCAGCCCACAGCCTGAGGAGGCCCAGCAGCAGTGCTCCTGGGCTGAACTGTCTTGAGTCTAGCCAGAAAGAGGGAAACACAAGTGCTTGCCTTTTTTTTTGTTCCTAGAAATATGCAGTGGTTTTTTTTTAGAGAGGAGACACAAAACAAAGAAACCTTGCTAGGCAAAAAAAAAAAAAAGTTTTGTTTTGATTTTGTCTCCATCTTGTTCAATCAGGGTTTGCTTGGGTCCATGTGCAGCCAGTTTGCTCACCATCGTATGCTCTTAAAACTCTTCATACAGCGTCAGGCATCTCAGGTACGGCGTATTTGCTGTTACTGTGAAAAACAGAGAATATATGGACAGGAAAGAGACACATCACAGACCACCGCCCCCCTTTCCCAGAAACAGCCTGTTTTCCAGCAGAAAGATGTTTATGTGGAGCCATCAAAGTCCACTGCCTGTGGGAAAGCTTGGCGGGGGAGGCAGCTCCCGTTTCCAGTATCTCTGTCTGTCCTGGTGACAACGTGGGGCTGTGCAAGGTGTGAGAGTGTCACCACCGGTGGCTCGTCCCTGGCATGGTGAAGGGCTGCTGGTGTCTGGTCAGGCTGGGGCTGAAGAAGTGCTGGCCGACCTGCACCTCCGAGTGTGCTCCTCTGCTCCGCCAAAGACATTATTTCAACACTGCAGTTTCCCTCATGACCTTTACAGCTGCTGGTTTGAAATGATTTTTTGACTTCTTGTCCTGGAAGGGATTTGATGTCAGAGATGAAGTGTCTGAACATTTAACCCCTGCTCTGCCCCATCTTCTGCTCCTTTCCATCAGCGCTCGAGGGCCTCTCAGCTGCTCTCGCCTTGAGGCAAATGGCTCCGGAGAGTGGTTCAAGGCAAGAGAACCAGGCCCCGGTTAAAACTTCACCCAGAAGATGCAGATGTTGATCCTGGAGTGAGGTAAAGTCTTTTGGGCTCCCCGTGGTCTGTGGAAAGGAAGGAAGCCCAGAGGCTCCAGACCAGGGTGGACAACAGCCCATAAGGATGGTCCCTGCCTCCTACAGGAAAGCTTTTTTCTTTGCACTGGGTTAAGTAGAGCATTTTGGAAACTGTGAAGACCTGAGACCTTTGCAGCGGTAGATGACATAAATCAAGGTCCCATTTAACTGGTGTATCTGTGGTGGGTTGGTCTACATGGGTAATATTACTTATTCCTGAGCTCCCTAAAATGCTGAATTTGCCTTGAAATTGTCTCTCAAATGCGTAACTTGAGCTCACCTTTGGGCTCTAGCCCTCTAGGGCACTGCATACCTTGACCTCCATCTCCCCCATTTGGCTTGTTGGCCTGTGATGGGACCAGTCCCGTTTCCTGAGTAGAAGAATCCTGCAGTTCCACGATGGGCATGGAGAAGGCAATGGAGAAGGCAAAAATAGGGGAAAACAACTTTCCCCTCAGCACCCCCTCCCTTGCAAGTCCTCCCCGCTCCCAGCTCCACTTCCAGAAGCTTTCCAGGCTTGCACGAACTTCTGAAGCTCTTTGACGTCCTTTTTTCTACTTGGTAGCACCGTACACTTTATTCTCTTCCTTCAGAACTCATCGTAAACATGCAGGGGATGTTTTTGAAGCAGCAATTTCTCCCCAGGAAGCAGAGAGCTGCTGCCTGGCCACAGCAAACACAGAAAATATATACAAACACATGGAAAGACACAATTTCGAGCCATGAATTCAACCCAAGTGCGAGGAACTTTATGTCTTTATGAAGGAACCGTTGTGCGATTGGAAGTCCCAGATGTAAACAACAGCAGTAGGCTGTGCTCAGGAAAGGTTACAAAACCCGAGACGTGGTTATTGAAGTCTTCGAATGATCCATCAAAGAATGCAAGACGCTCGAAACTGGCGGAGCTGGGAAAGGCTGCACAGCATAGAAAGTTGGTCACAGAGGACTTGGAGGAGTTACGTGAATTGGGCAGGAAGGCAGACAAGTGTGGAGACGGTTTCATGATTGCGATGCTGCTGCTTTTGCTGAGCGTAATTAATACCACGAGTGCACAGGTCAAAAACTGGTGACACACAGGGAAATTGCCTGCTGCATGGACAGGCGAGATGCTTGATGAAGTGTAGGTGTGAATGCAGATTTAGCATGTTCGAGGATGGAAAGGGAGCTGGAAAGCTCGCAGGCATGTCTGGGCATCCCGATCTGCTAGGGCTCACTTCAGCGTCTGTCCCTCTCCTGTGGTTTGGCCACCGTAGGGTCAGCAACAGACGTGGCTCCTTCTGCTCCTGGGGCCAAACCCTGGCTTTGCTGAGGTCAGGGAGAATTTGTTTCTCTTGGATTCAGTGAACATGAGCCGTGGCATGACCAGCGATAGGGATTAATGTCTCATTGATTCAGTGAACACAAACAGGGTTGCAGAGTTTTAGGCATCCACCATCGCCAGTATTTGTGCTGAATGCCTTGGAGACGGACCCCAGCTCTGGTCTGCTCCCAGAAGCTCTTCCTCACCCGTGCTGATGTAGGGAAAAGGAAGAATTTGAACTGGCCGCTTGGGGAGGAAGGTCCAATGTAAAATTTGCAGTATTGCCAATACTTGTGGCCATTTTTCACTGCTGAGCTCCACTGTACAGTGTTAATTTCATTCCTGTGATATCCTGGGGGCAATGGATAACACCAGCAACCCTACAGACAAACTGACAAAAGGCTGTTGAGGAGTGGGTTAGTGTTGGAGGAAGAAAAACAATCTGGGAGTTCTGACCCATGTCCTACTGGGTACCATCAAGGATCAGGTGCTGCAATTCAGGAAAACCGATTTGTGGAGTGCTCCTCGGTTCCGCTCCAGCCCATGCAGGAGACTCCCCACCCCACCAGACAAAGGGCCACTCTGATGGGGAGAAATGACCTGCCCTACTAGAGGTGCTCATTCGAGGGTGAACCAAGTCATGAGCGTTTCCCTGAATATCCACCATCTCAGCATCTCGGAGGAGATGACTCAATCGCCTCTTTCCAGACTCTACTTCTGGTCTGGTCTGCTGTGGGCTGTGGTTGTGCAGTCCATGAGCCCCTTAGAGATGAGCATAGAGGTTTTTTCAAGTAGGACATCACATAGCAGAGACCTTAAATTTACTCAGTTTGCACTGGAGGGTAACTGGGGAAAGTGTGGGATATCTCCTACAGTGTTCAGGCAACATGAATCATAAAATCATAGAATCATAGAGTAGTTTGGGTTGGAAGAGACCTTTAAAAGTCATCTAGTCCAACCCCCTGCCATGAGCAGGGACATCTTCAACCAGATCAGGTTGCTCAGAGCCCCGTCCAACCTGGCCTGGAATGTTTCCAGGGATGGGGCATCTCCCACCTCTCTGGGCAACCTGGGCCAGTGTTTCACCACCCTCATCGTAAAAAATCTCATCCTTGTACCTAGTCTAAATCTTTCCTCTTTTAGTCTAAAACCACTACCCCTTGTCCTATCACAACAGGCCCTATTAAAGCATGAAGGGCTCCAGGACCATGATTAGTACTCCAAGCTGCTTCTATGATGTTAATACTAAGAAACGATGATGGCGATACTAATAAAACCAGCAGCAATGACAGCAGTGCATGAAGCAGGACACGTCTCCTGGGGGAAGGTAGAAAGGCAGCAGACGGCTGGAGGAAAGGGGAATGTACAAAGGCCGTCTTGGGAGGGCTGTCTCCGAAAGCGCTTTTCCTACGCCGTTTCTCAGCTGACGAGCATAGAAGGATTTAACAATATGAACTCATTAAGGCTGACAATGTCCTGGGGGTGTAAAAGCAATGGGGCATCCTTTCATTTCCATCTCCACAGCTGTTTTTCTGAGCATTGCAGGTGATGGAGACAGGGAGAGGTGTTTCGGAGCAGCCGCTTCTCCTCCTCCACATTTTTCCCTTTTGCCAGGCAGACTGCGTTCGCCACAGAAGTTTTCTGTTGGTGCTGCATATTGTACGGCTGGAGCCTTTTGTGCATGGGAGATAAAATGCCCACTGTCTAGCAATTCATTAGCTCTCCTTCGGCAGCATTAGTGGTTAACAGCGTAATTAGTTTCAGGGGTAAAAGGAGATTTTTTGCAGACCTGGGAGAGAGATTGTTAATCTTCTGGCATTTCAGACAACAGCAAAAAGTAGCAAATTGCTTGCTAGAAACATCAGCAGAAATATAGGGTGCTGTTTTGTTTGTGGGTTATGTTAAAGTATAGTGATTTTAATGTCATGGAACATCTTGTAATATCAATGAGCAGGCAGCAAAACGTCCACCAGGATCCCGGTGTTCATTACTTCTGGGTAGTTTGTTACCCTGCGAATATCTGCAAAATACTGTGTTCGGGCTCAGCATCTGAGTCATCTCCCTGCTGTGGGAAGATTTTATAATGAAGATAAGAACGTGCAACCGTCCTTTGCTAGATGTGTGCCCAGCATTTAGCAGATCGGGCGTTAAATCAGGGCAGGACATCACAGGAGTTGCAGAATAACAGTGTTACAGGTAATGGTGTGCATTTGTGATCTTCAAGCCTTCCTCCAGCATCCGGGTGATGGTCATCCCTGCCTTAGAGCTGGCAAATTGGAGCTCAGGGTAGGCAGCTTTTGCTTGATAAGGAAAGCTCTTTGACCAATTTCTGGGTCTTGGGTCTCAAGGATTGGATCAAAGGCAGGTGGAGGAACACCTGAAGGCCACGTCCACATTGTTGGAGGCCATCTGGAAGCTGTCCAAAGCATCGTCTGGCATTTGACCATGACCTGGATCCTGGACCTCCTGGCCCTGGTCGTCAGCTGAAGCCAAGGACTGAATGCTCCGGGGCAAGCGTTCTCTGCTAGTGATGCTGCAGACTTTGCTAGATTCATGATGTGTTGGTAATCTCATGAGGAACACCCATTGCCTCACATTTCCAGACTGAAGAAGGTCATGTAAAGTTCAGACAAGCTTTGGGAAAATATTTGGACTTCAGGATGTTTGTAAGAACCCAACCTCTGACCTCCTGAGCCTCCCATTTTACTAATTCATAAGTACTGAGGGACCAACCCATCTACGTCCATTTGTGCGTGCATTGTGGAAAGCTGACCAAATTGTTACAAGAACATAAACTATCAGGGACGTGAGTGCATCACTCTGGACTGTTGTGTCCCAACACTTGGCAGAAGGAGAAGAAACAACTTGGATGTAGACAATGCCTCCAGAAACACATCCATCCCTGAATAAAATGAGGTCTGTTACTGCTAGGACTCAAATAGCTCAACCCCTTTGAGGAAATGGTTCTTACACCCTAATTATCGTCTTGTGTCTGAGTACCCCTCTGTCGCCCCAGAGCAATTCAGGCACCGTGTATAACAGCATGCCCATCACTCCTGACAGCGTATGGAAGACCGGCTCATTGTTTGAGGAGGGAGGGCAGATTTTATCATCGTGGCAGTGAGCTGGGGATGCAAGCGCCAGAATGCAAAGGTGACCTGGGGGGTTCGGCGTGGGCTTGGAGGGGTGCTTCTGGTTTTGAGAGGTTGTGATTCTCCTCTGGCCCTTTTCCTCCTGGTCTGAGAGCTCGAGGCCCTCAAAATCAGAGAGCAGAATTACAAGTTATTTAAAAGTTGTCTGTTGTGTGCTGTGTGCGTTTATATATGTGTATGTAAATGCCACGGGATTGATGGAAACAGGGAAAAGGAAGAAAAATGGAGTGGGGTTTGCTTTTCTGCAGGATCCTTGCAGGGCGGTGAAGGGGGATGCCCAGCAGCATGTGCCATCAGTGCCCAGGACCAGGATACCTGAGGGCTGGGGACTGTCTCCTCTGGTAGCAGCCCCCGCGCAGCCTGGCACACTGCTTCCCAGCTGATTTTGGGGTCCTTGGCCACCATCGTTCGCAGCTCTGTGGGAAAACTGTGCTGCATCTGGCCCCGCAATCTGATCGCCAAGCTCAGTGAAGCATCGCGAGCACGTGGCCAAATGTGCTCGTTCCACACAGAAAAAGGGTATGGAGATGAGAGGAGGAGAGGTGCTTAAATATGGGAAGTTAAAAACCCTTTCCGATGGGCCCCATTTCCTGCTTTTCCTCTCAAAAGCAGCGTGCGGGGAAGGGCGCAGCAGTATTTCCCGACAGCTCACTTCTGGTAGCTATAGAAACTTAAAACACAGCCACAGTAACAAAAATACATCTCTTTGCTGGAGCTTCCTTCCCTTGCGGGCCGGGGCTTTTCTCCGACATGAGCCGCCCCAACCCTGCAAGGCCCCAGGGTGGCTCAGCCTGGGGTCTGAAATTTTTTTTTGGCCAGTTATAAATGAGCAGTGTAATTTTTTTAGTTGGAAATGGAGAGGTGTGGAGGCAAAGCAGGGAATATGGGGGACCAACGGGCATTGACTCAGGGCAGAGTTCCAATCCTAAACATAGCGTTTGTGATAGCAACGATAGGAGCACGGCTAGGAGTTTGCTACCCAACGGATGGATATATTGAAGCAGAAAGGCTGCCGGGAGGGCAGGGATGCTGGAGAGTGGCGGATGCCAGGAGCAGCTTGTTGGCAGAGTCCTGGTGGCACCCTCCCGCCTGCAGGCCTGTGGGTCTGGTCTCTGGCTCGTATCCGTGCAGCTCTGTGCCACATCCGTGGGCATACGAATGGTTTCAGGCTTTGCTGCACGCCACGGGGCTTGGCCACCTGCTGGGACAAGGCGGGGATCCCTCCATCATGCCTGATGGGCTGAGATGTCTGCTGAGATGATTAGCAAGGACACAGGTGGAGGAGAAGGGATTTTTTTTTTTTTTTTTGCTGGTCTCTGGTTTTTTAGGAAATGCGTGCTCATTGCAGGCAGGATGGTGAGTGGCAGAACCTCCGGAGACATCCATCCCAACGCACATTTACACGCTCAGATGTGCCCTACTGCTCAGCAACCAGATTAGGGACAACATGGGACAGAGAGACACCTGAGAAGCGCCAAGCGAACAACATATTTAACTATTTGATCCCCGCCACCCCCCCAACAAACAAATAAATAAGCAAAGTCTACTAGACATGGGATTTGTGAGCCACCTGTGTGACAGCAGATTACTCTGCTTTTGATCTTGCCCACTGCTACGTGCCAAACCATGGTGTCCCTTTTGCAATCCCCTTGGTGGGAATTGCCTTTGGCTGCTCGGTCTGGCTCTGCAGCAGCAGGCATGCTGGCAGGCAGGGGAGTCAGCACAGCACCCCATTTTCTTCCCTTGAATATTGTTCACAGGGAGTAATTTGGTTTAAAGGGAGCTGATGGCTGTTTGCATTGGTTCGTTTCTTGCTTTGCTAGGGCTAGCAGAAGAAAAATGGGGTTTTTTTGCCCTTGTAAGGGAATAACAGGTGGCTTTCCCGTTAGTGTGGACCCCCTGCATGCGGATGATGCTTGGGTGGGTTTCAGATTGGACCCTGCAAGCGCGTTCCTCTGATGCTGCTGGTGAAGAGGCAGTGCCCACGGCGGTGGGCTCGCAGTGGGCACCACCACGCGGCTCCTCCTGCCAAGCGCTGCCCGTGAGGGAAGGCAAAACACCCACCCTCGCCCCCTCATCTACCCCGCTGCCTTGCAAAAGGCTCTGCCCTTCTCCCAGCCCTTTGGAAAGGGGCACCATCTTCTTAAGCTTTAAGCGTAGTGGGTCCCCAGGGTCAGGGAGAGACCCTGGAGTGTGGTGCTGTTGGAGGAGGAGGGATGCAGGGACCCCAGAAGAGGTGATGTGATGGGGCAGGAAAAGAGGGGAACCCTGGAAATCAGCATGGAAGAGGATCAGGTGTGGACCACAGAGGATGAGATGACAACGTTGCAGGAGGAGGTGTACGGGAGAGCGTCTCTCTTAAGGCCATTTCTTAAAAATATGTCTATTTCCACAGCTGCCTGCAGTGTCTGTTCCCATGCATTGCTGCACTATTGCCAGGAAGTTTTTTCCTAATAATTTTCCTAATTGATGTCTTTCTCTGCTTCAGATAAAGCTGATTTCCTCTTCTCGTAGCTGCAGCGGATGCGGAGAACAATAGGTACCATGCCTGCTCTGCCCACCCTGTGTGATGGGGGCTGTTATCCTGCTTCCTTAGTGCTGATGCCCAGACCTCCACTGGGAATGCAACAAATTCAGGGAACCCATCTGAGGGAAAAAAAAAAACTACTCCGAAGAAGTGATTTGGAAAATAACTTTGCAAAAAAATGGTGGGAAGCAGCAACTGAATGAAGAACAATGTCTACAGCTGCTCCAGGAGAGGTACAGCAAAATATACACGGGTAGCACAACTTTTATAAAATTAATAGAAATCAAAGAATCTCATCACTGGCATTTCTGTGAGCTTCAGGAGTTAAGAAGCAGCCGAGAGTGACCAGCACGGCGGAGGAAAATTGTGACGAAGCTTCGTGCGCTGTGTTGCATTGCTGCGAAGGGAAGATGCTGCTCGGGGAAACCGCAGCCCAGGAGCCCTTCACCGGGCAGAGACACGCTGTGGGGATCCAACCACTGACGTGAAGCTGCTTATTGCGAAATATGCAGCCGAATGTATCCAATTATCACTCTGTCTCTGGGTAAAGTAGACAAAACCTGAGCTGTTTTGTTTGTTGTTTTTGTTTTGTTTTTTTTTTTAAATAGCAGATGGTGAAAAAGTCTGCAGCCCCCAATTCTTTAATCCTTTCCGCGTCGGCCGTTGTTTCCAGACTGCGTCTGGTTGCTCTTTCCTGGACTGGCTCCAGCTCATCTGTATTATCCTTAAGCTGTGGTGCATCGCAGGGAGGCGGAGCATCATGCACAAGGAGAGGAGTCACTCCCATGGATGCGCCCAAGGGTGGCCCTTGCCTGCCCTTTCCCTCCCGAGCAGCATCCCAAGCTGGATCCCATCACAACCTCCTGACCTATTTTTTGGGGGCTATAGACCTCTCCAAAAGCCATTCCCCAGCTTGGATTTGGGCGTTAGTTATCCATCCAAAACACAGCTCTCTACATCTCTGTTCTTACTGAATTTTGTCTATCTCACTCAAAATAAATGCCATGAATTTATTAAGATTTTTTTGTTCTAATTATCTGCCTTTCAAAAACCTTGCAGCCCTCATAGCCCAGAGTTACCTGCACACTTTATAACGCACTCTTTTTCATTCGGGTTGCTAATGCAAATGTTGAATATACGGGGACTGGGTTCCGCGTCAGATCCCCTTGCAGCCTGGCAGGGAATGTCTGATAACAGCTTGCCAAGCACAGGTTTTCTCCCCTCCGTTGTGCTCCCCCCCCCCCGCCTTTATAACCTCACCTGGATCAGGTTTCCCTTGTTTGTTTGCAAAGTTGTCAGCCAAGATGGTGCCAGAAGCTTCCCCGGAGTGAGGATCTGTCACAGCTACAGCTTCCCTCCCTCAGCCGGGCTGGTTTTCTTGTCAAAGAATAAAAAGGATTGACAGGAATTCGCTCTTGAAAAATCCCCGTTGGCAATTTCTCTTCCCCTTATTTCCCTCTGATCTAATACTTCTAAATTGCTTTACAATTTGTCCCGGTAGCTTTCCGGATGCTGAGATCCAGGTTGTGGCTGGGATGCTCCAGGCACTGCCCCGATACCAACCATCGCATTAGGGTCTTGTATTGCTGATCCCAAACTGGGATCGTTTTGGCACGTTTGATTCACGAATTCTTAGGTTGGCGGAGGCTGGAGGGGACTAGACGTGTCAGCTCCACAGCTGCAACACCTATAGATTTGTTCTGGCCCTGGAGGGCGACGTCCCCGCCGTGGAGGTGGTGCGTGGTGAGGACATTTGGGAGAAGCTCCCTGCTCTTTGAGGATGTAGCAGAGCCTTTCAATGCAATGTCAGAGGTTAATTGTGTTTAGGTATTTGGCGCTTGGCAACATTTACGAAGGACGGAGAAAACATAAGGGACTGGCGTATGTTCTCAAATGCTCCATAACTATGTCAGCCGAGGAAGATTTACATAGGAGCCGGAGCATATGGCATGCTTTATCGCTGCAATCATCTGCCAGGACATGTGCCATCACCTAATTACACGCCCACATTTTGTCTTCTCTGCTTTCCGTCTTGTTTTATTTCCTGCAAAGGCATCAGTGACGGGTTTTTTAGACGGAGCACTGAGTGGTGCTCCATCAGAGTGGTGGGACAGCCCAGACAAAGACAGTTGGAAGAGGTTTACCTGCAGGGATCTCCTGGGTTCGGTCTCTACTTGTGCTGGTTGGTGTCTGAGAGCTTGCTGAGGAGCTAATGCACCTCTAGTCCCCATGTGGCTAAAATCCAGACGGACTGACTCCTGGGGAGATAAAAAGCAAAGGATAAGAGCAATCAGAGAAAATAGGTGTCTACTTAACACGATGTCTGTTCCAAGGTGGCACTCTGTTCTGCATCGTTCCTACATGCTTGTCTAACTTGTTCTTAAAGATTTCCAGTGATGGCGACTCCTTTGCTTCCCCAGCTAATCTATACCTCTGCTTAATTAACCTTGTCATTAGAAAGATTTCCTCAAGTCTCACCTGTATGCACTGCACTTTAATTCACCAATTCTTGTCTTACCTGCAGTGGATGTGGAGAGCCGTCTCCAAAGGGCTGTTTCACCCCTGAAGACTGTTGGGAGATCATCTCTCAGTCTTCTATCCGCATTTCCTTCAGACGTTAAGTTTCCTTGACCTCTGATGGCCTTTATTTCCCTCTTTGGGGCTCTGCCCAGTTTGTTTGTACCCTCCTGCAATGGTAGTCTTCGGCTGAGACCTCGCCAGTGGTGACCCATGCCAAAGGAAGACTCTGTGTGTCTTAAATCCAACAGTTGTGTTAATTCATCCCATTTTTAATGCTTTTTCATTTTTTTCAGGAAAGAAAATACCAACGGCTCTCATAGCCCGGTGGTATCGGTGGTGAAGTGGACAGCCACTGCGGTGGAGAAGACAAGAGGATCTGCCCATCGTGGTGGGATTTCTGACTGCCTACTGCCATGGTCTTCCAGTTCAGGAAAAAGCTTTTCCAAACTGGAAAAATAAAAAAAAAAAATCTTTCATGATCCAAGCATTTTGCATTTGGAGTTTGATTTCAGCGATATTTTCAGACCTGCTTTGGTTTTAGCGTGTCTTGTTTTGCAGGGATGAGAACATTTTGTGCTGATGAGATTGTTTGGCTTAATTGCATGCTAAAAGCATGTTGATGTTTATATTATGTGAGTATTAATTTTAATCTCCGATATTAATCAGTAGCAATGTAAACAATGTATTGAGTATTATCTTAGCCAGGTTGTATTTGTATATAATTTAATATTTACAACAGGTGTTTAATATTTTATATTGTGTGATAATGTTTCTCTGTTATTGCTCATCAGGGACAGGAAAAGAAATAAAGGTTTTAAACGGCAGCAAGGGAGTTTAGATTAAACATCAGGAGCACTTCTTCTTACAGGGAGGGCAGCAACGCACTCAGGCATTTTGCTGGGGTGGTGAGGAATTGCTGTGACCCGAGTGTCCCCAACCCATGCGGCTGCATCAGGACATCACTTCAAGTCCCTTTTGTCCCTGTTTTCTCCATGGGGAAGGGAAACTCCAGAAGTGGCAGCCCAGGGGAGGGATTTCTGATAAGATACCCCTGAAAACTCATAGATTTGATTGTGCTAAAGGAACCATTTTCTTTATGTTGTAGAAAATGAACAGAATTAAAGGCGAGATCCGGACCTGCTAAATTTTGCTTTGATTGGGATGTTGGGGTCGTTGAAGTAGCTTATACATGAACCACCCAGGAAACCATGGTCCAATTTCTCCTGCTCCCAGAGTCACCTAAAAATTTAGCTGGCGCCTCCCTGGCTGGACTGAAGACCACGTATCCGAAGTTGGATGATGGCATGTGCCTAAACGTGAGGGCTAAAAACCTCTGCAATAAGAAATTGTTGGTATCTTTCGCTTGCAAAACTGGCATCTGTCCCGCAGGTCTGCTGCATGCCTGGAGCACCCGAGTCAGGCACAGCATGTGAGTCATGGCCATTTTCACCCCACTTTTGGAGGGCAGAAGAACCTGCTACTGTTCATCTTTTGCATAATAACCTGGGGCTAGAAAACTTAGTGGAGATGTCTAGTCTTCAACTTACAAGGTGCTTTGGATCCTGCAGGAACCTTATTTTCGCTTTCCAGAGGGCAATGGCCATTAGGTAGCGGTGGCAAGGGAAGGATGGGATGGAAACATTGTCTGTGGAGTAGAGTGTCGTGTCACAAGCTGTAGGTTGTGAAAGCTATGGGTATAAAAGCAGAAAAAATAAATTACTTGGTCCCCTTGTCTCAACGAAGGTACCTAACACCAGTGGTGAACTTGTAGCATGGTCACATATCTCAATGAA
Organism: Rissa tridactyla; assembly: GCF_028500815.1. Lineage (NCBI taxonomy): Eukaryota > Metazoa > Chordata > Aves > Charadriiformes > Laridae > Rissa > Rissa tridactyla. Next base: position 52,935,421 of record NC_071469.1, read on the forward strand.
GGACACGACTTCAATGACATTCAAATTACCAAGACACCCAAATTACTTTTAAAAAAGCAATGCCCCTTCCTCAGCAGTTTGAGCACTTCTAGAAGTTTTTCCCATGATTTCCTTACCCGGTGTGTCTCTTCTCGGAAGATGCCAGAAGATGACACTGAGCTGAGGAAACCTGGGCTATATTTCTGCCGTGTCCTCTAACGCTCGGAGCTACGGCAGGATGATTTCCTCAGATTGGCACTGAAAAAGGGTTAATCCACCCTGTTTTCTTCAAAAAGTATTTTGAGATCTCATGGCAAGAGTTATGTAAGAGCAAAACAACATTATTCTTTTTCACAACTTAACCACACTTTTGACATTTTTTGACTTTTAAATTAGAAAGTTTTTTTTTTCATTATTATTATTTTCCAGGAAGACATTTAGTTAAATTATATTTTAATAGTGTTTCACCAGACTTTAGAACAGGAAATAAAGTACTCACAAGTTATGCACCTAAGCACTGATTTGCATTATATTTCTCCACAAAAAAATATATATTCGTTGTTGCTATGAAACCAGAAGTTTTGCGTAGATCAGATCATTTTGTTCTCATGTCATGGATAAAGGAACTGAATGAACAATGCACCGCTAATGGCTTTCACTTTAAATCTACTTAAAGAAACCTTTCACCTCCCACACTTTCCAAACAAATAAGGTCTTTTAAAAATGGTTTTGGTAAGTTTAGTGCTCCTGAAAGTGCCTTCTGCAGCATGGGTGGGAGAGGCGAGAGGGGTGCTGGCGCTGCGCGTTGGCCCGGTAATTTGAGTTTTGCAGTGATTTATGCCCCAATTAAGTCAAGGGGTGGTTTTTTCCCCTCTGTGGTAGAGCAGGGCTCTGAGAGTCCTGCTCCTGGGTCCTGAGCCCCGGTGGGAGCCCAGAGTTGGCACCAGGATGCTGATGGTGAGATGTTGATGGTGAGAAGCTGATGGCGAGAAGTTGATGGTGAGGTGTCAATGATAAGAATATAATTTTTGGTCGCATAGATTTTTCTGGTTGACCTTTTGGAGAAAGCTAAGGTTATGAAAGATTCACTTGACTCCTGGATCTGGGTCTTTAAGGAAAAGAAAATAAAAAGATGCAAAATGGTAGGACAAAATTGCCTTTGGGTGACAATGTGCCTGGCCTTGGGCAAGGCAGGCAAGTCCTCTGTTTCTCTTGGCTGCTTGTGTATATATACAGTGTGCATATATCTATCTGCATACACATATATAAAAATACATATTCATACATGCTGAATATGTAAATATATATGTACACTGTGTAGCTTTAACTTTAACAAAAATTTTGGAATATATGTATGTGCGCCTGTATATATATATATATACACACACACACAGAGACTTTTTTATCTATCTATCTATCTATCTATCTATCTATCTATCTATCTATCTATCTATCTATACACACATAAGCATATTCCTGAAAAAGGACTTGAAGAGAGAAAGTTTCTCTTGCTTTTATTCTCATTTATTTCTAATTGTGGATGATGGATTGCATTTATATGGTTTCCTCTAATCTCTTTTATTTAATACAAATATATCTCTGCGAGAATTCCTTGGAAGAACTGTGGGCAGAAAGCTAATTCAGCTTTTGGTACTGATTCATATTCCTTCCTCGCTGCAGACATAACAGTGATGGGCTTGTAAAAGCCAGTGTTTGCAGAACCCCCCCCCTACACCTGTTTCAGGGAGAAGCTCTGGGGTGTCTCGTGAGCCCCCGTCTTCCCCCTGTTATCAGCAGGAGGGTGGCTGCAAGAATAGCGCCTGTGTAACAGCCCGGGAATGGGAAACGAGATGCCGGAGCCAAAACTGGAATGAAAGTCCCTTTTTAGCTGCTGAACAGAAGATAGGAGTTAAAATATGCAAGTCTGTGATAGAGCCAGAAAAATGTGCGCTTTGTTAAAATTAACCAGCGAGGGCTGTTCTCCATCCTTCCTCCGCCGCCGCCACAGTAAACACCACGGCTCCTCTCCAAACAGGAGCTGATTTTTGGGTTCACCTCGTGCAAGCTTGGTTCAGCAATGATTTTTGTCAGAGTCAGGTTGATGGTTGGACTCGATGATCTGAAAGGTCCCTTCCAACCGAGGTGATTCTATGATTCTATAAGCTTCGACCCTGCCATCTTGACTCTTCTGTTGGAGGCAGTGGGTGCTGCTAGCTGCAAAAATCTGCCCAGCTATCCAGCCTGATGTGTGTGTGTGTGTATATATATATTTATATATTTATGTATATGTGTATGTGTGTATATATATACAAGTCTCTAGCTGCTCTGTTTGCAAAATAAACTTCCACTCTGTGAACTACAAAAAAAAAAAAATCCAAAAAAATCGACAGTGGGTAAACTTCAAGCCGTTTGGGGCGAAGTGATGCTGTCTGTAAAATCAAAATGTTTCCGGAGCTCCCGTTGCTGGCATAGGCATAAGTCACGTCATGAATTACCTGCTTCACTAACACCGCGCTCGTGACGAATTTACTTTTAGCCAGAGTTTGCGGGGAGCCTGGGAGAACAGCCCTGAATATTAACCTGTGTTCTACCACGGTTGCTTTAAAAAAGGAGCATCATTAACTACGAGGTAGCTCATTAAAGCAGGGATGAAAGGAGAGGGCAGCTCCGAGGGAGGGGAATTAACCCAGCAGGGAGCAGGGAGGGAGGGAGATGAAGGGGGATGTAATATCCAATGTGTGAGGCTCCAGGAGCAGGTTGGTAAGAAACATTTCCAGGGAGCCCTTAAAATTTTGGGAAATGCTTTTTCTACTCAGGCAGCAGGTTTTTCCAGGCCAGAGAGATACCTGTCAGTAATTTGGGATAAACCCTATGCCACGTGGAATCTGCTAATCCAAAAGGGTTTCTTTCAAGCTTTTTGCAAACTCTGGTGTTAAACTTACAGTAGTAATACTGGTTAAACTGGTGGTCTTGTATAGATACAGAGAAGATAGCTAAGGGTAACGTGTCACTTTTCCCTGTTGCATCCTCAAAAACAAACTCCCTTAAGAAGGTGTCCTCAGTTTTTGGGGCAGGAAAGGAAAAAGATCCAGATTTCCCCCCTTGAAACCCGTGCTAAATCCTGGCTGGTCTGGACGGGAGCAGGAGAGCGATTAGAGGATGCAGAAAATGGAGCTGTTGTGACCAAAGTGAACTTTGGGGTTTGTTGCCCTGGGGTGTGATACACAGCACGGCTGTTTATACCTCCACTAGGTTCAATCAGCATCATTATCCCTTTACGAATGAGTAGATATTACCGTGCTGCCTCTTAAAAAAAGCAATTACCGCATCTATTGGACAGTACATTAAATGACACCATTTAATTACAGCCTAATTTATCTCTGAATGAAAAATATTTAAAATTGCTGTACAGTATATTATTCCATTTAATTACAGCAAATCTCTGTCCGTTTGCTGCCACGGATGAGCTCAGTTGGCAAGCTGGCCGCACGCATCAGGGAGCGCTTTTCTCTCCTCTGCCTGATGAATCAGCTCCAAACGCAGCCCCAGTAGCCTCATTTCTGCCTTTGGTGGCCTTTCCGAGCTTTAGGGCAGGTGAGGTGTTTTCCAGCCATCCCCAGATAACCAGGGCTGAGTTCAGCATCGCTGCTGCTGAGCCCTCCTCAGAAAGCCCCCTGCATCCTGGGCTGCGTCACAAGCAGCGTGGCCAGAAGGTAGAGGGAGGGGATTCTGCCCCTCTGCTCTGCTCTGGGGAGATCCCACCTGGAGCACCGTGTCCAGCTCTGGGGTCCTCAGCACAAGAAGGACATCAAAGTGTTCAAGACTTTGGGACTTCGAGCAACCTGGTCTAGTGGGAGGTGTCCCTGCCCATGGCAGCAGGGTTGGAACTAGGTGATCTTTAAGGTCCTTTCCAACCCAAACCATTGTATGACGCTAAGTTGCATTTTGGCAGGTGCTGGAGCCCTTCAGAAGGCTCGTGCCAAATGGGATGTCTCATCCTCGGAAAAGCTCCCAACGTATTTCCATAGTAGGCACTACGGGAGGTCAGCTTTGGGGCTATCATGGGAATCTCAAATCAAGCTGATATAAGGCTCAGGAAGAGGTTGGAACATCTTTAAGGGATGTGGGATGATATCCCAGCCCTACTGAGGTCAAAGAGGAGTTGATGACCATATCCCCAGTGTTAGGGTTGCTCCTGGGCCTCTGGTGAGGTCTCCAGGATTAATTTGGTGGGAAGCCAAGCTGAAATCCAACAGTGGTCCATCCTTTTAGTCCTCCTCGCAGAGTTACATCATGCCCCAAAAGTTTACATTTCACGAAATTCCTTGTGTTTTCAGCCACAGAAGCTCAATAAAAGAAATAATCATGGGAAGATTTGCCAATTTGGCATAAATTTGGGCAGAAAGACCTGTTGCTGTGAGCCAAGGACAGATAATTCACAGTCAGTGCTGCTAACCAGTCACAAGAAATGCGCCTGTTTTATGCGTGTGTGACTAATGGACCAGTAAAATAGGGCTTTAAAATAAATAAGTTAGCTGTGCCTCTGGTCACATGCTCTGGGTTTCAGTTGAGTTCTGTCATGTCCCATTTGGCCACGCCACGTTTGAAGCCAGTGGCAGGAGGGTGCATGAGAAAGCGGGGTGGTGTACTGGGCACGGTGCAGCAAAATTATTGTGGAGTTTAAGAAAACCCTTCTTAATTTGACAAAAGAGAGAGAGAGAAGATTAAATTATTAAATTGAATTTATAATGCTGTTTCTGGCAAGGCCTGCTGTCTGAAAGGGCAGACACGGATGTGATTGTGGGCCGCCGTCGGATGATGCTGCCTATTCAAATGTCCCCATTGCCGCTTGGGTTCATGGCAGACCCTCGGCTCTTCTCCTTTAGCCCAGCAGAAGAGGAAAGTGCCCGCTAAGCACTTTTCCCTCAGCTTTAAGAGCTGGCAGCGGTGCGAAGTGCCCTAACGTGTTTGCGACTGCCGTCCTGTTTGCACAGAGCTGTGGGAAGCGGGAGAGAGGATTTCATGGCTTTGGGAATACAAAGGGCAAACACTCTTGAAACAATAACACTTTTGTGCAGCAAACCAGAAGATACACAGCTGCCCGCTGGAAGCTTTTTAAATATACGGTGGGCATTAAACATACAGTCACAGTCTTGCAAAATGCAGCGCCAGAGGGAGGTTACTTCTATTATTCTTATTTTCTGTGACATTGGCATCTTCCGAGCAGCCTGGAATTGGGCAAGAGGTTTAGGGAAGGCTGGTAAACGGACGCAGGCAGCCTTCCTGCTGCTTTTGCCCCGAGCTACAAACCTCCCCATGTTAAGATGTTTTCCTCAAACACAGGTGCCGTCACTGCTTCATCCCAGGGATATGAAATATTCGGGCATCATGTTGCAAAGGGGAGGAAAAACCCCTTTCCAGGGTGTCCTCCGTCTCTGTGGCAGTGCAAGCCCTGGCTCTAGAGCATGGATTTGAGCACATACTGGAGTCCTGGTGGTTTCAGTGCTCAAGCACTTTGCTGAACAGATTTGCCTTAAATATATGTTTAAGGTTAGGTATTTTCCCACCTGGGACCTGGCACTAACAGACACATCAGCACCTGGCAAAGGGTTTTTCTCACCAGGATCTCACAGCGCCTTGCAAAATGGGAAAGAGGCACTGATTTGCTTTCAGTGGAAGGTGAAGAAAGGAAGAAAAAGGGAAAGAAAAAATTAAAAAAGACAAAAGGAAAAGAAAAAAGGAAAAGGAGGAGAAGAAGAAAAAGAAGAAAGAGAGAAAAGGAAGACTGATGGCCTTTTGCATGATGCCTTCATGGTTGGTTGGCAGATATGAAAGATGTTGGTGATGGGAAGATCAGACCTAAACCTTTAGGGCTCATTTGCCCTTAAAAAACAACCGGGAGGTGTGGTCAGGTGTGAACTAGGAGCCCTGAAGCTACTTAGTTCACACTCAGGGCTAGTCAGGAACAGCCTGGAAATGCTCTCCTGGACCTCAAATCCTTCTCTAGCTGCGGGGAAGATGTTGCCCAGCTCCGATACCAGGCTGTGACACCTCTGAACTCCTCACCAAGTGGGTTTCCTTGCAAAGAAAAATCTGTTTTCTTTCTTTATTAAGCAACATTGTTCCTTTTTCTTCAGCCTTGCCGTTTCTTTTTCATTATGGCTGGGAAAAGGGAAGGGAACTGTAGACGCAGGAGAAACCTGCCAGCATTCCACTTGGTGGGGAATCTGGGGCAGTGTTTTGCTCTTAGATCTGTACCGCAACTCTCATCTTTATTAGAGAGGTTGACAACTGGGCTTATTTCTCTGTGTGATAAATCTACTGTAGTAAAAGGCTGTTCCCAGCTGATAATGGCTGGCATATGGGAGTATACACATATATAAGCAAAACAGCAGTACCCCCAACAGAAACCGTCAGCAGGCTGGGCAGAAATTCTTCAATTTTAATGGTGTGTGAAACGTCACGTGAAACGCATTTGCTCAGTAAAAATCACGGGGAATGTTATTTTCAAATGAACTCTTTAATTAAGAATTTTTTCTTTAGTCAAAAATGTTTATTTGGTCCTGGAAAAGCAAAAAAAAGAAAAGCCAACACAGCCGATCTCAGCAAGATGAAACAAGAGTATTGGAGAACTGGGGGAGGGGGAAGGAAGAGATAATTTAGGTTGTAAAATGCTAATTAACTCCTGGGATTGCAAAACCATTTGTTTGGGGTTTTTTTGGCCGCAGAGACACTTTCTGTGAACACATACCACTGCGTTAGAGCTGGGGGAGATGAGGCCAGGTGCCGAGGAGGTGCTTGGGGAGGAGATGGGGCAGGATGAACCCTTTTCTCCCCGAGGCGCGGAGATGAAGCTGTCGCAGCTGTAACGTATCTCTCAAAGCAGGTTAAACCTCCTGCTCTTTATTACCCTGTGATCTAGAGGAAGGTGCTGGCGTTTGCCCATTTGTTCCGCATCTGGCTGGCGTGGCTCGTGTTGGCACCTGCGATGGGAGGCATGCAGGACTGGGAAGTCGCGCCGCGTCCTCCCCTCCTTCCCTCTTGCTGTGAACTTTTTTCTCCTTCTGGCTGCAAATCTAATAAACCACCAACCCCGTGCATTTTGCAAAGCCTTTAATTGAAAATACTATCCCTAAATCTGGCCAGCTTTATTTTGAAATGGATGTTTTCTTAGTTATATTTGCCTCTTTTGCATCTTTCCTGGGGTCTCTGCTCTGAATCCCTTTAGACCCAGAGTCAGGGTTTGCTTTAGTGACCAAATCTGCCCTCGCCCTCCTGCCTTCCTTCTCCTTCCCTGCATGAGATCTTCGACGCAGCCACAGAAATGTGCTATATATTGCCTATGTACTATATATTGTCTGCTATGTGTGGTCTGTGTGCTATATATTGTCTATGTGCTATATCTGGTCTATGTGCTACATAGCTATATATTAGTGTTCCAAAAACACTTGCATACAGTAATTGTTATATGCACTTTTTGTGTAGAATCACCCAAGTTTGCTTTATTTTACAAAGCCAGCTCCCTAAGCCTGTCTTTCAGGGACACCCCAGTCTCCAGCCTGCAGGCGGGAGGGTTGTTTTCCCGAGGTAAACACTCTGATATCCACGCTGGCTCCTGCTCAGAATGTATTAGCCTATGGATTACATGTAATGCAACCCGTTATGCAATGCAGCCCGGATTACAGCCCGATAAACTCCGTGTAAGCGCGAAGCTTTGCAAAGCCAAAGCCGTCTTTAGCAGCCCTTGAGTGATAGTTACCGATGTGAGGCTGCTCCCGCATGGAGGTGTTTAAAGGCTCAAGCCCCGCGGTTTTTAGCTTTCCATTTCAAATAACCCAGGGAGCTGAGCCTCTCCCAGAGGAGGACACCTCGGTACGGGGTACCTGTAACCCGGGGGGAGGCATTTGCAGGGTTTCGGCTCATGGGCCACATCCCGGTGGGGATGGAGGGGGGGTGCATCCCTTCCGCGGGGTGCGATGCCTTTTTGCAGCATCCTCTTGTCCTTGGCAATTCCTCGCTCCACTCAAACACTGTCTGCCTGACCCAGAATTACACAGCTGGGGTGAGGTCTGCTGTAGGGTTATGATGTCCCCATGACCTTTTGTTTTCTTCTTTTCCCCCAATCCAACAACACTTTCTGCTTTTTTCCCCCGAGCTATAATAGCGCCGTCCTTTGCCTTTTCGGAGTATCATGCTAATTGGGTTGGAACAGAGGCTTTCATTACAGAAAGCAATAGCTCGCAAACAGAGTAGCACCAATTATTTTTCTACTGAACACAGAATTATTTAATCCGGGGCTGGATTTTGAAGCCAGCGGTAGAGGGGGATGGGGATGCCCCACAAGCCCAGCCGTAAGGACATGGGGCTGCTGACGATTATCTGGGAGAGGGGCATGGGCAGGGTATCCCCTGCTTTTCAGGTGGGTTTTGGGGGGCTGAGGAGGTGTCAGATCTGCCAAAAGGTGACCCACTACAGGAGCGAGCCGATGCCAGGATTTCCCGGGGCCGAGGTTTAGCCGGTTTGAAGCGGCGTGTGTCTGTCGTGGAAAATGAGAGAACCTGGAACTGCAACGGTCATTCATAACAAGAGAGCTGGTGGGGATATTAATCTTCCTGCTTTCAAGGTTAAGCTTAATTAACCTCCCACTATTAGATGCCAGGATGAAGCCTCGCAGCAGGGACGGAGCACCCGAGGGCTGCCAGTTTCCATCCCTTGGAGCACCGGGGATTTTTTCCAGCCTTACCCAGGCGATTTCAGCAACGTGCCTGCCCGGTCAGCCCAGCAGCACTTGGGATCCCTGTCCTTCCCTTCCCGAGCTGGGACCAAAGGATGCAAATACCGATGAATATAGGAAAAGCAAGATTTCCTACAGGAGAGGGGGGAATTCGGGGTTGCCACCTCCTCTCCGGGTTTGCCACAGCCAGCAGAAGCTGCAGAACAGATGCAGTAAAATATGCTTGGTCCAGGGGAAATACTGCTCCAAGCTGTTGTAGGGTATTAGGGCCGTCCAAAGCCAGGCTGTGCAATAGGGATAGAAACCTCGGGGTTGTACGGTGCCTGCAGAGCGAGACCTTTTCTAATCCCTGCTCTCCGTGCAGCTAATGCAGGAGATTAAGGGCGTGAGGACAGATGCTCCGCTCCCGCAGAAGCACCCGGTTCGGCTGCCGCGCCACGCGTCGGGTTCTGTCCTCCCAGAGAGCTGCTGTTGAAGAGGAGGAGAGAGGGAAAGCAGCAAGGAATCATCTCGGATTAATCAAATAGGAGCACACACGTCCGCGGGGATCAGATCAGCCCCGCACAGGAATGTGGGCGCTGCCGTGCCGGATTCAGCCCCCGTCCATCTCCTTCAGCATCTCGTACTGATACTGGCCAGGGCCAGATGTTTCTGGGGAAGGTGTAAGAAAGTCCCAGAGCAGTCAGACCCCCCCCCAATATTTTCTCTCCTCTGTCTCTCTGCCCTATTTCTCTACCACGCAAAGGGAACTGCGGTGGCTGTGTTGCTCCGGGCTGCAGGACAGGCTCTGTGTGCTCGGGGGTTTCTTTATTTCTTTTTTTTTTTTTTTTTTTTTTGTTTGAGTTGCTATTCTTCGCCATGCAACTGGCAGAAAACGCTGCATTTGTGGCTGGCAGTTGCAATGTGACCCATGACGCCCTGCCAAAAGCCACTGGGGACATGGTGGGGACAGCAGGCTCCAAGGCTGTGCCCTGGGCTGTGCCGCTCGCTCCCGGGGACACCGCAGTGCCCCAGCCCCTTGTCCAGCAGCACGGACACGGCCTTACGAAGTCCAGCCAGCTCAGGGAGGGGAGCAAGGCAGTGGCTGGAAACACTTTGTGGCATTTCATTTTGTATTTGAAGTTGTTCCTGTCCCCTGGCAGCTCGTTCTCAGCATGTTCAATCGCTTTGCCTCCGTCTCCTGGCACTAAGCTCGCTGCAGGCAGAGTCGTGGCCTCTGCTCCGTCCTGTCACGGTCCCAGAGGACATGGGACATGGATTTTTCTGAGCCGTTCCCTCCAGCAAAGGCAAACGATGGGCGAAGCCCAGGAGGGGTCAGCTGGGGACAGGCGCTGTGTCCCTGACATATATCCCTTGGTGGGCCTTGGTGGATAACTTCCCCACCTCCCGAGCCTGGGGGCAGGACCTTGTCTTCACCTGCCCCTGCTCTCACCTTGTTGCCCTCTGTGCCACCTGGGTCCTGTTGGTCTTTGCAGGGCGAAGGGCTGGTGCCCCCCACGCTGCTGCAGACGCATCTTGTGTTGAGCCCCCACAAGCGCAGCCGTGCTGCAGAGAGGCTGATTTTTTAATTTTTTTATTTTTCTCCAGAAATAAGGCCCATCTTTTCTTAGACCTGCAAGGCTAATTGAGCAGAGGAATTGATTACCATGGGCATGAAAAATTTCTTATCTCTTTAAATGCATAAATGACTCGCGCTGGTTTAGTTCAAAATTCCTGTAAAGTGCCGGTGGTGTGTTCTGCCAGAGAGCAGAGATGCTCGTGCGCTCCCTTCCCTTGGGAAACACCATATCCAGGGAGCGATGCCCCGTTGCCTCATGTTTCTTCAGAGGGGAGCTGTGATTTTTGTCTCAGGCTTTCCCGTGTTGCTCCAGCCAGCAGGGCTTTTCACCAGACCATGAGGCAGCTTGTTTTTCACTGAGGATGGGGCTGATGCAGGTACATCTCAGCTCACCAATGTTGTTCACCCTTGGTTTGCCGTGACCCACTGGCCTGAGATGCACAGGACTTGCTAATCCTAAACACACTGAAAGCAATGAGGTACGCTTGGTGTCAGGAAACTTGTGACAGCAAAAGACCGTGGTGCTGGTTATCTAATATCACAGAATCATGGAATGCTTTGCGTTGGAAGGGACCTTAAGGACCATCTTGTTCCACCCCGCTGCCCTGGGCAGGGACAGCTCCCACCAGACCACGTTGCTCAAAGCCCCGTCCAACCTGGCCTTGAACACCTCCAGGGATGGGGCACCCACAGCTTCTCTGGGCAACGCGGGCCAGGGGCTCACCACCCTCAGCATAAAAAATTTCTTCCTTATATCCAGTCTAAAACTTCCCTCTTTTAGTTTAAAACCATTCCCTCTTGTCCTATGGCTCCCCTCCCTGATCCAGAGTCCCTCCCAAGATTTCCTGGAGCCCCTTTAGGTACTGGAAGGGGCTCTAAGGTCTCCCTGGAGCCTTCTCTTCTCCAGGCTGAACCCCCCCAGCTCTCTCAGCCTGTCCTCACAGCAGAGGGGCTTCAGCCCTCCCAGCATCTCCGGGGCCTCCTCTGGCCCCGTTCCAACAGGTCTATGTCCTTTATATATAGACATATATATAAAATTATATTTAAAATATTATAATATATTATATTATTTTATATATATAATGTATTTTAAAGGTGTATATGTATTTTAATGTATGCTTTCAACATTTTTCAAATGTATTTTAACCCATGCAAAGCGTCTGAGCTCCAGGAGGAAATACGACGAGAGGCGCCATCCCCTGACGCATTCAAACAGCTCTGACGTTTGAACTCTGCCCTTTGCGGTGAACCTCAGCATCCCTGGCTGCCACGCGTGTCTGCAGACTCACAGAGAGTATCACAGGCACCAAGCGTTACGGTTTCAAGCCAGGCTTTGGGAGACTTGGTGTGTTTGTGATGAATCCCGGGCCATTAGCGATTGCTTCATTTATTTTTTTTTCCCACCAGGACACTACCAGCAGCCTAAATGGATGCTTTCTGTATCTTTTTCATGTACCCTTCTTTGTGGGCAGGACCGCGTAGTGAGCAATCTGTGCGCTCCAAACAAGATAATGCGATGATACAGTGGGACCCCTGCTTGGCTGGAGATTGCCAGATAATATATGGTATTCTGGTGAGATAATAACCCGAAACGGAGTGAGTATTTCTCCCTGCAGCGTTTACATCAAATACTTAAGGTAGCCCTTTGTGGACAGAGAAGTCAGAGGTAGTATCATCTGACTGGAGAACAGAAAATACTTGAAAAGGGGGGAAAAAAAAGAGCTAGTCATTGAGATGATTTTATTTTCTTGAGCTTGCAAGGCTGGGAGGCTGCGGGATGAAAGGGGATGGAGGGAATAATTGGAGTTATAAAGCGTGGGCAGCAAGCTCGCTGCTGGGTGAGTTAATGAGCTATATGAAAATTAAATCCCCGGCCGGAGAGCCCTGTGTGAAGAGGCTCTCCCTTGTGTTTCTTCTCACTGGCTGTCAGCAGGTACTAGAAAAAGGGATGCATGGTGGCATGGATTTCGCCGTAGATGGTGCCAGGCCAACCCGCTGTCACCCGGTTTCTTTCTTTGAAAGGCAGGGAACTTTGTAGGCAAGGAAAATACGGCGGCTGTGGTCTGCCTGCCTTCCCGAAAGCATCGCCCGTGTGCTGAGAGGAGATTGCAGCGTGAGTTTAAGGGTCCATGTCATTATTGTGGGCTGGGGAAGGGCTGGAAAAGCAAGAGGATGGGTTAGAGGTGGTATAAAATAGGGGAAAATGCCATATTGCAAAGGGTAAGCACATGAATTGGGGGGATGGAGCAGATTTTCCGCTACACTCAGGGCTCATGAGTGGGAATTGAAAGGAGGAGAAAGACCTCGATGCATTTGACCTTGGTGCGTTCCCTGTGTTCAATTTATGTGCGATGCTGCTGGGGAAAAGGAAAATATGACCCTAAAGTGTCATCAGCAAAATAGATATGAGGAAATATTTAAACGCCCCGTGAAACGCTGGGGAAACCTCTTTGGGAGTGTGCTGTGGGGTTCTGGTCTTTGCCCCAAAAAGGCCGAGTTTAAATCGCAGCAGGTGCCGCAAAGGGTTGCTGGGGAGAAGGGGCCTATTTTAGGCAAGACCATGAAAAATATCCTCTGTGTTTGGCCCCGGAGGTTGGGAGAGGACGTGATGCCTGTCTATAAATACAGCGGGAATGTAAACACCAGGGAGGGAAGCAATCTGATTTAACTCGAAGGGCGATGTCAGCAGAAAAACAAATCGCTCTGAACTGGGCAGGAATAAATCTGCGAGGAGATGGGCACACAATTATAGGATCCTGGGATGACTGGGGCTAATAGGATTGTTGGGGGTGAAAGACCTGAAAACGAATTTTGAGGCAGAGCTTGTTAAACTGATGAAAGATCTGACAGGGCCGTTCCTGCCAGCAGCAAACTGGGGGCTGAGCTGGGAAATCCCTTTCGGTGCATATTACCGTGAGCTCCCTGACTTTGCATCCCAGTGACCCGGAGCTCATGGTGATATTAATAGTGACTATTAATAGCATCGCATGATTTTAAAATATTTTTTTTTCCATGCCTAAACCATGAAAAAAAAAAATAAAAATTTTAGAATATCTGAAAATACTTCCTTGGACCAGACTGGAGCCAGCTCCTTTCAGCTGGGCGGGGGGGCTGAGCCGTGCCCTGGTGATGCTGGGAGGTCCCAGGGCTGATTTTAGGAGCTCGCAGAGGGTGATAAAACCAGTATGGCTTCAACTGGTGAGGCAGGCACGGAATGGAGGGTTTGGTGGGGTCTGGACATTGCAAAAGTGGGGGGAGCAGGCTGTGTGGTGCCCTGCCCCAGGGACAGGGGAGGCAGCGGGAGCTTGGGGGGACCGGGATGAAGGATGCTCATGGTGGGGGATGCTCAGATCTGCCTGAGAGAAGGATGAGTGGGGGAATGCAGGCACAGCAAAACCGTTCTGGGCTGTTGTGTGCTGCCCCTGTTATGGGAACAACATTATTGCATTAGTGCTTTATAAAACAGCAGCCCAGGAATGGGGAAAAATTGACTTTTTTGATCTTTTTTTTCCCCCCCAGTTAGTCTGAATAATTCCCGCAAGCTGAGAGCCTCCAGACAGATGAATTGTCAAGTCCTCCTGGTGCTTTTTGGGATAGGCCCTCGCAGGGACCTTCGTGGGCTGCCAGCCACACTTGGGATTTTGGAAAGGGTCATGCGAGGGAAGCAGGAGAGGCTTCCCCGGGGGGAAAGGGCGTTTGTTCCACAGCAGGAACAGACCTAGGAATGATTTCCCTATTTTTTTCCCCTAGGCATTTCAGTTTTGTTAATTGGACGAAGCTTGCAGATCTGTTAATTTGTTGGACTGGAATATGCTTAACCTCGTGATGAGGGTGTTTGGATAAAGCGTTCGGCAGGCTGTGCTGTTTTGGACACAAAGGGGTTTGCTAAAGCTTATATGGGGTCACAGTGACCTAATTACGATTTAAGGGAAACGCTGGTTCTGTAAATGGGCTGGGTTTCAGATAAAGGAAGGAGGTACCTGGAATGTGCTGTCAGATGTAGGATATAGCGTTAAATGAGCATGCAAATTAGATGGCTCTCATTATAAAAGGGCAAGTTTGATGAACAGTTCCTGAGAGCTTTCCCCAGAATGACGCCTTTGACTTCTGCCGCTCGCCTTATTACGGCAGGACGAGGAGGCCGGGCGGGCGGGCGGGATAATGAACTGCTGATAACGCTGTGCCTTGGAACAGCATGGCTTTGATGCCGGCAATAAAGAGCGATCATTTCGCCTCTGTGCCAGTAAATCTCTGCATCGTCACAAAGTTTAGCCCAGCGGCTCGGGAACACGGCAAAAGCCACCATCAGGCCCTGGGGAGCTGGGGTTTGTTTGAAAATGAAGGTCAACATGGAGTTGGTGAAGGTTTTTGGCAGGTCTTGTGCCTTGTGTCCTGCTGGGGCTGGCATGGGCAGGTGACTCTCCCCTGGGTGTATTTACAGTCAGAGTCAAGGTCGCATGAGAAGTTCCACCCAGCATCTCCCCAAATTCTCCCCAGGAGCACCCCAGCGCCCAGTGCCTAGGTGGAGATCAAGTCAAGACTCATCTCCCTGCACTTGGATAAGTCCTGGGGATGAAGCAGCTGCTTTTTTCCTGCCTAAAATAATCTTCACTATTAAACCTCAAGCCCTAGACCTTCTCAGCCTGATAGTATCACTTCAGAGGCATAAGATCATTCCCCTTGAGCTTCCTACTTGCTGGAACAACTGGGTTTCAGCTCAGCCTGTGTGTGCTCTTTTGTGGAAGCAAAATCCCATTTATCTTTTCTGAACACCAACAGTTGGGTGATCAGAAATGTCTATCACATTTGGGTTAGAGCAATTCCCACATGCAGGGGATAGATTTTGCTGAATAAGGTGGTTTTTGTTACCAGTCCTGAAACTGAAGATGAAAAGCCTGCTTCTCACCAGCCATGTTCCTGGCTTCAGTGGCCATGTCCTTTGGTTTATCAGAAATGGGCTAACAGACAGGAGAGCTTCGGGGGTTAACAGAGTGAATCTGTCTTTAGGGATCTGTGCTGGATCCACCAAGTGAGGCTGCAAAGGGTTTCCTCAACTCCTCTGCCCTGCTGGAAGAGGTATTAGGCTCGGAGATGCATCTCCATCCAAATGTCCCCAAGTGATGTAGATGTTCATGGTTCTCCTGGATAAGTTTTCCCTGGGACAAGGAGACTGATACCTTGAGCACCTGTGAGTATGTCAGACCCAAAGCATTTTCCTTTTGGACTCATGTTCTTCTGGACCAGAAATGAAAAGCTGTCCCGCACATCCTCCCTGCTGCTTTCCTTCACCTCTCTTGCACCCTTGATCTTTAGCCGTGGGTTTGTCAGGGCCAGGACTACCCCTCGCGGTGTGTCTCTGCAGGTTTGGGCAATGAGGTCCTGGTGGTGGTGACATCCCTCATCAGGAATCCGAATTCCCTTAAGCTGGAAACTACACGAATAAACCCTTAAATTGCAGCAGACCCTACACTGCTTTCCTGACTCCGCCAACAGCCGTTAGCAAGCCCTGTAATTGTCACCGTAATTGTAGGGGACTTGAAAACCCTGAGCCCTGCCAGAAACATAACTTAATCTTTTCTGAGATGTTGCTTTTGAGGGCTGAGCATGGGGATTTGCTCTTCTCACGCTGGCAGGGGACCAACCCCGAGCCCAGGACTGGCAGGGAGGGTCCAGGGGCTGCTGCACACCCCTGTTACCTAACGAAGAGCTCAGGTAAGGGTAGTACATAAGCTTGTTACAGGGGCTTATTCACCAGATGGACGAGCCGTTCCCAGGTAGATCTTTTTTTTCATTGATATGCCATTAGCCTTATTTGTGTGCCCTGCTCACCTCCCCATATCGTGTTCCTTCCCCCATCTGGCGGAGGGATTGTGTTTCCAGCTCAGCTTGTCCTTGGCACCGTGTTGCCGTGGTTCCTCACCTCTCCAGCTGAAAACAAGCATTGAGGGAGCTCAGACCAACTGGCTACAGCCATGCCAGCCTGCCTGGGGCTTAGGAGGGGTCCCGAATGTGGCACTGGGTGACAGTCCCAAGGTGATGGGGAAAGGCACTGGTCCCAGTGTGGGAGCATGGCTCTGCCATGCCCTCCCTGGCTGCGGGCACAAGCAGCCCCGGGTGACGTTCCATGGGGTGAGAGGGACGCTGCACCGGCAGGGACACCTCCTCCTCACTCCCCCTGCAGCCGAAATGGAGAGGTGACAAGCAGAGAGTGGAAAACCACCATTAAAAATGAATTAACTACATTGCCCAGAGAGGTGGGAGATGCCCCATCCCTGGAAACATTCCAGGCCAGGTTGGACGGGGCTCTGAGCAACCTGATCTAGTTGAAGATGTCCCTGCTCATGGCAGGGGCAGTTGAAGTAGGTGGGCTTTAAAGGTCCCTTCCCACCCAAACCATTCTGTGATTCTATGATTTGACTGCAAGAGATGCCCAAGGTTTCCATGGCTTCTCCAGGTGCGCTCTCCTAGCATTACAAAAATTCCTGGGAGCTCGGAGCCCCTGGAAAGGTGTTTGTGAGCTTTGCGATGTCGGGGTGAGGACGGGTGGGTTACACAGAACACCTCGACCTACGGCGCAGGGGAGGGCGATTCGGGGCGGGGAACCTGCTGGGTTCATCTGTAGCATCTATCAAACGCCTCAGAAAAACTGAAGCCTGGCAAAATCCCCCCTCCTGTGACATTCTTTCTTAAATGTTTTCTGTCAGTACATTTTGTTCTCCATTTTCCTCGGTACGTACTGAAGTGGGAGATTTTATAATGATTCACAGTGTTCTGCCGAGCGGCTTCAAGCAGCAACCGGGGAGTCTGTTAAATAGGCATCCAGCCCGGAATATTTTGTACACTATCTAAATGCAGTGCTGTAATTAAAAGACATGCTTGAAATAAATGACAGAGGGCTTGGGGTTGGGTGGGGGTTTTTTTCCCCCCCTTTTTTTTTTATCCCCAAGGGAGATGGAAAGGGGGAGTTGAAGTTGCACTGAAGTATCAAAAGGCTCAACAAGCATATTTGAACAAATAGTAGCCAACAATGCAGGCCGACGCAATTACTTTCAAATGCTAGATGTTCAGTTATCACCCAGGGAACTTTCTGTCTGATTAAAAATAATTATTGCTGGCGTTAAATCTGTTTAGAATTACTCGGCGCAATTCATCTCCTATTGCACGCCGCTACCATATGCCTGGTTTGTTGAGTGGAAAAATGTCTCTTTCGTTCAGATAAATAATGCTTTGTAAATATTTAGAGATGAATGTTCTGGATCAGCGAGCGGCTATTTTTTTCTGGCGATAAATATGTGCAAATGAGCTTGGTTTTGGCGGCGGCTGGGTTTGAGGCAGGCGCTATATGGGGCCAGATTAATCCCTATGTAGTTGCACAGAGGCCGTGCCAAGATGACTTACCACAGGGATGGCGGAAGGGACATTGCTGTTGCCCAGCAAGTGGGGTGAAAGCAACTCTTTTAAGATTTTAAGTCTATTAAGAGCAGTATCTGCAATGCCTTGTGGCCAGCCGTGGTCACAGGTATGTGGATATTTGGCAAATGCTGTGAATTTCTCTTCTTCCCACTGCCAAAGTCCCAGTCATGTCCAGATCTGACCCTGCTCCCCAATGCCTGGAAGAAGGGGCTGCTCGACGAGGGGGACACACAAATCCCTCCGCATGCTCCGGACTCCCTGTTTGCCGTGTCACAGGCTCGTGGGGCTGGATGGGACTGTGGGTTATTGCTCCTGAACCCCTGTGACAGGAAGGCAGCTGAGGCTTTGCATCTTTCCCCTTTTGCGCATCAAAACCGCCCAGCTCAGTGCCAAAGAACATATTTGCTGAGGACATATAACCACCAGTACAGCTGCTCTGGCTGGGTCTTGGTGATTCATGGAAAGGGAATACAGCGAGGGCTGTCAGAGGGTGCATGAAGTATTTAAAGAAATATGGTTTTCACATGTAGTGCTTTGTCCAGAGGCTTTAAATGGGATGAAAACTCTCCCACCAGTAAGACAACGGGCTTTGCGAAGGGTGGGAGTTCAGCCGAACACATCTCTCCACTCCTGAGATGCTTCCCAAGGAACAGGGGTCTCGGACAGCACATCCAAAAGATGAATTTCTTTCCCTTGGGATATGCATAGCAGAGGAGACGCAAGTCCCAAGCTTGCTGGTCATCTTCGCTGAGGTCCTGACACCTCTTCATCTCCATCTCCTCTTTCTTCCAGGCAAATTAAAACCGGCAGGAGATCTCAGTCCTGTCTGACTCGGGCTGACTGTCTCAGCAAACACTCTTTGGATGTATATTTGCTTTGCATTCGATTAAAACACGAAGGCAAACAATGGGCATTAATGAATTCATTCGTTTATGATGACAATACGCTTTCGAGTCCTCCAATTGATTTGCCGAGCAAGCTGATAAAAAGAGCAAACCTTGCATTATTTACCACCCTGCGTCTAAATGTAATGTCTGAATCAACAGAGCTTGTTTGCTTTTTAAAATTCAAATGAGGACGACAATAATCTCCTTTCCAGGGGGCTGGCAGTCCCCTGCAGGAGGGGTTTCACCCACCTCCCTCAAAAAGACGTCACGGCTTGAGGCCAGCTTGAAGGACCTGGGTTAACTCGTATTTCCCTGAGCTCCAAGGTCTGCACACGGGACAGGCGCAGGGTCAAGTTGCGAAAGCTCAAAACCAGAGCAAAAAGGCTTTTTGACAGTCTGCTGAGTCATCAACTCCTCGCGGTTAATTAGACACAGTTTCTAATTAAAGTCATTATTTACCTTGGAAAGCAGGGAGGCTGGGCTGCTCCAGTCCTCGTTGGGTGCAGGGCTTGGATTTGCCGTGTTTCCTGTGGATGCCGAGAGGGATGATGGGTGGGAAACGGGGGTACGTGGATCCTCTAGGTGTCTGGAGGCAAAGAAAAAAAAGAAATGAAGGAATAGGGGCCACTGGGGGGGTCCGTGTCACCTCGGGTTCTCCAGGGTTTCTTCCACACTGTCCCATGTGCAGCTTCAGCTGTGGGATGGAGGGGGATGAGCGATGGGAACCCGGCTGACCGTAGGCTGGATCAAAACCACCCCTGTGCAGGTTAACAAAAAAAAAGTAAAATAAAATAAGGAGGATTAAAGGAATTCCTTTCTCTCTCTGGAAGATCGGAGACCGTAGGCCATGCCTCTGCCTCCACGCTCGCTCCGAGAGCAGACAGACCAAACCCATCCTCTCCTTTCCACTCCAAAATGCAGCAGCATGTTCAAGCCTTGACCAATGAGGCCATCACAAAAGCAAGTCAAAACCTTGATTTAAACCAGCTTGTTTAAATATTTTCACGCTCCCTGTGGTTAGAGTCCAGGCTTTTCCTCCCTGATTACTTTAGCCTGGAAAAAAAAGCGATATGTCAGAGGGCGAAAAGAAAGGCCTGATTCATTGATGAGGGCATGGCACTGCTGAACACAGGGTGCTACAGTTTTCCCAGGAATGATTTCGGGTCTTAAAATGCCCTGTAGTAAATAAAAACAACCAAAGGTTGCCAAGGAGCAGGGGAGATAATTTTTCCTGACCAAATGAGTTACAGGGTGCTGTTTGGGTGAGTGGTGATACTCCCCGGCTCCAATTAGCAATCAGTTGTGGTTGCTAATGAACAGCCCTTTTTGGATTATTTTTGTTGAGGATCCTGAAGGGACTTTGGATTTCCTGGGCACCCTCTTTCCCACGTGCCCTGCAGGGGTTGGGAGGACCATTCCCACCTTGTTTCTCCCCCTGAAGTGGCGGCTCTGAGGGCAGGGGGGGTCTGGGGGCTCCACGATCAGCTCCGGCCTCACCCACAAATTGTTTATGGTCATTACTGGCTTCCTGCTGCAGCCAGCTCCTGGAATCTTTGGGGCATCTGGTGCCGTGGAGATGCTCAGCAAGCAAAAACCTCCCAGCGCATTTGTCTTGATGTCCAGACCTTATTCTTCCCGCAGCCAGGGATGTTCTTGCAGGAACCCCTTCAAAAGCCACAAACTCTGATGTCTGGGGAAGAGACTGGGAGATCTCCCTCATACCCTACATCTGACGGACATTTGTGTCCTTCTTCCCCTTCCTTGGTGACATCAGGCCTGGCTGAAAGCCCATCACAGCCATGAGTATCTCTCCAGGGCCATAGACCAGGCACAGGATCAATGTTTTTTGCAGAAGATGATTTTTAGGAGGAAGGAGGCAGCTGATGGCAGCGTGCGCCCTTTCCAAACAAAGATAAACAAGGGTGCCCCAAATATCTCCGTTCTTGCTGGCAAGGGGTATTTTTAACTAGCAACACGACACAAAAATAACACAGACGGCTGGAAAAAAATGGAACGGCTGCTTTGCAGGGAGAGGAGCTTGCTGTGTTTCATGGGGAAAGCAAGAAGCATCTTTTCTGCAGCCCTCTCCCAGCTCTCCATTAGCCACGCCATTCCCAAGAGGTGTCACCCATGGGGTTTGTATGAACATGGTGGATGTTTTTAAGTGGCTGCTATAAAGTAATCAAAGTTGAAAGGTCAGGCTTGAGTAAAAACAGCTCCCAGGAGCCTGCTTTTATACCATGGCCATGCCCTAAACCGAGAAAGAACTGGTCAACTTTATGGGTCTGTTCATCCAGAGACACCTTGGACATCTGGATGCTCTGGCTAACGCTGTCAGAAGGCAGAAAATACAGCTCTGACTCAGTCCCATGTGAAGAAATGACATTTTTGCGACACACCTGCCTGCAGCCTGCCTTCCCCATCATGCAGCAGAGCTGAGGTTCCCCTGGACAACGCCAGGAGCAGGACTGAGCCTGCCCATGGCAGGGACAGGGCTCTGACACCTCCTTCAGTGTGACCAGGGGTTTCTAGCTGTGATAAGAACCTTCGTGGCTTTGGGGTAATTTACGTACGTGCCTGTCAGCTGGCTTTTCCCTTAGTAAAGAGCAGGAAATGAGCTGGGGTAAGGATGGGATGCACAGCGCATGGGGGAAGTTTTGGGAAGAGGCTTAGACCCCTAGGCTACGCGAGGCGTGTGGAGGCCACCAGAGATGTTATAAATTCACGTGGAAAAGCAGGCATAGCCCCATGCAGATACACGCACACATGCGCATATGGGAAATTAAGCCTCTCTCCTGCTTGTCAGAGCTTCGTTTGCTGAGATCAGTCAGGAAAAAGAGCAGTTACGGAGGAAAATCCTGGCCCATGCTCACATAGCAGCCCCGTGCCGGGAGAAAATCAGGGCTCTGGTCTCGCCGGCCCCTCTCCGTGTTGCCATGATGTGAGTCAGCTGCTTCCCTCCGCCTTCCCCTCCAGGATGAGTAATTCAGCCGTGATAACCTTTAACGAGTCCCGGGGACTGTCACAGCTTCATATTTAAATGCAGGCTTGTGTTTTATTAGCAGAGCCCAGGATGGAGACAAAGTGCCGGTGTGGGAAATGTGGAGGTGTCTGCTGGGGGCTCAAAGGACACCCCCTCAAGAAATGCATTCAGTTCCGATAGCAGCATCTGCATTCGGTGGGGAGGCAGCCCCGTAACTCAGCCTTGTTGAAATTGCAGCAACTTACAGTAAATCTTATTTGTGTTTTAATGCTTAAAAGCTCCTGCAGCTGCGAGAGCCCTTGCCACAGCATTGCAGCACCTGAAGCCAGCCTTTGCCGAGCAGATCCTTGCAGTGCTGGGGCCGTGCTTGGAAGGGGAGGTCTGGCTGCAGCATGTCCCTGGAGCAACCCGGCAATTCGGCCACCAAAATGCACATATCTAGCTCAAAACTGGTCCCTCGGTTTGCTTAGGCTGTAGGGTCTTTGCAGGACAGATTGCTTTCATAGAACTATTTAGGTTGAAAAAGACCCTTAAGATCATCAAGCCCAACCGTTAACCTAACACTGCCAAGTCCACCATGAAACCATGTCCCTCAGCACCATGTTTCTGGCTCCTTTTATTTGTACAGAAGCTTGGAGAGGTGAGTCCTGGCCTGTCAGTGGGACCTTTGGTGGTTCTGGGGTGCAAATAATGACCCCAAGCATGATGGGCTGAGTCTGGTGGGCTCTGAGATTTCCCTGAGCAGGTCCTGCACCGCAGACGAGGGGAGCAAAACTCAGACCCAGCCCTCTCCCTTTTTGACTGGCACATGAAGTGTCCATACCACATAACTGATCTGCCTTAACTGCACTCAGGTTGCTGAATCAGGGAGGGAAGATGTCAAGAAGATTCCCCCCACCCCTTGCAAACTATAACGTACTATGTTGCCATTATAGGAGTATGATTATGTCTAATAAGTAGGAATTACGGGTGCTTTGTCCCGTGGCAAAGGCAGATGGCAAAGTCATGCGGACTGTGTGGAGGGCTGCAGGCCACCCAAAAGGAGATGGCTTTTGGAGGCCAGGATGAAAGAAGCCGTTGTGCATGCACGTCTGCTGCCCAGCATGGGAAAGGCTTGGCAGTCAGCAGGGCTCATCATGTGTCAGCTCTAAGCACAGTTGCTGCCCTTTGGTTTTGGAACTGAGGGGTTGGTTTGATCCCCTGAGGTAACGCTCAGTGCTGTGTTGGCCACCACGTAGACCAAGGGTGCTTCGGGCTTTGAAGTCATGGGGTTTTGCAGAAGTGTGTGATCATTCAAGGCAGTGCAAGACGTTCGTTGTGGTCTTCTCTCTGCACAAAGGGCCTAGAAAGATGCTGGTAGTGATGCAGATGGTGAAAAAGCAGATGTAAAGAGAGCAGGATAAGATGATAGCCACAGGTGAGATGTTTTAAAACCACTCCTGCTCCTAGCTGGCTTGTGCACGCTGGCCATGTTGTGCCTCTCTCATATGTTATAGGTCCTATGCTGCAAGGGCCTGTTCCCAAAGACGATGGGCACACGTGAGTCGTGTCACTTGGCCAGTGGCTGGTTGACTCCTTGGCATCTCTCACTGCCCATGAGCTGTCCTGGTTAGGGAAAATAACACAGGTGCTATCTGATACGTTAAAATATAAAAAGCCTTTTGGGTACCTGGGCAACAGGTTTCCCAGAGCTTCTTACCTAACTCAGTTCCTCCACTACCCGCAAAACAGCCCTGGATGGGTTATTTAAATGTAAAATTCATTTTTTCATGAGTAATGAGCAGTTTCAAAATACGAAATCTCAAAACACCAATGCCAAATTTAAAAAAAAAGAATAAAAAAAAAGGGAGTGCTTTCTGTAATCCAATTTTTTCAGTGTTGGTCTCAAGATTTTGGGGGGCTTGGTCTATACTTGAACAATTGCAGTTGGTAAGACTGATTTGAAGGACTATTACCTGTATATTAAATCTCTGGTATTCACTTACATGTCATTTGTGTGAAAATTGAAGCCACCTTCTCCCTCGGATCTCCTGCTAATAGCGTTGTTTTAATTTGGGCTTGTTAATGGGCTGTGTAATTTAAGGACAAACCCCTGTGTTTGAAGCATTCCCAATCACTTCAAGTTACTCATCAGTGCTAAGGACTGTGCTGCCTTTGCAGAAGGAGGCAGCTGGAAAAAATAGGGGTCTCCAGATCCAAACTACAGGTGGATGTCTCCATCTCAAAGAAGGGGTTATGTACATGTACATTTGAGTGTCCAAAAAATCAGGGGGCTGTGCATGCTTGCGAAGACACAGATGTCTTTGGGAACATCTATCTCCTTGCTGGAACAGCCCTCAAAACCCATGGTGTTGGAGTAAAGAGCTGGGGCAAAGGATCGAGTTAGTCATGCCCAGTTCAGCAGCTTGATGCTCCAGCTAGGATTTCTTCTTTGGAGATGTTATATCTCCTGGGTTTTTTCTCCCACTGCCTCCCTGATGGTCTGCTGGGCTCCTTAAGCAGGAGAAGGAAAAGGAGGAGGAGGAGGTGGAGGAGAAGGAGGAAAAGAAGGAGGAGGAGGAGAAAGTGGAGGAGAAGGAGGAGGCCAAGGAGAAGGAGAAGGCCTATCACACAGTGCTTGCTCTTCTGGGGATTTTACAGCACCCATGCCTGCTCCCTGAGCTTCCTGCCATGTCCTTCTCCTCTACAGAAGGATCTCAGTCTCTGTGCTGCTGTCTGGTCTTGTTCTTCCCCCACGGCTCCTACCTCACTCTTGGAAGAGAGGTCCTATATCTACTACAGCTTTAATTCATCCACCTCTCACCGTGCAAGACACAAGAGCAACGTTAAGCACATACACGCGTCTCTGCTAATTTACGGTCCAGCCTGGGAACTCCGTGGCTTCTGGATGTTGTTGAGTGGTTTTGCAAGCAAAATAAATATCATCCCTCCAGGATTCGGGCTGATAGCTTTATTTTAGGCATTTTCCCCACGGGGGAAATATAGAACCCACCCTTTAATTCCTTGCTGATACTGGTTCCTTCTGAAAAATGTTGCTCAACTGAGTCATGGGGAGAAGAAATACATCTAGTTGCAGAGTCAGTTCCCACCACTTGGAATTTAAGTCACAGACAACGTCATTCCACCAGGGTGTAGCTGCTGTGGGCACCTCGCTGGCGAGATGGGAAGTTGCATTGATCCTGTTGTGTGCATGCAGAACAGGTATCTTCACGATAAATCCAGTGCCAGTGCCTCACTGCAGGATTTCGTTTCTGTGGTGGGAGGAATCTTATTAGCACGAACTTCAGAGGAATCCAGCACTGCCAGCCAGAAGACAAATGCAGCAGTGCTGTTGCCATTTATCAAATGGAGAATGACCTTTGCCATCCATTAGGATGAAATGAAAAGCTCTGGGCTTTAACTTTGTTAAAATGCACGTGGCTGTCTTTTTCAGATCTCGGCGTAGGCGCATTGCTGAGATTAATCAAATTGTGCATTTTACTCGTGTTTAAATGGTATTGTTATATAATTCAATCTCTGCGTGATTTCAAGACAGCAGGCAGAAGAATTACACTGAGCCTGGCTGCAAAATCACCCCGCTGTGGTCAATGGCTGAGGAGGCAGAAGGGGTTTGGAGCCAAGTGCCAACCTAACGTTTTTAAATTACATTGCCCAAATTCAAGTTACTTTTGGTCAAAATTAAATATGTGTGTCTATAAAGCTGTGTGTGCATGCTTGGGAGAGCTCAACTGAAGGCAATGGGTGCAGCTCGCTCTGATCCGCATCTCACTTCCCGTGGGAAGAGGGTGTAGGGATGGTTTTTTTCTTGTATTTCACTTTGAAAAATTCTGATGTCCCAAGGAAAGGTGGCCATGCTGAAAAGAGGGAGAAGAAGGCATTGCTGTGCTGGCTTTGGCCATCAGAAAGGGGACCCACAGAAGGAAGCGGGGTAGGGGGGAGGTGGGTGTCTGTGCCGCTATGCCCCTTCCCTCCAAGGGGTGGGTGGGTGGAAGGGGCTGCCACACCAGTGCACAGCAAATCTGGAAAATCCTCTTTCCAATAGCTATTGAAGCAGGAGACCTCAGGACATCAGTCTCTCTTCTTTACTCACACCTTGTATCTGACAGTCATCCACCAACACAAATTTGACTGCTCCCTATGAGAAGGAATCAGCTGAATGGCCATGTCCAAAGAGTCACAGTCAACAGTTCAATGTCCAAATGGAGATCATTTGGTGGTGTCCCTCAATGGTCTGTATTGGGACCGGTGCTGTTCAGTATCTTTTTTAATGACACAGACAGCGGGATTGAGTGCACCCTCAACAAGTTTGCAGATGACACCAAGCTGAGTGCTGCAGTTGATACACTTGAGGGAGGGGATGCTATCCAGAGGGACCTTGACAGGTGAGGACTGGGCCCACATGAATCTCATGAAGTTCAACAAGACCAAGTGCAAGGTCTGCACCTGGATTGTGGCAATCCCCAGTATCAGTACAGACTGGGGGATGAATGGGTTGAGAGCAGCCCTGCCGAGAAGGACTTGGGGGTACTGGTGGACAAAAAATTGAACATGAGTTGGCAATGTGTGCTTGCAGCCCAGAAAGCCAACCGCATCCTGGGCTGCATCAAAAGAAGCGTGGCCAGCAGGTTGAGGGAGGGGATTCTCCCCCTCTGCTCCACTTTGGTGAGACCGCACCTGGAGTCCTGTGTCCAGCTCTGGGGCCCTCAGCACAAGAAAGAGGTGGACCTGAAAAACTATGATTCTGGTTAGAAAAACTATCATGTTTATAGGTTGTAATCCAACACGGATTTATTTCAGCGTAGGTCTGTGCAGATGCTTTATGTAAGTCTAGAAAGATCTTTTTTTTTTCTGCTTAATGTATCTGCTTATTTACAAACATAAATTAAAACTAGTTTACAGCATATGATGTAACAGGGTCTTATATTGAAATGATGGCATGTTTTGTGTTCCAGCTGGTGTAGCTCAGCTTGCAGATAAGATCATAATATTTTTGCATATAGACAAGCCCAGAAGCAAATTTATATGTATTTGTAGCTTCCATGCAAAAAGCAAGAAAAAGCAATGACCATGAGTGCTGGAGCTTTGTAAATCAACTGAGCACCATCAGCTGGATGACAATAGCCGGACAAAGAGAGGCCGATACCTGAGTGGAAATCAATCCGTTAATGGACAGGTTTTCTTGTCTCTTCCTAGAGTTAATGTGAGTCTCTGCAAGAGAGAGGATCTAAAACGATTAGCTGGAAATACATACGTTGTTTGAGAAGGGTCTTCGGGAAGCGTCTCTTTATCTAAAGGTATGTGAACTTTCAGTCTGCCGGTGACACTGATGTAAATCACCTCTAAAGTGGACTCGATCCTGGATTTTTGTTATACCAAATATCATGGATATCGGTATACAGGATGTGGCATTTATTTCTGGGTGCTTGTAATCAGAAAGTTTGCATCACTCAATTGTGAATCCATGTGTAAAAGTCATTCCCATTGTGGACCGTGAATACCTGGAGGAGCTGCGTGGCACCGGATCCATGTCTTGCTTGGGCCCAGCTCCCCCCTGGGAATGTCTCTGCTCTGAGAAACTGAGCTAGGAGGCTTGAATGGGGAACAAGTGACTAAATATTGACTCAGAAAAAACAAAGATCCCATTTAGATGTAAATGGAAAAGGTGGGGGGGGTGGGGGTGGAGAAGGAGGAAGGAAACAGAAATACATAGAATAAGAGTCTACAAGCAGAATTATCTTGTTGCAGAATCCGTTTTCCAGACTTCCCTTGGTGAGTTATTGGCAACACTCCACATATTTGTGTAGCCGAATAGCTGCAAGGCACAAGTACATTCTCCAGTAGCAAGTAATTCCCTTTCCTGATAACATCTTCAGCAGGGCTTGGCTGCAACGTGCAAGTGTAACGGCAAGGATTTTGCTCTGAAGGTGGGGGGGACCCAGCGTACTGTTTGTCAGGCAGCTCAAATTCAAAGCAAAAGCAATATCTGCACCCAGGTGGGGAAGCTTTCAAAGGCACTGAGGTTTTCCCGTGGGAGACAGGCACAGCGGTGGCTGGGGGACCTTTAAGCACCTGCCTTCGCCCTGTCTACATAGTCTGCATTCAAACTGCGAAGATGACAACCAAGAGGTGATGGGAGCGTTTCGGTTCTTAGCAGGATGGTGCTTGGGTACCAGCTCCACACACAATGAATTTTTTGGATGTGGAGAAGGCTGGGGAATGAGCTGCTTTGAGCAGACTGGTCTAGCGGGAGGTGTCCCTGCCCAGGGCAGGGGGGTTGGAACTAGATGACCTTTAAGGTCCTTTCCAACCCAAACCATTCTATGATTCTATGAAGAGGTACAGGGCAGGAAAATACATTATTTTTCGTCTTGCTTCCCAGCTGTGGTGTGGATCTGGGCTGCTCATAGGGTCCTCTAGCAATACCGGGATTTGGGCCTGAGATGTGTCAGGTGTTGGTGCTGCCGGAGCCAGGTCTGGACGCTGGCCTTTCCCATGACCAACCAAGTCCAGCCTCCCCCAGCTCTCCTCACCTGTCCACCCTCTCCGTTGCTGACTTTGGTCATCTGCAAGCAGACTGTAGCTGTATTGATAATTAAACGCAAGTGCTCCATTGCAGATATTAGCATAGACATCAGCGCCGGGCTGCTTCTGAGTTAGAGCAAGGGGAAGGTCTACCAGGGACAGCCTGCGAATTTAACAGAGTGGTTTCTTCTTTGCCAATAGCACAAGATGCACCTTGGTGGGAAGTGTCAACACTTCAGCATTTGCAAAACAGGGTCTGTCAGACCTCTCAGCATGAACATTAATTGCTTATACGTGGTGAGGCAGTGCAGCCCAACAGAGAGACCCAAATGATTCTGGTCCTGGTTCAGCTCCTCTGTGACCGTCCTGTCTTTGAAAGACAGGTTGTCCATCGGTGCCGCCCATCTGCCTTACTTTGGTCAGGGGGTTGTTACCCCTGGGTCTGAGAGTGCGTGGCTCCAGGAAAGGCTACAGCCAAGTTGGAGTAGATCAGATCTGGAAAGGTGGAGCTCACCCATCTCCCCAGCCAGCACGATGAGCACTCAGGACGTGCAAAATCAGGTTAAAACAATGTGATATCCATTGGTTCGGCTTGTTATTTCTCTTCTGTTGGTGTCACTAGCAGTAACTGACCAAGACAAAGTGGAGTACGTGAAGAGAAGGATAACTGCGCTTTCAAGGTCAATGGTTTTTCTGAGCTCCAGCGGGATAATAAAACACGAAGGAACAAAAGTCAAATCTCTGCTACAAAGCCCTGAGCCCACGTCGCAAAACTGTGCCACTAGCAGGGGCTCCTCCACTGCTGCTCATATCAGTCCAAGTTTCCCATCAAGGCGTCAAGCCTTGCTTGCCCACATTGGATTGGCTGCAGACGTGAGAGGTTACACGGGGTTACATGTATCCTACCCTCACCAAGCAGAAACACCTCTTTTTTCTTTCTTTATTTTTTCCACTTGCTGGAAAACGGGGGGAAACCCAAGAGTCTGTCATCCCGGAGCACGGGATTCAGCTGCTGCTCCGCACTGGAAGTACCAACACAAGAAAGATCGGTGGAAGAGCTCAGCCAAGGCACCCAGCTCCCAGCGAGTGCTGTTTATTCCTGTCTTGAATTTTCTTGCAAGATGACGAGCACGTTATCCTGGGAGATATGAGCCAGAGCCGTGCTTGCAAATTGAAATCCTGGGCCCTGCACACTTTCTGGGAAGCGGCACATCGGTGATGAGCGCCCGCAGCAGGCTGTGCTTCACGGGGGCACATCTGCAGGGGCTTCGCTGCTTGCAAGGGTCTCTTGCTCCACAGTGGGAGGAAAATGTGATTTTTCCTGTACGGTTTTTTTTGTGTTTTTTTTTTTTCTTTTTTTAGGGGAAGGCTTTACAGGCTGGGATTTGGAAGCTTTCCCAGTTTTTGCAAATAAAACTGCGAGTCTGTCTGTGGAGCGTTGGAGGAAGAATCTCAGGAACGTGGGAGCGTTCTCCCCGGAGCCGCTCTGGAGTTTCTCCTCTTGCTGCCTTGAAATACTCCTAAGGCGGTGGTTGTTTTGCACTTCTCCATGTGCTGGAAACAAAGGAAAAGTGGGACCTAACAGCAGTTTTATTTGAAATGGGCTCCAAAAATTGCAGAATTAGACCCTGCAGTTGCAGAATAAAAAGAAGGAAATACCGAGCTCATATTCTGCACAGGGCAAAATTAATACCAGCAGCAGTCCCGACAGCAGTCATTGCAGTTTGTAGAAGAGCTCAGGGCATCCTTGTATCCTGTTTTTCATGTCACCACACAACGGAGGCTGTCTATCGGGGCAGCTAACCAGCTTCCCAAACCTAATGGGACTTGAGCAAGCCAAGAGATATTCAATGAGCTGAGAAAAAAGGCTACAGCTGTCTCCCAGGCTGTATATATTAAAATGAGAGATGTTCCTCTCTTGTTGTTCCCCATCTATATGATGACTAATCATAGAATTTTACAGAACAAAAGCTTACGGGCATTGTATTCCCTATTTGTGAGTTAGGAGTCACAGCCAGTTCAGGAATGTGACGAACCCTGAAAAGAAGTTTTATCTTCTTAACCAAGGACTGGAGCCGCGCGGTGACACCAGTGGGATAATCTATTTCCTCCAGGCTGCTGCCTTAAAAATGTCAAGAAGTTAAAGGGATTTGAGTAAAAATAGAAAACGACATCCTGGATGACGAGTGAAGGCTTCGCGTCCGGCAGGGAGCTGGGAAAGGCAGGAAGGCACCAGGCAAAGCCCGGCACCAGGCAAAGCCCAGCACCAGCGAGGAGCCTGGATCACATGGGGATCTCTGGGCTGGGATGAGACGAGGGCGAAAAAACCCTGTGGAAAGTCAAAAATCCACCCTGGCCATTTTCCTGGAGGAAACATGGAGTTGCTTCTGCTTCTTCTTGCTACTCTGCCAAGCACATGGGGTTAAAATGAGACGGGGCCAGGGCTCAGGCAGGCTCTGGGGGCCGGTGGGGTGGAGGTGGAGGGTGAAGCACCTTCTTCTTCCCATGGCAGCGCCGGCATGCACGGCAACCCCCTTGATTTATTGTACGCAGACCATTTCGGCAAACAGGAGCTCTTGAAATTTCCTTTCCGGTAGCAGCCGACAGGCAATGGTGGCAACCCCGGGACAGAGATGTGGGGACACGGAGAGCTGAGCGGTGGCACTTTTCCAGGGCTCGGTGCTGAAATATCGTCTCGGTATAATTGAGTGAAGAAGACTCTGTCTGTCCTCTAACAGCAAATTAAACATAACTTTGTGGGTTTGGTGGTTTGCTGCCAAGTGCCAATACAGCTCCATATTAATAGCTTATGACAGGATTATTCTCCCTGTTTTTGGCAGGAAGGAGCTCTTTGGCCTTAATCCTGCTTGTGGCTAAGGGAAGAAACCCAGCACGTCCCCTGTATTTACCAATGGCGTAACTCTTCACTCCCAAATATCGTTTCCATCCCAAATTTTCAGAGATGAACAGTGTAGAATGACCCTACATCAACCCAAAAATGCTGCTGAGTGATGAGGAGGGGCGAGGACCCTTCAGATGTGTCCCAGATATTGTGCTCAGGCTTCCCCATGAAGATGGATTCCCCTGTGTCACCGTGGGCACCCATCCTCACCCAAAAATATAATATAATTCATCAGGTTGTTAAATCAAGGGATCTTTAAATATTTGTTTATACCTGTAGCAAGCTCAGCATTTAAATGCCTGAAAGAGGGGGAAAATAATAATAATAATAATAAAAGAATAGGGCTGGAAATAGAGATGTGAAAGGGATTTGAAGTGGTAGGTTTAGGTAAAGTACTCAGCACACAACCAGGTCAAAACCTCTTTGGGGGGCAACTGGATGAAAGCTCCCACTGCATTAATCCTTTTTAAAAATCACAGACTCCAGCCAGGGACCTCAGTGGTCACGCAGAATATATTTAAATGAAAATCTCCGAATTGCACATGTAAAATAGTTTCCTGGAAAGCCCAGCATCCCACCCTTCCCTGTGCTTGCAGAGATGAGGAACCGGCCAGAGACGCTTCAAGGGCTTGATTTTTGGGAAAAGCTGAGTTGTCGGTGCTAGAAACTGAGCTTTCCTGAATTGAACTGGCAGCAGCGCTGGAAATAAAAGCAGGGTTTTTCTCCAAGAAGGAATTTTCAAAGTTTGTCAAAGTTTTGACTGGGTAGGTCAGGATTTGCTGGTTTCTGTGTGGGCAGCAGGGCTGGGCTGGCACTGGAGGCTTTTGGACTGTGTGGGGGGGTGTACAACAAAGATACGTGTGTGCAAACCACCAAAAACCTCCAGGAAAAATGAGGACAGCCTTGAATTTTTATAAGGAGGTCAGTACAGCCATGGCTTTGTGCTTCCCACGGACCTGCGGACAATGTTCCTTCTCACTGTTACACATTTGCAAAGAGGAGGAGAGGAAAAAAAAAACTAAAAAAGTCAAACTTTGTCTCCTTCGCCCTGAGGGTGCCAGCCATACCCTGTGGGCACGGAGGAGGTGGTGGGGTGGCCGGGGTGGAGGTGACATCCTGCAGCACCGAGCTCCCATCCGTGCGGCACAGAGACAACGAGAATTTTGGGAGACAGAAGTATTTATCTCGACTTCACGCTGGAAACCATGGAGAGTAACCAGGAGTCAAAGCAGGAATAAATAACTACGGGGTGGGGGCGGGGGAAAGGCAACCCAAAGCCCCCAAGATGCTTGAGTCTGCTTTAAAGCTCTCACGTGGCACAAAACAGAGACATCTGCACTTTTTCTGTGTCCCCTTATCCTACCAAAAACACAGAGGAGCATGTACCCACCCGCACGCAAACATTTCTGAGAGAATCCAGGCAAAGACACACTAAAATATTTAAATGTAGCACCACGCTCAGTCCATGACCTTTGCATAATTAGAAACTCTTTCTCTTTCTGATCATGGAAATGCCCTGTGGCTTCTGCCTTTGTTTGGCTTGCTTATAGTCTCCATATGCTCCATTTGCATCCTGAAATTATCGATCGGCTGCGCGTCTCAAATGTAAAGATTTATAAGCGGCGGTGGTGGGGCTGGAGGTCCCAGGTGGTGGGTTTGCAGGTCACCGAGGCTTTGGCTGCTGCAGATGGGACAAGCAGAGGGGTTGAGCTGCGTCGGGCCTCGTTAACGAGTTGCAAGTTGGGCCAGTTCTTGAACGAGGAGGCTTCCTATGGCTCTGTTTCCATCTGTTCCCAAAAATCAGGCGAGCAGAACCACAAAATAACTCCCGGCTCGCACACAGGGCTGTCACAGCCTGTTCTTCCTTGTAAAGGTGTCAGCGTGTTCCCACCGATGGCTTCATCATGTGCCTGGAAATCAGTGGGTTTAAGAGCCTGTGGAGAAGAAAATGGTACGTGTCTTTTTCCCCAAGCAGGTCTGGGATGCTCGTCATATAATCAGCCTGGCAGGGGGCTGTGAATGTGGCCACAGGGCCCTCTCGCATTGCTTTCACCCTTTGGAGAACTGGAGCCGTAAGACCCCGTCCTTCCCCTATTAAGTCAATGAGATTTCGCCACCAGCTCTACCGTTCCTTTCTATCCAGCTGGGGATTTATAAGGTTGCTTTTGCTTTCCTGGACGCTTTGGTTTGACTAAAACATCTGAACCAAGGAGTCCTTCGTTCCAGAAGGCAGATGGCGATTTTTATCAGCAAGTGGTTTCCTCTTCGTTCTATTCCTTCAATAACGTATTTTCTGTGGCTGTAGTTGGTTGTATGCTATATATACATGATCGCTAACACTTTGTGTTATTCATGTTGATTTTCTTTCAGCTCAAAGGCTTTTTTCATTCATCTTCTGTCTCTTAATGGCAACAGCAGGTATATGTGTGCTCTTTTTGCACAAAAAAATGTCTCACAGTCTTTTCATAGCTTCTTCTACTGTTTCCATACAAAAACTTCCCTAATTTAACATAACTAGTAAATCTCAGCAACACATAACTGTGCCTTTTCCCTGTCCGAAAGGCAAGGAGCTCTCAACCTCTTCCAAGATAACTCGGCTCCTTTGTTAAGGAATGATATTATCTGATGAGGTACGAGGCATCTTCATCTCTTAACGATTCCAGCGAAAGCCAGCAGCAATCAGGGGGCCACCAGAATTGCATTTCTCAGCCATTACCTTATTGCTGTGAAATACAGTTTCAGCCATCCATCTGCTAAAGAGCCCATAATAATGACAACCCGACCAGCGTCCCGGCCGATCCTTACAATAGCGAGCCTTTCGGCTTACAAAGCTAATGACTTACTAATTACCCATACCGAGCAGGCGTAGGGGAAGTGACCATCCATAACCACCTGTATCCAGAAAGCTCCCATGACCAGGAGGAAGGCAGCGCTCGAGGTTTCGGGAGCCGCAGTTGCATGTTGATTTAACAGGATGTCTCAGGACATTGTTCCTTTTGCTGCATCTTCCTGACACCTGCGCCCAGCTGGTGGTCGGGATTTTTGGTGGGATGTTTGGTTTATTTTTTTTATTAGGTTTTGGTTTTTTTCCTCATGCTCAGATTTCAAGGTTTCGGGGGCAGCGACAGCCCTTTTTTTCCCGAGTTTATCCATCGCCTGGCTGAAGGCAGGCTGGAAGTCTGCCAGGAGCACCTGGCAATGCACTTAGTAAATTATAGTAATGAAAAGAATGTCAAATGCTAGGAGGTAGTTATAAGGCTTTACTGATGTATATACTTTGAAGGCCAAAGGCTGCTTTTAACATATTCAGGTATGACCTGGCACCTCTTTACCCTAACCAGATGCAGAGGAGCAAACTGATTAATTGTTAGGTCTTACTGCCAGTGAAGTCTGAACTCCCAAGTAGTTATTAATCACAGATCCTACAGTCATTAGCAAAAGGGGATTTTTCTTCTCTTCTAAAATTGAATGCACGTATTGGTGCTGCAAAGATTGCGAAAGGCAGCACTGAGGAGTCTGGGGACACGAGGTGTCCGGCCCCCCATTGGCTCTGTGCTTTTGGCCGTGGAGCCGAATCCTGCTTGGGAACAGCACAGGCTGGATGGCACTGGAGATGTGGAGGATGTGTCTGTAACCCGCTGATTATCTGCTGGCTGAATGGGAGCCAGGGGACCATTGCTCGTTTCTAATATGCGATAATTTCTAAAACGCATTTCATTCTCCGCAGCTGAAATATGGGAAAATGATGTTTCATTTTAAGTGTCTTTGTGGGTGTTCACGCTTTGCTGATGGGTGAAATACTTTGGCGCCAACAAATTGGGAAAGAGGTTCCCGACGCTGACATAGCGGAGCTCCCATTATCCTGGCACTCCTTGAGCATCCGCTGAAAAGCTGATTCCTTGGTTAATAAAGAATGATTGCGTGATACCAGCAGGTAGAGGAGGCTTTCAGCACATGTGGGGATCAGTGCAATTAGCTGACAAGCCCTTGCAACAGGAGCCTTTCACACATGGGCTGAGATCTCGCACTCAAGCTTTGCCAAAGTTTTATCACTGGAAAAGCAGAGCTCCTCTCCCACCTTATATCCTGCAATGATTTGGGTGTTTTGTTCTGGTCAATGGGGGAAGTCTGGTTGATTTATGGGATGGCTGAATATCTCTTTGTAGATGGGGACCCAGCCATCTGCTCTCGCAGCTGCTCTCCTGGGGGGTGGGGAGCATCATTGCCAGCAATGGTTCCCATAGTAGGATAGTGTGGTCCAAGCCTGGGGAATAGGTCTCACCAGCTTTGTCTGCTGGGATGAAAGTCAGAGTAGCAGAATTTCCCCTAAATTAGGTATGAGTAAATTGTAGGGAAACTATCCCCATCCTCTACGTCCCACCACTGTGGTAGTGTTAGCTTTCAAATGGAGACTAAATTTAAAAGCAAAAAGGGGCAGCATGTTGGAGAAAGAAAGCCCATTCCCAGCTAAGCAACTGGGGAGGGGGAGAGCATCCTGCAAAGAGGGACGTGGTGATTTTAGAGGGGACTCGGCTCTGGGCTGCAGGTCTTTGCCAGGGGTTGGAGCTGTGGATGGACCTGGATCCTCCTGGGGAGCGGGCAAGAAAGGCAACGCTGAGATTTGGGTTGCCAGTGCTTCTAATTTTGGCAGACACATACAAAATATGTTTATTCCCCTTTAGCTATCACAAGTCATTCAGGAAAGAAGCTGTGAAGAGGGTGCACAGTGCCGGTGCTCCGGGGACGATGGGTGAGCTATGGGACAGAGAGCGGAGTGCTACCCTTGGCTCCGCCCCACAGGAGAAGGGATACGGACCATCCACACAGAATAACTGATGTCATTGGAAAAGATGTACAGGAGCTTCTTGGCACATTTTATTTGTCTTTAAGACTTACGTTGATCTCTGAGCTGCTCTTTCAAGAGAAGGACCTATAGTGACTGTAAAACCTCAGGATGAGGTTGAATGATAATAGCTCAATTAGAGCCAGTCATTACACAGATATGGCTAAGGTCATCTTCTCTTTATGTACTTTACTTGGACATTTTCTTGCTGGGTCCTTCTATAACTCTTTGCAGTCAGCTTAAAATTTTTGGCTTCTCAGCAAACTTTCTCCTTATGATCCAGCTGCCTGGTCAGGGCCACCACCACCACAAAACCCCAGTGACAGCCTCTCCCCAACAGGAAAATGAGAACTTATTTCTAGCCTTTGGTTTCTCTTCTCGTCAGCTGCTAATCCATGAAGCCCTTTCTTTATCCCATGCTCATCTCTTTATTGCTTTGACACCTCTTACAGCGGCAAAGTTTTCATGAAACCCAGGTAGGTGATACACTTTCAGTCCCCTTCATAATATTCACTGAGTGCTTCAAAGGATGTGAATGCATTATAAACTTTGACTTCTTTCTGCAAAAGCCCCCTGTTGCCCTTTTCCTGGTGTATCAGATCTGCTAAACGCATCCCTCTGTATCCATATTTCCCTGTACTTTATTGTGTTTCCTACTAATTTGCCTATTGGTCAGACTGATTGGGTTACAGCTCTTAAGCTTGCCTCTTCAGAAGCGGGTGTCAAGTTTGCCGTTTCCCATCCGCTGCGGACAAATATGCTTAATTATATTTGAATCTCTTTACAAGTCTTGGGCCAGTGACATCTCACCCCAGCAATATGCACCTCTCTCAATTTACATGTTTATTCCAGAATCTCTGTTGGTGACACTTGCATTGAAGA
The DNA here is from genome assembly GCF_028500815.1 of Rissa tridactyla. NCBI lineage: Eukaryota > Metazoa > Chordata > Aves > Charadriiformes > Laridae > Rissa > Rissa tridactyla. The sequence goes on from NC_071469.1 coordinate 52,972,124, forward strand.
AGCTCATCAGACCCATTCCAGATAAAGAGGGTTTTGCTGTGGAACCTCCAGCCCCACCTCCCACTGCAGACACCTGGAGGGCTCTTTTACCCAACCCACCAGGGTTTTATTTCACCCGAGACCTTTCACACTTCCACTGCTTGCCGGCCCCAACAAGTGCCAGGTAGACTTTCTATCCCTGCTATATTTTCACATGTGTTTTTATGCCTCTGGCAAACTGTTCTGCAACATCTTTTTCACTTGCCTGATTGTGGTTTTATATTTGCCAGTGTTTACGCTATGTTCTATTTTCCTCATTTAGGCGTAGCATTTTGATGGCTCTCTTTTTTGTTCCTAATAGCCGCCTTCACTCTGCTACTTAACTTCTCTGCTTTTAAAAAAATCCTTTAGGGTCTTTATTAAGAAGTGTTACATGTTCTGCTGGAGCCTGTAACATGTCTTTAAGCTGCTGCTATGATACTTGAAAGTATTGTATCCTTTTAGCTCTTCCATTTAATTTTAAATGTAAGTCCCCTTTCTAAATTGTAGGCGTTACAGTGAATCAAGACCATGACATGGCATGGTGGAAAATTAAGACAATAGCATGTCCAAAGCACACAGACAGTTTCCCAAATGGACAAAAAAGCAAATCTATTTTAGCCCGATATATGTTGGGCACTGAGCCCCTAAAACACAGGACTGAAAGGGTCTCCAAAACATGCTAAGCTCAGTACTGCATTATTATGAGCAATCACATAATATTTTTCCTGTAGTATATTTATCCAAATTAATTTTAAAACATCTACAGCTCTTCCGATGCTTCCACTTGGTGGCTGCTCGAAAGCCTCAGTGCCCTGCGAGCTGGAGACTTTCCAGCCTGAGAGGTCTGCACCCACCCAGGCGGCACCTCGTTGATCCTAACCTTGGAGCTGAGACAGTTTTTCTCCTTTAATGGGGTATATTCCCCACCCTGGAGCACCACAGACGGGCCGCTGCCACCCCAAAGATCAACTTTCCTATCCCCAACCACCCGCACCGATGGTTGAACACAGACCTCATCCCGCTCCTGGAAACCGTTCTATTAACGGCAATAATATAGGGCTGGGAATGGAAATCTTTACCCCCATTTTTGTGCCGATTCCATGTACCGTGAGCTCCACGTGCAGTATAAGCCGCAGGTACGATGCAAGGGTTATTTACATCTTTCCATACTTTCTCTCTAGTTCAAGCTGGGTCCCTAAGCCCTGATTCATAAAAGCACTGAAATACTTAATGCAGAGTCCAGCACATCTGTAAGTACTTTGTTGAATTAGAGCCTTATTAATCTCCCTGCATTTAAAATAACTTTTTATTGCTTTTTAAAAATAAATGGGCATGTACTATTTCTTCATGTTTGGGATTTTTTCGAACATTGATTTTTAACGATCTTCTGGCTCGAATGGGTATCCCTCCTTCCAGCCAAGCAGCTGCTCGCGATAAACCTGGGAGCAAACTCGCTCTTGCAGTGCCGATGCCACTGGGAAGAAGCTCCAAGTTATCTGCGATTCCCACTTCCAGGGGGAAAAGAACCAAACCTCCCTGAGGAGCCACGCCGAGCCATCCCAAACCCCAGACTGCAAGGCATTTTGAGTTGAAAAATAACGGAATGCAGCTGTGGGTACATTTCTCAATCATTTCAATGGATTTGGGGGAAAATGCCAGCCAAGCGTTGCTTGCACCAGTTGCAAAAAGAATTTTTGGAGCTGGAGGAAATAGCAGTGCTGGGGATCGGGGCTGTGATCTGTGTAGGACGGGGAGCCGTGTGACATACAGCAAAGCCGCTCCCTCCTCCTGGCTCCGCTTTATTAGTCAAAAATCTAAAATTAAAAATATTAAAAGCAGGTTTCCAGTGCTGGAAGAAATAGATCCTTGGAAAATTATGGAATTATAGAATAGTTTGAGCTGGAAGGGACCTTTAAAGTCCATCTAGTCCAACCCCCCCTGCAATGAGCAGGGACATCTTCAACTAGATCAGGTTGCTCAGAGCGCCGTCCAACCTGGCACGGAATGTTTCCAGGGATGGGGCATCTCCCACCTCTCTGGGCAACATGGGCCAGGGGCTCACCACCCTCAGCATAAAAAATTTCTTCCTTATATCCAGTCTAAAACTTCCCTCTTTTAGTTTAAAACCATTCCCCCTTGTCCTGTGGCTCCCCTCCCTGATCCAGAGACCCTCCCCGATCCAGAGACCCTCCCCAGCTTTCCTCAGCCCCTTTAGGGACTGGAAGTGGCTCGAAGGTCTCCCTGGAGCCTTCTCTTCTCCAGGCTGTACCCCCCCAACTCTTTCAGCCTGTCCTCACAGCAGAGGGGCTCCAGCCCTTTTATCATCTTCGTGGCCCTCCTCTGGCCCTGCTGCAACAGGTCCATGTCCTTCCAACAGGTCCATGTCTCTCCTGTGCTGAGGGCCCCAGCGCTGGAGGCAGCACTGCAGGGGTGTCTCCCCAGAGCGGAGCAGAGGGGCAGAATCCCCCCCTCACCCTGCTGCCCACGCTGCTGGGGATGCAGCCCAGGCTGCGGGGGTTTCTGGGCTGCCAGTGGCACGTTGCCGGCTCATGTTGAGCTTCCCCCAACTTCAGCACCCCCAAATCCTTCTCAGCAGGGCTTGTCTCCATCCCTTCATCCCTCAGCCTGGATTGATACTGGGGGTGGCCCCGACCCAGGTGCAGGACCCTGCACTTGTCCTTGTTGAACCTCATGAGGTTCACACAGACCCACTTCTCCAGCCTGTCCAGGTCCCTCTGGATGGGATCCCGTCCCTCAGGCGTGTCAACCACAATGCTCAGCTTGGTGTCACCTGCAAATCTGCTGAGGGTGCACCCGATCCCACTGCCCACATCATTGATGAAGATATTGAATGGTACTGGTCCCAGGACAGATCCCTGCGGGACACCACTTTTCACCGATCTCCATCTGGACAATGAGCCGTAATTGCAATGAGAAAACCTACGATTTGCTGCCCCAGCAGCTCTTAAAACCCCTCACAAGGCTGAACCTCCCTCTTTGCTTGCCAGCATAAATACCCCGTGGGGAGGCGCAGAATGAAGAGACTGTGCGTGTACAAATGAAGCACGTTTCCAAGGAAAAAAATACTGCAGCACCCAAGCGGCAGGGGTCATCTCGCTCTCTCCCACCACAGGTACAAGGCGGGCTGGTGCCTCCCCACCCCAGCACAGCTCATCCACCTCTTACGAATCCATCAAGTGCGAATATTCCCCTGTCAGTCCTGCTGGGCTCTTTATTCCAGGCCTGCACATTTATTTTTCAGCAATGGAAACCAGTCTAGTTTCTGTATTTAATAGTTTTTTTCAGCGATGCAAACCAGCGCATTTTCTGTAGTTAATAATTCCTGCATTTCTGTATTTAAATACAGCAAATGCGCTGGTTTGCACACCAAAAAAAATGTGCAGGCTTGGCAAAAGGGCGTAGAGCCTTGCAGTTACAAGCCTGGTGTGCAAGGCTCTGCACAACTTTTCTCTGTTCTGCAAAAAACGTAGCGTTAGAAAATGAGAAAGTGGGGGAAAAGGGGCAAAATCAGATCATAAAGGTCCTTTCTCGTCCCTCCATCCCCACGCGGGGTTGGGGGAGCAGGAGAAGATGCTGTAAATCCAGCCACGTTAATGGAAGATTGGATTTACAGGAAGCCCAGCTGAGCCGAACTGTTTGGGAGGGTTTTTTGGAAGAGGATTGAAGTTTGTTTGCGCCGTGCAAAAGCCAAGCTGCCACGAAGGTCTTGCTGTCAGGGGGAGAAATGGGAGAAGTTGAAGAGGATGCAGCCAGAAGGTTTGTTTTTCACACTGTTTTCGGGGCCGTATTTGTTTTCTTTGACAGTGACTTACAGCCCGGCTTTCTTTTCTATTTTGTTAGGGCAATAAAGAAGATAAATCTGTAATAATTCAGCTCTCTGTCTTTAATAAAATCTTGTCTTCTTCACACAGCCCCTGGGAAGATCTCCATTTCGCAGCCTTGTGAGATTGGCTGGGTTTTTCCATTTCACCTCTTCACCAGAAATGACAGAAAAATAACATTACCGGGAAAATTAATAGCTAAATACAATTTCAGGCAGAGGGAAAGCTTTCGGCAGGAGGAGCAGGACTTGATCCTGAGTCTGACCACACCGGCCTGGGGGATGCTTTTCGGCGAAGGCCAGGAGCAATGTGGCGGCTGTTGCAATTACTTTTGTCTTTGTTAACAGGCTCCTGGGTTGGAGACCTCAAACAGCAGCTAATGAGAGTTTCCATCCTCGACGTGGATCGATGTCGAGCTAATCTTTGTTGGTTTTGTGCTTGCGCCGGGTACCGAGGAGAAAGGAAATCAAGCTCCGAGCAGAGGGGGTGATGGGGGAGACACCGAGGGGGGAAAGTCCTTGGAAGTTGCTCTAAAAAGTTTTGGGTTTGGGGTTTTTTTAGCACCCTGCTGCCTTTTTAGCCTGGGTTTCTGTCGCACGAGGCCTTGGTGTCTGGGCACATGCCCTCAGATGTCCATCTGTCCACCAATTTTTTGTCATAATGACTCCTCTCCCCCAAATTTCTCAGAAATGGAATGAAAATGGGTTTGCACTTGAGCGCTGTGTGTGGGCAGGTGGTATTTCAGGCAGAGGCCATGGCCTCAGAAATGCTGTGGTCTCCCGCTTTCATTCCAGACTTTTTGCTTTACTTTTTTTTTTATGGAAAGTAAGTTTTTTGAAGGAATAAAGAAGCCCTGGCACAGCTTCGGAGCAGACCTGTGATGCTGGGGATGGCGGTGGCGCCTGGAGAGAGAAGTTGGAGCACTGAAAAGCGACAGCTTTGTAAAGCTCTTGTAAAGAACTTGTAAAGAACAAAGGCAAGGGGACATTTCTGCAGCCCCAGAAGAAAGCACCGGAGAGAAGAGGCTGGAAGATGGGCTCTACAGCTCCTTCCTCATCTAGGGACGAGAGACCCAAGAGCAGCCATTTCTTGGCCAAAGGTGCAGAAGCTGATGGTGTTTGAGACTGCCATGTTGGAGACTGTGGGAAAGGTGTAGGAGTTGGGTGGTTGTCTGGAGCCCCCTCCTTCTGGGGCAGGAGGTGACCTAGGAGCTCCTGGGAGGGAATCCAGAGCACCACAGTGACCCAGAGCCCCCCCATCCACCTGCAAGTCCCCCAGAACCACCCTCCCAGGCAGAAGGTGGCCTGAAGGCCCTGGAGATGATTCAGAACCCCGAGGTGATCTAGAACCTCCATCCCAGACAGGAGGTGCCCCAGACCCCTCAGGTGATCTAGAACCAGCCCTCCAGGCAGCTGTGGGTCTACACACACACACACACACACACACACCCACCCCCCAGGTGATCTGGAACCCATGACCCCCCAGGCAACTGACCTACAACACCCCCCGACCATGCTCTGGACCCCTCCGCGACTCAGAGTCGTCATCCCCCCCAGCTCCTCCCCCGGGCTCCGCCCCCTGCTCACCGCTCCCCCTCCCGCCGGAGCGCGGCCCCTTTAAGAGCGGCCCCGGCCCCTTTACTCTATGTTTACATAACACAGCGGGGCCGTACCACTTGCGGGCGGGGAGGGGGTGTGTGTGTGGTACCGCTTCGCCCCGCCCCTTTCCGCGGGCGGTGAATGGGAGCGGGAGGGGGCGTGGCCACGCGTGGCCTGGCCGGGGCGGGGGCGGGAAGGGGGCCGCTTCTCTCCTCCCGCCCCCCCGCCGAGGCGAGTTGGTACGGCCCCCTGGGTGCTCCGCCCCTCGCTCCCCCCACCCTCGGAGTGTAGTGGCCGTTGTCGGGCAGCCGGTGGCTCAGTGCGGGGCGCAGCGCAGAGCCCGGTCGGGACGCCGTGTCCCCGGTCCCCCGTCCTGTCCACTCTCCCCGCCCCCCCCCCCCCCCCCCTCCAGCCGGCGGTGGATGGGACTGTAAGCGGCGGGGTGACTTTTGCGGCGGCGGCCCCCATGTTTTCCCCCAGCCAGGAGGAGCACTGCGCGCCCAACAAGGAGCCCGTCAAGTACGGGGAGCTGGTGGTGCTGGGGTGAGCGCTGTGGAGCGGCGGCGGGGGGGATCGCCACCGTCCTGAGGCGGGAGGGAGCGCTGGAGGGGACCCGTCTTGAGGCGGGGGGGCAACCAGTGTTGAGGCGCTGGGGGAACTCGTCCTGAGGGGGTGGTGGGGCCCGTCCTGAGGCGGTGGCGGCGGGGGGGACCCGTCCTGAGAGGGGGGGTGATGGGGGGGGGGGGGGGGGGGGCGCATCTTGAGGCGGCGCGGGGTCCGTCCTGAGACGGGGGAGCGGCAGGGGGGTGTCTCATTTTGAGGCCGGGGAAGCGACGCGGGGGGACGGACCCCGTTCTAAGTCGGCGGCAGGGCCCGTTCTGAAGCGGTGGAGACCCGACCTGAGTTGGGGGGGGGCTCAGGGACTACCCCCGTTCTGAGGCGGCGGTGGGGCCCGTTGTGAAGTGGGGGGGACCGGCGGCGGGGTCCCCGTCTCCTCAGGGCCGTCTGAGGTAACGCTCGGAGGCGCGAGACCCCGGGGGTGTCGCGCGCCGCTTCCCGCCTTTCCGCCCCTGTCGCCCCGCTGCGTGGGGGGCGGCCCGGGGTGACCGCGACCGTGGGGGAAGAAACTTTGTGTGCGGAGTTGGGGGGCGCTGAGCTGGGGGATGTGTGTGTGCGGAGTTCGGAGGGGAGAGGCCGGCCCCCCCTCCTTCCGCCGGTGCCGCCGGCAGGTGCGACCCAGGAGCGCTGCTGTCCCCGCCGCCGCCTGCCGAGCTCTCCCTGGCGGCTTCTCCCCTCGTCCTCCGCCGCGCAGATTGCAGGGGAGATGACTTCGGAATGAGGAGGAGAGCCGAGGTGGGGGGGGAAGGGGAGGGAAGGAGGAGGGTGAAGCACTTATATTCAGATTCGTGGTGGAAATGTTTATTTTCTCAGCTTGATACGGATCTTAAAGTAATCCGCTTGGTATTATGTTCTTGCCCTGCTGTTAAAGCTTGAAGCCTTTCTGCCGAACGCCGTAGAAGCAGATGAGGGAGAAGCGTCTAAGCCGTGCTTGCTGAGAGCCCTTGTGAACCTTATAAGAGATGCTTGATTTTGATAGTTTAATATTTAGAAACATATGGTTAATGGAATAATTTTTAGTAATAAATAAAATAGAAAGGTTTCAAGCCAGCCGTGAAGCAGAACAGTTACAGCCTTGCTGCGTAATTCAGCCTCCCCCAGAATCTGTTACATATTTGCTGCAAGGTCGTGGAAAACCTTATTCTGGTTTGTTAGGGAATTTTTTTGTTTTGTTTTGGTCAAGTCGTTTCATAAAGAACTGTGTTCACCTCTGCAGAATAACTGAATTTCTAGGAGCAAATAAAAAGAGCAGTCAGGACTGGGTACTCGTGTGTCCCATGGTGTACCTTTTTTCCTTAAGGGATGCTAAATGTTTCTTATCATGAGACTGGGTCAAGATACAGTTACCATGGAATAAAATATGACTATTACCACAGATGTGGCATAGCTGTCACTTGAAAGACTTGAATTGAAGTCGAGTAACTTGATTTGGGAGAAATATCCATATCAAATTAAATTTAATAAAGAAACGTTCTTACTGTTTCAATTGTGGAAACAGAGGGTAACCTCAGCTGTGCAACACTGTCTCTAACAATAAAGTCATAGTATAATGTTGAATCTTTAATTAAATTAGAGTGCATAAATTGATGTTGTGCTGCAGAGGCTTTTTGTGCACAGCTGGAAGCATTTTCCTTTCTGTTGCTTTACTATTTTTAGCAGCAGTTGAAAGTACAGAAGTATGAAATGTTTTGTCTCTGATCTTAACCTAGCAAAGTCTGGTGTGCTTTTCCTTTAATATGGAAATGCATTGATCTCAGCTTATCAGTTCTGCCAGAGGTCTTGATCTTCACTGCTGTGTGTTGAAGCATGCCAATAAAATTTAAATAAACTTTATATGACAGAGTTTAGGTTTTATTTGAGTATCAGCTGTTCTCTAAAGCTATTGAGGTTGTACCTTCTGGGTGTTACAAGTACTAAAAAAGCAAACAAATCCTCTTGTCCTTGTAGTAGAATCATGAACAAGAAGTCTGCAAATGGGCAGCTGAAGCTCCCTGGTCATTCTGTCTCTGTAAGCTACGCTGAAACAATAGGGCATTGGCTCCCACAGCTTACTGACACCATGTGCTTGGTGGATGTGATGTAGAAATAAGTAGATGTGATGGAAGCAGTCCAGGAAACGCCATGACTTCAACAACTACATTTTCCATTTTTTTTGACTGGAGATTGGGGTTTTAAGATCCATTTGACGCTTCATGAGTTGATTACTGTGTTTCCCGTCAGATGTCTTAAATGTTATATGTAGTGCCATAAATAATACAAACATATCTCTCTTTTTCTTCGGTGACTCAACATTTGTGACTAGGAACTCTTGGAACAGCTTAAGCATCTGTTCAGTATTCTAAAAAAAATAAATTCTTAATACCTGTTTTGTATTAAAATCTTGTAATCTGGAGTTCTGTTTAAATAAGACAATGTAAATCTGCTCTCCTCTCCATAGTGAAACAGACCTGTGAACCGCAGAAGCGTAGCATTGCAGCTCTTGTTACAACTGCTTTATTAAAATTGATAGAGTGACCTCACAGCTAGGTTTTTTTTAAAAAAAGTTCTTTTGGGACACTGTGTGGTTTGTTGGTTTTTTATTTATTTTTTTTAAAAGCATTGATTGTGATGTTGATGAATAACTTCTGTCTTGAGCTGTGAGACTTTTAAATTAGGTGGTGAAAAGGATGATGAAAAAAGGAATTGGCATACCTGGCAAACTGCTGAGAGTCCTGTTTTTAAGATGACAAAACTTTATCTTTTGCTCTGACTCTCTTAGCAGTATTAAAGTAAGGTTGTTCTATACTTGACCTTTAAATCATGGGGAAGGCGTTCTTTTGGCAGTAGGTAGTTCTCCCACCAGAACATGTTCCTGTATTGTCTCGCAATAGTTGTGATTGCTTGTCTGCACGTTAATGTGATCAGAGGGTAAGGCCTAAGGCATTTAAAGTCAGTCATTGCAGCAAATACATTTCTAATAACCTTCTTGCAGTAGTCCGTTACGTATTTTCTGTCAGTGATGTGGCAATGCATGTTTGGTTAAGATTTTGTCGAGGTTTACGTAATCAATGTTGTAGTGAATAAAACCAGTTTATGTAAAACAAGCCAGACAGGTCAAGATGGATGTTAAAGAAGAGATCATCTGCTGATTGTGAGTCTGCTTGTGGAATCTGATTGTGTACATCTGCTTATAGCATCTCTGTTCACAAAAGGCTATGGGTTTCTTGGTGAAGCAGAAACATTCATATTCTAATTTTTTTTTGGGGGGGGGAGGGGGGAGAAGAGAGGAAAAAAAGCTGTATTTGAAGTCCTGTCAAAGTAATGGCCCATTATATATTCCTTGGAGCCTGGGGCTGGAGGGAATTTTGAAGGAGATATTGAATACAGTAAGGAGTACCTGAACAGAGCATCATGGTATTCGTATGTTTCTTGTCAGTAGCCTTCATTTGATTTGTCTGGTTAGTGTCTTGAGGTGTATGTCCTGTCTCTTTCCTCCTGCTAACCCTTTTCTCCCCAGTTTTGAATTGCACCGTGAAGAATTTATTCTGGTGTAATGGCATTCAGGCCAGTGTGGCTTTGTCTTGTGGTGCTAGTCCCTGACTGCGTGGGGTAGCTTTTACTGAAGGCGGGTGTAAGTGGCCTGCTGCTGTTAAATCTCCCTGTCTTGGGGACTGTGTGAATGTATCTTTGTAGACTTTTTCAATAATTAATGTTGGTGTGCAGTTTTAACTTCTCAGAAGAGTCACTTGATTAAAATGATATAAGTTGAAGGAGGAATACCAAAGAAGCTTATGTTTCAGTCAGTGGTTGAGTTCTTTAGTGATGAAAGAATTCTGTTATTAACATTAGATACTTTCAATGTAGTGTATTGCAACCAGTTCTAAGGAGTTTTGGATGGGGTTTCTAATAGATGCGTGCATGTAAGTGTAATATTTCTTACTAACCAAAGACTTCTATTAGCTAGGAGATGCATCATGGTGCATCCTCAGCTGAGGAAGACTTTGTCTTATAGACTTAATGGGTTTTGCAAACCTAATCCATATTTTTATCTAACTAGGCAAAACTAAGGGCTGTTGCTCATTGTTGTTACAGTGGTTGCTTTGAAATCACTGTCAACATTTGATGTATAAATTTTCCAGAGTCAACCATTAAAATAAATGAATATTAACTTACAGGCTGCAGTGCCCAAAGGAGGCACTATGAATTGGTATGTGAGCTTTGCTTAATGTGGACTGTTGGATATCCTCAGATAAATAGGATGTAGTTCTACTTAAATTTAACCTTTTGAAAAAATATAATAAAAGTCTCATCTGTGTTTACAGTGATAAATTCTACAGTAACTTTTGGAAAGTTTTTCTGATTGGTGGACCGCTTTATACTTGGAGCAAATCTAGATTTGAAACATGTCTTTTTGTGTTAGTCTGAAGGGACCTTCATTTTTAAACTCTTGTTTCTCCTACAGGCTTTCTCTGATGGATCAAAGCTCCTCCGTAACCGCTACCTCCTTGATGAGCTAAATAAAGTTACTGAAGCGTTTCCTCCTTTTAAGCACACTTCCAGTTTTTAACTCTTCTGTTTGGCTTTTCGTGGAACTGTTTAGTTAATCTCTTGCTGTGCAGTTCAGAAGGAAGCTGATGCAGTTTTCCAGTAGTGTTGACAAATACAGATGCAATATAGTATCTCTGCTTGTCCTTGATAGCTGTTTGTGTCTCTTTATGGACCAAAGACAGAGGAAGGGTCATCCTGGCTATGGCATTAAACTGGGGACAAATGTTGCATTTATATGGATTTGCTGTGTGATATCAAGCTGAAGCTTTGTTTAATGATTTTGTAATTTTTTGCGCTATATGGTGTAGATATATGGGTGAAACTGCTCAGATGACTTGGGTTCTGCTTTCAAGACTTATCTAAAAATATATTTTAGGCTTCATTTAAAGGAACATCTATAGCAAATGATGGTAGCCACCCGTTAAATACGTTCAAGGTCATGATTCTCTCTGAGAATCACTTGCTTCAAGAGTCATAGCTGGAAGGCTGCTGTTCTGGAGAAACTAATTTATTTTTTTATTTAATATCGACAGTGGCTTCTTGGAGACCTTTGTCTTGTGCTTAGTTTATGGTGGATCTTATATGCCGCATATTGAGAATATGCGATCAGTGCCAGTTCAGAGCTTGCAAGTAGATTAATCAAACACCAGAAGTATTGTGTCTGAATAGAACACTAACTGCAATGTAGAAAAAAAAAAATAGTAGAAAGAGTTATATTTGAGGGAAACATTTGTGGATTGTTTCAGTGAAAGCTTGTGTATGGCTGGATAGAGCAAAGCTTTTGTTTCAGTTCAGCTAAGAAACAAAACATACCCAAGTTGGTTCTCTTGCAACTATCCTGTTCCTTGGAGTACTTCTGACTTTCTCAGAGTGCAGATTTGTATCCAGCTATAGGCGTTATTCACAGCATCTTGTAACTGATGTAAAATCAGAGAACAGAAACTTCAAACTCTAAAAGCTAAAATCTATATTTGTTGAAGCAAGTCAGAGTATCAAACATCTGCATGTTTAATGCTCCTTATAAAAAGGAAACTGAGTGCACTGTGGAAGTTAAACTGTAATCCCTTTGGCATGTAGAGCCAGTAGGTCACACATGCAGAAGTGGAAGACTTAGTTGTTTTTTTTGTCTTAAAATATGGGAAACAGACTATTTACTCTGAGTAAACAAGTCTGAGAAATGTAAGACATTGTTGCCTTTGACTGGTGCACTTCCCATATAGAACCAAATAGCTGCTCCTTTCCTATCTTGGCAAAATCAGGGATGCATAGTTTTCTGTTTTCAGCTGAAATTTATAAAACAGTAGATACCGTGAAAGTCCACTTGGTTCTACTTTAAAATACGCATATAAACCTAGAAATTACTTTCTAGGCTATTAAGACTTTTTTGTTGTTGTTGTTGCTGAAAGCAGCATCTTGCTTAAGCTATTTCATGCTCTATCTTAATAGCAGGCTGTTTTTCAACTGTGATTACAAGGTTGCTTGAGAACAGATTTTTCCGAAGAAGTCAGGAACTTTTTATTATCCAGTTCAAATTATGGCTGGTTTATACTCATTTATTATGGAGCTAATGCTGCTCTCTAACTTGCTTAGTCCTTATTTGTTAGTAGTGATAGCACGTATCAGCTTGATACTTTGAGAAGATGCAACCTTCTTTTCCTGTACTCTAAGCTAATGAGCTGCTGTGTGAGCATAGTATGGCACTGAGCCTGAGCCAACATGCCTTGCTGAAGGTAGGGTTTATTAGTTCAGAGTGCCAGCAGAGAAGTTTTACAACTGTTTGCAAAATACTATATACATGCCTGTAGGCAGCAGCTGTTTAGGTAGGTTGAACCAGTCGTAATGTGCCATTTTTCTTGTTGGTATTGTCTGCACATGCTTTTGTTCTGAATCTGTCTTGATTATCTGTGACTAGTATGGGTATGAAACTTTCCAAAGACAACTCCTCTAGCATGTTGTACAGTTGCAGTCTGTCTTCACGTTTAGTAGAAGTGCTTCTCATGATGTCACCTAGAGTTGTGTTTGGTTATTCTGTGCTGTCATACTCATGGCATATTTGTCCTGTGGGCAGCAAGGCAAGTGAAGTAGAGGAGGACTCAGTCTGAGCTCCCAGCTTCAAGCAGAAGCTCTCATTGGTTTCCAGGTGTACTTTCTGCTGTCAAATCCGGTTCTGCTTGTACAGTTTGATAGCCTAAATCTCATTTGTGTTGAGGATGCTTTTCTTTTTATCAACAAATATCCTTATGTTTATTCTCACTCTGGCCCAAGGTGACCAGTGAAAAGCTCACATGTGACTTGTCACAAGCTTAAACCTTGTGGGACAGGAACAGGAATGCTGGCATAGAGAGCATGCCTGCTTCCAGAAAGACTTGTAAGGCAAAGCTTATCATTTTGTTTTATAAATACATCACTAAATGGTATCCTCACATTTTTTCGCTTTTATCACCTGCCTATGCTATTACTGTGTTGAAGGGGTCCCACTTTTCTTTTAGATGACTTGCTTCCTTCTTGACAAGGTGCAGTTCAGCATTTTATGTCTCCCTTACCTTTGCCATGTATTTTTTAGACACCTACTAGTGCAGCTTTCTGCAGATTAGTGCTGGGTCTTGAGATCATGGTGGTGTTCATATACTTTGGGGGACCAATTGGTAATTTCTCTGGGAAACTGTAAGTAACATCTGGGATTACGCTGTTTTAATCCTATTACTTGGTGGTTTAGAATAGGTCTTGGTCCTCATATTAAGCAAATAATACACTTAAGAATGCTAGAGGCTTCCAAAACAGCAGATTAGTGTGCTGTAGGGGTGTGTGTGGGAATAGCTGGAGTAGTGCTGTCCCAGCTCTTCAGCTGTGGGACACCATCATACATCCTCCCTGGATGACCAGATGTGCCCCTTCTATGAGATGAGTCGTACATTTAACTTTGTAATGTGAGCTCCTGTGCATGTACTCTCTTGCTGGGTCTCTGCGTACTGTTGATGACTATATAATGGCTGCACTTCTGGCTATGCAATTTAAAACCAAATAAAGGTTGAGGGAGGGGAAGTGCAGCAGGCAGTAAGCTGTTTGTAGGGTTTTCTTAGTGTCCGAGTTGGCATCATGGTGCTGGTAGGTCAGCAGTAAGAGTAACTTGTATTTTGGTTTGACTAACTCTTCAAAATAAATGCCTTTCTACTGCCCTTCCCACAAACAGCAGTTGTCAGCTAGAGTTAGTATCGTTTGAGATACAAGCAGACGGTCCTTATAGGAAATCTTTGCACAGCGAAGCTTTAACAGTTGCAATATAAATATTCAGTCTTTGAAAATTTGTTACTGAGGGGCTGTGTGGCAGGAGGACACGGCTTTTTAATACGATTTGGTTATGAATGATACGTGAACAAGGTATCACTGGACTTGTATTGTCTATCTTTAGCTTTTACTTGTTCTGATTAGTAAAACTTCTGTTCCTAAATATAGAGGGTTTCTGAACAGTATATGCAAATATCAGCTGTTTTGCACTGGAGTTTTGTTCAGCTCTTCCAAGGCTAGAATATGAAGTGTGGTGAGGTCAGTCAAAAACATGCACGCAGCTTCCTAGTAGCTGCAGTTATTAGCTTATGGTGAAGAAAGAATAATTCAGCTAAAAGCTTCCCTCTGTTTCACAATAGAAATGTCATGTAGACAAAAGATATTATAAGCAGCGGTTCTGAAAATGGATACAGACAACATCTACGCTGCTGAAGAGTTTGTTTTATTAAAAGCAAAGTGGTTCTGAGATGAGCTGAATTTGATTAGGCACGATATGAGGGTGCCGATTGCTGAAGGACCTATTAGGCATGCTTCTGTCAATAGGAATTTGTTTCTTCTGTAGGGAGGGGAAAGTAAGCAAGCCCTGTTCTGTGCTTCTGGAAGTGATTTACTTTAGGTGGTGGGTTTTTTTCCCCATTTAACAGTACAGTCTTCAATATTAGACTTGGGCACACTGCGTATCCTGACCTCACTGGAGATAAAACTAGCATGCTTCAAGGAGGATGAACTAGATGTGGGACTGTTCCTAGTCTAATGTAGCTGAAGGCTTCCTATGCTAGGGAATAGTATGAAGGCCACATGTGCCCTTATGAATTGTTTGGCAATAAAGACCTAATGTTCATCTGCCATATTTATTGCTTTTATTAACTATGATATAGCTGCATCTATTGTGTAGCAAGTGATTGTATTAAGCAGAGACGAAAGCAGCCAGTTCCACAGTGAGACAAATGCTAACTTAAAATGTCAGTTTACTGTGCTGCCTCCCCAAAGGGATGGGGACAGCGAAGAAAAGCTAGAGATAGCTGGCACACAGTATGTTAAAAAGGAGGAGGCCAAGAAGCATTATTTTCTTCTCCTTGAGTATTGTAATGTTAACTGATCCCAGTTGTTGCAAAATTCTCCTTTTTCCTTTTTACATTCAAGGAATTGCAGACAAAGGAGAAGTGTTGGCATAGTCTTTCTCTCTGACTGATTAAAAACTTTTGGAAGGCAGTCTTCATATTCAACTGTAGTGATGTGTCTAGTAGGCTTTCAAATTACTCTTCTGTGTCAAATATGTATGCTATCTTTATTTTAGAATCCAGTAAGTTCATAAACTGTCATGAAACAGTCATGAACTTCAAACTGGATGACATTAGTAATACCTAAACAAATAGGTAGGCATCAGACTTATGAGGTGTATCCTCTTAAAGCATGAGTGTCATGGATGAAGACAAAGTGGTACTGATTGTGAAGACAATTAGTCACTGTATGAAAGTAAACTAAACAAATTGAAGCATATAAAAGCTTAGATCTCCTCTTGCGTATTACAAATAAACTGGTGACCAAATGTGCAAACTCTCTAGCACGTGCCTGTAGGAAGAGTGGAAGAACTGTTTAGTCTAGACACAGAAGTTAATGGGCTGAAACTTTGATATAAGCACAGCTGTATTTCTTCATGTGCGACAGCATGACTTTATTTTGGTTGTTGATGTCTGATTTAGTAATGGTGGGGTTGTGGCCTTTGAAACAGGAGCAGTGTGCATATGTCCTTCTTTGATAGGAAAGACCGAACTGTTGAAAGATACCGAGAGCTGTACGGTTCCGGCTTCCCTGCATATCTTGTGACAGGGTTCTGTATCTCACAAATGACTGTTTTTTTTATGCAACATTGACTAATGAACCCAAATGTTGCCCTAGTTCCAACTGCCTTCCTCCTAGTCCATGCTTGACCTCTGAGAGCAGACAGCTGTGAAACTCAAAAAACATTTTGGCATTGGAGAGGAGTCTTTCAGACTAGGTAGGACAACTACAAGGTAATGAATCCTAACTTTTCCGCTAACAGATGTGTAAGACCTACTTTGAATTGCTTTCTGAATTTTAAAATTTACTGTAATAGTTTCCCAGTGCATCAGTGAGAGAGTTTTGAATTCATGAGTTTAGTGTGTGGCCTTTTGTCATAGGCTGTGGGCAGAAGTCCTTTTCCAGAACCATGTGTGTGATGTGAGGGGTAACAGTGCCTTACTGCAGGTCTGCACCCCCTCTGGCAGAATAGCGGTGGAGATAGAGGATTTCTTTGTAAGTGTGTTCCCATATCTGATGCTGCCAGAAGATTTAATTAAATGGGCTGTCAGTACTTTGGTGTGTTTTGCCAAAAAAATACCAGCAAATTGAACAAATTGGTCTTAGGGCAGATCTATGAGGAGGCAAGCTTTGGTTGACATGAGCAGCTGAGTAACTTCTTCCATCAGAGCTGCATCTGGAGAAGGCAGTTTGGCAATAGCAAACAAATCAGTCTTGTGTGTTTTTTTTTGTTTTGTTTTGGGTTTTTTAGTTGGTTTGTTTTGTTTGTGTGTTTTGTTTTTTTTTTTTTTTTTACTCCTCTTCTGTCTTTTGCTGGTCTTCACTGGATTAATGAAAAGTTTGAAACACAAGAGACACCTTTAAACACCACTGGCAAGGCAGCTGCTCTTGGGACCGTATGGGCATTCCTAGAGGTTACAGGAATGTGCCTCCATGGGCAGCGTCTGGAAGCTGCAGTGCTTTAGTCTTACTGGCTGTGGTGGGACTTTTTTCCTGAGGCAAGATGTCTTGCTGAAGGTGCCAGGGTCGAGACTGCAAGCTACTTACTTGTTTTTAGGGATGTGCGCTACAATTTTTTTCCACAATTCCAAAAGCATTTCTTAAATAACCCTTTTTGTTAGTGAGCCCCTGCACCTATTTAAAGACTTTGACAGAGTTTTCCCAAAAGCTGTAAATATGTTCTTCCTTTTGCCCTTAAGAGATAAATAAGCCATTGTTTACAGTATTTTCACAGTCTGCTTGCTGTCAGAGCAAAAAAATCCTTAACTTTGACTTTTGTTTTGTGCCTTACTTTCAGCATTTGAGCACAAAATACTGCTGTTACATTGCTGGCTCAGCCCTACCTTATCTCTTTGGTTGCACAATCACACTTCCAGCTGCAGTATTTGAGTGCTATATATCTAGTTTTATTGCAAGTTTTGAGTTTCCAGCATGCAGAGGCTGGTGTAATATAGCAAATACCTTTCCATGTAAGGAGGCAGGAAGACTACAAAACATAAAGCACAGTTCCTTCTGTAAGCAAAGCTAGGGTTTAAGTGATTAGCAGCATCTAAGTCAAGCTTAGTGTACCTTCATAGTTTGTTATGTGCAATGTGACTTTAAATTCAATTCAGGAATTGGCCTCTGATCATATAATGCTAGTTTGCAGCTTAAACTCTTTGGATGAGAATGGTTTATATTAAGGCTTTACCTACTGGAAATCTCTCAGTATAGGGAGAACAACTGTAAAATAGTACTTTGTTAACGGGTAAGGAGATCTTTTTGTGGCAAAAGTGATTTGCTCTTTTTCCTCTGGGCATTTCGTAGTCAGTACAGGCAGGAAGGAAGGAACTGGATTTGGGGTTGGCTAAATTCCAGTTGCAGATTCTATTCAGACCCAAGCCAGAAAGAGTATGGGCTGATTTGTGAGTCTTGGGCAGAGGTGGCAGTTGAGAAAAAACAGCTGTCTCAGTTTTGTGAACTGATGAAATTTTTTATGAATATGTCAGATGGTAAATGTGTGATGCTTTGTGCTATGTAGAGCTAGCTAAATGTGTTTAAAAACCAGTTGGACATGTATAGGTCAAGGGAACAAAACACTTAGTTGAGTTAAACTAAAACCAATATTGGTAGGTAAGCATGTATGATGCTCTTTAATATCCAGAAAATACGTGTGTTCATTTGTAAAAGCAACAACTCATTTGTTAAAACCAGATGTGCTATGTGACCTTCCCATCTCTGAACCCCTCCACCCCTTCTCATTTGTGCATGAACTAGTTGAAGCTTATGTAAGTGATTTGTAAGCAGTCTTTTGTTTACTTAAATGAAGGTAACTTCACACCTACATTCATGACTGAGTCTAAAGAGTAGCCTGGTTAGGGGTAATCTAAACTTTTCATTTTCTTCCTTCTTCCACTACAAGGTTTTACATGTGCTGTTGCCCATTTATGGAGAAAGAGGAATTTTATTTGATGTACAGGCCTATGCAAAGTGTGAAAGCTCTTGTCAAAACTAAAAAAAAGAGTGGTATAGCATGCAGTATTTGACAGGATCTTTTAGCTTCCTATTATCTGTTGTTTGTTTTATCTTTCTTTGCTTTGGAAGAAAAAAAGTCCAAATAATGACTCTTCAGGTGTGGAGTTTGTCTTGGCATAAATTAAGCCCAGTTAAAATCTAGAGAAGTTCTGAACAAGTGCCTGCTTCAAACTGATTGTCGTGGTTTGAGAAGTGCTTGGAAGTATTGAAGTGGTGTGGGCTGAACTGTTTAAGGATCTGATGCCCCTTTGAGACTTTAAAGGGCAGACATTGTATAGGGGCAGAACAAGGTAGTCAGTTTTTGGGATGATGACCCAAACAGATGGAATGAAGTCAGATGTCTAAGGTAGTTATTGCTCCTGGCTGTCCAGGCAGTTGTCTTGCTGGAGGACACTGCATCCCCAATCCTGCTGGTACTATTAGCTCCCTATTCCAGTCATTTTCCATCTGCCTCTGATGAATACTCAGTGATGTACTGAAAGATGTAGTGACAGGTGAGGCTGTAGTCTGTAACTGGAAATGAAGTATGTCATTGAACTGATTTCATTCCGAAGCCTCCCAGTGCTGTTTGAGCTCTATTAAGGAGAGTCTGCAAGATGAATGAGCCCCCACACTCCCCTGCCTCATTAGACATCAGGGAATCCACATGACTATGATTCTCACCTCTAAGGAAAAGCTTCAATTGGAGCTGTCACCTTAGTAGACAAAGAAGGAATCCCACTGCAAGACGTGTACCCAGAGGAAATCATGCTTTGCTGGTTCTCTGGCTTATGAAACTCCTTGGTTTTTGATTATTGTCTTTGTCACTATGATGGCTTCACCTCTACTGCATGCAGTAATGGTGGGATGTCAACTTTGAGTGAATGGGAATAGGCACAAACATTTGGGCATTTCAGCTACCTATGGTGAAGAGGTTTGGATGTAGAAGAGTGGTGTAATCTCTAGTGGCAGCCTGGGCTACACGTAAGGTCTGTTACAGGTGTTTGTGAAGAAAACTTCGGTATAGTAAATGTTTGTTGTGTTGTATGTGCCAGCCAGCACAGTGCCTTGGGGTGAGAAACTTTCTGGTTGTTATTGGGATACCTTAAGTAAGTGCTGCTTCATGAAGTGCTCAGTATAGAATATAGGTTTTGTGGTGATACGTACTTTTGCTTTGCATCAGTTAATCTCTGCTTTTTCAGTGGAAGAAGAGGTCCCAGAAGAGTAACTCCAAGTGTCTGGATCTTTTTTGGAAAATAGCTTTTTGGAGGCATTTTGAACACAACCTGAAACTGTTTTGGGAATTGCAAATAACGTCCCATGTAGTTCAGCAGCCTCATACTTTTGCCTCATGTATGAGCTCAGTTCAGAACTAAGATTAGTAATCTGTGTTACTCAACATAAACATTGTGTTTCTGGATGTAAGAAGTCTCCCTTTCCAAGTCGTTGTAAAATAGCTTAGTTGAGGATTTTTGTCCTTGGCCAAAACTCTGAAAGAAGTTTGTTTGGGATTTGTCCAGATGTGAATGCCTCTCTAGAGGACTTCAGGCGTGTCCCATTATGATGGGCAGCTCCAGAATATTTACTTCTGAGTTTTACAGACAAAGGTACTGAAACAAACTGGTGGGGTGTGAGTGTTTCTATATGTCATTCTTATCTTATATTCCCCCTCAAGGTGGTAGAGCGATGGCATCTCTTGCCTGAGAGATTTCTACATAATAGAAGCAAAGGCTATAGCTCTTCTGCTTTTGATAGGGCTGTAGGAGGAAAGTAAAACAGTTGTGGGAGACCCTTACAGATATTCTTATGCCAAAGTATTGACAGATTAGCAAGGGAATGTGCTCTTTATTTTCTAAAATGCATACGCAGTATCTTTAGCTGAGTAAGGGGAAAAAAAGGTAAGAATTTGGGTACTGCAAAACCCTCATAAAAAGGAGATAGGCTCAGATGCTGTCTGTACTTGTGTATCCTCATGCACTGCCAGGGGAGTGGGATGCAAAATTCCCTAGCATCGTACCACTCCCCTATTCAGTTGGAAACAGGGTATCATGGTCAAGGTGCCCTTATTGGAGAGTGATGTCAGGTATAAAAACTTGAGGGCAAAAGGGAAATCTCTTGAGCCAGCCAGCTGTAATCGATTACTTGATGTCTGTGTCTCTGAACTAGCTCTTTAGTCATGCTTTGCTGGGGAACCTACTTCCAATTTCAGTCTTGGGCTCATGAGCTTTATTTCTACAGATGAATTTCCATTTGGCTTGCAAATGCTACTTCTAAGTCCTGTAAATACTGTTTGGAATTATAGCCTCTACTTTAGGAAACATTGCTTTAAACAGATCCTCTATTTTCTTGGTCTGGCTTGCCCCATAGGGCATCCTTGCCTTTAAAATCAAAGAAATCCAAATAGAGAAAAACATATGGGGTGGCTTGTTTTTTGAAAGCTGGTGAACAAAAATAGTAATAGTGTGCTGACTGTCTTTGTGGGTTTTGGCTAAGAAAAAGAGCTGGATTTCCAAAGGAAAAAAATTTGAGGGAGAGCTATATGTGGCTTTAAACTTGTTTTCTGTTCTACAAACCATTGTGCCACTTGTGTGCATTACTTAATATCTGTTGGAATGTATAAATGCAAATTTTATGAAACTTCTGTTTGTAGAGTAAGTAACCAGAAGTAGGCAGGCTAGATTAGTGCTGCAAATAAGCCAAATGAAAATTTTGGTCCTCTAAGAACCTTGACCTCTATAGATCCTTCAGTGTGTCTTAGGGTTTCAATGGTTGCATCTGTATACAAACATAATCTTGCATAGTTAACTTGCATAAAACATGTGTGCTGCTGAAATGACGTGCCTTCCCATCTGGAGACAGCAGTAGTGCAAAATCTCTTGTTCAAGCCATTGCTGCAAGAAGCTGTATAGTGAGATACTTCTAGAGACCAGAATTTCTGAGCATCTTGAAATTAAACTTCAGGAATATATCCCTTCTGTGACTTAGTAAGTGCATGCAGATACCTCATAATTCTTGATATTTGTGATGGTTTTCTGAGACATGTAAAGGGTCAGGTCTTATTTGATATAACTTTTTGGAAGCCCTCTTAAGTGAAAAAAAAATCTCAACATTTTGTGGGTAGAAGAGTGAAACTGAAACACTTTGCTATCATAAAGCTAAATAGATCAGAACTAGTTTTGCTGATCAGCAATAAACATTTAACAGCCTTGCAAAATCTTCTCCTGTCTGGAGGTGACTGATTAACTTTGTTATAAATTATGATAAAAGCAAACACCTAAGGTCTCTGTGAGTTAGTAAGTTGTCAGGATGTTTTAAGTCTGAAGAAGATATATCAAAGTCTAGTTCACTGCATTGCTGCACTGTTAATTTCTGGTTCATTAAGACTTTTTAAAAAAACCCCACAGATTCAGCTGTGCTGTGATGCTTGTGTACTTATGGTACACACACTGATCTGGTAGATTTCAGGTAGTTCTTTAAAACTGGTACGAAGAATAATTTGTCCTATATGTTTTTTAGGGTGCATAACAAACTGCAAACAAAAATGCTGCTTTGCTTCATGGTGCTCTCCAGACTATTAGTGCTGTGTGGTTCTTCCAGCCTTCTGTGTGTTCTTTATGTCTCACTAGTTTTATTTCTACATCTATCTCACAAAATGCCCATTCTTTTATATTGTTTGGAGAATACAAATTAAAAGCAGGAACCTCTGACAGTAACTCACACTGAATACTACATGCTAAATGTAACCACAGAATGATTCTCAGCTAGGCTGGTACATCTGGTCCAGTGATATTAAGGAAACTGTTGTGTTGAGAGGCAGTAATGGTTGCAAGTGCTACAAAGAAGGAAAGCCATTTTTTTTTATTTTCTGTTTCCAAGACAAACATTTGGGATTCTTTTAAGCAGTTGGGATTGAACAGGGAGCTGTGCATTTGTAAGGCTTTTTCCCTGGGAAACTAAAAGGGATGTTAAACTTGATAGGATCTGACACAGATGTTGGAGGTCAAGATACGGTAGTTGGGTGCTTCACTTTCTATTCAGTACACTGCCTGCGTGATCACCTATATTCACAAAATGGATGCAAATTTTATCTCTCCCTCTGCGCCCAAGGATATTGGAATGAACCTAAGAAGATTCTTGTCATGCTTGAGTGTTCGAAAAAGCTCTAAGTAATAGACATCCTGGAACTTCTTGTCTGTGGAATCACAAAAATGACATTTCAACTGCTTGTATTTGGAGGATAACTGAAGTTATAAGGAAGCTATCACTTTTTCTTATGAAAATGTGAGCTGTCAAATAGTCCTTGATAGTGTTTTAGGGAAAGCATTTGATTGCTTAGGAAATGAATTGTCTGAATTGTGCATATTTTTTTTTAATGGCCCAAATGGTCCTTTGAATCAAATGTGGTTTCTCCATAAAGTTTAATGTAGTGAAGTTTCAGATGTAACATTGTGTTATTACTATTCATTCCTCAGACTAAAATTTGAACAGCTTGCTTTTGCATCTTCAGGCATGCATGAAGCACAAATAGATAAGATAGGTTGGGAGCTTGTTTGGTATGTCAGGGCAGGTGTGTTTTGACGTCTCTTGTCCCCTTGTGTTAGATGAAGTCTAATTTGTCTTAATTTTGAAACTCTCAGCTTTTTTTGATCTGGTATTTAAGAGAAGATTGTAAATTGTTTCAATACAAAAGTGTGTGGATCCTAAGCCACTGGTGTTTTGGATAAACAGTATTCCTCCTTCACTTCTTTCTCTCTTGCATCAAAACCCAGCTGTGCCTAGTACTTTCCTTTGAATGGGATTTTGTGTTTATCTGACTTGTTTTTAATGCAGTAAAAGCTAGATCTCGCTTTCTATAGTATCTATCTGTATTTAGTTTAACAAAATGCCATATCAAACAATTTCAGCGGCATTTGGCTAGGTTATAGATAGTTCACAGATGAATAGCACTTCCTCTATAGTATGAGAGGTTTAGGGTTGGAAAGAGGATTCACTAAATATGGTGTTTTGCCCACCTTTTATGCTCTTTTAGCTAGGATAAAAAGCGTGCTTTGAAATGAACTTGATTAGTTTATACCTTGTATTTTGCGGTGCACTAGCATTGTTGGTTCTATGCAGTGGTGAATGGTTTTAGTTGAGAGCTTTGGAGATGGGCTTAAAGCACTGAATAAAATTGCCTCCTTGTTAAATGAATGCTGGGGGGAGCAGTAAAATGTGGGAAATAAGGATTGTTAAGGAAGTCATTATGGGAAAGAACAGATTCCCTTACCCTTTGCTTTCTAAAAGGAAAACCCCTTGCATTCTGATGTTCTTCTGGCATATTACTTATATTGGAATTGTTGTAAAACTATCTTAAAAGTGGTTGTGTGGGGTTTTTGTTGTGTTTTTTTTTTTTTTTATTTGGGCGGGGGGTAGGTGGGTGTGTGTCCTGTTAAAGGTAGCTGCTCCTTTTCCCTGCTAGTATTATGGTTATGGATGGCTTCTAAGTAATCTGTGTTGTAGGTGAGACTATAATCATTCCTTTCTCTGGCTGTAGTACTTAACTGGTCTGCCTGTATATGTTTTCAGCTATTAAGTTATTTGGAACTATCAGGTTATTTGAATGCTTTAATTGAAGCTTATCCTGATGCTCTAGTAGTTTGCATCAGCATGCTCCTTAGGCTCTTCTAGCGTGTTAGCTTTTAATCAAACTCTTGTGCTGCTTATATAGTTGTCTTGCAGAAGCCTATGCAGCAAATATCCTCCATTACTGCCTCTTGAAATACCCGTTTCCATGTTGTCATTAACACATGCAATTGAAGATACTGAATTTCTTTAAACTGAAGTTGCAATGCTAGTTGAAACTTAAACAGAAACTTAGGTCTTTCAAAAGTCGTGTCAAGGGTCTGCCGTCTTTGATTTCACAAAAGAAAAAGTAACAAATTATTTTCCAGAAAAATAATCTGGGGTAAGTAACAAACCACTTGCTTAGGAAAATGTGGTCAAAGAGAATTATAAGAATTTTCTATAGTAAGTTCCTCCCACCCAAGAAGAAATATCAGTTAACTTACACAAGTGTCAGAACTATGCTCGTGACTAAATCTCAGTTGTCTCATGTTACAAGTAGGTAGAGATAATAAAGCCCTGACTCCTGTGGCCCTCACTTTGAGACTGGTTACTACTTTGCTTCTGTATTTTCTTACTTTATAATTTATTTTTTTCCCCCACATCAGTGAGGGAGAGAGTATCAAAACAGCAGAGAGGTTTGGGACTTTTGAAGGAAAATAGATGCGTAGTGTAAATAAAGCTGATTAAAAGGCAATTCTTAAACAATTGATTTGGTATTTGCAAACCAATAGCATCCTTTAACTTTTTGTATAGGATGAAGTTAATATGCATCAGGTGCATGTTTAGCTTATGTAATATAGGCAATTCAAGAAAATATACATGAGGATTAGTCAGCTGTATGTTCTAGAAATATTCTCCCTAAAACAAACTTGATAATTTTTTTTTAACTGATATGTTTCAGTTGTTACAATAGTGGGGTAGTCCTGCTGACAGTAGAGGGAATGCGTGGAGTGGAATAGTTCGAAAAGCAGTGAATTAATCTGAACTGTAGCATACCAGATCCTTTCGTCATTTGGTGGGGGGGGGGGAAAGGGAGGCCATAGCAGCCAGAAATAGGCTTTTCCCTGTGAATGAGAGTAGCAACCACTCTTGTTCCAGAACACCGAGGGAGAAGTAAGGTCACCCTGGAGAACCCCAGCTACTTCACATGTGATTTCTTGCGGTGTTTTCAGTAGATAAGGTTCTACTTAATTTGTATACCTCATGAAGGAGGGAAGTAGGTTCTAGCTTATCTGATCTGTTGTAGGTGCCTCTGAATTTTATTTTTTTTCCCATGGTGTGCATAACCTTTTAGCCTTGCGTTCAGCTAATCCACACTTTGGAATCTGATCAGAAAGAGGCTGGTTGTACTTGAACATAAAAGCACCATAAGCATAGTGTACAGCTTTTGGTCAAGCTGACTGCTAGGTTCCTAATGGTAGCAGGAACAATTAAGAGCAACTTTTGAAGGGAAGCTTAAAAATAATTAAAACCAACCCCTAATCACTAGGCAACGATGCAAAACAGCCTTCTCTCTGAAAAATCTGCCTAATAAGTGTAGGGGTTATCAGGTCAGACTGCATTTCACTGAACCACTGCAACCTCTTTGAAGGCTCTGGGGCTGTACAGGTCCCAGTAAACTAGGCAGGCAGTGCAAAAATATGGTGCTAGGGAAGAGGAGGCTCATGGTGAACACACAGGATTGATCACTATGCCAACGAGTATTCCAAAAGTACTAGAGAAGGCAATACTTTCCTAAAGTGTTTTGTGAGAGTAAAACGTCTTCACAGATGCAAGTTCTAAGAAGAAACTTCTCTCAAACAAAAAAAACCAAAACAAACAAACAAAAAAAGATGACTATAGCCACAATTAGCTACTCCAACATACCTTTCTCAGGGATAATCAAGTTCACAGATGCAGAAACATTGCTCTTAATTGGGGAAAGAGATGAGATTATTTGGGTCTTTGTAACTTGCTGGTTTGGATTTTCTTGCTCTGCAGGAAGACTGCTTTATTAAGCTGTACTGCTGGTAGTGATTAGGAAGCATTTATGCCTATAGAGATGTCTTAGCCAGCAGAGTCTGAGGTGGGACTGTTTCACTCAGGACTTCCTCCAAGGTTACATAAACCAAAGGTCTTGGATCAGAGGCTTTTGTTACTCAAAGGATGGAAGCCCAAGAGTAACCCATGAGTTACTTGTTGGTATAGTTATTATAATAACAAAAACTCCACTTAAAGCTACTTTAGTTTGCTTCTGTAACTTCTTAAAATGCTTTCCTTTAGAAAGAAAGAAAAATCAAATGGGAATCAAATCTTCTAGCATGTGAGCCTGCTGTGAGAAGGAAAAGAGAACAGGTTGTTTGGATTTGTTGGGAAGTGCAGGAGACTTACTTTGACCTGAATCTCCCTTGCTGCGTGCATGGGAAGAGTTTTAACTATAAAGATGTGGAAACAAGGTAAGGAGGCCTGCATTTCCCAGGCTGAAACAGAAATGTCATGAATGGATTGGATCAAGCCTTCGAGTTGCCGGTGGACTAGGTGACTACTTGAAGTCCTGTCTAGCTCTATTTTCTGTCCTTCTGTGATCAGGAGGCAACTGTACATTTTGCCAAAGTTGCATGTTGCATGTGATGCAACGGGGAAAGTGCAGGTTTGGAAGACAGAAGGGAACCTTCTGGTCAGTCCAGGCTTGTTGAGCTGCTCGTTGACTGCTGGGGGATGATGATGGCGATGAGGACAAACAGTACCCTCTTTCCAACCTCCAAGAAATTTAAACATTAAAGGGTTTTGGTGTAATCTGTTGTAGTAGTCTGTGAAGCACTACAGTGTTCAAGAAGCAGGCTTGCGTTCACTGCCAGAACTTCACCACAGGAACAGGCTGGTGATTAACAATACTTCTGGTGCTGGAGGCTGCTTCTGAGACAGAAATTGATGTGTGTAATAATCAGCTGGAGACAAGCTTAGACTTAAATGATTATTGAGTTACTATCTTTAATACTGATACACAGTACTGGAGAATAGAGTTCAAAGGAGAAAATAAACCAGTGCTGTCCTGTTGGTACAGAAGTACTACTTATCTTTGCTTTTCCTATTTGGCAACGCTTCCCGATGAGATTAAGTTCGTGTATAACTTCACTGTCCTATTTCACGGAAATTCTCAGATAACTGGCAGACAGCAACTACTGGTTTTATGAAGGTTTGATACAGAAAAATATATTGGGAATAAATACTGTCTTTAAAAAAAAAAAAAAATCCCAAACCATTCAAATTATTTGGCTGAAATAGTACCTCAGTTCTTCTAGATACAAAATGAATTGTTCAGTATGATACAAGGGGGTAGTGTAAAGAATATGGAATAGCAGCAGTGATATTACATAAAAGGAGACTTAAGCTCACTTATTTTGTTGTAAATGTTGCATATGTTGAAGCTTTCTGTTTGTGTTTTTATATCAACTAGCATGTGGCTTTTTTTCTTTTAATCTGTGTTCAAGGGAGTAAATGTTGGATGCTTCAGCAGATGAGGGCTTTCCAGTTAGTCAGGACTTTAGCATACAGTCGTGGAAAGCTCTGGGACTGGATATTGTGAAGGTGACTAATGTATCTTTGGACTTCTAATGTAGATGTCATGATAACTGTAGGCTTGCAATACTTCCAAAGGAATCTCTCCTGCCTTCTGTGCCTGGTTGCTGATAGAAGTGCTTCTGAGGCTTTGTGGTGAACGGGAGAGCAAGGAATTGATGTGGTTTAAAACTAAATTTAAAACATAAAACTGGTTTTGTTTCCTCTTCATGTGAACCAGGGAGAGACATAGCAGGAAAAAACTAGCAAATGGAAGGTGGGACTGCTGCTTTTGGCAGCAGTGTTGGCCCCCACTAGTTCAGTGATGGTAAAAATATGGTGTAAACAGAAACTGAATTTTTGATATGCGCTGAGTATATACTACTGTAGGGTACTGAACATGGAATCAGAATGTACTTAAAAGGAAAAATTCACTCAAGTCTGATGTCACAGTGGAAGCTGCTGGTAATACTTCTGCAGCTTTGTTGTATAGCACAGTAAAGATGTGCTTTCTCTCACGCGTTAGAGCTATGGTAACAACTGAGCTCTAACATGTCATCTGTTCAAAGCTGAGTCTGTGAAGCAGGGTAGCATCTAAAAATGACAGCATGTGCAGTAGAACTGTTAGCAGTAGGTGAGGAAAATAAATCAAAGTTACTTTTTTTGTCCAGTGGAAATACTCCCTATGAAAGTTTAACTTGTTCAGATTGTAGTCTTTTAGGAGGGAGTTTGCGTAAGTATGGAGAAGTATTAAAGTTTGCATTCTCATAGCATTGTTTAAAAAAAAATAATCAGCTACGTGCAGCAGCTTCTGTGTTTGGTAGCTCATAGATACTCCCCTTAATTTTGAGGATGACTTCCCTGAATTGAAGTCTAACTTTTCAAGGTGCAGATCAAGATTTTTAGAGCTCTTGTTCTGCATAACAGAGGTCTTGTTCACTCTTTGCCACTGGCTAAGCCTGATTCTTTTTAAAAACAAAACAAAACAAACCAAAAAAGCTTGTGCAACGAGCCCTCCCACAAATGGTTCAAAACTTGATGATGATCTCTGAAGTAGTCAAATATATTCCTACAAGACTTGTAGAAAAGGAACTCGCCACAGTGTTCGGACTGTGGGAGAGAGCGTGTGTGGTCTTGTTCTCCAGACAGCCATGAATCCATGCAGAGAAGAGGCTTTCATTACATATCCCAACCATGGGAAAAACTTAATTGGAGTTTGCATTTCATTATATACCAAAGTCCTCGACTGTTTGATGTAAATCTGTAGGAAACTTGCTTTGATAATTATGGTGCCCATAGCCTATGCCAGCACCACTCCCTTATTTGCAAGGAATAGTGCTATCAACAGAGATAATTATCCCACGAGGTTTCATAATGCTAGTTGTCCCAGTATTGCTGTCGCTGAGAAGCATTTGAAAAAAGTATAGGGCTGCTTTTATCACAGGCGTTGTTCTGATATTTTGGAACATCTGGAGAACTTCAGAAGTGCCCCTTAAGTCTGCGTGTGAGCAGGATGGTCTCAGAAATGGTCATTCTGTCTCTGTGAAATTTAATTTCTCCTAGTTTTTATTAGCTGAGAGCAATGTTTGTTCTAGGCTTTTTGGTGGGATGGAGGGTTCCAGCTTCAGGTTGTCTTTGGTATTGCTGGCCATCTTGTGAAGCAAGAAGTTGCCATGCTTATGTGCTGGTCCCTGAGGTGCATCAGGCTTCTGGAGCTATTGGAAGAGTGCAGGAAGAAAGGAAATGGGATGATGCTTGTGGAGAGGGGTTGTGAGAGGATTCAAGAAGGAGCCTCTGTTCTGTTCGTGAAGCTCCTGTTGGCTCTGGGGAAGCTTGGAATCTCCCGGTGTTCCGTGATGGGGAATTTGTGGCCTTAGTTCTTGTCCCTCCTCTTCCTGTGCAGTTCTGTCCTGCTCCTGCCTGGGAGGAGGCAATTTTGGCTCATCCAGGCACTGCTCAATAAAAGAGTTGAGGAAAAACGAAGAATAGGAGAGGGCTGCTTCTCTCGCTATAGGTCCTTGTGCCTGTGCTTAGAAAAGCTGACTTGGCAAGGTGTGGGTGGCCATGCCTATATTCCTGCTGAATGCTGAAAACCACCATGTCCTGTGGGACAGCTCAATTAGGAAAGACAGGGACTTGCCAAGAAGTAAACGTGGGTCTGCTGCCTCAAGAGATATCTTAGTTGTACACTTTATCGGGCAGAGATGCTGGGTGAGTGGGTGGGTGCAGGTCCTGTTGTGGCTGACAAGATCCGATGACATTAATATCAGTTCATTTGCTAAGTCGATTGTTTAGGTAGTGGCAAGGAAAGGTGTGGCCCAAGTGCCATGGGGAGGGTTGGCTTGTGGTGAGCAAGTTGAGGGTCCTGGCTGAGAAAAAAATGAAGGTGTCTGCTAGCTATGGAGGGGAAAGAGGCAAGTTTTCTGATATTCAGATTTTTTCCTGTAAAGCACGTACATATACCTAGTAATTGTCCTAGCTCTTTTTACCAGTGTCAGATCAAAACAAAACTTGCAGGTCTATAATTAAAACATAACAAACAGTAAAACTACCACTCAGTTTCTCCTGCCTTTTTGTGCAAATGAAATTTAGAAATTGGCACAAAGAAAACCTTCATGAAAACTTGTCAGTGCTAATAAAGATGAATGAGCTGAACTTTCACTTTGCTTGTATTTCCTTCCTATTTAAAGTTTCTAAAAGGCCTTTTAACCTTGAGAGGCTTCTTTCTTTTTTTAAAAGATAATTAAGCCTTTTCCAGTTACAACTGTTTTGTGAACATGAGAAAAACCAGACAAAATAACCCCACTAGCCTGGTTTTAACTTCCAGTGGGCCTACTTAAATTCAGTACTGCTTAACAGTTACACAAATACAAAAAAAAAATTGATTACAGAATATAAAACAAGTGATGATACTAGTTATGTATTATTTTTGAAGTGGTATTGCTTTCTCAGGTTTTCGGACAAAAATACAAGAATGCTGTCTTCAGGCAAGTTAAAACTTGCTGGCATGTTCACGGTAATATAGTGTCTCTGAAAGAATGTAGATTTATCTAGGCAGATTCAAGCTGGAGAATAAAATAATTCCTACTTTAAGGGCTAGTATTTAAGTTGCCTTTGGATTATATTGATATATCTTTCTAGGAATTGGTCTCTTATGATGAGGGTATGCTGTGTTAACTGAGTGCTGCTCTTCTCTTGTGTAGGGTTAATAACAAGTTTCCAAGATACGAGTAGGCCTGGCATGAAGTAATAGTGATTTACTCTTGTTTTTCTGCTGTGTCGGGGAATCTCTTAATATTTCAGAGAGATACAGTAGTCTTTCCTATGAAGATGGGAGTGAGGGAACAAGCTTAATTGTAGCCCAGCTGAAAAGCTCACAACTTACTATGTGTCCTTGGGATCATCTGTTAAATGTATATTTAAAAAAGTCTGCTTTTATGTTCTAGAGTACTTTAATTTGAGATTATTTCAGTCTTAAATTTGCTCTTGTTTGTGCTCACAAATATTCAGCAGTCCTGCAGTTCAGATCGATCACTGGTACTTAGACATTGTACATGTGAAGTTTTAAACTACTTTCCTGTATGATGCCAGGCGATCCTTGCCTGAATTAAGCAGTCAGCCTTCTGCAGGGCAGTGCTCCAGAACCTTAACAATGAGACCACTTGCTTTCATCCACTACTGATTTCTCATTTGTTTGCAAAAGGATACAAGCCTCTCCAAGTGCATTCTCTTGTTACACAAACTAGTTAGTTACATATAGAGAATATAATGATAAGAAAAAGAAAAAAATGGTTCTGGGTTACTTACATTGCTTTTGCTAGTCAGCGGTTGTCACAGAACTGCTCTTGCAGCCTGACCAGTGAGTGACTATTAGCCTTCTGCAGGGCTACAAATGATTTTCATCTGCAGATAGTGTGGTGGATGTAGAGCCGAACTGCTTCTAAGTGTATCTCTAAGCAGATAACGAGTTCTTCTAACTTTTTTTTTAAACCTCTTTTGCTTTGCAGGAAGTTAGTCACCTTTAAATCTTCCTCTTTGTTCTTTTCAGATTCTTTTTCTGACTGCGATACTAGCTTTTAATCATAAAGACTGCAGGAGAGGGATATATGGGATCAGTACAGAATAGACCTCACCAGTAAGACAACTGAGATTTATGAGTGGAGTAATAGTTGTAGTTCTTCAGGCAAAAGTCTGAAATGTCTGAAGATCAGGAATGGAAAAGGCATCTATGCAGTAAAGCCCTGAGAGTTTTTCATAGAGCAGTTGAGAGTTATCAAGAATGTTACAGGTGACCGTGCTGTGAAGAGAAGCATCTACTTGTCCTAAATCTTCGGGGTGGGGTGGCGGTGAACTCAATGCTTATGTGTTGCAAAGAAATTTCCAGTTGATTTCTTCCCTGTGGAAGAAGCACGTCCCCTTGAGGCTTAAATCTTCTCTGAATAATTAATCCGTTGGGTCTCTGTCCTCAGAGAGAGAGAGAGATGAAAACTGTTGAAGGCTACTATATTACACCTGAAAAAGGAAGTCATTAGCAAGTCTTCAGACATATTCACATAAATTAAAAACACTTGCATCCTCTTTCCTTAATAGTAGATGAAGCCTTTAGGATTAGAGTTTAAAATAAAAAGGAAAAAAACAACTAAAAAAAACCCCTATGTGAGTAAAATTCCCTTTTACTTAGTTTGACTTGCCCCTAAATGACTCTTTTTCCAGATCGCCCCCATTCTTCCTCTTGTCTTCTCCATTCCTGCATGAGATGTGGGGAAGGGAATACTAGGGTAATGACACTTTAAAACTCCCCATGTGCTGAAATTGCAGAGAAGACTTATGATTTGTTCTCCCAATTCCTTTAATTCTAGACCTGAAGTATTTTTCTGTGGCTGAACAGTATTTTATTTCTAGTTGATAACCGTGTTAATGATGAATAAATTTTTAACCATTGGTAGGGAAAGAATGTTTGGATGCTCATAGTTCAGGAAATAAAACTTAACACGGTTGTGTACTTTCTTTGGTTTTGACTTTGCATTTGATTATATGTGACCAAATTGCTGCTCTTCTTTTCTGTATTCCAGATTGGTGGTCTCTTATGCCAAACTCTTCTTGTTTAATTCTAGGTATAATGGATCCCTCCCTAATGGTGACAGAGGACGCAGGAAAAGCAGATTTGCCCTTTACAAGCGACCTAAGGCAAATGGAGTTAAGCCCAGCACTGTTCATGTGATTTCTACTCCTCAAGCATCGAAGGTATGTGGCAGTGGGGCAAATCCTGTTTTTTTTGAATGATCCTGGGTGGAGAACAACTCTCGTATTACTGTTGACGTACCTTGCTACCAGTTCATTCTGTGGTAGTCAGATGTATTTGTTTTAACAAGTCTGCAGTGGATTTTCTTTCTAGGTGTGTATATCTTTAATGCACTTACCTGTTTAAAATAGTGTTTAACCTCAGGTATGAGATAATCTGACCTTTGTGTCCCTGTTCAGACAGCTGACTTTGTCAATGCTGACGGTTTTATCTGAGCCATAAAGTAGTCACATAATACAAATACAAGAAGTATTTTAATTTCTTTCTCACTGGAGTGTAAGATCGGTATGTCTCTCTTCAGAAGGATAACTGACATGGTATAAAAAACTTAATGATCCCTCTGGGCCTTTCATTTTTGTTGCTATAATGATATTGTATATGTTTTCACTTGAAGTCTACTGTAGGTGAAGGATGAAAAGCAGCGAAGTAAATATATTAACATAGTAATATATTAATGTATAGAACTGTGTGTGTTAAAGTTCTGGTGGTGGAACATAATTCAAGCTGAAAAAAAAAATCATCCTATTTCTTCTCTCAAACCCTTTTTCCTAGAAGCAAAAAGTGATGAGAGTTCTGGCCAAACTGGAGGGGGAGTTCTGCGTTGACACTCACAAAAGTGGGTGATTTGTAGGAGCTGTACATCACTTTTATCAAAAACTACATTTTGGGGCAGGGAACGAACATACACCATTCTCAGAAACATGTTGTCTAATTTAGACAAAGATAAGAATATTGTTTATTAAATAGTACAGGATTATGTTTTCTTTTATGATACAGTACACTGTATATACCTAAACTTATCAAAATATACAATATCAGAGCTTGTTTGGTTTTTTTAAAGATTGTATAGGGCCTGCTTAATGCAGATAAACATGTAGTCTTTTGGGTTAAAAGTTTCTGTAAATATTTTTCAGTGTTCATATTCTCAAAATGAAAGTATTGGGGAGTTAAGTCTTCCTGATGAAATCAGCCTTCAAAATAGAAGGTTTGTAGTATATGTTTGTGTGTTGGTAACAGGTCTGTTGATAAAATGTAACAAATGGAGGAAAAAAAAAAAGGAAAGTGTTTTCCATAGCTGATGGAAATATACACGTGTTCTTACTGGATAATCTTAAGCATTGGACTGCAGATAGTATTTCAGCATTTGAGTTGCAAAATATTTAAACACCTGGCAGACACCGCAAGGTATCTGGTTAATGTTCATCTGCATTGTTATTGTAGTGCAGATAAAATACATGTGCTGTACAAATTAGTGCCTATATAGAGATAGCATAGGGTCTGAGACGTTAAAGCCCCTCCTTTAAGGATTTGAATTCAGGTAGACGTGTCAGGTTGAATGTATTCTTTTGCACTTTCTCTATACCCTTATAAAAGAGCTTTTGTGTATTTATAGTGTTGTCTGGGGCAAGACTGGTGGACATGTGCCACAACAGTGGTGTAGTGGATTTCAGTTAGTGCCCTTTCAATGCACAGAAGGGATGTTTGCGTTTTAACATGCTTTCATAGGCTTTTCTGACATCTTAAACTGCAGAGCCTAAATGTGTTTTACTAGGAATGGCTTCTGCATACGACTTCTGCAGATGGTTCCAGAAACACTGACTAATAGAGGAAAAGAGTGAGCTGCTTTGTTCTTAGAAAATAATGTGCAACTTGACCTTGAAAGTTTTGTTCTGCTCTCGGTCTTTCAGTCTAACCCTTATTTAAGGAAGATAAAACAGTGGGAGCTTGTGCTGCACAGGATATTAACAAGTTTCCTCCCTTAACATCCTTCCTTCTAACTTTTCGTATCCAGTTCTCTGCTTTCCTTTGCTTGTCTGTCACTGTGTAAACTGGATCTTTGAGTAGAAAGAAACATGTTACTTTTCAGAGTACTGACGTTTTTTGGGTGATGGATTTAGCAGAGGTGGGTAAAGCACTGACTGTCTCCATTTGTTTTGTCTCTGCTGTGGCATGGATGCTTGAATAAGGTACATAGCTGGTTTTGTGCTAATTCCATTAATGCAGCAGCTCAAGAACTGTAACTGTCACCAATTTTCAGTTAGTGTGTCAGCCTGAAAACTGCAATAGATCCTAAGAGGATGCTTGTCATGTTCCATTGTCCCTGCTATGCAGGTGTCAAGGACAGCTGGAATAGCAATGGTTTCAGTAGTAAATTTAGCTGAGCTAATTGTATATGAATCAATGCCTTTTGTTTTTTCCACTGAAGTGCTTGTTTTTTGACACTCTGCCTTCTGGAGGTGCTGAAGAAAATTTAGAACTGTTTGGCCTTTCTCAGGGTATATGGGTATATTTTGTGGGGGGGAAGCACTGCATGGGGTAGTAAGTCTCAAGTTTTTTCAGCGTATTGTTAATATACGCATGCATCTCCAACATTATGCACTTGACTTTAAAACCTATTTTATTAACTCTGTGCTTAGGCACCATTCAGGGAATTTTCTAGGGTCCCCTATTTTACAAAACTGAGTCTGTTTGAGACAGACACTTTCCAGCATTTTCAAAATTGGTGTTACCGTATTAAACAGATGATAAAGGAAGCTTTAACTCTTATGCTGTCTTTTTTTTTTTTCTGGTTACATGTCTGGGGTGTGTGTGAGACTGTTCATTAACTGCGTATGAACCTTATTCAAGATTTTAATAATGCCCTTTGCTAGGCTAGAGAGTTCTCTTTCAAAATCAAGTCACAGGAGAGGCCATTCCTTGTATTGACTTGAGTCTCGTGGTGAAGAGGAAGACTGTCATCAGTCAGGATCATATGATCTGTGAAAACTTTCCCCTGATTACCAAACTCTTAGGTGTAAGTTCGCTACTAGCCCATCATGACATAGGTAGGATTGCTGATTTTTATTTTCAAGCTATTAGAGCTATTTAAAAACCCCAAAAGTTAGTTGTAATGTTTAGTTTGGTTGAGTTGTCTTAACTGTAGCTTTCATGCGCAATAGGTAATGCTATGGAACTCAAGTCTAGGTCTGCTAGTGTCTGAGATGATTACAAGGTTTACTTATGCAGAAATTTTCCAGTGAGTGCTGAACTTCAACTGAGAGGGGAATGTAAGTTTTCAGAATAATTACCTGGAAATGATGGGATGCTAACCTAGAGTTTACTAGGTTTTTGGGGGGTATATGGGAGGCTTTTTATGTTTTTTTCGTATTTTGGAGGTTTGTGGGGATTTTTTGGTCTGGGATATACATGTCTGACAGGGGAAGAGGTATCTGTAACTGAAAAAAACAGCTTAATATCTCTGCAGCATAATATTTGAGGACAGTATGTCTTTCTTACAGATCATAAGTAGGTGAATAATATACAGTTTTATTCAGACAAGGTGTGATCCCAATTTCTGCCAAGCAAAGACGCTCATCTTCCTGTACACACCCAATCTATGGGTTGAGTGGGCTGTTAGGTTAACACTTCCCCAATGCAAACACAGGTGGATCTTCATTCCTGTTTCTTCCCCTTCATAGTCATCACTAACTCATTGTTGAAGATTGTTAGTTGGAGTTTTTAATTTTGTGGAACCATGGGAGAGAACTCCCCCAGTATCATATGAGGGGTACTGGCAGCTGGTGTTAACAATGAGGTTACTGGTGGTACTGAACACTCAAGTCATGTAATCCCCCATGACTCTAGGTATGTATGCATTTAGACTCTTCCTTGGTTTCTAGTGTTTTGGAATTACTTCCATGGGTGTGGAAGTTAGAAAAATGAAAAAGGAGCTTCATGTACATTTGAGTTACTGGAAGTATGGCATTAGGAAGCATGAATTGTTGACATTAGTCCTTCAGGATTCCCTGGGATTACTCTGGAAGCATGAATGAATTTTATTGTAGCAGCATGTGTGGTATTTGAGGCCTTCCGAAGTATTGAGTCAGTGGGCAAGAGAATATAATTAGCAAGCACTAGAAGTACTCATTTCTAACAAGTGAATGTTGTACTTTGATACCTAAGAGCTTGTATTCTTAATTCTGACTTCATAGAAGATTGTAAATGTCTTTTGAATTGCTGCAGAGTACAAAACAAACCCACCTTTAATACCTTTTTAGGGTGATATATCTTGGTATTTATTTTGTCTGCCTTTCTTGGGATCAGAGTTTTCCTTTGGTAACCTGTGGTAGATAAAGACAACCTATTTTCTCGTCTACGAAATTACTATTTCAAGCTGATGGGGGAAGATCTTCCCAACTTCAAGTCTAATTACCTGCCGAGCTGGCTTCTGCTTTATGCTGTCACAACAGCAGCTTGTATAGTCACTGGCTGGATTCCTGCAGCTCACATCAAGTTTCATGCTGCTACTGGAGAAGAACAAAATACAGCCATATGAATAATTATTAGATTGGGGAGAGAGATGCAATTTGTGTTTTGAGTGATGAGATAAAATGAACGTATAGGATTCTTGTGATTAGTTATCTACTGTAGATACTGCATCTGCTTTGACATACTTGATGAATTTTGAGTAAAAGGACCAGAAGTCCTTTTGGCACTGACAGCTTTTTGGTGTTCATTCTGGATGAGAGCTGTAGAGCTCAGCGGCTGTCAGGAGGCAACTGTGTCTGTCAGTGGCTTTTCTCTTTCCTATTGGGCTTATTTATGGTATAATCAGTTCATGGAGCACTAATTTGTTCTGAAGTAACTTAATCACATAGGTATCTTGAGAGCCCTGAGTTGTGCAGAGGCAGCTTTTTCTTGGCATATTGGACTGAGCCTGCTTGAATAATAGCTTCCTTGGTGTAGAGTGTCCTTTTCTTCCATTAAATGTGCATCATCTTAACACGCTAAGTCCCTGTCCCCTTTCCCTTGCAAATAATAGGGAATGGTTAGACAAAAGAAAATGGTTAGACCAGTTTCATTACTGGGGCTTAATAAATAACAACTGTTACTTGGTTTGAAGCTCTGCTTCCTGAGCTTTTGTGACCTATTGAGCAGAATGCATGTCAAAGGTTTTGGAAAATCGCTTTACAGTGTTTTCTAACAAAATCCAGATGTTTGGTAAAGGAAGGGGAATTAAAAATTGCTGAGGACTACAACAGTTATTTTTTTATGACTTAACATTGTTTTTTGTTTTCATGCTTTCCCTTCAGAGGGTAGACAAAAGATCAAAAAATGCTTTCCTTGTAAACTGTGTTTAAACTACATCTGCTATAAATCAAGAGCAGATTCTACTTGAATTTGGGTGCCCTTTGAAAGCAGGGGAAGGTGCAGTGATCACCAGGGCTAGTATTAACAAACTCATGAGTGTTGGGTTTCCCCATACACCTTCACTTCCTGCAGGGACCCAAGCTGTGTAACCCACCACTGTGCAATATCTATCAGTTTGCAACTTCCTGTTACCAAAGCATATCCTTGAAATCTTATCAGTAACTAGTGTTGAAAGGCCTTATGTGTATTTTCACAAATAATGAGGATTTTATCCTTGAATGTATCAAGCATGAGTTAAAGAAAAAGAACTCCTAATCAAAGGAGGCAAGTATTGTATCATTCTCGAGGAGGCGCATCGAGCACAAGGACCTTGAGGATGGTATTAATCGACACATTTTGAGAAATTTAACCAACTTGGCAGGAAAGTTTTTAGTGTCCTAAGCTGAACTACCTTCCTTATAATACTAAAAATTACACTCATAGGTCA
The DNA here is from genome assembly GCF_028500815.1 of Rissa tridactyla. Classification (NCBI taxonomy): domain Eukaryota; kingdom Metazoa; phylum Chordata; class Aves; order Charadriiformes; family Laridae; genus Rissa; species Rissa tridactyla. The sequence goes on from NC_071469.1 coordinate 53,010,350, forward strand.
AGAAGACCCTTGCCCAGGTGAAGAACCTTCCCCTGAGCATGTGTGGTTGGATTACACCAACTTGGTGGTGTAATTGTATGTAAATTACTAACCAATCAAACATAGGTAGGAGGTACTAATATTGTAATGATGTTGTAAAATGTGTATAAAAATCGTGTGGAGAGTTCTTATGGGGGTGCTTGATTTGTGGAAACCACCAAGCACCTAGCCTTGCCTGCAACTCTGAAATAAATAATCAATGTCTTGTCCTGGCGTGTGAAACTGGCTATTGCACACTGGGTAACGGATACAACTTTTCAGGCAACATTCCTTTACCCTGTCAGAAATAACCTGGAGGAGTTAAGTCTTTTGGAAATGGAGAGCTAGGGGAAGGCTGTAGTGTAAGGTCACATGCTGCAAACCTTTGCTGTCTATCAGGGAATGTCCTGAATTGTTTGTGCCACTAGAAAAGCTGCAGGTAGGATTTGTACTGCAGACAGCAGAGCCACTCATTTCACTGAAAAGTAACAATTTCACTACTTTAGCTTCAAGTAGCATGACTTGTTTAAAATGGTCTTGTTCCAATTTGACTGGTTTCTGCATGTTTCCCCACTATTGCTCAGGAATTAGAGTGGAAATTTTGGACCACCTACTGCAGTGGTGCAGCTCTGTTCTGTCCTGTTACACGTTTACTCTGTTTGGACTCTTAATTGGCTGGAATGGATCTGGTCTTAGAAGTGCACGTCTCCTGAGAGCTGGGCTGGTCTGAGCTTCCTAAAAGTTAGAAGAAAACCCGAAACTTTCACGTTAACTTTGAACTGCAAAGCCCCTGTAGAGAGAGACAGTTGGATTCTAGCCTGTATAGAATGTAGTTTTATAGAACATATGACAGAGAGCCTGTCCTTGACTAAGACTTGGGCCGCAGAGCTGAAGACACATGTTCTGGCACTGTTGAAGAGGCATAAGGCAGTGTGCATCTTATTCTTATGTTACCCTTTTTCAGTGAAATTGAAGGTTGCTGGAGTATTTGTTGCTAACATCATGTATATAGGTTGTTTCATGCTCAAAATAAAAATGTGGTGACAAGGGGAACATACAGCTAATGATGTATGTGCTTTTCCTATTGTTTCAAACTGTAGTGTCCAAACAAAATTGTCTTAAATGGATGGAGTGTTGTGTTTTGGAAAAATCAGGTAGCATATACTCAGTCACAGCAGTGTGTAACAGCTTTTCTGGAACAGAGGAGTTGGAACTGCATCAAAGAGTAGATGAGACTCCTATGCTCTAAGGCTTTGTTGAGGGGGGCAATTATTTTGAAAACACAGCGATTCAAGCTTCGTGGGCCAGCAGTAACTTTTCAAAGAAACAAACAGCTGCTATTCCTGTTTTACAAATTAGAAAATACTTATTTTCCAGAGTTCTTTGAGACTTTGTTGATGGAAAGAACAAAATCTAAATATTTCTCTTTCTGGGAGTCTTTTATGACTACATCTGTAAAATGAGTATTTTTATCTCTTCACTAAGTGAAATACTAGAGGGGTGACTGATTTGTCAGACTACAAGACTCCTCTTTCCACTGTTTGTAGGTCTCTTGTCTGAAACCTGTTTATGCTTTTAGTTGCGGGACTACTTTGTTTTGGAATCCTGCTGTCTTGCTCCTTCTTAACACCAAAGACCTCACAAAGTTTTCTAGGAGAAAACAGGGAGTAGTCCATCAGGATAATCTCTTTTGAAGGGATGTATCCCCAGCAAAGTGCTTATGGTGATGCTTCATTCACTGAATGCTCCAAGCTCTTGAGCTCTGCGTGCAGATATTTTTTGTTATCTGTGTTTGGCGGCTATAAGAGCAATTCAGAATTATTTAGTACTAGGGGTTTGCTTCTACAAGATCATTATCTTTTTTGATCATCTCAGAGCTGTCCTTCCATGAAAACAAGCTTGTCTAGCCATTGGACCTACATTAGAGCTTGTACTTACCTGACCTCCAATGTAAAGACCATGTGTGGTGTGTACAGACTTGTCTTTAAATTCTGCATATGTCTCTTGTCCATAGTGATTCTGCCAGTACTTCAGGAAGTTCAGGACTCTGCAGATGCCTGCTGTGAGGTAATGCATGTGGTAATATATACTTTGGCCTTCTAATTTCAGTAACAGCAGATGCCTATCACTTTGACTTAAGGAAATTCATTAAAGGCCCATCACTGCCAGCTTGCTTGGTTGTACAGTAGTCAGTTTTCCTCCAGCTCCATATCAGTGTGAGCTCAGAGTGATCTCTCCTACTCTGAGTTCACCACAGTTAGGGAATGATGGATGTTTTCTCCTCTGCTTTTTGATATTGGCAATCACGGAGAGGTATCAGTCTCTGTCAAGCTGAAAAACTGTAGATTTGGTGAAGTCAGATTCACTGAAGTCAGATTCACATATTGCCCCTGGAACTCTCACTCCAGTGACCACTGGCCTGGCATTTGGCTGGTTGGTCATGAGAAAAGTACCAGTGTCTTAACAGTGATCTGGCTCGGACTGGGATTATCCAGAAGTGTGGTGTGCTCAGCCTTGGATGTTGACAACTACTGCTTTTTTGTGGTTCCAGAGATTTCCCTGGGAACTATTCCTGTTTTTTAGGTTCATGATAACAAGACACAATTTCTTCTTCTTTTGTCCTAGCCCAGGGTAAGGAAAAGGGAAAGCAAACATAGGTTTGATTTCTATTTAATTAGTTTTATTTCATGGCTCCCATGTGACCAAAGAAACTGTGGTTCCAGGGCCTGTTGTATAGTAACTTGTAGCTGCACAATTCTGTTTCTCCTCCCAGATTTCTCAGCTGATTGGAGGCTTAGATGACGAAGCACCTCCCAGGTTGTAGCTTGAATAACTTCTGTGTCTACACCAGTACTGCTCTACTTCAGTAAGAGGTTTTGTTCTCAAGCAGGAGAATTAGAAAAGAATCTGGAACTTTCCCAGTGATATAAAGCATTCCTGTAGAATGGTTCATCTCCTGAGATTGGCCTTAGTTACACGTCACCAGCATAACACAGCGCTATTGCTGAAATATCTAGATGCTGTACTTGGAAAAAGCTGTCCTTTGCTGAAGTGTGAACTCTGGGAGGCTTTTTCCCACAACTGGGTATTCGGTTGGTTCTGCTTGGAGTCCCTCACTGTATGGGTGGACATAAGCTCATCACAGAGATAACCAGCCAGCCTCTATCTTTGAAGCTCTTTCCTTCACAGTGTTTTAACTGTGTATCTGTTTAACATGAAATCTCCTCCTGAGTCCAGATTTCAAGAAGAGGTAATTAAGGAGATCATGTGGTTGAGCGAAAGTGAGGGAGGTGCATTTTTTGTGCTTGAGGTTTGAGTGAGTGTTATTAAAGCAAAACTTTTCATCTGTACTGCGTGAATGCAAAAAAAGTGCATGAATGGTCAAAAACTCTTCAGCAATTATGGATTGATTTCTCTAGTTTGCACATTTGATGGCACTGTACTTCATATATCCAAACCTTACTAGTTTTGAATTTTCTACAAAGCAGGTTTGGAGGAAATATCAAATAGGACAGTGACTGCAAACCCACAAAAATGAAAGGAGGACTGAAAGGAACTTTGGGGGTCTTTGTGGGTTACTTTTGACTACTAACCTTCATAGGAAATGTCATTCTATTATAAACTTCAGACAATAGACTACTGTGTAAGATACGCAGAAATTTTTCCTCCTCCCTTTTTTCTTATGCTAGCATTTGGTTTTCCACAACATTTTCTCTCTGCTTCAGCCTGCTAAAGAAGGTCAACAATAAGGCAGTGCCTTGGTGGTCCAGGTGGGAGGCAGGCAGGAACAAAGCTGACCTTGCTTTAGCATGGGCAGCTGCTCTTATTTTGTTCCAAATGAAAAGCTAGCCTTGGAAAGCTGGATTGCGAAACTTCTAATTGCTCATAAAGTGTTCTTCCTAACTCATCCGTCCCCCTCAAAGCTTTCTCAAATCTTACTGTTTGGTGTTTTGTCACAAAAATTGACTCTATTGCTGCTTGAGTGTAATAAATAAACCATAAGTCAAAACAAAATGTTTGCAGTTTTGTGCAGGAGACAGCCTGTGTTAAATATCTTAAAGTATTGCTCTGTTACAATCTTGACTGTTACTGGGAGGATCTAACTCTAGTTTCCTTGGTTAAAATATCTTGGTTATTTAATGTTGTATCTTAGTATCTCTGTGCTGTAGTAGCAGATACTGCTGGAGTTGAGAGGATTACTGTGTCGTCATGTGATGCATATGGAAAACAGGACTCCTCCTGAGCAACTCTTCCCCTCTGCCCCGGAAATAATAGAAAAGGATTTAATAAAGGAAAGAAGTTGAATATCTATCTGTTAAGTTCCTTCTGGATATGTGAATCTACCTAAGGTCTCAAGCAGATTGTGAAAAGATCAGGCTATTGAGTTAAGGTAGCTCCATTCATTACTGTAATTCAAAACTTTTCCAGAGTGGTTTTGTCAAATACCTACGTAATCTACATATTTAGATGATGCAACATATGTTTTACATCTGTTTTTCTAAACTGGTTTTATGGCTTTTGCCATGGAAATATTTTAGAGATTGGGGAGGGGGAAAAAATTCATTCCAATAATTATTTAAAGAATACTGGAATTTTTTGACAAAAAGGATTTGTAGCTTTAGATCAGTGGATATAAAACTTGCTACAGTAAAACTTGGGTACAGAGTTCATTAAATAAGTCTAAACAGGAGTATATGTTCTATACCTTGTACTTTGTTCCAATACTGGATGTTGGACAACTACTACTTCTTTACAGTCCCCTATTAAGACCCTTTGGCAGAATGCTTTTCTTCCTCTTTGCTGTGGGGTTTAATCCCAGACCTTCAAGTTCAGAAGACTTTTTTGGGGAGTAGGTGTGAGGAACATCCCGAAATCCTGAGAGATCAGCCTGTACCTCCCCTGCAAACATGCTCTGTAACATCCAAGGCTTATTTCTAATCCTTAGTGCTCTAGGATTAATCTCCCTCTATACGAGTACCGGCACGCTTCCTACTGTCCTGTCTGCTGTTGCTTTAGTTCCAGTTTTCCTCACTTTGTAAGCTCTTGATGTGGAGCACTGCCTAATGCTTTAGAAAATCGATATTTGTGTGATGGTGGTGGTGAAGCAGTGGCATTGTATCGCTTGATTCCATCACCTTAAGGAGGGATTTCCCTTCCTGGAATCTCCTTCTCCAGATGAAGATCCTAAGGTGAAAATGTAGGGCCCTGATCTTTCTCTGTGACTGTGTGAGTAAATGCTCAGGAATTCTGTGTAGAAACTACTCTGATTAAACTTGAGCCATAATGATAAATAAAAATATATGTATGCATACCAAATACAGATGACAAGAGGGAACACCATATAGTGTGGCAGCATGAATGTACTGAGGTTTTTTTCAGACTGAAGTAGTAATTCGTTTTACCTGGTGTCAGTGAAGGTAACCACATTTAGCCGTAAAAGCACTAAACCACTTTGAAACCTGAGCATAGAGGCACCCTCTTAGGTCAAAGGGTTGGATGGCTTCAAACAAATCTCTGAAAATGAGAAGATTTTGGAATGTAACAAATTGTACCTGTGCCTTAGGTAGGACTGCAGGCTATGCAAATGCTGAGAGATGATAGTTCTGCCTCAACAAGCAAATGTTACAGCTTTCACAAAGCAGTAATCCTTTTGGTTCTAGTGTTTGCCACGTAATGCTTAGCTGCAGTGTTGATGGGAGAGCATTAATGTGAATTAGGTGATCTCTGATACCCAAATAGTCTTGCTCCCAGCTGTAATAGTCCTGCCTAGAATTGCTCTGAATAAACTGTTTTGTACTAGATAAAAACAAAACACCACAACAGTGCTCAAAGGTAGATACAGAGATGGTCCATCACTTTGGCAGCTTAGCTGTTTCAGCAGATCTTACTTGTGGAGGTCATTGAAAGGAGTGTCAGGGCCATTAAGGCTGGGCTTGAGCCTGAGACTAACACCTGTGGTGACACACTTGTGAACACACTTTGACTTCATACTTCATGTGTGTGAGGATGCTGAAGCCTTGTCTGTGCTGGTTTAGTCTGTATGTTAGTGGAGTCTAGAATGTGGCTCAGCTGAGCAGCATGTGCCTGTTTTAAAGCAAACTGATTTGGTCAAGGCTTCATTGACTCAGTAGCAGCTTAGACATCTGATGTATACAGTAGGTCACACCACTTTAGGCTTCTTAATTGCTGATTTAATGCCAGCTGAAGATGACTCCAGAAGGAACTCTAGCAAGTTTGGATACCATGGATGTTTGATGCTTTGGGACCCTCATGTAATCTGTTGTCCTTCAGTAAGTTTTCTGCTAAACGCTCAAGGACTGTTGGCAGAATCTCTTTCCCCCGCCCCCCCTCTTTACACCTGCCAAGATTCAGATACTCTTTGTTTTGAAGTCAAGGAAGCCTTCTGCAAGGAAACGTCATACCCGGAATCATTTGTTAATTGTGCGTAGCTCTGCTCATATTTAGAGCTGGCTTCTAGCCCTGAATGCTCTGTCTTAACAGCAATATTTTCTTGGCTTTCACTTGCCAACTTATGAATTGAGTTGTTAGTACTAGTAAAAGTTCATAAATCATGAATACCTCAACTCTGTCTAATCTAAGAGACATAATGTCTCTTTATCATGTGTAAACTTTTCCTGTTGTGTATCAATATGTATTTAAAGGACAACAAAGACAAAAAGTAGATTTCTTTTTTTAAATGGAAAACATCCTCATTTGAATATTAAGGACTCTCAGTCTCATTTCAGTGACTGGCCAAAGTCTTTGCATTAATTTGACATAATGGTTTGCTGTTTATGCACTTTCTTTATTTTTGGGCTTGGTTTTTTATTTTCACAGAATCATAGGGTTGGAAGGGACCTCTGGAGATCATCTAGTGCAACCCCCCTGCCAGAGCAGGGTCACCCAGAGCAGGTTGCACAGGAACGCGTCCAGGTGGGTTTTGAATGTCTCCAGAATCAGAGACTCCACCACCTCTCTGGGCAGCCTGTTCCAGTGCTCTGCCACCCTCAGAGTAAAGAAGTTCCTCCTCATATTTAGGTGGAACTTCCGATGCTCAAGTTTGTGCCCATTACCTCTTCTCCTGTCCCCGGGCACCACTGAAAAGAGCCTGGCCCCATCCTCCTGACACCCACCCTTTAAGTATTTGTAAGTGTTGATAAGGACCCCCTCAGTTTTCTTTTTTCCACACTGAAGAGACCCAAATCCCTCAGCCTTTCTTCCTAAGAGAGGTGTTCCAGTCCCCTCATCATCTTGGTAGGTCTCTGCTGCACCCTCTCCAGCAGTTCCCTGTCCTTCTTGAACCGGGGAGCCCAGGACTGGACACAGTACTCCAGGTGCGGCCTCCCCAAGGCAGAGTAGAGGGGGAGGATGACCTCTCTCGACCTGCTGGCCACACTCTTCTTGATGCACCCCAGGATGCCATTGGCCTTCTTGGCCACGAGGGCACATTGCTGGCTCATGGTCATCCTGTTGTCCACCAGGACTCCCAGGTCTCTTTCCACAGAGCTGCTCTCCAGCAGGTCAGCCCCCAACCTGTACTGGTGCATGGGGTTATTCCTCCCCAGGTGCAGCACCCTACACTTGCCCTTGTTGAATTTCATAAGGTTCTTCTCTGCCCAACTCTCCAGCCTGTCCAGGTCTCTCTGTATGGCGGCACAGCCTTCTGGTGTGTCAGACACCCCCCCCAGCTTTGTGTCATTGGCAAACTTGCTGAGGGTGCACTCTGTCCCCTCATCCAGGTCATTGATGACTATATTGAAGAGGACTGGACCCAGTACTGACCCCTGGGGAACACCACTCGTCACTGACCTCCAACTAGACTCTGTGCCCCTATCACTACCCTCTGAGCTCTGTCTTTCAACCAGTTATCTATCCACCTTACTGTCCATTCATCTAGCCCACTCTTCCTAAGCTTCCCTATGAGGATGCTGTGGGAGACCGTGTCGAACACCTTGCTTAAGTCAAAGTAGACCACATCCACTGCCTTCCCCTCATCTATCCATCCAGTCATGCCATCATAGAAGGCTATCAGTCAGACATGATTTCCCCTTGGTGAGTCCATGTTGAGTACTTCTGATAGCTTTCTTTTCCTCCACATGCCTTGAGATGACGCCCAGAACGAGCTGTTCCATCATCTTTCCAGGGATGGAGGTGAGGCTGACCAGCCTGTAGTTCCCCAGCTCCTCCTTCTTGCCTTTTTTGAAGACTGGAGTGACATTGGCTTTCCTCCAGTCCTCAGGCACCTCGCCTGTTCTCCAGGACCTTTCAAAGATGATGGAGAGCAGCCCAGCAATGACTTCTGCCAGCTCCCTCAGCACTCTCGGGTGCATCCCATCGGGGCCCATGGACTTGTGAATATCTAATTGATCCCCCACTCGATCCTCCTCAACCCAAGGGAAGTCTTCTTCTTTCCCTGTTAATTCCCCTAATGCCTGGGACTCATGAGGGCTGGGCTGAGCAGTAAAGACCGAAGCAAAGAAGGCATTCAGTAACTCTGCCTTCTCCGCATCCTCTGTCACCATGGCTCCTGTTTCATTCAGCAGTGGGCCCACAACTTCTCTGGTCTTCCTTTTGCTTCCAATATACTTGTAGAAGCCCTTCCTGTTGAGCTTGACATCCCTGTTCATACACTGGTCTAGATGGCACACTCCTCTTGTTACTAAAACAGATGACTAGTGTCAAAGGAAACTTACAATCTGTTGCGGGGGTGGCATGCAATTTAGAGTTGCAACCATTTTTCATGTAGCATCTCAGATACATTTGAATCTGTTTATTTAGTGTCTGCTAACTATAGCCAGTATGATGTTTGAATGCTCTTTCATCCAGACTAGTGGAAGACTTTGAGAGGAATAAGATTCACTTTTGATGGAATTCGGTAAGAGAACTTTGTTAACAGCAAGCAAATGCATATGGAGCAGAAAGGCCAAAAAAGTACTGTCTTGACACTGTCAGTGCCGTATTAATGTAATTTATGATTATGCCTTGCTGTAGTAGTTGTATATTAATAGTTTGTTACACTGAATGTATGTTTTGCTTCACATTAGAGGGAAAATACCTTGCCTTTAAAATAGAGATTGTGGTTCTATTAAATGGCATTTGGCAGAAACTAAGATGGATACCTTTCTGAGTCGTGTTGTCTTCTCATCAAGTACGCAGTTTGGCTGGCTGTATGTGTAAACAGAGTGAAGTCTTGCTCCCTGATGTGGTGTTTTGGGTGAATTACTTACTGCAAAGTTGTTAGGTTGGGAGTTAGTTCCTAGATTTGCCAAGACTTTAAAGCATTAAAAAATGGGTCTGAGGGACTTGCATTAAACTCTTAAATAATTGACATACAGGATTGGGCTGTGACATAGTTCTGGAAGAGCGGATTATAACTACTTTTTTATGAGAAGATGGCATACAATGTGGAAATAAGGTGATAAAGATGCTTGCAGTTTGTCATTTTCCCTTACGCATAATTTCCTGTGCATCTTATGAAAATAGATATAAAATATAGCTTAAAGAAGTGGACCTTTGATTTAATGAATTGGTTTGAAAGGATGGGTTAAAGACCTTCTCCAGTCACTTTCCTTCCCAACGCACCTCCCCTCTCCCATTCCCTGCCAATCACCCGTCTTGTGCTGCTTCTCTCCTCAGTGCTTTTGTCCCTGGGAAGTAAGGGACACCAGGAGTCTTGAGGCTGGTGGGGTATTTTTTCTAGTTGGCTGATGAGAGGTATCAGAGAGATGCCTTTGAGTTTTTTAGAAAAACACTGCTGAACATTTTCTTCTTGGAAAGAAAAATGTTAAAAGTGTACTCATGGGTGTTTTTTAAGGGAATTTTCCTTCTCATTTTGCATTTAATATATAAAACATATATGCAGTGTGCTTAGCACTCACTACTGTTGTAGATCGTTGTTCCTACTGGAATACATGAAGTAAAAATTGTCCAGTATGCTCAGGAATTGTAAGACTTGATGTGTCCCAGTTTTCATTCATACCACTAACACTTGCACTGTGTTGAGCCATCATTCCATGTTGGTAGCATTTTATTTATTTATTTATTTTCCTTTTGAGCTGGCAAAATGAGAAACTTGTTCTTACCACAGCAAGTTTCTTTCCCTGTCTCTGAACACAAATTATGGCAGCGTAGCAGTGAAAGGGAGGGGGATGTGTTGACAGAATATTCACATATAGCATTAGATCTGGAAAAGGTATTTTAATAATCTGAAATGTAGAACTACAAATTGTTCTCTTAATCATTTGTTTTAAATGCCTGTGTTCATGAAAGTAGTTGAGAACACCGCTGGTTCTGGCTTAGGTCCTGAAATCTTTGTTGAATCCTGGTTTTGAATCTTCATGAATAAATTGGTCTTAACTTTGTAAAGTAGGGAATTGCATTGCTGTTTGTTCATGTTTCTGTGAAGGGGAATCTTGGAGCAATAAACATGCTTCTGTAATTAGAATATTAGTTACACTAGATTATCTCTTCGTTTTACTATTTCATACTGAAAATCAGTACTTTATAGGCTGTGCTAAGTGAGATGCACAGAGGCAAGCATTAAAAATTACATGTTACAGTTGACTTGAAACTCTTCTGCTGGTTTTATATTTTCCTTGGTACTGAGACCTTTTGCTACTGAAGGGAAAAATGTAGGATACATGCTGTTCTTTCATAGCTGTCGTTTCCTCAAAACTATTATTTTGCTTGGAAGCTCGTCTGAGCAGAAAGTGTCAGTCATCTATCTGTGTGTCTTGCGGCAGAACACTGATTTGTGATCTCCTGGTGTCACAAATCAAATGAGTCTTTCCAGATCTGAACAGAATTTTCAGCTCGTTTTTCCTGTAGCATTTTCACTGGAGAAGCTTCATAGTAACAACTCAGCTTTTTTCCTCCAAGAGGAATGTCTGTCTTTTGTTCTTACAACTTAAGCACATTGTTCTTTTATGAATGCCTTTTACATAAGTGCTGTGTGGGTTTTTTGTTTGTTTTTTAACTAAAAATTGAAAAAAAAAAAAAAAATAAAAAATCTCACATTAATTTGTAAAATTGCATTTGAACTTCCTAACAGAAGTTAGTCAGGTTGATGTGCAGTGATACAAAGCTGCAATTATCTCTATCTTTGTATTCCTGTGGGACTTCATTAAAGTGGCTTCTCTTCAGCTGCTTCTGTTTCCCAGCATGGGAAAGTTCAGGATTCAGCAGACACAACAAATACTTTTTTGTGTGCAGTATTTTATACCTGTGGATGGAACATTTAACCACCCTTTTTTGCTCTTCTTGTAGCAACAGGAGAATCTGCGTGAGTTCTGACAGACCTGCTAGTATTTAAACCTACTTGTTTGATAGCAGTGTAGTGAAAGTATCAACTGTTTTGCTGCATCAGCTCATTCCATTGCAATCAGCTAAAGACAGGGAGAGTTGCATCTCTGAAATGGCTTTAAACTGGTGTATTTCTAATATTGCTTAATACAATTTGACTGACATTTAATACTTTAACTCTTAAAACCTTATGCTGTAACAACAACTTTATGATGGGATAGTGTGTGTTTAAGCAGGCTTTCCTGGAGTTTTAGGTTTGATAATCAACCCTGAGGGCAAGTATTTAATACTTCAGATCCTCCAGGCTGTTAGTTGTGCATCATAGTAATATTGTCCTCTTCAGGTAGTGCTTTGTCTTTTCATAACACTTAAACTTTCTTTCATTTGACAATTTTATCTATCAAATCTAAGTTTGCGCCTTAGCACAAGACTGTAATAAAGATGCATTGGGTTATGGAAACAAAAACTGTCTGATGCTTGTACTTTCCACTGTGTAAGAACGTGTCAGTTGGGCACCTGGTATTTCAAGACCCTTTAAATGATTAAACTCCATATAATTCATATTAGATTTTTTTTATTTACAATTAAATGCTCTTTTTTTACTTACGTATTTTAGTGGGGCATAGTTCTTTTTCCATAGTGTATATGGTGATACCTTTGCCATCATTTAAGTGTTGAGTGCAAGTCAGGGAAAACGAATAGTTTATACATGCATTTGTAGCTCCTTGTTAAGAGAATGTCTTTTGAAGAGAATAATCTTAAGAGAATGATCTTTTGAAAATAATATGCTTAAGTTGCTGTCTGCAATTCACAGTACTCTGATGCCTGCAAAATTAATATGAACTATTATTCAATATTTACATTTAGAAATAGAGCTGATATGGGGTGGTCTATCCTAAATATTTTTCTTAAAAGAGAACATGTCAATATACAGATTTGGCAGCATGCAAATCCTGGCTTTTTCAGACTCTCTCAGCAAGGAGGAGGGGAAAAAAAATGTACTATGACCAGTGAGAATTAAATGTTATAGCGTTGTGCATTGTTTTGTTACATTTCAATGGAAGACAGGACTATATGAAGGATGACCCTAATTTTTTTTGCAAATAGGATTATCATCTGGGTTGAAGACAATGTAGAGCCCCCAGGGGAGCTGCCTATGGCAAATGTGTTAAGCAGCATATGTGAGAAACTCATTCGGCAAGTTCTAGTCCTAAGCAATTCCTTTCTTGCCTACATAATAATGCAAGGAATCTCTAAGTCATCACTTGAGAAGAAACTTTCTTTGGCATTTCTGTAACTTGCTGAGGATTCGTGTAAGTGAAATGCTCATATAGTAAAGGACACTTTCAGAAAGCATATGGGGAAGTAGGAAGGGGGAATGTGGTATTCTAAACTACTTATCCTCCCCTTCGTTGAGGAAGAGGGCAGGAGCATAGCGTGAATGCCATGATCTAGTTTCTCATCCATTTCAGTTAGATTGGGCCCCTTATGGTATCTTTCCTATAGTTAAAGTAATGAGTCATTCTTTAAGTTTGTTAGGAACATGAGAGAGCCCAGCTGTGTTTCCTTCCCAAAGGTTGGTGGGCATGATAAAGCTTGCACAGTACCTCTTCAGAGCCTTTTCATCCCTGTTCACACGTATTTGTTACCTGTATTTGGGGTGAAAAGCAGAATGGTGTGTGTTTATTCACTGGAGGGTTATAAAGTGAGTCCTGGTCTATTGAGTAAGTACTAGGAAAAAAAAAAAAAAACACTTAAATGGGTGTGTTTCCAAGAATCCTAAGGGGCCTAAGAGAGAGAGAGTGAGAGGGCATGCTGGCTTGGTAATTGATTGCTAGTATTAGAGCAGTGGGGGAATTCCTGAAGAGTTTTAATGGTCCGCTAAGAGTGTGAAAAGGTAAACTGGATGATTAGGGACCAGTTCCCATCTACAGGATGGGAATACAATGCTAGTGAACACAATTCTGTGGATAACATGCTTTTATCAATAATTGTCAGATTTATACAGGATCTTGGCATGCAAGCTTGTCTGATTAACTGTATCAGTACCCTGTTGCATATAATCCTAAACAAGTTATTGTGGTTCAGCTGCCTGGTGATAACAGTCTAACTGTGCTGTTACTATGGAGAATGTGAGGAAGCTTGCTTGTTTTTAACTGAGAGGGATAAAATAACTCCTAGTGTCCCACAGTATTGTATGATGCTGTGAAGTGAGAATTGTGTACAAGGATGGTAGAGCAGTTGATTTGATGATGATTTTCCTTATTCTTTAAGATTATTTTTTTACTTAATGATATTCTGGTATGAAAGATCAAGAAGAGAGAAATAGGAAGGAGCACTATGAGGTATTATTATCTTAACCATTGTCAGCTGGCTAGTAATTCATTTAAATACCAATAAATTATTTGGGAAACTTAAATTCCTGATCTGATTACTAATGGGGTTCCATAGAGGTAAGCAATTTCCCGCATTAAATATGTCATATGAAACAAAGCTAAAAAAAAGGCAACAAAAAAAAAGGCAACCACCCCAAAACCCAAACCCACAAACTTCATTTGACAAAACCTGTAGCAGCTCCAACTGTTGGAAGGGTAAATAAAACAAATGTGGCTGCATAGAATTGTCTAGATAGCTTGGTGATACAGGTTTTTTAAAAAAGACATGTTTGTAATCCAACTGTAACCAAAATACTAGCCAAGCTAAATATTCAGAGGATTTCAGTAGGGTCTGTAGCTATCGCAACAGGGACTGTATCTCGGAAAGCAGAGTTTTCTACAATCAGTAAAAAGGTGTAGTAGAATTCTTGGCTTGGATGGAAAGGGAAGTAGTAGCATTTTATAGTCTGTTGATGAGGCTGCTTAATGAAATACTGTGTGCAGTTCAGCTGTCAAGTTTTCAGAAGCATTTTGAAAAACTGGAGAGGATGCAAACAGGAGTTGCAGAAATTATTTGAAGGAGGGAACAGAGAGACTCTGACTTATAGAGCATCAAATGAAAACTGGCAGCTTAAACTTGCTATTCTACAAGTTACTCACCACAGCTACTTGAGAAACTGCCATTTCCATGGCAGAAAGTGGCTCACGAATTTGCTTCTGAACTGCAGCAACTGCCTAGCCATTTCAGCTTGCTGCTGCAGGAAAGCTGAAGCTCCTTGAACACTCTTTTGCTTCTCAAAGACTATTGAGCTCTGTTAGCATGCATCCTGCGGCTATGAAAATATGGGATACTAAAAGACATTCTGTTCTAGCAGGAGAATCAATAACAAGAGCTAGAAGCTGAAGCCAGACCGACTCAAATGGGAAGCTTTTTAGGAGAATAGTTAACAATTGGAGCAAGCTAGTAAGAAAGATGACTTTTAATATCTCGATGAAATCAAATTATCATGGAGCAGATTGAAAGATCTTAGCCAAACACGGTCTACTTAAAAAAATCAATACAGGGACAACTTGATGAAATTGGAAGATGTCTGGTATGGGGAAAATTGGAGCTGATAAAGAAATGATAATTAAGATTTTTAAACTCTGAATCAGAGTGCTCTTTGGAGAAATAGTGTTAAGTCCACAAAGGTATTTGGTTATTCTAAAGCAGTTGTTCACTGTTTTCTTTAAAGTCAGGGTGTGGGGTGAGGTAAGTTGTGTCACGGTAACTATGGTGTTGTCTTGAGAATGATGGAAAATGTTTTTGTGTGTTATAGTACCCACTGTTTGCAACGCATGAAATGTGGAGGGTAATGGATGTTCTAAAAACAAATTAGGGCTGTTTGTGAGTAAACGATGAAATTGAGAGTTCCTTTTTTTTTTAAGGTGTAGAAAATGATAGTGCTTACTGAGAAAGAGTAGTATCTGTGTATACAATGTGGACTGAAAACCTGGGAAACGTTAGTCTTGGAAGATTAAAGGAAGATACCAGCTTTATTGCCCATATGGGATTTGTAGCTTCAGCTCTGTCTGCAGAGGCATCATATTGCAGGGAAGGAGGTAAAAGCCGATGCCTTTGTGGATGTGGAGAAACCTTCTCAGCTGCCGGGGCTTTTTGTTTCTGGTGCTTCATTAGACAAAGCAGATGCCGTGCATCTTTAACAGAGTAGAGATTTAAGAGATGATTTGCTACGTTTATAGAGACTGAACCTCCTCAAACTGAAGTTTTTATTTAATCTGTGGAATTGTAGATTTGGAATGATACTCTATGTAGTGCAAAGAAGTGATTTATAGTCTATTGTAAACTTCGATTTATAGCTTCCGCCACAACTTTAAATCCCTGTGTTATCCCTAGTTGCTGACCTAACTTAACAGTCAGAGGGTGAATCTCTGGAGTGACAATAATTTTAAATCATTTGCCATGTACAGAAACTAAAAGGCCAAAATCAGCTACTTTGATAAAAGATGTTCTGAATTACTTATTATGTATAATAGCTAATAATAATAATAATAGAGGTTGATAGAGCAGGACAGATTAATGTAGTTGAAAAACCTTCTAGTTGTGAAATGTTTTCTACTTATTACCTCACTTACTAGGCTTTCTGTTAATGAATGAATGCCATTATCCCAGAGATTAAGTAAAGCATGGGAGAGTCAATACAAAAACTAATGTTTTTATAGGACAAGACATGCTGAGACAATAAGTTGTTCAAAGACACGTTGCAGGTGGTGAGTGCATTGAGTTACTGAGACAGACTAAACCCCTTCCTTACATGTTTATAGAAGAATTAAATAGGAGTTCCTTTACAGTTTTCTGAAAGTAGTTCTTCAAATATAGCCAACTATTTGTGTACAATCTGTAAATAAAAAGCATTCTTGTTTTGGTATTGCACTCTGTGTGGTCTGCACTTCTCCAACAATTCTGTTATTTAATTCTTGTTTTTAAGGATCAGTGAATCTGTACTAGCTTGTTGGGTGGTTGTTATGAAAGCTGATAAGCTTTTTTCAGTTATATTAAATGTAAATTTGAATACATTCTTCAATTATACTGACTTTGAAGAGATTATCTTTTTCTTTGGATTTCTGTTTATTGTATTTGCTCTAAAAATATGTAAGTTCTTAATTATTTATTTTTTTTAATCTGGCATTTGATCTGCATTGCCATTTTCATCTGTTGTCATTAGTCTTCCTGCTGGTTTTTGTAGCTTTACAGTTCATACTTTATGAAAAGAATCAATTGGTTTCAGTGCAGATTCCCACATTAACTATCCTTAAATGACTTTTTTAGCTCAGCAGAGTGGTGACTGATCAGTTTTTGCAATTTGATCTTTAATGGTCACTGTTTATTTTATTTTTTAAAAATGTATTCATGATTTTTTTTCTACTGTTGCTTGCATCTCATCATTTACTTGCAAGTTTGCTACAAAGAGTCCCTGTAGCTGCTTCCTAATTCACCCATACACAGCTGACT
Source organism: Rissa tridactyla (assembly GCF_028500815.1). Lineage (NCBI taxonomy): Eukaryota > Metazoa > Chordata > Aves > Charadriiformes > Laridae > Rissa > Rissa tridactyla. Next base: position 53,027,057 of record NC_071469.1, read on the forward strand.
TCACTTGCCATTTGTACATTCAGTGTGCTGAGGATTCCTTTGGATACCATCCAGATACTCCAAAAGTGTGATGGAATTTGACTAACATTTGACCCTAAGGCATGTGATTTCAATGTTTTTAATATGGTTTTTTTTCTCTCTATATATATGTAACTTACGTACATTTTCGTAACTTACACAATTTTCCAAATCGTGCAAAAACTGTCATTAGATATTTGATCAGGAGCACATAAAGTGCAGATAAGTGAAGGTAGGTGCAGAAGAAAGGGACAGTGCAATTTAGACGATTCTGGGAATGCTTTTATGTGGCAGCTCTCTGGAAAGTGATAATGGGGCTTTTTGGCAGAGGATTTGCAAAAGGGAATGTTTTCTTCTGCAGCATAATTTTTAAGCTGAAGTCATCAAAGCTCAGAAACTTTTATGAATGTTGGTCTGCAATACACAGCAGTTAGTATGTATTCGTTTCATGTGCTAAATAAGCTTAAAAACTGCTGTAATGTGAATAGCCAACAGACTAAGTTTCAGACCCAGCTGTGGGGATGCAAGAGGTTGCCCTTCAAACTGATTAGTCTGTTAAAAAGGTATTAAATGGTGGGTATCGGCTGGCTCAGCTCATGGATCCAAACAGGTTAGGGAACTTCTGCACAAACTGTTCCATTGGCAGCAGTTGTAGTCACGGGCTGCAAAGACTGAGTGAGTAAGCAGTAATCTCTTCAGCTGGATGCAAAATGTGTAGGTGTCTGTACCAGTGCTCTTTAACTGGCAATCTCCAGCTCACGTGCTGCCTGCGAGGGAAAACAATGAATGTCTCGCCAGCAGTCAAAAACATTAAACCTGGGGCAAAGTCTTTCAGAAGTTCACAGAGCTGTAACTGGAATGCAGTGTGGTGTCATACAGAGGAGTCTTTGTGGTGTGCTGCAGCATAAAGGAGGTTAAGAAATTAAATACTGGGGTTTGGGGGATTCGGGTTTTTTTTACCTACTTATTGGTAAACTTGTAAAATTGTGGATGGTGAGGTGGTTTGATTCTGAAACATGTCAAATATTGCTATTAAAACTCTTAGAAACATATATGTAAATGTAGGAATTCCTAAAGGTAAGCAATAATCTTGAACTAATTTATCATCTTTGTTATGGGCAGCCTAAAAAAGGGAGTTTCTCAGGTGGAGTGAGATTCAGAGCACTACCAGGAGAAAAGTTCAATGCAGTGAAGATTTTCCAACTTCTTAAAACCTGATTTAAACAAGTGATTTAAGAAATCAAGTAGTTTAAGACACCAAATTAAAAACATAATTCAAATTAGTTAATACTGCAAACATGATTAATTTTTATGTGAAGAACTTGGGGGGGGGTACTTGAAGTGCTTTTTTGCTCTATGTAATTTCCTAAGCCTTCTATATTCTCCACATAAATGTAGGCTGCTTGATATTCATTATTCCTAATTAAAACTGTGCCGTATTTATGCTGGGACTGCCAAGTGCATTGTGTCACTGTTTAATATTGTTTCTCAACGTTTGTTTCATTCAATGTAAAACCCCAAATCCCATGCGTCACTGAGTACTAGTCTGTACTTTTCATAGAAATAGTGACATACCCCATAATTTTGCTATTGCAACTGTAGTCTTGTGCTGTACCTTTAAAAACAAAAAAGTCTTTTTGACCATTTGTTCAGATAACCTGGGCCTTATTAAAGGTACGTACAGAAGAAATGTGTTAATACAGGACGGAGCTCTGCTTTGCTTATTTCTGAGAGCGCCTGTGTGTGTGTTTTGGGGAGGGAGGGAAACAGGTCATATCAGTGGTAAAATCACGTTGTATGAAGTGCATAGCTTTTGATGAGCTGTTCTCTTATCTAACATTACATATGAATATAAAGCAAGTTGCCTGTAAAGCTGGCTTTAAATTTTAATAAACTGCAGAAGAGATAAGTGGTAACTTCTGGCTATGAATGCATCTAGCGCAGGTTGCTAAAACCAAATTCCAGTATTATAAATTTTAAAACAAATCTTTGTGGCTTGAATTTTTAAGCTGGCATGATAGATTTAAATTTTAGGGACATAAATTTTCCTTCCTCCCTTCTGTATGAATCAATCTTACTGAAAAATGACAGAAGATGTGAATTTGAGAATACAATGAAAATAACAGGAACTGAGACCAATAGAGGCGACTAATCCTCTAATTACTTTCTCTGAACACTGGGAATTGTGCTGCAGAATATCCTTCAGTACAATCTAGAGTAAGCTAAATTTATTCCATTCCAAAGCTATAGAGGGAGGGATTTTGCTGCCAAATCGGAATAGTAATGGGCTGTGGTGGTCTTTATCTGATAGTGAAGTGAAACAGATGTGGCTACTCTGTCTGTCTACAGCCTTGAATTCTCCCGAGTGTTAATTTCCTGGGTGTTGATTGCCCTGACCTCACCCTTTCGCACCCTGGGTTTTGAAATTTAACTAGGTGATCAGGTAGATAGAGCACTCTGCTCTGGGGGGGCTGCGAAGGTTGCATATTTGCAGCAGTGACTGTTTATGTTGGACTGATCTATAAAAATTCTCTTTGGCTCCACTCCAATATCAAAGCTGTTTAGTGGCAGACGTGACCCATATTTTGGCTTAAGCGCTCTCAGATGGTTCTTTTGTACTTGCTTTACTCTGTAGTGTACTGTTGATAGTGACATTTTCCCCATCTGGTATTCCACACTGGAGTTAGTAAATAGATGAAGATGTTGAAGTTAAATACCTGGCTTTCAGTTGAACCTCCCTGTGCTACTATTGAATGAATTTTGTGAACGTAGCTGTTAGCTTGGACTGTAAAATTTTTGGAGTGGCAGCCAGGGACAAACCATTCTGATAAATGAATTCTGAATTTGGTTGTTAATGCTTTGTTATAGTTCTGGTGGGTGACTGAGGTGAGATACGTACTTGTTGCCTTCTTACTGTCTTTCTCAATTTGCAAGGTGGAGAGGCAGTGCTAGTTACTGCGTACTCCCAAACATGTGCCGTCTCCTGTGTGAAGAGATGGTCTGTTTTTTTTTGTTTTGGTTTGGTTTTTTTCCCCTGGATAATTTAAAAAACCCAAAAAGTCTGGGAATCGGAGCCAGACTTGTTTTCAGTTCTGTACGGATTCAGAGACGGCACTGGAGGGGCTTGCAGTCACTTATGTTTTGAAATGAGCTTGGCAACTGCACATATAGTGAAGAAAGCTCCTTGCTTCCCACTTGTTAGCAAGTTGATTTTTCAACTCCTGTGCAGCAGCATAAATCAGGATTGCACTTTCACTGCTGTTTAGTGTGTTATCTTGTTGACTTAAATCACTTAAGTAGCTCAGTTAAACAGAGTTCAAACACGGAATGTGTGCATTTTGAAATATACTAAGTTTTGTATAAGGAATGTGAATATGTTCTGAACTCTACCAGGAGTAGAGCTTGGTGATATGTACAAATAACTGGAACAATTAGAATTGCTTTCGGGCCTCTTCTATCGAAGAGTGCTTTCTATCAGCTATAGTGTGAAGTCTAGAAAGCAACTTCTGTCCTTTGTTGGGCTTTATAAAGTGTAATTGCTTTCTATGAGCACTAAATGGCTTTTTGGAAAGAGGAAGTTCACTTTTTTTTTCCTCTTGAGATTTTTTTATGCAGCTGCTTAACAGGTCTGTTAAGGTAACTGTCTGGAGAGTCTTTGGCTGTCTTAATATAAAATTGATTTGTGTCAGAGTGGATTTATGGTTTCTGGAAGCTCCAGAATGATATGCAGCTTTTCATCCTGTTATTGTGCGCTCTCCTTTGGCAGGCAGGCTTAGATTGGTGCTCATGGGTGCTTTGATTCACGGAAGCATTCACTGCTGATGTGCCGAGTGTACAAATCTTTCAGTCTGTGTATTGATAGAAGCCCTTGAGGGGACTTTATCACTGTATTTTTTGTTGTCTGGTTTTTAGTTAAGGATTCTAATTTGTGTCTATTTTGTGTGCTTGGCATACCCAAGTACATAAGTGTAGCCAGGCATCTGCTGCTTTTGTTCCTGATGTATATAAATGAATTGTAGACTGTTGGCACCAGAATGTTCAGCTACAAACGCTGTTGCATCCTTCTCTAATTACTGATATTTTTGTGGGTGTATCAAGAGTTTTGGGGGATGTGCTCCAGCTGCAGTGGCAAAATCATGTTTATGCCTTCATGTTTAAATTTATGGGCTTCCAGAAGAAATGCTACCCTTAGTGAACTAATGCCAGGAGTTAAGAGGTCAGAAGTTTTGCTTTCAGAACGTCACACATCATACGTGATCTTAGTACTGTAAACAACATATTCAACACAGCTCTTGGTATAGTAGGCTTTTTTCCAGTCAGCCATTTAGTCTCTTTCTCCCTAAAGTGACTGTAGCTGAACTGTCTCTTGTGCAAAGTCTCTTTTAGTAGACTGCTAGTCTCTACAGCTTCTCTTGCTTTTAAACAAGAAGATTTCTTAGACGCCTTTACTCTGGGGAGATGAGGAGAATCAGCTCCCCTGTACAAAGGTAGTAAGCCTCAGTACTACCGAAGTCCTAGCAGCATGTCCAGGATCAGGAGCTCTCAGCAGAGCTCAGCTGCTTATCTCTTCTTCTTCCCCATTTGCAGATATACTGAGCGTTTAAGGTTCTCTATGTATTGTAAGAGATCTTGTTCCAAAGCAGTATCCTGGCAGGAATACGTTCAACATTTTGGTCCTACTTTTCTGGGCTGTGTTGCTTCCTTTTCACAAACGGCTATAAAATACTTCGCAAAAAAGCTTTGCAAATTCATGCCCATGTGCATTTTTCATCTAGATAGTGCTATGACTGCATGATGGGCTGAAGCTGAAACAGGAACAGATGTGTCTTCCAAAAAGTATCTTAACTGTTCGGTTGTAATCTGTATCAACAGGTACATGTAACTCTAAGCTGTAATACAGTGGGTGGATGTCTATATATTCTTTAGTGATCAGCTGAGATAATGCAAAGAAAATACCTTGTGAAGTAAACGAGAAGTTGTAGTACAGCTTTTTCTTTTTTTGTAAAGTATGAATAAATTATTGTTGCCTACCAATACATGAACTGCAAAATTTGGAGGAATATGAACATACCGATAGTCTGAAACAATTGTTCAAAAATCAGTTACGGTCACATATCAAACAAATGAAACTCAGTGCAGGACAGTGACAAACATATATGTCTCCTGGTTTCCAAAGCAGGTGAAATGTGTCCTCAGCACAGGACTACAGCAGGCAACTCCGGAGCAGTTGCAATAGAAAGTGCAGCAGCAATGTGCAGGCAGTAATTTGCCCAAAGGAGGAGCATTCTGGAGTTTGGAGGTAAATGATTTATGCTGTGGGTAGCTGATGATCTGACACTGCCGCAGCTTTGTGTTATGCCTCTGAGCTGTCTCTAGCTCCAGTCTGCTTGGGGGAGGAAATGTAGCAAGCTGACTAAAGAAAGAAAACTACAGGCTTGATTTCAAAGATGGATGAAAGACCACTTGCAATAGAACATTACTGAACATGGATGGAAGGAAATGGAAAGGGAAAACAAAGGTTTTAGGGGTTAGCAAAACTAAAAGATGAGATTAGGAGGAAAATGATTCACAGGTTAGGTAGGTAAAGTGTTGATTCACAGCCACCAAATATTTGTGATTTACAAAGAATTCCAGAGCTACTGTGTCATATAGCGATGTCTGTTAGTATAAACTGCACCTATTTTGAGCTGCTTTTAATACTTTGAATGAAGTGGACCAACTTGGGTTGCTTTACGAGAGCTGGTCAGGAGTCCTAGGTATGAGGTAGGACTTGGGTCTAGTAAGTGACTGCAAGAATGATGGTTTTGGCCACCTAACTTTAGTCTGTGCAGTTTAGTCAACACCCACTTTGCATTTTTGAAGATGGGTTTTGAATACTTACTTGTGTGCAGTCTGTCAACCCCAGCCTAGCTTTACCATAGCTTATCTAGAAATACTTTTATGTTGTTGCCTCCTTACTTGTTGCAGTACTCAAAATAAAGAATTACCAGAATAGCATAATTTGATGCCCCTTCTGGAGAAAGGGTGGCGTGCGCTGTATTGGCTGGTTGTCTGAAATTGCACACCAACACAAATCCAGCAAATGGAGCAAATCATTTCACATCTGCCTATTGTGTTGATAAATGGTAAATTGCTTGAGTAGTAGCTCACAGTCTCACATGTACACTTGTAGCAGATGGCTTTGATGTATGCAAGAGACAAATGTGTGGTCCCTTCTGTCCCCTCCTCCTCAAATCCCCGAGCTCAGCGTGAAAGGGTACATGAGAACAAACTTGTGAATGCTTTGAAAGCCATAAAAGCTTGAAGTGTAAACAAACTGGAGTATATGCTGAAATTGTTTTTGCATAGGCACTGAGCCAGTGTACCATGAGTTTCAGGGGTTGATTTGCATTCAGCGGATGAAGAGGGGTGGCCTGCAAGTTACGTACATCAACTCATTTATTGTAACTGGGATCGCAGACAGTGCCATATACACATAGTGTTGAACTGTTTCTTTAAATGTCAAGTATCTGTTGTCCAATTGCTTGTTACATGTGCATTTTTAACTTTCCCCCAGTCTGTTAGTGCTTGGATCGTTTAACAGGGGAAGAAAACTATCTGAAACTGATAAGGAATTGGTAATTTTTTTTTTTTATAGTTAAAGGATGTTTTTCAGAAGGCAAGCATTGCTCTATTCAGTTTACCATATAATGAAGAAAAAGAATTTGCCTGTAGATAGCTGCAGCATCAGTATGTGTATTAAAAGTTTTTGTCAGAAATGCTCACTAAGTGCAAAAATTAATTTCTTTATGGTGGCATATTCTCTTACTTTACCTGCATTTGCTGACTCGTGGTCTCTTTTGACCGCTTCCTAGCACTCGTTTCATTGTCAAGAGAATGCTGACAACTGAAATGTTAGAGACAGACAAGGTCTTAGCATTGATATTCAAAAAATGTGTGCATAGATGTTGTTGCAGTTCTAATTTAGACACTTGTTTATAAGGGAAGGAAGGAAGACCATTGAAGGATGGGCTTGTACGGAGCTGTGCAGGAAGCAGATGCAGACTTGTTCAAGAGCTGGGCCTGTGATTCAGGTTGGAACAGTTGTTTCAGCCCCTCCTGTAAGCGTATAAAACCATAAGGTTTACATGATAATGTCTCTTATTTTCTTTGCAAAAGGCTAGAGGAAAATTACATATAATAGCTGTATCAGTAGCCAGAGGTCAATGTAGATTTTCAGTGTTACTGAAATTTAGCGTTACAAAAGCAGTAATTCTGGTCAATTACTGTTGGGTTTAAGTTGAGACAGAGTAAAATTGCAAGCAGGCTTTAGTTAATGGTATACAAATTGACATTTGTTATAATCTGTTGGGAAACTTCTGAAGTGGACATGCTTTCTGATGGCAGGCAAAATGTCACTGTGTCATGATCGTGAGCTGTTTTTGTGTTTTCTTATGGTAACCTAATGTCTGCTGGCTCTGGCAGTCAGTCTGTCCAAAAATCCAGTGGAAATGTGATGTGTTCCTCGCTTTAAAAGGATTCCTTCCTTGCTAGCTAAAGCTTCCTTTCTCTTAAGTTGCAAGATCTTTTGTTTGATGACCCTGAGTGTTGCTTGTGTTCTCTTTTTATAAAAGAAATCGAAGGCCGGCGGCCAAGTAAGAAAGCATTTAACTCGTGAAGCCACTGCTGTCATTAATTTTAAACACGTCAGTGTGGTGTCGGTCAGCTTGACTACCAACAAAGAAAACTAAAGTGTTCCCATAAATCATTTTATTGTCCTAATCCAACCTAATTAACTAAACTAAAAATCCTGTTCTAATGGAGCAGCCCTTCCTGTGAGACATCTGCCCCTCTCTGTTAATGGATTTTAGCCTCCACTTCTGCTATAGTGGAGAAGAATTGGTAACCAAAGTAACGTTAAGTCCCTCTCATGATCTTTGGGGAGCTAGCTAGGCACAAGTGAACTGTGAAGTTTAGATTTCCAAATGCAGAGCTCTCTTTCTTGCTTTTCTTGGAAACATTGCTTCCAGACCAAAGGAAAGTGGCAAAATCTCCATTTCTAGAAGTGGATTAGACCTGCTCCCTGCAAGCCTTGTGAGCAGCAGCCTAAAGGCTGTGAGAATTTGGGGATCTGCTTCTTTAGTTCATTGATGCATGCATTATACAGAAGGTTTGACCTAATAGTGTTAAGTTAACGTAGTCATGCCGTGAGCTCCTGACCTGTTCTTGAACTCTCGGGCTGAAGATGACGAAGGGAAATGAGCAACTTTGTCAGCGTGCGGGAGAGTGCTGCGGCACACCAGAAGATGCTGCTAGATAGGGAACATCTGGCTGAGGGTGGATATAAAGTCTGTGTAGTAGATAAATGTCGAATCTTGTAATAAAACAATTAGTGTCATTTTGGGGAAACAAAAAAAAAAAACCCAACAAATTACCCCTGTGTACTTTGCAAGCCTTTCTTCATGTTTGATCCTTAAGTCAGAATGTTTGCTATAGCCTTGTTTCTGTTGTTGGTCAAAACAGTGTCTTATTACAGAAGACAAATTTTAAGAATATACACTAGTTCATCATTGTGTGCAAAACAGGAGCTTTCAGAGCTCTCCAAGAATAGCCCATAAAAAAGGAGTGCAAGGAAAACGTGGGGTTTCTTGTTGTGCTTGGATAAATCCAATACTGGTATAGTTAGCCTCCTGAAAAAGAATTCCATCTTAGGTTGGATTATTTGACAGGCATTTTGTGTGCTCCTGTAAAAGGGGTGGTCTGCTGTTGTTTTGCCTCCTTGTGGCTTGCCGGTCGATAAGGGCACTTCTGGAGATGTTTGACACTAAGGTTTGACACTAATCTGTCGTTGTACAACAGAAAACAGTTAAAGTTTTTCAGATGTACTGACCTTTCTGCTTGTTTCCAGGACAGCAGCCGCTTACACTATCAGTGGTTAGAGGGGAGGTGGCACTCTCAGTGAAGTGGTGTCACTCAGTGCAGTGCATGCTCCTACGTAACGCTGTATGTTTGCAAATGCAGTGGTTGTGCATCGCTGCCAGTCCGTTGGGCCTATGTCTTGTCTGGAGATTATCTTTTTTTTTAAGTTTTGTGTTCCCTCTTTTTTTTTTCCTGTATCTTTGCAAAAGAAGGAGAGTACTAAGAAATACTATGTTTTTAAATGAAACCTTTGTGTATCCTTATTCCCCTTATCTGCAAAGTGTTTTTATATGTGGGATGAGGGAATTCTACTTTCTCACCTCTTGAAATGGTGGTAAAACTGCTAGCAGCTACCTCACCAGGGGAACGAGTGGAGAGCAAAGAATTCGGGTGGGCTGGGATGTTCCAAGGGCTGGCTGAGTTACAGCGTTGCTGCTGGGAAAACAGTCTCTATTTGATCTCAGTTCCTCTGAGACCTGACAGATTTGTAAGCCGCAGCCTTTAGCTGCTGCTTTGATTGTGAGTGCAGAGTGCTAGAACGAGGTTTTGTTCTCAAAACGGAGAGAAAGGAGCAAGAATTAAAAGTGTGTGTAAGGAAGCAGGGAAAAAACCAAAGCCAAGTGTAACCCCAGACAGCAGGAAGGATATAACTGAAAACTTGAGATACTAGTAAAGTTTAAAGATATAAATAAGTAAATAAGCTTGCTCAGGCCTTATTAGCATGGGGGTGAGATAGTGGGCCTTCAGATGCAGCTCCTTTCAGTCTCTGATAACATAGGGCAGTTTTGATGCACCTAAATCACTAGAACACAAATCCCAAGGCAGTGGGGTTAGCTGCAGGGTTTACTTTGCGCGATGGGGAGGAGAGGAGCCTTCCTGTTAAACTGGCTCAATGTATAGTGAGGCTTGAAGCTGTTGCATGCTGTTCTCCAACTTCAAAGCCCTATAGAGACGGATGGATTACTGTGCAAACACGAGCTCTGCCTTGGAAAGATGCTGGGGAAATGTGTCCCTTCATGCCAAGTGGAATATGGCACCTCAGGATTCCCTTGTTGCTTCCATATGGCATATGGACTTCCTAAAATCCCTCAGCCCCAATGTGGACATGGAGTCACTAGCAGTGGAATTATTCTGGAAAAATCTCTTGCTGCTGTTATTTGTTCCCTCTGTTCCTCTGCACGGTTTTTGTCAGTTAGTCTCCACTTTGCTATCTGTTTCCTCCAAAGGGAATTACTTGAATTCAGCAGTTTGAGACAGTTAACCATATAAAACAAACTGTTGTGTAGGCGGCGGAATTAATCTATCCTGTATCTCTCCACCAGCATTCCTGCTGGACAAGAGATGGCATATGCTATCGCCAGTCTGGAGCCACGTTTCTGATTTGTTTGGCAGAATAAGGCTATATGTGTTAGCAAGGTTTTTCCGGCATTTGTTTCCGTTGGGGTCTAATTTTAGTTGGTAGGGTTTTTTTTCCCCCCTATGTTCAACTGATGATTTTCATTAAACTTTTAAGAACCTAAAAACTATGAGAAAACTCTCTCAAACTAAGGTGAAGTTGGCCCACACGCTCAAAAGTTTGGTTGACTTTGTGAGTACAAACTTTGAAAATAAGTACTATTGCTTTGGTGGATCTTGGCAGCCTTGGGGTGGAGGTGAGGAGATAGAGGTGCTCAGTTCTTGTTCTTTTTGTGTTTTAATTCCTACCTGGAAGGTGGAGATGGTAGTGTCCAGCCTGAAACTCTGAAGTCATCTGCTAGAACTTGTGATGCTGCCATATGTCTTGCGAGGGTCAGCGCTTTTCTCACAACTTCAGGTACCACACTAGTGCAATTATGTGACAGCATCAAGGGGTTTTGGGGGGGAAATCCTACTGGCAGAAAAAGAATCTAGAAATTTGAATGGTAAAAGCAGTAGAAAGGCAACCTCAGTATCTTGGTTGCTACAAACCAATTTCAAGGGGGTTGGGTGAATCAATCTCCAGACATTTTTGGGACTCGTGGTGTGGTTCCGTAGCTCCTTAAGCTGTCAAAATCCTTCATGATTTTGCCTATAACTGTATTCCACTTACCATACTGTTTTATTAAGATATTTACCTTTCACTTGTCTTAGTCATTGTGAATAGTTCATAGTTCTTCCGTTTTGTGTAGCTCCTGAAATACTGTTGTTACCTTTTTCTTTACTTGGAAGTGGCCAATTGCTTTGGGACCAGCAATTAAAATGCCTGTAAAATGTCTTTGAATTGGAGCAACTGTTGGTGCTGAGCAGACTGTGAAAACACACAAGTTGAAACATTTCTTATAATGTTCTTAGCTTTTTGAAAAACGCTTACACAATTCCAGGAAATTAAATAAGGTATTTCACACTGAAAATAACAGGATTTAAATAGTGGCAAACAAAGAGGAGGGGAGCTAAGATGAGGAGGAAGAATTGGAAGGGGAAAGGAACATGCACAGGAAAGAAAAAGATTATGTTCTACCCTAATATTTCAGAGGAGATGCTGACCCTGGTCACCCTAGTGGGAATTATTAATGTGTCTAAGCCCTAAGTTCTGCAGGCATAAGACATGACCTTACTAAGTAATTCTGGAAGGAATTCTAAGGAATTCTGTCTTCCATTGTATCCTCAGCTGCAACACAATTTTGTGGAAACGAATGAAAATTTTGTGTGTGAAAGCTATTGCTTTCTAATGTTTGAAATGATGATATCTGATAATATGAATATAAGTTGATTATTGCCGTATTATGCTTAAAATTCAGGGTGTAAGGGTCTCTTGTTCGTCAAGAGAGGTCTCTTGTTCGTCGTCTCATTTATATTGCAGTAAGACCTGAGACCTGTAATAAGACCTGCTCAGGGCTCAAGATCTGCTTGATGGTTGTCAAACATTGAGAAGCTCTTGATACATGGTTTGGCCCTGTGGTTCAGTGTCCTAGCAGGTCACAAAGTGTTAGTGACTTTGTTTGAATTGCATCTCAAGATGCTGTTTTTTCTTGCAACAAACTCTGTGCCAGCATAATGGTTATTACAGAACACTGTAAATTTAAACTGGGAAACTTAGAATCTGCGTACTGCTGATTACCAACTATGTTTACCTCACTTCTCAGGTGTTGTTACAACTGTTGGAACAAAATCAGGGAAACTAGACTTTATGGCTTGAAGTTTTGTTAAAAGCTTCATCGTAGGAAAAAAAAAAAGTACGGGAAGAAACTGGGAAAGGTCATCTTGCCCCAGTCCTTTGTCTCCAGGTATTATCACCTAAGCCTGAATCTTTACCAGGTGTTGGCACTGCTAAGAGCTTTCAGCAAGAGGCATGTTCTAAAAGTAGTCTCTAATCTGTTGCTATAAATGCATGAGGCTTACAAAAAAGAAATATTCCGTTACGTTTTTTTCAATAATTCTGTATCAAATACTTTTACTAAACCTTAGTAGGCTTTTCGTATGCACATAGGTGTTTTTAGTACCTCCAACATTCAGTAAGACTTCTTAATGATTTCTTTAATAATTGATCATTTGGGATCATTTAGACTTTTGTGAGAGATGACAGACAGATGAGTAGAGTATATTTAGTTACTTAGTTTAATCATCCCTATCTGTGAATTTTGTAGGTGAAGAGCAGCATGAAGGAATGGAGATAGCGAGGGACCCTCTTCTAGAAAATTACCCTCCCTTAGCAGAAAACGGGAAGAAGCATTAATTAACCTATTAATTCAATACTTAAGTGTCTGCAAAGTGTTTTCTGAGCCATAATAGTCATTACCTTACATAATTGTGTGCAGTTATATGGACCTTGTATTTACATCTGTTTTCCTGTTAGCCAACAGATTTAGTTTCTCAGCTTGTTCCCCCCTGTCCTGGAGCTTTTACTAGTGCATTTACATTGTACAGCTACTGCAATTACACTTTGACACCGCTTAATCATTTGAAGTGAATGTTAGTCTTGAAGCTTGTGAAACGATCATCAGTGCCACAAGGATTTTGTGTGCTGAGTCTCAGAGGTTCTGGAAGGATTGCCGTACCCCTTCTTGGGGGTCTCTGCTGCAGCAACCGCGCCGTGTGTTTACTTATCAAGGAAAACTCATTCTCACTCTTTCTTTCTGCATTTGGGCTGCTCCTGTGTTGGGGTTATGTCTCTGTTCTGTTCTCTGAAGTAGTTTCTGGACTAGTAAAAAGATAACTGGGCTTTTTGAAAAGGACAACCTAGAGATGTAAACCTGGGAAGTCTTAACAAGTAAAGAATTCAGTCTTAGTCAGACACAGTGGAGTTGTCCTTTTCTAGTCTTGTTTTAAATACCGTTTAATCTTTGATGCTATATCCATAGTTACAGAGTTCAGTTTCTTTTGACAGGTAGTAAGAAGTACCCTTTAATGAGGTTGAAAGTGCTTGCTCTTTGTCACAATTTCTAAAAAATCACTAGGCTCTTCCTGATATAAGTAAAAACCTACTCAACTGTAATGATATCCCTCAAATCCTGGCACTTTTAACTGGAAATCAATTGTCTTGCTCACTTGCTTTAAAAAAACAAACAAAAACCCGAAGAATCCTAAACACCGAGTCTTTGCTGGGGTACAAGTTCCTATGAGGGATAGGAATTCAATATAATTTCAGAGAGAAAACCATGTGTTTGGAATCTAAACTATGAAAATGATAGGTACTTCTGAACTAGAAACAAACAAGTGCAGCTTGGGGTTTTCCATTTAAAAAAAAAAATTCTATTGTATGTGTTTACCCAGCCTTGTAATAAAAACTTATGATACGCTGCTTTTTCTGATCCTAATAAAGGTGTTTATATAGTGAAATGAATTTGATTATAATATTTATGTGAAAGCTGTGTGTAAATAGACATATTTTTTTTATTCAACAGGCAATCAGCTGTAAAGGTCAGCACAGTATCTCCTACACATTATCCAGAAACCAGACTGTTGTAGTGGAGTATACTCATGATAAAGATACAGACATGTTTCAGGTAAGACGCTATGCAATATGTGTATTGTTTTTAAAAGCAATGTATGGAACCACAGATCTGGATTGATGGGCCGAGGCCAATAGTATGAGGTTCAACAAGGCCAAGTGCCAGGTCCTGCACTTGGGTCACAATAACCCCATGCAACGCTACAGGCTTGAGTAAGAATGGCTGGAAAGCTGCCTGGTGGAAAAGGGCCTGGGGATGTTGGTTGACTGCCAGCTGAATATGAGCCAGCAGTGTGCCCAGGCGGCCAAGAAGGCCAACAGCGTCCTGGCCTGTATCAGAAACAGTGTGGCCAGCAGGACTAGGGAAGTGATCGTGCCCCTGTACTTGGCACTGGTGAGGCCCCACCTCAAGTGCTGTGTCCAGTTTTGGGCCCCTCACTACAAGACAGACATTGAGGTGCTGGAGTGTTTTGAGAGAAGGGCAACACATCTGGTGAGGGGTCTGGAGCACAAATCTTAAGAGGAGCAGCTGAGGGAGCTGGGATGGTTTTTTTTCTGGAGAAAAGGAGGCCGAGGGGAGACGTTACCACTCTCTACAACTACCTGAAATAAGGTTGTAGTGAGGTGAGGGTTGGTCTCTTCTCCCAAATAAGAAGTGATAGGATAAGAGGAAATGGCCTCAAGTTGCACCAGGGGAGGTTTAGAATGGATATTGGAAAAATTTCTTCACTGAAAAGGGTTATCAAACATTGGAACAGGCTGCCCAGGGAAGTGGTGGAATCGCCATCCCTGGAGGTATTTAGAAGACAGGTAGACATGGTGCTGAGGGACATGGTTTAGTGGCAGTTTTGTCAGTGGTAGGTTTATGGTTGGACTTGATGATCTTAAAGGTCCCTTCCAAGCTAGACGATTCTATGATTTTATTCTTCTGGGTATTCTCTGTGATCCATGGAACTTTTATGGTTGAATCTAGTTGTATTAATATGGGAGCATTTGAAATTTTGCATCCTCTGCTCTTATCAAACCAACACCAGTATCTGTTAGTATCCCTACCGCTTTTACTGTACTCTGCTTTTTCTACAAGGACAGTGTAGCAACTGTACTAGTAGTACTAGAAAGAAATGTGTGCTGTGTTTGGATTCATGAATAAGCACAAGAATACACCCCCTCACCCTCCAGTTCATCACATAGCTGGAATAAAAAGGAAGTGGATATAGGAGTAGGACATGGAATGGGGAAGGAATAAGGTAAAAGCAAAGGTAGGGAGGAGAATGTGGGAGCTGTGCACTAAAGGAGAGAGACTGGTAATGGAATCATAAAGAAAACTGTACGTGAAGGGTATGCAAATATATCAAATGGTGTAGGGGACTGTGCTGAGTTTCTCTAAGCTACCTTCTATCCAACATATTTTCACTCTCCCATATATGCATTTGTGTTTTTCTGCATTATCTAACATTCTGGTAACCTAAGTTATTTTCTTGTGCAGCGCTTATTTTTAATTCTGTACAAACTTAAACCTCAAGCTCAGAGGAAAACAAACACCCACAACCTCTTCCAATCCAGACTAATCAGGTCTGTCTTGTCAGTGACCTCTGTAATTAAAGCATCTTATCATGAATTATCTCTCCTCATTCAGTCATTCATATTTAGAAGGGTCAGCAGTTGAGCATTGTTGACAGAAGAGGAAATGGCTCTGTCAATATGAAAGTGTTTTTTCTTCATGTGGCTTCTGTTTTTTTGCTGTATATAAAAAATTTTCCTATTGTGACTTTGGAACAACTAGGCCCAAATAGGTATTGATAAAAACCAGTCTTGTTCATGTGGTGCTGCATGAACAGGTAGTTAGAAAAGGGTCACACAGCAAGAGTGAACTGAAATAGGTTTTTCTATGTTAACTAGTAAAAGAAAAAATGTAACCCATCCTTTTGGGTTACAGTGTGATACTTGTTTATCTCTGCCAGATGCTTTTGTGCCTTGAGTGAAACTTTTTCTGTATGTAAATTTTGAAAAACCATTTTTGAAAGCTGGAATTTTTCCACTTGTATATACCAAAAAATGAATAAAGAAGAGTTGCAGAACAGCTGCTTTTCTGGCCATATTGTATAGACAGCTCTTTTCTTGATTGCATAATGTCCTAGTGGTGGTTACAGCTTTTTCTTGGGGGGCATATTGATGAAGAATTAGGTAGGTTGAGGTGCTTAGCTGTCACTCTAATGAAATCTAGCAGCCCCAGGTGAGGAGATACAGCATAGGCAAAGCAGTGCTCCACAGACCGCAGTTCAAGTGACCCTTGTTTAAGGCAGTAGGTTAAGGGAGCTAATTAAGGATGCTTTGGATCTAAACCAGGGTTTTGGCTCTGAGGAATGAGCTGATTAAGCATAGCGTAGCCCAGGTAACAATGCATCTTCCTCTGCTCCCCTTTGAGATTCACTGATGCACAGTAGAGGAAAAATTTGCACTACCCAGTGCCCTGAGAAAGCCTGGGCTGCCCTGCCTGACCCAGAGACCTGCTGAGCTTCCGTGGCTGGCACCGGAGTGCACATCTCTTACTGCCACTTGACAAGCATAGATCATGCTTTCTCCTTCCAGCAGCTCTCAGATGGCTGGTGAAATGTCATAAAAGCCCTAATTTTGGCCCATGTACTAGTTCACCTGTCAGAGGCTGCTTAGTTCAGGCAATTATCTGCCACACATCTGTTGTTACATGACTGGTTTGGCTTGTAACAGGTCAAACTATCCAATCTTAATAACAATAAAACTTTTTGAGCTGAATCTTGTGTTGGTAGAGTGGCTCAGTCCTTTTGGTGTCCCCTGAAAGGGCTGATGTGTCAGGGTTAAAGCTTCCGTATTGCTAAAATTTCTCTTTTCAGTGCAGTCTGTTTCTTCTGTCTTGAGATGTGTAGGCTGTCATGCTGTGACTTGCTCTCAACTTCACCTCGAGCACTGTGTCCTGGTTTGTGTTTCCGCTCTCTGTAGCTGCCTTCTGAGAATTGCACTGTAAGCACTGGCCTAGAGGGGCTGACAGCTGTGAGAAAGGGAAAAGGAAAGTCTGTTAGGCTCTGGCAGTATTTTGCTGCTGAAGAAATGCCACGTAGCTGCTGAAGAGGCTTCCGTTATTTAGATAAGCCATTAAGTTTTAATTATTCTCAGTAATCTTATTGTAGGAAGTCAGAGGAAAAGTTACTTGAGGCCTTGTGTTGTGCAGATCTGTGAACATGATGGCAAATTCCATGTTGACTTTATTGATGCATGGAGTAAAACCTTACTGCTGATCAAGCATCACTTGGATAGACAGTCCTTGGAGTTTGCTGTTTTTGTTTCAAGTGTGTCTTCCTGGCTTTTGTAGAACACTGGCAAAGATGAGAAAGCTGAAAAGGGAAGGATAATGCCTGGACTGCAGGATTACCTTGAGGCTTGAGACCCCTTCTTGGCTGCTGATAACATGTATTATCTTGGGCAAATCACTTAGTTGGTTTTTTGGGGGTTTTGGTTGTTTTTTTTTAATCTCAATCTTCCCCTCTGTAAAATGGGCTAGTAGCACTGCATGACTTCACTAAGGAAACCATAGTAAGGAGTGGGATAAGCTTGGAATGGTGGTGGTTAGTACCACCTTAGTCACTGGGACCTGAAATAGGGAAAAGAGAGAACAGAGTTCTTGCTTTTTCTTGGCCAGGGTACCATTTCTAACCTGTGAGGTCTGAATCCATTGGGCTAGAGCTGATTTCCTGTGAAAGTGTGAGGGAGATCCACAGTTGACCAAAAAGCTGTCACCTTTTTCCTTATTCCACTTTGAGTCTTTAGTCAGTTCTTTTCTTTGAAGGAAAACGTGAGAAAAGTTGTGTTGGTGACTTGTATTGTGCAATTTTTCCAGAAACAAAAGTTTGAAGACTGCAGACCCACAACAGCTTCTTTGTTTATGCTTTCCAAGCTTATAACCAAGAAGCATGAGTAGATGTTTATCAGAAGTGAGGCACATATGGAAAATGTGAAGGTACTATACAAAGGGTGGTAAGAAGATTCCAGAAGGCATTGAAGAGCAGCATCCAGGCTGTGTAAATACCAATTTTCTTGACATCTTCGGTAATAAAATGACAATATTTTCATGCATATAACAGTTAATAAGTGGTTTAAATCACCATACATGTACTCTACCCACCCCCCATGCAGACACGCATCGTTTGTTAACCATGCAGGTTATATGTGTATTCAATGCATGCATGATGAAGTTTCATATAGGAGTAGTTCTACCCCCTGTTCTTCTACTAGATTTTTTTGTGAAGATTACCATGAAGAGTTATTTACAAGTAAGCGTACTCTTTTAAGAATGTTTTGAAAACGTTACTGAAAGCACTAACCTGGAATGTTCTTGCTTCTTGAAAGCTGGAGACGATGCAAACATGGGTGCTTTTATCTTCCCTGCTTACTCGTATCCTGCTCAGTCACCTGGCAAACTTCTCCTGCTGGATCACTTTAAGAAAATAATTTCACAACCTCCTTTGGAGATGCTCTGGAAGGTTGTTCTGGACGTCTCATGATTCTGTTCTTATGTCCTGTACTTGGTTTTGAGAATACTCTTTTTTTTATTCGTACTGTACTTAGTGAACAGACTGGATATTAGGAAGAAGTTCTTCACCATGAGGGTGGTGAGATGCTGGAACAGGTTGCCCAGAGAGGTGGTAGAAGCCCCATCCCTGGAAGTTTTTAAGGCCAGGCTGGATGGGGCTCTGAGCAACCTGATCTAGTGGGAGGTGTCCCTGCCCATGGTAGGGGTGTTGGAACTAGATGATCTTTAAGGTCCCTTCCAACCCTAACGATTCTATGATTAACTGTTGTCCTGCTGTGTTGTGTGTGTTTTTTTTAAATGTAATTCTCAAGTCTATAGTGAAATTAGTGTACAAATGCTACTATGTAGCTCTGTCTTAGTGACATCCAGCTCAGATTTCTTCATGTAATAACAAAAAAAATGTACTAACGTGTTCCACCTGGCATCTCCCGAAGTCTATATGCTGCAGTGTCTGTATGCTGCTTAAAATTACTATTTTCTTCAGAGCTCAGTAACCCAGTAACCATTCTGTTGATGATGCATCAGTTGGAGTAGAACCTGGTTCCTCACAGTTTGATTAGATGAGAA
Source organism: Rissa tridactyla (assembly GCF_028500815.1). Taxonomy (NCBI): domain Eukaryota; kingdom Metazoa; phylum Chordata; class Aves; order Charadriiformes; family Laridae; genus Rissa; species Rissa tridactyla. Next base: position 53,046,010 of record NC_071469.1, read on the forward strand.
TGGTTTGATTATACCTGTTCGTACCACTACAAGGAGCTAAAATGTGTAGGCAGTACCCTAAATAACTACAAGTTTATACAAGAAGCAGGTACATTCAATATGAAGAATTGATTTTTTTTTTCTGAACAACAGCCCTTCAGAAGATGCATGGTCCCATTCTCCCTGCCATCAGAGCGAAATTCTGTTGAAGTCCAAGAATCTGCAGCTGTTAAATTATCTGTTGGCAGGTTGTCTGGTTTTTGCCTTGTCTCAGGAGGGAGCGTTTTTAATAGCACTTCTTTGATTGACGGTAGACACTCACAAATTGATTGACTGCCTGGTTTTTACACAGCTTTTAACAATAACCTGTAGTGTAGACAACAGAAGCTGTCTTATGCATCAGTTGAAAGATTTATGGTTTGTTACTGGAAGTAACTTAGTGAAATAATATAGAATATTACACAGTTAACAAGAAGAGTCCCAAAATACAGCCTAAAATTACTAAAAAGCAGAAAGTCTCCTGTGCTATAGAGGAAAATGGAAGAAAAACAAATAATAAAGTCTGCAGAGATCATTTTTGAATGGTAGTACTAGGTCTGTAGTGACTGTAGTCTGACTGCAACATCAGATGAGTTAAAATTTTTGGTGGGTAAATGTTGATAGCATAAAGTTCTTCATTTGTTCCTGAGGGCTTTTTCTTCTTTTGAATTTATACGGAGCATGATGAAATTGTGTGTTTTGAAGGCTACTTCTTAAAATAATTTCTGATGTTGAAACATAGCACAATACATGAGATTTGATCCTCTAGAAGCCTTTTCCAAGAGGAAAAAAAATAAAGTAAATACTTAAAATATTCTACTTTGTATAGACATAATTGTGACACAAATGATATAAATAATTACTTTGTTGCTTAAAATATTGCATGTAATATCAGAGACTTAAAAAAACACCTAAAAGCTTTGTAGGTGGATTTTAATGCTTATATCCAAACATATTTGAATTTCATGTTGGCTGATTGGTATGATGGGAGGAAACACTTGCATGTTTTGTCATCCTTTCAGGGAAAATAAGGCAGGTTTTTCTCTAATTGCATCTAAAAGCTTTGAGAGTGATCTATTTGAGAGACTCAACAGGCAGAAACTTGTTATGAAGAATTTTATTTCATGTTCATTATCGATTATCCTTTAAGAGACTTTGCATACAGATAGAGAATAGTCAAATGTTAGGAATGAGCTTCCTGCTGCTGATCAGTGCTGACTGTTAGCAGGACTTGCAGTGGCTGGGAAATAGAAGCCTGTTAGAAGTAATACTGTACAAGGAAGAAGAATATAGCTTTATAAGTTTTAGCTTCAACTTGTCAAGTTATTTAAATCAGAAACGTCCCATATTAAATAGTTTCTGAATTCTGTCTCTTGGGTATTCTAGTAGTCACTTTACTTTTTGTGAAAAATTGAAGTGCATACTTTTGATTAGGCCTTTTTTAGTATTTCCATAGCGCTTCTTCTGTGGCAAGCTCATAGCGTTTTATATTTGGGTTGAGACCCGTTCTATGGAGAAAGTAACTGGATATGTCACTTATGAATTTTGGTGTGTGTTGGAGTTTAACACTGGAAAGTAGAACTGAAAGCAGAACTACAGCAGAGATCCCTGTACAAGGGTTAAGTGCATTAATAATAGCACTTTCCTTGACTCTTGAATAATGTTTCTTTGCTGTTCAAGCAGGCACAGCAAATTTAGTTTGGAACCATATGTATGGAACCATATGTTCCATATATATGTATGGAACCATACATGTGTTCCCACAGCTGGCTTTGAAGAGCAAGAAGCTAAGCAGAGTGTAACTTTTTGGGGGACAATGAGATCGTGTTTAGGGAGGAGGTTATTTTATATAAATGCAGATTCATGATATTGAAGGTAGTTTCATGTGAAGAATATTCTTAATTTTCTTCTTTGATCACAAGGTGTCTATAAAATTCTGTTCCATTCCTTGTTCCTCAGCTCCACCTTCCCAGTTCAGTTAAGCTTAAAGTTGGTGTGACGCTGATTTGCCTCTAGAAGTACTGATAAAGGTCTCACTGTATGTTTGATTGGCAGTCAGGTCCCTTTGTCCATTTTGTAATGAAGTTTTCAGTTCCAGATGCCTAGATGTTTCCAGTTTTAGAATTAAAATTTATAGATATCAAGATAGGAAAAATATTATTGTCTTCTGATCAGCTCTGTTTTATTTCTGCTGAAGAAGGTTTTTTAATTTCTTTAGTCATGCATGTGCATGATTAGGAATAAATTTAATCATATTTTTGGTTTTACCTGAAAACTCTTCTGTTCTGGAACTACAAATTCAGAAAACATGAAAGTGGGTAGTTTTTTGTTATGAGGCATCAAAATAACCAAGTTCTGGGTCTAAACAAAGTCCTTTATTTTCATGGCAAATTAACTTGGAACTAGAAATGCGAATAAAACTTGCCTTTTCAAGCTAGTGTTTTCTTAATTGACAGAATATTGTGGTAAGTAATGTGCTGTGGTTGGATTATGAAATATCAAGGTGATAATACTTTCACACTGTTGACAATACTCTATCAAACAATTCATTGCAGCTGCGTTGGGCAAGCCTGTACACCAATTGTAGTAAGTGAAAATTTGTCTTGCCATGTCAGTGATGTATTTCTGCCTAGGACAAATATGAAAATACAGATTAGTCTCTGCTTGGATCTTGCCATACAAAGATTCAGTAGACAATAGTTTACTGGTGTCATCAACTTTAACTTGGCAAAATGGTGTCCTTAATGCTTGTTATTTCTATGGTTCTTTCTAGTTCTACTATTATCTTGTTTTTATTATATTTTTGGCAGGTTGGGAGGTCAACAGAAAGCCCCATAGACTTTGTAGTAACAGATACTATTTCTGGAAGTCAAAATAATGATGAAACCCAGATTACGCAAAGCACTATATCCCGTTTTGCATGCAGGATTGTTTGTGACAGGAGCCCACCATATACAGCAAGGATTTTTGCAGCTGGATTTGATTCTTCTAAAAATATATTTCTTGGTGTAAGTACTACTAATAATTGCTATGTACGAGCAAACTCTGGTTTTATTCTCTGTTACTTTCAAGTCCCCAAATTCCCTTTTACTAGTTGATAACTTATACTGTCATTAGACTTTTATTGCTTCAGTGTACCAGCTGCAGTGTTAAGTAGAAACTGCAGTTTTATGTGCCTGATTTATTAGCAGCATGGACCCATGGTCATAATTGTTGTTAACAATGCAGCTCTACTTTAGTAACTTTTAGTCGATTTTCTTTAGGCTTGTTTGATATATTCTTGATACTCATTGTGAATAAGCTGCTGTTGCAGTACAGAGCGCTGAAGACCAAGGAGCACATCAGCTGCTTTATGGAAAAGGATTTGCCCATTGCAATGGTATTCCATTATGGTGGTTAGGAGTATCTGTACTGCTGACCTCTGAGGCCATAACTCTTACCTGACCTGCAGTCAGAGGTACTCAACTGAGTTAAAAATAATAATATTTAAGATAGAATAGTAATTGAAGATGCATAAGCAAAAGATGTTACCACCCTGGCACAAGGTGTTCTTAAAGATGTTGGGTGGGTTTTTTTTGTAGGTATATGTCTAAGCACTGCCAGCTGATGAGGAAATATTGTGTTTTAGACAATGCTTGTGAAACTTTAGTCTACAAACTTTTAGACAAACTCTTTTTTCTTTTTCCTGGAATGGTTGTCACACACAGGAAAAAGCAGCAAAATGGAAAAATCCTGATGGCCACATGGATGGATTGACAACTAACGGGGTGCTGGTCATGCATCCAAAAGGAGGGTTCACTGAGGAGTCCAAACCTGGCGTTTGGCGGGAGATCTCGGTCTGTGGTGATGTGTACACTCTCCGGGAAACCAGATCTGCTCAACAAAGGGGGAAACTGGTAAGTTGAAAGTAACTGGTAGTTAAAACAAGGGATCCTTGTTTTCCTGGCACTGAAGGGAGACAGTCATAAGGTGACTGCAGAGTAATAGCGTTGTCCCTACATAGTGAGCACTGAAATTATCTAAGTTACAGTAGGTTCTGTACTGCTATTCTGTTTCTGCCTAGACAGGAGAACACTCTTACATTTTCTGCTAATGTCACATTTCCAACTGGAAAAGCATAGAGTGTTAAAGCTAAATAAACTTCGCTCTTGAATCTCCATCTATGAAATGTTCTCCTGGGACATGGGGGCATCTGGAAGTTTGTGCATAGGGAGCTGTCTTTTGCAGTACTGTCTTACAAGGAAGAGTCCACTTGAACTCAAAACAAGTTTGGATAACGCACCTTCTGTTTGATTTACCTGTCACCAGGAAGATAAGAGAAGCCCTGCTAAATATATTCCTGTTTTATCCTGTGGAGCAGGATGGGCTCTGCCTTTACCAAAAGTGAAAGGTTTTGGACCTGTGGCATACGTAACCAGGAGAGAGGTTCCCATGAAAGACTATGTTCACGTCTCCATAGAAGATGGAACGGAATTCCCATAGCGTGCTCATTCTTTCCCCTTCCTGAGATCTGTGGGGCCTAGGAAGGAGAAATGCTACTATCACTCATCCTTTTTTTTTTTTCTTTTTTCCCCCCCCTACCCTCAAAGGGAGGGAAATCAAACACCCCCATATAGAAGTAACCCAGCAAAATACACAAATAAGTGTATTTTTGGTCAGGCAGATGAGCTTCCCCAAAAGTCCTCCTCGCCTCTGGTAGGTTAGAATGCTCTCCTGCCTGCAGACCTGGAAAAGCCTTTGATTTCATCAGTTTTGCTCTTTGTTAGGATTTGGGAGGTGAGAGGATATTTAAGGGTCATCTTCACAGGAGCTGAAGGTGTGCCTTCTGTTTTATAATTTCATCATCCAGCTGCCAGAGTTTAAAGACTCTGTCAGTGCATGGAGAGGGGAATATCCTTATCTTCATGCCAAAGTTGCTTTTGTGCTGCTACCCTGAGTTCCCATTAGCTTGATGGTGTTAAAGGTATCCCACACACTTGCACTGAACTGACTTTCCAACTTTGCCATTGACTTTGCAGAAAACTGACTGTTTAAAGGAGTTAGGAAAATGGGGTTTGAATATTTTGTTCTGCTTTCAGTAGGCAGCCTGCAGTACATAACCTGCTTTGTCACTTTAATGGTGGCAGGCAAACATCGCCTCGGGGACTGGGACAGATGATGTTGCAATTGCGCCCTTTGTACATGGTTAGCAAAACACCTTTTTAGTGCTGCTAAAGAAAGGCAATGCTAAAACAAATAAATTCCCTTCTCTGCATCCAAAATGACTTGAATTCTCATTTAAATAAAATTACATGGCATGTTGGTATTGATGCGATCAGTATTCGTTGACTGGGTTCATAAAACCAAATGCACACTGTATAATGAATTGAACACATTGCATATGAGAAAGCTTTTGCTTTGCTGTTTGTGAAGGAATTATCTGAAAAGTGCATCAAATTAAGGCTTCTCTCATCACTACTGGAACCACTGAATTTTTTTGCTGGAAGTACTTTACACTGGTGACCTTCTAGGATGTCAGGTAATGGTAGGACTAGAGGGAATAGATTAAAACTAGAGATGGGACGATTCAGACTGGATGTTAGGAAGAAGTTCTTCACCATGAGGGTGGTGAGACACTGGCACAGGTTGCCCAGAGAGGTGGTGGAAGCCCCATCCCTGGAAGTTTTTAAGGCCAGGCTGGACGGGGCTGAGCAACCCGACCTAGTGGGAGGTGTCCCTGCCCATGGCAGGGGGGTTGGAACTAGATGGTCTTTAAGGTCCCTTCCAACCCTAACAATTCTATGATTCTATCTGTAATCTGTATTGTACCACCTAGGTACTTTGTGCAAGGATGATCCACAGTCAGTCTGTAAATGTAAACTGGATTAAAATATAAATGCCAAATTGGTTGTTATTTGTAGAATTCTTAGGCAGACGCGATGATTTCATGTGACCTACTTAATGTGCAGGTTGTTTGTTTTGCTTTAGTGGTATTTTCTGTGCACTTTCTATGTATAAAGCCAGGCAGTAGGTCTGTTTTCCTCTTTAATTTCGTAAAGAACCTTTTTAATGTATTCATCACTACTGATCTGGTAGCAATAGCATAAGTTGTTTATATGTTTGTGACATTAAAATACATTAAAATAAAGAATACTTCAGCAAAGTGCTATGTGTGTTTGGCATAATCCCTTGAAAACGTTTTAAGTACCTGCTTTTAGTCAGATGAGAGGAGCCTTCAGGCAGCGCACATTGGGGCTGTATTTGCATGGAATGCCTCATTAAATTAAGAGCCTAACTACTTGGGGTGGTTAATTGTTCAGAAGTTGAGCCTGTGTGGCTTCAGTTGCAGAACTTGTCACTTGAGAAGTTCAACTGGTAATTCACTCTGCTGTAATGATAATCTATGAAAGTACCTGTGCATGTAGCTGCTATTGCGTTTGTCATTTATCCCTAATGTATCTGTGGAAGAGCTCTGCTCTTGATGAGGTAGGCGGTGGGAGTTCACGCTTCTGCAAAATGCTTTACACTTGCCACAGACCAAAAAAAAAAATGGTATGTGAGTAGCAGGACAGCTAGTCTGTCCTGAGTAGCAGTTTTTAGTCCAAAAAAAGATCTTTTGCTGCATGAGCAGCCTCTGCCAGTCTTCGTGGGCAAAGAATTCCAGGAGAGCAATCTGCTAATACAGCCCTTAAGGAATGGCAAGTTTCCTCTTCAGTCTTGATAGAATATTTCAGCAAATATTACCTTAAACATGAGAGAGGCATGCAGAGAACCAGTATTTGAGAGGAGAAACAGGGCTCTCAGAGGTACAGGGTATTTGTGAAGAAGTTGGTGATTACTAATGGTAATATCTTTCCCAAAGAATTACAGGAAGGAAACATGTATAATAATTAGTATTGCCATAGCACGTAACAGTTGCAAGTTTAGGACCTGCTGTACAAGCACAGAATAAGAGACCAGTGCTCATTATAACCTTAAATATAGGATAAGAGACAAGAGATGGATTCAGACAAATGGGTGGCCACAAGGAAATGATATGACAAAATGAAATACTAGGGAGGGTAATGATTTGATAAGAAAGACTACACGTTTACAGAACTAACTCAGTTGGCTGTAAAAGCTCTCAGGCTTAACTGCTTATTCCTGTGTTCTACCACTAGGTAGAAAACGAGACCAACGTCCTACAAGATGGCTCTCTCATTGACCTGTGTGGAGCCACCCTTCTGTGGAGAACGGCAGATGGACTGTTTCACACTCCAACTCAGAAACACATTGAAGCTCTGCGACAGGAGATAAATGCTGCCAGACCACAGTGTCCTGTTGGGTTAAACACTTTAGCATTTCCCAGCATCAACCGTAAAGATGTGGTAGAAGAGAAGCAGCCTTGGGCGTACCTCAGCTGTGGTCATGTTCATGGCTATCACAACTGGGGACATCGCAGTGACACAGAAGCCAATGAGCGGGAATGTCCTATGTGCAGAACCATTGGCCCTTATGTGCCTCTCTGGCTTGGTTGTGAAGCGGGCTTTTATGTGGATGCTGGTCCTCCAACTCATGCTTTCACCCCTTGTGGACATGTGTGCTCTGAAAAATCTGCAAAATACTGGTCTCAAATCCCACTGCCTCATGGTACTCATGCATTTCATGCTGCCTGCCCTTTTTGTGCAACACAGCTGTCTGGGGAACACAACTGCATCAAGCTAATTTTTCAGGGTCCAATTGACTGATACCACTTTGCAATGACCACAATAACATTGTCTTTAACAATTTACTGTGAAGATTTTGCCACTAACTCTAGATTTTACCTTTTTTTATAATGTTATTAATAAGGTGGTAGGGTGGGGATGGGGAACTGACAAGGAAATTGTGAGGGACTGTGGTGGAATTGGGATACATTGATACCTGGAACTTGACAGATATCAGTGGTGTTGCATGCTCAAAAGCAGCATATTCATGAAGTCTTCTTGGTCAAATTGTAGTATATTTGTAATCTTTTTATTAGTACCCTGGATCAGAAAAAGGTGTCTTAATGATTTTTTTTAAGCTAAGATTTTTTTAATGGAAAGGTTTTTTCTTCTAAACTTTGACAAGCCTTTAAAAACCTATTTTTCAAATCTAGAAGGAACATGCAGAATGTAACTGTCTTTAATTTGCAATATAATTTAACTTGAATAGTTTCTCAAGGAGCTAACACAGAATGTGTGGACAACCATAGGTGAATGTTCACTAGAGATAATTGGGTACTTAAGAGAAAAATTAGCTGCCTAAATTGTAGAGTATAAAAGCTATTAAAATATCTATTATGGTATAACACAGCTGGCCAAAAAGGCATCAAGGATTACTTGAAACTGAGGAAATCCTGTTTGCATTGATTTCCTTTCAGTGTAATAGATATCCACTGTTCATTATGTATGGTATATGGCTGATTTATTTTTTCTTTCTTCTTTTTTTTTTTCCCTGTTTAACCTGCATCTGGTGAAACTGCTTTACTTTTTACATACTTAGTTCTGTTTTTTTTAAGCCAATGTTCTGTATATGTATAATCTGGCCTTTTTTATTTCTGCTTAAGTTAGCTTGCCCTAACCGCTCCTTGCATGCCCAGGACCATTGGGTTAATTGAGATGTAGCGAGCCTTTAAAAACTGCATTAATAAAGGGGTAGTGCTGCAGCAAGACAGAAGGTTTAGGTACAACTTATACAGAACTTACTTACATAAACCTGAATTCACAAGAGCACTTAGTTTGTGTTTAAATATAAGCCCATGGATGGGACTGTTTAAATTCTCAAGTGCTTCAATGGATTGTGGTTATATGCTGTTATGTTTTGAAATAAAAAAGCAATTAAGAATAAGTTAATTTTTTTAAGCTCACTTACTAGCCAGACTGCTGTAAGGAGAGCATCATTTCTAGTTCAGCTGAGTATTTTTGTTCAGTTTTCAACTTGCTGCCATCTGTCACCTTTTTTGCAGATTGAGATGTGTTTGTATCCATTTTTTTTTTTGAATGTTTGCAAATCAAACAACATTCAAATGTAATCAAATATATGCACCAGGGTGGTACATCTGAAATGGATCACTTGAAATTCCTGACTTTTTAAGAGAGCTGGTAAATGTTTACTATGGAAATAATTAAATCAGAATTTCATATGAGATGTACCCTGCCCACTGTTAGTTTCATTTCATACAGAATGATAACTCTTTGATTTGTGGGTTTTTTCTTTTGCTTTCTGTACTCTTGGTATCTGAGGTATCAATCTATCCAGGTTAAAAAAAAAAAGAGAATTTGGGAGAAAATTATAACATCTCTAGATGAAATTGATCATTCAAGCTCAGTTCTGTTTAATCAACTATAGCTTTTTGCTATACTTGTGCCCTTTGTATAAATATATAATTTATATGATTTTAATATATACTGTATATATATACTTGAATTGGCCTGTTCATATTTTGGTTGTAAAATTGTTTTATAGTTAACCTTATAAACATTTTACATGTCCCTTGCCAATGGTGATGGGATGTACTTTGTCTGCTGCTGTTTTTAATATAATTTTGCTGTATAAATGTTCAGCGTTTTAATAATTTGAAAATAGCTTTACTCTTCTTTTTATGCTTTTGCTGTTAAAAAAAAAAATTTTTTTTCTGCAGCATTTTCTCTAACAATCCCAAACTGTACAGGTTTTGTCCTACTCAGTGATTGGAAATAGGATGAGTCTCATTAACCTAAAACTATATGCTTCTTCCTAGTGCCTTTTCAATGAGATCCTCTTGTGATTCTGTATTCCGAGTCCTTACTCCCACAAGACAACCTTGTGGCTAATCTTCATCAAGAGTGGCAGCCCAACCAGACAGGGAAGAAACGCCTTTGGCCTTCAATTCCTTGTCGTGGTTTCTGTCATAAATGTGAAGGTGCCTCTTCCTTGTTGCTATTCAGTACAAGTTCCTCAGGTCCCATATGCATACTGCAGCATTATTTCTATTTAGCATATACCTCATCTGTGAGAGGCAGCCTCACCTCCACCTCCTTCTTACTGGACTCTGTGAAATACTTAACTCTATTTCTCACAAGAGATACTATGAAAACACACTTCTGGGAAATATTCCTTGTTGAATTAAGGTCGTGAGCCCTGTGTTAATTCTGGTGGCCGGAGGTCTTGAGCTCCATGTACGACAGCTTCCAAGGTCTGGGGTGGCAACTGTATTACTGAGCTGATCAGGACTTGCATGTGTAGTCTTTCTCTGAGCGTAAATGGATTGTAAATGCGCAGGTTCCTAGGCATCTCTGCTATCGAGCTGCTTTACTTTTTTCCTTCAGTCTTGCAGTTTAATTGCTGCCTCAGGGCTTCGTATAGCTACGCCCTGTGCAAAGTGAATGTACGGCATTAGAGGAATCCTCACTGGAAATACTAGCACACCATCTGGTTGTGGTGCGTCTGGCTTGCGTGAAGTGGTAGACTGGCTAATGGTTTGTATCCAAGGGAAGTGTCCATTTGAAAAGACTGTTTTCAGTGAGATTTTTGTTTCTTTCACTGTTGGCAGTTCTGTATAACACAAGAAATACTGCAGGAAGGATAATACTCCTCTTACCTGGGAAACAAACTTCCATAGTTCTTTTGTATGAATCCAGGTACTTTGCCATTAATTGGTATTGAAATCTAGGGCGAATCCCGCAGAGCGGGATTTACTGGGAAGGCAGGAGACCTTGTAGCATTGTTTTTCTGAAACGCTGCTGCCACATCTGCGGCTCTGATCAAATGAGGGACCTTTTGGCTGCTTAGCCTTTTTCTCCTCTTCAGTAAACACACACCTTCACTGGTCTGGTAACTCAATTGGAGGAAGGTGTTTCTGGATAAATAAGACCGGTTCTGTTTGGAGGGAGTAAACTTGAGAACCACCCTCAAACTTTGTTTTGAAAGTTTATTTCATGATTTCGGTGTAATGATATTTTTTGCACACCATTTCAAATGCTGGCAATGTATTCTGTAAGGATTTTTTCACCTGTTACTGTTGATTCCATTTGAATGCTTCAAAACCAGGTTTGACTGCATAACTTACAGCTAAAAGTATTTTTCTAGTCTAATCTTAAAAAAAAAAAAAAAAAAAAAACACACCACCAAACACAAAATGTCATATCCACGCACGCTGAAGCTATAACACTTTCCTTTTTCCTGGCAACTTTTTGATAGTGCTGAAGTCTAAATAGATGACTGAGTGGTGAATGTTGTTCTTATTTTGAATCATGGTCCAAGTTGTACAAAAGAGTTGGCATGATACTGCATTTTAATCACAAATTTTTTTCAAATGTGGTCACTCTGTGCCTCAGGGTACAGTAAATTGTACTGTACTGGCAGAGTAATTAAAGGAAGATTTATTTTTTTCTTTGTGGGGGTGGGAATGGGACTCAGAAAGGACAAAAGCCATTGTCAGGCTGGTTCCAGCAGGGACAGAACCACCTTGAAGCAAAGACATGCCAGGAGCCGATCAGAAATGTGATTGTAGCTGTTCCTGCTTTCAGACCTGGTTCATGCTCTAAAAAGGATTCTCCTTGGGTTGTTAGAAGCTGCGGGATGACATGGAAAGGCTGTGATCTTCCCAACAAAACACTCTGGTGTTTTAATGGCGGTTCCTGGAATTTGAGGGTTCCGCTTCACAGCCTGAGTGAGGAGCAGAGATGCTGACTGAATCACAGTGAGAAACTTCAATAGTCTCTGAAGGGAACTTACTTGTTTTTTAACTCCACACACCACCGAAGAGAAACTGTGGGTTTCAACTGTGGTAACTCTCCCTTCAGTGCTGTTGCAGTAGCTGATTGCTTTGATCACCATTTTTTCATTCTTCTGGAAGTGGAAGGAAGCTTCTCCAACACCATCATGTTTTTCTTCATCCAGCTCACCGTCTTGACCCTTTTCTGGGCCCAGAGAACTGTCGGCAGTGATCCGGCCATCTTGAGACCTGATAGAGGCACTTAAATGCATTTTTAGTGTGGTAGGAAAACTGCCCTGGCTTGGCTCCTCCTTTTGCTTAAGAGCTGCACATATGCTTTTGAAATGAGCTGTGCTTGTCTGCTTTTTGCAGAGGAACGCTCTGTCACAGGTGGTTGAGTCTTGTTTTCCCCGAGACTTGTTAACATGCCGCATTTGATACCGACTGGAATAGCCAGGTAGAGCTGTTGATCGGAACAGGTAGGAACAGATGTCTGTTAGGTGCTTGAGCTGTGTAGGTGTGGGCAGCCCAGCTATTCTGCAGTGTTCTGGCCAAGGATTCCTCCTCCTCATTTGCTCAGTTTTCAGCCTCCTGTGAGTTCTTGGCTCCTCTCACTTTCTATTTATCCATGTAGTTGCAGGTAAACAAGTAAATACAGCTTGGAAAGAAAACAAGGAAGAGAATTAAAAGATACCTTCAGGCTTGCTTATCTCGTCAAGGAAAATATATGAATTGGAGTTGCAAATGTCTCTTACAGACTTTTCTCATTATTATGATTTATTTTTTTTTTTTTTATAAGCACCCTTCACAAGCCTCCACACTTGGTGATGTGAATTAAAAGGCAAAACTTAGAAGGTAAAGCTGGTTTGGGGTGGGTGGTGGGTGGAGGGGGATAGTTTCTAGGATGAAGTCGCAGTAGTTCTGCAGGCCCCGTGCAACCTGGTCCCATTGACTGCAGCAGACGCTTCGGTCTTGAAAGAAGAGTAGGGTCAGCCTCGACGGGTAGGAAAGTCAGAGCTTTACTTTGTGTTGATCAGAGTTTTAATTTATTGGCAGTGGAACAAAAATATGAGTTGCTTGGACCACCAAACTACAGGCAAAGCTGGTGGCTGTCAAGGTTTCCTCTTAACGGGGCATATATCTACCTTCCTGGTGGGCAAGCCAGTCTCCAGGTCACCTGGAAGTACCTTCTGTTTGTGTCATGGTGATTAGGGATGGGTATCACTTTCCTCTCAGATTAAAGATGCCATGGAGAGCCCCTGGAAGGCTCCTTCTTGTGGCACAACTGTAGGAAAAGTCTCGTTCACACACAGCGAGCCCTTTACAATGGAGAAGTGATGTTTACCTTTAAACAGTGTTAGCAGCTGTTAAAACTTCTGGGTATATTTGTAAAATTGGTCTTTTATACACCATGTGAAATGGACTGAAATAATTTCTTTGTTGTTGTACCTGTGGAAGTACAAGCCATTTTACAGGGAAAAAAAAATTAAAAAAAAAAAAAATTAAAATATTATCTCAGTATTGTCCCAGACTCCTTCATTTTTTTTCCCCTGCTGGTTGGTTGTCAGGGTTTAACTTTGATTTGCAAAAACTTACTTCAGAAATAAACAGTTTCTCTTACTCTTTTTATCCCCTTTCTTCTACTCCTCAACAAACAAAAGCCTTTGAGGATTCTTAAGTATTCAAGGTAGTGGAGTGTATTCAGGTGTGAGTGCCCTGAAATTTCAGTTAATTCACTTCCCTGATTTTTAAATTGAACTGTTTGTTTTCAATGCCAACTGCCTTCTTGCGGTGTTAACATAATTGCTAAATAAAGCAATTTCCAGGAATAATATGCTTTGTGACTCTTAAAATTAATTTCCATAATGGTAATTCAGTGTTTTGTTTGCATCTGTGTATTCATCCCTTTTTGTGTGCTGTCCCTGGGAGTACATAAGCTTCATTTTTTAAAATGAGCTAAAATGAATTGTCTTTTTTTGTTAAGTAGAAAAAAACCCAACATTGGCGTGAGCATAGGAAAGGGAAATAAGGATATCGGCAACTTTCTGTGGATGTGGTTGTCTGCCAGCTGGCGATCGGGCTGCCTTGTAATTGAAGAGCGATAAATACTTGCCAGGGAAGATGCTCCCAGATGAACGGGAGAAGCTTTTGGGTTATTTGTGTGTTACTGTGTCCAGCTCTCGATAAAAGAGCGAAACCTCTTTCCTCCGGGACCGTTGCGGTCTGTGTAGGGAAAAGCTTCGTTTCAAGACATCTTAAATGGGCTCAAAGTGGGCAAGCGCTGGATGGATGTGCTCAGACTGGTCTCTGCCCCAGTGGGTTTCTGAATTAGGGATTCTGTGCTCGAAGAAAAGCAGTGCCTGGGTGAGGAACAACCGCTCATACCTGAGCGAAGATGGGGGTGAGCCTGTTTTCTTTAAAACAGTTGAAGGCAACCTGAGAGAAGTTGTTCTGCTGGGGACGTTGGTGGGGAGAGGTTTCTGCTGACCCTTAGAGGAGACAAGCCTTGAGGCAGGACAGGAACTGAGGCGGTTGGCAGTGTCTCTCTCTTCCAAGACAAGTGTTGCAGCTCAGATCCAAAAGCATCCCGATAGTACTCCTCAGTGGTAACCTTTTCTGGGTTTATTTATGCCAATTGTGCAGATTTTGTATCAGTTCTGTCAGACAACACCACAGGCTTTGGTTTTTGATTCAAATGTACAGCTTTCAGTCTGTTCTCAGTTCACTCTACGCAGGACAACAGGAGTAAACATCACCCTAATGATCCCATTCCCGTGCTGCTTTTCTCCTCGTTCCTCCAGCTCCCCGATGAAAGATGCTGTGCTCTTCTTCCCCTCCCAGCTGAAGAGAGTGTGTGTTCCTGCCTCCGTCTATAACCTGGCTGCAAAACTTCACTACTTAGTTACTGCAGCTTGTGTTGCCGGGAAATGATCTTTGTGAGAGGTTTCCAGAGCGTTTGCGATACCCTTTCAAGGTATTGCCATATGGATGCGTAGTATTTTTAGGAAGGAACTTAAGAAATCTCTTTCATGTAAAACTAAGGCGGACAGAAGTTTGACACGGGAGTCTGAGCCTGTTACTGCTTTTTCTTTTTAACTCGCTGAAAACTCAGGTCTGAAGACAGGCTCGAGATGAGGGAATACTGAACAGCAGAAGGGCATTCGGTAGAACCCAATTACATCAGTGCTTAAAATTATATATATGTATCTGTATAACTACATATGTATAGAAATACATTTTGTGGAGTATTTGCCTTAAACGCTGTATTCTTAAAACTCAACTAAAGCAGATGGCAAGGGCCCTGGCCTTTGAAGTGAGCAGGAATTTGATGCTTTTGGTAGTGATTGTCCTCTGTGAGAGCAGCAGAGGCAGGCAGGGATGGGAAGAAGGCCGTACTTACGTCTAAAACTAAGTTTGGACTCCCCCAATACGTGGTGAGGCTTTGGGGATTGCTGCCACCCTTTCCAGGGAAGCGGCTCCGACTCCCCTCCTCATTTGGGGGTTAAGCCGCGGAGGGTGGAGGGGGCTGTGCTGGCCATGGGGCAGGCTGAGCCTGCAGACGCTGCTGGGTTTCATCACGGGCGGTTTCTCTGTGGTCCTTCTATGCGACACCTTGTGAAGGCGAAGGAGGTGTGCTGTGGCATATTGGCTGCCGAAATCCAGCTGTGGCTCTTGCGGAGCAGCTGCGCAGCCAGGTGTTGTTAGCAAGGAGAGGAGCTGGGGCTTGGCCTCGGCCTCAAGGGTCACCTGGGATTTGGGCCAAATTGCCTCTTGAGCCCAGACCACAAATCCCGCTGGGCAGGCTGGGGAGAGCCATGAGTAACATCTGGCCCATCTCAGGTCTGTGGTGCGTCCCCTCCCCTCTTTATTTCCCTCTGATTAAATAGAAGCGAGGAGCCAGGGAAGGGGTGGAGGGAGGGAGAATGGGCCAGAATAATTCTCCTGATGATGGTCCAGATGAGGAATGGGCTGAGCTTTGTTCAAGCAATGTCTGTACAAAGTGGAGTCTCCTTGTGTTAGTTGTGATTCAGCAAACCCTGCCTGTGTGTGTACCACTGCTTGGTGTGTTCCCCAGCCCCCGTTGTTGCCTCTGCCCTGCTTCATAGTCTTGGGAAAGCTGCTTCGCTTTTCTTTTCCCACGGATTGTCTTGTCCTGTTTGGAAACCTTGACCTCCACTGAAATCCTCAGGTCCATGTAGAAAGGCACTCGAGTGCCACGGCCACCCTCGCCATGGGGGCTGTATGGCAGCAAGCGAAGAGGGAGAGCAGGTCTGGCTCCTGGCTTTCCCCTGCTGCACCCTTGGGGTGGGCGTTTTTTGTTTGTCCTTTCCTAGCTAAACAACTACAGGACTACCCAGCCCTGCCTCGGAGGCTCGAAACAACGATTTGAGGGTTTTCTGAAAGAAATCTGGCTTTTGACTAAAGGGTTTTATCCCCCCTCCCTGCAAGCAGAAAACAAACGTTTCCCTTTTCATGGGAATGTTCCCTGCAGAAACCAGTGTCTTCCTCCATGTGTCTGTTCTTCCTTCAGCGACCGTGTCCTCCCAGGACAGCTATTCCTCCGGTAAGATTTGTTTTCTCCCTCCCCCTCCCTTCCCCTCAGGATACAGCACCTCAGTCCTGGAGTCCTCTGGCTGGGCCCTACATCTCAAGATCCTCCTGCCTTTCCCTTGGCCGGGGAGAGCCAGCCCCTCCTTGGGAGGAGAGCCAGGAGGGTCGCTCTGAGCCAGATCAGGAGCGGCTGGGGATTTGCGCGCATGTAATCGAACATGTCTAGACAGCCAGGAGCCTGCAGCGGAGAGAACAGCGAGTTTTACAGGCGATCCCTGATGTACAAGGAGAAATCATTCCTCCTGGACACATGTGTGGGCCAGATATTCTGCTTCAGTTTGGCTGCTGTGATCTTCAGCCTTCCAAACTGCGTGGACAGCAAGCAGCGATGGTGGGCTCCTGGTCTCCTGCCCAAGGTGAGATTCCCCAGGCAGGGACACGCACGTGTGCAGCGAATGCAGAAAGGACTCGGATGTGCCAGGACGGACAAGGAACACTCAGGGAATCTGAGAAACTTCAGGTTTGGTCTGTCCACTCGTGGTTCAACCTGGGAGCAGTAGGTCCGGTGTGTCCTGATGGCTTGCTGCAAGCCATCGGGTTGGAAAATGCATGCCAAGCAGCTCTCTGTATGGGACTTCCAGCATACGGAAACACACAAATATCCAAACATCTTTTTTCACTCAGATAGAATTTGCAGGGGAAGGAAGAGGACATTTAAATTAATATAAATAATTCATAGCCCTCTATCAAGAGGCATCTCTAGCCTCAGTGGAAGGCTGGTGTATTTAAGGCAAAGGAGCAACTTGCTTGTCTTCATCCTAAGCATTGTCTCGTCTAATTTCCAGGAAAGGTGATTTCTTATTGGTCTTTGCTCACAGATACAAAGCTCCGCTGCTGTAGTTGGCTTTAAATAGAAAAAGATCTGATTTGGATAGTATTCCCCACTCAGAAAACTACAACCAGTTTGGTGTGAGTAAACTCCGCAATGAGCATCATCGCTCCGCCATCAACATCTGGACAGAAGCGTCGGGAAAGGCTTGTTCTGCAGAAACTCACAGCGTTTTAAACTCCATCGTGAACAACCAAATTTAAATACTGAAAAAATCTCTAAGATGACATTTCCAGCAAGATTCAGAGGTTCAAGGTAATGACTCCACAGTGGTTCTGGTCACTGGAAACATCGCGTGTGCCAGCAAATACACCAGAGATTTCCTCAAAAGCCCAAAGTCTTTTCAAGTGATTCACGACGCCAGGCCGGCTGCGGGGAGAACCCAGACGTTGTTTGCAGATTCGAAGGACTTGGCATATTTCATTTTCAAGGCCTGCGATTAATAAAGACAGGGCCTGCTAGGAAATAGGGCCCTGGCCCCTCATCTCGGCAGAGGCAGATCGATGCCCTGCTGCAGGGGCTGCGAAACTACCAGGCTATGCGTCTCCGGAGCTGGCTTTTTTTTTTTTTTTTTTTTTTTTTTTTTAAGGGAAGCTTTTGGAAATTGACCTGCGTTTGGGAGGAATTGTCCAAAGCACGGCTGTGGTTAGGCTGGGAGGGTAAAGCACCATTAACATCCCTGCCTCTATGGCAGCCTCCTTCCTCTGCCTCTACCTCACACGCTCACACTGATGGATTTCTCTGAAAATAAATAAATAAATAAATAAATAAATCCTGGTTTTGAAGCAAAGAATAAATTCACAATGGGAAACCAGAGCTGCTAATGGATGCCAGAGCCCAGGGTTCGCTCCGGCAGCCCTGCCTGACGCACAGGTTTCCTTCGGTACCCTGATGTGCGGAGCACGGAGCAGCACTAACTAACAGCTTCCAGCCCTGGGGCTTGTGTAAACGCTTCTTTCAAGAGAGATGTGGCGAGGGTTGAACTCTCACGTCCTCACCTGCTGGTGAAGCTGCACCGGGCTGTAACAGGAGTGGCTCGTGCGTCTCAAAGTTCGAGGTTTAAGTGTTCGGTTTTCCTTTTTACTAGAATCAGCGGTTTCTGCTGTGGTGTTTTTGTCTCTGTTGACAGTGAGAGTATCCCTGCGGGATTATGCACTGGTGTGGAGTTGCCTCCTGCTTTCCTTGAGAGCTGCCCTGAGCCCCCGCAGGGCAAAAACCCAAAGCACCAACACCCTCAAGCAATTGCTCTGTATGTTTCTGATGATCTACTGGTTTCCCAAAAAAACCCAGCCTGCGGGCTGTGTTGAAGGGCTGTATGGAAAGGGCAGTAACTATCCCAGTGGCCGGGCACAGCAGGATGCTGCTGGCGGAGGGAATGAGGGGAGATGGACACATGGATGGGAAGCCAGGTGGGATGAGCCACCACCATCAGGTTTTTGCTGGGGTTTTGGTGGCTCTAGAGGCTTGTGGGGCAGAGGACATTTAGACAACGCTTTGCTGGTGTGTCTGAAAGCAGAGGGATGGTGAGGTGGCTGCTGAGAGCCTGTGCCACCTATGATGGTGCCCGCTCCTGCTGCAGTGGCACTCCCCAAACCTCCCTCCTCAGGGTACCGCTTGGGAGCTCAGCCCGGGATCTTAGGGGCCACCTTGATCCACAGGACCCACACGAGGGATCAAAAACCCAGCCCAGGCTGCTGGATTCCAGCCTGACTTGAGTTTGCATCCAACCAACACATCTCTCCCAAGATCACCACTCATCTTCATTTTTGAGCCATTTGGAGGAGAATATCCCTGAGTTTCCCTTGGAGGCTGTCCTGCTGTTACTCACCCTCCCCGGAATGATGTTCACCTCCTCATTTCATCCAATCCGGCCCTGCTTTTCAACCGTCCTCTTTCCAAACAGGCTACGAGCCCTTTTGCTCTCAGGTTTTTCCTGTTCAGGTGCACAGATACAGTCAAGCCACCATCAATCTTCTCTCCCATTAGCTTAAGCAGGATGAGATCCTTTATCAGCCTTTCTACGTGGTATTTTCTCTGGCCTTAAAACTATTTCTGTGCTTTTTTCTTTCAACTTTCTCTACTAGATCTGTGCATGCACTTTCCCGCTGAGCTCCTCAGTGGGAGATGTAAGATCACATCCCATCCTTGCAACCGCCCTGTTCGTACCCGCGAGGCTCGGGGCAGCTGGTAAGTGCTGGCAGTTACTGGTTTTGCTGAGCCAAACCGGGTGGGATTGGGGTTCTCCTGGCTGCAGACCCCCAACCCGTGGGGCTGGCAGCCTCCTCCCGCCCCCGAAGCCCCCCCACTGCCATCAGCCCCGCTCCCGGGGCTGCGCTCAGCCTGTGAACGAGCCTGTTTGCTCCAACAACCATCCTGCCTCCCGCCTCGCTCCACACTCTGCCTGCGCTTGGCAGAGATGCTCGGATGGATTTCCAGCTCGTTAATAGCAAAGTCCCCTGGCAGCGGCTCAGCGCGGATCCCCCAGCGCCCCGCGGGGCTCCCCCACACCAGGGGCTGGTGTTGACCACTCCGTAAGCCACTTTGCCTGTCTTTATCGATGTTTTACAGTCCTGCTTTCAAATGTCAGGGTGTTCGAAGTCAGAAGCCTTCTGGACGCTGCTCTGTATTCTCTACAGCGTGCCGGGCTGTTGGTAAACCTGAGCGTTATCTCATTAAGAATGAGAGTACGTGTGTGTGGTGCTTATTTCCTACACAACCACCCAGCAGAACCAGTTGTTTTTGCATTTCTGTATTCTTTGGGTTGAATCCTGCACAAATGCACATGGTTTTCCACCCGAGACCGACATCTGGCGGGGAGCAGCCTGGGTCGCCCCCCTTATTTGCTCCTGGGTCTGCCTTAAACCACTTCTCCATTTTTCTAGGATATCCTTGCTATCCGCAATTAATTAGATATTATTAGCAGCGCCGTGTTGGCTGCCACTTGGCTCCATGAGGTTTCTTGCCTCCCGTTTTTTACAGGAGTGGAGCCGTGATGTGCTGGGGTGACTGACTGCTGCTTCCACTAGCACCAGTTAAGAAATGCCCTTCTTCACCCAGCCCGTTAATGCACAAGCGCCCTGTACCCGTGCTGTGCTTTTTACTTCTCTGTTTTTCTCTTTTCTTTCTTTTTTTTTCCCCCAGCGATAGCGTCAAACTGTGTACTCCAGGATTTACAAGGTAAAGCTGCTCCTCGGAGAATACTACAGCAGCGATCAAAGTCCCGGAGCTTTTATTCCCCGGTGATTAGCTGGGTGCTCCCACCGGCCCCGCGCGTCCTGAGCAGCACATCCATTTTATTTAATCGGCTTATGCAAAGCGTTTTGCTGTGCGACGGCGAGGTGAGGCAGGCACCTGGTACCGTGGCTGGGATCATCTCCGTCATCGCTCGGATTCGGGGAGCGCTGCGAAGAGCTGGTCAGGGATGGAGGGGCCCATGGGGAAGGCTGGGTGCTGCTGGGGGGCACTGGTGCGCTCTCCGGGGATGCTCACCGGGTCGCTGCATGGGGTTTTCCTTTAATTTCCTCAACGGGAGCAGGAATCAGAGTGTTTTTTTTTTCCTTTCTGCCTGGTCCTCGGTGCGGGATGCAGCCATGGGAAATGAGGATTCGCCTGTCCCTGTATCCAGCTCCTGGGAGCAGCGCTGACTTGTTCAACAGACATCCCTGTCACCTAAGAAGGGCGTTTTCCTAGGATTTTACCTGCAGTTTTATGGCCATCTCCTGCTTTTCTAGCAAATCCAAATCCAGCAGAGCAATGAGGTACCTGACACCCACTCCATCACGGCCCCGGCCACCGCTGTTGAGCATGGGATGGGGGACCTCCGAGGTGCCTTGGGTACCAGAGGGAGCTTTGGGTGCAGAGGCAGATTCCTGGAGCTTCCCACCAGCTATTGTGGCTTCATCCAGATTTTTCTTCCTCCCCTCCCCCTTATCTGCTTTGTTTTAAGGATTAACATCTGGAGCCGCGTGAATGTATCAGAATTGCAGCTATCTTTTCTTCTTCTTTTGCTTTTTTAAAGCCCATATGGTTGCAGGGAGAAAAACAAACCAGAAGAGAAGATACATGAAAAGAAAGCCAAATATAGAACACTTAAAAAAAAAAAAAAAATTAAGACCATTTTGAATAATAGCAATGTACGAGTGAGTTTCTAAAAAATCTGCCGACTTTGAAGCCAGTCTCATGACTTATGAATATTTAGAGCTGACAGTCTTGGATACAGGCGTTTCCTTGAGTTTGTTTGGAAAAGTGGAGCCAAATTTGTGCAAAGCTGAGTGTGCTGAGCTCAAAGCACCCCGACCCGGTGGGGTATGTTGGAGTTACATGAACATGGTTTCTTTAGTTTTGGGGTTTTAGCAGGAGGGTGATGTTTCTCCCAGATGTGCTGGGGTTTTGGGAAGGAGCCCACCCTATGAAATCTGTTCCGTTAGTCCTTTGAGCGCTTCTGGGTGACAGTCCTGGGCTTGGAAAGGGGATGTTGGGGCTGCTTTACTCTTGGCCACATCCTTACCTGCCTCAGGAGACCCATGTGGTCTTCCTGAAATGCCGTAAGGTGTGAGAAAAGAGCAAGCTTGGGCTTTATTTCCCCTTTGGAGCATGGGCTTTCAAAGGGCTTGGTGCTTTGGAGACCCAAGACTGCAGGCAGGTCTTAATAGGAAGGAAGGCCTGGAGGAGATTGCTGAGGAACAGGCTGGATTTCCCTCTTTCCCCATGTATCTCCAGCTTTTGGATCCGGCATGTGTCCTGGGGGCGGTGTGGGATGCTGTTGTGGGTATCATCTCTGTGTATGACATTTGTCATGTGAAGTCCACCAGAATCAAGCTGCTGGTAGGAACACAGCTTGCTGTGAAGAGGCGTCACCGATGAACTTTTAAAATACTTTTTTCTTTTTTAAGGTTGAACTTCTAACACGGATGTATGAACATGCAGCGTGGGCAGAGGCCAGGTGTTGGGGCCGCAGGTGGGTGTAAGGGTGCAGGAGGGCTTAGGGCTGTTCGAGTCCATGGGGACTCGTTGGCTTGGGCACGGGATACCCAGTGATTTTGTGCTTCTCCCCTCTCGGTGTACTGGGCTGGTTTGCAAAGCTTATACTGGGGCATCTCTGAGTGGCTTGGTGAGTTACAGTGGAGTCATGGCAGTTGTGTGGCTGCTGGTGTTGGGCCCGTGCTCTATGGCACCCTGCTGTAATGCTGTCACCAAACGTCATTGCACCCACCCAGAGAGAATGCGGGCCCCCAGGCAGCCCCACACTGTGGCATGGGAGATGCTGTGGGACCATCAGAGTGGCATTGCTCGAAAGTGAAGCTCAGATGCACCATTGGGGCCAGAGGAGGCCACAAAGATGATCTGAGGGCTGGAGCCCCTCTGCTGTGAGGACAGGCTGAGACAGTTGGGGGGGTTCAGCCTGGAGAAGAGAAGGCTCTGGGGAGACCTTAGAGCCCTTTCCAAGTACCTGAAGGGGGTCCAGGAGAGATGGGGAGGGACTCTGGATCAGGGAGTGTAATGATAGGACAAGGGGTAACAGCTTCAAACTGAGATTTAGTTTGGGTATCAGGAAGAAATTCTTTGCTGTGAGGGTGGTGACCTCCTGGCCCAGGTTGCCCAGAGAAGTTGTGGCTGCCCCATCCCTGGAGGTGTTCAAGGCCAGGCTGGCTGGGGCTTGGAGCAACCTGGTCTGGTGGGAGGTGTCCCTGCCCAGGGCAGGGGGTCGGAACTGGATGATCTTTAAGGTCCCTTCCAACCCAAACCATTCTATGATCCCTAGCTCAGCAGGACCCTGCCAGCCCGGGCAGAAGAAGAGATGTGCCAAGTCCTTTTCCTCAGGGATTTACTGTTTTCCTCCCCTCCCCAAAGCCACTTTGCTTTTACGGCGAGGGCTGCGTTGTCACCGCTGCGCCGTAACTCACAGGAGAGCATCAGCACCACGGTGGCCAACAGCACTGAGCCTTCAGCAGATGTTCAGCTCCTGCAATATACGGCCCTGTGTGGGCGACGCTCTCGCTGTCTAGCACTGAAAACTAGACACACGCACACCCCACCCCCCAAAAAAGAAAATAAAAAAGTCCAGAGGGGTTTTCCCAGTGACTTTGGCAGGAGGAAAAGTGGAGCTCAACAAATAACGCAACGAAGGCACAGCTCAAGGTCTTGCCGGCTACAGGTCTCGGGCTGCTGGGAGAGGGCTGTATTTCCAACAAAATACTTGCCATAATAAATTAAGCAACTATATGTGTTTTTTTCCAGATGTATTTAGGGCTAGGAGGCTAAGAGGGAAATTCCTAGCTGAATTCCCATCTGTGGGATAACGCTTTTTCCACAGTTTTCCCTGCCAAAAATCACTTAATTATGAGTAATTAAATAAAAAAAAAAACAACCAAAAATGCAACCCAAAACAGGGCTTTGATTTGGCTTCGAAATGCTGAGGGATTTGGGGATGGGGAAAATGGAAGAAGGGAATAAACAAATAATGAACCCAGTGACCTCCAGCGTGGGCTGGACACGGCACAGAGGGGGATGCAGGGATTTTGGCCACCGAGGAGCCGCATCTGGTATGGCACCATCCTGCGCCCCTCCTGCTGGAGCCAGGGATGCTTCTCCATTCCTTAAATAAGCACGGCTCCCCCTCGCCAGAAGAGTTTAATTGTGTCATTTCCCTCATTATTCTCCCTGGCAGAGCAAAACCCTCGGATTGCTGCTGGGATTTGGGGTTGCTGTGAAGGACTCGGGGCCAGTGGGGGGAAAGATGCAGCTTTCCCAGGAAAACGTGATGTGTTTGGATGAGGGGCTGGTTCCTGGATGAGGTGAAAAATCTGAGCCCTGGAGCATTTACGGCCAATGCCTTTTTTTAGGATTCATTTGATTTTCCTTTCCCTGCCAGGGATTTGAGTATGGACCCTCCAAAATGCTACACTTAAAGCAGCAAAATGATGCCAAGGTATAACTTTATCCCTGAGAAATTAAAGATTTTGCTCAACCCTCATTTTATAGAAAACGGTTCAGTTTTCTGGACTGGAGTGTGTGTGTGTGTCCAGTTTTGAGATTTCCATCCCTCAGCTCCAAGTCCCCGAGGAAAGCTTGGACACTTTGAGACGCTGGGTTGAAAAATGTCCTTTGCCGACTGTTTGCCCCTGAGATGCTGTGTAAAACGGTTTTATTTTGGAAGTGCTGAAAAACCATGCACGGGTCTGGGGCTGTTGAACACCTGTGCTGGTTTTGGGGGAGCCCCAGATCCCCACACATATGTTTAGCTCTGCCAGGGCTGTGGGGTTTAGCTCCTGGCAATAAATTTTCCTGTTTCTCCTTGGCATGGGTGCCCTGGACCCCGCACACGGGTGAATTTGCATCGCAGGGTGTCCATGTGATGAGATACACATGGACACTGTGCATGTCCCAGCCCGTTGAGGACAACCTCTTGGGCCGGTAGCTTTGGAAACGTTTCTGGTTTCATGGGAGAACGGGAAAGAGCTGGAAGTGGTCGAGGGAAAATGTGATGTTGAGGGAAATGGGTGGGGAAGGATGGAAAAGGAGGGGCAGGCTGATCCTTTCGCCTCTTTAGGTTACAATAGCCGTGAGGGCAATAAAACAAGCGTGAGGTTGGGATGGAGCCCATGTCCGTAATCTGTTTCCCCAGGGATTGGTCCATCCATTTTGGTGTGTGGCCCAGCTCCCGTCCAGCCGATGGATAAGGCGGGGAGGGGGCGATAAAAAGTGGTTGCACTGATCACACCTCTCCAAATTCAGTCATGGCTGCAGAATTTGCTCCCGGCTATGATGTTGCTGTTTTGCTTTGGGTGTCGAGAGATTCAAGGGCAACAGAATAAAGTCATTAGCGCAGAGCTGGAGCAGTAAGTGGTCCTGGAGTGGCTCCAGGCACGGATCACGGAGGGACCGGGGATGCTGAGCATGCCTGTCCTCGCCCGATGTGCCCATTCATCGCCCAGAGGTGGTAAATGAAAAGTGACGGGTGTCACCCGACGGCTCCCATGGTACAGACCCCCAAATGCTAGTGTCCAGGTGGGTGTTTGGGTGCCTTATACAGAGGGCGTGTGATAACGTAACGTGTATGAAACGAGAAGACGCAGCCCAACGGGACCGCGGGTTCCACGGCAGCTGCCCAGACGCAGCCGCGGGGCTGGAGAGGGGACGGCAACAGCAGCGGGGGGGCTGGCGGCCGCTCCAGGAGCAAGTTTTACAGCAAATACTGAGCTTTGCCTCATCTGCTTGCGCTAAAGCTGCGGTCTTCTTCAAAAGAGACCGAAATCCAATGCAACCAGGACTTTTGTGCTTGATGCAAGGTACGTAATGTTCCCATTTAATCTGGGCAGGGGTGGAATTGCACGCGGCTGGGCTGGGATGTGCTGGGCTTGCTGGGTGGGGGCAGATACAACTGTTCGCTAGACGCCGGGGGGGCAGGACACCCCCACACCCCCATGCACCCCCAAAACTCTTCCTTAGCAAGCATACTGGGGGGATTTCAGTAGGATGCTGAATGTGGAGATGGGGAGGAGGGGTGAGGAGGGCAGCCAAATGCCTCCTCTTCGTTTAAACCAGATATTGAGGCAGAGAAATCTGGGCAAAGCCAAATATTTCCTGTCCCAATGGAAGACTCTGGTTAAAGTGTGCACTTTGCTTTGGTTAAAACAGCCGTGCGCATCATCTCGGAGACTGACTCAGTGCCTGCCCATTGTCTCTCTAGGATTACCGGGAATAACAGCTTGTATCTTCACTCCCTGGATGTAAAATTCTTTTAAACCTTTTGCAAAAAGCCTGTAGGTTTTGACAACGTATTCCTTATGGGGGAAAAAAAAATAAAAAGTCACAGCGATGGTCTCGAGCAGCCCTGGCTGTGATCTTTAGCTGCCTGGGAGCGAGCCGCGGGCAGGGACGCGGGCTGAATAACAAGGACTCCCACGGCTGCGGAGGACAGGACGATATATTTTTGCAGGGCAGTAAAACCCGCTTGATGCCGGGCTCGGGCAGGAGCTGAGGCTCTGATCTGCTCCTTCCCTACCTCCAGGTACGGCATTCCATGGCTCCAGCCCCGCGCCGGCACAGCACATTCCTGATATCCCATCCTCGCGGCGGTTTTCGAGGCGTGAGCGATGCCGAGCAGGGGCTCGCCTGGACCCCGCAGGTTTTGGGCAGCTGTTGAAAGAGACTCTATTACAGAGCGCTCTGTATTTAATCTCCCCCCTGCCTACCTAAATCATGGGGAAAGGTTTTACACATGGCTCTGACAGCGCCGAACAGCTCTACCGGAGAGGGATGCGGGGAATTTATAGCGCACCGACTGCTGACGGGTAATACGCAGGCGAGGCTCTGAGCGGGGAAGGATTTCTGGGTTTATCGGAAGGGGAGTACAAACCTAAGGCAGGAGCCGGCTTGGAATCTTCCCAGCTCAGGGGGTTTAACCTGCGGGACCGAAGGCTTTTAGGGCTGATGCGGGGGTGTGGGGATTGCCCTGAGGGGTGCCCGGGTGCCCCATCCCCCCCTGGGGACCGGGGAGGGCATGTCCGGGGGGGATGCACGATTTTCTGATGCCAGACAGCTGCACCGGGGAGGGGGTGAGAGATGAGCTGGGTTTGGGGAGGTGGGAATTGATGCCCAGCATCCCAAGAGCTGCATCCCGACCCTGGGCAAGGCTGGGTGAAGGCGCAGGACGGGTGCGGAGGGCACCTGCCTTTCCCTTTTTGCCCTCCCAGGCTCTTCCACAGCATCGGCAGTGCCCTGGGTGCTGGGGTCCATCGCCTTAAACCAAAAAAGCAGCCCGTTTTTGAGCCCAGCTGGGTTTCTGCAGGTGGAAGGAAAGGCTGAGCTTGTCCTGAGCTCACCAGAGGCTGTTCCCTCCCGGGATGGACTGTTTCCCGACCGCACCAAGAGGCTGAATCTCTGCTTGGAGGGTGGTTTGCGTTAGTGCTGGGGGGGGGGGGGTCTTTCCTCCAGCATCCCCTGCTCTGCACCTCCTCCCTAAACTCTGCCCACCAGTCCTGTACCCAGAGACTCCCTTTGTGCCTGCTTTTCTGTTTTAATCTCTTGTACTCCCACTATTTTTGAGTCGTCTTCGGCTTGGAGATATCTCTTTTTTTCCTCCTTCTCTCTCTCTTACCCTTCACGCTACCATCAGCTTTCTGACACAGGAGTTTTATTGGAATAAAAGTAGATTTTTATCTCCCAAGCCTGTTTATTAAACTCTCTCCCTTCTTTCACAGTAAGCTACCACCCACCCTCCCGGACGTTTGTCGATTCAAATCAGGTTTAATCAACTCACAATATTGGACACAGTAAAATTGGATTTCTGAAAGCCCAATAAAGTTGTGCCACCGCGCTGTACCGTAGCTCGAGGAGCTCAGATTTCATCACATCATGTCGGCAGCCGCAAGAAACAGCCCATAAGAAACTCATCTACTGCGCTCCGGCAAGCTGCTAAAAATGGATGAAGCCTCTCCCGAAGAAATATTGACTATTAGTATTCTTATTAACATTCTGCTGTCAGAAATGACCAGTGGTAATAAATACAGCTGTATCTTTTCATCGTCCTGCCCGTTCATCACTGTCTGGCTGAGCTTCCCTCGGGGCTGGGCATGGTCCCCGTCGCCCCGTCTCCTTGCCCAAAAGGAGCCGTTTGCCCTCACGCTGTAACCTTGATTATTTTTGTTGTTATTATTATTATTATTATTACTGTTATTTCCTTTTTTTCTCTTTGACACAGCAAACAGCAGAGCAAGATGGAGCACCTGAGAACAGCTCGCTCCGCACCTCCCCCGGCAGAAGGTCTCCCGGCAATGGGAAAGGGCAGGATGCGGTCCAGACGGCCGCGATGCTCCTGCTCCCCTCTAATTTAGAGTTCTACGGTTATAACGAGAGATATTGGTAGCCTTGGATTATCCTCACGTCTTATTTCTTCCCTAATCTTGGGTGAGCTTTAGCGCCGGGGTAAATCAAGCTGTATTTATGCCATTGCTTTGCACTAAGCCTGGCAGAGCTGCCCTTGCCCTCGGTCACCACCTCCTTTTGCCGATGCAAACCTTCCCGGGGCCGCCCCGTAAACCTGATCCAGGAACCCATCCCAACTCAACCAACCTTTTTTTCCTTTCTTTGCAGGCTGGTTTTCATCCCGAGGAGCTCCCTGATCCGGCTGGATGTGTCTGCAGGTTGGCACTGGTCGTGTACGGGAAGGGGAATAAGCCGTGGTGGGAGCAGAGGGAAGAAAACTGCCTTTTTGGCGTTATTAATGGGACTGGGATGCTGGTGTGAGGCAGCAGGTCCGGGCTTGACTCTTTGCCCAGAAGCGTTACCTGGATGAGAGCAAATTGGCAGCAAAATCCCTGTTTACAAACTCATTTAAAGGCAGACCAGGGCCCCGTGTCTCCTTTAATTCTGGCATTTTCCCTTGCTTGCTGCAAAACCAGCCGCCGAGCAAGTGTGCAATAGATAACGATGTAATTAACGCCAAGGGGGAGCAAATCCATGTATTAACAAACGTTTTTTTCCCAACGCAGGGCAAAGGGAGGGGGAATTTACTGCTGCCGACCCGGCGATTTCCTTCCTCCCAGATTCTTCCGGCTGTTCCATTTCACTGCTCCTTCTCGCAGGGCTTGCGGCGTTCAGCTTTGCCTGAGCAGGTGGGATTGCAGGAGCCTGGACCGCTCCTGCCTGTGCCGGAGGGGGAATCCAAGGAATGATTTCTGCATTTAACACCAACTGATCATGAAGCATCTGCAGCTCCGTGGAGAGACGGCTCCTGGAGACCAGCAGCTCCGGGCAGGCTCCGCTTTCGGTGCAATCGATGGCTTAAGGCCTGGATGCCCTTCAGTGCCGTTGGTGCGACAGAGATGGAGGATGCTCCGAGGGTGAGAGGCAGTCCCTGGCCATGTCACGGCCGTACCTTGTCCCATGGGGTCAGAAGGGGGTCCCTTGGCCACATCCTTCTTCAAGGTCTCTGCTCACTGCAGTGATGTTTCATAAATTCATCTGAAGGCAAAAATCCACCACCCCCACCCCCCTCCCTAAAAAAAAGTGGGGCTCAGCCACCAGCCCCTCTCGTGGTCACCGTGGCCATGTCCCCACGAGCGTGGGCAGTGACAGGAGAGTGACCATGCCCTGATGGCAATACAAGGGAGCAACTGGGAGATAACACAGCCCTTGCTGGTTGCCAAAAATAGCCTTTTCTTAGTAAATTTGTATTAGCATTGCCTCCGCAGCCCGGCGTGCTCCCCCACCCCTGTGGCAGCACAGCGGGTCCCCAGGGAGGGGACACGAGGGCTTTCTCCCATATTTAGCCCCAGGGGGAGGCAGCATCCCATTGCGCCCTGTCCTCCACCTTCTGCTGGGCTGGGAATGGGGGCTGAGGAGCCAAATATTCCCCCGTGGATAAAAAGACAGGAGCTTTTGTGTGTCTGTGCCCATGAAACCAAACCTCAGGGCGTTTGGGCTTGGGTCTCAGCACCACTCGGGGATTTAGCCGTGGGGTGATGGCATCCCGTCCCCAACGCACCAGCGTAGCCCTGGCCAACAAAGACCAGCTCAAATGGGGCTTTGCTGCTCTGGGGGAATTAAATATTCACTGAGCAGCGAGCGAGCTGTCTCTGCTGCTGAAAAGCAGTGTTTTAATGGCTGGGAACCAATGCTTACTGGCCAGTCTGGGGTAAAAACTGCCGTAAAGGCTGCTTAAAGCCAAGCAGGGGGGGTTAGAGCAGGTTTCCCCCCAAGGCATCGCTGGCCATTAATTATCCAGAGACAAAAGTATGGGGACGTGGTGCAGATATCCCCCTTGTGGTGTGTTTTGACACACTGGACATCTCCAGCAAACCCCCCTGGCTCCCCTCCCAGCGCTGGGAATGAAATCCCAGCCAATTTCCAGGTGTCCCGACCCACCTGGTGCAGAAACTGGCCGCTCCAGAAGAAATCAGCCGCGGCGCGGGGGCAAGGGGATACGAGCGGGGAGATTGGATTAAGGCGCGAAGGTGGACAAGACAGATGGCGGGGTGGGAAGGGATGAAATGGGCTGGTGGAAATCGAAAGGGAAAAAATGACAAGGACGCCGGGCTCACTAAAAAAGACAAAGTGCTGGGATTTTCCTGCAGGGAGCTGGGAGAAAAGCAAAACACTGAGGAACGTGTTACGTGGACATCAATGCTGGATGCTTTTGGGATATGATGGGC
Organism: Rissa tridactyla; assembly: GCF_028500815.1. Classification (NCBI taxonomy): domain Eukaryota; kingdom Metazoa; phylum Chordata; class Aves; order Charadriiformes; family Laridae; genus Rissa; species Rissa tridactyla. Next base: position 53,076,299 of record NC_071469.1, read on the forward strand.
TTTGCTGGGCTGAGCACAGCAGGACCTGGCCCCACCACGGTCCCAGCCCAGCAGGAAGAGTTTGTAATTTTCTAATTAAGAAGTACTATAACCCATTTATTAAATATGTTTTGAATGGCTCCATCGTAAATTAAGGTCAAAATACAATTTCTAAATTCTCAAGCTATGACGTAGGATTAGCTTTATCGATCTTCTGTGTAATTTGTGGTGGCCCCCAAACATTATTTTGACAGTTTTATCATACAGTAATAGACTTCCTTTTAGATAATTACAGTTACTACATTCGATTTTGATCTTCTGTAGGACTTTTCCCTAGATAACCACACTTAGATCATGTTTCTTTCTTTAGTCACACGTACACGATAAACTTTGGAGAAGAGCCGTAATTATTTTAACACTGTAATTTTAAGGCTTACCAAAACAAGTTCAAAGGTTAATTGTACAAGAAAACTTTCAACTTTAACATCTGTTGCAACGCTCATTTTGTAAGTAAGTGACGAACAGCTACTGCAGGGAAAACAAAAAAGCAGAATGGGTAAATGTTGATACGTAACAGGAGTTATTGGAAGGTGTTAAGGTGTACGCCTCTCGTTTCCATTTATACCCGTTTCTCATCCAGGTCCATCCCCAGTGGGTCACAGAGGGGTCCCCAAGGGCTGCCAGGGAAAATGCTGCCGCCTCCTTCACCCGGACGAGCTCCCGGCGTGTTTGAGACCATTAATTAGGCTTTGCCGTCAGTAACGAAGACAGACTCCCCCTCCAGAGCAAGCGCGGGCAGGTGCTTACAGCCGACGCTCCGGCCACCGCCGGGGTCAGAAATATCCTTGCATCTCCCAAACTGGAGCGATCTCTCCCTCCGGCCCTCGGTCATTAAAAGGAAATTAATTTCACTGGGCACCAAAGTAAGTAAATTCTCTGATTTCTGGTCTGTTATGACTGTTAACCAGCTAGATCTCACTTTAATAGCTTATTTAAAGCACTGGGCCTCTGACAGCCCCGGTGATGGATGGAGCTGTCAGCGTCTGCTTCGTTTGGAGAGGAGAGGAACATCTCTTAAACTAGAAGCTCTATAAATCAAAAGGATGAAAATCAGCGAGTGCATTTTTCTGGACAGGGGCGTCCTTCTCCCTGTGGAGTGTAACAGGCACTAAATTGAGGTTGGATTTATCGGGTCTGAAACCCCTTTCGACAGGCGCTTTCACAGCCGGAATGGAAGAGAGCCCGCCACGGAGCAATGAATCCCAGCGGCAGCCCAACCCGGTGCCGTCTCCTTCCCAAACCCAGCAGCCCCTCGATGGTGATTTCGGAGTGATTGTGGGTGGATACAGGGCACTGCCGCTTTTCCCCATGGGCAACGCTCCCCAAATCCCCTGTGCTCCCTGGAGACACGGGGGCTCATCCCGCCCGCAATGCCAGGAGGTTTGGCAGCTTCGCACAGGGACATGGCTCTGCATCTTCCCTCGCCGGGGAAAACACAGCCCCTTCCTTCAACCCCTGGCGCTCAAGCAGAGAGCAAACTCTTGGGTTTTTCCAGCATTGACGCAAACCCACCACCACAGGGCATGAGGCTGGGCAATATTATCTTGCGAGTGCCTCCAAATATGAGCAGGGCAGGGGCTTATTATCACAGAATCATAGAATTGCCTAGGTTGGAAGGGATCTTTCAGATTGAGTCCAACCATCAACCAAACACTGACAAAAAACATTACTAACCCATGTCCCTCAGCATATTGCTTCGGGCTCTGCCAGATTTGAGACCCCGGTAGCACGAGAGCCTTTCTTCCGTGTATTTCCAAGGCTGCCTTTCCCACAAAGCTGATGGATGGGAGCAGAACCACCTCCCCGCTCCCCCCCCCCCCCCCACATGTGTTATTTGCAGCGCCTGAGTTTTGTTTAATATTGAAAGACGTTTAAAGCGTGGCTCTGACCTAGATTGGGAGCTCTTTGGGGGAAGGCTGTCGCTGGCACAGGCGGGTTGGGGAGCCGCCGGCGGAGGCAGGGCCCATGCCTCGTCGAGGAGTGCTGCTGCGATGAAATAATCATTTAGGGGTGGGAATTAACCCACTTAATCAGCGGCGCTCTTGGTTTGCTTGGAGGTGACTTGAGGTGCACTGCTCCTGCTTGGACACGGCGGTCCCTGTTGCTGCTCCCATCCTTGCCTTGTTTCCAGGATTGCAAAATCTTTGAGCCTTTCTCCTTTTCCCCTTCCTTATCCTTTACCTTTTCTCCTTTTCACACAGAGTTACAGAATCCCAGACTGGTGGGGGTTGGAAGGGACCTCTGGAGACCATCTTGTCCAACCCCCTGCCAAAGCAGGGTCACCCAGAGCAGGTGGGACAGGAACACGTCCAGGCGGGTTTGGAATATCTCCAGAGCAGGAGACTCCACACCCTCTCTGGGCAGCCTGTTCCAGTGCTCTGCCACCCTCAAAGTGAAGGTTTTTCCTGTTGAGATAGAATTTCCCGTGTTCCACTCTGTGCCCGTTGCTCCTTGTCCTGTCACTGGGCACCACTGAGAAGAGTTTGGCCCCATCCTCTTGCCCCCTGCCCTGCAGATATTGATGAGCGTTGATGAGATCCCCTCTCCTCTTCTCCAGGCTGAACAGCCCCAGGGCTCTCAGCCTTTCCTCAGCAGAGAGGGGCTCCAGTCCCTCATCATCTCTGTAGCCTCCGCTGGCCTCCCTCCAGCAGCTCCTTGACGTGGGGAGGCCAGCACTGGCCCCAGCACTGCAGATGTGGCCCCACCAGGGCGGAGCAGAGGGGGAGGATGACCTCCCTTCACCTCCTGGCCATGCTCTTTTTAATGCGCCGCAGGAGACCATTGGCCTTCTTGGCCACAAGGGCACATGGCTGGCTCATGGGCAACCTGTTGTCCACCAGGACTCCCAGGTCCCTCTCTACAGACCTTTTCCTTTTCTCCCATTTCCCTTTCCCTTGCTTTGCTGGGGCTCCACATCTGCAGCCCCCAGCTCCACCACAACCACCCTGCCCTGCTGCACCAGGCAAGCCGTGAGGGTCTTTTAGGCTTGAAGGACGGTCATTTTTTGGAAAGCACACCCAAGGTGCTCTTTTTAGGTCAAAATTTGCATTTTTAAACACTTCCCAACGTGAAAGCCCACCTTTAAAAAAATTCAGAAGCGCGGCCACGTCACCCTGGTCTGGGTGCCTGTAATGAAATGGCCTTTTAAAAAAAAAATATTAATTTTACTTTTTCTTCCCCGAAAATGTAAGCTGGGCTGCCAGGGCTGTTACCTCAGGGTACGTGTAAGCTGACCCCCACCTCAATTTGTGCAGAGGATGCGAGGAAGAGGTTTCAGGGGTTCCTCCTAAGGGGAGCCGGCACTGGGGAAGGGACACAGGGGTCGGCTGGGACAATTCCCCCCCCCCAGCCCCCTTTGCCAGCCCTGATGTCTTGCACCAACACGGGGCTTCACCTTGGAGGCTGGTGATGTGCAAACCCCCTTTTGGCTCCGGGGCGAATCTCCCGGCCCATCACAGCTGAGGTTTGGGTTTGACACATGAACCCCGGGATGCTCCCGCAGCTCTTCCAGGCTCCTCTTAAATTGCTTCAACCTTTCCTTTTCAGAAGGAGGAGGCATTTCGTGCCATCATGATGGCAGAGCGCATCTCCCTGCCCGTCAGGTCTGGGGTTTCACAGCAGAGCCGTCGAAAGGAAAGGGAAAAACTAGTGAACCACATAATTAGTTTTTGCTTCAGTGATTAATATCGTTTGCAAACAGGTAATCTCAGCCCGAGCAGGCTCCTTTGCCACGCTTTTCCTAACGAATGAATGTAGTTGGCTGGTCCTTTGCCTTCTAGTATGAATACAAACGCAGGCAGCTGCCTCCGGAATAAAACGGAGCATCTCGCAGGGAGAGCGGAGCTCTTCATTCGGCATCACAAACTCCCTGACATTTCCCCAGCAGCTCATCGCTGATGCCTGATCTTAAACCATCCCCTTGCAACCTCCCCCGGCCCAGCATCCTCCCATCGCCCCCGCCGTCCGGCAGCGATGCTGGGGGGCCCTTCCAGCCTTCCCTGAAAATTGATCATCCCGGTTTGCCTTCCGCACGCGGCAATCGGCCGGGAGGATCGTATTTGCTGGTAGGAGCAGGGGCTGCAATTCAGGGTGCGGGAGAGGCATTTGTACTTAAGTAATTGGATAGCGGCGGCGTATAAAATCGTAATGGCTCTGTAATCTTATCCTACAATAATCCTGCGCGTGGCTGTGGAGCGTGGCTCCCCCCAACGCCCCCCCCCCCCGCCCCCCGCTCCCCAGCAGAGCGCTGCCCTCGTTTAAATGTGATTTAACGAGGCTGGAAGAGCAAGCTCTGGTTGCTGGGTTTTTTAACGAGCAGGTGGTGTGGCCACCGCTGCAGAATAATAATCATTTTTGGGGAATGTCACGCCGTCTCCTCAGCCCGGGGACCCCAAGGTCGGCCGCAGCGTGTCCCTAGATGGGATGGCGGGTGACGCAGCTCGGTGGTCCATGCCGCAGCCCCCACACCGGGAGCCTGGGGCTTCTCTCTTTGTCATTTCTCCTTTTATTTTTAACAGCCTGGGTAGTTGTCCGTGCCAGTTGTCCTCAGGGCATGAAGAACTGCCTCTTCCCATCGATATTTTGGGTGCTGAATTTCCATGGACAGGCTGTGCCTCTCTTTACGCACCCCGGTCACCGATAACGGGGGTCACAACTCTGTGAAGCCGGGGCCGCGGATGACCCTGTTGCTATTATATCCCGGCACTTCTCGCGTATTTAAAAATAGAAATACCAATAATGATCTGTCTCCCTGTCAAGCCCAGAGGGGGAAGCAGCTTGATTAGCTTATAGATCCCCTCATTTACATGCGAGTGACCGCGGTGTCCGGGGATGGAGGAGGTGGGGTTGTGCAGGGAGACTTTGGGAAGGAGCCAGGGGAGGGAGACCCCCCTGGCCGTGTCTGTGGGTCATGGTGTGGGTGTCTGGACAGTGCCAGTGTCCCCAGGTTTGTGTCCCCAAAACTCCCTCGCAGGCTGGTTTTCGGCAGGGTGGCGGACAGATGAGTGGGAGCCTTTGGGGTGCCGTGCCGGGCTGCGTCACCGTGATGGATAGCGGGGAGATGGGGAAATATGAACAGGGAGAAGGATCAAAAATGTAGGAGTTTGTGAGCTGCTCAGTGTCAGCTTGAGATGTGCCATACGTGGTGTGTGTCGCCTTCATGTCCCTGCATCCAAACCCAGTGTCCCCAGGGAATCCTGCCCCCAGCTCTCTGCTTTTTTATGTGACCAGGGAGAAGTTGCTTCATCTCCCTTCCCAAAATCCAAGCCGGTATCATGGAGCAGGTTATTTTGCAGCCCGCGGTCGCTTCCCTCTTCAATCCAAATGAAACCCCAAATCAGTGCAAGTGGGAAAGGAAGAGGGGAAGGCGCTTGGGTCCCATCCAGCCGGCGAGGGGGTCGGTGGTTGCAGGCATTCCCTGGCATGGATTTAACGTATGGATTTGCCGCAGGTCGGTGCGTTCAGCTGGTGGGAGCCAACCCTACGGAAATCGGGAGCAGATCCGGGCAGTGGCGTTTCCCGCTGCACCAGCCGGAAGCACGCAGGATACAGCAAACATGTCTCTCCATGGTCAGGGAGGGACCCACTACGTTTTAAAAAAGTGATTTATGCTCTAATCGGTCTTGAAGCTTCATTATTCCAAGCATTAGCGTGTCTGAGCCAGTGGCCTTATTTGTTAATGCACTGAAAGCAGCAGCAGATGTGCTATTTTTCATCTGTGACCCGATCAGCTCGCTGATTCATCTACTTCCATTTTCATTCCCCTGTCACTGATTTATTAATGATGTCTTACTTATCTGGGGCTCTTTCGGAGGGCCCCTATGGCTCAGCCCCCAGAGAGATGCCAGAGGAGCCCTCTCCCCTCCCCAAATATCCTGTTTTTCAAACCATATTCATCCTCATCGCTCCAGAGATTAGACACTTTGATCATTTAGTAACTGAAACAACCTCTGCGGCTTGTACAATTTGTGGATAATTTGCTGACAGAGCAACCTTCCTTTTTTTCCACCACAGACAGGGTACCCCATCCTCTGGGATTGTCTTTGGGCATGGGGGGGACACAGTGGCTCCATCCAGGAGCTTCAAGGAATGCAGAGGGAGGATGTCCAGGCTGCAAAAACTGACCGTTTTTTCTTGCTTTTCTATACTCTCTGGGTTGGTCCAGCCTGGAATAATCCCAGGGGCAGAATTTGTGCAAGAAGCACAATTTCCCCCTTACTTGGAAAAGCTGGTGGGGAGTTCGATCAAACCGTGGGGAGCTTGTGGGGATTTTCTTGAACAAGCAAGTCCTTTCTGCGCTGCCTATTTGACCTGGACCATGCTGGATCCATGAGAAATTATTTTTTTTCTGCCTCCTAGTCTGAAAAATGTCTTTATTCCCACATCTCTCCTAACGGCGAGCCTGGAGCAGGTTGTTGGTTTGCCTTTGCCGTGTAAGGGGATTTTCCTCCTGCCTCTCTCCCGTTGGTGACTCTCTTCTGGACAAACCACCAAGCAGAGGGAGCCGCGGGGACCCTGGGAAAAAGCTGTGGCCAGCCCTGTCCCACAGTGTCCCCAGGGTTGTCTGTCCGTGGCTGCTGCCAGGCTCTTGGCACCCAGCATCTCTCAGCCTTTTTTCCTCCTGAAACCTTTTTTCGCTTGGCATCACGCTTTGCCAAGCTGCCCAGAGTAAACCCATGCCTAAAAAGCCCTTCTTACTGAAAAGCGCCTTTTTGCTGAGCAACTCTGACCTTCAGGGCTTTTCAGAAACCTAATTCCACCATTAAACACACACGCAGAAAACCCCTGGATTTGGGGAAAGTCATTCGAGGTTTATTCATAAATCCTCTGTGCTCTCATTCAGCCATCCCTAAAGCATCATCCCTCGCATGATACCAAGATGCTCCTATAAATGGCTTCTTGCTCCCGCTTTTCCTGCTGGGAAAGGCTGGAATAGGCTCTCTGTTCCCAGCTGCTCAGCTGAATCCCTGGGGAGAACCATCTTTTGCTTCTGGGGCTATTTGAGGGATTTACGGTGTTGTTCAAGTAACTGATCCCTGAGCCTCAGATGTGCCAGCGATCTCCCGGCTCCATCCCATCACTCCTTTGATTTCCAGCCCGGTTAACTCCTTGGCTCTTTGCAGGATGGTTGGCTCATTATACAGTATCTTGGCCTTTACTGAAGACGTGGCTTAGCCTCCTTTTTTTTTTTTTTTAATTTTTTTTCCCAGGGAAAATAAAGTTTCCTGTTTTTTTTTTCCCTTTGCATCCTTCTCACATGACGAATTTTACGTGCTGATAAGGGACTTGCAGGATGAGAGCCAGCAGCTCTGCGTTACGTTATTGGCACCCCAGACAAGCCCTTGCCGCTTTTATAAATGTAAGTACCTTTCCAAATCAATAAATCAACATTAACATTGCTTTAAATTGGTACAACGCGCCGAGGGAATTTGCTGGGTAATTTTTTTTCTTCCCGATTAATTTACTTTGTCCGTGTAAAATTCAGAGGCTTCAGGGGCAGATCCTCACCTCGATGGCCGGGATTTTGTACTGATGCCATCTCCGAACGCTCGCTTGGATGCTTGGATGTAGCCCAACTTCAGCTGGGCGCTGCGAGGGAGGGGGGAAAAGCAGTCTTGTGGTTTTGTTCCCTTTCAGAAAGGAAAATATCCAGAGCCACAAATAGGGATAAAACCCTTTCCTCAAACCCTCTGGGAGCAATAGCTCGGGAGGTGCTATTCTCTCCCCCTGAGCCACACATGCTCGCTCTCTAAGGCTGCCCAAATCTGCATTGAAATGGAAGAAAGGAGCTCAGTGTTTGGGTCGGGGCTGGGAATAATACGCGTTGTGAATGGCCTGGGGAGCGCGCTGCACCCCACCTGCTTCCCCCCCACCATTTGGAGCTGCTGAGCTAAAGCCGCCCGCTTGGAAATGCCCCGGAGCCACGTTTGCACATCGGACACGGTCCATTACCCGATCTCCGCCGGTTTTATTGGCACTATTTATTAAAGAGTCTGGAAACGTGCGAAGCTGCCTCTTTCTGCAAGGACGAAGGCTTTTAGGGGGTCAGGGCAGACCAAAATCCCAGCCACCCCCCTGAAAAATCACTGCCCCCCACTCCGAGGGGTGAGAGGGCCGAGACCTGCTCCCGGGGTACATAAGCCCAGTTTAACCCCTGCATAGGAAACTTTCCCTGCTTCTTTTTTCCGTAAAACATTTTGAAAACAAAGCATCGAAGCATCTTGGCTGCTGGCCCCTTGGGTCATTGCTTCCCTGGCAGGGGGTGAAGCGCAGCCGTTGCATCGGGGCACCGAGCTTCAGCTCATCCCCTCCCCCTCCATTGTCCCTTATTAACCTCGCATGGATGGAGGGTATGGATTAACCTCTTTCAAAATTTTCTTGCCCAGGCAGTTTGCAACCTCATGGCTTCAGCCTCTCCATCCCTCCAAAGCTGGGGTCTCCTTCTGCCTTCCCCCTGTGTTTTCTCTCCCAGCGTTTTTGCATCTGATTTTTGGGCTGGAAATGCCTTTTTTTTTTTTTTTTTTTTTTTCTGCTTGCTCACAGCATCCTAATACGTCCAGATTTGGGAAAAGCCAGGACGTGATGTGGCGGCTTGGGCTGCCCTCTCTTGGCATTGCTGCATGTTGCACCGAGCAAAATCCTCAGCCGGAAAAAAAAAATAAATCCGCGTTTCAAGACAGCATCTTCCCCACTAGGGCTGCCTCCCTCGCCATGCTTGATGAGAAGGGCTGCTTTTAAAGCTCCTCCACCCTCTGCCTTCATTATGTGGTGGTCAGGTTCCCTGTTTTAAGGTCAGGGACCATATTGCGACTCCGTGATTCGGGCACATCTGTCTGCCAACTTCCTTAATGAACCTTTTCAATCCGTTTTTTTTGGCCCTACAGAAGCTCCGAAACAGCCCTTGGGGGAGTAATTAAGGATTTATTTTTTTTTCACACCATTTGTGAATGTGACCTCCTTCTCCCCCCCCGCCCTCCCCCCCCGCCCCCCCCGATGGAACGGTGGAAATCACTGCAGTGCACATGTGATAAGGCACGAAATCCCCCTGAGTCATGAGGGCACGCTGCTCGATAGCGCTTGGCAAGCCCTGCGACACCTCCTTGGCAGGCAGGCTGCTGCATCTCATCAGCGAGTCGCAGAAAGGTTACAGCCGAAGGTTATAGGCAATTTTTTCTTTTTTCTTTTTTTTTTTTTTAATATAAATTTGGATAATATTGATCTGGTTAACTTGCTTATCCGCTAGTTTTTCCACTTTGCCAGGCTCCAATGGGAATATTTGGGTGGGGGCACAAGGTGCCAGACCCCGACCTGGCCCGGGAAAGGGTGGTTGCCCAGGTTTGGAGACCGTGGTCAGCTCATCTGTGGTTTTCTCTGTAGTGTCTCCATTTCTGGTGTGGGGTTTTTTTTTGCTATGAAGGCTTTGCATTTGCAAACATATTTGGGGGGATGCTGCTCGCAGGAGGCAGCTGGGTCATTCCGTGTGCTGCCGTGCTGGTAATATGGTAGGTAGGGATCAGAATCTTTCCTTGGGCTGCGGAGCAAAACCACCTGAGCGTTCAGCCAAAAAAAACCCAAACAAACAAACCTTTTTTTGCTGAAGCAAAGACTTTCTCGAGTCACTTCACGGTCAAGAACCCTCCGGTTACCAGGGCGTGAATGTGCTGCTCCCCGCAGGGTGTGGGTATGGGTGTGCTGGGCGTTTGCAGAAGCGGTACCAGGAAAAAAAAGAACCAAACAAACCAACCTAAATCCACGTCATCTTTCTGACCCTGTTTTGTAAAACAGCCCTTTGGTTTCCAGGCACCCCTATCTTCGAGGGGCCAAAGGACACGCTGCTCTCTGTCCCCGTGTTTGCCACACAAGCCCGATAAAATAGCTCCTGATTGCTAATTTCTCTGCTGGGTTTTTTCTCTGGGGCTCTTATCGGGATGGTAGATAAGACAATGTGAGACTGAGTGAGTGGATATGTCAGATAAAAAAATAAATACTGTGCCTTACGAGTCCCCTCGTGCGTCCACGGATTTGCTGCAGCAATGGCAAAGAAGCCTTTTTCCTTTCTCTATTTTTTTTACAAAGTAATGTCTGTTCCTGATGGGAACCAAAGCAGAAAGCCAGGGCTGAAAATATTGTTGTTTATGAAAATACCCATGAAACGGCTGATCCCTGACTCCTCGGGCGTGGGGCTGAGGGTGCTCGTTGCCAGAAGACTGCATTGCAGTTTACAGACGGTTCCCAGCAGCCGGGCCATGCTCCAGCGCTTTGGACGGAGCAGCGGCTGCACATCACCCCGCTGCCACCCTGGGATGGTGGCCACCTCCCCTCTGCCGCAGGCTGAGCACCCGGCCCCAGGGAAAAGGGCCCCCAGCATCTCCTGAACACCATCCATGAAGCTGAAAAGCCGTGGGGCTTTCATAACTCACACCTGAGACTTTGTAGAGCATCCCTCTTTGCTGATTTAAGGGAATTGCCCATCTTTGCTGCCCCATTGAGCTCTAGGGATGAGGGCATTTGTGCTGTATCAGTGCTGGTGACACCAGAACCCTGTGGGATCCAGACTGGCTATCCCAAAATCATGTCTGGAGGCGGAGCATTGCTTTTCTTCCTGCAAACTGCTTCCAAAAGTCAGGCAGGGTATCAGTCAGGCTTCCAAAAGTCAGGCAGGGTATCCCAATGCCCACAGGAAGGGATACAAGGTATCCCTTCCAACCCACCACACCAAACTGCATGCTGACCCCAATTTGTGCTATCAAAAGTGATGTTTTTCTGTGTTTCTTTTTTCCCAGCAGGTGACCTCTCGATGGAGCAAGGAGGTGACCTTGCATCTGCATACGGATCGGTGGAGGCACAACCTGCGGGAGCCGTCCCTGGCGCTCTGCCCCCACCACCCGTGCGCTCAGCACCATCGCCCACCCTGACCCTCCCGTGGTACCCCCTTCTCTCCCAGCCTCAGCCTGGGAAGGGGGTACAGCTGCTTTGGGATCAATCCCAAAGATGCTCCGGAGGCCCCGCTCTGCAACGCATCCGGGAACCTAAAGCTTCTTTCCAAAATACCTTCATATTCTCTGCCGATGGCCAATATTTGCTGCCGCCCTGTAATGCACAATACGAGCCAAAGCCTCGGGTCTGCAGAAATGACCTACAGCCGGTAATTAGGTCCTCGGCTGGCGCAGGGGAAGGGGCGGGGGGGGCTGCGGCTGCCCGGGCCCCTCCATCCCTGAGCGCTGCTGCCATCTAATGCCCAAGCCCGGCCGGCGCAGAGAGGGTCGGGCGCGGCACGGCCGGACCCCATCACCCGGGGAAAAAACCACACGTGGCAGCTTTTGGGTGCTAAGAGAGAAAAAGAATAACCCCCTTTCTTTAAGCACAAACCCAGGCTGGGCGGAGAATGGCTGGAGTCCCTGAGGAGAAGGATTTGGGGATGTCGGATGAGAAGCTCAACATGAGCCGGCAACGTGCCACTGGCAGCCCAGAAACCCCCCGCAGCCTGGGCTGCATCCCCAGCAGCGTGGGCAGCAGGGTGAGGGGGGGATTCTGCCCCTCTGCTCCGCTCTGGGGAGACCCCCCCTGCAGTGCTGCCTCCAGCGCTGGGGCACCAACAGCAGAAGGACACGGAGCTGTTGGAGAGGGGCCAGCGGAGGCCCCGGAGATGCTGGGAGGGCTGGAGCCCCTCTGCTGTGAGGACAGGCTGAGAGAGTTGGGGGGATTCAGCCTGGAGAAGAGAAGGCTCTGGGGAGACCTTCGAGCCGCTTCCAGTCCCCAAAGGGGCTCCAGGAAAGATGGGGAGGGACCTTTTACAAGGGCATATAGTCATAGGATTCCTGACTAATGGCTTCAAACTGGAAGAGGGTAGATTTAGGTTAGATATTAGGAAGAAATTTTTCACTCTGAGGGTGGTGAGTGCCCAGACAAGCTGTGGCTGCCCCATCCCTGGAGGTGTTCAAGGCCAGGCTGGATGGGGCTTTGAGCAACCTGGTTTGGTGGGAGGTGTCCCTGCCCAGGGCAGGGGCGTTAGAACTAGGTGGTCTTTAAGGTCCCTTCCAACCCAAACCATTCCATGATTCTGTGATTCTGTAGGTGAATGATGCTTCTTTCCCAAGTGCCAGACTGAAGAACCTTATGGATAACTGTGAATAGTGGGATCATCTGAGCAGGGCTGCAGGGTAGCCCGGGAAGCTTTTTAGTTATAGGTTGGCCATTTTGGCTGAGCGCACCCAAAGCCTGCAGGAAAACCACCCTCCAGCTCACCATGGCCAGGACTCTGATCCTGCCAAAACTGCTTGTCCTCAGCCTTTTTCTGCCATGAAGGTAAAGGAGTCAGTTTCTTGGGTATCCGGGATGAGGGGCTGGCCAGGAGGGCTGTAGAAATACAAGGGAGTTTCTTCAAGTAAAATCTTATGGGTTCATTAATCTTTGTATTTAAGTAGTGTTGCTGCCTGTAATGACTTTTTATTTATTTATTGCTCATTGAAGTACTCAGCGGCAGGTTCCTTACTCTGCGTCACTTCTGCAGAGCGGTATTTTTTTCCATATGGCTTTATATTAACAATTATCGCTCGCCCAAAGGAATGTGAGTGCATGCGAAATGGATTAGAAACCAGCTCTTGTCCTGCCCAAAAAGACCCTAAAATTGCTGTCTATTTAATCTCCTGAGGATCTTCCAAGGGATTTTGATGATTTCACCAGCGGTGACTTTATGTTTTGTTCCTGCTGTTGGTAAGAGATGCAGGGGGCAGGAGGTCCACGTGGCTGAACACAAGTAAAGGCAGCGTTTGGAGGTCACAACATTTGGGGTTGCCTTTGTCTTTCGGAAAGGTGCTGCTCAGCGCCGGGGTGGGGGTCCTGGGGGGTGAGGAGGGCAGAGATGAAGGGTGCCTGGTGCACCCCAGGCTGACGGACCCTATGCTCCTGGAATCCAACTAAGAAGCTTCATAATGACTATGCCAAAAAATCAAAGCTTGATTTTATTTAGTTACCACAAACTTGTTTACCACCATGCAGGTCACGATGCTCCCAATGGGAGCTCCTGGGCCTCCTGCCAGCCAGCGCAACCCCAGTTTGATGTTGAAGCTCATGCAATTGGGCATGGAAACGGTGCATGGCTTCCAGGCTTTGTGTCAGGTAGGAGAAAAGCTTTTTTCCTCTATTTTTCCTTTACCACTGGGAAGTCCCTATCTGCACACACAGAAATGTGGTGGTCACAGGGCATCCATCCACTGTCCCTGGCTTTGGATCAGTCCAACATTAGAGATGGTCTCCAAAGTTTGAAGAGCAGATACTTATGATCCAGGGATGAAGGCTCATTGCAAAGGCACGGCCAACTGGAGACCCCTGTCCTCCGCAAGGACCTGGTCACGCTGTGGTCTCCAACAAAGGAGACCTTTGGGAGGGGGCAGCTGTGTTTGCAAAGAGCAGGAGGGATCAAACTGGGAAACCTTCTGCCCTGGTGCTCAACGAGGTCTGGCCAAGGCTCCCCGGTACCCTGTTCTCTCCCCCTGTGCTGGCAGGTGCCTGTCTGAAGCCATTTCTATGTGCAAAGAGATTAGGTAATACTGGCTCTGTGTTTGGGTCTGAGTGCTTCTTTCAATTTAGCTTAACTCGGTGAGGAATTGACTTAAACTAGATTGATATAAGCCACTCTTAAAAGATTTAAGCCCCATCGTAAGAGGATGTGCTCATGGGTTTACACTGTATTAACCCAGGCATTTGAATAACAGCTCCAGGCTAGGTCTATACTTGGGTTTTATATCAAATTATTGCAGTTCAGACCTGCCTGGTTTTTTTTAATTAAAGCAGAGAAAAATGTTAATGTGGATTCACTTACACCAATGGGAAATTTTCTCAGAGTGAGTTAACTTTAGGAGTCACCTAGCTTTCCCAAAAGCAGGGACAAGGAGGGTTGCATGCTCGAAGGGAAGAAGGTTTTTACCCAGGTAACGTTTAACGTATTTTAATCAGCGGGGAGAGGAACCAAAATTTCAATTAAAAAAAAAAATTAAGCCCCTTCACTTCTTCCTGTGGCCAACAGCCTCCGAAAAGGAGGGAGGGCAGAGATGGCCCCATTCGTGGGACAGAGCCGGGACACTTGGCTGAGCTGGAGCAGTAAATCCCAGGGTGGTGGTTTCCCCGTGGTTTCCCACTCTAAACCCAGTGATTCTGGCTAACACATCGGTTTTTATGACGTGCCCATGGCTGTGCTAGCATCTTTCCCCACTCACAGCTCCGGCTGACAGGAGATGTTGGTCCCACGTCGGGTCGGACACCCGCCAAAGCAGAGCTCAGCTGCAAAACAGCAAGTTTTGGCTAATCCCTCTCCTAGCACAGTATATCCCTCGCACGTATACGCCTCTGCTCTCTAATAGTATTAATAATTCTCCCTTTATTTCTCACTCAAACACTCTTGGAAGGATCATCCAATTTAAATCACAGCTTCTCTAGTTAGCGTGTGTCACCACGAGAGGGCAATAAATCATCTAATTACAATGATGGAGCCGGTGTCTTTTCACAAAGCCACCCATGATGAACTTAAATGGATTTTAAACATTAATATAATAGGCATTTAGTAAAGAATGGGAAGGAAAAAGAACATTTTAAACAAGCCAGCAGGTTTCCCTGAATGTGTTTGGGATGCGGGGCTTGGATTGGCCACCAAAACCATCCTGATGTGCAGCGAGATGCTGGAATTAAAACCAGGGAAGGGAGTCCTGCCTCTTTGAGATGCTAATTCAGGTAAAAGCTCATTTTGAGGAGTGCAGTCGTACTGACCCTAATGATTCAGAGCTATTTGGAGAGCTAATGGAGGGTTACTAATTTCAAAGCATATCAATCTATCTCATGAAAAGTGCAAGAAGATGGTTCCTCACCCGACTGTCCTGAGGTATGTCTGGGGGCTAATCGGCCCCTTCCTGAGCTGGCCGCTGGCCCCCTGTGCCAAAATGTTATGCCACTTCCATCACTAGGGTTTGGCCCTATGAAAGACAAGGAAAAGCCATTTTATCCCCGAGGGTGACGCTGTCAGGAAAGGGGCCCAGATGAGGCCATCGATGGTGGCATGAGCAGATGGTTCCCAACTCTTGTGGGTTGGGTGCTTGGGGTAACCTTGGCTGGTTGCTGGTCATGAGCTGCTGGAGGAGTGAGGGTGGAAGATGTCCCTGAGTCACCCAACTTTGGCAAAATCTTGTCTTGGCATTCATTGGTCTCTGGTGGGAGCCCCACATCCTCAATATCCTCATGTTCCCAGTCCTGTTCTGCCTCATGTGTTCCTATCAGGCATGACAGAAAGCACTGGATCCTGATTGAGGTTTCAAAACATTGTAAGTAACTTGGACAGAGTTTGGAGGGGAGGCGCAGAAGTGATCCTGGGCCATGGCCAGCGAGGGGAGATGGGCTACGAGCCTCCTGGAGCAGGAGTTGGCCCTCCTGTTCCTTGAGGAAAGATCAAACAGCAGTCACTGCACTAGAGGCAAAACTGGTTTGAGTTGGAAGAGCAATGACATGATGAAGGAACCGTGTGGAGCATCCACCTGGGAGATTTCCAGGACAGGGAGCTGCTGGGGAGGGACTGGGTCATTCAGACCTTCCCCAGCACCGACTTTGTGGCCACCAGGAGCAAAGCAAGGCTGATGGGAGCATTATTAGCTCCATCCTGGTGCCGGAGCTGGGGAGGACTGGGATGGCTGCTTGCTATCACCTCTAGAGGTCCCCTGCAGCCCCCGAGCCCTGTTGCTTTGTATCCCTTCAAGAAAGAGGCTGGTGATTAGCCTTAAACCACAAGAAAAAGAAGGGAAGACCGTTAATCTGCCAACGAGACCTACAGCACAGCCAATGCTTCAATGCTATCAAGAAGAGAGATGCTGCAGGCAGGAGAAGGCTTCGGGACAGGACAGATCTGCTGTAAGTAGTTATTAGAGAGCAAAGGAAGCCCATGCTACAGGTTCTTTTGCAAAATAAGGCGCTGGCAAGAGCTGAGGTCGCCTCTTTTTCAGCAAGTCTGAATGTAAGGTTTAATGAGATGGATATTATGGGTTCATGCATAGATTTATCCTCCATGCATCATCGCACATGTCTGGGTCATCAAGGAGGGCACCTGGGTCCTACTGGTAGCATTTTTCAGTGTCTTCCACTTGCATGGGCAATGGGATGGAGGAGGACAGTGCGGTGGTGGGGGTGCTGGACACCCTGACAATTTGTTTGCAGCAGTCCTGGACTAATATTTCCCAGGCTTCCCCCCAGATCAGCACTGGGAAGGCTGTGAGGGCGAGCAAGTTCAGTCCCAAACAGAGCATGAAACCAAGGAGGAGGACTTGGAGACACAGAGCCCAGCCAAGTTCTGCAATGATTTTCATAACTAATAAAGATCCGGTATGAATATGAGATTGAAGGACCTCAAAGCTGATTAAATCTGTTTGATATTTGAGGGTTTCCTCCCCCTCCCTCCCCTTTGTTAAAGGACAGTCTCCTCCTTCAAAGTGAGTGATGGTCTAAAGTCGTAATGCCGATTATTGCTGAGATTCTCACACCAATGCGGTGGGGAGGGGGGGGGGGAGAAATAAAAATCCCTGTAGGGTAGTTTAAAGTCGGCGTGAGTAGTGTGTAATCTACCCAACAGGATTGATCCAGGTCAGGCATTAAAGGCTAAAATGGATTAAACAAAAGACATTCCCCTTGTAACAAGAAGGAAAAACTTCAAAGGTGGGATTTGTTCTTGTTATGACAAAGGAAGTGGATTTACCAAGTGCCTGGGGGCACACCCCTCCGCGGCTTTCAATTTGCTCGAGTTGCTATGAAGAAACAGGACAAAATGCGTGGGGGTTTTCGCCGCGCGCTTCGGCGCTGCCGGAGCCCTCCCCGGGGTAAGAACGTTGGGTTAAGAGGATCGGCTTGGCACTGCTTTTTCTTGTTTTGTTTTGTTCACTCTTTAAGGGGAAAAAAAAAGAAGGAAAAAAGAAAGGGGGAAAAAAAAAAGTAACAAAAGGCGGGGAGAAAGGGAGGGTTGGTGGCACGTCAGAGGGAAACGTGATGTTTGAGGGTGGTAGGAAAGGGTGGGACAAGTGTGGGCAGAGATGAGATGGGATGGGGAATAGGCCCTTCAAAGCAAAGACTAGATTGTCCCAGACAGAGGTGAACGGTGGTGTGAGGGCTGAAAAGGGGGTCGATCCTGACTTAAATACCAGCCACCACCCGCATGGAGATGCCTTTTTCCTCCTGCTCCTCACCAGTCACACCATGGCCAACATTGGCGTAGATCGTCCCCGGACAGTGGAAACGCAGCGGTGGGCTGGCACGTCCCCAGCTCTGCGCCTACTGGGGAGGAAAGGGGACCTTCAGGCAAACAAACCTCACCAGGTCTCCAGGTGAGCATTACAGCTCCTTGCTTTTATGAGACTTGCACCCTGCCGTGGTGGGATTATTGATTTCTTCTTGTTCTTGAACTCACTCCAGAGGAAAGCTAATTCTCCTCCCTCCTGAGAAAAGGCACAGTGGCAGTAGGCACGGTGGCAGCAGGGCATGGTGGCAACAACTCATGGTTGCAGTGAGTCTTGCTGCCTGCAATGCTGCTCCCTCCATCTTCTCCAGGTCCTGCTACCACCACAGAGGACCTGCTGTGACTCTGGCACCAAACACCCACATGACCCACCGAGGAAGCCCGTAACATCCCAAACCTTTCCCAGCATCGTGCTCCCACAAAACCTAAAATGTACTTTTGTGGCTGGTGTATCCAAATCTGGAGCATCTCAAGTTGGACCGGACTGAGCTCTTGGGTGATCCTGCAATCCAAACTACAGCACAAAGGAGGCTCTTTGGAACCAAACTTGCATCATTTTTAACTATTCTTTAAGGTAGCAAGCTCCTGGATCTAATCTGTGTGATTACAGCTGGGTTAAGTTGTATGTCTCCGTGTGTGTATGAGTTTTCCACGTTAAAGCCAGGCTAATTCTGTTAGGAGGTGGATCCTCACTATCATGCAGCACAGGACTACTAAATTTCTATCTAATTATCAAGGTAATGCAATTAGGCAATCAGGTCTAAGCTGCCATCAAGAGGAGAGGTCTCCAGGTTTGCACAGTGACAGGCCTGTGGCAATTAAACGTGACACAATTATTGAAGTGTGAAAGCGTCTTTGGGAAATTCCATCTCCATCCACGCACACTCACTCTATTAACCTAGAGATCCAAGCCACAACTCATTTATTTGTGGACAGAGAAGAAGGACTTCTTATCTTTCAACGCCCATTGCCCATAATTAGGCTTATTATCGTATACAGCCCTTGGAAGCACATTGCAAAAGGCTGTCCCTGAACATGAGCTGCTTTTCACCAAGTGTCAAGCTGAGGAGCTGGGAGCGAGCTGACTTGTCTCTGCAGGTCCTTCTCCTTGGGGTCAGCGCCCTCCTGATGAGAACTTCCTGGGCAGAGAGCGGGAGGGACCATCTCACCTCTAGCTGGGAAGGACAGTGGAGGACTGATTAGGACTAATAAACAGCAAATAAGGATGCTCACAGTTACCACAGAGCACCTTTCCCTTTCTTTCAGTCCAGTAATTTTCACAGAACATGCTCAAATCCCTTCAAACACAAGTGTAAATGGTTCCTGTTGAGATCCCATCCCAACAAGAGCCCCATCAGAAAACTGTCAATAGAAGAGGCAGAGGTCTGCAGAGCCTGGAGCAGTGGGGATGGCAGAGGAGGGCACAGCGTTCCATTTTGTCTCATAAAATCAAGACTAACAGGGTCCTCAGACAGGTCAGCGCATCATTTCCAAGCAGCCAAAGGAAGCCCTTCCTTGCAGGACACATGATGAAGCTGTGGACCTCTTCACTGCAGGAACCCATGCAGAGCCATAGGACCACCCCCGGCTGGAACCAGTTGTGTGGCAGACACAGTGGAGGTAAGGAAAAGATGTGAAGGTACCACGCCATGCCTAAATTAACTTCTGGCTCGGGCAGCAGCGACTGCCAGCGCTGGAGAGGGGCCACAGGGTGCTGTGGGCTTGCCATAGGGTGCTGTGGGCTTCAGGGCAGCATGGTGTGGCTGGTCCTGTCTTTCTCCAACACTGCTGCTTGGGCAGCTTATAGTTAATAATGTCTGTGCAAAGCTTTAAAGACAGTCACATTTAACGGTAAGTAATTTATTTCTATTTGAATGAGTTGTTGAGTGATTCCTGCTGCGGTATCTCCTCAGTCCCACCTTCCTTGGTGCTTCAAAAATCTCCCCCACCTAAACCACGCACTGCACCACCTCTGCCTTTGCTTTATCTCAGCACCCATCCACATGCCGGGGCCACAGCCACATGGACCTGCCTCATGGAACTGCCAACTTCTCCATCCTTCATGGCTCTCCCACCTCCTGCTCCTTCTCGGGTTGCTTTGAAATCCCACCAGGTTTTGTTGGGGTTTTAGCAAATACCCTCTCGCCTTGGTTTGTTTCTTTTTCACCTTCTTATTTTCTGCTCCCCGCAAAGGGGCTTACGCACCCCACGAACTTGGCACGCCTTGAAAAAAAGAAGCACGAGTTTGCCAGCTCCACAGGCAAGCTTTCTGCGCCGGGTTCAGCAAGGAGGCCTTCCACGTAGGGAAAACCTTCACCTGATTATGCTCTACCACCGCCGAAGCTCTTGTTTGCACCCAGTATTCAGGGCAGTCAACTTTAAAAAGAGGGGAAAAAACATCAAAATCGAGCAAAAAAACCTCCATGCCATGGCGTTCATATGACATGGGTGTCAGCGGGGGAAGCACGGTGGTGGTGGTGCTAAAAGAGCAGTCAAACAGGGATGCTGGGCACCACGGAGCAGAGGGTGGGGAGCTAATTCCCCGTGGCAGGAATACGCCGTCTGTAAAAACCCATTTGGGCTGCTTTTATAGGAACCGAGGTGGTATAACTACATTCGCTAGCAAATAATTTAAATATTGCCAGTCACGTCACATTGTAGTTGTTTGGAAATAATTATATCCATATCACAGACAGTAAATAATAGATGTGCTTTCACTAACATTTTATTCATGTTCTGTTTTAATATGGCAAACTTAGAAGTAATTTAATCTCCCAGTAAATTGAACTGGTAGGGGGTTCTTCACACAGAAGATTGCAAGTTATTAATTCCAGGCAGTCTTCATCTTGTACAATTAGTCACTGTTTGCAGCTGGAAATGTTTTATTAATTTTCCATAGCAGTTGATTTTCCACAGTTTTCTCAGTTTAAATTAAGCAGTAAGAGCCGCTGTTTCTTCTTAAATAAATTTCCTTTCCACAAAAATACATGCCTCTGGCTATGTCAATTTTCCCGTTTGATTAAAGTGCCAGCAGGCAATTAATAACTTAATGCATTTTAAAGTACTTTTGGAAAAGTAATTTGAATAGCCAAACTTGTATATTTGAATTGATTGTTGCAGAAGATTTAACACACGTTCTTAAATCACAGAACCTTGTAAAGGACAAATGAAGAGTTGCAGAAGAAGTAGGCACCTTCCGACACCGTCTCCTAAACACAGAGGGATCCTCTAAGGCTCGTCCTCTTCTGGGATTGTCACCCTGCTCCTGGGAGAGGAGTTCAGCCTCGGTTCATCTGGAGTCCAGGCGCAGGGTTGCAGGAGGAGAAGGGACGTGCTGTGTTGGCTGAACTCTCTGGAGGTGAGGTCCTTGGTAAGCCCTAAGGAAGGGAACTGCTCTGGTGAATAGTTGTCACTTCTTCACCATGTGGGCTGGGACATTCCCAGTCCCAGCATAGGCTCCCACCACCACCATGCACCCAGAGGGCCCTTATGGTGATTCAGACCTAACTTCATTGCCCATCCCCATGTTCATCCCCATGTTCATCCCCATGTCCGTGTCCATGCCCATGCCCATGCCCGTGCTTATGTTCATGCTTGTATCCATACCCTTTCTCGTGTCTAGCCATGGTCAGTGCAGCATAGAGGCAGGGCCCAGCTCAGCATGACCATCTCCTGTGAATCCAACCTGTCCATTGCACGGAAACCAAAACTAAGGCTAGAGGGACCTCAAAAAGCCACCTAATCCATGTTTGTTCCTCAGGTGGGATCAGTGATCCCTAAACCAGGCAGATGTTTATCTAACTGGCTCACAAAGACCTCCTGCGAGACCCCATCACCTCCCCATGCCATCTATTCAGACTTTGCTGTCCTTATAATTGACTATCATGGCCATACCTTCCTTTGGGTGCGCCTCCCCATGAAGCTTGTGAGCAGCACACAGCGGTGGTGTGTGCTGAGGTCATTGCAAGCAGGCGAGCAGGGTGTTTCGCCTCTCACACCTGACACTGTGATCCAGCAAAGCACTTAAGCCCCCTCACAAATATAACCAGATAAACAACCCCTTTGAGTCGATGGCATTATTCCTCTGCTTGCCTTAAAGCATGCGCTTAAGGACTTTGTTGGATTGGATTTGAAATGCTTTAGCCCTCATCTTTATCTGCCTTACAGTCTTGGAATAGGACTGTCTTGTATTTGTTTGTAATTTCTTTTAAGACATCAGCAAGTCTATCACATATCCTCCTTTTGCAGAAGTTAGCGAATGTCCTCACGTCGCCAAGCTGCGAGGAGCCGTGGGCACCATAAAAGATAACAACGAATTTTATCTGATGCATCCACGATCTGGAAAGAGATTATTTTTTGTGATGCTGAGCTGACTTTTCTGACCATCTCGATGCAGACTTGGAGTCATGTGTGGGGTCCCAGGAGGGAAAAGGAGGGGTGATTCATGTTGCAGCTATCAGTGTTTCACACATCTGCCAGCGTGGTGTGCCCCAGCTGAGAACTTCAATTCACTTCGTGCAAGATGAAATGGCAGCTGCGTTGGATTGATGAAACAATAATAATCACAATGAAATAATAGGATTAATGCCAGCAATTGCTGTTTAACCAAAAGGTCATTTTGACAGATGTAACTTTTATCAGGAAGCATCAAAATATCAGATTTGTTTTTGATTTTTTGAGGAGAGGGCACTAAGAAGACAAAGTGGGGATGATGAACATGCCAGGAGTTTGGGCTCTGGCATTTGGCTGAAAGCAGCTCCCGGTCTGCAAACGGCAGGTCCTCAGCTCCAGGGACATCGTGGCCGCAGCTCCACTGTGACCAGCTCCAGGCTCTGCCCTTTGGCTGAACTCCTGGCTTTTTATTTTTAACTCATCTCCTGAAACTGTGGGCAGGTTTCTGCTTTCTGCACCAGAAAACACCTTCCTGCCTTGTCTTTAAAACTTGATGCACCACCACTTTGGTTCCCACTTGCTCTTGGTGGCCTGTCTGGTCCCCACATGCAGCCTCAGCTCTCCAGGGACTGCACCAGTTATGCCAACACCATCTGCTCTGCCTTTCCTCCCTGGACCGGCCTAGTGCCCATCCTAAGGATGATGAGGCTAAACTACATACACATGAAAAAGATGATTGTGTAGCTCTGCTCCTTGCCCAGGGCTGTGTCAGAAGGTGAAAAGCTGATTGGGAAGACTGAGTCTTTAATTGTGTGTCTCCCTTCCGCCGGTGGCTTTGCTGGATCTCCACCTCTCTGCTTTCCCACCGGAGCCTGTCCTTGACCTCCACTGCAACCCTGGATTTGCCCAGCGGGTCTCACGTCCCTCCTGGAGGAGGGACCCTGCTTCGTCCCGCTGCCAGAGGATTCCATCTGGGCTCTCCATCCTTCCTCGCTGCCCCACAGGCTGTGCTTTTTCCCTTCTCTGAAGGTCAGAGTGGTGTCCTAGAACCTGCCATGACGTGCGTCCTCACTGCCATGGGTACCGTGTCCAGGGACGTCACCGCCGGCTTCCCCACATCACAACACCTTGCACCCAGACACGCTCCATCGGCCTCAGGCTCCGCATTTCGGAAGCTCCCAGGGTCTCCCAGCATGCCTGGGACAGAGCTGGGAGGCTCCCCCCTCCTGCCCGCTCAAGCTGCCGCTGCGGGTGGTTTCTAACTTTCTGGGTGTGCACCTGCAAGCAGAGCCCAGTTAAAACCAGTGCACCCCAGTTCAGCACGGGGAGCAGCGGGGTGGCTTTATTTTTTGCTTTGCAAGCGAGAGGCGCTTTCCAGTGCGATCCTGAAGCGGGTCTCCTCTTGGCTTTGCTGACTGAAGTGCGGGACTGTGCTATTTGCAGCCGAGAGGCTGCTCTCCCACCGCTCCCGGCTCAAATGCAAACAGGAGCCGTGGGAGGCCAGCCCGTCTCTAACGGCGCACATCAATCTGAAGGGAAGAGACAAAATCCCCAAATCTCAAAATAATGAAAACAAAGATATCCGAGTAATAAAATCTGCAAGGAGCACAAAGACAGCACAACTCAGATCTCAGCTGGCTCAAAGAAAGCGTCCATTAACAAGGGATTAGCGGGAGGGAAGTACACAACCAGTCCATAGGAAGTGAAAACACACCGCACGGTTGCCTGATATCACAGCCCAGCGTTAGGATGAAGGCTGTGTTGGGCAGGTTAGAATAAGAGCTATTCCAGAAATCTATCAAAAAAAAAAATAGAAAAAAAAAGCACTGCAAAAGCTGCCTTTGCTGTGGCACCTGCTTTGTAAGAAACCTTGAAGACTTGTAGTTTTCAGTCAAAGAGAAAACATCGTGTCCTTTTGCTGTGCCCGCTCCCGTGCACGCCTCCTGTACTGCACTTCACCATTACATCCCGGAAATAGAGGTTTGGTTTTTTTCTTGTCTTGGGGGTTGTGTATCTCCTCCCACAGCCGGGTCGGGTTTGGACTTGGACCTTTCGGATGCCCTGGTAACGCGAACAGGAATAAAAAAGGAGTGAGCTTGATTATGTTCTCCCCACTGCTGTTTTCCAGCTGCTCTGAATGGGTCCAAAACTCTTCCATCCCTAAATTTCATTGAAATCAGTTATTCTTTGCAAGGCACTGATGGATTGTGGAGTATGTCTTAAAAAGGCGGGGCAGGAGAAAGCACTGTGTAATTAAATATGCAGAGAGCATAGCGTGTGTGGGTGATACATTCATTTGGCGTAATGCACACGCTTGCACTTCCATCGTTATTTAGAGATTAAACCAGCGCAGCTCCTCAGCGCTCACGTCTGCCCGAAGCCCCCGTGGACTGCAGCAGGCATTGGGGTCCCTCCCGAAGCCACGAAGCATTAAACCCCATCCCAAAAGCCACGTGTGGCCCTAGTCTTAAATGAGTTTTCACAAGCCAAGACTTATTTTAGTAACTCGGTGTTTTAACCGGTACCCGACACCCGGCAGTGGTGATTCACAGCCCCTCGGGGCGGGGGGGTTAGCCCAGCTGCATCGGAAACAGGTTCTAAATAGGGGCTTAATCTGAGTTAAAATTAAATGGGCTTAATCTGGGCTTAATCTGAAATAATACCTCCGGTGTTTTGGATGTATCGGTGCTGCCTCAAAGGGTCGGCGGTACCAGACACTATCCTTCATGAGCCCTGGGTAGTGCTGCAGGGCAAGGCGACGGGGCAAGCAGCATCCCGCAGCCTCCCGCAAACACCTCTGGGTCTCTGTGGCCACCAGCAGTAGTCGGTGATCTTGTTCTCAACCCGCCCACAATCTGGAGACCTCTGAGTGCGATATATCGAAATTTGTGAATTTGCAAGTTTGTGAACGCCCTCCCAGGCCTGCCCACAACTCTGTTATTTCCAAGTGGAGTCCGTGAAAGTCCTAGACCGGTGTGGACGCAGCTGTAGGTAGCACATGGCTGTGGGACCAGCACCTGGAGGTGTGCTGGACATGGCACACGTTGCCCTGGGGCAAAGGCTGTGGTCTAGTAGCCCATCCCACTGGATGCAGGTTAAACCCTCTGCCCGAGTCTGAAAGAAAAGAAAAATGTAATGGGTACAACAGGGAGAGTAGAAATGATGTCTGATAGAGACAGACCTCAGTGGCAGGGTCACACCGGCCACCCAAGCTAAATAGGACCTTGGGGATGCTCAGCCAGGCACTGGGATCAGATACATCATTTGAAATACGAGCAGTAAAAGAAGCAAAAGGATGTTTCAGGAGCAGATGAGGGACTCCCCCAACACCGCAGTCCGCATGAAGCCCTGGCCAGCACTTCCCTTGACAAGCACAAAGGGACGTCTCCACCAAGGAGTAAGCAAAGGAGGGATAAAGGGACAAGCAGGACAGGGCAGCACACTCATTCCTCCATGTCTCTGGGGGCAGGACGAGGCAGAGGACAAGCCACGGAAAGCGAGCAGATAGATGCAAATCCTGGTGCTAGATCTGACCCCGAACTCTCAGACTTCCATTTGCTCTGAGACGGAGCAGTTGTGCTAACCTTATCTAATATTTCTCACCCATCACCGCCCAAACCACCCACTGCCAGGCCAGTGGACTAAACCCACTGAAATCCAAAGGAAAGCTTTTAGCTGACTTATGGCTGCTTTTGGATGCAGCCCTGGGAAGAAAGCAATACATAGTTGAGCCCTTATTCACCCTCACGCCATCTCAGCACTCATCAGAGACATCAGCAGGTCCTGCTAAAGACCTTTCCCAGCTCTTCCAATACCCACCAGCGAGGGGAGGTGGGGTGCCCAAAGTCGTGTACCCATTGCCAGAAGATGAGGGCACCTCCAGCTCTGCGTTAGGCTTTGTTTCTGCTAGCCGGCTCTGCAAATTTAAAACAAATGTGGTTCCCAGGACGCGTGCCCTAAATCCCACTCTGGCCTGACAGATTTAGGTAAGCGTTGGTCCGAGCGGCATCACGCTTCTCTGACAACAACTCCTGTATTGGGAGAGAAGTTTTACAGCTTTGCTTTCCTTTTTGGTGTGCAAACACCCGCTCCCTGGAAAATAATGTATATTGTCTCGAGGATTTACGTGTTGCCAGCTGCAATTTATGAGATTCTGCAAGCTCTGCTGGTAGCTTTGTATACCGGAGGTTTCATTTTAGTGTCATCAGCCACAGATTATGACTGCAAGGGGTGCCTGTCTTTAATCTCGTTTTTGAAGGAATTAATGTTATTAGTTTTGATGAATTAATGGTTATTTAGGTGTGCAAGGTTGGCATGAATTAACGTCCACCTATTTCTGTTGTGTGGCTGACTATTGTAAAAGGACTCTGGTAAGCAATCTTTACACAGTCTCTTTTTTCTTCCTCTTCATTCTTTTGTAATGCTCTTTCAGGAGCTTAAAAATAATGTTTGGGATTTTTTTTCTTTCTTTTTAAGTAAAATGAAATATTGAAGATTTTCCCCTGGGTAGAGCTGACATTAACTTAGCCACTGCTGAGTCACAGAAGGCTAACAAGCATTTGGGAGCCCGACTAAAAGGCCCTGCTTTATGGATGCTGCAGGTATAGGAATAACTCGTGGCACAGCTCGGCTTTCTGAGGAGGCCTCGCATTGCTGAGATGGATGATGGAACAGCACCAAGCAAGAGAGGAGCTGCAGGGCCCCTGCCACCTCCAGAGTGGATCGCAGGGCTGTGGGACCACGTGGGACCTGCTGCCACATGGAGCCAGGGACCATAATCCTCTTTATTATCTGCTCACCTTCTGCTTGAACCACCTTGATTTCCTCCCACTGCTCTGATCAGTATCAGCCAGCCCCAACAATTACAAAACTTCATTTCTCCAGGCTGATCAGTTGAACCTGGTGTGTTTGGGGTCCACACTGTCCATCAGATCCAGGACACCTAACGTTTACCAGGGTTTAGATGCAATTGTAGACCCCTGACAGTCTTTTTTCCTGGTCTGTGTAAGTCCAGCTCCTTTGATCTCTTCTCACAGGAAAGGTCTCCAAACCTGATGCTGCTCCTTGTGCTCTTGGAGAGTGTTATGCACACACTTGAGGTCCCCTGCAAGGGAAAGGGTGCTCCAGGAGGATGTGCACAGGCTACGAGGGAAGAACCTACATCTTGTAGTGCCGTCACCACCCTTCACCTCAACACCCATCTCTGCATCCAGTGAAGGCCAGAGATGACATGTGCGTATGAGAAAACTGAGGATGTTGTGTTTGCTGTAGGACGAGCATGAGCATGGACAGATGGTCCTATCAAAGCATGGGGTGGATTCATCTTGGTCAGCTCAAGCTGGCCTAGCTTCCCCATGATGCTAGTGAGGAAAGATGGGCTCTTCGAGGAGACGACACATCCCAGCTACCTTAAGCCCCACTCAGAATGGCACGAGATGCTCTCCAGAGGTGTTTCTTTTTTTCCAGGAGAGGAAATTTGCACTTTTAACAAAAACCGGAGCCCTAAATCTCAAAAAGCTCGAATTAAGTGACATCTATCCTGTATGTCTGCCTGGATGGAGACAGTAAAGAGCCCGGCAAAGGCTAATACCAGCAACTGGTTTGATACTCATGACCCCTGCATAGATAATGAGCTTCTTCCACTTGTTTGAGATGATTCTCTAGATTAACATCACTTTTGTGGTGGGGAAATAAAAAATTCAGCATAAATATTTCACACTTCATGTCCAAATGGTTGTGACAGGTCATGTTCTGAATTTCTGTGTGTGGGCTGAGAAGGCTTAACTTTGAAATGGTCTAAGATCTAATGATCTAAGAGCTGGCAGCATTATCTGGGAGGAGGGAGCTTTTTATTGAGCATTTTCTTTGCTAATGAGGAATCTCCAGGAACATGCAGGGAACGTCTGTACTGCTGGAGGGATCCAGGTATTATTGTGTTTCCCTGTATGAAACGGCATGTTGTCTGGTGACAACTGCAGATCCTCACCCAAAATTGGGTTTGCTACAGCGTGCTGGCTGAAAAACAATGAACACAAAATATCTGAAACCCTTTACTAGAGAAGCACCTGTATTATGTGATAGGCTTCTTTCTCCTATATAGGTATATTTAGGAATAACTAAAAGTCTGTGTAAAACTGCCTTGAGCTGTTCTTTAAGTTAATTATCACTTCTTTTGGTACTATGAATGGCTGTTCAATGACACTGTCAGCGAGTGGAATGAACCAAATTACTTTAATTATGGAGTAATTGCACAGAGTGATGGTAATTAAATCTTGATCAGTTTAAGTGAGTGAATTAATTGCTCCAACTTGGAATGCACACCGCAGCAAGAGGAGTTGTTTTGTAGTTTAATTAACACCAACCACTAAATTCTTATCATATCTAAAATGCAGACAATTAATGAGTTTGATTCTGCTCTCACCTTAATAGGAAGTAGGACAGAATGCATGCTGAGAAAGGTAGCCGTGGCAGCAAAACGACAGAAAACTTAATATTCCTGTCAGTTGCGGAGATATATTAGTTATACTCTCTGCTTTGCCTTCCAGTGAAATGTGCAAATAGAAATATTTCCATATAATTAGCTTCTGGCCCCATTTTGTTTCAATACTCACTGATCTGCTAAACAGGAGACATTGCCAAATTTGTTAATGTTTTAAACTTCAGCTGCCTGTGTTTTCAAGTGATTTTTACCTTTTTCTCCTCATATTGTCCAGCATGTTGCTCCCATGATTGATAAATGAGCTGCATCCTTCCCTATGCCCTGTGCAAACGCGTTGCCATAATTTCATAGAATAGAATCATAGAATCTTCATGGTTGGAAAGGACCTTTGAGATCATCGAGTCCAACCAAACAACCTACAGTCTCTGCCACTAGAGCATGCCCTGAAGCGCCACATCTAGACGTTTCTTAAACACCTCTAGGGATGGTGACTCAGCCACCTCCCTGGGCAGGCTGTTCCAGTGCCTGACCACTCTTTCAGTAAAGTCATTCTTCCTAATATCCCATCTAAACCTCCCCTGCTGCAACTTCGGACCATTTCCTCTGGTCCTGTCGTTATTCACCTGGGAGAAGAGGCCAACACCCACCTCTCTCCAACCTCCTTTCAGGCAGTTGTAGAGGGCAACGAGGTCTCCCCTCAGCCTCCTCTTCTCCAAGCTAAACATGCCCAGCTCCCTCAGCCTCTCCTCATATGACCTGGTCTCCAGACCCCTCACCAGCCTGGTAGCTCTCCTCTGGACCTGCTCCAGCACTTTAATGTCCCTCTTGTACAGAGGGGCCCAGAACTGAACACAGTACTCGAGGTGGGGCCTCACCAGTGCCGAGGACAGAGGCACGATCACTTCCCTGCTCCTGCTGGCCACGCCGTTCCTGATACAAGCCAGAATGCTTAGAATGGTAATGAAATGTAATTTCGCTGTGGTAATGGTCACACAGACCACTCCTTAATGCGATGTCCACCTTCTGCCTCACCTGACAGCCTTCCAAAATTGACTCCTCTCATGGGTAGTGTCTTTCATTCTCTTCTTTTCACTCCTACCGTGGTAGGGGCAGATGGCGAAGACCTTCCAAGCTGCAAAGATAAGTTAGAGAGTTGGGTCATGAAAGCTGGTAGGATCTAGGTATCTGCTGGAGGAGGCCATGGTCACGGAAGGAGAGTGACATGGTGAGGACAATTCTGAAGGACTACAAGCAAAGGATGAAGTGGCCCTGGGGACAACGCAGTAGTTGGGGCCACTGCCACGCTCCTGGGAGGTACAATGCAGCCACAGGGTTGCCTCTGTGGTAGGTCCCAGTAGTTCCCCCACTCCTTCCACAGCCCCACTCGGCTGCTTGTCTTGGACCCAGGCACAGCTACGAGAGCTAATTCCCTGCTGAGTGATATCTCCTCTGATTTGAATTGCCACCGGCTCACGGCACAACACCATCCTTTGGAAATGAAAGAAAGACTCTGCCGAATTAGAGGTATTTCTCTATCCATTTGTAAGATTTCATGGAGTTAATTCAAATTCATGGCTCCTGTGGCTGCCATGACAAGATCATTGCTTTATAGATGGCCAAGGAATTCCCTTTTGTAGGGATTTTTGATCCCCCGAGGCGTGCTAAGGACACAAGCCACATAAGAGGTTTAGATAGCAGCTCCCTCCTGCTCTGTACCGCCATCACACTCACAAACCAATTTCCATTTATTTCAAAGCATTCTCTTACTGTTTTACCAAAATAACATGGCCATGCGATGGCTGGGGCTCACTATCCAGCATCCTAGCTTTTTCTTTTACTTATTTTTCCTCCTTCTTTAGTGGCTTTCCATGATGTTTGACAGTACACGATGCTTGACAGGGTTAACAGTTGTGTCCTGAGGATATCTGAAGGTAAAAGTGTTGGGTTTTTTCTGGAAAATTAATCTCTTAAGTGAAAAGTCCTACTGTTTGATTGTGGTGATACTAGACCAGTTGGCCAAAGGAGTTGGAGCAGCCCAAGGTTGCTGGGTTGAAAGCAGCATCAGCAACTTATTTCCATACCGGCAAGTGTTGCCTAAATTGTGTGACAGGGTGGGAAATGCCAAGTCATTTTGTTCCACATTTCCCTAGAACTGAGCAAAAGCCAAACTTTTGATGCTTATTCTTATCTATCTGTCCCTTCCTCCAATACTCTGCACCGCTATTTCTTCTCTAGGCTTTACGGAGCATATTTAAGCCCTGAATGAAGCAGGCTGTGCCAGACTGGGTGAACCTTCATCCCCTTTGCTGCAACCATACAGCTCCTGGCCCCATCCATGTGCATGGAGAGCCACCTCCCTGCGCTTTTGTGTGACGCCATATAGGGATGGGACAGTGGGATCCTAAGAAAGAGAGAGCCAGGGAGACATACCAAATCCCCTGAGTCCCAGCACAGCTTCCAGCCACACGAGCAAACACTTTGCCTATCCTCAGAAGGCACCACCTTCATTTTGGCAATGGAGAAAAGGCCACACGGCCACGCACGTACCACCACAGCCCCCGTGCTGACAGTATCCCTGTGCCACACACCAGCACCTGCCTGGAAGACCGGTCACGATGTGTGCCACTGGGAAGGCATAGAAGGAGGGGAATTGCTTGTCTCCATTATAGGGAGGGTCTGGACCCACTTGGACCTGAATTCCCTCCAGGTCCCCATCCCTATTGCTTTCCTGGGGGTGGCCCCAGCCATGCAATGCCCTCCCTATGCCTCCTGCCTGGCTCTCGGAGGGTGTCAGCCCTCTCCAATGCTATCAAGGTAAGTGTGACCGTAAGTGATTTGTGGCGATGGTGCGAAGATTCGAACGCATGCCCTGGACGGCGTCTCAGCGCTGCAGTCCTCCTCCAGGACCCTCGCTATAAGGAACAGCACATAAATTCCGCTAATCCCATGCAGCCGTAGAGAGCTTTTCTTTCATTTGCTGAATGTATGAAATCCATATGTCATCAATCTCTTTCTGGTGGCTGGAGCCTGTTTATGAAGCTTAAATCTCTGGCATGTGGCTGGGAGCACGGGGGCCAAGTCCCGGTGCCTGCCAGCGCCAGCTTCCATCTCCTGCTTCTCCCGCTGCCCCCTCGCCTCCCTCCCCTGGCAGCTGGCACCCCCCGCAGCGACTCTTAGTTCCATTTTAAAGGAACCAAATGGTTCCTGTTTTAAACAGGATGGTGACGGAGCAGCCCAGAAGATGCGCTGTTGGAGCAAGGAGGAGGCAAAGCTGGCTGCGTACCTTCCCCCGGGGAAGACAGTCACCCCGGCTCTGTGCTCCAAAGCTCTGTGCTTTCTGAATCGCCTGCCAGCCCCCCCAAAACCCCCAGATAAGCAATTAAATGAGTTGCAGCGGGGTCAGCCACCCAGCCTCCACCAACGTCGGAGAGCCGAGGCTGCTTAAAAATGATGGTTTTGCCAAATTTGCAAGTCCTGTGCAAAAATCAGCCCCTTATGGATATTGCCTTTGCTTCAGCACCTGGTTTGGGCTTTCCAAATTGCTCTCCAGAGCTTGGGCAAAGGAAATGGGCAGAGAGGGCTGGTTTTGGAAACAACCCAGCCCGCCACAGTGGGAATGCGTGGCTGAGGAGGTCCCGCGGTTGGCAAGGAGGAGGCTGGCAGAGGCTGAGCGTGACAGAGTGGTGACAGACCCGCTAGTCGGGACTGGGGTGCCAAGAACGCTGCCCTGCCACCACCGCTGCCAAACCATCCCTGAGCCCCGGGTCTGCCCGGGCACAAAGCAGATGTGTGGGAGAGCCCGGAGGGAGACAAGGAATGTCACCACGTAGAGACGCACAAGGGGGAACGGGAATGAAGCCCAGGAACGGCACATGGTCAGGATGAGGGGTGAATTCACGCAGGGTCAGAGCCCTTCTCCCTTTATCTTTGGGAGATTTGGGTAGCTTACTTTATTTTAGTCCCCTACGACACATTTACATAAAGCTGCTTTGGGCTGAGTGCTTCTTAGTGCTGGTCTCTGTTCTATTTAAACATAAATGTTTTAAAGTGCACGGATAGGTTTTTAACAGGAAAAAATTGCATGTGAATTACATTTATTTCTTGTTTACCCACACAGCTCCAGCTGACACTTATCGGCAGATTAACTTTCACTAAACTTTCTATGTAATATGTTTTAAAAACCCACTTGAAGTACAGATTCTATTAGTTCCTGACCTTATGTTTTAAGAGGAAGAAAGTGGCTTTACACTCCATGAAATGTGTTAATGCATGGATAGAAGCCCTCTTATCCTCCTGCTTACATTAGGTCCAATCAGGAGAATGGATTATGTTTTTAATAATCTGACATTAGTATTAAAAGTAATATTTAAGGCATTAGTCTCCGTAACTAGTGCAGGGCGTTCAGAGCTTTCTCTTTGTGTGTGTGTGCGCGCATGGCTGCATTAAAACATATGTTTACGAAACAATGCATTAGCCCAAACTGCCCAAATATATGGGGATAAATTGGGGCAGCAGATTACTGCTGACATCACTTTTTCAATTAGAGGCACAGGGAAGATTTGATGGCCATTTTAAAACTGATTACGGAGGACAGGGATTAGAGGCTGTTAGAAACGGGATGTCTTATTCTCCTCCCAGCCTTGGCCTCCTGGAGCTCCATGGACTTCAGGAGTGGATGCTGCTTTACGGGGTGGAATAAGGCCAGGGCCACTGGTGGCACTGGTCATATGTACAGATCGTCTGTTACATACAGGGTTGGATCCCTCTGCCTGTCTTAGTGCCTCAGAAACATTGCAAGGGACAAGGGAAGAAATCTGGAGTCTCCATCCCTAAAGCAAATGCTTTAGTGGAAAGACAAGTCCTCCCGGCTGGTCTGGGAATTGGTGTATCCTAGCAGGTAAATGCTGAATCCCGCTGGCCTGGACCTAAACCATTCTATGATTCTATTCTGTCAAGCTGTTTGTTATTGTCTCTGTCTCCACACATGGTCTGAGGGACTTTTAAGTCATCTTAAGCCCTAACATCCCCTGAATCCCCTGGAAAAGACAAAAGGGAGCTAGAAAATAAGCAGGGAACATCAAGAGGAGAAAGTGATGTGTGTGGTCATCACCACGCTGAGGAGTGAACTAAGACCTGCCACCCCAGGCAAATTTCTCCAACATTTAATTCCCTTCACTCAGGACTGCTCACCTTACTTCTAGGTGTAGTTTATCTAATTGCAGCTTTTAGCACTTCAGGCTCACTTTGCCTTTGTCCGCTCAATTAATCAGCCTTCCAGTGTCAGAAATCTTCTCCTCATGGGGTACTTACAGACCACAGTCAAGTTACCGCCTACCCTCCTCTCTGCTAAGCTCTAGATTGCTAAATGGAACCGTGAAGGGGTTTTTTGCACCTCTACTGGTGCCTACAGCAATTTTTTGTTCTCTCCTATGTTTTAACAAGTGTCCTTGGGAAGCCTAACCTGAGTCTAACACTCCAGAAATGCTCCTGTCAAGTGCTGGACACAGATATAACTCCGCACCCGCTATCTCCGGGGCAGATGCGCTCCCTGTTTGCAAGGAGTCGAAGCCAAAATGCTTCGTCTTTTATTCCTCGGCTGCTAAGAGAGAATCCTCCCTTATTTTCACAGGCACCTTTCGCTCTTGCATCTCTTTGACAGCAAGACTCCCAAATTGCGGCGAGCCTCTGGCTTTTCCTCTACCGATGGCAAACAATGCTTATCTTTGCAACATATGTGCAGTAACTGTTGTCTTGCGGCAGAAGGGAAATCCACAAGCTATCCAGCCACTGCACCTGCCTGCTTGGACCGAATTCCCCTACTCGTGTTTGCTCACTGGAGTTAAGCAGGTCCTGGGCTGGGAAACCTGCTGGGAAATCCAGTTATTACAGGCACAAACAAATGAGCGAGGGGCGGAGATGGGCAGCCGTTCCTATTTGACCACAACCGAGGGAATTTGGCAGTGCGCGGTCCTGACTCTTTATTTTAATTCCAGCCGGCCCAAGATGGGAGAAAGTCAAGCGAGCCAAAGGAGGTGGGAGACAGGATATCCCCCACCCTCCAATCTGGACTTCTGACACATCTTGTCTGGAGTGCGGGGCTAACGCAGCGGTTCAAGGTGGCCACCCTGGAGTCCGCAGACTGTCCTGCCTTCCTCCTGCTCTGCTGCAGCCTTTTTTAACACCGTGAATCTGTCTGAACGGTGTCTCTTTGTCTCCAGCCTCTAGGCAGAATGGCTGTTTCGGGGGGCCTTACTGGCAGCCTCTTGAGGTGTGATTTTGGCCAGGGCAGGGGAAGGAAGTGCCAGGTGAAGGGATGGGTTATACAAGGCTTACGGCGTTTAGCGCACAGCTTCCTTCCCCAGAAGTGCTGCAGAGCTGGGTCCTCTCTGGGAAGATGAGACCCCGTGGATGCCTCCATCCTGCCCTTGGCGTCTCCCAGAAAATAACAGGAGTGATTCCATTTAACTCAGAATCCGATGGGTTTCATCCATGTGTACAAAAATTAAATGCATTTTAAAGGATTTCCTTGCAGTTTTTCCTGATATTCTTTCCAGTCAGGCAGCTGCAGTGGACAAAAAACCAGCCTCGATAAGCCGAAAGCTATATTCATGAACAAGCGGTGGATAATACACCACTTTCTGCAAAAGCTTTGTTTGGGAAGGTCAAGTTGTACAGCATTATCTCATATTTATGAGTGAAAAAAATCCACAAGGTTCCTAAAAATCAGGAAAAAAGGGTGTAATTATCTCATATATTGCAGAAGAATTATCTGCGCTGATTAAGCTGTCGCTCGTTAGCTCATCATGCTTATCAAGTCACCAACCGGCAATGCCTTTGACCCCAGCAGTAATGATAGCGCAGAACATTTGGACCACCTTGGGTCAGGATGCACCCATTTTGTCTTTTTTCCTGCTAATATCATGTGTAAATATATGCACAGCTGACCCTGCTAGAGACTCCCCCGGCCCCTGCAAGAGGCTTCAGTTCCTCTGCACTCCCTTCCACAGTGTAAGTTCAGACAGATTTGTGGAAAGCGGGAGATTTTGTTTGTGCCTAAATCTTTTGGTAGGATTTTCTTTAAAGGCCTTAATGCCATGGAAAAACAGCAAGAGGCAAATTCTGCTTTCGGTTACACCAAATGGGGAGTAAATCAGCTGAAGGCAGTGAGGGATGCTGGATTTATCCCAGGGAAGGCAGAAGCAAAGCTCAGTCCCTAGCACTTAGCTATTTTCTGCACCAGCAGTTCTGGCCTTTGAAAAATGACATGCATTTTTCTATTTTTCTCATTCTGACTTGTGAGGTGCCTGAAAATACCAGGCCACAGAAAGCAGAGGAGGAGAAGTCTGAGGCTTTTAAATTATAAGCAGTGGCAACATCAGGCACATTAACATGAAAGCAGATTTTTTAGTGACTACTGACCACATAATACTGTAGTCACCCGCTCCTGGGCTCTTAGAAGCAAGAGAGATGCGAAAGAGGCTGTAGAAGCTGTTCCCTTTTAGTTAACATAATATGAAGGTTTCGAAGGTCTCTAGAACTGCCCTACATACATATTGTTTCTTTTTATCCACCCTTAAAATAACAGTTTTAGGAAACATCATTATATTCTGCAAAGACCTTTGTCTCTTGCTTTATGTTAAATATTGTTTTCCTGTGATTGGCAACAGCTATTTGGTGTTAGAAAGATGCTCAGGGCAAGATCGCTCTACCTCTAATCCAAGATCAGGCAGTGCCAGATTGGAAGTTCGCTGTGTTAATGGGACCAGTCCAAGCATCCCACTTCCCTCCCTGAAAGGCCTCATTCACTTGACAATTTTCTGGGACTCTGCCTTTGGTCCCCCTTTCATTTGCACAGGCTGCAGCCCCTCGTCCCAGCCACCGGCATCTTCATCAGCTCTTTTTGATTATGAAAATGGTCCCTGATTTATTTCCAAATCACCATCCATCCTAGGCACCAAGTGAGGCATGACCTCTTGAAAAAAAAACTAACAAAATCCAGCCATAGGCATTTGGGTAAAGGTTGTTTTAACACTCATGCCCTAGAGGGGCATACTGAAGTTTTGTGCTGGTGTTTTCTAACTCTTGAGAGCCTGACATACAGAAATTGGTGCGTCCCTTTCTGTCAGCCTCAGCAGGAAAAGCTCTGAGAGCACCTGTGATCTAAATTGTATTTGAACATGGGCCCATATCCCAGATCACCTAATGGCCGTCCTATGAGGTTACCAGCTGATGTTCAGATGCAAGCTTGAAGCAAGCTTTGGGGCATGCCAGGAGAGACCTGGGTTTGGGTTGTGTTTTAACATGTGCTCAGTTGTGATGTAGGCATCTTGGATAGAATGTGCTTCCCTCATCTGGTCTTTTGCTGCCAGGCCCTGGCTCCTTGTGGTGACATCCCATCGCTGTGGTCTGGCAGATAAATTGAAGTTGGGGTCCTTCCTACAACATCTTCCACAAGGCAGCTAGTTTGAACATGGGCTGCTCGTGCAATGCTCTGGCCACATGGGCATTGAGCAACTGGCAATGTGAATGGGCAATGGGTCTGGGTATATGCCAGGATTTAATCTGGATTTAATGTAATCCATTTAATCTGTTTCCTAGCCTGGCCTTCTACAGGAAATGGAGACGGAGCCAAAATGTCTTGATTCTGTTTTTGTGCTTCTTGACCTCTAAGAAGAACAACTGCAGGACCTGTACAGACCTTGAAAAAAAGGGGATGGAGCACGTCCAGGAGCTTTTCTTGGACGACCACATACAGAGGGTAGAGGTCATCTGAGCTGGTTCATCTGAGAGACCCACAGATACACATCTGCTCTCGGACATACTCCTCTCAGCCACCAGCATGCTGAAGGAAACACGGGTGAGTTTTGGCAAAAGCTTGGTTTTTGAAGCTATGGAGAAGCTCACTGTCCCAGCCTGAATTTTATGGGAGACATATGTTTAAATGGCTCAGCCATTACTGAGAATGTAAAATTATTGCTCCTGTGTAATAAAAATGTAATCTCTGGGACTGACACCCACTGGAGCAAGGACTAAGAGGGCTGAGCCAGAGATCTGTCCCTAGTCGGCCTAGGAAAAGCAAACCACTCCACTCAGCCTAACAAACTCCAAATCCTGCCCATGGGCTAACCCTCCAGCCCTCTCTCCTCCAAAATTTGGATTTATTACATTAGAGCTCTCCAGGTAACAAGAACTGTCACGGAAATGGCATGTTCTGCATGCTGACACACCTCTAAGACTTCACATCAGCAGGGCTGCTTGTATACCTGGAAAATGGGAGTCCCTTGCAAAGTCCCTTCTCTTGAAGGTTTCGCAGCATTGTCTCCCCAGAGTCCAAAGCTGGAGCAGCTCTAACTTGCAATTGTAAGAGCAGGCAGGGCTACATGCCTCCAGAGACTAGTTATAAGCACAGTCCTTGCTCTGCCTATATATATGGCTTCTCACTGCCTTCCTCCTACGAGGCACGTGCCTGGCAATGGGACATGAATGCCTTCTTTGTGGTCCAGTCTATAGATGAAAAGAAGGGAGTCCTTGGCTGAAGCGCATCTTAGATCACCTTCTCTCCTGCTGTTCTACACTACCCGCTCTTGTTCAGCATCTTCACAAGTTAATTTTGGTCATATATCAACACACCACGGTCCTGGCCAGTAACCTCATCTCCGCAGAATAGCTTGGAGGAGAAAAGGTTCCTACTATAACCTTACCATAAGACCAATCCAATGACCTTATGGGAGAACACAGATTTTTGAACTGACTCTGGAGTTCCACCAGTTTCCAACCAGATTAAGAGACAACCTGTGGTAGCTTAACCCCCGGCGGCAGCACTGGAGATTTCTTCAATGCAAGAACCCAACGAAGAAATGGCAGGCCCAGGTAATAAGGCGCTGGGAAACCCATGGAAGGAGAGTGATTATGGAGGGCGCAATTCTTGTCCTGCTTGTCACTCATCCTTTGCTCAAATTCCCTGAGCATGACCCTCAGCTGAAACAATCTGATCACAGCCTAATAAATAGGAATGAAACAGAGAGGACTGGATGTAATGTGAAACATTCTTACCTAAATGAGTTACCTGATGAATTTTACTGGAATTGTGAACACAGGTGAAGAAAGGAGAGATTGAACCACTGGAGACCTCTGAGGCACTGTCTGCTGTTGCAGACATGTTGCATTTGGGCATTTCTCGGGCCAGGC
This sequence comes from Rissa tridactyla, assembly GCF_028500815.1. NCBI lineage: Eukaryota > Metazoa > Chordata > Aves > Charadriiformes > Laridae > Rissa > Rissa tridactyla. Next base: position 53,114,617 of record NC_071469.1, read on the forward strand.
TGTGAGTTTGGCCACCAAGGCACAAGATGGCAATTGATGTCCTACACCTGTAATTTAAAGAAGGATGAAAAGCACTCCAACGTGTTTTGCAGTGGTAAAAAGTGTCCCCCTCTTGCAAATACTAATCACAGAGTAATTCAGCGGTCTGGGGATGAAGGGAACGGGGCCCTCATGTGGTGCATCAGCCGCGCTTGTGAGAAGATGAGGAGGATTGTGGAGTCACTGTGCAGATCAGACATCAGACCTGGGTCTGTCAGCAAGGCATGCGGATAAATAAATAATATTAGTTTAAGGAAATCAGGTGTGAAAACATAGAGCTGATTGTCAGAGTTCTGGGAAAACCAGCTGAGACAAATGGGATCTGTGACTGCTCAGTGTGTCAGAAAATCGGCTGGAAGGCTGCTAAGCCCGGTGGAGGCAGGGACTGGAGGTCTTCTGCAAGACAATAAAGCCTGTCTTACAAAGTTGCGAAATCGTGGGAAACAAGATCTGCATGGGGAAATCAGTTCAGTCTATTTTTTTGTTTGTAGAAGAAAATGAAACTGATTTTTGAAATAATGAAGAAGGTGTACTGTGAGTGGTGGAACCACGTCTGTTTTCCCATGGATTTGAGCCCCCAGGTTCTCCCAGCCCTCCGGCCACAATCACCCTCAGTCCCCTTCCCCATGCCACAGGACCACCAGCATGACGCTAGCAGACAGGCTGTGTGGATAGCCCAGCCTGTAGCCCCGGCTACAGCCACATTCCTCCTTCCCACTTTACACTGATTTGGGTATTTCCCCTCTGCGCAGCTCCGCAAGAAATGGCCGTGACTATAAGAACATCTGGGAGACCTTTATCTTTCCTTTGAATTTTGACAGGTTCACAAGACACTGGGGGTATCACAGTGGATGTACAGTGCAATCACATGAAGCTTGGTCCTTTAGATGACCGGGGGAGTACAAGAAGCCACCTCTGCGCTGTATCCAGGCATACAGGTCCCCACGTGCTTTGGGTCACCAGCCACTTCCAAACATGTCCTCAGTGGCCCATCCTGGGCCACGCTCAGCCCAGCTGGGTGCAGCTGGAGTCTGTTCACTTCAGCAATATTCGACATGTGTGATTGCAAGACGGAGCAGTGAGAGCTCCACGACCAGGCTCAGAGGGATGCTCGCTGGACGAACTGCGCTTTCATTCCACTTTGTTCCACTTGGAAGTTCCTTCTGCACCATGTCTACCTACTGCAGTCATGTTGCTGTAAATGTGGGATACGAGCCTGGTCTTCCCCCTGAAAAAAAAAAAAACAACAAACCGAAGAAGTCATAAAATGCAGCTTATTCAAGCCACTTAAGTACAAATAAAAGTAGCATAATCTTCCTTTTCATGCTTTGCAGGCAGGCATATATCGTCAATGGAAATACTGCCAAACTTCTTGTTTAAATATAGAAGCGGTGCTTAGTTGTATTGTTAATGGTCCCCATGAGGACCTGCTTTCCTCACACAGGGATATTGTTTACGATGAAGACCGGGCTGGCTACTTTGCCATTAAAATTCTGCACCAGCCCAGTGCTGACAATATCGAAGCTTTGCTAAATGTGTATACACGTAAGTTCATTAAATGGATGCTGACTGTTGTTACACAAGTACAGCAGTTGAGTGCTTTCTGTATTAACTTTATCACCTGATGAGCAAAAGAAAAGGTTTAACTAAAGCTTAGGACTAATTGAACAGTATTTCAGTATTTTCTTATGTAAAACTGGTTCTGGTCTATTGTTTTTATTTATTTGCAATAACTGTGCTCATTCAAGTTTGTAATGACACTGCCATGGGTGAACAGAATTTGCTTTAAGTATTATTCTCCCTTTTCCTATCTCCTGCTCCCTCTAAACTGTGTCTCTCAGGAGAAAATCTGCAATAGAGCCTGGTGAAAAGACAACTCTCTAAGTACACAGCCATTTGGGTGAGACATGTTCTCAAGCTGTGTTTTTAAATTACTTTAGAAGTTCCTGTTTATTTTCTCTGCCTGCCTTGGGTATTTCCTGTCAGGCTGAGCATGGAGCACGAAGCGGGAGGAGATAGGAGAGAATAAGCCTCCCGTGGAAAGGTGGGAGGCATCTCATCATCAAGACACTGCACAAACCACCAGCACTTTCTTTGCTCAGTTGCCACTAGAGTATGCTCTCGTGCTACAAGTTCCAGGGATTATTTTTTTAAATAAATCAATATGTGTAGCACAAGGCCATCTTTCAAATGCTTTCCACTTGCCCTAGTGTAGTATTTTTTTTCTAAGCAATACTTCTTTTTTATTGCTGTTGAGCCCATCCTCAAGGCTTTGAGAAAGCCCAGAGGGTCACTGGGTGTTGCTCTGCCGTGAGGTGAATCTAACTTGGGTTTGGACAACTCTCAACTTTCAGAGAATGAATGAAAACAGTTAAAAAAATATATGCTTGGCTCCGACAAAACCAAAAAAATGAGGGTCTACATGTTCCTCTTGTCTTGGCCAGACCCCTGGGTTGTGCCTGGTGAAGAGGGGGGAGTCAAATCTCCTGAATTAATAGATTTCTGCTCAGAGAAGAAAAATGTAAATGCACTCTCCAAAGCATTTGTGCCGACATAAAGTGTGTCTGTAATCCTGGCCTTTGAAACGGTGGTAGTTATTCAGTAAGATAAAGGCTGTTGTGAGCCTGCCCTACCATATTACAGCAAAGTACTTTGTCACTGGCACCCTAAAAGTTCCAGTTTCTGCATGACAAAGATATAAAACAACTTGCAGGACAATTAAAGAATAGTTTGTCCTTACCATATTATTACCAGCCATTCTTTCACATTTCGATATTCGCCTTTAAATTGCTACCTCCCCCATCAATATAATTGTAATCAGTCACGGTTAACATTTGTCTTTGAACGCCTTTTCCAAGTTAAATACAAAGAAAGAAAAATACCGCAAAGAAAAAAGCCACGCTTCGGATAAATAGCCTCGCCACCAGCCTGCTTTCACACACAGACTGCGCACTTTACTGCTAAAATTACATTTTAGCAGCCCCAACGGGTGCAGGAACAATGACCCCTCTCATTACCATAGTGACAATGGCTGGCGGAGGATTGCAACATATCTTTTTCTTCTCCCCGATGAACCTCAGCCAATAACGGCAGAAACCTGCCAACCAGTTGAGTATATTGAAGCTCACTTGGTCACCACAGAGCCGTGGTTGCCTTCTGGATGGAAGGCAGCCACATGGGCCCAGCCGTTATTCAGCCAGTGTTTATACCCTCAAATACCAGTTTCTTCAAGCAACCTGATTAACTTCTGAGCGGGTCACAACTTCAGCTTCTTTTGCCATCTCTGTACATACCAGCTGGAGTGTGTACAAAGACCTTCCCTCAATTAACACCTTTCTTGGTTTTGACTTGTGTCCTTTCAGGGGTTTTGCGCTGGCAGTTTCCTTTGGCGCCAGCTTCTCTGGTCCCCACAACCTGATTCGCGCTTTTTCAGTCAAGTCAACCCTTAATCCTGCTCTTTTTTTTTATTTTAATAAAGGCAAACCTAATTTTCTAGCGTCTCCACTTAGATCTAATCCGTAAGGCTGTTTATTATCCTAGTTACCCTCTCCTACACCTTTTTCATTTGTATTCAAAAGCCTCTCTTTCATCTGTCTCAATTCTCCAGGTACGGCCTCGCCGCTCTTTTGTACAATCCCATAATGATTTCCACGGATGCGTTTCAGTCATCTATCAATAGGTCTCAGGATGCTATTTGCCTTCCTGAACTACTCCTGCAGCGGGAATCGCTGCTTTTAATATTCTATATGCTGACACCTTCAATCCTTTTCTTCACCGGTGTCTTGTGTAACCCTGTTTGGGGCATAAATCTTTATTCTCTGTGTACTGCGACACTTGGACATGGAGCTGTGAGGCAGCTAAAGCCCAGTGCGGTGGGCCACGGCCTGCGCCCTCGGCCTGGACCTCACACCCCACCAGAAGAGGAGCCATTCGCCCGGCCCTGCGGCGGGGCCGAGGGCGAGCAGAAGGCGCTGAGCCAAGCTGGGAGAGGGGTATTTAAAATACATTTTAAAGTTGGTGATTCAGGACGCCTCGGGCCCGGCCCAGGCCCAGGCCAAACCCGGCCCAGGCCAGGCCAGGCCCAGGTCCACGCCCACGCCCACGCCCAGGCCCAGCCCCAGGGGCACCAAGGCACCGTCATCCCGGCAAACCCCGCCGTGCCCCTCCTCAGGGCGCCTGGCCCGGCGTCCCGCTCGGCCACGAACACCCCCACGAAGACCCCGCTAAAGGGAGCACCCGGTGCAGGCCGCGGCCCGATCCCGTTTCCCCCCCTCCCCGCACCGCCGCGGTGGTTTCGCCCCGCCCCGCCCCCCCGCGCGGTGGTCCCGCCCGGTGGTCCCGCCCTGTCGCCCTCGCCGAGGGCCCCGCCCCCTTTGGCTGTACCAACTCCTCTCTGCGGGGGGTGAGGAGGTGGAAGAAGAAGGTGGGAGGCCGCTCTGAATCGCCCCATCGGGGCCACGGCCCTATCTATTGCTACTCGAGGGCCGTTGATGACGGGTGCTCCTCGGAGGCTGATCTGAGGGGAATGAGGAGGCGGGCGGGGCGGAGCGTCCCCCCCCGCGGGATGGCGGAATGGAACGCCCCGCCCGCCCCTCCCGGCCGAACCCGGAAGTGGCGGGCGCGGCGGCGCACATGGGGGCCGGCAGCGGGGCGGGCTGCGCCGCCGGCGCGCTGGGTGCTGCTGTGGCGGCTCTCTACACGGCCACGCTGCCGCCCGCTCTGCCCGGCGGCGATGCGGGTAACGTACCCAGCGCCGCCGGCCCGCCCGACGGCGGGGAAGGGGCGGCGGGGCGCCCCGTGGGGCCGGGGCGTGGGGTCGCGGGGTCGCCCCACCGGGAAGGTGGCACCGTGGGCGCTCCGAGGGGGCTGGTGCATCGTGGTCACCCTTCGGGCGGGGCGGGGCTGAGCCCTTAAGGGCTGGGGCATCGCTGTCACGATATAGGGATGCTCATCCTATGGGGGCTGGTGCGTTGTTGTCGCCCCGTCGGGTTTCTGTCACCCTATAGGGTTCTCCCCCATAGGGGCTGGGGCGTTGCTATAACTCCATAGGGTTGCTCAGTCCATAGGGGCTGGTGTGTTACTGTCACCCCATAGGGTTGCTTATTCCATGGGGCTGGTGTGTTGCAGGCACACGATAGGGTTTCTCTCACCCTACAGGGTTTCTCCCCCAGAGGTGATGGTGCATTGCTGCCACCCCATAGGATTACTTCTCTGTAGGGACTGGTGCGTTGCTGTCACCCCATAGGGTTGATTACTCCATAGGAGCTGGTAGACTGCTGTCACCCCATTGGGTTGCTCACCCCATAGGGGCTGGTGCGTTGCCATCACCCTATAGGGTTCTCCCCGATAGGGGCTGGTGCGTTGCTGTTACTCCGTAGGTTTGCTCTCACTCCACAGGAGCTGGTGCATTGCCGTCAGCCCATAGGGTTGCCCATCCCATAAGGTTGCACCCCCATAGGCACTGGTGCGTTGCAGCCGCTCTGTGGGGTGCTCACCCCATGGGGCTTGGTGCATTGCAACCTCCCCATAGTGGCACTGGCCCCACAGGCTGATGCACCATGGACACCCTATACTGGAGCACACACCCCCAGAGCTGGGGTGCTGCCATCCCCCATGGGGTGCTCGCCCCACTGAGCCCAGTGCGTCACTGTCACGCCTTGGGGGGGACGGGGACGGAGCTCATCCCCTGGGGTCACTGCAGCATGGTCACCCCTTGGGGCTGTAGCCCTTTGGCCACCTCATGTTGCCCTGATCCTCTCCCCCGGCCTGTTTGCTTTGCAGCGAATCGTTAGTCTCCATCTGAGCCTTCCAGCGAAGGATTTAGTCAGGAGGCCTGGGGATGGCTGGTGGCATCAGAAGGCAGATGTGTCATCCTGACAGATGTGGCATCGCTGCCTGGGCCGTCGCTTTCTCCAGCTTATGTGGCCGCAGCCGATGCAGCAGTGAGATCTCTCGATCTGCCTGTCTGGAAGTGCGACTTGCCGACAGTGACAAACTAGCTGAGATTTTGCATTTCGTGCTGCCGATCCCACCAGACGGGACAAAATTCTCCTGTTTGGTCCTTCTGTGCGTTTGCTGGTTTAATCCGGTCTTGCTTGAAAACCACCTTCCTTCTGTAGCATCTGTGCAGTTGTGACTTGAGGATAGGAGAGCTTGGATTTTCTAGGTGATGTTTTGATTTATTTTTTTTTTTTTTTGATGGAGTAAAATACCCAGATACTTTCCTTCTTTTCTATCCCAGGAGAGCATTGAGTGGATTTAACTGTGTGCCTCATGGCCATTGCTGGTTTCGGATCCAAGCAGTGCATAAAATTCCTTATAAATAAATGGGCTTTTAATGGGTGCATATATTTTACAGCTTCAGTCTGTGTGGAGGGAGAGATATATGTTTTAACTACAACTCTTTAAAATTTGCTGTTATTTTTTGTTTAGTTACGTGAAAGACAGCACTACTTGGTAAAAGCAGGATGGTTTTTCCTAGCCGGGTTTAAGGCAGCATGTATTCAGCGTGGCTCTTCGCATCCAAATGTGAAGTTGAGCAGTGGTTCAAGTGAGGGTTATTTGATATGAAGATAACAGGGTGGAGCTGTGTTTTCATTACAACAAGCTCTCCCTGGTTCACTGGGATTTTGGCTGTGGATGGACACTGCTGCAACCTCGTGTTGTCTGTTTTCCCTGTTTGGATCAGAGGGACCCCATTGCCAGAGCTGTACTAAAAGAATTTATTTTTTAAATCCTTTCTCCATAGAGCCTGCATCCCATGCTCCCGACCAAGTGTGCACGCCTTGCTAGGCTGGTCAGTGTGACCCCTGATGGCTTTTGCTTCTGCTCCCAAGTTTGTAAAAGGGCTGGCTTTGCTCCTTCTGGTTGTATTAGTTAATATATGATGATCAATATATTTGTAGTTCTTACCATTTTGTCTTCTAAAGTACTCCCTATTGGGAAATGCGTGTGTATGAACGCGCAGGGTGCCAGTGCTCCAAGCCGTTCGTGCTGCATGAAGCCTCAAGAACCTGGTTTTTAATTGTACTGGACTTTGGGTTTTGCCTGCGGGATGCAAATAACCATTAGCATCCTTTACAAAGTGGGATGTGGGTTCTCCCGAGGAGATGATGCTGGGATCCGTTCCTTACTTGATGTGAATTATCTTGGTAGATACAGCGAGCGGCCAAGCAGCCCAGGCATGGGTTCACCCCACTTTCCCTGGGTTTTCATGGTTATTTTCATCATAGAACCATAGAATGGTTTGGGTTGGAAGGGACCTTAAAGACCATCTTGTTCCAACCCCCCCTGCCCTGGGCAGGGACACCTCCCACCAGACCAGGTTGCTCAAAGCCCCGTCCAACCTGGCCTTGAACACCTCCAGGGATGGGGCAGCCACAGCTTGTCTGGGCACTCACCACCCTCAGAGTGAAAAATTTCTTCCTAATATCTAACCTAAATCTACCCTCTTCCAGTTTGAAGCCATTAGTCAGGAATCCTATGACTATATGCCCTTGTAAAAGGTCCCTCCCCATCTTTCCTGGAGCCCCTTTGGGGACTGGAAGCGGCTCGAAGGTCTCCCCGGAGCCTTCTCTTCTCCAGGCTGAACCGCCCCAACTCTCTCAGCCTGTCCTCACAGCAGAGGGGCTCCAGCCCTCCCAGCATCTCCGGGGCCTCCGCTGGCCCCTCTCCAACAGCTCCGTGTCCTTCTGCTGTTGGTGCCCCAGCGCTGGAGGCAGCACTGCAGGGGGGTCTCCCCAGAGCGGAGCAGAGGGGCAGAATCCCCTCCTCACCCTGCTGCCCACGCTGCTGGGGATGCAGCCCAGGCTGCGGGGGGTTTCTGGGCTGCCAGTGGCACGTTGCCGGCTCATGTTGAGCTTCTCATCCAACATCCCCAAATCCTTCTCCTCAGGGCTGCTCTCCAGCCATTCCACTACTTGTGGCTGCCCCAACCCATGTGCAGGACCTTATTTTATCCCATTTTGGAGGCGGGAGGGGGATTGCGCTTTCCGTAATTTCTGAAGGTGTCCTGGTTCTTCCTAGCACAGCAGCTGCATGTGTAGAGATGCACGTATATAGGTGCAGTGTGTGTCACTCCTCTGCTAATAACTTTAGTCAGAGATGTCAAGGACATTCACTACTTGTGTGCTGCAAGCAGCAGAGAGATGTCCCCGAAGTGGCTGAACTGGGGGCCTGGGTGCTTTTAACAGGCTTCCAGCAACCCACGTTAGAGGGAATTATATTAGAGGAATTCTCTTGGCATGGGTCCCTTGGCTGGCCCAATGACCTTGCTCCTTGTCTCTTGTTATTTAAATTTTTTTGCATTTTCTTCTAAATCTGCTGCCTGCATTGTATGTATTTACTGGAGCTGAACAGAGATGGGCTCGTCCCCGCTGTCCTCTTATGCCTGTCCCAGCCAGCAGCCACCCCATCGCCTTGGTGAAGACTTTTTTGGGTTATTCCCCTGGTTTCCCATGGCCTGAGCAGCACACGGGATGCTCCAGCGCTGCTGCCTGGCCGGAGTCCCCTGGGAGGTCTCTGCACAGTCCCCTCCATGCGCTGAACTTCCCTGTGCTTGGGCACGGGGCTCAAACTTACGCCCTGAAAAGCACTGAACCTTCTTGTGTGGGTAAAGAGGTGCTTAAGGATTTGCTGTATCTGCTTTCAGGCAGGGAGACTGTTATTATATTTTACTTTTTTTTATGCTATCTATATAGTTTTAATTGTTCCTGAAGGTTTGCAGTAATCCTAAAACGTAAAAGGCAATAGGTATTTTCCTTGGCAGCTTTCTGATGTTACTCATAAAGAAATGAGAGAATGAATTTTAGAGCTAATTCGGAAACATTCACAGATGTTAAAACAGCTTAAAAAGGGATCAAATAAACTCAAGTTAAAAGGAAAAAAAAAAAAACCAAAACCCAACCCAAACCTTCCCTCTGATGTTTCAGACATCAGCTCCCAACCTTGCTGGGGATAAACCCATTTTCAGGCAGCAGTGGGTCTTTGACTGAACATCTTTATTGGGGAAAGAGCCGGATGGTCAGAAATTTAGTTATACCAAGATTTTGCTGGAATAAACTCTTCCGTTTGAGCCGGCATCCGAAGATGCCGAAGAAAACACAGGTTGTTTTCTGTCACAAGAAATGTATCGTAATCAAGTCTGTGGATGCTGTAGTCTTCCCCTGTGCGTGTGTTGCCACTCGATAATGGTGCTCTGACCTCCGAGAGCCCGTCCCCTCACTGCTGCAGCCCCCGGGGGCTGTAAGGGACACCCAGGTACGCAGGTGGGAGATGGAAAATTAACCCCAGCTGAAGTGTCAGGTGTTCTGCGCTCCTTTTGGGTTTTCCCAGTGGAATTCAACAGGCCTACAACCTGGGAGCTCATCTTTGTAGGTTTTCTTACTTTTATTTTTTTCCTTAGTTCTTAGGAGGCAAAGTGGTGCCAGTGGCTTTCAAAGCCCAGGAACGGCATCCACCAGTATTTTAATTTTTGTTTTATTTTTTTGCAGCTTTCTGGTCAGTTTGTGTCCGTATTACTTTGGGGTTATTCTTGCCCGTGATGTGAACCAATATCAGCCTAACGTGCGTGAACTTAATCTTCAGCCGTTTTAGATGCAGATATTGCTGTGTCCCAGAAGGACTTTATTGAAGGTGAAGCCCTGCCTGGCTCAGGAGCAGCGTCCCCGCGATGGATGGGCATCCACCGTTACCCGCTGCGTGGACAAATTTAGGGTTTCCTTTATTATCATCTTTTCCTTTATTTATCACCTTTTGCTGGGTGCAGGGGGGATCAGTTGCTTCCCAGCCCTGGAAATATCAGAATTTCTGGAAATGAAAGGGCTCAGCTTGGGATGGGTGGTTTCCTCATTGTGTCCGATTAATTTTTTTTTGGGCTGTCTTGCAATAGGTTGAAACTTTCTTAAAACAGAGTAGCAATAAAAACAGCCGGCGTTTGCAAGCGTGGTAGAATCCCCATGGGAGAGGCTTTTGTGGAGAAAGCCGCGGGGCCGTCCCCTGGGCTGTCGTGTTACAGCAGTTGCCAACAGCAGGAGCAGGTTGACTCGCATCTTCCTTTTAAAATACATCGTTTACTGTAACGTCAGGATTTAAAGGTGCCATTTGTACCATCCTTCTCCATCATTGGGTGGTAGGGACATCATAATGCAAAGAAATACAAAATATTATTAATTTAACCAACATATAATTAGTATAAAGCCAACAGCGCCCTTTGTTTGGCGTCTTTACCAGCTAACGATGGGACAAAGCGCCCACGACCTTGGCGCTCGCAAAATGAGCAGGAGCGGTGAGACCAGGCTCTGCCAAACTGGATAGAGAAATTTGAGGGGAAAGAAGGAAAACCAGCCGTAATTTTTAATTTTGTTGCCCCTCGCTTGTGCCCTTCGTCCCTGAATGTGTTGTGCCTATTGAATATATTTCACAGACGCCGTTCAGGAGTGGTGCAGAATGCTTCAGCATCAAGCGCTCTAAAAACGTCAAGTATTGTTAGCTGTTATGCTAACGTGGATTTATTTATTTATTGGTGGCAGTTATTTGTCCTGGCGTAAAATACAAATGAAATGCAAGGTCTAAGTGATGTTTCTAATGGGAGCGGCTGCTGGATGCCGCAACTGCCGACAGGTAAAAGAGTTACTTGCGAAGCAGATGCTGCAGGAATTGCTTCAGCATGAAGGGAGACTTCGTTCCCGAATACGGGGATGCAGATTTGCGCGATCGACAATTATATTTTCCCCTCTTTAAAACTATAAAGCTGTGGTTTTGTGTGTTTTTGTTTTTTTTTTAATGAGAAACAACCGGGTGGTTCAAGAGACAATGCAGCTTAGGCGTTGCAAACTGTAGTGCTGGGAAGTTATTGAGTCAATTGGTTTTAAATTAAAAATACACGCGGACAAATGTCTGCGTTTTGAGTATCTCAGGCCATTCTTTACCCGAGCCTACCTATGCTTTCACTTATCTGTTCATAAAAGTCTCGCGAAAACATACAAAAGATATTTTGTGCAATGACATCAGAGGGAGAAAATATTCTTAGAAAATTTCATGCTGTTAAATCTCTACAGATTTACAGTTTTATCCAGTCAAATTAATGCAAAACCCCAATGCAAGCATTTGGATTTTGAAAACTTTGGAGGAGTGTCATTTCCTAATAGTAATTATTGGTTTTACATTATTTTTTCACAGGGGAGCTGATCACAGCCGCATATGAGCTTGGAGTAAGTATTAGTTTTATTGTTTAATCAATGCTCTCATTAACAGTTTTAGGAATTAAGGAAGTTTAATTAAGCATGGAGTAAAGTAGATTAATTTATTTTCAAACCACAGTTTTTACTAACTTATAAGTACAGCACGCGACAATTTACTTCAAGTTTTAAATCCAATTAAACTAAATTATAAAGCAAAGGCTTTACTGTATATACAGTAGCTGGCTTATTATCAACCCAAATTTTGTATAAGCTGGGGAGAATAAAATAAATCGGGTTAACAATTTTAATAAGTTTTATTATTTAATAAACTTTATTATGGTGCATGATCCCTTTAGGCAAGACCTTAGGACTGTCAGCGCGGTGGTAATCCGATAGCAGTGTGGTCTTTCAACTTGCTAACCAATAAAATAGTTGAGAAGCTGCTTTTTTTTAAAAAAAAAAAAAAAAAAGAAAAAAAGAAAAAAAAAAAAAGAAAAACAGCCTTTTGAATGACCCTAATATAGTGTGAACCCAAACAAGGAGCCCTTTAAGGCACGCTAATGAAACGTGGCACCTCCTTTTCTCGCCGCCTCATTATTATGGGCAAGACGTGGAGCCAAATCCACTCCGGAAAAAAATTTGCAGAGTTAAAATGGGTCCGAAAGGATGGGTCGGGGAGAAGCACTGCTCGAAGACCCCCCCTCACCCCCCCATCTCCTGCCGCCGGACCCCGGCGTGCCGCTTTCCTTTTGGTTTCCGCACAGTTTCCCCCCTTTTTTTTTCATCCCGGTATCGATCTGTCCGTAGGTCGCCCACCCTCCCGGCTACCCCCTCTTCACGCTGCTGGCCAAACTGGCGACGGGGCTGCTGCCCCTGGGCTCCCCTGCCTTCCGAGTCAATCTCCTCTGCGGCTTCCTGGGAGCAGCTGCCGCCTCTTGCCTTTTTTACACGGTTTTCAGGTAAAGTCACTGGGGGTGTTTTTCTTGGCGGGGTTTTTTCCCCATCATGTTCCTGAAGGCTCTGTTCCCCTCTGGCCTTCAGACTAGTAGTCCCCCCACCTCCCTTTCCAGCTGTAATTAGTTCCTCTGATTAACCTAACAGCGGTTTAATCTGAACTTGACCTTCTTTCCTGCACAAAAGGTCCCTCTTTTTCTTTTTTCTTTTAATTTTCTTTCTGTTAAATAATAATAATAGTAGTAATAAAAAGTGTGCCCTTTCCCTTACGCAGACGTGACAGGTTGCACGGGCTCATTATCACAAATCACCGCTCGGTTTAACTAACCAGAACTAATGAAGTTTGTCGTTGTCGAAAGATGCAGATGGTCTGTTTAAATTAACAGGATGAGCTTCACCTATCGGGGAAGCCGTGAACTTGGTTTAATTGCGGCTCCCGGCGGAGGCGGATGGGCAGTTGCCTGCCGGCGGTACCCAAGGACCAGGGCGAGCATCCCCCGGTGGAGATGCTGCCATCCGTGGAGGTGGGGGGCACACACACGACACTGTCCAGAGCCCGTCTGATTTCTCCGGACCTCTAACCTTGCGGGGAAGACCAAAAAAAAAGAGGGAACAATCGGAATGCGCACGTGGTTGGGGGGTTTTGTTAACCCCCCTCATCTTTGATGTGCAAGTTCTGGCTGCTCTTAACCTCAGCCTGACCCATATTTGAGAGGATTATCGGCACCCGTACAAACAATTTCTGATGTTCTTTTGCAGGGAAAATAGGGCATGTTTTTGAGGCTGCAAGCGGTGAAATCCGAAGTGATATCGGGGCGCTTGGCGATGAGACGAGGCGCTTCCTTACTGAGATTATTTTGAAAAAAGCCCTTCTCTCCCACCCGGTTCCAGAGTCGCATCCCCCCTCGGGGAAACCTTCTAGGTTGCATTCTCTCTCTGAGAAATAAAAGCAGGAATAAAAGATGGGGGGGACGGACGGACAGATCCTGCACATCCCCGGCGCCCTGAGCTCGCTTAAACTTTGGTCCCCGGGGTGCATCTGTCCCGCTGCATCTTCCTCTGCCGAAGGGGAGATGCTCTTTGCGCATCACCTTTCACGCGGTGCATCAGCCCCAGAGCACACCTGCTGGAATTTGCTTCAGTAATTCCTAAATATTTCTATAGGCGTTTAAAGCGGTTGCTTTTTACTGTTGGGTAATACGTGTAATTAAGTCGGCGTTATTTAATTTAATATCCTGTATTTTACAGCATAGTTGGGGAGCTGCCCTCCCGTGCACAGTGCCAGGCGCAGCGGCAGAGCACAACGCTTTGTGATTATATGAAAAACTCCTGCGAGGAGTTGCTAAAAAATTTGAATATTAGTTTCTGATTATTTTTTTTCATTATGATTGTTCCCATTATTACAGTTACTATGAAGATCTGCCCTGCTTTTTAGTTTTAACTCCGATGTGACGATTCCTTGCGTGTCCATTTCGTGCGTATGAAACGATGCGACTCACTCTAGAGAAGGAGGAAAGCAGGGAAGAAATCGCAGGCTAAATTTGGGAATTATTTTTACACTTCTAGAGATTTACTGGTTTTTTGTTGGTTTTTTTTTTGTTTGTTTTGTTTAATTGGATTTGGAAGATGTTGCTTCTGTCAAATTTAAAACTTGCAGGAAAGAACGGGAAACGTGGAACTGAGAGATGATAGAAACTATTAGGACTTACAGAAAATTATTTCACAGATACAAGGCAGTGACAGGATCGATTATTCAGCGTAGCAGTGATTGATTTTGTTGGAAATAATTGTAAGGTATTGCGGGTCAGTTTTATTTCCAAATTACGACGTTATATTTTTCTTTTTCAGCACCTTAAAATTGGTTTGTTTTTTACCACATTCATTGAGCAAAAAAAGTTTTTTCTTTCTATTGCTACCGACTTAAAAAAAAAAAAATATAGAAAATCTTTCCAAAAGTGTTTATTGGTACCGTCTGCGTGAAAGCCGTAAATATCTGAAGGTGACGGGTTTTGATTTTAACCGGGCTTGTCCGTACTCACAAAGGATCTAAACCCGGTCTATCAAATCCCCCCGCGTTTTTGTCTTTTAATTAAAATTTAGCTGATGGGGTGACCCCCGCCTGGTACCCGAGGGGGTGGGAAAAAAAAAAAAGAAAAAAAAAAAAGCGCCTGCTCCTCGTGCCGCGCGGAACGCAGCTGCTAATATGAAAATATGTAGATGTTAGGAACACAAATAATTGATGAAGTACACATCCTTCGGGAGCAACACGGTTCAAGTGGCAAATCTCTCTCCGGGAACAATAGCCACCCTTCAGCGGGGAGGAAGCCATCTCTATGGTAATGGGGCTGACGCTGCCCTATTGATCGCCTGGAAGAAGACATTATACAATGTCAGTTGGGTTGTTACAATTTCATTTGTCGTCTTGACCCGAACTTAACCTCGAAAAACCTTTCTTTTCTCCCCACCAGCCGGGCAGGGTTGCTGTTTACCCTCTCAGGGTTTTTTTTTCTCTCTGCCTCCCAGCATCCCCGTACAGTAAATCTCTCCCTTTTCTTTTTTTAAGAAGCATTTCCCAAGTTTATTCCTCGGCAGGTCAGGACAATTTCTTTTACTGCTTAAGGAAAGCGTGGCGGTTCCCTCCGCAGCCGGGCGGTGTTTGGCATGTTACGGCGCGGGTGGGATTAGGATGGAATTTATTCCTTAAACAGATTTCTCCTCTGCCAGGTGATGGCTGGCGGGATGCTCTCTGCAGGCACTGCCAGGGTCGATAGGAAGCAACCCCAACATCTTGTTTATTATTCATTATATTATATTATATTATATTATATTTTTCATTATATTTTTTTTAAGCCCGGATTGCACTTTTTGAAGCGAAGTTACATCAAACCGCGTTGATGCAAAAAGCCCTTCTGTCAGTAATCCAGACTATCGCCGAACGAGCAGTTTACTCTTTTGAATTCCTTCCCAAATATGTTGGGGATTTCCCCCCCCCTTCCCTCCAACCCTACAGAGTCTTAATAAATCGCTGGTAATTATCGTAAAATGGCATTTACAAAGAGTTTTTCTCGGACTGCTTGTAACTGAGGCAAATAATTCATCTTTGCTTCGAACGAGGGGGGAGCTGCTTTATGTTTTTAGGACGCAGCGAGTGCGGCTGTAGGATTGTTTCTTTAAACAACTACTTATTTGTTTTACAGTGGGAGGCAAAGCATAGCAAGTTTACAAAGTAAACCAATTATCTTCTTATAATGTGATTGCCAAAGTGTCATTTTCTGCAGAGATGATGCATTCTTTGCATTCTCTGTTGCAAAGAGAAATAAGATGCTTTCCCCTGCTTTGAGTGCATTTTTATTTTTTTTTTTTCAGCGTATACCTTTCATAGCTTGGCTGTTTTGCTGTATCTAAATATACAAAGCTAATTTACTGCAGGGGCCGTAGCAGAGGAGAAGGTGTCATTGCCCGAGTACTTCTCGTAAGTTTTTGCCAGCTTTATTCTGGCTGAGTTGCACACGGGGTTTTGAAAAGGGGGAAAATGTTGCATTAAATTAAGCGGTTCATGTCTCTTTGGTTTGCTGTTCTGGGTATCACATTAAGTTTTGGGCGTTTTTATATATATATTAATATATATATATTCCCTGCTCCCCAAACCAAGCAAGACACTGTGAATATATATGAAAACCGGAGCCAACTCTTCTCTCGCCACCCCCAAAAAGGAGCGTTAGGCGTGTTGTATAATGAAACCATCAAAGTGATTCAATCATTTTGAAATCATCAAGGCATTTTGGAAACAGCCCTTGAGCATCCTGACGGCCCTGAGGTTTCTCACCCCAGTGCCGTGTCTCCTGGAGCTCTTATGGGAAGGTCCCTGAGAAGGACCAGGGGTGTTGGAGCACCAGGAGGATGGGTCACCTTCCTGGTCCTCCCTGGAGGCATCTCATGGCTGATGCTCCCCTAAAACCAACCGATGCTGGGAAAAGTTGTCTCCTGCCTGCGACGAGTGGGGAAATACTCTGTGTCCTTTGGGTACACGGCTTTGCTGGAGCAGGAATTGTCCCCAAAGAGTTTGACTCATTTTTTTTGAGGGAGTGGGATGGTTTGGAGAAGACAGAGGGAGGACAGAGGAGCACTCCCACCTGGCGTGGGCCGGTGCCCCCTCTGCCATCATGGGAAACTAAAATATTTGGCTTTGGGGAAAGCGGAATCTCCTTATTGGGGCATATTTGGATTTTTGCAGATTACAGATTACCGTAGATTACCACTGTTGTAGCACGGTGCAAAGATCTCGGCCGTTTCAAAAGCAGCGATGCTTAGTAACAAGTAATTATGAAGTTTTAGGAGGGAGAGAAGAGAGGAAGGTACTCAAGTATTAATTTGCTTTTAGAAGAATGTCTATTATGACCTCTGGCTAATTGGTCATATATATATTTTTATTTTTTTCCCTTGTCCCCATAATAAGCCGGCAGCGAGTTCAGTCTGTTTGAAGACGTTACCAAATCTGTTCATTTGCATTTTGCTCTAAAGTAGGCACATTAGGCTGCAATAACTCTGCTTCATTTTGAAAGGGGGGGGAAGCAGGGCAAAAAACTCTTTTTTTTTTTTCTTTTTTTTTTTTTTAAGACTGAAGAGTCTTTTCTGACAGCTAGTCAGAGTTAGAATTAGTTCAAGGAAATGTTAATAATGCACTGCCTGGCTTAATCCCTTTGATATCACCAGGTATCCTCCTGTTCATGGGTTAATTGCTTTAAAAGCGGAGGCAATATTCTGAGCGGTGGGCCGCTTCACCTTTTCACAGCTGTTACCATTGAGTGACAACTAAATCCCATGTGTAAGATGAGGAAGAGCTCAATCTCCAATTGGGAGAAAATTTATGTAAACCGCAATCCCTTCAGAATGTGCGGAAGTCACAGACTTTCTTGATTTACTCTGCTTTTCCCAGAAAGCTCCATTGTTCCCTTCCCTAAGTCCCATCAACCCTTTGTAGCGGAATATCACAGCGGCGGCAGATAGCTTGAAATATATAAATGCTATCATAGCTCTGATTAATAGCGGCGCTTATGAGTCAAGTCTGATAACGGAGCAGCTCTCCACTCAATTTCAGATACCGCTAATGGAATCTGTCTCCTGCAATTGTAATGTGAGAAGGGCTAATTTGCCATGGAGCTTGGAGCTGTCACCAGCCGGGGATTGGGGGGTCAGATGGGAGCTGCCAGGTTTTTGCCCTGCAGCTTGTATCTCTCGCTTTGAATAGCGCAGCCCCCTGCCTGCCAGGGAGCTGATAGGCCGCCGGGGGGGTTTATGCCACTCCGTACAATAGCGAAGGGCTGCATGGGCTGACTTGGTAATTGTGAAGCCAGCTCATTTTTTATTTTATTTTATATTTTATTCTTTTTTTTTTCTCTTTTTCCCCCCCTTCTTTTTTTTTTTTTTTTTTTTTCTGCCGCTGCATAATTTTCTAATAAGGGGTTTTAACAAATGTCAGATTAGGAAAAGTTTCTGCAATTACAAAAAAAAAAAAAAAAACTTATAAAACATTTAAATAGCTGAAGTCGGTTCCTACCGAGGGTTGGGGCTTTTGGAAGTAGGCACCGGTTATTATAGGTGGCTGGGATAAAGGCATACCTATTTTCTAAGGATTGTGAATCAAATAATGGGTCTAACTAATGTACCCTTCCTGCTTGCAAAGACACTGGGAGAGAAGTTCCCATTTTTAGTGGCTGGAAGCACAATTTTTACAACTCATTAGTGGAGAGGTGTGAGTATGGGGCTGTATTTATTGAAGCGGCGCAGCTGTGCGTGCATTTATCGATCTGTTGTGAGTTGTGCTACTGGTTGAGGTGCTCTGGGATAGCTGGGCATGGAGGTGTTTGATTTAATTACCAAACTGGCTTGGGAAGGGGATGCTGAAGGTAAACTCTGCTCTGGTGTGGTGCCAGGCATCCACAAACCTACACAGGTGTGAGGTTTAACATTAGGAAGTCCCATTCCTAGAACCCTCGTGGTGCGGTTCTCCCCATCCTTGGTGTCCAGACCCACTGAGGTCCCCGCTGCTATCCTGGGGCACCTCGTCACAGGGGTGGCTTGGTCCTGCTGCTGGGAGGAGCTGAGGTGGCATGGCCCCAGGACCCAAGGGGTGGCATGCAAGATGCTTCTTGCACATGCTGGTGACATTTGTGGTCCAGAGGACAGACAGAGACTCAATATTATCCTATAGAGGTGGTTTCCTTACTTGGACACATCCATGGTGGTGTCCTTACTGGATGTATCCAGTCCAGGAGGATGTATGCAGGAGGGTGCAAGGAGTAGCTCACCATAACCAAAACCCTCACTGGCTCAATACTCCTCATCCAGGCTG
This sequence comes from Rissa tridactyla, assembly GCF_028500815.1. Taxonomy (NCBI): domain Eukaryota; kingdom Metazoa; phylum Chordata; class Aves; order Charadriiformes; family Laridae; genus Rissa; species Rissa tridactyla. The sequence continues at coordinate 53,133,142 of NC_071469.1, forward strand.
GAGAATCCCTTCTTCAACTTGTGGTGTTTTGATGAAAGAATTCCAAAAAAGGGTAAATAAGTGGTGGCAGTCCCTAGCTGGGTTGAGGGTATATTGAGCAGATGTGGCACTGAATGCTTGTGGAGGGTAGTGAGGATGCTGCCTGCTTGCCCCACCCAGAGACATCACGGGTCCGCTGGGAGTCCCGTGATGCTGAAGTCCCATTTGACGCAAAGAACAGCAGTCAGTTATAACCAAAGTGACCACTTTGGGTTTTGGGGTATTTTTTTTTTTTTTTTATGGTGGTCCTGCCCATTTGCTTGGTTTCTGTTCTCTCCTGGTGGCTGTGAAGACTCAGCGGCACTCTCCTTCCTCCTCCTTCCAGCACCAGGAGCGGAGGCTGCGGGCAGGGCTTAAGTGGCTCTTCAGCTCCGGGTCCTTGAGGAAGAATAAAATCCGGTTTGCTATTCCCTGTAGTACCTGCGCCGGCTCTTCAGCGCTGAGAGCAAGAGAAACCGCCGTTTGTCCATTGAGTGTTTGTGACTAAGAGGCAGGCAAACCCAGAGGGATTGGGGGTTTGGGGGGATAATTATTCTTACTTAGGTCCTAAACTCATCTTTATTTGTGTTTTATTTTTATTTTCTTTTATTTCAGCTCCAATGCACCCGCACGCTTAAAGCTTATCTGCGGAAAGCTTGGTTGTGGAGTCTTCTAAGTTGTAGTCTTTTTAACCTGCATGAAAAAAAAGAAGTGTTGTTTGTTTGGTTTTTTTTTATATATCAAACAAGTGAAAGCTCTTAAGTGCAATTTGAAATGTTAATTCTTGAATGCACTAGGTTTTTATGGTCATGGAATATATCTATTATGAAATAAAAGTCAATTGAAGGGATATATCTCCGCTCCTGCGAAGCGAAGTCACAGCAGGGCAGAGGCAGAAGTTGCCGGTGGTACTTGGAGCCTGTGCAGGGAACCGCCGACATCAGGGTCATCATCTGCGGGTGCAGGGGGAGACTGAAATTTAAAAAAAAAAATAAAAAAAAAAAAAGTCCATTAATTAGTTTATTAGTAGATATTTTAAAAAGCAGGAGGGTTTTTTTCGTACTCCACTGACTGAAAAATAAAAGATGTGAGGCTGAGATCTGCTACCTGTGAGGTTTTGGAGGGAAGAGAAGGCAGAAATAATCAGCTTATTTCACTAGGTACAAATAGGTGTTTCCAGTTTAATACATCAGCTTCAAATATAAAACGTTCCAATTACCTTCCTTTTCTTCTTTATGAACCCGAGATTGCATGTAACACAAATATTTCAATTAAATTCCAGTTCCCATCCATATATAGCTTTATACCAATCAATTTAATAAGTTTTGGCAACTTATTAAATGTAAAATGGCTTCCGTTATTTTCTATATAAAAGGTAAAAAGATTGATTGAGTTCTTTGTTATATGCATGTAAATGTGACCTGCGCTCTTGGCTAACAAAAAGTTTTGCCAAACTTAGAGGAGAGGCTAAATTTTAAATCGCAAACTGACGTGTTTTAGTGATTGCCACCAAATGAGAACCTAAAAAGTATGATTGCAAAACCAAATTAAAATACCTATTTTCAGTTTTCCCAGTTGTTCCTGCAAACTCTTAATAAAAACCCTCAGGCTAAAATATTCCTGATTAAAGCAAGTTTCTAGTACCCGTGTCCTTGGAGCTGAGGCCCAGCCACACGTTCTTTCACTTGGGTGCCTGAGAAGGAAAACAAATTAATAATTATTTTTATTTTGTTTTTTCCTTTTATGTTTGGGGATGCCATCGGAAAATACTTCTCACGAAGGACTGTGTGACCTCTGCTTTGCTGAGTGTTTCTGTCCCTTCTGAGTGCATTTTCAGATGACGGGAGGGATCAGAAGATTGTAGTTACTGAACTAATAGGAAGGGACCTGCTTCCCCCTTGTTTTGTTCTGAAAAAGTGCTCCACGTGCTTTGAGCGGGTCTTGCCCCAAACTAGTTATTTTGCAAAATCAAAAATACAATCTTTTCCCTTGGTTTTTCTTCCAGGTGAGATAAACAAGCCCAGAAGGCAGCTTTTATTCAAGCTTGGTGTTTCAGTCCTTCTCGAAGGGGTTGTGGTAGCTGGAATACCCCTGGGAGAAGTCCTGAAGACTTTCCCACTGTTGCGTTGGCTGCAAATCTTTTCTTTCATGAACTGATTTCTGTGTGGGGTGGGGTATTGCTATTCTGAATGCTTCCTTCCCGGTGACCCAGCCTTCTTCCCCAGGAGATAGTCCCTACCTACCCCAAGCCCTGGATCCCCCCTTCACTGGACAGAGCCTTGTAGTGGGGTTTTGCCCACCTTTTGCTCTTTGTAAAGCCCATCATCTTGAGGGAGTCACTGCAAGGTAGCTTTATGCCTACGCTATGTTGGCAGATGAACACTGGATGGTTATTACGATTGCCATGGCTTCATTGTTGGCAACCCATTGATCCTCTTTTGCCAGTCATCTGTTCTTTCTCATACCAGTTCCAAAGACTGGGGGAAACGTGCTGGCTTTGGGGGAGCGGGAAGCTACCCTCCCTGCTCCCCAGAAGCAATGGGATAAAGCCCTCCTAGATGTTGCTTTTACGTGAGACAGGTGGAGGATTCAGCTGTTGTGGTCTTTGCCATGTTTTTTCTAGCACCTCAACTGTATTTGAAGAATGTGTTTGAAGGCAAAACCATGAGTAAGTGTCAAGTAAGGATAAATCTCTGTTACTGTCTGGTCTGGAGCCCTTGATGTGCTGTCAAAAGGAGAGACAGTGTTAAGCAAGTAAAAGGTGTTTTCAGAAAAAAACCCAACTGTTTTCTTCTCCTGACCAGACTGCACTTGCAAGCCTCCAGCCAATGTAGATGAAAGAGCGTGGGTCTCCAGGCTGGGTGGCAGGGACCAGATGCTGTGTGCTTCCTTCTTGTCCAGCAAGGCTTTACTGCAGGAATTAATTTGCAACGTCTGTGTCAGACCCGGTGGTTGATTTTGGTGAGGTGTGTGTCTATGTATCTAGAGAAAACCCCATCTTTCCTTCCACACAACAAATGGCTTCCTGGCCTCGTTCCCCCCTTGTCTTGACATTGGTAATTGGGTTGTTGAGCTTTTGCTACAGTTACAGGAAGTCTCCTTTTTCTCTTCTGTTATCTTTCTTCCACAACATACTCTGGCTTAACCACAAAAATGCTGTTTATGCTTGTAATTAAAGCAGCCATTATCTTCTGGCTTCCTAATGCTGTTCTTCCTTATGCAACATGTTGTCTCCAACAGCATCTTCAGTTGTAGATTGCACTGTCCTCCCTTTCAAATCTTTTCACCCTCTTTCTTGGTGTCAAGCTTCTTGACCTCAGGTCCAGAGCTCTGACCCATCCCTTTGCTCTTTCAAGTCTTCCCGTCTCTATTTTACTCTCATTTTTGTGCCTTTTCCATTCTTTCATCTCTTTCTGCCTTACCTGACTGAACACTCACCGGTGTCTTTCCCACCTTAAAATTATTCTTTGGTTCAAAGTGTTGTAAGTGGCTGACCTGTGTTGTCTGTGCCTGAGTTGCTCTGTCACCTCCTTGGACGTGGGTTTGAGGGCCACCTTGGCGCTAAGGCAAGAGAGACGCAGCACAGTGTCACTCTGTGCTGGAGAAGTACAAGTAGCTGCCAGATGGCGCAGTGCAGTGGTGCATGGAGATCCTTATGTCAATCAAAATGAGCAGTATAACCATGCTAGCCCAGCCGCAAGGCAGGGTTGATTTAATTTGGGCCCAGCATCATGCTGACATGGGGTATGTAGTGATAGGACGAGGGGCAATGGTTTTAAAATAGATCAGGGCAGGTTTAGATTAGACATTAGGAAAAAGTTATTCACAATGGGGGTGGTGAGACACTGGAACAGGTTGCCGAGAGAGGTGGTGAAGGCCCCATCCCTGGACACATTCAAGGCCAGGCTTGATGAGGCTCTGAGCAACCTGATCTAGTTAAAGATGTCCCTGCTTACTGCAGGGCGGTTGGACTAGATGACCTTCAAACGTCCCTTCCTACCCAACACATTCTATGATTCTATGATTAATTTCTGCTTGTCCAGCTGGTACTACTTTACACTGTGAAGCATTGCATTGTGTGGACCTGCTGGACACGGGGTTTTTTTCTGCCAAGTGGTCTTCATCTTCATCTGGAGATACCTGCTCTGATCACTTCCACTTCCAAGAGTGTTTCCTACTGAGTCAGCAAACTCATAAATCCATCATTTCCATTGCCGGCAACAAAATCTGCAAAAAAATCTTTGTCTCCAGCTTGCATTTGCCAAAACTACTGTCTTGATGTTCTTTGAGAACGCAACACGTTTCCATTTGGTTTTTTAGCATCTAGTATGCTTGTAGGAGCTTAGCGCTCCACGCACCCAACATGCTTTCACAAAGTAAGCTTAGCAGCCTGGCTTTCCCACGAGTTTCCCAGGAAACTACCAGCGACGCCAGCTCTGTTGACAAACAGATCTGAGGACTGTGCTCATTGCTGGATCCTGACCCTGCACTGCTCGCTGAGCAGAGATGTCCCCTGCCCCACATAGCTGGGATAAGTCTTTAAGCTTTGGGTTGAGTAGCTTTTGCTTAAGCCTTATTTCATAAAACTTGAATCGTGGGTTTGAGACTTTTTATCAAGAGCACGGGATTTTCTTTCATCTCATTTGAACTCTAATGATACGCTCGAGTCTTTTCTGGGAAAGACAAGGAGAATTGGTAAATGCTTGGGACGTTTGCCTAAAATACTGCTTTTCATCCGAAGGTTTTTGGGACGGTTGTTTTACCTTTTTCTACCTTATTTCCCTGCAAGAATTTCAAAGGGATTTACAAAGTTGTTTCTTTATAACTAAAAGTTTAAAAGGTTTAGTCAAAACTTAGGGATGTTGTGTAGTGGGGCTTGGGTATCGGGAAATATCTTGGGTTTTAAATACACATGGCTGTGCTGCCCTTTCCTGGTATTTTTCTTTAGAAGGAGAAACCACTCCTGACTCGATTCCTGCAAACTCCATTGCATCTTTCCTTTTTCTGTTCAGGTGCCACATCTTTCTAGTAGCAGGGAGGAGGAGAGCACAACCAGAGCCCTTGAGGCTGAGAACTTTGCCAGACAGGTCATGTGTGTCCCACCTCTCCCTTGGAGGAGATGGACTCGGGGCCGCTGGGCTGCCTTGGTAGCAAAACTGATGGAGCGGCGTTCGTGCCTGTGAACGCCTTTTCTACATGCAATTGTGTGATTTTGAAACGTTTATATTAATGCAGTGAGAGACAGGTCTTGCCCTGGAGAATTTCATGCCACATGCCAAAACCTGTGTTGAACCGCAGTGAAGTTTAGACGCTGGAAGAGTCCACCATGGTGGCATTAGTGAGCACAACAGTAGATACTGGTAGTTTGCCTGATTTCCTACAGAAGAGGTTGCTTGTCGCCTTTCTTCAAAAGCTTATAGGGTACTTTGCAGACACAGATTTGGTCTGAAACAGTCCCACCTGCTGTCAGTTGGGAATTTTCGGACTTTTTTTTCCCCTTGCATTGATTTTTTTCAAGACCCTTTCCTACAGTCTTGATGCTGAAGCTCCATGTCACCCTGAGCTTGTCTCACTCTGGCCTTGGACACCTGAGAGTTGGTTTCTTTTTCCCCAGCATTAACTGAACTGCCTTATTTCTTACCCTCCAGAAGCTGCAGATCTCAAAATGCTTTACAAAGGAGATAAAAATCATTAATCCTATTTCGCTGATACCTGGGGCAACAGCAGCGGAGTGGCTCATCCCAGACCACCCAGGATGTCCAATGTTGGTGGCAGGAGGAGGAATAGAGACCTGGCCTTCCAAACCCTCATCCCAGTCCTCTCCTCCCCATGAACCCTGCTTCCCATTCTTACTGGATTAAAAATTCCCATTCTGACTGCGCAAGCCCTTCTTTGACATCTACAGAAATAGATTGGCTGTACTGAGGTTGTTTTGGGAAGGTGGAAAGAAAGCATGGCCAAGGAGAGGAGCCCTTGCTAGAGAGTGCTCTGCCAGCAGCTCCCTCGTCTCTGTTCATAGGGGCTGTATGTTTTGTTTCCTTGGTGTCCATTTATCTCAGAGTTACGTGAGGAACCCCATAAGCAAGTCCATTCTACGATCCCTGATGGCAGAACAAGCCACCTGGGGACTATGGCTGAGCTAGAGGATATGGCCAGTATTTAGGAGCAAATTACACATGAAGAAGTTGGCTAGCTTATCATTTTTGGCTTAAACCTGCTGGAAATGTTAGGACTAAATGGAAGTATGCGTACCTGGAGTGGGACTAGAAAAATACCCAATTTATGGTGGACCCTGGCTTAGTCTTACAGCGGGATGGTGAATTTCTGGAGAGGAGCTTTGACCATAGCTGCAGCTATTTCCGTCTTTGGATAAGGCTTAATTGAGCTGGTTGTGATGCCCAACGTGGCATCTTTTCAGGGTGACTTTCCGAAGGGGAGACCTTCCAAAGAGGCAGAGGCGGAGCTGCCCCTGATGCGACTGGGCGGGAAGAGCCGCTGTTGCAGAACGGCTGTAATAGGTTTCCTGGGCTAAATCCCACCTCGTGGGCTCCCCGTCCTGGCTGCAGCATCCAGCCGAGTTGGGCAAGCGGCTCCGTGGGGAGTGTGTACCATAATCCCATCCGAGAGTCACAGAGGTGCCCAGCTTTTAGGCTCACAGCCATCCCAACAGCGGGTGCTTCACCTGCTCCCTCCTGCTTGCTGGACCTGACACCCGTTTTCCCAATTCCTGACCCCAACAGGCACCCCTCCCTGCTGGGACCATGGGTTCCACAATCCTCACCCACCCCCAAGACACTATACAGCCCCCCACCCCCGGGAAAGCTCTGCTAATGCTGTCCATCATGAATAGCTCTAATCCACTCTTTATTTAGCGCCTTGATGAATTTAAGGCTGCATCCTTGCTGGCATCTCCTCCAGCGGAGAGCATCCCGTTAGAGGCGTGACTCCCTGGCTCGGGGGACCACGACCCGCCGAGCCATCGCTCATCGGGGTTTCTGAATCCAATTCAGTACTGGAAGTTTTCATGGTGCTTATGAGAAGCCGCCGACTCTTTGGCGTTGGGTGGCTTGCAAATAGACGGGCTGGCTAACGCCTGCTCTTCCTAATTGAAATTATTAGGAAGATATTAACCATATAATGTTTTGGCAGGGTGCTGGGTGGCAGTCATCATTTCTGCTGCTACAGTATGTTTAAAAAAAAAAAAAAGAAAAAAAAGAAGAAGGACAATAAAGTAGGCTTTTTTGTTGGAAAAGAAGATTTCATGTTATCTGTGTTTGCAGGCTTTCTGGCTCATATGCTGGAGGAATCCTTGCTGCGGGGGTGTTTTCATTTTCTCGTCTAACATGGCAGTGGTCCATCGCGGCGGAGGTTTTTAGCTTAAACAATCTGTTTGTGGGGCTGCTGATGGCTCTCACTGTGCGTTTTGAGGAAGCATCCACCGCAAAAGAGAGATCAAAGGTAAAACATCTCAAGCAAAGTGAATAGTTCTTTATTTTATTTTTTTTTCAGTTAGTTATCATGCGTCTGTTTCATTTCCTGTTCATTTAGTGCTTAGTTTTGTTTAAATAAAGAAGGTCAAATCTGGGGACTTGGTTCAGCACCTGTGCTGGGTGATGTCCACCGCTGACCTACCTGGATGTTCAAAAAGCGCCAAACATTGAAAATCCCGTCCACTTTGCTTAAGAGTTGAGTTGGGACCTGTTGGTTGGGTTTGGGGTTGGGTTGTTTAATACGTGCAGGCTGGGAACACAAAAAGCAAAATCATTTTCCTCTAAATGTTTTAGCGCAAAGTTTGGTTTCCTGCATCAAAGACTCAAACTAGGCTGTGGGTGCTCACATTCTTGTTTTCAGAACTGTTATTTTCCCTTGGGGTAAAAAGATATGTTTTACAGAAAACTTCATCTAGACAGAGCCCCATGTTTCTACTGAAAAACAGAAATGACCAAATATTCAATCAGTTCTTCTTTTGAAATTAAGTGTCCCCCTAAAATAATGGCATTGTTAAATACAGAGACTTTAAATTTCATGCCATATTCTCTGCTTTATAAACAGACTGGGCAGCCAAGTGATAATTTTTCCTTAGCAGTCTTGTTCTTTCTACTTCTATTTCCCTGAACATCTGATCTCTTCTCTCCCAGACTTGCCTGCTGTGACTCCTGTAAATTGTGTGAATAAAAGGATTTTTGTCTGGCTAGGCTAGAATTTCAGGAGTCCGTGGTGGTAGTTTACTCAGCTTCGCGAGTTCTCAAATAACATGTTTTACCAGTGGTTATAGAGACCTTGTTTCAGAGACCTTGTTTCACCATTGGATTTATATTTTTATTTCTTTTCTGATGAGTACTGTCCCAAGATCTCTACAAGCTGAACTCCACGAAGATGGAGTTGGGCATTTTTCCAACCTGCTCCCGCATTTCACGTGCCCGATTTCCACTGGGATTTTCAGAAGCAGTTAAGGAGCTTGTTTCGATGTTTTTTGGGTGTCCGGCATCCCACGCCTTGGAGAAGCCAGGCTGCCAACAGCAAGCTCACAGCGCCTTGCATAAATCAGATGGTCGTGCAAACATCTTTGGGGGTGTGCTTGGAGTTCATCAATACACTTGAAAAATTACTGAGGTTGCTCTGAAAATGCACTTCTAGACTAACAAGGGGTATCACATTTAATTCCCTTTGCTTAGGAAGTTTGTATAGCCCTGACTGTAGTCCTCTGTGCCTGAAGAAGAGGAAAACATCATTCCTGTTATATAAAATGACGTCTCTGTATATAATGGCATTATTTTAGGGTATGGCTTCCAAAAAATTTGCATCATTTGGAGTTAATTGCTGGGCAGTCTCTCCTGTGCAGCAGGGGTTGGGGAATTGGACCCCATCGCATCGTTATGATGTAATGGTGCTAAACAGGATCTCTGTGTGCATGAAGATGTAGCCATTCAGCTGGACGCTTCTTAAAGAATGTTTTCTGTTGAACAAATGAAATCTCCCTGTAAATAATCAAAAATAGCCTGTGTTGTCTGTGTTACAATTGACCGGTGCTCATGGATGTATTTGCCTTTCTCCAGTAATTGCTCTTTTGGTCTCTGGATGTTTTTGCAAACTGTAAAGAATAATTGTGAACGTATTGTTGGTTTTTTTCCCTTTCAGATCTCTAAACTTGGTGCCTTTTGTTGCGGGCTCAGCTTGTGCAATCAGCACACGATAGTGCTTTATATCGCTTGTATCGTGCCTTGGGTTCTGTCCCGGCTATTCGGAAAGACGGTATGTATTTTGCTGACCCATACCTCTATTTTTGTAAGGCAGTGAGTAATTCTTTCTTCCATGCACTTGTGCCACTTCGATGCTGATGTACAAAGAGGAACAGTCAATGGTCTGTCCAATCCAGTTGGTCATAACCCAGTGAAGTTACAGTCCTTCGGTCTGACATCAGAGCCAGCGATCGCGATTTAGGGGCTTTGTTCACACCAGCCATCTGTGAGCTGCCCGTGTCTCCTGGCATGGGAGAACTTTCTGCCCCAGCTGCTTGCACATACCCTGTGAGCAACCATAAGACCGATACTTGGAGCTAAAAACTGCTCAACCTATAGGCAATAAGAGCACGTTCAATGACCTACCAACCAGGAAAGCAGATGAATATCTGTCAGTGAGAAGTCACAGGCACGTGCAGTCTACATGTGCTGCTTCTCCTGCCTGATGGCACTGGCCTTCTCATGCCATCAATTCATCTAGAGATGCGTTGATGTTGATTCCCTGGTGGTAGCAAACGAAAGCTGTGTCCACTCATTGCAGAGCATCTTGCCACTGGTGTTGATAGTTGAAGGTGCAGACAGAGTAAGCAGCACGGCAAGAAGGGTGCAGAGGCTTGTCTCTAGGGGGAAGTCATCTTCAGCATCTCCTTGAGATGTGCCGGGCTCGGTGGCCTCCAACTCTGATGCAGCCAGGACTTGAGACTCCTACAAGAGATCAGCTCTCAGGTGAAGAGCACCTGGCCCGTGCCAGGTGGAAAAGACAAAGGAAGGCTGACCTTTGGTGAAACTGCAAGCCCCTTGTGCAGTCAAATAGGTCCCTTTCATCTCCTACTGGAGATCTCGTTCTCAAGATGTCCCTCCTTCTACCCCTCTTTATTAAACTTGCTCATTGCGTAAGAAGGTGAAAACACCTTTTTGCATGCCTGGCTTATGAAGGTGATACGTACCCATCTGCTTGAGGCTCCTGGGTGACGTTCAGGGGTCCTGCAGTGCTCTTGTCTTTTGTAGGTGGTCTTCTGTGAGTCAGTGCATAAGACTGGATGCAGACATGTTGTAGAAACTCTACTTTGCCTGAAAACTGCACATCTCAATCAAACAGAGCAGATGCACTGATCACATTGCAAGTGGCCCTGAGAAGCCTCCATCTACTCCCCCCCTCTCTTTTGCCACCCTGAAGGTGACAGTTGGGCAGGTTTCTGCTGGGCCAGTCCTGACTGTATTTTTCCACCCGTGACCTGATAAATCAGATGTGATTCCGGGTAATGGTACAGGGTATAATAACTAAGCCCGGAGTGAAGCATGTGAGCTGCAAGAGAGAAGATGCAACTCAGAGAAGCTTGATCCAAAATCTGTTCAGCGTCTCCAGCAAACCCCTTTCTGTCTATATATTTCCTTTAACACAATGAAGACTCACTTCTGCAATGTGTTTGTGTTCTTTAAACAGAGCTTTTGGGTTTTTTTTTTAACCGGGGAGATCCAGAGACCTCTGTGATTTCCAGCAAGGACAATCCTGTGCCAATATAATATTCCTGGGAAATACTTTAGACAGCCCAGTAGTGCTGGCTGCAGAAAACCACCTAATAAGAAGGATATTTGATGGAAAACAGTGCCTTTTTAAGTAAAAAAGAGCCAGCTTTCTTCTGAAGGAACTGTGGCCACCACCGTTATCAAGCTACTTTTTCTGCTCTGTAGATCATCACTCTGAATGGTGCCTCTTCCCCGTAACCCCAACTGCCGAAGAAGCTCTTTGATTGACAGGGCGGTGGCTAACGATAATGCAAGCGTGCAATATTCTAGGGTGGGATTTTCCAAAGCACTTAAAAGAGTTAGGCACAGAAGTCCCTTTGAAAGTCTTGTCTTCCTGACCCCTTAGGCAGTCTTGAAAAATCCCACCCCAAAAGTTGGTCTATCCAATTTAGCCAGGGTAATCGCGATAAAGTAAATGGCAGAACCGACTCCTGATGATGGTGATGGTGTGTGTAGTTGTACTAGAGCTGCATTTTTTTTTTAAATTTTTTTTTTTTGCCAGATGGAATACCAGCCAACTCTTAATCGCTGCAAAGTGGGTTATCTCAGCCTTGCAGTGCTTCAGCCATCTATGCATGTCATGCCATGATTTAAATGTGAAAGATGCAATGAGTATGATACTCATGAGTCCTAGCTAATATTATTTGCTTCACTTAAATTTCACCCTGCCATGCAAAGGAGATCAGTTTGATGCAGTTTCCTAGTAATCCACAAAATCGTAAGGTTTAACATAGCATTTTGTAGGGACTTACTATAAATTGAGAGATCAGCTCTGTGTAAATATATTTGATGTTTTTTCTTTATCTGTTCTTGAAGTTCCAGCGTGATTAAACTAAAATAAACATTGTTATGCAATATGACATATTTTGGTGCAGGAATTGTCCCTAGGCCATTTGCTGAAGTTGGGTTTATGCTTCTTGGCTGGTTTGCTGCCTTATCTCTATCTGCCGGCTTCGTCCTACCTCAATCGAGCCCGTTGGACATGGGGAGACCAGACGACTTTTCAAGGATTTTTGACCCACTTTCTCAGGGAAGAATATGGGACATTCAATCTGGTAAATAAGAGTCATTTTCTAAATGACTTTATTTTAACTTATGCAATAGCAGAACCTTTCTATTTGTGACAATTAATGGCTTGCAGAGGCAAAAATTGACAATGTTTTCTTTTTTAAAAATTTATTTCTGATTTTGGCCTTCTAATCTGTCGGGTTTTCTGGGAATGGATCACGTGGCTGGGAAAGCAAAGAAGTAATTCTCTTTGCCCTTACAGGGCGAGCCGTGTTATTTACTGGGAGCTGTACGGGCGTCTCGTATTTGTAAGAGCCCAAAGAGCAAACTGTGCTAAGAGGGAGATGGTGACATTGATTTTGTGTTTTTCTTGTTTTAAGACAAATAATTGTCTTTTTTTTTTAATTCATTTTAAGCTCAGCTATTTAACTACTCATAAGCAGTTTTCATTGCTGTACCTTTAGAAAAGATTCCTCTTCACTTACTTCTTAGTAATGTTGAATTTAAATGAATGGTAGGTTTGAGGGGTCTCAGAAACCTCTGGTTTGAGGTCTGTGCTCTTGCCGAGGGAGGGAGGTATTGCATGGTTTCTTGTAGAGCGTAGGGTTTGCATCGGCCTCCTCCAGCCCCGATTTAGATGTTTGGCTCTGGCCACCCAAGGAAAGTAAGCGCCCAGCACCCTTTATGTCCTTCCTGCTTCAGAGATTTCAGTGCAGAGGGCTGGGAAGTCGCACCACTGGGGGAAAACAGAGAAAAAAGTACGGTCTACATATTGGGTCACTTCTTGGGGTCCTGAAGCCCCATGTCCTCAGAAATTAAGCCCCCACATCCAGCCAGTGTGATGCAGTGAGCACCGTTGCCATTCTATTACAGCCTTCTCCGAGAGCTGGATGGTTGTAGGATGTGAGGCAAAAGATTTGGTAATTCCTGCTGCTGCACTTAATATTTCCAAAACTCCTTCCGAGATAAGATCCACCCTCTGAAGGAGTTCTGAGATTTCCCCTGTTGTCCTATTCCCAGCCATCTCCTGAGAATGAGCCTCCGTTGGGCAGAGCAATACCAAGGCATGCAAATCCCTTAACTCCTTTCTCCATCAAATGTGATGAATTCAAGTTGATGTTCAAGAGGCTTAGGGATGGACTGCGTGTAATCCTACACCACAAATCACATTTATGATGAACTCATCTGAAGCAGAGGCAATAAATGCAGCAAAATCCAAGCGTTTGGTCCCGACACCAGTTGGGTTAACGCCAGAGCCCTGCCTGGATGGACGGACAGCCCTTGCATCCCACGGCTCCGTTTTAAGGGCAGGCAGGGTCAAAATAAAACAGAGAAGACTTGGGAGAGGGTTCTACCTCTAAGCAGGATCAGAAATGTCATCTCCAGCGAGGGATGTGTCTGGGGCCAGAAGCTGTTGGCTGCCAGCAAGGTGGGGCTTTGCAAGGAACAGAGAGGTAGCAGTGGTACTTCAGGAGCTGTGGGCTGGCTCTCCATCCTCTAACATTTTTATCTTATAATTAAATCTTGACTGCAATTAACTGTTCCATTTTTATTGAGATTAAATATTCCTTTCAGACCACCTGGCTCCGTTTACCTTATCTTTTATCTGGTAGCCACCACTTTTCCAAGAAGCACCTATGGAGGTAATTCCTCACCTCCACCGAGAATGACTTCTTTCCCGGACTTGTGCCATGCATTGCAGATCTCTGCAATGAGAATTCTTATATATGTCATATAAATCTCATACAGCTTTGCCTCCATCAGGGCAGAGGGGACAGGGACGAATCTGGTAAGAAAGCAGGAATTGAGGCTCATGTGCTTGTTTCAGCCTGTGGGGAGATGTCCCAGAAAATAATTGCACCGTGCAGATATCTAGGATAAGAGGAGATGGCCTCACATTGCACCAGGGGAGGTTTAGATTGGATATTAGGAAAAATTTCTTCACTGCAATTGTTGTCAAGCATTGGAACAGAGAAGTGGTTGACCCACAATCCCTGGGGGTATTTAAAAGACACGTAGATGTGGTGCTGAGGGACATGGTTCAGTGGTGGACTTGGCAGTGTTAGATCAGTTGGACTCGATGATCTTAAAGGTCTTTTCCAACCTAAATGATTCTATGATATAGGAGAGATCATAGCTAAGCCATATGATGTGCTCGAGTCACAGGTTAATGGGTTGGTAGCACCTCGTAAAAATGCTTATCCAGGTGGTAACCCCTGCACAGGGGCATAATGTAAAACAAGAACATGGGAGAGAATCTTGCAATGAAGGTTTTAATAGAGTTTGCTGTCTTTTTGTTGGTTTAAGCAATTGCTGTTCCCTGTGACCACCTTGGGGTACCACCTGAAGGAGCTTTGAGGAGCCCTGACTGGTCAGGGCTCTGCAAACAGAGAACGAAAAGACTTTTCCTTGCCCCAGTGACATGACAATCAACGTGTGGGTTTCTCATGGGTTTTCTTTCTTCTTAATCTAGGCCAAGTCCGAGACAGGATCCAGTATGAGAGAGATGCTGGTGTGAGTAAAATCTTGATTGTGCCTTTTAGTGAAGAGAAACCTGTTGCTGTTGCTGTGATTTTGGCCAAAGTGGCTCCTGTCCTGCCTTTTCTCGGCTTGGACCAGAGCTGGGGCCGTGTGTGTCTGGCGCAGGGACAGCAAGCGTGTCCGTCTGTCTTCGCCATCGAAGGAAAAATGTTGGATCCCCCTCCCCAGTGATTTTTCATTCAAAATCCTGACATGTAAAGTGAGCTTGTTCCCATTTCGGATAGACTTAATCACAGCCAAATGGGAAGATGTTATGTTGTGCTTATTCCCTGCTTCTCTTGACACTTTGATTGAGTGCAAGGGGTGATTCGTGGCCAGCAGATCGAGAGAGGTGATTCTCCCCCTCTACTCTGCTCTCATGAGACCCCACCTGGAGTACTGTGTCCAGCCCTGGAACCCTCAGCACAAGAAGGACATGGACCTGTTGGAGTGGGTCCAGAGGAGGGCCACGAAGATGATCAAAAGGCTGGAGCACCTCTGCTATGAAGACAGGCTGAGAGTTGGGATTGTTCAGCCTGGAGAAGAGAAGGCTCCGGGGAGACCTTAGAGCCCCTTCCAGTACCTGAAGGGGGCCTACAAGAAAGCTGGGGAGGGGCTGTTTGCAAGGGCATGTGGCAATAGGCTGAGGGGCAATGGTTTTAAACTAGAGCAGGGCAGGTTTAGATTAGACATTAGGAAGAAGTTCTTTACAATGAGGGTGGTGAGACACTGGAACAGGTTGCCCAGAGAGGTGGTGGAGGCCCCATCCCTGGAGACATTCAAGGCCAGGCTGGATGAGGCTCTGAGCAACCTGATCTAGTTAAAGATGTCCCTGCTTACTGCAGGGGGGTTGGACTAGATGACCTTTAAAGGTCCCTTCCAACGCAACACATGATTCTATGATTCTGTGATTTGGGGATGACGCATCCACGCACTGATTTCTCTGCAGTTTCCAGCTGGCGCAGATGAAGTCGGAGCTCTCCCTTCCCGTCCTCGCCCTGGCGCTCATGGCCTGTGTGAGCACAGCACTGCCGTAAGTTGGAAGAGAATATTTGTTTTGACATGCACTTTCTTATTACTGACCACACGCACAGTTTGCTTTACCTTCTGCTTGCTGATGCAAAAATTTCTGTGGTCATCTACTAATTAAGAGCGAAATATCCCTGCTCCTGATAACCCTGTGGCTTTGTAGACGGCAGGCTTAAAAATCTTGAAAGCCTGATGGTTTTGTGCTTTTGAAAACTGAATTTTTCATAAATTGCAAAGGTCAAGAAAGGCTCATCAGCTCCTTGTATTAAAGGTATGCAGAGAGAGAGTGGTTCTCAAGCACATAAAACTTTTGTCTTCTTTTTCATTGTGCTGCTAGAGTGCTACTTTCTTTTTTTTCAATAGGATAAAGCAGCAGAAATCACCTGTGATCTGGCTGTTTGCTGGAATGCTCTGCCTTTATTCCCTTTTCTTCGCTTGGAGAGCAAATTTGGATATTACAAAACCTCTGTTTCTGGGCGTGGTAAGTTGCACTCCAAAAATTCCTCTGGCATGTTGATTTTTGGAAGAAGCCTTAAAACTGCCTCGTGAGGAGCAGGTGGTTGCCTTGAAGCTGCTCAAGGTGCAAAAATACAACTACTTATTCCCTTTTCCTTAAAGCTGGGGCAACAGAGATAGGGTCTGTGGGGTTTTGTTCCCTAGGTGGAGCGGTTCTGGCTGCAGAGCAGTGCGGTGGTGGCTGTGCTGGCGGGCCTGGGGCTGGCCGCGCTCGCCTCGGTTGGGAACGCCGTGCTGGAGGCCAGCCGGGCAATGCCGTGGATGGAGTGGCTTTCCGCTCTCGCTCTTGTCACTTCTCAAATTTGGGCAAATTACAGGTAACGAATCCCCCGGGCACGTGTCTTGGCGCAGCCTTGCAGGGCTGCGGGGTGCTGCACAGATGGGGCGATGCTCTAAACCCCCCAGCCCTGCTCCTGGGGTTTCTGTCCCTGTCTGGAAGTGGGAAAGGCACTTTTCACATCCCACCTAAGCTTGTGTGGCCACAGTCTGCGGGACTCCTTTGTTTGATCTCCCTCAAAATCACCAAGCACCAATTCCAGGCTGTAAATGGGGGTGTTGTGTAGATTGAAGGAAGAAAACTGTGTAGATACGTAAACTTCTAATGAAAGAAACTCGTCAATCTTTTTTTATTTCCTAAGGAGGCTTGCAGAATTCATTTGACGTGAACAGTCACCTTCTTCCCCTGTTTTGCTTCAGGAAACCTTGTGCCCTGGGTTTTTTCTTACATTTTTTTTTTCTTTTTGAAGAGTTACTTCTGTAGTGTAGGGCTTCCTTATCCCATAACCACACCAAAGATTCTGCAGTGGCTTGGGTAGGGATCAGTGTAGCAGTAGGGGTGCTCAGGTAGAGGTTGGCCAACTGGTGAAGTGTAGAACACACAGAACTTCATACACACATCTTTTCCCAAAGGCTGGTCCATAGCTGAGCCAGTCATAGCGCATGTCCTGAGCCGTGTCATGGAGTGTCCCCTTCTTGAGTCCATACCTGGAGTGTGTGCACACACGACTGTTTAACGAAAAGGTTTTAATCTCAGGTAATGTGATTCTACTTCTGCCTGATGCTACAAAAACATGGCTTTTTAGTGCTTGATTAAAAGCATTTGAAGGATGGGGATGATTTCAAATGCTTTACAGAACCATCATTGTACTGGTGCTTTCAGCTCCAACTAGTAAGTCTTTAGGTTTAGCCCAAGAAAATAATCAGAATTAAGGTGAAGGCATGCAATAAGTGTGTATTTTGGCAAAACCGTAGTGGCTTATGTTTCTGGTGCTGTTTTCTGGGAGGCTGTAGTGTAAATGCCTCGTTTCTGCATCTTGATTTCTCTGTAAATGGACATGATGCTTTTCAGCAAGATCTCACCAGGGCAGAAGTCTTCACCTGTCAATGCCTGTTGCATAAAATTCTTCTGAAGATACGCAAAGCCATGCAAATACCTGTGTTTAAGATACCATTTTTTATCTGTTCTCTTAAGCGCTTGTGATCAGAGCAACAACTATGTTGTTGATAAGTTTGCAAGGAATCTGCTGTCCTCCATGCCGACGGGTGCAGTGATCTTGCTAAGAGGAGACTTACCCGGGAACGCTCTTCGTTATCTTCATTATTGTGAAGGGATGAGGCCAGATATCACCTTAGTGGACCAGGAGGTAGGTTGAGAAAGTAATATTAAAAGAAGTAACAGGCAGATTTAAAAACAGGAAACAAAAGTTCAGTTGTTCCTTTCTCTTCTTGAGGGAGTCTCTTTGTTCAAATAGAACTAATGATACAGAAATAAAATTGATTTTTTTTAAAGGGTTGTGGGTGGGACAGAGCATGGTGTGCAAGTCCCATTCAAGCCCCAAAAGCCAGTAGCGGGTAAAGAGAAGGGGAAGCCCAAGTTCTTCATCATGACAGATATCCAGACATGGCACAGGGCCGATGTTTGCCTGGCTGAGGAAGGTTTGTCCCCGCTGTTTTCTGGGTTTGCCCCAAAATAACGGCAGCAGAAGGCTTCTGGGAGCAGCCTGGAGGGCAGCAGCTCAGCAGTTGCCCCGTGGGCAATGTGGCTTTGGGATTTCTCCCAAGGGATTTATGATGCCAAGCCTCATTCCCTGAATCCCCTCTGTTATCTTGGTGGTTTTGCAGATCTCTGCGTCTAGTTTTTTACATTAAAACAGAGGTGCTGCGTGTCCCTGGGTGGTGTTTGCACTCTTTCCTTTTTTTCCTGAGAAACTGGAGAAGAAATATCCCCCTTACAGAAGGGGACACTGACACTTCCACATCAGTCCCTGCACTTGGCTGTGCCACAAGAGTTTGTGACTTGTTGGGAAACCCAACCCCCAACACCTCATATTTAACCAAACCAAATGACTGAGCAAAAAGAGTCATTCCTCCTGCAGAAACCATTTGCTGCAGCTTCTGGATGTAAAATGGATGAAATCTTTGTTTCTTGTTTTAATTCTGCTTATGTTTTCGGTGATAGATGATGACTTATGAATGGTATTTACCCAAGCTGGCAAAGCATTTACCTGGCGTTTATTTTCCTGGGAACCGGTGGAATCCTGTGGAAGGAGTATTACCCGATGGGACGCTAGCTTTTAATCTCCATCGTTTCCTCAAAGTAAATAAACAGTAAGCATTTCTTTCATATGTAACAGCTTTCCTAGACTCTTCGACCTTTTTTTTTTTCTTGAAATTGTTTATGGAAGAGCTTGGTACTGCATCCAAAAGACCAATTTTCTCCACTGACTTCCTCCCCGGTGGCGAGATTATTTTTGCAATTAAAGCAAATATCTATGCAGAAGTAACTCCATCTGGATATAATGTTGCTTGTTGTTTTGAGGTCGGTTTGGTTTTTAGGAAAGAAAAATAAGGCGGTGATCGGCAGAGAGTATTTACTGATTATTTTTTTTGTTGCTGTTGATACAATTCATCACAAAAAAAAGGAACATTCCCGTGTACTCAAAATGATGACGGTTGGAGAGCAAATTGCTGCTGCTTCTCCTTCGTGAACATTGTGGCCAACTGATTAGCATAGAATGAATGTATTCCAGGAATAATCATCATATAAAAATAGCTTAGTAAGAGTGGAGAAAGGATTAGATACTCACATGAATAAGAATAGCATCTGCATTTAGACTAGCCAGAGTGAGCCCTGCGAGTGTGGGTAGGCAGAAGAGCATTACCGGGTGCCATCGGGAAGAAACGGGCTTCTCCTACGGCTTCTGGCACCTTCGAGAGGTCCAACGCAGGGGAGAGGATGTGTCTCCTGTGCTGGCAGCACAAGATGTGCAGTGCCAGATGGGGTATTCGCTTCCAGGGGGAGAGCTGGTTTGCCGGCTGACGCAGAGACATGCTCTTTCCAATGTGAAATGGTCTGAACGGGTATCTGTGCCGCAGAAAATGTTGTGCTGCTTAAGACCTGTCCCCTGGCGTGGGGTGCGTGGTTTGCTCAAGCACACGGGGTGGCCCGTGGTCTCTGGCATGGCTTCATGATTGTTCTTTCTGGGTTTTTTTGGCAGCAAGGAAGTGTTTGTCTGCATAGGTCTTCATGAAGGGGACTCAACCTGGAGAAGGAGCTATTCGCTTTGGCCGTGGGGTACGTGTGAAAAGCTGGTTCCTTCCGATGTTGTCTTTGACCCAGAAGAGTGGATTCATCTTACAAGAAATCTCTATAACTGGACTGAAGATTACGGCAGGTACGAGGCAGAGGCTCGACTCTGCTCCTTCCTGCTCATCATTCTTCCGCCAGCATCTGCCACGTCCATTGCAGTATTAGAGAAATTAAACATGAACTGTAATCATGTTTTGTGTTCTGAAACATAACAAATCTGCATGTGGTATTTTTATTAGTGTTAAAAATGGAGAGGACGTTTCTAGTCAAATATTAGGTCCAATACAAATCTTAAAACTTGATCGGGAACCAAAAAACATTGAGGGCTGGGGACATCCAAAGCTTTAAATGTCATAGACTGAACTGTGATGGGTGGTAAAAAGCATCTCTCCCTTTGAGGATAGCTAGGATGCTGTGAAACACCTGATAGACCAGAGGCTCCTTCTATGGAGAGGGAAGAATAAAGTTTTATGAATGACTGAGGGTGAGCTGAATTCCCTGCTGTCAGAGCCATAGGCTTCATGACGGGTTTTCTTCTGTCTGGGAGGTCTGTATCTGCTTGGATTAGAAGGGTTGGTTGCATGGTAGGTGAAACACAGTGACGTGGATCTGATGGCTGAATTTTATTTTCATTCCCATTTAGTTTCAAGCCCTCTTCCTGGGAAGCTGTTGCCAACGAGGAGATGTGGCAAGCCAGGTGATGCTCCTTTGCTCCCTTCCAACAGCCGGTGGGTGATGCCAACTCACTGGGGTGGAAATACACACCAAAGCAGGCAGCTTGATGGTGCATGGCCTTATTGGATCTAAATGTGCCACGCTTTGGAAGGAAAAGGTTGGCAGAATGTGGTGAAGGGTGCAAGGCCTCCAAAAAGTCCTTGAGGAAAGTGGTGATTTTGTTCACTGGAAGGTTTTGCTCCAAGTATCTCAAAGGAGCAGAGGGTAGTTTGGACATAGGGTGAGAAAACACATCACGGAGAGAAGTTTGTATCACAGATGACTTAACTGGAGATGCTGGTGTACTGTCCCATACGTGGGTATGTTGAAGATATGTATAACCACGTGAGCTGGTTACATTAAGCAGTTGTTATATGGAAGTCTTTCTTGTTTTTCTAGGATGAAAACAGCTTTCTTTATATTTGACCTTGCAGAAACTGCCAGTGTGACTGCGGAAATGAAATCACAACTTTACACCTTGGCATACACCGTAAGTCATATTTTGGTTATAAATGATCCTATTAGTCTCTGTCCTTTTTTTCTTTTTTCTTTGGTTTTTTTTTTTAAATTTCTCGATTCCATAGAGACATGGTGTTCTCATATGGGTCGGCAGTCCTGTAATCTGCGTTCTCCTTTGCTCATCCAAACCGGGAGCACAGCAGTTTCAAAGAGATTTGTTCAGGTATTTTATCCATTCCTATTTGCCCCCTCGGTCACGGAGGATGCCAAAAGCCAACCAGCCGACACCCTGCTTTTGCTATAATTATGTTGTCTGTGCTGGGCTCCAAACCCAAGCCAAGAGATTGCTTGTCCTGAAGTCCCCTCTATGCACTTTTCCCCTCTGTCATTACACAGTCTTGCATCTGATGCTGCAGTTCGCAACAAAGAATAACACCCATAGAATCATAGAATCGTCTAGCTTGGAAGGGACCTTTCAGAACCATCAACCTAACACTGACAAAACCACCGCTAAACCATGTCCCTCAGCACCATGTCTGCCTGGCTTTTAAATACCTCCAGGGATGGCAACTCCACCACTTCCCTGGGCAGCCTGTTCCAATGTTGGACAACCCTTTCAGTGAAGAAATCTTTCCTAATATCCATCCTAAACCTCCCTTGCTGTATAAGTGGATGTAGGTATCTCTAGAAATACCGGACTGCCTGAGATGCCACCAGATGCACAAAATGATCGGTGTGTGTCAGCAGAGAGGAATAGTGTTTCATACCCCAGCAAAGAGTCAACAAATAGTTTCCTTTCAACTTTTGCCCATTTTCCTGTGATTTTTGCCATGCTGAAAAGTTCTCAGGCACCTGCCTGCTGTTGAGCTTTTGAATGTTCCCACTCAAGTCAACAGACTGCTTAAGTCCCGTGGAAGATGTCCTGATCTCCTGAAAGATATTGAGTAAATATCTTTCCAGGCGTGGCAGTTAGATCTCTATTTTTTTGCCCCCAGCCTGGTGTAACACCTCTCCCAGGGAAGCGCAGAATGTGCAGTGGGGTTATTGCCATCATCTGTAACGTTTCTAAGCAAACAGCTGCTGTAGGAAGGGACACATTTCAGCTTCCCCTTAGATTTCTGATTCACACTATTGCGTGTTGCACGGAGTGAGTTACAGAAATGCTCCGACTCTGGACTTGGCCTTCTAAATAGCATCTGTTCTTTTACAGTCAGTTTTGAAGCACTGTTAAGAGCTGTTGGTCCCATCCATTCAATTAATTTGTGTTGTCCCCCCCGTTTTCATTTTTTTTTTTTTGTCTCTTTAACAGTCGTACAAAGAAATTGTCAACTCTCATCCAAATCACCCGGTGAACTGGCACAAAAACTACGCCATCGCCTGCGAGAGGATGTTGCGTCTCCGTCGGGTGGATGAGGATCCTGAAGCGTTGCTCTCCGAAACTGTGAAACATTTCCTTCTGTACGCCCAGAAAGCGGAGGATGATCCCCAGCGGCAGGATATTCTGCAGGCAGTGAAGCACCTGAAGAAAGAGCTGCGGGGGCTGAGGAAAATGAAAGACAACGTGAGGCGGGGAGCTGCGTAGCAGCCGGCCCTCCACCCGCCTGCTGAAGTGCTGAAATTTTGCAGTCGGGACTTGAAAGTCTGAATTAGTCCTTCGACAACGTGAGAATGGTTTTAAAAGGCAACAGAAATGGCAGCGGAGAGGAAGTCAAGTGTGGTGTTTGGTCTTCGATTGCTGTTGCCAAATGAACTGTTTGTGTTGTTTTGTGGGGGTGGGGGGACAAACTCATCACTAAATAAAATACTGCGTTTTCAAAAGGAGAGTTTTCTTTTAAAAGAAACCTGCGAATCTGTTGTACTGTGAAGATCTTTGATTATTTTTTTTTTTTATGAATGCAGCATCCTCTATAGATGCAAAAAATGTAGTTAGTCTTTAAATGTTTCTTCTGGTCCTGAGCCAAAAGGTTTTCTACAGCCATTTTTCTTTAGCTGTGCTGTGTCTGGGGGTCTTTATGGTCGCAGGGCAGCATGGTTGGGTAGGTTTCCATCAGGACAAGGATGTGGGACGGCGCCCTTTGCGAGAGCATGATTGTTTGCTGTTCCTTGGCTGTGCCCGTGCTGCAGGCACGATGTCCTCCTGGCATGGGATGGTGGGTAGAGACCAACCCAGCTCTTTCTGCCTCCATTGCTTTGCGAGGATGTTTATTTTCATTACATAGGGGTTTTATGCTGGCATAGACTTTACTGCGCTGGTTTTCCAATAGTGAGCAAGCAACTTGTGGATTTTCCCTTGCAGAGCACCGTGACTGCAGGCAGCAGCCTGGCATCTCCTGCACCGCCTCCACCTGGAGCCGAGGGACCGTGGTGGTGAGACCTTGTGCGGGGACACCAGACCAACTCCCCTGGGACACTGCTGGCCCCGTGGCTCATGGCATCTGTCCCGTGGCCTCTTTTCGTGCCAGCCCAGAACGCTCCTCTACTCTGCCACGTCCTCGCAGGTACCGGGAATGCCAGAACTGCAATTTTAGAGATCTCGGGGGCTTTAACCAAGTGTGAATCCATCCTACTTTACGATCTACCCAAAACCAACTCAGTTAACAAGAGCTCAGCTACGTGTTTTCCAAAAAAAAATTACATAAACCAGCACATATTTCAAAATGTCGATTGACGTGTTCTTCAAATGCTTAAAACAGACCCAAAACTCTGGTATAGTTAGTGGAAAGTTGTGTTTGTCAAAATTGTCATACTTGGTTCTGTGAGATCTCAGCCCAGTGGTTTTGTAGGAGAGAAGTTGCTGCCAGGCCAGGATTTCATTTGCACTAGTAAAATTTTCAAAGAAGAAAGTACCTTCTGTAAAGATCGTGTTACCAAGCATCACCTCTGGAAGCTTCCCAGTGGCCGGGAGGAGCAGAGCAGGATTTGTGCGGGAGCGAGGGGTGTTGCGTGCGGATGCTCTGTTGCTCTCTGGTTTGAGGTACACGTAGGCGCAGACTGAGGCTTATGTGGCTGCTAATCCTAATAGATCCCTTTAAAAGCATAGAATACTTCGTCGTTGTTCTCTCCAAGTGCCGAGTTTCCCCAGGTTGACTTTCATTGAATGCTGGCTGTATAAAAATCACGCTGCCATCTAGGAATCTCTAACTCTGGTTGCAAAATAACTTCCTTTATTTTTCTGCCTCTCCTTCTGATGTATTTATATAGTATGATTCCCATAGGAATTCCCCGTGTTACTTCTATAAACGATTCCCGTACAAACAGAGATCTATACAGCAGATGAGAAATGAGCACTAAAAAGAAATAAAACGACAGCTTCTGGGTTGCAAAGCCACAGAGCAGAGGGGAGAGAAGGAAGAAGAGCGGTTCAGGGGTGTCATTTTAACTCTTTGTGTTGTAATTGACTACATTTCAGGTCAATCGTGCCTCACTTAAATGTCTTCCTTTCTCTCAATCCCTGCAGAAGTGTTTGTACAGAGCCGGGGAATATCATACATTCCTCCGTGCAGCTTTCTCAGGGCTGGCTTTCTTCTCCCTTCTCAAATTCAACCCTTCAGCCTCGCAGAAAGGCATTAGGAATCCGATTTTTGAATGCTTTTGTTACCTGCATTATTGAAAATCCATTC
Source organism: Rissa tridactyla (assembly GCF_028500815.1). Taxonomy (NCBI): domain Eukaryota; kingdom Metazoa; phylum Chordata; class Aves; order Charadriiformes; family Laridae; genus Rissa; species Rissa tridactyla. The sequence continues at coordinate 53,157,381 of NC_071469.1, forward strand.
AAGCAAATATACTGAGCTGAAGGTTTTCTTTATCTTGATTAGATGCCCCTCCTTAGCTGCATAGTCTTGAAATAATTGGAAGCTTTTGTGGATTCCACTATCTACTCGGGGAGAAAAGAGGGGCTGGACAAAGGTATCCCAGCCTGCAGCCAGCGTTGAGTAACGTATCGTCCTATATTGTAATATATTGCAAACTGCAAGGAGAACTTTCCCACCAGCAAAAGCCTTCCCAGGTGTGAAGGGCGGTGAAACCGTGATGCTTTTTCAGGGAGCAGCACAGAACCGGTTGACGCGTGCCACGTCATGGATGCTGTGACACAGGTGTCCGCGCTGGGTGCTCAGCTCCAAGGTATCACCAGTGGCTGGTCGCGAATGGGAAAATAGATTTTAACAGAGACGGAAGATATGAAATTCCTCCCCCCTGAATCTGTTTGAATGAGATTTGCTGGTGCTTGTAGGCGAGGTGGCTGCACGGGATGTTTCCGAGCCTGTTCGCTAAAAGGCTGGCTGAGGGATGCTGGCAGAAGTTTAATTTTTATCAGCTCCTCTTAGGTGGCACCCTTAAGTTTATCAAACAAGCAAAGCTGATTTGCTCTTCGTTAGTCTCAGTTGCATGAATCGGTTGCCAAGTAAACAGGATTTTGCATTTTCCTAATTACTTTCATATTTGTGTTTTACCTCTATTTGTTCTCTTGCAAAACTGGTCCTAATAATTAGTCAGGCTACTGCTGCCTAGACCTTAAAAAAAAATAATAAAGCGGGGGAGGAGAGGAAAAAAAAGACTTCTGAGGGTTTTTTCTCCCATATAAATTCATTTTTGTTACAAGCATCTTTTATACATATTACTAAAGGGAGTGCACTAAGAAATGCAAATAATAGTTCTTTATTTTATTATGACAGTTAATTAATAGCAACCTGTTTTAATGAATAAAGTCACTCAGAGTCCTTCAGCACTTCCTAAGTAGAGGCCAGAATCTGTAGGGATTCTTTTTTCCCCCCCATTGTATAGCTCCGAGACTCCACGCACTATATAGGGCCTGTATAGAAATGCTCGCTAATGAAGAGGGAGGGCGAGGAACTTGTCTGCATTCAAAGATCACTGGTGAGTCATTCAGCGAGAAAAGGCCCCTTGCTAGGAATAGTCACAGTTCCGCGGCATTGTGCTAGCAAAAGGGTTTGATCAAAGGTCTCCTGCCGAGCTTGCATGGTTTCCTTTCATACGACGACCATAATTAAAACCACTAATTCTCTTTTAAAATGCTGCAGGATGCCATGTAGGCATCTGTCTGGAGTGTCCTTTGTGCTGTCGGGAGCTGTTAAGGACCAGCGCCGAGGGCTTTTCAGCGACATGCCAGTCAGGAAGGTGATTCGACATAAGGGTGCCTCTGAAGGCTTGACAGGGCCTTGACTACACAATTCCATCTGAATTTGCCCCTTGTCAGCTGCCAGTAAATAAATCTCAAAGAGAAGAGAGGGGGGGAAAAGCTGAAGTTTCATTACCTGATCCCTGGGGCTTTGTTGGTTTTGGCATCGCCCAGGGGGAAGCCCTCGCCCCTCGGGGCCGGGGAGCTGGAGATGGCCATTGGAGACCCCAGCGCCCGGGCCGTTTGAAGACCGTCAATACTTGTAACAGTTCAGCTGTTAGGAAGACAAATAAATGGAAGAGCCCATTAATCCCCTTTGGGTACTCGGTGCCTTTTGCCCTTTTATCGCAGCCTTATTAGGTTCCTACTCATCTTGAACCAGGAGGGGTGAATTGAAGTTGTTGAGCGCTAATTGGCAAAGACTTTTCATCGTGGGCCAAGAACTTTCACTGACTTGAAAGTAACTTCGCCACGGGGAGGATCGGCAAATTCTTGCCTTGCCATTAAAACAAAACCCCCAAATCCCGTTGGGATTCAGTGCGGTGTTTAAAAAAAATTAGGGGGGCGGGGGGGGAAGAGGGAACTGCTAAATTGTTGGGCTTGTCCTTCATGAGGATGTTGGCAACTTATATTTGCTCCTTAAAAGAGAGTCACAGAGCCAGATGCGGCACAGGGAATCCTGAAATGCAGTTGAAATCCACGTCTGACGTGTATGTACCCATTAGCAAAACCTGCTCGTGGACCAGGCTTCCCAACAGCAGCCTGGGAGATGATCTGTAAGGTGGCACCATTGTTCGTAACAGTTTGCAGCCACTCAAGGGTGGAGCAGAGCGGTGCTGAGGTCCCTGTATGCCCGGGGACAATTCTGGCTGCCCTCGAGCCATCCCTGGGTTTGGTGATGGGATTTATACATGGGAGATATTTCAGTGTGGAGGCACTTGGATGTTCTCATGTGAGTTGTTTTTTAATGTTGATTTTGGTAAATGCTGCATTAGTTTGAGCGTACTTACTGCCCTCTCTCCCCATGTCCCCCATTGCATATTTTAGACAAAGAATAAAACTTTTGCCAGGTTGTGAAAGCACCTTATACGTGGTAAGTGATGTTGTCATGGGCCATCTCGGCCTGGAAGACATCAAGCTGGGGGTTTTAGAGCACAAAATCCTATTGGTGTGTTCCCCAGCCTCTGCATTTATGGGGACTAATGAAACAAGGTGCCCGCATTAAGGATGGCATCTCCCACTGGGATGTGTGTACCCTGGCGAAGCCCACCTGTACAGGAGCCCTCACCATCTTTCCAGGGTCTTCCAGGACCAGGAGCTTGGCACAGTGCTACCTGAGCCAACAGGCAGCTACAGCTCCTGCACCGCTTATGGTAGGGAATGAAGACATCATTGTCAGTACCTTCCGAAAGGCTGTTTGGTTTGGATCTGCCCGATGACGCCAGAGCGAGTACTTGTGGTGTTGCTTCATGGCCATGAAGGACCATGCAGTGGTCTGGGCGCTGGTGGCACCGCATCCTCCACGCATTGTCCCTTCTATAGGAGTGTTTGAGGGCTCTTGGGTGTTTTGGAGTTGTAACACATTGTTTCTGGTCAGATACAGCAGTAGCTTGGCTGAACTTTGGGGAAAAAACACTTAAGAGGAGCATGGTTTTGAAGGGCTGCTTAAAAAAATGGCATCTGAAGAACTCCCCAGGGAGAGATCCTCCCCAGGGAGGATCTGCTGCCTGTTTCAGGCCAGAAGGAGGACTTGCGTGCCCAAATCGTTGCCATTTTTTCCCTAAAATTTATTGTTTCTCCCTTGCTGCCACTTGACACTCCTGTTATATTCAAATTTGACATTTCAATAAAGGCTTTTTCGAAACAGACTGAAAACAAGGAATGAGTATAAATTGGAATAACTTTATTCAGATGAGTGGAGCTGGGGGAATTTGTGCCGGCGGAGGGCTGGTTGGAGATGGTGTGCTGCGATTGACAGCCTCCATCCAGCGAGCGACCCTGCACGGCCCGCTTCTAATAAATCTGAGATTTTGCCTTTGTTTTGAACAAACCCAAGGCAAACATACTGTTTATCGGTGCATTTTATCAGTAAATCCTTGTTGGTCGAACTACAGCAAAAGTGGGGTTTGCTGGTGAGTGAGGAAGAGACGATGGCCTCAAGGAAGATGAAGGTCAGCCTGGATACTTGGTGTACACGAGCGTTGTCATTGCTGGTTAGAAAACGAGGTCAATGAGGTACTTCTCAAGAGAAGTTCTCTGTAAGTGATTATTTCCTGCCAACATTTGGGAAAGAAAAAGTAAGAATTTGCTACTTGATTGCAAGCTGTGGTTTGGCATCGAAAAAACTGGATTTTTCTTTAAAAAATTCACAATCATAATTTTGATCCTTAAACTTAATTGAGCTAAGTCAATCAGATGATGCCAGTCTTGCATTTGATTGAAGACTGCAGTTTGGTTTTGCTAGAAGAGTGAATCATGAATAATTCTGACTAGATACAAAAGGGGTTTTTTCCTCTCTTATGGGGGTCCAGGGGGGAGGATGGAGCCTCCTTTAGTGCTGTGTATGACAATTCCCCAAAGTGCAAAGGTATTTTTTGCACAAGTTATGCTGATACCTGGTCGATACACCCGGCTCATCCACCGCATGGACTCTCCTCCAAACCTACGGAGTCCTGTTTTCCATCACGTGAAGATTAGTGTCGATGACATGATGTAAGGAGGATCCAGCTTCTTCTCTTGCTGTTTTATTTAGGACTGTTTGGGTAAGTGTCACCTTCAAATAAACTTAATTCCAGAAAACATGAGAAACATAGGCAATATGGCCCAGGTGTTTTGCTCTCTATTTCTGCAGACAGTGTCCTATTGAGGTCCCCAGCACACGGGTGACCTCGAATATCATTGAAAGCATTGGGGTTTATTGTGTTTTTAAATTCAGTGACATCATTTATAACACTTTAATTCTTCTTCTTGTCCCTGGTGTTAAAAGCGACTAGTTTTAAGAAACCCCAGTGACCCCTAAGTACCCTTTTTTTTTCTCCCAACCGGGATCTAGCTTTTTACCATTTCCTTAATGTTTGCAGCTAGAAATACAGCTTAAGTGGCATTATGCTAAGTAATTATTCTTACAGGATGTGAAATGAAACAAATTTTGCACAGCATGAAATTATTCCTGCCACGTATGGCGTTTGGTGGCAGATTTTTTCGTTTGGACCGTAAACAAGGCTCGGTGGCAACGAAACAACACGGAGCGGAGGAGGGGGGAGCGGGGAGGAAAACACTACCAAAGGTAAGTCCTTGTAGCAAAAATATTTTTGGCTGGATCAAATATTAAACCTGCTACTACAAATTTCACGCTTTGCATTCCTAAAGCAGATGCCAAGTGATGATGCCAAAAATTAATTGGAAATAATATTGCTTGCCTTGTGTGCTCTATCCAGCAGAGGGCACAACGGATAAATGATGTGTGCGGTGCCGAATTCCCCGCCGCTGATAAGGCTGTTTGTAATTATTTCTGTAAAAATATGTAGCAACATGCTTGTGTGCCTATTTACATTTGGGGATGTGGTCTGGAATGGAAGGTTTAGATTTATAACTATTCCGCCCCCCCCACTTCCATCAATACATAGGAGACTTTCATGTTTTGCCGGCTTTATGTTTTGTTAAATTGCTGGGTTTGCTCGTTAAAGTACAGCAAACTGGTTCAGTGTTTGGGTGATATCTTGAATTAAAAATTCAAACCTCGACTGCTAATGGGGAGGCGACGCATCTTGTAGTATTGTGTTCTTCCAGCAGTATTTTCACATAGGTTTCTGTGGGTAAATAAAAATGTCGTTACAGAGTGGAAAAAAATATAAGGTGGAAGACAATTATAAGGAGGGGAATGTTGTCCCTTTTATTTATGGAAAAACGTGAGTTTCTTGTTTATATATGACAAAATAGTAATTGGGAAGAGAAAGTTTCCCATTAGTTTCACATACTGTACCATAAAGTATCTCTGATTGCATTAGGCTCAGGAGATATATGAGGAAAAGGTGTAAGAGAAGTGTAAAGCAGCAAAAAATTTTTAAAATCCACTATTATTTGCATTCAATATATTATGCAATTAGCAAAATGGACTAGGATGGTGGGGAATAGCATTGCTTTCACTAGTGCAAAATGGGTAGGTATTCTTCTTAAGTACAGACCTTTGTATTCAGCAAACACATCAACCAGGAACGAGCATTACCCTTAAATCATCTGGCTGATGAGGAAAGAATTTTTTTCATAAATGATACAGATTAGGAAAAAAAAAATGCTGACATGTGCTTCCCATCCAAACTTCATTCGGAAATCCCAGTACTTCAAATTATTCCCGCTGCTTCCAGGCCCCTTTGCAGCAGTACAGACGAAGCGGGCAGGAAGGAGAGGGAAACGTGTGCTACAACAAATGCAACGGTGCGGTTTTCTCAAGTGGCTGAAAAATATATGTCACGCTGCTTCCTTCCAGTTTCATACCATAGAAATAGATGCTGCCTTGGAACAAGTCAACATTTGATGCAAACAACCTCAGACCTCAATCTGCACAAGGGGAAAAACAAAAAAAAGAAAAGAAAGTCTGTTTTCAGGTTCTAGTCTCTCCCGATCTTGTTTCAGGGTTATTGTTTAAATCAACAATTTCCAACTGTGCAGATTTTAGCTGGAGGTTTTTTTGCTTGCTTGTTTGTTTTGGAGAGGAGGGGGTTGTAATTTCCCAACGTATGGGAGATAAATGAGATATTTAAAGCGCCTCAGTGGAGTAGCATAAAAGCTGGGAAATCAGAGAGATTGTAAGTCTATGTTTGTTTTAGAAATAAAATAAAATAAATCAAGCAAGAGCAGGTTAGAGCTGCTAATACTGAGCTGATTAAGAGCAGCAGTTACATAAAAAGCAGCCAGAGTCCATATTGTAAGTAAGTATTACTGGAGCAATGAGAAATGCAGCTCCAAAGCTTTTAAGGGCTGGTGTGAGGGTTTTTTTCTTTTTTTTTTTCTCCTTTTTTTTTTCAATTTTTTTTGTGAATTAAGTGCTGATGAAAGGTATGGAATTGACAGCTTTGCAAACTCAGTGCTGCTGTTTAATCACATATCCCATGGTAGTGGCTACAAGACCTGCCAGGAGCAAGTTGTCCCAGACCTTTGTTGACTCTATTTTTAGGGACAGAGATCCCTGAGCCCCCCAATCCAGGCTGGATGGGTCCGAGATCTGCTTGGCGATCTCTACGAGGAGAAAGCGGCCAAGAACTCTTGCAATCCCAAGTCATTGTACAATTGCTGTTGGGTTGGCAACATTGCCCCTCAAGACCCTAAATGCCTCCCACACCTTCTACCAAACTTGAGATTGGTGAGAAGTGGAAACCCACAGCTCTAACGAGGCAGGAAAGCAATGAGTGCTGTTACTCTGTTGTGACCGACTCGAGACCCCCAAAATTGGAGGTCAGGCTCCAAGGAGGAGGAAAGGCTACTTTTGCCCTTCCCTTTGGTAGATTTTCATCCAATACGTTGGAAATTTGCAGCCAGCGCCTTCCTCGTAAGCCCGTTGGTGGGTAGTTCCTTTTCCCCTTCAAAGGAGTAAAAGCTGTGGAAAGCGGCTGAACTTGTTACAAGGAAGTTTTGTGTCCGCTTCCCTTGGGAAGAAGAGGCTTTCGGCCCTCCACAAGCTCATGGCATCACAGCCCTTGCTCTGGCAAAGAGCTCTCATTAGCCTGTCCATGTCCTCCATTGGAGACCTTCCCTCTGCAGCTCCGCCTCCAAGGTGAATGTCCCAGTGTCTGGGGTTCTCCATCTCCCACTGAGGGATCCAGGTCAGGTTGACGGTAGTGCGTATTTCTACCATTCACATAGCAATGGCACGGAGTAATTCCCACTGGGAATTCTAGAAATTACTGGGTTTGGAGGGCAGTCAGTTTAGATTAGACTAGGTAATTTTTTCTGTTGTTGAAACATTTCCTTGTGATGCTGCATCCAGCCAGCAGTGAAATGGTTTGCCTCATTTGGAGGATTATTTGAGTCTTTTGCTTTCACAGCCTTCTTCCTTGTAGGTCCATTTTAAAATGGAAACTGTCCGTGTTCAAAATGAGAAGTCATACATTTTGTTTTAAAAAAATCCACACCTGAATTTTCAGACCTAAATTCTGAAAATAGAAAATCATAATATTTACATGCTTACTTGCTTTTTTTTTTTTTTTTTGGACATTTCTAATGCATTTCTTGTGGCTGCAATGTTCTGAAATCAACCTGAGTACAGCAATGGGTTTGGTGTCTTGGGACTATTTTTGATTTAGCTAGTGGCTATTCAAAATGTCTTACGTACCTTTACCTACTACTGTAAACAAGATTTGAGGTCCTTGTGGGGGCAGGTAGATATATTTCCCAGTCCTTTTTTACTAGAGCAGAGAAATACAAAAATATAGGAAGACTAAAAATGAGTTTACTTGCCACATGGTCTTCTCCAGGGTCATGGAACCCTTCCATGGTTTCCAGCAATGTCCAGCTCAGATTGGAAGGTGATTCTGGAAGGTCAGCACATCCCTGCAATAGTAACTTCAACCCTCTGCAAGTTTCCCTTGAATTTCCTATGGTTGTGTCTGTTTCCACAGCTTTACTGATGGCTCATGGAAAATGGGACACATCCTGACCGTGTCTCCTGGGTGGGAGCAGCAGGGCATGAAGGCACCTCTCCAAATGCCCCTTGCAGGATCCCCTTTGGATCTCAACCTTCTTTCTCCCCAGCAGCCGTGGGGAGCCTCTCCTGGAAGCGGACCAGGCTGCATCCCAGCCGGCACAGTGCCGGGTGATCCATCCCATCCCAAGGCAGCGATCCTGGGAGGATCGGGCGGATCGTGCGGTCAGAGGTCCCCTTCTCTTGGCTTGTGCTGGAGGGAGTCCAGGCTGCCAGCTCCGGCATGGGCATCTGCAGTGTAGGAAATCCCACACAAGGTGGCAAACCCTTCTGCAGCTGCAATTTGCATTTTCTGACCACAAGCAAAAATAACACTGTTTAGCTCTCTTGGCGTACAAGGTTGTGAAAAACCAAGCCTTATACAGACATGTGTATAAGCTAAATATTGAAATAGGACTGAAACAACATTTTAGAGCTCAGGCCTGCTGGTATATTCCACTCAAAGCAAACGTGTAGCATCAATTGCCAGCTCCCTAGAAGATATGAATAGAGACAGCGGGAATAAGTTGCAATGGACCAATTGAGCTGTTTTTAACAGGAGAAAATAAGCACAATTGCTGGTTTCTTCGGCCTTATTCTCAACTGCTCTGTGCCATGGCACTAACTTTGCATGGGCCTAGCTGCTATGCAAGGCAAAAAAAAGAATACTCCTCTCTGTTATTTTGTTTTAGTGGCACTGAGAAACTACCTTCTCCTGGGCAAGACGGTGCTCAAGTGTAGAAGAAAGAGGAGGGTGCCCACCCTGAGCACTGTGACAAGCGGCCAGAGCAGAGACTGAGTGGGAGGGAGTGATGCACAGAGCATCCAGAGAGGGAAAGTCTTAGCTAACGCAGAAGAAAAATCAGTGATCTGTGGTCAACGATGAGGCAAAGGTGATTTTTGTGAGTCTCTCCTGTCCCACAGAACTGCTTCCTGGTCCCTCTAAGGAAAGCTTGGTGCAGCGAGAGCTGCCCGGGGTTACGGTGAAGGTGTTCACTGAGCAGGCAGCCGCACAACCCAGCGCAGAGTACCTGGGAGGAGCAAGTGGCGTGTTCTGCTTCAACCTGGTGGCGGAGAAACAGAGGAGAAACTCAGGAGTGGGTGCATAAATGCTCCTTTGGAGCTCAGGCTCCACCAGGTGCAGGAAACATTTTTCAAAATTACTTTCCATTGAGGCGTGTTACCATAGCATTAGCCTGGAGGAAATCCATCAACTACCCCTGGAGAGGCGAAGGGATGACCAAGGATACAGAGGTGGAGCAGAGCTTTGTCCCTGTGGGTGGTACCCATGCAGTGGGTGTCCCCCATGGGTGACACAAGGATAAGCCGCACCAGGACCCACGCTGGGAGGTCTGTCTTTGCCTTTGTGCCGCTGGGCATCCTCGCCCATGCGTTGCTCATGCAGCCGCCCGTACAGCACGGTCCTGCGGTTGGTCTCGCTCGCTGCAGGCAGTGCTCCTGGTGAGAGTCTCCCTGGCCACTTCAGTGTTTGGATATCTCTGAGTTGACATCTCCACAGACATCAGAGGAGTTGTGGAGCCAAAATATAGAGGGGATGGTCTTAAATGCAAAAGCCTGGCACGAGTCGTCTCGAAAGCACTAGTTGCTGGAAGTTGAGGGACATGGCTGGGGAAGATTGCTCTGTGCTTCTTTCCTTACCCAGTTTCTGAAGTGTGGCTGGTGTTGGAGGTGGGACAACACACTAGGTGGACCCAAGACCTGACCCAGTACAGACCTGACCATGTTCTTACAGCCGGTGTTACCTTTTTTTGGCCTAGGCTTCAGGGACAGTGGTTCCCTGCAGGTCTGCCTGTCCCTTGTTGTTTGACCTGTGGCAGGGAAGAAATCCTCACCTTTCCCCCAAGCAGATGAGGGGACAGTGAAGTCCTTGGCACGAGGTCTCCTGCAAGGGCCAACCACTGCACCCCTTTTCCCTTCAGTTTCAAGCGGGACTAGACCGGATTGGAAGAGCCCTAAGCACATCCATGTCTCTCAAACCTTTTTGGCCAAGTCCGAGCCAGCTTGGCCGCATGCACTGGAAACCTTGGAGCGAGGGGACGCACGTTATCCTTACTTTGACACGGCCAACTCTCTGCCGGATGAGAGGAAGGGCTGGAAACAGGCAGAAAGCACGCACCAGCACTGCACGCTGTTCTTCTGCTCCTGCCTTTAAGTCCCTGACATATAATCTTGGTCCTGATTTGGTCTCCACCTCATCTGGCTTGTGTAAGCTGCTTCCCGTGACCTTTCCTCGGCAAAGGGAAGAAGGGGGAGGGATGGGGGGCATGTTAATAGAGCCAGACCCTCCTGCCAGCGGGCAGAGGGTGCTCTTGCCTAGCAGATCCCGCTCCCTCCGGATAGCCAAGGCTGTTCCCCTATAAAACCAGCCCTTCCCACACGCTCGGGCCCAGGGATGCCCGAGCATCGCCGCTGGCCCAGCGCGTCGGTGACAGATCTGCTTCATTAATATTCCTGCTCTGGTGGGTGGGTGGAGGGAGCACTGCGTCTAACCTACTTTATTCAAACAGAAAATGTGTGTGGTGGAGTGAGAGGGAGATACAGGCTCTGCCATAATTCCAGATTTAATTGGAAATTTAGTAAATCTGCTAAAATATTTAGTGGTTTCATTTTTTTCCCCTCTTCTGTAAGAAACAAAGGATCCTGGTTTATCATGTGTCTTTCAACAACTTTAATTTCATTTGTAGATTAAGGATGGAAGTAGCATTTCCACTCGATTGCATACTGGGCATTAAGAAGACAAAAACGTTCATTGTTTGCCCCAAGTTGGAGGGTTTTTTTGCAGACATTAAGCTGTAGGTGGCATTCTTTATACCTGACATCAGGACGCTTTTGTCAGCCATTCAGTTGACAGGATTTTCTGCTGACCCGTTGGAGGTGGTGTGAAGCAGTGAAAACGACCAAACGGTTTCTGCCAGGTGATGGGGACCAAAGGAGAAGTGGGACAGTCTCATCCCGACCCACCAGGCAGCGGCTGCTTGCAAAATTGGTAATTCATGGGTTTTTTTTTGAGGAACCATCTGAGGGAATTAAAGAGCAGAGATTTGGTGGCCTTTCCCATAACAGTCAAAAGCAACCCCTGCCCAAGAAGTGGTCAATGGGATAGGTTTTTCCCAAAGTCATGAAGATCTCATGAGTTTTTAGACGCCAACGGGTTTCCATGCTTGCTTCTGCCTCCTTTGGTGGTGTGGCCGGAGGTGAGGTTGGAGGGTGGGATCCTGGGCTCAGACCCTGGATGGGGCAGCCCTAGAGAGCCACCAGGTTGTGGTTAAAACCAGCATCAGGCCCACTTCAGTGTGATGATTTGTACCCAGGTGGGCCAGGGAGCGACTACATGGATAACAGAAGTTGCAATTCCATGGATGATTATACAAATAAGCTCCTGTTTTGGCCTTAAATGTCCACCTTGGCCTTAAATGTCCACCACGCATGGAAATAGTCTCCCACCCAACAGCCCAGAGGAGTTTTTTGGGCTTTCTTGCAAGTTTTGCTGTTTTTTTTTCCCAGCATCGGCCAAATTGCTCCCATGAAAATTAGTGGGAATTTGACCCATGGCTTAGATCGGAGCAGGGCTGGACAGGGTGCCTGTGCGAATCCCATCTCCTCGGGTTTATTGTTATTTTTCAAAATAATCCTTTGTTTATATTTTTTTCTCGAAAACTCAGCCCAGCCTCTTCTGAAGCCATCTTTCTGTAATTCTCTTAACTGCTGTAATGCAAACTCACCACAAAAGCTCCTCGAGAAATCGAGGCTTTTGTGAACACCAGGCGAAAGGAAGAAAATTGTCGCCTAACCTCATTTTCAGGGGAGCAAAGGACAATCTCTGGAGACATAGGGCTTTTTATCTGTGGCAGTTAAATCAGATTTATTAACATGCCACCTTATGAAGGTGGGAAGTAACATTTGTTTTCCCGGGTCTTTAGGGAATTTATCCTGTCATCATTAAACTGGATTTTAAACCACCGTTTAATGTTTTGTTATTTTTCTAGGGTGGTTTTTTTTCTTTTAGCATCCAGTGTTAATCCTGCAATTGGAAACCACAGTGGATAAAAGTACTGTGTAACTTGCTTCCAGAACAAATAAGGTACAGCAGCTAATTTTAGTTTTAGGTTTCAAGCAGGGGGAGAGGAAGGGGGTAAGGCAGCACCTTCCCTTTATGCTGCGAGACAGCCTTCAAGTGCGAAAGCAAAAATTCCCAAGCCAAGATCTAGTGAATGTAGAAAAGGTTCATTTTCAAAATTGCAACAGCCTGTACTTAGGTGATATTAGAAGACACCATGACAGTAAAGTAGTTTTATGCATAGCGGCTTAGCTAACATTTTGAGAACTAGTTTAGTGAAGCTATCAGGTTTAAAAATACCAAGCCACAAAGTTTTAATGAAACTATGCTTGGATCAAAGTACCATAAAGAGCATCCAAGAACTGCTTAAAAGATCCTTGAGTGGAAATTAGAATGGATCTTCAGGATTTATTCTGTAAAGCCTGTCTATTTTGACCTTTTTTCAGTCTCATATTAAGGCTGCTGAAAGTGTGTTTTGTTTGGCTAATGCTTGGGACTCGCTGCAGCTATTAGGTCTGTTAAACTGAGGCTGCCACTAAAGTTTTAGTATGCATTAATTGACTGATAAGGACTTGGGAATCAAATGGCTGAAGGAAAGGGCTATCATAGATTTATTTTTTTTTCCTTTGCTTTATTTCTCTTTGCACTTCATTTACATCCTGAGCCCTATTGGTGATCCAGATTTGAATAAAGCCACAGCTTAAACAGCGATTAGATCTCAATAGCTTGGATTTTCAATGAAATTGTGGCATCGTTTTTTGCCGTGCGTATTTAGTAAGAGGTGTGAAAACTGACACCTGGTGCAACTTTATCTTTTAGAACACTGCTTCATTTTATGCATATACGTACACAAGTGCACAAAACATTTGCAGACGCACATAGATATATGTATATATAAAATCCTCTTGAAATTAGGGTATTAGTTGATAGGCCTTTGACTCTGTCAATGTCAGGGGTTAGTGGGAAACAAAGATGAGGCTAGGCAAAGCTTTGCAAGAATGGAAAGAGATAAGAAGACCTCCCCCTTCCTCAGGTTAATTTTTTAAGCGTGTCATCTAAATGTTCAAAGCAATGATCCTGTAAACGCTATTAGAAGAAGAAAGCCATCAAGAATATATAATGCAGCAAAGGTTGGTTTTTTTTTCATTCTGATGTTATTATCATTACTGTTATTATTATTATTTGGAAGCAATATGTTTAAAGTTCACCTGCTAATCCTTAAGCTGTTGATATGACAATGTCAAAAATGATGGGATTTGATGATTCTCATTATTGTTATGTATTGTTCTTCACTGGCGTTCCATATTAATATTTATAAATGCCAGGAAAAGTAGTCTTTTTATAGATATGAGAGCTCCCAAACTCCATTTTTATTTTCTTTTTAGCCAATAAACGTCTTATCCAATATAGATGATTACATTTTAGAACAAAAATTATTTCCCAAGCAATCCTCTTTATGCTGATTGTAGGTTTTTTAAACTTATTTTTCTGTGAGCAAGATGACAACCTGCAGATGTGATCTTTATTTACCACCATTCACAACAATCCTTCTTCAAATTCAAATAAATACTGATTGTGATGAATGTGATCAAACTGACACAAATACTGAAATGGGTTTCAAATTCCACCAAAAGGTACTTCAAGCTGCAGTGAAATAAAGCCAATGGCTAGGAAGGAATTTGGTGATTCTTGGTCACCTTCTTAATTCGAAGCCCTGCATTTCTAGGGGTCCTGTTTTTCTCCCGTGTGAACTGTCACAGGGTTGAGCCCCTGAGGACCAGCTCCCTCCCGCTGGCTAATTGACCGTTGGTACACCTGTCACAGAGGAGGACGGTACTTAGGGTGGTCTTCTAGGTCTTGGAAAGCCCATCTTGATTTCTCTATCCCAAATTCCTCTCCAACCTTGAGAACTCATCTGGGGGGCTCAAGGTCTTCAGCAGGGTTAGCATCCACCTGAGGAGATGAATTATCTTATGACTGATGTTCGTCAAAGGACAGTGAGGAAAGGGATTGTTGGCTGGGAGAGACATGCGTCATGGGACATGAGCCTGGCCTTGACCACCTCCAGGGATGGGGCATCCACAGCTTCTCTGGGCAACCTGGGCCAGTGTCTCACCACCCTCATAGTGAAAAATTTCTTCCTGATATCTAACATAAATCTACCCTCTTCCAGTTTGAAGCCATTACCCCTCACCCTATCGCTATATGCCCTTGTAAAAAGTCCCTCTGCAGCGTTCTTGCAGGTCCCCTTCAGCTATTGGAAGGCTGCTGCAGAGCGCTCCGCTTTTTGAGATAGATCTTCCCATGGGCTCCTTTGGTACACTGTCTGGGCTTGAGACTGGGGACATCAGATGGGAACAGGAGCAGGGGACTGTTTTGGACTTAGGGCAGGAATGAAGAGAGGAGATGGGCACAACCAGGATGATTTCTCCTGACTTGATGCATGCTGAAGGGGATGTGGCTGCTGGTTGTGCGTAGAGTGATTGTGCGAGGAGTGAGGCTGCCTAGCTTTAATGGACCGTGCTGCTGCAAATACAGAGAGACATGAACTGACGAAGAATATATTCAGGCTGGATGTCAGAAGAGAGTTTGAGACTCTCAGACAACAGAGATTTGGAAATGGCCTTGGGGCAAATGCTCCAGTTCATTTGAAGCTGATGCTTGTTCAGCCTGTGAAATGGGATTGTATGACTTGGTTGCCGGGGAATGTGACGGGAAGGACTTGGTGATTAAAGGGGACCCTTCTTGTCCTCAAATGGGTTTTAGGATGTTTTAGTTTCCTATTTGGTGCTGGAGGTGCTTCCCAGAAAGTCCTGGAGCTGCTGTCATGTTTTGATGACCATGGCAATTTACACTGCTTTTCAGGCTTTTGGCATATTCTGAAGCATGTGGCCTGGTTGAAATATGTGCCCTGGAAGTGTTGTCATACTCTGCTCGTGAGGTGAAAGGCTGTGGTTTTGGTATAATCAAATGTTCTGTCTTGACCTCTTGGGGGTCTGCACTGCTTTCCTACCCTTGACAGGCAGGAAACTGGCAACCATTCATTAGAGACCCTTCCTTGAACTGTGCTCTCTAATTGACATCACATACATTGCAAAAGCCCATTTTTAGGACTTTTCAGCATTTCAAATTTTATATTTGAAGTAGCCAGTCCACTGGCTGCCTATTGCACTTTCTGTAATACAAACTGGCATACAAACTTGGTTTGAGTAAGGGACCGTATGACATGACTGCAAACTGGAGTTTGGATTTGGTAACTCAAAAAATCCCCCCATGCCTGATGCTTAATTTCTGCTGCAGGCTTGTAGGAAGATACTCGTTCCTTTTTCCTATTCCTGTCAGCTTCTCAGCTTCTCCTAAGCCACTCACTTGTGGGATCTTGCAGATCTTTTGCTTCCGAAAGACTCTGGGTTTTCCCAGAGGCTTATATTCTACAGCATACTATATACAGACACTTATACATCCTGAGCCTGAAAGATTTCTTTCTGAACTGTTTTCCCTGCTCTTTAGTTATCTGTAAAATCAGTGTGTTGCACACACGGCCATCAGCAGAAGAAATAATGCATCAATCAGTGCTGCGCACTTAAATCACACGTTATACTACCTGAGCAGACCTTCTGGACCAGTGAGCACTGTGTAAGCATTCTGTTTCCAGATGCTGCTTGGTTGCTAATAGGTTTGTCGAAGGGGAGGACTTGGGATGAATTCCTCTATACCCATGGGTTTGGCTTGAGCGGTTCTCGGCATGCCTGTAAAACCAGCAGATGCTCAAGTAGATGCAGTTGAACAAAGTGGAACTGACCTTTGAAGTGGCGCCGCTGTCTGTGTGCAATGAAAGCTCGGGATTGAATGCATCTCTGAAATGGTGAAACCCTCTCCGAGAACCCATACAAAGGTATTTTTCCCCTGCATATTAAGAAATAAGTACGCTCCTGGGAAAAAAAGGGTAGTCCAACACCCCGAGCACACAGTTCAAGGGACGCATTGTTGGCAGCCACTGCGGGATCAGACAGCCTCTGCCCTGTATCAGCTAGATTCGCATCTAGCATCAGCTACGCTAGCTGCTGTAAGGTCATGGACCCAAACCACGACAGGTCTCCCTGGAGCCTTCTCTTCTCCAGGCTGAACCCCCCCAACTCTCTCAGCCTGTCCTCACAGCAGAGGGGCTCCAGCCCTCGGATCATCTCCGTGGCCTCCTCTGGACCCGCTCCAACAGGTCCATGTCCTTATGTTGGGGGCTCCAGAGCTGGACACAGTACTCCAGGTGAGGTCCCACCAGAGCAGAGTAGAGGGGCAGAATCCCCTCCCTCACCCTGCTGGCCATGCTGCCTTTGATGCAGCCCAGGATGCAGTTGGCTTTCTGGGCTGTGTGTGCACATTGCCAGCTCATGTTGAGCTTCTCATCCACAAACACCCTCAAGTCCTTCTCCTCAGGGCTGCTCTCCTGGTGGTGCTTTTCTTCCAAGGGATGCTTCTGCCACTGCTCTGCTAATGGAGGCATTTTGGAAGCCAGGCCAACTACCTTGTCACTGATCATGGAGTGACACAGCCTGTATGTGCTGCGAGGCTGCAAGGGAGGATGTATGTGTAGTGGAAGGGCGAAAGAAAGTTGACATGAGTGCAGAGATGGAGCGACCTGATGTCCGGGTTGCTCAGTAGAAGGCTCACTCGCATCCAAGCAGGGCAGAGGGGAAGGGGAGGGCTTGGAAAGCCTTTCTCATGAGGGAAACTGATGCCCCGTTTGGACAACTTTTCTTCTTGCTTTCTGTGCTTATCATTTGTTCCGCCTATTCACAGGAGAGACTCAAGCAAAACAGAGGGCTTTGTGTTCCTCCCAGCCTGCCTTAACGAGGGGGGAGTTTCAGAGCTGGCAGTGGGGAGCGTGTGCTCACACACCATGGAGAGGAGACCTGCGCCACCAGGCTGCAGCCTCAGGGCCCAACTGCCCACCGGGGAGGGGACAGCTGGGAAACCGAGAGCAAAAATAAAAAGGGAATTTTGTGGCCAATCCACAGCCTCTGAAATGGGAGTTTCTTAAAGATGATACTGGGAAATACTTTCTGCTTGTGAAGGTGTTGAAACCCTGAGCCAGCCCCAAAGGCTCATGGATTCCCCTTTCATCAGAGGTTCTGTGCAGCATCTCCCAGGGATGCTCTAGACACATTTGTGCCTCACAGGAGGTCAGTCCCCTTCAGTCCTGCTTGTTTATGGCCAGTTTACCCATAAATCCCAAAGGCACAGATTGCCAGAGGCAGAGGCTTATTCTCAGGAAGCAGAATTACATATTTATTCTCCTCTTGTTCTAAACAAGAAGTCGTTGATCTGATCCTCAGTTGCCTGACCCAGAATGGTTGCTATTAAATAGTTAGGGCCATCGATCCTAGCAAATAAAAATGCATTTGAAATCAGGATCGCTCTGAGCGTAGGTAGACCTGACAGGTCAGTCTATAGCAGGGCATCTTTAATGTGTCCTCCTAGAAGACCAATGTTTCTTTTCTGCCAGCGGTTCAGACTTGTGTGGGTTGGGTGGTTGAGTCACATTCATTTTGCTCCTGCTGCAGACAATGGACATTTCAAAGAAAACAATGACGATTTCTTGGAATAAAATTTGCTTGTAAAAAGAAAAAAAAGCTCAGAGCCATTTGCTGAGCTTTTATCATCACACTTGGGAGCAGAAAGGAAATTGGCCGTATGCTGCCTGTGAACAAAGTGCTTTTCACGCCCTTCTTGAAATCCACCCAGGTTTGGCCAAGTTATCAGTAGCGTGCATGTTCTTTAGAGGTTTGTTGAAATTTGGCTGCTTCATTTCTCTGAAGGCATAGTCTGCACAGCGCCTGCTCTGGCCCAAGGCTGTTGAATGGGAGAAGGCCTTTTTTTTTCCCCCAGAACATGCCCGATTTAATTCCCTCGCATTGACCGAGCACATCTGAGGTTGGCCAGTGAGTGAGCCACCAAAGGGCCCAACCACTTTGTTCCATATGAACAAACTGCTCTTTATTTTTCCCTCCCAGGTTTCTTTTTTTGAGTAATACACAGAAAAAAACAGTATCTTAGATAAAATCTGGCCGATTACAAATCTAGGTTACGAACAAACTTAAAATGAGTGTTCAAGTTGCAATATTGAGCACTCAATAGCTGAGGAGCTCTCAGAACTCATGCTGCCTTTGCAGGCTTAATTTGCCTTCCTCCTGCCTATGGCTTATGATAATTTTTAATTACCCCATCACGCGATATCTTTTCCCACAGGATCCTTGCTCCTTTGCCACATAGGATGGACAAAGATCTCTTAACAGGTATCCAGTTAGTTTTCCTTTTTATGCGTATCCATCACCTTATCCAAAGCCAGAAGTAAATATGGGTCTACTAATTAGAAGATAGATTTTAAACAGCAAAAGAATTTCACTTTTGATTCATACCACATTGTAAGTAGGGCCCACCACGGGAACAGAGAAAAGAGAAGGCAGCCGTAAAATCTGACTTTGACCAGAGTGTTAGCAACCATTTGTGCTGTAGATGGCCTCGAGACTGTTTGCCTTTAATCATTTAACTTTTTATAAAACTGGAATGACAATATACCAGTATCCATCTGGAAAAAGTCAACCTCTTTATTGCTTGAGAAGTGTTGCAATACGACGGTGATGGGGTGCTGTATAAACCAAGATAGGCAGCAAAACTCTGTATTTAATACATGCCCGGCACACAAATAAAATGTGAAAAATGTTTCATTTTGGTCTTTAAGTAACAGAGGGAGTCAAGGAGGAGGTAGCAGGAAGCTTAGAATTGGAAAGTGATAGCTTTGGCAGTGCAGTGCAATGACTGAAAATGACATCTTCCATACGCCCAATTAAAATTCATACCTTTTAACCTTTGCAGCCATCTGAGATCTGTATCATTAAGACTGATTCAACAAGATGCCTTGATATTCTAAATTATTTGTATGCCTGGTATTCCAAATAAACATTTGTGAAATTCATTTCAAAAGATGTTAACACTCGTGAAACCCATGTGCCCCAGAGGGATTATATAAATTTCCATGTCAAATATTTGAAGCAAAGCACTTGTACAGAAACAGTGTTTTTTGTGTTTTGATGCCTTTCATTTCCATAAACTAGATTACTTTCTGAAATTACTTTCACACAGAGAACAGTTTCTATTGAATTCCAGTCAGTGAGCTCCTTGGAGTGTGATGTGAATAAAATATTACTGGGTTATGTAGCTTCCAGGATGCATGTGCATCTGTGCTGTATAAGCAGGGCAAACCAAGTTTGGATTTTATCTTGAAGTGGGTTCACGCACAGAGATTTACTGTCTTAGAGTAATTGCTAAACAACCATTTCATTTATAGCCTAACAAGGAAGCTCTCTAGATTTCTGTCTCCAGCCCCTCTACCTGGCTAACAATGACATGATCTCCCTCGGTAAGCAGAGATTTGCTGGCAGGCAGCAATTCCTGGCTGTCAGTGGTTCTTGAACAGAAAAGTTTTATCTGCCGCTTGCAAACACTGATTCTGCCAAAAATTCACACGCGCCCATACACACAAAAATAGATCTGAGCAAACATTGCCTCCATTGTGCTTGTTTTGCCAACCCTGTGAAATGATCAAATACCAGGTATTTAAATGGGAGATGGAAGGAGAATTTTGCCGAGGGTGTAGGGGAGGGAAGCAGCTGCGAGATTAAGTGTTTTTACATAAACTACATACACGCTGTTATATAATGTCCCCCATGCGGGTGTCTTAGGTCAGCTTCTGGACACGCTTCTAGAAATGGGGGTGAAATAGTAACTTTGGTGAAAAACTCGGGGTTCAGCCCTGGATCCTCTGAGTACTCCTCAGTAAGAGCATAGCTAAAGCTGGGTGGGCTTGCTAGGCACCCAGGAGAAACACCTTCCTACTCGGATTTGTACTGTGTTTTGCAGTTATTGAGTACACGGAGCTCCCTCATTTACATCAGTAGAAATTTCACATGTGGAAGTTCAGGAGCCGGGTCGTCGCAGCCAAGACTGAACGCTGGGTCTGAGCTGTTCTCTCCTGCTGTGGCAGCTGTCCCTCTGCCCAAAAAGCAGATGCACGCCCTGGTTTGGGGTATGTAAAGATTCATTTGCAGGCCAGTTCGCATTCGGTTTGCTTGTCTCGTGGTAATCCTGGGGTCATATCCTCTGACCAGCAGCAAGCAACAGATTCCCTTACTTTAGCTTGGAAGTGTAGAATTGTTGCGGGTGGCTATTAGGGGTGCAGAAGAGGAGTCAGCTTGTGCACGCAGGGCTGGGTTTTGCAAATGCCACAGCTGAAATAAGCCTGCCGCTTTGAGCTAGCATGGATGTGGGCCCATGAGAAAGGAAATTTGCTTTCAGCTGGCAAGAGAGGCGAGGTTTTTCATGTTTTTCTGCGGAACTCAAACCAGTGCAGCCCCGAGTGGTGAGTGAAGGAGGAGTGAATTACAGGACAGGCAGAGATGTGATGATATGAGCCGCTGATTGAACCGGTCACAGCTCTGATGAAGCGTTGGTTCTCTTGTATGTTGGGATTTTTTCCTTCTTTCAGTTTATAACAAACCAGAAAGCTCCCGCTGTCCTTGACAAAGTCAAAACTAGGGGCAGAAGGTCTTTTTCTGTCCTTTATTGATTTATCCTTCTTTCCGTTGACTCACTGTTCCAGGACGTGGACTCCAGGCCAGCACTGGCTCAGGACAGGAGCATCTTATTTCCCCACGTGTCACCTGCTGTTTTCTGCTCCCCTCCTGGCTGCATTCAGACGGATCCTTGATAAGGAGAGCGGAGGTGAGTAAATGCTGGTACATCTCATAGCTGAGGTTAGCAGACTACAACATTCCTATATTTAGGATGTTTTAAACATTTTGTTAAATATGGCTTCTATGTAGCAAAAAAACAGTAAATGTTGAAGGAGTTCATCCAGGGAAAAATGCAGGCTGACACCAGTGGCACTGAAAAGCAGAGCCTCACAGAAATGTCCCGAAAGACTTCGGGCTTCATTCTCCTCTGCAGTGGCTGTTGATAGGCTTAAAGCAGTGCCGAGAATGTGGAAGACCTGCTCCAGGCACAAGCCAAGTGGGTGGTTGCACCCACAGAGGGGAACAAGATGTCCACAGCTCTGCTGTCTGTTTGGTTTGGGCAGGGGCTGCTGAGGGAGGGTGAGAACAGAGAACAGGAGCAGGAAATCCAGCTCTCAGGTGTCTCCTGGCTCTGCTCCTCCTTCTGCTCCTCCCCGTGGCTGCAGTCCTTTGGCTCTGGTAGCAAAACCTGTTTCGCCTGAGTGCAACGAAGCCCATATTGCTCAAAAGAAACATCTGCCAGAATGTCGCTGCTGGGTCCCATGCACATGACTTGGTGAGAGCTGGTGGAGAGATGCGCCACTGCACCACATTTCTCTTGAGGAGACCAGGAGAAAGGTCCCCATGCTACATGTAGCCCCCAGGGCATTCTGCAGCCACATGGGTTCCATCCTTTTCAGGCTGCAAGGCTTTCTTCCCTTCTCATTCTTTTCCAGCAAGGATACCTGACTTGATTGGGACAAGATGCAGCTCTGCTCTTGCTCAGACACCAGTCCACAAACTCCTTCCTAACCATTCCTCACCACATAAGGCTGACAATGCGGGGACCAACACGTAGGAATAAGGGGAGCAGAGCTTTGATGTAGGAATACATTAAATACAGCCTTCCCTCCCTTTCAGAGATCCACCAGTTCCCACTGACACAGCTCACCTGAAGGAGCTGCAGGGAGAGGATTTTTTTCACTGGTTAGTGAAAGATAAAAAGCTGAATCCCAGCAATTGCCAAAGAACATCAAGCTAAGAACTAAATAAGGTAAAAAGAAATGGACTTCAATATATGCTCAGTCTTTGGTGCGTTTCTTTAATGCCAGTCTTTAGGGGCAGACTTTGCAAAAATCCCCAATTATTTTAGCTGGTTAATCTGGTCCAAAGTAGGCTGTTGGCCAGCCTGTATGCTCTACGTATGATCTGGCTTAGCTAATCTGATAAATTCCAGTTTATTCTCTGGGTAGGTCCTGCAAATCCAGGACTATTTTAATTAGAGAAGCTGGGCAGCGACAGTTTATTGGGCAGTGGAGGTAAATTCGCAAGTCCTTGGGTCAGCGCTCGCCAGAGACACAGGTCATTTGGGTTAACGAGTTGCCACTGCCCTAAATGATGGGTTTTCCTTCATCTCACTGCTGTTAGGCTGTTTTTAGCTTGTTCTTACAGATGAGCAGACCTGAGAATATTACTGACCTCAGTCTTGGTCTGTGGTTCTAGCACAAAGCACTTTTTGCTCAGTTCTTTCTATTTTCCAGCCTTGGTTATGCTGCCTTCTGCACCTCTTTGAACTTAAATACAAAATGAGAATTGATTTCTAAGAGAGAGGATTTGGCTCTTTAGTTTTCCTCATGTTATTTCTTTTGCAGTGGAGCCTGCTGAGAGAAAAATTCCAGCCTGTAGGTACTGTATCCCCCTTGCAGACAAGAGTTTGGGCCGTGAAGTTTTGTGGTCAGGGGAGAACAGGACAGACAGAAGAAACCTACAGGCCATGTTTCCTTGAGCAGAAAGGTCCTGGCACGAGGAGGTAGAGCTGGGATGCTCTGCCTTCAGCCACCTTCTCTTCCTCATCACAGAGCAGGCAGCTTCTATTGCACCCAATATAGCTCTACTTTTACTGGCAGGGGCCAACCATATAAAATAAGGTCTCTTCAAGCCCATTTGTCATTCTTTCTATCTGACAAACTTCATGTCATTAAAATTGAGGATGAGGTGCACAGAACTTCACGATTTCCAATGCAGATCATTTGCCAGAATGCAAAAGCTTCTGTTATTTTTCTTCAGAAGGGTAAGTGAAATGTGCCTATATAGGGACAAGAGACTATAAACGAAGCTGAAATAATGGAAGATCACTCAGAAATTCTCCACGCTTGGAAATATTTCCACTTGCATTTGTAACGCTGAAGGAAGTAGATTTTTATGTAAGAAACAGGCTGCAGAATAAGAACATCTATGTCCTAGTCCTATCTCTGCCCTAGACTTCCTGCAAAAAAAACCCCTTCCTGG
This sequence comes from Rissa tridactyla, assembly GCF_028500815.1. Lineage (NCBI taxonomy): Eukaryota > Metazoa > Chordata > Aves > Charadriiformes > Laridae > Rissa > Rissa tridactyla. Next base: position 53,180,556 of record NC_071469.1, read on the forward strand.
CTGGTTTCTCTTTGCTCTCCTGTGAAATGAAATTCCTTGTCCTCTTTTCAAGCAGAGCCACTTGTGAAAGGTTTGGATTTGTGTGTGCAAGGTGCTGCTGCAGGGGTGAAAGAGCAGGCAGGGAAATACTGGAACAAGCTTCCCAAAGAAAATGAACTAAAATGCGGCCCAGCGCTCTGGAAGCTGCAATTCTCTGGGTACAGAGATGATGTCCTTGCATGAAGGATGGGTGGGGGGGAAGGCATCTTAGCCCCATTGCCACCCCGAAGGTGGGAGCACAGAGCCAGGCTTGTTCCTTAGCACATGTCTCAAAAAACTGTATTTTAAGGAAAGCCAAGAAGGAACTGGGGTTTTGTTTTCTCTCCTGACTTTGTCCCGGTGCTGGAGTATTTTGCTGATGTGGTGGAGGACGCTAACACCTTGATGGGCCCCATCTGTTCCAGCGAGGAAAGTACAGCTGAATGCTTCAAGGGTGCCCGGGTGCAGCTTGGGAACGCTCCTTGCTTTATCCATGGTGAAGCAGTTGGCATCAGCCTTAGCTCCCTGGCACCCGGAGGGGGGAAATCCTGAGGTAAATTCGAGTAGACGTGATGTTAGAAAAGAACTAACCGTTAGGGCAAGTCGGGGTCGCCAGGTCTCCCAGCAGGGACAGGTGCCTGCCACTCTGCGCTTGGCCGGCAGCCAAGGACTTAGCGGTGGGACTCATGCCAGTCACGCATGAAGAGCAGACACAAGGCTGGATCCGCCGCCGCTCCGCTCCATCGCAGACAATAAGGAGTTTCCTTTGCTCTCCCTGCCTTTCCCCGTGCGTGAGTTGTTTGTGTTTGTGTGCAAATGCAGGGTCGCTGATGCCCAGGTTGCTATGTGGCATCTCCAGGGCGAGCAACGCCGGCGCTGAGGATGCCGGAAGATGCTGTGAAGCCGGCGGTGACCCTTCATGATGCTGCCGCAGCCTGGAGAATATTCTGCACGTCCCCGTCTGGCGAAGGGGGTGGGGGCAGCAGGAGGAGAGCGAAAACGGGCCTCCAAAGTCAGAACTGATTTCTGCGGCTATCTGCACGTACAAACTGGTATTTGCATATGCAAGTATCCAGCTGTGCATTCATGCCCTTGCTTATGCCGAAGCAAAGCCAGGCGTGCGCATGTTTAATGGATCCTGCTCAGAGCTCGCTCCCTGAAATCATGGTTGCTGCTTCCATACTTCATCATGGGAAGTATCTAAAGTATCTGAAAATCCAGCTGGCACATCATATGATAACTGGAAGCTTTTTCTCTAGCCTCGTATTTTTGACGTTGTTTGTTTGCCATCCCCAGATCTTTAGAACATTCTTTTAGTACATTCTTTTTAGTAGAAAACACTGAATATTTTTCTGCCATATAACACCGAGCATCTCTGTGGGCACTCTGAAAGTTGCGCCCTATGCATTTCAGAATGGTACAGGTAAAGAAAAGGCAAATCCATGCAAGTCACAAAGAAAAAAATATTTTTTTTCTCTTCCTACCACCGCTTTTCCCCCTTCTCTGCCTTCCCTTCTCTCATCTGCTAAATGAGATGTTTCCACAGTTTCATTCAACGCAGGATGGCAGTGGGAGAGCTTGGCAGCCATGGGAGCAAATGACTTACAACCAAAGGACAGCTTGAAAGGCAAACATGCGATTCACTGAACGTCTGGCAATCAGGAGTCTGTCAGCGGCCCTTTCCAACTCACAGCTAAGGAGCACTGGACAGTCCCTTAAATAACACACATTTTTCTTTAGCGTAGCAGCTGACCATGCTGACTTCTGTCATCTCTTACATCTTCTCCTATTTTCTTTTGCATTTTCCATGTGTGTTGTTCTGCTGATCCCAGTTCTGAGGGGAAGCGCAGCAATACAGCTGCTGTGCATTTCTTTGTTATTTCTTTTCCTGCCTTGGCACCTGTAGCCACTGTAACTAAGCACTTTACAGTAATCTTAAAAGCCTTCCAAAAATACTGTGACTCATTAAAACTGACTCAATAATAAAATCGATGGCAGCCTTCTATTCCTTCTGGAAAACTCATCTGCCCTGCAGTTCCAGACAAAAATAAACTAGATAGTTTTAGGTTTGGTTTTTTTTTCCCCAAAGCTTGACTGAAGAAACAAATAAAGTCTTATGTGATGTCAGGGCTGCCAGACTTTAAATTTATAGGTGTTATTCCTGTGCACACATATACTGTTTCTGTACTTTTTCTTTATTGTCAGTCCTAAATCCAAGATTGTGGAGTTTGAGAAAAGCACTGAACCAGTGTTGTAGCAAATATTGAATAAAAGGGAGTGATAGGGAACAGCTTTGTCACAGCAGCATTTACTAGACAAAGAGCTGCAGTCTCTGCAGGTGGAATGCGCACAACCACATGTATCATCCATAAGTGTGCTTGCTCCAGGCAGAGACACAAGCCTGGAAAGCATCAGGACAACCGGCTGGTGCCTTCAGCTCCACTCCTGCTCCACCCTATGACCTGTGGGGTGAACATAAGCCGGTTGCTAGTAATACGTCTACACAGCATGGTAAGGAAGAGGAATGAGAGTAATCACGATATTTTGTGACCCATGCACGCCTCTCGTCCATGTTGCCAAGCAGTCGGCAAGACACAAAGCATCTGCAGTGTGCTAAGAAAGAGCTGGTCTTATGGTGTCTGCTGATGGACTTAGACGTGGCAAGCTTAGCTCTGCTGGGGCCCAGCTGGTCTGCCCACACAGATGCACAGGCTGGAGGTGCTGCACTCTCCATCTGCAAGAAGGGGTGAGCACAGCCTGGATCTGCCTCCCAGCAGAAAAAGCAGCTCCCACCGCTGCTTAGCCGGTAGCGTGGCCACAACTCAGATCTGCACACCTGGGTGCACCAGCGAAACAGGATCACGCTGCTGACCTCCTTAGCAAAGATCTTCAAGATCAACAGAGAAAACGTTCTGTCTAAGAGCTGGAGATTATCTGGTTTAGAGTGTCTCTTTCTGCAGGATGGAGTAATTTTACATCTTTTTTTTGTGCAAAGAAGAAACCAGAAGATTATTTTCTTTCTTCAATGTCCTAAAACTCCTCAGGGCTGCTTATCTCCAATTGTGCTTGTCAAATACGCCCTTCTGCTATGCACTCTTCAGGGGAATGCATTTAAGAGCTTAGAAGATCCAGCCAGGAGAGGGGACTGGTGCCCATATGACTTATGTGATGAATGCACACGCAGCGAGACAATACCTACAATGGTGGGCTGAGAAAGACCTGTGCTACTCATAAAACCAAAGAATAAGGCTCAAATGGCTTTTAGGAAGCTATGTAGTCCATGTCCCAGACCCAGTACCCAAGAAAACAAAAATCACTCCTGCTAGCTATTTCCCCAGCCTGTTCTTAAAGGTCTCCAGTTTAGAAGAAACTGTACTACCACCAGCCTAGTTCACCGCTTCTCAATTTGCACTCTGCAGAGATTTCCTACTGCTTAATTCATATTTTCCTTTGCATCTTAATTCTGTTTCTTCCTGTCCTATCCAACTTGGAAATGCACGGCAGACTGGTCCCTTCTACAAACTGCACAAAAATGCCTTGCGTGGGACTGAGGTAACGTCAGTCACAGACCTGAATTCCAAAAGGTACGTAAAATAGTATTTCAACACTGACATGTTTTTCTGGAAAAAAAAAAAAAAGAGCTCAATTACTCCTCTCTAAATTTTTAACAGCTATTAAGCTTGGGCTCTAGCTTCCTACCCACCTCCCAAATTACTAGCTGATTTGCCTTGTCAGCCAGCAGGCAGGTCTAGGTCCCCTGTCCTTGACTTCAGTGCAGCTGACCCAAAACGTTGGCTGAGATTTCTGGAGCTGCCAAACCCTCCTGAAAAGTTGAGCAGGGAGTAATGCCTTGATCCAACAGTATACTCAGGTGCTGCAGCTGCCAATGGTTTCTATTACTGCTCCAGGCTGTAAGCAATTAGAAAACGCCTACCATCAAAATGAGCATTTTTAGTAGTAAACTTTGTGCCATGAAGACAAATGTGGAAATCACAAGACCTAATTACATCTAATTGCCAATCCATGGGAAACACTCCAGTGAACTGGCACTCTGCAAAGGGAGGAGACAAACAGCATTGTTTTAAAACACAAATTTACCAAACATGTAATTAGCTAAATACCCACACACTCTTCTAGCCACTTGGTTTACTCTGAATCAGAGCTCCTCTGAGTGCTGAACATGGGGAAGGCATCCTCAAATGGTAACTACTTCTTTGTTAAAAGTGTTTCAAAGGATCATCTTAGCAGGTAAAGATCAAATCTAAATATACTTTGTGATTTCCTCAAAGGTTGCCTTGAGTAACTGGTTTTTTGCGGGCATTCCGAGGCTCCATCGACGTGTTGTCATTAGCAGGAAAGCTCAGCAAGAGCTCCGCTGGCGATTTTCAGGGAGCAGCTCGTTTCCGAGTGATGGAGCATCTGCTTCCTGTTGGTGGAGTGTTCAGGGACATGTCATGAGCACGTTATTTACCTTGACTCTCCACATGGCTTACCAGCTTTGAAACATTTGTTGTTTCAAACGCAGCTTGCCCCAAGTGGGATTCACCTGCACTGCACTGATGCTGCTTCCCCATGAGTTGGTGTTAAATCCCATGTGCAGAAGGGTTTGATACCACAGCTTGCTCTGGCCATGGGACAGCCAGCACATGGCTCAGCAACACCGGTGTTAAGGGGTGATGTTGGCCAGCCATCCTGGTCATATGTCGGGTGAAAGCGTGAGAAATCAGCCCCACATTTCTGTGCCCAGGCAGCTCAAACCAACCCAGGGCTTATTTTAGCCTCCTCTTACTTACAATCCCCTTCCTCTTCTTCAGCCGAAATATCTGGCCCAAAGGATTAAAATGGCCTTTTTCCCAACAAGACCATGGGGAGGCTAAGATATTACAAGGCATCTGATTTCCTTTAAGGAAGCAGCTGGGTAGAGCCATCCCTCTAAAGTGTTAGCTCGCTATGGCCCATGCTCCGCCAGCCCGGCTCTGTGTTGAACTGGACCCTGGTACACAGTCTCGCTGCAGCATATGTGCTAATCTAAATGTTATAATAATATAGTAGAGGTATAAGAATGTAGGTTATTATATTATAGGGTGTATGTATACTATTACTAAGTAATAATACTGCTACCCTCCACGCACCGTCCCCTCAGGGCCGCCAGGGCAGGAAGCAGCACACACAAAATGGACACTCCCTGAGGGGAGGCCTTACCACAGCTGCATGGTGCAGGACAGGTTGTCGGCTGGGGTGTTTCCTCACCAGCAACAGGTGCTGCTGTGCAAGGAGCCATGCCAACTGTGGGGAAGACAGAGAGGTGAGGGCTGGGCTGTGGCTGGCATGACAGGCTGCAATGGTGGGGCTTGTGTCCTCCACCTGCATGGCCGCATTTCCAGTGTCCTCCATGAGTAAGAGCTGTGGTGCCTCAGTTTCCCCAGCTATGAGGGACATGATGCTGTTTGCCACACATTTAGAGGTTTACCAGTAACAAATATAGCCCAAAAAACTCCACAGTGAGCAAAGTGTGGTTTGTCTCCCCATCTTTGTTCATCTTTGTGTCCCTCTGTTTCCAGGTTCAGCCACAGCAAACCTGTGGTGACACCTCCTTGGACAAGCTACCACCAAGTGCAGGTGAGAGGACTGAAACTGGGGCTGAATGCCCTTTTTCTTTTTCTTTTTCTTTTTTTTTTTAAATCTTAGCAGCTCCATTCCCTGTATGGCACAGTTACATCTGGCTGGTTTTGCTCATTTTCAGTTTAATGTAAATACCAGCCCTAGAAGTCATTTGGGAAGCTTGCATATGCTAATAATTTGTGGCAGAATTATTATTATTTTTTTACATTAAACAATAATATTGATATTTTCAAACTTTGCATGCCAAACACTGAAATTGAATTAAGTATTGTTTAAAATAACAATAATATAAATTTGTTTTAAATGAATTTAGTGTCATTTCATTGTTTGAAATGTAATGTGTGAAAATATTACTGCTGGGGCAAGAGTAAATATCTAAGTCTATTAATTTTATTGAAGTAGTGGATAGATCCACATGAACTATTTCTGTGTGTGTTTGGTTAATATTTTATTGAAAATTGGTGTTAGCTCTAACTAATGAAAATCTAAACTCACTTCACATATGAAGGTGTAAAATGCATCCAACAACTTAATAACCCATTAACTGCAATGGAATCTTTTATGCTAAAATTTTAAAAAAGGCGTTTCTGAGAGGTGTATAAAAAGTGGAAATAGCCAGTACAGTCAGCCCTTGCTCCGAATGCACAGGGAAGGTTAAGGATGATGTTCATCTGAGATCCCTCATTGTCCAGAAGTCGCCAGCATCAGTTGTTCGAAAGGATGGCGCAAGAAAGCCCAAAGTGATGACAATGATCTGAATGTGTACTTCTTAAATATAATGCTTTTCATGTGTCAACGTTGGAGCATTTTGCAAAGGGCAGTGCAGTTAGCTCCATGTTACAGGTAGTGAAACTGAAGCACAAAGTAGGGATGTTATTTGCCTGGGCTCACCCTGTCAATGGCCAGGGGTAGAACCAGGAACAAATCCCCGTCTCTTGACAGCTAATCCAGTGCCTAAGCCAAGATGGTCTCCTGCTTCAGGAAAATGCTTCCTTTGTAGGTAGCACTTGAACACATGTTGAAGTCAAGGGGACTTAAACGTCTGCTCAAAGTTAAGCCTATACTTAAGTACTTTCCAAACAGAGGGTAAACTTAAACCCAAGTTAAAGCGCTTTCCTGAATCCGGGCAAAATCTGTCCAAAGCGCTTGATTCTTCTAACTGCCATAATTAATGGTGTGGAGAAGTTGAATTCTAGAGATTCCTCTCTCTTTCCATCTCTTTCTTTCTTGTTAGGTTTTTCAGAATGAAGGGGACGTAAGGAGGCTGTTTCAATTTTTTAGCAGTCCTCCTAATTCTAGCTCTTCATGTTATTATCTTGATGAAATTTCAGTGTTTATTATTACTGTTTTACTGTGGATCCTGCTATACTTGAGACTTGCACGCTTTTACAATGCTTGAGACTTGCGTGCTTTTAGTAATTATCAAATCTCAAATCTGTGTAATGTGAATAAATGTGTTTGTTAGGAGAGGACCAAACAGCCTTAACAACACAGTGAAAAATAACAGGAAGCCTAAAACAGTATCATGTTGGGTTTGTTGACTTTAGCAAAAACACGCCCTCGCTGCTGTGTGGCTATGTATTTCTGAAATTATGAAATTGCAGTCATGGCAGATCAGAGCACGTATCTTGTTTGACAGAAGTGAGGGTGAATATCAAAGTGGTATTCTTCCTTCCAGCAAATTAAAACTGCAGGGTTTACGCAGTGCTCCACTCAAGAATCCCATCAGAAGGCAACTTATTTCTGTGTAACACCGATAACAGTTCAGTCGCGCCAGTGCAGACTTGAAGAGAGACATGTGTAGCCTCAATCACAGACGCAGACAGTTTGATCTATGGGATGATTATAGAGCACAAGAGTTGTTACCTGTTAACCTGGGTTCAAAATCTCAACTGGTGCTTGGGGTATTGCCTAGGTTTCAACCAGGGACTATAAAAAGCAGCAGGCTGTATATCAGAGCCCAGGCCTTCAAAGCCTCACACATTCCCTGTTACTGCAAAGCTGCCTAGAGCTGGGAAGAGAGCTTGCATGTACACCCATTCAGGATTCATCTCGCCCTTAACTGAGTAGCTAGTTAACAAATGTTAACACAATTAATGGTTTCAGCCCTCCTGTAAGAAAGGCAAAGAGAGGGTCCACAAACTGTACATATGTTTTCATGGCCAGCAGTAACTCATGCTGGTGTCTAAAGCAGGTGAGATTAGTAGGGCAGGACAACTCAAGGGTTTGGACACGTAGAATGCTGGCAATTTCTTTAAAAGAAGGTGTAGGCATTATCTGGAATTTGCATTGCTCACCAGTGAGAAGGGATTTAGGCCTGAGCAGGTAAATAATAGCCTTGAAAAAGGTATATGGAGTGAAATGGAATGTGCTAGCAATGGAAGAAGGGGTAGATCAGGTAAAAAAGCCATGTCTTGAAGGATAGGAGATGAAGGTCCAAAGTTAGGGTATGAAACTGAGAGGATCTTGTACAGTAAGGGAAAGAAACAATAAAAGGCTCGCTAGACATATAAATGAAAAGAAAAAGAATGAATGGGTCTACCACACAATAAGCGTGGGTTAGGAATTAGTATGTGTCATCCAGACATTGAAGGGACATTACCTCAACTTTCCCTAGGGACGAAGATGGCTAACGGGAATGAGTGACTAGAACTGGAGAGGGTCATGTGCAATATGCAGAACTCCAAGCGCTTCTTGTGTTCAAGTCTGTAAGGATCAGATCAGTCCCAGGAGAGAGAAGGAACTGACACATGAAATCGCCGTCCCTGTAGCAAAGATTCTCAATAAACTGTTCAAAGCCTGAGTACTGTGCCCTAAGCGTTTGACTGGAAAGTAGCAAACACAGTACCTGTAATAAAGGATGGAGCAGCTGTTGAAAAGTGATTAGGGAAACTCCTGGCTGTACCTCAATACTATGCAATGCTTTAGAGCAGCTTTTAAAATAACTGAACATGTGAAGGCACATGAAAAACGGGATAAATGGAAGATGGGTTTGTGAGAGAGAGGTTGTGCTGGGCTTCTTGGGGAGCTTTCTATGAGCAGAAGTCACGAACAATGGGATGCGCCAGTTTAACTGGGTTGCTCTGAAGAATTGAATATGTTGTGCTGTACAGGGAATTTGTGATGACGATGGAGAAGGTGAGGATTAAAACCAGTGTTCTGTCATGTGGCAAGAAGTGGTCAAAGGGGCAAGGATGGAAGGTGACTTGGGAAGAAGAAATGAGGAACTGGAGGCTGGTTATGGAGATGCTTAAGTTAATGAAATACACTGCTGATAGAAAATTTGGGAGGACTGTTAATTCAGATCAACTTTCAGAATTTGGGTATTGTGAAGTACAAAGTCAATGCACATTGGGACCAATAACAGAAGTTGCTGCTTTAAATCATGGACTCTTCAGCTTGAAAGACAGACATAGCGAAAGACTGTGTTAAATGCTTAGGGAATGAAGATGGGCCACTATGCAACCTGGCTGTGAACAGAACAACCACAATCCTAGAATATATCCATTTTATTGCAGAACTATAGTAATGTTAATATTGTTGCAGAAGACACGAAGGAAAACCTGAGTGGGACAGTTGTGGTTACCCATGTTTAAGATTCAGACTGGCAGAGTTACTGGGGTGACTGGGGAAATGGAGAACCTCTTTTATGAAAGAAGGCTGAAAGAGCAGGGCTTGTTCAGCCTAATAACATGAAGGCTGGGAAGAGTTAGGCCTGCTCTCCAGAAATGCATCGGGGGGGTAAACACTAGGGAGGGATAAGAGCTATATAAGCTGAAATGCTGGCACAAGAACAAATAGGCAGGAACTGGCTCTGAATAAATCAAGGCTGGAAGTTAGAGGGAAGCTTTTAACTGACAGAGGAGAGGGGCTCTGCAACAGTGTGATCGGGACAAAAAAAATCAATAGCTTTAAGATGGTGTTTGATAAACCAATGAAACCTGTGCAGTTTTATTCCCTGTGGTGTGAAGAACCAGACTCAATGACTTGGAACAGCCCTTCGAATTCTACAGTGAATTTAACATCCTAAGATGTGTACGTCAGATAGCGCATGTTGGAGTAATTGTTTCAGGCTCTCTGCAGCCTCTGGCAAGCTCTGGCAGTAGCAGCACAGTAGAAAGGTGGAGCAGGGCAGGAATCAGTTCCTGTTCACTGCTATAAGCAATGTAACTACCTACAAAGTCACTGAGAGCAACGGTGCTTGTGCTGTTCTGGAGCCCAGTATTTATCTTCACCAACGGAGGCTTCCTGCATCATCCGTGGTGCCCGTCCTCAGAACAGTGACTCTTCCCGTGATTAGATAGTAGGAACTGAATCCCACCAGTCCGCAAAGCATCTGGAAATCGTCACCTGAAATACTCTGTTCTGCAACACTTTCTTGGCTCTGGTAAGTCCAGCAGATAATCGAGGCAGGTTAGAAATAGATGTTATCATAAAAGGCTGCAACCAAACTGTGACATATTTAACTCCAAGTTTCCCTGTACCCTACAAACATTTCCAAGTACCCTACAGATGTTTTTAGCCCCTCAGAGAGGGTTTCTCAAAGAAAACCCCCCTGAGACTGCATGAGTTCTGCAATCTGCTGTATTCTAAAATGATCAATTAAAACACTAAGTTTGCATAAGGTAAAGATAATCTGATGCAAACCACCTGAAGGTCACAGAGCCTGAATATAAGGTCACCAAGGGTTCTCTAGGTTCATGTCATCAGGTGGAAGAATAACGATGGATGTGTTTTGACAATGTTTATGTTTAATTTAACAATTAACACTGGCCTCACCTATTGATCTTTAAGCAAACATTCGTTACGGTGCACAATGACATTGTAGTTAGCAACTTCGGATTGTATTAGTGGCAGTTTCAGCTGAGCTGCATTAGGAAATGCTAATTGCAACAGTCTTGAGGAAGGAAAACTGAAACAAAAGGATAGCCACACGTCTTTGATGAATGTCCCTGCTCTGGACAGAAATGCCATTTACAGAGGCCTTAGAGGGGAAACAGCTCTTTTCTTTTTCCTACTTGGGTGACACATAGTTAAGTCTTATCTCATTGCCAACCCTGAGTGAGATTGATCATTTTTTAATCTACCAACCATGATTTAACCCACTTTCACATTGGTGTGAATATCACCAGTCTTCAGCTTTCATTATTCCACTGTAGGAGCATGAAAGTTTTCTGGCAGCGAGCACTGAGGACCCTGAACGGGCAAGCACTATAAGAGGCTCAAAGTATAGCGTTAGGCCAGCCTACAGACAGAGCAATACTACATGCAAGGCCCTGCTCTCTTATTGTCAGTACTATCCGTACGCCGGGAGAGCTCAGAGGTGGAGTCCAAAGCCATTTGCTGCCTCCATCTCCAAATACGCATGTCCACCTTCTCGCTTGTGCCCACTCCAGAGTTCTTGTAGCTCTGCAGTGAATTGAACCTCAGCCCTGGAAATAATTAAAATTTGACCATATCAACCAATATGAAGGAAGAGGAAAAATGCAGCCCCGTCCTTTACTGGCAGCTGTGCTGTTGTAGATTGGCTTAAACCAGTCCTGAAAGGAGCCAAGAGGCTGTGCTGTGCGTGCTTTACACTGCCAAAGCAAGAGGAATTCCCTGGGCAGATTTCAGGTGAAGGAGTTAGGAGGCTTGGCAAAGGGCAGGAGGAATTAAACTACAGAATTGAGGAGATGCATCTGGTCACAAACAACATTAGTGGTGCAGGCAAGAGAAGCAGAGCCCACTATTTAGCAGTCTCAGCTCAGTGACTGTATCCTAAAAGTCTTAACCATTTTAAAGTCATGTGCATTGGTTGTGTCCGCTCTGGACCCGTGATGGCAAGTGATTGAGTTAACGTTTCTTAGCAAGTTACCCCTCATCAGCTGAACCATAATGATGGCTTCTGTGAAAGGAATGGAACTTGATAGGATTGCATTGGAGGGCTATGACGTAATGTAGTGGTTGGAGAGCAAGACGACACGTGTGATAAATCAAGGAAAGAATTTTGGACAGGCTGGAAGAGAAGGAGAGGAACTAGAAAGAATGGGAAGTCAGGTAGGTGACAGGAGAGGTGATCAGAATAAAAACTGATATTTTAGCAAGGGAGTGAGTGAGGAAAGGGCTGACTTGAAAGCCTTCTCTGGAAGCTTCCTAATCTATTTTTATAACCTTCCCCTGACCCTTTTTTCCTCGTGTCCTCAATTATTTGGGGTAAGCATTGTCCCTATCTTTGTTAGCTCATCTATATGTGCATGCACCCTAATGACATGGGTGAGCTACTTAATCCTAGTCTGTCAGTGTCATCCTGGATTAATTTACTCCCTGTTCGGCACTGACTGTCACTTGGATGAGTGTCTCTTGCACCTTTTCTTTCCTTCTGCTCTTTTCTTCCCCTTTGGTCATTCCTTTGGCAAAAGGCCCCATAGCTGAAATGCCCCCTGTGACATTCCACCAGATCCCCCCATCCACACTAAATACTGCAGACGTGCCTGCTTTGTCTGCTACCTCCATCTTAATTCTTTATCTGCTTACACAGTTAGTGTCTGCCCCCCCCTCCCCATTACTGACCTTGTGGATTAATGTATAGTACGGGACTGTAAGCTTTCTTGAAGGCTGGGTGAATTGTGTCCTCAGCTCCCCATCTGTCGACATCGTCTCTTATTGCCTTCTGCACAGTGACACAGACACAGCTGAGACTTCATAGGAAGCAGATGAAAGAGATGGGGGTTTTTTTTCCTTTTTCTTTTATAATTTTTGACAGGGAGTTTCCAGTTTGGCAACTGGTCTCTAGTAGTGTCTTCCTTGTGGGTGTCTTGTTTAATCAAGGGATTGCAAAGTCTGAATATTAATCAGCTCTATTTAAAGAAGTTGGAGGCAGGAGATGTGTAATTGCTGTGATAATGTGGAAACCTAGCTTTAGTCCAAGGTGTCTAGTTTGTGTGGCTGAAATGTAAAGGCTAAATATTTTGGAACAGACGAGAGAACAGAAGGTGAGACTATAGGATAAGTAACTGGGAAAGAGCTTCACATTCCGGGTATTTTGGGTCTCTTCCAAAGCTAGATTGGGGAATGCCTTTCCGCAGGTATCTGGGGAGCAAAGCCCTCCCTTGGCCAGATGTAACTCCCTGGTAACAAGGCACAGGAAACAAGGGACTACCAAAGATACCGGGGAGCTCATCCTTTGGCAAGAAAGGGCATCCCATGGAAACACAATGTTAATGACAACCAAAAGAGCAGGTATCCCCGTGCAGGGTACCTGTTTTGTGTGGGATGGTTTGTGTGATGGGGAAAAGCAGTGGGTGCCCAGACCCATGATCAGGGTATCAATACAAGGCAGTCACACATAGTGGTGATGATTCGCATTGGATGCGTGGGGCGCTTTCTGGTGGCTTGCGGTTTGAGATTGGTTTTTCCTGATGTCACTGTTTCTCCACAGAGCGCTGGCTGGAGGTGTGCAGAGAGCTGTCTTCCCTCTTGTTTCCAGCTCTTACTTTGCATTAAAAGATGATGAAAACTGCTTGAAAATACATTTAGCATTTTCCTTGCAGTCAGCTTTGTAGCATGACTACCGTGTGCTTTGGTGCAAAGAATTACATATTGCTCTTCCTGAATGTTTACTTTTCCATTTCTCTCTGTTCATATGCTGGGATCTGCTGCCCCCCCTGCCAAACACACACAATCTACAGCTCCACATGCTATTGTCCATTTATGAATTCCATAACTGTGTTGTTCTTCCCAGAAACAGCTGTTGTGTTGTCGGGTATTTGAAATAGGCAGGAAGGTGATTTGTAGTCGTGGCTTCATCTGTTTAAATGGGAATGGTAATGGAGTCGTCCAGGAGTCAGACAGACTCATCTAGACCAGGTATAAATCTGCCTGGCTCCATTTTGAAGCCCACAGAGTTGAGCTGGTTTACAGTAGACGAGAGTGTTGTCACACTCTGCTAAGAGTTAGAAAATGCCATTGAAACCATCAGGAAGACAGTGCAGAAGGAAAGGAAGTACAAGAAGCAAGTTCAAACAAACAATCCCTTGTCACCTGTCTGTACAAGACCCAGACACCACAAGGGGATGAGGAGCCCGCAGTACAGGGTGTGTACAGAGAAACTGAGCATCCTGGGTTTGTTCAGCCAGAGGAAGGGAAAGCTAAGAAGGGATCTACAAGTAGGCTTCAATGAATTATTGGTCATAGAGGAGACAGAGACAGACTATTCTTGGAGACGCACTGCAGAAGAACAAGAGGCAACAGCCACAAATTGCATCATGAAAAATTACAGTTAGATATTAAGAAAAAAATCTCAACATGAGGGTATGCTGGAACAGGGTATCGGGAAGCTGTAGAATCTCCTGGTGCACTGTGGCTTTGAGATGAGTGTTTAGTCCCTGACTGTCTTTTATTTAAGTTTACACATAGCCATAGAAAACAGTGGCTGTGAAATAGAGAAATGACCTCTCAACAGAGATAGTTCCTACTGCTCATTGAAAAATGGAATTTCTGTCCCATGGGAAATTCTGGTATTTTCATATTTGTTTTCATCTCAAATTGGAACACATAGTTCCTAAAAAGAATTGATTTGCAAATGTCAGAGTATTTCATGTTGACATTTTGAGCTAAAATGAAATATTTTTGCTTGAATCAGGTCATCATTTGCTTCTGCCTGAACAGCCTCGTGCTTACAGGAGCTGTAACTCTACGTTTCCTGTGATCCCAGGAAAGCCCACCACTGGCTGAACTGTATCTACTATAATGTGCCCTTATTTCTTCCAGCAGTTGAGTTACCAGGGGGAATCACGAGTCTTCCAGCATACAGTGTGCTGGCTTAGGTAGATGTAGAACAAAACAAGAACCATCAGTTTTCCGACTGGAACATTTTTGGGAAACATTTATTCCCTGTATGGAAAATCTTGGTTTGTGCGAAATCTCATTTTCTCAAGGAAAAGTAGTTTGCTTCCACTTTTTTCTACAGAAAAACTGTCAATCAATCCAACATGCAACAAATGGGTTCACATATGTATGTGCGTGCAAAGGTGCTTCTTTTCTACTATAACAAATGCTGTGTTCCGTTCTCACTTCCCACATGTGAGCTCAGACTTTCCCCCACTAGTTTCAGTGGAGCTAATCCAGTCACAGTGACATAGCTAGGACTAAATTTGGCCCAAAGAAGAGATTTATTGTCTTTAATAATAACACCGAGATGGAGCCACAGCTGGTAGGAACCTAGGAAATCAATGGAATTTGGATGACTTATACTTCCCAAGGGTCAGTCCCAGAAATATTAATAGCTAACTACCTGTAGTGCTTACAAATGTATTTACAGTCCATTTCCAGTGCTGCTTTGGGCAGAAGACAGCACATTTGCAGGCTTGCTTACTTAGTCTGGCAGGAAGGGTTTTTCACACTTTCTGCCCTGTTAGCAGCATCCATGGTAGATCTCCTCTCCCTTTCCTTTTCTCCCAGTCAAGGCTGTTTGTCTAAAGCCTCTGCAATATCTACCTGCAGATCTTCTGTTGTTTCTGCGCTCTAAACTGTGTTCTGCAAAGTCAGTGTGAGCTGAACACAGGCATCTGAGGACATAATTTGGGCTTAGAATTTGTAGCACATTAGGAGCATGCTAATTGCCTAGGGTGACATCCAGCTGACAGCTGATTTGACGGTAACTATGTTCTCATTCCTGTTTAAAATTCTATCTCCTAAATAAATGAGTGATGGGATCGATCGCCTCGCTTTGTTAACAGGAGGGCTGTGGTGCACCACTGTGATTTTGACTTCACTGTTTTCTTTGCCAAGTAATTATGACAAAAATGACATACCAGGTGATCTTTGCTTGTTCCTGAGACACTTTTAACACCATCTCTTAGGCACTTTTCCCAGAACCAATGGCTTTTGTCATTTGCTTCTCTGGTTTCCTGTTCATTACATTTGTTGACAAGTGCTCAGATGAATTCATCTAAGTTGCGTCCTTGCTGTTTCCTTGCCTGGCTGGGACGTTTCCTTCTGCATGCCAGGGTGGGCGTTTAAAAATATAGCTCACTTGATTGCTTACACAAATGTTTGCTGATGAAGGTATCTACACAGTGAGAAAATGTCAATCAACTTAATTGCATGTGCAAATTCCACTCTGCATGTGTAAACACAGGATCTGTGTGCAGTTTAAGTATCCGTACTGGGAAATGGGGCTTTGCTACCTTTTAAATACTTTCGTTAAGAATTCCCTTTAAGTCCTGCGAGGTGTCTGAAATAGATGTTTTGCCTTGTCATGCTCACAGAGATTTGAAACCCATTAAAGGGGATCTGGTGGACTCTGCTACAGCTGGAGGTGTTTGCACACGTGCTCCCTCTGATGGAGATGGCAGAAGGAACCCTGAGTGCCTTCGACTCTCAGTCCAGCATCTTGGAAATATAAATTGAGCAGTACCTTAAATCCAAAGATTGCCTGGATTTGCCCTGGCAAGTAGGGGTGCGTATTTCTTTCCGTCAAGGCTGCGATGGGGAAGTAAGCACCAGCAAAAATGTTAAGATGAATTAACGCAGCAGTGATGTCTCCCATCATGCAGGGCTGGGTTTCAGATCCCTCACACAGCCCTGGGCTGTGAGCACACGAGATGGACAGTTAGGAAGGGTTAATGTCGCATTTACATGACTGAGAAGAAACAACTACGGGAAATGCCCAGTTTACTCAGTAAAAAGTAAAAAGATGTGGATTGGAAGGCTCAGGGGAACAAAAGACTCACAGATAACTTGAAGCTCTCCATCCAGAAGAGAGAACATCTATTTCAGTAGCCTGCTAAACATCAGAGACTTCGTATCTATATGGTCAAATCTCTGCATAGTTGGTTAACCTGGTCATCATAAAAGAAGTTCAGTGAATTTCTCTCTCCGCAATCTTTGGATGAGGTTTTCTTACTTTGCTCCAGCACTTTCCATGGGAACCTCTCTATTAAATCAAAGCAGACATCCTTCTAGCCCTCTGTCTGATAGTAGCCAGCACCACTTGCTTCAGACTAAGGTGAAGCAAATCCTGCAATGGGAAGCTAAGGAATAATTTGCTGTAGATAAAGTTACTTTGCTCAGAGGTTATCTTCAGCCACAAAGCAGAAGGCTTGCTATCTGATCCTAAGCTGCATGCACCTTTACTTGCCACTCTGCAGGAGAATAAGAAAGATCTCCCCATTGTTCCTGGTCATGGTTTCCAAAATCTGTCTTTTCTGCAGGATGGATGTACCTCGTCCCTAGATGGAGCTGTATGTCACCGGTGTGCCAGGTATAGGACCAGCAATGCCAGACTGTGTTGCACAGTTTATTGTCAGGATTATTGCTAGTTGCTGCCTGTTGTTCTCCCTGGTGCTCAGTTCTGCCTCTGCTTTTGCTTTTTCTAAGGCTGTTTGTGCTGAAAACAAAAGAAAAGAAAAAGAAAATGATTGTGTAACCCCCAGTACAGGAATCTGATTAGGAACAGGCACAGCATTTCAAAGAGCCCTGGGAGAGGTAGGGGCAAATTGTCTGTACGAGTTACTTTGAAAATTGTCATGCATTATATTGCCATAAAATAACAATCAGGAGCTGGAAGAACAAGGATTATTCCCACGAAAAGCCACTTCTCCCAAACGGCAGCACTGCATTAAACCAGTTGTGTACATAATATTTCATTAGAAATAATATCGTTACTAACAGATGTCCATTTTCAGCAGAGCAAATGTAGATGGGATTTTATTGTTTCTCACTTCCACATAAATGGATCTTGGATGGTGGTAGCCCTGATTATGAAAAGCTGCAATTAAATGTTAAAGTAATAAAGCTCAGGGTAGACATCTTCCCTAGAAACTTGTGTTTCTTCCAAAGAGCAGGCAAACATAAATGCCAGGTTTTTTAAGCGCTAACCTGCTGCAGTTTTGGAGTTGTTTTCTAGGTTGTGTCTGCCTTCTTTTCAGATCCATGCAAACAAACCTGCAGATTAGCGTGTGTGTTTGTGCATGTGTGTATGTGTGTGTGCGTGCACGAGTAACCCAATTTCTGCCTTTCATACTTGGCCCAGATTAGAGGCCAAGCCCTGCAATGTGGTGGCGAAACATCCAAGCTGGAGTGGGGGCTCAGTTTTTCTGCATTTGATGTAACAGGTAGATAGAAAGGTTCCCTTATGGGAACAGGTTTATTTGGTGCAGCTCTATCATTTTATTTATTTACTGATAGTCACAGTCTTATTTTGATGCAAAGTCTGCCTGCCTCCCCCATCCCCCTTCCCCTCCCGCCTTCCCTAGAAGTGACATGATCAAAAGCTATTTCTTCTTCAGAGTGATTTCCAGTAACCTCCGGAGCAGTTTTTTTAATTAAATAAACCTCATCTTGTCTAGCTTTCTGGTCAGCATTTTGAACCCCCTGCAGATGGGTCTGAAGGATTAACAGCAAATCCTCCTCGACCCAGCTCAAGCAGATGGGCGGCATGTGTCTGATAAATACTAGGACAAGGTCTGCTTCCTCGTGTTTCCAACAGATAGACGGTATACCCTGTAAATTAAATTTAAAATGGTGGCCCTTTCAACCCTTAGAATAGCAGAGGAAAAGGAATACAAACGATATGAATTTCCTATTTCTAGCACATTGTCACCTCATGACCACCGAGTCAAACATCACCTGTTGGGCAAGTGGTACCTCCAGGGAAGGCTGGGTCAGTAAAATGCTGAACTTACTGAGAGCACAATGTGTGTGAGCCCCCAAGTGTGTCTGCTGCATCTCCTTGCTGATGGCTTTTATTTGCATATCAGTTTGCAGAGTATCCTCTTTCCAAATGAATGTCTTTGACATTGGCACCCATACAGCCCTTGCAGTAGGAGGCGAACTCCACTGTTCCTGGGTGTGCAGAGAAGTAAAAATCTCTGCCATGTGCAATGTGCTCAGTTACCTGAGCAGAGAATGGGCCATTTTCCCCTGCTATTCACTTGTGAGGGTCAGGCGTGCTCCTGGGGCACAATGGCAAGCCATGGAAACGGAGGGAGTTCTCCATCCTAGCCTCACTTGCTCTGATAAAGGTCCTCCAGGCCCATGGTTCCTTAGCAGAGATACTTTGTAGAGATGAAACAAACCCATCCTCCTTCCTTTGTGCTGTTTTTCTTTTTTTTTTTTTTTTTAATTTGGAGAGGAAAAGTATAAGCACTTTTAAGTGTTGCGCTTTATCTGTCATTTGTCATTCTTGTCCCCTAGGATGGTGGTCACTCAGGAACTGCTCCTGGACAGAAAGATATGTCTACAATTGCACTGTGCATGGCCACTGCCTGACAGCATTAGTGGAAACTGCCTTTCCCCAGTGACCTTGCTGCTAAGCTGGAAACTGCTGGTGACTGTCACCTCCAATGACACTGCTCAGAGGGTCCTTGTCAGAACAATTACCACTGGTATGTCACTATATCGTCTTGCAGTGCCTTTGGCTCCTGAGTCAGGGTACCTGTGATATTTGGGGTAAAAGGTATTTTGTTTAATGGCCAGGTTTCAGGGATGCGTGTGTTTGTGAAGTCAGTGACTCTGCATCTCTGCAAACCAGGGGAGGAGGTGGTGGGAGCAATGCAGAAGCAGCAAATAAGGATGTCATTTGAAGACTCATTTAAAAGTGAAGATGGAGAGACTGTATCTGAGGATATCTCCTATTAGACACATGAATGCATAGTGGAGAGTGGGTTTTCCTTTCCTAAAACATTGGTTTTCACTCTCAGATAATTCAAGTTATGGTTTAAGGAAGAAAAAAATAAGTAAAGCAGTTTGACAGTAGCAGGCAAGCCACCAGCCTTTCCTCCCAGGACATTCAAGTAGCTGCAGGGTCATATCTTCTGCAGAGCCCTTTGTAGATAAGGTGTTGTGGGATGGATGCTCTCTTGGAAGGGTGATAGCGGCAGAAAAATGGGAGAATTAAAAGGAGTTTAAAAGCTGGTGGACTAAGTGTTCAGCTGTTGCAAACCAGCTTACTCTTGACTGTGGGTGGACTTGCATCATGTTACACAGCTAAAAATCTGGTCCACAAAATCAGAAACAGTACAACAGAAAGGAGGCATCCAGCCTATCTTCTTGCCCCTGGGCAAGTTTTGATTGTCTCTGGATGCTGTTTCTGCTAGTTCTCATTTTTAATTATCTAAATGACACTTTTCACATTGTTTCCTTCAGCAAGATCATTGTGGGCATAAAAAACCACATTTCCTCATGCATTACTCATCCCTCAGGATTGTAAAGTGCCAAGGTAGAAGAAGCAATTTCTTTTACGATATATGCTCATGTCAGCTCACCTTTAATCCTTGTGATGAGAAACATTTGGACTTCTTAATGATGGCTTGGAAATTTGAGTAAGCGAGAAACAAAACCGTTCACGGACTTATTTTTCCAAATGATCGCAACAGTTTAGAAAATGAGTCAGCAATTTTCTTGGCTTGCCCAAAACATTTATATTTTCATCACTTTAGCTTTTCTTTTTATCTTACCTGCTTACACAGCTGCGATATTGGAGTTAGATAACTCCCTGCCTTTTCATGGCCTAGCACAAGGAAGCTAAGATAAATGAAACCGAAAAGTTTTATTGCCAGGTAATGTAGTGTCCCTGACAGCACATACCTGTCTGCTCACTAAATGTTTCTTCATTTGCCTATGGGACATAAGAATATACTTTGAGCCTGAGGTCGCATTTAACTGCACTCCCACAGGACAAAGCAGGGCTCAGTCATCAATTTTAAAAAGCACAGGGCTGGTCTGTTGCAGAACTGCTCAAAGAAAACTTCTTATTTTTTGCACTAACTGGAAAAATTCATATTTAAAGTGACCTTGCAAAGGATTTTTTTTTGTAGCTGAGGATGTAGCAGTTAAACAATTTGCACTGAAATCATCTATTTCTTTTCTTTATTTCTTTTTTTTTTCCATCAGGATTGCAATTTTAAATTTTTTCAAGATGGATTTTTCTGGGTTTTGCTAAAAATACCGACTAACAAAAATGTAGAGTTTTTCAGCTTTCAAGATTTAAAACTTGTTTTCTTTTTCGTGTAAAACATTTCTATAGACATATTTCTACCGAGTTTAAAGAGGGTTTAAAATTACTGGTGCAGGAAAAAGTAAAGAAAATTCCACTACTTGTCTTTTCAAGCAAGTTTCTGTGAGAGATGTTTAGAGCTGCTTCTCTTTACTTTTCATACAGCGCTTCTCCAGTGCCTGCTTGTTGGCTGCGGTGCTGAGGGTGAAAAGACGACTAGACCTACTCCTCATCCGACCAAACCATGCTGACAGAGAAAGAGGTGTCCTTCCTCTCTCCTCCCTGCTGTGGTCCATGGCCCTGGCCATGGCTCGCCGCAGGTGAGCAGCTGGACAGGGTGCAGGAGGGCCACGTGCTGCACCACCAGTGCGGCCACCCATCTCTTCCCACCGAAGGGCCCCGCAGAATGGGTAAGCCTTAGGAACAATTATGGAGAGCGGTGATTTATTCTCCACTTTCAAGTGATACTGTGAACCTTTTGAAGCAAAGTGAGGTGGTTATTTTTTTGTTGTTTCTTTTTTTCCCAGGGATTCCCCAAGTGGATGCCTGTCAAAGATTTTAATATACTGCAGGCACAGCAGCTAATTCTCAAATCTCTTGCAGAAGGATTTTACAGAGGGAAGCTAGGATGCAAATCCTTTTGAAGGCTTTTTCCATTTTGAAACCTATAAATAGGAAAGTAGGGCAAAATGACTTTGACAAGTTTAGACCTCACCTTCTTTAATTACTCTCTTTGGATCAACAACCTGACTGCAAATGCTTATCTGCTCCAACATTACGCACAGGTTTGGAGTTTATTTTTTAAGAGCAGTGCATGACAATTCTGCATAATATTTTTAATACCCCTGGCCTCCAGAGATTTCCATATTCCAGTCGATCTTTAAATTTATAATTGATATAAATGGTGAACAGGGCTGATTGCCTGAATTATCCTTTCAGTGTAAAAAGTCTGTCCATTTATTCTTCTTTAAGAATGGTAAATTTTCTTCCTAATGCTGTTTTTTCACTTCTTTGCCCTTTTTTAATAAATATGAAAATTTAAATTGGTTATGTCTTCCTACTGATTAGTAATAATAATAGCTAATATAAAGCACTAATACAAGAAATTATTAATAAATTAGTTATAAGAATGTCATTTTTATAAATGTTTAAAACAGAGCATGTCTGGTTGTTCTTCCATAATGTATAGTATTGCTTTAATAACTAAAATAAATATTGCATGTACACAGTGTAAAGAGGAAGGTAACTTGTATCACTTTGCATGGAGCACACATGAAAAATAACACAAGTATATTAAGTACTGTACTTGATTATGATGCAAGCCTCTGCCAAAAGACCTGAGTTTTGGATATGGTAAGGTGCTCTACGCTTCTCTGTAGTATAAAAGGCTGTAAAACATGTTAATTTAGTATGATACCATTTTGTGCCTTGTTTATCATACCAATATCCAGCCCTGGCAGATATAGGACAAACACTGATTGCAGGGGGGAAGGTTTTGAGGAGTTGTTTGGAGGTTAGTCTGTGAGACCAGGCTGAATGCATGAGCCACCACACAGCCTTGCTGTGAATAATTTACTCTGCAGAGGACCAGTTTAGTTCTCCACTCATTAAGTCTTTCTCTGTTATCTACCTGACATCCGGTACCTGGGGACAGTGGTCTGTGAGAGCTGCCACAAGGAGGAGTGTGTAGTTTATAGGCAAACAAAAGAGGATCTAGACACAGCATCATTTGACAGCAAAGCCCAGAGATGTATGAATCATCTAAGCTTAGGTAAGATAGACATCAGAAGAATCAAATGACTAAAAGTGCCTGTCTCGCTCCATTTATTAACAGGAGCTGCAGATAAATAGCTCAGAGGGACATTTCCATTGTGGACATCTGTGTTTGCTCGTGAGTCCCACTGTGCTATGCTGTAACTTACCCCATCCATCCGTCCGTCCGTCCACAACACTTCTCAAGAACTGCAGGGCTGGAAGATTGTTCCCTCTGTTCTATGCAGGTAGGGACAAGCTTTGCTGTAGGTGCCTAGTAATAGTGGTTTACTCTGGTTTTTGGTTACCTGTTGCCATCTCTCATGCATTGTGTTGCCTTTGCTTTTGTAGATGATTCATTTCAAGAGTCTGCCCCATACACTTGCTACTGCATCTCTGCTGTGCTCCCATCAGATCAAGACATTGTTATGGATTGGGAACTTTTCCTTCTACAAGCAACTTTATCTGACTCAACAAGTTTCCAGTTCACCTGTTTACCCCATTCTGCAGTGAGTTACATCTAAACCTTAGTAAGTACTGGAGAAGGACAATGCAGTAAATAGTAAACAAGTTTGCACCATAAACTGTGAATCAAAATCTATGCCTGTAAGACATGGTCTTTGGCCACAGGCTTTTTACTGTGAGCACAGAGAGATGTTACACCTTAACAGCAGAGGTGAGAGGGAGTAATTTGCAAGTCTAAGAGGAGCATGTGCTGCCAGCTGTAATTCTACACCATCCCATGTGCTTTATTGCCTGTAGTTGGAGAGTTTGACCACCAATGTGAAATTCTTTTGAATTCTCTGAGTATTGCTCTCACTTGGACTGATCACACTGAATTAGTTTACAGATATGTGAATGATATGACAATTTACCTTCAGTTCTTTAGAGGATTCTAGTGCCACCGACCACAGTCAAGGTCTTAAACAAAGCGTCCAAGTTCCATCAGTATGTTTTACTGCTCATGTGGTCTACCAAATGCTGACTGCCAAACTGTTTTTTAAGCTTCTGATACCATCTCCAATCACAAAGCATTAAGGCAGCTAGCTGGTTTTTATTCTAAATATTTTAAAGGAAATGCGTAAATGCAATTACTGCCAGATATTTTTGTCAATGTTCTGCTTTTATTTCTTCAAATGTGTTGATTCTTAAAGCTAGTATTTTAGTTTATTATTTGCAACAGGGCTCTGTACAACAGGAATGAATTCCTATTGAGGATCTGGCTCAACTGCAGTAGTGTGACATTGTTGGTTTCTTCACCTTGCTGGGCCCAAAACAACCAATCTAAACCAATTGGTCTGGATTAATTAGTCTGGTTTTGAACCAAGCTGGAGCATTCTCTGATTCTTCATGGCTTCTTTTTATGCTAGAGCCTAATATGTTGAATGTGTGGCAACCAGCAATTCCTCTTTGCCTTGGGGACCCAGAGCTTTCTCCTCAAGGCAGGCAAGGGTGAAGTTAAGCATGGGGACTGGGGGTACATCTTGGAGATTAGTCCAGTGTGTCCACTGTTACTCTGTGTATCTCCTTGGCAATTAGGCTGCGTGTTGCAGCCTTACTGCTCAAAACAAAAAGTCGACTAAGCAATATCTGACCTGATCCCATCAACACATTGGACATTGTCTGGGACTCATTTGATTATTTAGGCAAGAAACCTCAGAAAGATGCAAGTGGAACGAAGGGATTCATTGTAGTTAATCTTTTTGGAAATAATCAGCTAAGTTTTGGTGTGTGTAAACAGGAAGGTCCAGCTGCCTGTGATGTCTGTAAAATGAGAATCAAGATCAAGGTTCTTGGGACACCCAGTAACTTTATATATGTTGTCATCATACATTCCTGTTTAGAAACAGCGTCAGAGACTCTGCCTACAGCAAGCTTTTAGCTCTCACCAAGCATCCCGGGAGGTGTGTCAAGCTAAGTACTGAAATCACCAGTAAGCTTTTTAAGTCTGCCTTACTTGCTCTATCTCCTGTTTAGTGACCATCAAGATGTTCATGCTCTGGAACAAAACATCTGGAGAGAAAGTTAGAGAGTAGTTTCATCATACGTATTTGTTTTACTAAAACAACGATGGGAGCCCTTTGCTGGAGTCCAGGGCAGAGACTTGGCAAAAGCAGAAAGATACCATTCCTGCCCCGAAGAGCCTGGAGTTAAACCAACACTGTTACCAAGTAAACAACGCTCATGGCAAAGCATGACAATACAAAGCTAAGATCTAAGCCAGCATTTGTGCAACAAAGTGGGACTTCTGTTCCAAATTATCTTTGTAGATCTGTACCTCCTTTTACACTAACAAGGCACCGACTTTTGTGGAGGTCAGAAGCCTCGTAGAAAGGTCCTGAGTTCACAAATGAACCAAGTATCCAAGATGTCTGTCTAGATGTGCTGGTTGTCAGTATTGAGGACGCATATGTACCCATGAACTGCCAAGCCTATAGGAAAGGCAAAGGCAGATGGAAACTCAGTCAGTGAGCATGGATGCCCATGTGCAGTGGAGGTGCAGAGCCCTAAACACCGCCATTTAGCCTCTGGCTCCATTTTTGTGGTTCTTCTATGAGTCCCTTAGAATACATCCTTTGCAGACTGCAGGTTAAAAGTAAAAGCTCTCTGTGGTCCCCCTGTCTCTTCCTCATTGAGTTCTGTGGGCGCTGTGTTCAACAGTTACCTCTCTCTTCCCATTACTGCAACACAGACATCTCTCATCTTTTTTGGGTAATCTGCAGCTGATGTGGATGTGTAAAAGCATGAATAAAGCCCTTGACAGCTCTTGCAACAAGACACTGAATTTCCACAACGGAAGGTGTTTATCTACTAGTGGGAAGATAACAGATTTGAATGTTAGTTGCATGTAATATGGGAGAAAGGTGTCCACACCATGCAGATATATTGAACAGCTATAATAATTCAGTGGTGTTGCCTTTGACAAGGTCGGCACAGGAAACCCTTTCGTGGCATGGCCCGTTCTTCTCTCGAAAGCTTGTAAGTGTTCCTGGGAAGAACATTAGGTGTCTGCTGCTCTTCTGGGCTGCGTTTGATGCAGATGCTATAGTTAACCAATTCCTGGTGAACTCAACCAAGGCAGAGTAACTTTTTGTATTTTTTGAGGTAGGTGTATGCCTATGCTGCATAAGCTCCCTTTTATTTTATATAGCCAGAAGCTGTGGCTACAATTTTGTTTTCCTAATTGTGCATCTTGCTTTCTCTGATTTTAGTAGCTCTTGATTATGGTGCCCCTGAGTAATCGTTCAAGGTAGATTGTTAGTGTAAACTGCATTGCAAGGTCTGTGTCTATTCAATGTGTTGCTGGCTATAACAGAGGCCCCAGACTAAGGTCAAAATTATTATGGGGAGATTAAACTGTAGAATTTAATTATGTATTCTGTTGCTCCTAGTACATTTATTAATTTAGCAGTACAAACTGACTGGAGCTAAACAAGCAGGGCTGATTAATTTGCAAAGACATCTAGGTAACAGATTGTGATCAAAGTGGAGACCTGATCCTGTTAGATTGAAATGTGTTGTTTTGTGCTACATGAAGGACATAGAGCAGCATGGTTTATCTTTATCAATGCTTTCCTCTGAAGGAAAGGAACAAGCTTGCAGATATAATCAGCGCTGAGGCAATGCCACTCAATAATTACCCACTGTCTCATCATAATCCCGGAACTAAGCCCCTGCCCAATCCATCTGGGACACTTTTCCATCTATTGCACAGCTCAAGAATACGTGTGTAAGCTATTACCTCTGGTCGTGCTATCTGTCCCCTGAGTAAAGATTCATAGCAGTGACCAATTATGTTGCAGGGGGCTTCTCTTTCGTTCTGTCTTTTTTTCCTCTTTGCTACTGAATCGTCCTGTATTTCTTAATTACAGTAATGGCACATTAGTGCACTGCTACTTCAGGGTGCAAAAACCTACACGCCTACAAAAGTGATGTTGCTTGTTGCTTGTAAAGCAAATGTTAAAGTAATACGGATGTAAGAAAAGCCTGGATTTATGTGATCAGACATCTGAATGCAAATTGAATGCTACAGGTAGAGGTTACTGTTCTTGGGAGCATTTGCATGCAGTTTGCATGGCAACTAAGACTGTGGAAGATCACGGCCTGAAACACTTATTTGTAAAAAAAAGATGGCAGGAGAACCAGTGGCAAGAGTGTGGGTTTGAGATGGCATTATCTCAAAAAGGATGGAGAATGGGCCAGGTTCCCATTCTTACAGACACAGGATGCAAAACTGAGATCAGCAGTGTGCCAGCAGCTACTCTGGGCTACACACCGTGCCCCCATTGCCAGGAACAAAGACACATCATTAGCCTGTGGCCCAATGCTCCCAAAGTTCAAGTCAGTATATAAAAAAGGGAGCAGAGGAGCTTCATGGAGCTCTTTGCCTTAGACTAAGCAGGATCAACAGGGACAGCTGCAGGGTCTTGAAAGTCAGGACACTCATTTACCATGGATTTAAGAGGGTCTCTTGAGGTGTTCTGTGTTGATAATCTGATGATTCTCCTGCGCTAGGCAAAGAAGAAAAGTGGAAGGAGGAAAGAGATGTCAATGGCTTGAAAAGGATGAAATCCCAAATAATTTTTTTATGTGATTGCTAGAGAAAATGTTTGGTAGGCATGAGTCGGATTTCCTCCCCAAGACTGACTATTGTGACAAGTTGCTGTGAAGTCTAGTTCATGTCTGTAAAGTATTTGAGTTCAAAAGAAATGCTCTGAATCACAGCTCTGCCCAGCACTATTATCATGAGGGCTGGATTCAAAGATGACTCTGGATGTCTTTTTACCTGTTTCCTCATGCGCAGCCATGGAAGGACATGTGCACCTTTCCTTTTCTGGCGCTCCACTGAAGGAGCTAGCACACACACTGATGATGAGCTGTGCAGTGACTTTTGGCCACAGTGGAGCCTGGGGCACAGAGGTATCAGATTTTGCGGTCTCTATGGGCAAGACAGACAAAGTATAGGGAATTAAATAGAAAGCTGAGAAATGAAGTGTCCTGACTAACAGAGCAGGTCAGTGATAAAACCAAGGAGGCAATTCCAGCCTCCCACTCTAGTCATCCTCTAAATTCTTGGAATTTAGTAACAGAGACATTTTTACCATAGGGATGCAGTGAGTTTAGCAGAGGAATCGTATTCATATAAGTGGGACTCTTTCTAGATGTGCCAGTTTACAGACAGAGCAGAGTTAAGTGCAAAGTCATACGACACTGAATTGATCTCTGAAGAACAGAAACAAGTGGGTTTTTTTTTACAAAGACCAAGAGATAAATCCATATTGTAGAGTTCTATATTGTAGTGTTCTAACAGGTGGCCTTTCTTTCAAGGAGAAAGCTGAACGAGGCTGCTGGATGCTAAGAAATACTAAAAATTAGGTAATTTATTTTTGTGATTCATCTGAGGATTAATTCCCTGACTATAAATTCCTTCTGAATTATTTCCACTTCATTCTGAAAATCTTGTCTATGGGTGAAAGCAAGCCTTTAATTTTTTTCTCAGCAGAACTACTCACAGTAAGCATTCTTTTGTCTACACACATTTTTTGGTTACAACTATACGTGCAGCAGAACAAACATGCAGCATTTCCAAAGGACTTTTCTTCTGGAGAATGAGATCTTTAGAGATCTGCAATTTTGTCATTATTTCTAGAATGATTCACTGATAGAAATGGGGAGAAGGGGAGCGCAATTCTCCTTTTCTGACTAATAACTCTGAAAATGACAGGCACTGTCATCACTAGCCATGGTCATGGACACTGGCTAGACCTGGTCCAGATGGTACCATGTTGGCTAACTTCCTGTCAATACTCTTAACAGCTTACAGATAGGTTTATCAGGAACGTGCGGTAACTCAGTCTAGACAAAAGAGTCTATCAGGCATCTAAACTAACAGAAGGAAGACAGGGGATATTCCTAATTTTCATGTATCAGTTTGGCTGCCCACTTAAGAGCTGGTATGAGCTGTTCTCTGTGAGACAGAAATTGCTTATTACTAGACTATGCTGAATGCTATACCCTGGGTAGAGACTGTTTCTCCCTACATTCCAGCAAAAATTTCTGAGGTGGATTCCTGCAGAAGTGAAACTGCAACCCCGAAGCCTCCCTTCTCTCCCGATCGGTGTCCCCAGTCCCAAATTTGTCCTTGTTGAGAAAAAATCGCCCCACGCAGGTCAGGCTAAAAGTTGGTTTTGATCAAAAAACAACCTCCTTTGGGCTTCCAAATATTTTAGTTGCCCTGAATTCTTACTTTTTATATGATCCATTCTTGTGGGGTTCAAAATAGTCCACAATTGGTTTCTATGCGTGTGGGTATCCCCCTTGTCTGTAGGAATGTGAAGAGCCATTAGGTCGCTGTGGAGGCTTGTTTCTAATCTGGCTTTTGCTTTTGATATTCGCAATATAACTGATGTCCGAACACCTCGGTGACTGCCGTTGTCCACTTCATGGCCAATGTAAAACAGCAGTCTGCCTGGAAAGAAGGCTAATGATGACGCTATCCCCTGCTAGAGATTATTTTTTGAAGTCTCTGTCTTTTCAGCAGACTGAGGGGTGATCAGAGCGCACTGGGTTGTATTGGCTGCCTTAGGTGAAATATTCTGCATGAATCCTGTAGTCATGGTGCTTTCAATATGCTGATGTCTTTGTCTAGGACTATTGAATCTTCTTCCCATTCTCACTCAATCAAACAGCTTTGGTTTTCCTGTTTTACTCACTGCACGTGAAAAACAATGTAATAAAATAAGTACTACTGCCGCATATCTTCAGCTTTATTTCTTTTAAACCTCCCTGTTCATGCTAACCTCTCTCATGATTGATATTCCTCTTCAGGATGGAATCAAGGACGACTCCTTTTATCATCGGTAGTAATGTACCTTCTATTGGGTCTGACGGGACCATCTGCAGAAGAAGACACAGCCTAGAATCAGTTTGGATAACAGAACAAGGTCCTTATTCCAGAATATGCCTTCGTCTCTGCCATTTGATAGAGCTGGGCTGAGTGTTCCTTTTTTTAATTTTATTTTATTATTAGGCTTCATGGTTGAGGGATATTCATAAATGGTTTATGATAATTTATCAGCCCACTTGGGTGAATATTGAATTTTGTATTTTACATGGCATGCCAATTTCCCATCTGTTGTATTTGAATAATATACAGAATAGACACTATCACTCAAGTAATCCCTTTACTACCAAATCAATATACACTACATATGGTGCTGTTTGGCCCACAGATATTTATTGTAGGTCTCTTTGGATAATTATCTTCTAACTCCCCCTGTGTCCTGGTTCTGTAAGCCCTGATCCTGCAAATGCATATGTACATGACTGGCTTCACACATGTGAGCAGTTCAGTCATGTTTACTGAAGGTTTATTTGTAAAATCTTCAAAATCTTCTGTTCATGACATGTTTCATTTTTCATAGAATACTTGTAACATGGTGGCTGGTTGTTGCATATGATGCTGACCTTTTCTGTCCTTTGCCAGTGTTTTCTGTTCATGTATCGACTTGCATGATGCCTTCTACTGGAAGAAGAGTTTTAGGAACATTAATGAAGGTTGAGTCTGTTGTTTTAAAGAGAAGGTAGTCAAATAACTTGGCAAAAAAAGAATAAGCTCACGAAATGCAGAGAGGCATTTTGACCCTTTTTGGTGGGGAGTTTGTTTTTAAAAGGTTGGTTGTTTGTGATCATTGTAAATGAAACTTACACTTCTGCAAATGTAAGTTGGGACTGAATTCTAACAAGACATCTCTAGAAGGTGCTCAGCTACAATACTGATGTGGGAAGGTGCTTTTCACCCCACGGTGACATTACAGTTCCTTCACCAGGTCAGTTTGATGCCACAGAAAAAGTGTTTCAGGGCTGCATTTCCCAGGAAGCAAATATGGAATATTTTAGGATGTGATTGAAGGGCTGGCAATATTTAGGAGATTTAAAATATTTTCTGTTTCCTTTGGTACAAGAAAGCTCTCTCTACGTGGCTGCACCACAGGGAACTGAGATTTAAAGAACAAACGGCCCAACCTGGACTCCTTCCTGCCTGAGGGGATTCTGTGGGAGGTAAAAGTCACAGAGTCTTTCCCTGATTCACCAGTGCTTGAGGCTGCTCAGCAGTGTTAAGGAAGATCGATTTTATTTGCCCTCCTCCTTAGGGCATCAATATGCAATTTTACAAGAAGAACATAACAGGGTCTGGGTGGGAGCTTGGAAAGAGGCAGGTGAGACCTGGTGAGGCTTGAAGGGACAGTAGGTAGGGCTGGGAGTGGGACATCCAGTTTGAAATCCATGTTTTCATTAAAAATAATTCGGTTTATTGGTCATATTAATACTGGTTTAAGATGTATTGTCCAGCCCTTTCTTGTTTGCATCCCAGCTGACTGTCTGTGTGCTGCTCTCTGAGGCAAAAATCAGCAGGTTTCAAGAGCTGTGGGAAGCTTTGTGGCGATGTTAAAAAGTATAAAAACACCAGAACTTCAGTGGTGTTTGGGTAGGGCTGGAGGTGACTGTTGCTTGGAAGGTCCTGGGCTGACAGATGCTTGGGGTAGTGGGTTCAGGACCAGGGTCTTCCTTCTTTTCTCTCTCATGTACTCCTTGCTGTGCTTGTCTCTGCCTTTGGTATTTTGAGGTGAGCCTGAGCAGAGGCTCTGCCATTAGACCGTTCGGGCACAGAGGTATTTATAAGAGCTCCTGCACTAACCAGAACTTTACAGGCTGGCAGAGGCTTGGGAACTGCTGACTCTAGAGCTTGAGAGCAGAATTAGACCTCCCTAGTGCTGGAGGTTCAAGAGAAATTGCTAGAAGTGGACTCAGCAGGGACATCAAGTAGCATAGATGCAAGTGAGAATTGCTAATGTGTTGTTTTGGAGAGTACAGCTGTAAAAAGCAAGCTTACCCCATCTTCCATATCCCCCAACTGGGTCAAGCCTCACTGACACATGGTACAAGGGTGGGATTGATATTTGATGTGTGGTACAATGAGGGAAAATCTATCTTGGAGACAAAGCACCCACCTCTAGATCCTGGTAACTCACAATAACTGCTGCAGCTGGGCTTGTTTTCTGCATTGGAAAAGGCTCCCAAGCACTGCATAGGAACTGAGCCTGTGCTGTCAACATCTAGAGAAAAAAATTCCCTTTGACATCAGCAGCATTTCATTAAATGCCCCTAGTACATAGGTATGTTTTGAAAATTAGAAACAAATAAATACTAATGAATCAATCTGACAGCTCTCAGATGTGTAACAGGGCAAAGGTGCCCTAGCTCCAGGTAAGCAGAGAGGAGTAATTAAAGGAAATAATTATTATGTGTTTGTTTAATTGAAAATTGCCTGAGGGAAAATGAGATAGTTTTAAGTAAATGATTTCACAGTGCATTAAAAACACATTTGTGATCAACTCTAGATTCTTGGAGGCAGATGGGCTGGCCTGCAGGGGAACAAAGAGCTTCTGCAGTGGCCCCCTGCAACAGTGCATTGGGATGGGGTTTTGTCATAAGTGGGGAAAGATAAAACTAAGGGAACGATTTTTTTTTTTTTTTTTTGGAAGCCTGAGCAGATGCCTGCAGAGTTTCTTTGTGGCGGTTGGTAGAAATGGCTGGTTGGATCTTCTCATCTTGTGTATGTAGCAGGAGAAAGTGTTTTGGAGTTGCTGGGAGAATATTTTATACCTTCAAAATCTATATACATGAAAGTGGGTGTGTCTGTGCATGCAGAATATTCTCATTTGTTCTCCATAGCTATAGCAAGCTACATCTACTTATGAATAGGATTTTCTCAATGTTTTCTTGATTTTGGCAGGTTCAAAATAAGGTTTACTAAAAGCTCTTTTGCAAATCTCACCTAAGATTTTGAAATTTGCTGGTTATCTTGAAAATGAAGTCAGAAACAGGTCAGTTTTTGCTGATGGTTAGTGTGAAACTGATTTAAAATGTATCTAAACATTGCACTCGGTATTTCCTAATCAGTTCTGCCAGGGTAATAGGGTATAAGAATTCCTACAATATAAATATGTAACTCTCTGATCTTTGCCCTTAAAAGTTTGAAGACCTAAAACTGTTACTGGCTCACAGCCACTGTTGAGTACATGCTAAGGATGCCACGTTACGTCTAAAATTGAAACCTGTTCTCTTCATTCTCCTGGGCCTACGGTGGAATACATACTAATATTTTTAGTAAGTTGCCAAGCAATTATTATGATAAGTCCTGAGATAAAGCAGGCATGGTAGATGCTAAATAAGCATTTCATTCCTTAATGGGCCATTTCTTTATTACCTTGCAGTTGTGCCATATGTGCCCAGGTCTGGAACTTTATATTTTTAAGTAGTTTCTTTGTCTTTAAAAAAGTGACTTGCGGGGTAACGCTTCAATTCAGATATTAATGCAGGCATTTCTAAATGATTTTGCTCCCCCCTGCCCACACGCACGTTCTTCAGTCTTCTGCATTCCATCCCCTTTGCTTGGTTGAGAGCATGAAAAACAGTGAGATTTTTACTATGCAGAAGGTGTCTCCTTAGCAGCTCTGAATCTGTGGTTGAGCTGAATTATGT
This sequence comes from Rissa tridactyla, assembly GCF_028500815.1. NCBI lineage: Eukaryota > Metazoa > Chordata > Aves > Charadriiformes > Laridae > Rissa > Rissa tridactyla. Next base: position 53,213,473 of record NC_071469.1, read on the forward strand.
TTCCTTCTGTGTTTTAATACTTTTCCATTCACACCTGTGATATAATATTGTGTGTGATCCTAGGTAATTAAATCCGATCAAGCTGCAACTCTGCAAGTACCCTTGGACAAGACAGATTGCCAAGTGGCCAGCCTTCATCTCAACCCTCTGCCCAGCAATGCTGTTATTTCAGCTACAAGAGCTGTGACTCTTTGGTGGCAGGAGTGATTTGGCAGAGCAGGATTCGGGTAGGATTGCAGTATGTAGGAGCAAGTGCATGGGGGGCGCTGCAGGGAGGGACATGAGAGGTTTAAGGGGCAGGGGGGCAGTTATTCCTGAGATAGGAAAAAGAAGAAAGTAGGGTAGCCCAGGCACCAATTCTTGCAGCAGTTCACTCCCTAATTCTGACAATCTCTTAGGGTAGGTCTTTTTCTTTTTTTTTTTAATATATATGTATCTATTTTCCACTTTCTTGCAAGGCTTTTCGTGAAAGCCCATTTATAACTTAGTGGATTTTTAAGGGTTCTCTTTCCATTTGAAAATAACCTTCACCACTGAAGGAAAAATGCAAACGATGGGAAAATGTCAGCCTGTATACCATGGGCTGACAGACCCTCTCCTCCCTCTGCTGGCCCTCACAATCCGTGCACAAAATCTCAGTCTAAAACATGCTATTTTTTCCTTTTTATTGAAAGCTGAATTTCTGCTGTGAAGTAATTTCAGAAAATCTTGGGCAGGTGAAAAATATGGAACATACAGAAAATTTCAACCGGCTCCAATCTTTGGGGTTTTTTAACTACCAAAATCTCTTCACTAATTAATCGAGTTTCACGGAGATTTTTATCTTTGTGTCAGTGCATACGCAGACATCTGGAGTAGAGCTCAAGGGGCCTCGACTCAACCTCTCCATTCTGTCAGAAGTTAGACCAGAACCTCCTCCATTTCCAGCTTGTCCTATCCCACCAGACTTCCTCTTGCAATTTATATTCCTCAAAAGATATGTGAATTCCCTGAAATGGGGCGGTGAAGCTCTCTGTGCCATAGACTCACCCGCTGACTCTGTGCCCCAGTTACCCCGGCCTGACTGTGCCATTTCCCTCCTCTTCCAAAGTCTGGCTGAGACAGAGCGGTGGATTGAAGCCATTTGGCTGAAGGTCAATCCAGATAAGGCAGAAGCCATTCTGCTTGGCAGAGGGAGGCAGTCTTGAAGAACTGGAAGACAGCGCCTTCTCCATCTATTAAAAGACCTCTGCCCTTTTCTCTCCAAGTCGTTTGTGAACTGATGTAGCCCCAGTCCTGAATATCCCAATAGCAGCAATGTCTGGAAATGTTCTCTTTCATTTTTTGCCTACCCAAGAGATCACCTCTTTTCTCTGGGATCTTCACGTGGTTGTGTCTGCTGTTTCCAGGCTAATCTAAGGATGCAGGCCCTACCTTGAGCTACCCTGGAAGGCTGCTTGGAAGCATCGTCTAGCGCAGAGCACAGCTGCCCATCCTCTGAGCAAGGCAAACTGGCAGGAGCATATCACACCTGTGCTCCATGCTCTGAACTGGCTGCCAAGTCACTCCTGGGTAGCATCCAAGACTGGTTAAATATCGATAAAGCCGGAAATGAACTAAGCTCTGACTAGATCCAAGTCTGCTTTTCTGCCTTGCCTAGTCAAAACACCTGAAATACCATCTGAGCCCAGATCCATATCCTCATGGCTGATGCCCTGCTTGGTTAAAGATTTCCATTAACAGCCCATTGCTTTGTGGGGCCTGAACCCAAAGCCGAGGAAATCAAGGAGAGTTTTCCCGTAAGTGAGGTGCGGAGCGACAGCTACAAGAGCATTCATAGAGTCATCATAGAATCATAGAATGGCGAGAATTGGAAGGGACCTTAAAGATCCTCTAGTTCCAACCCCCCTGCAATGGGCAGGGACACCTCCCACTAGACCAAGTTGCTCAAAGTCCTATCCAGCCTGGCCTTGAACATTGAACATTATGTCAAAAGAGGAGGAAGAGGGAGCAGAAAAGCAAAGAGAAACATGAATGCTTATCTTTGAGCTCGGCTTCCTCATCAGAGGATGAAGGAGAAAGATTTGAGAGGCTATGAAAATGGAAGGTGAGGAGATGGCTTTTTCTCCTATTATGCTAACATAAGACAGATATTTTCTGTGCTTGTGCAAAAAGCACTTGCAATAGAGGACATCTGAGAGCCGGGACTTAGTGTATTCGGTGTTAGTGTTGATGTCTAGCACTCCCTGTGATCAGACCGTACACATTAACCAGTTCATCCTCCAAGTTCCCCCAGTATTCCCATAAGTAAGTTTTAACAGTCAGCGAAGAGGCAGCAAACAGTGTGATTTCTTTGCAGTGACATAAAAAGGTATTTGGGATTTGTTTGTCTTCCTGTGTTTTGGCTTTTTAAGATTTCCATCCTGGGAAACAATGGGAAGACATCCCCAAAGGGAAGGGACTCCCAGTCCACATATGACTACCTGCAAATCATTATGCTGATTTTCATCACTGGGCAGAGACAAATCTTCGTGGACTCCAGCCACCTGCCTTAGAGAGATGCAGGGAGCTGAGATACGCCGTAAGTGCAGTTCACTCCGTGGCCGTATTTCAGAGGCCAAAGGACACTCTCCATAGTTCAGTGACCTGATGAGCTTTGTTTTCTCACTCTGCTCTGCACAGGCTCTGCAAAGCTCCTTCTAGTCTCCCTGAGTGCCTATGACACCATCGTGAACTTGGTCTCTGTAGTCCACTCATCGAAGAAGCACCTTAAGACTGTAAAAGCTGTAGTCCTTGAGTGAACCATAAAACAGTTTAGCCCAGTATCTTGTTACTGGTAATGGCTGTAGACTATAAGAGCAGGGCAGGCATGCAGTGAAAATTCCTCTGCATGTTGTTCCAGTTTCCAGACGTCTGCAGCTCGGAGACTTCCCAAGACAGAGACGCAGAGACAGTGTCTTTATGTTTAGTAGTTTGGGGTGGATTTTTCTTCCATTGGTTTGTTTAGAAGCTTTTTGATTTAAACTTTTACCATCCAAAACTTCCTTTGGCAATGAGTTCAGCAGCTTAACAGTGAAAAGGTTACTCCATTCATTTGTTTTGAATCTATCAAATGATCATTTTGACTGATATTCCCATGAAACAGTGCATACTCATTCCTGGTCACCTTCTCCATCCCTCTTTTGATATTACAGCGTCTTGTTATACCCAACTTCAGTCTTTTCTTTTTCGACCTCTGAAGTCTTTATCAGTTTAGGATTTCTTCTGTGGACACCATTCCTTCAGGAAACATTATCAGCCACCTCTTTGTCCTTTTTTAGACCTAAATCTCTGCCTGGCTTGGTGAGATGAGAGTTGCGTGTGATGCTTAGGACATTAGGCACACATTCAACAGGAGTCTTGACTCGCAAGATATTGTCCAGCTCCTTTGCCGAGGGCACCTGTGAAGCATATGAGAAAATCTGCCCTGCTGTAGCAAACCAGCCTCACAAATGGGACATCTGAGAACGAGTGACTGTCCCTACAGCAGCAGCCACAACCAGAATGGAGATTTAGGGATGTCAGTCTGCAGAGAGTTTACCATTACGAAAGAGTGAGAAAAAAATATGTTAATAATATAGAGGTAGCTGGTATCAGCCATTTGGGTCTTCTCTTGAAGAATCTAGGTACTCACCATTAACTCAGAAATTATTATAAAAGCAGCTCATTCCATCACACAGGCTGGAGAGAATTTCATGCATGCACTGGGAAAAAAAAAATCATGATTGCTAAATGCTCCATTTTCTTTTCAAGACACTGTGCTAGTCTGAAGTGGTGTATGTATACATTTCAGGCAAATGTGTACTTTGTCTTCAAATGAACAGCTTTCAAAATGATCTTTGGTTAAGCTCCCTTTTATTTTTATCTTTTATTCGCCTACAATGCCAGCTGAGGTTACCCATCTCCCGACAGCTACCAAATGGACTCGTAATTGTAAGGCTCGGTGATTTAATTAGACTCATTCTAAACACTCACATTTTTATCAATTAGTTAATGGGCTAAAGAGAGTCTTATTGTTGGAGCCAGGTCATTTGGAAGCTGGAACCTTCGTGAGGGCAAGAAGCTGAAGAACAACAGCGTTAATATCTGTAATTAACCTCACGAGTCCCGGGCTGTTCAATTAGGACTGAACCCCCTCTCCATCCATATGCCTTTCGTCAGATGGGCTTTTAATTTGAAATAATTGTTACAGAAAAAATTAACAAATAATAGCTTCCTTTTTTCTTTTTTTTTTTTTTTTCCAAATACAGACACATATAAAAACAAAAAGCACAATCTTGACACACGTGCCTGTGAGCTATTTATTAAAGCCTAGTTAATTCACAGCTTCCGTATAAATAATCATTCTAGGTTTTTAAAGATTAACAAAGCTCTTGGTAACAGATATTGTGGGATCTTTTCAAATTGATCCTCATCTTGTAATATGTATCTCTGTCTTTTTAAGTGCTGTCTTTTCTACCAGGAAAAAAAAAAAGTTCAGGCTTTGATTACTTTTTGCAATTTGTTGCATGTGATTTCTGTGCTTTGGAGAATCTAATACATCTGGTAGTTGTTTTTTCCCAAGGACGAGCTGTCTGGTTTAAATACATCTGTTTGTTATAAATTAGTACAGAAAAATCTGAGTGTTATTCTAGAACTACAGTAGGTTCAGCATGCCTGCCTATGTGTATGTATTTAAATACACACATATATCTACGATGTCTAATTAATCATATTATACTGTAAATATTTAAATGTATATGTTTCTAAACGAGTATATATATTTATATATGCACATAAATGTGAAGATCAAGCTTCGCTTATTGTGTTGCACGTGATCTTTCTACTTTAAAAATTCAATTATTCATTTTTGTTCATAGAGATTATATATATATGCCAGTGTGTACCTACAAATATATGTATATAAACATAAAAGCCCACTTTCATGGCTTGCTGAGACAATAGGCACTCTGTGTGTCCTTAATCTTGGATATAATGTATACGCAGTACACACGTCCTTAACACTTGCTCCTGCATTTTCATTCTCTGCAATTTATTCATCTTTATTCCAGTTGCCATCTACAGATAAATCCCAGGACAGACACACAGATTATTTTTTTTAAGCTCCCTTTGAATTCATTCAGTCAAAAGAGAATAAAATTAATTAGAAAGATTTAAGAATGGGCGTGATCACATCAGTACAGGCCATTTGAAAGAGGGTCGGAGGTAGGTAAGTAGATACTAAAAATATGTCCTGGGTCACATTAGGTTCTTAATCATAGGCTTTAATTGCATATTTCTTCTACAGAGAAATATCTTTGCCCAGCCAACACACCTACACCTGCTCCATTTTATATCCAAGCACCTAATTCCACTGAACTCGTTGGGGTGTGCAGCCGTCGGCAAAGTCACCGGATTTGGCCATGGTTGGGGTTTCCCTTCAGGTTTCCCTGGAAATGGGGTGCACTCCGTGGGCCAGCCCGATGCCCGCCATTCCTGAGGGCTGAGACCCAAGCCCAGACAACATATAGGTGCTACTGAGCCTACACAATAATCGCAGATCCCAGCCTCAGCCTCTGCGGAGTCCTGGAGGCACAGGGGCTGCAGGAGGACCAGAGACACAGCATGAGCATGGCTACCAGCCCAGCCCCGCTGCCACCCCAGCAAGCCCAGGCTCAAACCCAGGAAGGATGGGGCCCTCTCCAGCACAGTCATTCCCGTCACGAAGCACGGTGGGTTCGACAATAATTGGTCCCAAATTAAGTAGGATTAAATAACAGAAATGTAACATAGAATAAAGGCCAAGAAGCCAGGCCTTCTTTTTTACACAGTTATCATTTTTTTTAACAACGCCAAAGAAAGAGGCAAATTGTTGTGTAAAAATACATGAAAATAATAGTGGTCCTGGAAAGAATGTTTTTCTTCTCTCTGGCTGTTACAAAAACAGTTGACTACTGAGAAGCAAAGAGCAAATTTGCAAGAAAGGGCACAGCACAATAGCAGCCGCGACTGTTAGGGGGAACGGTAGGCGCTTTGTTATTTAAGGAACTTCACTGTAATTTTAAAGCGTTATTTATAATAGTAATAATGCCAGCCAACTTGTTCCTCCCGTTTAATTTAATACACAACTAGCCTAAATGAAAGACTACAAAAGCAGCTGGGAACAGTACAGTTTCCTACTGTAATTGTGTATACGTATCTGAACATCTGATGAGCAGTAGTCTACATTTCCTTATTGTTATAGTCGACAATTATATCTGTGCATGCTTCGCAGATATGGTGCTCTGCTGAGCTTCATAAATGCAGTCTTTGTTTCCTTAATTATTAGGCAGACAGTTCATTCTGTCCCATGTCCAAGTTCCAGACAGGTGGAATAAGGAGGTGGCATCTGTCTTAATATTGAATGCCACGCTTCCCCCATCTGCTGTAATAACAGTGCGGGGCTGCTTGGCTTCAGTTATTCTATTCTGCATACAACTAGGCAGCCATATGCCCTTATGTGCCGCACGTGCCACCAGAGCGAGCCGGCCCCGCGATGCAGCGACGAGTGGGAAGGAGCCTCGGCGCGGGGCTGAGGTCAGGCACGTGCTGGAGTCAGCAGGTGACAGTCAATACAGCTACTGAGATCCGCTCAAAGCGCCAATAGAAAAGGCCTTCAAAGTCAATTGACAGAATAGAGCACGCTGCCAATCAAATTTTACAGGGCATACCTTCCAGGCTAGGCAAATAAGAAGATTTAGAGCACATGGCAGTTCATCGTTTATAATCCTGTCTTAGCCCAGCATGGCTTAGTGATAGTTCTGTGACAGATGATGAGCACATGACAGCTGGGGGATCTTATACAAACTCATACAGTAAAATTAAAATTAAATTAGTGACACACTTGTACACATTAGTTGTGCAACAGTTATGCAATCTGTTCAAGACCCTTAACACAAACCATCTCTGATTTAAATAATGTATACTGATGCGAAGGTGCCGGCTTGTATTTTCTTTTCCCTCTCCCAGAAGGAATGCAGCATTTGCACATTTTTAGCTTTAAACAGCTCTGTCCTTTTCATTCTGTTTGTCCTGTCATTTCTTCATCATGGGGACTGACGGAAAGAAAGCAAAGATTTATTTATTTTTTTTTTAAGGCAAAATGTTCAGAAGGGTTGGTTTGGGGGTCTGGGAGTATTTTTTCCTGCTGACTGCACCGTGCAATTCATAATATTATGGCTGGTTTATTTTCCTGCATAGCTATACTAGACTGCCATTAAAGAAAATTAAAACCAAATAAAAACAAACATACCAATCTCCCCCCTCTAGATGCCGAGTGGGAAGGCAACCTATAAGATTTGAGTGTTTTAGACGTAAGAGTATAATAAACTGGCTGTTCTTTGGCTCTTTAATCTGATAATCTTGTTACTATTTTATGTTTGTGTGTTGGAAAAAAAGAGAAGTAATCACTGAAATGTTGACAGTAGATCTGCAGTTTGAAAAGACTCATAACTTTAAAGCTTAGAGGGCCTGATCCTTTTATCCGCGAGGGTTTGACACCAGACTACCTCTATTAGCTTCGCTGGAGTTACACCTGCTTTAGGCAGTGTAAACACAGACAGGATTCGACCCTGAAATCCTTTTCGGAAGGCTACTCTATAAACCAGCAGCGTGTATTTACTGCTCCTTCCCAATCGCTTAGCGTTTCTCAGTCACTAAAAAAATAACTTAAGTCACATAAAGTGTTTTTACGTTCTCGGGTAGTGAGACTGAGGTGTGCCAAGGCTGTTGTAATACTGATCTACGCAGCAATAATTCAGGAAATAATAATGATTTATCAACTGTAATGGTCTAAAAAAAAAGGAACGGAGAAAATCTTGGGCTTTTTTTCCCTTGAGCAAAATATTTATTCATTTAATTACTTATTTGTGTGCGTGTGTATTTAAACATAATCATGACCGGAGGATGATGTGGGGGCTCCTAGCCATGGAAATTTTTACAGCTAGGAAGGATAGTGTATGTGGATATATATTTATATATAATCGTTATTAGAGGTTAATTTGGGGGCTTCTGGCCATGGAAATGCTCACAGTTAGGAAGGCTAGTTTGGGTATTACGAGCTGTCTCTGTGTTAGGCTCCTTTTTCATATGTGTAAAGGAATAATCTGTAATAGCCACCCAAATGCTCATCCAGTCTCTGAACCCCTGTACTACAAATGGTGGCTCCTGTTCTACATGCTCTTATTTTTACATTAATAAGATCAGTGAGGGGAAGGTTGTATTTTATTTTTTTTATATATATTTTTAGCATCCTTCCCTTTCCTCCCAGAAGCATTTGGAGGCTCGAACCGTTTCCACCAGCTGTAGTGCTCTACGGTTAAACTCGGTTCACCTGGTGCTCAGTGAGGATTATTCACCTGAGGGCTTTGTATCAGCAGGATGCAGACAGGGGCCGTATGGTGGGGTGGCTCTAACTCAGCCCCGATGGGAGCAGAGCTGCAAGTGGTCACGTATGTGTGTATATTCCATGCGCTATATGTTCCCTGGGCAGAGCCAGAGCAGTGCTGGTCCCAGCTACTGTTAGTGGCACAGCCAGGAGCTCTTCTGTGCTGGTGGCAGTGGGTAGGGCTGACCAAGGGCACCACAACCGGAGTGAAAAAGGCCTTAGACTTATGCTGCAGTTCTGGCAACCCGAAAAATGTCCCGCGTGCTCCTTCCCTGCTCATCCCAGGTGATTCATACTGCGTTTTCTGCTGTCTTCTTGCTCTTTCCTGGCCCACCTACACCAAGAAAGTGCAGGGAGGAGCAGAGAGCCCAGAGCTCGTGCTGGTGAGGCCAGCTCAGAACCCACAGGACAGAGCCACCTCAGAAATACTGGGCCAGTGAATCCCAGCGTGGCCATCACTGGCTGCTCTGCTCCCTGACCCCAGACTAGCAGCTCCACATAGTGCAGCATGGTGCTGTGCAACCAGACCAGTCTGCCGAGGGAGCATGACCCAAGCCTTGAACCACCGTGGCTAAAAAATGACACATCTCTGGCTTAATTTTCTTTCTTCTGCCATGTCTTTTCTGTTAGACGTCCTCTGTTCTTTCACAGCCTCCAAACCAGGAGTCAAACCCTGCATGATGACAAGATTCAGCAAACCCATTCCTTTCTTGAGGTTTCATTTGGTCCCCAGATATTTCTGGCTCACTGAAGAACATTGTGTCCCTCGAGTTGGCAGGTTTTGATGTGCAAAAAGACACTGGTATCCTGAGTATGAAAGGAAGCGGTGGCCTGGGAGAGGGAAGACAGCAAGCTCATTGTGGCCTGGAAATGGTTACACAGAAGTGCACGTAGACTGCTGTGGTGGCCCCAATACTGTGTGACAATCATGAGGCCCCTGGTACATACAGCTGCAAGATGTTTTATAGAGAAATGTTATTTTTAAAACTTTTAAGAGCTTTAAAACATGGCTTTCTTCCTGTTCTCTGTTTCTTCTCCCTGGGGCTCGGTAACAGCAGGTTCTTCTGGCAACATGAGTCCAATTGTGCAGGTTTCAGAAGGAGAGAAAAATGGTGTATAATCAATTGTATACAATAAAACTCAGGGGGAAAAAAGCCTTTTCCATGCTGCACAATATCAGGATTTTGCAATTGGACACTCTCTATTTACCAAGGCTAGAAAGAGAAGATGCCTTCCAAGGAAGAGTTTGGGGCTTTAAAATGCAACTTGCAAGGTGCAAGCTGAGTTACTGAAACTCGTCACGGGGTGTTGTTTGCCCCACACATCAAAATGAAGACATTTAGGGGTGGAAAAGCCTTTCACAAGTGGCAAAGAAGCAGCTACTGGGAACACCTGCAACAGCATGGGCCCATCTCACCTGAGGAGGAATCATAACGAAGGGAAATCCCTTGGAATACCCAGTCCTGGATATTGGCTGTGGAGATCCTGTAAATGGAGCCGAAAGAATGGAGCTGTCAGGGCTGGATGGGCTGGAGATGCTACTGCCAGCCCTAGGGTGCAGGTCCATGGACCTCCCATGGTAACTGACTGCATGTTGCAGGCAGGATGGGACATACTCACCTGTCTCACTCTGCTGGGCCTTCAACATTTTAGGTGCTCCCACAGCTCCCACTATCTTATCTCAACTTCTCACAGAGCTCCTGTCCAGATCCCAGCATATCCTGGTAAGAGTGATGTGTTGTCCAGTGGTCATCATTCCAGATGTGGTGTGGCACCATCATCTGCCCATTCATCTTCTTCATGTGTTTCTTCTCCTCCTCTTGGCAGTTGAAGAGAACCTTGCTGACAGTGCAGGTATTCAGATGTTGTCACTAGTAGGGATGATGGCCAGCGTAGGTCCAGAGGCTTTGAGTGCTGAGTTTCCCAACAATTTCTTGAATTCTCATTTCTGGAAGCCTTTGTGGTTTCAGTTGAGATTGATGCTCACATGGTGCCACTCTTCTCCTGACACTCTGTGGTGTTGCCATCAATTACTTCCTTCCTGGATTGGAAGGGACCTCCTGGTCTCCTACTCAGGCATGGCTCTGGGGCCTCCCCTTCTCCCCCAACTCAGGGGGGTGTAGTTCAGCAGCTTCATGTCATCACACATCGTATCTGCCCTCCTGTTTCACCTGCCCTGCTCAACCGCACTTGAGCTGGAGGAGGAGGATTGCTGTTGTTTGGGGAAAAAAAAAAGGATGGGTTTTTTTCCTCTCTTTCTTGTAGTAACTAGAATAATATAGATTGTAAAGGAGAAAAAGTAGGATGAAGATATATTGTAGTGATAGAGGAATCATACACAAGTCACATCTTTATATACTGCACACAGTAGACGTACAGGCATGGAACAGAGTCAAGGCTGGCGAGAAGCTTAGCCACATCCTGCACATGGGACAGTTTTTTAATTACTCGATGGAGTGACTAGCTGTTATTTGCCGAGAAACCTGGGAACGAGACATCTGTCTGCCACTAAATGAGGGCAGTCGGTGGGGTTAGGTACCTGTTATTTCTGAAAAGGATCCCAGCCCTCCCGTATGGCCATGTTCTAATGCATGTGGTTTATAAATGAGGCAAGCAGGAGCATCATGAATCGGTTCCTACCTCGTGTCTCTTTGCTGCATGATGCAGGTATCCGTTTAATTCCTCTGCCGGCTCATAAATAATGATAAGGAGTCACACAGCTGTCATGTGGGATATCCTGGGCTCTTCTACATGGCTTGCCTTGAAATCCTGGGCTGGATGTTGCTAGCTGTCATTGTGTCTCTCTGCTGTTGGGCTAGGTCTCAAGGCAGCAAAGTATGTCCATAATCAACAAGATTTTAGTTTGAGAACGGGCCTTAAAAGCTAGATTATAAATATTTTGCTGAACATAAATAGGATATGATGGTTTCGTCCCTCTATTTATATGGATAAATATGTGTTCAGGGTGCATGTAATTGTGTGTTGTATGTGTCCACGTTGTGTGTAAAATACACCTGTGCGCACTGGCATAGATTACCTAATCACTCCATTTGTGAATGAACTGTGTTTCATAAAAATACGTAGCACCGCAAGAATTAATAACAAAGGCGCGCTGCCACAATGAACATTTTATGCAAGCTTATAGGCATAATGTAATGAACAAAGCGAGAGGAGAAACACCGAGAACAATATCTTCACTCTATCAGCAGTTTACTTCAGTCTACTTATATATGATCAAAGACTACAAATATAGTTTAAACAGCATGAAATAATCACCAGGTTTGCGACGTGAAATAATTTTAGGGGGGAAAAAAAGAAAAAAAGTAAAGGCAAAACGTACAACAGGCTCAATGCCACGATGCAATGGGCGTGTGGACTCATTTTGTGATGAACAGCCAAGGAACGGCAGCGGTAGGGAAATGAAGCTAGAGGAGCTAACCTCCCTCCTACCTCCTCTTCGAAGATTTCCATGTTCTGGGGAGAGGATAATGAAAATATTTTACCTCCTCTATTACAGAGGTGTCACACACCTCTGTGAGTGGACACACAAAACAAAACAAAACAAACCCCCAACCCCAAACAGAAAAAAGCCAACGATGTAGCACAATGCAATTGCAACGCAGATGTTGGAGGGAGGGCAGGGTTTCTCCCTCAGACCGCAGTGGCGGAGAAGAGCTCAACCGAATGCACGTACGGAGCAGTTGAATAATTCACAAGGGAATATAGGGCACCCAAACCCACCCCCTGCAGCCCACGGTGAGTGTTTGTGCTGTTCCCCTCCTGTTTGCCTTGCTTGGCATGGCACATCCTTCCACTGAAAAATCACAGAGACGAGTTTTTCCGTGGCCCCTCCATACCCACACCTGCTAGAGAGGATAGCTTGACATCCCCGCCCATGGAGATAAGACAAATGCATCCTTCTTCTCCATTTAGCTCTTTTGACCTCCCCCTGCCCTCCACCCTTTCCCTGAATAAGCCATTCAGCACCAGTTACAAATTCTGCAGCAATGCTCAGTGGGGGAGCACTGGGGGTTTCCCATGTCCCCAGCAGGTCCCTGAACAGGGCAGGTGGAGTGATGGGAGCACGAACAACCCTCCTGCCTTCCACAGATCAGCCTGGGCTGGAGAACACAGCCCTCCTCTGGGACTGGGAAATCAGGGCTTGGATTGCAGCTGGTAGTGAGGAGGGTTGGCATCCTTGTGTGTTGTTTCAGCCAAATGAGGGACCTCCAGGTCAAAACTGACCACGACAGAAGCAGAAGGTGTTCAGTGAGAGCCACGTTTTCACACATGGTGCAAACATCAAGGCGGGAGGGCTGTTGCTCCATCCCAGCATCCCCAGCTCCAGGCAAATGCAGTTACATCTGTCATTGTAGGTAGCGATGATGACAGTTAAGGCTGTTTAATTCTTTCTGTTTACTTCCCTGTTTTCAGTTGCTGTTGCTTCTCAATAACTAAATACTTCACTTGAGATCCTCGTTGTTTAGTCTCTGCCTTAGGGTGAATTCTGCGATTTTTTTCTGGTTTTAGTTGTTTGGTTTGGGTTTTTTGTTTGGTTTTTTTCATTATTTTTATTTTTTTCCAAGGACAGCAAAATGCCCCAGCCTTTTGGAGTTTTGAATTAGTGTTGTTAATGCTAAAAATTGGCTTCAGCAGCTGTCATTTTTAACTCTTTCATATTTTGTAATTGGTATTTTATCATTTAGAAGTGCTCATCTTTGATATGGGGGAGAAATATGCAATTTTGCAGATGGACAGTACCGCGGGGGGACAAATACTCTTTTCTGCCCCTGGTAAAAAATATTTAGGTGCAGCCACATTGCAGCATTTGCTCTTTACACACCCTCAGTGAAGCGGGTGCAGATGCCATGCTGCAAAAATCACAGCCCCCAACATAAAACCGCCAGACACCACCAACTCCGAATTTCCGAGAAGAGCCAGCGGCCATCCCCTTTTGACCCCGAGCTGGTTTGGAAGCCACAAGATGGCCGGGTGTTTTACTCGCTGCTCTTTCACCAACCGGCACGAATAATTCTGTGAACTTCACAGCCCTTATTACCGAGCACGGCCTAATAATGTCATCTCAGGAGGCAAGTAATTGCAGTAATTAAGAGGTTGCACAAGGTCACTTGAGGCAGGGCTGGGAATACAAGCTTTTGTCTCTCACCCTGCTGCTGCGCCCTACGAATACGCACGCCACAGCCCCATGCTGTCTGCAACCATCGGGCCCGACTCCCTTTCAAAACTGGGAATAACGGTCTGGAGCGATATCAGCAAAACTGGCTTTAAACCTCCTTTCCCCTTACCCTACCCAGAAAGCCTCCTGCTTTATAGAAATGGTTTCAAGCTGGTGCATTTTGTGGGAGGTGGGTTGGAAGTTTATTGAGGAGGAGGAAGGAAGAGCATAGGTGCAGGGTGAGAGGAGCTGATTGTCCCAAAGTGCTGTCCTTGCTTTAAAAAATGTTTTTTAAAGCAATGTTTTACATGAAAAATGCTTTATACTGCACAAAGTTTATAAGCTCTTTCCTATCAGGCCCATGGTACATACATACATATGGGAAACAGGCATCACGTTCCATGGACTTCATTCACAGAGGTTTTTCCTAATTTTTGATGGCTCAATTTTGCCCCTTTCAGGCTGTCTGAAGCGTGTGGCTGCTTGTCTGTCATCTGCGTGTGACTTCATTTATGGGAGAGCATGTTCTGCAGGGAGGAGGAACGATGGGGAGAGCGAACCCGCTGCCCAGCATCGCCTCTCGCCGTCTCTCTCCAGCTGATGGAGCAGATGAGAGATGCAGTGAGTTACATAAACGTAGGAACCAGAAACTTAATGAAATGTCTCTAAATGTGACAGCATTCATGAAAAGATTAATTACCAGGAGTAAAGGGGGAAGGATGCCAGGAATTGATAGGATTGGTACCAATACCAAAAGCCTGCTGTGCTAGTAGAGCCATAATATGCAGTCCTCATCTGTGGGCCTATTGTTTTTCTTACAGAAACAACAGGTTTCAGCCAATGATACAAAAGGGGCTACATTACAGTTTCTGCAGGAAAAACAACAACAGCCATTAGAAATAATTACCTTAAGACAAATCGGCAAGCAGAGTGTGGCACACACTAATATCCTCCCAAGCATGAGTCTCTGGGAAGAGAGGGACTGTTGCTGTATTTATCCCAGTGGTCGCGCGAATGAAGGGAGAGAATTAGAAAGAAGAAAGTGGGAGAGAGTGAGAAACAAAACGAGACAAGGACAGGAAGAGTGAGAGAAAGAAACGGCAGGTTTTCCCATCAGCGACCGGTCAGTGCTCTCTTCCCTGGCATGAACGTGTTAGAGGACATGGGCTGATGTCTCCTTACTTGCACTCTCCCTATGCAATTTCAGCAGAGAAAAGTGAATACGTATTCAGTTGGATTTTCTGGTTAGGCCCTCAATTTGCCAGGGAGTAATTAACTGTGAGGAAGGGCAGCAAAGCACCAAACCCAGAAACTCTCTTAAATGAGATCATTATTACTGTTCTCTACAAAAACCTGCCCTCTCCACTTCCCCCAGGGCAAAGGAGTCTATATTTTTAATTTGTTCTTGCCCATCTTCTCTCCTTGGCAGAATTGATGTATCTGACATATGAAATCACAAACTAACCCGTGGCAGGATAAAAATGAAAAAGCTCCATTTTGCAGTGGGATTAGACGAGCACATTTGACTAATGGCGATTTCCTGCTGCATTTTATGTTGACTGTGATTGTGCAAGAACTTTAAACTCAAATTTCAGATGACTGAAGACACTGAGAACATTGTATTAACTCCCAGTACAATGAGGTTTTACAGGATGCTGCCAAATATGTGCTTAGACAGCATTTCCCTCTGTATTTTGCGTTATTTGTATGTGTAAATGTATCATATATTTTTATATATACATGCCATTTTTCTTTGATTGGTATGTGTATGTGTACTGATCAGTGTTGTTTTAACTGTAATAATAGCATATAAAATACACATACAAAAAAGTATAATTTTATATGTACAAATGTAAATTACTGTGTAAACAAGGACTTCATCTATGTGGATGCGTGCATATGAATAGATCCTGGTCTAGCAGTCTCTGTAAAGACATCTGCCGCCATCCGTAATCGAGACTACTTTATGGAAGAGAAATACAGATAGATAACCAAACAACTGTCTGTTGAAAGGGACATATCTATAGCTATCTCGAACGAAAAATACACAACATTCTGTAACATCTACAGTGTTAATACATAACATATGGTGTCTGTTTCACATGCTAATAGTGACTTTTTAATTTGAAGTCAGCCCCAATGAACCTAAATCCGTGCTGTCTCCAGGATTAATTATGAGTACTAGACTGTGCTAGCAAGCCTCTCTTCTTGATAAGCTTTATAAACCAGGTTTGCACACAGGATAAAATAGCTCCTGAGAGCTGCCATATTTAACCTACACATGACCTGCTGGTACATCTTTTGGAGAAAGCAAGCAACTTGACAAGGTGCTTGGTTCTGTCGTCAGGGCATGGGCACTACCGGAGTGAAAAACACAGCGTTTATGGATGTTGACATTAATTACTGAGCCCTAGATACCTGTTTAGCATAACCCTTGGAAATGCTTTATTCAATATGCAAACGTTACATGAAAAGCAGGGAGACAGGTCCAAATGGAGTGCTGCGTCATGAGGTCCATGGCTCCCATGTTAACCAATATTCTTCTGCACCTGCATTGCTTCTGCTGCCCACAGCCCCACGTGTTTGGGAGCTCTTCCTGGTGATGCTTCTCTGGGCTGGCATGGGAGATGGAATCCTGAGGGACAGGAGAACACAAGTGACCGTCCGTGCGTCGGCCTGAAGCTCCATCTAGTAGAGATGCTTAGAGAAAAACGATAAAAACAAGGCAAGTCCTCCCCCTTATCACCTGTATTCCCTGCAGCGCTGAGCTTCCCGAGTCAGAGGCTGTATCTTTTTTTGCTAAAACAGCCCTGGCTGGTGCTCACTGCATGAATTTGTCTATGGCTTTCTCAACCTTCTTGTGCTTCAATTTCCCCAGAGGAGAGTACACAGCCAGCGAGTGCTCTCACTGGCCCAAGGTAATTTCATAGCAGTACAAAAGCCCTTAGTGTCACTTTAAATAGGTTTAGGTGCAAAGATCAGAGTCTATCCTAAGCACAGCTATAATGTTCTTCCTTGGAGAAAATGGCTTCTTGATGCCCATGAGGATCCTGCTGTGGTGAAGACATTAGAGCTAGTTTTCTCTAAAATACATGTGCTTGGATGCACAGGTGGCTTCAAGTTCATCTTCTCTTCCTTGACAAATAGACCCGCTTAAAGAATTGAAACTTTCTTTCTTTTTCTGATTCTCTTTTATTAACCTCAGGTTTTTAAATTACTGAAAAATATATTTAAAGTGGTTTTCAAGGTCACTGGAAAACTACATTTTTGAAGTGTCAGTAGAAAATAACCAACTTTTGAACCACAAAACCGGTGATATTTATTTTTGAACCTGCGAAACCGGTGATAAACCCAAGCTGTTTACATTAGTTTGAAATCTGTTTTCCTGGTTTCGGCCAGCCATGGCCCTTCTGCAGCTACTTTCCCTCCAGATAATTTGCCATTCCCACTGCAGCGTAAATTCTTCTCCAGACAGTAATGCGGTGGCTGCCAGCCCTGCCACCAAAATGGCCCCGTCTCACAAGCTAAGTCGGATCAGCCTGAGACAGGATTTTCTTGACACAAACTGTCTGTCAGGGCTGCAGAACCGGGGGAGCGGGGTTTCTGGGGGTGGCTTTCGCATCTGTGGTTTGGTACGAAGCTGTTACCCCCGGTCAGTGCCTGATGCCATAGTATTGCCTGCAATCATCTTCCAGAGAGACAGGAACGATCATTTCTAATAATTAACAATCCCAGAAGAGTTTTCGTGGGAACCGATGTGTTTATCTGTCATACCCTGGCTAAATTCCAGCAAGGACTACATGACATACTGCCTCTGTAATTGTATTTCACCCACCTAAATTCTCCTGCGATCTCAGTCACAAAGGACAGTCTTCGTTATTCCTTGTCTAACAGCTCTTGTATTGGGTTGCTGCGTTCAGAAATTGCCACTGAGCCAAAAACGTTTCAGTTGCAAGTGATCAGTATTGCAAATTCTTCCGATTTTATGATGAGTCTTAGGATTTTTTGTATTTTTCCTAAAGCCTCAGCTGTTGGAGTCATTATGAAGCACAAGGATCTCAGTTTTCATGTTTTTAAGTAAGTGGCTAGCCCTTGTAGTTGAAAACACGAGGCTTGTTTACCCTAGAGGCTGAGAAGCCAGATGGTGGATAAAGAAAATGCAACAATTTTGGGTTTTAATCTCATGATTTTTTAAGCCAATCTCATAATTTTGGGGAGCTGGACTTGCAGTTTGTGAATGTTTGCAGTTGGCAACACTGACTGATCATAATGTATCTCTTGTTTATCAAACAGGAGTGCCACAGAGCTTAATTAATTGCTGATTTCATTCATATTTGCCAAAAGCTTTGAAATCCTTGGATTCATTGAGCTCCTTTTACGACAAAACACAATTTCCAGTGTTAAATCTGCTCCGATCTGCTACTCTGGGAATCTTTCAGCAGCCAGCAGTTCAGTTTGACTGATAAAATGCATTTCTCTAGCATTCTGACTCTGGAAACATTGAAGGCCCCATTTCCTGGAGGCAGAATGACCCTACATGACCACAAGATCAATGGCGTCTTTCCAGTGGGCTCCTGGGGACAAAACTAGCCGATTATCTGAGTCATGTTGCACCCAGTTTTGGGGGGATCACCCACCAGCACCTAAGCGAGACAGGAACCCATGCAAGGGTCTTCCAGTGCCACTGGAAGCTAGGAGAATTCATGCTGGTTTGAGCAGCCAGCTCTCAGGCTGCTGAAGGTCTCTGCTGACCACGATTTGAACCAGTCTGCTCTATCCCGAAGGATATGCAGCATCACTGCGTGGCACCGCACACAAATAAAGGAGATCAACCCACGAATGTGCCATGAAGAGCTTGACTCCAGGCTTAACATCATCCCAAGCAACAGCTCAAGTCATCCTTTCATCTTATCCACCACTGGGCTGAAGGAGACATTAAGCACTTAGCAGAGCTGATTCAGTGGTGGGACGGCTGCTCTGCAACGAGACACCACCTGCCTGCCGTCCTGTTGCTACCCAAATGTAGGCTTGGCAGCCAGGTGGATATTTATAAGACAGAAAGTTGATACTACGTTGAAAATACGTGCATCAAATAAGTAGCTCCTTCTAACCCTTCACTAGACATCTTAGGAAAAGGCCAGGCTTTGCTCGGACTGGGTTTGTCTCCTCCCAGCGCCATTCGGGTGGCTGGGGCATGGAAAATGGTGTGTCATGCAGTAAAAATAAGGTGCCTCATGCCAGGCCTGGTGAGAATGTCTTTTAAGCCAAAATAATGCTGGGTCTTATTTACTTGACAGCTCCGACATTAATTTAAGACAGGCACAAATGAATCACCAGCCATGTTACAGTTGCCTCCTTGGAATCCCTCTGCTATAATCTCATAGTTTTTTCACCTAATTAATTTCCCCTTTCCTTGCACCAGTGTTTCATGAGTGTATCTTGTTTGGAGGAGATTAAGAGTCACACACTTCATTAGTAAGGTGTAAATTATCAGAGAGACCCTCTCCATCCACCTGCTTAATTGGGTTAATGAAGCGTCTCCGTGGGCCCTGGTAAGACAGCGCTGCTCTCTGCTCCCCGCAGGCGTTACCAGGGCTGTTTGGAAAATGGAGACCTTCAAGTTCCCACCTTTGTGCTTTTCGAGAGTTGCAGGCATTTAATTAAAAAAGAAAAAAAAAAAAGGGAAGACAAAAAGCTGAAGTTGACACAAATTGCAAGATAAAACGTTGCCGTCTGTAAAATTATAGCCATAAATATCACTCAAATCAGTCTATATCAGAACTTTCTTATGGCTAATTCCTAATTAATACTAACTCCTCATTTTTTCTCTACCTGAAAGACCCAGATTGCATTAATATAACACACACAGAAATGACATTAATGTGCAGTTAAAAGGGTTAAACTGGTAGGGAGGCCACAGCAAAGCAAAGGTAAAAATGGGGTGTGTGTTTGGTCTCCAGTCGTGCGATGTGGGGTGCAGACAGTTCTGGGCCAGAAACCAGCACCCTTCATCTCTGCACGTCCCCATCTCACCTCTGCTTGGTTTTTGGAGACTATTCTTGCAAGGCAGAGCGATAAAACTCATATCAGGCGCATATATTACAGCACATCCCCCGAACAGGAAATTTTAAGTTGATATTAGAGATTATTTGCACTGCAACTCTCAGCTCGGAAAGTCACGCTCTTCCGATCTGGTGCAGAACTACAGGGTGATGACTCATGAGCGCTGAGCACATCGGGGCGTGCACTGATGTCGCTTGTGGGGTGAGCTGGGCTTGGCACTGCTGAAAACTGAAGCTGATGCTGAGCGAGGCCAAGGCATCATCTTTAAATATAATTGCAGGCTCGTCCTCATGAGCAAGTCGTTGAACTCAGACTCGTGCAGGCAGAAACAAATCCATCAGCAGTCCCGAGCCTCAACCGAATGGACAATTTGTGCACGGAAAATGAGGAGAAAGTCTGTGGGTAAATTATTTGTCACAAATTATTCGCCCGGCTCTACCTGACAGAGCAGCGTTCTGCGTTTGATCTCTGTGAGCGACTGTCGCGGGAATCAAAGGGAGTTTTGTCAGGGGATTAAGTGCAGAAGATGTCGTCGAGAACTACATTAAAGATAAGAAATCCAGAGTGTGGCCCAAAGTGCCTAATCCTAGCACAACTAGTGAATTATTAAGTTGGTCATTTGACAGAAGGAGGAAAAAAAAATCCAACTGTTTTTGAGACTGCCTAAAAAGAGGTTTCTATTAAAATACAGCAGTTGCATAATGAGAAAAGCAACATGCGGTTCCAGCATGAGAGCTGGGCTCTTGCGCCAGTCGCTGCAGCTATGGAGCGGTGACACAAAACCAGCAGCTTCCAAGGGCTGCCCATTTTCCCAGGTGTAGGATTTGAATCGCCAGCTCTGACTGCCAGGGGGAAAGCACAGTTTTAAGGTATCAGCAGTAGCTCGCTTTCGCAGCCTTGAAAGTGCCTGGGGCACCTGGATGATCCCAAACTGATCCCACAGGAGGTCCATCCTACCTGTAGTGTCTCTGTGCCTTGTTGGTAAGACAGGGACGATGAGATTTCCCTTTCTGCCAGGAGCACGTAGCTGTTTTACAACTTCTCTGCTGGTGCCATGTTGCCCGAGGGAGTCAGAGCTGGTATAGCAATATACATTACCAAAGTGCTATTGGGAAATGAAAAGAGACACGGGATGGGGCAACCCGTGTCAGCCTCCGTGGTGGCTTGGAGACGTAGGAAGGAGGAGTTTGGAAGCAGCCTTGGGAACACCCCGTTGGAACAGCCACTGCAGCAGTGTCGCTGGAAATCAGTCACTTCATTAAAAACTGCTCCATTTCCCCAAACGTGATCTCCTGTCTTGTTCCTACCCAGCACAGAGCAAAAGAAACGGGATGGGTGCCACCACTCAGTGTGAGCCATGGCAAGCACAGGATAATGACAGATAGGAGAGCATTCCGCAATTAAAGAAGAAAGCAAACAGGCAGGTCTCAGACCAGTGGAAATGCTGGATCTCTAGACAAAGAACCTCCTACAAGCATGGGAGCATCTGCATAGGCAGCTGACCATGGGGATGAATATGAGAAAATCGAAATCTTGACAGTCTCATGGAGAAAAGGGAAGAGGAGTGAGTGAAACACCATCTCCAGGAATCCTGCCAGGGATCCCGGAGCAGCTGATAAAGGTATTTGATGAGCTTCAGGAACCCCAGAAGAGTGAGATACCGTTTGTTACACAAAATCAAGAGGAAGGGAGGCAAGAGGTACTTGCATTACAGAGGTGGGAACCCTGGCATCGTAATGTTGCCTTGCAGACACCACTGAGTCCCTGATTAGGGACAGGCTCACCTGTGAGACATGACCAGGGTGCGGGTGCCGAGCAGCAGAACCAACCCAAAGCAAGGTCTCCAAATATGGAGGGCAGCAGCAGGGTCCCATGTATGACACAGAGGGCAGAAAGCAAAAACGCTCCAGAGGAGTGATGGGGAACAGAGTCACTTAATGCCTCAACGCCACCACTACTGAAGAGGCAAAAGTCTGTAAGACACACTGCAACTCCAATGTACAACAGGCACCAAGACCATCTCTGCTGTCCTTGGGCCAGGGCAGCGCAATGGCAATCCCTGGGACACCCTCACAATTGTCCCAAAGGACTTCCAGACACCATGAAGGATCGTTAGGACATATTTGGTGTGGAATAGAGGTGGGTCCAAGAGGACAATTCTCAACTGCAGCAGCTGCCAAAGGAGCTGGCTGGAGGTCGAGGCCCACGGATGTCCGTGATAGGGGACACACTATGAGATTGCTCAAAGGGACTTCAGAGCTTCATAAAAGAGAACGGAGCAAAAGACCATCTGGCCCTACCACTGCATACAACTGGCCCTTAGTCGTAAGACCTTATCCTCCAAATCAAGCCAGTGATCAACTTTAAGTCATCCCTGTTTCTGCTAGATGTATTTCTGTGTTGTGGACACAAAGCAGGTGAGACCAGTGCTCAAGGGAGCTGGGACAAGCAATCCCTCACTCCACTGGAGATCTGGCCTCACGCAGGAGGTGACAGTGATCCCTCAGGCTCCCTTTCAGTCACAGACACAAGTTGCAACAAAGGACAGATGGGAAAAAACTCTCCTCCGTGAGCACAGTTACACCCTTGGGCAGAAACCAGAGAAGCTAACAGGAAAGAGGATGGAGACATCCTTGGAGATACTCCAAATTTGACTAAAGCAACATGATTTAACTTTGAAGTTAGCTCCACATTGAGCAGAATCTAGGACTGGAGACCTTCAGAGGTCCCTTCAAACTTGAATTGTTCTATGACTTTTCTGTTCTATGACTATCCAGTTTATGCAGAATGTTGTCTAACAAGAAGCAGCCAACGTGAATTTGTCAAGAACAAATCTACCCAGAGCAGGGAGCAACTGCAATTGGAGCAACCGAATGGAGCAACCAGTGCTGGGCTGCTCCATCCCAGGGGAGAGGTTACTGATCCTCACCATTCCCTTTGTCCTTCCCTGCAGCTTCCCATCCCCTCAGAGAGCTGCTGGCACAGCTCCACATGCAGTCAATCTCTAAACTAACAGAGTCACCCAGGCTACTAAAATGCCTCTGTTAAAAGGCATGCATGTGGAGGGGGCATAAGTCTTGATCAGGCAGCACCTCGAGGAGGATGCATGACGGCTGCCAACCTGTGAAAACACACATGGGAGACACTGGAAAGGGGGAGGTGGGGAAGGATGCCGTGACCCTGTTTGTCGAAGCAAAGCGATGAAGAGATCTGCTGAAAGGTGAAGCAGCTTGGGTTTGTTTGCTGACACCTCACTGCTTGGATACTCAAACCTTGCAATCCTTTGCCACCCTTTGGCAATAGCACAGTCGTGTCTGCCTTGCGTCCCTCTCCTTTATCTCTATTTTGTAATGCAACTAACAAGAAACTCTTTCAAAACAATGGCACACTCATGCCTGTCCTTGCTGAAAGCAAATGATTAACAGCTAAGCTCAACTTCCCACCGATCATCACTCTATACCTGAAGATTTTCTTTGGTGAAAGTTGTGGTGGAGCGTGTATCCTGCTTGGGTTCATGTAACCGGGGAGGACTGAACTGCCGTCCTTGCCTCTCTTCTGGGTTGCACTGCTTCCAAATCCATCAGCTGCTATCGCCATGGTAGCACTTGAGCCAGGAATATGGAGTATCAGAAAAGTCCCTCTCTTCCAACACTGAACAAGTAACTGAAATGGAAAATGACCCCTAAAAGACCTTTAGATCCCTTCCCAGCCCTCTGGTTTCTCCTTATGGATGAAAATAAAACAGTTTGTGTTTATCTTGCCTCATCCTGTCCTGATGACATCTGGAAGAGTCTTCCAGCCATCACGGGTAGTGGGGGTACGCACTGGCCACCTCCGCTGGGACGCAATCAGGAAGGAGAGATGTGCCATAAACAGCAGCAGTCTGCACCCGTTTTGTGTTTTAACGGGTTCAAGAGTCGGTGTTAGCATATGCTAACCACTCTTTGCAGGGTGATCATTATGCAAATGCCTACAGTAAACAGGTAGGAAATTAGATCTAATCAGGACAACCCCCTCCCTCCCCTCTCCTGACACAGGGAAGTTGACTCGATCGCATTGCTCGCGGTAAATACCAAGAGAAGGCTGAATTCCAGCCTCAAACCTCAGTTTTTCATTTGTCCTTTTGTTCTCCTGTGTTGGGTTTCTTGCATAAGTCACTGGAAACCTAAGGGCAGCCTTGTGATTGCTTTAATTTTAAAGCTCCCGGAACAGGCTGGTATGGCTGGAGCTAGAATTAATACCGCTTGTGGATTTCTGTGATTTGAAGGCAAATCAAAAATAAGCACGTCATGCCTGGTCTCCATGAGTAATTTAACTCTGTATAATATCTAATCGCTGCCTATTAAACTGCAGAGTGAGTAAAGAGGCTGTCTGGTAATACTGGTGGGACGTTTACGGTCACAGATTCCCAGTATGAGCCCATGAGCATCACTGGTTGCTCTGATTATCAGGACACCTACACCTCTTGGGTGCTGCCAGGGAGGAGGGGGTGGTCACGCAGCTGACTTCTGTCTCGCACTCCCTCTCCCCATGCAGCTCAGCCCATCTCCTGCATTTGCAACACCTTGGCTCCTCGGAGCCCAAGTGCCAGACACAACTGGTCGATTTGGCCCATTCAGAGGCTGTGCCTGGCATGGGAACGCCAGCCTTGCGGCTCATCACATCATATGTGTGGTGTCACACAATTGGGTTGGGACAAGGCCCCTTGTTTGACCCTGCTGCCTTGTCCCCAGCCCAGCAAGCATGACGCCCATGGCCAAAGTCTCTTCAGGCTCCCTTGCCAGGCACTTTATCATTCTGACACCAAAACTGCTCACAAACATAGCACAGACAGAGCTAATCCTGAGGCAAATGCAGACCGCAGAGCAAACTGCTTCTGCCCCTACCATCAGTGGTCCTCCATGCCCTGCCTGCCCCATCCAGTAAGCATTGCCCTTTTCCCTGGGTCCTCTCTGCTTGTCCTCTTCCCAGCTGGGCTAAGGATGCCCTCTACAAGGCTCAGGTCCTGGGTTTAGCAAAACTCAGCCTCACAGATGCCTTCAAAAGGACCAGACATCATCTTGCAGCAGATATTAAAGGCTGTGACCAAGTAATAACAACTGTTTGCTGCGGTATCTATGCAAAGATTGAGGCAATTAAGGTATCACAGGCAGCAGCATAAAAGCCACATAAGGTGACTTCTCAGCCATGATGATGGTCCTCCATTGTACATAGGCCCCAGGACATCTGTGTGAGAAATGGGTGCTGCAGGGTCACCCTGGTGAGGAGGGACCTGCATGTCCCTTGGCACCCCAGGGTGCTACTCGATTGTCTTTTTGCCTTTGGTTATTGCAGTCTGAGCCGATGGTATGGTGGTGGGGGAAGCCTCAATAGGCCCTCACTTGCCAGTGATGCCATCAAAGTAGAAAATGAAGTGGCAGAGACTAGGATTTTCTCTGGGAAATTGGACATATAGGGACTGTTTTAATAGGGTTGCATCAATACAAGTAATTAAATACATGTAGTGAGGCTCTAATTTTGGTCTCAGTTACATAGGGACCAGTGTGATACCACAGGGTGACCTCTGCATCTGCACAGTACTTCCCACCAAACTCCAAATAGCTCCAGCACGCTGTTTATTACTGATTTTCAATCGATCTGCCACCATCCCTTCCGATTTCACAGACTTGCAGCAGACCCAGGTGACCCATTTGAGCATTGGCACCCCGCAAAATGCTGAAGGCACTCCCCCAAAGCACAGGGAAAGAGGTTCATATCTCTCTGCAGTGACCCCTTCTGCAGTCACCTCTCTCGGCGTTGATATGGGAGGCCAGGAGGCAGGAATGAGCTTTGGCAGCCTTTCGCAGCTTAATTCGCCCCTGGCAGTACCTGCCAAAGGAGGCGGATAGTTTGCACACCTGGAGAGGTTGGCACTGTGTCCCAGGTCCCAGGGGAGAGGGAGGCCAGTGGTGCAGCAAGGCTGACCCAAACTGCTCCAGGAAATCCTTGCAAGACATTTCCCAAGGCTGAGTTACCTTAGGGATCCCTGCGTTGCTTTTCCATTGGGATGGTGGCCTTGTTCCACTGCAGATGGCCTCTTCCATGCACATGGGAAAGGCCAGGCAGTGGTGGCATGCTGTGCTTCTGCCACACTTTTCTTGGATGAGCCTTCAACCTGGGGCTCCTTCAGCCTGGAGGTCCTACCATAACACAAATCTCAGCAGGACAGGCCACCCCTTCCACTGGTACCCTGATCTCTGGTGCCCATCTCTCAGCTCTCTGCTACACCCTCTGTGTTTGATTTGCCGTGTCCAAAGATTGTCCAAAAGCAATTTTTCCCAGGAACCAACTGGTGAGTACTCCATCCTCTAAGAAAGTCCTGCACATAGCCCTGAAACAACGGAGTAACCTGGATGGTTTCAGTAAAGGATGTGCCATATTTGTATTTTAAGTAATTATGGGCAGGAGTGAACACCTACTGCATATCTTTTAGAAAGGCACACAGTTATTTGACTGTAGTACTTCAAAAATCCCGCAGCTCTTCCATGTCCTAAGGCAATTTGTTTCAGCTGATAACTTACTTGTCTCTGATGTCCACTTTGGGTTAATCTTCCTTTAACCTGGCAGCCTGGGTGCTATTGCCAGATGGATAAACACACGCTTTTGTCTTCCATGTAATGCTCCGTACTCACCAAATATACTTCTATATCATATATACATATATCTATATCTTCTCGACCTTCTCTTGGATAACTCCATATATTGACAGGACCTCCCCAGGTACCCTCTCCCAGGCAGGTTCCCCACTCCTTGAGATGCTTTCATGGCTCTTCCTCAACCCTTCCTAATTTTCCACTTTCCTTTTCAAGGCCTGGCCCTGAGACCGGACAACAACATTTCAGCAGAGGTCTCCGCTCCTACCTGATTTGGGTATTTCCAGGGTTTCACTGACAATATCCCTGCCCTCATCCCCTCACTGACCCAGGGCTGAAGCAATAGCGGCTCTGGCAGAAATATTGCATCTGTCATTACCAGCATCCACATGAGAATAAATATCAGGGTCCCTACCTGTGAGCACATGAGGGGAGGCAGGGGGAGAGCCAGCTCCTCCTTGAAAACAGAAAACAACAGAAACACGGTCTGGTTTATCCAGCAATTAACTCCGTGGGGATTGCTGTAAGGAGGTCTCTGGTCTCGCAGAGGCACCTCCTTTCCTCTTGGTCTCCTTTTAATGATGCTACCTTGGC
Source organism: Rissa tridactyla (assembly GCF_028500815.1). Taxonomy (NCBI): domain Eukaryota; kingdom Metazoa; phylum Chordata; class Aves; order Charadriiformes; family Laridae; genus Rissa; species Rissa tridactyla. The sequence goes on from NC_071469.1 coordinate 53,240,360, forward strand.
CTTCCAAATTTAATTACCAAGTAATTACACATCATGTGCAGTGGCTTGGTCCTGGCAAAGGCTGAGTGTCACCAGGAGGTATCTGAGACCAAGTGTTTTTTCTGTGCACTGAAGGGGAGTCCCCACCGCTCTCTCCAACTCTGCATCCCTAATGGGGAAAACCCAAAACTGGGGTCAAGCCCCAGGATGGCACAGTGTGTGACCACACACAGGGGGACATCACTGTCACAGGTCATCCTTTGTTCCCCAGACCACATGATGCTGTTCCCAAATCTGTTTAAATGAAGAATGGGGAAGGGACCATGCCAAAGAAGATGCTTTCTTTTTGGCACATCCCACACTAAGAAGTATTTGCCGATAAGCTGATAATCAGGTGGCCTGGCCACCCCCGGTACGTTAGACCTTGCTGCTTAGAGAATATTTGATCATACGTGTCTCCATTAGGAGTTTGTAATCCGCTATCGCAGCATTTGAGAGCCATTTGAGTATAAGGAGATTTTTATTAATGGTTCATGAGCCTAAAAGTCAAAATTGACTCTCAGAGCAGATTTTAACAGCTTGTGCGGCATTTATATATTTATCTGTCTCTTCACTCACCTCTTCTCCCGACTGCCATCACCTCCCTCTGCTCTGCCCCAGCGCTGAGGTGCAGCACCAATAACAGCAGCAGGGAGACACTGGGCAGCGTCAGCAGCTGGATCTGTCGAATGGCATTTCTCCTTCCCTTCTGTCTTTTCCTTTCCTTTCCTTTCCTTTCCTTTCCTTTCCTTTCCTTTCCTTTCCTTTCCTTTCCTTTCCTTTCCTTTCCTTGCCTTGCCTTGCCTTGCCTTGCCTTGCCTTCCCTTCCCTTCCCTTCCCTTCCCTTCCCTTCCCTTCCCTTCCCTTCCCTTCCCTTCCCTTCCCTTCCCTTCCTTTTCCCTATTCTTTCAAATCCTTCCCTTCCCTTCCCTTCCCCCACCAGGGTTCTCCCCCTTCACCCCAGCACTGGCACAGCCGCTTCCACCCACAGGCACTGGTGCTATAGGCACCGCCATATCATATCCACCTGCGCCATATGCATTGCTGTACGTGAGTGTATACCCATGCACTGACACGTGCATTCATGCAATAGGTGTTTATGATAAGCATCAACACCTGCATTTATGCCGTACACATTGGTGCCATGTATAGGTAAGCGCTGATGTGCGCATTTATGATACATACATTCATAGGTGTGCATTTACATATGCATTTCTATGCTATATCCACGCGTATGCGTTGATACGAGCATTCATGCTATATGCAGCTATAGATACGCAGGATGCTGCTCTGTGGTGTATATGTGGGGTGGGTGTCTATGGGGAGGAGGGGTGTGTGGAGGCTCTGAGCCCTCCCTGCAGGGCTGGGAGAGGGGAGCAGAGGTGTCCCCTCCCCAGGTGACGGTCCCCAGCATGGGCTGGGGGTGAGGGAGTCCACGGCACCCCTCCCAGAACCATGGGGAGCTGCCTTCTGTGGTTTGCCTCCCACCCCCCTGAGCCTGCATGGACCCAGGGAGGGGACCTGTCTTCCCCTGCTCTTTGGGAAATGGGGGACACAGGGTGGGGGGCTCCTCTAGTGTCCCCTTTCATACCCCAAAACCAGACGGGGTCCAGGACCCAAACCAAGCCCCTCCAAACTCACCCCACCAGCCCTACACCTGCCACTCCAGAAACCCCAGTGAAAGCGAGTGTCGGGGCTTTGGGGGTGCCCCCCCCCCAGCACCAGGTGGGGAAGTTCTGCTGTGAATCCCTAAATCCGGCTTTTTTTTTTTTTTCCAGTAATTCTCCCCCGTCTCCTTGGAAACTGGCAGTGCTCCCCAGCCCTGGGCTGCTCCTGGCGATGGAGTCACCCCAAAACCTGCCCGTGCTTTGGGGCTCCCTGGGCTTGGCTCAGCCTGGGGTGGGAGCAGAGCTGCCCCCAGTGGGGGCTGCTTACTGGGGAGAGACTGGGCACTGTGGGCTGGCAAGGAGTGGCCAGGGAATGGGAATGGGCAGGGAGTGGGCAGGGAACTGGCAGGGAGCAGACAGGGGACAACAAGGAGGATGGGGCAAGGAGCAGGCAGGGAGCAGGCAGGGAGCAGGCAGCCTGTGGGCAGGGTGCAGGCAGGCGAACAGACAGGGAATTGGGCAGGGAATTGGACAGGGAAGCGAGCCAGGAGCAGGAGGGGATGAGACAAGGAGGAGCAGGCAGCGAGCAGGCAGAAGAGATGGAGCCGGCATTTGAGGCAGCTCAACTGTGGTTGGGGGTCAAGACTTCCCTCCTGGTTTTCTGCTTTTTCAATTTTTTGGGTTGATTTTGTTTTTGTTTTTTCCCCTCTGGTGGGAAACGTCACCCTGCAGAACAGGGAGAGGACTCACTTATATGTGTATTTTTGGGAGGTGAAGGGACGGCTCAAACAAAATGCCCTTCTAATCAGCTCTTTGCCCCTAAATCCAGCTTTCCAACACTAAATCGATGGTCCTCCCAACTTTTCTCCTGATTTTATTGGATCCAGAATTGCCTCCCACAGCCTGAGTTCAGTGGAAACAAATTCAGCTGGAAGACCTAAAACGTTAAAAATGAAAAAGGAGTTAAAATGCTCTTTATATAATATTCTGTGTTTGCCAGCTCACCTTGGGATTTTGCCCTTTGCCCACGCGAGTGTCCATTTAAATTAAAATCAGAAACAACCAGGTAGAGAAAAATGTGGGAAGTGCAAAAAACCAGGGAAAATTCAGAGAAATTCCTGCCATGAATTGGCTTTTTCTGATAAAAATGAGCTGTAGCCGGAGGAGCTCGTCCCTAACAGGCGGGGAAATACTCAGGAAAGAAAAGTAAAAGATAAGATGGGAAAAGCAAAATGGGAAGAAAGGCTTAAAAAAAATAAAATAATTAAAAGCCCAGGAAACAAAGAGCTTTTCCAGGCAGGTGGGATGCTGCACCCCAAGTTCAACGAGGACTTGCTTTTACTGAGTGTATGTTGCTTGAATAGGGTTTTTTCGGGGAGTAAACTTTGTTGTTTTGAACCAAATCCGTGGAGAAATGAAACTTTCGGCGAGGAGCTGGTGGTGAGGACGTGACTGAGCCACCCCCGGCAGCCCCAGCCTCCGCACTGCCTTGTGCTTCCTAAGCCCTCCCCGCACACCCTGCCATTAATAATTGAAAAAAAAAAAAAAAGAATAAATGAGAAAAATCACCGACCGACAAGCGCTAACACCGAGCAACGTAAAAACTCGCCTTGGTTCGGGGTTTATTGTAGAGGCTGGTCTCTGCTGGCGGTGGCGGGGGCCGTGAGTGCCGCAGTGGGATTGCCGTTGCCCGCAGAAGGGGGACAGCCCATTTGGGATGCGGAGATGGGAAGCCAAGGGATGGCCGGAGAGGCACCGCCGCAGCCTTTCTGCTTCCCAGTGCTGGGGACCACGGTGGCCACGCGCCTGTGGCCCCTGGTGGCCCACGGGGAGGAGGGGGCTGGTGACAAACCACGGGGGATAGCCGGTGACAGGGAGCAGGACGATGGTGGGTGCTTTTTTTCAGCCTCTCTCTCTTTCCAGAGGTCCTTTTTTTTGCTGCTTTAAATCCAAACCTGCGTTAAATCAGCACGGGAAGGAGAAAGGGAGAGAGAGGGAGAAGGACAGAGAAAGAGCCACTGGGAGCAGGGATGCTTGGGAAGGGCCCGATCCTGTATCACAGGGCGCTGTGTCTTCAACTCACGGAACTGTAGCTTAAAAACTTGTCCCCCCCACCTCCTTCCCCAGCACCTCCGCTCAGATGGTCCTGCCTGATGGTTCCCAGGTCCCCCTTTTTCCTCCCTGGATCAGCCTGGAAAGTTTAGGGATCTCCCCAAAAGCCACTGGGGACCGGCACCTCCCGGAAGGGCACAGAGCCAAGGCTTCCGTCCCTCCCCACAACGAGATTTAGGAAAGCTTAGAGGTGGGGAGGTCACATTAGCCAAGCTCTGTTTGTAATGAGCGAGGGTTTTTTTGCTTTAAAAAATAAAAATAAAAACCAAATAAAATAATCCCCCCTTCGCTTTCCTTCCTTCACCTCGGGGAGCCGCCGGCAAACCCCCCTTTGTCTCGGCGCTACAGACGCAGCCGGACCTTCCTGGTCCCGCGCCTAGCTCCAGCCGGGAAACCCCTGCGGCAGACGGCATCGCCCCGCGCCGTCACTCGCTGGATGCGATTAAAATGGAAGACAACCATCAAGTGTGCTAGAACCATTTTAATATAATTATACATATCTGCCAAATCCAGGAAAAAAAAAAAAAGGTTTATGCATATATATTTTTTTTTTCTTTTTTTTTTTTTTCAGTTAACATCTGCAAGCATAAACGACAACGAATTTCTCGGTTTAAATTCATCCAGGTCAGAGCAACTGCCCAAAGTCCTGTTGGATTTGAGGGTTACCGCCAGCGTGGCCGGCCGTAAGTGAGCTCCAGAGGAGTTTCATGTCCTCAGGTGGGGTTTATTCGGTCTTTTCTCTTTCATTCAGAGACAGTTTATTGTAAAAAGTTTCAGTGCAGCTCACCTTGGGTGAAAGGCGATTGTGTTTTTTTGTGTTTTTCTTTTTTCTTTTTTTTCAATATATATTTTTTTATTATTATTTTTTAAAAGGTGATAATAGGTAACTCAGTTGCTCTGAATTTCACTTATAATTATAACCTATTTAAATCACAGCCGAACTCCCGCTGGTGCAGAGTTCGTAGTTGCATACAATACAGGAGATCACAGTTTTGAAGTCTAGCACAGATTAAAAACCACAGATGTACCATTTATATAAGACACACACTGATTGTCTCTTAAAAACTACATATTGACTCCTTATGAACATTATCTTTTTTTTTTTTTTTTCTTAATCTTTAAATAAAGTAGTGCAGCTAGGACAATCAGTCACACAACCCACACAGCCCTGAACCGAGTTCTCCGGGTGCCAACTTGAGCAAGCTGGGCGTCAAACAGTTGGATGAGCTCGAGAGAGAGAGAAAGAAAGAGGGAGGGAGGGAGAAAAAGAGGGAGAAAAAGAGAGAGATGCTGTCCATTCCGAATATTTTAACCGAGGGTTGGCTAACACATTGGAAACCTCTGGGTGAAGGATCTTTCCACGCACACACAAAAAAAAGAAATAAAAACCTAGACTTTTTTTTTTTTGGACTTTTTTTTTTTTTTTTAAAACTGGCCTGTAGGGTGGGACGATCTCCCACCTCTTCCAAACAAAGAAACCCAACAATTGCCTAAAACTAGAAAGAACACAGATGGGTCTGTCTGTTTTCTGCTCACTAGATGATCTGTCCGTTTAAGGCCTTCCTCCTCCATTTTTTCCTCTTTTATTATTCCTTTTCCAGAGCGTCTGAGCAGGAGATGAGTCCGAACGGGATCACACCAACACTGTCCTCCCCCTCTTGTCGCTGTTGGTTTTTTATTTTTTTTGTTCGTTTGTTTTGTCCGTTGAGTTATTTTTCTCTTTAATTTAACCAAGACCTGACTAAAACTGGAGCGTTACACACCAGCCTGTTCCTTCTCATCGCGGTTTCTCTTGTTACCACAAAGGTTCTTCACAAAACCTGGAACTTCCATGATGACGTCTGGTCCTTATAATCCAAGCAGTCAGCATTGAAGTTTAACTTCCAGGAGGCGGTTTGGTCTTTATAATCCAAGCAATCGGTGGTGGAGTTAAAGCCCAAACTGGAGGCTCCATAACCCTGGGTGGAGAGGGAGGCCGGAGACTGGTTGAGGTGGCTGGTGACCGCGTTGGCACCCATGGGACTCAGGGTGGCCCCTGGGCCGGGAAGCTGGTGGTGCATAGGGGTCAAGTAAGATCCACAGTCCATCCCTCCGAAATAGGAGGTCGAGCCAGCATATCCTTGGCTGTAGCCTGATGCCTGGGTGTAGGTCATGGGGTAGGATCTCTGCATGCAGGAGGAAGAGGTGGACAAGGGATCGGAGAGCGGGGAGATGGACGCTGGGCTCCAGATGGAGACAGGGGCGCTGCTGCTGGAAATGGTGGGGACGGAGGTGCTGGAGGGGGGAGTGAACTGCCCGCTGGTCCCACTCTCCGAACTCACTTCCCGGGCTGGCGAATTCTTCTTTTTTGCTGGCCGCACCTTGTTCTGGCCCCCGTTCTGCTGCTGCTGCTGCTGCTGCCGGCACTTGGCTCGGCGGTTTTTAAACCATACCTGGAGACGGAGAGCCGGGGAGGGAGAGAGGAAAAAAAAATCCTGGGGTTAGGGATGCACGAGCAAACCCAAGGCGGGGAAAAGAGCCGGTGGTGGTGGGGACTTCGCTGGGGAGGGGGCACTCAAAGCGCTCCCCGGCAAGTGGAGGGTTGCAGGCTGCTGCAAAGAAAAGCTCCGGGGCTCCCCCTCCCTGAGATCATTAGCAGTAATAACAAGTGGAAATGGGCAAATCAAACTGCTTAATAAGGTCACTTTTGGGGGGAAAACGCAGGGGTGCACTCCCTATTTGCTGTTTGCCAGCCGGAGACCCCCAGGAATCATCATTTAAGGCCTATTGAAGTCAAGCCCTTAATTAGAAACAATAGAGCATCAGAAAGGGAGGGAACAATTAGGGAAACAGAGGCAGGGGTTGGGGAGGAGGGGGGTAAAGATGTCTCATTTACCAGCCAAATAGACCCTCTGCTCTCCCCACCAGCCAGGCCCATCTCCCCCGCTTTTAGTGGGGACCAAGGGGGCTGGGTCTGGGGAGGAGGGGGTGCTGGGGAGGTTTCAAGGGGGGCGATCCCGGTCCCTGGTGGCCACGCTCTGCTGGGGCACAGCACCAGGCAGCTTTGGGAAGCCTGGCAGGGAGGAAAGCCGGAGGGACGGCTTTGGAGATGTCCTGTGCCAGGAGCAGGGGTGTCCTGGATCCGTGCTGGGGGAGCAGCACAGGCCCCCCAGGCCCACCCTCCTGCCAGCAGCACCTCCAAAATGCTGTCTGGATTGGGTTCCTGCAGGCTGCTTGTGGAGGAGACACAGCCCAGCCCCAGGAGAGGCGTCCCCTCCGCCAGTCTCTTCTCGCTTATCAAAGTCCCTTCAAAGGGAGAGGGAAGCCCCCAGCCTGTACTAGTGTGAAAGGGGATCCCAGTCTGGCCTTGCTCCAGGGATGCGGGGATCCCTGGGGAAGGGGGGGCGGGATACTTTACAGCTTCCACAGGGACCCCAAACGCCTGCAGGACGGGCTGGGATTTGGCACCCAGGGCACGGCACAATGCAGAGCCTGGGGATGCTGGGGAGCCCTCCCCGGCTCAGAAAGGCCGAGGGGGCTGGGGAGGGCTGCGGGCGGCTCAGGAGCCGGGATCTGGGAGCTGCACCAACGCCGCCAGTGCACAGGGAGGAAGAAGAGGGCAAGCTCTAACCCTGGGGAGGCAAATTGCCGCTCCATCCCCCCCTGCACCCTCACCCATCCATGAGCCTCCTTCACCCCACAGGGACTTTATTTCGCTCCAGGACCAACCCCATCCCCTAAAACCAGCCCCAGCTAGGACTGAGGTGGGGGACAGGCAGGGGATCTCCGCCCCCCCCCCCCCCCGCCCCCGCTTCCTACCTGCACTCTGGACTCGGGCAGGTTGATTTTCAGCGCCACCTCCTCCCGCATGAAGATGTCGGGGTATCGGGTCTTGGCAAAAAGGGCCTCCAGCACATCCAGCTGTGCCCGGGTGAAGGTCGTGCGCTCCCGCCGCTGCTTTCGGGGGGTGGCTGCGAAAGGAGACAGAGGCCCTGGCTGTCATTCAGCAGCCCCTCAAATCCCCTGTGTCCCCTCCATCCCCAACCCCAGGGGGGCACCCCCATTCCCTTCTCCTCTCCTGGGCGACCCGCACCCCAATTCTCAGCCGCCATCAGCAATCCCACCCCCTCCCCATCTCCCCTGGATGGGTCTGGAGCATCTGCCCCTCAGCCTCCAGCAGGAATGATGTACTTTAAAAGGTAGAATGTACTTTTTAAAGGGTAAAGTATGTTCTAGAAGGTCTTTGCAGACCCTTCCCCGGATAAAAAGTTGAGGGTGAGGAGGAAGGGAAGAAAGGGGGGGGGGCCCACGCCCCTCCACCATCACGGTCCCTGGGCACGTTGTACCTCCAAAAGTCTCCAAGAGCCCGGCGGCTTCGCCTCCGTGGGGCGAAAAGTGGGGGGAGAGAGAGCGCGGGGAGGGGGAAAGGGAAGAAAAACGTGGCTTACCGGGATAACCGACGGACGGATGCAACAAATCCATGCCCGAGGTTGTGAGACTCAGGCCATTGACTGCGTAAGGTGGTTGCTTAAGATAAGACATCATGCTAAAGTTGTGGCGGGGAGGAGAGTTGGCCGAAATCCGGGCGAGGGGGAGCCGCCCGAGCGCCCTGCCTGCCCCGGGCGGTGCCTGGGGGTGCCGTCGGGCGGGGGGGGCCGCCAGGTGCCTGTGGAGGAGACAGAGGAGGGAGGGAAGGGGGGAGGGGGGTCAGGCCGCTGCCCCCCCCTTCAGCTTTTATCCCCGCTGCCTTCCCCCGTCAAATCCTCCAGCTCGTAAAGCCGGACCCCAGCCGGATTTGGGAGCGGGGAGAGACTGACTAGATAAACGCATCTCTCCCAAAAAAGGGGCGAGGAGAGAAGGGGAGGGGAAGGGGGGGGGTTGGGGGGGAACATCCCAGCCAGTAATTACTGCCCGAACAAAACCCCCCCATGCCTTCAACTGCCCGCATTGTACGGCAGCCCGGGGCATTTGCATAGGATTCCCGGCCGGGCACCGGCTAATTGTCTCAAGCAAAACTTGATTGGGGCCATTGGCAGACACAAAGAACCCCTCGGCTAAATAAATAATGCAGATAACAAAGCCCAAGGGTGAAAAACAAAGAAACAATTCAAGAAACCTATCTCTCCCCTAGTCTCTTGCAAGGACTTTAATTATCCCAGGTTTGGGCAACATTCAAACCTTCCCACCCCCTCTCTTTCCCCTTCCCACCCCCCTCCCCCGACGTTGCTGCATTTCAGAGCTCAAATGCCCGCTCGGGAAGAGACAAACTTTTCTGCTCTACCGCCATCACTCCACGTCTGCAGTAATTTCCACCGGCCATTTGCACCTAATTAGTACGGCGGGTAATTAGATTTGGAGGCAAGTAACAGATTTATTAGGCTTTCAAGAAACTCTTGATGACGGAGCTGAAGCTAAACAAACACCTCGGTGGGGAGCGGCCCCGGGACGGCCCCGGCGGGTGGGCGAGCGAGTGGGCGAGCGGCTCCCCCGGCCCCGGCTCCCCCGGGGGCTCCGCTCGCTGCCCCGGTGGGGCCGGGCGCTTGGCAGCGGGAGGCGAGGGGAGGCGGGGGGGAACCCAAACACACCCTCCGCCAAAAAATGGCCGACAAGGGGCCAGCCCGGGGTTCTTCAAAGGGTTAAGACTATTTTCCACCTAGAAAATATCTTTTTTGTTTGTTTGGGGTTTTTTTGTGCAAAATCTCGCCCTTCCGTCCATTCCCACCGGCCGTCGGAAAAACGAACTCCAGCGCAACTTTTCTTCCCCAATAGCTCAAAACTCGGTGTTTCGGGTAACAAGCGCGCACGGGAGCGGAGCCGCCTCCACGAAGGGTTCTGCCGGACCCCCCCGGCCCCTGTGCACCCCCCGCCCGGCCCCGTCGGTGCCAGTTTATCCGCGGTGCGGAGTTTCCCCTTTTCCCCACCGGTGGAAGTGCTTTGCAGCCCTCAAAATGCGCATCTAGCGCGAGGAGCGCAGGGTCGGGCCCCGCTTTTAACACACACACCCGGGCGGGGGGGGGAGGCTGGAGAGGGGCAGCTTTGCCGAGGGGGGAGCCGGTGTCCGGGCGAGACTTAGCCTCCAATTTATTCGCCAGCGCAGAATGCGCGGGAGAGTAAAAATGGGTTTGCTGCACGCTTAAAAAGGAGCAAGCAAACAAACAAAAACTCAAAAAAAACCCCAACCCAACAAAAAAGCATAAAACAACCCCAAACCTCCGCTCTGTTAAACTCGGCGGCATCCCGACGAGGCGCCAGCCCAGCGCGGCCGCCCGCGGAGCCGCTCGCCCGCGGCCGCGCATCCCGGCGCTGCCCCGCAGCCCGCGGAGCAACGGCTCCGCTCCGCAATCTGTCACCTTTCCCCCTCCCCAACCCCCACCCCGCTCCGCAAAGAGCCCGGCTACCAGTTGCTCTGCCCTCGCTCAATAATAATTACCCCGTCCGAGAATTAATTATAATAAATGTTTTCTTGATAAACTAACGAGATAATCCGGGCGGCACACGCTCCCTAATTACGGGCCACCGGCCCCAGCTCCGCTGATCGCCCGGGATGATTAATGCAAGGCAGCGATCCGCGGCCGGGCGCGCAGTCTGCGGCTCTGCCTAGGGGGGTGTGAGGGGGCTTCGCCGGGCCGCGGAGCAGCGCGGACGGGCTCCCGCCGAGCGGGGAAAGGTGCCAAGATAGAAAAAGGAATTTGTTTTGTTTTGTTTTGCAAACGAGAGCTCGGTTCTCTGCCCGCACCGGACTCCACCGCATTTCTTAATTATTTTTTTTTATTCTAATACAATTTTAATATTCTAATTTTCACCCCCTGGAGGAAAGAGGGTTTGGGTTGATGTTTCCCAATACGGGAATTTTTCCACTGGTGCGAAGGTGGCGGGGATGGACCTGGCACCGCGCAGCCCCCCCCCCCGCGCTTCGCCCCCCGAACCTGCGCGCAGCTCCGCGGCCGCCGGCTCCGCTCCGGTGCGGGCAAACGAAAGGGCCGACCGGGAGCGACGGAGCCGGGCTCGGCGGGCAGCGACCTCCGCCGCCGAGCCGTTTGACCCACCTCTGCCTCCCCACTGCCACCGGCTCGCATTTTTTAACTCCCTTTTTTTTTTTTCCCTCTTTTTTTTTTTTTTAAACTGGAGTTGCATCTTTTCCAGAAAAAAAAATAATGATAAAGCTCAACTTCTCGGAGAAGCCGAAATCTAAATAAATCCCTGCAGCGAAGGAGGGTTGTTTTTTTGGTTTGGTTTGGTTTGGTTTTTTTTAGCTCTAAAGAAACTTGTGCCGGTGCACAAGGACTTTCCCCGACTTTCTCTTTGTCACCGCGGTGCGATTCGAGGAGAGAGGCCGGGACGCGGAGCAGTGCGCGTTATACCCGACCGCTGCCTTGGCGAAACGTTTTCCCACGGCTAAAAAATAAATTAAAAAAGGAGGTGGAAAACAGCTCCAGCCCCTCTCCGACCTGAATGCCGTTCTCGCCATCCATTTCACCCGCGCCGAGCCATGGAGCTCCGGCCCCAAAACGCTTTGAAGGTTTTTTTCTCCCTGCTATTTCCAGCCCGGGTCTCCGGGAGTGCCCAAAAAAAACCTTTTGCAAAATTACTTTTCTTTACGCATCGCGAGGAGGAGGAGGAGGAAGAGGGAGCAGGTCTCAGGCAGGAGCCGAGAGAGGGGAGAAATTTCTTCCTGGTTATTTCTAATTTTAAAAGTCCACCTTGGGGCCAGGGAATAACTAAAGACCAAAGGAAAAAAATAAATAATCATATTCCCAACGAAATCGGGGTGCAGAACCGCGCCTGCCGGCGGACAAGCGAGCCGGCTCCGCGCCCGACCCCACGGGAGACATCCCGGCCAAGGTGGGAATCGCCTCCCCGCTCCTCGGCTTTGGCCCTTCGCCTTTTCATCCAGCAGCTCCCGGTCCCCACCGGGGGCCGAGTCCCCCGGCCCCGGGGCCGCCTTCCTCCTCCGCCCGGCCCGGCCCGGCCTCCCCCGGGCAGCCCCGCATCTCCTCCGGGCGGCCGAAAATAATAATAATCATAATTTTAATGTTAATTTCCCCCTCTTCCCTCTGTATTTCTGCCCGCTGAGCAATGCCTCCCCCCTCCAAAAAAAAAGAAGGATGAAGCGAGAGGGTCGGACTTACCTGCGAGCCTCGCCGGAGCCGCGGGCAGGGATGGGGGGCGAGGGGTGAAACCGGCTCCCGGATCCTCGCCAAAATTCAGGGGTCGGCTTGAGCTGGGAGAGAAAACACAAAGCGGGAGGTTAGAGAGAGCTCGCCGCATGCACATGCCCACCACATCGGAAGGGGGGGGCGAGGTGGGGGGGTGGGAGGGGGGGAGAGAGAGAGAGGGAGAGAGAAAAAATGTTTGAAAAAGGAGAATAAATGGGGGAGAAAGGGGAGGGGACGGTGCAGGAGAGGGATGCAGGGATGCTCGGGGTCTGGGCTCGGTACATACAGAGCTGGCCGGTGCCGGAGCTGGTCAAAGTGATTTTATTTTTAATAATAGTGGCAGGGTGCGTTGGAGCTGAGGTCTCTACCTCTCTCGGGGAGCTTTGCTGAGAAAGCGCCTCTCTGGCAACTTTTTGACGCAAACTCTCCAACCAATGGCAGGGAGAGAGTGATTGACACATCTAAGCCAGGGGGAAAATAATAAAAACACACAACAGGGGGAGGAAAAAACAGGCCGCTGCTGTACCGGGGGGACAATCAAGCAAGAAATAACAGCCACCGAAATGACACGAGAATATACATTAAAAGAACCTGCTCGGTTTAAAAATATACATTATGGAGCGGAGCGTATGAAGTCATTGTACAAATTAATGGGATGGACAGCAGCGATGGCGTTAGCGTATTGCCCGGGGAAGGAGAGGAAGCGGGGGGACAGCAGAAAGCTGTGTGTGGGGTGTATAATAATAACAACAAAAGATATTAAAATATATAAGTAAATATTTGGGAAGGAGGGGGGGGGGATGCGGAGCCTGCCCGGAGCCCTCGGCTGAGCAGCGCGGAGCTGGGCGAGAGGAAACCTGCGGGAGCAAAGGGGAGACCCCCCCCACCCTCCTCGGGACAGAGGGGAGCGGGGTGCCAGGATCCCCCCAGCCCCGGGTCCCCCCTATCACACCCGCGGAGGGGCCCGCACCCCCCGTTCCGCCTCCCAGGGGCCAAATAGCCCCGGGGCGAGGGGAATCGAGTCACCTGGGGGGAATATAAATGTATTTTAAATTTTTTATTAAAAAAAAAAAAAGATATACAGGAGTGATGGTGTAGAATGGGACTAAGGCAGCGGCGCTGGCATGAATTTGCAAATAGGGAATTGCGCGTATTTTAATAGAAATAAAGTCGGTGCAGCCAAGGGGTGGGGGGTAAGGAGGGCCGGGAGGGGCTCCCCGCCGGCCGGGAGCACCGGGGACCGGGCACCGGGACGCTCCTTCTCCCACCTCCCTTCCCCGTTCAACTTCTCCTGGGTCAAAAGAAACCCGAAAATAAAGCTTATGGCAAAAGGCAGGAGGACGGAGGCGGCTCGGGTCGGAGGGAGGGAGCGCTCACCCACTTTCCTCACTTCTGACAATAGTGGGGGGGGGGCGAAATAAATGCGGCGGCTCGATCATTTTAATGGGGTGACCTATGTTAATGAAGTTATAGCAATTAATTCGCCTCTTTGTGGCTCTCCCTGAGCCTGGCTGCTGCCTGCGATCCGATGGGGTTGTCCTTGGACTTTAGCGCGATCCCGAGCGCTGTCGGTGCAGCCCGGGCTGGCGGTTTTGCAGGAGCAGGTTTGGGATGTTCGGGGATGGGCTTGGTGGTTGGGTGGGTTTTAGGGTGGGTTTTTATTGTTGTTTTTTTTTTTTTTGTGTTGTTTGTTTTTTTTTTTCTTTCCTCCCAGAGAGGAGGAGGAAGGAGGGGGCAGAAGGGAAGGAGGGAGGGGAGAGGAAATTAAACAAATAAACAAACAAACAAACAAAATAACCCCTCGCACAGCAGCAGCCCGCCGGAGCCGCTCCCACTTTGGCCGCTTTTTTTTATTTTTTTTTATTTTTTTTTTTGCGAGGCGACTTCGCGGAAAGTTGGAACCCCGGGTACGCTCGGTCAGGCCCCCCCCGGGACCCCCAGCCCCTGAGCTCCTTGGAGTTGTGTTTTGTTTTTTTATTCCCCCTCCCCTCAGAGCCGTGAGACTTTTTTTGGGGAGGACCTTTTGTAGGTTTGTTTGTTTTGCGTTTTTTTTGCGGGGGGGGATAGCGAGGAGCGGCTGCAACCCCCCCCATCCCTTTTCAGCATCTCTCCCTTCCCCCTAAAAAAACCCCCACCCTCTCGCACAGAGATCCGCGCCGGGCAAATCCTTCCCTCTCACCTCCCCGCATGTCGGCACGGCCACGCCACCCCTCAGCCTCTCCTTTTAGCAGAGCACCAGCAATAAATATCCCGATTGAACCCTTCCCCCCCACCACCTCCCCCCTCATGCCCCCCCCTCCCCGCCTTTGCCATCGCCTCCCGCCCCCACATATTATTTAATAACCTTAATCCACCTTGGAAGAATGAGAGAGATAATTCGTTCCCGTGTATCCTGACCAGGAGGGTATTTTCGAAATCGATTAAAAATAAAAAGGGGTGAGGGAAAAAAGGAAAAAAAAACAAAACAACAACAAAAAAAGGGTGTTTGGGGGCTGGAGGAAGCCGGGCCGTGGCAGAGGAGGGCTAAGCAAGGCAGAGAAATAAAATTCAGTGCCTGAAGAAAGTAGCCGGGAGAGCAGGTTTGGGAGCCCAGCCGGGCTGACATCCCTGCCCGGCCGTGGGGCAGCGGGCAGGCAGAGCTGTGCCAGAGGCGACAGGGACATCCCAGCCTCTCCCTCTGCCCCCCCAACCCCAGCCGGAGAAGTTGGGAATAATTCACGCGGCCAATAAAACAAGTGGCAGAGATGGACAGTGTTACTTAAATAAACAAGGGTCTCTTTAAAATTCTCATCCACTTCAGATGTCTAAAGTAAGATTGTGATGATTTTGTCACGGTTTGGTAAATTTACCCCTTTAAGAGGCTTTCATAAATCCCAGAACACACCTTCAGCCAGATTTGAATATAGATTTAGGTTTTAAAACCCAGAAGCTGGGAACACCGCTTTATCAAAGAGAATTTCCCTTTAGCTTAGCAATGTGTCGGAATGGCTCTTGCAAAGATTGGATCTGAGAGGGGGAAAAAGGGGGAACCTGCTTTCCTGGAGCAATCCTGCACACACTTTGCAGCTGCCTCTGCCTTCAGCCTTCTGCAGCGCGGGGAAAAGTTGCAAAAAATTGTAATATATTAATAAGCATTGTTGCAGCTGTAAGAACTTGGGGTTTTTTATATTCTTATTTTTTCAATGATTTTTTTTTTTTTAACTTCCCAGTCTTTTCTGGTCCGTTTGGAAAGCGTTTCAGAGCAGGTACAGTCCCAGAGAGCCAGACTAGCTGGGGCTAACGGGGAGTGAGTGGAGATGTGTGATTTTTCTACCCTCTAAGAACTTTGTGCTCAGAGAACCAAAATCTGCTTCTGGGATGAAAAGAAACTGTAACTTCTGCTTCTCAGTAAGTTCTCCAACTTTCCGATGCCAGTCGTGTTACAGAGCCATTTTCTCTCTCTGCATAGTTGTGTTTCTTCTCTTTCTCTCTCTTTATTTCTCCTTCTTCTGATTTAATTTCCGACTCTTCTCCCTAACGCGACCGTTTCGCGAGTGGTTTTATTGCCGTGTGTGTCGCTCCCCAGGCTGATCGCGCTGAGCTGCTGCCCTTGGATGTTATGACCAAGCAAGCGGGGGTGTGTGGGGGGAGAAAATTAAATTAATCATTTATTCAGGTCGGGTGAAAGTTAAGGAAGGAAGCAAAAAAAAAACCCCAAATGAACCGATTTATTATTTGTCATCTTTATATCTGGGATCGGCTCCGGAAAGCGATGCATGCTACGCACTTTTAAGCTTTTCCCTCATCGGATTTGTGTCTAGTTAAAATATTCCTGACTTTCCTTGAAGTTTATCTGCAATTCAATTGCGGGTTGGGGTTTTTTAGTTGTTGGGGGTTTTATGTTATGGGTTTTTTTATTTTCGGTTTGTGTTTTTTTTTTTTTTTCCAGTTCAACACTCCCGCCCACTCCAAAATCTCCCTTTTTGGGGATGCCAAGCCAGAGGCGCTGGCAAAGCTGTGTCACTTCCAGAAAGGGTCGGATTCGTTTTAAAATGCCGGAATGCTTTAAAAAAAAAAAAATCCCCCTTCTTTTCCAGGCGTCTGGGGGAGGGATGGCAGAGCCGTCACCTCCTTTGGGGAAGGAAAAAAATAGTATAAAAAAATTAAATATATATATATATTAAGGCAGCATCTGCGCCTAGAGGAAAGCAAGTTTCGTAATTGGGATGGGGGGGCCCGGGGGAGGAGAGGAAGGGATGGTGGAGGCATTTGGGGGCGATGTGCAATTTGCTCAGCTCATTTCGGAGCCAGACGAGTCCCAAAAATGCTACCCCCAGAGCAGAGAAAGTGAGTGAGGTCAGGGCTTGCACCTGAGGGAAGGTTTGATGTGCACCGGGGGGGCGGAGGGGGAATTCTACTCCCCTCCCCCGAAAAAAAAAACCCAAACAACAAACCCTTAAATAGGGAAATAAATCAAGTGTGTGAAATAATAATAATAATAAAAGTCTTTGGGGGGGGGAGGTGCACGCGTGGGGGCCGGTGCGGGGCGTCCCCCAAGGGCCGGTGGGGAGGGCTGGGGAAGGGTGTGTGTGTGTGTGTGTGTGTGTGTGTGTGTGTGTCTGTGAGTCTGTGAGTCCGTGTGTGTGTGTGTTGCTGAAAGGCGCTAATACTGCCAGTTTACATAATTTTTCTCTCCAGGCCATGAAGTTACCTTGATGAGCAGCTTTCTGCAGCAATCAGATTATAGCTCCCAACCCAGAAATTAAAATAACGGTTACAGTCCCATATCTCGCGTGTTGGCAAACTTGGGAGAAATGAAGGGGTCGGGGGGGAGGGGGCAGAAGGGAGAGAAAGAGCCAGAAAAGGGGTTTTGTAAGAAAGAAGAAAAGAAAACCGCAGAGAAGCTTTAAACTAGTCTTTCGTTTGTAACCTTTTACAACCTTTATTTCCCGTATATGAAAAGCTCCTTTTATTGAGACCCAGAAAGAACTTTTTTTTTTCCTCCCCCCCCCCCCCCCCCCCCCGCTTTGGATTTTTAATTAGAGCCCATCAGTTGCAGCCATATATATAGGAATCGATATAAAGTAATCCGTGGAGATGGGCTAAGGTTTTAATCGAAAATCTTCTTTGCCATTCTTTGCAGATCTTCTTTAGCCGCTGGCTGGTGGAGAAACAAATGTTCATTAAAAAAATACCCCCCGAAACCCCCAAAGTAGCCCCCCCCCCCCCAACCAAAGCCACAATGCAGAAAGCTTGCAAAAGATCAGAAACCAACTGTTGTTACCATGTGAATAAGAAATTACTCTTGTGCTTAACTTCCTCCTCCCTTGCAAGCAGGTTTTTGGTGGTTTTTTTGTTTGGTTTTTTTTTTTTTTTTTCTTCATATTGGAAACTTTAAAACTAGCGCCGGAGATTGCAGCTAATTTTCCCTTTCTGAAGTTGTATATGGATAATGGTAGTTTCCGTGCGGGAAGAGACTGGTTTGTGCGTCTGCCAGTGTCTGTGTGTCCGGTAACAAAGATCCCACAAGTTACAACACTGCGGTGAAATCCAGGCACCATCCTCTTGCAGCTTTTCAGCCTCACAAATATCCCACTTTGTTTTCTTTCTTTCTTTCTTTTCTTTTTTTTTTTTTTTCCCCAAAGTGTTTTACATTATGTAAAATTTAACTCTTTGCTCTCACGCGATGAAATATTCCTTTTCCACTTGGGGAAAAAAAAAAACAAAACAGAAAGGAGGAAAAAAAAATATCCCAACTCCCCCCAAAGCTGCCCCAGCCTTCCTCCTTTCTAAAGAACTAGGGCTGTTTTTCTCCAGGGGAAGGAGGGGAGTGGAAGCTAAATATGAAACAATGCAGGCAGCTCCGGGTTTATTTTGGTAAATTAATTGTGAGACTATTCCGGCTCCTGTGTGTTTCTGCATGATTAAACTGTGCTATTTGTTCCCCAAAGCTGCACATTAGCAGAAAGTGCAAGTCTATTTTAAAGCATCATCCTCAGGTTTAATGTAAGCAAACTAGGCTGAGTGAAAAGTTTACCCGAGTAATTGCGGCTAAGAGTCGACTGTAGTTGTTTTAATCACTATTTTCTATCTGATAAGTGCGTTTTAAAGAATGGACTCTGCATTTTTTTAATCTGAAGGAAGCGAATCTGACCGTGTTTGTACCCAACCTCGTGTCTTATCTGTATGAAATTTCAATTTATTTAAAAGCCTAGTATTTAATACACTACACGGGCCACATTTAGTTTAGACAAACCCCCTCTTGTACTTTCTCCGTAATCACGCCTAATGAAAACGTGGGATTTTCCCATTATTAAAAAAAAAAAAAAAAAAAAAAGTGAAAATATAATGCATCTTCATTAGGAAAATTGACTGCTGTGCTCAAGACAGTTCTTAATTGAAAAGGCAACCTATTTTAATGGTGTGGTTGAGGAGAAGATTACATACTTTATCCAAACACAAAGACAATTAATAATGAGGACCAGGCTGCTGCCATT
This sequence comes from Rissa tridactyla, assembly GCF_028500815.1. Lineage (NCBI taxonomy): Eukaryota > Metazoa > Chordata > Aves > Charadriiformes > Laridae > Rissa > Rissa tridactyla. The sequence continues at coordinate 53,258,708 of NC_071469.1, forward strand.
AACTCTAATGTAGTTACATCAATGTCAATGGAAGTGCTCGTACCTGAGAGGTGCTGGGGGATGCTCCCCGCGTCCCCCTCCGCCCTGCCCGGCCACAGCTCATCCCCTCCTCCGGCGGCAGCAGCAGCAGCACCCAGCCATCATCCGAGAAAACCCAGCAGCACCAGCCCCCTGCCTTCCCCACTCCCCCCCCCCCGCCCTAATTCGTATTATTATTATTTTTTTAATTATTATTTATTTATTTATTTAATGGCAGCACAACCTCAAGAAGTTGTGCAAACAGGGCTCGCCCCCCGGCCGCCCGGTTTAAAGGGACTTTTAAGAGCTGCCTAATTCAGGATATTTAAGAGCATGACAATGCGGAGTGGTGGTAGCGGGTTAAGCTGCAGTTTGCAAACGAATCCCTGCCCCACAGCCAAGGGAAAAGTCCTTCTTCCACCCCTCCACCCCCCCCCCAACCCCGGCTCATTTCCAGCGCTGCCAAGCGCCAGCGTTCGCCTGAGCGACGCCTTCGCTTCAGGCATTTCTTTGGGCTTAAAAAAGAAAAAATTAAAACCCACAATAATTAAACTTTCATTTGCTCGATTTGCTGATAAAGTGTATTTACACCGGGTGTTGGCGGCCGAGGGTTTTGCTCTGTAATTTTTATTTATTTTATGTATTAATTTTTTTTTCTCGCCATAGGAGGGACCGCTTGGTCAAGCCCCGTTCACCCGCGGTGTTTCCGCGGCTGCGGAGCGGGCTGGGGGGTGGGGCGCGGAGCGGTGCGCGTCTTTCAGCGAGTTAAAGCAAGTCTTGCTCGAACCGCCCCCCCCTCCCTGGGAAATGAAGTTGATTCGATAATTAAAATTAAAATACTTAAACCACAGCAGCGCGATTTCTCCCTAGAAGAAAAAAAAAAAAGGAGGAAAAAAAAAAAAGATAATCGATTCCCCCCCCTCCCCGCAAACCGCTTTTTTTCCCCCCCAAACCATCCCCAAGGGCAACTTTCCCGCAGATCTTTGTCCTGCACCGAACTTGGGGGGGGGGGGAGGGGGGGGGGGCACCCCTGAGTCTGGAAAAGCGGAGCCGGTAACGGGCGGTTCACGGTTGGGTGTTTATTTTGGGGGGGGTGAAGGATTCCCTGCCGGGGTCCCGGCCGGAGCGGGGCGGGGGGGTTCCGCTCAGCCGCCTCCTAGGGATGGAAAAAGGTATTTTGGGGGTATTTTGTCGGCGTTTTGTGCGTGCCCTGCCCGGTGCTGGCACCGGCAGACAATGCGGCCGTTCGCTGCCCGGCTCCCGCGCCCCCCCCCCGGAGGCTGCCAGCACCCCCGGGCCTAATCCCGGCTATTCCCCCTCCGGCAGTTTTTAATCTCCTCCGGGGGGGAGGAGAAGGAAGGAGTGGGGTGGGGGCGGCGGCCCCGATGCCGGTCGGGCTTCCCGCCCCAGGCTCGGCCCCGCCGGCGGCCGCCCCTCCCCGCCCCGACCCCCCCCCCGCCCCCCCCGGGGAGATGGGGGCGTCAGCGGCCCCGCACCGGGCACGGCGGGTCGCCGGGAGGGAGGGCGGGCAGTGCCCGGCCTCCCTGACGGACGGACGGACAGACGGACAGGGCTGTGCCCGGCATCCGCTCATGGATGGACAGACAGATAGGGCTGTGCCCAGCATCCCCTCACACACGGACAGACGGACAGGGCTGTGTCCAGCATCCCCTGTGGGACGGACAGATGGACTAGGGCTGCCCTCCCAGCATGCCCTGTCAGACGGACAGACAGACAGGGCTGTGCCCAGCATCCCCTCATGGACAGACCTGGCAGTGTGTGTCTGCCCTTGCAGACAGACAGACATGGTGATAGGATGGGCAGAGCGGTGCCCATCCATCCCTCCCAGACAGACAGATGGACAGACATGGTGGTAGGACTGGCAGAGCAGTGCCCATCCGTCTCTCCCAGACAGGCAGACGGACAGACAGCTGTGGCCCACCGGGCCCACCCTGGTGAGCAGAGCCAGGGACAGCCCAGGTGGGGCCAGGCTAATCCCTGGGCAGACAGACAGACAGACAGACGGGGCTGTGCTCCGCTCACCCCGCCTGGCAAGGGGGTTCCCCATTAAATCCCAGGCGGAGCAGGTGGAGCATGGCTAATCCTCCGGCAGCGCCCAGCAACACCCGTCCGCATTCAACCGGTTGTTGGACAAACAGACACAAACATCACTCGACTGGGTTCCTGCTGGGCAAGGAAGAGCCCGGACAGGTCCCGTGGGCAGAGAGGAGTTAACGGGTCCGTGGCCATCCCACTCGGGGATTTTTCTACCTATGGAAAAAAAAAAATCACGCCGCATTTCCCTTCCCAGTACAGGCAGGGAGAGGCAGAGCAGTGGGGTCCAAACCAGCTGTGGCCTTTAGGAACTACCCTAACATCCGCAATTGGAGATAAAAAGAAAGTTCCTGCTGATTCCCTTCCAGACAAATGAGCCTGGCCGGGTCTCTTTGCTCTTTAGCAGCATCTGCCCACCCTCTGCACCTGATTCCTTCCAGGAGCCTTTCATCTCCCTCCCCTGCCTGCTCCCGGAGCCCCGGCTCATCTGCCTGGGGGCTTAATGGTACGGGAGGATGCGAGTCCCCCCCGGGATGGCCCTGTGCCCACCTCCTTCTTCTCATCTCTCCCCGCAGCTCCCCCTCTCCCGCGCCTACTCAGATGGCTGCTTGCAAAGGGATTTTTGAGGGGAGGGGAGGAGAGGAGTTTCTGGAGCTTTCATTTTCCTGTCCGGTGACAGCCATGCTAGGGACTGTCTCCTTATTTCTCTAACGTCCGTCCCCATCAGGGGGACGTTAATGACACGCTGGTTTGTGCCTGTGTCTAGGAAGCAGGAACTCGACCCAGACGCAGCAGGATTTTCCAGGGAAGCATGCCTGCCTTCTGTGTTTATTTTCATACTGATGGTGTAGGTAAATCTGGCATCAACAGGTTGTTGAGAAGAAAAACAACCTCCTTTCATGTGCGCTCACTGACCAACACTGCCATGAGGTCCTTTGGCAGGAGGTTTCTTGGGAAAATAAATGCCTTCTGGGTGGATATTTTGTCATTTCCTAGCCGTGTCCTGACCCCACACGCTGCTGTGGCACAGGGTTCAAATCAGTTGCCCCAACATGGTCATCAGGAGCATCCAAGATATCTTCGAGTCCCTGCAACACCCACGCAGCACTGGTGGGTCTGGCAGAGGACTTGCAGGAGATCTGTGGCCCCCCGGCTCATCTGGGAGGCCAGCTGGGACACCCAGGGACATCTCAGGTGACATTGGACACCTGTATTTAGGCAACAAAGCCACGTTTACAGTGTGAGCTGCTAACGCCCGTGGGGGTCAGTTCTTCAGCCTGGTGCCAGGTGACGCCTCCGTTAAAGCTTTTTGCAGGAGCCCGTAAATAAGACAACCCTGCCCAGTTATTTTCCCGTGCTCACCGTGACCATTTCTTGGTGCCTCGTCTAGGTGGGCCGGTGATGTGGCTGCCTCAATTGATGTGGCATCTTGATTGACGTGGCAACATTGAACGCCAAGAGGGGTCCAAGTCCAGGAGGTGCTGACAACCCCATTAGTGAGAGCAGAATCCTTCCCAGGTGCCTTGGTTTGGCCACCCGAAGCATAGTCTCATCTTGCTTGTTGGTGTCTATGGTTGAGATTTGTAGAACATCCTCGAAACCCCGAAGTTCTCTTCCTATGTGTAAAGCCAGAGCCATCAGGATGATGTGCAGTTAAGATAATAGATAAAATGTGCTGTTAGTTTATTTGAAGCTTGCTGTGGGAAGGATGGGCGAGAGTGGGGCTGGCTGCAGGTGTTCATTTGAAGAGGATAGCCATGACCCGGTTCTCTGGGCAGTGCTGGCATCAGGGCTGGTGCAAAGGCAATAGTCTGCTGGAGAGGAGAGAGGGGTGAAATGGGCTTTTCAGCCCTGCCTGTGGCTGGGAGGAGGAGAATGATGGAGCCGTGGTGGGGATCGACACAGTCCTGTGCGTGGGGGCAGTCCCTGGGGCTGGCGCGTGTGTGGATGTGCAGAAGGTGGAGTTGACCAGGACGTGGATGTCCAGCTGGGACTTGCTGTGCCACGCGTCTCTTCCTGCTATTGCTTTTGAGGAACAGGAGAGTACATATTTTCACTTCATCAGTTCATGCTCTTATCTTTAGTGAAATGTAGGAAAAGAGTGACTTCAGCCCCGTTTTGGTTCTTGTAATATTTTGCTTTTAGCCTCGGCGTATTTTTCTTGCATCATACTTTGCTTTTGGGCTACCTGTAGGATTTTGTAGTACCTGTACGAATTTGGACCACTGCTATAGGATTCCTACCTGAGCATGGAGCTGGGAATAGGTTTCTATAGCTCCATATTTAAGGCCTTTGCTGTGATTTAGCCTATACAGTCCATAAATCTACATGTTTGATATCCAGTGAGAAATTCAGAATGAGTTGCAGTCTTGTCTTTAGTCTGTGTAGTACAGCCAGTTACAGGCTATGTCAGCAATTTAAATATTTTATTGAAATGCAACTTTTCAACTTTTTTTGACGTAAGGATTATCCAGAGATGCAAACTATAGTACAATTGCCCAACCCCCCTTAACTTACTGCAGTTCCTTAATAAAGAAACACTACAAAAGGAAGAAAGCCAATTCCTTTCACATAACTAAGGACTTTTAAACCAGAGGACATTTTTTAATAAAATATTCTATTTTCATGCTATCCTCTTGTACTGTAGATAGTTTCAGCCTCTGTGCTTGGATTAATTGTTACAGGAGTTATTATATAAAGCCTATTAGAAAAAAAAAAGAACTAATATAAACACTACTGGCTGTATTTTACCCCGCGTTTGTCATTCAGAAAAGCTTTCCAGTGTGAGATGTACAAATTATTATCGATGAAACACAGGACTTTAAACACTCCAGATTTTTCACCTGCACTAAGATGACAAATCCAAGTCCATTTACTAAAGTAAATAGATGTACAAGCTGTTTTTCAGGCAGAAGAGCTATTTTTGCAGCCCAAGCGGGCCTTCGTTTTGAGGAAAAATATTTCTGAGAGAAATGGGTCTCTATGCTTCCACAAAGATGGTTTTCACATTGTGGCACTGAGCCACAGAAGTTTGTACATTGTTGCTTTAAAAGTGTGCGTAAACCTGCGCGTAACTCAAAAACTTGAAGGAAAAATACGCCTGGAATGGAAACGGCAAAATGGTTTTGAGAAATGCAGTTGGGCACCTTAGAAAAATGTCGACAAGGATGTTATGAGTTGTGAAAAAAAAAAGGTTGACCAATAATCAGGTGTTTATGGGTGTGCCGATAAGAGAACTTCATGCTGAATGAAAATCTAGTTATTACTCTGTCTATTATTAAATGCTTCCATTATGATTAGTTATGAAATGAATCTAGCATGTGAATACCTTGCCAGTGCTAATGAATTAATTCACAGCCCACCTGGAAGATATAGGGATGTTTTCTCTCAATTTTGCGAGGGAGGAACTGCCCTACAGATTAAGGTCAAGCAAAAAGCTTGTGGGAAGACTGGTCTGGAGCCTCGATCACTTTTCACATACACACTGACATTCCTTTTTCGGGCTTCTTATTGCCTGCCTTCAAAATCCAAGGAAATAACACTCACAGCATCTTCCAGAGCAGGAATTTCATATGACACTTCCATGGTCCTGGAGGAAGCACCGTTTACGTGGTTTAGAGACCCATGGAGAAACGGGCAAATGGACAACTCCGCATGGTGTCCCAGAGTGCTAAATTTTGCTCAGGTTTAACCGAAAGATGTGTAAAAACTCATGTGGCTACACATCTGAGGCACATCGAGAGTGCAAGGTGCTCATTCCAAGAGCGAGCCTCGCGAAGAGCTGCTTTTTCCCTCTGTACACCTCATAACCCCAGACTTTTAGGGAGTTCTGTTGCGCGTACAAGACCACGCGGCTTCAAGGGCTTAATTTGGCTAATTGTCTTAATTAGAACCAGTTGTATTTAAGCAAGTCAGTTCCCTCAGTGGGAACCAAAGAACTGTAAATTTATACCCTGGAAAGTTCTCCCTTTTTAAAAGATGGAAGAATATTGAGGGATCTGCCCAAATTTGTGGTCTCCCATTCTCATTCCTCTGTGAAGCAGTGGTGTCCTGAGGAGGAGCTGGGCGTCTTCATCCATCTATCCATCCATCCATCCATCCCCAGCATGTAGAATATCTTGGGCTATAGGAAATAATAACCTTGGGAGTTTTCTCCTTTAACTAAAGTTATTTTCTTCTTCCTTTTATGCACCAACATCACCGATGTCCTTATGGTGCAAGTGAGAAGAGCAGTGGCTGTGGAGGTGGCACTGGACACACCCTCCTCCTAGAGCCAGTTTTCGCCCGTCTGTGTGGCGTGGGAGAGGGAAGGAGAGACTAGAGTCCAAATTTACTAAAACCACCAAAAATATCGCAGTGTGGATCAAATACTTTCAAGTGCTTGTTCCGAAGGAACATTTATAAATCCATCAAATGTCAGTTTGTGCTTTAATTATTCTGTGTTTCCTTGCTCTATGTGGTAAAAGCAGTTTTTATACTTTCGATTTTCCCCCCCGTCTTTAAGGCAGCAAACTCTCCATGCTGACTCCTTACAAAATCCTTAAACCACCTGTGAATGGCTCTCACTCCCAAAATCCTCCTCCTGTGATTCCCTACCTGGTCACCTGGCCCATAGCTGGGATTTCCCTCTTCTCTGCAGTACCACAGACACGCTTCTGACCCAGAATTCATCCCAAACTGACTCTTGCTAGGATATTTCTTGGAAAACTCCAGTACCAACCCATTAATCTGCTCTAGACTTGGGCTTCCAACTTTTTCTCCTCTTGAGCTGACGAAGAAGGGGGTTGTCTGGTTGATGGAAAAGCCAATGCGTTAATCCTAAATCCTTCCGTAGGGTTCTGAGCACCTTATGTATGGAGCTGGGTGGATAACGCATTTTCTTTTTGGTGACTGAAGCAGAAAACAGTCAGGATAAAAGTGGACTATATACAACTGAAAACAGATTATTTTTTTTCCCCCAGATTTTACAGATAATTTAAAAATCCTTGGAAAAGTTATTTTGAAGCAGCCACAGACATTGTGCTTTGCTGACATAAAATATTTCATTTTTAAGCTATTTAATTCCTTTCTTTAGTCTATTTTTGATAGGAAAATGCTATTTTAAAATGAAAACTTAAAGTTTAATTTAGAGGAAGCTTAAAAAAAAAGAACACCAGCATTTTCAAAATAAAGTCTTCCTTAAAAGAACCTCCGTATTAATTTAGGCTTTTTTATTTTCCAAATTTCATCCACGCTCACAAGTAATTTTGTATGGCACGATACTCAAGTTTTCAGTGAACTTACTATCTATCAAGAAATAAAATAATAGCTTAGTTCTCCCCACATGCTGTGACATCCCTTAATTCCTTAATTGCTTTAATATGAGCAGGTTTGGGTTGTGTTTATGCTCATTTTTTTTAAAAAAATCTACGGTTGCATGAATCTGGTGTAATTGTTTCACTAGCAGGAAGTGGGTGAAGAAGGGAGGGCGTAGGCGTGTGCCAAACACCACATCCCCTGCTTGGAGCATCTCTTGGATGCCGGTATCCAGCAGCATCGATCCCAGTGCTCAAGAAATCACCAGCGCCTGCAGTTGCGCTGCTGATGGCGCGAGAAAAGAGACATTTACCTTCCCCCAATGTGGACAGGCAAAGCTTTTGCGAAAAGAAAATAAAATATAGAATCATAGAATGGTTTGGGTTGGAAGGGATCTTAAACACCATCTTGTTCCAACCCCCCGCCGTGGGCAGGGACACCACCCACTAGACCAGGCTGCTCAATAATCAGAAAAATCTGTTGATTAACCAGCTATTCATAAAAACACAACTACGTGAAAATGTCGGGCAGGTTTTTGCTAATACCACATTTGGAGAGATAGCCTTAAATTCGCAGGAACATCCTTTTTGTTCCTCCTTCTGCGCGCGCGTGAGCTGTGGCTTTTGGGGCGCTTTGGGTGTGGGCAGAGGGAAATACACGTTCTGTATGTTTGACCATAACGCAGTGCACGGAGGAGCATGAGAGAGTGGAGACCACCAGCAGTAAAGAGGTTTATGTACGCTCAAAGCCATGTGTCTGAAGAAAACGTAATTGAGATGAGGGCAGAGCAAACCAGACAGCCCCTCAGCAGCTTCCCCACGTGATGGAAGCCAGGGGCAACTCCAACGCGACCGGTGCGGCCGCCTGTTCCGCTTGCCAGAGAGCCAGATGCTGCTGCTTGGAAGAACCTCGTCCGCAGCTTGCCACCGGGCTCCTGTGATTACCGTCCAAAGAGCAACGGTGTGGCATGCTGGGATGACTGGGGATCCCAGTATCCCACTGCCAGTTCTCCCCCTCCCGATAATGTTATTTCAAATTAAAGATGTAAAAAAAAAAAACAAACACCAAAAAGAAAAATAATCAAATAATCAAATGCAATTTTTATACCTCCCCTCGATGTAATTAAACATCTTAAAAGCACAATAAAAACCATTCCAATGGAATGAAAAAAATATAACAAAATTGTGATGGTGGGAACCCACCCTCCACAGCCTCCAGGTCTATGGGTTTATTCCTCTAATGGCTGAATATTGAGATGAAACAAATCTTTTCCTTCTGATGACAGTAGTTAGGACATGACCAGCTATATTGATTAATTAACCAGTTAATGTAATAAACTCATCCTCAGATTGTAATGGCTCTAAGGAATGAGTGAGAGCCTCTGCTGATTGCACGCCGCTCCTTTCAGTGGAACTATACTGATTTTTCCAGAGAATATTTTCAGTGTTTTAACTTGCTGGAAAATGTTTTGAGAATAATTTGGCCTTGTGTGTCTGTAACTAGAAAACTCTGGTTTCAGCTAATGTGAAGTGACTTTTTGGCACCACAGGGATGAGGGGTGAGGTCTGGTAACACGAAGTTGAGTTCAAGAGTAAATAGAATAACTCTTTCAAAGCAAAACCCTAGCTCCGTTTTGAAGGGATTGCATAATTCATATTGGGTCCGATTTTGCAGTGGAGGTGGAGCAGGGATGCTCCTTCGAGTTCCCAGCTCAGACAAGTGGATCAGGCTCGAGGTGCCCACAACTGCTCATCCATGGCCTCCTGTGCTGTTTTTAGAGAATACTCTGTGACTAACACATTTTCCTGTGTTCAGTCCTGGTTTTATTTTTAAATTGATCTGTATTTGTTGGATGCTTGGAAAAAAGAAAGGAAGGGGGAGAAAAAAAAAAAGCAAAGCCTGCTTGTGAGGGAGACAAGCTTAACTCCATTTAAAACCATTTGCAACACAAAATTGAAACAAAAGCACAACATAAGGTGAAATTACGGCATTCATTAGATTTTGCTGTTGTTGGGCTCCTACCTACACACTCAGTCCGGCAGCTTTCTAAGCAATCAAGTGGTGCCATGTTGCCTGCTTTTAAATAAAACCCAAGATCCTCCTCCTCCATTATTTCTGCTGGATTTTATCCCTGCCATTGTTAAGCTCTAGCAGTGCCTTTTGAAGTGCTGAACTCGTTGTGAAAATGGCCAACGTTGAGCTCTACCTGTTGCCTATCTCCATGTTGTAGCCTAAGAGAAAAATCAGGAGGGAGATTACAGCTCCAGCTGGGGTAGGAGGATTTGGCCCAAAGAGTCTTTAAATGAAAGAAAGTGGTGAAACTTCCAGTGTTTTCAGCTGGAACAAGTCTCAAGTTAGCTGTAAGAGAAGGCAATGCTTACTTTTCAACTCTCTCTGCTTTGTAGGCAATGAGTGCTAATTGTCAGGCTGATTTCTTTGGCGCTTCAAGGTCTGTTCCCTGCGATGTGATTTTTTTTGGGTATCCTAAAACCAGTCTGGACTGAGCCAAGGCAGTAACTGCCCGAGGTTTCCTGGGATACCAGATGCTAAAGAGTATTGTGCCTAACTACTGGGTGTTGCACAGTGTCTTCTTGTCCCAGATGTGCTGGTGACCCCACAGCTGGTCCGGGCACACATGAAAATGAAGAAGGCAGGAAAAGGACTGGCGTGTGGCACAATATTCATAGTGTACCATGCAGTCAGTGAACATCATGGATGACGTGTACTAGCTGAGATGGAGGACTCTGGCCAAGTAAAAGATATTTCTGTCCGCAGGATCCCAAGAGAATCCATTAGCACCATCTCTGCTACTACAGCTAGAAATCCAGTGGTAGGAGAGGACCTACCTTGAGGGGCAGTGGCCTTGCACCAGTTTATTAGGTCTAGATCAGATACGGATAGTTTAACCCAAGAGTTCAGGGTTTTCTGTCTTGGCAAATCTTTGCGTTTGTGGATTAGCAACTCCTTCTGCAATTGTCATGCGTGAGAAGTCAAATGAACTGCTGGGGCAGAAGCTATAGGGAAATACTGATGGCATTTTATACTATGTTCACCAAGTCCATTAGATGGGATGCTGGCTCTATCTCTTCTGGCCATAGTGTTTGGTAAGGCCAAATGTTTGGTTCAACGTGGTACCAGTCTTTGTTTCTAGTGTAGCATCTACCAACTCTACACATTTCCTGGTTCTATGGTGCTGTGTTACATCAGCGCCCTTTTCATTTCTGTTTCTGTGGTAGCATTCAATAGCTCATACTCATGATTGATTAGTCAGCGCAAAAACATGAAGAAGGGGAGCTATGACCTGAAGGGGGAAGGAGAGGCGCAAACACCGACGTTGCACAAGACACAGCTTATTCATTCATATTTATTTATGGCTCGGATGTGGAGTAAGAGTACTACATTTAAAAAGGAATGGTTTGTCCTTTTAATAAGGCTCTTCACTTACAGCTGTTCTGATATAACCTTTGCATTACCCACTGCATTTTCCTTGCAGTGTTCTGGCTTTATGGTCTGCTGGCTCACAGACATGTATCTTCTTCATTACTTAAAAAAAGTGATTGCTTTATAGCAGTCTCTCTATGTATACAAAATGAACGCTATTTCCATTTGCTTTTATATTTTTTATATATAAGACAAAACCGTTGCTGTTATTAGTTTAATATGGAGAGCCTCTTAAAATGGTCCAAGCATCATCTGCTTTATTAGTGCCTGCTTGATAAAGCTTCCACATTCTACAGTTATTTTGCTTCTGAGGATGCTAAGGCTTTACAATATGCACCGAGATGTTGATAAAATCTCATCAAAGCCTGCTAAAAGATCTCCTTTATCTATTTTGATTGGCTTGATTACATTGATTAATGAAACACTGGAGGATTTTATGTGATGGGATTAAATAATGCAATTAGTTTTAATAATTTTTCTAAAAAATAGAATTAGGTAGGAACAAAAGGGAAAAAAAGAGAGCAATGTTCTGCATACAGTGTTCATGATAAGTCATAATTCTTTGCTTTCCCCCTTGGAACGGCGGCATTTTACAGACTTCAGATGCAGGAATGCTCAGGAGGAAATGGAAGTGAGAAAGTTAATATTGGGGTGAATCTTAACTCTCCGGTATTGTCCAGGCTGTCGCTCATGCCAGTGCGAGGAAGGAGTCTCCTTGGCACCCTGAAGGCAGGTCATTGCTTTGCTGTAGTGGCCACCTCCTCGTTCATCTCTGGTTGTTTAGAGGAGAAGGGGATTTCTGGACGAGAAGAAAACATATATAATTGTAGTGGGTTAAGTACATTTGGGAACTTGCAACAAAAGCCTGCAGTTCTATGAGTCGGTATGGCCATGCCAGGGCACTGCCCGCTTGTGTTTATGTCGAACCCTTAAAGTTTGCATAGACGCGCTTTAGAGCCTTTGTGCAAACTCCTCCACTGAAAGCGATGGAGTTGCACCAGCTTCGCTACCTAAAGACTTCCCCCCGTTGCAACCAATGTGTCTTGGGCCCGCCAAGGGAGATTTATGGAAATCAGAAAATTAAAATGAGTATAATCATTGTCCTGAACATTGAAAAGTGATGGCAAGCAGGTTTGCAACCAATCTAAGAGGAAACAAAAGAGACGAGAAAAGAGAAAAATCATATTTATTCTTCTGACTGTTCTTCAGTTTGTGCTCAGTTTGTAAGTTTACAAACTGCCATCTCTCCTATGACACCGTGCAGGGACTTCCATGCTTCCTGTGTGAGTTTCCATCCCACATGGGCTTTTAGAGAGGTACTAGAGTGTCCAACTTGCACAGTTACCTTCTATTTCAGTCAAGGCTGCTGGATTGTGTTCCTGGCTCTGCCCTGAACTCTCTGGTCAGTCCTGAGCAAATCCTTTAGGCCTGGACTCAGGTACCCTCATGAGTACCCATACCTAAGGTGACCACAGCTGCATGTTATCAAGATGATGAGGAACAGTTCAGCCACACATTATCTGTCACTGCCAGTCCTTGGTTCCCAGAGCAATGGGTGGGGAGAGGAAGCGATGGTATCAAAAATATTCATGTAGTGGCCTCTCTGAATACAGTCCCCAGCTCCTCTGCATTCACCGTCTTGGAAGTCACGAGCTGGTCTGAATTTCTTATAATCTTCTTGAACTTAAATGCTGTTGTAACTGCTTAGGTCAACCCTAAGCATTAGCATAGGAGGTCTAAACAGGGCTCCTCTTTTCTTTGTTCTTCATTTGCCTTAGTTATACAGTATCCACGATAATATTCACATGCCATTTGGGGGTTCAGTGATGTCTAATTGCCATTTTGTGATTCATCCTGGAGATCTTGCAGGGAAGTGGCAATACAAATGCAGAGTGTCGTTGCTGGAGATTGAGGTCTCGCCGGCATTTCCTACACCTAGAATATCAATTCTAATTGCCATTTATTTTTCTTCTCATCTAGGTATATCTCTATATCTTGTTTACTGTCACTCTGCACTAAGCTGTTACTTCAAAGCGTTTGCCTTGAATAATCACAATCAGTAAACTGCATAACAGCTTTGTTAAATACATTGCCTCTTCCCTTATAGTGTCATTCCTGGGAAGCAAAGACAAGCAGAAGCTGAGCATTTTGAATCCAGCTCTGATTTCAGAGATAGCAGGCAGCTGAAGTACGTACACTCAGGGTTTAGAGAGGTTTGGGACTATGTTTTTTTTATTTGGCATCACCTTTGTTAGGAAGTGAGTCCTCAATGAATCGGTGCCTTTGGCAGAGCTACTGCTTCGTGGGTAAAGCCGTTCTTGCAATATTGGGTGCTAGGTGATGTGCAGAGTAGAGATGTGTACCTGTGATAAATGCTTGGGAAAGACCTTGATCTTTGACCTGGTTGCCTGCAACAAAGCAGAGGCTGCCAGTTCAATCATTTATTCTGCTTCTTTCTGCCTTCCTTCATCCCTGCAGCCTTTGTACCTCTCCATGCAGTGTGGGTCATGGAGAAGTTGCATTGTCCACGTGCTCCATGGTTGGATCTGTGGCTCAGAGAGTGCGAGAATGAACATGCTGGTTGAACCTAAATAAAATCCCCTTTTATATCCTTTTTAACAGCTTTTCTTTTCCAGTTCATAGACTGATTCTGGCTGCATTAGCAGGGAAGGCATGAAATCTTGGATTTTCTTCTGGCTTTGCCACTGGACCTTTGTGTGGCCCTGGGTACGTTCCCATCCTACCCTTTGTGTGTTTTGATATGTCACACTTTAAACTCTCCACAGCACAGAGTGTCTCCTACATTGTGTTTGAGCCACACGCAGCTCAGCGGGGTCCTGATCTGATTGGAAATTTAATATGGCATCAATATTTTCTCTCCGATCAGTACGCTACTCACCAATTCAGTTTGCTCTTTTACTGTTAATAGCCCAAATATTGTATGAGTCAAACCCCAGACTACTCAGGCCAAGATAAACTAGTTGTCCTATTGAAACGGATATCTAGATGATCTGTTCTGTAGAAAATGCTTCACATCCTGCTTATGCTGGGGCCAAATGCCCCCCACCTGTGTGCAAGCCTCTTTGGGTTTGCTATGGCATTGACAATGCTGGTTATCCATGGAAAACTGTGAATTCAGACACAAGTAGGCAGATGCTAAAACACAATATCTAAGTAGGAGGGTGACAGTGATGTGGGTTTGGTTTTTTTTCATGAGCAAAAGTTCTCTTAGCATCCGAAAATTTTCCTCTGTACTGCAAAATGCCGCTCGCAGACTGCTAGAAGAGACTGAGTTCAGGCTCTCTAAGTGTCGTCCCTTTAGGGCTGTCAAGGACGTAAAATATTCATCCCCCGAGGCTCTGCCATGGAGCAAATATATTAACTAACAAAAATAAATCATATTCTTTCTAATACAATATTCAATTGCTTGCTTGTTCTAACAAATATAAGAAATGGAGGTTTAATCAAGGAAAACAAGCCTTTACATCAGACCACAAGGTATTCTTGGCTAGAAGTCTGCTAATATGCTTGAATAATTCTGGTAATGGTAAAACTGAGCCATCCAGAGAGGGTAGCTCTTACACTGATTTAGAGTGACAGGATTCGGGGAGACAAAGAAGGAGCCAAATTAGCTCCGAAAAATTATCATTTATGAAAGTTTTGCCAATGTCTCATCTTGAAACCTGACACGGATATGTTTCAGGTTTTTGCTCTGTTTATTTGTTTGCTTGGAAAAGCAGACGTGGTAATAAATTGGCAAATAATCAAAGTAGAGAGGGGGGGCTTAACCTGACTGGGAGTCCTCCTGGTGATTCCTGTCTAGGAGAGCAATTTTTCTCCTTCCATGTACCAGTGCTTCACATTTTCCTCACCACATAGAATTCCTTTTATCCAGACAGATTAACATGGACTCTCAGATTGATAATTGGAGCGTATACATATGAACATCCTCTGTCTTTCCCCAAAAACCCCAATCCCCATGTCTTCTCCCCACCAAACCCTGCATTGTTTCAACCTACTGCTCAAACAGACTGTGAACCCTCCACCAAAGTTTTCATGAATAACATTGCAATCTTTGGAACAAATCCAGAGCCAGTTTGAAGATAATAGGAACATTGAGTACTAAATAACAGACTGACAGAAGACATGACACCATGCTGGCAGAAGACATGTGTGCACGACTTTTATAGTAACCAGGGCACTCATTGCTTGGTAGTCAGAAGGCAGCAAAGTAAACTATTGAAAAAAAGGCAACTTTTAATATCTTGTGAGGTTAGCTGGAGAAGATAATGGGTATTACAGGAAGGAGCTGGTGTCCTTTGCAAATGACCCTCTGTATAGGGAAGCTGGAGCTGGGTCACCAGGGTATTTGATATTGAGACATGTGGAGATTCTCAGTACACGTATTGGTCAGGAATTTCTACTAAAAGGACCAGCTCTGGAAGTTAGTACTGATGACATGTAAAGGCAAGTTAACACTGATGCTATGTAAAGGCAATTGGTAGGTTTCAAAGTCATCACATCATGGAAAGAAAAGAGGACCATCTCCATCTCTTAAAGTTATTAAAAATATCTTTTTTTTTTTTCTAATTGCTAGTCTTTAATCTGTAGTCTGTGTGCTTCTGCGTGACCCACTTCAGAGCCACAGATGAATATCTGATCTATATCTTTCAATGTGTTAGCCCAACTGAAATTTCAACTTAAATTAATTGCTCTGGAGGAAAAAAAAGTGTTCATAATGCTTTTGTTTTCTGAAATCTGTGTCTTAACTCAGAACCCCTCAAGAGGAACACAAGACTTTAGAGCAAGCCATTCCCAAAGTTGATGCATTTTAGGTACCTTTATCCTGCATTCAGTCCAAGGAATTCAGCTGGAGGCAGTGGTAGGTCAGAGCTTGAGGTCACGTTATTGAATTATGGCCCGGTCAGCGACTACTTAATGCTTTGCCTCTGTAGGTAGAAGTTACACAAGGGAAAAAAAAAGGAAAAAAACCTGAAAGCAGTGAGCTCTTTGTCCTTCTCATATAATAAAATTCCTGCGGCCAGGTTTGAAGCCGAATGTTGCACAAGTACTTGGTTGGGTCTGGGAGAGAGTGCTTGTCATCCTGCTAGACCCAGCCTAAACCAAGTAAAGGGACTTGTTTCTAATCATCCTCAACTCCAAAACTCTGTATCCTCCTTTAGAAGAGGTCCTTTGTGGTGTCAACGAGCTCAGGATGCCAATTTGATTGAGATGGGGTGGGACACACGAAAGGATCGTGCATGTCTGGGCATCCCTTTGCTGAAGCGGCGGAGGTGAGAAGGCTGAGCAGTGAGCACACTTCCCCATCTTGTGGAATACCTTCATCTTTTAGTGCTTCTACAGGATCAAGCGCTTCCACTTCAACAGGAGATTACTTCTGTTTGAAGCCTTAACCATACACTGTAACGCTTAGATATAAAAAGGGCACGGAAGGCAAAGCATGGAGGAATTAAATTATATATTATATATGCATGCAACAGAATGAAGCTGGCGCCAGCCCCATGTTAGCTGTGAATATCGGTTCCACTTCATGAGAGCGCTTTCCTTGATTTATCGTTGGGCTTCGTGCACACTGTCTGGAGGAGGACTGAATTCTGCGCCTCTTCTTAGGCAAACCCTCCCAGTCAGGAACAAAGGCTCTGATGACAGTCAAGAAGTGTCTCTATTCATAAGCACTCTTTACAGGTGATTGCTTATGTATTAGAGATGCAAATGACGGTTTTGTTTCAAATGAGGTAAATCTAAGATTAAACTCCCATCGAAGAGTAAATGCTCCCTTTACCTTTCATGTGTAGTAGCTTGAAAGAGCCTACACCACTATAAATTGCATTACAGAAGCTCCCACTGACACAACCATATGTTAGCAGTCTCTGTTTTGAAGGGTTACAGCTCGGTTGTAAGAATTTGCTGTGGGCTGAAATTTGGCAGTCTCCGCTCAGTGGTTAGATTTTAAACCGGAGTTACAAATGTACGCGGATAGCTCACAAGTCTTCTCAAAAAGCGCAGAGAGGGGAAAAGCCGGCGCTCGTTAAATTTTAAGTTTGGTGCTCACACAACGAAGAGCCGCCGCCAACGCGGCGAAATGAAATTGCGTGTGGTGGCAACATCTGGTCCGAGTGCCTCTTCCCTTGAAGAAAATGTGGAAAAAACAAGCTGCAAACCACAAAGAGGGAAAGAGCTGCCTTCTGGCACTGCGGCCTCAGCAGGTTGCAGCTCCCGAGGCTGTGGGAAGACAATGACCTGTGGTATTCGGGAACATGATCGGCTTGCAATGAGAGCCCCGCGAAAAGGGGGGGTGAAGAGGGAAAGGCCGAAAGTTGAGGAGCAGGCGGTGGGGTTTTTATTGTAAGTCCTGAGGCATGCTGCCTTCACATTCTCACTTCTTGGCTGCGAGGAAAAATGGAAAGACTTCTTATGGGGAGTGGGTCCCTCTGCTGCCCAACTGCGCTGGGTGGCCATGGGGGAAGGAGGGACCGGGCAGAAGTTTGTGTTGAGTTAAATGATATAAAGCTGCTCAAAAAGAGAGAGAAGAGAGAAGTCTTTAGTGCATTTATCTTCACTATGGTTTTTAGTACCTTTTGGTGACCAGGCTGTTGCTGATTTGAGATAAGGAGAGTTCAGCCCCTTTCACAGTAGGATTCAGGCTCTGTCAGAGGTGATGGATGTTCACATCTACACACTGGTGACCTGCGCCTTCCTTTAGTCTATCTGGATGCTTTTATGAAATCATGGAAGATGGGGCTTGAAGGGAGGTCAGGATGTGTCTGGTCCACTCTGCTGCAGGACCAGTTTTGAACCTAATCATCTCTGTGGCAGGTACAGGTGAATGTCTGGCAGGAAGGCTTTTTTCTTGACAATCTTCTAAAGACATCTGTTATTGGCATTGAAACATTCTTTATTGGCACCAAGACAGACCAGTAATAACTTACTTTAAGTTGTATATGGGTCTATTAATACAACAGTGCACAATTTTGGCAGCGTTAGAAAAGAGATGCTATATACTCATGAGAAATTTCTTGGTGATCACAGGGGATGGTGCGGGATGGATGTAGGCATGGTGCAGATAGAAGTGTACAGTCTGGGTGGGAGCTGGAGGAGTTTGAATGGGAGTCACCATGCCACTGTGTGATCCCTTCCTCCCGCTTTCACCAAAGCTGTCACCATGCTGTGACCAGAGCTGCTATGGCTGTTTGCACATAGTTGTGTCCATGTAGCTGTGATGATCAGCTCTTTAGGCCATCGCCTAGAAGGATGAGCAACTTACCAATGATGGCCTTTAAGAGGAATTCCTTTAGCTCCAGGAGCAAAGCTCCGATTTGGGATGCAGCAGGCTATGCTGTGGTCCTTCTGAAGGCAGGGTGGGAGGTGGTCCATCTAGCCTTTGTGGCTGCTGGTATTGCATGGATTTGTTAGGAAACTCCAACCCAATTCATCACTGCCACTCTAATGGTGCTTGACAAAATTCAATGACCATATGCGAAAAAATATAAATCATTCTGTTTCCTGGTGGGTAGGGAACTGTAGGAATGTGCTATTTGAAAAGGCTCAGCCAATTTGACAGATTTCCCCTGTAGTTTGTGTGAGTGACTTTTAAAGGTGGGTGAACCTCAGCAGGCTCCAAACACAGCCTGGGATTACAGGGGGAATCACCACTAGGGCTGTTAGCCCAGGTCTGTCCTCCCTGCCCGGATTGACTGAGGTCACACGTCTGTGCAAACCATCTCTTGTATGAGAACATGGGACTCTCTGTATTGGTCTCTTTCCTGCTTTTTGTCCTCAAAATCTGACCTGGTGCCATTTGGATCTTCCTGGCTGGAAGAACAAGATAAAAAAACCCACGAATCTTCAGGCGTGTAACCAAGGCAGCGAATTTCTGCTAGTAGGGGCCCACTAGTCCACTTCATATCAGGAACTGGAGAAAGAGGTGTCTCTAAAATGCATTTCAGGCCCCAGATAGACTGAATTATCTTGTGGACATGCTCCTTCCTTTCTGCTGACTTCCCAGAGGATGCAGAGAGACACTTGCGTGTCCTCCTTGGACAACTAAAACGGGGTCAGATGGGTCAAAGCGTGAGTAAATTGTCTGAATCCGTCTGGGAAGGCTGTACACAGACATGAGCTGAACCTTTTGTGGTTGCCTTTACCACAAAACCAGCCTTTCTCCGCTGAGCAGTCTCCTGAGTTACTTTATAGGGAGGATCTAACGTGTTGTATGAAAAGCAAAGAAATTAAATAGCAAGCGTTCCACTTGACCAAAAGGTCAAAGTCTCTGTGATTAAAATGCTTTGTTATTTTAAGATCAGGGAATGTCACATAACCATTATATATAAATGGCAAATTTTCCGTGTGTGCTGACTGCTGAAGAGCGTTGCTCACTCTGTCCTTGGGGTGCCAGGCGAATCCGCCTCCCTCAAGCAGTTCCCATGTCCTACAAACCCCGCTGCTTGGCCGGCGGGCAAGGAAAATCCTTGCAGCTGGAGAGATTAAAGACACTTCCCCTTTCCAGCTCTACGCATGCAATGTCGTACTTCTTGCGTGGCTGTTCTTCGAGTGTACTTGTGCTGTTTTTTCTCTGCTTATTCTCTATAAATTAAAAAGGCAACCCCAAAACTGATATAAAATATATCGACATCATAACGCAAATTTTTGTTCTGGAAGTGCCCCTGCTGCTTGGCAAGTGGGTGACTAGTGGATGGGCCAACACCGCAAACCCAACAAGATTGACCTTGCCTTGACTTTGACTGGACTTTGCGGAGCTGCCGAGCAGAGGCTGGAATGGCTCTGACTCACGCGGTGCTGGGATGCAACTGGGAGACATAAATAAACGCCCACAGAAAGCTGAGATGTTATACTGGGGTTTTACTTCAGTCTTTCCAAATCAGGGAAATAATAGGATGGGGTGTCGGTGGATTAATGAAATATTTAACTTATTTGTCAGTTTGCAAATGATGCTGTTACAAGTGGATCAAGGTGCTTTGGACTTTAAGTAATGTTAGATTTGGCTTTAAATGATGAAGTCCAGCACATTGATGGAGTGAGAATGAGGGCAAGTCAAGAAGGTCATTTACAGTTAGAAAAATACCTTGAAGTTCAGATAATTCATAATCCCAGTCCCCAAATCCTGCCTGTTATAGAAATATATTGTGATAATTATACAGACCTGAAATAAACTGTTTGCATTAGCTGCTTTTTTCAAGTGTGCCAGACAGAACTGGAAATTCAGGGAGGATAAGGTCTGAGGTCCCAACAAAACAGCCTGTCTCTGCTGGTATCCCCTAACACGCCCTGGGATGTCTTCTTTTAATGATAAAATGCTTCTTTTTCAATTCTACATGCATTTCTTCTCCAATGGATTCTTGAAATTGAACTTAATCTTCTGCTGTGAAGAAGATATCAGACGGGTCAAAGGAAAGAAGAGAAAATTTATATTTTCACATGCATTTTTTTGGGATATGAATAAACATGTACAAAGCTTATAGCCTGGACAGAATAGAGCTGTGGGGAGATGCTGAACTGTCCTCCTTTCTCTCTGCATTCCCACCCCATGTCTTATTTTCCCTTCTGCTTAGTGGGAAGAGATGCAAAAAGAGCAATTTGTCCTTTGCATGCTGTTTTGAGAGTTGAGGGAGTGTCTTGACGCGCTCACGAAATGATGAATTATAGATTCATTGAGCAATAGGGCTGGAAGATACCTCAGAGACCTCCAGCGCTGGAAATTGCACCGTCTCACCAGATAATCTGTTCCAGCATGTCACCATCCATCTGTTAAGCAGAGGATCACAGCATCAGCTTTTGCCTTGGGCCTTCAGTCCAGGGCGGGCTAGGACTGCTCTCCACTGAACGGGAGATTGGTGGAAACCTGCTTTGCTCCTTGCACACAAATTATTTGTATTTTGGCACTCGTGCAGCACAAAGACTCCTGGCCAGACTCCTGGTATTCATAACCTACATAAATAGTGTACAGAAGGTATATTGGAGACCTCTCCTGCTCTTGATAGTGCTCAGGAGATGAGGATGGGCTGCTTCAGTTGTCTTCATCCTTGACATCTGAGATGCATCTGGAGGCAGGACAAGGAACACTGGGAAACACGGCCCATGTGTTCTTTCACGTGGTGGGGCAGAAGTTGGGTTGGGTTGAGATGGGTCACTTGAAAGGCTGCAGCTGTGGTCTGTGCTTTGTGTTCTCTGGCTGTACATCTTCATCAGGTCCAAAGGGTGCGCAGCTTGGGTCATGGATATCCATCTCCTTTTTGTATGTATTTGCACCGATCTGACAATCACGGCAGTTCCACGACGTGAATTGTTTAGAGCTCCCCAAAAAAGACGTCTCCAGAAAATAAAATTTTGTTTCCCTTGTCCCCTCCTATCCCAACACACAACATGAGTTCAACACACAGTCCACACAACATGCGAGATGTATCACAGATGCCTACTCACTGCCCAGATTGTGCGCTATTTGTACATTATACACACATGCTAGTTAACATAGTTTTTATTTTTTTTTAAGAGCAGCTGAAGAATCTTTTACTAACACAAATCTTATTTTCACATGTGGCTCTGTATAATGAATTTTTCAAAGATTTCCACACCTACTCTAAGTGAAATTATATCTGGAGGAAAGTGTGGCTTGATTGTTAATTCTGAACCGTGTTGAAGCTCCTGCTTCTTCTGTTTTAATCTAAATTGCTCTTTTGAATGTATTTTATATTAGAATTTGGAAACAGATACAGTTCTTTTATTTTTATTGTTTTTTTAATTTATTTTTTTTACACACAGAGTTGAATGTACGTATATTATTATGGCTCCCTTTTTTGCCATTTACAAAGGAAATGTACACTCTGACAATATCGTGTGCACCAAATCAATGAAATATCCTGTGTTTTCTATTCATTAAGCCCCTAAAGCACTATGCGCAAATTCCCTCACTTTAATTACACACCTCAGGGATGTGCAGGCCAAAAAGGAGGCAGTCAGACAAAAAAGCCTGGTCTCTGCCAAAAGGAGGGAAAAAAACCCCAACTGGTAAACATTTATTTTCAGCGGGGAAATCTGCTATTAATTCATATAGTGACTTTCCCCAGCTGAAATAATGAGGAAAGCCAAGTGAACCAAATGTTCACAGTGAGCAAACATGAACAGTAGGAAATCAGCCCATCTTGTATTTACATGTTTATTCCATCAGCCTTTGAAGAACGTTTGCACGATTCTGGGGTTTTTTTTGTGTGTGTGTGTGTGTGGAGTGTCAACGTTTACTCACACTCCTCCAGGGGGGAGGAACTCGTTAGCAATTAAAGGCTTCGTCTCTCCTACAGACACCCAGATTCAGCGTGCCCCATCTGGAAGGGGGGGTTTTAAAATTCCGAAATAGTTATGGTCAGTCCAAGTATCTGCAAAGTCTGAGTGTGCCCATCCAAGCTGGTGGCTTCTGGAGGTGCTTGTGGGGCTGGGGGTGAGGGGGGGGGCAGGACTTTTCTCCTTACCTGTTGAAAATGCTCGGGCTTTTAAAGGTAATCTCTGATGCCTCTGTGAGGACGGTCCAGCAACGTTTCTTGGGCTCCTTGGGAAATGACTAAGCCCAGACTTCATTAACGCAACAAACCGGGCCATATTTATCATAGAATCATAGAACAGTTTGGGTTGGAAGGGACCTTAAAGGTCATCTAGTTCCAACCCCCATCACCTACTTCCAAAAGTGCTGCACTCCATGAGTGCATCCGCTCATAAGTACTGACCGCCGAGTCCCCTCTAGTTTTACAACGAATGTGTACAAAGTTCACAGCCAACTGTAAAAATAAAAAGGGAATAACATTCATCATTACTTGGACTATCACCTCCTCAAGGCAGGGAATGTCTGTTCTTTATTTGGAGGCCCTAATGAAATGGCTTCCTGACTTTGGTCCCTCCTGGAAGCACCCAAATACACCAGGCTATTTTCAGTAGCATTTTGTAATATTGTATTCAGGCTACGCAGAAATCCCTCGAATTGGAAAGGAAGCCAGCTGTGTCTTCTTTTTAAATTGCACCGATCCTGGCATTTTTTGGTTTCACAGTGGTCTGTGCTCCGGATGGAGCTCTGGGTTTGCAGCAAGGACAGGATTGGCACCCATGAATTTTGTATAGAAAGGGAGAGTCTTCAGAAATTTTCAGGACCTGTAATTAGTCGTTTGAAAGGTAGAAAAGCAACTTAGGCAAATTTCTTCTTTTTTTTTTTTTTTTTTAAGCTGGGTGGGTGGGCTTGTACAACAGAGCTGGTGCTTGGAGAAGGTCTGTGCAAGTTCTCCTGCAAAAAAACATGAACATCAGGGAATATTTCAGGAGATGCCGTGGCAAAGCTCATATGTCAGGTATCCATAGTTAAAGGAACAGAGTCAAAAATCTCTTGCAAACACTAAAGCAGGGTAAGTTTAACTATAGCTGATGGTAAACAAATCTGTTTATGGATTAGCACCTGTGAAGCCCCTGACTACCAATGTCATTCTACCGAAGCAGCGCATTTTAAAATGAAATTGTTGGATATAAATGAAAATCATCAGAAAAGGAAAATGCGCATCTGGGCAGAGATGCAGATCGGTAACAGTGTCTCTAGGCTGGAACTTCCTGGTACGGAGGTTTGGGAGAGTAGCAGGCTCTTTCTGATATTACTGCAAGCTTCTATCCGTTAACCCCAGAACGTATAAGCTAGCATCACTCCTTGAGTATTGCTTTTTCAGAATTAACATTAGCATCTACCAAAGCCCTCCCTAAATAAATTTTTAGCAGATACATCATTTTTGTTAGAGATGAATAAATGAATAAAATGTATGCGCGATCTCTCTCTTTTTCCTGTTCTATAAGAAGCAGCAATGCCCTATTAATTTTGACAGACAACTTGGCATTAGCCACTTTAAAATCCAACATGGGATAAAGTTATGCATTACTAGTCTTTCTACATTTTTGTCAAGAGATGAGCATTTTGCCAGATTTTTTAATAATACGCCAAGAGCTTTGTCAGTCAGTTTGTTTCGCTCTGCGTGGTTATGCCAGTATTTTTCAGCTCTCCCGCTGTGTGTGCCACTGCCCTCCACTGCTTTTCTAGCTCCTCCCCTGCAATTAGACAAAGTCAACATAGCAGTCAGGCCGAGCAGCCCCGAGGTACCTGCAGCTATCAACCGTCCAGATTCACGGGCCCGATGAACAAGCTTTGCTTCTTCCCCGCATCACTACCTCCATTAGGACTTTTTATTATATCTCGACTCTTTATCACAAACACAACAGATGGAATGGATAACGCAAAACACGTTTTTAAGTCTTCACCTAAGAAGAAGGAGGGGGTGTGTGGGGGGGAAATTATCCGGAAAGAAATAGGAGCAAATGTGTAAGGCAGCTTGCAACCAGGAACCAGTTACCATGCCTACTGAAGCCTATTCTAAAGAATGTGTTGGCTGACACACAGAACTCAATGAAAAGATGAAAAAAATGTGCAGGCAATACTAGTTTGGCAGGGATGGTGGGGAATCTGAGACAGAGCTGCTGGTATGGAAGGATCTCACTGCATGCAATTTGCAAACATGCCAATTCAATGGCATGTGATAGACACTAGATGGAATTTAAAGGTCTTAGGGTCTTAGAGAGCTGGAATCGCACAAGAAAACGGTGGGTATTAAAAATAGCAATCCTTTTCACCAAACCTTGTGTCTCAGATTTGAATTCAGCACTGTTGAGAGAAATCCCTGCCATCTCTTCCAGGCACATTCGAAAAATTGCCTGGACGTACCTTAATTCTACTGTATCTTTACATCCCAGTAAACATGCCGCACTGATGAATTTCCAAAGAAATTCCCATGGCTTCCTTTGTGTGTGTGTGTGTGTGTGTGTGTGTTGAAAGGGAACCGGCTGCATAACAGGACTTATACTGCAACTTCGGGCAGTTAACTTTTACGGGATTTCCAAATTTTTCTTGGTGGGTGGGGAGAATGGGGAGGCAGGCTGGGGAAGGGAGGAGAAGAATTACGTGAAGGCTGAATTTTTGAGAGAGGTGGTGCAGATGGTTGGGTCCAAGTGCTGCACTACAAATCCAGCCCTTTCCCCCAGAAGAAAATCTGCACAAATACCTGTGTAGTGTAAAAGTCCGTCATGTTTTTCTAACACCACTCTTCCATTCTTTTTATTTTTTTTTAATGTATTATTGTTTTATACCAGGTGATAAAGGTTTGAGAATTTGATGCACTTGATTGAGACCTTGGAAGAGATTTCTGTAGGAAGGGAGAAGACTACTCATTTCCCAGTGTCTACTTGGTGGCTTTTTTCAGTCCAGCCAAGATGTTGGCTTGGTCTAGGGCCAAGTCCCAATTTCACAGTTTGGATTTAGCAGCAATCTTTTTGAGAGTCGTGGTGGTTGCAGGGGTTTGGGTCAGTCTGTTCCTGAGTAAAAGCCATACCGCTATCTGGGTTTGTACTGAATCTGAATCTGAAAAGTCACTTTTGCTTGGCTCTGACTTGGCCCACACTCATCTGTATTCAAATTTAAGGGCAGATCTTCATCTGGTGTGGACTGATGTTTCTGCTTGACACAAAGCACTTACACCATTTCGCGTCAGCTCTCCTATCAGCCCTACTTGCACCACATGGTGGGGCGAATTGACGTGTCTCCCAGCAGGAAGCCACTGCATCCTCACTTGGCCCCCTGCCTTCATCATCAATGCCTGCCACCATTAGGCACACGTTCAAAACTGGCAGGGTCCACGATAAAAAGAGGTGGCATGGAATTTTATGGGTGATGAGGAGACGCACAGGTGTAAGAGCACTGAAAAAGTCACACACCGGATTTTTTGAGCTTTCTTCTCAAGTGTCTGTGCTCGGCTGTGCTCAGAGACAGTGGCTTTCCCTCTTACTGGAAGGTTTCTGCAGTCCCCTCTGCACAGTGACCCACTTTCCATAGGAGGACAGTGAGTGTCCCCAGCACAGCCTCACTGTAATCTGTGACTAGGACACTCTGAGGATGTAGATGTTCAGGCTGAGAAGGAAAGCAAAGCCAGATCCTCATGCTTCATAAACACCAAGATGTTCAGTTTATTTAAGCATCATGCTGCCATCATTTGAACCCAAATGTATGAACCTTTATCCACTTTTCCTTGGCTAGAAAAAAGGTGTGTGGTTCTCTGAGTCCGTGTGGGATATACGGTGTCTCCTGGAGCCCAGAGGAGGGTCTTCAGCCTCTCCCAAGCAGCAGACATCCCCTCCTGGCCAGTGTTGACAACTCTCCATGCAACAGCATGGATATTTTGGATCCCATTTCACTCTTCTTTTGCTGTAGGCAGCCAAAACGCCTCATCTGGGCAGCAGGTGCCATCAGATGGCTATGTTTTGAAACGATAGGCACAGATGCATGCATTTTCGGAAGAACTGCGTTTATGGTTCTAGGCCTATTGGGATTGCATTGTCATATACCTTTCCTGGATGGGTAGAAGTGGGGTTATGTATGTGCCATTAATTACTGCAAACCTGGCATGTTGAGAGGTCTTCTGGAAGAGAATTGGTATGCCTGTGTTAGGCTGGTGTTACTCATTGGGAGACTGAGGCTCTGTGGTGTATGGGTAGATGGGGAGTCACAGACTGAAAAGCCAGAGGGACAACTGTGCTTGTCTCACCTGCCTTGCTGTTTAATGCAGTCCAGAGGATGTTCATGGATTAATGCATGTTTGGATTGGAGAATCTCACTTGGAAAAATATCCAGTCTTGAGCTGGAAATCTCCAGCAGTGGAGACTCCACTGCACCACTTGGTCATTTGCTCTGGTCATTAATTACTTCCCAATTTCCTCTTTATCTCAACAGGCCATTCCCATCCCAGACCCTAAGCCTGGAGGTGCCTGTTGGCCTGGTGCCTCTGAGGGCCTTAAGCTATTCAGGAAGAAATTTAGATGGGCTAAATAAGGCTCAATGAGTCTAACTTCAATTTTCAATTACTGGATCCCATTATTCATCTTCCGGTCAGGCCTGGTGGTCCCACTCCTTCCTGTCATCTTCAATACCACCTAGCTGAGGAGCTTCTAATGATGGGTGATGTAAAAGCCATTTATGCAGGTGTATTAGATGGACTGTGGAAGTAGTTTAGCCAAGCTAATAAGCTGTGTTTTGTAGTTTTGTCCTCCTGCTACGGGGGTTAGCAGGCATGAAGCTGGCTTGGGTGGCTTTGCACCCACAATGTAGACTTGTCATGACTTCAACGTTGGTCTTTCTGTCGATGACAGCCATGAGATTTGACAAACCTTGACACCTCAAGAAGAGGGGTAGCTGGGTGGTCAGGGGTCTGGTCGAAGACGTTATCCCTGTGTGCTGAGGGGTCTGCAGGATTGCTTCCTCCAGCTGGAAAGCAGTGACCCAGCACAGCCCTTTACCGTGTTTGACTGTGTATCAGGGTGCTTCATCTTCTCTAGCTTATTAATTCTTCCCTCATAGCCCACTGTTAGGTAGAAATTGGTTTCTTTTTTACAGATGGGGAATTCCCACCAGGGATGTTGCAGGCCATATGCACGTTATCTAATTTAGGTAGCTAACTTAAGCCCCCGGTATAGTTATTGGGTAGAACCTGAGGGAGGGAGTCCTTTCCCCAATTGCTCAGCAGCATCATATGCTCCTGTCTTAGGGATTCAATGTAAAGGACAAATCTTCCCCAGAAGTAGCTGTTTTTTCCAAGACCACACAGGACAGGACTAGCACTGCCTAGACTGAAGTGCTTGCTGTTTATATTATAGCCTAATACCTATGTCTTCCTTTGGATTTATTTTCTGATAGTTCCAGGAGTTTCTCCTGTGATTGGGATCAGGCATTTTTTTAGCAGGGATGTCTTCTCTGAAATGCCTAAGTCATGGGATGGAACTGATGATAATGCGGTATATAAATAAAACACAATACAACTTTTGCCGTCAATGACAGTCAATGTGGATTTGCCGAGAACAGATAATTTTAAAACAGTGGAATAATCTTTAAAGAAAAATACTGTATTTTGGATATGATATGGCCAGATAACTTCACCAGAAACAAGTTATCTATGCCCACTGTCAAAAAGGAAGATTGTCTTGTATAGAGGCCTCCAGGGGTTTGCCCTTCATCTGCTCAGTGGAAGAGAGAATGCTTACGGGTGACATCAGCCTGGGGAGGCACCATGGCTACACCAGAGCAGAGGATCAGAATCGAGAAAGTCTTGGTGAGTTTAATTTGGAGCAGGGAGTCATGAAGGGAGAGATGATGGCAGCTGTCAGACATGTACAAAGCTGTTGTGAGGGGGGTGAGTCTTCTCTATGTCCAGGGCGTTAGGGGCAAGAAGGAAAGGGCATCAGGCGCAGCCCTGAGGTTCAGCTTAGATGTTAAGAAACACTTCCCATGAGCAGAGAGAGTGCAGTGCTGGGAGAGGCTGCCTGGAGGGGTCGTGAAGGCTTTTAGCTGCATGTTAGAGACACATCAGTCTGAAAAATACAGGTGACCCTGCCCTGGGGTAGAGGAATGGACTAGGTGGTTTCTTGATCTCCTTTCCAGCCTTGTTTTTCTGTGGTTTCATTGTGTATTGCAAAATTGTCTGGTTTTTTTGGGTGCATCGGAACAGAAACCTACTTTATCCATCCCTGGCTGGGCATTCAGCAGTATTACTAAGGGAAAGTAAATGCATGTCTTCAAATTCAGCCTATTGTGCTTAGATGCTGCAAAATTTCATGCCATGTGATGTGAAGAATTGCCCATCAGTATTTGGGTGCAGGCGAGGGAGGGTGTTGCACAGCATATGGCTGTGCTGTGTCTAGGTACACTAGTTGGAGTTTGCAGGGCTTTATTTCCTTTCTAGTCCGCTTCTTGGCTAGCCATAAAACTTCAGACCCAGGCAGGTGAAGCCTGGCTCTATTTTAATCAAGAAATTGTCGCACAAAAGGAAACATTTTTCAGGTGTATTCAATTGAAAGCTTTGATAAAAAGGGATATTTTGGTATACAAAGCCACTTCTGCAGAAGCCCTTCCCAGCAAAACGTGAATACCAAAGGCAAAGTGGCAGCGATGCCCCTTCCCTTTCAGGCAGACCCCAATCCCACACCAGGCGATGCTGATGTGGAGAACCAACCCAAGGTGAGAGCTGTGCAGACACATGGCAGCCAGCATGCTACCAACGCTGGCATTGGATTAGCTCTGTCTAGAGGCATGCCACCATGGGGTAGATATCACTGAGATATTTTTATCAGCATGAAAGACAAATTTTTTGGTGCCAGGGAAGGGTACGAAGCCTGCCTTGTGCCCCAGCTTTGAGGTGCAGCCCAGAGGTCTCCTGGGCCAGATTCAGCAACATCATGTGCAAGGGGCCATCAGCAGGAGGATGGCTGGGTTGTTGTAATGAGTAACTGCATGAAGTGTGGTCATTATGGCACACGGTTGGGAAGGGGCATCAGTCTGTGGCGGTTTTGGGGCATGGTTGGAAGTGATGGGGTCTTTGGTGGCCATCTTCTCCTTGCAACCAACTATTCACTGTGCTGCACACAGGAGTGTATCATCTGTACTGACACAACTGTTGGCAGGGCAATGACGGGTTAGGGACCTGATCTGGGAATAACCCTTGCAGGAACATTCAGGGTTTTGAACCCAGATCCTTAAAAAAGCCTCAGATGCATTAGTACCAGTGAATAGGGTGACAGGTCCCCAGGAGGAAAGTCACGGGACTCCTTAAATTAGTATCACCAGACAACCAACCACAAATGTGTCCCTGTGCTTAAGGTTTGTGGCTTGACTGGCTTGACTGGTGAGTGTAGAGACTGCCTGCGCAGTGGTATCTGCCACCAGGTACCACTATCGGTGTGGCATGGCAGAAAATGTCCCTGAAAATGGAAATCTCCTTCCCACTGACCACCTGGAGGATGGGCAGCCACAACCACCAACCGACGTAGGGAGCATCTTCAAAGTGCCTTACGCATTGAAGCGAACGCAAATGTTGCCATCAACTTCAATAAGAGCAGGATTGGACCCAAAGCAACTGGCATTCAGAGCAGCGGGGAAAAAAATTTACATACATGTTTTGGGAGGGGGTGGTGTCAAGAGGGCATCTTGAGTTAATTTCAGATTTGTTTTTAAGACTACAACTGGGTAGAAGCACTCCTTTGTCGGGAAATCGTACTTAAATTAACCTGCGATCATACCAGCAGATGTAAAATGGAAGCAAATGTATTATACATCACTGTCTTGGACATTAGTTCTGAAACCGCCAGTGATCACACTCCACTTCAAAGACACCCTCTACCAGGGGCTTGGCTGGGAAGATAAAGCCCTGGCTATTTACCTTCTGACCTTGGTTCAAGACTAAATTGAGAATCTAAATGAAAGTAGTTTGGTGGTCTCAGCTCAATCCCTGGTAGACAGTTGTCCGTATCACAAAAGCGCCATCCCTAGTTTAACACAATTTGGCACGGCCCGTCTTCTCTGTTCAGGAGAGACCCTGGGCTAAATTAACACAGAGACTAAATTACATCTCATATGCCATCGTAGAGATGGCAGTCTTCGAAATGGTGCCTTAGAAAATAGCAGCCTGTGTGGACGCTCTCCAAACTGGCTTCTGGATAAAGAAATCTGTTTTCTGAGCTGCCACTTTCAAGCCTACTGCTTAAGCCAAAAATGAAAATAAAAGCAAATCACAACACAGGCTTTTTAGGAACTCGTACTTAGAACAAGGATGATGATCTTGGAGAGATTAAAACACACGTTCTAAGCGTTTACTGAAATAGCTGAAATTCTACAGATTATTTTCTCTTATTAAAACATCTCATGAGCCACGACCATAAATTGCAGCAATTTAACGTATTTGTAAATTATTATTACGACTTATTAGAAAATCCAAAAGAAGATATACTGCCGTACAAATGTGCAAGAAGGCATTTGATAAACATACATATTCATCGTTTACTCGTATCTATCTAATCAATCAAATAGATTTAGTGCCTGATACTGTAAACAGCTATAGTCATATTTAAATAGGAGTTATCGAAATGTTTACACTCAAACATGTCTGTAAATATTGGCAGGACATGATTATTCCGTGTCTGATAATATACGATGGATATTGTGATATAGCTAGCATGACATAAATATAAAATTTATAGCTGGTATGTGGGCTGTGTGCTATGAAAGGTGCAGAAGCTCTAAGCGGAAGCCCCACAAATCAATAACGAGGTCGTTACAAGAAGCGAGAACGAAGTCTGAATACAATGCAGGAAAACAATGTCATATACTCAGTTTTACTCTAATTGTGAGATGTCTTTCGAGCAAGCAGGGAGGACAGATGGTGTAGCAGTTTCCATCCTAGCGTCTGACTCCTGCTCACTTGCTGGCTCTTCCTTACTCTTTATGTCTGACTTTGGTCATATTGCTTGGGATGGATTTTGGTGTTTTTCAGTGCTCCGGGGCAGTAAAAATAAGTAATAGTAGGTGTTGCTGTTAGAGAGCCCGGATGAATACTGGAAGTAGTCTGGCAAACATCATGATAAATGCCCTTTATGCCTGCCAGCCTCAAAAAGCTTTATAAATGGTTCACTTACTTCTTACGGTACTGCTGGGAAGCTGAAGGTATCACCACAGACACACGATCTGCTTGGGGAAACTGAGGCACGAGGCCGTATAGGTCATTTTCAAAGGCACACATGGAGGCTGTGCCTCACCCCTCTCTGCTAGCAATTAGTAAATCCCTCTCTTCCCAGAAATACCATGCACCATGGAAATAGGAGGAGAAAACCTTCCGTGGTACAAGAACTGAGGCAGCTGGAGTATTTACTCTGGCGGGGTCAGGATCGGGATGTAATAGGGGATACTGGTAATTTGCTGCAAAGGAAAAGATGATACAAGTTCATCAGGCAGCAGAAGAAAAATGTGTTTTCTTAAATCAGGCTCCATAGGCCAACGTAAACCTCAGCTGCTCAGGTGAGGTTTACCCTTACACCTGTGAGCAGCTTTGGGCACCAGGACGATTCAAAAGCTTTTTGCCGCGCAAAAAGCATAAATGCTTGTGAGATTGGGAGCCCGGCTTGCACCAGAGGATTTCTTGTGCCACTGGAAGGAAGGCCTTGCTGATGGCGACAGGAGAGCTCCCATGGCAGGGCTTTGGAGCAGACCCTGCCTGGTAGAGGAGCACGATTTATTATATACTGAATTTTCGGTACTGGGTGGCTCAAATGTATCCCTGGGCTGGTGTGTGTGACGGCAGAGGTGTTTCACCTCTCACACCCAGGAAGAAGCGAAACGGTCGCAAAATGCAATTTCTGCACGTGGAGTTAACTTGGCGTAGAAGGACGGTAACGCGCACGTTCGGAGGCAGGTTTTGTGTGTTTTTATTTTGCTAGAAAACGGTTCCAGCGCACCCCGCGCTGGTCCCCATATGCCGTTCTAGACTGGTCTGTCATAAAAATCTCCCCCCCCCACCGCCGCCCTGCCTCGTGCTCACAGAAACGGTGACCCCCACATAAACATATGCTCCCCAGACAGCCCCAGACTTTACGGCATAATTCAATGCCTTTGGGGAGATGCTGTGCCCCGCCGCTTCTAAAATGCCTCAGCTGGCTGGGAGGATGCTCAGTGCCCGGGCAGGATTGGGCCTTTTTGTACACATGGCGCTTTCACTGACATCAGTGAGGGTTTGGAGCTTGAATCCAAAGACATACATGGGGCTGGCAGGAGGCCGGGGCAGGGGTCTAATCTCCCCTGACTGTGCATGTGAAACCGCTATTAATCTTAATGGGAGTGCCACACACTCATCAAGGGAAGAATAGATGAAAGGGAGGATCACAATAGATCATTAGATTAAGCAAATAAATATAAATGAATATTCGTTTGGCCTCTAAAAATATTTTCCTTGACGGCAATGCAAATATTAGGAGCGTTCTTTCAAATATCGAGCCCCCTCGGATCGTTTCCTTCCTTCGGTGAATAAGCAAAGAGTAATAGAGAAATAGCACTCGTCCGCGCACCCCTCTCGGGGCATTCAAGATGACCCGGCTCGTGTTAAGTCCTTCTAAGACACCACAGAAATAGATTTTTATTTCTTCCCGGGTTTTGTATTTTAAAAAAAATACGATATTCCTCTTTACACTCTGCCTGTCTTTCCCTGTCCCATGGAAAATGGATGATAGGATGCTTCCCCCCAGTTTGCGTTATGGGAGCGGGCTGAGCAGAAGGAGCAGTGCTGGAGGAAGAAGAGGAGGAGGAGGAGGAGGAGGCGGCATGGGGAGGTCTGGAAGCGCAGTGGCTGAGCAGTGGGTTTTCATCCCTGGTCCTTACCGCAAAACCAGCCGAAAAAGCTAACGGGGCTTCTCCGAGTGACCCCCGTCATGGGGCAAACTGTGAATTTCCTCCCAGTTATCACCAGTCCTCTGGAATACAAAATGGGAGGGGGGAGCTTTGCCTTTGCTTCGGCCTCTCTGGAGATGACGTTAAGCCCATAAATCAGGAGAAGAGGGTTTGCAGCACCAAAGTGTGGCCCGATCCTGCATCTGGCTCTCTGGGGTGGAGGCAGAAAGGAGCCGGCTGCAGGCCTGGAGGGAATTGGGAATATTGTCCTGCGGGGACATTGAATCTCTTTGCTTCTACATCCACCAAAGAAGAACAGGTCTCATTTCAAATGCTGATATCCAGAAAGCAGCGTGCAGGTTTTATTAAATTTCCGTGTCCTTAAAACTCAGGGAAAGTGCAGGAGCAGAAGTCCATTTCCAACCTTTCACAAAGGCACTGATATTAAGAAGTTGGCCACCATGGGCTGTATCATACCACCATTTTTTTTTAAGCAAAAATCAATGAAGAACCCTGCCTAAAATCAATGGGATAATTTGCCACATTAGTATTGCTTTCGAGCTGACTCACAGCAGTCTAACAGCGCTTATTTTCGTTAAAGAAAACAACAACATTTTTGCCCAAGCGATGCTTCTAAGTCTTCTCCTTTCTTCCCCTGTTATGGCACAGGGCAAATATGATCGTTACTGGCTTGGAGGAAAGAAAACTGGTGCAAAAATTTTAATGAGTGAAAAGGCTTTCCTGGGAGAAACGCTTTCCCATTAGGATCCTGCATGGTGAAGTGCCATGATTCTCTGCTGTGAATAATTTTCGCCTGGTCCGGCGTCTCTTCCGAATTATTTACGACACGCAAAGTCAGCCAGAATTCAGAAGAAATTGGGCTCATCGTGACGTAACGGGAGATGTGTGGGAACAAAAGGGCATTCCTTTATCCTTGCCTGCAACCCGAGCTCGTCGGCTTTGAAAGCTTCTCAAGTCTTCCACCAAACTCCTTCCCCTTCTTTTCTGTCTTTTTTTTTTTTCTTCTGAAAAGTAATTAATATAATCTCATCGGCGGCCCTTACACAACCGCTCACCTCAGCTTCTCTCTTAGGGTAAAAGCCATCATCCCGGGAAGAGCCATCCCAGAACGCCACCGCTCCCCCTGCCCCAGGTCCGGCTTCCCAGGATGTTTTTTAAAGGCAGATCAAGTTGTAAAAAGCAGGGATTTCTTCCAACAGCCCTTGTCGGGGCTGGCAGGCCCTGGATTTACGCCCGTCCTCGCCGTCCTGCGTGGGGCTGGATCTTGGCAGCTGCCCTGAAGAGGGCTTTTGCGGGATTCGGGATTACTCACACGAGTAACAGCTTGCGGGCATTTGGGCTCCCGTTCCTGCTTGAAACACACGGTTGTTTTAAGCGTAATTAAAGCGGCGCTGTAAGCAATGGCTAGCCACATGCGGCCTCCGGCGTTTTTCACACTGTGCGGTGGAAAATAATACGTCCCGGTTAATTTGAGGGGAGGGCTTGCGGCTGCTTTTGAGTGTCCTAACGAGGGCTAAGCGCAAGGGGAAAATTAAAAAAAAAGAAAAAAAAAGGAGAGGTTGTGCAAGAAGAAATTCAGGTTTCCTGTAGGCTCCTTCGGCCAGGGAGAATGACGTGGGGAATTCCCTCACTTTTTGGTAGAGCATTAAGGGATGTGATAGGGAGCTGGTGTAATCCTTGTCAATAAATGCAATAGTCAGGGAGCAAAATTGCCACGGCGCACGCAGAAATTCAGCCTTGCCTCGCCATATGGAACAGCTGGGAAGACTTTCAAAAACTTTTCCTCCTCCCCTCCCTTCTCTTTATTACGATTTTTTTCATAGGCGCCGAAAACAAAAGAAATAAAACAACCTGACAACTTCGTGCATCGTCTTGTGACTAAAAAAAAAAAAAAAAAGGAGAGAGAGAGAGAGAGAAAAAAAAGCCTGTGAAGTATCACTGCTATGTTTTAGTCTAATGCTACTTCTATCTTTTATCCTTTTTAATTAGAAGGCAAATTCTCAGACCGCCAGGCCTAATCCCTACACAGTGGAACAAAGCCCAGCAAAGTCTTTGAACACTGCCCAGCCAGGCAGCACAAACCCTAGTAACTGTTGGCAGTAGGGCTAGGACTCTGACCCTCATCTTAGCCATTCTCTTCCAGCCCCTGATGCTCCCTGCCCTTCGAAACCTTGTCTGTTGTTCTTCTGTTTGGACTGAAAAGACAAAAGGGGAAACAATGTGGGAAACCTAGAGGATTGGCTAGGTGGGATGCGGGGGAGCTGGTGACGGATAGGAGAAAGTAAATGGAGTTTCACGGGAATGGACACAGTGGGGAGAATTGGATCACCAGATTATGTCTTTAGGTTCAAGAAATTTCTTCATCCCTCACTAAATCTTTTCATGGACAATGCCACTTTTAAACAATTGTTGCATTTCCAATTACTACAGGAGTGTTCAAACAAATGGCAAAACCCTTAATGAAAAGTTTGCTCATATTTTAAACTTTGGAGATCAAAATCCATAAAACAAATACCTTTTACATGAGTTTCGCTCAGACACTTATGTCTCCAAATTATTTACACTTGTGATATTTCCAGTTGAGAGCATAATTTGTGCCTAGTCAAGCAAAACACGCAAATACATATAGATACACGAATTTCCAGAGCTAGCGGGAGCACCGCAGAATAAACATTTTGACTGAGATAGGCTCACGTCAGGCAAGCCAATATTAAAAAGCTCTGCCTGCTTTCTATTATTTTGGCTAACTACAAATCATTAAGAGAGAAAACAACAGATGTGGCTATGAGAGCTCAAATATCTTCCAAACTGTGTCTGTGCACGTCAACATAAAAGCCTGAATTACTGTAGTGCGCAGGGATGCTGCGAACGGTGATGTGATTATTTGAATATATGTGTATCATATGCAACTACTATACCTAAGGAGGTGAAGAAAAAAACCCAACAAACTAGCGGAAAAAAAAATCTCAAGCCCCCTGAAACCTGGGGTTTCAGACAATTTTGCTTTCCCTTTAAAAAACTGAGGCAGGGCTTGGCTTTCCTCCAGTAGGTATAAAATGGGATATCTCCCTAATTTACTCCATGGAGGATCTGACCCTTTTCCTTTTTTTTTTTTCCTCTTTTTTTTTTTTGGCACTTTGGAGTAGCATTTACAAAGGAC
This sequence comes from Rissa tridactyla, assembly GCF_028500815.1. Taxonomy (NCBI): domain Eukaryota; kingdom Metazoa; phylum Chordata; class Aves; order Charadriiformes; family Laridae; genus Rissa; species Rissa tridactyla. Next base: position 53,294,998 of record NC_071469.1, read on the forward strand.
AGTTTCTGATTTCGAAAAGACTAAGTCTGTTTAGGGAAAAGGGGCATAAGCTCCTCAGATATTTAGGCACTTTTAAAGACATTTACCCTAAATCCTTACACTCATAGGCACTCACTTTTGAAAGCTAAAGTGGCGGTGTGTTTTTAAAGCAATTTAGTTAAACCAGTGCAAAACTCTTTGTGGACATCATAAATCAATTTAAACCTGGCTTATGCCGATTTAGCTTAGTTTAGCTACTAAGTGTCTTAAGCTAAATTGATAAGCCATTTTTAAACCCATTTAAGAATGTCTACACAGGGCTTTGTGCCAGTGAACTTAAATCAATTGAAAACCAATTTTAGCCGGTACCATTTTGAGTGTAGACAAGATTAGGCGTCTTGAATGGGAATGTGTGCTGATCCCATGTTTTCCTTAGAACACCTCTGATTCCCAGCACACGGGGCTGGGACCCTGAATGGCGCGACCAATTTTGTGCTATGACTGTTGTGTGGGTTGTAGCGTCGTTTTGGCCGTGCCGTGATTGTGACATTGAGCTGCTTTTAATCGATATTTGCCTGGTGGCAACAATTAGAGGCTTCGGCTGAGCCAGGCCCTGTTGTGCTTGGCAAAATGTTCGTTGCAGCCTTTCACTCGCAGGGTTTTGGTTCTACGGGAGGATGCAGAAGATGCAGAGAGGTCAATACTGCATTGTAAGGTCACCCCAAGGGCCTCCTGCCCAGTGGGTTCACTGCTTTCATGGACCAGGAGCTGCAGGTATAGGCTCTGTGGTGCTCCCCATGGGCAGAAGAGCCTGCACAAGCAGTTTGGTGGACAGATGAGGGCAAGTATTTTCTTTGCAGTGACAAAAGTTAGGACCTTGCCTTGCAAACACCACCTTGGTCTGGAGGACCAGGGTAGGAGACACTGCTGGGTGCAGACCAGCTCAGAGACAGAAACAAGAAGATGCTGGGGTCACCTTGGCTTGGCTGGACTGCTGCAGGTCTCCTGTAGTTTGGGGCATCCAAAATGGGCTTGTAGATGGAGAAGGGTCTTCTTGTTGTCCTGCGGGGAGAACTGCTTGGGGATGCTTTCCTGAAGATGGTACCAAAAGGCCTCTAATGTGGGTGGTGGACACAATGGCTGTGTCTCAGCTTGGTCCTGTTCACATTTCACATATGTGAGGGATCCAGATGACTGCGGGCACCCATAGGAAAGGTGCATCACAAGGCTGACACCATCTTCTCCATTAGTGTCTCCTGTATGGCTCAGGCATGATGCACCACATGCAGGGCTAGACCTGAATCCAGGCAGGTATGAAAGGATGGGCAGATTTGAAGCTTGTGTGTGACCTGGAGCCGTCATGACTCCACTATTTAAATTTAAGCATAACTTTAAACACCTTCCTAAACTGAACCCAGATGAGCTTCTGCTCTTAAAAATGAACGTTGCACGCTCAGGCAAGGGACACCTCAATGCAAAACACAGTTGTTATCGTGGTATGTTCTTGAAACCCTCTGGTTTAGCTCCTCTGGAGATTGGAATTCGGCACGAGTGCCCGAGGATGGTGGGTTTGGGTAGTGTGGCTGTGGCCATGAGCTTGTTGGGCGAGAGGGTCATGCTCCATCCCTGCAGCGTGAGCAGCTGTGTCCGTGACGTACATCGGCAAGTCCATGTTACTGCCAGGTGGATGGAGGGATTTTTTTATTAAAACCTAATCAAAGGCTGGGGTGGTTTTGTGCCTGTCACCAAATGGATTTTTTTTTTTTTTTTAATGAACCAACCAATTTAAGAAAAATCCTGCAAATTCTGACCAAATTCCAATCAGATTTAAACTCCTGAGAAGAATGACCGTTTGTCCTACACTGGCATGTTTTGTTCACCGCAGGTGGTGCTTTCTTGTCGTAAACAGGGTCTGTCACGTTGTCATCATGTGTTCGGTTTCTGCATAGGTATAAACGAGCTGTTTACCCAAACGAAGGAGGAGCAGATGAATAGAGACATTTCCAGCTTCTTTCATTAAAAAATAAAATCCCAGGTGGTGGATAAAATTGATGTGATACGCCATAATGTATAACTTTTTTGCTTTCCATCCCTGTATCAGAGGCAATTATATTCCTTCCTTCCTCGTTTCCTCGGCATGAAACTCCACCTGTGCCACTGTGCGTGTACGCGTGGTGGAAAGGAGCTGCAAGTCTTTCTTGTAATCTAACCCTAAACGAATTTCCAAGTGTTTTTCCATGCCATTAATCTTAATATTGAATGCTCTAATCTGTTTATAGCACACAATACACGTGTTCCCCCCCTCCCCCCGATAGAGATCTTTTATACATGTCTGGGCAAACAGCATGAATAAATAACAGCTCATTTCTATATTGTAAAACAAACAGCTACTGTAAATTTATTTTTATTTCCAGCCTCGCTGCATCCCTTGTCGGGTGGAGCCTCCTTGCCCTGGAGTGAAAGGGATCAAAGATAACATTCTTCTCTGTCTGGGTGTACTTTATGGACCTGTCTCCCAACTGGGGGATGAAAGGAACGTACTAAACTGTTGCCATTTTGCAACATCTGCTATAATTCCCCTAAATCCAGATTTGTCTGACACAGAGAGCTCCTGTTCTTACATCATTGCCATGTGACAGTATAACACCAGTCACATCAAGCTTGAGGATTCCAGCTCCGGGCGATGATAATATGAAGAAAACCTTTTTTGCCTAGGGCAAAACACTTGTAGCAAAGTATTATTCATCTGGCCAATTTAAATCTTCTCTCAAAAAGGTACCCAGAAACATATGCAGCGTGCCTTTGTAAAAGGCTTGAGCTGCTCATAGGCAAATGACCTGAACCAAGAGTACAAAACCCAATGTCCTAATTAATTACTGCTAAGCAGCTCTGATACACAGAAAAGAAATGCTGGTACTAATCCTTAACCCTGTCCTACATTCTTAAAATAGCCAAAATATTGCTGACAGCTAGGAAAACAAAATTGCCTCTGATTTAAAGGTTCTGGACCCCGGCTTAAAAATAAGATCTGAATAAAATATTTGAACAGGGTGATTTTGGAAAAGTCGTGTCGGAGCACATACTCTGGCTCCGCGGTGGTGTGGTCCCCTGTTTTGGGATGGAAATAGTGCCAGGAACGCAAAGCCCAGCTAAAGCTGCTCTGGGTCCGTGTGTCCCCCCTTGGCTCCACAGACCTGCCAGGTTCAGCTCTGCGATGCCAGGTTGTTTCTCTCATCACCACCTTTAACTTATAACAGGGAAAAATAACATCAAAATATGGAACGGCAACTCCATTAGCGCCCCGCTTACTGAAGCAGGCACTTGGAACATTTGTTGGGATATAATCCTTCGGTTTGCGGGCCACGATGGCGAAAAATAGATTCAGTGCCAACTAATGATGGCTCCGTTTTCCGACCAGTTTTCTGGCTACAGCAGCTTGGTCTGGCAGTGGGGAAAGACACATTTGACTAGATTCGGCTGTTAGGTGTCTCACGATGGAGTTGGTCAGTGTCGGGTGGAAAAGTGGTCTTTTTGTGGCTTGGGAGGGCAGGGAGGAATCCATTTTAGAAAAGAAATGGAACAGCAGCTAAAGGGAGAGGATTGCCTGCGGGGAGCAAAGGTAAGCGTTTTCCTTTTGAAATGTCGCTGTTTTCAGACATGGAGATAACCGCATCCAGCACAAGCATCCTTTTGGTAATTTCAGCTTATGTATCTCACGCACCCGTTCAGTTCATTTCTGTGACCACCTCACTGTTTCCACATTCATTTTCACACCTCAGCACGGCAGGAAATCCCCATTATCTTTATTTTTAAGTGTGGAAGGGATGCTAAGAGACTCACCTGAGATCATGCAGGAGGCCCGTACCACCACAAGGAGTAGGATCCAGGTCCCCCACAAGCCCTAACCGCAGCCATAGCTCCCACCTGGCAGCAACCATATCCCATAACCAGGGCTCTGCTCAGCAAGGGACTCTCCATGAGGCTCAATTCCCTGGTAAGATTAACTCAAAGTTAGTGTAGGCTTTATGTTCAGTTCAAAGGAGACTTTCCCGTTAGCAACACTATTCTCTATTTCTTTCTCCATCTCAGTGATGACTTGTGGTGAGGGTTTTTTTTAGCCAAGAAGCACTCAGTGGTCCTTAGTGCTGTCCTGAACTGGCCCACAGCAAACCACTGATTACGGTCATCATGCTGTTGGTACCCAGGGATGGAAACCCATGAATAAAGGCTGCGTCTTCCATTGCATCAAGACACAAATCTCCCATGAAAAGAAAGGACAATGTTTTCCTTAGGCGCAGCCCCACTCCTTGCATGTGGTCCAGTCCAGTCCTGCAAAATGGGCTGTGGTCCTGTGGACCGGCATTTGTGAAGTGACTGGGTGACTTCATGTGAAGGACCTGGTTAGCAGAAATCGGGCTCTGAACTTTTCTCTGACAACCAGACCAGGATGGGGGTCTCCAGTGGGTTTATTGACTGGGGGAACCCGAAATCGTTTGCCCATGAGTGTTTTCCTTCAGCCCATGCCACCTTCCTGCAGGCTGTGGCTCTCATGAAAGCCCCGGCTAAAGCTTTGCGTTCTTTGTCAGTAAGGATGTGTCAACAGTCCTTTGACACTTCGCTATTATGAACTTAATGCCTAAGCGATGTCCTCAGTGATGACAACAGCTTAGTGATGACATTGAGTGCATAAGCACTGACTCAGAGAGATGCAATACCTCCACTTTGAGGGTAATTCCCTTGCCTGGTTTTGCTTTTCATACCGTGCAGACCACCAATTTCTGCTTGTGCACATACATTTTAGGCGTCAAGTGCCTGCAGATGCTATGAAAACCGGTGCACCTTGGCTTCTCCTTGCCCAGTGTGGCCTCTAAATGAGGGATGCAGTCAGAGCTGGGAGTTTCTTGGAGAAAGCCACCACCATGCTCCAGGACACCCACCCCAGGAGGGAAGCTCCTTTCCATTAAGGCTTAAGAGAAGGCACAAGCAGAGCTTGGCTAGCCGGGCACCAGGGCGCAACATCCTCCTGCAAGCCAAGTCAGTGCTGGTCCTGGGCACCTTCGCTCCCTCCTGGGGGTCCCAGATTGCGGCTGTGTTCAACCGACTCCACAAGTAATAAATTACAGCAAGTATAATGAAGTATCATGAGGGTGGTGAAACACTGGCACAAGTTGCCCAGAGAGGTGGGAGATGCCCCATCCCTAGAAACATTCCAGGCCGGGTTGGACGGGGCTTTGAGGAACCTGCTCTAGTTGAAGATGTCCCTGCTTATGGCAGGGGGGTTGGGACTAAATGGCCTTTAAAGGTCCTTTCCAACCCAAACCATTCTATGATTCTATGATCAAATGTCCTCTATGGACATCCCTTGGGCCCAGGGAACCCAGAGCTGTTGGGCCGTCATCATCCCTTGTCCTTTCCTAGAGATCACCATTACTCTGATCACCCACTTCGTTGAAAACACCGATGCTTGGCCCTCAGAGGAGTTTCTGCATCGGACCCCTCCATGGAGGAATTAAATGCCTAGCTGGCTTTGATAACCTGGGTGTGTAGGATTGATACAGCTCTGCGGATCCCTTCCCATGGCTCTGCAGGTCGCTGGGACTTCCAGCTTCCCTGTCCTGGCTGTGGCTACAGTCCGCATTCAATAGCTCATTAAAGAGGATATTTTTATTTTCAAAAGGGTTACATATCATCAGAGAAAGTGCTTGTTTCTGTAACCTAGATATTTACACAAAATCGAGATTTTTCTACTCATTATTAGCATCACTTTAAATTATTTGAAGGCAAATAAAAGTGATGTCTGCAGTCCTGCTCATTTCCTAGACAAACATTCTTGTTAAATCCACATCCCCCATTTTAACTTCTTTTTTTTTTTTTTTTTTTCTTTCCCCAAAGCGCTTTTGCGATCTTCCTAAATTTGGCTTTGCCACCATTTCATTTTGCTAATACCCCTTGAAACTGTTAACACTTTTTCCTGAATGCTTTCCTAGTGGATACGAAGCAAAAAAGGAAGAAAGGCTACTGTCAAATTGATTAAGTGAAAGCTCATTAGAGAAAGTAACAAGAGGTAAAATCTGCATATGCATTGCAGAAATGTGTCTGATCTTGCTAAGTTGTGAAAAGACAAAATAAGCTCAAACCTCCTTGTGCTGTAAGTAGTTAGGGGAGAAGGGGGCTGGGGAGGAGAAGGGCTCCCAAACCATGTTACATTAACTATTCCTCCTTAGAAATAGGCTGTAGAGCAGCCCCCACTAACACCACTTCAGTGAAGGGTTTGCCAGTGTTTTAACGATGAACTCTGATTTACAGGGGTTTGTGCCTGCGCGGTAAAAATTTGCTCCTCCGCAAACCCTGACAAACAAGCCCGCAATGTGAAGCCTCTGAAGAAAAACCCAACAAAACTGTTTAAAAGTTGGTTCCTTAAAAAAAAAAACAAAAAACCAAAAACATTGGTGGTAATTACAGTGTGTTTTGTCAGAGCTGAAAGACACCTTTCTATTTATTTTTTTTTATTTTCCAAGCAAAGCTAGCTAATTCATTGGCCTGTGATAGGGAAGATCTCCCTTAGGTTTTAACAAACTAACAAGTCCAATTATGGTTGTCTGAAAACTAGCCCAGTTGGCTCCTCCTGGAGAGACGTAGAGGTACAGGCGTGGGAGCACCTCGGGTCAGATCCAAGTTTGTGAGCGCGTTTCTGGGTGTTTCACCATGACCCTCCATCGTACCCGATCCAAGGCCAGGGCGCTGCGAGGTCGGCAGACGAATTTAATCTTTCCCCCATAGTTTGTCCCCCCATGACCAGGGATGTCTGGCTCTCCAGAGGGATACTTCACTTCAGTGCATCATTTCGGGGCGGCTTCCCCGGCTCAGCTGAGGGCCTCAGCCCTTGCCAGAAGCTCAAATTGAGCACCCTGCATGGCTGCAGCTTAAATTGACATTAATTTCTGAAAATATAGATAGAAATTTGAATGTGACTTGGAATATGGGCTGTACATCTCCTTCCATGGGTGTTTCTGCGAGAGGTGGAGGGGACCAGCACCTACCCTTGGTGCCTCCAGTAAAGGTGTTACTAATACCTTAAATATCTTTGCTCTTAGACATACTCCACTAGCAGATTTTGTTTCTTCTACTTTTTTTTTTTTTTTAAAATACATATATCCCAATTAAAAGAGGAGAAAGAAGAGGAATACCAAAATACCAAGCCAAAGTAATGTGATATCTTTGACCTTAATCCATAAAAGACAGATATTTTACGGTTCAGGCTAAAACTCAAGGCTGACATCTAACCTGACACAAATATGCCGTTGCGTGCAAGAGTCCTTGTTAAAAAAAAATGCTGGGAATCTGCAGGCATAAGCCTGACAGCGCTAATTTAAATAGGAATATGTATCTGTTTGGGAGGTAGACCACACGTCTGAAAGTTATGAAAGGAAACACCAATAATAACCGTCTGTGGCAGAGCACGTTCCTTGGAATGTGGAAATTACTGTATTACAACAAAGCTGTTGTTTCCACCGGGGTGTTTTGTAGCCTGGCTCATAATATTATGTATTTCGGCAGATCCTTGTAATTACAAATTTAAGTCTTAAATCCTCGGCTTTTCTTTATGTTCTTAAAGTACCCCTATAGGTATCCTCACTCCAAGCTTAAATCAGACCCAAAATACAAGGTGAAATGGGGCTGGTTGAATTCCTGCGCTTTATAATGATATTTATTAAGCTAGTTTTGAAGAGAAATGTTGAGCCGAGAGTTTCATTTAAATCCAATGGTACCTCCAAAGTGCTCTGGAATTGTTTAATTAAAACCAAGGTGCACATTAATCAGAAAGGATATCATTTTGTCATTTATATATAATTTCTTTATTTTGTTTGGGGAATAAAAAATGAAGAAAGCCCCCAAAAACATAAAGAGAAGGAAGGACCGGTAAGCCTGATAATAGCCCTCCATGGAGAAGAAATAAGAATACAACAGAAGAAAAGCACAGTGAGGAACATAATGTTAGTAAAACACTCTTAATGCTACACAAGCTGTAGAAAATGCTACTTTGCATTTGGGCTGCAGCATCGTTAACTGTGAGCAATTGAGTAAAGAGTGCACCTTTTAAACTAATTCCTTGTGCTGGAGACGCAGCCACATCCAGAAGCCTACCTCATTAATATGCTATAGTGGTCAAATAGGAGATTAATAGCAAAGTCACCTGCTAAACCTACAAGGAACCTGTTGATTAACAATAAGCTCCAAAAATAAGATACCAGCCTGCAAAGCAAAATCGAGTCCAAGGGCAACAAGTGCTTCTGTAATTTATTCCTTCTTTACACAAGGGCATAAAGCTCCCTTTATAACCGTGTTTTCAAGGCCCTGCTGTGAGCTGTAGGTGTGAGCTTTTCAGCTGATTTATTAATTTTAGTTTCAATCAAAGTGTCACCTGCAGACACAAAAATGTAGGCCTCACCACAGAAAATACAGTAAAAGAAAAAAAAAAAAGAGAGGGGGGAAAAAAGAGAGAGTGAGGAGGAAAAGAGAGAGAAAGACCAAAGGTTTTATTCTGAGAAACTCTGCCAGCATTTTTTTTTTTAATTTTTTTTTTTTTTCTTCACGCCAGCACCGGACGGCCTGTTCTCCACGAAGCCCAAATAATTCCCAGCCACATAATTAAAAAAAAAAAAAAAATTCCGATATGAAACATTTTTGTCATACTTCGAAAGTCAGGCTCAGACCCGGGAAATGGCGCTAACCCGGCGGCTGCCAAAACAATCAGCCCCTGTTGTCAGTAGGGGGACATTCTCCCCAACCAACCGCCTGAACAACAAGTCCACTGAGCAAAATGTGCAAAAAATTCTCAATTAGTTGTCTTTATTTAGTGAACACTATGGGGTCCTCAACGGCGCTATAGAATTATGGCAGGAAAGCTGAGCTCTTCAGTGGCTTATTAGCATTCTCCGAGGGTTGGAGTGCTGCTGGTAGCAGACTGGTGCCTCCAAGAGCTGGTGGTGGGACCCCGGCACTCCTTCGGCTTTGTCCTTTTGTCCTTCCCAGCCAGCAGGAAGTACGGCCCCATGTCCGGGGTATTCTGGGATACCTTCGTCTCATTCACCGCTCACAGGACCGGCAGCGCCTGTGCCTTTGTCAGTGGCCATGAGCATCCTTCTTGCCTGGGAAGTAAAAGCTCTGGGTTTGCCATTTAAAAAAAAAAAAAATTGTTAAAATTTAGATAGTAGTTTTTCTACCTCCTTCTTCCTCTCCCCATCAGCTTTTCCAAATGAACATCGCCGTCAATGGGCCAGGGTCGAAGAAGCTAAATGTTATGCTGCCGTCCTATTAAATTACATTAGATGTTATCGACACCCCGCTTCGACGTTAGAGCAAAAGGCGGCAAAGAGGGGTAAATAGAAGTATCTCCCCGTCCAATTCTTATCTTAATTTAAATGTAAAGTGAATTTTTTTTTTTAATGAATGGGGGCAGGGGGGAAAAAGTCGGGTAGCAAGTGCTAGAAATGTCTTTTCTGAGAAAGAGGGTATTTGCTGCTTTAGGGAAAACACTATCATTGACTAAATTAACAAGTTGTCTTATCAACTGCCATAAGCCTTGAAGTCTAATTAATTTAGTACTGATCAATAGCCTTGAATGAAGCATTGATTTCTGCAGCTTTCCAGGGCTGCAGCAGAAACACATTCTCTGCTCCGTGCACACTTCTCTCTCAGGAACCATGCATTTGTGCTGTTAGCATTTATTTCCCCCTCTTCAATGTCCAGCAAGCATTTTAGGAATAAATTTCCATGGGAGATATGACTTTTATAATTATTTTGAAGAAAGAAAGCAGCATGACAGGGAGTCCTGGGAAATGTACTTCTCTCTTCTTTGAGTGATATTCTGCTATAAAAATCTCTGTCTTAGAGCAAAAGGATTCAGTCAGTAGTAGATTGTCAAGTGGTGTAAAGCTTGGCAGAACTGCAGAGAAATCACTGGGGCTTTGCTCATTCATGCCCGCCAAAGGTTTGACTTCTTGAACACATACAATGGGTTGAGCAGTAGGATCTCTGCTCTGCTTTCAACATAGAGACCTACGACTCTCTGGATAGTGAGTTCAAAAAGTTACACCATCAACCCAAAACAAGGAGCCCTCTACAGTCATTAGAACAAGAGCAAAGTCTCTAAACACCAATGGATGAGCCTGAAATCAAAATTGCTCAACTGGCGCGGGCATATTCAAGCTGCCATCAGGAGACCTGCCATGGCAGCCCAAGGAAAACGTGGTCCTCAACACATCTAAGGCGAGACTTAGAGGACTGTGGCTTAAATTTCTTGAGAAGGAAAAGGAGACAGTGAAGGAGTGTACAGTGTTGATGAAGCAGTTCCCAGGAGCCCTGTCCTGGTGGTGATGGCTTCAGACCCAAAGTGACGCGTCCACACTGTGCCAAGATGTGCAAACTCAAGTGGGTGGAGAAGGCACCATCAGCTGTCACTCTTTTGTGCCATCTTTGCCTCGGGGGGATGTAGGCTGGTCTTCCCCAGGGAAACGGGCTCATTATCTGCGTCTGCAAGCCCGGGGGAGAGCATCCCATCTGGCCGGATGAAGCTTTGGGGTTAAATTCTGCCTGGGGCTACATCCCTGCAACACCCGCTGTTGACAGTGCTCTGCCTTCGGCATTGCAACCCGGAGCCAGAGTGTGGGGCTTCCTCGGTTTGTCAAAACCACTCACGCCCAGATCCACCAGGACAAAATGAATGAGAAAGACAAACTCAGAAGGCGGAGTTGCCTATCGTGCATCTGCCGGGAGGGGCTTTGGCAGCCCCAGCAGAACTGCTGGGGTGTAAGGGAGATCAGAATCAGGCCCTAAATGCTTACAAATTAGCTTAAATTCCAAACCTGTGCTAGCAGGAGGAGTCAAGCATTGTGACAGGTCTCCTCCAAGCCTTTTGCTTCCACTAGCCTTCCCGGCTGAGGCACACCGTTCACTTTATTTCTTTATTGCATGCATTCTCCTAGGAAAATAGCCACACAAAGAGTATTCCCGTGGAAAAAAAAAAAGGAAACAAACAAAAAAAAAGGTCACAATAGTAAAAATTCGAAAGCACAGAAGAATTACATTTTACCTTTACAAAAGTTGGCCCTTTTAACGTAAAGTTAAAAAAAAAAAGAAAAAAAACAACCCCCCAAAAACCCTACCACAAAAGTCCCTCTCCTAATCTGTTTGGGGGCCTCCATGAGTTTCCATAGCACTTTACAAAAGATCTTTATTGAAGAAAGGATTGGACAAACTTTCCTTATATGTGTGGCCCTAGTCATTAATTGCCCCTGTCTTCTTTACCAAGGCCTTATTCCTATGTAAATACCCTTGCATAATGTTACAGGCTATTGTCAGGCCAGCGCCAGTCAGTCGCCACTTATATGCATTTTTATTTCAATCCGCTGCGCAGAGAATGAAAAGATGTCTGGACTTAAGCTGTTTACCAACTGGGCCAAAGCTGCAGTGTGGAAGAACTGAAGAAAGCACCAGGCAACTGCAGGAACAGACTTTGACAATGCAAGCAGCCATTTTCAGTTGAGTTATTAACCTACCCTGAAACTCTTCTAATCTATGCCTTTTTTAAAGAACAAATGTACTGAACCAAACATGAATGAGCCAGGACTATTAAGAGAGAAATCCTCTAAAGGACTATTGAGCGCAACATAGGTTTGTAATCATTTTGTCTCAGTTGCCTGCTACCAACATTATCAATGATGAAAATGCTTGCTCAGTTGTGGGGGATTGTCTCGTAATTAAATGACAGCGCCGTACTGTAAAAGAACATGCAGAAACACAGGAGATACCGAGGGCTTTCAAATGAGCCGCTTGGAGAAAGGAGTAGGGATGGGGATGGATTACAAACCAACTTGAAAAACTGAATTAAGGACATCGGGATCTTCCTTCTAAAACGCAAGCGCATTTTTCGGCTCGTTGCGGAAGGAAAAGTTGTTAAAATGGGCTCTCGTGCGCAGAGTCCTTCAGATAAAAAGGCGCAAAAGTATGCAGAGGGAATTCTTCCTCCTTTCGGTTGAAAAAAGCACAAAAATGGAAAATCAAACCCTTGCCTACACTCACGGAAGAAGAAAAAAAACCAACTTGTAAGTTTGCTGCAGGCTACATCTTTGTAGTGACTTAATGGCACTACAAGCTACATAGTGTAGTATTTGCCTTAAGAAACTCTTGACTATTTGCATGCATATTAGAATCCAATGAGAGCTTAATAAGTGCATATATATGACAGAGGAAACATCTCATTGCATAGTTAAAGCTACAGAAAAACATTGAGGGAGGCAAAGTCTCAAGTTAATTACCATTACAATGCAATCAAGTACAGCAGTCATAGCTGAAAACCTTTTCTATTAAGACCGCTAGGCTCAACCTTGTCTCTGCAGGTCAGCTCCGGCACAGATAACCTTTCCAGCAGACAAATACATGTAAAATTGGCTCATCTAATTAAAAGCTCAGGGAGGTGTAGAAAAATACCAGCACATTGAGGCTGAGCAAATCACAAAGTACCCCCTCCAGCTGGATGAAGCTACAATATGTGGCTGCTGTTTGTTCTGGAAGGAAACTGAGTCACTTACCATTTCAATAGGTTAATCAATTGACAATTAAATGGAGAAATTGGTTAACTCTGCAACAATTAACATGACACTCTATTAAGTACACTTTCTAATTGCCACAGCTGCAAGTGAAAATTAACGTCTGTGTCAAAGAGGCTGCACAAGGTTGTGCTGTTCCTGGTGTGGGAGGGTAATAAAAGTAGTTTTAAAAGCCTGGTGTTCGTTTTAGACTCTTAAGGCCAGTGGGGAAAGGGGACGGTGCTGAGCTCTGTGGTTAGTTACGGAGGCGTTCACATGTTTGTTGTGTGTATATGAATATCCATAGGCGTACTAATTTGTGTATGTCGTTGTGTGCATAGATGCGTAGCCCTCGAATAACACATATCCCTTTAAAACAACCTTTACAACCAATTATAAGCTTTTTTTGCGTATTAAAGGTCTATAATACACCTACGTAGTGTGTACATAATGTGTGTGTGTGATTACAGGTATACATGGAGAGACACGTAATTCCACACACACACACACACACACACAAAGGATAAGAAGGAAATAAAAGAGAACAAATGGGTCGATGTCTCTAGAGTTGGCACTTTGATGGAGATTCCGGAAGGTTCTGGCTTTAAAGAAATATTTAGTTGTGGTAAACGCCTGGCCAGGAATCAGAGCAGACACCGGTGACGTTGGTGGAAACATCATCTTTGCTTTTCTTAGGACAAGAATGTTTGTTTTATAGCAAAAGGCACTGCTGAGTTGTTGTTCTGCAGGTTCAATTCCCTCCGTGCAGCTCCTGGATGCTTTGCTAGAAGTATAAATACGGTATAAAATACACACATCTTCCCAGGGACAGTGCTCCTTGCTCCAAAAGTGTTGGTGGTGGATACCTGCTTCTCCCACACAGTCTATGGGACTGTCTATGGGACACAGGGCTATGAACTCAGGGTGGACATTCAGCAGGGCAGGGCTGTCTCTTGTGGTACCGCAGTGGCCGTTGTGCATAGTTGTCAGGTTGTTTTGCAATAGAAATAATCACCGGATTCTTCATTTGGTTACCTTTAGTCTCTGTTTGTTCCCATTGGAAAACCAGTAGTCCCAAGGTCCACCAGAGCTCCGCTTCTGGTCTAAAGGTGTTGCTGTTCTGGAGAAGGAGCAGAGAAATCAGATGACAAGCCCCATCCTCATTTAGGTGACCTCTCTGGTGCTCACAGCTCTCTAGGAATGAGGTTGCATCTTTTGGGGTGTTGAGGGGAATCTGCTTTTTCGTGGATCCAGCACAATGATGGACAACCTGGATCACACGTGGAGGACAGGAGTGTGGCACATCCTTCCATTTCACTGCTGCTTTCTATCTGCTTTCTCCAGGCGTGGTGGGATGGGAGGTGTCACTCAAACATAAGCCTCCGTAGCCACCCAGCTTCTGCTGGCAATAACCTGTTTCCTACAAAGAGCGATATGGGGTGCCCCAGTACAAGAAGCCCTACAGAGGTTTGCAAGGACACTGCCAGGTTTTCCCAGAGTAAATTCTATGACTTACAAGCTCTGCTGTGAAAGAAGCAAAGCTGTAAATCCTTAAAGCTAATAGTGCTATAATAGTAATTGTTTTGGTTGGGGTTTGGTCAAAAAAAAAACCACCAGGGAAAGACAAAAGGTTACATCAGTAGCTGTTGTTCGGAAACCAGACCATGAGAATTATGGATTTCTGCAATAAGATGAATTAAGCTAAAAGCCATATTAAGCGGTATTGCACATCTGCTGCATTTTTTAATTCCGTATGTGTCCTTGCTCTATGAAAGTGTTTATTGTTAAACGCGTTGTTCGGCTAATTGATAAAATCAAGCACTAATATTTTAACTCAGCCTGGATTCTCGACAGGCTGCAGAACTCCTTCCAGTTCGGCTTTCCAGAAACCAGTATCTGATGACAGGATTGAGTTTTGCTAGGATAGCCTATTAGCTGCTTCATTTCCTGGTTGACAGAGAATTTAGATGTGTAACAGGCAGAAAAGCCAAAGGGACGGCGTCTGGTATTTTTTTTTTTTTTGTCTCCACGAACAAAGTCTGTTGGGGCAGCGGGGACGAGAACAAGGTCTGCCAGGCTTCGCCGTCCAACCTTGGAGTACCTGCTGCCGCAGGAGAGGACTCTGTGGGAAATAGCGTGGACGTCTGATGCGCACCGAGATGTGTCATTTGAAGGGGCTGCTCGGCTGGCAGCTGACCAGAGAGCCCAGCAGCGCTGGTGGCAGCGGTTCAGGCTAAATAAATAGCGAGGAGCGAGAGATCAGGGTGAAATCTCGGCTTGGAGGAGTCTGCTGTTGGCTTTGCCGGGCCAACACTGCTCCACCGAAAAAAAACCCCAACCCTTCCTCCTCGGAGAAATACGCTGAGCAGACTTTGCAAATCTTTGATGCGACACCTGGAAAAGCAGGAAAACCAAGAGCTTTCCCCTTTTTGCAGTGGCAGTTTCTGATGCCACCCCGGCCTGAGTCAAGGGGAGGTTTGTCCCCAAGTGCCATGGGTGCCGTCAAACATATACTTCTAATTGCAGCTGCTTTGGCTCTAATTATAGCTCCGTTTGGTTAGGATTTTCCTCCAATCCCTCATTTCCCCTAAAGCAAACACCAGAGCACCAGAGTTGTAACCCCAGTGGGGACATTTATTAATAACCCCCTTGGCAAATAGGGAAAAAAATCATTACGCTGTATTAGGCGCTAAAATATTTTCCCACTGCAAAGGCTAATTGATAAAACCAAGCAGACATTATGGGGCAATTAATGTTAAGATGAAAATAAACACGAGAGCAAAACAAAAACAGACTGACGGAGAGTATTTTTTTTCTGGCTTCGAGGCATTTCTTGTGAGTTGGAAATGAGACGCTGGTAAATAATCTGAGATTACCTGCCTTCGCTAGACAAGGAGAGAATAAATGGGGAATTGAAAGAAAGGATTCTCGCACACCTCTTCCAGGGAGAGTGGTTACAACTCTTAAAGGGTTTTGCATGTCCTTCAAAAAAGCCTTCTGTTATGAAATTTTCTATCAACTTTCCTTCTCCTGTGGCTGGAATTGGCTTTTTCCCCCTCCTCAGAACGGATCCAAATTCTGCACTTCACTGGAAAAGCTGACCAACATAATCTAAATGAGTTTGCAGTCCCAGAGAAAAATCCCTAATGTTGTCATTTTAAATAATTACAAAAGGGCAAAAGAGAAAAATGATGATTTATCATCTGAACTGTTCCAGCTTCAGATTTAAAATTTGTATGAAAGCTCTAGCAAGGAAAGGGGTTCAGGGAAAATCAAAGTCTGGCAAAACTCTGAATTTATTGTGGAGGGATTCTCTTTTTATTTGTTATTTGTACAGCGTCGAACACCTTCGATCTTAACCTATGTCCAGGGCTCCCACTGGTAGCTGCTAGTACAAACCAAACAGTCAATGACCAGTACAGAAGAACACACTGGTCCAGACACACAGTCCATGCGCTAACTCAGCAGGACGGGGAAGGAGATAATGAAGACGCAGACAAACAAGACACTTCCTACCTGATATTTTATTCATTCATCAAACAATATTACCTATTCCCATCCATGCAGGCGGGGGGAATTTTGCAGGGCTTATTCAAAGCAAGCAGAAGTGAAAAAGCAAAATAAATTCTTTGCAAGCCAGCAGTTTTTACTTTAATTAGAGTTGTAATTTTTTACTCAATTTAGGTTATTAAGGCTCTCTAGCAGCTGAGAGTGCTGTGCGAGCCCTGTCGAAAGAGGTGGTGGATGCAAGAAATCCTTCACTTCACTACCTGTCTGGGATTCAAAAAAAGTCACAATACCATGGGTTTTTTAAAAAAATAATATAAAAAGTT
Source organism: Rissa tridactyla (assembly GCF_028500815.1). NCBI lineage: Eukaryota > Metazoa > Chordata > Aves > Charadriiformes > Laridae > Rissa > Rissa tridactyla. Next base: position 53,311,397 of record NC_071469.1, read on the forward strand.
GGATGGGTCCTATCCTTATTTGAGGATTGCATGTAGGCTGACAGAGAGGACTTGTCTCCTGTACATCACAGCAGAGGTTTTTGGGTGTTTCTTGGGAAAATTCCTCCCATGCCTGCTGGGGCAAGGCATGTCATCTTCTAACATTAGGACTCCAGTGGGTGTCGTGGTTTGGCTCTCTGTGTTGTTGCGCTGCCAAGTAAGTCCTGAGGGACTTGTCCGTGCTGCATTGAAGGTGGGGCAGGACCTTTTAACCAGGCACTTCTTGACCCTTAAAGAGCAGCTGGCCATTCGTGGAGTTAGCAGCCTGAAGGTAAACAGCTATTTAAAAGAAGATCCCCCTTTAACACGCTGTATTCAGAAGGGGATGGCGTGTCCTCAAGCTGCCTGAGGGCAAACGCATCTGCCCGTTTACCTGTAACCCAGCTGAGATTGCGCTTTGCTTCCTATCACTTGTCAAGGGGCATCAGTTCATGGTAGGTTGTAGTCTGAAGATTTTAAGACATGTAGTTGCTGACCGTCCTTTTGTTCACCTTTCATTTAGGGGCTGTGGGAGTCTTGTCCCTCTTTGAACATCTGGATTGGTGAGCACAGCTGTATTCCCTGGGAGGAGAAGCCCACATGTACAACAAGGGGCAAGGCTGAAGGCGGGATTCAAATCTTCTTCACTCCAGATGTGCTGGTCCACCACGGAGGGGATGTTATGGTGGCAGCTCATCCCAACTCTGCTCGCTTTGGAATGGAGTTTGGGGGTCTCCCAGGTCCTCCTCACTCATTTTGTGGACCCAAATCATCACTTACACCGAGATCAGCTTGCGGGTGAGTGTTAAAAGAGACTCCTGGTTGTATTGATGGCATCAGCTGGACTCTGTTGTTGTGTGGTCTGGCTCTGAGTTTTCAGGGTATGGGGTACAGAAAATGTCAGGACAAGGTGGGAGAGAAGGAATAAGCTGAGTGTGGATATTCCTTCTACCGAATCCCTGGCAAATTGGCCATCCCAGTGTGTCAGCCTAGATATGGACTGTAAAGAACAGGGATTGGAGATTTCACTTGTTTTAGGCATCCACAGCTTGGATGAAGTCTCAGCTCACATGGTTGGGAAAAAAAATTGAAACTGTAATATCAAAACTTCAGAGAATAAATAGTCGAAAGCTCTTTCAGAGTTTTAAAAAAAAAGGAAAGAAGCCAAAGGGGAATCTTCTGTGTCAGGAGTGGGAGAAACTGTGAGCAGAGCGGGGACCTGCTGGGTGTTTCAGGTGTTGGGGAGCAGCAGTGCTGACATCCCTGGGTGACCCCTCAGTTCCAGCAGGCAGGGAGCTCCGCTCTTGGCTGGGTGTGATAGTCCCACTGCACCGCTCCCGGGCTCCCACCCTCCCAAAAAGCTGCAAAAGAGCAAGAGGCTATGAAAGATGGCTAATACTAGTTGAGCTTGGAGCCACACCAGCAGAGCTTTGCTCCTCTCGAACCCCAGATTAGTGCCAGCACACATCTCTGTCCACTTTACCACCAGCTTGGAAACACGATCTGGCCCCTGGGGTCAGGCACCTGCCTCCTCAAACTGATCCAGCATACCTTGCAAGACCCCTAAAGTAAGAATTGCACAGTTAAGTGTATTCTTAATTTCCCCCTCCATGTTCATGGATCCATTTAGATACAGCCTTTTGATCACTTCCCCGGTCTCCTCCTTTCTTACTTCCAAGAGCTCCTACCAAAGCTTATTACACACCGGTTTTCCTTCTTTTCCTTTTCCCCGTACCTCTGCAATGCTGCGGCTTTCATGCTGCCCTTCACTGTTGCTCAGCCCTCTTCGTTCAAATCTGGCCACTTTCTCCCCCTCTTCTGCCTGGGTTCTTCAACAAGACCTGGAACGAGTAATTTAACAGAAACCCCTCCATGCTCTGCTGCAGTTTTTGCTGCACAGGAGTACAGCTTTGAGCGTGAGGACCCTTTCAGCTCTGCCTATAATAAAGGCAGCACATTTCCCAAGTTAGAAATTGTCACAGCTCTTGTTCAGACCTCCAGCACTTGAGCTCCAGACAGTAACCAGTGTGATTAAGGGAGAGCCATACATTTCTTAGACAGTCTTTCCTGCAGCTCTGCTACTAATGCTTGGTTGGGACTTACACCTTCTCTTAATATTTGATGCTCTTTTATGAGAGCTTGCTGCAATTTTTTCCCCTTTCCAGCTTGTGGCCCATCTATCCATCCTTTTTTTTCCTACTTAGGACATTTCTCCAGACTGCACCTTCAGGAAACAGGCATTTCCATCCCAGTGCTCTCTCACCACTCCTGAGCACCTTCAAACTTTGCTCCCACTGTAACAACGCCTGGTGTTTGCACGTGGGAGACATTCCTCAGTGCCCACAGTGAGCTTGTGGGTCAACAATAAGACAAGCCCAAGACTGGGACCTCATCCCATGCATGAGCACAAGAAACTCAATCTGAACCTAAGAAAACCCATTTTTGCCATGATGGTGGATCAGGCTGCCCAGAGAAGCTGCGGAGTCTACATCCATGGAGATGTTCAAAACCAGGCTGGACATGGTCTCGGGCAGCTTGCTGTAGCTGACCCTGTCTGAGCTGCTCTTGGACAGCCCTGCCAACATCAACACTTCTGTGATCCTGAGAGCCTCACTCCTTGGATTTTTTTGCAGCCTCTGATGTCTCTCTCCTTGCTCCTTCTCACCTCTTTCTTCCACTCCTGGCTTTTCTGTTTCATCTGGCTCCTGCTGGAAGCTCTGCCTCTCCTCTTCCTCCTCCACTACTTACCTCCTGCCCCTTTCTGGCCTTTTGGACATCAATTTGTCTTTGTTTGTGCTGCCTATTTTTTCCTGTGATCTTCCCAGCTCTGGTGTATGGGGGAGCTAAGCAAGACCAAGAAAGCATATGCATTATCACAAACATAATTCATTATGTAGAAATCGTGCTCAATAGCTAATATATAGCAGTCACACTTGGACTCCCAAAAGGTGCTCGCTTTCAAAATTGGTGGCCAGTATATACTATAAGATGAGATACTATATACTGTAGGACAAGAGGAAATGGCCTCAAGTTGCACCAGGGGAGGTTTAAATTGGATACTAGGAAAAATTTCTTCACTGAAAGGGTTCTCAAGCATTGGAACAGGCTGCCCAGGGAAGTGGTGGACTCACCAGCCCCGGAGGTATTTAAAAGACGGGTAGACGTGGTGCTGAGGGACATGGTTTGGTGGTAGACTTGTCAATGTTAAGTTTACGGTTGGACTTGATGATCTTAAAGGTCTTTTCCAACCTAGACAATTCTATGATTCTATGATTCTGTGATTCCATAATGTAATACATACGTGCCATTATTTCCATATGTGAGAGTCAGCTTCAGAAAACAGCCAAAGGTCTGGAGCAGAGTTTCGGGGCAGTGACTGGTGCTGCCTTGCCCCAGCGTCTAAGCTCATCCTCTCCAGTCCTGGACATCGAGGCAGCACCGTGGTGGTGCAAAGTCACCCTCGCCATGGGTGAGGGTGCCCTGCTGAGGGCTGGGGACAGGACAAGGGCACCCACGTCTCACCTGACCATCTCTCTGCATATGGAGGGGGATATTTGGGCTGCTCGTTTTATGCTTGGGACCTGAACCAATTACCACTTAAGGATGCTAATAGAAGCGGATGAGTATATTTAGCCAATCTATTAGTATTTTGGGGTGTTTCTGTGCTGCATTATCACCTTAAAAAGAGGCAGACTGATAAAATGCTCCATATTTAGAAAAGCTTGTTTCCTCTCTCCTGCTTTATGTTATTGGTGTGGAATATTCTCTTCTTAAGCACACTGCAATAATATTAGATAATTACTTAGCTCATTTTTCTATACGGGTTTTGGTAATTCTTAATTGTCTCAGAGCTGAGAAAATGTTTCCTTTAAGAAGGTTAAACAAAGAGTTTATTGACATTAGTGAAGATTGGTTAAAGAAAACATTATTAAATAAAAGGAGCTTTATTTAAACACTAAATGAATCATTTAAAGGCAAATTAGAGGTCGTAACTCCTCCTAAATAAATAATGTTAAACAATAATTAGATATCCATTTTAGATTACAGGCAAGCACTTGGGTTCAGTGGGCTGAAAAACAAGTTTCTTCTCATCTCTTCAAATTTGTTCAATATACATAATTAAAGCGAATCACTGCCCCGCTTAAATTTTCCATTCTGAGATTAAAAAAAGATTCCGTTTGTAACTGTGTGTCATATTCGACATTAGATGATAAAACATCTTTAAAGCTTCACTTTCATATAAACAGAAGAAAAGATGAGAGCATCCAGAGAGATCCCCGGCAGTGGAAATCGATTCTCCTAAGCTACTGGTTACAGTTATCAATCTTATCAAACAGGCTGATGCATGAGTGCCCTCAGCCACTTTGATTCGTATGATCTCTCTTTGCCAGAGTTAACCTTTCCAACGTTACGGCATGTGCAATATGCACTATCTGGGCTATAATTACACTCCCTTTCATTAGCACTCTTAGTCATCTCTTAAGTGCGAGATAAAATTAAAAGAAACCATCCTCCTTACTCATTTCATTATTATTTTTTTTTAATTTTTTTTTTAAATTCTTTTTAAGGCTCTGAGCAGTTTCAGTCGCAGTTTCCTAGGAGTATGAACCAACCTTCTGCCTTATCATCCCCTTTCAAAGAGGGATTCAGGACAGGGAGTCACAAACCCAGCGTCGCGCGTCTCACTACCGCTGGGTTTACATTAGGCCTCCTCCAAATGACGATGGCTGTTGAGCGTTGACAGGGACCATACAACCGTCCTCCAGACCCTTCTGTGGGCTTTGCGAGCCCCAGTGCCAAGCCACCTTAATAAAAAGCACTGGGAATTTTTGTCCACCTTGATAGAAGTGTTAAGGAGTTGGATTAATGAAATCTGACGTTAGCGCTGATAAATAATGACACCACCGAAAGCAACCTTGGCGGTGGAGGGCAACATCAAAAAGCACAGCAGATTTCACTCTCTATTAAGGGATTGTCCGGTAAGGAGGCAGGGTCGGTGGAGAGGGGAAAGCTGGATGGCCTGGCAATATTTTACATGAACCTCCCATCGGCGAGCGAGGTTTTTTGCACCGAGCTGCCGCTCTGCCCCTGCGCTCACCACGTGTGATTTTAGGCTGATGGAGGCACCGGGGAGCGCTCTCAAAATGATACCGTGTTGTAGATGTCGTGCTCAGTGTGAGCGAATATTGCGTGGCTAATTGTCATCCCTAATTGCACGCTCCGCGTTAGCTTTGGCTACAGTTGTTTTTCAAACCTCAGCCCGGCACCCCAGCTCCCGTTCACTCTTTTCTCGTTGCCAGGACGAAGGTGATGATAACTTTGCATTACGCTAGAATATATATTTCACCTACTATTTTAATTTTCTTTTATTTTAAAATGAAAATGGCTGATGCTAGAGATATTTTTAACTCCTGCGTACGTTACCTCCCGTCTCACACAGATCTTCGGGGTCTGCAACCATGGTAGGGATTGCAGATTTCATTTAAATCCACGTTCTAGGAAGAATTACCTCGCAGGGAAAAGTTGTTTTGTATGACCCCGGTATCTCTCATTAGCTAGTGAGCACAAAGGAACAGAACAGGACTTTTCTGATTATTTTAGTGTGGGTTTTTTGTTTTTTTTTTCCCCTTAACTACTGAATTTACACACAAAAAGAAAGGCACTTTGTATTTAAGGTTAATCAAGTTTCAGTACAATTTTTTACAAACTGGAATCACACTAATCTTTTTTTTCTTGCTCTAATGTGTGGCTGTTGAAATCCTTAGCTGTGATAAATTAAGCTACTTATTAATCTAATTATCGTACATTCATCCTAGAAACTTTCATGTGACTTGAAAAGGCTATTCAACCTTTTCCCTCCCCTCCTAGAAAGGGCTCAACCTTGCACCAATTAAGATCATTCTGAAGTAATGCTTTAAAAAAGCTTTCTTTAATCACCCAGTGGAACATGGGCTGATGGTAAGCAAACTAAAAGCTGTGAGAAAAGTTTACCTTACCTTGAAGTCTGGACATTTTGAGTTGGAAGAGGAAGGTATAATTGCGGTATTCCTCTCTTCCTCCTCTTCTCTGCTCTCCTAAATGAGTCCAGGAAATTATTTAGCAAGAAAAGTTGTTAGTGCCATGGCTGGCTTTTCTCTGAGCATAGCGAAGGACAAGACAGGAAGATGTACTCGAACAAAACCCACCAAGTCTAATGCAGTATTGGGATAGTGGCAACTTTTTGACTCCCAGAGTATATATTAACCATTCGGATTTTATAGGTATTGTTTTGTTTTAATGCCTCATCTATCGATACAAAAACATCCTGATACCAAAGTATCCAACGGATTAGAAAAGGAGAAAAAAACCACCCCCAGGAACGGAAAAGAAATAGGTTGCAAGTGGATCCTATCTTAAACATCCATTCATTGCCAACTGGTTTTGTTACTTTTTCTTAATAACCACATAAATGGAGCTATTTTATATTCAAATTAAACTAGGTATTAATTTGAATGCAAAGCAGCTCAGTTTGTGCCGGTTCAATGACAGGTTTACCCCCAGACAGAATTTATGAACAGCCCGATGTGTGTGTGTAGGGGGGGGGGTGTCCGCCGCTGCTCCTCACCCCCTCTCCGCGCCTAGCAAACTTGCTAACTGTGAATAGTTTTTGAAGTGAAGATTAAAAGAGTGGAATTATAAAGTATAATTACATTTTATTGAAACTCTAGAAATCAGAAAAAAATCCAGCAGGAAACTTTTAGTGAAACATGATGTGTTGTCATTATCATTAAAAGATAAAAGTTCCATACTGTTTTTATCTGTTTATTTGGAAGAAATCCAGCCTTTGCAGTTACGCAGGAAACAAAAAACTGGAATGCAGGAGTAATTATTAAAACTGTGTGATTTGTTATCTCAGCTACTGTCTTTCCAAATGGTAATGCGATATCAGCAGCTGCAGACGGTCGCTGATTTCCTCTATTAGTAAACAAGTGCTTTGGAGACCTGTGTGAGGCACTTTAAGCCCACTACTCCCCGAAGTGCTGTCAGGCTTAACTACTAATCCATGGTATTTCAGAGCACTGGAAATTCATCTTTATAAAACCTGAACAAAAAAGGGAAAAAGCCTGGAGGGCAGGAGCTCCCTCTGGTGAGACAAATGACATGTTCATTTATTAATGAAACAATAACCCTGGAAAGAGGATCAAAGCACATTCCATCCTCACTTTACAATCCCCAATTTTCTCAGGCCATACCATTTAATTGAGCCATGACAATGGAATACTTAATTGTTGCGTTAAAGTTTGAAGAAGCGACTTCTTCAGAATCAATGTTCATTTCTGGATTATGACAGTATAATGTCGCCAGCTTGTAGCTGCTGGAATTTTATTTACTCTCTTTCTTTTACACAGAGAGAGAGAAAGAGCTCATTTTATTCTTTTACTGAAGGCCTCTTATCCCTACCTATAAGTAGGGATAACCTATCCATAAGTAGGGATAGATCTATATACCTATACTGTAGGTAAAGCCCAGCTGCTGGCCTGTTGCCATGCTGAGGTTGTGCCCAGGGAGGGGAGGTGGCCAGGGGTGACTTCTGCAGCAGAAGGAGAAATTCAGGGGGTCCAACACCTTGGAAAGGTAAAAGAAACCAGCTTTCGATCCAAGGTTCAAGAAAAAAGCTGAAATACGGAGCTGGCCTTGCTGCGTCCTCTTTGCTTCAGGTGCAACAGCTCATTGCCAAAGTAGAGGTAACGTTTTAATTTCAGTAGCTCTGCTTTCAGGAGAGCTTGTTGGCGGGTTAGGATTGCATGTGCAAAACACATTAAAAGTGAGCACTGGTGTCTTATTTATGGCTTGGCCTCTTGACTCCCATTTGATAAGGTCTTTAAGCACATGCACATGCCTCGGTGAGCACCAGTGAGGTCCCAGGGCTCTCCACAGGATCCTCCAACACTTGAAGCTCTCCTTGTACATCGCTGCCTTCCTGAATCCGGGCCACAGGCAAATCTTCGTCCATCCTACTTCTTGAAACCAGTATTGCTGCAGTGCCGTCCCTCATTTGACAGGTCTAGGAGCAGCTACGATTACACTGCCAGCCTGCCCACCCTGACTTCACTTTCTCCCAGTACTTCAAACCCATGGATGCCTCTATGTTGGGAATGCTTAAAGGGCTTTTGAGTCTCACCCTGATTTCAGATAAAGTCATAGAGGACCTCTTGGTCCTTTTCTGGGGGCTCCCATTTTCTGCCATCAAAGTTTTGAGGCAAAGGGGCCATCCTTCTGGTTTTGTGCCCAGCTACTGCTGGGGTCCCCAATATTTTGAAAGGACATGAAGGAAATAGAAATGTCCCCCCAAGAAAGCCAGGTGTCCAAAAAGAGCAGTGTAACTTCTGAAATGAATGCATGTGCTACATCTGTCTCTCCAAGCGTCCTCTCCCTAACACCTGGTTTTATCAAAGTTCTTATTGGTGACTCGTTTTATATAATTGATATTTTCTGACTCAGTATCCAGTAGTGATTGACTGCATTCTTTTTCTTTAACCTGATTTTAGCTTCAATGCCATTTTCTGGGTGCCTGTAAAGAAGCAGCTAGAAAGGCTATCATGCACGAGTGTCTGCTACCTTTAAATTAATACATTATGGTTTGTTAATTCTTCTTATGACATGTATTATAATACACTTGCATGTACATAGCACCTATCATATAAGAGCCCTGAGGCACTTACAAACATTAACTAAGCCTTACAATCTTCTTACTTTGGGTAAACAGGGACAGAGGGAGGTTAAGTCTGTCATCCTGACAGCTCTGTGCAGAGCTGGGCACAGAAACGCTGGATCCCGACACCTTGCAGGCTCCAGGGAGCTCACAGTCCCCACAGAATGGCTAATGCACCCTGTAGGATGGCTAACGCTCCCCATTCCTCCGTATGGGGAGGTGATGATTTGGAGGACCAGGAAAACGGGCCAGGATCTCAAAGGGCTCACAGCTGAATTACCTATACCCGTGCATATTTCCCCTCCATCCCTACGTGACTCGGTCAATGCACTAGACATCGGCTGTGCAAGAGGAGAGTAAACCCTGTTCGTTCAGCAGAAGTACAAATCATTCTTAAGATCGCTTTGAAGGGGGTAACAGAGAAAGACAGAGCTGTTGAGAAATCCACCTAAGCAACAGGTCAGCCTTAAGGAGCATCAGCACAGCCCAAAGGCACTGAAATCTCTGCAGCAGCAAAGACCTGCGCTGAAGGATTTAATGGAAAATACGATCTGTCCCCTTTTTCTCTTCTAAACACTAAGTGATTAATTAGAAATGGGGCGGGATGGGGACCCTTTGGGACTCCAGCTTCTTAGGATGCATAATTGTCTTAAAAGAAATATATGAGACTGCAGGGGAGTAGCTGGGAGTGTCTCTCCGTGTAGGTCAGGTGAAGTCCCGCTGCATTCCTGACACGGGAACGAGCAGATGAGAAAGTCTGGGTAAATGAATTGTGTGACAAAGCCCAAAGGAACTCTATTTTAATTTTTTTCCCCTGAAGTATTAAGAAATCTGTGCAAAAATCCCCTGCCTTCCAGAGGGCACCGTGTGAAAAGCCCAGTGCTATTTACAGTGTGTTCGGGACCTGCGGTCCTCTTATTTCTTTCCTTCTGTGAGTATTGCAGCAGAGTCTGGCTGACCCATCCCTCCAGGGTGAATATCAGGATACTCCAAACACTCCTAGCAATGGGGCTGAGGTGATGGGGACCGAAAGCAATAAAAGCCACCCTGGATCTCTCTGCGCAGGGCTGGAACTGAGTTCTCCTCTGCCCATGGGAACCTCTCTGGTCCTACTGCGCACAGACCCCTCCATGCATGGGGATTCTTCCTCCACCAGGAAAACATCCTTAGTTTTGCCCAAATAAAAAGAATAAAGACCATCTGGTAGAAAAGCATTAAAAGGAATGGTTATCCCTTCCCTTCGCGGGAAGGTGAATGGCTGGGACAGGAACAAGGACCGATGTCATGGGCTCGGAGAGGAGGACGAGGTCTGTCTGGCAGCAGGAGCTAAGTCCGTCTGTCCCGGCTTGTGTAGGTGAACGTGGCTCCCTCTGCCCTGCTCCTTACCTATTGAGTCCCTCAAAATCCGATTACTGATCCAGGCCAGCCGTACATGCAGCCAAGCAATTACATTGTTTTTCCTCCACTGCAGCTCGGCGGGTTCTGCGGTTGAGGTTTATAGGAAAACAGAATTTTGAGACCAAAAAAAAAAAAAAAGTGCTTGATGATATTAGTATTAGAAAGACGGCTTACGGTACTGGATATTACTGTTCTGTTCAGCAGTGATTAAGGGTTCCAGTGGAGACTGGATGATTTATTATGTTTTATTGAGATATAATAAGAGTTGGGAAATGAAGGCAATGGGAATAAATGGACAGCAGAGGTGGGGTGGTGCCTGTGTTAGAGCTGAGGAGCAGAGGTGTGGGATGAAGAAGTCCCTGGTCCTACAAGGATGTAGGTCTGCCCCATGCATTCGTGTCGGGAGCTGTTCTCCACGCACAAAACGAAAGATGTGGTTGTCCCTGGCAATGACACTGAAGAAATTCAACCAAGGTCATAGCATGGAGGAGAAGGGACTCCCAGGCTCTAACCAGAGTGTCCCTCATCCTCCCTAGGCCGGACCCTGAGCTTTCTCATCCTGGGATGGGTTTTAATGCCGTGCCCATTTTGGCAGCCCCCAGGGAGGTTTTGGACAGCTGGCTTGGGAGCGGGGCACAGCAAAGGCATTGCTTTCCCAGCGGTGGAGAGGTGAGCTTTTGGAATGGCAGAGGCAATGTTTTCTTGCACAAGTTTAAGATAATAAACTCAACGGAGTGAGCAGACACCAGGAAGAAATATTTAATTATCCTTCTCACCATTATGAGGAACTTCTGCCACTCTTCAGGTTATTATACAGTAAATAACCAGTTTTCTAAAGGACAGAGCTGTTTTAATTATATGACAATGAATGCATAATTATTATGTTTGTTAGGAATGAATCACAAGACAACAGACTTGATATTGCTGCTCTAGTTAGTGCATCTTAATTACTTTTTCATTTATTTTGCATATAAAAGCTATTTGCTAATTGTCTTTGCTGTAAATATGCAAAATATAATTAGTCATTCATAATTCTTTATGTGTTATCTAACTGTACATTTGTTACTGAGGAATGTATATTAAAGTTTGAATATTTAATGGGCTTTTGTGGCATAGAATATTTTTGTACAAAGTTTTCAGGAAATATTAGAGACATAATTTAAACCTTCTTTTAACCCCTTTTCCTATGCAAACTAATGTTTCCCGTAAAGACTAGATATTGATAAATTAAACCCCCTGGAAATCCATTTCTATTTTCTAAGCATACAATATAAATCCACTGCTGATGATATGAAATGCCTCTTGGTCTCAAACTGAAACCAGAGAGATTAGAGCCTGTTAAAAGTATTGCAAGTTGCTCTCTACAGTGAATTTAAACCAGGAGTGCAGAGTCGCAAATGCATTTAAATCACAGAGCAGGATCAAATGCATTTATCTCTGGTGTAGGTTCATCGCTGTGATAGCCGTGCCATGTTGCAGAAGGATCTGATGGCAATACGTGTTCTCTGATAGATATTGCTGATCAGAGCAAGAGGTCACCATTCCTGGTTACTCTAAGGCTATTAAGCATTTGTCAAATATTAACATATACAAGACTTCAAGTCTTAATTTAGCTCATTCTTTAATTTCGGCACTTGTTGGATCTCTCTTTTGTTTGCATTGCTCCCCCTGAATTGGAGCTGCAGGTCCAGCTAAAACGCTGCGCCTTTCCTTCTTTATGTCTTCTTTTATTTTTCTTAAGGCTTAGGCTAGTTTCATCTGTAATTAGCGCTCCGTAAGGCCCGCAGCTCCTGGGAATGTTTTACATTGTGATTAGATTCATTACAGAGATTGACTGGTTAAAATGGGCCGTGTGTTTCTGGAAGTTGAATTAAAGTCCAGGTCTCAAGAACCTCCGCAGATAATTATACATTATCTGTTCCCGCGTCTCGGCGAAACGCTGCCCGTTCATTCTCCTGATGCATGTCACATTCTACATTTTTTTCATCTCAAACATTTGATTTACTATCCGGTTGTACTGTTAATCCTATGTCATGACACTCCTATTCACTTCTGCTTTTCAACTGAAAGCAGCTTCCTATGAAGATAAAGCTAGGTAAAATCTATTGTAAAGGAAAGAATAACTTGAATGCAGCTATCATATCGAAAAGAAAACACACTCCTCCACTCTTCACCCCTTAGACGCTCTGAATACTTTTCTTAATGATGAAGTCAAATAGAATAGCCACTGAGAATACCAGCCATGGTTATTTTTTATTTTTTTTCCCCTTCACAAGTAATCCTGCTCTGTAATTCTGTAATTGTTCTTATTTACGTTGGGCAAATCTTTTTCGACTAACATATATAAAAACAGAGTGACAGTAGGGTATAAATTAGAAAAAAACCCCACCAGCTAACATGCTTCAGTAAATTGTGATATGAATAAATCATACATATCCCTACTTATCAAACAAGTATTTAGAAGCAAATTTAAATAATGCTATTTAATGCTGGCACTTGCATAAACCCCACAACTGTCAGTGACTTTTTTTTCAAGCAGTCGACTACTTGAGCTATAGATTAAAAAACCACACATTTTATGCATGTAGCACAGTGCAAAAAAACCCCAAAGCCCAACTACTTCAAATGATGCCCCACTTCCACACCGAAGCTATTCAACGGCATTTAATCAACTAAGAGCTGAAAACCTTGTATTTCGCATCACAGGTGGGGTTATGCCTGCATGAAAAGGGGAATGTTATATAGGACAGGCAGAATTTTACCTTCCAACCTGTAAAGGCAGGAGATAACCTGTTAGAGGGAGGCATATCCGAATTTATTTCCTTTACTGCAAATGTGCCGGAGGTGGACTTGCTATGAAAGTATATTGAAACCACTTGAGTATTTTTCTGCCCATTCAAGCTTTCTTAGCCTTTTGGAGAAAAGGAGAGTAGCCACCCAGCGTGGCAGACGTTCCTCCTACGCCTCAGTCGTGAAGGCAAGCAGGACTGTCAGCGCCGGGGTTAAAATCAATTACAATGCACAACATATTATACGAAGCTGTTGAGAAAACCCAATCCTTTGGTACTGAACCTTCATCTTCTCTTCTGCATCAGGCAACTCAAATAGAAAATAAAATTTTACTTTTCATGGCAGAACAGATCCATCTCTAAAAGAAATTCATAGGGGTAATCAATTGCTTTGGTTTCAAAATAATCTTTATTATAACATGACTGATGCTGAAGGGATGAAGAAGACATGAACTCTTGAAGGCAGTTTTGGGGGAGAATTTTAGACCTTGAGTATTACAGAAGGCTTTATATATGGGGTTTTTTTTGAAGAATTCATTTAAAACCTGGTAGGAAGTAGGCAGGCTGCATGTTTCCAGGGCAGGGAAAATGCACCTAGTTTTGTACCATTTAAACGTGGGGTCGGTGGGTCAGGGTGTTAGCGCAGATCTCCCCCAACTTCACTGCGAGCTCTGCTGAGTAAGAACCACGGTCTCACAGGAATATAGCTCAGCATGGTTAGTCGAAATAAATCATCAGAGAGGCTTTTTTTTCCATTGAGACAGTTTGAAAACAGCGTTTCTCAGTGTAATTTTTTTTTTCCCTAATGGTGGGACCATGGGCCTACATTTCTGCCCGGTTCTCCGGGGTCAAAGAAACCACCAGCTCGTGCACTGCAAAGGGAAGCGGCCGTGAATGGGCTCCGGGTGGGAATTACAGACCTGGTTCCTACGTGCTCCCACACATCCAGCCTAACCCCGCAGACTTTTACTCCTGCACAGAGGCATATATTGATACAAAGGGTGTTTTCTCACCTGAGTAAATTGGGGTGGGTATAGCCTATGTGCACCTTTTCCGTGCCTCCTCTTCCTACCTTGCCTGGGGGCCGCCCAGCAGCTCTGCTAAATTCTTTTCAAAAGCAGGCATCGCATTTTACAACTACATCTTCACAGATGTGCGGATGGGTAGCGGGGCATCGCCCCTCCCTTTCTCCCGAGAAACAAAACACGAGGAAGGTCTCTGGGTTCGGGCGAGTCTTGCAGGGGCGGGGGGAGAGAAAAAAAAAAAAGAAAAAGAAAACATTGCCTGCCTTTGAAAGAAAAAAAAACCCAACAACCAACAAACCACAGCCCAAAACCTCCAAACACTTCATCTCCTCTGTGTTTGTGTTTGCATGGATCATTTGTGAAACAAACAAAATTCATTGACAGTTGCTGGCCATGACTCTGCCTGTTCGAAATACCTTAGTCAGGAGAAGTACCACAACTGAACCGAACAATCTCTCACAAAACATCTGCAACCATCTGACCCTGGCCTTAACCTTTAAATCTATCTTTTCATATTCATCTCAAAAGACCTTGTCAATGGCCAAGGAGACTCAAGAAAAGGATTCTTCAACAAACAAAAAAAGATACAGAGGAAATTCAACCCAGATTAGGTGGCAGAAGATAATACAGTTTGCTCATTTCTATTCTGCTGCTCAAACTGGAGTTGAATTCATTTTCACTTTATCTTTATTCATGTTATTTAAACATAACATTCATTAGGATTGTGAACTGCAACAGATAGAAGAGAACAAAACTAGTCGCCAAATTTGTTGGGCATCTGTTCCCACTAGAGACGGCCCTCTGCCAAATCTGCATCATGTCATTTTTTTCCCCCTGAATTCATTTCAAAGTCAATCCATCAGTTTATGAAACTGTTTGATCAAACTTGTCATTAACCAAGTGAAACATTTAATTTGTATTAAGAAAAATAGGACAAATAATTAGCACGGCGATTAACTGTTTCGCTGTTTTATTGTCCTTCTTTACCAAATCTACTTAGCAGTGATAGGGCTTTTTTTAAGTCCCTTTGTTGACATAGCTAAAAATATTTTTAAAAGGAACTGGGGAATAAATCTGATGTAGATGAGAGAAAATATTAGGCTCATGTTGCAGACGGTAAAAAAATCAGGCCCTACAGCCCCATCCACTACATTTATTCAACCAGCCACTGAATTTAATAACCATGGGAACATTTATTGGAATACAGCAAAACAGATAAATTTATAAAATTGTCAGATAACCATAAGATAACAGTGAGGTGTTATGAAAAACCAGCTCGTATTAATTTCAGCTTCCTCCTAGGTCCCCGTACCCAGAGAGTGTATAATTAGTGGGGAAAAGGGTTTGTTACCAGTTGCTCTTCTAACTTTCTGAAACAACCTATATTTGGATTTTTTACTGCGCTCTCTCAAGGAATAATGGTATTTATTGCCATATCTCATGTTTCCCAAGGAAAAGTAATTTGCAAAATCTGTGCGTTCTACCCCACAAATGTTTTTGTGCTCAGATTTCTGCCGCTCACTCCCAGCATTAACTTGTCTCAGGCAATTGCCTATCATGACCTTGCTGGGCACTTGTCTGCATAGCTATGACAATTTGTTAATGAACTGTTTTTGTTTTTAATTGCTTACTTAATTATGGAGCACTAACATAATAGCATTTCTAATTTGTACCATAATTGTATGCAGAGATGAAATGTTGGTGTCTGTCATACTGCTTCCTTGTAATCGTCTCTTGTTCATGGGGAATTTCTAAAGAGATGTGTTCTCTCCTAGCAAGATGACTTTTAGAAGCTGTTTAAGAGGCATTTCCATCAGTATCATAATGTACGAAACCTCTCTCAGTTATTCAGAGAGGAGATGTCGGCATTCCTTAAACATTTTGCTTATTGCAGAGCTGCAGAAGCAGAGAACATGCCAAGCCATTTTTATATAGAAATGTAAAAAAGCAGCTTCCCCTTCCTGCCTTTTTGCAGCAAAAATATTTCATTAACTAGGAAAGTTGTGGGGTTTGGTTTTGGTTCCCCCCCCCCCCCCCCCCCAGTCTGAGTTCATAAAAAGTTGCTCTGGAGTGTGTTATTAGCAGCTGTGTTATTACGCTAAGACGCTGATCAAGGTTGTATGTTAGAAAGAAGTGCCTTGGAAAAAGTGGTAATATCAGTGCTTAGAGTGGACCTTGCCTCTATAAAGAAAGACTGCTTTTAATGATAAAAAAAAGCATTGAAATAACAATTTTTTTTTGTTTGTTTGTTTTTTTGTTTTCCCTGGTAGGACCAATGCAAAAAAAAAGTTTATCATTGTGCATGAGGCTCTGTGTTTCCAGGCAAAGGGGAGTAGATGGACCTTAAGCTTATTGTAAATTTGAGAAATATTGCCTTGAGATAACGCAGTGAAATCCCTCACTACTCTACGACCTGCCCAATGAGCCTTATTTTTAGCGTGAATCCAAACAGAAAAATATTCTCCATGCAAAAGAGCAATTATAGGCCCAAAAGCATAGTTCAAACATGTGTAGCTGATTTAGGTTCCCAAAAATACAAGTACTGGCCTGTTTCATTGTCATCCACACAAAGAACTGAGTCCTAAAATCCTTTACTCAACTAAATTCTTAATAAGTAAACTGAGACTAACCCTCTAATACCAGATTTGTTAAACAACATGATTTAGGTCCTTGCTATTCATGCACCTTGTACAACTAAAATGACTGTTAAAGCTAGAATCATGAAAGAGTCATTTTATGTAGCTGCTAAATTCCTCTCAAATCTCCTTGCAACTTAACGAGTAAAGAAAGCTCAATGTGTAATGCCAGCTAATGTGGTTTATGCTAGAAAATAGTATCAACCTATCTTTGTAGCTTATCTAAGCCAGGATAATACTTTTAGCCTTTATAGTAGACCCAACTCCATTTTTTCAACTCTTGACTATGTATTTCCTGAAATCCTTTTCCAAAGAGTTAAATTGGATGTGAAATCTGTACTAGGCTATGGGACGCTCTTTGTTCTAGGAGGAGGCAGCAAAGCTTTGCTTCTGTATCACTTTCATTGCCTTCTGATTGAGGTTGACAGTGTGACAGGAAAGCAAAGAGAAGCAATTGCAGGCTGAATGAGAGCCTTTTTCAGCCATACAGCAGCCTCCTCCTTAGCCCCTGAGAAAAAGAGGTAACAGATGCCGATAGCAAGAATCCCTAACAAAGTCCTAACTTTGATGCAGACAGAAGACAAAAAAATGTAAAAGATTGTCTCACTTCAGAAAAAAAACCTTGAATGGAGCACAAAGGAGGTGGTGGGGGAGAAATATCGCGGGGCTGGAAATGGCTGGGAGCATTGCGGAGCGGCAGCGGGCCCGGGAAATATGTTGTTGTGAAGGTTTCAGGTCTTCGTCATCTGCTCTTTTGGCAGCGCGAGGAGTTGGGGAAAGTGTCCCCAGCAATGGGGGGTCGGGAGGGGAGTTTTTCACCCCGCCGAGACCCACGTTTCCAGGAAAGGTACCTTTTCCCTTTCTGGAAAGTGACGTTATTTACACAGAAAAGGAAGAAAAAATAATGGCTGGGGGAGTAAATAGCTGCTCAGAGTAATTTTCTGATGGAAGGAAAACAAAGCAGCAATATATTTGTTCTCATCTCACTCTGAACAGATTGTGCGCAACAAGAGTTATCCCACTCGCTTCTGCGCCCTGCAATATTCAGTGTCATTCCGTTTTTACAAGCAAAAAAATGCTCTACCAGGCGGCTCATCTGTAACCTTTGGATCTTGCAGAATGACCTTAAATTAGCGGAGTGAGAAGACAAAAAATAAGAACAGCTTTTGTTTGCTCAAAACTGATCTGGCCCCTAAGACGACACAAGCCCAAGAGATCTCCCTTTTCCAATAAAACTGTGGCAGGAGCGCGCTCACCCGCGGAAATGCAGTATTAAGCGTGCCTGTATGTAGAGCATCTTCCCAACTCCAGGTCCGATGCTGCACAATGTTTTCCATAATATACCATTATTCTCATGCGATAAGGTGGCAAGAACACCCCTACGAGCCCTCTAGATGGATAAATCTCAGTTTACCCCCAGACTTCTGCAGAAATCCCATGGCATTTGCACCAGCGGGATTAATAACGGAGGATGAAGCGGGCAGGTGAAATGGGCTGCCGCCCTCTGTCATCCGCGCCGGTCACAGTCCTAATGTCATTTGCGTATGTTTGGGTGGAAGAGGGACGCTACCAAAGAGTGGCTTGCATTTTGCTTTCCCCCAAAATGTTCGTCGCAAATGAAAGAAAAAAGAAGAAATGTTTCTGCAGGGAGGAGGATTAGGGTTGGCAGGACACCACGCTAACAGCCCTCCGTGGACTTTTTAAAAGCTGGGCTGTGTTACGGGCCTAACGGATGGACGTGGTTTAGTCTTCAAATAGCTATTTAGAGAAGGGTTTAAATGCGAATAACTGAGCGATACCTTATTAAAACCAACCGGCTGAAAGAATTATAAATTCACAGCTTGTTCAAATAAGAAAGGAAAGCCCATGACATTTCCTTAAGGAGTAATGATAGTCTGCAGTGTCAATATGGCTTTGGTATATACACATGAAAATGCTCGTACGCGTGGGTCTATTTGTGGGGTAATGGCATGCAAAATTTCAGCTGGATATTTAAATGGAGCGTTTTTCCTCTTTTATAATTGCAGCATTGGAGAGAACTAATTTAACTATTTTTTGCCTCTAATTTACTATTCAGCAAACTATTTTATTTTTTAAAATATTGTAGAAAAGGATTTTCTCCCTGTCTTAGACTTTGTTTGTTAAGTTTCATGCCCGCGGTATGTAAATTTTACGTCTGAATTAAAAAAAAAAACAAAAAACAACCACTTAAAAATAGAAGTTATAATAGAAACACGCTCAACTTAAACTACAGTGGTGTTACAGCCATGTGGATGTGGCACCATAATTATAGTTTAAAAAGCAATTAAGATAAAAGCCAGTACAAAGAGATCAGCCAAATATCAAGAGACTAAATTCTAAGCAAAACAAATCTCTAACTTCAAGCTAAACAAACTTTTGGTGGTCCATGTACTCAACATTTTAATATTCATATACAGACATGCAAACATACAGAGGGCTTGGGCTTCAGAAACGTTCCTTTAGCAGCAAACTGACTTTAAAACCACTTGAAGCTTTTCAGGAAAATATTCATAATGGAGATCCCCAAACACTTTAGGGCAGTTAAGCTGTGGGGTTTGGTGCTCATGGTTGACTCTTGTGTTGGGGTCAAATTGCTCGTCCCCTCTCCCATGGGACCAGGATCTAAAATTGAGCTCCTCCCTGGGGGTCGGTTGGTCAGCGCGGCTGTGCTGCTGCTGGAAAGCTTGGCAAGGATTTGGGGTATTTTATGGTGAAATACTGAGTCACTGAGAGGCATCTGAATTAACCTCCTGTGCAGTCTGTATTGCACGAGCAGGTTTTATATACGAAGGCACATGTACACACATAGTGTAAATCTTTACATTATACGTGTGTCACACAGAGACATGTATGAACAGATACATTTGTATATAAATTCAATATATTAGTGTGGATATGCAGTCCTGGAAATATATGGATAAGAACTATATGCGCTTCACCCTGACATCCCTTTTTATTCCTTTTCTGTATCTGTTTCTATTACAAACCCATTCATATATTACAAACCCCCCTAAAACAGTTACTGTAGAAGTCAACTATAACCCTACCATATGTTTTTTGCGTCTACAACAATCCTACAAGATTTAATACCTGGCTGTATTTCTATTAAACAGTAGACTTCCCAATAGGAAAGTGTAGTTTTCTATTCAATTCTGTAGGCAGACTGACTACAGAATCGAATACAGAATTACAAAGCACAAACTGACTTCTGATGTATTCTGTTTTATGGGAATTTTCCATAAGGGAATACATTATGTCTTAACTAATGTTTTGCCTTAAAACATAAGTTTTGCTGAACCAATTAAATCAACCAACTAATCTTGCACATGAAACATTAAACAAGAATGAAGTGTCTGCAATTAGCAAATAGCTTTGATGTGACTAAATATCTATCTCCATGCATCACCAATGTTGTGGGTTTAAGTCCCAGATGACGTTAGACGTGCTGAATGGAAATGTTTGCTGTCTATACGTTTCCAACCAGCTGAGTCTTGGAGCAGCAACACTGCTGGGTTCAGAGGGATGGAAAACCAGATGCCAATTGCTATTACCGGGAAAGGGGCTGTTTGCATTAAAATATGGGTAAAGATAAATGAAAGGAAGGAAAGAAGAGAAGAGAGGAAGGAAGGAAGGAAAGAAGAGAAGAGAGGAAGGAAGAGAGGAGAGGAAGGAAGAGAGGAAGGAAGGAAGAGAGGAAGGAAGGAAGAGAGGAAGGAAGGAAGGAAGGGAGGGAGGAAGGAAGGAAGGGAGGGAGGAAGGAAGGGAGGGAGGAAGGAAGGAAGGAGAGGAAGGAGAGGAAGGAGAGGAAGGAGAGGAAGGAGAGGAAGGAGAGGAAGGAAGGGAGAGAAAAGAAAGAAGCCAGCCTTAACATGGCATTGCACTGAAAATGCAGGCAAAAAGTGCCATAGTTAAAGCCCCTAAAAGCAAAGTTATTCATTAAAACAGACGTATTCTTTAAAAGCTAGGTAAGAAGGTGAAAAAAGAAGTATGAATAACATGATAGTCCAAAAGTAGCATATAACATACAGATGACGGGAGCAAAACCCCCGCAGCCTTTGCAACACCTCCCTCCTGGGCAGCGGTGATTTCGGGAACCTGATACTCAGCGGTTTTGAAACTTTAGAGGCATGAGAAGTTGTGTGCGGAGGTGTGGCCTGGTAATTGCTCACCTTTTTTGTGCAAAACACAAAAAATACCACCCTGGCCAGGTTGCTTGGGAAGCAGGGATGTGTGTGGGAGCAGGTGTGGATGCTGGCGGGGCCCTGGTGGGAATGCGGCACGGGAAAGGAGGGACCCGCAGCACAGCCCCAGCCCATTTGGATCAGCCTGGCCACCAAAGAAGCACTTTCTGTTTAAAGAAATTATTTAGATCTTAAACTTTTTGACGCTGGGACTTCATTCTTGCTCTGTATTTGTACAATATTCAGCACAGTGAGGTCAGGCTCCAGACCTTTCTTTCACATTTTTAAAATTTTTTAAATCGTTTTGTGAATGTAATGGTTTTCCTGTTTTGCACTGGAGGGAAACTAAGACCTTCAAACGTTGCTCATGAGACAGGCATCCCTCATGGTTACAGCTAAGGAAGGGTCTGGCTCAAATACCCAGCCTGATTCAGGCAGCACAAAGACACAAATCTGGGTCTCCCCAAGCAGCTGAGCATGCTGAGTATGAAAATATTGCCTTGGAGGTACAGGTCTCCCAACCCTGCCTAGAAGTGCTATTTATTTTGTATAAATAATTCAATATTCACTAGACGTGAGAGATACTTGAGGCTGTAGAGCTCAAGGAGAAACTGAGCAGGACCCGTGTCTGAAGACCGCCAAGGAGCTATTTTTGGTACCACAATGTGAGGTTCTACAGTTCAATCCTTTGGGTGAAGAAATAATGAAGAAATAATTTGGGTGAGAAATAATGCAAACTTGAACCGCAAACTGAGGCTCGTATTACCTTGACGCAAGAAATAGTAACTGAACTCTGTATGCAGGGTGGAAAAAGAAAAGCGATGTTGGAAGGACATAATATATTTTAAGAATCTACCATCATGAAATAAACAAACCCAGAGCTTAGGTAATAGCAAACCTGGCAATTTAATTTAAAAAAAAATCAATTATAACAAAAAGAAATATTCATGAGAAATAATTGTTTCATTTAAATGTCAAAAATGACTGGAATGAGTTACCTGTAGGGAGAAAACTTGTACTTTCTCCAGCACATATGGGTGATTTTCATTGAACAGTGGAAATCCAGCTAAGCAAACAGGTGCAGAGATCCCCTCTTTTCCCCTTGCATCTGAACTTCTTGTTAACGTATCAGCAATTAATACTTTGTTTCTCCTAGAAATCGTAAGGTAGTTTACAAAGATGAATTAATCAGGTGTTGCAGCACCTCAGAGGGGTTGCTATTAGGAGGCACATTTTGCAAAAAGGGGAAAAGGATTCCTTGAGATCGTGTATGACATCCTGGCTGTTTAACAACAATTTTACAAGAGGGATGTTACAAAACAGTGGTGTAATGGCTGCATTCCTCCTCTTTTTCCTTCCCCTCCAAAATCTGCCTTCAGAAATAGGTTTGGGCCACTGTATGCATTTATTGTATAGTGCCGAGTAGCCCAACATTGCCACTACAGAGGCGAAGAGGCAGTGCAGAGCAGTCATGTGTCTTCCACCACTGCATTGCCTTCATGCTCCAGCGCACCCTGACCTCAGGCTGCTCACCAAGAAATATACCGGAGTATGGTCAGAGCAGGGCAACAGAGCTGGTGAGGGCTCTGGAGCACAAGTCTCATGAGGACCGGCTGAAGGAGCTGGGGGTGTTTAACCTGGAGAAAAGGAGGCTGAGGGGAGACCTTCTCGCTCTCTACAGCTCCCTGAAAGGAGGGTGTAGCCAGGGGGGGTCGGTATCTTCTCCCAAGTAACAAGCAATAGGACAAGAGGAAATGGCCTCAAGTTGCACCAGGGGAGGTTTAGACTGGATATTAGGAAAAATTTCTTCACCGAAAGGGTTTTCAAGCATTGGAACAGGCTGCCCAGGGAAGTGGTTGAATCATCATCCCTGGAAGTATTTAAAAGACGAGTGGATACAGTGCTCAGGGACATGGTTTAGTGGTGGACATGGCAGTGCTAGGTTAACAGTTGAACTTGATGATCTGAAAGGTCTCTTTCCACCAAAATGATTCTATGATTCTATAAGGTC
This sequence comes from Rissa tridactyla, assembly GCF_028500815.1. Taxonomy (NCBI): domain Eukaryota; kingdom Metazoa; phylum Chordata; class Aves; order Charadriiformes; family Laridae; genus Rissa; species Rissa tridactyla. The sequence continues at coordinate 53,334,168 of NC_071469.1, forward strand.
AAAAGTTTCTAGGGCAATCTGCCGAATGGATGACGCAGCGGCATAGCCTGTGCTTCCTCAGGGAAGCAGGCTGAAGTGACAGGAATATGTACAGAATATGATGCCTCGTTAGTTAACATCAAAAATTCCACTGAAATAATAATTTTTAACTCATTGCCAATTAAATTAAATTCATATATGCCTGTAGTAACATTTGGGTCTCCAGGAAGGATCAGTGTTCAATTAGAAGAGAAGACAAACACCATTAAAACAGAAATGTACAGTGAGTGCGGTTGAATTCCACCTGTTCATTCCAGATGTTCGCAATGATTCACACATCTAAAGGCTCGGTAAATAGAGCTAATGATGGTTCAGAATATCTTAATACCAGTAGCTGCATCACTTAAAAACAGAGCTGCTTAAATAGGGTTAGAAGGCATGCTGCTAAAAACTTTGTAGGGATAACACTGCCCCTGTGGCATACTACAGCTTGAATTTGCTCGAGGATCCAAGACTCAAGCAATTCTCTGGGGATCTGCCTCGGATTCCTGGTTTGGCAAAGGGAGGAATCTGTGTATTAATAAGAAGAACAGAAAATAGAGTACAAAAAGAAAGATGGCTCCTATGAATTCGAAGCGCAGCCCTCCTAAATATATGCTGAGAAGCCAAGTATCACCTGGCACTATCTGTGTTTGCTGCTTTCTGTGCTGTGGGCAAGTATTGTTCCCTGTACGTATGTCCAGGCAGAGGTGGCTGCTCTCACAGCACGTTTACATTTATGCATACGGAAGCTAAATTTCTCCTTTTTTATAGCCACTCTGACTGTGAATTCTCTGGGTAATTTATTTATTACCGACATCGCTCATTGCTACGCTTACACACATCCTTAACAGCACATCATTGCACAGTTGGGGATCTAAAGAACACACTTTTCCCTGCATGGGAATGGTTCACCACCGTTAAAGATCACCCTCTGAGCTAAATCCAGCTGCCAGCAAATTAGGACTTGTGGAAATCCACCGCAATTAAAGGAAAACCATTAAAAGAAGCTCTTCCCCCAGCCCAGGAACTAACGAAGCTGGGATTCCAACAGACTGGTGTCCCCAGTCCCTTCCCCGTGTACCTTTAGTGCTGGGCTCCCTTTTATGTTCCCCATGTGTTCAGCACGGATGTTTCCCAACTGGCAAATTGCACAACGCTTATGAGAACTGAGTATCTTGTGGCTGAAATTGAACCACAGATTTTAAAACCGCAGGTCTTGGAGGGAGAAGGCACAGGTTGGCATTGTTTTTGGAGACAAGACTAAATTGGGATGTCTTGTACCTGGGGTCAGAGATGAGTTTTGATGAGCCACCAGGAGATACTATTTCCAGAGAAGAGGTCTCTCTTCTCAAACACTCAAAACATGTTCATCATTGCTTTGGGAAGAGAAAGCACTATTTTCTCATCACGGTTTCTTGTGTGCTCCTGGCCCCATTCCTGCGAGGATAACCCGGGGCCGGCCACAAAGCTCTGTGTTGGGTGGCACTTGGCAGGAACTGCCGGGAATATGCCAGGCAGAGTGTATCCATCAGCCTGGGAAGCAGGAATGCTGCTCCAGCCGAGGAGGAGGGTTGTGTCCCCTTCCCTTCCTTTCCCTGCCTCCACTCCCTCGCACGCACAGTGTTTCCGCAGGCTGTGCACAGGGACCAGGATTTGGGCATTAATTAATAGGATTATTTCTTATGAATTCCTCCTTCCATTTTCTGTAGGATGTTTTACGAGAGCGGTAGGTTTGCCTTCCCTTCGGTAAAATGCCAGGGCTGTGTTTGCAGAGCTAGGGATGTGATGACGGCTATCACGCCCCATTAATACCACCCGATATGGGGCACATCCTCAAATTAGGAGAAGCACAGGACAGCATACTACCGTTCCCCTCAGCTTGTAAACAGAGAGAGCCCCATTACTCTAACACATCTCCCGCACATTGAGAATGCCCCCACGCATTACGTATTCCTTGGGGAAAGCAAGATGGGACCCCAGCATCGTGCCCAGAGGGTGGTTTATGTGTGCAAACTTTCCCCCTCATGTAGGATTTGCCAAAAACCAAGGTTTGAAAACATCAGTTATGTGGAGAAGGAGCAGCTCAAGCCAAGGAGGCACTGAGTACCTTTGCTGCTGCTCTCCTCTCAGAATCTCTTTTCTCATTATTGTAATACAGCCTTTCATGTGATTTCTCTATGTAACCGATAATGTTCTTGAGCTTGCATTTCACAGGAAAGGTTATTTTTTGCAAAGAATAAAGAAAATCCTTATCAACCTACACGCTTGTTGTAGGAATGCCAACTCTCTTATAAGTGCAGGCCCATCCATTCCTTTATTTTGATGTAAAAAAAATCTCCTGGCCCGCATCTACAACATGTAAGAAGTATTGCGTGCAGAACTTGATCTCTTCTCACTCTGAAGACAGCAGGGCCTTTCTCCCCCAGAATAAATCCCAAACAAACCCCCCTCCTGCGCCTAGCTTTACTGGCAGCTTCAGTAACAAGAGATAAACTTCAACCTCCATTTCCTTTCCAAGCTTACTTGTTCGACACTATTTTTCCCCCCACACACCTGCTTCGATCCCCTGCAAGAAGCAATTATCCAAATGATATCGTGGCTGGGGATAACTGAATATCCCTCCTGATACAACGCAGTGATATCACGGCAACTTCTGCAGGTCTCAACAGATTTCATATGGTGTCCCTCAAAAAAAAGGACCCTCTTCCAAAGGCGTCTTTGAATCTGTTTCCCCTTATTAGCACATCTTGCAGAAATGAAAGACAAAGGGAATGGCAAAATCTCATGCCTAGAAAACTCCTTGCCCAGGAGCATTTGGACCAATTGTTAAGCTCTAAGGGAAGTAAAACAGTCAGTTATTCTGACTGTTCATAAATGTCTAGGACTCCTTGTCCCACTTTGTGATCATTGGAAGATGGAGAAGGGGATCATGGATCATAGAATCATAGAAGGTGTTGGGTTGGAAGGGACCTTTCAAGGTCATCTAGTCCGACCCTCCTGCCATAAGCAGGGATCTCAGACGTTCGTTCAGAACGGATGCCTCCCACTCACAAAACCCCATTTATGGGGCAAACAAGCTTCCCCACTGGTAGTGTTTTAAATAACTGAAGAAATCTTGACTCTGTTTTCTTACATTCTCAGAAAATACAGCATCAAATTAATCACAAGGTCAGTGGGGCAATCCAAGTGCGGTATGGTAAAGACCGTTCACCAGAAACTTCACGCAGCAAAGTCCACCCTGGAGGAGGCTGGAAGGAATGCAAAGGAGGCGGGGGGTGGCCACGACTTATTGCTATGGAGCCGTGCTGTCAACCCGTAGCAAAGGTACCATGGCGAGTGGGAAAAATGCGAAACCTGCTGAAGGGACAAGACATAGATTTTTCTGTAATTAGCAGCTGATGCCCATTGATTTTTGAAATAGCGACTCTTTAAAATAAAACAGGTTGCGCAACGGTCACACTGGCCCAGAGAAACGCGCCTGAGCTCCCGGGTTTGCTTCAGTAACAGATAAGAGTGACACCATCGCGGCGTTTAGCAGCATTGACATGTGCACGCAATGGAGCAGGGACTGCTTTTAAAACCCCTTTCTTTCTACTTCAGACCAATTTGTGTAAATAAACGCAAACGTTTCTAAGGTTTGATTGACTGAAGTCAGTGAGAAGGTCTCTGCTGACTCCACTGGGCTCCAGATAAGGTTCTCCAGTTCAGTAGCTTCCAAAATGCATCTGCTTTTCTGATTTAGTGCTATTGTTTGATGCAGGTCAAAACCAAATGAGCCTTAATTAGCTTCAAACTGAGTTCCCATGTTTACAACATACTGGTTTATGTTTCGGTACTTAATTCAGGTATATACATGATCAATCATCTGTGAACTTTGGCTTCTCTTAAAGTACCTGTTTGTCTCACAGTTTGTCACCAAGTACAATGCCATATTTCTGAATTCTTGTATAATCAAAGGTACACTAAAAATAGAGGAAATTCTTGTATATCAGGACAAAAAAAAATGCACACAACTTCTTTGCTCACTGATGCAACCAAAACACCCAGGAGTTATTATAATGTGCATTCCCTTGACAGAGACTTTTATTTCATGCAAATTACTATGATTAAGATTCGACTACTTTTTTTCCATTTTCACACATTACTTAATCAATGTGAAGTACTGTGTAAAAATTGCATCTCTTCGTAACAGTGATTTTGACCAAGTCAAGTGTTGCTGCTAGAATCCTAATCCAGACTTGTGATTCAATTATCATTTAGAGACTTTCTAAATTCAAATTAAGTTTACAAAAAAAAAAGTTAATATCAATACGAATCATTTGTAGGTTTTATCAAAATAGCTTCCTGTTGCAAGGGAATGTAAAACACGTTGGATTCTTTCTGTTTCATTTACTTCTTTAACTTAATGTGAAAAATATACAGTGCTGCATAGAATCTGAGCATTAAAATGTATACCTTGGGACACTTCTTGTTTATATTGCATTGTTTATATTTTATAGGCAGCCACCCTGAGAGCTTAGGAGAATATTTATGCTCTGGATGTGGGCATCTGATTGAAACAATCACATTACCATGACTTCATGAGTTACCGTTCATCAGCTGGGTCCCAGAAAACCACTGCTACCTCATAACCCGAAGTAGGTGTCTCCTTCACTCCTCAGAGCTACAATTACCTCAAATAACAGGTAAAACCCTTATCTGCTAAAAAACTCCCTCCTCTTGGTGATCTGCTCTAAAATTCGGATGGGATCTGCATGTACGTGGTGCAGGTTGCCCGTGAACTGCTATAACCTCGTGGCTTCCACTTGTATGCCCGTGTAGTCAGGTTGGCTATTTCAGTCATGTTTTTGGGGGGGATAAACTCACTGTGGGTTGCTCATGTGTGTTAACATCAACAATAACTACAACATTGGTCTGGCCCCTTACATAGTCATGCAATTTGGCATTGAAATTCCTTCTTCAAAGCCAGCAATGCTGGTAACAAATATTTTTGAGGTAAAAACCCCAGCTACTCAACATAAAGAATCCAATCAGTGGAGACGTTGCTACATCCCTTGGCCCTGGAGATAACACAATCTATTCTGGAGAGCATCAGCCTGGAAATCATAATGTAAAGCCTCTAGATTTCAGAGGCTAGCTAGAAAATTACATTTTCATTGTTTTGACTAATTATTCTCCTATAGCCACCTAGAAAGGTTACCTGTTCTCTTAAATCTGGCATGTATCTAGTATGCTAGCAATCTTCCTTCCTTTTCATTCCTCACAGGACAGAAATTAGACATTGTCATTCCATATTATTTGTGACATGTTGACATTATAATTTAAAAGGATGCAGCAGTTCTGAACAGCTGGAGAGTAATCCTGAACAATCCTTGACAGTTTCCTTTGGAGGATGAATCCCCCTCCCTGGAGAACTGCACAGTCTCTTATTTTAAACTAACAGCTAATTTTAGACAGTTTGCCCTCTTAGAAATGCATGCCACAGAGACTTCTCTACATGGTGAACAGCAGTGACCAGAGATAAGCACCCACACAGAAAAAGAGAGAGCTCTAAAATAGATTTTTTTTCCTCTTCTAAGAGACATGACTTGCTTGCATTATTGCCTGGTGGAGCCAAAGAGAGACTCTCATTGCTGGCGCTCTCTGAGGCAGCCCTCTCCCGTGCTATGCTGAGCCGAAAGCTTCTTGGATGCCGCAGACACTTTGGGATTGCTGTGGTTTACTTCTTCTCGGAGACCTGGGGGAACTGGTTTAAGCAGAGGGGGATTTTGCCTCCCCGCCACCCAACAGGTTTCGGCACACTGTGCTTGAAACCTCTTGCTCCTGGAGGGAGCAGGACGCAATCTGCAGCAAGGTCTGTCTCTCAAAGGTCTTGGGCACAATGAAGTCGAGCGATGGGTCACGCCAGCCAGCAAACACCTTGTGGAAGATGGAAACCAGCTTCATATGGCTTTGCCTTGTGGTTGGTGGGAGAAGGGAGGAGGTTGGAACCTGGGGCATCTCTTACAGAGATCTTACCAGGAGGAGGGGAAGCTCCTGTGGCCATCAGACAGAGCCCCACCTCTCCTGTCCCCCTGTCCCTCTGCAGCTATGGTCTAGCCTTGAGGACAGGGTCAAACACTCCCTACCAAGTTGTGCTTGCATCTTTAGCCAGAAATGTCTTGGATTTTTTTTTTTTTTCTTCTCCAGAGAAGTCCCGACTTCACATCATCATGCTCCTGGGACATCCCAGGCAAAGGCATGCCAATTGCACATCAACTGCACCATCAGGCAGGTGACCCATTTGCCAGGTCTGTGGGGTGATTTGGATTCGAGGGTAGAAAAAAAACTGCTGAAATGATTATTTCTTTATTGTGTGTCATGTTTTCTGAACAGAAGCGGATCTAACTTGCAGAAGTCGTTGCAAGGACAAGCAAGAAGCACAGGAGAAGTGGCTCTCTGTTGTCTCAGGAGCTGGAGGCACTACCAAGGCAGAAAGGGAGCTCTCCTGAAAAGCTGGTTCATCCTCTGCAGCTCTTGTCTCTCCTGGGTACAAAAGCAAAGAGGGGCTGAAGGGACAAACCTTATGTGCCATGGACTGAGCAAAATATCCCTGCACTCAAATAGGTGCAATGTTGGGTCAAATCTGACTTGTGCTCGACCACATTTTTCCCAGCACTGCAGCAGACACTAGTGTGGTCAGTCTGGGCAGTGGCAATTGACTCCCGCTCCACTGGGACCACAGAAAGGCTTCATGCTGGCTCTGGTGGGGCTTTGGTCCAGCCTTTAATCTGTGCAAGGTTTTTTTTCCATGCTGCACATCTCTGGGGAACAGGCTGTCTTTTCTGAACAGGAACCGCAGCTGGCTGCGGAATAAAAATGTCTGGAGTTGGGCTGTGCTGGATACTGTGCCCTGTGAAGTCAAGGGAAAACTCAGCACTGGTTTCAAGGACAACAGCTTGAGGTCCCTTCTTCAGCTGTCATTCAAGACTTTGCCTCATGGCTCCTACCAGTTAAACATTTCCATCAAATGAGGACAGCACTCCAAGGAGAAGAGTCTGGCAGAAAAAAAAACCCAGAAGAGTTCCTATTTTTCATTTATCTAATTAAAAACAACTCCCCTCAACTCTCAAAGCTGTAACCTGGGCATAATACTTTTTACGAACAGAATACTTCCCTTGCGGAGTTTAAAGCAGCAAGCTTAAAAATCCAGGTTTTGGACTGAGGTGATTTTAAAACCAATTTCACTGTATTTATTTCTATAGTCAGAGAAGCCAATAAGCCATGCAAGAGAAAACCCTGTGAACATGAAGAGACTGAGTGAACTGATATAAATCCACCTCTGCAAGATCTGTGTTGCGAGGATTTGGTCACAGGAGTGATGCTGTTCCTACGAAGAGGCATTTGCAGGCTCCAGCCCTTGGTATAGGACGTGGAGTAGCTGAACAGGTAATACCCAATGCTGTGCCTTCAGGCCCGCAGGGATGGGAGATGAAGCTGTTCGAACACTTGTCTGTGCGCAGGCACTCGAGTGAATACATAAAGTGTGTGTGCCAGAGCTGAAGGGCTTACGGGACTCAGGTGTTTGCACCTGATAAAAAGTCAGGACAAGTGTTGTGAGAGCGTGGGAGTCTGAAGAGGAGAAGTCAAGACTCAATCTCTTTCCTTAAATGATTCATTGCCCTAAAAAACAGAATCTGAACTGTATTTTCCACTGAGGACCAGATCCCCCTGGCTAAGAGAGGACCTCAAGAGCAATTCCAGGTACCTCGTACATGGGAGCAGAGACAACAGTGAATCAAACTCATTTTTTTAGGTCCTTCCAAACTTGGTCTCAAGCAGTTGCTAGAAATGAGGGATCAACCGGTTCCCTCTCCGGAAAGAATAAGATAAAATACAATATAATGGCTTAGCAGAGTTTTTAAACCCTGATATCCCTATTGATTTTCCATGGAAAGCAGACAGTAATGAATAGTAATGGTGCAATGCCCTCAGGTCTGTTTTCTTGTGCTGAGATGCAGAATGTATCTAAACAAGCCTAGTTTTACAATAAATTGTCCTCTGGAGCACAAGTCACCCCTGTCTATCATGGTCCCTCAGATCAGTTCACTATGCCATTACCCTCCCCATCATGGCTCTAATTATGGAGTTGATGCAAGCCTGTTTAACGACCCCTGATGTGATCCAGGAGAAGTGGTGGAAAACCAGAACCAAGCCAAGGGTTGGATGAGTCTTTCAAACTCTGCTCTTTGAATGAAGTCAAGACCCTCTCCTAAATTCACACAGGTCTTCATAAATCATTCCTAGGGCAGCCTGTTGGGGAGAAATCAAGAGCACTGCGTGGAAGAAGGGCTGGTGGGAAACATAAGACTCCTACCTGAGAGCTCCTGAACCATGATGCTTTCTGAGCTTGTCCAGCAGATCTCCTGGGACCTCCCTGCACCCTCTCATCCAGCAACTAGAGGCCTCCTGGAGCCAGTGGACCCCAATGGTGATTAGCAGAGCAGGTTGCTGATGTGAGGCTTATTCCTGCAACGTCTAACATCTCTATGTGCAATTAGCAGCATGGACAATTCTGGCCCCAAATAGCTCTCTCCAAACAAAGGCTGGTACTAATTCTGAAGGAAAAATCTGTATCTCCCCATAGCCTCAAGTCTTCTCCAGGGATGGAGCTGTCTTTATCTGTGAAAGTGCATCCTAACATGCCTTTGAAAGTTGAAGTCCTCTCATCACTTGTTTCATCCACTGGCAACAGAAGCCAGCCCTTCCAGGATAGAAAGAAAACAAAACAACCCTCCTTCTTTTCTTTTTCCCTCGCACATTTTCAATTAAAATAGATTCATGCAAGCTATACTGAATGCACCGCAAATCTCTTTGCATGGTTAAAGTTGATTAATTGGGGTTGGAAGTGAAAATTAAAAAATGGCAGCAGCTAACAAAACACAAATAGCCTCTCTTGGGCCTTGTGGATGATGGAGCACAACTGAGATGCCTGAGCTGGTTCTGCCTTGAGGAGGGACCGCCTTCTTCACCTTGGGTTAAACACTCAAGAGCAGAGCTGGGTTTTGGGGGGAGGGCGTTGGCCTCAAAATAATATGTATATAATCCTCAAGATAATCAATTTCTTACAGATGCTTTGTAAACTTTCGTGTTCAAGAGCGCAAGCCATAGTACTTTCTAAATCCCTAGGGGTTGTACTTGATATCCATTTGTTATTTCCTAATGCTATTCAACCGTATTTTTTCCCCCCTGTTTTTTTGAAGCTTGCAGCAATAAGCCTGAGACTTACATCGGCTGTTGCCACCACTTTTGCCATTCTGCAGTGAACTTTGTGCGCGTTTTCATATTCCTTTTCTTACACTCCTGATAAAAGCATTATCAGGGAAATTCAAAAGCAAGCAGAAAACTGGCATAGCTAATTTAGGCTAATTAGTATGGCAGAAGCTGAGTCTTGTACTTCAGAGGTTCCCATGCCCTCCCATGTCTCCACCTGATCGCCTTGTCCAGCAGCAAACCCAGGAGGCAGCTCCAATTATATCATAACCTCTTCAAACACCAAGCCACTCAAGCTAATTTTATCCTATTAAACAGACTGAAGGATTCAGAAGAAAGGTTCTCCCCCAAAAGCTTCAATTACCAGTGTCCCTGATTACCATCTTTACAATCCTATATGCTACAGTTAAATACTTTTTTGCTTAGTGTTGCTTTCTTGATTTAGATGAAAAGCGAGTATTAAGAGCATGTCTTTTCAACTCAAGCAAGTGACATTCATAATAAAAAAAAAAAAGGAACCTCTCTTGTTATTAGCGTGTTTAATCAAAGTCAAGTTTAGAACCGTTCAAAGACAATGTAATTGGGGAAATGTAAACATCCCCTCGCATCCGGTGGCATTTAAAGCAGCCACAGGTAACTGTCAACAACAGCAGTGATGGCCAAAAGTATTAGGTCTAGAGGCAAAAAATAAAGAAAGAAAACAGCAGGCTCTCCTGAGGAAGGAAATGTCAAATGGTGCTTGAAGTAAATCTCATAGCACTAATCAGCAATAAAGACAGAAAATAGCCTCTAAGGTATTGAGCTGGTTCATCCTTCCTTGCACCAATACGCGGTAGACGTTGGCCTTGAGCATGTAGTTACTCCTGGCCACACGCACTCACCTGGCTCACAGATGTGCCTGGGCTGAGGCCCGCGCGCAAACTTTCCTCCTGTGCCCCAGTCTTGATGGTGGCCTTGCATCTTCACTCTCCATCCCCGTGACGCTCCTCCTCTGCTGGCCATGCCCAAGGGAAGAGGGAGGTCGCTGGGGAACCACCTTGCCATTTTTCTGGCTGGTGCCTCCTGCCAGGGGGCTGCAATCTTGGCTGATGACTCCAGGTGCTGCTATAATTCAAATAATAATTGTAGGACCCAGGCTATTATTTTTATCAACAGAGAGGGAACCAGAAATGATATATGTCATCTAAGCATCAAATTAACCCTCTCCTGAATACTGACCCTGGGAGAAGCTCAGGTGACAGCAGTACCTGTTAGGACAGCATTTATATAGAAGCAAGATGGGGATATGGATCACCTGGGAAGTTCAGTAGCACACATCATAGCAAAAACACATCTTTTTTTTTTTTTTAAAAGGAACTTGCTCTTCACCTTCCCCAAATAGACTAATTGTGCTTATTCCTCTTCTCCCACAGACAGTAATTGTTTTAAACACACTTATGACTTAATATTCTTGTTTTCTTTCAGTGTCATCCCAACTTGTTACCTCCCAGTCCATCCAGTCCATCACCAGCTTGAGGTATTTGGAGGCTGAATTTCACTTCTGAGCTACTCATCCTTGCAGCTGAAAATGAGCATTTTTCCTTCTGTCTAGAAACAAATAAACAAACAATTTCTGTCATTTAACAGAAATTGAATGAGTTTCACCCAATTGCCCGCTCTTTGGGCAATATGGAAATGCTATTGTCTGCAGACAATGATTCTCATGCAAATGAAACAACAGCTAAACAAGAAGCCTCCCTATCTCTGTTTGGGCCAATTTTCTTAACGTTTCAGCAAAGCTTAATCTGTTGGCAGAAGTGTTTAGGCCCATTAACAGCTAAAGTCACAGAGTCCACAACTCACCCTGCTGACAGTAAACAAGGAATTTGAGGAATGGCCTTTAAACAATGGCTAAGCCACAAACCATTTTGCCATCAAATGCTGTGAAAGGCATATAGGCTGATGATTTTCTTCCTTGGGTTACAGCGATTTGAAAGACCGGCTTCCCTCCCCTGGGTCCCCAGCACCCTCCAGGCTTGGGTTACAGCTGTTTTATTTGCCTTTCCAGCCCTACAGCTGTGGGATGGGTTATGCAGGTGCGCTCCCGACAAACGAGTCATTCCAGGGCTTCGTATTATTTATTTGTATTGACTGTCTCGGAGGCCAGGGCCCCCCAAACACCGGACAACGTGATGCTCCGTGCCCTGCAGGGAAGATTCCTGGGTTTAATTTTGTTCGGGGAATACTGCGCCCAGGTCCTTTCCTAACAGCGTCATGGGTAAAAAGAGAAAATTTGCCTTGGGGGAGAGAAATAAATGGTAATTGCTAAATAAAATCTGTAAAGCTTGTATCTTGGCGGCAGGGCTGGTATGGAGAGGGGGTGGGTGGATGCTGGGGCTGCTCACCCCACGGTGTTTCTCAGTTGGAGGCTCTACCAGGCAGTGCCAAAGGAAGTCCTTTTGCACCCCGCTGCCTGAATGGGACCCAAATTTATCCCCTTCCCCTGGGAGAAGAAGCACAGCCAAAGTTATGGCAGACGGCTCCAGCCCAAAAGAGGATGGGGACACCTTTTTATCTGGAGTTGTTTGGAAAATACAACTCTGAAAACTCCTGATGCCAATGCCATTCCAACACCATTTGTCTCCCGTGTACTCTTCCCAAGCTGAGATAGAGTGTGCCTTTAGCAAAGAACTGAAGAGCAACATGTTACAGACTCCTTCCCATGGTGAAGGGCAGGAGAAGGTGTCATACCAGCATCTCCTACCCAAATGGTCCTCACCTGCTCTCTTTCCAGAAGGCAGTGGAGAAACCACAAGCAAAAGGCAAGGATTGAGGCTCAGAACAATGTCCCTTCACACCTGACCCAAAGACCATCAAAGGCAACAGACTGAGCTAATCAGTGCAAGTACTGAAGGCCCATTCTCAGATAAACCGTGAGTGCCAAACTGAGCTGCTGGTGCAGCGTGAGGCATCTTTTTCTCTACCGGTTCTCCTCAGGAAAACACAAAGAACAGGTAGGGGAAGACAGGAGTGAGGAGCAGAGCAGGTAATGAAATGGTCTTTGTCTGTGTATGCAGATATCCTGCACTTCAACTTGTCCAGGCTGCATCCAAACTATGCTGCATCTACCAGTGCCGGGAAGGATCCCCATCAGCACCATCGGGGAATGTGAGAGAAGGAAGGAAAAGAGCGATGGAGTGGGAGAGTCTTGGCTGTGCCAACAACGCAGCATCAGGCACCAGCCTCCAGCCAGCTGCATGGCAGGACTCTCATCGTGCCATGGCTCTGGACTGCCCACATTTCACTTCTCTACCTCTGGCGTTCATTGCCGTTAAGGGCAGATGAAAATATGAGGTTGTTTTAGTATGGTGACATCTCGACAACGGTTTGGCAGTTCTTTTCCCCAACTTTGTTATAGGTTGGTTCAAAGTTTTCAACCAAAACCTGTTTTCCCCAATAAATTAAATCTGTAGCAGACAAGATTCTGGATTTTGTAAGTATATAAATGAAATGAAACAAACCGAAATGAAACAAACCGAAATGAAATGAAACAAAAATTAATAAAAAAAATAGATTTTTTTTTAAAGTAAAATAAGAAGGCTTGTGGCCAAACTCTTTTGCCCTTTGAGGTACCATTTTTTAAAAAACATGCTACATTGTTTCATGGCAATTTTTAAAAATGAAAACTGGTATCAGTCACTCTATTAAATGGTGTTATTCCTCTGTGCCAACCTTGTCTTATTTATATCTTTAGACCACCATGGTTACAGTGACACTGTTGCTAACTGCTAATTAAATGTGGGAGGAAAGAAGGTTGCGAGGCATTTTTACAGATGGAAATTGGGAACAACTCTGGTGATGCCGGTAACAAGCTATTGGCACCAGAAATTAATTTTTCCATAGATCCTTCCTTATAATTCTCAGTAACGTGGTGCCATATACCCACACCTGTGTGAAGAGATGGCCGTTGGGTGCGATGTTGGCTGGTAGCAGGCAAGAATACATATCCCACCTCCTGGCGTGGTGCCGATATTCCGACACGCTGTTGTGCCCGAGACAAGACCTCCTTGCAGGCCTTTGTACGAGCAGTTAACTACGATTCCAGCTTTTCCATGACTTCACGTTCAAGCTGATGTGAACAGATGGAGAGGCAGGTCATGAATTAGATGAATGAGAGCTGGAAGCACAAGGAAAGGATGAAAACCAAGAGTTAAGCATGGAGCAGACACCTTTATCAGCAGTACTGGGACCACAACGACATATTTTGTCAGAAGGATGTGACAGCAACACTCCATGAAGTCCAGTTTTTACTCTTTTCTCTAGTGCTAATGTACTAAGGAGTCCTTATAATTCCCAAAAATACCAACCAGAAACTGCCCTTGGAAACAATGTGGAGTTTACACAGCAAACGACCCTTTTGATCTACAAGACAGCATCAAAGGGGGGATCTAATCAAATTTTAAAAAGAAACAAGGCATAAAACTCAGCTCAAACGCTCTGATTTTTTTTGCCTATTTCTGACAGATCTGAACATTTCTTGGAAGAATTTCCTCTAAAATAAATAAATCAATCACCATCTTAACACCACAGCAGGACTTCTCCCCCCTCCCTCCCCCATATATACGTATATATATATACACACACATGCGCGTGCTTATATACACAAACAAAATCATAGAATGGTTAGAGTTGGAAGGGTCCTTAAAGACCACCTAGTTCTAATGCCCCTGTCCTGGGCAGGGACACCTCCCACCAGACCAGGCTGCTCAAAGCCCCATCCAGCCTGGCCTTGAACACCTCCAGGGATGGGGCAGCCACAGCTTCTCTGGGCAACCTGGGCCAGGGGCTCACCACCCTCAGAGTCAAGAATTTCTTCCTCATATCTCATCTAAATCTCCCTTCTTCCAGTTTAAAACCATTCCCCCTCATCCTATGGCTCCCCTCCCTGATCCAGAGTCCCTCCCCAGCTTTCCTGGAGCCCCTTTACATTCTGGAAGGGGCTCTAAGGTCTCCCCGGGGCCTTCTCTTCTCCAGGCTGAACAGCCCCAACTCTCTCAGCCTGTTTTAATAGGACATGAAATGCCTGCAGTAAATCAATTTGCAAGACATGATCCTGCAAGATGCTGATTGGGATGTCCTGACGGGGAGTGGGTCCCAGGGTACCTGCAGGTCTGTGGTGGAAGAGGAGTCCCCAGTGGCTGGCTGACCAACACAATGAGGCACAGCTGTCACATCTGGCTTAGCAGGATGGGACATGTGGCGTGTCAGGCAGGTTGGTGTGTGGCAGCTGATGCAAGGCGCGCTCGGGTCCTGAACGTCCAGTTAAAATTATATCAGGTTTTAGAGAAAAACTAAAAACCACTAAAATGGCAAGAAACTTTTTACTTTGTGTGCTGCTGTGCGTTGACTCGGGTGCGGGCTTTTAAGGATGGGCCCATCGTTGGTCACGCAGAGTGGCTGTCTAGAGGCAAACAGATGCTGCAGATATTTATACGTTACCATTTTCAGGGTGTGCAGCAGTTTTCAGCCTCCTCCTGAAGTGGTGCCTCTCCCTGTGACCCCCACACTCGCAGTTTTGCATCTCAACAGGAGGAAGGGCTCATTTTGGTGTGTGGGGCTTTCTGCCTTCTGACCTCTTCTCTTTGAGGGGAAAAAAGAAGCCTGAATAAAACCTCTTAATCTAAAGACTTGGGTAAGAGACGACAAATGAATTATAAAACCTGAAGTTGTTAGAATTATCAGAGAGACAGACGAGCAAGGAAAATTTGTGTATTGGGCCTGTAAGGACACATCAGCTAATTTGGAGCTTTCATTCCCATTTTAGAAAGTCAAAAGATTTCATAATTTTCCTTTTCGAAGGAGGTATAAATCAAAGCTAGATATTTTGCTTATAAAATATTTCCTCTTTTGGGCTTTATCACGAGTGAGAATGAACTCGGCATTCGCAGCTTAGTCCCCGTTAATCAGAACTTGCAATCAAGAGAAACCAAGTCGTATTTCTGCCTGCAAGTGAAGCCAGAGTTAATATTTCTGTGTGGCGCAGGAACCTTTCGGTGGGCAGATGGGCTCTCTGTCTGTAAATGAGGGGGGATGTCTCTACTGCAAAGAGTTTTGGGCTCAAAACGTGCCTCTTCGGGGAAAGGGTGGCATCCCGAACACAAGGCTTTCAGGCTTGCCAAGTTCTCTGCGGGGTGTTAGGAGCTTCTTTTTAGCTGCCTAAAACCAGCCACTCAAACTTTGCAGGCACAAATATTCACCCCAAATGTGAGCATGGCATGAATCGAGCAATAAAAGTTAATCGGCATCGTTAAATCTGTCAGACCAGCAGGTTATTAAAATTACCACTATTGACTCTGAAAATGGGAACAAAAAAATTATGCTCCAGCTTTCTGAGCCTGTTTGTCTTGTTTTCCCACACTGCTTATGAATTACTCCAGTATATTACAATGTCCTCTATCCATCTTCATTAGCATTGTGAACAAATTGTATTGGGCTGTAATGCAGCATTTTTTTTGGTATTGTACAGACATATATGATGTACAGAAAATGGGCAATTTAATATGAAAAGAATATTGTGCCTCAGAATTTTTATTTTCTAAACAGTCATTTCAGTTGGGAATTATTGCATGATTTGTGCATAATTTCTCATGGATAGTTATTTAAATATAAATAGGGAAAATATGTAATTCCATATGGTGGCTATCTACCCTTTCTTGATGCCTCTCCATATTTTTAATAGTGCAATAAACAAAAGATAAAAACATCTCTAAGCCACACACTAGTCAAAAGGAGATAATTGTGCCTGTATGTGTTTATTGTAATTTGAATGTGCTTCAATTAACTTTCCTCAATATTTACCAGTTCTTTTAAAAGAAACTTAAATTGGTTTTTATTTTGTGAAATTTGTTTTCTGTGCAATAAAAAAAAACCCAAACCCACAACCCAATGCCTTTGTTTACCTCATTATGGATACATCCTATCCAGGAGCAAAGCACCAACTCTTTATTCCCAACAACCTTTTTTTTTTTTTTTCCTTCCCCGTTCTCACATGCTTCTTATTATATTTTAAGTAAAAATATCAAATTTCTAGTGCTCCCTAGGAAGCGTCAGCTCATCATCGCTCAATATATCACATATCAAAGTGTGGTAAAACATGAAAATGTCAGAAAAGCAAACTCTTCCACTTTTGCACTGCAGTCACTTTTAAAAGATGAGAATTTATTACCCTTTCCTCCTGCAAATCATCAGGGCGACCGAAACAGAGAGAGCATATATAGAAAGCTTGTTGTAATTAACCTCGAGGCTTTTATTTAAACAAGGTCAAACATTTTAACAGCTTTATAAATCAAGGTTGGGTCTGCACGGCTCTATAGCATCAGGCTAATGATAAAATGCACATGGAATACTTATTAAACAGTATTTATTTACAGAAAATACATCCTGCAAGCTTCAGAGCGGCACACCCGCGGGCTGATCTGCCTTGGGCAGACACGCGGGTCCAGCCCCAACCAAACCACCCCAAGGTGACTGGTGTAACCTGCTTTTATTACGTGCTACCGAGGCGGCCAAGCCCAGGTACCGGTAAATTAGGTCATTTGCAAGCTGACCACATTTTTAATGTGATTGCAAAGTTACAGGAGGCAGATTGCAATCATCTCCATATCTGCTCTTCTGTCCTTAATTTTGTCCGATTTTTAATTACTTTTTCTTCTACTCTAGTTAGGTTTTTACTGGAAGGAGAAGGAAGGAGGACATTTGAGTTGAGTAAGATGAACTACTCCTTACGTGTTAGTGAGTAGCTACCCTTTATCAGTCTCTAGAAATAACCCCCTTGGTTTCCTCCGGCCACCCTGGGTTATCTCCTGTTTCCTAATACAATGTGTCCGTCAGGAGTAATTTTTTCTGACCTAGGAACATCACACTAGACTTTCCATTTTGCACTCTGAATAAACGGGGGCTTTTAAGTCACCCCCGTTGGTAATTTCACACGCTCTTCAGTGTATCAGAGCACAATAAAGAAGATCACAAGCCACGGCGCCTGACATGGCTGCTTTACACGACGGCCCGCTCTGCAGACACCCCTTACCAAAAAATCCTCTCTTTGAAGTCAAGAGGAGATCCACGTGGACAATAGCTGCCCGCTCCACGTGTGACCCACCAGTCGTAAAATAGCTGGCGTAATTTCCCTGAACGATTCAGATCATTTCTCCCCAAATATTTCTTGTCTCTTAAGCGGCTTTTCCTTAGCCCCATGATGTACAAGTGACACAGGCCCTAAGGGATACTCGTTATTCACCATGCTCGCTCTCTTAAACTTCACATCTGGGTTGCCACAACCACCTCCCAGTATGAGTGCTGGATCCCTGGAAGCATCGGTATGGCTTTAGTCGGGATCTTCCCCGAAACCTCCTCCCTTCCACCTGGTCACAGTATGTTGCATCACATCCAGCCAACAAAAACCCCACGTTATCAGCAAGGCCAAGAGCAGGGACCGAGCCGGGTGAAGGCAGAAACATTTTTCGGCATCTGCGTTCACCTTTTTAATTGACTTCTTTCATCTCTTCCCCTCCTCTGCCCTCCGACTATAAGCATTCAAGTGGCTGCAGTAACCCCCAGGAAAAAAAAAAATAAAAAAAATAGTTGTGCTAAACAAGATTTTTATGTGTGGGTGTTTAAGTATCCGCGTGAAGCAAATTTCTACCCTCTTCTCATCAGAATGGGAAGGAGACCATGTGAGTGATGTGACCAATTACCACCGAGCACCCCAGAGCAGCTTCTGAATATTCACGTCCAATTGCTACTTTGGTGGAACAATTGGTTTGAGCAGTTTGAAAAGGCAATGATGTCAAACGTGCGGCGTGATTAAACACAGCGAAATTACCAGCCGGGGAGCTGAAAAAGAAGCTCTGTTTCCTTCCCAGGGTGATTCTGCTTTAGAATTTTGTAGGAAACCCCCTGCTCGGATGGATGGCCCCTTCCTGCATGCCCAAATCTGCCAGGGTGAAGCCGCAGCTGAGTTTCGGAGGCAGCGCAGCCCAGGACACACACGGGAGCTGCGACATGGGTGCAGCAAGTCAAATGCCCCCTCTTCATTTGAATCAAAGATTTTTAGGGGTCAAGTGTCTGGGAGGTGAATCGCCCGGATAACTGGCAAAGGCTACCCCCTTTCCATCGATACCAGCCGCGTCCGCGAGCTCTCCTGCTTTCTGCACAGACAAGGAGCATGTTAAACACACGCTCGGGCTGCCTGCTTCACGCCTGTCTCTGCCATCACTGAAAATGGCCTATACCCTTTTAAAAAACAGGCCATTAATTCCTCTATCCAACTCTCCAGCTTTAAAAATGTACATACCATTGTGAGCTACAGTGCAGTAGTAGTCCCGGTTTTATGACTGAGTCACGCAGATGTAAGCATTAGGAGAAACAGCGGGTTTTTTTTATTGCAGCGCAGAGAGAAGTGTGTGGTTCCCAGATGGCAGAAGGGAGCTGGGAGCACACACGAGGAGAAAAAAAAGTAACACGGCCTCCAGGATGGTGTCTGATGCTGAGCCCTTGTCGGAGAGAATGGTCACAGAAACGCTGCCTGTCCCCGACCAGCTCTGAAAACAATTTCTCTCCTGGCCCCCTTTATGGAAAGTGATTGTGCATACTCTTGTACCAAAAAAATATGTTTGCTTTTTTTTCTTAACAATCAACTCCCACATATTTGGTGTATGTGCAAAAGGCTTCTTCGACATGATGCAGGAGGCTAAGATGAGGAAATAGCCTGTATAAAATCCTCCTTGAAACTAAGGAACTTTTTCTTTTCTTTTCTTCTCGTTTCCTACCCAGAGATCTGAGCTAATTTTCCCTATCCGTAGGCTCCCCCCACCCCCTCAAAAAAAAAAAAAAAGGGGGGGGGGGGAGACTGTATTCACTAATTATACATCCTGAAAAGAATTTGGTTCAGTGTAAGATGATCCTAGTGATATGCTAATCCTTTTTTCTGCTTGGTGCAGCCTGAAGCCTGCGTCTAACATTTTTTTCAACTGTATGACAATAAAAGTTGTGGCAACAAAAGAAATAAATGGGCAGCTAAAGAAGGTATAGCTGAAACACATGGCAGACCAGTTCTCTCCTCTCCTTCTGGCTGCTCTTTTGTAGGCTCTGGTTTGGTATCCTCAAGTCAATAGCCGAAAGCCAGCCACCTTAGCAACTTAGTATGACACCCAAGCCCTCTCTCTTTACATTCATGAATAGTCAGCAAGCAGCAGACAAAATAGAACTAATCTTTTTTGACAGAATTGTTCAATTTTAGAGGAAAGGCTTTTGAGGCACCTTCCATGCATTTGCAGAATATGAGGCAACAATGGCCACCATCGCGTGGTACAAAAGGACGACCAGGGGTGCGAGCGCGCGCACACGCCCCCGCAACGGCCATTTCGGTAAAATACTGCAGCCAAGTTCAAGCCATTGCAGGATGTGCCCATTGTTAGGGGGAAAGCCGGCAGGCAAGAATAAATAAACAAACAACAAACAACCCCCTTCCATTATTTCGTTGCTGATTACTAAACCTACACATCCCGATAAGGTGCGATTAGGGTTATTTGTCTTGATTAACCAAAGTTAAGAGAGCTGATTAATATCCGCTCTTTAATTTTCTGTCATAGGCTGATAACTTCATCTTTTTTTTTTCTTTTTTTTTTTTTTTTTAACCAATGATTCTTATTGTGAAATGCATTCAATCCAGCAGGTTCTTGCCCGCACTGAAAAGCTGGTTTTGCCGTTTCGAAATCCTGTAACACAGCAGCCGCTCACAAGTCTAGTGTGTGCAGAGAAGGACATTCCTCCTTTTCCCTCCTCTCCCCTCCATTTAATGCGAGCCATAGCTCTATTTCCAAATACAGTCTGAGCAGGAAAGAGAAGGAAACAATAACGGTGGTGGTAGTAGTAGTAGTAGTAGTAGTAATAATAATAATAATAATAATGATGATGATGATGATGATGATACTACTACTAATAATAAAAATAAAATCTACCCACTCTATGGGCAAAACCAGAAGTTAGCAACGTGGTCCATGCAGCTGCAACACTACATTTAAAATTCAGTTTACTCCTAGGAAGAGGGCTAATCCTGCCCCTGTAATTCCCTACAGCCAAAATGTACCCCCCTCCCTGAGTGACAGTGCAATGCAAAGACACTCGCACGCTTATCTTCCCCAACCAGATGGCCGACTTGGATCAATGCACACACGCCACGATCAATGGGAGCGATAAAGAATTAGGAAAACAGTGGTACATGCTCCCAGAAAGCTTGTACACTGCATAATTATTTTATGATTCTACACATGGCTACATGTGATACTGGAGTCAAGAAGGAAAAGGATAATTAGAGAGCCAGAAAGCACCCGTACTGCACTACACACTTTGTCAGTCAGCAGTTCCCACTCGGCTCAACTCACCGCCGTTATCTCCTCTCCTGCCCCCTTGCAAATGAATTTAGAGAATATGTAAAATATTAGGGGGGAGGCGGCTTCTGGGTTACAGAGACGGGATACAGGAGATTACCATGTCCTGTGATACGACAGCAAAAGTTTTTGTCTGAGGGCTGGGGTGGACCGCGTTTGGAGCATCGCCTGGGGACCAGAGCCTGGGGTGGCATCTGCCGGGCACGGCGGGACCGGCGACAAGCAGGGGCTGTCTCTGAACCCTCCTGGGCTTTGTCGGGAGAGGGGTGTGTCCATGGTCATTCAATAAAATATAGTTGTATATGTTACTCTCTGGGTTTGGGGTTGTTTTTTTTTTTTCCTCCTTTCCTCCTGGCAGCAATTTTGTGATTGGCTCCCTGTATCCAGCCTATTTGCCACCACGCCGCCAAGCAGAAAAGCTTGCAGGGGGGAAGGAAAATACTGCCCACGCCCCCCCACCCCAAACTGATCGAATGACACAGAATAAATATCAAAGCACTGGATGGTTACGACTGTGATTCTGGATGCCAAAGAGCACATGACCGAGCTCAGGGAGCAGAACAATGCCCGGCAGAAGGGCAGGCAGCGAGAAACCACGGCACTAAAACCACCTCGTCACCGCCCGATGCCACCGACGCGTCCTCGCCCTGCCACCCTAAAACTGCCCTGAAATTGCCTATGGGAAAGGAGGGAGGAGGAAGGAGACAGGCTGCCCACAGCATGGGAGGCAAAGCTGGGGCTCCCTTGTCCCTCCAAATGGAGGACAAGGACTTTCCTGTTGGCCATCAGGCTGGTGGTGGGACGGTGTTGCTGTGCAAGGGGAGATCAGGGTAGGAAATACCCAAAAAGGATTATGGAGAGTTCACTCACCGACCAGGCGAGGAGCAGAGGGGTGTGATGGAGAGCTGGAGCTCGAAGGGGAATGGGGTAGGCATCACCATCCCTTCACTGCTGCCTTTCATCCTGGGGCCTGAGTGCATGCTGCAGAGGTGTCATCGCTGGAGAACACGGTCCAGAGACACCTGCCTGGGTCCTTCTGCAGGGTTGTGCGAGAGGGGCTCACTCTGCATCTCCTCATCCCTGTCCCAGTCTGCTCACCCCAGTATGAATCAGGGCCAAACAGCACCTTTCAGTAAAATAAATGAACAGGCGCTGTGGTGGTGACATGTTAGGAAAAGCCTGTTTTAAATGCAAAGGTTTAAAATAGGGGAACTGGGGTCTCTTCTGCTGGCATTTGACTTAAATCAAGACCTGGGCCCAGACCCCTTGCCCCAACACATGGAGCAAAATGCCTCTGATGCACACTCAGACTAAAAGTCACCCCAAAAGCATCCACACTTTACTGCTCTCCTCCCCTCAGAGACAGGCCATTGCATGGGCAAAGGCAGATCAAACTGCAGTGGCTCCACCAGTAGGAACAGCCACCGCAATCATATCTATAAGGCTGGAGCAGTGATCAGAGATACCCCATGCATGACAAGTCACTCACTAAATTGGCTATTGCAGCTCCATCCCGGAGCACATATTGTTCATAAAGGTTTCCCATCATACTGGCTCTCAAATCAAAACATCCAGTAGAGCTTGGTTTGCCCAGCAATGTTTTGCTCCACTAAAATCCCATGTACATAAGAAAGGTGAGAAAGAACCTGGGGTGACTTGGGTCATTTTAAGTCCTCCACTGTCAAAACAGAAATCATCCAGTGTCCGTTCCGTCTACGAGGAAAAACATTCAGGCAACGCTGCCTGCAAGCATCACTCTGGCAGCCGAGCAGAGCAAGTGGGTCTGACTGGGATAGGGATGAACACTGGTGGGTGGGTGAGGTGAGACACACAATGATATTAACTCTTCTCTCCTCTTCTCTTCCAGAGGTTGGTGGCATCTGCGAGGAGGGAGATAAAGCCAACACTTAGAGGCAAGCCTGCAACAAGGGGTGCTCACACTCAACTCGCTCAAAGGACCACCTCAACTGGGCAACTCTTCGTGAAGGAGTTATAGTCCTGGCCAACTGTGTGTGGCATCTCACTGTCTAGAACCAACCCGCTCTGATGGCTATGTAATCTTCACTGGCGTAGGTAGTCCAGATGTCACTGTCAAAGCAGCCTTATTCTATCCGTACAGTTCTGCACTGCCCCACATCTTGGAGGGACAGCTTTTCTGGAGGAGGTGGACAGTGTATAAGTGAAGTGCCATTAGTTTGTCCACTATGGTTGTTTAAACTTCTTAATCAAAATGTTTCTATCAAAAAAAATTACTTTTTGGGCAGATATGAAATTTTTGTTGGTGTCTTCTCTTTCTGTTAATGTTTTCAGTTACCTATGGAAAAAATTCACAGAGTTTCCCGTCTTTTAAAAATGCCATTTTTTGGTAAAAGTGTTATTAAAGACATATCTCAAACTGAATATTTACCCTAAAATCAATAATAAAAAAATCACAGTTTTAAAGTTTTCAAAGTTTTTCCATTCCTTTTTTTTTTTGTCAAAAAAATGATAGGAGCTTCAGATAAAAAAAGGAACAATTTCAGAAATTTCTTGTGAGAAATAATTGCCTTCACTAATCATTGTTTCCACAAAGAAAAGGTTCTTTAGTGACACAGGTTCTGCCTTTGGAGTTGGCTTCATACTGGGTAACAGCGTAATTACAAATAGAGAGATGTAATAACTCTCCAGGTTGGAACAGATCTGTAGGAGATCAGTTTTGCCTCACTTGGATATGGACTATCCATTTCTGGAGAGCAATTTAATTACTTCTGTGGTAGCAGGTGGTAAGTTTTGCATCTCCCCTGACTGGCAAAGTGCCTCTTCTCCTCCTCAGTCCAGTTCCCTATGCCTTTGCTAAGTCCGTCCTCTTCCTTACTGGGTCTGTCTCTGTTGCTCGGTATTTTCCTGCTGAAGCAGCTACAATGGATGGATTCTACCATTCATTTTGGTAAGCAAGGACCTGGAGCCACAGCTACAACCAAAGAAAGCATGCTGAAATTCAGAAGAGGGTATTTTTTTTTCCAACCCGCTGTGCATTAGTCAGCCTTTCTAACACAGAATTAAATAGCCTGACAGATGACTCAAATTTTGCCAGCTGCTTTTGGTCCCTGAGGACAGGCAGGGATGACTGGAATGTGTGGGACACCATGGCCGTGTCTCCTTTCCCCTGGCCAGGCCTCTCCCAGAGGTTCTGGATATCACACAGCTGTGTAGGTGTTGACTCTAAGATGGCTGGATGTATCATCCTTTCTTAACGCGACTGTGTTGGTGTCTTCTGGTGATGCTCATCCATGCCACTCATGGAATAACTTGAAGGTTGCATGCCATGGTCACTCCATGGAAGACTGGAAGTGCAAATGCGTGTCCTGTCATGAGAGAGGGTGTGAAAACAATCTGGGTTCAGCTGATGACATGCTCAAAAACAATCCCAACACAGAGCAGCTCATGATCCCCTGCCAACTGTGGATTTTTCATGGGATGGGAGCACATTGAGTAGCACGTGGGAACCCTCCTGATAAGGAAGACCTCAGGGTAGCTGCTATGGACAGGTTCCTGCAAACCTGTTTCCCAAAGTCCACTGAGTAAAAGACAAATCCGGAGGAGAATAGCAATCTGCAGACCAATGCCCAGAACTCTGTCCCATGTTACAAAAGGGGAGCAGAGGTACCTCCTGGTGGCTCACACAGCCTGTGTACGAGACGTATCACTATGGTGTGGGTGACAACATATGACACTGATGTCACTCCTAATGACCTACAGAATTTGCTGAAATAAAATAAAAGGAAAATAACTTCTTAGCTATTGAGAGCAAATGGGACTTAAATTGTCACAGATGCAAGTAGGCTGCTAGAGAAGCAGGCAACACTTTTTTTGTGTCCTGTCTCTGTGGTTTGTTTTTTTTTTTTTTTTAAATCTTGCAAGGTTAAGCAGCATATTCTCCCTCTTCTCTTCCATTATTTCCTAATTAATTTCAGGTTCCAGCTTTGGCCTTGCACAATAACACTGTTATCAGAGAGCAGTGCCTTGGACTCATGGAGGCTTTCAGAAAATATTGGTGCCATCTTCCATAAAACATTTTAAACACATGCTATTTGTTTTTAGTCTCCCTTCTGGTTTTACACACTACAAAGAGGACATTTAATATGTACAATAGAATTAATAGGGATGCAATGTAAGCAGGACTTACATTCAAAATACACTTCCACAAAACAAAGGAGCAGCTGTGAAAATGTAGAGTCCGCTGAAAATTTTTTACTTGGGTATCACATTTGCTAAAAGATTTACTCTGCAAAGTTTTATCTAATTTCCCATTCATTCAATTAAGCAGAGAGATAAATGCCCAGATCCCAAGAGATTAGGGGAAACTATGTTTAGCTCCCCTTTACACTTGCCATCAAGACTGTGTTCAATTTCATGATGATCACTGTAAAGTTCATGCTTACAGGCTCTGTGCTCCTGATAGATGAACACCTCCATCTTCCACCAAACCCAGTGGGATTTGGAAGTGCTCAGGATCACATGGATCTCTACAAATCGGGAGGATTCCAACCATGTAGGAATCGGCAAGTCTAGAACAACCTAGCTAGGATGGGGCTTTGAGCAACCTGGTCTAGTGGGAGGTGTCCCTGCCCATGGCAGGGGGTTGGAACTAGATGATCTTTAAGGTCCCTTCCAACCCAAACCATTCTATGATTCTATGAGTCTATCAATGGTCTTTCAGCTCTGCTGGGAGGAATGGCCAAAACTCATGGGTTACCAGAGCCAACAGTTCAGAGTCAGAACCAAGCACCATCCACCAAAATCTCTTGGAAATTAATCACATGGAAAAGATAAGGTAAAGGAAAACAGATTAAATAAAAATTACCCTCTTTTCCCCTGGTATTTGAGTCACACAACCTTTATCAACTTGCCTAAGCAAAGTTAGGAAGATTTTTGAACCAAAACAGAAGTATGTGCCGATGTTATATTGAGCCTCAGTCCAGAATTCTGCTTTCTTGCCTGGCAATTAGGACATTGATGTTTTTGTCATTGTGATAATTATTTTCTGGAGTTAGCTATCCATTTAGAGCTAAATTATGGACATTGTGAAAGCTTGAAGTCCATGGTATAGCAAATAGACCACCCTCCCTGAGTCAGGAATACTCTGCTACCCCCTCCCCAGAAGGGAGATAAGTGAGTAGAAAGAGAGACTCAACATGGAGTGAGCACAGCTGGAGAAACTCATCCTAAAAACACAGAGCTGCCTAGATTGTTCCTGGTCACTTATGCATCAGGAGAGGGCACGGCTGAGATACCCCGATGTCCCACCACACCATCAGTGGCTGGGAGCTGTTAGCAGCAGTTAGCCTGAGCAGCCTTGAGGCCAGTGAGTTCCCAAGATTCAGAAGAAGTGACGGCTGACCACCACCACACTGAACTACCCAGGCTGCAGCTGGGGGACATGACAGAGGTTTGCTAGTGCCAGCATTACTGTGGAAACTACAGAAACTTGGAGACGTTTCATTTCTACCTGGCAATGAAGTGCCTTTGAAGGTACTGCCTTAGGAACTGAACAAGCTCTGTTCAGCCTTTTTATTTATACCTTCTAATTCCACCAAGGTTTCCTGAGTCACCCTGGGCCCTCATGCATGGCACAAACTTACAAGAAAGAACTGTTCATGCCTTATTGGCTTTATGATCCTAATATAATACCAATTCTGGGTTGCAAGTTTTTCCTGCAATTTACACCTCCTATGCTTGTATGGGTAATGGGAATGGACAATTCCAGAACCCAACAGATCAGAGGGAAATTGAATTTCCTGCAGTCCTGGTAGGCAAGATGTCTTCAGGTCGTCTTATCCCAAACACTAACGAACTGCAGAACTGTAGTACAGCAGCTCCTGTATTTATTCAAGTCAAAGCATTTGGCAGTAGGTTTGATGAGACCATTATCTTACATATCGATCTGCATCGTCTCGGTGTTTTCTTCTGTTCATCCATTTGGTGACTCTAAACATCTACTTGGATTGAAAATTCTTTGAGAATGAAATAATCTTTGTTTTTTGCATTTAAAAGCACAATAATCCACAAACAGTCTGTAGTAATTCTGTGATATTTCTGCTACTGCTGCTACGACTACTACTATAATTAGAACTGACTCTTTCTTGATACCTTGATTAAGAATCAATTTGCAAAAGCATCCTCAGGTATAGAGAAGTTTGCAGATTTGGGTCTCAGATAACATACATGGTTGTTTGACAGTACTAATATAAAATGTTCATTCATATACCAAAGCAGGAAAACTTCAGGACTCTAAATAGCCTTTCTTGGATTTTGATATGTGTTTGTGAAAAAAATGGAGAAAACAAGGCAAATTATAGAAAAGACCTAAGATATTATTCTGAACTTTATCAGAAATTTCTGATTAAACATATGTGAATACATTGTCTGGTTTTAATAAGCTTGAAAACATCATCAGCAATTAACTGGCAAACCAGAATAATGTTGCATAGTCAAGCCAGGGTAATTGTGCTCATTATATTGCCAGAGATGTGGTTGATCAAAAAGAAAAACACTGTTTTCCCTGAAGTTCATTTACAGTATTTAGGTGGAATCCGCATGCACCGAGTTCACAGGCATTAATCAGACAAACTGCTTCACACAGAAACTGCTCGCCAACCTGCAAATGCCCAGCGCACTGTCAACACGCATGAGGGGGTCTCCTCTTTTTCCAAGGCTGTCAGTGCTATTTTTCCATTTCACCTGGAATATCCGTATTTATCTCTCAAGAAGCAACACCAGCCTCTTCTTGTTCTGCATTGTGGAGACAGCCGGGTACGTGGATACCTCTGTGAACTGCTCTTTGTGGGCAAACTTATCCCAGTGAGGTTACATGGAATGAAGGATGTGGTGGAACCTCGTAATTACAAAAAGTGAAAATGCTAAATATTTTTCTACAGTGGCATAATTACTGTCACCCAAGAATGCGAAAGAGGCAACGTCTGTAGGCAGAGGGAACATCAGTTGACGTGGCTGGGAAAAGGACAAACTTCAGGGCACGCAAACCATTTTCACAACAAAAAAAAATCATAGTTTTTCTAATTCAAAGCTGGGATTTTGAGGTTTGGCTTTTCTGCTGCTGTCTTTTCTGGAATGGGACAAAGTGTCTGGACCATCCTGAAAAAATAAAACTCCCCTTTCAAGCAAAGGGCACACGCAACCCAGTAAATGGTGACTCTATGAAGGAACTGCCTGCTTTGCTTGGGGCTTGCTCTGCTTATGAACAAGCACGTCACCCATTCCCCTTCTCCTTGCTTCTTATTTCCATAATTGCCTGCATTTATTCCTTATTGTGAATATGATGCATTTAACGACTCAATTTATTCAAACAGGGTCTGCAGCTGTAGGTGCTCAGTGTTGCACTGACAGGTTTCTTTAGTGGCTTGGTACCAGCTTTCTTACCCAGTGTAACCAAGCTCCAGTATCCTTCAAGGATATACGGCAACTTCTTCTCCAAGCCAGCAAACTTCTAGTTGTGTCTATATTTTTTTTCATAAATGTGTGCCAATATAATGCCTGCATGCACATTTTCAACAGAAAGACCTGTGGGCTTGAATTATAGCTTTTATTTTACCTATTCTCAGTGTTGTGTCTTTTTAAGATCTATTTTTGAAAAATTTATTTTCTGCCTCAGAAAAAAAAGAAAGGAAGAGCATTGCTCTGATTTAGTGCAAAACTAATTTTTGAATTTATAGTGAATCCTTCAATTTTCCACTCGGTGCAAATATTTTATATGACAGTCGCATGTGCAAACATGCAAAGCAAATTTTCGTATTTCATGAAGATACGTAGTGAAGACAAAGGAGGGAATATGATGCGGTTTGTTGCCAGATTCAGATCTGCATCTGACCAATAATTCACCAACGTAATTCTATCAAGGACAAGGGAGTTACGTCAGCTCGATCTGGAGTAAGAGAGTTCAACGAAAATGCTCTGAGACTCTAAGCGCAGATTCCTTTTATGAAAAGAGTCAGGAGGCAGCAATAAAACTCAGTTACATTGGGATGAACATGCTCTCCCCATGCCCAGCTCAGAGACCACACACGTGCTGGGTGATTCTCGGGGGATGAATGTATCCTGCTCCGGCCAAGGGCCGGGTCAGTTATAGCCAAAAACTCTTTGAGGCTTTGGCTCAAAGGTGCAGCCCTGTGAAATCCTTAGAGAGACAATCCTGTACCACGTAGCCTGTCCTGATGAAGTTGCCCCTTTCGCAGTATGCGGGACATTGACCCAATTTGCACAGACCCTCGGCATTAGCATAGACCCATTTCAAGTGAGGTCTTTGAACACCAGTTGCCTCCAAATTCCATTACCTCTCTCCCTGCTGGGTTTTGTGCTTTAAGTATCAGGCAGGGACTGGGAGAAGAAAAGAAAAAGAAAAAGCCCAGAAAGTTAAATCCTAAACTCAAATAATTAGACATGTTTTGGTTAGTTCTCTAAACTCTTACTTATTGCTGTTTCTCCATTTGACAGAATATAATCTGATCTTTTTTTTTTTCAGACTTGACGCATGGGTCAGTTAATCCAGAGGTTCGTAAGCATGAACAAGCCAGAGAGAGGGGCAAACACCAACTTTGGAATTGTTTGTCAGAGCACTTCATTTTTGTTTGCAGCCTCATCTGAGGTACAAGCACATTTCAGAGTCATCCTTGCTTGCAGGTACTCTGAGAAAACTTCACTTGGAGAGGGAAAGAAATGTAGGATGACTTTGCTGTCTGGCAGATAAGTTTAAGGGTAACAATAATATCTCATCTTTTGTCACTAACGAGAGGCAAGCTTGGCTTTGCTGGACAATTTTAAAGGGAAAACTGCTCATAGAAAAATGCTGTGTCGACAGAGGAGAGTTTTAGGTCTATGCTGAAAGGTAGCAGTCATTTTTATTTCATCTGGAGGTGAAGATCCAGCCCTGGCCTGGCATGGAGGGGACTCATTCTTTTGAAGATTAGACCGTGAGCGTAGGACAACTGAAGAAGCAAAGTCCAGCTAGTTTGATTGCTTAAAGCTTTTTGCTTCTTTGTGTTCAGAAGCAAGTATTTAAACTTGATGCCTAGCAAATACAGGGAGAAAGGCTATTTCTGCTAAATATCCGACACTGGTGCATGCGACCATCATTACTCTCCGCAAATGAGGGCACTAAGGTTCAGTGCCTGTAAAAGCCTATTTGAAGGTAGGACCTACCAACCGAAGTCAAGAGGAGCTCCTCATGGACTAAAGCTCTGTTGCTGTGGGCTGTTTCACTTGTATTCACTTTGACCAGACCACAGCATGACCTATAACATGCTGCTAACCCTGGGGTTGCAAGTGCCGACCTGGACCTTGACTTCTCTTGGTAAAGGAGTTCTCATGCTGCAAGTTGGAAAGGAGGGGAATTTGCACAACTCGTACTCTGTAGCAGATGACTGTGTGCCACCCAATATTGTACTTCAAACTACCAGCGAAGTCTTAACTAACTGTGGGAAGATCATGGACAGCTTGCTAGAGTAGGTACCTACCCTTTGGCACGGCTGGAGTTACAAACCTGACCTTTAGTGCAACTCAGCTACTTCGCATGCAACATGCACTAAGCGCATCTGTATGGTGTCTCAGTAAAGCAACGTGTATGTATCTACCTTAAGATGCAATATTTGAGACCCTGAGCACAGCACGACCATTTTGATTCATATACTATTCCCATCTTATACTGGTTCTTACACCGCGCATCACTGGGCACAGCTGTTTGCTCTCCACTCCTTTTCTATTCAGTGGAGTTTGCTGCATTGGTTGGGTTTTCTTGATAAAGAATTCTTACCTTGCGTGATTCAGGTACAAAAGAAAGTGAGGTTGAAGAACACACTTGGAGTAGAAGGGAGGGTGTGGTGCTCATTTCTTCTTCAGGGAGCCGACTTCTCAATGGCTTTCAGGGAAGTTGTATCTCTCACCCAAGGACTCTTCACCCTCTTCACCACAATTCAGAGGAGCAAAATTCTTGAGGATAGCCCTCAGGGGTCCTTGCATAGTTTTTTCCACTAGCCTTTTCCCAGGGCTTGTTGGACCTTATAAAAAAAAGAAAAAGACAATTAATGGATTTGAAATCCTCTGAAAAGCCACTTGAAGGACTGGAGGTACGACGCAGTTGAGTAGCTGGTATCATTAAGGAGATACCTGATGGCATTTCTTACTGGCTAGAGTTTTCCAAATGCTGATGGCTTTACACACAGTCCTCTCCCACTGCTGCGCTTTTCCTGTGAAATGACAAAATACCGCAGGAACAAGGTGAGGTCACCACCAGAGATAGGACAGACTCTCTGAGCTGGAAGGAAACAGCAGAAGATATTACTTGTCACGCTGCTGTGGAAGAGATTACTGTCAGGGAAGACTGAGCTGAATGGACACCTTCAACAAAAAAAAAGACAGTGCTACAGCTTACATAGTCTTTGAAATCCTTTCCTACGAGCACCAGCATTACCTCTGCCTCACTAAGATTCAGCTTCAATGAGCTCTTCTTCCTTCATATGACTGTCCTGATGTGAAGGATGTAGCTCTGCGTGGTGGCAAATAGGAAAGGCTGTGTGTTATCTGTGTGCTGCTGGCACTCCAAGCAATGTTGTCTAATCAGTTTATCTTTGGGTTTCACAGAGGCGTTAAAAAAAGGCTGGAGAGGAGCTGATCTTTGGTGAGATTCCACAAACAAAGGACTTGGAGGTACAGCTTTATTTAGTCCATTTTAGCATTTCACCCTGCAGTCCTGACACCAGTTTGCCAGGAGAAGGCAGACCCGCATGGTCTCCAGGATCAAAACAGCTTGATGGGGTGGTTAGCTGGTGTTTGGCTAACTTCAGAGAGCTTGCTCAGGAGGGGGAGCTCAGCCGACGGGAGGCAATAAGCTGGAACTGATATACTACGGGGCGGGAGGTTTCCTTCATGTCCGTGGGATGGAAATGGCATGGACCAGATTAACAAGACTCTGGGGGACAGCGAGGAAAGGGGTGTTTTTTACATCACCCAGAACTTCTCAGGTGTAACTGAACAGCTCCCTGCAAGGAAAGACAAGCTGTTGACCAGCGTGTATGAGCCATTTTTGTTTCAGAAAAATCAAAGATGCAAAGAATGACTCTGCCTAAGAAATGTAATTTGAATGAAGGTCACTACAACAATTTTGCATGGAGCTCGGTTTCTTCAGCGCTTTGACAGCCATTTTGCACACACATTCTGACCATGCTTTCTCCGCGTGGAAAAATCACCCACCGGGCTTTAGCCCTGCTATTTCTCTTGGCGAGAGCTGCAAGCCCAGGTGGTGATCAGAATGTAATTTTGCAGATTATTTGGAAGTCTCACCCTACTCAGGTGCTCCTTTTACATGTCATTATCAATATCCAGAAAATACAGCCTGCTTTGAAAGCATTTCCTACCTTAAGAATAGTAGAATTTCACTCGGGAATACATGGGGTTTAATAGTTCTCATCAACAGACTGTGGGCTTGCTAATAAGTACAAGAAACTTGATGGACGAGAAACATGAGAAAACTCCAGAAAGTAAATGTTGTGAGGGTTCATCTTCTTGAATGGTGATTCATGCATGCAATTCCCATGAGTATTACCAGGAGTTACGGATATAAATCCTAGCACATCAAGAGGGGAATATAACCCCTAGTGGTTAGGAATTAAAAGCATTCTGAGGGGTGCAGGAGCCTCATCTTAAGACACAGAGTCACTGTGTGCATCTAAATCCCTGTACACCGAGATGCGAATATGTTAGGATCACAGTAATAACAATGACTATGCAGCTTGTGCGGTGCTTTTGAAATTGGATGACACAGTCACATCTTTCCAAATTAGCGATTTAAAATTGCAGGTGGCTGGCGCTAGCAGTTTTCATCCACCCCGTAAGCCTGGAGATGGTTCCACTAATACAGCACTTCCCAGATGTTTAGACCCCAGGTGTGCAACAGTGTTCTTATTGCTGAGATTTAAATTTGCTTTTTTTTTTAGTACCGCTTATGATAGGAGCAAAGATAACTGCATCGGGTCATATCTTTCATTATCACACAGTCTTCCTTTCTTCCTTGCATTACTGATGACGGGTTTAGCTCTTTTCACAATGAATTTGTTGAGATTGTGCATATATTTGTGTACAGGGTATGTTCTTACCACGAAGCAGGATAGTAGCTTCTCTCTTCATTCATTTGTAAGCGCTGTCTCCATGTGCACACTCGCACTCACAGCCATTATTTTACCAGTGAATGTCAGAATATATTATTAATGATTATTTGGTTTTTTTGCAGTGCTCATCTACCTGTTAGGATTGTTTCTTTTTGCCAGTTTTCCAAACCTTTGTATGTTGACACTGCACCACCAGACAGTGCATTTCAAGGTCTCGTGGTTCCTCTAGTTCCCATTCATATGTCTGAGGTTTACTTCAAGCCTTGTTGGCTTGTCTAATAGGGGATGGCAAGCAGTACTTTGGTTGGAGGAGGATTCATCTCTCTCAGGACACATATACACTACACAGGTCCTTCCATCAGAACTAGCCCTCCTGATGCATTTTAAGTCAGTCAAGAGAAACAGGCACAATTTCTCTCAGTCCCGCATTATCAGATGAATTGTATCCTAAAAGCATCTGTTTATCCCCTGTGACTCTAAAGGGAGCCCAGAATAACTGGCTCAGATGATGACAGGCACACTGTAGGTGTCTGCAGTCAGGTGAGATGATCCCTACCTTGCGTGCCAAATACAGCCCTTCATAAAAACCAATGCAGAGCAGCCAAAACGCTGAAACTCACAGAAAAGTGGCCACAATCAATCTATAGATTAAGAAAGAAACAAAATCCTTTCAAATCAACTTGTGCAATGCCTTTCATGGTGCATACCTTCAAGGAACTCATCAGATTTCCTCACAGATACCAAAGAAGAAGTTCTGAGACTTTGCTCTGTCAGGATGGACTGAGGCAAAGATCAAAGCCATGCAGAGCTGGAGGACAGGTGGTCCACGGACTTGACCATTTCCAGTTTCTTTTGCTATCCCCATCAGCTGATTCACCTTCCTCACAACTTCTCCAAAGGGGAGAAGGGGCAGATATTTATTGAATCCAAAACAGCTGTGAATATGTTTCTGAGCTTTCTCCCAAAAGACCGTCAACCTAAGGCCCAGCTATGTAGTAATTAGACCGAGAAAAGTGACGATCTGACAGCCAAAAATCTGTCAACCTTGTAGGAGCAAAAAATTGTGCTCTGAAAGGGGTATTTTCCCACATACATACACACGAACACATTTATAACCCTGGAACTTCCCATACTGTTGCATTTTCTCTGCATTTTTAACATATTCCAAAGCACCCTGAGATACTTCTAGGGTTTCTATTTCAATTCTCATAATCAAGAAAGTCAGACTGATAGTCAAAGGTGCCTCATGGTCACCAGATCCTCTACATTTGTGCACTCAGTTTGCACTTCTGAAGGATTTTTTTCAGCTATATGGAGAATTATGGAGATTTGCGGATTTGTGCATATTTTCCTTTAAAATATGCTCAGGTAAACCAACACGCCTGGTTTTGGGGCAAGAATTGCAGGGTGAAGTGCTGTGTCCTGTGCCATTCAATAAGTCATACAGGACTCACCCAACGTTCACCCCTGCTTTAAAATGTCTGAGGCCCACAGACAAAAATGAAAGTATCCATATGGGCCTCTAGCGTGAATTAAATAAGCAGGTACTTTCCATGAGGTACTATGCAACAAACAGCAAAACAGACAGTCCCCTTCTGAAAGGACTGCAGGATGGCAGACCAAAGTACGACACCCTGAAAATGGAATAAATCCATCCCTAATCACTTACCGAAGTGCTGAGTTTGCAGTAGATATTTCTCTTATCAAGACCTATAGCTGGATTCGCTGATATTGGTAATTTCCCAGGTGTTTACTTGCCACAGAAAGAGGTCATCTAGGGGGGAAACGGTCTCCCGGAAGATGAAGAGCTGTGACCCAACAACTAAATAAGTGTAGGGAAAGGTATGCCTATACAGCAAAATGTTACAGTTGTTATAATTTCTGAAAATGCCAGGGAGCTGGATTCACAAGACTTTTCCAGCTGCACATCCCTCTGTCCTACATGACACCGCCCCACATACACCAGCTGCATCATGTGCCTTTATGTAAATAACCCCAAAGTGTATTCATTAAGAGAATGATACTAGAACTCAGCACTATCACTATTCAGGTTTGCTATCATGCCAACACATGCCTTATTTTAGAAAATAAAATATAAGCCGTGGAGTACTATATTTTGTTTTTTCTTCCTATCTCTGAATGAATTTCTCTCCTAGTTATTCTACTGTCATTTTTACTGCCAAGGAGCAGCCTGAATTTGCATTTTCCTCAAACAAGAACCAGCTGAACACAAATTTCCTATACAGCCTCTTGAAACAGTGCAGTGGGTGAATTCACATTTCCTTTTTTTTCAAGTACTGAAACTAGAAACTTGGCCTTGGGAGTCACACTCAGCCACTGCTGGCAGAGAAGCACTGCTGGGTGACATCTGCCGTCAGCCACCGCTGAGCTGGAATATTCAGTTCCTAGCAGCAAGTTGTGCATTAAACAAACAAAAAACAAACAAACAAAAAGCCTTCCAAGAATTCTCCAAAAGCAGTTTGAAGCAGAAGTGAACTGGAGAAAATTCAATCTATTTTTCAGCCACTCCTCCATCAGAAAAAAGTTCGCATCAAGTATCACGTGAATTGTGCCCTGAGCTCTGCACAGATTAGTTTGAATTGCAATGTGAAAAATGTCAGGCAGCGATTCCGTCTGGTCTAATTGTGGTCTACAGCACTCGTCCAGACAGAGGATTTTAGGTGGTACTTTAGTCTAGGGAAAATACCTGATAGAAACATGCCTTTTAACTCCTAGATGTATAAAGAAGCAATGCCTCAAAAACTCAGCCAGAGAAATTCTAGAGATAAGGTAAACATTTATAATATTGAAAGTGATTAGTTCTGGTGAATAACATCTAGCAAAATGAGTAACTGTCTAGCTCTTTAAGTCTTAAAATCAAGAATGGACAGGACATTTTAACATCACAAAATGTTGAATGCTACACCAATTTAAAATTAGTAAAATGATCTGGTCTGGGACGTGCCGTATGTCAGATCTAAGGACCACCCAGACTTAAAATGCAGACTCCATGAAAGCAAAGGAGTGCACACCGCTCTCTGACAGCTTCATGAGATGGACCTGTTTGTCCCAGAGCTCCAAAACCTGGGGAAAAGATTGAATTTGAATCTATTGGGAAGTTCTCTACATCAGATGATAATGTCAGGCAAGATATGCTTCAGCACTTTCTCTAGATCCTGAGGTCCCCACAAATACATCCGTTAAAACATTTTGCCACCCAACTCCATGGGATTCAGGATACTTGGGTGCCCTTCTTGATCCACTTTAGACCTGTTATGGGGTCCCAAGCACGCTGGTTCTCCCACTCTGTTCCCCTCTCCCCAAAACCAAAACGACTTGTCTATTTAAACTGGAAGCTCTGGGGGCCAGGGCTCTGACCCCTGCCTTGTTGCAAAGTTTGTCCTAATAACGCTCCTGAGTATATAATAAAAGCATTTCCATCACAACTCTCTTGTTCATGTTGTCTAAGTGCCAAAAAAAAAAGGGGAATACTTTACCCTGTTTGGATCCTACTGCATCCCCAAAAGTGAAGTTAAATACCCAATTTAGAAGGCAACAAAATACTTTTCATAAACAACAAAAACCTAGCTCTATTTTTAAAATGGTATAAACCTGCTGTGGGTGAGAGCGTAAGTGTTGACACGAGTGTGTTAGGTTGAGGTTTAGAACATCATTATTTGCTCTTATTTACCAAATGTCTTACCCACCATATTATCTGCCTTTTCAGATGTGTACTGCTTTTGATTTTTAATTGGTCTTATTTACCAAATGTCTTACTCATTAGACTATCTACTTTTTCAGATGTGTTCCCATTTTGATTTCACTGTGAAGAGAACCAACATATCAAAACAGCGACACAGAAGGCTTTCTCAGCATCTTGGTGCCTCTGACACAGTGTCCAACACCTCTGCTGAACACTGCAAATGGCCCTTTCTCCCTTCCATGGTCTGGAATTCAACTTTGCTATCTCCCTGTTCAGCATGTAGGGAGATTAACAAGGCATTGACCACGATGGGGCTGAGCTAGAGATGCCAGACATTGTGTCTACTCCACACCTTGCTGACCTGGCTTTCTGCCCTTGGTTCTCCAGGGCATTTGGAATGATTTATCTCCCTTTTAAAGGAATAACTACACCACCTGAAACGCTTTGAAACACTGCACTTCATTTCCTTTCTCAAGGCTAATTGCTGTGGCAAGCTGGTCTCCTTCCCCAGATATCTGAAGTATGTAGTCAACAGCAGCTCGATATTCAGAGGAACAGAAGCCCCCAGGGGTATTTAGTTACTCAGTGCTAAATATGTTCTTAACTTTCTTGCTGGAGGGGACTCAAGATGCTCACCACAGTCAGGGCCTTTTTGTGGTGGTGGCAAAGAGTGGCTGAAACACCCCACAGAAGACGAGGCAGCCCACCACAGGCTGGGGTGTTAACGGGGGGGGGTCCACCTAGGCAGGGGCTGTCTCTGGAGATGGATACCCCTCCGCACCGTCCCAGGAACCCAACGTGATGTTCCCAAACAATTCCCACCTACAGTGTGATACATCTCGGAGCCTCCCACGGGACTGGCACACCACAGTGCTCACCCTGCAGACCCCGGCTCGGCATGCCTGGACTGCCAAGGAATCAGCAATAAGGGGCAAAATTGCATCAGTCGTGGGATTTTTCACATTTAACCTCATCATCATGAGCATTCTTCACCTCTTGGTGGCTTTGCATTTGCAATTAAAACCCCCGAAGGTGGGAACAAAAAAGGCAACTTTTGTGTGAAGAACAGTTTACTCTGTGAAGTAGGCTGGAGGTTGGATTTGTTTCCTTGTACAATAAAATCAATTTTTTGCTGAATAAAACCCAGCTGTTTGCACTGACTGCTTAAGAACCCGCTAGCATTTAATCTAAAAGACATCAAATGACAGTTTGCCCCAGACCTTCTGGCAGCTGAAAATCTAGAGCACAAAGGATGTAGTTTTCTAAAAAAAATATTTCTGTGTATTCTTCAGGAAAGCAGACAAATTTACCAAAAATATCTAGTCATGAAAAAATATGGAGAAATTAGCAATAATTATAGACTGTCATGATCAGAATTTTTTTACTATGTTTGTAGAGATTTCAATGCATTACAAGCCTCTCCGTAGATTCAGATCTCTGGAACTAGCAAACAAATATTAACAAAGTATAAATGCCTTGAATATTACCAAAAAACCCTCTCTTGCTGTATGCAAGCCAATCTAACAACAGGAAAAAACCCCAATAGTGGTAGCAAATATCAATATAAATATCTGTTAGGATACTTCACATTATTCTATTTTACCAAAAGTTGGATTCATTTACAGCTTGCAACAGGCAGGGTGAATTTTAATGCATTTTACCCTCTTATTGTTTTGTCTAATAAAAATGTCTTTAGCTCATGACAAACACAATGATGAAAACTGATGGCTTGATATGCAAACTTTGACCCGCAGTGATAGCCTACTATGTCACCAGCCGGGAAAATTCCAAGCGAAAATGTTTTTGACAATAAGCAATAAAGGAACAGCATTCCAGGGAGGAACTCACACTTGATGCTGACAACTAGGTGAGAGATTAAAAGGAGAGAGAGAGTGAATTTTAATGACCTGGAATTCTCTGGAAGATACGTTCTTGTGTAAGTATCAAAAAATTACAACAAAGAATGCAAACGCGATAGAACATAAATACTCATGAAACTCTAAAGATGCAAAAAAAATGGAGAAATAAAATAATGTTACACTGCTTCTTCACTGCATACAGTAATTTTAAATACGTCTTTGCCAAATTTAAGAAGGAAAGCTTTGGTTGATGATCTGCTTGTTTTCTGTCACTTATGAACTTCCCTGGGAGGATGACTTCTACCTAGTTATGCTCTCAAACTGACCCTCTTTCTCACCTGACACCACTGGGGCTGTGTCAAATCCCCTTGTGCATCCTGAGGCTGTCCGATCCTGTCCCCTTAGCTGCATATTATACCGGAGAGCATTTCGGAGTTGGGTGGCAAGGCAGAAGCTTTAGTGAGGGGCAACCAGCTGAAACACCACCTTTACCTGGAAGAGCAAGGAGGTCTTTTTCAAATAAAGGGACAAATGAATGACCAAACAGGACAGGTCAAAGGCAGACCTAGCTCAGCATCCCCTTGCTTACATGGCCACTAGCAGATGCATGACAGGAAGAGGGAACAAGCACACCACTGTGTTTCCCTTGGCATATCTAGAAGTTGTACCTAGGTGGGTCATAGCCCTGCTGGACTTTTGTCCCATGAATTTGCCTCGTCCCTTATCAGAAACTTGAACATGATTTCTTGCACCTACTAAGCCACCTGTCTAGAGAAAGATAATGTCTTTCACCCAAAGACAAGAAAACGGCAATATTTTGAAGTCAGGAATGAGAAAGAGCCCACCTGACTTCCAGCAGAATCAGGGCAAAGATCCTTGGGTTGGTGGCCAGGGTCCCCATCCAGCTTGTGCTCTGGTTTAAGAACAATCTTCGGTACGTACACACGTACATAGAGATAAACATGTCTTGTCAAATCAGGGCTCATGTGTCCTCCTCAGTTAAAGGGGATGCCTCAACTAATATTCTTCTAATCTTCCTTTTCTAAAAACTCAGACCTGCCTGCAGTTCAGAGCAGCTGAAGGTGTTTTGTAGGGCTGAAGACTGATGAGGCTGTTACAACAATTAAAAACGCCAGGACCCAGACACTTCAGAGAGGGCACTGCGGGCTTGCCCAAAAGCTCTAGATAGATTATTAAGGTTTCTTGTGGACATTTGACCATGAAGGTGCTTGGCTTTTCTTCCCTCTCCCAGATTCTGCAATCCCTGAGCACTAGCATTTATTGAACTCTCTTTTCTTCCAAGGAAGAAAAAAAAAAAAAAAAAAGAGGAAAAATTGTACAAAAAAAATAAATCCTGCTTTTGTTCTGGATAAAACTAGGTCAGCGTTTTCCATCCTCACTGTCAGTTTTCTGCAGTGTGTTTCATACAAAGCATCATCATTCCGCAAAAGGTATTTATAAAGTGAGCTTTGACAAAACAATTGCATATTTTTTTTTGCCAGAAAGGCTTTGGCATCTGTCACTGCCAGCAAAGATTTAAGATCTAGGTAGAATTTTCATCTCTCACAATGACTTGGCCTATATTGACTAGATCTAATAGATCTGACGTTTTAAAACCCCTTGTGCAGCAAAGCAGTATAAATTGCAGCTGTTTAGAAATCCCCCTCCTCCATGGAAAATTTTCGGTGGAAAAAGAAGAAATGTTTCCAGGATTTGTTTTTACCCGGCACCCCCACAAGCCCCCCAGTTCTCTTGATTCAGAGGCCAGAAAATAGTACCGCGAGGGAGCCAGAGCATGCCAAAAATAGTACCCCATGGGACAAGGAGGATGCCAAGAACACAGACTACTGTGGGCAGGGGGCATGACAGAGATTTTGCCGAAAGAAATGAGAGAGCATTTTCACCAGAACTGGGGAACAAAGACAACTTTTTTCATTTCTTCATAATTTGCAACCAACTGGTAAACCAAGACCCTTTTCCGCACACATTTCAGTGCAATTACACACAGAAAAATGTGACACTTGAAATTTAAAAATAAAGAGAAAAACATCTGTAATTTTCTTACCCTGTCCTTCAGCTTGCACATAATTGGGAGTAGTTAAGGCTTATCGTGCATATGTAAAATATTCACTCTGGGGCATTTACTCCATTGTGGTGACCAATAACCCACCGCAAAGGCGGTATCTCCACCACTTACCCAACTCTTCCCTCTTCACTAGGAATATGCTGCATCTGTAGCAGTCTCAGAGCCCCTTACTTGTTCAATGAAAGAGGATTTGCAAGTATAAGATGCAGCTGAGGGAGATGCTTATCATCAATTCTCCAGTCAGATCATCCCTTAAAAACAAATATATGAGAGAGTCATCCACTGTTGATACATAAAACAAGCACAGAAGATCTACATCAGGCACAGAGACAAAAGAAAAATGGACTGAGAGGCCCAGAGCTCACTAGCATCCCTACATCTCATTAATAAAAGCGGGGTACAGGACTGATCAGCAAGACAGAAAGAGCTGGAAAGCAGAGATGTGCACAATGCAAAGGAGACCTGCATTGGCAAAAATAAGAGCTGGATGAAGGACCATAGGGCTGAAGTCAATGGGTTTATGTGTAGAAGCCTTAGTAAATCTGGCCAGCATCTTCACTGAGGTTCTTGCTCTTGGGTAGAGTCAGAGGAGAATATAGAATAAGACCTTAGATGGAAAGAGGAAGGAAAGGCAGAGGGGAGTTCAGCACATCCCACAGCTCCGGAGACAAGGCAGGACCCAAGACACAGCCATAAACTAGTTAATCCCAAAAGCTTCATTTGAACTGTCCTAAACCAAACATGCCACCAGCAAGCATTCCTGCAGCCCTGTAATAGTTCAGTGCCGCTCACAATAGCCTCAGCACGTCCAGCAGAACAGCAAGGTTAGTCAGTAAATCAATATTATGTCAAATCCCAAAGTCAATCTGAGTCTGATTCATCTCGAAAACACGGCTCCCATGTCTTCAAACACAGCCGAATTCTTTACAGGAAAAAAGTCTCCGCTTCCCTGGGTGTTGTGAACAAGTAAATAAGTCTAGCAAAATCCAAACACAATTTGGCAGGATATAATACTTGTTGGAGATAATCCTACCTGCTGAAATTTCCTTTTAACCTCAGTGAAGACTCCAGTAGATGCTAAGTATAATCAGGACAGATACCAATTCTCTCCCACCGGAAAGCAGAGAAAACAGTCTTCAAAATATTATTCTTTCATGTCAGAGCACAACAGAAAAGTTCTAGAAATAGTTACTTTGGGCAATTTTCTCCTGAAAAGTAGGCTGGGTGATTTTGGCTGCGGTAGGTCCCTGTCGTGGTTTGGGGACATAACGACATAATTCAGCCCACATTTTTCAGGCGATGGAGAACAAGGGTGTCCCCAGGCAGGGGGACTGCACATTCCCACAGCAGGAGTTGGTCCGGTTTCTCCTGAACCCACGTTGGGTTGTGAAGGACCATGGCAAAGCTGTTGTCAACGTTTCTTAGCAGTTGAAATCCCATCAGCCTTGCCATCCAGCTCGAAAATGGCTCTCAGGTATTACAGGATGGAGATGACTGTTGTGGTCATCTAAAGATAAACTTTACAAATAGATTGTCCCGAGACTCCACGAAGAAGTTTTCTGCAAATGGCCATTATGTTAAACGAAGTGTTTATTCAACTTCAATTAAAGCTCTGATCATGCATTAATCGTAAACTGTGTTGCAAAAAACCCATGAGTTCCCTGATGATTAAAGAACTGATACCTCTATTATTAATTATCATTTGCAGCATGGAAGGCTGCAGTGCAATTCCCCCCACAGAGGTAGGTGCCGTATATACCCTTCTAAAGAAGCATCCTTGGCCCTGGAAAACTTAGAAATCTAAACAGACAGTGCAGACAAAAGAACTACCATTATCTTCCTTTTCCAGATGGGGAACTGAGGCACAGAGAGATTAAGTGACTTGCCAACATCTGTGGAAGAATGGAGGATTAAACCTTGATCTCCTGAGTCCAAGTCTGGTGTTCAGTCACCGGACC
The DNA here is from genome assembly GCF_028500815.1 of Rissa tridactyla. Classification (NCBI taxonomy): domain Eukaryota; kingdom Metazoa; phylum Chordata; class Aves; order Charadriiformes; family Laridae; genus Rissa; species Rissa tridactyla. The sequence goes on from NC_071469.1 coordinate 53,376,628, forward strand.
AGCCTTCCCTCTCCTGCTAATGTGTTATTGCTATCATCTGCTCAGTGGTTTTTCCTACCCATTTCTACCTAATCCCTTTTCAAGGTAGCCCTTCAGGGACTGTTACTTATGTGGGTCAGGCCTTGATACAGCCATGCCAAAGAGGGACATACTGTTTTGTCCTGTGGGCACCACTGGCTCGGCTGGCAGGTGCCACTGCTGGGTGGCATTGCAGGAGCAAGGACTTACAAAGTCATTTCTAGTTCAAGGCAGAAAAACCTGCCACGGAATCGCTGGGCAGCAGGGAAAGAGGAGGCTGTTTGCTGTGGCTCTTGCTGCATCTCAGTTCGCATCCTAGCGAAGCCAAAGGAGTGTCTTCATGTAGAAAGAAGGTTGTAAGACGGGGCTGTAAGACAAGAAGAAAAAAATCTTGAAAGCTGTATACTGGACGGACCCCCGGACTCTATCACTATTTATTCCTTGTGCTGCAATACCACCTGCAGGTCCCAGTCCAGGGCTGGACCCTGCAGAGGAAAGATGGTCATATAACCTGAGGGGGCACGTCCCAGCCCTCAAACTCCACAGGAGCCTTTCTGATGGCTCAGGAGGGTTCAGATGATGCTCTGCGCACCATGATGCATCACTGCACGCATTGTCCAAACCAGTCCACTCAACCCAAACTTTGCCAAGCAAAAAAAAACCTGTATGGAGAAGGGCTGCAATGAAAATAAGCCTCAAAATGATCCTTGAGGTGGAAAGCCGGCGGTCCTCCCAAGGAACCAAGCAACGATGCTGTTTCCCGCACCGTTTGCGAAAGGTCAAAGCTTTGTCTTCTGCTGGCAAGTGACGCGTTGGCATGCGGACCCCCAAGAGGGGATGCCCCGCTCCCCCCAGCCCATGCCAAAAACAGGGGCCAAGGGTGGAGGGTGCCATCGCCAGGCCCTCGCCTCAACGCCTGTCACCCCGATTGCGGTGGGCGAGAGATCACAGGCGAGTGGCGGTATCTGCTCCAGAGACATCAGACAGCGTCGGAGCAAGGGTAATCCATTTATTTTTAGAGAAGTTTTTCCACTCGGAGATCATACATACTGCAGATCACAGAAACACATGCAAGCATGAAATTTAATTTTTAAGAATTCTTTTCCTGGGGCTTCCATGTAAAGCGGCAGTGAATGGGAAAAACTATAATCATGACAAGACAATTACAGAGGGGTTTTTTGCTAAGCATGAAACTTTGAAAAAAATGTTTAGGGAAAGGGGGAGGGAAAAAAAAAACCACTAGAAAAGTCATTTTTGTCCAGTTGCCTTGTTCCACTGAAGCAGAATTAGACACCACGACACATAAGTGACTTTTAAAATAATAATCAGCTTTAAAGTACATGAGAAAAAAAAATAAAATGTTTGAGTTTGAACTACTTTTCCTGGTTTGGCTCTTTTAGTGACACAGTGTGTATGCAAATGTGGAAACCTTCTGCAACCTCCTAAATGCTGCAAAGCACACTTGTGCTTTTAGCATGAAAGGACTGGGAGACATACATCAGGATTTGCCGGATTATGGTGAGAAAGGAGTGATAACTTTGATGTTCTTTTTTTAAAAAAAAAAAATAAAAAAAAAAATGGTGAAAAGACAGAAAACCGTGAGTGGTTTTTCTCTTCTTGGCAAAGCCCCCCAGGAAAGAGCTAGCATGGAAAATGAAACGCCTCTCATCTTCCAGAGAGGCAATTCCTCCCCTTGCAGCCTAAGTTCATCAGCGTGGCTGTGCGAGGAGCTCGGACGCTGCGTGTCTGAGCCCTGCTTAGCCTGGGGATAAACGGGGAGGTCAGTTGCTACAACAGGCAGCCACAAAAAACTTCTTAAGCAGCAAATATTCCCTGCAAAATAAATACCTATTGTATATCCGGAAACGTAAAATAGAACCAATTTGGTATCAGCAAGAAATGCATCATCGCTGCCTCGATGGTCACACAGACGGGAATTTTAACTCTGGGGAAGGTTTCTAAGTTGTTCCTTGTTAAAGCAAGTCCTTTCTTGGCATAGGTCTCTCCTGATGTAGCAACAACTGCTTAGAGGCTTTCACAACTGCCCTATTCATAACTGCAGCGCCCCAGAGGCTTTAAGTAAGAAATAGAGATTCTGGTAAAAAACAAAACAAAAACAAAACAAAACAGCCCATCGATTCACAGCGGAAGGAATTAAGATGTTTAAAAATTGCTCTGAAACTTTTCAGCTGTCCTTATCCAAGAGGCAGGGGTTTTAGCGCTGACCACTTCGAAGGAAAATGGTACAAAGCAGAAAGTCTAAAAGGGTTTTACCTCACTTCTGTAGCGCTGCAGCATCCCCTTGGGTCTCTCGTCCCTGCGTCAGGCAACACTCAGCCGCCATCAAAGGTGGGAGCGCCACGCTCCGCTCCTCCAGGTCCAGAGACAACACAGCAAAATAATTTGTCAAATTGTCAAAACTTAACAGACATGGTAGAGGAGCAGACCGGGGAAATTTGGATAGACTGTGCCTTCACCCAGTCCTAATCTCACCACTGGAGGCTGTAAACATGATGGGTAAAGTGACAGTCTGGCTACAAATCTGTCTGGCAGCTTCATTAGACATCTTTCGCCTGACTGATTAAACTGCATTTAAGACCCACTTTCATTTTTTCAAGTCTTTTGTTTAAATTAAAAGGTCATGTTTTCAAGCGAGTGATCCGCTGCCCTCTCCAGTCTCCTGCCACAATACAGTTACATTAGTACTAGTGTCGCACAAAGCGCTGTGAATGAGATCCACAGACACCAACAAATGTCGCAGCCAGCGGAGGTTACAGAAAGGGGTTTTTGTCTGTTCGTTATATGCCACAGCGGGGATACAAACTTGAAAAGTCCCCCAGCCTCAAACTTGGACGATTTCTGCTCTGCACGGGGGAATTTGCAAAGAGGACTTGTTACATTTGCAAATATATTAAAGCAGCTGAGTTTGCCCGGTGTGTCTCGCTCCACCTTGGTTTTTTACTGCTGCCTCGCCATTCGGGAACCGAAAGGGATTTTTTTGGTGGTTCGACAAAAAAAAACAGCAAAAAACAACAAACCCAAGACCTGGGATTTGGGGTCTAATGCTGCCAAGTGCTGAGTGCCATCTGTTCCCACTGGCTCCGCGTGGGCGCGGGGCTGCTCCAGAGCTCACGGGATGGGGTCCCGGCGCGGCGGAGCCTGACGGAGCGGGGCAGCTCTCCAGAAGATGTAACACGGCGTGTCTTGGGAGCGCTCCCAGTTTACACCTCCGCCGTCTCTGGCCCGCGGACAGGCTGCACTTAACCTGCCACCCCGCAGCCAAGCGTTCCTCAGGGCTCTCAGAACACAGCGAGTGCGCTCGGAGCTGGGAGAGACGTCCTGGCTGCGGTTGAGACTTATGTCTGCTTTATTTCTTACTAAATCCGGGGAGGAGTCACCATCCCTGGAGGTATTTAAAAGACATAGTGCTTAGAGATATGGTTTAGTGATGGGTTTTGTCAGAGCTAGGTTGATGGTTGGACTCGATGATCTAAAAGGTCCCTTCCAACCTAGGCGATTCTATGATTCTTATCTGTGCTGGGAGGTGACGATGTGCTGCGCATTGCAGTTTCTTATCGCACGCTGGTGCCACTGATGCTGGTCTGAAAAAAAAAAAATGCCCCCAACCTCACTCGCACTTTTCCGTAGGTTTTCTCTTGGCAGAAAGGAGCGCAGAGCTGAATGGGAGGGTCGAGGCACGGAGCAGCCGTTCCGGAGGAGGGTGATGGCTGAGCCGTCTGCTCCTCGCAGGTGAAAAGCAGAAATCAGGGGAGTTGAACAAAAGGACTGAAAATCAAGCGCTGGGTCACCACCTCAGAGGAGTCCTTGGCTTCCCGCTGATAAGTTTAACTCCAGCATGAAGGAGTCAGCTCAGTGCCTTGTACAAGAGCCTGCTTTACACTTTGTGAAAGGTTGGCTAAATTTTTACTAGATAAGAAGAGCCTTTCGCAAGCACTCTGCTATAGATAACTGTACTCTGCCCAGTGACCTGTTGTGCCCTGTTACATTCCCTAAACCGCAATTCTGTTAACCGAGAACACCATTAAGTGCGACTTAATAAAATGAACTGTAGCTTGGATTGCAATATTCATTGTGTCCTCTGTCCGACATGCTTCCGTACAAGTCTTTTTGTATAAATCACATAGCATTGGAACTTTGGCTATGAAATTGTACACAAAAATGTATTTGGTAGAGGGTTAGTTCCCTTCTTTTTCAGGTACAATTAACTCCTCAGCAACCACTGAGGTTTTCAGAAGTGCTGGTGCCATCAGAACCTCCCAGAAATAGGGTTTCCTTTGGATTGCAATGGGATTCGATCTATAACAAGCACAGGTACCTATTGATATTCCAAAACCAACCCTGTCTGCTGCATTTTTCCACTTATTGCAAGGGTCAAAGGCTGGTTAGGTATAACATCTGCATTATTACCCTAAAACGAAGCTGGCTTTTCCAACCCACCGACACGGAAGCTGCTGAAATCCTATAGCATAACCTTTGCTTTAGGACTACATTTCTCTAATTGATGTGCCTGAGATTCACGTACAGGTATTGACAGGAGAACAGACGCTTTAGCATTTAAAAGTAAATCCTTGACATTTCTATCTATCTCATACAGTAAGTCCAATTATCCTCCTTTTGCTCTGTTCCTCAGTCAGAAAGCTGAAATGCAGAAGAAAATCCAGAATGCACACTAATATTTTCCATATTGTGTGGATTGCTGTAAATAAGCGCGGCATATATGATCCAGTCACAAGTAAGAATATTTCGGATATCAAGAGGGTTAAATCAGTGTTTAAGGCTTTTCTGAATGGGCCTGCTTTCATAAAGCCAGAGGACATTTTGCCATTGAGTGTTCATTTATAAAAAAGAAAAAAAGTAGTCTTTCTTTCCTGATACCTAAGAGAAATGCTTCTGAATGACCCTTTCCTCTTCTTCACATGGTCTATGTTTTTTTTCCTCCCAACTAGCTGACTATGAATAGGCACAACCATTCCAGTAAGCCATCACTTTGCGCTGCCAACAATTATATCAGTTATCCTGGACCTTATGTGTCATTTAATACCTACTTTCATAGAGGGGGAGATGAAAAGAATAACTACAATAAGATGCAGTTAATTATGGATATGTTTAGAAACAGTCCAATGAATAATAAACAACGTTTTATTTCCTCCGTCTATGACACAGTGGCAAATAATTAAGAATCAAAAGAATTCAAAGTATTAGGTAACAATCAGAAAATTTGTGCAAGATTTTTTTTCTGCTCAAGTTTAATTGGTTCATTGTTCCCATGAACTATAAACCACGGGGTTGATAGCGGTGCTAAAGTTTACTTCTATAAAGGAAGATTAACATATTCGGGAACTTTACCCTAATCCTTGTTTTGCGTTAACTCAAGCAGATTGGATTAGTAATTCTTACCTACCACCCACTAGAGGAGAATGGGTTTCTTTTCTCAGACAACTGGCTGTATTGTACCTTCGTGTGCATTATCTGCACTGAAAGCGTTCTGCTGAAAGAAATAATTAGAAGTGAAAGGGAAAAGAGTTTTACACTGTGATGGCAAGAAACAATTGCTGACGTTGCAGAGTCTGAACTCTACTGAAAGGCTGGACCTGTTCCTCCCCAGCTCATGTGCTGGTCTTTCAGGCAAAATGAGAATAAGCCTTCCCCAAACTTCTTATTCAGGGAAATCATGAAAACGGAGGAAAGTTGGTTTGCTCGCTGTGATTTGGAGACCTGTGGGGTGCACTGGCAGCAGCCCAGAGAGGGAGCAGAGCTGGTTTTGTTGTTCAGCTCCGCTGAGCATCAGCTGTTAATGCAGACGTTGCAAACCCACCGGGCTCCCGCATCCTCAGCCCTGCCGGGAAGTGGGGCAGCTGCTGCGGGAAGCATCCCGGTGGTCCTCCCAACACGTGGATGTGGTGCAGTGCAGACCAGCCACAAGCACCAGTATAACCCTAATTCCACAGGAATATCCCACTTAAGAGTTAGATCCAACAAGTGTCTGCCATTCAGCTGAAATCCTTTTTTCAATAATTTCCTGAATGAAGCCAGGTCTTACTTGTACTGAAGTGAAAGGGTTGAATCACCATCCCCGGAGGTGTTTAAAAGATGTATAGATGTGGCGCTTAGGGACATGGTTTAGTGGCGGATTTGGTAGTGTTAGGTTCATGGTTGGACTTCCAACCTAAATGATTCTATGAACTCAGTGCTACACCTTCACCTGAGAAAAGAAGTTGCAGTTACTTGCTCTCTCTGCAGCTATTTTTCTCCCAGTTTTTCCCCCTTCAGAGTCTATGGCCTAAGCCATCCTGCTCCCTCTCCATACATGGGAGCTATCCCTTTACCAAAAAAGCAGCAGGACAAGATCCCAAAGGCAGATAAACGCTAGCATTAACATGAGAGCAAAAGGACTTGATACCAGGCAGGTTTCTGTGAAGCTTGGTAAGTCCCGAGCATCTTCCAGATGCTTCATTGGGGAAAATTCCCTTCTTGCATATATAGACTTAGCCAGTCTCCTTCTATCATTCGTTAACAAGTTATGCCAGGAAATTTGAGGGAGAAGTTGAATAAGCAGAACCAAACTCATAAACACAGTGTTTATGAGCAATCCAATGCCCCAGGTGAACAGAGCAGCTCCATGGATCACATATAGTAGACCAAACCATGCAGGTTTGAGCCCAACATAAGCAATGGTTTCTGTCTAAGCTCCACCCTACCACAAAACCATGAAACTCCCACGAAATGTGGCAGCAGCACATAGAAGCAAATGCCAAGGTACAGAAAGGCAAGTCTTTGCTTTCTTGTTGGTGCTGGTTGTCTCTGCCGCTCAACAGAGCTGATGGCCTTCCCATAATGATGGAAGAAAATTAATGACTATTTGGGTGATTTCTCTCTTTTTTATGATATGAAACAATGATTTTAATTCAGGACAGCTTTAAAAATATTTAGTTGCCAGGACTATAGGAGGTAAAGAGTAACAAACACATGTGCCCTAATCGTTGAAAAACAGTTGATACAAGCACAACTTCAGCGATGAGCTTTGTGCTAAGATACAGTGAGCAACAACAGGGATTTCACAGGCAAAGAGCAATGTTACCCACTAGCTGTATGTGAAGGAACCAACTGGCTAAGTGGTGGCCCATTTTAATCTGGATTTCTAATTGAACCTCAGTAGTTATCAATAAAACCCATTTACTCACCAGTTATCAATAAATCTCATTTACTTCTGCTTATTAGCAGACAGGAATATTAATTAGCTCTGCACCTGGGAATGAAAAAGAGTACCTTGAACAAGCTCCATCAAATAGATGAAGCTTCTTTACCCTCATTCCAGCCCCGTGCTGTATCAGGTGGTCCAGGACTGACTCTTCCATTAAGCCAAACTTGATATTTTGGAAAGCAGAAGGCGCCTATCAGAAAGAAAATTATAGAGGCAACACAGCTGTCAGAGGTACCTTGCTTCAGTATCTCAAGGGTAAAAGAAAAAGCACACACCCACCCAAACCAATAACAACAGCAAGAGGCACATGAAATTGAGACCTAACTCATCTTGGCTGCACAAAGCAGACAAGAAATTCCTTAAAAGTTGATTTACTGTCCCAAAGGAGGTGGGGGATGTGTGCCCATCTCTGCCCCGTCCGTGGGCCACCAGCTCTGGTACACCTCTGCTTGCCAGCCCAGCTGCCTGCAGAACATTCACCCTCCGCCACCCTTCATTTGGCTACAAAAAAATACCAATTTTGAGATGCAACATATACGCATTGCCTCCCCCAGAAGGATCCTGACCTCATACAGGCCCGCTCAGAACAATTTTAAAGCTCGTTAACTTATAGTCAGAGCTGTAGGGAATTATTTCCCAGAGTCCGGGGAACAGCAAGAAGATCCCGGGGTGCCCCAAGGGTCCCACAGAACTTGAAACAACCCAGTGCATTTCCCAGGGGAAATTTCAGGGTTTTCAGGAACACAAACATGAACTACCTTTGAGCTTTGCGCTGCTGTCACTTGAAACTTTTTCTTCCTGGGGAAACTGTTGCTTCTGCCATATCAATAAAAGAAAAATGAAGAGTGGATCAATAAATTACTCAGACACTTTGTACTATCCGTTAAGGGACCTGCCAGTACAAATTTTCCACCTTCTTCCTTTTTCAAGGTTTTCCACCAAGCTGTGCAAAACACACTGTGTATCGCTTACAGTTTGGGATTTTATGAAGAAAAAAAATAAATAGAGCCTCCAAGTACTAATTTCAAACTGTTGTAGTGAACTCTCCCTTTTTTTATTACATAATAGAGCCTTTTGTCCTCAGTTTTCCATCTGTTTGCTAAGCATTTTTCACTTGAAGACTCAATTAGGACAAAAAAACCCCACACAATCATTCAATTCAAAAATTAATTTGGAGATCAAGGGACTGACTTAGGCCTATACCAGTGACTAAAAGCGATTCAGCCTTTGTCACATGATCCAAGAGAACTGAGCAACAACAGTTTAGCTGCTTTAATCCTGCTTAATTTGAGTGCAAAGAAATTCACATGTGCTACTAAGAACATTTGCGAGTACACTGTGTCCATTTTTCTGGGTCCCCACGTCCAAAGACTTTGTTTCATTGAGAGCTCATGACATCCTTGATTAGTAACCCCCGTGCAGACAAACGAAACGCGCACTGTTTTGCAGAGGTAGTGAGCGACCTACTCAGAAAATACCCTGCCAAGGAAGAGGTGGTTTCAGATAACAACATTTTACAAGCAAGAGTGATAGGAAAACCAGCACTTTTAGCGGGTTTGGCAGTGAAACAGGTCCCACTGTGGCAGGGGCAGCATAAAACAGAGATGCCATCAGTGACCCGAAGAGTATGTTTAAAGAAATAATACAGAGAAATAATACAGCTATGTCACGGGAGGTCTTAGCAATATATATCACTAGTTTTATAACTTTTTGCATATGCTTTGCATTAGCAGTGCAAGGCTACCAGCTATCACCACCTGGCACCAGTGTGTGACCCCAGGGCCACACAATGGGGAATCATCCCACCTGAAGGTTGGCTACAGCCTGTGTCAATGGGGACGGCCAAGCAAATTTTCATTAGGCGAAGGAAAACTTGCAAATATCCCATGCGGCAAACAGACGCGCGCACATGTACCCTTTCCCTCTCTAATGCCTTGTGCGTCTACTGGTTTTGGAAGAACTTAATTAAAGTCAGTTGTGAAATTTCCAAGGGAAAAAAAAAATGTAATCCCTTACAGTAAATGTGCTGTGATTGTTCTGGGTTTGCCCTGCGTCTCCCCCTTGACTGGTCTCACAGTGAGACAACATAATCTGAGAGATCAAAAAGCTGAACCCAGCCATGCTTGCTTTTCATCCTCCCTCTGACAAAGCAAATGGCAGCAGAGATGACTTGAACTGCTTGATCCAAGCAAGGAGCCATCCTCATCCCTGGATCTAGCAGTTCTCCCAGTTCAGTAGCTGGTTGCTCACATAAATGTCTTTCCTGGACACAAAGAGTTCTCCCTGAAGGAAACCCCCCTTCTCAGGAGCTAGCTTTCTGAAAATGTCCTGGCTTTTCCCTCTCCCTACAAGAGAAGTGCAACATGAAGGTATAACATCCCTTCTCCTATCCCCTTCATCCCTAGATGTCTGGTGAGGAGTCACTAAGAGTGCGTGGGGTGAGTGCCAGCCCCCTGCTTAATCTGGAGATGACAGAATCATAGCTCTTCAGCTGAGAAAAGTGTGCTGTGGCAAGGGGATGAAAAAAGGGTGAGGAACCCAAAAAGAACTCCTGGGCAGCAGCCCTGAACAGGATGGGACACAATGGCTCTGTGCGCCAAGGCACATATTGCTCCCTGCTTTATGCTCTGTTGAGACCTGGACTCTCCAAGGCCGTGTTTCCAGGTCTGTGACTCGTCCTGCTCTGAAGGCCCCAACTCTCCATGAAATGTGCAGGTGCAGATGGAGTCCCACCTCCAGTTGTTGCACAGCAAGCATCATAGGCAGGTAGCTGGAATTTAGCATGGAGGAGTCTCAAGGGCCTCTTTGTCCTCACCCTTGCCTTAATTTACACCTAGGTCAAGATCTGTGGTTAGCTGCCTTTTTGTGAAAAATTGCATAAACACAGAATCATAGAAACATCTAGGTTGGAAGGGACCTTTAAGATCATTGAGTCGAACCATCAACATAACACTGACAAAACCACCGCTAAACCATGTCCCTCAGCACCACATCTGCCTGGCTTTTAAATACCTCCAGGGATAGCGACTCCATCATTTCCCTGGGCAGCCTGTTCCAATGCTTGAGAACCCTCCTGTGAAGACATTTTTCCTAATATCCAATCTAAACCTCCCCTGGTGTAATTTGAGGCCATTTCCTCTTGTCCTATCCCTTGTTACTTGGGACACCGATCCTCACCTGTACAACAGCCATTTGCAGGAATAGGTTCGTTTAGATGACAACCCTCTGACATACTGGAAGGTCGATTAAAGAAGCAACCAAACAAAAGCCACAATGACAACAATCCCGCGGCTCTGTTAAAGAAAGAAGCCACACAGAAAGGTCTGTGTCGGAAAACCAACCAATTCAGCATCAAAGAGAGAAGAAATAACAGGCAAAGCTTGCCCTCCTCCCCTTACCCATGCCGTGTTATTTTATCTAGTCAGAGTGGCGGTGCTGGCGTGGCGCCAGGGATCTCGCCGATAGATCCAAGCGGTGCTGATTAAGAAACGTAACCAAAGTAATTAATGATGGGGGAGGACTGACTCCCGGTGCTGATGGCGGAGCTGGGATCTGACTCGTTCTTTGCAACAGTTAACCCCAGAAAGAGTCAATTAGAGCAGGACTTCCCAACCTTTTGCAGCAGACACTCTCACTTTCAATTAAAATGGCTCGCTAGGAACCCACAGCAGCAAGTTTGAGTCAGCAGGCTGCACAGAGCATCAGGCTTCCCGCGCCTTTGTAGTTTCTGACTGTATTTCTCTAACATGCCAGTTTTTAATTTGCAAAAATATTGTCTGGATTTCACCCAGGATTTCATGTGGGTTTCAGCGCTCTCTGGGCTCTGTTCAATATTCTGGATAAGGTTCCACCCTCTCCAATGGCACTTGCTCTCATTTTCAGGACAGCACTTCGTCCTCCCTGTATTTAGGTCACTGCTGTCAATAAGGTTCATCTGTGTTAATGCTGGGTCAATTTTCTGGACTGCTGTAGGGCTGCTCAATTCTGTCCTCTGGATGGTGCAGGTTTGTCCATCCTCAGATCATAAGGCAGGGTGGGGTTTGGGGTGTTGAAGCTGATTTCAGACTCCTAGATTTGTTATCATTTTGGTTCTGGCTAAATTCAATAACAGTTCTAGCCGGTTTCCCTCAATACAGAGCAAAGGCATGAGGTAGGAAATCTAGGCTGAGAAGCAAACTTTAACTTTATCTGTTCTCTCTTACACCCTTTGTGTCAAAATAATAATGCATGAGAGAAATGCATAAAGGAAGCAGAGTCTTTTCAATTTTTCAATTTATTTTACTTTTTTTTTTTTGGTTGGTTGTTGTTTCTTGGAGGAAATCTCAGTGTTACTGAGCAAATCTCAATTCGCCCCAACAAGGTCAAAAGACTCAAGAGCTTCTGACTCTTCCCAGATGGCCCTACTGGCTCTGCCAATGGGCAGACATGGATTTACCCCTTGTTTTCCTCTACTTTCCTCTTGAACTTGCAGATGGTCCACATCCTGCTTAAGGGGCAATATGCCGAATTCATCATGAGATGACACTGAAACCAGGCACAGGTTTAAAAATCAAGGCTAATTTACTGCACACTGGAGACTGGGTGTCTCCTTCTGTCCTTCAAGCTCAAGAATCCTGGTGGAATTCTGTAGGCAGCTTTCACACAGGCAAAAGCTGCACTGGCTTGCAAGGAATCTCCATAGAGCTTCCTTCACAAGTGGGACTTGGTTTTATTTAGCTTTGGTTTATGATCACCTATAAAGACTACGCTGTGCTGAGCATCAGCATCATAGTGGAGAGGTAAAATCTTACACTTTATCCTCCATTTTGGTCCAGATATAATCACCCTAAAACCCCAAATATTTGCCCTATTGCTGGAGACACAGATTTAGTCTCCTTCCCTACACCCTTTTTTCAACACATAAAACTAAGGTTCATTTTCATGACATTCTTTTACGATCTTCATCTCAACTGGAGGAGACGTTTCCTAGCCTAGAGGGTAGAGCCTTTGCTTCATATTGTCAAAAGTAGCAAGTTGAAGTCCTGTGGTGAGGGTCACATTTTTTATAATAAACCCTTCATATCCTTTATTATCTCCTTGTTAAACGGTTCAGTACATTAATTATCGTTATCATCCAATATATTTTGCACTGAATGAAAATATTTCAACAATGCTTTCAGCTGAAGAAGCAAAACATAATATACCATTTTATGAGTAATTTTCATGAAATTTTGCATGCATCCAGATCTTGTGAGGTAGGAAACACACTTTGTTTGAACTTTATAGCCTTCTCATTCAGTTTTCATTAATAATTTTTCCTTTAGTTCTCAATACGTTTCTCTAGCATTGAGGGAACAATATCAGAGCCCTCCTGTAGCTAATTTAATATCTGTAAATTTCCATGGCTGATAAGCGACAACTGTGCAGACGAATAGAAAAATAAAATAGTGAATGTGGGAGAAAAAAAACCCACACATGAAAGTGGAGACTGCAAGATGCCATGAAGTGATAATCGCTGCAAAAAAGTTTGGCTTCATCAGGTAAAACCACTAGCAGAAGAACAGTAGTTATTATTTGTCCCCCAAAAGGAAATCAAGGTTTTAAATTTGTTTCTCTCAAAAATCATTCCCTTGACAGATAGAAAACACTTCCTAGTGGATTTTTCCACCAGACCCTGTTCTGAGCCATGCTCACAGGCATCCCCAGCTTGCTAGAGGCACTGGCAAGGACAGTCGTGTTTCCTGGCCCAACAAATAATTTTCTACCACACTTTTCACGCTCCCAAAGCAAGGCTCTGAGCCATATTCATAATTCTACTCCTCTCCCCTAGACAACCAACCCCCAAATCGGACCCAAGCCACCTTGCCCTTGTCAATCCTCGTGCCATGTATTTCATGACTTGCAAAATCTTAGCATTCCCTCTCTGAACTACCTACAATACAGTTGCTCCCCCGCATCCTCCTCACCTCCCTAAACCCAAAATCCAGCCCTTATTAATTATGCTCCTGCCCATCCTCCTTGCCCCTGTGCTGCTACTTCTACCCCTGGTCCTGTTTTCCTCCGCTTGTGCTCTCAGCCACAAGCTCTGGGGGACATGCAGCAGAGTTTGGAGTTGGGATCAAGTGACTGCAAGAAGATGCCCAACCCAACTGCTGTGGATGAGCAGCATCCAGAGCAGCCACGCAACATGGCCCAACTCACTCCCTGTCCTCCTGCACCACTGCAGGCAGTGTAAAGCCCTGACCTGCACACTCAAATGAATCCCACCCACTCTGGCGGCCACTTCAAAGTTTGAACACACCATCCTGGAAAAGAAGCAACTCTACTCTACAAAAACCACAGAGAAACCCAGCAGCTTTACAGTGTCTGATGCTATTGCCCTCTCCACCTTTAGTAGGCACATTAGTTGCAGCTCTACAGCAAACAAATCTTCCAACAACAGGTCTGCTCCACAACAGCTTGGGGAAAGAGCCCCTCTGAAAACGATACTCACAGGCCTATCAATTTAAGATGCGTTTTTAAATCCTTGCCTGCACAACATGACTTGGTCTGATGAACACTCAGCTGCACAATCCTTTCGTGCAGACATCACACACAAGAAAAAATATACTGAGATAGAGGACAGTACGTCATGGGGTTTTTAACCAGGGAAAAGTCTGTGGAAGGACCACAGACCTCGCTGTACTCAAGTCATCCCTCCACAGCAAACCATAACTGGTCTGCAGGGAAACGCAAGCTGAAGGGAACTTGCTGAAGGTGCAATTCTGCTCTCACTGAAGAAGTCAGACCTGGTCCTACAAGCCAGCCCCTCCCATCCAGACAGGATTGGAGCCTAAAACTGGGCCACCGGAAAGACAGGACCTGCAGCAGGAAATAAATTCCCCTGGAGCCACGGGACCAACCGTGGTGCCGGTCACCAGGATGTATCAACAAGCAAATTCTTTTCCAATCCTGCAAATACCCAAAGCCCTGGCACCCGCAGACCTCACATCTCTAATTAAAAATGGCCATGAATACTTCAATAAACAATGCAATCCATCATGTTCAGGACATAATAAAGGGACACGGAGTGGAAAAGAAGCTTTGCCCCTGTCCTATGTGCCATACTGTATGTGTTTCACGGCAGGGAAGCATGTGCTAATTTCTTACCTCTCTGCTGACTGCACTGTCCTTTTGCATAGTTGCTGCTAAACTGCATGAAAGGTATTTCTAATCTCGTGACGGTGACTGAAAAGGGTTGAAGGACACAAATTAAGTCTCATAGCAATAGAGCAGCCCAAGAATGGAAGGTCAGCCAGTTGACTCTTCCCAGAATCCCCTGAACAATGCAATTATTCATGAAGGAAATTTCAAATTATTTTCATTAGACTTCTGTTTTACCAATCTAACCAAAGTGATTAATTAGGGATTAAAATATTTACTCTGCACATGCTGCCTTGGCACGGCACTAGAATATTTAAGCATTGTGCTAAAAGGGTCAGCTGTCTCCAGTACTGTTTGGAATTCATTCTCTATTTTCTGTGTAAAAGGGCATTGACACTCATGTCTATACTACACTTAGGATCCCATTAGGGACACGGAGAGAAAAATGAGTCTCTCTTCCTGCCCTTGTAGCTGCCCCAAGCTCCCCAACTTCTTTACTGGGCTACTTCAGCTGAGAAGCAGATAACAGCAGCTGCAGCAATGACTACAGCACGCCACGCAGCAGATTTTAGGTTCAAACACTGATTCCACAGAGCCAGAAAGGAGGGAGGTGCTCGTCAGAACCTGGAAGGACCAGCTAGAAAAGAGAGTGTTGGGATGGAAGACAGAAGAAGTGGACTCAGATTTTGGTTCTGTTATGGGTATCCTGCATGACCCTGGCCAGCTTCTTGTTCTAACTTGTGCCACAATTTCTTAGTTTTAATTTGGGGCTTGCCGGCAGCAGGGTGAGAATTCGTCATGCTCAGTAAAGAAGAGCGGTGCTTTGATTTTGGCCTACCAGGGAGCAAAATACTCTTCCAGTGAGGTTATCAGGATGTGGCCCAGGGGAAGGTGACACTTTTGCATGTTCTTGTGTGGACACCTCCTTACCTGAGCTCTGTGTTAGCATTAGATACAATTAAGACACAAGAAGGACATGGTGACCACCGCAGTGGAAGCTCGCATTAGTGCAGGGATTTAGGAACCCCAGCCCTCTAAAAATATAAACATGGACTTACCCCAAATGCTTTCACTGGATAGAGAAAAGAGGAAAGATCTTTTTTAGAGAAAAGATCATTTTGCAGCCCCCTGTGTAACTGCGCTGGAAATGCCTTGCTTGCTGCGTTCCCTTTCCAGAGCCGCAACGAGCAACCCCAGATCAGAGCCTGGGGCAAATGCCAGTTCACGCTGACCTTCGGAGGTGACCAGCATCGATTTGCAACTCATACCTCACCCACCCCTCCCTGTTTCTCTAACTGAATCCAAAGCAACGGGATAGGTAACAAGGAAATACTCCAGAAAGGGAGACCGCGAGAGACCATGCAACGGATGGTGCACCAGGCTGGGACACACCGGGAGGGTGGCGTTTGTCTCGGCGGCGGGGATTCATGGGGCTTTGCTGGCGTGGCCAGCTGACACATCCCGGGCAAGTGCGAGCCTCCGCAGGAGAGTTAAAAACGCACGGCGCCTCAGAGCTGGCGAGTGCTGCCACTGCAACCCTCAACCAAGATGAAAAAGATGTATAACAGGATTTGCATTCCTTTCCAGACTGACTGCTGCAAGCAAACATTTCAGCACTTATTTGTTACCAATATTATTAGAAGTCTCAACCCATTTCCTGGCTGGGGCATGTTTCCTCGAGGGGACTGAAGTCACCTGTCACTTTCTTTCTCATGTTACTTAATCGTTTTAGTCCGAGCAGTAAGCTGCCAATCATATTTAATATTTAGTCACCTTGAATGCATTGCTACTGATTAAATAGACTGCTATTTCAGTAAACAACTGATGAGAGAATACTTACAGCTTCATTATAATTATTCCACCAGATATTAGAGCATTATTCATATGTAAGTCCAAAGAATATTTAGGTCTTCTCCTATTTATTTCACAAACAACATTTTAATTGCTGCCATATTAGCAGAGCTATCAGTACTAATTGGATAATACCCCTTCAAAGATTTTTCTTACAGCAACCTCTTTTGCTAGCATGCTTTTAAAGCATCTCTGTTTTTTGGGATCTCTGCTGATTACCCACAAAGAAATTTACCCTTATGAGTTTATCAGCCAGGCACCTATATATATTTTAGGGGGGGTCTGGATTGTTTTTTGTAATACAGTGAAAACAAGTGGCTCCTACAAGAGGGAAGAAGAGGATGGTAGGACCAAGTCTGTACTCCAACTCATGGCAGAGGCATGATGAAAAATCCAGGTCTTCTGAGATCATCCATGGCCTTATCCATAGTACATCCTCTACCCTGAGCAACGTACTCCTGGGGGCTTGGAGGCTCCTTTTAAAACATCCTTGAAAAGTCCACGAAGAGAAATAAACTTATTGTTAGTAGACTTAAAAGCAGGGGTCTTTCTTCCAGCAGAAAACATCTTCCAGGGTCCACAGTTTGAGAAGTGTTGGAAAACGATGCTGTAGAATCAGATTGAAGCTGGGCAGCAGGTTTTGATAAATTATATGTTTAATAAAGGTCTTTGCACACTAACAGTGAATTTCTTGAGTGGGCTTGGCCAGGAAAGAAAAGGTGAAGGAGAAATTTCAGAAAAGTAAAGATGTTCTGTGCCACCACGATCTAGGCAGGACCTTCAGGCCTTGCTTCTAGAAGGAAGATTTTGTTCAGAAACTCAGCTAGAGCCTTTTTTTCAGAGGAACAGAAAATACATGTGTTTGTTTCGCTTCAGTGAGAGAAAATGAGAAATTGTTATTTAAGGTTGACCCAAACATTTCTCCTTGTTTCTTCCCACCCCACTCAGCTCCTTCTCCTTCCTCCCTCACAGTTTTTCAGTTTGACCACTGAACTGAAAAATTAATTATTCTTACAGCTCTATTAAAGGCTGACTTATGCTGGGCTGCTTACGGACAGCCTAGCTGATGTATATTAAATATCTCTATTTCTTATTTGTTTTCCCCTTTCTTTTTAACATCTAGCCCTTCTTTTGCTATTTTTAGACAATAAAACCTTTCAAAATGTATAAGTGCTCATAGAGTGCCATGGATTGCACATTAAGCAAATATGTGCTAAAATAAAATAAAATATGAGCCCTAGAAACACCACTACTTATAATGCTGACGTTGAACCGGAAAGGTAAAATTGCCTCATCACTTCGTGATCAGGATTTTGTGCTACACATGAAATCCTCAGGCACACATGGTCTTCACTGTGCACGGCGATGATTATCTGCGTAGGAAAACAGCAAGAAATGCAAAAATCCAACCTTCATGCAGCTGGTTAAGAGGAGCAGCACACAAGTAAAGTGTGAGGAGCACATATATTCCCTTCTTTTTCTTCTGCTACTGCCTTCTATTTGTGTCTCCTCACAGCAATGCACTGTCCTGGGATGCTCCAGTGTGTCATCCAGGGCCACTTCTCTGCAGCCGGCAACAGCCCACCATTATGCACAAAGTGAGGCAACTCCAGGCTTCAGTCTGTTTCTCTTTCCAAGAAATAGCAAAATTTGAGCAAAGGAGAGCATAAATGTGTAGCTCCCATAGGAGAAACTTCTGAGCACAGGCAACAGCACAGTGGGAAGAGATATCACATACAGCTGGGGGAAGCAGGACACACAGGAAGGATCCAGCAGTTAGGATAAAAGAATCAGCTTCTTTTTGTCAGATCAGTCAGATCTTCCTTATTTCTCAGGAAAACTCACTAACCTTACCATCTCCTTGTGTAAATCATTCAGCCAGCAGGGCAGGGAACACATGGCTTGAGAAACAGTGTGAGGTGATCAACAAAATTAGTATTCAGCTAGAACTAACTACACCTTGTTCTTCATTTGTGTCTCCCCATCCTCTCAAGGAGGTCTGTGCTTTGGTCACTCTCTGCTAGGGTCACTCGAACTCACTTTTACAGCAGAAGACCTTGAAGGTCGAGAAAGGCATAATTTTAGCCTGGGTGGGGGAACCCTAAACTGCCTCCACCATCTGTCAAGCCCGGGCTTTTCATGGCCACAAAGCCATGAATGGATCTGTCCATTCCTACATTAGAGATTACACGTCCAGCTATGAAGCAGCAAAGCTGCAGGGCTCACTGCAGATGTTAACACCAAAGACAAAACAGCTGGAAATAGACAAGAGGCATTCTTGGTCTATGGGATCCAAGCTGGGAAAGCGCGTCCAGAAGAAATTACATACATTCAGGGTCCAGCTGCATTTATATCACATTGTAAGACATCTAATGCACTCGGAAGAGCCTAGAATGAGCAACCCCGGGCAATGTCTTGCATCGCTGCAAGAGACAAAAATATTCACAAGTCCTATCAGCTACTCCTCCTTGCTTGTCTCAGCCACAGTAACAATGACCATTGGCTCCAAACACAGACAAGAAAAGGATCAGATAACTTACATTGCTGTGTAACTTATTACACCATCCTAAGCAATATTTCAAGGTGCAGAATACACACACTGTTCTTAAACTGACCGAAAAGGTCTTACTTTTCCCTCTCATTTAATTTCAAACAGGTGTATGGAAACATTCACTTTCCAATCCAGCCAAGAGAGCTGGCAGGAACAAACATTAAAACGTTCAGAACATCTTAAAGAGCAGAGTTAGAGCTTTTTATTGTTGTTTTATAACTTTGCTTTAATCAACTTTTTATCCATTGACTACCTTGCAAGTTCCAACCAATATAATTAGCACTATCTAAATTAGTTATCACTCAAAATGACTTCCTTCTTGGAAAAAACAGTTTTATTTTAAAATTATAGGTGTTGCCATAGGCTATGCCAGAACTATATGCATGGGCACATTTTAAGTAGATAATATTTTTAATCCTAATTAAAAAAATATTCCTGCCCTCCATAAAATGTTAAGATTTGTGAATGACCTTATTTTCATTTTGATAGACACTTGGTAACAATCAACTGATTTTCATTCATATACGTACTCTGCACCTTCCATTGAAACATCATATTGTTCAGCTAAGCTCTTATATAAACCGAACACACATTTTCATTGTCAGCTTTATAATCGTTTCATTGCACACTTGAGAGAGAGCAGAGAAGCTAACATTTCCAAAGGGTGTCTATTTCAGAACTTGTTGTTTACACACTGCCATCAGTAAGCAAAACTGTGTCTTCAGCAGGTGCCAAACACCATCAACTCCTATTGATTGCAGTGCGAAGTGCAAGTACATCGGTACATCTGATAAAACATCGGGCAGCTCGCAGCAGTGTGAGCCAGGAGATGCTAAGATAGCAAATCTCCCTGATGTGGCTTTGGACCCAGGACCTACCCAGGATGACTAGTGGTCCTGGGTAACCCAGCTGAGCCACTTCAAAGGGACCAAACTGAGTAGTCAAAAGAAGCCCACAAGATTGTCAGCTGGCTTTGAAAACGTTGGCCCTGATGGAAATTTTTAGGCACCCAAGTTTGGAAATACCTGGGGGAGATTTTATACATCCTCACATTGCTCAAGCCGTAGAGAGGCATCCAAGCTCAATACTACTGCAAAAGGGCTGTCTGTGGATCTGCTCTGAGCAA
The DNA here is from genome assembly GCF_028500815.1 of Rissa tridactyla. Lineage (NCBI taxonomy): Eukaryota > Metazoa > Chordata > Aves > Charadriiformes > Laridae > Rissa > Rissa tridactyla. The sequence continues at coordinate 53,396,518 of NC_071469.1, forward strand.
ATTACATGAATTGGCTTTAGTCGTTCATCTCCTGTTATCTTAAATCGATGTGAAAGGGGGCAGTTACTCCTTTGGAGCCCCAGCTTCAAACCTGAATGTAGCTGACAGCCATGAGTGTTCTTGTAGCCCAAGGGGAGGAGATGTTCAAGGAATAGTTTACAGACAGAGAATGACAAAGGCTCTTTAGCGATCCCGTTTGTCTGTGGAAGGGTCTCCTGGAGGCTGGGGGATGTTTGTCTTGGCATTCCTTGCTGGCTGTCTCCCTCTTAGAGAAAAATTCAAGTACACCCATCCATCTGCACAGCACCTGTTATTTATCCCTTGCTTTGGGAAAGAAACATGGGATAGGGATGCTGGAGAGCGGCCTGAACTCCGAGTACAGACTCCCTCAAACACAGAAGAAGAGCAGGGTGAAGCACAGGATGGAGGAGACCTGAGCAAGACAGGCTGCAGGCACATGGCTGGAAGGACAGTTGCAGTTCCTCACCTGGGAAAGCACCAGCCTTGCTAAAAGACCACTTTAATTCTTATATCTCAGTGTCCTTTAATGCCATATGGCAGCACAGGGTACCCGAATCAGCTTTGTCATTCACTTGATTCCCACAGTATCTCACCGCAATAACAAAATCCATCACAAACTGCCCCTTCCACATATTCATCCTCCAGTCCCACTCCCTCTCTCTCTCCCAGTTCCATGTCATAGGAGTAAGAGCGGGGGGGAGGGAGGGAGGTGCAACAGGAATCAAAGCAACCTTATCATTTAAACGTATCATTTGAAATTTGGTAAAGAGAAAGCTGAATAATTTCCCACAACCTGAGGGCAGTGCTATCTTTCATCCTGACTTGTTCTGCTATTTACAAAAAACTGCATAATTACCAGAGCAAATGCCACGTCACAGCCTGCACCTGCTATGGGCAAGATAGAGAACATGTTTCTGAAAGTAATAATTAAATAAACCTGTCCATCAATCAGCTTCATGGAGTTTTGTAGCCTCTGTGTGCTTTAAAAGGAGCAAAAGAATGCATTTGTGCAACGAGCTTTCTCTCCACATTTTTAATAGCAATTATTGCATGTAAACTAGCTTTTGTAAGAACTACGAAGCAGATGGATGTGGTCTGAAAAAAACCCAGGCAAATACACCCACTGGAAAATCAAAAAGATAAAAATGCAAAGTCACTGCGTGTGTAGTTGTCTGTATGCTATGAAATGGTTCTTTTTAGCCTCAGCATCTGAATATTCCCAATGGAAACGTTATTATAAAAGACAACAGGTTGTTTCAGCAGAACTGATCAAAAAGTGTGATTGCAGTTTCAGGCACGGTCCCACGATGTGACTGACAATCCTGAGCAAAAGAATTATTTTTACCCAGCAGCTCACTCTTGAATGGAAATGCCATCCGGGAAGAGATGAAGAAGCTTGAAATCCTGGGAAGCAGTGAGAGGGTAAGGATGTGAGGAGAGGATTGACTGCAGGGAAGCATCTTCTCTTCTACCCTTCATTTCTCCTTTGAGCTATGCCACTAATGCTGCTGCCAGACCTGCCAAGCGTGGCAGCCCTGCCAGGCTGCATTCAAAAAGAGGATTCAGGCTTTCTCTGGGGCTGTAGCAGTTTCCTGATACAAAAATTCATCCTAGTCCAAGCCAAGGGAAGAGACGGGTGCTGGACCTTCACGTAGATGAGACAAAGGCTTTATGCCTGGGCTCCAGTATCTACACACAACCCTCTTCTGTCCACGTGCGTCTTTCTACATCTCTTTAGTATGTATTTTCCTCTCTACCAAACTGACATCTGTGGTGCACATTCCCTTTATATCGCGCTTTAATATACAACTAGGATGAGCAACTGGATGGGCCATTAAGCCATTCCACATCATGATTTTGGAAAGTTGTATGCGAGGTAGGATTGTGAGTATTAAGGGGGTGGAGGGCTCTATTTTCCATTACGGATTTGCTGACAAAGAATCTGCTGGCAATTAATAGATTAGTAGATGTTTTTGTAAATGGCTCATGAATTCTTACTGAGTTGAGTAAGACAATGGTCCCAGTTCACAAGCCCACAGAGCACTCTGGTCTCCAGTATTTACAGCTGTGGTTTGCAACTCTTTTTTTCCCAACTTCTGATGTTTAAAATTTTACTACAAATGGTCCAGTCCCCGCCCAGTGTATTTAAAACAGTTGCCAATGTTGTTCTTCAATACCTCCAGAGACCTCTCAGAAGCAGTTCTTTGACCACTTTGGAAACCCTTGCTTTGGACAAAGCAAATAAGCAAATCCTGACTTCAAAATGCTAATTTTTATTGCCAATTAAGCATTTACAAAGTACTGAAGAATCAGTTCTTGAAACACAATGTAGCTAAGGAGCATGTTTGAAAAGGTACCACATCCTAAATGGGAAGGCAACAGAAATGGTTCAAGAAAATCCCAACAGACGACTCCTACAGGCAAACAGACCTCAGGAAATACCCTTCATAATCACCTCTTCAGACAGCGAGGAAATGACTTCTAGGAAAGATTTACTTCCTTTCCTTTTCAGTACCCTAGATATTTGGAAACTCTTCCTGAGATTTGCAGTGGTTCCTACTTAAAGAGTAATTTATTGACATTCCTAAGAGGGAACGCTTTAATTCACAAAATATTATTCATCAAAACGCTACAAAAATGGCAGTTTTATTCTGATCCTAATCTATAAAGCTTTTTGTCTATCTTTAAAGCTATGGTTATCTTGAAGTGCTTAGTCTCATATTCATTGCTTTTATAATTGGACAACATAGAACAATGGGAGATTTACTAGTTTATTAAGAACCAAAATGAATGTAATCCAATATCACCCTTTGTTGAAAGCCACCTACAAAAGAATTGCATGAGGATGTGAAATGAATAATCTTTCTTGGTTTTCTCCTCTTGAAATCACTATAGTGCCTTTCCAGAGCATAATAAATGGCAATATGTTATGGAAAATTAGTACAGGTCTTACCAGGTAAACAAGTTCAACAGATTTTCGGGAAGTGGTGCAGCTTATTTCTGACAAATGTTTTCACATGGGAATCCTTTTTTTTGAAATGGTCCTGATGGTCCAGGCTTAAAAAAGAAAGCCTTAAAATCAACAATCTGGTTCTTGTTCTACAGACAACAACATGGTCATTCAACCCAAACTCATTTGTTTTTTTCTCACCATTGAAGATGGGCTTGGGCATGGAGCAATGTTTCTAAGGTGGGAAACTAAAAATTATACCAGTAAAAGTAGGGCAATTCAGCACCAGGAAATAAACCAGAAATAATTAGTTCACTTCACAAGGTCTAAATCACCCTATGCACTGGTCCCATGAGTACTTTAAAGACCAACTGAATGATCCATGCTGAGCAGGAGTCAAATCTTCAAGGATAAGAGAGATAAAAAAATGGGAACAGTGTGTCCCAATGATGTGTCAGAGCTTACACCAAGTAGTCAGACAAAGGGATTTTGATGCTTCCTTGCCACGGATAGAACTAATTTTTCAAGTTCTGCACCCTTTCTAGGTTGGGATAAAGTTGGAACAGGTTGAAAAAAATTTTACAAATCCTGTTTTTGATGTAAACGGTCTTTGATTCCGTAGTGAGCTCTGAAAGTGTCTTTTACCACCTTGGTCTCCTGAAGCCTGCTTCAAATCAGGGGACCAATTTTCTACTGCAGTGCTCCACCACCGGTCAGCTACGCCATTAATTACAACATTTTTGTCCTTGGCAAAGAAAATGGCACTATACCTATTTTACAATCAGAGAAACTGAGGCACAAAAAGACAAAACATCACTGCCTCTTTTTAGACTGGACCTTGACACCAGATCAATGCAAAGTATTAAGAATCATTGTTGCCTGATACAAGGAAAGGTCTGTTCTCTCAACCAAGTGGTCACCAGGGATGCAGACTGATCTGTGGGTTTGATTTTGGTGCATACGTTGTTTCTGTAGCTGTAAATCTGTCCTGCTGACTGGGTGAACTATGCACCAAAGTGGTGTTGGGTGGTCAGTGCCTGACCACACACACAACCTGTCACAGTACAGTGCTCTCTGAGAAGTCAATGGCAAGACAGCACTTGACTTCATTGAGTGCCTCTTTGGACCACTCAATCATTTCTGCATTACAAGAAATGCTCATCTTCAATAATCTGCCTTTTCCCATCCAACTCAAGAACAACAGAGCCATCCATGCCCATTGGCTGTGTTTTGTGTTCCTGGGAGCGCTGACCATCCCCCTGCCACCTCAACCAACTCTAACCTTGCTCTGTAGTTTCTGGGCTTTGATGTAATGCAAGTAAAAAGTGCATTGAGCTACTTGGAACAGACCTTCAGAGATATACTGAGAGCTTCAGGAAGGGAACCAGAAAGCAGAGGTGTAATAAGTCAATTCTTTAATTTTACTTTGTTTAATGTGGTGTTCATGATAGTATTATTCCTACCTCACTTTCCTGCACCATGAGCTTGCAGTCTTTTCTCTTGGGTGAAGAAACAGGATGCTGGTGCTCACAAGAAAGATGGGAGAAATCTCTTCTCCAAGACAGGGTTCAGCTCCCCACCTCCAGGAGGCGTCTGGGCTGATGCATCGCCAGAGACCCGGGGAGAAAGATGGGGAAAGGCTCACCATGCATGCAAACTGCCACGACTCAGCTTCTCCCTCCCCAACACTAATATCCGAAATAAACACCCACTGCCACTCGGCTGAAGTATCTAAATCCTTTCCATGTTGAAAATCAGGGGCAACATGCTGGATCGGTGCCGAAGGCTCCACCAACCTCAGCAGTCACTGACAAACTGATCCCACGGGATCTCTGTGCATTTACACCTTGCAGAGAGTCTGGCCAGTGCTTGGAAACACCTCAAAAGGGGACTATCACTTCAAGCTCCCTCAGGCAGATCATGCCTAAGATCGTTTATCGAGTTAAACTTTACTCATTGGCTTAAAGAATAAATAAATGTTATTGTCGATTTCCCTGCTTTATTGCAGCTAATGGCAGGGCAGGATGTCAATTGTTTCTTTCCTCAGGACTTATATGCTCTTCTGCTTTTCCCCATAGATGCTTTCTTATAAAGAGTGAAAAATGTAATGAATAAATTGAAAAAAATGCTTGTAGACCCAAAAGAAAGAATGCATCTATTATAAAATAAAATCTCTTTTAGTAGCTATTAGAATGCATTAAAAATATTCACAGGACTCTCCCCTCCAGTTATGTTGCAAAAGCCATGCAAATAATAATTGTGGCTAAGTGCACTACAGTGACAGTCAATATTGTACTTCCCAAGCTAGTACTCATTATTCTTTATGGAACTCATGCATTTTGTGAAAGATCAAAAGATTTACATATCATATGGAGTGCTTTAGGGAGTGACTTGCTGTGCACTTTAAATGCACAATGTTCCACAGCCATTTAAATACAGATTTCATTTCTCTCTTCTGTGTGATATTAAATTTGAAAAAAGAGGGAGAGAGAGACGAAATCGACTTGGGTACCTTTGTTCACATCATGAAATACAATTTTAATTTTGTTCCGATATAGAAGTTTAATATTTTTATGGGATGTTATTGAATAATCTGCCAGGCTCAGCACTGGCCTTTGCTCAGGAAAGAGATGAAAGAAATCAATTTTTTTTTTTATGAGCACTGCAGGCAAAATCATCTGCTCTTCCATGCCCTGGAGAAGGGAACGGACTCCGACACACCACTTGGCCTCCCTCCATCACCGGCTTCCCTGCCACCTCCCCCAGTTAGTCTGGTCTGCACTTGTGGGTGGAGGGTAACAGCAAATGAAGAAGGAGCTGTAACCTATTTCCTTAGTGCATGAAAGAGGGAAAATGCCGTGATTTCTGTGCTGCCCCAGGCTGTGGGAGACAAGGTGGCATCATTCTGCCACAGCCTGCTTGCATGCCCTTGGGTGAGCCACTGCACACAGGTTCCTCTGTGCAACACAGAGACAAAAGCACTTTTTTACCTTGCTGGGATGTTGTGAGGATAAAGAAATACATTAAGGACAGCTGAATGGTCAGTTACTATGGTAATACAGCCACATGGCTGGGTAGAAGAGTTTTGAGGCCATATTTGCCATTCAACACTCTACGTATTCATGCTCCTGAGATCTGCCCAGCTGTGAAGGGATCAGCTGCTTAGACTAGTCTCAGCCCCTCCATCTACTTTCTCTGCCCCTGTGGTTGTGCCATGGGACCAAAGATGGGGTATGAGCCCTGGAGACGTGGGAGGTGTCAGGCAGGGTGTCATTCTTCCTTGGATGTTTCCTATCTGAAGGTCAGAAGGAATCTATAGACAGCCTGAGCTACACTCCTGGGAGACCTGAGAGTACACCAAGGTTGGGACCACTCCTAAAAGCAGGTTTTTACAGAATGGTCTTTGTGACCAGAGAAGGATCATAGATGAACACCATTTCTGGGTGGTACCTAAAGGAAGGATTAAGAGAAGAACAGTCTGTGCTGTCTACTCTGCATCTGCTCACCAGCACTGGGAGGAGTTGGGCACCACGCAACAAGCATACCTACACTAGTGAGATAGAGGAAATGTATTCCTATTCTTCCTCTGAAGGAAGAAAAGAAAGCCTGCTAAACAAGTAATTATCCCTTTATTTCTTTGGAAGAAAGAAAGGGCTTCATGAATAGGAAATCTACCCAATTTGTTTGCTTCTGGTACATTCTGCATTATTTACCGAATGAAGCAAATGGAAAACCTCTTTAATGAAGCATAACTATGTTGTGATTAAGGCTTATTCTGTCTAAATATTGACTCGGATAACATTTTCTCAGGATGAACAGACCATAACCCATGAATCTGGCATCAAAGTCAGGAAGATTAATAGGAAAGATGAATTTTCTGGTTGTCTGAAGAGAAGTTTGACATGGCCAAGGCAACAGTCTGAGACTTTTCTCATTATTTATGAGATCCAGCCAGAGTGTTTTCAAGAGGCTGTAGCTTTCTTGTTCCACTGGACATTTGAAAGCTGCGGGGAAAATAGCTCTGTCCTTCCTTCTCTGGTTAGCACAGAGACAGGAACAGAGAGGTGGGAATTTCTGTAAAACAACACCATTGTCTTGGAGCAAAGATTAACCAAGGAGTCTTGCAAGCCCCACTGAAGTACAACCGCTGGCTCTTTGACCTGCACCTGCAGGTAAAATCAGAACAAGTCAGGCATAAGGATACTAATCCTGGCCTAAAGAATCCAGAAGAGGAACAGGCTGACTTGGGAAAATAAAAAGGTAATTAGAGCAAAGGGTGTTTGGAAAGTTAACTCAAAAGGGAAAAATAAATAGTCCTGGACATAGTTGGTCTTCTGCCAATTTGTACGGTGTAATATTTTCTCTCATTCAAAAAAGCACAGATTTGTGTTTCTTTAGTAAATGAGCTTTATTCTCGAGAACGGTCCTGTTGTGAGGGAAGGCACATGAAAGATTTTTGGTTTAGCCATCGTTATGTGCATTACAATCGGGGCCCAGAGACCCCAACAAAAAAACTCAAGCAGGATCCTATTTTGCTAAAAGATAAACAACAGGAGTGAGTCTCTGCCCCAGAAGGCTTACCACATGGTGAGGGAAGGCACAGAAAATGGGTAGGACACTACAATTCTGTCTGTTGGGAGCTCAGACCTTTCCATCTCTGTCTGCAGCCAGTAAAGCAACGATACCTTGCAGAAAAATACCACCTCCAGGGCTAATCAACTGCCATGGATAAGGATATCTCGGAAATATGCATAAATAGACAGAGGAAGATGGATTTTTCCCGCAAACACTTAATAGAAAATCTTCCTGGGAAGAAAAAAAGCTCCCTGAGAAAAGTATTAGCTCCTTGGTCCAGGGGAGTTTTTGATCATTCTTAGGATTTTGGACTATAAAAAAAATCATGACAACAGGCAATTGTGTCAAACAGAAAAGCAATGAAACTGCTGCAGCAGTAAAGGCACAGCAGTGCGCTGCCATTCAGATGTTTCCTGGCCTGCCTGGTATTCACTGGGGCAAGGTGAGAAGTTGGGAGAGTTACAGGAATTATTTGATCAACAATTTAATTCTTTGAGATTTAGTTGCTCATTTTAGCTTTCAAAACTCTTAAAAAGACAAGCTTAACTTTGGGCATATCTCTGGGTCTCATTGTGGACAAGTGATAGATTTAATAGATTTACACTGTGGCCTTTTTAGAGGGCTTTGGCGATGCAGACAGGCTTAAAGGGAAGTCAGGAAGAACTGGGAGAGGATTGTCCAGGACATGAAACTACACCCTTTGGGCAATTTAGGAGGAAGATTATCTAAAAGAGATTCTCATTACTCTTCTCTCAATTCCTTGTTTGTATAGTAAACGCTTTTAGTTCATGAAAGATTGTCTTTGGAAGGAGAAATTCCCCTTCCGGCTGTGAGCTCTCTCATTCTTCATTGGGTATCACCAGTGCTATGGATGGCACATAAGTCCTCCAGGATAGGTACAAAGTATTTGGAAATATTTCCTGATGGAAATTGGCATTCTGCCATTGTATTTCCACCTTACCACCTGTCTAGCCCACCCAAACTTTCAAAATTTCAGCTCCATTCCCATTGTAAATTTCCCGAAGCTGAGCTCTGCAGTTCTAAGGATTTCTAGATGGACAGGTAGAAGTGTACAGGTTAGATAACTGTTTGTAAAAGATAAAATTATTATTCTGTGGAAAAAAAACCCAACAGCAACACCAGGAGAGGCACAAAATAATAACCCAGCAGATCTCACAAGCCAATTGCCAGAAGCCTTTACAGTGATGCTTTGTCTTCCTACCAGCTGCAGATCTCAGCCCTTATTTTGGGCTCTGCGCTGCAATACTGGGCTTTCCTTTGCACTAGAAGGAACTAGAAATAAAAGAAATACAGAAACATAAAGACTGAAATTAAAGTGGAAGAGCAGCGGGAGCGTGGCAGTAGTGGTGTTAATGCTGAAGTATTCCCTGGGAGCACGAGCTGGCAAATGTAGTGGACACCCAGATATTTGAAATGCAGCCAAATAATTTGGCACATCTCTAACTGGCACAAAGCAGTCTTGGTAGAGCTTCCTACTGCTGCTGGCACTTTTACAGCTGTCTTTCTTCATCTTGCTCTTCCCACTGCAACAGCTACTCAACAGGTGTTTCCACAGACACAGTGTGTTTGGCAGCTGTAACCCTTCAATATTATCGCTGGAATACATTTTTCTCCCTCTCAACAGCATCGCTTGGGTCCGTTGCCCAGAGGCCGGCATGGCAACGGGGACAGCTGACCAACTGGATTTGGGAAAAGGGGGCTGTGCGTTTGGGCAGCCAGATGTACGAGTCAGTAAAGCAGTCGGAGAACAGCAGTCGGAGAACATCAAGGCTTGGCATGGCCCTGGGAAGCTGGAGTGATGCTTTGCTGAAGTTTATCTGGAACCCAGCATCTGCTCACCTGGGTCTTCCCTGTTTTTTATGTTCTTGCCCCAGGACCTCCTGGTCCCACATCCATTCCCTTCATTGCAAACAAGTTCCCATACCTTTGGGCTTCCTGTCCTTGATTTTTCATAAGGATTGAGTGTTTGCTCAATCACAATGGATTTTCTTTGCCCAACCCTACTCAGCCTTCAGTCCAAATGTGCTTAGAGAGAAAGACAGGAGAGCTCAGATCCCAGAGGAAAGGTGGGAACTGTGAGATTTTGAGACACAGAAAGTACCCAGAGAGATTCAAAGGTGAGTCACTTTGTAGTAGAGTTCATGAGAACATTAAAATTAACAATCATCTTGTTTTCTTCTTTTTTAGCTTACCTCTCTAGTTTTTTGGCCTTGTGTAGCCTTTTCTGTTTTCTCATCTCATACACGCTTCAGTCCTTTCAGCAATGGAGTCCATGGTTGGCTGAATGTCGTCTTCTTTAGGTCTCTGGTACGTGGTATATGTGACAGAAACAGTGCTGAATGATTTCCTCACAGGAGCCTGTGCAAGGTCATAAAAAGAGATTTTTTTAAAAAATATCTTTTACTGACGTATATACACATACACACACATGAAAACATAAGAATGACCATGCTGGTCAGACTCATCATCCTGCCTCCAACAGCCACAGAAAGTAAATGGCTAAGGGCAGGTTTACAAGCCAATCTCATGTTTTCATAGCATGTTTTCTCAATGTGCAAAAATTTGCAGCTGAGAAACTTCCAGAGCAAGAGGAAGATGGTGCTTAATGGGAAGAAAGTTGTTTAGGAGCTATTAATTTAGCCGCTTGCTTTTTAAACTTATGGGAACTTAGAGCATCCACCATATCCTGCAGCAAGGAGTTCCACCACTTCACAACACCGTCTGTGAAGAACCACTTCTTTCTGTTTATTTTGAATGTATCACCCAAGAGTCTGTCTGGTGTCCCCAAATCTTGCATTGGAAGAGAGGTGGAAAAAAATGAGTTTCTATCCCCTTGCTTCTACAGCACCCATGATTTCACGGGTATGATGTTACTGGTATGTTATCCCTCTGTCCTCCTCCCTTTTCCACAAAGTGACTGACACGGGACTTCAGAAACATAAGTATGGAAACGCCCCGTTGAGTCTTTACTCTCTTCCCTCCCCAGAACATCTCACCTCTGAAGAGTCAGAATAATATTTCTAGCCCCTATGTTGTCTATGTCTATCTAGCTCTGTGTAGACACACACTTGCTAAACTACAGCTAGAGCAATTAAAGAGCATGTCTCATGGTATTTCTGCTTCAGAATAAAACTGTGCATTAAATCTTGGTCCGGAGCATCGTAAGCACTCACTTTCTGATTAGGGCCGCAAGGCCGCAAGGCTGTTAAAGCCCTCTTTCCACTCTCCCCAATGTTGCCATTAATATGTAAAAGCTTAAGCTTGCTAAAGGGATTATTTCCCATCCTATCTGATTGTAAACTGGCATTTCAATGATTACATGTATCTTTTTGTCATTTTCTCGTAAAACATCTTATTCTTGAACAGCATAATTGGCCTCTTACTAATGTTTAATGAATGATTAAATCAGCATAAATGCAACATACAGCTCTACATGGAAAGCATGTTTGTAACCTCCAGAGCCACAGAAATGTATTTTTGCAATATAGGTTTTAAATCCTTATAATTTTCTAATTATGGACTTTCTGGTATATTTCACATGAAGTACATGGGAAAGTAAATGTGAATTTGCCTCTATGAGCTCAGAAGCAATTCAGTCACTTATCATTTTGTTTGTAATTTCTAACCTAACGTATTAACAACACCTCTGTGGTTTTCATTTAAGTATATTATATAATCTCCCCAAATTAAAAGCCAATTAAAATCACATAATTGCAGAGCTCAGGCAGGCAAGTCCTTGTAGAGATGGCCGAGCAAGGACATTTCATTGCACTGACACATCACATTAACCAGCCTCGTGGAGAGACTGTAGGTTCTGCCCAGGCAAAGGAATTCAAGTAAAATGAGGCAACAGACATTTACCTGAGTGTAAAGAGAAATGAAAAGATAGTTCTTCAAAGGAGGAAGAAATATGGGAAGATAGAAATTCAATTTGCTGAAGGTATGAGGGTTGAGAGGTTTAGGAGAAGTGGAAATCCTGTGGAAACATGATGGTGATCTCAGGAGTCACAGATGTAAGAGTAGTTTAAGAAAGGCCCCTTAGCTGACAAAAACCAGACACGTAAAACTAGGATGTGCTATTACCAGGGTGCCTACAAGACCCCAGCATGCTGTGGCAGTGGAAAAGGACAATGCAGTCCTAGAGTATATCCAGCTAGATATAGCCAAAGGAGTTAGGGAGGTGTCACTGACCCTCCCCAGCGACACTGCTGGAGTAGGGTGTCTCATTCAGGAATGATCCTCCCATGTCAAGAAGTACAGAGGAAAGTGAGTCATGGATATCGGAATTTCAATCTTCCAAGAGGAGATGCAAAAACATTCAGCTTTCCCTGTAGAAATATGGCAGGGAAGTCAGCACAACAAAGCAAAGAAGCCTACTTAGACAGAAAACTGGCATTAGCGCAAGAATATACCAGAACAAGCCAAATAGTTTCAGGGTGGAAGTTAAATTACAGCTCCCACACACTAAGGTCCTGAAGCAGCTCTTTGACAGATGCTGCAGGGCCAAGAAAATGCATGGGCTTTAAAGTGAACCTGGATTTGTTTATGAGGGGGACCGGGGGTCAGTTTTCCCTTTAAAGCTACTATCTGCGTTGTTCAGGAAAAAAAAAGGTTTGTCTACCAGATCAGCAAGAAAAGCAACACTGCGTAACAGAGATGTGCAGAGCACATGCCACACTGTTGGGTTGACCAGCTCTCCTATCCAGGCTGAAGACAAAACCCATGCCGAGATATACCGGAGCTGAACACCTGAGCCGAACACCTGAGCCCTCCAGCATCCTTCAGGCTCATTCACACGCCATGAAAAGCTGTGAAAAACATTTTAAGATACATGTGATGGCTCAGTTAAAAACAAGTGTTGAACAATGCAGGCAAGCAAATTGCCTGAAGATTTCCCCAGCTCTCTCTGGACTTCTACTTAAGAAATATCTTTACTGAATCTGGAGAGGAAAAGAATTGTGGTTTTCTTATCCAACCAGTCCAGTGTGATGCTCACACAAATGTCTTTTTCCTTCTGCTCTCCAACAGCTCTAGCTGTCCCTCATATGTTTGTACAGCATGACCCCGCGGTCAGGACTCCCTCTTTCTGCACGCTAGCCAGCCTGTGACCTTGTCCATGGAGCCCAGCTAACAGGAATTCTGCCCTGCAGCTTGCTTCACCATGTAACTCTCCCATCTCCCGCTGTCCCCATCCACTTCTGGACTGCAGCATACTCTCGAGGCAGTAAAAAAAGAAGATAATTGAGTGGCCTGCTTTGGTGGCTAATGCAAATTAAAGAGAAGAAAAAAGCTAAAATAACACATTGAAATAGCAAGATAATGTCCTATAGAAGAAATTTCTGTATTTCAAAAAAAGGTGGGAAATTCATTTTCTAGTTCCTGTAATTCTTCAAGAGGAACACGGCAGCTTTACTAGAAAATAACATGGTCCAACTGGTACTTCAACAATTCATCCAGCTACAACTGCACCACAGACTAAATCTGAGTTTGGCAAACGCTTTCCCGGTCTCATCATCTGGTTTACAAAATCACTGAGGGATTTTAAAGGACCACAGGCAGGTGGACTTTTAGTTGGCACCACGGTTTGGATTAATGGAATGCCCTACCCACCAGCAGGAGCAAGTGTTACAGCTCTCAGTAAAACCAGCCTGGATTTATTAATTAACATTATAAGAAAGAAAAGGCAGGCACTGAAACAGATACAGATTCCCCCATTAGAAATAACAAAAAGCCCAAGCATGAAATGCAAGAGCATAATATTTTTACCAAAAAAATGCAAGGAAAAGGTATCAATCAAAACCTTTGGAAATTTTTCTGGCCAACATGTCTGATGTTGTCATGGCAAGACTGCAGGTTGGAGTTAGCATTCCAATTTTCAGCGTGATCCCAAGTTAAACGATAAACAGAACCACAGTATCATATCGTTACTCTTCAATAAATCTTTGCCCCTGCATTCCCAGACCTGACAATTCAGCTCTGGGTGCTGAGGCTGTCTGAAGGGCTTCTCTGTTCTGCAGGTCTTCTAAGAGATACTGAAATGCCCAAGAATGATGTTCCTGGGAAAATACCAAGTGGAGAATTAGAGTTGAATGTCTGAATAATCAGCTTTCCAGCCAAATTGATGCAAGATGCCTTATTTGCATTTTATATGAACTTATGTAAGCCAATCTTGTATTTTAGGAACATAATGGTAATAAAGTAAAAAAATCACACAGTATCAAACTCCTTAAAGCATCGGCCGATCTGTCACTAAGGAAATCCTCATCAGCCGTGTTTGAGGGCTTCACATGAACCATAACAGTATGTACTAAGCTGCTCTGTTTGCACTCTCTGCCACAGTACAGTGGTTTCAGTCAACACAGATACCTGGAGATGACTGACTTCAAACATTGTTTATTGAGCAAACAACCACCATACAGCTCAAAAGACAAAGAAAGGGAAGAGAAAAAGATGGGCAAGTATCCCCGTGAATGTGACTCAGGAGGGATACAAACCAGCCAAGGACAATGAAGGGTCAATGGCAAATATCCTATTGCCAGAAGCATTTGTCTAACAAAATAGGCCAAGGATAAAATACCTGGTGTACCAAAACCTAGAACCACAAGTGGACTTGGATGTCTAACCCTGCCAAGTCGGTGCTTAACTCTCAAGATAATTAAATTCTCTGGATGCTCCAATTTCCAACAGAAAAGTCTTCATAGTACCTGAATTTCAGCTGCTGGGCACTCACCTGCCCACCCAGGTCCTGCAAAGCACTGGTGGGATTCTCACACTGGATTATTTTAGAGAATGAACAGGGAGGCTCTACTCAATCAAAAATAAAAGGAAAAGGACATGCTAGTGGTTAAAATGTTCTGTTACGCCACCCCAGATTTCTCAGATGTCCCGTACTGAACCTGATCCTCCTTGCGTAAAATTATTCAGGATTCAGAATCAGAGAGAAAACAGCTCTCGCCTGCATTTTGAAGGTTCTAATTTGCCAGATCTGAAGGAATATTTAAGTATTTATGCAGAGCAGAACAGTTTCTGCGGCAAAGACAGAGAGAGACTACACTCAGAACACAGCCCAGCAGCCAGGGCTTACTTCCAGAAAGGGGTTAGAGAGGAGTTCAAAGCTTTGGTCTTTCTCTCAGCTCAGGTAACTGCTCCCAGATCCACCCACTCGCGTTCCTGTGCGTCGCGTAGGAAGAGGCTGTCCTACCCCAGTACCTGGTGCCAGGAAAGCATTCACTTGCATGAACCTGACATTGAGGGAGCCACCACCACTGCTCCTCAGCATTTCCTAGCCGTTAGGAACAAGCTGCTGATTTTTACCTCCAAGACCCTTCCCAGCCTCTTCTAACACTACTTACGATCTCTCTGTTCTTATCAACAATTAGTATTGTCTCGACAGACCTGACTCCTTCCTTATCACATACCCATTACAGTTCCACACATGCTTTCTTCCAAGCTTTCTTCCATGCCTGTGAGGACATTCTTCACACGTGTCCCATATCTCCCCATCCTTCCCAAATCTCTCCTCTGTCTCTGGTGAATGCAAATAGTTTGACAGCTGTCAGACTGCTGGATGAGTGCAACTGATGTCAAACGCGTCAGCCAACACTGTCTCCTTCTTGCTTCCACCTCTCTGTGACCCTCCCGCCTCCACTCTCCTGCGATACCAAGGTTACCAGCTCCTTGGGACAGTCATAACCTTTTTGATCTGTACCCCTACAGTACGTATACCACAGCACCCTCTGATTTTGAGAGCCTGCAATACTATACTTGCATAACAAAGGCAGAGCACAGCTTGAGTCCCTTCCTACTTCCAACAACACAGCTTAGCAGGACTGCACTGCACCATGTATATAACCTGTGCAACGCAGGGATGTTTCCAGCTTTGAGGTTCAGACAAAGGCTGCAGCTGCATCTCTGACTCCATCTTGGTGTGTGAATCAGGGTGCAAATCTTCTTTCCCTGAACCCTGATTTCCTTTGCAAAGAATCACAGCACTTACCTGTATGATTCACTGACTCCCCAGTTAAAACCATTCAGGGAACAGGATTTGTGAGTCTGACTTGTTTCTTAGCCCAGCCGTGACCCCCTGACACATGTAAAACAAAGCTCTTGGCTCAATATTCAGCCCTTTTCTTGAGATATCCTAGCCTCAAATCCACTTAAATCATGGGAAAGCATTATGTTCTGTGGCAAGGTTACATGAAAGGGAGACCACGTTTTCTGACTCTTAGCAGTTTCTTACTCTTTAACCTCAGTGTTTTAGTTTTTTAATAACTCACATTCCTTAGCTATTCAATCACACCGCTCCTGTGAGAGCACACACTGTTATTATCACATTGTCAAGCGAGATGAAGGAGGCCAAGACAGACTAAGAGACTGCTCAAACTTATTTTGGCCATTTTAGAATGACTTCCAGGGGGTTACACGTCTACGTGCTTTAACATGACTTACCTGGGGAGGTACATGGTATAGTGAAGCCCTCCTTCTCCAGAAACATCAGCCTCTCTATCAACTTGGAAAAAGAACTGGAAATGGAGTCAAGGTTATACTTGTGGGGCATTACAAAGAGGACTGTGGAAGAGAAGGGTATATGCAGAAAAACAGAGATGGACATAAGGGAGAAAGAGAATATAGAACATATAAAACTCATTAAGAAAAGCATTGAAGCCTTTCTGAATTTCCCCACGCAATGATGGCTAAAAGCTGTGCAACTGGAGCACCTTCTGTACTGCATATTAGAAGGAGAGAAAACTCAAAAGACCCAACTAGGCAACAGGTCATGAAGGAGAAGAACAATATATTATACTCCATTCATCCGCAGGGAGAAGAGATGCCGGCATCCCATTCTGCTTAAAGGAAGGCTGGGCACCATGGCCCCCCACTGCCTAGTTGTTGTCAGAGTTGGTCACCATTGCTGAGCAAGTGGTAGCAGTTGGTCTGTGTATGGGACTACCCAGTTCCCCTCCTACCCAGGGAGGATATACCGGGCGTCCTTCTCAGGGCAGGAGAACTGGCATGGCAGAGCCACCACAGATGGGTCAGCAAAACCACAGCTGGCATTGCAGCTTGCATTTAGACAACTAAATAGCTTGCCAGCAGCCATGCTTCTTGGAAGTGATCATGCCGTAAATATTTCACTGAGTGTTGCCCATGGCCACAAAATACTGACAAATGCTTCTATAACAAAGGCTTGGTATCTGGACCTCAAATCTCTTCAGTCCCAAACTTCAGCCTTGCTCCCATTGACTCCTATAACTCATCTTCAACCCTGGTAAGATTGTTTTAGTGGGATTAGATCAACACAGCTGCACCTACTTCCTGCAGTTCTTTTTTATTCTTGCCACTTTCTTCTTTAATTCTCATGGTTTTATTGTTTCTGGAGAATTTAATTTAAGAAAAAGACTTATTTTCTGGTTTCTGGGGTTTGGGCTCTTTTTCAAATCAACAAAACCCCCCACAAACCTGTGCCTCCAGTGAAAGGAAAACTTTCCCTGCCAGAATTAAGTGGAGGAGGTAGAAATCAGGATATTTGAACAAAGAAAGCAGGAGTGATCACTACCCCATCGCTGGAGCACACAGGGAAAGGAGAGAGAGAAATGGAACAGCAGCAGTGAGAAATATGCATGCATATTCAGCCCCTTTGTCAAAAAACCTTGTGCTGCAGCATTTCAATTAACAAAGTAGGATGGTTTACCTGATAAAATGCTCCCTGTGTGAGTGTAATTACATATTTATGCCCCACAGAGATTTTTTAATTTCTCTTCAGTTTGTTTGCCTTGAAAGTATTTGTCACTGGAAATGTTCTTGATGTGTAATTTTAAGGCAGGGTTGGCCAAACGTGTGGTTTGTTTTCATTTTAGATTTATTTCACTGAAGAAGGATTGGAAGATAATGTATATTTTCAGCGCAAGAAAAAAAAATGCAATAAGAAAGGTGATACATCAACCAGCAGCAGAAAAAAATGCACTCAAGTGCTGCTTCAGAAATTTCACTGTCTTTTTTTTTTTTTTCCCCTCTCTCTCTTGCTTGAAATATATTCTCAGGTGCTTGAAATAGCTTATTGTTCTGCCACTTTCATTTTGCCCTTGCTCCCCAAACCCACCTCTTGTGTTCCCAGTGAGGCTGCAATGAACAGGCAGCTTTTGGGTCATTATTTTCCTATTATTTGAGCCCCTTCCTGAGCAATCCCTGTCTTGGTGCTGAGCACCAGCCCACCTCCAGCCAGGCATTACAGATGTGTTCAAGCCTACGCGTGCGAGCGATTGCATTGCGCTCGATAGGCTTCAAGTCACACTCGTCCAAGTACTCTGCTGGGTCAGTGCCTTGCAGAGTATAACTGTTGTAAATTCATCGTCACGCCTTCATTTAGCCATAGAAAAGCACAGTTAAGTCTTTGGAGAGCTGCTTGAATGCTTGGTGAAGAGCAGAACCCTAGCTCCCATCAAAATCTAGTCTGTCATTGTTGGTTTTCTTCATTTTTCCCCCTGAACTACTTCAGAAAGGATGGGAAAGGATCTGAAGGTCAAAACTGTACTGGTTTTGGCTGGAGAATAGCACAACAGAAGGTCACTGCTGGCTGTGGAGGTCAATATCTCTCTAAGAGTTTATTAGAAAGGTTTCCTCAAGCCGTATGGTAATTCAGCCAGTGTTTGAGAAGCCATCACCGTGTGAAACATCTTACTGAGGATTATGAAAGTTTAAACTTGCAGGCAGGGAAAAAGCCTGAGTAGTATCAGGAGACAAATCTGCAACCGCATCCCCTTCCCAAAGATGGTGTATGCCGCACTGGATCGTTGATGGGCACAGGAATGATCCTGCTGGGGCAAGCAGAGCTTCTAGCTCTGGAGATGACAAATATCCATATTCATCTCCTAGACCTGACGGCAGTTTTTGACACTGGCATAGCTGAATTCATCTCACAGGCCTGGCGGAGATAAATGGAGTCATGAAGCTGGCTTTGCTTCTTCCTCTCAGACGGATCCCGGAGGGTCATAACTAGCATCTGTTCTGTCTCTTCAAGGATGCACAACGCGAACTCGTATCTTCTTTTTACTAACAGGTTGTGTGAGAACTCCAGGAGCGAGGCTCAGAAATGTTATTTGACTTTGGTGCCGGCCAAGCCATGACACTTCCCTATCACAGCCAGAATTGTCTTCTCTCCCCAGGCTGTCCCGATGCCCGTAAAAGAAAAGCTCCTAGATGAAAGACAAAGAAGCTGGCTAAGGCCCAACACATGGTCATGGGAACTGATGTTGGGGATAAGGAAAACATGCAAAGGAAATACCCCAAAATCTCAACCCCTTCAGCTTGCCATCAGGATAACAGTGCTCTATTACACTTCCTATGCCATGTGGAATAGAGGAAGTTTTCCCCATTTTCGTTACCCAAGAAATGCAAACATCCTTTCAGTTACAAACCGGGAGCCACCACCACTATGCTGTATCTGCATTGGTTCCTGCTCCACTCAAGGGTGACCACCAAAATCCAATGGAGAACTGATACGGATTAACATACAACAGGGAGAGCATTCGGCTGCTGCACGAGGTCTCTGCAGCCTTTCAAATCAGGCACTCACCTGCAAATCATTCACCAAGCCATTCCCATCTCAGACATCACCCCTGTAACCCAAGACGTGGTATGAAACTGAGGCAAGCAGCTCCCAGGTCCACAAAGTCCTATCTGAGCACCCAGGCACACAGAAATCAGGGTGCTGTACCCTGGCTTAAGCTTTGCCCACCCTGTTGGGTGAGACTTCTCATACTCTTTATATAGTTCCATGCAATCTTTTGCAAATGCTTTCCTAGATAAGAAATACTACCATACGATCACAAGCATCCTCAGTTAAGCTGGACACCTATTAACTATTGCAAGCCTAGCTGTTAGCAGGAGATGTTCCAGCTTCCAGGGGCAGCCATTTGGCTCCCACCCAGCTCAAGCACGGCTACCCTGGAAGACAGCATCCCAGGGCTGCCAGCCAGACCTGTGCCAGCAGAAGGGCTGTTTGGCAGTTCCGCTCTGCGGTTTCTGGAGAAAAGTTAGCAAGGACTGCTGAGCAGGCTGCCAAGCATCGCTGCACCCCAACCCTGCCCAGCCCAGCCCCATCTTGCAGCATGGTGCCGTGGGGAGTCGTTGCTACCTACCCCCTGAGCTCCCAAAGGCATGAGGTATGCCTCTTGGGACTCTTTACACGTGAAAACTTTGACATTTAGCCTGTAGGGACAGGAGAGACACCTGTTCATTGATTACAGGATCTCCTGAGGTTCCTTCTGGCTCCATCTTTCTGTGATTACTCACCACCACCTGCTGTCAGGGTGGTTTTGCGATGCTGGCAGCTGTTTCCCAGCAGCTAGACTGAGGTCAGACACCAGTTAGTTGTTGACACCAATTAGTTCTGGCTTGAATGGTCCAAATGAACTGTTCGCGCTGCAAGCTAAGACTACCGGTAACAACAACCAAAAAAAAAGCAACCCAAAACACATAAACAAACAAAATTCACAGCCTTTTAAAATGTATTAGCTTCCCTTACTGTCTCAGTACCCCTGTACAACTTAATATACTCTAGTCTTATGTTCCAGTGATGTCTTATAATCTTATTATATTATCATGAGATAGACAACCCACCACGCTGCAGCCACACATCCCTCACAGAAGCAAAAGGCTGCTCACAAGCTTCCAGCCCCAATTCTGGCACATTCTGCTTCTTTGTCTACGCTTCTCTTTGGCTTTCCCATCCTCTCTTTTACCCCGTAACCAAAGATCCTCTATCAGAGGCCCATGTCATTGCTGGGTATGCTTGAGTGTATGAAAAACTCCTGAAGGATATTGGTTTCTTTGAGAGGTTTGCACACAACTCCACATATCATCTTCGAAATATCTGCTTTTTTAAGCTATATGGTAATGCACGCTGTGCATCTGAGATTAGAATATGGCCCTGAGGAACAAAACGCTCTTCTCTCTTTACAGCTGACAATGCATAGCTTATTTTTATGAGCTTCTCATTTTTAAGAGATTCAGCTCCATGTTTTGCCAGCCACAGTTTCAAGGGAAATCTCCAGAGTGTTCGACTTTGAGCATTGCCATTTCTACCTCTGGGGTACAAGCATTCACTGGGTGACATTGACCTGTGGCCTGTGTGCCCAAAGTGGGGCTGAGCACTTCAAAACCAGCTGGAGAAACCTGCAGACTTCCAACAGGCAGCCTCAAAAGTCTTGGGGAAGATGCCCGCACAACAAGAGGATGCTCTCGGAAACCCTAAGAAGATTACTCAGTTCCTGTGTCCTCCTTTTGCTGCTTTGTAACAGTCCATCACCCACCACCTCCTGCCTTCCACTCCCATCCCATAGTGCTCCTAGGACCAGATCCAGCATCCAGAGGTCCAAAGGGCGAGAATTTCTGAGGTGGGTTTTGTATCAGCCCCGTAGGCTATCCTGCCTTTATCCTACCCTTATCCTTATATCCTACCCTTTTCATTACCAAAGAGTTCAATACAATTCTTGTCCTTTCTCTTAAGCCACAGGACATAGATTAAAAAAGAAAATAATGGAAAAACACTGAGAGATTAGGGAAATAAAATGTCTTTTTTTTTCTGGCTAACCTTATGGGACCTGAAGAACTGGTCAGTCCTGCAGGAACAGTTTGCATCTCGCCTCAAAATAAAGTTTATATATCCATCTTGTGTCCGTCCCAATCCTTCTGAAGAAACATTGCCTTTAAACTGCATCACTAACATCTGTACCCAAAGACAATTTCAAAAGCAGAAAAAATGGAGCAAAAATAAGGCAAAGTAAAGAAACTGTTCCAAATGGGCACATCATCGGCACACAGGGGAGCAGACCAAGAACCCCAAGACTGCGTAGAAAGTGTGCTTGTACACGGTCTACCACTCTGCTGGCCTGATCCTGTCCAGTCTCTAGTCTGCCACAATAACAGCAGCAACAATAATGAATTAAGTTCTGCCTGCAGTAGATGTGGCTATTTCATTTTGGCAGCGCAAATGTTGCTAAGTGAAAGCACGTCTTTCTGAACTGCCTTGCTCATGGGAACCATTTAATCATTATAGAGCAATTATAGAGGTCTTTATTCAGTTGTTCCTTAAGTCCTCATTCAGGCAAACCTATTTCAATGGGAACTGTGCCTGAAAGGGACTCATCAAAACCTGACCAGGAAATGGCCAGTAAGAGTAACCTATTTCCAAGAGAGAAAAACTCATGCATTACATCCATAATGGGTAACTTCTTATGAATACACCTATTGAAGCGTGTTATATTCATTAAACTCCATTTGGAGAGGAAGGGTAACCTTCCAGTTAACACAATTTCTACAGGCTCGTGAGAGCTAGGTTCTGTTCCTGGCTTTGACATAGACTCCCCCCGTGGCCATGGTCACACCACTTCGTAATTTTACCTTGGATTTAGCAAAATTGGTAATAAACCAGGACAGTAGTAAGCATCAGCTTAACTGTATTTGTGGACTACAGCTCCTGGTACTCACCTCTGCAAAACAGAAAGGGTCATTTCTCCTATTTTTTTTTTCTTTTTTTCTGTTCACATTTTGAGGCAGGGCCGGCCTTTTGTTCTGTGTACGCCCAGTGCACCGTACAATAAGTCTTTGATCGGGGCTGTGCTGTAACACAGAGTAATAATACCAATTGTTATCAATACAAGCAAACAATGCTGTGCTTTTGTGGCAAATGTCCACTAGGAGCTTGACTGAGACCATCAACATTTCATTTGGGACTTAAGCCCCATTTGAACTTGTCTCCCAAAGCGAGAGTTTACAAACACAATTTAGTCCCTATTTGAGCAGTGCTTTGAAGATGTAAAGTACTAAATTGTGTATCTGTATGTATGAGAGACAGAGACAGAATGTGTAATTTCTTTCTGCATTCAGGGAACACAAGATTTCCTTTTTTCCCCCCTCTTTTTGGAAGGAAGTTTACTGCTGAGACTATTAGAGAAAATGCAAATGTGCAGACTGTTTGTTAAGGCTCCAGGAGTGAAAGCGCAGGCAGTTGTTACCACGAGTATTTCTAGGAAAACGGGAAATCTTTGCCTTTAAGTGTATTTATTTAGCTAAAGAAAGTTTGCACAGCTTGCGGAGAATGGTTCTGGGGGAAATTAAATTTCAGCTGCACCTCCGTATCACTCCTACACCTGCCAATTCTTTCGACCAGCCAGTGATGTCCTGCACCCAGGGCTCCAGCCCGTGAGCGCATTTGCAACGCTCACCAACGTCAGAGATGAGCTGTTGTGCAACCACCGGTCTTTTTCTTCCTCTTATCCAAGAAAGAGGCAACAACAGTACGCCTGCACACAACAGATTGCCTCTTATAGCAGAACCCACCAGGAAAGCTCCCAGCAGCATAGGCAGGAGACATGAGGAATGTTTGAGGGAGATTCAAGAAAAATAAAATTATATTATATGTTTATATAGGCTGGTATAGATTGATCCACGCTCAACACAGCGTAAGCCAGGTTTGGTCCAGAAGACATGGAGCCATTGTTAGCTTATTAGGGCTTATTAACTTAGACATAGCCCCATGCTAATATGCCTGCACAGCCTCCAAACTGAATCCAGCTTGTGTCCAACTAGGGTGGAGAGCAGTATTGGTGCAATCCCCATGGCCGCACTTTATTGCACTTCTCTCCACACCTGCTTTCAACCTCTGAAATCACCGATCCATAAAAATGCTGCAATACAGGCAGGTAGAAGCATGTCTTGTAAATGATAAAAGCTTTAACCTTTTGCGTGGTTTGTTGGCAAAAGAAGATCTGAGAATAGAAAATGGTCAAGAGAAACAGAAAAAGGAGGGACACCTGCAGACGTGAACAGTGACCTTGGAAACAGAAGAAATGAGCAAAGCCAGAGGATGTTTGTGCACAACCCGTCTTTCATGAAACACAAACTGCAGTCAACCAAACTGCACAGCAAGTCAATACAACTATCGCAAGTTTTTTTGAAGAAAAATACTTTCTAAACTAAATATTTTGGTCCCTTGGTTTGAAACCAATGCTCCCATTTCAAAATATACTTAAATGTTATTTAAAAAAAATAATTCTAAGAGTAAAAAAAAAATAAAATCCTTTGAACCACATTGAGATATGTTGGTTGGGGCTCAAAGACATTTAATTCCACCTAAAGAGATATCTTTTTTCCTACTTGTTGGAACATTGAAATTTTTCAAAAAAGCTATATAATGAAAAGCATTTTTCCTAATTTTCAGTTATCATCACTGACACCCCCTGCCCCCAAAACCCACTTATCAGAATGATTTGTCGTTGATTTCCTTGGAAGCACAGCCATAAGCTGATACATTAGTGTTACAGACCTTTTCCTTCCACAAAACCTAATCATCTGCTATTAATATATTCCTTGTAATTGTTCCATAAAGACTCAGGAGCGCCGAGTCTCAGCGGGTGCAAGTCGATGCAGCTGCACTGTTTTACGGTACCACAATAATTTCAATAGGGCTGAGAGCCAGCAGCTCCTTTATACATTAACTTTCTGATGATGGAATAACAAGTCAGTACCAGCAAGAAGGAAAAACAAGTTCACACACACATGAGCATCCCAACAACCGGACGAGAAGGCAGAGATGTAATGTCACATCACCAAGGTATTGCCAATATATAACAGGTGGAAGGGTCAGGTGAATAAAATTGTGTGTAGACTTGGCTCTGCTGAAAAGTGGTCATTTTTTGGGAGCTGGGTGGTGGTTCTTGCTTTACTTTAATTTTTTCAATTTGAGTAGTTTATATATGTCCCAGATACTAGGCATTCACTGATGTTCTTCTAATTTGTGCAAAATATTTGCTATACTTCCCTGAAAAAATATAAAAAAAATGTTATTTGCATTTCAGCAACGCCAAGAAAGCCCAGCTGGAATCAGCATCACGTGGGGTTATATTTCATATAGTGCCACAGGTGAACCCTAATTCAAAGTTGCAACATAAAGGATAAGCAGAGGATGGGAGGAATGATCAGATTATAAATTAGTTAAAAGCCAGCATAAGTATGTTTCACATGCCCGTATGTACATGGTTACATCTAAGTTAGTCACCCTGAGTTCTCCCTAAAGCCTCTGAAGATCCAGTCAACAAAATCAGTGGAGCGTTGGATGCAATTCAGTTTTTCTTAAAGTTGCTCTCCAAACCTGGTCAACTGAGTTGTACCCTAAAAGTATCTTTGTTTCCCACCCAGTCGTCCCACAGGGTGACTCACACAGCTGTATGTGTCTGGTCGACATATAGACGCATATGCTCACTTACTCAGCTGTGTACGTGTGTCTGGGGTTAACCTACCCCAGCTCTCCTGGCTTTCCACCCAGGTCCCCGTGTATTAAACCGTGTTGCCTCTCTGGCATAGGTAGAACAATCTCATTCTTTCACCCTGCAGTTTTCTTCTTCAGTTCAAAACAAAGAGCTTTCCCTCTCCAATCATCTTGAAAGTGAGAAAAGTGAATGTACATGGAAAGCCTTAGCGCAAATCTGTAGGACCCTAAAGAACTGCGTTGTATTTATTCTCATGTTGAGAGATCTATATTTTGCTTTGGTTTGATTTTGACAGCTCATGTGCACACACACTCAGCACTGTGGGGGGAAAAAAAAAAAACCCAGAAAAGAAAAGCTATCTTCAGTAGTGTGATAAGTTATCTTTCCAGTGATATTTTTTCCCCCCTATCTGAATTTAAAATGAGTCAGATCTGGATGGAGAAATACCACTTGCTGCTTTGTGTGCACACATACTGCGCTGCATGCGCTTCTATACAGGTTTTGTATATGTGTGTGCATTATGAAAGTATTAATAATGATTTTTTTGTTGTTGTTTATGACGTTTTAGTAGATAAAAAGGATAAATGTAGTGTGCTTGTACACAGCAGTACCCTGGGATTAAAACAAATGCATAGCTAAGAACCTACTTAATTAACTCCTCTTAAGAAGAGAAATTCTTTCAAACACCATGCAGAATTAAGACACATTCAGGCAGGTTTCTCAGAGACCGAAGTTGCAGACAGATGCCAAAAGGAACCAACAAATATTTCCAGCGAGTTCCCAACATAACCTAATCTGTTTAAATTTGTTTGTAAATTCACAAGGCACCCAACCGCCTATCCAAATACCACACTTCTGTGGATCAGGTCCTAAATTACAATGCGTGTGGCATATTACTTCAAGTACTAGACTTAGCTAAACACTAGTCCCTTTCCTTATTAGCGTCTAGTGTCTACTCTGGCAGAGATGGAACTTCTGTTCAGAGGCACCGCGTTCCCACAGATCCCAGTGGTAACTTCTGCGTTTAGTAAAATCATCCTTTGTAGTAATTATATTTTCCAAGTGAAAGCAAAAGGAATCAGTATTCTTCCCAAAATAGAGTTTCTTTCATTATCCTTTAGCAAGCAGGCTTACTCTGGCTAGATACAGCCAACAGAAAAGATGGATATCCAGAATTACCTGTATGAACACAAAAATATTGGGCTGAAGAAGGAAGAGAAACAAGGAAAAGAGTATTTCTACATGGCTATTCTATTCCATTTGCTCTCTACTGGGGACATACCTCCACGCACTCTTGGATGTGTCTTTGTGGCATGGCAATGGGTTCATGTCAATTGCCAGCCAAACCAGAGTGATTCATTTGATGATACACATCCACTACAGGCTTTCTTGCAAATAAGGTTCAGAGAAGAACGTAATTTCTGAAACTTCGTCTCCCCTCCAAACTCTTCTCCTCTTGTGGGACGTAACCTTCAAAATAGGAGAGCCCCAAACCAAATGGATCTGAGAGCTAATGTTTCACCACAAAATACAAACTCAGTTTCAGAAGTAATATCCTACCAGACAGGAGAGCTAAGAGCCATTCATCTGATGTGAAAACCATCGTCCTCTTCCACTGAGCAAAACCACAACGTGGCAGGTAGTCACAGAAATAGCTCTTCCTCATACAAGGCTGTACTCTTCTGGGCTTTTTTTCTGGGATAATGTTTCATTCTGTGCCACATCCAGCAGATCAAGTTTTCACAGGTAGCTGGCAAATGCTAATGAAATATTCTCAGTAGTGCTTCACAGCTAATTCATCATTTTCCTAAGTTGGACCTAATGAAAAAACACTACTTGGAGTGCGATAACCCACACCTTCAGCATCACCCCAGTGAAACTGCATTATTGAATTATTTTTTTGCTATACTCTCAACTATTTGATCACTATCAAACCACCACACAAGAAAGGAAAGCCCAATTGGGTATTTAAAGTCTGGCACTAATGTGCCATGAATATTTTTTGTAGCACTTTGGTCACTTTGGAGGGACTTGAGAGAGATTATACTCTTTACTGCTTGAACCCCACAGGAACTGCTTGATATGATACAGACTTTAGAAGGGGGCTGATGTCTTGGTGTGCAAGACTGAATATCTGTTTTTTCCATCTGGTTAATATAAGGAATCCACACCTACCCCATCCATCTACAGAGTCTTTCCCTCCAGTTCAGTCAGTGATAACCACGAAAAATGCTAAACAGAACAAACAAGGATTTACCCTAAAGTAATCTGCAGGTGCCACATCAGCCAATCTTCCCTTCAGATACACATACAGAAAAGATAACACACAATATTTAGCAATCCATTTTTCTATTCTATTTCATTACCTCAATGGAAAAAAAAAAATAAACACACACACATATATGGAATGGAGCGGGGGCAGCAGGAGTGAAGATACAGGAAAATGTAACATTTAAGTCCCTATAGTCAAGCTTCTGCTGCATAATCAAAGAGGAAAGTAAATCCAAGAATTTGCAGAAATTCCGAGCTTAGATCAAAATTGGAACTTGTTTTCCTTCCCCAAAACATTGTTTGACTTCAGGGCATTGTAGTCTTCCACCTTCTATATGTCCTCAAAAAAAATTAAACTGTGTAATAGGAACAGGTGCCAGTAATAAAGCCTAGAAACTCTATTTGTCCTCATAAGAAATTGTCATCTCACTACATAAGTACAGCCTGGTACTGTCGATAAATATAAACAGCATTTTGATAAAGATAAATTATAAAGCGGTTCTTTGGTCTTCTAAAGAGACTGGGTATTGTGGACAGCTGTTTGGCTGCTGGAGCTACGTTTAATGAGATTTATGCACAAAATTGTTTGCACGTTTGAGTGATATATTTCACAATGGCACCGAAAACAATTGGGTGTTGTGGGATAAGTACCTTTTACAGTATATCAAGGTCAAACCTTTTACTTGATGTACTTAACTAACCATGTAAAATATTACATCAGCAAGCCTATGAGGCACTTAGAGATATATTCATATTTGCATAATGTCCTCTGTAAGTTAGTCTGCGGTCCTTAAGGGTGTTTAGAATAACTGCATGCAAGAATATACTTAATCCAATCTCATTTTAGCTTTTGCTCTTTTAAGATTTCAAAATTAATAAATCCTCCTGATACTCCAAATTACCATGAGCTTTTATAAGCATAACTTTGTAACTTTAACCCATTTATGAACATACCCTACAGGCATATGTACTAATGAATAAGAAATAACATTAGAAGTTTAAAGATGGTCTCTTTATGAAGTAATGTAAGAAAATCCTGTTAGCTGGATCAAGTACAAAAGTGTGATTTCTTAAAAATAGAAAATCCTTCACAAAATTACTTGTAATTACAATAACCAAAGGATAAAAAGTAAGAATAGTTTAAGTATTGTGCATTATTTAACTTGGTACATGAAATATGTTTTATGTATATGTATGAAGCATGCAAATAGAAATCTGATCTAAAGTGTGCTTCCATGGCTACAGGATTTTTTATTTATTTATTTATTTTCTATTGTGCTTGATTGCTGTCAAGAATACTGACAGATAAAGGATTTTAAATTACCTTAAACACTTGGTGCTTCTTCAAGTGAATTAAGCTCTTCTCTTGTTTGCCTGTAAGACATTTGGAAGAGATGGGGAAAATCTTCCTGGTCAAAGGTTCGCCCAGCATCCCACAAGTTCTCCAGGATCCAGAAGCTAAGACCTTCCTTGGAGAATTAAAAAGATGGTTTAAACCTCATCACAATAAACAGGCCAATAACTGACATTTCTCCTTCTGCTTGCCATGGGGTTGAAGCAGCAACCGCTGCCTGCCCACTATGAGGAGCCATTACAACCCATTGAATAAAACATCCTGGTGACCAAACCCTGCAAGCAGGGGAAGGGAAAGGGACCGAGTCCCACACATCAATGCTGGTGGCTCATGGGGAAAAAAGGGCCATGTGGGAACCCCTTGGAAGTAGGAAATAAAGGTTCATTTTGCCCACCACCTACTTAATATGGGCAGAAAAAGCCCAGAGCATGTCTTGCTTCCCCTACCCCTTCCACTTAAAGTTGAACATTAAATGGCCAAACTACAGGGACCTCCCCCTTCCCAGTTATTACTTATTATGATAATCCATTTTGTTCTGTTCCCAGATCAGCCTTAATCACTATTCTCCTTGCACAAAATAACTAAAAAAAGGGATTTTTATCTGGTATGAGCAGTCAGTGTGTATCATCAGAGCTGCTTTAGATCAATGGAGCTATGATACTAAGAAAAGCTGAACAGCTGGCCCTGAGACCTCAGTGTTCCCAATAGATTAACTCCGTTGATTTCCTAAGAGTGGCATTTCAGCATATCGAGAATGTATTGCTTTCAGAAGGAGGACAGGTGCAAGTCCCAGACGTCAAAGGAGTCACTCTTTTATTGTAAGGAAGTTGAAGTGTATTGACAGGTCTCACAACGAAAGCCATTTCATTCATCACATGTTGACTTTGGCAAGTTTTTGCCCTGCTCAGTGGAGCAAGAATAAAATAAATTTAAAGCAATGACAACCGAGATTTTGCCAGGTGGGTGTGCTATAGAGATGCTCTACCGCTCTTCCACTGGATGTCACTCTGACATTGAGCCGAATTCTAGACTTTCCGCAGACCAAAGTGGCTTTGTTCAGGGAATAATGCAAGAGCTGGTTGATAGAAAAGCTAAGTGACTTCTTATTAAAGCAGCTTCAGATATCCAATAACTCTTTGAGAAGTGAGATCGTGCTTTGTCACAGGGATTGGTGGGGCAAGACAGCACATAAAGAATAATTCTTCATCCTTAGGAAAACAAGGCTGGGAGGGCATAGATCTGCTGTAAATAGATCTGTAGATTTAATGCCTAGAGGAAGAAACTACTGAAGCTAAAGGACAGTAATGCACAAGAACATCAGAGAACCTTGATCTTATTTAGACTGGAAATTAGAGGGAGGTTTCAAAGTGTAAAATCAGAGAGATTACGGAGTTGCCTGGTTAAGTGGACTGGCAGGACAGTTATTCCTCTCCACCCAAGAAAACAAACTCCATCTGGGATTAAAATGGACCTTGATCTATTTATGAACGGCACTTCATCACTGTGCGAGTCAGGAGGGGACCTAGCTCTATGACCCAGGAGGTCTCTTCCATTCTTCAGTCATCAGCAGCACCTTAGCTACTACCCACCTCTACTACATACTAAGGCAAAGGATTTTGTATGGAATAGAGTCCACAGCTGAGAATGACTGGAGATATTTCTGCCTTCTGGAATCCTCCTGCCTCCCCTACGCTTGCTCTGTCACATTCACAACATGAGGGGACAGTCACACAGGACTAAGAGACATCCTGAACTGGGGAGGTTCTACAGCACCATAGACAAAAATCACCAGGAACTGTATTTGTCTCGTGTCATTAGTATTTGGTCTAGATGGGACTGAAAGCGAAGCAATACCTCATGCAATGCTAATAGCTGCTAGAGATGTTACCCGTGGTATCCCAGGAAATGCGTTAATAGAAGCAAGTTTGTTTGTTTGCAGAAGAAATTTCAGATCACTTCCCTTGCGAAGCTGCAGAGGCTCTTTGAGAAAATGGCTTAGGGGCTCTCCACGCTGCTCCTCTTCCCCCTCTAGCAAGTGAGATGCCATGATATGACTGATCCCAAGCACACAGGGCCTTCAGAGGGCTTCAGGCCACCTCCTGCTTTCCTTGCACAAGGCTGCACTGGAGCCTGGTAAAGCCCCCCTGCAGCAAACAGCCGGATCCCCAAACCTCTGACCTCACAGCAGTGCTGCCGTGCATCTGCTCCAACAGCACAAATGGCCAGGGGTCTTACAGCTGTTGTCCTCCACAGCACTTGTGTGAGGAATACCCTGTGTGTCTCACCCGCACTCTCCACCTTCCCAGGCAGGCTATTGGAAAGATAGCCAACTAAATCGCTACCCTAGTAATGAAGATAAACCCCTTCATAAAGGAACTCACACCATCTCATTAAAACAATAACTAAGAGTCTAGTCACCTAGACCATCTCTCTGTCTTTGTAGTCTTCATTACCATCACCTGAAGTCTTCTCCTGCCCTTCACAGTCAGCCTCCACCAGACTATGATAATGCCTGAAGAAATAGCAAGAGACAGGTCAGAGTTTGGCTAAGCCTATCTAGCTCTCACTAACCAAAGGTAATAACTCAGGTAGCTTACATCCCCATGCCAATAGCATTTGTGAAAGGGAATAATTTATGAAGAGCACTGGTAGTCTCCTAACAACCAAGAGAAACAATAATTAGTTCCTCTTCATCCTGTTTGTGATCATGATTCTCACGGATCATCAAGCAGGCCTTGCAAATACCAGTCATGGTCAGGCATCTCCAGGCTACCAAACTGGAACACAGCAGGGCTGCTTCTTCTTATATGGATGGTTGTATCTGGATCTATATGAAGCAAAAACCATCTTCCTTTCAAATCATACTATTGATAGGCACAGTCTGAGTTCAGACTGTGTGCCTGTAGAAGATCTAATAGGAAAGTATGGAAAATATAGGAACAGACAAATATAGTGAGCATAATGAAATCCAAATTGTAGCAACAGAAGGCAAATGCTGAGTGTGACTGATGGAAGGCCAGCTAGGCATCTCTGGGAAAGCCACACTACAGGCATTCATCCTAGTGAACAACCAGAAGACAACCAAATAAAATTGAGCAATTCCAAAAAATTCAGAGGTCCTTGAGTTTTTACAGAGAACTACCAGCGTGTCCTTGACAGAGAGAAAAGAGGGCAACTTTTAACAGCAAACAAAGATTTCTGGTGTCTGCAAAACTAGGAGTAAAAATACTATTTTGTGATAGGAAGATTATACTTTACATCCAACAATATGAATTACTGTCCACATAATATACCTATTTGTGAGTGCACGATAATTTTATGTACACAGTCAACAGTGCCAAATATACAGATAAAAGATGTCACTGAACCTTAACCATATGACAAGTTTGAAGTGACTTTGCCACTGTATTACTGAAATTATCAAGGAAAAAAGAGTCTGACATTCCTAAATTTCTTAAAGGATGAATAATTTAATTTAATTCCCACACTGAATAACAGATTTACTTGTAAATGCTCAGACTTTCATTCTGCACTCAGGGTAAGCGCCCTGGCTTTGAGGAAGAAACACTGTATTTTCTTTTATACACAACAGTAGATTTGAGACAACCCTTCAACTGTAAATCTCAGTTCCCCTCATTTATTGGGCCATCACCGATGCCTCCATTAACAGCAGAATCAGGGATTTGAGAGTTTTGAAGGGGTTTAGATACACAAGTCCCATTAGACTCATGGGAACTGTTCCTGCAAATCCTTCAGGCAGCTCCAAAAAAATTTCAGTCTAAATTCCTTCCCCCTGCCTTTGCATATTTTAGAGAAACTAGACACAGCCCTGGAGCACAGCAGCAAGCAGAGATGAGACTACGTTATCATCAGTGTTAGCAAGGTAAAACAAGAGAATGGGCTTTGCACGGTAGCAAAGCTTAATAAAAGGCACTTAGAGGTGCCATCGCTTTTGTCCCGCACATGTAGCTGTCACACATGGTGTCAAGGGAGTGATGTTCTAGTGCCATGTAGTACAAGGTGAAGTTAGCTGCATACAGTGGTTGGTCAGAGATGAAAATGCTTCTGAAAGACTGCAAGTTACTATCAGACATAACAAGAAAGATAAGTTTAAAAAGCTGAAGAAAGGGAAGAAATTCATCCCATTTCAATTAACTGGGAAGGCTGAATGGAAATATTTACTCCTCAATAGCACTATCAGCTTCAAGTCCCATTCTCCTTTAGGGGACAGAAAGTTTGATAAAAATGCAACACCCTGGTGCTGATTACGATAAATGCTCATTGAAGATGTATTTTGGTGGCGATAAGGAGCTGCGTGACCTTGCGGAGACCCAGTGCTCCAAGGCAGACACTTGCAGCCGTGGCAGCCACCTCCAAACAGGAGCAGCCCTTCTGCAGGGAAAGCAAATAAAGAAATGAGCTCAGCTCTGACACAAAACATCTTTTAACTCAATTACTGTTTACAAACACAGCCCTGCTCCTGTCTGGGGAAGCAGAGCCCAGATACTGTCAAACTGGATAATGAAAGGGAAAAGGAAAAGGGAGAAAGAAAATAACAAACACTTTGCCCCAGCATCCCTCCTTTTCCCTGGTCATTTGGAGAAATGCATCCAATCCCACCCAGAGACACAGCAAGGATTGGCCTCCCAAGAGGAGCAGGCAACATAAGAGTCTGGAATGTACTCTGTCCTACACCCATCACGGCACAGCATTTGAATATTGGATTTAGTGTTGTGCTTCCACAGATAGAAAATTGGGCCGACAGAAGTCTGGATTCAGGCCCTTGCTCCATACTGCTAACTTGTAGAGAGCCGGTAGCCAAAAGCATTTGGAACGGTTGTCTCTCTCCAGATGCTGCCATTCATTTCTGTGGGAACAAGACCACTTACATCTAATTACAGTTTCTGCTCAAATTAACAGGACAGAAATGACAGCAAAAAAAACCCAACCAACAAAACTTCTATGGACTAACTGGGAGACCTTTCACCAGCACGTCTTATAAAGCGGTTGACTTTCAAGCACACAGACTTTCAAGTAATTTAAAGTTCATGTGTTTCAACTGTTCAGTTTGTCTCATCAGCCTATTAAAGCAACAGGAAAAGGGAGAGAAAACAGACAGTTTTATTAAAAAGATCTCCTGCTTGAGAAAGATTTGTTAAATGACCGTGCAGTCAGCTATGGAATTGGGATCATCATGGCATAAAACACTGTTTTCCTTATCAAACCAGATGCACCTTACATTACAGGATGGGGACTAGAAATTGTGCGAAGACACATTTTCACTGATATTGCATATGGACTGAAATGTATGTATGTAGTCTTACACATGCATACACATCTGTCTCTCACTTAACTGTGGAAATCAGGTCTAATTCCATGGAAGGGAAGGAAATCTGCCGTTTTCAGATGAGAATCAAGACAGCCATTTAGACCTCCCTTCCTTACATTACATTTACTATCAGGATCATATCAGTAGTCCATTGGACTACTATTTCTACCCTTCTAAGTCCATTGGAATTTTGCTATTGCAATCAGCTGGACTATCTTAGCATCATAGGGGTTGACTTACTTTGCTTGGACTGGTCCAGTCAGGAAAAGGATGGAAATAGAGGAAAGTGAAGGCTATGAGGTTCCTTCCCTCTCTTTCATCAGGCAGTGCTAATGCAGTGGCTGCAGTCCCATGAGGGGTCTCCACAGCCTGCTGGTGAATCCACATCCGATTCACGTTTCCTCCCTGCCAAATAGGCATTCTGTATATGAAAAACATTCTGTTCTATTAATCATTATTGATTTATTATTCTGGTCCAACCTTGGATAGTTGCTGTCTCTCTTAGATCTTAATTAATGCGTGGTAGATAAAATAATTCATATCATTCCAAAAGAGGGGGTTACGTCAACAGAGTTAATAGCTTATACATTCAGTGGAAAATTCAGTTCCTTTTTTAATGTAAATTCATCATCAAACAGGTTCTTTTGCAGTTCCTTACCAGCAGTGCTACTCCCTCTGGGTATTACATGGCTGTATAGGTGCAGCCCTGTTCTAAATAAGAAAAGGGGACACAGAGCAATGGCCAGCTGTCATACAGCTTAGGAACACGCACTGTCTCACTTACTGATAATGGTTATTTAATTATTTCTAAGCTTTGAGTGAATCTACACCCGATACATGCAGACATATACAAGTAAACATTTATCAGCTCAGAATGAGGAAATCACAGATTTGAAAAGGGATGGACCACACACAGGACTTGCTGCCAGGTAGGGGCCCTCTGTCTGATGTTACAGGTAGGTAAGGACCAAATACAAGCAATGCATGACACTTTACAGGATACCCATAACCCACCTTAAGACCCATACTACTGTCAAAAAAAAACCCAAAAAACAAAATGAATTTGTAGTTCACTTCCAACACAGCAGCTCCTAAACTTTGAAAGTTATATCTCCCCCATATTTCACAATTGGACACAATTTTAAAGGATCTGATAGCCAGGTCCAGCTCCTGACTAGTCCCAAGGGACAAAGTAAAATCACAGAAACCATCAGACGTCCATTTTGTATGTGCCAGTTGTGAAGGCAGCTGATTAGGGAGCAAGAATTTACAGACTGCAACACACAAAATTTGACTTTTCCTTCTATTTCAGCAGCAGAGCCCTTAAGACACACCAAACAACGTAAAAATCCTCCTCTAGAAATATGGACTTTACCTCACACTGGACAGACTTTAGGAAACATTTCAAACCTGAAATGAACAAAAGAACAGGAGAAAATATTATACAATGTGGATCTACGGCAAGTTCATAGGAAACACATGAATTAGTTTTAACTGAAACTTTGCTCTCCTGTCCTGCCTTTCCTTAGGAGAAAGGAAGGCTCTCCATTTGCACCCATTTACTTATTCCAAACACACAGACATGGTGTTTCAGCACATTATGCCCGTTTAAAAGTGATTTTCAAACAAACACTGTAAAATCTATTGGACATGCATAGAATTCCTTGCTAAGGGTTCAGCCCAATTTCCACTGAAGTCAGTACTCGGAGCTCAATGGCAGTTGTGTTGGACCTTTAAGGTGAGATTTTCAAAGCTTCCCAGTGACTCACAGTGTGTCTACACAGTTAAACTTGCATCTCAGCCTGATCCTTAAATCATTAATCATCTGCATGGTTAACCCTCAATGCACCTATAGTTTGATGCTTGAAGACCTTCCAGAAATGTAGGGTGAAAGAAGACCCAGCCCTTTTAGAACCACAGAATGGTTTGCGTTGGAAGGAACCTTAAAGATCATCTAGTTCCAACCCCCCTGCCCTGGGCAGGGACACCTCCCACTAGACCGGGTTGCTCAAAGCCCCATCCAGCCTGGCCTTTTGGGGAGCTCTGAGGGAAAAGGATGCAAACTCCTTCCATAAGTGGTGCAGTAGGAGCTCAGGCTGAAGGAACAGCTTCTCAGGATGCTCCTCAGCTGCTCGGCTGGTGATGTTATATCCACTGTTTGACTTTGCACTGAGAGGGACTACAAGTCTTCCCATGGTTGGTGACAGCAAAGCAGAAACTAAGAAACTTATGAGCACCTTTGCAATGGAAACACTGTTAACTAAGACGACATGAAAATTGCCACTAGAGCTGAAGCCATCTGTATACTTAAAATTATAGTAAATTCATCTCTTCTGCTGAATCCAATCTCTAGAATCTCCCTAAAAGTCCTGCCCTCCAGGGAGGTTCCATGGACTGGAGAACCACAGCAGCACAAATCCATTTCTATGTATTTTTTTAAAACAAGTCAACGTAGTTTTAGTTTCCTGGAGTTAAACTCACGCTGGTAGCTGTAAGAAGAAACCAACAGGTTATTAATCAGCTAAAAGAGAAAAAGAAACTTTTATTTTCAAGCTGCTAAAAGATTCAAAGTGTTTGAGTTTTTTGTTGTTTTTTTTTTTTTTTCTGGTAGAAAAATCACAGAGCATTGAATTTGTATAGCAAGGAAACAGACAACTATCAATTTGTGATCAGCTTGGACCATCTTAGTCTTTCCCGGAAGAGATCTCTTTCTAGCCAAACATTAGGGATGTTGTCAGTTAGTTCCAAGGATAAATTCCTGGAATAACAGACGCTAAGTTGACAGGTTTAAAACTTTATCTAGAGGGAACATGATAGGGAACGTGCAACAGAACAGATTTTTCACTTGAGATTCATTCCAAGAGCTGCAAAACTACAACAGTTTCCAAAATGTAGGACAGACTTCCTCAGGTTATTGCCTTACACACATGCCCACACAGCCAACGATTAAAAATTCACAAGAACATCTTGTCATACGGCTCAGCATTCAACTCGCTTTCCAGTCTCTGAATCTAATCTTACCTTGAGCATTCCTTATCTCAGGAGGAAGCTCAACTTGCGGTTAAGACAGGACCAGGCTGCAAAGTCACAAGAGTTCAAGTCCTGATCCTGCTTCTGAGTTTTGAAGAACTTGTTTAATCCCTCCAAGATGCAGTTTTCTATATGTAGAATGAGGATAATACCACTTGCTTTTGGTTGTCTGTTCAGTCTCTCCAGATCCTAAGTTATTTAGGAAATAGTTTCTCACCACAGATTTACCCTTTGCTTTGTGGAGCAGGACATCCAATGCTATTGGAACCCTTAAACAATGTAGCAATATTTGTGAAAGCTAGTGAAATAATGCCAGAGGATATCGTGGTGTATGCAGCTTAAAGCCAGGTTAGACAAAAAACTCTGCAGCGTGTTTTAAACAAAATTGATCCTGTCTTGAAGACCATGGATTAGCTACATCATTGCTTCTCAATATGGTTCACCACTTAAGAACTGTTTCTTCTCTCACCCTGGTATGAGGCTCCTGGGTCTGCAGGGATTTCACCTCTAATTTAATGTTTATTTCATGAACACCGGGAAGAAGGAGTCACTTTTGTGACTCCTACCCTGACAAAAACTGAACTGTATTTCGACCTAAAATTGATGGACCTGATGGAGAGACTTCAGGATGAAATTCTCTGGCTAATATTGGCCAGATGTCAGGACAGATGATGACAGCAGAACCTGCTAGTCTTACAAAAAATTGGCTAATCCACTGTGGCCAACTGTCAGCTCAGGCTCATGAGCAAGGAGTGATTTCTTACTGTATTGACATGCAGGCCATGCAAGGAGGACTCATTGGGAAGCCTTTGCAAAATTCTGAGGAGCAAATATCATCCCAAATACTGTAGGTCATTCAGTGATTTTCTTTTGCATATCAGAAAAAAGGGATGTGTTCGGAAGAATACAGCCTGCAAATTGTTCACCCCGTTCCAGTAAGCCTACTAAATCATCTGGAGGTGTCCCAGTTAAGCAGAACTACAATCCCTATTAAGTGGCACTCATTGCCACTAAGCACCATTGGACTTACATGATTTCCCTTGTAGATGTCTGGATTAAGTGGTTTTGCCAACTAAGCACCTCCTTTTTCTGATTCAGCGGAGCGTACTGAATCGTACGTATTTTACTGCTTTATCTATTTCAAATAGCACGAAAACTGGCTGGTTTTGTGGAAATTAAAATACAGTTTATCTGTTGCACAAATTTTCAATACACGTGAGCTCCCAATGCATGTGGAATACATTTCATCCCATCTATATATACAGTCCTGCATTATGTATATAGTGGTTTTCAGAGAGCTGCGAACAGCCTTCCCATGCACTTACCCTGGTCCGATAACATTCTTACGAAACAGAAATCATATGCTGAATGTTGGAATAATGTCAGCGCACAAAGGAAGGGAAAATAAATAAATAAAGAAAACCAAAATCCAGGCACCTTGAAGCAAAGCTCTGAGAAACCGTCTGTCTCAATGGAAAAATCCGAAGGCTGGTGCATTTGGCGGCTTTCAGAGCGCAGTTCAGCAAGTAATGCCGCTTTCATTGGACACTCAAAGCTCTAGAGTCACATCTGTTTGTGCTGGCGTGAGATTGGCACGCTGCTCCCGCTGATGAAAGCTGAAGCAATGGTGCCAACGTACAGGGAAAAGCGTGGCTTTCAGGATTTTCCCTTTCTTTCCTTTTGCTGCAAGTATTCTAATACAGTGCCAAGGCGGCGAAAGAGGCGAGCGCACACAAGTTTTCTTTGGAGGACGAGGGGAATGGGAGGAGGAGGGGGTGAGGAGCTGGGGGCAGGGAAGGAATCTTGTCTGAAAGCTGAACCTGTCATAGGGTTCTTCCTTTTTTGATGATAACAGAGCTGGTCAACAATGATCTGGACCACGGAAGGCAACAGAAGGTTTGCCATTAACTTCTGAAGAGACAGCTTCAGTCACTGTGCCTCTGTGTGGCAAGAAACCCACGCTCCCAGCCTTGAGTGTGACTGCACCTGATTTTCAGCATATAATCTTTACAAATTGCTTCCTTTTCAGGTGAGGCAGATCAAGCACTCATAGGTTTTTAGACTCACACATTTGACCCAGTGAAGCATTTAGGGATTGATAAATTAGGGTTGCAAAGCCGACCATCCAGGCGCTTGGTCCCAAGAGACCCTACAGCTTTGTGGTGGGCACCTGGGTTCCTTTACCAAGGGATGGGGAGAGCTGGAGACCTCTGAATTTGGCTGATGAGTCTTCTG
The DNA here is from genome assembly GCF_028500815.1 of Rissa tridactyla. Lineage (NCBI taxonomy): Eukaryota > Metazoa > Chordata > Aves > Charadriiformes > Laridae > Rissa > Rissa tridactyla. The sequence goes on from NC_071469.1 coordinate 53,435,571, forward strand.
CAGCTCATGCTTAAAACAGTAACTCTGTCACCTTTTATTCAGCACGGTCCAAACAACTCACGCTTCGATTTTTCTCCATCCTTCCCTGAGATTAGTCAAGGAACAACATCCACACAGGCCAATCTATAGCCCAAGAGATGCAGACTAGGTCCAAGCTGCTACCTCCACCCCAGGACAGCAGGGATGAGTCAGGGACACGCACTTCATTTCTAGGTAGGTTTGGATTAATAGGAATTGATGCAATGGCCTCACAAATTAAGTCCTAAAATAGGGCTCATCCAGGAATAAATGCGAGACCCAGGGTTCTACTCTTCTGATGGAGCAGAGGCTGCAAATTGTTTGAAACCTAGGTTTCAAATATAGTTCCCTAAACATCAAGGGGAAAACACGGCCAAGAAAACAATACACATCCTACCTCTTGAAACAGTGTCACCAGAAGGAAAATAGCACATGATTGACGAGGCCAAATCTCAGGGAGGTTTTCAGTGCCTTTGTAGGGGAATATTTTTAAAAAAATAAATAAATAAATTTGGAGTTGCAGCAGGACCGAGATTTCAGCCAGCCTCATTCTCATGCCTTATGAAATATCTGAGAATAATTAGATCTGTTCCTTTTCTTTAATTAGCCTTGTGTCTCATTACAGTAGTTCACTGCCATGTCTTTATTTACTTGATTATATCTCCTCCACACCTTTGCCTTCCCTCATTCACCTAATCTTAACATCTCTCTTTTCCTTCCCTTAAAGCTCTTTATTTTAATGCTTTGATGTTATATTGGCTCCCCCCCCATGCTTTGTTTAAAAGAAAAACAAAGATAGAAAATCTATACACAAAACAGAAGAGTCAACTACATCTTGACAAATTGAGCTTTTAAATGTCAGAAAAAGCAGATTTAAAGATGAAAGCTCATTCTTAACCCAGCTTCCTTCTTCAGAGACCTTAATATGATCTCTTTATGTAACTGTTTGCCAATTAATTCAAAATATAATGCAAGCTGCAATTTCTCAGAGAGACATGCATTCATTAGGTTTGTGGAGAGTATATAGTTTTCAGACTTTGATTGATTTTTAAATCTCATTGAGATGTACAGAACAAGACATCTTTTAAAGACATCAATTGTCCAAACAACCACTGTTTAAATCTACAAATTTACAAGAAACAGATGTTTTTCACATGGCTGGAAAACAGAGTTTCCCTAGAAGTCTGGTTTTACGCATTTACTCTTGGAGCAGTGACAAGCCCTGTTCAAGTTATGACCTACTTAAGGAGAAAACAACAGTTCATCATCACACAGTTTGCCTTTCTCAACACATTACCAAAGCTTATAAGCAGGGGCCACATCCCCAGCTATGAGAGATCAGATCCCTGAATATGTAAGATTATAACCTGTAAAAGTTGCTCCGGGCACTTGTAGTTATCGCTCCCATCCTCTTGAAGATGCCTTTGCATTGCACCTACGATACAAGGATATGTGGCGTTACAGGCAGACATGCCTAAAACCAGCCCAAACAAAAATAGGTATACGAAAGTTATTTCCCACCAGTTCTACTTGAGAAATACACATCTTAAACTCAAGAGACAGTAATTGCAGGGACAGAGTTTTCACAGGCACCATTTGAAAGGCCATTTCATACCTTAATAGCAATGCTACCCCAAGTTGTTCAGCTGATCCTTCAATGCAATAGCTCACCGGCATACTCTGAAATACAAGGAAAGATAATAAGAAGCCATAAGCTATGGAATATGGTATTAAAGTTTGCTGGCATGTGTTTCAGGTACCCGGAGTATTCATTAAACAGGAAAGGGTTTAATTGAGCTCAACAGATTGAATTTTCAAGGATTCCTGAGTGGAATCAGGAGTCCAAACCCTCTTGCCTTTCAGATCTTTCCACTCCTGACTTACTGAAACTGCTTCAAAGTCCCTGCCCTGTTTTGCCTCCAGCTGCAGCGCTGTTACTGAACAACGACACTGCAGATGCAGCCTGAGATCCCGTCAAAAACGGAGTCAGTGCCTGGAAAAAGCAACAGACATCCAAATCCTGATATAAACCAAAGTATTCCCTGCATTTTTCACATGTAAATGGCCTGAAGCATCAAGCACTGTCCCATGGTGCCATATTTAATAGGACTGGGTAGGAAGACAGCAAGAATCTTTCTGAGATACATTGCAGTACACATTGATCAGCTTCCAAGTGAGTCCTCCTCTGCAAGCCTCACGTTTTAGAAATTCCTACCCAGACATCTTTGTCACATCAATTAAATGCATTGATGTATAGAATACTACAGCTAAAATAAACTCCTAGTTGAGCATTATCACCCACAGGACTTTGGTCTCCATTGGATCGGAGACCATACCACCCCTGCAAGCATAAAGACAACCTTGCACTGCAGTGCAAGCGTATGAGACGCTGGCTCTCAATTTCAGGGAGCAGGAGTCAGCTCCAAACTTCACATTCAATGCATGAGACCAGAAAAGTAGTACAGAGGTACTGTTAGCATAGGAACGAATGGAAGCCAGAATACAGCCTTAGTCCTGGTTCAGAGAGGGTCCAATGGTGTCCCAAAATCTGATTTTATGAGGGGAAAAAATAAAAATAAACAGCAAAACCTGTAACATGATCACAATATAGATAGGTTCCTCAAGAGTCCCAGATAATCAGGATCCTGGCCCTGTCCTCTTTGCTCACACAAAACTGCTGAAGAGAGGAATTTCCTCTGCGACTGAGTGTGCTGGAAGCATGCCCAGGCCCACCACGGCTCCATCCCAGTAGTTCAGCACGGAGCCCCCGGTGCTATTCACGATCAAGAGAGTGAATTCTATAGCCCCCTGCTTCCCCCTGCGCCGCCGGCAGCCAAATTCCTACACTGGCGTTATGCAAATCCAGCTCAGACCCCTTGCCCCCCGCTCCTTAGCTCTATGCCATATTTTATTGAGCTATTGTTTCTCTAGGACAGTAGAGAAAACATCATGTATTGTCCTCCACTGACAGTCTCGAGCCACAAAGGAAAATATTCCTGCCCTCTCGGATGAGTTTTGCAAGCGCACAGCACGTGCTTATGCCCCATTCATGGTAGACACCCTCACGATGTATGGTACACCAGACTGTAATGGAGAGCAGCCTGTTTCCCCAGCTGATGTCACCCCAGGCACTGTCTCAACAGTGGGCTCCCCCCTCGGCCAGCTGACAATCAGCCTCTCCAGCATTCAAGGTGCAAAATGATGCACCCAACATCATCCACTAATTGGCCCATTGCAGCTTACAGGCAGCTGCATTCCCTGCAGACTGGGTTGTGTAACTGGGGTTTAAACACGGATATCCTAGGGCATCGGGCTCTGCCGGGACCCTCCGTCAACTCGAGGAGCCGGCGTGTGCATCCAAAGCAATTACAGAAGCATGCCTCATCGAGGCAGTTCACTGGCGTAGCAACATTTTATTTCTCCCACCTGACAAAATAAAGAGCAGGAGAGAATTATTTGTCAGCTCAATCCCTGTGTTAATCTAGTTGCAAGTATAATGTGATTTCCCTCCTGCCCCAGTAGTAGGTATTGCAACACCTTACATATGGATCATTTTAATCTAATATAATCTGGCTGGCTAGAAAGAAGGTTTCCCTCCACCACAGCTGCTTGTGATTAATGCTAAATATACACACCAAGATTCAATCAGCAAGAGTGTGCATCTTAGCCAGTCTGTATTTGGTAAATCAACAGTAAACCCTATAAAATGCAGAAAATGCTGCAAAGCTTTACATGCTTAAGTTTTATCCAGCTTTTTTCAAATGCTTCCCCTATTTGCCATTTCTAATGTATCATCATCTATTACTTCTTTTCTTTAAGCAAAATTCATTTAAAAGCTGCTGATCACAGAAGATAAGAAGTGTCACCTCACCTTTACAAATAAAAAACCGTGGGCAAATACTCATTAACTGTTTTGTAGTCTTCATTTTACATTCACTTACTGCAAACTTCAGCAAGAAAAGAAGCACTTCTGTTGAAATCAAGATCAAGCACATATGTTATAATATAAAAACACAAAGCCAATAAATGATAGCTTTTTTATCATTATTAAATACAAACATGTATTCTTATTTTACTATAATTATCAAACTGGGATTAATATAATCTTGTATATTGCTTCCCTTCACGGTGAATTAAATTATGTAAAAAGTCTCCCACTAGTATTCTTCCCCAGCAAGAAACATTTTAATTGTAAATTTGCCTTTCGGAGTCTTTAAATTACATACACACACATTAGAAAAGGCCAGTACTATGGATACCGTGTATCCACTAATCTGTAAATAGACTCCCAGTCCAGGACTCATCTCTGAAATGTGGCATCAATTGCACAGGCTCCCATTTAGTTTTAGTTGAATAAAGCCATACTAGATACGCAAATAACATCAAACTTGCCGGATTAGAAAGGGGCACCTCGTACTCTAAATCATGATTGTCAATCATCACCCAGGATTAAGGGATATAGTTTAAAAACCTAAAAGCAAGCACTTCCTTTTAACTTCTGCCTACTGTGCATTTTGGATTATCGCCCAGAAACACCATTACTTGAAACAAGGCTGCCTCCCTTCTACCATCTCAGGGAAGTGCAACTTTACCATCTGCTAACCTCTGGTTGGGGGAAAAAAATAAAAAAAAAGTCTCAGCGAAGCATACAATTTAGATTTGAGATCTACTGCTGACTGTGATTATATTTATAACTTGCTTTTCACAGAAAAATGGGGGGTTATTTTTGGCTTAATAAGTGCTTTCTGAACACAGTCACCATTCTTACCACAAAGATGTAAGGCAGTTAAAAACCAGAGCAGCTACTCTATTCTTAACACAGAACTGGCAGCCTTCCTGAAGCACTGCCTTCCACATGAAGGCTTTGCAGAGAATTACGTGGAATGTATTTCATTGTACTCCTAAAAACAGAGCAGCATGCCACCGGTAACTCCGCCTGTCCTCCTGCACACGAGACGGTCAACACTCAGCCCCCCACCTCTTCCTCCACCACTTCTCCGACGTTCCCCTGTCTGAGCTACAAGACACTTCTGCAAAGCTAGTTGTCACTTCAAAAGTCTCTCCTTCGCTGTCAGAAAAGGCCATGGGAGAGGGAGATTGGTCAACAAATGTTAACATTGGATGTGTATGACAGTTCAGTGAACTGAGCTCAGCATTGGGTCATAAACTAGGAATAATTTATGGGAATAGTTAACAGAACTGTTTAGGCCCTGACTCATCACTTAGTACCTGATTTTCCAGGCAAACAGGTATATGGTTTCCCTTACTTGATGTGAAACTCAGGTCATTCTTTGGCATTTGGTTATTTCTGCTCAACAACTGTCATGCCAACTGATGTACCCCCACATGCAAGTTACATAGAGAGCTGGACACAGGTGAACAGTTGTGGGACTCAAGTGTGGCTAAATCCATGCAGAAGAGAAGCTACACAAGGAATCAGGCAGAGCGGGAAGCCATCTATATGAACAAGGATCTACCCGCTCTGTTTGAAGTTAATTCCATCTGTGGTTCTGTGCTTCCTTTTCTTTGGCTATCAGGGACGACAATATACATCCCATCATTCACAACCATCCTCGTGGACTCAGCTAATGCTTGCAAAGCACTAAGGTCCACCACATTATGGCCCATTAAAGTTATTCAGGCATGTAAAGCCTCTTCAAAACTATGGAATTTAGACATCCCAATACTTCTGTGGATATGGGCTTCTAAACTGGATGCTGCAGTGCTGAGTCCACTCAGCTTTCCACTGCAGATACCTCAAGTGTCCTAGGAGGGGATCCTCCATAAGCAAAGGTGTCTTCCTGCATCTGTTTACGCGTGTGTGTCTCCCCTTCTCTCTCTCTGCATATATGTATGTTTATACGCACATACACACGTACATTTCTAACATTTTTAAACATATGGTATGTAATATAGTCAAGTTATAAGGAAGAAAAAAGACAAACTAGAAGAGAATAAAGTATCATCACTGCTATCCTATTCTATAAAATTAGGATTAAATCAACTTCCACCGCTTATCAAAATCTTTTTCAAAATCCATATTTTTGGAATATCTTTATAATTACGATGCTCACCAGAATGTGGGGACAAGGGTCATATCCTCAGCTGGTGTAAACTGTCACAGCTGCACTGACTTCATCTGCACTTCCACAATCTAAATGAGTCAATGATCTTGCCCCTAAGGTACAGTTTATGGCTGCATACTGATTAAAGAAAATATACACTGGTTCTTTAAGCAAGAAGGGGAAAAAACTCAGCTAAGGCTAATCTTATCAACATATAACCTTTTAATCAGATTATTGAAACAACATGTTAATTTATGAAAAGTTCAGCATTCTATTAAATTGCAAACAACGTAGTGAATTGCAACACAACAGGCTCCTTCACTGAATTCATGCAGCCACTCCTGGCAAAGGCATTCCAAATTTGAACTTAATTAATATTCCTACTCCTGGTTTCCATAGTTTCTTTTTAAACATGAGTACCAGCAGAAACTGGCAGTAACTTTACCCATATTCTCAATAATAACCCCCCTCTGTCTGTCAATATGTATGAAAGGAAAAATTTTTTGCATACCCCAAACAGCCTGTCATTTTCCTGTCTTTTGTCAAAAATATGTTGGCAACTTTTTTCTTCTTTTTTTTGCTTACACAGCTTAAGATGCTTAACTGTTTCTCTGCTTGGGTACAAGCAAGGCATATATTGGAAAGAGAGAGCAGTAGCCATGCTCCTCCAACTTCAGATGCCAGAGACATTGCAAAATACAAATTTCACAGAGAAATGAAAAATAAATAAATAATGCTTTCCTTGGAGAATCAGGAACTTACATGACTAAAACGCTTGGGGAAGTGTTTCACATTTTCCTTCCTTGCATAGGGACTTCAAAAATGGCTAGTGTCCATCTTGGACCACCAACTTATTACTCTAAATATGCCTTAAAGCTATTTTTCTGTTCCTATACACACCTGAGCTAGCCTGAATACCAGAAACACAGACCAAGAAAGTCTCACTCACTTGCCACCTGGCCAGAAAGCAGGAGAGAAGCACAGCACTGGATCACACTTGGGCAAGGAGAAGGAGGGAAGAGACATTCCCACCAGGGCCCCACTCCCATAGGAATCCTTCTAGAGGGCACAACTCCTACTCTGCAGCTTAACTACACTTCCCCTTCTGCATGATAAGACCCCAAAACACAGCTTTTACTGTTATGGGAGCCTGTTCACCAAGCAAACCCCTCATTCACAGCATCCAACCTAGTATCCTCTGACTTTGGGGGAGTATTCTTTGTCTCTTTGGGAGGGTACCCATAGAACAGAGCGCCCCATGAAGAATTTCAGGCAAACATCTGCATGACAAATCCAATCTGAGCTCCATGCTGCTGCTGCAATAAAGATTAAGATCTCAAGATCGGGAACCAGTTACCTCGGTAAGTTACAATGGCACATGAACCAGCAGTCGATATGCCTTTGGACCATGGCACAGGAATAACCCTGTATCACTTTCTATGAGGAGTTCAGTGTCTGTTTTATTTGGCTGAGCAAACCCCAATTATTTTAGACAGTGTCTGACTGGACCTAGTTTGCAAGCAGTAAGCTTTAAACCAGGATTTGTGATTTATTCCAGTTCGTAATCCAATAGCCCTATAGACTGTGCCTTTTCTAGACCACTTAATGGCACCAATTAAGGCACTTTTCAGCAGTTTCCTGATAAAGGACTAGTTGTTCCCTTAACATACAGATCTTGCAACACAGATCATGTCACCTCCATTACAGACTTCACAATTTCCTATGTCAGGGACCATACCTAAAGCTTTTTCCAGAACTGAAACCAGCATGTAAGCTCAGGGTCTCACCATGGATATATCCAAACTGATTCTTCTCTCTGAATTTCTAGGGGTGGGGATTTTTAGTCCATTTTAACCAAATGTGGCAGAGACATAGAAGATTTTAAAAAAATACGCTCCAATAAATTTTGTGCAAAACATTCAATGCAAAGTTCAGAAATACGAATTAGTGCCTCACTAAAAGGCTACAGAGTGAGCTCAGCAGTAGTTTGTTATTTATCCCATCTCTCAACCAGTCAGAATGTGTGAACTGGTGTTTGTTAGCACAAATGTTAATATATGAGAGAGATGGGAAATGTAGATGCGTATCTCACAAGGATCCACAGCACAGATGGCCACTCATCCACCCAGAAGCTGGGGGACACAGCACAGCACAGAGGGTACTCCAGAGTGATTTAAGGGAGTGTTAAGAGTCTTCAGGGGGAGGAACCTGTTGGACATCATTCCCCAGGAAACCAGACTTGGTTTACTCCTCGTTCAAAGAGCAACCCTTACACACAAAAAAACCCAAACAATTAACACCCCCCTGACAAAATGGGACTTAGATACACATAATCAGCAAATCAGCCCTCTGCACCTTCCTTCCAGTGCTATTAAACCCCTTTTTCTTTATGGCCTGAATTCAGTGTAGACCCTGCTTTAAAAGCAAGGGGTGGACCAGATGACTTTCGGAGGTTCTTTTCAATCTGAATTATCCCGTGTCTATTATATACCTAGGAATACAAGCAGTAAGACCTACACTTGCCAGGCAGCTAAGTACAGCCATAGTTGAATTGGCCAATTGCAAAGGTTAGACTACAGAAAAATCCGAGTCAGTACAGATTAATCTCAGCTACGATAAACTGGCACAGCAAGCCTATGGCATACTCTCAACAGGTACAAGAGACAGATAGTGGTGCCATGAACCAACTAATCAAACATTAAACACAACAAGGCAACCTTGGGCTGGACAGGACCCATATTTCATTCCATCAAGGCTGTTGTCAACCACAATCTCCAAGATTTTGCAGAATAAGAAGCCTGCCTTCAGGGTACCACAGGGTAAAAAGGTGATCTTTCATCCTGTCATTGCAAATTCTTCTGTTTTATTGAGTTGAATCAACTAGGCTCTGTTAGCAGTTGCCTCCTGTGTTGCCAGACGGGGAAGCTTGAAGCCACCTGTGAATCAGGAGGGGACAAGACGACAAGCAACTGCTTGACTGAAAAAGATCCTATTCTTGGACTAGTTCCTGTCTATCCTGCCAAATATGCCTTGGCTGAAGAGTGTGTCGTGGCTTGGGAGGAGGGATGAAGAGAGAGGAGGGGAGGGAGTGCTGAGGACTGAAACTGCCTCCAGGTAAGGTAGGCCCAAGGCAGAGTCAAAAGAGAACGGCAGGTCAGATGGAAGCACCCTAGGAGAGACTGAGCATCTGAGAGAACATCCAGGCAAACCCAAAATTTTCTTCAGAAAGAGATAAATAATCTATCCTTGGTGGTGGTGATAGCCTTCAGCTTTAGGGACTCTCAAAGTCCTAACCTGAAGGAATTGGTTTAAAAAAAAATAAAATAAAAAAATTGATCAGGAAGCCCAAGTGGTCCTTTGATGGGACAAAAATATGTTTTGCGGTTCACGGTTCATAACATAGAGAAGGGCAAATATGATGGCTAGAAATACCATTCATTGTTGCAGAGAGAAAAAATGACCTAATTCTTCAGTTCACTGGAAAGGAGAGCAGACAAGCATTAGATAGAAGATGGATCCTAGAAAACAAGAGAGTGAAAATAGTGAGGACATCCGAGGGCAGCTCATAAACAGAGCCCTGCAGGAAGCAGACAGACATGAGGTGCACCCCAACAGACTGCCAGAGCAGCTCTAAAATATCAAAAAGCCTGAGAAGCCACTCAGACCAAGACCAGCACTGCAGAACTCCACCTATGAAGGAAAGTTCACTGTATTCAGTGTGAAAAGAGAGATCCAGAAAAGAAACTTTCAAGGACAGCTGAAGAAAAGTCCATTTCTACAAGAAGACAGTGATGGAACAGATGGATGGCATCTGTAGATTGTCTAACTTGCATCGTACCTCATTGTGCAGTCTCAGACAAATGCACAATCATCAGTCGAGCAAACGGTCAGACAGCAGCTGTCACTCATGCAGGCAGAGCTGGGATCCAAGGGGGAGCAAAATGAGAGGGCCTGTTCTTCTCTGCCAAGGACCAGCAGGTGTGGAAGGAGAGAGATGCCAAGCAGAAGGGAACCAAGCTAGAAGAAAACTCATTTTGTTTGAAGTTAGCCAGTGTCAGATTAAAGAAATCAAAGACTTGTTTAGAGTAAAGCAAAGAGAAATAAAGGAAGCATTTTTCAGATTGCAGTCCAAGCCTTTTGTCCAGTTTAACCTCTTTTCTCTTGTTTCTCCATTTGCTTGTTTTCTTCATCAGTCACAACAGAATGGCTACTCCAGAAGAGACTCATCTCTTGGCTTTGTGATCACCAAAGAGACCAAGATCAAAGCAATTTAGGAAGCAGAGTTTTCATGCCTGCACCACCATGTACGCTAACATGCTTCTTCATGCAGCACTGCCACGGGAGATAAATCCATAAGCAATGCTGTGCCATAGCAGCCAGAGTTACTGTGCAGCCTTCACAAAGACAACCACCAAACACTTAAAGGCAGCATTTGCCTGCTATCAAATTCTTTGTTCTCTAGTCTACCACCAGACTTCCAAATGAAACAAAATCAGCTCTAGACTCTTCCATTTGCCAGGGAAAATGAAATCCAATGAGCCAAGCAAGCGGAAAGGGCTGAATTCATTACAGACAGTCTTCAGGGGTCAAAATAACAAGTATCAGTGGGCTTCCTTGGCCTCTACAAGTAGGTGAGGCATTCTTACCCTTTAGGCATCTCATTTTAGCTGGTCTAAGCAAGTGGCTCACATCCCTTTATAACTGATGAAGCAGCTGAGACTCTTCTAGGAAGCAAATCATCTGTCCTACTTTAGTTATATGCCAGGATGAATCAGACTTTGGAATAGCTCCCTCCTCTCTTGGTCCTTGGCATAGGGAGCCCACACAAATAGCACAGCACACAGTTAAATTCACAGAGTGGGAATTCAGTAATATCAGTCCCCTCATGATGTCACCATGCCTTGACGACTGCTCCACTTTTGCCTCTTTTGGCTCCAGTTATATCTTTTATGGCAGTCCAGAGTAGCTGTGTTGTTGTCTTCTACAATCTTGTTTCATCACAGAATTAGCTCCGTCCCATTTTCCCCTTGGAATCCACACAGCTTGACATCCAAAAATAACATCCCACTAAATTAAAACAAAAAGATTTTTAAAAGTTATGTCACTCTCCCCTAGCTTCCTCAGCATATCTAGTTCTTTCTACGTCTATTTTATACAGAGCAAGTTCTGCTCAAGGATGAGAGCCATTTCTCGTCTTTTATGGCATTAAGCAATTTGCTGGCACATAAAATTAAAAGAAAATACACTTCAATTCAAAGTTCGAGACAAGAGCATATCTGACAGCACACTATGTTACTCATGCAATTTTTTAAACCAAGTTGACAGACTCTTACAAGTTTCTAAGAGTAAAGGACAGACATTTCCCAGGCCTGATTAGGGCCTTATTCAGTCCTGGAAATAAAGAACAAAGATGAACTCTCTTCTTTAGCTGATATTGCTGTTGATTTCTGCCCTCGCAACATGACAGAGCAGTTGAGCACTAAGCACTCCCATCGAATCATTATTTTCTGCCTTCTCTTTTTAAGCTAGGCCCCTAACGTTGCTAAATGTACCATTTTCACACTAAACAAAACAAAAAACTGCCCACCTTCCTGATCGTTACCTCATACGGTGGGTCTGAATTGAAAACACCAACATGGAGAGAATTACGCGTTGCACAAAGAATAGCTTGGGTTTTCTCAACGTGCACGGTGTCTTAAATGGGAAACAAGCTACATTTTGGATGATATTGCTGCCACACGAGGCATTCTCTCTCTGGTGGTCTGATCTGAGGGTACGTTCTGAAGTAATTTCCTAGAGGGAAGCTGACAGCTCTTTCACACCCTTCCCCTCCTCCCTACATATAACCGGCAGTATTATTCTTCAAGATCATTATTTATCAAGACCAAATAAAGTAATTTCCTTTAAGTGCCTTCGTAGTGTAAAGACTTTAAAGGGATCTTTGTAGGGACTACCAGCACCTTGGATGTATGTCTTTTTGTCCCACAAAAAGCCACTTTAATCTATTTGCCTCTTTTCTGAAAACTGGAATTCTTTGTTGCTAACAAAACCACCACCTTAGCACCTCACTCGCCAACAAATTAAGTGCTATCAGCTAAACACGCTCCACCGTCTGCTCTGAGTTATACACCAGTCATGGTAGGTTTTAATTTGATTAGTGATTGGGCTAAAAGCAGCTAAATAAAAATTATAATGCCCAAGAGCCACTTAGACTTGTTCAGACACTTTAAATACCAAATCCCTTCAGCAATATAACATTATCTTTATAGACAAAACTGAGTTTAAAAGTACAAATCTAATTGATCTCAAGTGCATTGGAATTACTATATTTAGGCATTGGATTATGTACTACAGAAAGCCTCATGCTATGTAAGCAACAAAACTAATTGTGGAAAGACAAAGGTATGTGTCTAACGTGCTTATGGACTTTTAAAAATTCATATTTTCATTGAAGCTGGCAAAGTTACAGCTGCTCACACCAGCAGTGAATTTGGCACGGTGCCCTATATGTTGAGCGAACATAAGCCGGCTATTTCTGGTCTCCTTTAGAGGACCTGGACTTCAAGCCCTGCCTCAAAATTACTGTTTAAGGCTCTGACTGTTGCAGGAAGAAAAAAGTAAATTAAGAAACAGTAAATTGATTCTCAATAGCTAAGCAAGACTTTCTTGTCTTCAGTCTCAACGAGGGCCTCAGTTCATGCAGGCATTTATGGCAGATGCTCAGACACCACAGAAGGATGCCATTACACTTTTAAAGCAGCTTTTCAAATGTAATACACTGTTTCAGAATAAACAAGTTACCTAGACAAGAGGAAGGAGCCATCCATCCCCACAGCCATTTCTCAAATTAATATAAATCAGCATGTGCTAAAAAAAGACACAAGAAGGGAAAGATTCACTAGTCCAGTTGAACTTGTATCTGGCTGGATAGGGAAGTCATTTCAAAGTCTTCAGATGCATGGATTCTGCCTGCTTTGAACTCTGCTGCTGCATGCAACTTAGTTGCCCGCCTGCATCCCTGGGAAGGAAAAGCAACAGAATCCATTTTTTCCTGAATACATCCCCATGTCTACCTCTCAGAACAAAGCAGCTGTCAAGAAACACTTGCAGACAAGAAGATTCAAGATATGGCTCTAAAACTCACTAGCTCACCCTGTGTTGCACTTTCTCTTTAGCATGGGATTTTCCAGAGACAGAGACAAGAAAGAAAACTCTCCTCTTGCTCCACCTTTATAAAAGTAGATATATTCACTAGTTAAAACAGGTTGACTTTACCCTCGGAGGCTTTCAGAAAAATAATGCATTAAGAGGAAAAAAAAGCCAACATTGCAAAAAACAAATAGGTTTTAAAAATAAAAAAGGTAAGAGTGCTCTTCAGTTAATTCAAGAAGATCCCCAGAGGGAATCCACCTATTTAAGCACCTAAACCATGGTTATATCCCAGTATTAATACAAGGGGCTGGGCTGGGTCTTCGAGGTTTCATTTCAAGACGTTTCCTAACAGGCTTGGGAGAGCAGGAGTGAAAGCTATTTGGATCAGAAATTCCACAGAAAAGTAAAAATCTTTCTAGGTTGAAGGGTGTTGTTATTTTTAAATTTTTTTGTTAATGAGAAATTAAAAACACACACACACACACTGAGAAACAAAGTTAAGTTAAATTTAACCTAGCTTTGCACATTTTAACAATTCACTCTGCTGTCTGTAGAACACAGCAATATAAATACTGCTATCTCTGTTAAAATGAATTATTGACAATTTTAATACATGTTGCACAGTACATATTAATATAGAAAAATACATGTTATCAGCAGTGCAATGTTGACCATGTACTAATCCATTCCACCTGCTCAAATATTAGTGCAAATAATTATATATTTGTAATGCATCATTGCTGTCTAGTTTGAATCTCTGCCTCCGGAATAAATGTCTCTTCTCTGAAGTTGTTTGCTATTATGAGTAAAATGTTATATATTCATACTCAAATTGACTTTGGGTGGATAAGTAAAATGAGCAACCTTCAAAAATCCACTTGTCTAAGACTTAGCAAGTCATTTTAATGAATTGTTTACAGTAAAATCTTATAAAAATGTTTCAAACACAAGCTCGTATTAGCTGGCTTCTCTACAACACTCAAATACCACGCATCAAAACAATGTAGAGTTCAAAATGACCGTCTTCAACTGGCAGCATCAGCTGAGGCGAACCTTAACCATGTCTTTCAGCAGGAGCTATTTACCTTCACACCGTGCAGTTTATCTACCTCTAAATCGATTCTGGGGACACCTTCTCTCCACAGTCTCACCTTTCTTTACAAACAGAGAGGTGGCCTTGGTGAGGTTGAACGCCTGGTAGAACAGCAGCTCCTGTCCCCAACAAACTGATGATCAGAATGGGAAAAGTAGACACACAACGAAGACACCTCAAGGGCTCGTTTGTGCCAGGATATCCCCTTGGCTAGAAGTGACGTTGGGATAGGGCTGAGGAGGACAAGGGCAGCCCTAAGAACAGATGAGGTGAGGTTAAGGTGAATAAATTGCAAGGGAAGACTGGTGCAAACAGCCAGTCGACAAAGAGGTGGGGAGCAGAAAGAGCCCAAAAATCTTACAGAGCCCCATTGTGCACACAAAGGGGAGCAATTAAAAGGACCGACATTCCTTAGTCTGTCCTCTCCTCCATCCTTGCTAAATCCACGTCTGAGAACAACAAAACACAGCATGAGGAAGCCTTCAGCAACAGCCACTGCTGCCATGATGCCTGTCTCCCAAACCAGCATTTCTTCACGCTCTGGCTACAGTAGCCTTATAGACAGTTTTGGGTTGCAGTGAAAGAAGAGAGAGAAGCTTTAACTCTTCAAGATGAAAAATCTGAAAGTATAAACTTTCAAATAATATTGTAAATTAAAAGATCAACTGAACAAGGTCTCCTAGAAGCCATATCGCAAAGTTAAAGGTTTCTCTCTCGTTGGTAGTGTGGTAACAGAGGGGAAAGGGATAGCCCAATTCTGAGATCTAGAAAGGAAAACAGGGCATAGGGATGTAAAGCTAATAGAACGAAAGTAGAAACCAAGGCTTCCACATACACTTAGGGCTGTATTGACACAGAGTAAGCAGTGCCCCATACAAGAGAAAAGACGACAGGCAAACACAGCTGCTTCCCCACTCTAAGATAAGCAGAAGACATGGTATAGAAATCTCTTACCACCAGAAGAAATGAGGACAGAGGACAAAAAGACAAGCAAACCAGGGAACATGACTGGGCAGGAGATCTGGCTCCCTCCCCTCCTTAAAACACATATAGAAACACTGGGAAAGAAATGACAAACGTGCCAGCCTTGATGTCCAGAACGTACTCCAATGTAGACAGCAAAACACAAATCTATCTCCGCTTACATCTAGCACAGAAGTGGTGGTGGATAATGCCTTGAAACCAATATTCAGCAGAACATGAAGACAGGAAAGGTGCTCCTACCTTTCAGTTGTCCTCTAGAAGAGTAGCTTTTGGTACTGATGGCTGGCTTATCCTGCCTACTGCTCCTGGGACAAGAAGCGCAAAGGAGAAGAGCTGCTACCTGCATCTAAAATTAGACAAGCAATTTTTTAGATATCTGCTTCCTTCATATAAGAAAAAAAAACATCATCTCAGCCTTGTTTCCCTATTCATGACCAGTTCAACTCAATCGCTAATCTGATAGGTATTATTAAAATAGGTATTGCCATTGAAACTTAACCCATCCTTCCATTTTAGAATTTGTCATGACATCTAAAACAGAGTACATTAGGTTTACTGTCATGAACCTATTGGATTGAGAAACCTGGAACTATGGGCTTCTGAAGAACAGGTCAATGCATACCCAACCCGTGAAGGAACCCAACGGGCTTCACCCTCTCCAGGGCACTTCGTAAGATGCAGCATTTTTACCATATATTTGCAACATTTCCTACAGAAATGGAGACAACACTCAATCATAAGACCCCAGCACCAGCTACATGGCAGAGGATTACTCCTTAGGCAACTAAAATTGAGTTATCTGTGGCAGTTAAACACTGAAGCAACCAGAGATTTAAAATGACTTTGTGAAAACTAAGAGTGGAAAAAAAATCCCAACCAAAACCCAACCCAAGATCTCTTATTGATGGTGAGATAGGCTGACCTGCCACCTGTCAATACCATGCCATTCTCAAGTCAAGCAGTCACTTACCATTACCCAGATCCTCGTAGCCTTCAAAGACAAAAAATAAGCCGAGGTCTGGCAAATTCTCCTTCCCTCCATATTGCTGATGCACTTCTGCACCTCACAGTGGAAATAAGCAGACCTCATGTTCCAGCATCACTTGGTATCCTCCACAGCAGAGGTACACTCATGCATGCATCACCTCTTCTGTTGAATCCAGTGGTGTCGAGATGAAGAAACAGCTCCACGGCAAAGTATTTTAGTGAGTCCCCCTCCTCTAGAGACTCACTTCATTTCAGAGTGGGACATAGCTGTAAAGAGATTTTAATTCCAATCCTGCTTATTCTCCTAGGTGGATGTCTATGTCAGGTTTCTAATTACTCACATTTTAACCTCCTCCTTCCACGTGCTACACTACTTCATTTAAACCTGATTGTTCTCCATATCCTTTTAGTTCATGTCTTCTTCACTTCTTACCCTCTGTTTCTGAAGACCTAGATCTTATTTTTCCAAACACTTCCATTTCTCAAGTTCTCATATTTTTATTTGTGTCGAAAAGCAGTCTTGCAGAACACCAACTCCTTCCTGCCCTCTGTGCATACGCAAACAGAATACAATACCAAATCATGTTAATAAATTATAGGACTTGTAAAAACACAGCTGATTTTCCAGCCTACAACAGCTTACTGCAAAGCCATTTTCACTAACTGTAGACAACATAATTACACACACATATACACGCCTCCTCTCAGGCATTCATTTGGCTGCCAGCCTGTTAAACGCCTATGTTCTAAGAGAGAACATTAGAAAGGCAATACTTTAACTCATTACATGAACATTAAAAGGCATATTTGTATTTTGGATAGTACTTTATTGTATTCAGAAGCCACTGGAAATATTTTCCCAAATTACATGCTATAAGAGCTCTAAACTTAAAAATGTGTGAAAATTATAGTTCCCCGCCCCATCCCAATCCAATGTGTATTGTAAAGTAAACTTGCCGACAATATAGTCTTCTCTGGAAATAGAAACTCTTTCAGGGGAGGTTTTTTAAAGGAAGGGGAAAGGGAAAGCTCACACCAGTGATAAATTTGGTCAGTAAAATTACTTTTATTCTTTTTTTTTTTTTGTTAAATAGAAGGGTTTATACAATTGAGTATAAAGATTTTTGAAGAACATGGAAATGAAATGAAAAAAGTGTCTGGAGGGAATTCTTTTTATTAAGAGTTTACAGATCTAAGTTTAAGTATTCACCTACTTTTTGCTGCCTCCTGTTAACAGGCATAATGAAAATATTGCACTGAGCATATGCATGGAAAACACAGCTAATAACGCAAGAAATATGGTAAATACACTTCATACAACCTTAAAATAACTCAATCATACAACAAATCCTGAAGCACTTCTGCGATCTGCAATCTTAAGATGATGTTCACTGTTCTGAAGTGTTTACAAATTGACACTTTTTTTTGTAGAAAGATTTTGTATTGGTTAATAAAACCACAGCCTTCAAATTGTTGGCTTTCAGTTACAGAGGTAACAGAGAGGTATCATCTGAATTCACATCAGAGCTTTTGAAAAAAAATGGCAACAGTACAAGCACGTGCCTCCTCCAGTGTCCAAAATCTTTGTGGCTTTGCCATGGCCAAGGAATAGAGCTCCAGAGCTCAAAGCAGCAGCCAGTCTGCCCGAATACTTTGAGACAGTCTGGCACCCTTTCTCTTGTTTACCCATACAATGCTCCGCTAAATAGAAAATGAAGCAGTTGAACCTCAACTAACCAAGAGAAGTTCCACACAAGTCTGTGAATATTGACTACTCCTGGGAAGTCAGGAACAAAAGAGGAAAATAATTTTATTTGACCAAGCCACAAAGCAGATTTCTAGAATGCTGCTCTGAAGATGGGAGAGAAAGAAGTTTCCGCAACATATGCTAAGAAATAAAGTGTTAGAGATGATTTGTCCAAGGATGATGGAAGCCAGATTGAAGACACAAACCACAGCAGTTGCAACCTGTTTTCCACAAGAGCTCACTCTGAATAAAGGTCTATTTACAACAATTTTCAACTGCTTGTGGAAAAGCTACTTCAGATGTTTCAAACATCACTGTTGCTTCGGTTGACTATATGCACACTATGGGTCCATCTCAGAAACGGACACAAAAGTGGCCTGTCTCCAATATTAAAATTATGATCAGTGGAACAGAAGCTTTTGCACACTTCAACATTTTCTATTACTCAGGCACTGAGGCTCAATTATCTTCAGCACAGGAATTTTCAACTCTAGGTTTTTGCTAGAGCCATGGTCCATTCCTCCCACATATGAACAACTGGGCTACATTTTTTTCCTTTCATTTTGTTATAATCTGAATTTATTTACATACAAAACAATAAACAGGAGAAAGTTCTCTTACATTAACCCAACAATGGGCACCTTTCACCTTGTATAAAGAATGTCTTAGACAAGGCAGCTGCATTTACTTTAGAAGCATACATAAAATTCAGTGTGCCGGTATCAAACAGAGACAAAATTCTCAGATCATACAAGGGCAAATACATTCCAGTGGGCCCTCAACTATTAGGTGCAAAAAAATCCAAAGCCAAGGAACCAAAAAAACCCCCCAAACTTGTCACCACTTTAGTTCTGTTTAGAATACTACACAATGAATAAATTACATCTTTCTGGGATAGTGTTGCTTATGCTCCTACATCTCAAAGAAATTCCAAGCTAATTAATTAGAGCAAGAAATTACATTAGGCAGGATAACGTTTTAAATGAAAGAAATGACTTAGAAACACCAATCAAAGATAATTTGATTATGATTAGCTGTGCTGAAGTCTAAGTCATTAAAACTGATGAAGAATGTTTTTACACTGGTCTATTCTATGTAATCCATTACCTACGCTATGCTCTGTAGTTCAAGTCTAACAAATGGTATCTGATAATTCAATATTGAAGACTAAAAGACTTTCAATGCACCACTTCTTTCCTACACCAACATGTTTCCAATAAAAAAAAAAAATATCAGTAGCAAGTAGATTTGCAAAATTCTTCACCGGGAGAACTTTAGCTTACGTGAAATACCATTCAGATTTTTACCTGCTTGCCTTCTACATAGTCATGTTTAAATATGGCTGCTGCTTTATTCTGAACAGTCATTATACCACAAAAGTTACAACCACGGTTTGGTAAGAAATCATTCCCTGTGCTTTCTAGCAACTGAGGCCTGCCCAAAGGTACAACATTTCTTTCCATGCTCTCAGCTGAAGTGACGAGCAAGACGAGCAGACCTATAATCAACACGCAGCTGAACAAAGGAGTGAAGGATGTTCTTGTCCAGATTAGCAAGTTGTTCTCCAGAGCAAACTTGCTTTAAATTATCCGGGGCTACAACCAGAAGATTGCAAAGTGCATGCAAGGTATCAAAGAGCTGCAAGACCAGCGCAATCTGTGGTTAAGAGAAAAACAGAGAAAGACAGATATTAAGGAGTTAGAGTTACTCTTATAACACAATGCCCACCCAGATTTTCAAAATACTTCCTCCCCACAGAGGATTTACATCCATCATTCTCTCCTCATGTGTGCATAAATACATATAGATACATGCCCATATACACCTGTAGGGAGATACGCGCACACGCAAAGTTACACATAGAACACATAATAATGCAACTCAATACTTCTTCAATAAACAAAGATAGCCTACAAGCAATAAAATGGTCTCAGGAAACTGCTCTTTAGGACATTATAAAGAACTTCTGGTATAGTAACAGAACATACAACATCAGTATATAAAATGCTGCTGTTCAAACAGAAGCAAGCTATTTTTATGAATAAAAAACATCTGATTAAAAATAGAGTCCTGCTACTAATTTTGATATGGCTGTACATCACCAACCCGTACATGCTTACCTTGAAGTCTTTGGCACACTTCCTATATTCAGCCACGTCACAAATAGCTAACATGCCTCCCATGCAGCTGTAGGAATATTGCTGTAGGTGTTCATAGATAAGTCGATGAAAACGAACTCCAAGCTCCATCAAAACTGTGTCCACATTCTTACCATCCATAGAATTTCTAATCTTTTCCACCTGCTTTCTAACATAGCCACAGACCTTAACACAAGCCTAAATAATAAAAAGGAAAAAAAAGAATTAGGCAACTTACTTTCTAGTAATGCTTTGTCATACTTCTGCCATCCTAAGGGGAAAAAGCACCCAGCAACTAGAGAGTACCCGATAATTGATTTTCGGAAACTGATAGCTTAAAGCTAATTATCAGCAAAAAACCTTGTTCTGAATCTGGGCCTCTGCGACCAGGAAAGAATGTGACAGTTCGTCCAGCACCTGCTGACTTGTGTCTGACACTAGGTACAAAACTGCTCGTGTTCATTTTCAGCTTGAGAAAATAGTCCACAACAGACTTTGGAGGTGCTTAGTGCAAAATGGAATAGCTAAGTAAATTAATCAAATGCACATGTTGTCTAACGCGTGTTCGATAAGAAACATCTTGTACCTGGTAACATTTATGAGCATCTGAAGCTATATGGATGAGCTGGGACTTAGTTTACTTACATTAGTATATTGAATCAAAACATTGTTTTCATCTTCTGGTTTAAAATCTGTCTTCTTTTGCTCTGCAGCCAAGATGTGCTTCATCTGTCCAATCATACAATTCAGTGTCCTTTAAAGTTACAAATACAGATTGGGTTTTGAAGGGAACATTTTAATTTCTTTGATTTTTATATTTACATAAACTAATATGATTTTATACAAAAGTAAGCAGCATAAAGCAACGAGGAAAACAACCCACTACCGAACATTTGAGTAATCTGCAGAAGATATAGTAAAAGCAAACATTTATTACAATAAGCAAGCAGTGCAAGCACGTGTTAAAGGAAACACTTCATTTAACAGACATGCACACACACATACGCACTCTTCTGAAGTTGCAATCCAATTCTCTAGAGAAAATATGCTTGATTTTATATAAACAGTTAGAAAAAGAAAAATCAGCCCAAAAAAACCCAACAGCTCTAAAAACTCCTTCCTCCAAGTTCGGTGTCCTGGAGCACAGCACACAGCATGCTGGCCAGCTGGTTTTAAAGGGGACACATTAATTGTAAGGCAATCCATTCAAATCCAGCTCTTCAGAGAAACTGGACAGCATTCTTCAATGCAGAGGGAATTAGAAAACTGAAGGAAGCATTCCGAAGAGTGTAGAAGAATTCGATCACATCACATGTTACTCAGAAGTAAGCATAAGAAACACTGGGAAAAGGAAGGGGGGCGGGGGGTGAGGGGAGAGGAGAGAACAAAAAGGAAAAACCTCTTCCTTTGCCAGAGCTTGGTATTTCTCAGAAATCTAAATCGAGTTTTACAGTGTCATTTATCCTTCATAGGATTTACCTTCACAGAACATTACTTAAGGTCAAGGTCCTGGTTTACTTACTCACAAGTCCAAAAAAAAAAAAAAAAAAGTCAAACAGCAAAGCAGCTGAGAGGCTGCATACCTTTCTCAGTGCCTACCTTTGATAGAACCTCCGTCTCTCCTCCCACCCCTCCTTTTTCTTCACTCCCCTCACCCCTCCAACCTCCCCAAAGAAAATACAGTCAAGGCCATTACAGCCTTGAAGGATTCAATTTGGGGTGAAGGAGAAAAGAATATATGTATCCAAAGAGGGAATAAACTTCTTTTCTATGCATAGAGCTCAGGCTTGCATTTCAGGTGTACTTCATTCAACAATCCACATACCAACAGAAATATAAAGAAATTATATCTTGCATTCCCTTCAATTTCCATTTTCCACAGATACTCCCACAAGGCTGTTTAGACAGAATAAACACTGAAAGAAAACCAGTTGAACTGATTTTGTTTGGCTAATAAATCACTTTTACAGAGTTAGACATTGCTATGAATGCCATTCAAGAAGCTGCTATTGGACTTTTTCAAATTGGATAATGTTAAAACCATCAACGTTTAGGAATTTCCTTTTATATTTTAAAGGAATGATCTAGTTTAAGCAAGACAATCAATTCTCAATAGCATCAGTGGCACCACAAAGCAGCATGTAAGCAAGTACACAAACACATTTGATATGTAACATTCATCTCAAAACTAATCTCTCTCTTCTATGTGCCAAAGCTCAAATGTTTTTGAAGTCTCCATGCACAAACCTTTGAACGTACCGCTTTCCAACAGAGACTTGTTCTCCTAAGTCTATCACTTTAAGAGATTAATTACTTTACACAAACAGTTACAAACTATTCTAATGCTGATGACTGACACATATCTGTCTAGATCTAAGCTTAAAGACTCACTGGTTCAAGTATTTCAAACTTTGTGTTTAAACCTCTAAAGGTCCCTTCCAGCAAGAGCAGCTAAAATCTCACTTGCCACTTACAGATCCTCTATCTCCACCTTTCTTTTTGCACCTGCAGAAAACGCAGGTGCAAATAACATATCAAATTTCTTCCTCATGTCTCTGCAGAAAGTACCCAGTAGGACACAAATGCCTGTTTTTCCTATACAGTGACTGTTCTCATCTCTCTCCAGTATGGTGCGATCCTTACCAAAACCTGAATAAAAGTTTCCAGAGTAGCTCACCCACAGGATGGCTTATTTCCATTACTGCAGAGAGAGACCAGACATAGAAAGCTTAGGTAACATGTTCTAGGTTGACTTATGCCACCTTGAAATATGGGAACACTCCATGCTTTCCAGACCAAAGTAGGGCATCGCACAACAGCTCCATTTCCTAATATTAATCTTGTTAGTTATTTTCCTCTGCTACAAAACAGTATGACTTTAATCTTTTTCTTTTTTTCCACTTCTCCAAATAAAAATGAGGGGATAGGTATAAAAATTGTAAATTAAATGAGTCAGTCACAACCTCAAAGCAAGTCAATGTCAGAATCAAAATTATTCCAGGCCTCCAGACTTCTATGACTAGGTCTAATCCATAGCACTGCACAGATTCAAGCAAATCATCTAACCTATTTTTGTCAAACTTTGCTCCTAGTGGAAATCCTGCAAGTCTTTAACCTATTTCAATCATCATTCCTCCTTCACTTAAAGTAGCAAAAAGTAGTTTGAGACAGTAAGGTAAAACTGAATTATTGCACTTCTTCAACATCAGCAAAATCCTTTAGCATCCTTCCAGAAGTATTTGTGGGCCAGAAATCTACCATGGACAATATGACCCTCTAAACAAACTAAATCTAAGTTTCCTATCCACAACAGTCCATACTTACGGATTTAAAAATAAATAAAAAAATCGACTTTGTGTTCAGAAGTAATTAATCCTTAAAAGGAAAGCTAACATACATCACAAAGGAGTTTTAGAAGAATTAATGATGAACAGAAAGTTTAAATCTCTACTTGCCTATCAATGCCCATATCCAGCTTCACTTCCATTTGTTCTATGATATCCTTTTTCTTCTGGAGACATTCAGATAATTTAGGAGAGGAACTGCAACAGTAGAAAGGGTTGGGGGCGTGACAGAGTTAAAATATTGAAACAAATTTGTCTGATGGGTCTGCTACTTGCAACAGGACTGTGTTAAGATTTCCCATCCCATCAGAAAGGACCAGTTTAGATGGAGTTAGCTAGCTTCAGGGCAACAAATCAACAGCCTGAAGAGCCATCTGACCCTGCGCAGGATTTCCTGAGGGCTGATCCATGCTGCAATACGCTTTAGGCAGCATTGTGTCACCTGAGCAGTGTGCCTGTCAGCTGCTGCCAGCCCCTGGCAGGTGAGCAGCATACCTAGATTTTCTTGCACACTAATTCAGCACCCATCAGTGCGCTCCACCTTGAGTGTATCCAAACTGCAGCTCCCAACAACACGCATCTTTTGTGTAGTTCAGCATGGGCAGCTGCTCCCTCTGCAGAGCCTGTGAGGTTCCCCCAGGCGTCACAGCAGCCCTGATACTGACCCAGGTGCAGCCACAAACCCCCTCTAGCCCTGGCCTGTAATAGAGCAGCGAGGTCGTTGAGGAACAACTTGTCTTTCCTTCGTATTAACACTCTTGGAGCTCCCTCTCTCCCACCGGTTCTCCAAGGTACCAACTTGTTTAACTTCCCTTCCTCCTCCTCTCATTACAGCATTTTATCTTCCCACAACATCAAGCTGAACCACTCCAACAATAAACTACTCTTAACAGGGATGAAGAATGAAAAAAACCCGCTTTCTTCACCAAAAATGACCATTCACAAAGGCACTGTTAATCAAAATATGGTACCTGATCAATGGCATCAGATGATCATTGAACTGCTTGTCAAATAAATGGAAAATAGTATTGGCCTGGTGAACAACATCCAAGAAATAAAGATTTGCATTCTTTGAATCAGAAGAGGGAATGCCTAAAGCAAAGAAGGTTTCATTAGGATTGTAATGATATGCAGTTCTTATAATTGCATGATGATTTTTGAAATATGCAGAATTTTTTCATGAATGCTTAAATCACAGGCTTAAGAGTGTCAAAAATTTACCATGGTGCCATACATAGAATACTTCTCTATACTGGGTAATAACCACAAGCATAGAAATATCTTGCTTGTAAAATTTCTAAAAGCAAAATCGAATGGCCAATTTAAATATTTCTTCAGAACACGAGCTTTATGCTTTCATGTAGGAAAGACAGGTTCTCACCGTCAAGATTTTAACTTCTTTAATACAAGCAGTTTTGTTCCTCACTGTCACTTTTAAAAATGCACAGGTATACAAACAAGCATGGAATTCTTATAAAACATAAGACATTAAGTCTTAATATAGAACTATTCTATTGTTATGGCACAGAGAACAATTAAAAGAGGTAGGAAGTGCTGATGTCCCAATTTCTGTAATACAATGAAGACAGTAGCATGTTTCCAACTGTGCATCAATTCCCCAAATGGAACTTACACTATAGAAAACATTAAATGCTGACTCCCAAATACACAAACTGAATTTAATTTAACCAATACATCCTGGACAGGGCCAATCAATAAGGCACAGCAAGGACCTGCAAAGATCATCTGCACAAAAAGGCCAATGAGATGAAATGCTCAGAAAATATTAAACTCACCAGCAAGGCCTGTTTCTAATGCATAATCGATGTGTTCAGTACATAAGAACTCTACAAGCATAGAAAAAATTCTGAAAGCGTTCTTCGGTAAGTCAGATGGATCAGAGAGCTTTAAAGAAAAAAAAAAATTTATCCTAAAGGTCACTTCTAAATATATTTGAAAGTTTATCCAATATTGTGTAGGGGATAAGCTTAAAATGTAACAAGTATTCCAGAGTAATTGGAATTTTATTATAAATTAAAAGTGTCCATACAGAGAACTATTCAGGAACAGCCTTTAGCATCAATAAACCCTTTGGCATTAACGAGTAAACCAAAGCTAGCACACCACAGGATGCTAGAAAAAGCAAAAGTATCAACAGTTTACTATAATTATTATAATAACAACATTAATAATAGATATTAATTAATAGTCCTCAAAACACAATTGTCCAGATGTAATCTCAGGAATTACCTAAACTGCATACTGCTGGAAGCTGGGAAAATGTACATAGAAAAGCTGACTTTATCCATGCCCTGCCTTTTTTCTCTTTTACTAAGCTTCTGCCACTGGCCAGAGTCAGAGAGAGGACACTGGGTTTGCTGGACCTTCAGTTTCAGCCAGTGTGGCTGTTCTTTTAGCACTGCCACAGTACTGCAGAAAAAAAAAAATAATACAGGCTGAACTTCAGCTACATTTATGACAGTTCAGCTGGAGTCAACGGAGCATGAAAATTTTTATTAAGTGAAGTAATGCGCACACATACACAGAGCATCTGTACCTTCATGAGCTGTAAGCAACATGGGATTTTGGACAGCAACCTGTCAGTAAATCCCTTTTCTAAAGAAAAACGCAACAGGGCTTCTGCACATAAGAAATATGGCTTTGGTTTTTAAGGAATTATATGAAGACTTTATGAAGCTAGGAGTAAGAAAAATTACGATTGCAATCAAGTTAATTTATGTAACAACACTCCCAAAGATTTCTGCTGTATTCCCCCCTCCAAAAAAAACCAAAATAAACCCCAATAACAAAATATTACAGAGATTTCCAAACACCAAAATGTTGCAATATACAGTTACATTCAGAATTACAACTTTATTTTTCCTAAAGCTGTCACAGTTGGGACACACAGCGTACCTGCACGCATCTGTCATACGATATAAATATTACAATTAGCTAGCCAGGGACATATTTAACTTCTCTTTTGCATAGTGAGTTGCCCTGACCACAAACAAAACCCTAGCAGCAAGTTACGCACCTCTAATTCTAATATACTGAGAACCATTTAGTGCTGGTTTCTACCCCAAT
Source organism: Rissa tridactyla (assembly GCF_028500815.1). NCBI lineage: Eukaryota > Metazoa > Chordata > Aves > Charadriiformes > Laridae > Rissa > Rissa tridactyla. The sequence goes on from NC_071469.1 coordinate 53,462,186, forward strand.
ACATACAATTGTTTTCAGATCAAGTATGAAAAATTCTGACCCCGACAGGAAAGAAAAAATAAAAAAAATTGTGAACAATTGGAAAAAAGTTAGTTTATATCATGAATTTAACAACCATTTCTAGCAACTACCATATTGAGAAAAATAATGATCTGCCTGCTTGCCTTGCAGTCACTGACTTTCACCACCAGGAAGATGGTCATCCCAGTGTGTACAGGTAACTGCGCTGTAGCTGTATTTTGTTATATCTTTGGCCCCTCTAAGTATATAAAATATTAAAACTTCTAAATACCTAAAATGTTAAGTTTTTCTGCACTAAGCTAATTTAGAATGTTAGAGGTGTTAAAGTTTGTTAGAAATCAGTGTAGTTAGCTAATAAAAAATCCCTACCATTTAAGTTTGCAATTGAATTTTCATTTACACTGAAGTATCAGACAAACAATAATTGACAGGCAGTAAAATCAGAGATTTAATCAGAAGGAAAAAACTTCTTTTTGTTAGACTAAAACATTTAAAGAGTAGTAGAGGGCTACCAAGGTAAAGCATGTTAAAAATTATTCCTCTCAGCATTTTACTGGTGATATTCTCTAATGCTAGAAGAAATGGCACTTGACACAGGAAAACAACTGTCAAACTATTCTCTATATTTTTAAAGCAGAAAAAATACACTAAAGGTTTCTCAAGTCTTGGGCCTAATTTAGTAAGAAAAGCAGTGTAGACAATAGGTTTAACCCTGCCTACATCTTCCAAAAGCAGACAGTATTAAAACCCAGAAAATAAATTAGATCCACATTTCAAAAGCAAACCCTTAGCCTCCATCATGACCCTGATTCAGTGAAAAATACAAAAGAGAATTGATTTGCTTAATAATGTCCTTCCTTTCCTCCCTTCACACTTCAACTGAAAATTGAACCTCAAGATTTAATTTCACGCACAAAATTATATCATTAATGGAAATCACAGGAAGCAAACTTACCCTGTGACATCTTTCAAAAGCTTGTTTAGTTTCTTGCAAAAGGTTAACCACCACTTCTTGTGACAGAAAAGTTTCTCCATGTGTGTCAATACTTGGCCCCAGTGGTAAGTTTGTACGCTGCCTTATTCTCTCTTTGAGGTCTTGAATACTAGAACAAACATACACCAAAAGAAGATGTCACTAGATGGAAATTTTGATGCTCAAATTCAACAATGATTTAGGATATTGTAGTTGTTAACTTAAAAAACAGAACCCAAGACACAGTTTAGGATGTGCAAGCATTAAGACAGTCTTGCAAGCTTAAAAAGTTGCCAGTAAATGCAAAACTACCACCTCTGATCCCATGGGCAGCTGTGTTCTACCATGGCACATTCACACCATGGGACCAGCTATTCCCGATTGTGGAATAAGAGTAATTCCAATTCAATCTTATGGCACTTATGCTCTGTGGACGAAGCGTAGCCTCCATACATTCTGTCACACTGTACTTTCAAAACACTAATAAGAGCTTTCTATCTCATCCACACCTACAAATCCTCTCATCCTCATCCACTATCTCAGCAGTCCTGATTTAGTCAAGCATGCTCCAACACATTTCCATGCATAAAACAACCCATAAAGTCAGACACAACATTCAATTTAATTTTCCCCAAGAAAATTAAATTTTCATCTTTGTTTTTTAATTCATTTAATTACTTTGCTGATGCTGTTCTCTCCAAATCACTTTCCATTCCTGACACACTGAACCAAGTAGCTCTTTGAAAGGTGCAGTAGTCTTATCACCTCTGCTTCACACAAGTTTTAATTCTTCCTTTCCCACTTCTCACTACTCCTCTATTAGAGATTCTCTACCCTGAGGATAATGAAGTCTTTTTTTACCTTTCTCTAAGTCCATTGCATCTTCTGGGCTCACTAAGAGCTTTCTCACTGACATTGCTATGGTCTTTTCCCCTTCCTAGGTCTTGGGAGGGGACCACAAGACCTAGGCAGGTGAAAAAAAATGTATGCTTTTAGATACACACATATACATGCTTTAGGTACCTTAATTTTGCTTCAGTCCTTTTGTGGATCTGGATCCTAAGTTGAAACATAGGTTTAACTGGTATTTTTCATTTCCCATGAACGTATAAATACCATGCATCACCTTTCACATGTACTGAGAGCAATACACTTTTTAGCAGAAGTTAACATCAAGTGATAGCAAATTATAAAAAGCTGTAGGTCATTTGAGAAGCCTGCTCTTTTGCAGTTCATCACTGCATATCTGACATGGCAAATACTGTTTCTCCCCTTACCGCCTCCCTTCCGTTTAAAAGTACGAAACTTCACAGAAGAAACTTACCCTCCAGTGCCAATGGACCTCTTCTGGTGGTTTTTGGAATCATAATAGCGTTGCAGAATCATAGCACTCCTACTTTTCAAATAACCAATTTCCACCTCAATGTAATTCTCCAAGTAGGAAATGAAAATGGATTTGATAAGCTTAGACAAGAAAGTCTGCTTATCAGTACCCAAGTTAAATTCCATCAATTTGCTTGACAGATTAGTAGTTCTTTATGCAAAAGAAACAAAGAAGGGGAGAGGAGGAAAAGGTTGAATTCGTATGAATTACAGCATTACATGTTTGTAAAGTACATAGCACAACGGAATCCTGATTGCGATTAAGACTTCTAGCAGCTTTACATTTAAGTAAAGAATTCCGCATAATTCATGTTTAATTACATACAGTACAATTGCAATCAAATAAGTCGCCAGTGAGATGCAGAGGACAGGTTTTTGCACAGTTTTAAAATTACTCTCAAAGATCAGTATACTAAAATACTTCCCATTAAAAATAAAAATGGCAATTTTAATTTTTTCTTTATGAAAGCAATCATTATAAAGGTTAATGGCCATAAAAAGTTTTCAGTTTTTATCAGGAGTTTACGTTTTTGGCTTCTCTTCCTACATCTTGATAATACGTCAAACTATTACAAAAGAATATCTACAACAATAATTTCGCCATCGATATATAAATACCTTGTATAGAGGTCATAGAGATTCTTAAGATACTGTTCTGCATCTGATTTCCTGTGTTCTTCTAGCTGGTCCTTCACATAACTCTGTAAGATTTGGGTACATCTGTTAGAAGATGAACTAGCAACCACAGGTCATACTCAATACTTGCTAGATTATATGTAGTTTACTGTAAAGCGTATATCTTTCTTAAGGAAATTCATATAGTCTTTGTTTTTAAATCTCTAATTTACAGATCCCGCACTATCTACAGATAGTTAGATGCATCTTTTAGAAGAAAATATTTAATAATACAAAGCAGTAGTGTGTGAAGCAAAGACAAAAGACAGATTGCTTTGAAAATATGCTTGACCAACAAACACAAAAGCCCCTCTTTTTAAGAATCGAAAGCACCAGAAGCCTAGGGGCATTTCTAAAGTTGACAGTAAGCAAAGGAGATGCTTACATATTTGCTTATCATAATACATACACAAAGCAGATACAAGCTTAGAGCCTTCTTGTCATTGAGTATTTAGACAAAAAATATCATTTACCATAAAATACTAAGTCAAAACTGACACACAGATTTGGGGTTGAAGCACAAGCTCAATCTCTGCACTATAACGAGAATAATGTCTACAGGGAAATTGCTTTTTGCAACAAATAGTCATGTTGACGACTTTATACACTTAACTGCGTGTATTCACAGGATGGAAAATGTAGTATTTTCAACTATTACAGACTTTCATATAAATATTGCATTAGCTGTGAGACAGTATTCACAACATAAATTATTTTTATTTATTCAATGACAACCTCACACACGAAACCCAATTCCAAGAATGAACAGATTAAAGATACTTATTAAATGGGAAACCTCTTTTCCTGACATATTCTTGGTAGGGGGCATACAGAAGAAATCAAATAGGCATATGACATTTTGTGAATTAGCTAATGAACACACTGATGCCCACATAATTTTACATATTGAATTTGAGTATTTTCAGTTGCACTGTATTCAGAATAAAAGCAGCTTTATTTGATATAGGCTTGTTTGTCTGAATTGTTACAGAGCAATCAACTGTGATTCTACATTCTTATACAAGATTACAAATATTGTAAATTCTCATTAACTGTTGCTACTAGATACAGTATTTTTGGATGACAAGTCTCCTCAATGAACTTCAGCATGTTAAAATTTGAAATACCTGAAGTTTAACTTCAAAGATATTTTGAATGAGTTTGGCTAGCACAGTCTCTGGGTTGCTAAAGATTTCTCCAACTTGCTTATTCACTCTCTGGCAGAGAATGGCTGCATCTTCAAAGACATCATTCCTCAGGAATGCACCCTAGGGTTTTAGAAGCACATTTCAAAACATATTTACAACCACCTATGCAACTAAATAAATCAACACTCAAATTGATATGCATAAAACAAAATGCATTACCTCTTGACACTGTTTTATGTACACATCAACACAATGGGAATAGCCCTATGGAAGGAGCAAAACAACTCAATGTTAAGGCAGGTTCCCCCACGCTTTCAGTATAGAATGAAATCAAGTAAATAAAACCTCCGTGAAAAAGTTATTGCAAAAAGTATAGATTCATCAGAAGTATAGACTCTTTCAAACCCATTTTAGTCACAAACCTAACGTAACATCACTTATCACCACTGTACATGGATACACACCACAGGTTTCAACACTCTTTCTCAAGCATGAAAGTTAGTTCCCACACATACAAGAAAAGATTATCTTTGAATGGTCCCTACTGACACGGTCTCCAATCCTCCATTTTCTGCCTCTTACTCCCCTGCATTTGATTTTTGATGGAACATCTCAGTATTTTTAAAGTTATACATATTATATGATATGGTGGCTGTACTCATGCAATTATGTTCACTTCAAACACACACTTATTGTACTGTGGGTTGTTTTATTTATGTACTTAAATGAAAACCCTCAGTTTTTACCTTAAAGTGAAGCAAAACTGCTGCTACTTCTCTCATTCTGGAGATTTCGCCTCTCCGCTGTGCACTGGTAAACTCTTGAATTAGCTGGCACTCTAAATCATGGTACTTACCTGGAAAGGAAACAGGGATAACAACAAAAATCCATCAGGGTATGTAATGCCAGCACTGACAAAAACTGTAATACTGACAGTACTGCATACTTTTTTAATCATCTTAAACAATTCAAATATAGGAATGTGGATTGAACTGGATAGATAACTTACTTGCTATCTTTGATTTTACTTCAGAAAACCTGTTAACAACAAAAATACCATGATTAAATTCAAATCCACATCTCAAGAGAAATCACAGACATCCTAGATCATGAGTAACAGACACCCTACTTAAAAATGAAAACATGTAACACAAAGACGGCAGAAAAGTTACATGCTTTATATCCACAAAAACCTACAAGCATCTAATTCAAATCTAGCATTAAGTCAGCACAGCAAAATTATCCCATTATAAGTCTGCTAAGCAGTTTAGGATGTGTATGTAAAGATGATCCTACAACATAACATGAGCGTGCGAACACAAATTCGAGAATAGAGGAGAGAGAAATAAGCACACAATCCATCTCAAAAGCTACATGAATCATTAAGTAAAGCACCAAAAAAGTAGACAAGGGAAGCATCAGAAAATTATAGCTACATGAAGACTTTATTTTTTTTTTAAAAAAAAAGATGTTCAGATAGAATTTTACCTGTCAAAAGGCAGTTCCTGTGCTATCAAATGCAGTTTCTGAATAATGTCAGCTGCCTCTTTAATCTGGTAAGAGTAAAACATGACAGAAGTATTAAAAAAGGTCTGATCTGATTGTCAGCTATTCCTTTCCCCCCCCTCACTGTCAATTTTCATACATGTAGTTTCTATTTCTAAAGCTGGCTGAGTTGATATACCCGGGGAAGAGACCACCCCCTTAAAGCTCCTTTATGTACTTTTATGATGCTTAAGGTTTGGGGTTTTTTTAATAAAATTATATGGGTCAAAACATGATAAAAAGTCTTTTATTATCTGTGTAGGTGTTTAAGCTACCTGGACAAACAGCTCATCACTGCACTATGCCAACATTGCTATACAACTTGCAGACCAAAGATTCCTTAGGGCTGATTAGATCAGAACGTGGCTAGAGCAGTCTCGTGAAAATTTGCACCCTTTCCATCTGGGAATAAAATACATAGCTGTAACACAGAGCTGGCTGAACTGCAATGTTATACTTTACAAGGGATTAGGATAAAAGTCTTAACTGAATCACACCCAGCCAAAAGAAATCTCTGTTGAACTTGGAAGTGAAATGGCTAGCAACACTTTCAGATATGTCAGGAAAAGCACTGGGGAATTCTTTGCGATTGATGAAATTAGCTGCACAGCTGTATCCCAAAAAGCCATGGCAATGCTCGGTGTGGAGCGGGCAGGAAGGGGATTGAAGCAGAGCACAGTTGGAGTACCCCACATTCTCCCAAGGAAGGAGAAATGGAAGCTTTATTAGAAATTATAAACTCTGAAGTCAAAAGCAAAGACCAAGATGAAAGTCAGTTAATCATGCATCTACAAAACAGGAATAGTTGCACAAATACAAAAGCTAACAAAAAGTTTGCAAGTTTCTGCTCTGTCGTGGACAACAAGATCTTTTATCATTTATTCTTCCATTATCAGTCACCGTGGAAAGTGCACCTAGTTAGCGCTTAGTGACTGTTTCACTAGGCTAAAACTACAGAAAACACCAATTTGAAAATGTGGGGAAAGCAGCTAGTTGCCACTGAAGTCCAGTGGATTTAAGCACAGAGTGTTGACTGGCCCGAACCAGACACAGTTCTTGGATGGTTTTACAGGCTTTATTATGCTGTCTTGGTGACTGGAAGGCACCTCGATGGGGGTGATGAAAGCTCCAGCTACATTCAAGCAAAATCTTTGTAAGTCAACACAACGAAGAACATGCAGTTTATCTTGTTCTTCCTGTTAGTCATGTTGCAGGGAACTGGAGTGAGAGGAAAGGAAGTAACAAAATCCTATTCTCTCACCACTTAGTGCAGGTTGGGATTAAAACTTTTCCAGAATAGACCAAGACACACAGGTAAGAATACAGAGCAGAGGCATCACGCTATGTTGGTTTTTCAGCAAGAACAGGGGCTCTCAAAGTCTATCCATCCTGCTTATTAAGAGCAGCTTATGTTTTGAACTGTCAGATTACAATAGCCTCTTAAATCAAAAGCAGCTACGCTCCTCAAATAAATCCAATGAAACAGCAGTTACTTCTATTAGCTTACAGCAACCTTAATACCTAACGATCATGATCAATACTGATGTCATTAGAAGAGTCTATATACTAGCAGTTATTCACCGATGTTGCCAAAAAATAAAGAAAAAGAAAAAGAACAAAACACCCCACAGACTCAACATTTTCTTTGTCTTCTCTTCACAAAATAGCTGTTAACTAACCTAGATTTTATTGAATTCAAGGCCTTTTCGTACGTACAACAGAAGCTGTGACAAATCAGTTCTCCATAGTTTCAACTTAAAACTGGACATATTTCATTTTTAATGGAATCAGCGTTCTGTAAACTATTAAACCAAAATAAGTATATATTCTGTGAAATACAACTTAAAGGCTATAACATACCCAGAAAAAAAACCTGAAAAATCATGGACAAGGGAAAATTTTCACACAAAATATTCTCATGAACAAGTTAAAAGGCATAATGCAATAATGTTGAGTACAGAACATAAATGGAGGAAAGTATGTAAGAATAATAGTAAACACATTAAACACAAGACAATGGTAGTGCATGCTAAACAAGTGAGCTGCTAGATCATTTTGATAGTTTAACTTTTAATTAGAGTCATTTGCTCACTTCGAGACCTTCCTTCAGTAGAGGAGAGGGACTGGTTAGCTGACAGTGCAAGGGAAATTATAAGGATACCGGAGATGAATACACACAATACATGGGAGAAGACAGAAAGCAAAAACCTTCACAGAGACGGTAAATTACAAATTGTTCAGTATGGCTAGGAGAAAGTCATGTGGGAAGCACCAACTTGAGTGTAGGGAAAAAAAGGAATCCAACAAGTTTTAAGAACTGACACTACTAAGAAAAATATGAATTCCCTCGGAAATAACTGCCTTTCCTTTCACAGTATCCCCTGCCTTCAACATCTCAAAGAAAACCCTATATTTATGAGGGATCGCATAGTACAAAAAAATTATCCTCCAAAACATTATCTAAAATCCACATCAGTTCAAAGATCAGAAGACAAAGCATTTCGGTTTTACATTTAAGAATATTTGTTACTATCTCATACTTTAAACCTATTTTTAGTTCAAAGATGCCTTAAGATGTGATAGCGCATGTCTAGGCAGGTTCTTTTATAAATACTACTTCTACTTACTATTTAAACTAGGCGGCAAAAAGTTACAGAACAGTACTAACAGTACCAACCCACCTTGACTGAAATTAGTACAATAACTTGTATCCAGAAAATCTCGTTTGTGTTCCCACACACTTCCTCTGCAGACTGGCACAAAACTTCTACTTTACGACATTTGTCTTCCTCCAGATTTGCTGAATGTCTTATTATTCTTCAGGGTGTTTAAAGATTAATTTGTTTACCAATTTCCAGGTTTATCTTATCTATCTACCATTTTTTCAGACAGTCCAACAGAAAGTATTACAAAACTTTATAAGTACAGTGAAAGTTGATTTTTATATGAGACTCTTTAGCAGAAAACACATAATTCTCTCAAACTCATCCTTTGTTTTTTACCGTGTTGCCATTAAACATTTTAAAAATGTATGTTTTATTTCTACTTCAAGAAAAAAAAAAAAAAAAAAAGAAAAACTTATGCAGATCTGGAAAAAGCTGTCCATAGAAGAACTTTTGTTATGTTGAAACTGTTCTATTTTCTTTGGAAGTCAGAGAAGTTATGTGCTCCCTCTTTCACTAGGGCAAACTGTCAACTGGCAATTACCATATATCCACAGACCATGAGTCAAAAGTCACTATGCAACTGACTTCTTGGAAACACAACTATATGAAATGATTAGTTTTTCATTTCCCTGAGAGATATCTTCAGCTCAGTAGAGAGGGGATGACTATTAACCTATTCTCGAGTCCTTTATGAGTTGCATTTCAAGCACATATTTTTTGCTGAATGTGCAAACCAAGTTTTTGCTGTTTCCACATACTGTAATTTTTTCCTGACTACAATCATACCAACGCACAGAATTTAAGAGTGGGAAAATTCTTCAGGACATATCTTAAAAAAAACAACCAAACAAACAAACCAACACCCAAACCAACAACTTTACTTATCTTTCTAAGCTGCATTGGGAAATTTAATATGTGACTTCTTGCTTACAGCTGGACACCTTTCCTTCAGTTTATTTCTGTTAGCCACACCATTCAGATTACATTTGCTTCATGAACATACTCTTGAAGTGTAAGAAAAACAAAATGCTTTAACATTTCTTTGAAGTTTTCCTGCTCAGTTCCTCTAAATTCAGAGGGTGGAGACATAACCGCAGGACTACGCAAAGCCCAAAGGCATGCTGTGACAAAAAGGTATCCAAGGCCAGTGGACTGACCCAACAGAGTAAAGTTTCACAAAGAAGTTGTATTCAGAAACGTTCGGCATTACAGGGTGGATCTGAGGCAAGGGGTTCAAAGGAAAAAGGCAGATATTGTATGCACTCTAAAGTTGCCCTCCCAGCATTTCTCAAATCTCTGATAATTTCATAAAATGAAAAATGCCAACATTGCCACATTAAGCATCACTGAATACAAATGCTTTATCAGCAATCTGCAGCCCAGTGTTGTTAATTTACATTTCGGAACAATGAAACTTTAACAAGTCAGTCACTCACTGGTTTGAAGTCTGACCATGGCAAGTCATGGTAGCAGCTTGTAATTAGGGCAGTACTGCTTATTGCTTTGAACTGCTTTCATCCCGCTGACAGCTCTTACCTTTTCAGAGTTTGTAAAAACATCAGACTTCAGCTCTCCATCCAGAAACTCATTAAAGTATTTCATCAGCTTCTGAGCCTCCACAGCCCGTTGCCGTGGCGTGTTTACCCCCTCCAGTTGGTCGCCAAGGTGACAGACCTTAGTTGCTACATAGCTGATGTGCTCATCTAGTTCTTGGAAATGTTGGAAGGCAACCTGGGAGAACATAGACACGGACACAAAACTCATGATTTCCATTTACTCTACTTTAGGAAGCACTAAATTTACTTCAGTAAGAAGCACAGTGAATGCAGGCATCAGTTTTCCAGGTGCTGTATCTCAGAGCTACAGAACTACTCAGAACCACTAATTAAGTGCACACAACTGCTTAAAGTTTAGTGTCTTCTTTTAAACTATTGCAAAGACTCACTTCTTTCAGAATAGCTAATACTCATTAATGGAACATGCAGATAAGCCCCCTTTGACAGGGGAAACCGTTTTCATCAAACCCTCTTTATTTTTATCTCAAACAGGAGCATGCTGTACCAAGAAACGTTAATAGATCATGTGACGCTTTTAAAACTTGCGCAGCTTAGCACTGACTATACTTTTTAGATTTTACCTGATTGCTTTTCTGCAGCTCTTGTACTTTCTTGGCAAATTCCTTTGCTTCCTTCTGGCATTGCTGTTCTAGTTTCTCCACCTTTCTCTGAATCCTTTCATCCATTACCTGTAATTCTTGGATATGATTTACAAATTCTTCCAATAATCTGATTTAAAATAAAATACAGTAAAGCCAACTTTAGTTTAAAATACACTGTCTTCTGCAGAGAGTTTGAAAAATCTAAAAAAAAAAATAATTGTTTTAAACTATATCACCCTGGTTGTGTAGAACTCTACGCCTAAATAAAAAGCTATGTGATCACGCAAATCGTAGGCCAAGGGAGAGGGGAATACCTAAATACTAATCACTCAAGAATGTGGCTCTGCTACATGTATAAAAATCCCTATATCCTCACCTTCCCTAAAGAAGTCTCATCAGGGCAAAAGGAGCTTAGGCTACTACATCCCTTCAATGTAAGGGCTGTAACAAGAAAATATTTTCTACTGTACTGTAGATGTGACCATAAACTTGTAAATCAGCACCCTATTAATGGGCAATAAATACAATCACGTAGTCTCATAATGTTGTTTTGGTTATAACCATGTTGCTTCCTGACTTCTTTTCTTCCTATAACATATATCGTTTTAAGGGTGGGTTTTTTTTTCTTTCCCATCACTTCGATTTTTCTTTCAGACTCACATTTTACTCTCCCCAAACACAGTACATCTGAATGCATTTTTAAATTTCCTCTATTCTTTGCCATTGTATTCTCACTATCTCTTTCTTTCTTATTCCTGTTTTTGTTCATTCTGTCCCATTCCAGTCATCTTTTCAGCTTATACTTTTCTAAGCATCCCAGTCACTGATGCTCAAGGAATAGATTATTCCCAGAACTTCCACAGCCATAAAACTCATACTAATAACTGAAAACACATGAAAGATCTGAGAACTCTGCTGTCCAGGTTTAATGTCAAAACAGAAGAGGAGAGGAAATGGGAATACCTTCCAGGGAGTTATTTCTAGACTACTCAGGAATCTGCGTTTTCACATATTCACAGTATACCTTCTGAACAGAGTAGGTGAAGCCCTTCCAACCTGCAGTGCTGGTGAAAGGCAGAAGGAACACGCACTGTCCCTCCCCTGGCTTCCCATGCACGGGGTCGAGACTTTCAGCAACCACAAGGGAAAAGTAGAAGGTATTATTCTACTTTCACACGGCTCCTTCCCAGTAACAACTATAGTACCTCTCTTGGCCAACATCTAGAGCTTTCTCCGAGCCACACCTAAGTGATACCAATGTGATTCTCTTTAGTTGCATGGAGGTTCACTGAATTTTCAGTTTTAACTTCTGCTGCTAAAATGACTGGCTTTTACCCTGCTGCCTGGAGCATGTGAACTGCCTTTTTGCTCACTGTATTAGCCTAAAAATCTATTTCAAGTGGTATCTTTACAACAGTAAGTGACTTAAAGGCACAACTTATTAAAGAAAACTGGACTGAGGCAGATGTTTATGACTTCTTTCCTCCACTTCCTGCTTGCCAGAAGCTCAAGAGTAAGCATATTGCATTAGATTCTGCAGAAAACCACAAAGAACAGACTTAAGTTTACAAAAGTATTTTAAAATAAAATTTAAATGACAGTAAGTGACTCAAAGCATACTTTCAAACAAAAACAGAGAAGCACAGATAGTTTCTATTTTAAGAAGCTGATTCTGTTCAGTTTGGGGTTTGTTTTTTAAACAGGTATTGTGCCAGCTCAGCACTTATTCAGCAATAGTATTCAATATAGTGCGAGAAGAAAGAATGCTCAAATAGAAGAGGTAGCTGCTGGTCAAGTTTTTCAGAACAGAAAGAATCCAACATTATTTCTACCAAACATAAGCATCATCTTCTAAAAACAGAAGAGAAAAAACATACACCAAAAGGTCTGTTTCTTTTTGATATTAATTTTGGCTCCCTGTCCAATACTAGAAGATGCCACAAGAAAAATATTTACTGTTGCAGGATTCTCCCACTTGTCCTGAAAAATGTGAAAGTGTATCACAGAAGTTAACATAAGCAAACTAGCAGTAACATAAAAGATAGGTTAAACTGAGTTGGTATTCGTACAACCATTAACTACTCCAAAGCATGTACTAGGCACAACTGTGGAGAAAGAGCTACAGGAAGCAATGTTACATGTTTCCAGGCTTCTTCCTGTTTAAATCACATGTAAAGCTCTGCATAGGATACAGGTCCCAGATTGAACATCAAGGGCTCAGCATCTTGCTACAACTCCAACAAGATCCTTCCTCTTCTCACACACCTCCGAAGAGCCAGACTGTTCCAGAAAGAACATCCTTTGACCATGCTAGTGAAGCTTTTTGTATTTGCTTCTGAATAACAACAGCTTGTCTATGAAGTTAGTAATTCCTAAACTTCTTAAAGAGTTCTAGCTCTGGTTACTGCAAACAATCTCAATCTAGAATGAGACCATGTGGGTGAGAACTCACTAAGGAATAGCTATTGCACTTTGAATTTATACCACCATAATCTAAATTAATATTCAGGTAGCTAAACTTCTGTTGACTCTGTAGATCAACAGTGTTCCTATAACCATAAAACAGGAAGAAGCTCAAGCTCATCTCCCAGGTTATAATCACGCAAAAAGTGAAAACACGTAAGTTAACTACATCTCTAGAAAGACTATCAATACTGGTACAAAAGCTAAAAAGTACCACTACTTGAAAGATTGACTCTTTTAAAATAAAAGAGGATCGAGAAGTTTGGAGTACAAAAGCTTAGATGTTGAACAGTACCGTACAAAACTGTCTATCTGAGCTACCAATGCACCACCCAATGCTGGCTTGTTTCTCAGGGTGAGGTTTCTCAACAAAGCCAAGCGAGCTCACCACACACAAGAGGAGGTCCTGCACTACCTCCTCCTTCCCCACTTTCCCTACCCTAGCTCCTTTCCACACCCACGTAACTTCTCACCACCAGCTCACAGACACACAGCCTCTTCCCTTTGCACCTGTTCCCAGGCCTTCCCAGTCCCCCAAAATTGCTAACCCAGCCAGAAAAAAAGTTGATTTATTTTACTTGTCAGGTTAGTTTTCTGACATTTTAGTGAGTTAGATTACCTTATCATGAGATCACATGCCTAGAGCTAGCGCAAGATGAGCCATTACAGTGTGCAGCTAAAAGCAAGGAAGAGAGGCACAAGCCCATCTCCATTCAGCAGCAGAAAGCTGTTCCATTTGATTCAGACTATACAAATTCACACAATCTCAGTTTAAAACCATCTAAGTCAACATTGCTGCATTCCTGCCTTTCTTTCCATCCTACCTGTTTGTGCCTTTTCTTTGCACCAGGACTGTAAACTACTGGGTCTTACAAGCCAGCTCAGGGAGCTAAACTAGCAAGAAACTCATTAAATTGACTTAACTATCATAGCAGTGAAGCCTCATATTATGCTTTAATCCGGCAACTCTAGTGCTTTGGAACATTCATGTCTGACAAGGACAAACAACATCAATTCTCCTTCATTCAAAAGGTCTAAATCAGAAAGTGACTTTCCCTACTCCTGTTACTGAATAATTGGTTCTGAATAATTGGTTCATGGTCACAAATTCTAGCAATTCTCCCAAATGAAAACCTCCTTGGACACACACCAACACTACATACAGGCTTTTTGTTATATGTGTAGTAAAACAGTACAATTAGAGATACATTCACTTTGACTATTATGCAATTTTATTTTACCTTTTCGGATCAAAAGCTTCTCCACCTCTGGAACCTCCTCCAGGTGTTCTCCATGCCAGGCGTTCAATGTATTCATCTGCCACAAAAGGCTCCTAGCCACAGAATAAAAACTCTTTACAATGTGCCACAGCAGGTTGTTCCTTAGGCAGCTGCTTACACATCATTTGGAAAGCATTTAGAAGCTTTACTACAATCAAGAGCAAGTACAGTGTTGACAATTACCCCATCACCTCTTATGTTTAAATATTTAATATAGAGAACACCGTTCTTAATGTGGTGGGTTTGAACATCTAGGCTAGAGATTGTCAGACTACTAGCAAAGAATTTGCTGCAGGTCTGTGAAGAGTTGGCTCTAAATTACCTGTCCTTATTTCCAGCTGAGCCTATGGCTTGTCATTACAAAGTGTCTGAACCATGCAGCAGCTACAGTGATTTGAGATATTACATCATGAGACCCAGCTGTCAGTTCTGCAGCAAATCAGATAGAACTGATCTGCCTAAAAAAAATTACGTGGCAAAGTTAAGTTTTCTTTGCAGTTGCTCAACTCTCTGGTGCAGTTCACAACATGCCATCGCAAGCAGAACTGACCAAGGCACTGCCCCATTGCAAAAAAAGTGTGAGATTGCCACTGGACACTACGCAACATCAAACTGCAGCTGCAGAAACAAAGCAGATAAAAAGGAAAAAACACAAAGCAAGCATAAAAACAGCTGATGGACTTAACCTTCCCAAGAAGGAAAAACAGGGCATGAGTGATGCTAAAAACACCAGGTTAGTCAAGTTTCTTCTACAATATTTGCTGGATCGTCCACAAAAATACCACACAACGATGAAGAGTTAAGATTATTTCTCCACCTAAAAATGTTTTCTGAAGGCAGAGACCTCCTTATAAAACCAAGAGATCCAATTTTAGTTGGGCTAATACTTGAACCAGCTGAAACATTTCTTCACATAGTTAATATCAAATGCTCAAAACATAGTCCAACACCTATCCTTCAAAAAACTAGTATTTATCACTTCAGCTTCATTGGTAATTCAGCAGCATTGCCTGGGTGCTAACATCAGCACATCTAAGATCAGTAAGCAAAGTATTCTCACAACCATCAGGATTTCATGAAAAGCTTTTAAATTACATGCAGCAATGGTTCTGAAACTGTGAAACACAACCCAACACAGAGCTGGGAGTGGCTCTGGTTAACAGTGGTACTTGCCACAACTCATTTCTGATAATGAAACATACAAACATGCCACCACTGTTTTTAATAAAAGCTTGGTTTAAAAAAAACAAAAATAATAAAAAATAAACAGACCTCCACAAGTATCAAAACGGTTCTTGTATCAATAGGTCTAAAACCTTGTCAGAAGTAACAGGGAGGGAAAAAAACAGCTTTGCAGTATTATTTTAATAACTAAAAACAAGGGTTGGAAAGCAAATATTGCCAGTTCAGGTTTTGTCATTCCTCAAAAACACATTACGCACTATCCAGTCAGGCCCAGCTACTCAATGGAAATATAAAAGTTTTTTCAAAATACACTTTGCAACATGCTGAATCCTGCTAGACAGGACAAAAATCTCTCCCTTTCAACAGATCACCCAGTAACTCCTCACTCAAAGACTGCCGGGAATAACCGCGTTTTGCTCAGCTTCCTTGGTTAAGGTTCAAAAATAACTGGATGGCACCACATACAAACAATTTCTCTACAAATCGCTCACCTCCTTAACCCAGTTCTTCCTTATACACACCGTTAAGTTTCCTTCACATGAATCCTTTTCATCAAAAGTTATAATGCAGCATTTTCATACCAAGTGTAAATTCTCCCCTTATGTCATCTTTACATCTAAATGTTTGGGAACATTTTTGCAATTTTAATTATAGGTGAAATGAGCCATTCAGTACAGTAACATTCCCTTCAGGGGAGTCCTCCAGCTTCCTAATTACCTTATGGCTCTTCTCAGCACTTCTCCTTTATATGAAAATCACAACCACAACCTTTCCTCTGAAGATCCCGTAATTCAGCTGGAGTACCACTCCAGTTACGAGGATACCAATGCCAAGTACAACGCTATGGAAGAACCCTATATAAAGGGTGCGCAGTTTGCTGATGCTCCGTGTGCATATATAACATTTTCGACATTTCTCCCTTCAGGTGTTTGCACTAAGAGATAAATACATACACACACATAGTGATCTTGAATTTAACTATTTTTTTTTTTTTGGCAAGAGTTTTTCTGCAAGCCCATGAAAGCCTCCTCTCCTAAGGAAATCTGATACACATGCCCTGAACCCTCAAAAAAAAATATATTGTAATGCTAATCTTGCTCTATCCATTATGCCTCTACACTTGTCTAAAGCTCCCTCCAGTGCACGTGCACACAGAGTACCTGCAGTTCCCTCCCCTGCATCCCAAAAACTAACTGGGCACATGGCAACAAACAATGTGGTTGAGCCCAAATTCAGTGCCACCCAAACAGCTGCAAGGCCAAACTGAGCCAGCAACAGCCAAGTCCCCTCCACTGCCCTTCCCACAGCACAGGCACTGACATGTGTCCCCCTCTTCCGCAACACTCATGCTGTCTCCCAGCCTGCCTCTCCTTCTGCAACGTCTGCTATTCTGCAAAAATTATAAACCTGCATTTTGTTTTAACAATTTGACACATGTTAATTAGTTTAGTTAGACCTAAACAATGGCAGAATCACTGCTATGTGCAGGTGTACTAATATTTTAAAGGGGCATAACTTGGAAAATATCTGTTTTTCAAGGACACTTACGTAGGAGACCTTTCTTTCATTTGTTTATCATATAAATCCTGTCCTGTATTACTTCAAAAATAGTAACCATAGGGGACATTATTATGTGCAGAATACTGACCACCAGAGAAACAAAAGGAGCTTTTTCTTCTAACTTGTCACAGAGTGTGCTAAAAATAATCTATTTGATTTATACAGAATAAATGAAGTTCAACAGTGTCACTTTAAGACATGATTTCACACCTTCCACTGCAAATCCAAAACTTTTTTAGTTTTGTTTGTATATCATATCTTCCATATACATTTGCTCTTTTTAATGCTATCTTGATAATAGAGTTACCTATAGCTAACTGACAGCCTAATTCCCATTTTAAGTCTCCTATCCAGTTCTGCAGAAATTGCTGAAAATCAGCTATTACAAATGTCATTTGCAAGTCCTTTCCCTGTTATCAGATGAGCCCTAACAGTCAATTTCTTCACAGCTTTGAACTTCCCTCTTAGCTCTAGATGAATTAACGTGACCCTAGCTATTCAGCCAATAGTACTGATTTAATAAAAGATATGCCTGAAGTGGATGATAACCTGGTTTGATCTGGTCTGTATAAATGAAACTCCACTGGACCTAGCCACATGAAAATCCAGTTTAGAAGTAATAATTGTTAAATTATACCTTAAGTTACATGAAGGAGAATTGAGTCCATGCTGTGCCCAGTTTCAAGCACAGACCCTTCTACACAATGTCACACATCTATATGGAAAATGACTTTTAAACACACTTTCATGTGAACATCGCAGACAAATACTACCCTCAGTATGCATCTAAGGGTTATTCCCATAATAAGCGTATGTTTTCATGTTCTAACCTTCCTGGCAGTGTCTTCGAATTAAATAGTAGGCAACGTTAATTTAGTGAATATCAATAAAACCTCTCTTGCCTTTGGACTGAAAGAGAAGCAAGAGGAGGAGAGAAAGAAAAAACATTTTCCATATTGGAAAACATAATTTCAAGGCCTATATCTAGGCAAAGGCCTCACCTACTTTGCAATTTCATCTTTATTGCTGTTGCAAAATGGAAAAATTGTTACATGATCCAAAGCAACCAAAACATAAGAGTTTTCTTTCCACATCCAAGTTATGTCACCTTTAACTTCCCACAAAGAAGAGAACCACACTGTCATCATGTTGAGAAATCAATGGACTCCTAGGACAGTTGGAGAGGGTATACAACCTGGTATCTAAACTACTTAGAGCCTGGTATATTGGTCTTGCTATTTTTTTAAACCACGCAAGCCAAAAGACGTGAGTCACAACACTTATGTGTCATAACAGTGATTCATAAATAGAAGTGCACACAATGTGTTTATATAAACCAGATAAAGGATCTTCCAGAGAAACAGGAAGACCTTTCGTGAAGGCTGGGCAAAGCATGTCCCTGTGTTAAGACACCAAATGAACAACCGGCTCTTGAGTGACTCGGAGACCAAACACAGGACACCTGGTAACGATACCACATCCCCATGCACTAGCAAGTGGGGACAAACACTTTCTGTTAATCACATCACGAGAGCCTGCAGCCCAGGCCGAGAGAGAAGAATTCGCCAGGCTCCTGCTATATTCCTGCCCTGCTCGTGCACGGCCTTGGCCAAGCTGTTCGTCTTCTTGTGCCCCAGTTCCATAGCGGTTAAAGGGCAGGCAAAGTTATTTCCTTATTTCAGAAAAGCAGACGCCGCGCTGAGATACCGCGGTGCTGGGGTCAACTCAGTACGTGCCCTCGGGAGAAGGAGGGTCGCGTTATCCCGGCGGTCGGGCTTGGCATGGCCTGTGACCCTCTGCAAAGACCTGGGACCCCCCCGGTGAAGCAGGCCCCGGCCTAAGGGACACCACAGGCCGGGGCCTGAGGGAAGCCGAGGGCCTGCCTCCTCCCATGGCATCACCCCAGCGCCTCAGCCCCCCCGCACGGGCACCCCCTTCCCTCAGGATCCGGCATCGCGCCGCTCCCACCCGCCCTCACCCCGCGCCCGTTTCCCTCCCCGCCCGAGCAGCAGCTCGCCGGAGTGAGGCCGCCCCTTCCCCTCAGAGAACCAGCACCGCCTCCCGGGCCCAGCGCGGCCCCCTCCGCCCGGGGAAACCCCGCAGGGCGCTGCCCGCACCCACCTCGAAGAGCTCGGCCGTGGTAGCCATGGCCGCAGGGAGAGCGGCGGGGCTGCTCAGCGGCCTGCCGCCGCCCCACCGCTGCCGCCCATTGTGTCCCGGCCGCCCCCGGCAGCAGCAGCAACAGCTGCCGCGGCGCCGCCTCCGCCCGCCGGAAATGGGCCTGCGCCGGGCGGCCGCGGCCGGGGAGGGGCGGGAGCTGCGCAGGGCGGCGGCCACCCTTCAGCAGCGCCCTGGCCGCCGTCAGCGCCGAGCCGCCGCCGCCGTCGTCATGGCCCTGCGGGCGCTGTGGCTCCTCAAGCACGACCCCGCCGCCGTGCTCTTCTCCAGGTAACGGCAGAGGCCGTGAGGAGAGCGGGGAGGGGGAGGGGGAGGCCGTGCGGGCTGTGGGGCGTGCCGGGCCCGCGGGGGGCGTGGGGGGGGTCTGGTCCGGGCCCGCGGGGGGCCGGGAGCGTCGGGGCTGAGTGTCTGGCTCTGGTAAGGGGGAAGGAGGGAGAGGAAAGCTGGGAGGTCCCGATCGGAGGGCGCCGGGGGGGTTCCAGAGCGGCCGGGGCTGCCCTAAATATACCCGAAAATACCGAAATAATCTGGTGCTCTCATAAATCCCGTCCCTCTTCCGAACACCGCTGGCCGCTTTACGCCTCTGAACCCGATTCTGAAAATTTCTACGTTCGGATAATATGCTTTTAGCGGCCGCCTGAGTGTGTATTTTTACAACTTCTGCGTTTTGCACATGACTTTTTTGTCTCTGTTCCTCTTTCTGTCAGCTTCTGTCGAGATTTTACCTGTTTCTTCTTACATGGAAAAAGGACAAGGTAGTGATTGTGAAATACTGTCAGATGAACAAAATGGGCAAAATAAAAAGCATATATTTTGTTTGTATTTTGCTTATCTTCTCTTCATGTTGTTCTGTAACTGTATAAAAAGTACAGTATTTTTAGGCAGAAATTCCCATTTGATTTTAATTTTTGCATAAGAAGGTATTTTTTTTAAGTTAGTGAACCAAAGGAGGACTTTTTATTCAGAACTCTTACAGAGTTTTAATTAAGATTTTGGTTACACCAGCTGCTTTTGTTGGTCTGGCAAAATTTGTTACTGTTTCCGTGGGCTCTCTGTGATTTCAGAGGACTCAATTCCAAAGAACAAGAGGAAAAATAACTGGGGGCTAGGGAAAGGAATAATACTGAGACCTGGGTAAAGAGACATGATTTACCATCCTAGTCTGAATTCAGTAAAACTGAAAAGAGAACCTAGAAGGAGGCAAAAAAAAAAAAAAAAGAGCAAGTAGACTATCTTCCATCTTCAGGTGCAGACAGATCTCTACATTGGACATTCCTCTGATTGTTTTAGGATTAGTATTATGGTCCTTGTATTACCTCCAAGACTAGAGATGAGGCCTCCCCTCTACAAACACAGAGAAAGAGAAAGCCTTGTCCCAAAAAATCTGAGAGTGTAATCACCACGGAGATTGGGGGGGGGGGGCTGGTGACAGGGATATGTGAAGTAACTTGTCACCCAGTAAGCGGCAGAGACAAGGGATAGCGCTCCTTTGAAAAGTGCAAACTATACTTGATACTTCAAGTGATTTGCAGACTTAGATCTTTCAAGTTCCCAGAGGAAATAATAGGGCTGTGGAAACCCCAGGTTTATCCTTCTAACTGACCTTAAATTTAACAAAGCTCACAGACAATATAAAGAATGTCGGATCACATGGAAACTGTTGGTTTCGGGACTTACGTACTCAGCTGGAGATACGTGAGCCCTGATCTTTAACCTCAGAGAAGACATCTGGGACATCAAAGCATTCCACTTTTTTTTGAGCTGATCATAACTTAATTCAGGCAACAAGTATGGTTCTCTCTCTTGGTCTTCTCACCAAAGCTCAATTCATCCCTGCAAACTTTCATCTTTTTAAGTTTTCATCACTTTCTAGAAGGCAATACTGAAAAACTGAGTTCTGAAGGACTAGCTAATTATCTAATGACTCAGATAAAGCTGGGAAGATTCCATGGGAGGAGAAGATTGCTGTGGTGTGGGGACAGCTTCAGCAAATAGAGCAGACAGATTGGGACATAAGTAAGGCAAAACTAGACTGAAATATCTCCTCTTCCTTTGTTTTGGAAATGTCGACCAAAAATAAGAGATGCTCACCAAGGTTACATGTAGCCTCTTATCAACAACCTTGCTCTGGAAGTCCTTGTAAATTTTTGAGCTGCAAAACCACTGTTTCTTCAGAGTAGAACCACTCTTCAAAGTAGACGTGGGACTGCAGGGAGGCATTTCGGTGTCATCTGTATCCTGTTTACAGATCTCGTAGCTCTGGCTTCTTTCTGCCTATGCTTACTTTTTCCTTGCTGGGGGAACAAAAAAAAAAAAGCCCTGGATGCCTGATTAAGACTCAAACAAAAAAGCAGTCACTGAAAATAAGCCTGAGGAAGTGTAGCTGCCTCCAGCAAGAGACTGTGCTACTCAGTTAAGAAAAGATGGTGTAGGTGGGACTTACAGGCAACAGGATAAGAACCATGCAAGTGTTCAGGAGCAGAAGGGGAACGCTACATGTGGAGGGCATAGATAAAACAAAGTACTACATTGCTGGGATTACACATTCTAGGGCAATTTAAGAAACAGAATGTCAATGTGTCCTGAAAAAGATGGTATAACAAGGAGAATAAATGAAGGCATTTATATATATATCTGCACGTTTTTTTTCTCCCACGTTTGTGTGTAAGTGTGGCTCTGAGTGCAAACAAACATGCAGCCTGGGAACACATCTGCTACAAGGTGATTCATAAAGTGATTTAACTAATTGCCTGGCGTGTAACCTGTGATATGCACTTTGAGGGTCCGTGGATAACTAAGGGAATCCACAAAAGACAATGTAGAAAAGCTAACCTGTCATCAAACTTAAAGTAAGAGAGGCTCAGGGGAATCTGTGATTCTGCAGTTCCAAAAAAGGATGAAAACCAATGCTTTGGTGGAAGTAATAATTTTTCTTCTCTCGGCTATTTATTAAAAGAGACTCTTCAGTTCCTCTTCATAGACTTAGGTTAGCTTGAGAAGAAATTCATCCTGCTTTCCTTTGAAAAGTAATACTGCTTCAAGAGAAAAAATCCCAGATGTGGAATTAAACAGCTGATTTTTCTCAAATACTATCTGTAGGAAATTTGAAATTAAATACATATGTTGATGGTAATGTAGCAGTTTCAAAATATGCTCTGTAACGTGATTACATCTTAAATAGTAAAAAAATGAAATTATGAAGCAGTCATAACAGCTTTGAGTCACATATGTTGCACTTGCAACTGGGTATCCATTTTGCTCCCCCCCAAAAGCAATGAAGTTTTTGCTGGAAAAACTGGACTTAACGTACTGTGAAGTCTTTTTGTATTTATAATATTGTAAAGATTTTTAGTTATTCTTGTTAATCAGTTAAAGCAACTGCTGCATATCAATTGTGTGATCTCAGAACAGCAATGCATGTAACTTACATTATACTGTCTCATAGTATTTAGCAGAGTAGCAAAGCTGTACGTGTAGCATACTGTATCTGGGCAAAAAGCTGTTGTAGTTGAATTTGATTACGTGGGACATCTGTTTTCTTAAATGTCTGAAAACTTGTCTTCAGTGTGATTTTGCCTCGTCGAAGTATTTTGCTGTTGAAGTTTCACTGCAGTGGTGTGAGTCATGCTTGGGTCCATTAGTGTCGTTTAGACACCCTCTACCTTTGTGCAACAGGAAGGGTAGACAGGCAGATTCACATTTTATTAAAAAAAAGGAGTAAATATATTTGCTCAAAGTCTCTAGTAAAATCCAACTGCTAGAATGAATCCTGATTATTCATGAAATAGTTTAATTGACAGGGATTTAGATTCTGATCCCATCACTGTTTCTATCAGGACCACGGGGCCTTTGGGAATTACTTGAATACCTAAGAGAAACCAATCCTTGATTGTATCAATATTCCAAAGATTTTTATAATACTTATGCAT
Source organism: Rissa tridactyla (assembly GCF_028500815.1). NCBI lineage: Eukaryota > Metazoa > Chordata > Aves > Charadriiformes > Laridae > Rissa > Rissa tridactyla. The sequence continues at coordinate 53,485,350 of NC_071469.1, forward strand.
TCTCTGACAGCAAGAAAAGGGATTGCGTGGTTCTGCTTCTAAGAACTCTGTTGGTATGATATTTCGGGTGGGAAAAGACGAGTAGCACTAACGTGCTTTTATGTCCATGTCACAGACGTTACCCCACCGTTGAAATACGCGCCGAGACGTTCAATGCGTCAACACATGTGCCTGTACCATCTGACAGCGCTTTTCTTAAAGCCTTACTTTTTGAACTGAGGTTTGTAGATGACCATATTTTTGTGGAGCATCGAGACACTTGTACTCGAATCAATCATTCATCGGTATATTCAGTTCGCACTGAAGGAGGGGATCTCTGGCCTGTGCTTGCTTTTCAGAAGAGTGGACTGATATATGCATGTCTTCCACTGGTTGAGGAGACCTTGGAGCCACGGCCACCCCTCCTTACTGTTAGCGGGCTCTCTCAAGGACTCGCTCTTTTGTTAGGCATTGTGGACTACATCTCTCCAAGTCGGAAAAATGAAGCGGAGATGACTGCGAAAATCGGCCAGCTTCGAAATCTGCTTATACAGGCCTGTCCGCTTGGCACCCCCTTAAACACAAATATACGCAGCTTGAACAGCTCATTTGATGACATTCAGGAAATGCCTACAGATGAGAATCAGCCGGCTTGGAGATCCAACACATACAAAGGCAAACCTCAGGTTAATGTCTGTATCACTGAAAAAGTCAAGTGTATGCAGTATGACAAAAGAGATGTTGTGGACATGTGGCAAGTTTATGGAGCCGTAAATTGCAAGGTGAGAGCATTTTACGTGCAAATCCAGCCAAAGTATTTTTCATGCAAGTGCACTGGGAAAGTAAATATGCCGTTTTACTCTGCTATGTGATCAGTGAATTTCTAATACTGTAATATTTCAAAGTGTAAAGAACTATTACAATATTCAACTGATGCATTAGCACTGGTTTTTATTTGGATCTTTACTGGTTTTTTTCTGCATGCTTCATGCATTTTTTCACTAACTATTTATGGGACTTAAATTTCCAGCAGTAGCTACATTGCATGTATTTTACCAAATTTTTCTTATTTTAAATGAGATAGGGAGAAATCATTTCATGCAGTCTTTGCATATAGAGACTAAGAAATGGTAGCGCTAAGGCCAAATTTATTTCCAGCTATCTAATAAGCAACGTGTTAAATAACAATTAGAAACAGAATTTCTGAATGAGTCTTCTACAAGTGTCTTTACGTGAGCATTTTTAATTAATTTTCCTACCAAATGAGAGTTCAGTCTTCTATGCTAATTTATTCTGTTACAACAACATTTTGAATCCAGAAATGCTGTTTGTTTGGCTGACATAAGAACCATTGATACATGGTGAAAGAAACTGGTTGTGTAATTATTTCGAATGTTTTTGTGTGTGACAATGGTTTTCATTGTTAAATACTAAAAACTGGGGAATATTGACTAAATAGACCAATAATAATTATGGAATACATTAAAATTTTCTATAATTGATATATTTAACATTCTTTGTTCTGAATTATGAAGCAAACTATATTATCACAGTACTTTGTATTTCTAACTGCCAGTGTTTTAAGAGGAGATAGACCTTCTAATAATAAAGTGGATCATGGTAATTTAATTATTTGCAAGAGGTAGGATACTCATCTCTGAAGGAAGCCAACCTAAGTACTGCGCTTCAAAAGACTGGGTTATTTCCCACCAGCCATGCTGGTAGGGATTATGTGGGTGAACAGCTTCCCACTCTCAGAGGGACAAGTTTCTAGGTCATCTTGCAGAGTGGATGGCCTTGCATAAGAAGAAAGCCCTGGTGTAATCGTGCACTGCTGAGCTGGCACACAGAGGGACGGGACAATGGATGCGCTGCACATGGTTGCCATGAGAAAGCTGACATGGGACCACAGTGGCCATTAATAGCATGCTCAAATCCATTAAGCGGATGTTGTAAAAGTAACTGAATTAATTAGGCTGTCACCAAGTGTGTTTATGTAACATTCGTAATGATGTAGCTATACAGTAGGTCCTTGGCTTGCTCATCTGCTGTTTTCTTGCAAAAGAATACGTGTCAATTAAGAGACGTGTAGCTAAGACTGCATCTCTAGCCCTGCTGTGGGAAAGGCTACAGAAATGGGAAAGGGACTTTGTTGTGAAAGTATTTGTCAGTACTAATGTTCGAAGCCAGCTGAAGATTTTTAGTGTGATTCTTTTTAATGCTTGCATTTGATTTTTGAACGTCTAATTCTGAATTGAGAGAGAGATTTTAGAATAACTTCTCGACTTCTTTTTTTCAAGTGTGACATAGAGGGATCTGCACCAAACGTAACCCTCAGTCTGAATCTCCCGACTAACGGTCCTCCGCTCCAAGATATCGTGGTCCATCATTGCGTGACTTCTGTTGACCCTGCCATGCTGATGTCCAGTAGTGCTGAGCCACTGGATGATTCTGTGTACAACGGACCTTACAAATTTCCTTTCATTCCTCCTTCAGATTCATTCAACTTGTGTTACTACACTTCCCAGGTAATAACATCCCTGACCCTTGTTATTTTCTTCAAACAGGAATAAAAATAGCTGTGCCGTTGAATGTGTCTGAACGAGTTTCAGTCTGATTCAGGCAGGTAAAATGCTTTTTATATAATAAACTGCCTGGAAGGCACTTCAGGACTTGAGTCATCAGAGTCACATTCAGGAGGTACCGGTACCTTTGACTGCTTGGCATGGCTGCTCTTACTTTAAATGAACCACTTAGATGCCTGAATTGGACAAAATGAATCCAGGCTGAGATGTCAAGTGCATGTACCACAAATCTATGTGACACAGGCAGCCTGAAGAGCTTGGCATATACTGTTCAAAACCAGTCAGCAATTAATGTGTTTTTTATTTTTTCAAGTACTTTAGCATTTAAAACAGTATATAACTGGTTTTACGATGATGGTGTTAATTTATCTTGAGAATGAATATAGTTTTTTCCAGGTTCCTGTTCCACCAATTTTGGGATGTTACCAACTCATTGAAGAGGGATCACAGTTAAAAATAACAGTTAATTTAAAGCTTCATGAAAGCATAAAGAATTCTTTTGAGTACTGTGAAGCTCGTATACCTTTTTTCAACAGGTAAGAATAAAGAAATCCTAAAGAAATTTCTTCCATTTGTCTGTGATGTTCCTGAAATTAACCTGTCAGGAGTCAATATAACAGATTGTGCTCCATCAAAGTAGCACCAGCAGACACCAGCCTTGCAAATGTCGGGAAGTCCCCTTGGAATTCTTGTAATTTCCAGAATAGAGAATTGTACCAGAATACTGGGTAGTATTCTGAATACTTCTCTTGCGTATCCTGTTTCACTCTGGTATTTTTTTCATGTGAGACCCTGCCACAATCCTCCAGGTGGATTAAGTCTCGAGATCACTTCAAGCCCGGGGTTACCTGTTGCTTAAGACTGCTAATCCTAGCTACAGATCAGCTTATCAAAAATATAGTTATTTAAAATTAAAACGATAGTTTTCGTTTAAGCCTCTCTGACAACTGCCATGTCTATGCTGTCACATAATTATCATGAAAATTTAAAGATGAAATGATACAAAGTTGCTGATGATAGTGTTAGTAAAACACTATCAGTGAACTGAAGACAGTAAAATATCAACAGCTCTTTTATGATTACTGGGTTGAGACCATGGTGATTGCCTCCTGCTCTGTAATTTCTTTTCATAAATTAGAGTTATGCTCAGCGAGGTATGATTTGTCTGTATGCACATAAATAATGTCTTTCAGCATTTTGTTGCTTTCTTTAGCAAAATGGGTGGTAACAAATACTGAATGATACTAATTCCAATAGTTTTACTTCTCTGTCATACCGTAGGGGCCCAATCGCTCAATTAGAGTACAAAGTTAGTTATGGCCAACTGGATTTGTCACGAGAGAAGAGCCTGCTAGTTTGGATAATTGGTAAGCAGAACACCCCTGTGCTTCTTGCTCGTCCAGTCAGTTTTGTATAGCGTAGGCACAGCTGTATAATTTCTTACAGATGCTGTTTCTGGCTTTAGGACAGAAGTTCCCTAAATCTTTGGAAGTTTCACTGACTGGAACCGTGTCTTTTGGCACTGCAGGCAAAGAGCACCCGACTGATTATGTTTGCACTGGGAACACTGCGTATGTAAAAGTAAGTCAGTCGCAGGCTCTGTGAAAAGAGGCCTTAGTAGTCATTTTTTTATTATCTCAAATTAACTATGAAATACGTGATTTTAAATCAGACATAATTGTTAGCCTCTTTGTTCTCAGCATGGAGTTGTCTGTTTTCTTGCTTACAGGATTTGACATCCTGTCATTTTAGAGTACGCTTGCACACCAAGAGCACGTAACACAGATTGCCAGTATTTGTGCAGCAGACATGACAATACGCATCTGATCATGTTTTCCCGTTCTTTCTATAGCTGTATTTTAGGATCCCAGACTTCACACTTACTGGATGTTATGTAGACCAGCATTCTGTTCAGATCTTTGCACCAGGAAAACCCAAAATTACTGCATGTGAGTTGCTAAAAATGTCATTTATTTAACTGAAACTGAGTATTGAAGTTATGAACTGGGTATCAATGACTAAAATTATATAGCTAAAGACAAAGGCTTTTCCTGGTTTGCTTGGGATGTCCCAGAAATTTTGTTTCTCTGCACAAGAAAATATTTTTTTCTTGTGATGCTTAATGCCTCCCTGTAGTAGGGAGCAGATGAAAGCTCTTATTACTCAGTTACACAGTAACTCTCTCTTGGGCTCTCTCCCCTTCACCCTGTGAGGTTTTGCTATGCGTAATCGCAGAACTTTTACTGGTGGGGCAGACAATGCCTCCCCGTAGTCTGGCCTCTTGTTTAGGACACTTTTGTCAGAGATGTCGTATGTGGTTTGGAATTACCTAGGTACAGAACTCAACTGCTGCACGCAAAGTGAGAGTGTTGCTGTCAGTGTCATCACACCAACGTCCCTCGGTGGATGTGGTACTACATTGAATCTGGCAGAAACCAAATCTGCTTATTCTTGAGTTAACACATGACTACTTCCAAGTCTGCACCAAAAATACACTAATTGGGAAGACAGTAGGCACTCATTAAATCTGAGCAGTACTGTCTAAATGGAGGCATTTTGATCTGTTGCTGTTTATCTATCTGTTGCGCCTTCTGTCAGTCGTGTTATCAGAAGTCGATAAATACCTTTTGAAAACTCTGATCTATGCTGTTAATTTTGTGACACGTCACATTCAGTCCTAAAGTGTAATATAAAAAACCCAGCACTTTTGTACGGTATGTTTTATATCAAGTATGCAATTTATATTCATTGAACAAAATCCAAGCCATCCACCTGCTTTTGACTTAACCTCTGTTTGAATTTTAAGCTCATGACTGATACATTAGTAAAGGTAATTGAAGCTGAGACTTTAAATGTCTCATTATCAGAAACGATTTTCAAATAATAATAAGAGTCTTACAGTTTAAAGAGGCCATTATAGCTTTTCTGTAAACTAGTAAGGATGGATTAGTAGTCTCTTAACTTGGATGAAGGAATGTGTGATTGTAAGGCACCCTGTAATGCTTATTTTTCTTCCCTGTTTGTTTCGTGTTTTTTTTTTTTTTAGCTGGGGAACTGATTTCTTCTGATTACTACATCTGGAATTCCAAAGCACCAGCACCTATGCTGTACAAAACCTTATTAGACTAATTTGCTTATGAATGATTTTTGTATTTGAACAAAACAGACAGCTAATGAGAGTAATGTGAATATAATGTGGAATACAGTGAAAATAAATACTTTCTAGCACTTGTACTTCGTATGTTCGCGTAAAAATGTCTGTTGAAGAAAAACAAAAGAAGTCACTTCTCTTAAAAACCTAAGTTGGTTTTAAATTGTTTAGTCCTGAATAAGAACTTAGAGAAGTCAATTTGAAATGTACTTGCTGTGGCCGTTTTTACTTTCCCTTCTAACATTAACTGGTACAAAATTAGTGCCTAGTGATACAGGTAGAGACGGGTATAATTAGGCATGTCTTCCGGGAGAACTCCCAGTTACTTCACTGGTTCTGTAAACTACAGAGCTCACGGGATGCAAAAGCTTTCAGGGTCTTCTTCCTGTCATGAAGTCACCGGAATCTGATTAGACCCCAGATTAACAGGACAGTTAAAAGCAAGAGTTCTGTTCTTTTAACGAGATGTGTACAGAATACATACGAGTCAGTAATTCACAAGAATTTCAAGAGAGGGAGTATGGCGTGAGCGGCGCTTCTAAAAGTGGAGATGATACAGGGGTCCGTATTGCCCCGTCAGCAGAAGTGGCGAGTTCCCTTCCATATGTGCCTGTGAACTGCGTTGCGCTGAAAACTAGCATTAGTGAGGACCCAGTGCTGTGAAGCTGCTTTTCCAAATCACAAGACTAGCCCTGAGCAGGCAAAACCAGCTAAGTTTGCTGGAGGTTCCAAAACCCATCACTGATCTCTGGAAAAAATAGACAGAAAAGAAAAGGACTGAGTTAGCAGAGGCAGACCTCTAATTTTGAGGAAAGAAAAATGGTATCTGCAGGAACACAGGAAATGGACTTTAAGAGAGTTATCAGGAAATGAGCAAATTCTGAAAGGCTGGTGAAAAACTGAGAGAACCTGGAGAGCAGCACAAAAGAAGAGAAGAATGCCATCTAATAACCGAGCGTTCCGGCTGCTCCTGCCGTACCTCTTGTTTAACTGTACGCTGTGTGATAAATAAGATTAGTGATTATGTAAGGAGAAAAGTTTTATGCTATAATTTAAAAAATGCTTAGATTGAGATAGTAATCTAATTGGTTGGTTAAATGTTCTAAAGGGTGGATTAATTCATGTGAAACATGCTGTTCAACTGAAACTGCCATGCAAACTTTGAAAACAGGCATGCTACGATCCATTACAGACAGGTGATGTGTCCTTTGTGATTAGCAGGCAAAAGGTGAATTAATGATCTTGTCCAGAATCCAGCCCCTACCTGTTACAGTCGTCTATGTGCCTGTACGCCATAGTGTGAGCAGGGAGGGGGGGGGGGGGGGTCTCTCTGTTGGAAGGGTTGAGATCATGTTCTCACCACAGGATTTTGGTATGCGGTGTTTGCTTTCTACCTACCCACGATAAAGATGGGAGCCATCTTTATTATCTGCACAGCAGCACCCTGGAGGAATGGCTTTTCTTCTTCGCAGCATTTCCCCCAAAAATGCTATGAAAGAGTGGGACTGTCAAAATTCACAGCATGTTAGAAGAGAATCCCCTTGCACTTAATAGCTGGGGGGGGGCTTCCCAAATCATGTTCTTATTTGTTTTCCTCTTGTACGTGTGTCTGTCACTCTCTTGAGGTTAGGAGAGCTGCAGTTCTGAGGAATGGGAGGGAGCTGCTGCTTTAGATGACTTTGCACACACCTCTCAATGCAGGTCTGGATGGAGGGAGGGGGTGGGTGATGTTTCTCTTCTAACCCTGAGCAGTTCTCTACAACTTCATGCAAGCCATCACCTGTTTTGATTTATTTTCGGTTTTGCTCCATAAACCTCTGGATTATGACTCCAGCACGCTCTCGCTGCAGTGCTGTGCCCTGCTCAGGGAGAGCGCTGTAGTAACGCAGGTGGAGAAAGAGTCAGATGAAGCCATTCTCCTGGCCTGATGGCTACACTTGCCTTTTGGGAAGGGCCTGTTCTCATCGGTGCTTCATAAATCTTAGTAAGCTAGTAGACCAGTAAAGTTAGCTTAGTAGTAAGCCTATTAAGCTTAGTAACATGACTGAGGTACCTTCAGCATGACCTGCAGAGCTCAAGGCATGGAGAAGCAAGTGATGTGTGTAGAAGTTCCAGGTGCCTCCAGGGCTGGGCAGCAATTAGGGACATGGGAGATGACACCAGAAGCCAGAGTTCAAGGAGTTAGAATGACTAAACCTTTTTATGTATCTCTGTGTGTCCGTCCCCTGGCAGTTCCCCAGACAATTTCCCTGTTTCTCTGCATGCTCTGACCATTTTTCCTGTTTTAAGAGGGAGAAAACAACACTCAAAAAGTATATCAGGAAGATATGATTGAGAGCTCACATGAGCTTGAGGACTCCCTGACAGAGGTGGTAGCTAACAGTGGTTCTGGTAGCTCTAGTGATTAAGCCCCATGTCAGTGGTATTCCTTTAACTCTTGAAAAAAAATCGACAAGTGTTTAATACAACAATTTCTTTAAAAATACTCTGTGTTAAAGGGAAAAAGTTCTCTTTTGCTATAGAGTGCTGTTTCTTCTCCAAGAGTGCTTGCTGCTTGAAGTGCTTATATTTATAATTTTGTCACAAATATCGACTATATGAGATCTATGCAGATAACTTTACACGAAGTCTTTCAAAGGAGGTGGCCAAAGAGTTCTCCAGGCTTAGTGTTGGATTTCAGGGGGACAGAAGAAAACTAACATGCAAGCCCTTGAAAAGAATAACCAGGAGGACTTGAATACTGGCTTGTCAACCCAACACTTTTCCCAAACAAAATAATGGGTATAAACAAGAAGTTAACGCAGAACTCACTTCATTAATAAAATGAACTAGCTTCACGTCATTAAAATTTTGGGGTAGTGTAACTAGCGCCAATTAACATGAATTTAAAGCAAATATATACTGTCAAACAAACTTTTTAAATGACACTTCACATTTAGTGGGCGAAGAGAATTGATGTAACGGACCACTAAGAAATGAAAATAATCCAAAGTCCATGTGTAACCCGTTAAACAGTGAAAACTGGCTGACATTCCCAAATGCAGTGGCATTGGGGAACCATCATCAAACGTGTTTTGGATCCCAGCTGTGTTATTTAACACTTTGAGGAAGGTGTGGAAGGAAACGGGGAATTTGCACTGATGAAGTTGGCAGAAGGTGCAATGGCTGAGAAGCAGTAATTACTGAAGGTGCTGAAGCCCTCATTCAAACCTGGGTGGTTGGAATGTCTCGGGGGGAAAAAAAACAAGCCTAAAAAAAATAAAAGTAGATGTTCCAGCACGAGCAGGGGCAAAGGTGTGGATCTGAGACAGATGCCATCAATACAGGGTGAGAGGAAAAGGGGGCCAAGGAGTGTCCAAAAGACCTAGTAAGTGGCTTAGGTATGCCTTGCTGTGGCCAGAAGGACCAGTGTAACCACTGAAAGCACAAGGAATGAAAATGCAGGAGTACCCAGCACTGGTGCCATTCTCACCAACCCACAGGGCCCCCATTTCTAGGAAAAACATCCAGACCCTGGAGCTCCTGAGCTTCTCACCAAAATCTGCCTTGTTCTTCACCCCCATGCCCATGCTGCCCCCGGCGTAGCCTGCCTCTCCCTCAAAGTGTTGTGTCCAAAGGGTTGTACCAAGGTGCCACAGTAAGGAGAGGGATCCCTTCAGGTGTCTGATGTGCATTCCTCCCACTCCAAAGCCTGAATTGTACCAGAAGCGAGACGGGACCAGAAGCCCACCTCCCCTTCACTGGTAACCACTGCTGGAGAAGAGCTTCCCAGTCCTCTGGGGAACACCCTCCCACCACAGTCACCTCAAACATATCTCCTGAGCTTGCCAGTCGTATTGGGAGACAAAGTCAAACGCATCACCAGTGGCCATGTGTGAGACAGCAAATGTCCCCCCCTCCAAATTCACTGGGCCTGTTCCTCTCACCACCTCCCGCGGTTAGATGTTGTCAAATCTGTGCCAGCTGTTACTTACCACTACTCAGTAATTCGGTGCTTTTCTAGTTTTTTAGGAGCCCTTTCCTCCCACCAGGGTCCCAAGTTATTTGGTGACAGCACCAAGATGGTATATGCCAGTTCCTCAAATACTTTGGGGTAAATCCTGTTACTTCAGATCACCTGTAAGGAGCTACTTTTTCTACATAATTTAGCCCTCCCCTCCTCTGCATTTTTATCCTGCTTTTACCTGTGTTAACTAGTTAACTTTGGCCATTTGTTAACAAGTAAACATCGAATGAGCAAGGCATTAAACATTTAATGGCAGTTGTCCTCTGTTTATTCACGCTATCCTAGAAATTTGCCGCTTTGTCCTATTTGTACAAGCGCCACTGAGTTTTTTGTACAAGCCATAACAGAGTTTGTGAGTAAGCTCATGTTTGTCTTTCTCTACTTTTGCTGTCTCCTTCACTACCACTACGTCCTTTAGAGAATGGCAACACTTCAGAAAATACCCACTCCCCTGAGCAGCTGTGTCTCTCTGACTTATCACCCATAGGTTCCCACTTAGCAGCTTTCTGAACATAATGAAATCTGGTCCTATTCCCCTTCTTTCCCATGGCTGGAGTTCTCCAAGCTTTATTTTACTGTCACCATCTCCCACATCGCCTTCTGCTGTCCCATCATCCGTTGTCTCCTCATTCCTCAGACTGGAATCTGAGACTGGACTGGACCACATTGTATCTGCAGCAAGAATGTACCAAATAGTCGGCATGGACAAAATATAAGGTATTGCCAACAGCACCTTTTAGGATGGAGGAACCAAGCCCACCTGAAGCCCTGTCCATCCTGAGAGCACCATGGCAGAAAATCCCTGCAGCCCTCAATCCCGAAGGAGCCGTTAGATGAGAGTTTTGTGGATCCCAGTTTGGGAAGTGCAGGCTTCCTTAGAAGAGCTGCTCTAGCACCATGTGGCTGTCAGTGGGAAGCCCACAGGGTGGGCTTGGCGTTGTTCCTAAACTCCCTTCCCTTTCTGCCACCCCAAGTTATTCAAGTGCAGGGAACAGAGAATAGACTTTTAACTCTCAGTCTGACTGCTGTTAATATCAATGCTAAAAATTCCTCAGGCACAAGTAGGAGCCTGTACAGGCCCAGTGTAGACCACTTGGATAGGTGCATCTCCTCAATTATCTAAAATTTTCCTTCATTGTTTCCACAAATCTCATTTTGCCATTCAATGCACCAATCTGCCAGTTTTTGAAGGAATAAGATGATGATTCAGGCAGGGTAGCAGGATCTGAGAGAAAATAGGCTCTGTTCTCCTAAGAATTCTCTCCCTTGTGAGCTGACTGGCAATAAAGCCACTGGCTCTCTCCACCCACACCCAGCTTCAAAGGACCAGAGGTTCATTGCTTACTGCAGCCCTCCCAGGAGACAGGACAACCAGCAGCCTGTTCCCAAGAGCCTTTCAGAAGAAACCAGCATTCTTGTAACTTGCGTGATGGTCCATAAGGCCAGGCTGGATGGGGTTTTGAGTAAATTGGTCTAGTGGGAGGTGTCCCTGCCCATGGCTGGGGGTTGGAACTAGATGATCTTTAAGGTCCCTTCCAACCCAAACCATTCTATGATTCTATGATTCTATGATTCTATGATAAGGAGCTGCTGCTTGTGTGGGATGTTTGGAAGGACAGCAGTCCTACCAGTCCATCCCAAGTCAATGGGGCCAGAGAGGATCTGGAAAACAGAGGAGCCGTGCTCCTCCCAGGAGAAGGGTTGGCCCACTGTGCCCTGAACCTCACCTCACTGCCCACAAAGGGCCTATGGGGCTCTCCCAAAAGGCTTCCCATCCAAGATGCACCCATTCACACAGATGCCTCATCCTCAACAAATCAAGCCAAATGGGGAGGTCTCAACCCTCAAGGTGTTTTTTTCAGGGACTCGCAACCCACAATGCAACTAAAAATCAGATATTTTAAGGCAAAGGCCTTCCCCCTTTCCCCCTTCTTCCTGTCAGAGCTCTAGCTAATTTTTTGAAAGCTGATGCCATCTGTAGCGACTCGTAACAGCAAAGAGCTAAACCCAACCCATTTTCTTCCCAATGAGATCAGCTGGTCGCTTTTGATTTTCTCTAGAAACCTATCTCTTCGGGATCTTTTTTTTTTTCTTTTCTTTTTTTTTTTTGAAGTCAAAGTCTGTTTCCCGTTTGGTAGGTGACCTGTTTAATGTTTTCCCTGTGTCTGGGAACTCCTTAGTGTAATTAGCGACCTTTGAACTCCACAACTAATCCTGAGCTATTTTGTATTCCTTACTCATCTTTAAGGCTGGACCTTTCTTTTCTTTTGAGTCCGCTGCCACAATTAAAGAAGAAACAGCTGCATTTCAAAGGGATTCCAATTCCAGAAGCTTAATCGTGATTGACATGTTCTTATTCTAAGCTATAAGAAACTCTAAGAGTCCTTTCTTGGGTTAAAACTTCAATCATTTTCTAAAAAATTATCTCAATATGGATTTTATTCATTTTCTTTGATAACCATTCTTTGCGATTTTTTTAACTTGAAAGATGCTTTGAGTTTGCGATGAATATGAACGGCGCCTACCGAAAGAATGAATGGTGTCAGGCGCAGGCTAGATGCAGGAGTGGCTAAATTCCATTTATTGTCAAAATCTGATTATGAAACCTGACGTCCGCCATGTAGCTTGACATCTTTCCAGATGCCCAAAAGGTAGGAGAGGTGGAAGCGCTTGCAAATGAACCCCAGGAAGGCTGGGGAGGGAGACGGCATAAAGCATTCTCCAGAAATCTACATTTTTTTAAATGTTTTTCCCAATTTTTATAGCACAGATTAAAAAGCCATTGCCTTCCGGCCCTGGAAGAGCCCATCTTTTCTCTTCGAGAAATGAATTCTCCATGAAAAGTCACAGCAAAAAGCGACTGCCATAAAACAGGGATAATTCGTACGGTTTAAAATCATTGCCACAACCGCACAACAAACCCTGAACAAGGCTGCGGTGCTTCAGTCTCTTCCGAGGGCTCATCCTAGAAAATGATGGCAGGCTGTTGGGTCCCGTTATTTAATTATCTCCGTCTCACTTACAGTCGAATTCAGCGTGACCTCCGAAAGACGGGTTTAAAAAGGAAAAAAAAAAAAGCCTGAAAATCTGTTTGTGTGCGTGTGTTTGCTCAGATCCCCCGCGCAGTAGGCACATTGATCCGCGGGCATCGCTTGCAGCCACTAGTATAAACCTGTCCGAAACGAGCCCAAAAAAGCCCCGGGTAAGGCAGCAGGCGAGACCCGGTGTTCCTAAGACAAAGGTCAAATAAAAAAAGGATGTTAATAAACAGTCCTCCGGTTTAAAGGGACCTTTTTTTTTTTAAGGATTACATCTTAAATTCCAACAAATCAGATTTAGGAGTTACTGAAAGTGAAATTGATCCATCCCTCAGCCAAACTTTGCAATACTTTCCTGTTCTGACATCATTTAGATAGTTAGCTGTATTATCAGATTAAAAACCATTGTACAGGGCTGCTGAAAGGAAAAGGAGCCAAAAAGCTAAACACTGCCTGAATTCTGAACCTTTTAACCTGGCTGAAGTACGTTGGTCCCTGTTATGCAAATACTTTCAATCCTCTGCTAAGTTCAGTGGAAATAATTTTCTTGAATGACAGGTTTATTCAGCAAGGATTCAGTTGGCGATTAATCCCCCTTTGATCTAAGGTATTTCACTTAACTACCAGTTACCTCGTCCTGACAAAGTGCAACCGAGATTAGGGAGATCACTAGAACACGACCAGGGTGTGCGTTTATTCTCCCCAACCGTTCAAAGCGAAGGGCCAAGAATGCAATCTATTTTCAGTATTTGAAGATGGAAAGTCCTGTCTCCTAAGTTAGAAAGTCAATTGAATACCAAATGGTGTTTGGTCCTGACGGAACGGGACAAACGGCGGAGACGTCGTCTTCAAAACCACGATATTCCCCGTCACTGTGATTTTTCCTATGCCCTACCCCAGACCTTGTTCTGCAGCTGGTTTTTTCCTCGCTCTTATGAAGCGGACGCTTTATTTCAGCTGAGCGCGTGGCACGTGTAAAAGATCTCTGCTCTTGACAAAGCAGATAAGGCACAACATTTTTCAATTTTAATCCATTCAACAATATTCCTTGCGATTCACCTTGCTCTTCGCTAAAAATCCCTTTCCTACTTTTCCACAATATTTTGTGCCAAAACCTGTTTACGAAGGAAAACACATCGTGACAGATTACAGAAGCCACTCACTAAAATAAAAAATTTCAGACGACCGATCTGTGGCTGCCTGACACCTGAAGTAACGTATTTTTTTCTTTGCTTACTCATTCCCCAATGTGTTGTCTTTTTGCTGAATTATGACATCATTTTGTAGAAGCGTAAACTGCAGAAATGCTGCAGAGACACAGACGGCACCACGGGATCGTGGTTCTGATCCAGGGCTTAGTTGGGTCAGCCCCTTGAGAAGCTGATTACAGGATTGGGCGTAAAGCTGTATTTTCTTACTGCAAGTGGAAAGGCAGAACAATATCATTTGCGGGATTTTTTTCTTTTTTTTGGTTAAAGTGGCCGCCGGGATTTTGTCTCTAAACTCTCTGATTTTAGAGGGGGTGTTTGTAGGTAAATATGCCCAAGAGAGGGTAAAAAAAAGTATTTTATTCCACTTTTAGGACTTTACCCATCCTGAGATGTTAGGAACTTGCTTAAACAAATTCCTTGTCCATAGGATCTGCTAAAATCAGCCTCCTGAAACTAAACCGTGTACATATGTCTTTGCAGAATCGGGGCTGTGTTTGGGCATTTCTATGTTCCACAGGCAACCTTCAAACCATCCTTCAGATAGGTTGTTAGTTTTCTTATTCCCTTATGTAAAATACTTTGATTTTTTTTAAAAAAAACAACTCCGTAGGGTGAATATTTGCATGTGAAGGGTCTGTAGCCTGCGCTGGGGTCCCCCCCATTTACTCCCATTTCCAATGAAAATTTCCAAAGCGTTTCCTTGCGGGGACTCGTTGCTTGCAAGAGCCACAAAATCCCCCCAAAGGCTCGTCGAAGGCCCCCATTGCACTTGATCAAGTCAATAATACACAAACCGAGAAGGATTTGCACTCGAGACAGTAACAGCTTCTTAAGAGCCATTACAGCGTAGTGCGTTTAAGAAAGAAATCCCTTTTAGGAAATGCCAACATCTGGAGTAACGTGATAGTTTGTGAGGCTTTAGGGTCTTTCTGGTAAATATAATGTTACATGTACTTATGCTTCAGTAAAAATAAAAAGGCGGGATTTTAAAATATTTCCTATATTTACTGTATCGACTATATGAACTGCACAACCAGCCAGCAAGGGAGAAAAATTAAGCTTTGAAAATAAGCCCAAATTCTTGTCTGTCTAATGTTATACCATAACAAATACAACACAGTGGCCGCAAGCAACCAAAGCAAAGCCCTGCCAGCCCCATGCTGGTCTCTGTACTGCCTCGTTGGTGATAGATAATTGATGACTCGATTTAGCTAATGACTACATTGAATTATTTAGGAAGATTGGGTTGAATTTGCACGAGATACAGAAAATCGTAGAAATACATCATACAGAATCATACAGAAAATGCCTCAGCTGCATCACTTGCATCTTAAGCACAATGTGGAGGGGGCGTTCTTTTTTGGCATTGATTGCGTGAGTCTATGTTCATGTATGTACGACATATATGTATATATATAACAAATAAGGTGAAAAATATCTTAAGACAAAATACCTGAATGGCATTTACCAGTTTTGTTGGCTGTTTTTCCCAAATTGAGCAATAATAAACTTTCACCAAATACACATTATAGGATGATATTTTATTCTGATTACATTAAAAGCTATTTCCTAATTAATTCTAGTACTTTGTTGCTTAATTTCTTAAGAAATAGGGGTTTGTTCACAAAACAGAAGGCATTCCAACATCCCTATTGTGCGGATAATTTTTCAGCTCTCAGCAGCATTTCAAGAGGAAAAACACCTTAAACAACTGCCCAGAGCTCTGTGTTAAATGTAATGTACAATAGGTCAACCTCCTAATTTCGATAAAGACCAGGGATTTATTAATAAAGGAAGAACTAACTTTACTTCGGCAACGCTGCAGTTTTCATGGGCAAGGCTGATCTTCTTCAAAGGACTTTTCTGCCCCCCGGTGGTGGCACCAAACCAGCGCTTCAGCTGCAAAAACCAGCCTTGCGGGAAGGGATGGCTGCTTGTTTGTCATTTACTTATGATGCTTGTGTACGTCGTGTCGGGCAGGTCACTGGTGCAACTGGTTTGCTGCACCCTTATATCGTGTGAGCATTGCAAACTCCTTTCTTCCGCTGCCTTGGATTCGACCATCCTGGTCTTCACCCTTTTATTTTATTCTTTCATTTACTGCTCCTCTAGGTAGTTGTTTCCTCAGAGTCTGGTTAATTTTGGGGCTGGAAGGGGGTTGTGAAGGACTTTGTTATGCAAGTTTGGCCTTTGGAAATATTTAGGCTCCTTCTCAGCTTCATGCCCAGCAGCTCCCATCCCCTCCAAGCCCACAGCAGACCCATTTTCATCCCAGGCTCCCTGGGATGGTCCAGGTGAGCAGAGGTACGTCATGCTGGGGAAAAAAACTCTGATGGCTATGACAAGCTGTGCAAAGCTTTGAAACGGACTCAGGATTATATTCGCACATTGCTATAGAATCACTTTGCCACTTGCAGGACTTCTCCAAGGTTTCTTCCAGGTCTGAGATGTCACACCTGCAAGACGCGGGAGTGCAATATTATGTACCTTTCACCCCTAAACCTCATTAAAAATGCAACAGCAAGCATGAACTATGATTTTGTTTCCATTTATCTACTCAGTGGCAGAAAAAAAGTGTGTCCATGCTTAACCCTGAGCTTAACTGAAAGCCAGTAGAAACAAGGTCAGACTCCAGTTGGTATCGTTGTATTTCTTGATACCAGTGGGTGAGCTGAGATTGCGGCAACTAGAAAAAATAACACTTTGCATTGCTAAACCAGACACATTTGGCCTCAAGCCACAGAGAGAACAAGCAGCATGAAACGACATCAATCCGTTCCTGCAAAACCACTTTTCCAACCGCTGCGCTCCCGATCCTTGCTCTAATGCATCGATTATGCTTCTCAGTCTCATTTGGGTTTGTCCAAGGAGCAGGCTGGGGAATAACTGGTGCCAGATGAAGGGAGATTTATTGTCCAACCAATTTGAGAAGAGAACCATGGGCTATCACCGGGGGAATAAGCCATCTCCAGACATTTCTTCACCTTCTCAACAGGTGCACGTATCTGTTTCTGTGGCCGAAGGGAGCTGCTTTCCTACATGAAACCGTAGATCCGCACGCAAGCTCCTGGTGGCACTTCTAATTCAATTAACTTACTCACTGGAACTAGCGGAGAAACTAAATATGACGAGAACAAGAGGAGAGGCTGGGCCAAATTAATAGGACGAGATCCTTTTACAGGCTGGCCCGCAATCCTGATCAGCAGCCCTGAAAAGCAAATTGGAACAAGCAAATTGCTGTTGAAAAATTCTTTCAGCACTCGGCTGTTGCTACTCAGCCGGTCACTGCCGGGAGTCAGAGGTTGAAAAATCTCGGGTAGGTGCTGACAATGGAGGCATTATTATGACAAACATTTACATTTTATTTATTGAAGTGTTGGAGGTAGGTTAGTCTCATCGTCAACCGCTCCGGATGGACTGCACCATTCTGAGGGAAGACTAGTGGAAACAAGCATTTTACTGTGAGGGAAAAAATAAATCATATTTCCCACTCCCAGCCTAATGAAAGGAAACTCAGGTTTTGAAGATTACACTCAGGCAAAAGCTTTCCTCCCCCAGGACTCCTTCTTTTTAGGAAAAGCACAGTATGGGGGATTTTTTTCCTGATTCCAAATCAAGTCCTCTTGAAAATAATGTCATTTTATGCATATGGCTGACTTGACATGTGCTTTCTGCAAAAGTCCTGCTGCTTTCCTTCATGGAGGCCAGGGTACACAGCAAACAATCCGCTCAAAGTGTCCAATCAAAGCTTTATACAGATGCAAACTAGTGTGTGGGTATTGTTTAAGTGGTTGTGTAATTGAATATAGTGAGCACATATGCATGGGATATTCGTTAGCTTGTAAAAAGAATAATTGCATGTTCATAGCTGCAATTTCCACTGAACCTTTTGGCTTTAAATAAGCAGCGGAGAAGGAGAGGGAAGGGAAGCTGAGCTGGGGGAGCAGAGACAAGTAGCAAATCATGTCCACATCATGAAACATCCTTCTTCTGACTGACATCCCAGATTTTACTTTATAGATAACAAAGCACCAATGCATCTGTGGAATAAAATGTTGGGGGAAAGGAAAGGGAAACATGCCCAGTTAGAGCCCAAGTGAATGGTTTCAACTGGAAGAATAATGCCAGCGATGAAGCACAGCAGTTCCTCTCTCTGGGGGCACTGCTGGCTCCGACGCAGTGGGTCCCACGCCAGGGCTCATGTTTCTGGGTAGGGCTCTGACCTCAGATGTCCAAGCCGGGGGCACCATCTCTGAGAGTCTGACCCAAAAAGCTTGGGGACTGCTGCTATAGAGGAACAATATCCATTGCCACCTTCCTCCTCGGCTCTTGTGTGAGGAGCACACAGCAGAGAGCAGGTCTGGGGCTGATGCTTTTTGCAGTAAAGACCTCAAATCCAGCTCTGTCCTTGTCAATTATTTGGGAAAGCTAAGCCCCAAATCCTTTTACTCTCTCCTGCTGCTCGTGCCTGCTGGCCCACAGGCAAGAACCAAGGGCGAGCTTGTTCAGGGGAAGATTTTTTTCAATTTTTCTGTGATTTCCTTCTCTTTTCCTTGATGTCTGAGGGCAGAGTGGAAGGAAAGCCCAGAGAGAGAGCAGCAGCCAGTCCCTGATTGAGAGTGCTGGCCTCGGGGTCTCCCCTGGGTTGGGAGAGTGCCGGCCCCAGTCCCAGGCTCACCACAGACCCCAGGGTTCAGATTTTGGGGGGGGGGCCTCTTGGCCAGCGAGGCTGCTGGTGACCTGCATGCCCACGCCCTGCCTTCTCTAGAAAGCTGTGAGCCTCCAGCACTCTTCTTCCCCAGGAGGAGATGCCACACTTGTCCAGCCTGCCTTGGCATGCAGTCATGGCACCAGGCAGGGGCTGTGGCAACACAGTCATGAAGGACAAGGGCATTTTGGGGGTGATCTTTTGCCTGTAGGTCCCAAAGGGGGGCACTGCATGGACAACAACATCTCTCCCACCCCACACCCCAGATTCAGCAGGACAGTAAGTCCCAAAGCATTCAACAAGGTGCACCTTGCAGCAAGCATATGCACGTTCACTCTGGCTCTTCCTAGGCAGCAAAGGCTGGAACAAGCCATAACACCTCCAACCTATGCTGGAGGTTTGATGCCACAGTCAGCCAGCAATAAGATCGGAGATAATGGCCAAGATCCATCTTGAGCTCCAAAGCTGCACCAGATTGGACTGCAATGAGACCACGCTGTCCAGCAAAGCTACTGCTGCAGGACTTGTGTGCCTACAAGGAGGCGTTGCTTTGTTTTCCTTCTGATGGCCCAAAACTGGCATAAAAGATCCTTTCTGTGACTTCTGTCCAATGTTCCCTCTTCTCTTTTTGTGCCTGGGAGATGGTGGAGCCCCAAAGCAAGGACCATCTTTGCTTTGTGTCTTGCACAATGCTACCAGCAAGTTTCACAAATGCACAACCTTAACAACTTGCTCAAGCAAAAATCTGTCAGCATCCAGCTAAAGCGTTTTCTGCTGTGCAACTTGGAGCACCATCGTGCACTAAGGAAGGATGGCGAGGAAAGGTGTCCACTGGTTTTCTTTTGCAAAAGCATGATCACCTATGGAAGGAACTGTACCACCCATTTTAGATGAGATTAGCAATAAATCTTTATTTATCCCTGGAGAGTGGGTGTAGGATCCCTTCACACTCTCTTGTAAGCCTACAGCAAC
Organism: Rissa tridactyla; assembly: GCF_028500815.1. Classification (NCBI taxonomy): domain Eukaryota; kingdom Metazoa; phylum Chordata; class Aves; order Charadriiformes; family Laridae; genus Rissa; species Rissa tridactyla. The sequence continues at coordinate 53,505,000 of NC_071469.1, forward strand.
CCTAGCAGTGTGAATAGTTGGACTACTGACACCTGGTCCAAAGAGTAAGGTCACTGTATGAAATTCTTTGCACCCTTTTAATTCCAATGACTTTAAAGCATTCAATGTTTTCTACAATTTTTGTTTCAACTTATTTTTAGCCTTTTTTTCACTGTCAAATGTATTGAAGCTGACATAATTATCGCTCTGACTTCCCCAAAGGCATGTATTTACCTACTTGTTAAAAGGCTTTTTCCATGCTGCCATGCTGTTGCTGTGACAAGATGACTTTGAAGGCACAGTAGGTAAAATAATACTGTATATTGCACAGCAACCCCAACACCAAAATGTTAATTTAACCAATAAAGTAACCACATCATAATTATAATAATCACTATCCCTTATCTCTTAACGGGGCTAAAAGTGGAATTCAGATTTGCCATGTAGTGCTTGTCAGCTCTGAAATTACCACACAAATCACTCAGAGCAGTGAAGTTTGTAGCCCCACCACCTCTAACTCATGGGAAGTGAGGAAAGGATCCTCTGGAGGAGAGACCAATGTGGTCTCATAGCCTTCATCTTCCTCCTCCAGCTCCCTCCTGCTCCAGCTTCCCATCCTGGCATGATTTTCCTTGTCAGTGAGTGGGATAGTTGGGTGGATATTTGAGATTTTTCCATCTTCCTTTGAGATTTTTCCCTCTGCTCCGTAGTGCTAGGAGTCAAGCAAAAGAGCCATCTCTAAAGCATCCAAATTCAAGGCTTTAACCCTGAGGAGCAGGTGAAGGGCAACACCATCACCCACAGAGCAAGGGGAACTCTCAGTTTGGCCAAGCCCAGTTAGTTTCACAGGTTGGACCTACACTTGCCCATGTTCTGTGCTCCGCTGTGCTCTGGCAAGGTCATCCTCACCAGCCAGACTGGGCTAAATTCGAGGATCATGTGGCTCCCATCTCTTTCATATGTTTTCATCTTCTTTCCATCAAATTCGAGAACAGCAGCGCTCAGGCAGGTCTCACTCCGGTAGCAAGTCATTCAGGGGGGGTGCCGGCACATACTCTCTGATCAAGTAATTTGCAATCAGCCATAGGATTTAGCTATCATTCTTTTGTGCTTCTAAACCTCTCTGCCAGCTTCAAAAGTCCCATCCTGAAGCTCATTCCCAATGTCACATAAATAAATGGATGCCAAGTTCTTTTTTAGACTCAGAAATGAGTTACTGAAAATATAGTAATGATGGACATTTAGGAAGGCAGAGAGCTTATAGTGGGAAAGAAAGGGAAAGAGAAAGATGGAGTGTCTTTTTATGTTTGTAGGCATGGCAAAGAGATATGACAATGCTGCAAAAACCGTGCTTGCCCTTTTGCTGAGCAGCAAGTTAGAAAAACTGTGGTTCAGTGTGGCTTGAGGGAGGATGATCTAAAGCTGTACAAGGGAATTAGCATGTCCTAATCCATGGCTGTTCCCCAAAATGGCAACGCAGGAGCCATCTCAGGGTGGTTATCTCAGTCCCAGCGAGGAAGAGTCTGGCACTGCAGATCCCACTGCTTGGACTGTCAGCGAAAGGGCAACTGGCCCCAGCCTGTACCCAGGGTCCTACACATGCTATGAGACCCAGGAGACTCGAGATGTCCAGGGACTGAATTGTGCTTGGGAACCATGTGTAGCTCAAGCAAAAGGGGCTGCCCTTACAACCACCTTCCACGACACAGATGAGATGTTCCAGTGAGCTGAGCACTAGCTCAGCCCTCAGCAAGGACATGCGTATGCTGGGAAAGTGCCGCAAACCCTCCCGAGATGTGGGGCAGGACTTTTTACTGCAAATAGACCCGCACAGGCTGGACAGGAGGCAGCTGCAGGCCGAAGACCCCATAGATCTGTCAACACGGTGCTAAGCCTGGACTAATATCAGCTTCTTCTCCAGGACGTGGCTTCCAGACCAAAGACACCCGAGGCCCCACCAGCCAGGAGCGCTTGCGGTTCAGGGTTGGCTGTTGTCCCCCTGTGAGGATGTATCTGTAAGTGATCCCAGGAAGGTATCGCCATTCTCTACAGAGGGGCTTTATGAGGATAATTATGTTGCAGGCTGGGCGGCATCGGGATACTCTAGCACCACAAGCCTGTGTGAGGTCCGAAAACAGATTTTTCCCTTCTCACATTTTATGGGGTGTGGAAATAAAGCCAAATCACATCCCAGGCCAAATCCCCCAGCCAGATGCCAATCTGGCTCCTGACTGTGATCCTCAAGCTAATATTAACTTGTCACAGTGGCAACAGGAGAAATGAAAAATAGGAAAAGAGGTCCTGGGTCCATGCTAGCGCAGGTTTTGAATTTTGCTCCACAATTTTTGACGTGAAAATTGATCTATGACTTAGCAACTCATTTTAGCAGCCACCATTTAAAATCAGCATATCTAACACTCGCTACAGACAGGTTTTCATGCCACCATAGTCCTTCCCTTGCCTTAAAAAGCCATGGAACCAACAATATTTCAGGTAGCACGGTGCAGTAAACCTTGGTAAATACTAGGCGGCAGTCCTTAAACTGCACTGACCAAGTCACCCCGAAGAAGAAGCAAGAAACGAAGCAGCTCTTGGTGAGGCCAATGTCCGCTGTAAGCCAGGGCTCAAGTTGTCCTTTTGCACTACTAGCCAACATGAATCCAGCAAGATATTTCCTATATTTCCCATTGCCACTTCCAAAGCTGATCTTTCTTCTTTCTTCTCCTCTGGGGATACTGCAGGGTCTGGACACCAGAAAATTACCCACAGCAAATCCATCCTTTCCTCCGGCTAATGAGGAAATGTACCAGCAACTCTTTCCTCTGTGTTAAAAGAGAGGGGGTTTAAGCTGTCTCCGCATGCCTTCTCGTCACCCCAGCGCTCCCAAGAGCATTTAACACCAAATCCGCAACACGCATGGCACTTCCCAGGTCTCAGTGGCGAGAAACCTTCATTGTCACCGGCAAATGCCACATTGTACATTCCAGGGACTAATGGTGAGAAAATGTAACCGTGCCTCTTTTTAATTTTCTCATCAGGTTAGAGGCATGTACATCGTAGGGGTTAATTGTCAGAAACTTTAATTGTTACCCTATGACTCCTGCTTCCCTTGTGTGTTAGTGGCACGCAGTCGGGGCTAATAGTGAGAAAATTCGACTGTAGCTCTACCACACTCTCTTCATTAGGCTAATGGAACATTTTCCTCTCATTTTCTCCCTAGGGTAGCTGTAGGAGTGCTACCTTATAATTGTTGCTCTTACTGTAATTGGCAGTAGTAGGAGGATGTATAATCTCATTGTCTTTCCTGTGCGGTGGTAGATTTATTTATGACCTATTGACAATTCCCAGCCAGCAGCTGTAGCGCAGTGAGTATTGCATTAGCCTTTCCCCCCAGCAAAGGGAAGACTGCACAAAGGCTGTTATTAACTAGAAAGAACATGAACCCAAGATGTCCCACAGGACCAAATATTAACATCACTAAATGCAAACAAAGGCGCTGCTGACCCCGAAGGGACGTTGGTATCTTATTCCCAGGAATAAGACCAACCTCTGTGGATTCACTTGGTTTCTGGCATGCCTCATCTCCCTGGTAAAACACAAATGGTTAAATTCATCTCCGGAGCTGCTTCAGCACATTAACACCAAAGACAGACCAGGCTGCCTTCGTGCAGATGCCACACTACCTTGCACCATAGTTCGGTGGGAAAACAAGGTCTTGATTCAGCAGAGCCCGTTAAGTAAGGGGGGGAATATTCCAGCCCCACTCGGCAAAGCACAAAAAGACGTGCTTACTTTTCAGTTGCTGCTTTGGGATTTTGCTGCACAGGGACCTAAACTGGTTCGGCGTGAATAAACCTGACCCTTCGTCCCAAATGTGGCCTCTGGGCAGCAGAAGTAGCTTGTGGGTCGCAGCTGCTGTTGCCGGGATGCTGAAAGATGCCGCTTTCCCGGAGATGACACCCTGCAAGCGGCTATTTCCATCCGCGGCTGTCAGCGATCTTATTTATGTTGCTGTGTCCTTCTTATCTAGAAGTTTCTACTCCTCTTGTCCCCAGCTCCTTGTGTTTACTCATCACAGAATCACAGAATCACAGAATCTTCAGAGTTGGAAGGGACCTCTAGAGATCATCTAGTCCAACTCCCCTGCTAGAGCAGGATTGCCTAAACCACATCCCTCAGGGCTGCATCCAGGCGGGTCTTGAAAATCTCCAGAGAAGGGGACTCCACAACCTCCCTGGGCAGCCTGTTCCAGTGCTCTGTCACCCTCACTGTAAAGAAGTTTTTCCGTGTATTTGAACGGAACTTCCTATGTTCTAACTTGTGCCCATTGCCTCTCGTCCTGTCACTGGGAACCATTGAACTCATGGACCAGTGTTTTCATGGCAGGGCTGGTGCAAGGCATGAAGCTCTCCAGGCTGGAGAAGCACCATCCTGTGGACAGGCGCTTATCCAACGGGCCCAACCGAGGCAGGATCAGGCCCTGGGCCATAGTGTCATACTGTGTTAGAGCAGCCACTGCTGCTCCACGGCCACCCAGGGTGGAGAAAATAAATAAATGTAAGCAGTGGTGTACATCAGTGCAGGATCAGAGCCTGTATGAAGCTAATGCAGACCCTTTCCATTATCTGTTTCGCAGTGGGTGAAGTGATGCTCTTTTTTTCCACCTCTCACCCTCGAGGCTGAGGCAATCAAAGCAACATCTGGAAAATCCCTGTGTCTCTGAAATAGGGAGTACATGAAAAGAAAATCTCTCTCCTCCATGCTACCAGCTTTATTTATTTGGTTTTTTCCATCTTCTCTCTGCTTTTCAAAAAAGCAAAGAGAAGAAGAAAAAGAGAGGGAAGGAAAAATACTGCCTCAGATTCACTGACGAAGCAAAAATAAAAGAAAGAGGGGTTGGGGGGGAAATACAAGATATTTGCACCCTGATTCTGCGTTCATGCTTACAACAAGGGTCCTGCTCACCTTCACACTGCTCAGCCAGGTCTATCCACGCTGCCGGCTCTTCCCAGCCCAGGGAAAGCAGGTTTAGAGCTGGTCAAGGGCATTTCTTAGCAGGCAGGATTTTCTCTCACAGAGGCATTTTCCAGCTGCGCCCGGGAACGTGACCCAGGTAATAAGCTTTGCCATTCGCCACATCGCGTGCAGGAGCTATTCTGGGAGCTGAACCAGCTTTCCTCTACTGTTGAAAAGCTTTGAACTCAGAGGGGTTGTCTCTGGGACGCCTCTGACGATGAGAGCCGTAACACCCATCCTGACAGATTTAGCACAGTTCGTGGTGGAAGCTCTCCCAAGAAAGGCTGGAATTTTCAAAGGGAACCTCGTATCTTTGGGTAAAATGGGAGAGCCTGCCCACCTAGACGCAGAGCCGATGGAGGTGGCATGGCCCCTGCTCGCTTGGAGCCTGGTGGGAAACCGAAGTACATAAGATGCTCTGCAGGACTGAGAGCCCAGGTTGTCCCATGAGAGAAGGAGCCATGGTGGCCTGAAAACCTTCAGGTCTTACCCTGAAAACAAACGTTTCCAAAGAGAAATGGGCACATGGCCCATCCAGGAGGAGATGGACGCAGAGCCTGTGGTCTTTGCAAAAGCCTCTCTTGAGCCTGGCATGCCCCAACACAGGGACCACCCTGCCATGTTTCTTAGATCCTGCCACTGATCCCACTCCTCGCTCTTTGGCCATGCCCAGGCCCCAAACCTGGCTGTTCATCCTTCCTGCTGCTGTAACAGGGTCCAGTCCTCCCAGCCTGAGCATCACTGGGTGCCAGGGGAAGTTTTGCTTGCACAAGAGGGAAAACCAGCCCTTATCAGCACACGATCAGCCCCCACCAACGGCAGCACACACATATCAATAGGCAGGATAGATTTTTGGTGTCAGAAGAGTGGTTTTGCTTATCTTTCACTGCACACAGATGAGCTTATTAAAGCAAAGTAGGTCAGGCACATGATATAACAGTATGATCTATGTAAAAGGCAGTGTGAGGTGTTCGTTGTGCTGAGACACTCCACTCCTGACAGATTTGTTCCTCTTCATCCAAAAAGACTTGACCAGAGTCAAATCTTCCCAACAGAGCCAGTAGCAAGCTCCCCACTAACTTCAGCGAGACCAAGATTTCAGCATCATTTGATGATGAAAAAACCATGACTGGTTTGTGCAGAGAATATTTTAATGAGTCCACAAAAGGAAGTACTCTCTCTGGATGCTATGGAAAAAAGAAGAAACAGAATTTTTTATTATTTTTTTTAAAGCTTGTAAATAAAAGCTAGAGCTCATTGATGACTTGAGAAGGAGGATGAGTTTATTTCCCCAAGCTGTAACAGTTCTTGTCGTCGTTGAACAGAATCACTGTTGCTCCACCAGACCCAGCCTAGCAAACCTGAGATGAGCCAGATGATCATGGGTTTCAGACTCACAGCTGTGGAAAAAAAAAATAAATCTAACACTTTTACAGGTTCCTGAATCCAGGAAAAATGATCTTGCAGTACATGAGACTCGTCTACATTGCTGCTGGGCCTCATTCTTCCCGGTGCAGCTGCAGGGACGTGAGCAGCCACGTTCTGCCCCATCATCCAGCTGAAAACTAACCAGGTTTGCCCTCAGCTGCGTCCCTTCCCTGACCTGGCTGGCCACAGCACGGATGCTCATACATTGCCGCAGGCTGGATATGGCCCAGGACATCGTGTCACCTCCTAGACAGAAGATTATCCTCATTTAGGCGTTCGCTAACCCCGACTTCTCACCGGTGGGCGGCTGGTAGTGGCACCCCCTTCAACAGGTGCTTGATCCAGCAGAAGACGTTTGCCTCCGGCCGGCAGAGATAATCTCTCTCTCGTGTGCTCCCCAGCGACACGCACCATCCAACGCTATCAAATCCAGCTGGTTTGCGTGACTGGCTCTTGCTCAATCAGCAGCTTATTTAGAAAAGTCAGTTTGCTAATTGAGAAAAGTTTAATGAATTTTTGGTGTATGAAAAAAAAATAAAAATGATTACTTTATATTACCAATGTGTTCATTTGAAAAATTCATTACATTTATGTATTGTGTTTTCATGTAAATACCTCTGCCAAAATGTATTAGCAAAGAATACAATATTATGGTTCATGGTTCATGTGGTATCTGAAAGGAATAATTGTATAACTAATCAGTGAAAACAAAGTAAATGTTCCTCTTGAGCTTGTACAATAAAAAACTGAATTAAAACTATTCAGGCTCAAAAATGCAAATATGCCATGTTTCCCATCAGCAAGAAAATAAAAAATTAATATTTAGAAACCTTATAGGAGATCCAGGGTCGCTGGGATTTTCTGACAGTATCATCACAAGGCACCGGCCCAGTCTTTGTTCAAACCACTTGTCCGTGACACCATCCTACAGCCCCACCAAACGCTCCAGGGACGGTTTGGGTAGTTTGTTTTTTGAGGGGTGATTTTTAACTGCAAATTTGTCAAATGATCTCTCCAGTGTCAGGGCAGAACGGGAGCAAGGCGATACAGGGAAACAACCCCAGGGCCTCTGGGAGAACAACCTGCTGTTGAAGTATGTATTTGAATATATTCAAAGCAGGTAACTGATGCTGGGATTTGGAGTTCAGAGTCAATGCTCGGGGAGGAGAGCCGGAGGAGGTGACTCCAGCCCAAGCTGCAGTTACCACGACCAGGTATGAAATGGGGCAGAGGTAAGGGATCCCAAATTTGCCCTCTGCATCTCAGCCCAGCGCCAATGGCATCTCCCGAGAGCAGTAGGACTTTGGTGGCTCTCTCCTCTCGGTGTGACAGCAAGTCATCTCGGAAAGAGTACGGCACCAGGGCAGGAGAGCCTGTCCCGTTACCTGCACAAGTCCTCGGCACAGACCCAGGAGGGAGTGAGGAAGCAGAGGGAAGGGCTTGGGAAGAACTGAAACTCCCCGCCAGGAGCAGAGCAGAGTCATGCCCAGCACTGAGCAGCCAGTGGCAATGGCCGTTCACTGGGGAAGAGTCTGTGCAGCTCCCATCCAGCCCTCAGGGGTTATCTGGGGTCAGCTGTAAAATACAGAGAGGAAGCAACCAGCAATACCTCTGGTCAGGAATATAGAATCATTGAATCACATAATGGTTTGGGTTGGAAGGGACCTTAAAGACCACCCAGTGCCACCGCCCTGCCCTGGGCAGGGACACCTCCCACCAGACCAGGTTGCTCAAAGCCCCGTCCAACCTGGCCTTGAACACCTCCAGGGATGGGGCAGCCACAACTTCTCTGGGTAACCTGGGCCAGTGTCTCACCACCCCCATAGTGAAGAATTTCTTCCTCATATCTCATCTAAATCTACCTTCTTCCCGTTTGAAGCCATTACTCCTCATCCTATCATACATGCCCTTGTAAAAAGTTCCTCCCCATCTTTCCTGTAGGCCCCCTTCAGATACTGGACAGCTGCTATAAGGTCTCCCCGGAGCCTTCTCTTCTCCAGGCTGAACAACCCCAACTCTCTCAGCCTGTCTTCATGGGAGAGGTGCTCTCATATCAACGAATTGAAGTAATTTCCCAGTTATTTCCCATTCCTGTATCTCTTTTCATATATATATGTGGAAGCATGAGACAGCTTTTCCCATTGATCTCAAGGGGATCCCTGTCGTTACACTGGCTGCTCTGAAAAGCCCCGGGTCAGAGCTATACCAAGATGTTTATTTTGGGTGCAGAGAGGCTGGATGAGCAGCACAGCCCGTATAACAGGTACATCAGGGCCACAGCCTCTGTTTTCCAGATGGCAGAGGGATGTGGCAAGCAGGTCAGAAGGAGGGAACAAACCAAGGGGAGTCCTCCTAACCCTGGGCACTCCCAAAAAGTAGGGAAAAAGGAAGTTTTGCCCAGACTACCAAGAACTCACTGGGGTCACTGATGCTGTGTCTCTGATGGAACCCAGGACCTCAGACAATGCACAGCGTGGAGCCTCCTGGATGGGATCTGCACATCCTGACAGTAAAGCGTGAAAAAAACAAAGCATGAAGCAAAAGAAAAAAAAAATCCACTTTCAGCCCCACTTTGGGACTTTCTGATTTTCACAGCCAAGTGCCAACACCTTTTTCATCGCTCAGGTACTAGCAGGGCTGATGGGCTTCACGCAGGCTGCCGGAGAAGGGGCAGCCTCTTTCAGCACAACCACAAAAAACAGAGGCAGAGGAGTTTCAGCGCAGCCAGGCTGACTGCCAAGGCCGCGGGGGACAAGCTGGAGAGCATCCAGAGCTGCTCACCTGGGGAGGATGCGTAGGCAGAGCTGCCGGTTCCCGATAAACAAAGTCATCCAGGATGCCCTGTGAGGGGTGACAGGAATCCCAATCCTCTTAATCCAGTGGGGACCCCAAAATCCCACCCCTCGGTCTGGCATCTGGGGTGTCCCTTTCCCCAGAACCAGGCTCATTCCTGCAGAAGCATTAATATCCACAGTGCTAAATTATTAATCGCCTTGGGGCACACACCATGCTCTGAGCATGGAGCCGAAGCCTGATAAAAGCACTCACACAGGCTTTTAAAGCATTTTGGGGGCTACCGCAGCAGCCTTGATCATTACGGATGCGGTGGCTGAAATGTCGTAGCTGGTGCCTTCTCGGTGGGGCAAGTTCAGCGCCCGCTGCCAGCCTGTGCTCTGGCAGGCAGGACAAGCCACAAGGCCACCCTGGTTCCTCTGGGCTGCTCTGTGCAGAGATGGCCTCGATCAAGTGTGCACTAGCTCTCTCTAACCACAAGAGTGAGCCTGGACCACAGTTTTGGGAAAATGTTAGCATTTTGCTACGATGATGTTAAAACCTCTCCTCACCTGCAAGCGATGGATCCTGGCTCTACCTTCCTACCCACACGGGATCTCCCAAAACATTGCTGTCCTCTCTGGAAGACACCCTGCTCCTCCCAAACATTGCTGCTCCCCCCATCTTGCACCCACTCCACCCCCAGCAAAACTGCATTTTCCCTGAACCACTCAGACGAGGTCTAGGTTATCTGGGAGAGTCTTGGTCCTCCTTTCATCCAAGGACCAGCCATGACTCTCTGTAGGATGTTCTTCTCTCCAAGAGGAGAGAAGAACCAGGAGTTTGGAGCAGGCACTGTCTTTTGTTACATGTCTGGGTAGGGGATTTCAGCCCCAAGGACATTTTTATTTCCAGGTATATGGCACTCAGCATCAGTAATGTTCCTTAAAGCTGTAAACTCTGGAGGGTGGGATTCTTCTCACCAGTCTTTGAGGGCTGTCCTGTCTGCTAACTTCATCTGAGCTGGTTACTCAGTTTTTTTGTAAATAACTGAGTATATGAGAAAATAAATTTTCTTTTTTGTAAATAACCATTTCTAGGGCAAGACCCACCTGAATTTCTTCAGTCGGTGGCTGTAGGATGCACATGGACTGCAGCATTACAAAGCACATTTCAGCCCACATAAAGGGAGCCAAGGGTGTCTAGTCCAGCTCTAGGTGTCGGCCCTTGTAGACATTGTGTTTGGTCAGCAAATCTCAGCTCCACTGTCTGAATATGATACGTGTTTGTATGATACTTTGGGGTAAGGTACCACCTGAGGGATTATTTTAGGGCAAGCCAAATTGATTTGGAAATTCACTCCTGCCTTTTGAGACCTGCTTTCCATGCAGGACTGTTCATGTCTGTATATCACTCACTCAGCTGGGAATGGCTGCTCTGAGCATGGCTTGTTCTCAGATCATTTGAGCATCAACTCTGACCCCTTATGGCAAGCCCTCTGTTTTGCCAGTGTCCTCTGAATCAGCCTGTGCTGGTTCTTGCCAGAAGAAGGAGGTGGTTGGTGGAGCGGTGAGTCAGTGCTGCATGGCTTCTCCTTCAGCACAGATGGGCAGCCTTCTGCAGTCAACACCAGCTGCAAGGCCCAACACATAGGCAAAAGGTTTTTGTCTGCAGAGAGAAGACGGGCTTTGGAGTAAAGCTCTGTGCCTTTAAATTCACAGTGACGTTTGTACCAGGCCAATAAAAGTGACTGCTGACCTCCGAAGGGTTGAGAGTTTTCACAGCACCCAGCTCCATATGGTGGGCTCACAGTGAGGATCTCAGGTCTCATTTGGAGCCGAACACTCCCACATCCATGGGTATTTGGATGGAGCTGTTGGGGAGCCACTGTAAGAACCAAGCCAAGCTGCCAAGTCTTGGCCTTGGTGCAAAGCCAAGCTCCCTCAAAGCAAAGGTGATGGAGAAGACGGATTTGGGTTGGCAATAGCTCCCTGTCATTTTCCATTTGTGAATGAAGACCAAACTCTGCCGGCAGTTGCCATCTGTATCAGCCTACTTGGACACAGCCATTTCTCTGCATGGGATCCAGGCAAAACAAGACAGCCAAGATAAACATTCGGTTCAAAAAGTGCTCACAGCCTACTAGGAGCAGAATGACATATTGCTCATCTGAAGGCCAGGGTTCCTCCTGGTCCACTGTCTAATCTCTCCAAAATGGGACTGGTGGCCTGCCCTATTGGTTCATTGGTCTTGACATCACCTTTTCCTACATATATAGGTGAGAGGATTGAACCTCATATACATGCCGTGAAAACATCAGAGCAGAGAACATTTTGGAAGCTACCTGGCTATTTCATCAGCCCGTGGTTCTGGCTCTCCATCTACGGGGCTTCTCAAATAAGCTCATTTTGAACAGCTTTTGTTGTATTAATCCAGCAGAGTTGTTTCTGTGGGCCTTTCATGAGGGGAGGTGGTTGATGCCCTCTGTGCATGCACTTAAATGTTTTCCCCTTCAGCTTTGACGTGCAGCAGACTTGGGGAGCATATTCTGACCAGGCCTCCCAGCTCCGATCTGCCTCTCCCAGCAAAGGATTGATTTGGAGAATTTGTCTTTCCCTCCTCCCACTTAGACAAGAGGCAAATACTGTAGCCAATAAACTAATCACAGTGATTTTTTTTTTCCCATATAAATAAGTATATATTACTTTCAAATGTCTTGAATTATACCTTACAGAGGAGGCAGTGCTGTCAACAGCACTGGACTGGAGCAACGGTTATACTCAACAACAACATCTGGAATATAAATGAGGCTGACAATTAGCTGAGTGTTAAATGCCTATTAGTTATTCCGATGGTCTTTAAAAAAAAAAGTGGATGATGTTAGGACACAGACTCTCTCTTTTCTTTCTCTGCCTAGTCTATTCCTTATCTTCTTCAGTTTTGCTGGGAATTGAGTTTTTGTTTCCATAGAACTATCAACACTGCTACCCAGATTTCATTCCTGGGCAGTTAATAGCCATTAGAGTCATCAACTAACGACGATCTTAAGGGTCCTCTCCAACCTAGATGATTCTATGAGTCTATCATCATTACATATATATAGTTAATTACTTTTCCCATGTTTATTATTTGGTACTTATCAACACAGAATTTCCCTGGAGTTTACCCGAAGTCACTGGGTATTGGGATCTATTCCCTTCCCTGGACGCAAACCTTTAGCTGTGACTCTCCCACATAAACATGTGCTACCAGCAAGCTGTGGCTCCTCAGAAATCCCCTTCTTTTCCGGTCAGCTCCAAATATTCTGAACAGTTTGAGTAGACCTTTAGGGGACCCTGCTTGATAACCTCTCCGTGGTGAAAAATGATCATTATTTCTATATTTTATTTATTCTCTTTAAACAATTTGTAATTCCTGATGGGCCTTCCCTCTTACTCTACGATAATGTCATTTCTTAAAAAAATTATTGCAAGAAACCTGCTGAAAAGTTTTCTGTAGTGACTGATCTTCCCCAGTCTCCAATATTTCCCAGTGTAAAATCAGATGATACATCTTGCCAACTTGCCTGATGCAAAACAAGACCCACCAGTCTGTGGTTTCCAGGGAACCCCTTTGCATCACCCAGCACCATAACCACGCTCAATCAGACTGATTCAACCCACACTTGCTTTTTATCTTGTCTCCGGCACTGGCCAAAGTGAACATCGAGGAAAAGTACATGAACAGGATGAGCATAAAGTGTGTTTCCTCTTGATACTATCTCAGCCTCCAACAATTTGGCTCTTGGGATCTTCCTGAGACAAAGATGCTTGCAGATAGCTAGAAGCCCTCAGTCGATGCTTCTCTCTGGCCTCTTGAACCCAGGGAAACTGTTGTCATTCACAATTCTACTTTATCTATAGCCTTTTGCCATCCCCCTATACATCCATATTAAAAAAAAAAAATATATATACACACACACATATATACTCCCTTCTATATCTGTAGAGGAAGAAGAACTGAGGTACTCAAGGTGGAGCAAGTCACAGATTTACATCACGACATAACAAGGTTAAAATCTGGTGTCACATTTATCACTTTCCATTCCTCTAGTAAGCATCCCTGTGTGCGTAAGATTTTTTGGTTACATTTCTGATGCTTATTTTTCCTCTTTATAATATTCAAATTCAGCAAGTTTGACATTTTCTACCCTGAATGTTTCAGAGGATGCTGGAAAACATCCAGTACTCATTTTATCACTTTACTTTTTGGCCAGATTTCAGTGTATTCTTTTTTTTTGTTTCACGCAGAATTAAAAGATCATACAACAGGTTGGTTTTTCATATGTTTTATTGTTTTAAATAATTACTTTAATTGAGGCTCCCTTTGTGTTCTCTTTTCACAGACTTTGCAATCAATATGTTTACTAGCAACTGAAGACATCGTGAATATATGTGTGTATTAGAGGATAAATGCAGAAATTACATTTTGAATTCACCGACACAAGCATTCCCTCACCCCTACAACACAATTTTGAGAGTTTAATCAAGAAACAAAAACTTGTGAGCCCAAACAAAACATCTTGGCTTTCTCATTTCAATTGCTAAATACTCACCCAGGCTGCATATGAATGAATTACCGACCCGAAATTATGTGCATAAATTATTTGGCAAACAAGTCTGAGTAATGAACAAATGTGAGCGAATTGCTGTGTTGGGGAAGGGAGAAAGTGAGGCATGATTCATTCAACCACCTACTCGTTATGGCTGATTCCCCAGGCTCAAATTAGGCAATAATCAAGGATCCTTCAGCACGGCAGCTGGGGTGAGCTCGGATGGGCTGTGAGCCGGCAGACACAGTATTGGAGAACTTCTGCGTAGCTGCAGCAAAATACTCTCACGTGTCTTTGTGCCAAATAATAGCCAACATGTGGCTTAAGCCAGACCGACTGCTACCTCGTAGCGTGAGTCGGGTTATCACATAGGCATGGGCAAAACTTATCTCGTGTTGTATCCCAGCTTCAGTACTTATGCTGGATGCAGAACATGCACTGAAGCCTCATGAGGATAGTTCCTGCAAACTCCGCCTTTCTTTGGCACATGCCACAGGATAAACCCCAATGAGGATTTTTTTGCAGGAAGCTCTGTTTTCCAGCCTCAGATGAAAAGGGCCACTCTAAATATCCATCCATAATCCTCCTTGCAGAGTGGTGGGGCAGAGGGAGGAAGGGCTCCCCCTGCAGCTCGCAGGATGTCAGCATGATCCCTCCTGAAGGCTCCCTCCTGTCAACCCGGCAGTGAGTACCAAATCACTGGGACTGAAGCAGTCCCACCACCTTGCCACCACGCCGTTGCCTGCAAAGCTCTGCCCTACACTCTCCCAATGGATCTAACAAGGCTTTGATAATGGGCTTCCCAGTAAGTAGGTTATATTGCAGGATAAATTACCCCTTGTGCTGCTGTGTGATTACCTCCTGCTATGCCAAGGAGCAAGAGGTGCTGCCACCATTATGTACATCCGCAGAGCGCAATAGCCATTGACTGAAAATGTGAAAATGATGCCTAGGCCAAATCAGATCCAAATCTGTATTCCCGGTTGTAATTACAAAAGAGGTTTTAGAGTGATTTAGGAGATCTCTACCTCTTGAATAAGGCTGTCTTCTAACCATTTCTTCAAAGGCATGTTCTCTTCCCGTGCAGAATTATTGCTTACTTGGATTTTGAGGTTTGCATGGGATTTCTGGAGACCTTGCTTTTGATGAAGGATCCTGACAAACTTGTACACAGCTTACACACTGAGCGTGACCTCTAACCAGCAGCAGCTCTCCATCCAACCATGCCTCAGCCCCACCTCCTGCCTCCTGAGCCAACCCAACACACAAAGTTCAGCTTCACGGCTTTCCGGATGCCCTTTGGCCTCACCATGCACGTCTTTCATAGCTCTGATGTTCTGGGAAGAAGCATCATGTTAGCTGTGCTAGACGGTTAATCTGTGCTGGTATCCAGAGATCATCCAGGAAGCCAAGGATCAACAGAACACCCTCTGTCCTAAAGCTTTTTGTTTAAACATCTTTCCAGTCAGACTTTTGGCTACTTAGTCTTCCGCTGAATTACAGCGCGAAACATACACTGTAGTGAAGAGCAATAGATGAAGGTTTTCTACGCAAACATGGGGTGAAATTGATTATTAGCATGGGCCAAAATGAGTAACGTTCTCCCTTCACGTGTCCCCATCACATTTTCAGGGTCTGCGGCCCCTGAAATGCCCACAGCTTTAGTTTTGGCTAGCAGTGCTCATTTGGTGCTTAGGCAATGTGGAATTTATGTTCAAAATACCTTGAATAACATAGAAGCTTCTATCCCCATTTTAAAAGAGGGGAGAAATAAAAGCAGGAAAGAGAATAAAACAAGAAGTCACGTAGTGAAGAAAGAGGTTTCCTCTGTACAAGTCCACTGCCATGTTGTCAGCTTTACCGTTAAATGTCATCTGTTCGTTGCAAAGGCTGTAGCAGTCGGGTTTTTGCCAATGCACAACTTTTAGATCAAGACCGTAATTTATAACAGTTTTGTCCAGAGTCGCAACAGGCATCAGTGCAAGAAGAGAGTAAAAGCATTCAGAGCATCAAAGGGTCCTGTTATTTTCTTCTCATGGAAAATATACAGCAAAACAAGATTGAGCATTCAGCTAAATCTGAGTTTTGGTTCACCAAAACAAGTGTAAAGGCGAGATTCCCAGGCAACTTTTACTCCAGCCATCCTCCTCCAGCCGCTCCTGATTTCCCGAGTATCAGTAGCAGGTGGTGCAGGAGATACTGCCCAGGCTCACTCGGAGGATGTTTTTGAAAGCATTAAAAAAAAAACCCTGAACTATTCTGAGCACTGCAGGAAGCACTTTTCTGCCTCAGAAAGGAACATGGAAACTTCTATTTCCTCGCTAAAAGCAAAACACCAGTGCCTATCTCTGGCCTCACATGAGCCCGCTAAGCGTCAGTGTAGAATAGGCAGTACAAGTTGAATTCTTGCCCCGGGGAAATCAGAGCTGCGTTATTGTTCAGTGGCATCAGGATTTGATTCAGCACGAATGGGAGAAAAATCAAGGCAAAACTATGAGATCCCAGCCAGCAATATACTCCAGCCCACATTTAAGCTTAAGGTCATGAATAGTCCCAAATCAAGTACAAGTACTGGATGTACTGGGCTTAAGTGAAAAAAAAAATGGGTTTATGCATGCACAGTAATAAATTTTCAGAAGGATGATGTTTTAAGTTGCCTAATTCCCTGCAGCATTTTGGAGTTTCTGTTTCTAGTTATCTTAAATATCTATGCCATGATGAAAAGAGAGTGACAAGCCGAGCATTGCCGCGGCGTGGTGTGAAGCAAGCAGGAGTGTCACTTCCCAGGCCAGCCATTCTCCCTCTCTGCTTCCTCAGGGAGTCCCCTTGAAGGGGAAATTTGCCCCTGTAGTGTCATGTAAGAGAAACAAGCAACAGTTTCATACACCACTTTAGACTGAAATATTTGTTTAATACTCAGTGTAATGTAACTTTTAATATAATTACATTAGCAGTCACAAAATACTTTGCTAGTTCTGTTCTCGGTGCCCTGCCAGTGAAATTAATATAATGAGTGATATGGCGCTAGCTTCCCATTTGACACACGTGCCTGTGATGTAAAATCCACTTTTGACAATAAAAGATTATCATATTGCTGTAATTTTAAGAAAAGCAGAGGACAAAAAGACCTCAAGAACCTTCTCTAATCTATTCCTGTGTAACAAGGCAGGATCAGCCATACACTTTTTGTTCATAAAAGCTTTCCATGATAACCTTCTCCAAGAGCGTATTGCAAGACTTCACTGTCCGCACCATTAACATATTTTTCAGAATTCCCTCGGTTGGTACTTCTTGTCCTGTCCACCACAGGCATGAAGAAAAGATGATGGTGTCCTGTGTTAGTTGACCCTTTCTCAAGCTGAAGAACCCCAGCATGCATGCTTTTCCATCACAGGTCTCTGCTCATTGCTGTGTGCCACTGCACACTTCTGCATTAGCCCCCACCATTGGAGCAAAGCCCAAAGCTGGGCTCCAGCTGGTGCTTCCTGACAGCTAAGGGGAGTGAAAGAGTTCCTCTTCGTGCTCTTTTCCAAAGAACTCCAGCTGTTCTCCAGTTCTTCTCCAGCCTGTATTTGTGTAGCGGTTTGTTCTTTCCTAAGCCGAGCATCTTGTGATCATCCTTATCAAAGTGTCCTCCCTTTTTCAGACTGTATTTCTGATTTCTCAAGATCCTTTGCAACCCTGGCCCTGTTTTTGCAGTCCATCCTTGCACGTCTTTGCCTTCAAATACAAAGAATATCCATTCCAGTCCATTGAAAACATTGAATAAAATTCCAGCTCTCACACAATGTCTCTTGCACTTTACCTGTGAAACACTGAGAATTATTCTCTGAACCACTTTGCACTCAGCCCTTTATAACTTCATATATACCACATTTCCCTGGCTCACTTATGAGACTGTCCCTTCAAAAGTCTAACTAATGTCAAGACTTATGGCTTGAACTGTTTCTCCTCTGTCTCAAAGCCTGTTACCCTGCCATGTAAGGAAATGAGACTGGTTTGACATGATTTGTTCTTGACAAATCCATGTTGACTGTCACTAATCTCCTTGTTTTCTCTTAAATGATTACAAATTGTTTGATTATTTGTTCCAGGACATTTTAGGAAACTGAAGATAAGCTGATGTGTCTATAATTCCCTAACTCCTCTTTCCAATCCTCCCCTTTTTTAATACATTTCCATCCCCACCTTCTACATCCTCCACAGTTTTTAAAAGGTACTTACTCCACCAAGTATTTCATACCATCAGGAGTCTATCAGCAAAAGAAAACCAGCAACTAGCAGAGGACCTTCTGAAAAGATTATCATACTTTAATGACCAAATACGTTAAATACTATTTTAAAGAGTTTTAGGTAGGTTATTGGTGGGTTTTACAAAAGACTACAATTTTGGTCTGTCTCTGTTCCTGATGAAGTAAATAAGAGATTTCTCATTTGCTTCAATGGAAGCTCACGGAGTTTGAGAAGGGAAAGTGCTGTGAGATTATTAAACCTTGAGATAATTAGATTATTTCTCTAATTCCAGAGGTGCGCAATATACATTGATATGGTAAATAGTGAATATGGTGCCTATTGTAAAGCTTTCAGCAAGCTCACTGATACCGATACAGGATACAGAGTCACATAATTGTTTTACACATTGTAACTTCATTTTCTTTTTGCTTGATAGCTGTAAACCAAACCCAACTGAAGTGGTCAAAATGAGCCTAAAACAGTTGATGGGTGTTACTGCAAGAAAGTACGCCTGAATTTCCTGGCAGTGCGCTCCTTTCACACAATAAAGTAGGATGGGTCAGAGCATGTGGGTGAGCAGTTCATGCAAGATCAACATATTGCCTTGCTCAAGTGAAAACATCTCCTTGTGCAATACTGAGAGTACCAAACAATGATGGAACGAGCAACCAGCCGGATGAGAAAGCCAAACATGCTTAATTCTCACTGCACTTTCCCTTCTGTGCCAGCGGCTGTTTTCAGTGGAGTTTGGTCTATATGCACCAGCTGAGATCCTAGCTACCGACTTTAGCTCTGCAGTCATACTCTGAGCTTTCTCACCCATGACATTCGCAGCTTCCCACCCAAACCCTTCCTTCTCTGCCCCTTTTCCGTAAAGGGTTTGTAAAAGAGAAGAGCTGTTTCCAGCTATTCACAGTGCAGCGCATCTTTTAAATTAATCATTCCCCATTAGCTTCACAGGCCAGATGCCAGGCCTAGTGGAATCAATTCTTTCCTATGAAATCATCTCTGAATAAGCATCTCTGCACTTAAACACATTTTCACTGGGTTTCTAAGCATACATCACGCCCGGGTGCAACAGAAAGGCAGGGAGATTCCTTCTGCTCTGTCCATCATTTCTTCCAATACCAGTGAGAGCTGCTGTGCCCCATGAGATGGGGAGAAGTGAGGGGAGGCAGGGCAGCAAAGACAGAACGAAACTCTTCCTGAAAAACTCTAGAGCTCCTTATTAGAAGGAGCATTCTTGAATGAGGTTACCAACATACCTTTTACTCCTCCTGCTGAGCCACAATTTCTTCCTGCCATTGAGAGTAAGCATGGGTAAGAGAAGTCAGCTTTAGTCATCAAGGAGTCCCATGATTTCACCTATGGCAGAGGAAAAAAAAGGTATGACCAAGAAATGGAATAAATATTGTCGTGATTGACTTATCCTTACCAGATCTCTGCTTTTTTCTTTTTTCTTTTTTTTTTTTAACCTGTCAAACCTCTCTCATTCATTTCACACTTGGCTTCAATGTAGGTACAAAGGTGGAGATGGCAATTCTGCTGTTGTATTGATCCTGACGCTACAAGTCCTTGTAGCACACAGAGAAAAATGTCATCATCCCAGGGACTGCTGTCAGAAGAGACGCAGGCAGTGACTTTTGTATCTTCCTCAGGAAAAATAAACTGGGTTTATGGCACAGGGTCACTGCTGTGGGAATTGCAGAGAGGCTGGAGTGCTGTACAACACTACCCTCTTGTGATTTCTTTTGTTACAACACTTTCTAAACCACAGTTTTTCCAGACTGACCATTTTACATGGAAGATTCCCTCTCTGAGCACGAATCCTACCATTAAATAGCCAATTTCCTCAGTAGGGACTGAACACCACTATTTGATACATACAAATACATTTTGGTTTTATTGATTTCCTCTTTTCCTGTGCCTATACCCTTGTATAATTTTCATATTATTCTATATTTGCTGCTTCAGGAACTTGGGCAGACCTGGTATTTCCACCTCTGCCAGCACACGTTGCATTTCCTCTCTAAATGCAGAGTTCAGTGCAGAAATTTCAGACTTGCTTGTACATCATTGCCATCATCTTGTGTTTGTGTATGCAGAGGACGAAAGCCAGGCTGCTTTAGTTGAATGGCAGCATCTTTGCCCACACAGTTCAGTTCACGGTTGGGCTCCGAAGAGATCATAGCTCAGCCAGAGTTGCCGACGCAGCCCTGGGGAGATGCTAGTTCAGCTCTTGCTGACATACCCTGGTACGAGCGCACCAGTACAGCACCCAAAGTACTAAAGATGCGGGTATTTAGCAGCAGCCCTGCTTCAGCTGGCTTCACAAACCTGCACACCCTGGGCACTTGTTCATACCCTCTCTTGATCCTTAAAGCATCACAAAGATGACAAGGAAATTAGCACAGGGTTCCCTGCTCTCCATCGCGAGCTGCAGGCATGCTCTTACACACAGCTGTCAAGGAACAGCAATGCTGGACACTGCTCCTGAAAGGAAGTCAGGGACCGGGCGCGACAGCAAGGTGGGCTGGGTGGAAAAGGTGAGGACAGCAGGGTGGCCTCACCGACAAAGCCACAGCCCAACAGTACCCAAGCAAAGCAAGCAGAGATGCTTTGCTGACAGTGATCAGGTTCATCTGAGAGTCCAGGTGGCCAGACAAGTCCACAGCGATGGGGCAAGTGCGAGGTGAAGCAGGCATGGTCGTGCTGGTCAGCCATCAACTGCACTACCTCAAAGCTGTCCCAGAGCCCAAATGGGCAAACCCCCAGGAAGGGGGACGCCCACAGGGCCGTAACACTGACAAGGCCCATGAAAAACTTTTACTTGCCTACCTGAAAAATCAAGATTCCAAAATAGGTCATTTATTTTTGATTTGGGCAAGCGGAAAGGAAAAAGAGACATAATTTTACTATTGATTTACTGAGTTCAAGTAATACGGTCACTGTTATATGCTGGGTAACTTTTTAAAAGAATTATTGTTGGTAAGTAAAGGACAATGGTGAACATTTTAGTTGGAAGGAATTCTACTTCCATGTCAAGCGCTTATGTCAAACTACTTCCTCTTCTTTGAGAAAAAAAAAAAAGAATGCCTCTTTGTTAGGCATTGACCTGCTCCTACAGTTTATTGCCCAGATTAAGTACAAGTCAATATTCTGTCTCCAACGTCCTTATTTCTGGTGCAGCTGGGATGTGACCTTTATTATGGCAGGGAACACCGCATGTTTAGATGCCCATTTTCCACCAAGGTTTCCCTGAGTTCAGATCTAACGTAGAGCAACTGTGAAGCTAAATCAATGTGTAGGTACTTGTCTTAAATACTTAGGAGAGAAAGAGGAAGCCCATCAACAGCTCCCTTTCTTTTCATAGATAACAACAATACAGGAAGAGTTTCATAAGCATGTGCTGTTTTCTTAACAAATAAATTAGCCAGAGAAACCCTCAAGGTCACAGAGTTACTGAACAAAGAACTAGAAACAATGAGGCTTGTGTTCAAGCCCCATCTCTACTTCAGAAGGTGTGGTTTGCAACAGCATGAGGGTGCTCAGGGCTGCTGGAGGTTCAAAAAAACAATGAGAAGAAACCTAAGGAATAAAATGCTCTTAAAGCTGTTAAGAAAAAGGTGCCACTTCAGAACACCCATTTAAAAAGCAGCTGTTGTCATAATAAAGACAAGAAATAAGACATCTAAGAGCCACACTAGGCACTCAGACCTAGAACATCTCAACAGCGGCCATAGGACACCTTCCATATAACTTCGGAGAGTGACAGTGGGGGTATCCGTCTGAGTTGAACAGGTTATGCTGAATTCTCTTTATTTAATGGGATGATGGCATCTCCAAAGCACAATTCACCTGACCTGCTTTAGAAATCTCCTTTAGGACGATTCCTCCTTGAGGAGCGATTGAAGGAGCTGGGACTGTTTAGTTTGAGGAAGAGGAGGCTGAGGGGAGACCCCATCACTCTCTACAACTACTTGAAAGGACATTGTAGAGAGGTTGGTGCTGGTCTCTTCTCACAGGTAATTAGCAATAGAACAAGAGGGAAGGGGTTCAAGCTGCAGCAGGGTAGGTTTAGGCTGGACATTAGGAAAAAATTCTTCACAGAAAGAGTGGTCAGACACTGGAATAGGCTGCCCAGGGAGGTGGCCATCCCTACACTGACAAGACATTTGTTTGTTCTTTCTGTTTAAACTACCCGAGGACAGTGAACTTGACAGCACTGCTGATGTGCCAGAGCAGTTCCGATCAGGCCCACAAAGGTCCTTTGGTGCCTGAAAATACACACAAAACCCCATTAAACCCTTCAAAAAAATTATGTATGTGAACACCTTTGTAGAGCAGGCAGAAGTGTCTACACAGAGCAACTGCAGGACACATAAAGCCAACATAAATAGAGATAATATGCATTAATTGTTCTGAATGGAGTCTTGGAAAAGAATAAATAAAAGAATACAGAGAACGCAGTTCATTCTCAGAAAGTTAAGTATTTCTGACATTATTTTGAATAAAATGTTTATAATTCACTCAAACAGGTATTTTACTCTTTTCCTACTTTACTTCAGAACCCAGCGATTCATAAATGGAAGCCTGTAACCCATCTATTTTCTTCCTAATTAAAGAACCCTGTTCGGACACGTACAGTAGTTGTTGTTCTCCTTTTAAGTCCAGACCTGTCACTTCCTTGAAAAATAACTGTAGCAAATTAAAATGAGCAAGTCTTACAACAGCCCTGCGAAGCTTTCATGTGAGAAAAGGAAGAAATCACTACTTCTCTGCACTCTGAGCAGCTGTGTATGTTAATGGAAGCCTCAGATTTGAAGGACTTGTTTGTTGCTATGAGATCTAGTAGCGTGTTCTTAAAACAGGGATTCTTTAATGCAGAACAGCAGTGGAGAAACTGGATCGCTTGAGACTTCTTTCAGCCTTGCCGAGTTTCCACTGTTATCAGTGGTCCAAGGCCTGCCTTTGCCTATCCAGACAAGGAATTATGTCCCTCACGCTACTTTGGGAAGCAGAAGCCACAACTCCTGCACTCTTCCCTGATCTGGAACAGTCTCATCAAAACACTGCTGGTGCCTGTCCCTAGACTCAACACCGCTGGCAGCGTCCTTGTAGGCTGCGCCTGTGCGCAGTCGGCTTTGGGCTGACCAAACAGAACAAAGTGCCAACACTCATGTAAGCGTCTCCCAGGGTGTAAGAGCAGGGGAGGCAGCAAAAGGACACGTTTGAGGGTGCCGTCGCCAGAGGATCCACATCGGGACACCGGCCTAGGGCCGCCGGGGCGCGCAGGCCGCAGCCTGACCCCAGTGCCGTTCTCACTCGGGCAAGCCGTGACCCCCACAGCAACCCCGAGCTCCCCGGGCTAGCCAGCGGGGACGGCAGGACCCTGTGGGGCAAAGCCACCGGGTTACGGGCGGCGGGACCCCGCCGGCAGCGTGAGAGAGGCCGGGCCCCGCCATCGCTCCCCGTCCCGCCCCCGCCGTCGCTAGGCCCCGCCGCCAAGGGAGGAAGTGTCGTAACGGCTGACAGGAAACTTGGCGGCGGGTTACGGCAGCGGCGGCCGCGCTTGGCGGCCGCTGGATGAGCGGAGAGTGGGAGCCGCGGCGCTGAGGAGACGCGGGGGTGAGTGGCCGCGGCGGCGGGCGGGGAGGCCGCGGCGAGTGGCCGCCCGGGGCCCGCAAGGGACCGGGGAAGGGCCCCGGCGGCGGCGGCGGGGGGAGCGGGACATCAGGAAGAGGCGGCGGCGGGGCGGCGAGGCGGGGCCCGGGCACCGTCTCTGCCTTTGTTCGCGCCCCCCCACTCCAACCCCGGCCGCGGCCCGTGAGGCCATCGCCTCCCTCCCCTCGCCCCCGTCTCGTCTGACGCCCTCCTCCTCGGTGGGTTTGTGTCGGTCTCTCCCGTAGGATATGGCCGAGGTACCGCCGGGGCCTAGCAGCGTCCTCTCCCCGCAGGGGGACACGCTCTCCCCCTTCCCCGGAGGAGGAGGAGGAGGGGGGGCTGCTTCCTCCTCCTCCTCTTCCACCTCCTCTGCTGCCGCCGCCGCCTGCACCGGGGCCCAGGACGAGGAGGCCGAAGAGGAGGAGGAAGAGGAGGGACCCGCGGGCGGACGGGAGCGGCAGCAGCGAGGAGGAGGAGGCAGCGACGGCGGCAAGGGGGGGCCGCAGCAGCACCGCCTCCACCATCACCACCACCATCCCCCGCACCACAACCACCAGCTCAACGGCCTCATCAGCCCCGAGCTGCGGCACCTGCGGGCCTCCCTCAAGAGCAAGATCCTCAGCTCGGAGGCAGGGGCAGCCCCCGAGGGGCTGGAGAACAAGCGAGCCAGCAAAACAATGGGCTCCGGACAGCAGCAGCAGTCATCGCCCCCAACCACAGCACCGTGCTCATCCCCCCTTACCAACCACCTCCCTCCCCAGGGAAGGACTGCACCCTCTCCTCCTCCTTCTCCCCCAGCAGCAGCAACAGGGGACAGGAGCCAGCCTGCTGCCACAACTACAATTGCTGCTAAGACTGCAGCCCGCAATGGACTGGCAGGAGGGACTGGCTTGGAGGAGGAAGAGCAGGAGGAGGGGGATGAAGGAGGGGAGGAGGAGGAGTCCCTGCTGCTACTCTCCAGGTCCTTAACAGCAGCTTGCAGTTTGAAAGGCTCGGGAACGGACTCTCAGCCCGAGGAGGACCTAACGATACGATACGTCCGATATGAATCAGAGCTGCAGATGCCCGATATCATGAGACTGATCACCAAAGATCTGTCTGAACCCTACTCCATTTACACATATAGGTATTTTATCCACAACTGGCCACAACTTTGCTTTTTGGTAAGTGCCAGAGGGGGCAGGGAGGGCAGAAATTGGGAGTGGTTTGGGGGTGGTGGGGAGAGGATTAAAGGATTGACGTTTGTGGAAATACTTCTAATAATCTTTTTATTAGCCAAGCTTTTTTGGAAGTCCCTGTCTTCCTAATGAAGTCCCCCTGTGACCTGTGCATGTATAACGCATAGGACTGAAGTTCCTACATTCGTTAGTAGATGTTTTAATGGTGGGGTTTGAGCACAGGGCTTGGATCCAGGAATTCAAGGCTTCTAATCTTGGTTTTGACACTGACTTTTGTGACCTTTGGTAGCACATTTTATGATTCTGTCTCAGTTCCTCGGTTTGTATTTTAAAAAGTACTTAGCCCACTAGTGTCTTATGAGTGCTTAGTAATTCTTGCACAATGGTTTTAAAACAGACTTCAGCATGGCTAGCATATAAATGTTAAGTCATACATGGAGAGATGCTGTTAAAGGTTTTGTAGACTTTTTGAGCTACTAGCTTTTAAAAAGACAAGTACAACTGTATTGCTTCTTACAGGTGTGGTAGTGTATACAGCATGCAGAAATTCTCATGCTGCTTAGATTGTCTTACTGTATTAACGATGTATTTAGTTTTATATTCTTCCTACTGCACTGTTGAAAAGACTGATTTAGCTGTCACCCAGTCTTTCAACATGTTTAGCATTTCTTATGGAATAACTTGTGTGTCAGTTGAAAAGCATGCTTTTAGGATGCTAATCTGTCCACAGGTGTATGAAACTGAGTGTAAGTTGGCCTGAGGGGTATACGTGCATAGTGGGAGTTTAGCTGTGTTTGATTTACTCATAGGAAAAGTTACGTCTGCAAAACAGAACGTTTATGGGAGTGTATGGCACTTCCTTGCTAAGGTAAATGATGAATTCTTCTCTCTTGATGTTTTAATCAAGGCTGGTGCCCTCTCTGAAAGGTATGGTTTAGCCAGAGCCAAGACACCCTTCAATTCTGGAGGATTTCTGTAAAATTTTAATAAGATATGAGTACAGGAGGTGAGACTAATGGGCTCCATCTGGCCTTAAACTTCCTGAATGTTCTTGGTTTAGGGTCTGGTATAATTTATAGCGGGATTTATATGATTTATGGGAGGATTTTTAGAACCGTGCCTCTTAAAACCCTGAAGAGGGAATACAGTAGGATTATGTGAAGTTGAGCAAAGAGTTACCTTCTGGGTAAAAACAGAAATACAAAAATATTTGAAAACATTGTTTGATGCAAAGTCATGTTTGCCATTATAAGGACGCTGATCAGAGCAGAATGGTATTTTTCAAGCACTGAGTTATATATGTGACTGATTTAACTCATAGTGAAAAGAAATGCTTCTGCACTACAAATGTCCATATTTTCAGCATCAAGTGATCGCTGGTAATGCCAAGGCAATATTGGATACTATTAGATCACAATGCATCTGTGTGTCTGCTTAGACTTATTTTGTTAGGAAGAGAGCAATGGCAAGTTGTTTGATGGAGCACTAAACCAGAAGATTTCTAATATTTATTTTTAACAAGTGCATTCAAAGAGTAAGCTATCACTCATGGAAAATAAAGTGTCTTAAGCTTATTTTATAGCGACATCTTCTTCTTTTCATAGCCTTGAAGAATCAACAAAACTTTACTTGAACTCTGTGTAATTCTACACAATTTGTCATTTTTTGGAAGGGTGGAACAACGTAAAGTACATAAAACTGTAGAGAAGAATATGTGGCTATGAATGTCTAAAGCTGTTAGCAAATTCTTACCTACTTAATAATTTGAAGCTCTTGCAATATGTTGAGTCAAATTTGATGGGTGTTTTTTGTGACTGGTTTTAGTATTTTTAAGATTGTTTTTTAGAGGTTGTCTTGAAGACTTTCTGTTCTATAAAATTTAATTTGTTCCTGCAGTTAATGGATTCCTGAACTACTTCTGTCTCATAAGTGTCTGTAAAATATTTATCTTCAGTCAGGGACTGCATATTCCAATTAGCAAGAACAGTGTCAGGATGGTGAACAGAAGCATAGTGCTTGATCTCACAGAATCATTTGTCTTTAATGCCTTGTGCCCTTACATCCTCTGCTTCCAGGTTTTGTTTTGGTTTTGATTGGTTTTAGGGAGAGGGGTTAGGCTGCAGTTTGATTGTATGTGAAAAAAATATCTGTAGGGGTTCAATCAATTCCTTTACTGAACTTCAATGTCACCATTTTTTAAAAATCTTCCAATGCAAACTCACCTGTCTTCATTGGACTATCACGGGCTGCTTTCCCTTTCTCAACATGGGAGGGGAAAATACATCATTTAAATTTTAAGTTGGGCTGTGTATTTTCCATAAATGATCAGCAATTGTCCCTTGCTGATATTTATTCAGTAAACCATCTTAAAGATCATAACTTTGCTATCTAGCATTTTGGATACCTGACAATGCAGAGCTGTTTTCTGGGGGCAATATTAACGTTATTCCTGATGATGATTATCTCATGGGTTTGAAACTTGCTGAGTTTGGGCTTGGCCTTCCCAAGGCACACCGTTGCTCTGACGGCTGGTGCAACCAAAAGGGCTGCTTGCTCTTCCTTTCTGCTCAACTGCCTCTTCCTGGCTTGTGCCAACCCTTGTGTTTCTCTGATTTGGGAAGTTAAGATAGCCCTTCCACCATATATTTCTAAGTGTGTGTATATGTTTTAGGGTCAGGTTTCTGTTCATTTAAGGCTTCAAACATATTCATAATAGGATGTCACAGGCACTGGCGTTGGTGCATGGAAAGAGGTGAGAATGCACAGTTGGAGGGAAGGCATAGGAGCAATCCTAACTAATCACTAGCATGGTTTTGCTGTATTCCTAACTGTACACTCAAAAAATAAGTTCATATTCCACTTTAAAAGGACCTGGAGATATTAGAAATCTTCAAAACCTCTTCACTTTAATGTCAAATTCATCGGTGCAGCTGTCTTCCTGACTTTAGAGGTAACAAGTTGGGAATACCTGGTGGTCAGTTCTGATGTGCAGCATTATCTGACTGAGCTGTGGCAAGGTAATAACCTTCTACTCCATAAACTGCAACTGTCTGCTTGCACTCAGGTGTCACCTGGCTTTGGAAGAGCAGGTTCACACTGTGTGCTAGGTGTGAATGCCCTGTAAATGCTTTGTTTTTACTTATTCCCAGGAGCTCTGTCAGCCCAATTTCTCTTCAAATTATCTACGATAACCACTCCTCTGTCAAAAAAATGACAGAGGATAGGGGTATCTTTTGTTTCACGCAAAACATTTTTAAGCATCGCTACAGGTTTTTCCCCATGTGCATTGTAAATGCATTTTCAAAGTTGTAGCTTCCTTTTAAAGTGTTTTTGCGGCTTCTAGTCTTAGCAGTGTTAAAGTTCTAAAAGTTCCATTTAGAACTGATACATTAAATATTTCAGAAAATTGTTTTCAAAATACTTTAGTGTGGGAGAGGTGATCTTAGGAAACCTTGCTCTCTGCCAAAGTTTGGATAAGACAGGATGCAATAAAAGCAGAGTTCTGGCTGAGTGTTGTAACCTCTCCTGTAATTCACAATACTGCACCACTCTGCTGCCTTTTAAGAAAAATCTGGGAAATCTGTGCTTTTATTGGGTTCTTAACTTTGCCACTAGCTATAGTAGCATTTATAATTTAAACTTTCACAAGTTTAAAAATAACCTATTAATTACATGTAAGTGGTTTTAGATGTGTTGTAAATCCTAAATGACTGCAGGTAAGATCTTGTTTTGTGCTAATGCTTTGCCCTTTTTTTCTTTTTAAATTGTATTTTATTCAAGAGTCTAAGCGTACTTCATGTTGAAATTAAGACTTGCGAGGCATTGCCCCTGTTTTTCGGTTGTGGAAAACTTGGGACGTAAAAGAACCAGAAA
This sequence comes from Rissa tridactyla, assembly GCF_028500815.1. NCBI lineage: Eukaryota > Metazoa > Chordata > Aves > Charadriiformes > Laridae > Rissa > Rissa tridactyla. Next base: position 53,533,734 of record NC_071469.1, read on the forward strand.
AGTTAGGAAGCTGTCTGGGAAGCCTCCCTAGCCTCATGGCAGACACAGGAAGAAATTTTATAACATCCATTCCTAATTTGCAAACTCTATTCCAGTTTCCTCTTGGGTATGATGGTGGTTTCAGATACAGGCTTGCTGCGCTATTTCTCACTGTCAGAGGCTTTGTGAAAACTTCAGTCATTGCACCATCTGGGTATGTAATGACAGCTCGTGTAGTTATTCTGGCAATGCTAGTGCACAGGAGGGAATTACTTGTGTCCAGTTTCACAGAGTGGAAACAGAGCGATTTAGTGACTTGCCCAGTATCGTGAAGAGCTCTGACTCAACTGCCAGACTTTAGGTTAAAACCATTAGCCTAAATGTATCCTCTAATGGCGTTCAGTAACATGATCGCTAAATGGAAGCCAAAGGATTCATAGAGAGCTCTTTCTCTGATACTTTGGGATGGATTTTGGTGCATGTGCGAAAGGAAAGCTTGTGTTGCAGTGGCACAGGTTCTACTGCATTTGAATCGCAAAATATTTCTCTTTCAGGGGCTAGCTGGTGTTTTTAATCTTCTTTAAATGGGAATAAATGTCCCAGGATCTGGGTATGAAATGCATACTCAGACTGTGGCTGACAGGCTTAATGCCATCTTTGCTAATGAAATTAATGCCTATTGTTTAATTTTGTGAAAAGTAATGTTCTTGCTGATTTACAGACATTTCTATGCTAACTCTTCTAGTAATGCATGGTTGTGATACGAAGATATTAAAATCTAGTGTGTTTTAAACATTTAAACTTATTCGTAAGAATAAAGTTGATGCAAATATTGGATTTGAATTCATGTATGTTAATCCTGCTAATGACTTACGATTGAAGTAAATCGTATGGTACTCGGTGGGGTTTATAATATGTAATGGTAACTTGGGCTGAATTCTCCTTGTAGAAACTTTTATGTTTAGAAGTACTCTCATATACCTGAAAAGAAAATTTGGCCCATGATTGTCTTTTATAAATGGTGTTGTGTGGCAGCTACTTTTCTCTCTCCTCCCAACTCTCCCTGTTTCTTTTTTTTCTTTTTTTTTTTAATTTATTTACACAGTTTAACCTTCTCCAGGGAATTAAATTTAAGTCTTACATCACATTGTAGATTCATTTCCAGCTTTAGGTAAGGTTGGAGAGGAGAAAGGAGAGGAAAGGCAACAAAAAAACTCAAACTGAGGTGGAAATGCAGCATTCCCTCTGTAAGTGGAACAGCCATAGGTGAACTGGCAGACTTACCTGCCTGAAGACAGAGAAATAGATTTCAGTGTTTGGGGAACTGGTAACAAAGTCATACTTTATTCAGCTCTCTGGCAACAGTGGTAAAACCAGTGGGTATTTGTTTCTTTGATCACTGAAGCAAAATTCCTTGCTGTTCATTTAGTGTTTTAAATATATGATTCATGAACACAGCTTTTCTGAAAAGTGCCGTGAACAAGAAGGAACTCGGATATGCAACGTCTAGAATGTCACTACTCTTGAAGCGTGTAAAAAAACTATATCTTAAAAATTCTCCGTATGACTGTTACGATCCACAATTTGCACGTGTTCACTTCAGGGCAAAGCATAACTATAACATGCTAGTTTGTGGTGTGCTTTTTGGTTTTTTTTTTAGTGAGGTATAAGATTACATCTAGGTACTCTGCATAATTATAGCAATGTTATGAACAGCCTGTCTGATGATACTCTTTATTTAACTCCCTGGTTTTCTCAGGTCTGAGCCAAGATACAAAACTTGCCTTGAGCTGACACTTTGCATACATAGTTTTAGTATTAAGTAGAGCTTTTCTTTTCTATGGAATAAACTGTGTTTTACACCAAATGAAAGACTACTTGGAGGCTGTGTAGCGTGATCTAAATGGACTGAAATACAGTTTTTTGTTTTAAAAACCACTTGTTTAGATTGTTCAGGGTTGTTCTTGGATCCTGCTAACAATGTGTTTTCCTGCCAAATAAAAACATAGCGATAATTATATTTGCCTGATGAGCTCAAACTGTATTAGAAATGGTGTTAGGATCATGCTGCCTTGTAGAGCTTTGGAGCTGCAGCTCATACATCTTGGACTGCTTCATTTCACCTTTGATACAGCTCCTGATTGACAGCCGTCTTGGTTAATAACCCAGCATCCAGGTAGAGATGATAGAAGACGTTATTCTTCTTGGGATGAAAAAACTGTGGGTCTTTGCCTGCAACATGATCTGAATAAGTAAATCTTCTGCCTGTAGAGTCTTAGACTACAAGCTGTATACAAAAAGGTTCAGGCAGTTGGAGGCTATAGAATATATACCATAGGCTTTGGAGAAGCAAGCAGTGGGTTCACAGGTGGGCTGCACTGAGGCCTGGCAGCGCTGGCTTTGGCAAGTCCTTTTTGTTTGACATGTCTTGCTGTTGTAAACTTGGATTATCCAGAAGTGCTTGTGCTAGCACATGCTTGTGCCAATCATGTGCTGTAGTCCCGGTTTAGTTGCTGCACTTGAGCTGAAGGCTAGTTCTCCCCTGCAGATACAGGTCTATCAAAGGCTGTGGATCCACTTAGACACCCATATGTACAATTACGAGTTTCTTTTTTATCTCTGTCAATCTTTCCTGAATGAATAGTAATTCATTCTCCCCTTGGATGCTGTCCTACTCTGCAGCATTATTCAGCTTTACTGCTGCAGGTTATAATGTCATTAATCTCTCATGCTGCCTAATCCTTCGGTTACCATATGACTTAGTTTTTCTTAGAGTCTTTCTCTAATATATTTCATGGTAAAATTTTGGTGAACACAGTGGTTATGCAAGTAGTTTGATAAGTGTTTGGGGAGGAGTTGCATTCTTTTCTTTCTCTTTAGCTTTTTTTTTTTTTACTTAATATTTCAGAATAACTATATCTCCCTGACCACACTTTTTGTGACAATACCATTGGGATTAACTGTCAGTGCATAGCTCTTAACAAATGAAATCTCTCAACAGTTAAAATGTGTGAAATTAACTGTGTGCTTTTTTGTTTGTTCTTTGGGTGTCATATGACTGAAAATGACAGTTTTTAAAGATTGAACGCAGCAACATTTTTCACTGATCCATTGTGGCCTTGACATTAAAACCAGACAAAAAAATAAGCATATTATCTACCACAGCCCTTGTACGTAAAGATTGCTATAAAACAGGAACGGACTCTTCTTTTCCTCTGTGGCAGCCCATGTAAAAGGGTGATTTATGCATTAACCTGGTCTTCCCCCCCCTCTTCTATGACATGTGTTCTTGCCTGTAGATTTCGTGGAATAATACTGTGGTTCTCTCCAGGACAGTTCATTGGTTGTTAATTGACTGTAACTTTATTTGAATGTAATAAAAAAAAAAATAAGAATCCTTTTAATCTTATTTATACTTTTGGAGACCTTTTTAAAATCTATTGAATTTTTATTTATATATATATATATCTTTATGCAAACAAATTTTATGTGGCTGTTTCACTTAAAATGAACTGGTTTACTACTTTTGGTAGCGCTGTGGATCATGAACTGAGAATGCATACGTGTATGTTTGTCTTTAAGGCCATGGTAGGTGAGGAGTGTGTAGGTGCCATCGTCTGCAAGCTGGATATGCACAAAAAGATGTTCCGCAGAGGTTATATAGCCATGTTAGCAGTGGATTCCAAATACAGAAGAAAAGGAATTGGTAAGAATAGCCTTTTTTGTTATTTCTTACTTAAATCCTGTAGTTGGGATAACTGTAGCTGTCATAAAGATTGAAGCAGAACTGAATTTCTAGATGTGGTGGTTTGTCTGTCATCCCTGACTTACTCGACCACGCGAGCTCCCCAGCGGCTTTTTTTTATTTTGTTAAAGTAGCCTGAAATGCCCCATGAGATTTACATCTGGGATACGATAAAGCTAAAAAGAAAGGCAGTCAGCAGCCCCTTACCACTGCCTATTACTGCGGTCAAATAACAACAGTGGGAATTGCTTTGCAGTTTTATATGTGCCCTCATCGCTGTTTTTTTTATGTTATGTTCAGTCTATCTTTTTTCAGTGGACTTATCCCCTGGCCTTCCCCTATCAATTATGCATATATTGCCCCTTGGGGAGAATGTGTGTAGCTCATTATTTTATTAATAACTGAAGAAAAATAGTTGTGTATGACTAATTGAATGGCTGAAACGGAGATCCATTTTGTTGGGAAGTTACACGATAAAAGAAATCACTCTTGGCAGGGAGTTTCCCCTCCCTTGTTGATCAGTTTTGCCTCAGTGAAGGGGTTTTCATTCTAACACTAGTTACCCTAGTTGGCTTAATTAAAGATCTGTTCTTATGGAACTTATTTTTTGTGTGTGTGTCTGTTGGTTATTGTGAAATTACATTTTGTAATATATTTTTAACTTAAAACGTAGACGTCAGCTTGAAAGCCTAGAAATGTGCATCACCGCTCATTCACTCTGAACAGCTCGTACTTTTGTGATTAAAGACAGAAAATTACTTGCAATGGAAAAATACGATGATACGTTGCAGAATGGTACCATTGTGTTTGTTTTCCTCTTAAAAAAAAAAAAAAAAAAAAACCAAAAAAAACCAAACAACCCCTCCAAAAAACTTGAAGCACTGCATATTATCATGGCTATTCAAGCATGTGCAGATTTTTTTTTTTTTCCCTTCAGTGCAATTCAAAAGCCATTGTTGGTTTCTCTAGTGGAGCAGAGGGAAGAGGATACTGAGAAATCACTGTCTCTCCTTTCCTTTTAGCTGAGTCATGAAGGAGCCTGCCATAATTTAATTGCAGGTGCTTGGATTCATAAGTAAATAAGAACTAATGGTGTTATTATGAAGACCTCTGCAATATTTTTCCCTCGCTTTAGTCAGTTCATTATGTTAGAATTATATAAATAGAATTTATATTTAAAGCCTTGCTTACTTCCTACATTTGCCACCTTGCTGTTTCTCAAAGTATGCTTAATCTGAAGATCTGTTTTAAATGTAGTACGGTTTTATCGTACGTTCAATAAAAATCTTAATTGATTAAAGTTTTGAGAATACTTTAAAACATTCTCTAGATTCCTTGGGGTTTTTTTTCCTTTTCCTTAGCCTTCTTATGGAAGTGAGATTTATGCAATTTCATTGAACAGCAGTTTTTTCCACTAATAACTTTGAAATCAACTTTCAATTTCACCCCAATTCTACAGACAGGTAGGGATATTACATTTGTAGAACTGTTGTGAAATAGATGAAAAATAATGATAAAGAGTTAAATTAATGCTTGACTGAGGGGAAGGGCTGGGCTTCAACCATATTATTAGATACTAGCAAATCCAAATGGGAGTGAGCAACAAGAAAAATAGTGTCCTAAGTTCTGTTACTAATAGAAGTATTTGTTTTAGTAAGAGGAAATTCCCTTGGAAGATAAATGTCCTTCAAGTACATGCCAGCAGATTTTGACTTTAAATGCAACAAAAAGGAATGAATCACATCTTGGAGGGTCTATATATAACCCTGTGTTAAACATAGAAGCCTGTTTCTAATATCCATGTGTTAAAGAATCTTGCGCTCAAGCTGAGTCTCTGGATAACTTTGTGGATTATTTTAATGTTTAAACTTGAGACTGCAACTTGACTGCAACTTCTTGTTTCTCTCTTTCTTTCCTCCCTGCTTTCCCCAGGTGAAATGTCACATAGGTAGCACACATGTTAGTCATATATAAATGAGCTTCTTTTGCATTGCAACTCTATGACACTTACTGAAATCTATATTTCAGGTACAAACTTGGTTAAGAAAGCTATTTATGCTATGGTTGAAGGAGATTGTGACGAGGTAAGATTTTATAATCAAAAACTTTCATAATGTAAATGGTTTGCATTCTCCTATATGTGGATTCATTTCACAGGTTTTTCTTCTACAGGACTTTTTTTAGGTGGGGAGTAGGTTGGTAAGAAGCTATTCCTTTTATAATAAAGTGAAAAATAACCTCAGAAAAATGTATGGCACAAATAGGAGAAGGATTTTCTAAATTTGTCATAAGGGCTTAAGTTCAGTGTTTCAAGTTTTGTTTTACTTTGCAAAGCTGCCCCAGCCTTTGATCACAGGCATGTTTTCCTCCAAAGACTCTAGTTTAAGGTTCTGCTGACCGGTGTAACTTGCACATTATGTGTAATTCTTCCATCCTTTCAGAAGCACAGAGATACTGGAACAGTACATACTGTGGTATTGCAGAATATGGTTGTCAGGCTATTCTGACAGTGCATAGCTATATTATGTAGCGCTAACAGAACTCATGATTTAGCATGTCAACGAAAACTTGGAAGGAAAGTGACTGAATGACTGTTAAACTGTCTCTGGCCTATGTGTTATCAGTCTTTCCTTTTACCAGATCTCAGTCCCTACTTTTATACTTATATAAATATATATAAAGCAACTGTTCATGTGCCATGTCTAACTTGTGAGGAATTCTCCCCATGTCCATTGTCCTTAATCCGGTTATCTGTCCCTTTAACTTTCAACCGCTTGCTACAATGCAATTGTTAGCTTGTTCCTGACATGTGAACACTGTGTCATTTCAGTGTGTCATAGTTAATGATCCTTTGATCGCCTGTTATCGCCTTTCAGCTGCTCCCTCAATTGTCCTCCTGCGGTGTAGTGAAGTTTTGTTATCCAAAACTACAATTTGTGTCACAGGACTTCTGTTACATACTCTGTTTATTTTTCCACTTGTGTTACACCTCTTGCAGCATCCTTGCATGTGTTCTGACTTCGTTCATTGTTTGAGATGTCTGTTCTTCCCGTCAGATACCCTCATGGCTCTGCTTATTGGTGTCTTTTTTTTTTCCCTCTATAATTTATGTTGTACTCAGGCAGTGTAGTGCAATCTGATAGTTCTGTGATTCTTCAAGTTCTGTGTTTTGGTTTGTTGCTTCTATTACCATATGTAATATGCTTTGCTCTAATCCGTTTTCCTACTTGCTACATTGAACTAATCAAGAAAAGTTGTTTGTTTGTTTGTTTGTTTTTTTTCATTGCTTTCCACAGTGTTCTTGAATTCATTTGCCATTGCTATAGTATTCAAGATTTAAAAAAAATTAAAAATAATTGAGGAATGGTATCACACTGTTCACATCGCAGTTGGACAATTGAGATGCAGAGAATTGAAGTGAATTGCCTACTGTTGTTAGTGTCAGTAGCAGAACTGGCTATTTCTACTCAAACTACCAGAGTTGCAACAGTTACCATGTGATTTATGAGTGTATGTGTACTACTACTCACGTAACTTCATTTCTAAATTGGACTACCTAACAGGTATACGTGTAATCATCTCTCCTGTGTTTCTTTTTTTTTTCTACTACTGTAATATTAGCCCAAGAGTCCTTCTTACTATTTTTTTTATCTTTGTAAAAATTAAATATATGTGATAAAGGATTGCAAGCTAGTCTGCAGTAAGACCTATTGAGTCTTAGTCGCAGATTTTAATCTATGGTGCTGTATAAATGCTTTATACTAAGTGTATAGGGTATTTTTCAGGCTATTGGTGTCCCTCTTTAATCGAATGTACTACAGTTCAAGCTCCTTGGAGTGTGTGCTGGACGGGTGCAGGCATGTTTCAGATCCAGTTTGGAAACTGTGTAACCGTGTTTGTGGGATGATCATTCTGAACTAATTATGCCCTGCTTCTTGGGGGCTTTTGCATCAGCTGAGTCTTGTGCTGGCACAGAATTTTGAAATGGGAGCTCACAATGCTTGGGCAACGCAGAGCGCAAGCAGAGTATATTTCTGACTTTCTACACTGGCCAGCAGAGGCATACCCACACTGATTTATTACATTTATGTTGTTCTTTTTCACATACAGGTTATCTACAGCCAAATAGTCAGTGTTTTCATGTTTTCTTCTTTTCTTTGCCACCAAGTGTAGGCTTCCTCCAGATACACAGGGCAGAAAATAATGACATTGGTTTCTTGTACCACATGGTGAATTGCTGAGTTTTCAGTCATGACCAGAATCTGAAAAATCCAACTAGCCACCCATTACAAGCTCTGTCTGCCACAGCCAAGGCACCTGTCCTCACCAGTTTTTACAAAAGTTGTTGGGAGAACAGCTTCGGGTTTTCTAATTGATGCCTAGAGTTGATCAAAGTAGTGCATCACAGTAATTTGTCTTTGTGAGGTGTGTAAATAGTTTACTTATCTCTGCTGCTCTTAAGATATTTTTCTACATCCCTTAATAAAATCAGAAGCATGATGCAAATAAAAAGATGCTGCTACTTGATAAAAGATGAACTATGATTCCAAAATAAGCTATTTTCTGAAACTTGCTTGGAATAGGATTAAAATCATGAACATGGAGCTGTGGGTGTCATGAAAAATTTCTGAAGGCTGCTTGGTAACTCTTCCCTTCAATCTAATTATGGAATAGATCTGGTAAACGTACTTAATTTTAATAACTTGTGATACGTAATCTGATAAATATTTTGTTCAGTGTGTTACTTTTCAAAGTACTGTAGATTGGACTTCTGAGGTATCAACAACAAATCCTGAAAAATAAAGGTTTCATACAGCACCATAGATGAAAATCTTGAAAAATCACTAGTGATGTGTGAGTGTTTCAAAGTATGCCGCAATATTTTAGTGATTAAGGTCACTTTTTTTCCTGTAAGCTAATTTACTGGGAATCAACTAAGCCAGGCCTATGGAAGTGATTTTCAGTGCAAGCTTGTATGGTCAGCCAGCTGCCTAAGAGGTAGTTTATGCTATATGCCACACTTCAAAGCTGCGAGGCAATATCCTTCCAGCCAAGGATTGTTTCCTGGCTTGAGGAAGCTGTGGGGTAAGTGCAGAAGTGAATTGGCTGGGATGGAATCCATGCGGAGGGGAGGAGAGTGGCCATGGAGTTGGCCATGGCCTATATTAGAATAGAAACCAGGGAATGATCTGATGTTGGGGGTGGGTGGTTGAACTAGAAATAACCTTCAAGCCTGAAGAAAGTACCTAACAGCATGCCTTGAGCTCGAGTGTCTGGATGTAACATTACAAAACTTGAGGGATCTTTGATTTTTTTTTTTTTTTTTTTTTTTTTTTTTTTAACCCTGGGTGACTTTCTCAGACATTTGATGTTAATGGATTCTAATATTTGGGGTAGTGAACTGAAGGTTTTCAAGATTATAGCAGCTTGAGTTTCCAATAGGTCACAATGATTTAGAATAACTTTATGGGTTGGTTGCATAGAAAATGTGAGCTATGGAAATAAATCTGCTGAAGGTGAATAGTTTTGCTCCCATCTCCAAAGTTTTGAAGAGATTTTTTCTTCCAGCGTAAAAAGGGAAAGTATGTGCTAACTCCAAACTCCAGCAAGTTACTGTTTTCGTACATTTGCTTAGTTTTTACTGACAAGCAATTTTCAAAAATTGTACTGCTTAAGACCGTCACGTGGAACTGTTACATCCCTTTAATCACAGTTAGAAAGGAGGAGTTGTTCATTCATATGTAGGTTATCCATCTGTAAGAAATGACTGTAAGTAATCTGCATGTGATTCATTCACTTCATATTACTGAAATAATGTATCACATACTTGGTAACTAATCAAAATAAGACTCTAGTAAGTGGGACTTTAAGAGCTTTTTTTAAGCAAAGTGTAGAATTTGAAAAGGAGTTGCAACTTCTCACGAGAATTTCCATTGAAATTTTAGGATGATTTAAAGTGGGGTTTTTTGACCACACCAGTAGGTATGTCGCTTTATTTCAGTCCCACACTTGGAAAAATTAAATGTATATTTTTATATAATCCTATTTGAAATTATCAAACTATTGAATCTTAGCTTTTTCTTAATCTACAAATCATCTAAGATATTAAGTGCTGCCTTTCTTTAAAAGTTAAGGCACTTAAACTGATTAAGGACACTGGGCAAGTACCCATAACTTGAGTCAGATGATATGCCAGACTTACGAGGAAGAATAGCAACCTCTCCTGTGAGTGCTGACAGAATGCTTTCTTCATTTGCTTATTTGGTTTGGCTGTATTAATTCTATTACTTGGTTCCTAGACTTGAGTTTATTCAAAGTTTGAACTGAAGAAGACTGACCTCTCTGTTTTATTTCAGTTTAGGAATAAATTCTAGGTAGGAAAACGTAATAACAAGAAACGCTGCACTCCGCTCACTGTAGAAGATTTCTTGCTTCTAAACCCAGTTAAAATTAGCCAGTGGAGATAAAATGTTAGGTTTATGAAATCTAAGACATAAGAGAAAGTAACAGCTTTCAGAAAGCTGCAACTTGTGCAGAAAAAATACTGTTAAATCCAATCAAACCTTTGCTGGTCTCCAGGGGAGGATGCGATTGTGTTATTAGAGGATTTAACAGGCATATGTGTACAGCAAAATAAGACCCTATGAGACCAGAAATAAATGTGGTGATTGAAGGTTTCAAGCTTGATTGAAAATCTCACACAGGAAGAGATGAATCCTTCAAAAAACAAAGCTAATGATGACTGTGTTTCCTTATTAGGTAATAGAAACGTGTCTTTAGCCCTTGGAGATCAACGCAGTGTGTTGAGATCAGGGAATTACTTTTCACTGTGATGAGTCTTCCTTAGAAATACCAGAGCAGATCTCTTGCATTTGCTTTCAAGATGAGCATTCACTCAGGTAGTGGGATTCCAACAAACCTGAATTTCAACATTTAACCACTCCCTTAAATTCAATGATCTGCAGCGTTGGAAGTCTTTCAGCATTGCGAGGTGTGCGAGCTTGCAGTTGAATACAGACTTGTTATATCACTCTGCCAGGTTACTAAACTTTTATGAGAGTGAATGCCATTTGTAGCTAAAGTTCAAATAATAGTCTCCGTACTGTGGATTTACACAGGTCAGATTTCTTCTTTGGTGTAATCGTTTGTTTTAATTTGAATTAAGAAGTTGTACAATGTGCATAATTGTGCAGAAAATAGCACTCTTCAGGAAAACTATTTTGCTTCCATAACTTGTTATAAATTAATAGATATCCATTTTAATGGGTTAAGGGTGTTAAGAATAATCAGTCAAGTCACAAGAATTGATAGTAATATTCTGTGGAGTACCAGCAAGAGAAATTCAATCTCTAATTCTTGCCATAAGACTTAAGAATTGAATTAAGAGTGTTAAGTGTGTTAAGAGTGCAGGTACAACAGACTGTCCTGCTGCAGTTTAAGAACTCTGACTATTAACATTTTAATGTGTGACTCTTTATTACTTTTTGGAAAATGAACTACTTCAAGGTCTTATTTTCCCCCAGTGTATGTTGTTACTTGGGTTGTTAGCTCCAGATTTACTGTTCTTTCACACATGCTTATGTTGAGAAGCACAGGGAGAATTATCCATTGGAATGTGGTCAGAGTGGCTTGAAACTTGAGTAATGGTCAAATATATACATTAAATGGATCTTAAAATCTTATTGAAGGAGAACAGTCTAACCGCTGGCTGCCTCCCTCTTTTATGTTGGCTTAGCCACTCCTCAGCCTGCAGAAAACAAACCTGATTGAGAGAAAAAGGGAAGTTTTTCTACCAGGCTGCTTTTTGAAGTAGCTCAGCAAGAAGCCCAGCGAGCTGGCAGACGAAGGGAGGGAGAATGGAAGTGCTGTAGGCAGTCGGGCCACAGAGTCCACAAAGTAGATTAACTTAAACTGCTCTACGGGTACAGGCTAAGATTTTTGCTCCTAGTTTTGGGGGGGTAGGGGATTGTTAAACAATTTTCCTGCTTTTTATTGGAGGAGAAAGGGACTCCTAGGTTTTGAGGTGGGGTAGATGACTATTTTTGGACTAAGGGAGTTTTATGTGTATAGCTCTAACTATGCAGAGTGGGGTATCAAATGCTGGTTAGAAATAGCCATTAGTGGACTTAACAGTGGCAGTGATCAGTGGTTTGCTGCAGAGATTGCTTAGGCTGTATTTTCATTATATGCTCTTTTCTACAGCGTCCATCAGCTCTTGTTTCATATGTGAATGTACATTGTCATGGGACTGTATGTAGTCTAGTCAGCTTTTCAGTTCAGCCTGTGTTCTTGTGCACCCATGATCCATCCTTAATAGCAGAATCCTTAAATAATTGAGTTGGACAATAGTTAAAGAGGTAAAACAAGTTTTTATGATTTGGTGTGAGTGCACGGCTCACCAGGTGTGCCAGAGCTCTGCTCAGTGCGTTTGGGGAGAAGAGGGAAAAACAATTCAGAGGGACATACTTCAGCAGTTTTATATTTAAAGCTACACTGGCAATAACAAGAAGTTTTTTGCCTGTACTTGAGATTTATGGGACAATTCTGAGTCTTGGCTTAATTTGGACTACTCTTACACTTGGGTTTGGTCTCAGTGGTTTCTGACAGGTCTTTCTGCAACTGAGTGGGGAAAAAGATGGAAAAAACTGCTCTTTCTTCCTGGCGTGTACTCTGATTTGAGCTTGGGATACTTGCATTGAGCACAAATATTCGTCGCAAGCGTTGGGTCTGACAGCTAGTCGTAGAATGCTGAAGCGTGTATCTAGGGCTAAATCTGCCGAATTAGAGGTCAAAGATATTAAATGACTAAACAAAAGCTTGTATGCCAAGTTCTTGTGACATGCAAAAGTTCAGTTGCTCATTCAAAATTCAAAGTATGTTTTGGCCCCTAACCTGTTTGGTAGCTTGGGTTTTGGTGGGTTTGGTGGGGTTTTTTTTTTGGGGGGGGGGGGGGGGGGAATGTTGGGAGGCAGAGGTTGTTTGTATATTTTTTTTTGGTTGTTTTTTGACGTAGCTATTAGGTAATGAGTTGAAATACTATTTAGAGCAAAAAACTAAAATCTTGATATGAATTAAAGGTGTTTACAATTGCAATTTTTGATTAACTGCCTTTTTCTTTTTTTAATGTGGGAATGTAGAGAGGTTGCTAGAATAAGTGGGGACAGGAAAAAAAATTAATTCCACTCATTGCTAATAAGTCTACCTTTAAATAAAAACTTTGAAATTTGTTCAGTAGTCCTGTAGTTGCAACTGCTTTCTAATATCTTTTTTTTTTCTTTTTTCTTTCCTTAAAGGTTGTATTGGAAACAGAAATCACAAATAAGTCTGCTTTGAAACTTTATGAAAACCTTGGTTTTGTGCGAGACAAGAGGCTCTTCAGATACTATTTAAATGGAGTTGATGCACTGCGTCTTAAACTATGGCTGCGTTAAAAGAAACCGTCACATCAAGCAACTGACGTCCCAACAGCGCAGAGTTGTCCTTTGCATGCAATGCAATTTGTACAAAATTGCTTTGCAGGTGGACTTAGTAATTTCCATGCAGCTCTTTCTGTCAGTGTCTCATTGAGTGTCGCACATTATTTGTTGCACTTTGGCATGGCGCATTTGTTCAGAATTAAAACCGATCGTTTCAAACTTCGAGTTCTTTTGGTACCAGCGAGATGTGCCAGTTGATAGCCAAGATATGTTCATTCATTTGCAAGTCTACTGACTGTATTGCATACACAGTGAACATTTTATCAAAGAACCTGTATGTGGAACGCGACTTTTGGTTCCAGAAAAAAGCCAATGTAGATTGTAAAATTCTATAAGTATACTAACATTTCATACAAAAAATTGCCATAGTTTTCTGGAAAAAGGCTTCAATTTTAGGTTTTATTTTTCAATATTGAATTTTCCATTCTTAAATATTGGTACCTCAGTGATTAGTGAATGAAAAAATGTATCGTAGGGTGGGGTGTGTGTTACAATGAGTAACAGTAACAATTAAATTGCGTCTGCCAGTGCCTGTATAGATAAGTATATTTGTCTTCACCTCTAAGTTTGGAGTGCATGCTTTTATTCTTTTACTTTCTTCAATTGTCTTTGCAAGAAAATTTCTGCTTTTATTTAAATTCTGGATTTGATAATAAATTATTTCAGATTTTTATAATTTGGATACTTCTCCCAAACGAGGGTTTGGAAGGCCCTTCTTTTCTTATAGCAAGAAGTGTAAGCTATTTTGAAAACCTTGAGTAGCTGCTAAAAGAGAACCTGATGTCACCAGTAAATCTCTGCTGGTTTTGGATGCACTTTTTTCATTAAAAGAGTGAGGGACTTTTAAAAGAAGATATAGAAAATTAATGTAAATTGGTATGATTTTATTTAATCAAAATTATTGCTAGAAGCTCTGAAAAACAGCTATTTTAAGATAGTCGGAACAATTTTTTTTCAGATTCAGATTGCTTTGCTTCAGTGTTCTAAAATGCTTCAATCTTTGGTTCTTGGTCTTGGAAATAAATTTCAAGGTGTATTGTATCCATTTTTAGCTGCTCTCATTTTCTCTAAACTTACATGAGCTAAGTTATTGGGGGATTTTTTTCCCCCCAAAATCGAAGCAGCGGGGAAGGACTTCTCTCTCTCTCTCTCTTTCTCTCTTTCTTGCATTCGCTCTTGCTCTGGTTTTCTCTTTTTTTTTTTTTTTTTATTTTTTTTATTTTTCATTTCTTTAATTGGGCTTACGTAAATTTTACAAATACCCATCAATTTTTTTTCAGTAATTACAGCATCTAGGCTTTCTTGTTCAGTGTGATTATATAGCCCAGTTCTATGAATCAGTTGGGTTTTTTTCGCTTTGGGGAATAATTAAAAAAAAAGAAGGTATTAGTTGACTTGTGGAAGAACCTACATAATCAATGAAAAGGATGAACTCTCAGCGAATCCGCTCTTCTGTAGTTGAGCGTACTCTTCAGATTTGCCTTACTACACTTTTTTTTTTTTTTTTTTTTCTTTAGGGTTTGGTTTGAGTCATGGGTGGTTTTTTGCTAATTACTGTACATTTGAAAACAAAACCAACAAAACCCCTACCTCCAGTAACATTTGGAAAAGAGCCCTGTGCAGGAAAACTGGATTTAAAGGAAAGCCTTATTTTGCACAGACCAATCGCACATGGTGATGGACATTTCTTACCATGTACAAATTATGAGTTGTATTTGAAAATAAAGATTTTTAATGGAAATTGGCCCTTCTGAGTTTTCTGCTTGTAAACACTATTTGTGCTTTTGAGGGGGTTTGTTCCCCTCGGTAAAGAAAACTCATATTTAAAATAGTGCCGGAGTCTGTTATTTGCAGAACATGGTGGAGTTCAGCCTCGTGACATGCCTAAACCTTTGGTTCACCTTATCCCGGTCCCTCAGGTTTGCCGCTTTTTCTGGGCAGTTTTTCAGGAGGTTTCGCTCATAGTTAAGACTTAAACGTTGGTAACGTTCTCTCGGCTGTGTCCCAGTGGTCCAGGACGCAGTGACTGCTCTGGCTCGCTTGAACTAAGGAGAGGGATGAGGGAGGCTTCGTACCTTGTTAACAGCTGTCGGACTTGTATCGCAAACTAGGCCATCTTGTGTGTCTGCTGATGTTTAAAAACTGAAAAGCCAGACAGGCCAGTTTTCTATTGGTTAATATTTAAGCCGTGGGTGTCTTCAGATTCAAAATGCGACTTAGAAGTTAGCCGAAATCGCTTTTCACGAAGGCACTGCCAAAAAGATCACTTCTGAGCAAACTTCAAATACAATTCTGTTTGTCTATTGTAAGAAGGAATTAATTGTCGCCATGCACGGTTTGAAAATACTGCGCAAAATAGGTGCACGTTTCTTTTAAAAGAGCACGCTGCCCAGAAGGTTCTGATATTGCTGCTGTGTAACACGCAGTTCCCTACGGAAGATACTGAAGCTGTATGTGTTGGGTCGGATTAAAAGAAACAGATTTGTTCTCTGTGTTGCTTGGGATGCGGGTATCAAGTGGGAAGTTCCCAATTTACAAAGAGAGGAAAGTAAGGTTTTCAAAAGAAATCTAGCAATGAACAGTTGGTTATTTCTCATGTCTGTTGCTTAAAACACAGTCCTCTCCCCCCTTACCTTTTGCATTGACAAATCTAACGGCGGAGTCTATCGCTTTTATGTTTGGATTTGCCCAGGTGTTGCTGTTGGCTGACATGTCGGTATGGATGTTTGCATTATATTTTTATTTTTTTTTTTTTAAAGAAATGATCAGCTTCATCACTGTCAAGAAAAGTAGGCATAATGTAATTGGCGTTACATAGTACGTCGCAAACTATTTTTCAGGGCACTGCAAGACATTGCTAAAACTGAGTGCTATGTTAAAAAGAATTTTCAGGTCTTGTATAAACATTACAACCTATATTGGAGGTCAGGTATCAGGTGGGCATCTATGAAAATACCAAGTGTATCTCAAAATACTGGACTGCTGTTTTGAGTGGATTATATTCTTCTGTCCCTTTATCCTTTTTGATGAGAACAAAAACAGTGGGGTTATGAAATGTACAAGCTGTCTAAATACAATGCAGTCAAATAAATGGTTAAGTTGTTTATCCATTTCCTTTTGAATGGAAATGTTCTAATGATTGTTTTGCTTCGTCTACCAAATACGAATACACGCTTATTCTTGAGAGAGAAATGGTGGAAAAGGTTTTACAAGAGAATTGTTTATTGCTATGTGACTTCTCATTTCCACGCCTCTGTTAGAAGCATCTTGAATGACATTTATACAAACTTCAGTTTTGTAGCTGAACTAAAACAGATCCTTTTTTATGTCTATTAAGTTATGACTAATGTAGTCATTACGGACTTTCCTGGGGAATAAGGGGTGGGGTTTTGCTTTTTTTATTATTTCAGTTGTAATAAGCAAGAGTTGAGAACTGCTCGCAGCCCTTGCAAAGCTGAGAACTCTCTCTCTTCAAAGGGTGCGGGGGAGCCTGTGGATATTTTGAAAACCCTTTGTGCTTCATTCCCTCTACGATTAACATTTAGGCTCCTAAAACTTTCTGAGAATTTGCCGGCAAGTGTGGTGCGTGTTTGGCCGTGTGTTTGTGAAGAGGTGTGCGGGTGACTGAGACTTGGAACCAACTTCTGCTGGAAATTGCTGGTGGCCTGCCAGCAGCTCCCAGTCTTTTTTTTTTTTTTTTTCCACCTGCTTTTTTGATTCCTTACAGCTACGTGGTCTTATTGCTAGGGTTCGTTATGATTTAAGGCTGCACGGACATTTTACCACTTCTTAGCTTCTTTCCATTTGTCCCAGTAGTGGGACATAAATGGAAATTTCTTTCCAACTTCAGGAACTGGATGCTGAGTGTTGCATGTAGCTTTTTACACGGATGTAAACCAGTGACAAACAGCTCTGCTGATTTTTTTTTTTTTTTTTTTTTTTTTTACTCCTCCAAATCCTCCAAGTATTGAATTCTGTGCAAGATAAGGGTTAAGTTATTTTTCCTTGTCTTGCACTGCAATGTATTTATAGCCCTGGTGTATCTACTTAGTATGCATGGGCTAAAATAGATTTGGAGAGGCCTAGCATTTCTTTTAATGTGAAATTATAAGTATTTTTCTCACAGACTATGCAAGACTGGTTAGGAAATATTTTGGGGAATGAGTGTTTTATGTGTTGCCCACCAATGCACGCTTTTAAAAAATCAGTGATTTCTTTAAATATAAAGTGCAGAGGGATCCCAAGCTATGAGTCGTACAGGGAAAAGAGAAAAGTCTCTAGGTCTGCGGAAAGGTTTCTGGTAACGAATCTGAGGTTTTTCTCCTTCCATTGCTCTCTGACTCCCTGTGGGGAAGACAGAGCTGTGACTACTCTTGATCGTTGCTCTTCACTATAAGGCTCAAGGGCAAGGTGAAGAAAGAGTGAAATTCAAAAGAGTTTAGAATAGATATTGATCTTCTGAAGTCGATGTCCTCCACAGGAGGACAGTCCCCCTGCAATGCGTGAGCCCTCTTCAAAGCAGATTGTGGATGCCCGCGATTTCTGTGGATTCGAGGAGAGACTGAACAAAGACTTGTGAAGAGGGATCTGGTGAGAGGTGCTGAGTAGGCAAACCCTATGAAGCTTCTCAGGGAGCTTCCAGAGCTGGACAGCCTCACCAGCTGGGAGACCACTGGGCAAAGCGTCACCCGCAACGTGTGCTTGCCCCATCCTTTTCTCGAGACATCTCTTTGTGGCAACTGCTCCTGTATTCCCATTTTATGACCAGTACTGGACATGAGAGACTGGACTGGATGGACTTGGTCTGAGCCGGGGTACCAGTGTAGGACAGAGCGATGCTACCACAGGGCAGGGAACTGGCTGGCTCGCAGGCTCTGCTTCCCATCTTTCCAGGCATTAGAGGCTGAAAAACCTCAAGATTCGTAGACACTGGGTCTGTGTCTCTGTAGGACAAGTGGCGCTTTTGTTCTGTAATATTCCTTCGCTCTAATATGGTGCCAGGAAAGCTGCTCTGGGGATAATCAAGAGTTTTCTATACATTTTCTTACCAGGTCAGGGGTCTTTCTTGCACAATCAGAGAGAAAAGCACAATACCCTGTTACAAACTAAGTGCTTTCCGACCTTGGATTTCTTTAAAACGTGCTTTGTTAAATCAGTTCTTGCGCCTTGCTAGGATCGTATTTGGTGCGATCCACTGCTGAATTCCTCCCTTCACTGAACGTCTGTTATCATTTAGAAAACACGGCTAAATAAAAGAAACGTCCCCTCTGTCTCGCTGCCAGCGATCCCTACTGATCTTTCTTCAGGTGCATAAGATAGGAGAAAGCTGAAATCCGATGTGTGATTTGTGGGGGGCTGCACAGTCCCCTGCCAAAGCTCCAGGGCAGGGCACCGCGTGCTTTTGCCATATATGATTGTGTTGCCCTTAAGTTGACGATTCCTTGGTTTTAGGTGATTGAGTGGGAAATGAAAGACCTTCCTGGTTTTAAAAAACCTGAGTAGAAACAAGAAACGTACTGAAAAGTTTTAGTAAGGCAGTTTCAGAAATTTCAAGGTCCCTGGGACACACACGCAAACCCTCTCAGGTTCAGACTTTGTTAAATCTCAGTATTTGACTCTCTTTTAAGCATGGATGGAGACTGATTCCCTGAATTTTTAACCATTAGGTGGCCAGAACACGTAATCTCCAGGTGGGAGACACAGATTTAAATTCCACCTCTGCATCGAGCACAACTTCTACCCGGGACCTATGACATTCTCCAAGCATGAAAACCCCGACCCCAAAGAACAACAAAAAAAAATTTTCAAAAATGTTTCTTGAACTTTTCTGATAGGCCTTCTTTTCCTATTTTTTGCACCAGCTAATGCCTTGAGTTTTTGGGTTTTCTTCCAAAAAAAAAAAAAAAGATGCAAAAGCAGGAAAAATCATTTCTGCTGAAGCGAAGATGTCTTTCCAGGTGCTGGAAGAGAGGGAGAAGCTGATAAAGAGTGACTAAATACGTGACATGGCAGCTTAATAGTAATTGGTTCCTACTTTCTTGTTTCTGTCTGTAATAAGATACAAACAAAAAAAAAAAGGGAGCAGCAGGCGGTGAAATACCAATAAAGATGCAGGTTGAAAAAGCAGGTGAGTGAGCAGCTTTGCACGTTATGCAAAGCTAAAGTTATTATTGATATTATAAAGGAGGAGGGTGAAAACTGTTAGCCGTGCAACCCCGTTCCAGATAGGCCTTTGAAAATACACGTTCTGTCCACGTGAACACACTCCTTTCCAGCAGTAATTTAGAGCAGACAGCTAATTGAATACTCTCGTGTTGCCACAGCTGCCTCCCCGGGGATGGTTGCACTGGAAAAGGCTCTTAGTCTAAATCAAAATTAGCCTTTAATATTGGAAAGAACAAACAAATGAGCCCTACGAGTTCGCTGCGTTTGATGGAAGTGGTTGATGTGTCACTTCTGAATTGCGCTAAGTGCGCTTCAACCTCATTGACTCACAGCATAAGGGCTTGCTGGAGGAGCTAATTATATTAAGAAGAAAACCAGCTGCTCTTCAGCCAAATTAAGGATGTCCTTCTTCCTCGTCTCCCTTCTCCATGCAGCGACGAGCGGGTCCGAGGGTCCTGCGGTTTTCCAGGCAATAAATGGCAGTTTCAGGTGTGCAAAGCTGCCTTTGCCTAATTAAGGGCTTGCACCGACCGTGGCTAATGCTGCCCTTCAGTGATACAATTCACCAGAAAATGGGATTTATTTATTTTTCCTCATTTTTTTTCCCCAGATAACTTGATCCAGGAGCCTTTAGGCTGCCTCAGGTTCGAAGTCTCTCTCGGGGCTGGCACAGAGTGGATTTTTGCAGCTCTAAACTGAGTGCGTTTGGGATGAGTGAGCTGGGCTGTCTGAAAATGTAAACAGCCTCCAAGAAGTAAATAAATTGGGAAGTGGTTCAAGCCGCAAATGGCAGTCAGAATCCTTTCCTGCAAGTTGCAGAGATTTTTATCTCGCTATCTGAAAGTGACATTCAAAAAAATGGCTCTCGTGGGGCTGGAAGAGTAGTTCTTCATTACAGAAAACGGGGCTGGCTCTGATTAAAAAGAGAAAGTCTTCTCCTTGGAGGTTGTTTTTTTTGTTTTATTGAAGTGAAAATTGAAAAGCTAATGCTGGCTGGGCTGTCAAGGAACCAAGGATCGCTGGAACAGTTCCGTGTGTAAGCTGACAAACGGAATATGTAGAAGGCATCTACATGGCGCTGCCTTGCACTGGGCAGAGTTAAGAGACTGCTATACAATCTCAGTGTACACACTCCTCCTTACTTTATCAAAAGATGCCAAAAATACATGTATTGAAATACAAAATGTCAATATTTTGACTCCGTCCGTGCAGAAAGCGCTTTTCTACCTCTCGGCAGGAATTCTGTAGTTCTCTGTGAGATTGTTTTACAGTAAACTATGCATTCTTGGAAAGTCCTTCGGAAGAAGCGTGCTCTGAAAACTTTTCCAGCGTCAAAATCTTTTTTTTTTTTAAAAAAAAACAAAAACAAAAACAAAAAAACAACAAAAACATTTTAAAACCTACAGAGAGAACCTTTTTTCTTTCGCAGATCCTGGAAGTGGTTTCTCCTGGTTTTCACTAGCCAGCTAAAGAGCTTAGTAAGTACTTACAAGCATGGCAATAGAAATCAAAGGTTTGGAAAAAACATTTTAAAAACATCTTTTTAAAGATCTTTTGCCAACTTCAGCCCTCTTCCCCTCCTGTTTGAGTTTTGCAAACTTTTAGTTTTCAACCTGTTCTAACCTTGAAAGAATGCTTTGCTGAAAGTAAGCTTTCTTTGGTAAATAGTCTCCAGGGAGATTTAAATTTCTTTAAGCTGCAAATTTCTCATCCTTGAAATTCAAATACGATTTTTTTATGAGGTTTCTTTCAATCGTATCCAACCCCAAAACTCTCTTCTGTTAGTGTGCAACAAACGTCAAGCGCTGTTGCTGGGGTTATTTTATATTGAGGTGCTTCTAAAGCATCCCCTGGTGGCTTACGGTGCTTTTGGGAGCTCTTGCTGGCACTGCAGGGGGACAGTGTTCCTCCAGATGAGGCAGAGCCACCTCACCCAGGAGCGAAGAGCACAGTACATCCGTCCACTTGGATGCAGTCAGCATCGGACACTGGTTTTTAGGGCAGGTTGGGAAAAAGCTGTGCTCCCCAGCCAGGGAGAAAAAGGGGAAACTGAGGCAGGAGAGTCTGGGTGCACTGGCATCCTCCGAGACGCAAATTCTGGAAAACAGAAGTGCTGCCTCTTCAATGGCGAGTGCGGTCATCATCCCTTGGAGTCTGGGGATCGTCTGAGTCTCGTACAGACGGGAGGCCTGGGATTCACCGTGGGTGTGTATCCTCGGGAAACCCGCAATTTTCATCCTCCGCCCTTTTCTTCTCTCTCTGTAGAAGAAAGAATGACTTCAACTGGCATTAGCCTGCTCGAAATGCCGGATTGTACGTCGGTGGGGGAAATGCATGAAAAAACAGAAAGCAAGAACTTGGTTTGGGAGTTACCCTTTGTCGGCGCTTAGTTATTACAGGGGCCTGATCTCATGGACTTGTGCCAAAGCAGTTTTTGCCGGGACTTTGTGCAGCCACGGGGACTAATCCTTAAAGCTGGTCCCAACACGGGATGGGGCCTCTGACTCCTGTGACTCGGACGTGGCTCGAGCGTTGGACTGCCTCGCTTCACCCAACAGAAACCAAGTTTTTCTTTAAAATTAGGACGTTAGGGAAAAAATGGTGAAACTGCAGTAAGTCATAGCTGACAAAACAGTAATAAAGCAAACGGTCCTTTAGTGGTCACCTGAAATAGCAGCTCCATCAGAAGCTGTCTCAGCCCTGGCAGCTCTCAGAAACCTTTTTGGAACAGACAAGAGCTTTAATTAGCACTCCTACAGCCCTGCTGCCCACCGCAGCCATCCTGGCTGTCACCCTGCCCTGGGACGCTGCTCCCCCTTACCCAGCACCGAGAGCAGAAGGTGCCCCTGGCCATGAAACTACAGCCCCAGTCGCACTCATGGGTATTTTGGCCGTTTTTCCCATTTCTTTGCTGTTGTCCAACAAGAGGATTCACCGAGGTGCCTGCAGACCCAGGACATGGAGGCGTTGAAGCAGGTACAGGGAATGGGGCTGGTTTCAAAAGGCAGCGTGAAAAAGTGCGTGAAGGTGAATAGAAAGGAGAGTTTGGTGGGTTGTTTTCACCATGTGTGTCTCAGGCATAGATCAATGTGCAGATCCTCTTAATGGGATGCCAGATCTCCTTCGGAAATCTAGTTCCCTAGTACGTTTGGCAAGCTGAATTCCTCCCCAAAACTGGCATACCTGAATGCAGATACGGCCAGCTTAGCCCCGCGCACACATGGATTTAAGCAGTGAACAAAAGCTAAATCCACCTCTCCTAGACCTCAGGCAATGCGTGATGCTCACAGCCCACTTTTCCAGAGACCAGCCCAACTCGCTTAGAAATGAATAGAAAATTATTACCTTTTTTTTTTAATTTAGAGGCTAAGGGAAAGTTGCCGTTCTCAGACATGGCACCGCGCGTTCGCGGGTCTCTGACTGCTCGGCTTAATGCAGATGTACGAGGGAATCTTCAGACTTTTTTATCATGGGCTCGCTTGTTTAATTTGGTTGATGTAGGCTTGTCTGGTTCTCTGACCCCAGGCATACCGTCATCACTTTGGCTGTAAGCATCTGGACACGGTGCTGGGGAAGTTCAGACTTCCCCACGTCCTTGCTCTGAATTAGTGGTGGTCACTCAAAAATCTCAGGATACAGGCGCCGTACGAAGGATTTCTCTTTCTGAGAGAAACATTTCATTCAGAGCAGCCAGTTTTTGCTCTGTGTTAACATCTGGGCACCTTTTAAAGGCAAAATTTACCACAGTTCAAGATTTTTTTTCCCCTCCTGAAAGGCTCTGTAAAGCTTCCAACTGCTTTACAGTCTGCTGGCTCCCACGGCTGTGCCCCACACCGCTCTTTATCTAGTTCAACAAGTATTACCAGGCTGCTTTCCGAAGATCTGGAGTATCTACAGTGCGTCTGGATCCCACTGGGAGTCTGCTCCGCCACTGTCTGCACCATCCAGCTCCTATGTGTTAGGCGAATAATCTGCAGGAGCAGCGTTTTGGGCTTGCTGGCCGGACTGATAAGAGCTTTACATAAAAATGAAGCAAGAGAAAGTTGGGATACACAGGTCTAATCTCTCTGCTTGGTGTTTGATAGGAAATAAGAGGAAAAGCAGGTAGGCAAGGCTGTGCCGATGGATAAAGCGGTCCTGCAGGGCAGAGGATGGAGAGCAAGGACACGTAAGTCCCGTATTTCCATGTGGTCTATACACTAGGGTTAAACCCAACCTGGTTAAAAAGATTCTTACTTGACAGTAGAAGTGTGAACTCTGGTGCAGAACAGGCCACCAGACCCTAAATAGGGCGAAAAAGCCGTCTTGACTGCAGACCAGGTGTGTCCTCCTCCAAAAAGATTGCATCCTTTGTCAAGGATATGCATCTTGTGATGTGTTTCTGCAGGGTCAGTGAGCTGAACCAGCTCCTGGAAAGGTTCCACTAGCAGAGGAAAAGCTGGGAGTGGAGAAAGGGAGAGGTGGACTTCTATATATCCATGGACCTCCTGAGCAACCTGGTCTAGTTGAAGATGTCCCTGCTCATTGCAGGGGGGGTTGGACTAGATGGCCTTTAAAGGTCCCTTCCAACCCAAACTATTCTATGGTTCTATGATATTGGCTGTGATGGACCGAGAGAGCAGCTCAGCTGTCACGAGTAACTCCCTCCAAAGAGAGTTCAGGTCTCGGCTGAATGCTGGCAGCGCTGACTGCCCTCTCTGGGTGTGTTCCCATTGAGTAGCTTCCAACTCAGTTATAAAATAACCCAGATTCTAAACCCAGGTTAAACCCTGCTCTTGTGTCTGTCTCCTCTACGTACAAAAATTCCTGCCCTTGAGCCTCTGGGTTTCCACCTCTGATCAGCCTTTCTTCCCCCAGCACGATGCAGCAGTGAGGACTCTCCCAGAGGGGCAGGAAAGCAGAGGGACTTCTCAAGAAGTTGCCCCCAAGTTTTGTGTCCACCACATCCCCTGCCCCAACGTGCACGTGGCCAGAGAAGGACCACATCCTTCTCCTGCGGGCATGCTCTGGGTGCTCTGACCTGTTGCAGAGCTGAGCCTCCCCTGGGATGGTTTAAGCAGGCAGATAAATGTTTTCGTGTTTAAGAGCAGGGAATTAATCACATCGGCCAAATCCTTCTTGGTAAATAAGATTAAGCTTTAACAAGGGAACACGAAATTATAAAACCTCCTTTTCCAATTGAAAACACACTTTTTTTCTTTTAGTAAAGCTTTTTATTTCTTGAGAATGCTTTCGGGGTTATTGTCTGGTTCTGGCTAGTCACTGAAATGGGAAAAAAAAATGAAAATTTGTGCAAAAGACCTTTCTCCTTCAGGTAGGAAGAGCCACTGTAGAGGTGTGGGCTGCATCCCCCTGAGCCAGCTTCGTCCGCTCCGAAGCATCGCAGGGAGACGGATGCTCAGGGCTCCCTGCTCAGAGCCTTCGCAAAGGCCACAGCTTTTCTTCGTCTGCTTCAGTCCCGAAGGATGCTCAAGTCCCTCAAGAGGCCCCTGAAGGGAACTTGAGCAGATGTCCGCATACATCTCTGAAAAAACACCATGGGGAGAAATATGTTGGCTGTAAATGACCGAGGAGCTACGACTCTTAAGCCTTTAGGCAATATATCGCTGCAGCAGGAAGGTGTTGCGGGTTGGGAACCTGGGCAGAAGCTGAACAGCTCAAGATAATGTCACCTCAGGGGATGGGGAAAAAGCCCATGTGGTTCTTTCAAACCAAGCTCTGCTCTCCTGATCTTCCAGCGCATTTAACCCAAGATCTCTATCTGGGAGAAATGGCTGGGTTTCATGTTAGCAGACTTTAATTGTGTGGGTAAGGCACTTGCTTCTCCAGGTGTTGGATTACTGGCTCTCCTCTGAAAACAAGGACATTTCTCCTCAAGGTTAGGAGGTTCACGTGCATTTATTTATCTGGTCGCCGAAGTAAAATCTTTCTTCTCATGACCACCTAAAGGTGGTGATGCTTTCTGTGCTGTGAAAAAAGCATCAGCAGAAAAGCTGAGATGATGTCGTTCATGTGTTTGGGGGCAGTGGTTTGTTTTAGTTTGCTGTCTGGGATCTTTTTGTCTTTTTTAAAAAGTCATCTTTCCTGGGTGCTTTGAGATGCACCAAGTGGATGATTAAGCGCAGGAAGCATCCAGTCTCTGGGCGTGATTTGTATGCTAATCCACAAAACCAGCACCGCTGAATCGTGTTGCACTTGAACATCAAAGCGGGCCATTAGGGAATGGCTGGAAGATGATAGCCATGGGCCCGGGGAGCTGGTGGCGGTGGCTGGAGGCATCCCCGCAGGAGTGGAAGTGGAAGTCCTGGACGCGAACAGGGTAAGACTTTCTACCTGACTCACCGGTGTTGTCTAATAGGGGAATCTGCATACGGTTGGCAAAATCCGCCACTGAAGGGAAGTAACTTCAGGGAAAACGTTGCCCTAAAAGCATTTCATTATTTTTCTTATGACCGTCTGAATAGAAGCACTTCGGTACATTGAGCCAAATTTTATAATGCCCTCTGCCTCGATTTTGTGAAACTTCCTTTGCAAAAACACCAGAGTTTCAAAACCAGCCCTTAATGACCATCAGTCCCATGAACCCCAAAGGCAAAGGACTTCATTCTATAAAAACAAGCAAAACAAATAGGCAGGGTTGCCATAGGGGGGTGCTATTTTCTCTCAGGGGCCTGAATCAGAACACATCTGGGTTAAGAATAATGATTTTCTTTGGAGGTTTTTGTTAGCATGAGTTCACTCCCTGCTCCAGATCTTGGCGCCCCTCTCCAATTCCTGGTGTGAGCACAAAGGCAGGTCTTATTGTGCTTAACTAGAACATCAGTTACAAAATCCAAGCACTTGAAAGCTGGGAAACGAAGAGGTAAGACCTCATTCGTTTTAACTATCTCCATGTCATAACCACTTACGTGACTTTTCTTGACTATATACAAAAGCCTTTTCCAACCCAGACAGATACTTAGCAGTCCTCCTTGGTTTTTTAATAATAGTAGGTTTTTTCAATTTTTAGTGTTTTGTAATTATTTTTCTCCTTTTTACGCAGGTGAAGACCGGGCTCCTATAATTTAAACACCTGCATCAGAAAACTCATCAGCGCATTGCATCAAAAGAGCAAAACCAGTGGCTAACCTTGCGTTACGTACAGCTGATCTGTTTTCCCACAGTGAGAGAAGATGCATTGCACTGGCCATGTCCCAGGTCCTTCCCGTCCTCTGGCCAGAAGTGACACCTTTCTGCAGAGGCCACAGTCCTATGGAGAGGAGACCAAACATCTGATCCTACAGCTGTGAATTCATACGCTCTTCCGCTTTACTTGAAGGGGAGCCCCCTGTCACCTTCACGGACCACCATACCCACCAGGACCATCATCAACCTTTACAGCCAGGTGTTCCCATGGGGCCATAAAGCTCATTCCTGCTCTTGCACGTCGTTGGCGACCTCCCATTGACACAAGCTGGTGCACACCTTCACCGAGCCTTTGCCGTTGTGAGGTCTTTAAGAGGGATAGAAGTTGTGAGAAGGGAACTGATGGAACAGGATCTCGGTATCGCTGCCTTGGAGTAAAACCCCAAAGAGATTGAAGCGCTTCCTTAAGCTCTGCAGAGCCACTCTCCTTTGCCTCCAGCCTCACTGGATTTGCACTCCCAGCTGTTTTCCCAGCCATCAGCAGTTGCGGTGGAGGAAAACCTCACGTTTGCTACGCCAAGGACAAAGAGCTCAGACAGGAGCTCTTGCCACGGGAAGGTGGAAAGGAAAAAAAAACAGGGCAGAGTTCGGAAAATAAGTCAGAGCAGTGAGCACCTGGCTGGCAAAGCAGAAGCTGGAGCTGCCTCCAGTCCCGTGTACCCCAGTTTTTGAGATGCAGCCACCAGACTGTCCAAGTCTCCAGGACGACAGTGGCTTTACCCTCCTCCTCACGCTCTTTCTCTGGGCGATGGCTTATTTCATCTGTGCCTGGAGCCATCCCTGTGTGTTGGAGCTTGATGGGAAATCTGGTTGCTTAAGCACGGAAAAAGTGCTCCACTGGTCATAGTGTAAGAGTCGATGCCCAGGCGGGACCGGTCCCCACCGTGAGCAGGTCGGACTGGGCTCCCGGGGCCAAGAGCAGCATGTGGGTGTAAGAAAGAGTCGGTAAGAGAGGAACCCCTCATCCCTAGAAACTGTGCAAGGCTGTCTGCCTTCAAAGCAATTTCCACACATTAACTGAGCTGCACAAGATCCCTGCAGGTAGTTAATTAAGTATCATCTTCTTCTGAAAGATCGGAGGGAGGAGAAAAGAGAAAAAATGAGGGCAGAGCGAAGTAACATGCCCAAAGGATGAAGGAAGCGGTTACCAAAACCCAGAGCAGCAATGGGCTGTTCCCAGCTCCTCGCCCTCGGCTTCAAAAGGGGCCCAGGCAATTTGTTTTCAGCAGGTAATCCTTCAGAAAAAAAAAAAAAAGATTTAGGGTCTGCAGGAAGATTTTAATCTTTTTTTTTTTGCTTTATGGCCACTTCCAGTCCTTCTGCTCGCAACAGCGAAGCAGACCCGGAGAGCCTTGGGAATAAGAACATTCAAAATAAAGGTTGAAAGCAAGGGTTACTGCAAAAATTGGTTTTAGAGATCGAAGATCCTGGGTTTTTTTCTGCTCTAGCTTGAGCACAATACTTTCTTCTGCATTTTTGTGATTATTTTTAGTAACATCTAGCTAGATCAGTGTTACTAATTAGCTTTACCAAAATAGCGACAATAACTTGTTGTGGCTGAAAATTGGGATTTCAATAAATCAAAACCAGAGAAAAAACAAACCCAAACCAAAATCCTGCTCTTCAGCTTGTTTTGGTTTTGGTTTTGTTTTTTTTTTCAAGAATGGCCAGTTCTTACGGAAAAGTGCAATTTTAAAAATACATTTTGCAAAGACCTACAGACACAGTTTGAACAAAACTGATTTTGCTCATAATAATATCTATTTCTTTAAGTATCAAGTTTGGAAATACATCCAGAACCGTGTCAGCGCTATATGCTAATTCTTCGTCTGACCTTATAAAAAAAAAATTTAAGTGTGTTATTTTATCAGTCCCCATCACGCTGTAGCAGTAATGGGCTCTCAGTCCCTGTATAGCGCCACGGAGTGAAATGAAGCTTCGGTAGCTTTTTCTCAAGACAGAGGAGCACTGCAAGAAAAATCAGCTCCAGCAAGCCTCACAAGGGAGGCTTTGTGTGGCAAAAAGCTGTATTTTTGGGTCAGCTCGGCTAAACTGAAGGAGGTGATTTGTGTGTTAAATAGAAGGGCCGCCTGGCTTTTAAGCTTAGTCTTTTTTTGCGGTGCAGACATGAGCCGTGAGCCACGCTGATGGCTTTCGGGTGGCGATTGTAACTGGCATCAAGCGATTACTAGCAAGAGGCAAGTCCTTGGTCCTCAGCGTTTAATGAAAGGTGTGTTTCTGCAAGGGGTGACAGCAAAACTGGCACTTTCTTGCTCCTCTTTTCATCCAGAACAGTGGTCGTCCGGCATTTTAATTGAGTACCAAGTTAATAAAGTAATTTTGGATGTTAAATCGTTTGCTGCATAAAGCCTGGTTTGATTAAACGGGTCGTTTGCCGTCTGCCTGGACCACCAGCTGATGCCAGCACGGGTATCTGCTGTGTCCTAGGGGGAACGGGGAAATTTGAGGCTGGATCAGCAACCCAACAGGGTTTTGCTCTCCCCCATCACTGAGGGTGTGCGTTGGCAAAGCTGGCTGCTGACGGAGGCGAAGGAGAAGGAAAGCTGCATGGCCCAGGATGGGAGAAGCTCCGAGCGGATGAGGGATGCCCCAGCGGAGCTTCACTGAAACTCCACAAGGGGACGAGAGCCGCCTCAGAATTGCGGCTGCAGAGACGGCACCTCATTCAGCATCTCTGGCAGGAGACACGAATGCGTGCCCTCGGCTCCCTCCCGAAGGCTGAAGTCCACCCCGAGCAATGAGTTAGCGCTGTTAGCTTTGGGCATTGCTTAAGCCTCCAAAACAGGATTTAAACGAAGCTTAAGCAATGCGTGGGGTCCTGCAGAGACCTTCTCTCCTCTGAGCAGAAGCCCTCAGTGGAGCTATGGAAGAAAGAAGGCCCCCTGGGCAAGGGCCAAAGCCAGGCACAGACTTTAGGGGGAGATGAAGGGGGAAAAAAAAATAGATGAAGTGGGGAAAGACAGAAGAAGAAAAAGCCGAGGCTTTGATTTACAAGCAAGATGCCTGATTTCTCCCATGAATTCTCTGATTTCTCCCCGATTTTTCTCTTTTCATGTGGAAGGATGAAGCAAGAAGAGCTCAAAGGATAGGGCAAGGAGGGAACTATAGCAAGGATCAAATACATATTGGTCTCCTCTCTGCGTGCCAAGTGCCGTATTTACTCTCGCTTTTATTTTTGCGGATGGCTCAGCGGATGCTGGACGCACTATCAGCCAGAGCCAGCGCGCAATTAAGCCTTTCTGCAGGAATTCACAGGATGAGCCGTTCCCACAACATGTCAGTAGGTGGCAAAAAGCTACAACCCTTGTGCTAAGCAAGAAATATTTTTCCTACTCCTGCAGGAGCGGGAGGTATCTGTGGGCAGCTCTGTCCCATGGGTGGAGATGGATCGTGTTTCCCCCTGGATCCCTGCACCAGCACTACTGGGAGGGAGAGGACATCCCAGAAAGGGCAACATCCCATACAGGGAGCAGGTAAAGAGGCTCAGGAGAGAAACAGGAGCTGCGTCTCTCTCCTCTTATTTCATCAGGGGACCCTTGTGCCATCTCCTGACCTTGCTCGGGAACTATTTGAAGAAAGGTGGAAACCATAAGGGCTTAATCACTGTTCCTAGCATTGCAGAACAACAGGTTTAGGGCTGTGCTGTCGCAGCACAGGTTGAGGATACCTAGTTAGACAAACCAAAATGTGCCAGGGTTGATATTTTTCAAGCCGATGATAATACTTTAATCTTTGTGTACAGTCTGAAACGGAGCTGCTCCAGTCGATGTTCTTGGGTGCTTTTCTCCCGCGGCTTTGTGTAAGCAGATTGAGGCTATCCCAGTTGCCTGTCACACACCTTCCAGTGTGACATGGCAGATGAAGGCTTTAATAGGGCTAGTGGATATATCCCCATGCCTTTGATGGTGGGGTTTTTTCTGCCTTTGAATGAGTGCACGTGCTGGGGAAGGGAGGATGCTCTATGATGCTGAAAACTTGCATTCCTGAGGAGGCCGAATACTCTGCGCACCAGGTGGGACAGAGCCCAGGAAGGTCAGAAAATCACGTTAATCCAGACAGCTCAATGAGATCCAGTTACAGTGTGGCTTTGTTCAACTTTATTTACTTAACACCTCTCTTTACTAAGTGTAAGTAAAGCATTTTTCTGCTTAGGAACAATAACAAGGATATCACAGCAACCCTGGCTGCAAGGTCACTGAAATACCTTTCTGCTTTTTTAAACACAGAGGTAAGGTTTGTCAACATTTCCTCTTGTAAGTTGTACTTTTAATTGCTGATGATTTTGCCAGACGTTAACCACTGGTGGTGACTCCTCCCCCCGCCAGCTCCCCACCACCCACTGGTGGTGACTCGTCTGCTTTAGGCCGAGCATTATCATTTTGTTTTAACATTTCGGCAAAACCGGTTCAGCTAATCCTGAGCTGGAGGAACTTGGGTTACTCTGTCCATGTTCATACCACCAACAAAAACATCCTGTAACTACTCCGCCGGGAAGATCAAATGTCCTTGTGCTTGGGGGCAGGGATGTATCTGGCCCACGTCTCCCCTTTCTTTGGTGCTGTGCCATTTGCTGACACCCGCAGCCACATCATTAATGGCATAAAACCTCCCTTCTCCATCATTTTGGTGAAAACTGGCAGTGTGAATTCTCTGAAGGTGCTGCATCTGGGCTGAGCACCCTCTGCCTCAGCACAGCTTTTATGAGGGGACATGTTTAACCCATAGGATGGGTCCAGCCTTGCCTCATGGCGGGGTGGCTGGTGTGGGATACAGAAACACCCTTTTAGCTAGCAGGTAACTGCCCCATCCCAGGAGAGACAGGGGGAAACATCACCCCCTGGAGATAGCTCTCAGCTATGAACAGAGTAGGTGACTGTTTTATATCAGCTTCACAGCCCTTAGGTAGTCAGAATTAGGTCAGAGAAGTCCCACTCTACTCCCCTGCCCTGAAATCTCCCCTCTTGGCTCTTCCTCCTCTGACTATGCATTGCTCCGCACCACCAAAATCAAGCCCCGTGCAGGTTTCCTCATCATTGTCCTTTAGGACCCATCCTGCATCCCTGCCTGCCAGCCGGGATGCGGCCGTGGTCCAGCCTCTCATTGCCGGGGAGGCACACTGGGGTGAAGGTGAGGGGACACTGGGTTCTGTGGTGCGTGACGTGGACTGAAGCCGTGCGTGCTTGGTTATGTGGAGTGGCAAGTTTCACCCTCTCCATCGTTGACTGTAATGACTCAGCCTTCAAAGGATGAGCTAATATCCAGCATTTGGAATCGGGAGCCATTCAGAGCAAAACAGCTCTGTAAAGTCTTCTGTGCTGAGCTGCAGCACACACGTTGTGGGTTTGTTTTCCCATCTTCTGTAATTTGTAGAAAAGCCTAAATTTCGCCTTTAGTAATAGAGAAAACATTTTCATTTCCAGCCTCTGGAAGGGTGTTGGAAACCATAAGAGGATGAGTTGCCGTCTGCCTCTCCACAGGTTACGATGAATTAATACAATCGAGAGCAGCACAGTCAAACAATTTTGAGCACCAGAAGCAGAAAGCGGGTTTGCTGGTTTTTTCGCTTCCATAAGAGCAAATTTTGCACGCTGTAAAATGATAAATTAATGCTCAGAGTCTCTTCTCTGCACAGTCGGTGATATGGATCGAATGATCCAACCGCTCTTCTCCGTGGGCAGCACTCTTCCCCAGTGCTGGCAACACGATTATTGGAAAACTAATCAGCTCTATCTGAGATAAATTGCATTTCCACCAATTATAGCTTAATTGTTGACAGATGGGAACACAGAAGGGAGATGTGTCACATCATTAAGAGGACAGACAGGTGTATAGACAAGTGCCAGATTAATTGTTCCAGACCATTAGATCATTGACCTTTTCAGCATACCCTCAACGTCAAATTCAAAGCTCTCACGATACTTCCAGCTCGCACACGATGACCGTGTTTATCTGCAAAGTTCTCAGGGGCATTTTTAAAACACACAGACCCCAGACATGGACTCGTTAGCCATGAGCAGCTCTCCTTTCTCATTAAAATCTGTTCTCTTCTTCCTCCTTCTCTGTGTTGGGGTTTGGGTTTTTGGCTTTTCAGTGAAATCGCACACGGCATGTGGACCCTCTCCAACGGGCAGTTTTCTCCATGGAGCCTGTAGACACGCTGTAATGGGCCATACATTTAGCCATGTCAGAAAGAGAGAGAGGTGAAATCAGGACAGAGAAGCTCAGTGCTGGGCAGCTGTGCTGGACAGCTGTGCTGGAGGCTCCAGCTTTGATTTGGGACTTTGGCTGTGATTTCCAGCTCCTGCTCTGTCTGGGATTTCCAATAAAGCTTGAGAGAGCCTAATAGCTAAATACCATTGAAACTGAGTCAGCCATGGGTGTCTAATTCCCCTAAATACAAGTCAAAATGTGTCTTCTGCTCTTTTTCTGGCTATGTAATCCAGGAAGCTGAGGGTGCAGCGCAGACGCATCCCAAACAGCTTTGTGGGAGGTCGTGGACGTTCGAGGTAGTGATGCAGGACGTGCTTCATCTGTCCTGAGCTACCCAAACCCTGTGCTGTCCTGGAAAACTGCGAACTGACTCCAAATCAAGTTGTTTTGGACATCCTGCCTTGAAAAATAAGCAGGTAAGATTTCCAGCTGAAGGAAATGAAAGTCACTGTGATGATTATGATATTTGTTACTCCTGGAGTCTCTGTCCTGTGCCAATGAGCTGACTTGAAGATATATTCCCCTCTGGTAGGCTTTGGGAAGAGCAAGTGGAAAGCAACCCAAGGAGACCAGCAGGGGGTACGAGGAAGAGTTAATGCCCTTCATCAGCTCTGCAACTTCAAACGGAGGTAAAATTGACGCCGGGAAGCAGGCAGGTCCTTTTCCCAGGGTCAGGGCTGGTGGTGGGCTCTCTCCTTTCCTTGCATAGCACCGGTCCCCCACATACCCAGTTTGTCACAGTAAAATAACTATAAGATGTGTAACTGAAATCCCAGGGAATCTTTTTATATATGTGCTTGAATGACTTACTGTGTTCTCAAAGATGATGCACCTTTACTGTGGTGGCCTTTACGGACCCACACAGACAACCAGATAGGAGACAGGAGAACTGGGTGAAGTTCTCTCTCAGATAGCAAATGATTTTATAAGGAAAAAGCAGATAATTTTATGAAAAAAAAATACCTTTTAGGAGAGATGGAAACTGCAAGGATCTCTTTGATATAACAATTTTCAGGTTACAACAGGGCAGTTTTTGTTCAAATTCTCAGTGGATGCAGCAGCCTTGACCGGCAGCACTGGGGTATGTGTCTGCAGGAGGTGCTGGAGATCCCTCAGTTCCCACCACTCTCTGTGCAGCCCTGAACCCTGAACAGAGAAAACAAGTGAACAAAAGACAGCTTTTCCAGAAGACTATCCGTAAAATTGGGGGTTAGTACTGAAGAAAGTATATGTATTACCGTGTTCAGGACAGGGAAGGAGAGGGAATTCCAAAAAAAGGTCAAAAAGGGATTTTAGAAATGACAGATTATTTATTTTAAAGAATTCCTAAATGAGTCATTTTACCTTGCAGTTTGAACTAGGGTTTTATGGTTTAGGAAAGGAGATAAAGTTAAAAACAAGCTAAACAGAAAGATTGAGTAACCCAAAAGCAAGATAAACATTTCATTTCAGTTGAAACTTAATATTTGGGGTTAACTCAGAATATTTTCCAGCTTCTGCTTGGCTTTTTTGCCAGCCTTCTCCTCCTCCCTCTATCCCCACTTCATTGTTGCTTCGTCCAAGCCATTTTTTTTCCCAGATATTTTGATTCAGCCACATAACCCAGGCAGTCATTATTCACTCCGCATCAGTGATCTCCTCACTTCCAGGTGTCCTTTCCACCAGCCCGTACTCCCAGAAATGCCACTTACTGTGAACATGGTGTCTCCAGCCTCACCCCATCCATCGGGGGGAGGGGGTGTTCAGCCCCACCAGAGCTGTGCCTTGTTTCTTCAGCACGTCCCTCTCACCCCAAGCCATGCAACTAGAAATCCTTATCAAAGAAGTCATCAAAGAGTGAAACTCTCTCCGTCTTGGTTCTCACAAGCGTAGGTTTGCGGTAAGTCTTCTCCTCCCTTTCCCACTCCTCGGAGCCTGTGCTGGAGGTGTCCCAGAACAGATCCCTCATCCGCGGCTCCCTGCAGAACCACAGGTCCACCTTCCTGCTCCTGCCTGGAGAGAGTTCAGCCCCATCGTGCTGCCTGGAGAGTCCTCCACCCCACGTGTTTCCTTGAGGAGAGAAAAGAGAAAAAAAAAAAAAAAATCATAATTTTGTGGAGCTGCATGTCCAGTCCAACAGGGTTTAGCTGGAAATAGCTACGGATGGCTGGAGGCATGTAAAGAAGCTCCTGAGAGATCCCTGCAAGACCAGACCCCGTGCTTGGGGCTGGGCAGGGCCAGGTATAATATATTCAGGAGTATATTTGGTGAAATTAGAGTCTTGCAAGAGGCAGTATGGTTTTATCCCTGAGCAGAAGAGAGATGAGGCAAAGAACCACAAGGGAATAGGAGCAGCCCAGTTTGTTCCCCTTTCTCCTGATGAAAGTTCACTGGCAGACAAGTTTTTCACCGATTTAAGCATTTTTACCCTTGGTGGTACATTTCCAGCCTGTGCTGAAGGTTGTCATGTGCAAGCAAAGCAGAACAGACCGCTTGCATCGGGGATGTCAGTACAAAGTGGTGGCTGAGATTCACTTCCATTTCCACTTCGCTGGGGACAGTAACGTCACCTTGTGTGCCCTGGCACCTCCAAACCTCTCAGCTGCTCCTCCAGCCTGCATCAGCCAGTGCCCTGAACCTTAGATCAACATCATGGCCAAATCCAAAGCACCACTGGTCAGCCCTCCAGATTTATGCTGCATCCATTCCTGCTGCTCGCCCACCCTCGAGGCATGCGGGGGAACCACAGAATAGAATCATAGAACTGTTTAGGTTGGAAAAGACCTTTAAGATCACCAAGTCCAACTGCAAACCTAACACTGCCAAGTCCACGACAAAACTGTGTCCCTAAGTGCCACATCTACACGTCTTTTAAAATGAAAAGCCCCTGCTCGGTGTTTGGTGGCATCACTGTCACACAGACCGTGCCACGCTCCCTCCGTGCTACGGCGTGGGCTGCAGCAGGATGACATGCCCAAGAGAGGCCGAGATCTGTCGCCACCGTTAAATGAATTTCACCTGATGCTTTTTCACATCAGACTTTGAAAGTTAACGCAGAGCCGTGGCTGGAAATCGTCTAACCAGGAACATCTCACCTTAATTGCACATCACCCAGAGGGCTGCAAATCTGCAGTGGAGATTGCCTGGCTGTGGGCAGTGGGAAGTGGTTTCCATATGAAACGCAACCTAAAAAGTGAGTAACCTCAGTGATTGCAGTGTTTACCCCACGGTCATTTAAGGATGGGCAGGAGTCCATAGGCTACACCATGCATGTGAATGCAACACCGTGGTGGATCATGCAAGGCTGAAGCAGGGAGCAGATCTCTGGCAGCTGTTGCTCCAGCAGCCTGTTCTCCATCTCTTTCCTGGGCCTCCCCAGCAGGGAGTATTGCGGTTACCCTTCAACCTGTTCAGCAGCACCTCTCCTGTTGAGACAGGTTCCAGCTTCCCAACCTGCCTAAGGCTGCTCTGCCAGAGAAGATTTACTGCAAGGTTCAACACCCCAAAATGTACATGGGTTCCCTCCTTCAACCCTTCATCCATGTGCACCTGAACCCACCCCAGGCTCGGGCAGGAGGTGTCCAGTGCGGGGGCAGAGGGCAGGGGGCAAAACCTGGTGTAAGGGTTGACCTTGAGGCAGTTGTTTTCCATTTTTTTTGTTACTTCATCCCTTTGGCCATCATGTTGGAGGAGGTTCAGAGGTTGCTTCCAGACCATTTATAGACCTGTGCCGTGGTCTATACACTCACCTTCTGGGGTGCATTTGCCCAATGGACTCCCTGCTTCTCTGAGGATGGGGCCCTGGGGACACCCTCCATCCTCGCACTCAGTTTGCCATGCAAGGGACGTGGGACAAGGTGAGACTCTTCTACCAGTGGGAACCTGCTCCTGCAGGGGCTTGGACACAAGGACTTTGGGTTCGTGCCCTATGGCTGTTCCATGGCTCTTAAATCACATCTACTCAGGTCTGTTTGGATGCTATCACAGAAGCAGGCCAGAGACCCAATGCTTTGCCTTACGACCACATCTCACTGCTTTCCCCCCTCAGGCTCGGAACTTGCACCGTGTCATGGCAGGAGATGGAGGAGTGGAAGCAGCTTCCATAGGGAAACTTCTTGGATGGCCTTTAAGATGCTGGTGAGTTTTACATCTCCTTGGAAAATTATTCTACTTACCACAGTTGTCTCCATGAAAACGCTGATTGTGCTCAGCAGGGACGAGGTCTTGGCTTTCAGCGCTGTCGCCTCTCTGGAGTGTGTCAAGGACTTTCTTTGGGCTGAATTCCTTGATTTTTTGTTTATTAATTTTTGCCTCCCTGTGGAGATTTCGCTTCAGCTCTGCCTGGGTTTGCAAACAAGTTGTCAACACAAGCAGCAGAGGAGCAAACGTGTTCTAATAGCTCGACGCAGCATATCGTTAGGGGGTTGGCGCTGAAAATAATTATGCAGTCAAGCAGTTTAACCCAGGAAAATGGTATTTGCCAAACTGGGTACATGATGGAACATGCCCCAGACAGAGAATTTTAGTTTCTTCATGAGCCACGGCCAAATGAGGGCAAAGCTTTGGAAAAGTCAGGATTACTGACCATGGGGACCTCAAGGATGCTCCCCCACCTCACCTGTACCTAAACCACCAGGAAAGCTTCCTTTCACCCTC
This sequence comes from Rissa tridactyla, assembly GCF_028500815.1. Classification (NCBI taxonomy): domain Eukaryota; kingdom Metazoa; phylum Chordata; class Aves; order Charadriiformes; family Laridae; genus Rissa; species Rissa tridactyla. The sequence goes on from NC_071469.1 coordinate 53,571,150, forward strand.
CCAGCAAGAGGCTTTAAAGTTCCTGGTCCACAGGAGAGACATCGGGGATGGGCAGACCCCCGTCCAAGAGGGGAAGCCCCAACCTCTCCCCAAATACATCTCAGTGTTACCTCTCGGCGCCTGCGGGTCAAGTCCAGCATCTGCAGCTTGTGCAAGTGCTGCCGCCTGCCAGGGAGGTGTCTCAGGCTTTGCCCCCTCTTCTCCAGAGCCTATGAAGTGTTTAAAAACATAAATAAATACACCTGCGCTTTCTGAAAGAGAAGGAAACAGCCACCAGCTCGCAAACCCAGGCCCAGCCCCTCGGGCGCTCCCCGGATAAAGGCAGCGAGCATCTCCCTGCGTAGCCAAATTGCGGAAATTTATCACAGATTTCCACTGTGCTTGCAGTTTATCTTGCAGCTCTGGGGCATGATGGAAAAAAATCTTGATTAAAACAATGTATACATGCTTCTGCGCCCCGAGGTGATACCGCTCTGAGTCGGCTGCCCAAGATAAGTTCATGATCCGAAGGGAGGAACCACTTTTGCATGTTTGGGGCTGCAGGGGATGTTGATGGTGATGGGTGTTCAAGTTGCTCAGCCACTTAAAAAAGTGGTCCTCAAACCTTTAGCCTCAAAGATATTTAAGGTCCTGGCTCAGCCTGGCTGCCTCATCCAGGGAACCGTCATGCTGGAGATTCAAAAACTTTCCTCTTCTTTAATATCCTTCCACCCGGTGTTTCGCCTAGTTCCTGGGCTTAGCCAGGGGTGGGAGAGCAGCTGGTGTAAAACAGCTTCTGCTCTTTGACTCTTTGAGGTGGCCAAACCGTGAGGGAAAGGAGCCTGCAGCTAGCAGGGACCCATGCACAAGGCTCAACCCAGGCACTTACCTTCGTTTTTGGGCTTGCAGCCACCTCTTGCTGACTCCAGGGCTCTGCAGGAGTGATTGCTTGTGGAGGGCCAGCAGGTTCAAGCCTCTGCAAGTCCGATATTTGTAATATTCAGCATTCCTCATTCCACACCATCATAAAACTTGATACAAAACTACCCTGACGTTTTTCCAGCTCCAATTCTGGGACAGCTGCTTGGGATGCAGGAAGGAGATTGGCATCTCTAGCAGATGCTCAGGGAGATTAACATTTTTTACGGTCCTTTGGGAGTGGACAAAACTGGGGGAATCTCCTACATTGGAGCCAAAGCAGCAAAACCCCAGTTAGAAACTGGTTTCGTCCCTGTAGGTATTTCTTTTTGAGCCTCCACAGTGCCCAAGGCTCCAGCCAAGACCAGAGTGAAGACAACCCCTAGCCCAGATAGCTTCATGTCAAAGCTGAATCTTGGAGATGTATCCTAATAAAGTCTCCTAGCAGGTCATCCAAGGGTAGATCCCAGTTATCTGAGACCCAGAGCATGGTTCCCTCAGTCCAACCAGTCTCTTTCTTTTACATTGGCCTAAGTAAGATGTTTCTCTGCAGAGCTGTGCGTGGTACAAAGTGCCTTTCCTGGTGGCTAATGGAAGTGGGCAGAGACTTGCTTTATAGACTGCTCTGAGCATAGTTTTTTTATCTTAAGGAGCTAAGTTGCCTCCTAAAATCATCCAAACTACTGGGTCATTTCACAGCTTGATATCGCTAGTGTCCCTTTCTAGGATGGGAGCTCAGTACGGCTTCCATAAAAATGAAGGGGAGAATCATCAAGGACTTCACCAGTAAGACCTGACTTACACTTTAGGTGGGACATCATTAACATCTTGAGTATGAACGAGAGTATCCTCTAAATGGTGACATGCCTCTGGCTGTCTGCACTGAACTGCTGTCCGAGCCTGGGCTGTAATTTTGGAGCGTCCTTTAGGTCAATGCAGTAACACAGGAGGAAAAAAGTCAGCGGCATCATGTAAAGGAGACATCCTCCATCAGCCCCTAACACCAAGTTCACATGTCTTGCAGCACCAAAAAAGCCCACAAAACTGAATAGGAAGCTTAAAAAATGGCACTAGATGGCAGCATGTGACACCACAAACTGCAGTCCGGGCTGTGCATCACTCCTAGATGCCACCAAGGCAGCCAGCGCCGGGTGGCTGAAGGCAGATAAACTCTGGCATCTATGGGCTCATCTTGCTGTGCCCAGCAGAGAAGCCAAGTTTCAGGCTTTCGGCTGAAGTTGTGCCCCAGGCTGGAAAATCGACTCTTTCATCTCTGTGACCCTCAAGGGATTTGCCTCTGGAAATACTCCCTGACCAAAATCCTCTAAAAGTCCTTGAGAAGGCCACAACATCCTGCTCCACTGTCTTTGAAAATATTCCCGCGGGGAAAAGGGCTTTTGCTGGTGCTGTTTACGCTCCTCCACAGCAATGGCAGGAGCACAGGGTAGGATCAACGGTGCTGTCCTGCAACGACTATTATCAGTGGTTTAATAATACATAAATACGGCTGTAATGGAAATAAGATCAATGACTAAAAATTATACGCTGGCAGGAGATTTTTAAATGAAGCTGCAGTTCCATGTGACAGTTCACCGGCCGTAGCTGGGCTCATTCCAGGTGCTGCTGCCTCACTGTCCCACCAAGCCGGGGACACATTGTTCTATTGTTGGTCGCCACCTGTGCTCTCTGAAGCCACCAGTCTTGGCCAGAGCCACCGCCTGGGTTTTAACTGACCCGTCTGGTGGCTCCTCTGTTCTTTATTATATTTAAAAGACCTTAATCACAGCAAGGAAGGCCTGAACAAAGCAGCCCTGCTTCAGCAGGTTTGCAGTTGTGGGACATGTGCAGAGGGCTTGTCACCGAATTTTGGGAGAGTGGAGATGCTCTCAGGGAGGAACAGGGGGGTCTCAGAGCAGCACAGGGAGGTGAGATGTTCACCCAAGGGTTTTAATTACAGGGGAAGGAAGATAACCAGTGGTAGCTCGTCCAAGCTGCACCCAGTGGTGGGATGACCCAGCACCTGCAGGAGTGCTACAGAGAAGCATGTGGCCAGTTGGGGCAAATACATCTCTTTCATGGGTGAAACAGCCAAGAAATGTGTCTGCCTCTGTTTGCCCCCAGCTACCAACCCCTGAGGACTCCCTCCAGCCACCTAATTAGGCTGCTGATGTGCCCCATGCAGCTGGACTCTCTTAGAAGGGTCTCAGCAGCAGGTACAACATTGACCCTTGATTGCTAATTAAAAGACCTGCATAAATGAGAGCACAGGGGAGGGGTGTGTATTTCCAGCAGCTGAGGCCTTCCTTGAGCAGGACACCCTGCTGCACCTGTGGTTGGAGGGGTCTGCCCAAGTTGTCCTCTTTCCCTGTCTGACTTTATTTTTCTGAGCCCTGTTTGCTCTTGGTTTTGGAGCTCCCAGACCTGGGCCAAGCAGCAGAGCAGAAATGCAGCTGAAAGCCTCAGCCCGGGGCTCAGAAGGAGAAAGATCTGAGGAGCAAAGTAGGGGAGCTGCAGCTCCGGGGCATCTGGAGCAGGGCTGAGCCTGGTGTTCCCCAGCATCCCTGACCATCTGGGGGCACGTAGGGAAGGAGGGTGAACTCCATCTCGGCCAAACACTGACAGCTTTGCATCTTAAACAGCAAGCAGGTAAAAGAGGGGAAGTTGGAAGGTGTTGCTGGCTGGTTTGGGAGGGTGTGGGGAAGCAAGGGAAATGCACAGCACGCAGTGGGCTTCTGTGGGGTTGGGCTTCGGTTTTAAATAACCGGATTCACGGCAAGAATTGTACAGCCCCGGTAATGCAGCTCCAGCTTAGCCCTGGGAGCACGTGATGGCCTGAGCCTCCCCCAGGTTTTGTATTGTATAAAAGCATCAGTGCATAAAAATACCAGCACAGAAAATGCATGTGGAGGGCTTGTTGTCGCTTTATCTTTTTTTTTTTTTAAATGAAATAGCAACTCTAGCCCTCATGCAGTATGGTACACTAGCAGTGTTTTCTTTCCTTCTTTGCAGTAAATTGTATGGATATAAATCTATTTTTGGCGCTTCAGTTATGTTGTCATAACTCTTGTGTTGGGGGAAAAACCTGATTGCCAGCTCAGGCAGAGTCATGGGCTTCAGGGCTTGGAGGGAAGGGATCTGGGAAGTGCAGGAAGGGGAAAGGAAGGTCGTGGAGGAGTGAACAAGGGTGTTCTATGCTTGTTTGTGAAAGATATTCTTTTATATATATATCTCTAGATATACAGATGTGTGTGTGCACATGTCTATACAGCGCTATTTAGGGGAGAAGGTGAAGGTACGTACAGGCGCACGGCATGCACAGCAATTATTGACAACTAAAATAACTGCTCTGCACTTTCACCGGCCCCTGTAGCAAAGCACGTCTGTCTGCTTTACCTGTGTCTCTGCCCCGATGCCAACCTTGGTGGGATATTTGTCCCGAAGAGCCAAAACCAGCCCACACGTGATGCAAGTTGGATCCCTTCTGCAAAGGGCTCTGTCTTGGCCACATTATCCCCACGGGAGCACCACGATTTGGTTGCAGGAACCCAGACAGCACAAAGGGAAGTGGGTCATCATGGCCAGCACTGAGACAGGTGTCCTCATTGGATGTCTCCATCGCACATGAGGGCTTGCCAATGAGGCACGACCCATGGAGTCAGGCAGGAGGCTCCTCTTTTGCTCTTCTTAGAAGATGAAGTCATCTCCCTTGTGCTAATGAACCAAAACCAACCTCTCTGCCGCCAACATACCTGCTCTGCCCCAGGTATCAAACTTGGGGTGGTGATAAACCTCATCTCGGGATGATCATCTAGAGATGGGACCTCCTACTCGCATTGCTGCAGGATATCTGTTTCCCCCACCGTGGTGCAGTGAGACGTGCCCATGTCCCCAAGAAAGCCCCTGTCAATGGGTCAATCAGAGCAACTCATAGGGAGCTTTTCAAACTCATCTTACTTGAGGTCTTCGAGGTGGATGCTGTTTAATGATGCTGGTTTCTCCCTTTTCTGGCACGGTGTTGAAAGAAAGGGGCCCTTAAAAATTAAAGAAGAAATGGGTGAAGTTACTTTTGGGTGATCATCAACTGCTAGTCTGCACTCGGCAATGGTTCTCTGCCCTTGTTTTTTTGGTTGGCATGTCCCACTAACACATGGTATAAGATATTCTATTAGCTGCAGTAATGAAGTGAGGATGTACCTGTGGTTTCTAACAGCTGTCTGCCATGTACCTCTCCTACTTCTGTCTACAACATCTCATATGTGACAATAACCACCGTCCGTGTCTCCTGTGGCCACCCTGAGCTTTTAAAACGGGAAACAAGCAGCAGCTTGGACCTCTTCTTGCTGCTCAGTCCCTGAGACTTTATTATTCTTATTTTTTGGTGGAACTGAGAAATATCTCTGATGCTTTTACTGACCTTGGCAGAGCTGGGCTACAGCCAGCCAGTGGCTTCAGAAGTCAGAGGGTTATGGGCAGTCAAGCGGTACGATCACAGGCCCTCGTGGTCTTTGGAAATCAGCCCGAAATAATGTTCTACACACCAGCGATTGCCTGTTAGTTATTAAAGCAGTGATTTCACTGAGGCCTGAACGTGATCTGGGCTCGGGGCCATTCTGTGCTGGTGCTCTTGGGTGGACACCGCTGCCTTTTTTTTTTTTTCTTGCACAAATAAATACTCGCATGTGCAGTAAGCACTTATTTTACAAAAGAGTTTCTCTATCCCACCTATTCTCCCAAAAAACTTCCATGAGGTGTTCAAATGCCATCTTCTGTGTGGAGTCGAATGAGGTGTTGCTGAGCAACTCCTGCTCCCATGTGGTGGGAGCCCTGCGGTGGCCACAAGGGAGGTGAGTTGAGGATAAAGGGCAGGAATTACATTATCATTGATGCCAAATTTAATAGCTATATTAAAAAGAAAAAATAAAATAATTATTATAATAATAAACCTTATGGGGGACTTCAGTGGTCCCTTTAAATGAGCCCCATGGAAGATTGCCGAGGCGGGGCTCTGGGAGAAGAGAGAGAGAAGGTGATGGAGGGTGTTGGGATATGGGAGGAAATGGTGACTCCATCGGATAAATGATTGCTGGGCTCTGCTGAGCACCGGCAATGATTAACCGCTGAGCACATGCAGGAATGGATGCCTGAAGTGAAAATTTCCAGCGCAGGCAGCTCCTCCAGAGACAGGCTCCAGCTGCCAGAGAGCATGAGCTGAAACAGCAGCTTGTAACAGCAAAAGGGGGGTGGTTTATATTAAGTTATTGCCTCCTCAATCTGCAGGACAAACTAGTGCATAAAGAATTTCTGAAGGCGAAGTAAAATGTAAGGAGGTGACTCACGGTGCTGGAAATGTGGGACCCAGCACAGGCAAGGAACTGGGGCTTGGCCTTGGGAGGAGCTTGTTCTGGCAAGGCGTATGGCTTTGGGGAAGTTATTTCTCCCTTATGAGGTTATTTTTTTTTTTTTTAATATATTTAAATTATTCTCTCTCTAGCCATGCACATGTGTTGTAGAAGGTTTGCCCTTATCCCCTAGAGATACAGAACTAGGAGCCAAGTGCTCGCTGTCCCCAAACCTGCTCAGTTCCAGAGCAGGGACGGTCCCTGGTGGGGTGGGACCATTGTCCCACCACACAGCCACCACCGAGGGAGCACCAGGCTCAAGCTGGAGTCATTCTCATGACTTTTATTATTATTTTTTTTTTTACCCTTTTACTTTAGTAGCAGCAGATTCTCCCCGCTGGAGGAAGCGGGATTTCACACAAGCCAAGATGAACCCTGACAAACCAAATAAAACCTATTCTCTTGGAGTCTTTGCTTATTTAGACAGACGTTCAAGCTAATACATCGCTCAAGTACTCTTGAGCATACTCTTTTTATTTCTGAAAACGAAAAGTAATAGAAAATGACATTTATTGAGGGGGCTTTAAAGTTTTGGGTTTTTTTATAAAAGTACACGTGTTTTACAAGTGCTTGTTAAATACCCAGTGATGATAGTTTTCCAGAACAGGAATATTTGGTTGTTCTTGCTGTCATGAAGTACTTGAAACCCCTTGTTGAACAGCCAGACCTGCTCTGTATTCACCCCAGGGCCTCTGTCTCCAGGAACATCAATGCTATCGTGGGTTTATTTGCTTTCACCTTCTCCTAATGCCTCTTGGTGGGTGATCCTGAAGGAAATATCCAGACCCTGGTGAAGCAGCTGTGCTTAATGCTGCTTGGTGTGTGTCAGGAATTCGCTTTTGGAAGTGGAAAAGACGTGAGGAGGGTGCCGGGGCTGCAGATCCTCCTTCCTCTGCGTTTCCCTTTCTCAAACCGTGTTGGGGTTGGTGGGGGTTTCTCCCTGCACTCACCTCGGGTGGCCCTGGGCAACCGTTTGTCACCACCCAGCCCGTTGCACAGAGCTCTGCATCCACTTTCAGATGGGCACAATCCTCCTTCCATGCCTCCGGGAAGGGTTTGGGTATGGATGGGGTCTAAACCCTGCTGGGAGGGGCTGCGTGCCGCTTGTAGGAAAACACGCACAGCTACAATATTTGCCTTCCTCTGCCTCTTGTCTTATGAAATTAGCCCTGTGTGAGACATGGCTATAATTTATTTTAATGCTGAGTTTTACCTGCTGAGCGCATTACCCAGAAATCTAATTCTAATTAAGCTAATGACATCAATATGCCCAATGGCATAAGGTGAGCAGGACCCGGAGTTACGGGGCGGCTGTAGAAGGGCTTGCTCAGGCACAGGCTGGTGTCACGGTGTGCCAGGTCAATGTAGGGGAGTGGGGATGTTCCCAGGGGGACGAGTGGTTGGAGTAAGGAGCCTGGCAGCTGGGCTCTGGTGACTGAGCTGCTTTTCCAAAACCCATCGTGAGGGGAAAAATGAGTTTTTCCAGAGCTAAAATGTCCTGGAACTGGCAAAAAGCTACTGATACAGAATGGCACCTACACCCACCCCGCACTGAGGTGAGCAGACCCCCAGCCCCAGCTGATGCCCCCTGGTTCTGTGCCCTGCGCTTGGCCACAATTCGGTGATGACCCCCCCCCCCTTACCTGCAGAGGCTCTCCCGTACCAGGTCTCCCGGAGAGGTGGAAGTTGCTGGTGGAAGGTGGGTTTTCCCCACTCCGCCGCAGCTGGTGGGTGCAGGGTGGGCTGTCCCAGCATGCCAGGGAGCCGGTACGGGGTGGCGAGGGCAGGCAGGTCCTCCCTGGCACGCATGGGTGCCACCTTGGTCACTTTGGGGTGAGCCTTGGAAGAGCTCAGGCCCATTTTGCTGAGCAATAGCTTTGAAAGGAGAAGGAAAAAAAAAAACCCTCGTACACAGTCCTCTGTGAATATGGAGGGATCTTCGTGAGCGACTGCGGGGCCCAGGGAGGTCCCTGCCAAGGCCAGGGCTGGCTCCCACGGACGTGCCCACATGTCCTTCCTGGCTCGGTTAAACATTGACCTATCCCCGTCCATTCCCCCTCAGGGACGAGAGGTGGCTGCTGCTGACAGAGAAGTGGAAAGTAGCTCGGGAAGCCAGCGCCAAGCCCTGGGAAGCTTTATTTTTTACCTACAAGTGATATTCAAACAGGTGACACCACCTCAGCTAGCCGTTGGCTGAGCTGGAGGAATTTTTACAAGCAGTTCTTTTGCTAAATCTTCAGGTTTTGGGAGGAAATTCAATTCTCAGAGCACCAGAAGGGTTAAAGTGTGGGAGAAGCAGCCTGGGGACCAGGGCCGGCCAGAGAGTGTCCTCCACCCTTGCTCCTGCCGGCTGGTGGCACTGCTGGAAAAAATGCAGCTTTAGCTCAAACCCACCTGAAAATGTTGGCCAAAGTGGGTGAAATTCTGCAGTTTTGGAATTGCTGAAGGATTTGGGCCAAACGCAGCAGGATTGGTGCATAAGGGAAGGATCTGCACTTCTCCATCCCCTTCCAAGGTGTATGGGGCTGTTCAGAGGGCACAGTTTCCTCGGAGCTGTAGGGAGCCATTCATTTCCAAGGTGGAGTGTTTGGAAAATATGTAGGGAGGATTATTTATGCAGCAAGATTAGTACTGCAGGGCAGGTTTTGTGGCAGGAATAGGGTTGCAAGATGGGGTCGGAGCACCCGCGGTCTCCGCTGCGAAACACGTGGAAACCAGCAAACACCAAGAGTGTGAGGGAGACCCTAAAACGGCACCAGAGCCGGGGTTCATTTAGCAGCAGCTCATCCCACTGGGATTGCTGGAGTGATCCTGCATAGGTTTGGAGTCCTCTGTCGGCTTTTTCCTTGGGAGAGGAGTGCTGTAAGGAGGGTTGCACGGGGAAATGAGGGTCACGGCAGAGCCAAGCGTCCAGCACTCGTGGCCAGTAGATCCATGGATAACGCTCTCAACTCCTTCTTGGTGGAAATGGGGAGGTTTCGAGCTGCAAAATGCCACCGACAAGGGGTCGCACCTCCCAGAAAAAACTATTCATCCCTGGAACAACCCAACTGGTTCATGTTTTCAGCCACAAAGCACCAACATCTCTTGTGACTTTGCTTTACGACAGGTCATGCAGGGCATGAGGGAGCAGAGTAGCTTAGCCTGTTGTTGGTTTTTGGTTTTTTTCTCTTCTTCTTTTCAAATGAAAATATGAACTCAACACCCTGCTTCCCTCCTGAATTTCTCAGTGCTTAGTATCTATTTTTCCTTTTTTTTTTCCCCCTCCCCTGCTGAGAACAGGTCATTCCTGTTAAGCAGCTCAGGAAAATTGTGACATAAATGCAAGGACGGATGTGTCAGAGCAGTGGAAAACCCACGTGGATGTTAAAGCTGTATCTGGGTGCTTCACCTGGGTGTGATGCTGTGGCCCTGGCCCTGTTGGGGTCCTCGCAGCATCCCCATGCCACCAAACCCTCTCTTTTGGCCAGATTTCTTTCCAAGCCATATGGGTTTCCCCGCCTGCTGTGCAGGATGGCACCACGGCCTGGCGTACAGTGATTTAGGGAAGGGGATTGCAAAGGGACAGACGTACCCGAGGCTGATATTGCTCCAAGCACTTCACTTCTGGGTGAAGAGATGCTCATCTTTGCATTTAAAGGTATCCTTCTGGCTGGTTCATGAGCACTGGTCCCAGCTCCCCTGCTGCGGTACAGCTCTGTGGTATACGTGCCCGGGGGTGTTGTTAGCCTGACAGCACTGCCCGGCACCTTGATGCTGCATCGCTTAATGACCAATATCTCCCAGCAAATCCCTAAAATCTCAGCATTGATGTACTTTGGAACTGCTCTTTGATCTCCATGTGCCTTTACTTTCTAAAGCAGAGAGCAGTGGTGTGGGCTTGGGGTGGGGGGAGGAAGGCAGGCTGCAGAATGATGCCCTTCCTGCAGTTGCTGGGGCAAAGCAAGACCAAGTTTGGGGTTGAACTGGATCCCAGAAGGGCCCAATGGTACTGGAAGAGGCTCCCAAATAGTGTTACTTGCAACTGCTCTGCCAAAATTACCCCTTCGCACTTTTACCTGGGCTCCCTGGGCGGTGGCTGTGCAGGGTGTTGTGGGGATGCTGGGGGGTTGCTGGGTGAGATGTGCACGTGCCGTGGTGGAGATCATGGCTATCGGCATCATATCAACCTGCTCGGCTTGAGAGCAAGCAGTGTCAGCCCCTGCTACAGTCCAAGTAATCCTGTGTTAATCCTTACATCGGCCTTTAACACCAGCCGATGGTGCCTTGGCAGGAAAGGATGGCTTGAGGTACGTCCGAGCTTCATCACTGCCCTCCTGGTAATGAGAAACTCATCCTTTGCTTTAACTGGGGGGCTATTTAACACAGTCTTTTATCTGTATTTAAGGTTCAGTTCCATTCACAAACACTGTGCTGTAGAAACATGGGTCTGGAAGGAGCTTTGGTCCTGTATGTTGCCCTTAGGGACAGCACATGGTCCCTCCCAGAGAGCTGGAAGCTCTTTATACCTTTTTCCCATTTCATTTATCGCCTGAGACCGTCCATGAAATTCAGCTGGAGCCTGCAAGTGATACTGATTTTGCCAGAATTTGATTTTTCCAGCAAATTTATTGTAGGCAAAATGAAATCATCGACCCCTGAGCGCTCTGGTGCCCTTGTTTTAAGGAAGATGCCGGGAAAAGCTCAAGGGTAGGGCAGTGCCGTGACTTGGGGCAGAGCGTTTTCCCATGGAGGAGCAGAGTGTGTTACTCACCTGCACATGGAGTAAAGGAAAACCAAGGGGAGGATTCAGCCCAGGGCACCAGCCTGACATCCAGCCCCAACAGCAGATTGCCTCTGCCTTAACACTTCTACTTGAAAACGAGTTTTAAATTAGAAAAAAACACGGGCACGGGAGGAGATGGAAAGTGGGTGGCATGGATTTTTGCCAAAATACTGCCTGGATTTTATGCAAATCTCTGGTGGTTAAAGCAGAAAGAAGGATGTGAATAGAGTGTGACTCTGTGCATAGACTTGCTGCTGTTTACTATGCTTGCAGTGCGGTTAGCTAGCCATAGCGTGAACAAACGGAGCAGTGAAGAGAGGAAAATGATCCAGCATCGTTTCAGTGGCTGGGATACACGCCGGTGCGACTAATAGATCCTGCTATTACACATCTGTAAAGTCAAGAAATACAGCTCGTTCCTCCCTCTGCTGCCTGTCACCTGGATTAATGGAGGATGTTCATCTTTTCCCAGCAGAGGCTGAGGATACCAGCGGTGCTGAGATGACATAGTCGGTGGCACCAGGTCGCTGAGCCCTCCGGAGAGGGAGATGCTCGAGGCAGGTTATTCGCAGCACGTTTTGTTTTCTTCCAGAGAGCCGGGTCCTGGCGTGAAGGAGAATCTGATAACGCAGCTGCCGGATCAAAACTGGCATTTTCCTTGGGGTGCAAGCGAGGTGGTGCAGCTGAAATGAAACCCTCACGTTGCTGGAGACGGTACAAGGGCTCATCGGAGACGCCCGCGGCGGCAGAAGTAACCACATCTGATCGGCTGCTTGACAAGCGTGATTATTGGTCTGCCTTCCTCTGATAGATCGTTGGTGCGGTCGTGCAAAATAGCCTCCATTTATTGTCTGATTTCGTGGGTTTAATGGGTTTTCTCTGGCTGAAAGGCTGAGCTGCACTCCAGGGAAAACAATTACCTTCCTCGCTTAATAAGGAAGATGAACTGCAGGCTGGGCAGCAGGCAAAGGAGGGGCCTTAAGGAGTCGCTGAGTGGGATGAGCACCCCCCTGGAAAACATCTGGGCACAATGCAACTGGGGGCAGCAGGTGCCTGCTCGCCTCCGGGGATCTGAGGCACTTGCGGCTACGGTGGTGGACATTGCCCGGAGCTGATGGTGGGAAGGATGCAGGACCAAATCCCTCCTGTCCCCCCATAGCAGGGGCTGCGGGGAGTGAAGCGGTGGCAGAGAGAGGGGAAAGCCTTCTGCAGCCTCGGGTCACGCCTTGGCGCTCTTCCCTGTACGTAAGATGGGGGATGCTCTCTCCAAACAGAAAGTTTGGGTTGGGTCGGACGGTGTCTGTCAAGCCTGATGTGAGGAGGAAGGTGGCTGCTGTGCCCGGAGCTACGCGTCTTTTCTCCCCGTAGAAATGCAAGGGTGATCCCTGGTCCCCGGGGATGGGACACGCTCATAGAGAGTGACAGGCTGGCACGTGCCCCTGGCTATGACATGGCTCAAGTAGGGGAAAAGTGACTCAAACGCAGGGATTTCACATGATTTTCCCTGCTGAATGCTCAACAGGGTTTCTTGAAGGATCCAGTCCTGGGCCTGAAGATGCTGCCATGCGGCTGCTTGCCAAAATGTACTCCTCAATGCATGCTAAAAGGAAACGTTTGTTTTTCCTATGTGCTCAGTTTGGCAGGAGCTGAAATTTCAGTGAAACACATCTCTCAAACTATCTAGTAACGTAAATGAATATATCAGCTCCAAAATCCACTTGGGGTGGTGCCCAAGCTGCCACGTGCTATTTGCTCTCAGCCGAATCGTCCCATCACTAGCTCCTGTTCGATGTAATTCCCTTTTTTTGACTATTTTTTATGTCTAGCTCCTTTCGAAAGCAGCAGACCAAGAGCCGAGCCCATCTTCTCCAGTGCTAGAAGAGACTTTTAAAAGACCGTGTGTGTACTCAAACCTTACACCTCTGGCTTTGGCCCAAAGGGGATGAGTGTTTGGGTTGCTTTCTACAGCCCCAATTCTGCAGCCACATGGGATGAAAGAGACCAAGTTTGGCGGGGTTTTTTTAATATATATTATATATAAAATAATAGTATTTTGTTAACTCTGCTGGTTGCAAGGAACAGTTTAGGCATGAACATTAAAAAATAACAAAAAAAAATATCAAACAGAAGAGAGTCAAATAAAAAGGTGCTTTTGTTATTAATTACTTGAATTGCTTTATTTGCAGCAGTATTAAGCCCCGATAGCCACGGGGATGCGCTGCCTGCCCGCCACCCTCCGGCCCCATCACTGCCACCTCTGCTGCTGGGACCAGCCATGTCCCCGGGGCAACCCCAAGCTGTGGAGCTCCCATGGGACCACCCCGTGAAACAGGGCAGTTCCAGGGGTTCATTAAGACTCACCAGCCAGGACGTGTTCGGAGACAGGTGAGCTTGCAATCAGCCTCTGTATAAATCACAGCTTTGCACTGGGTGTGCTCTTGCTGTTATTTTAATAACACACACAGTTGTTGCTACCATATAACTGGTGTTATTAATAACAAACACTTCCTTTCTCTAATATTTTTTTTTCCTGGCAGAAATACCATCAGAAATACCCCTACTAGCTGCCTATCAAACTCACAAACAGTGGGCAGGCCAGTAGAGCTCAGAAATCTGTGATATTTCTCCATTGTTTTTATCTTTCCTTAAAAGGAATAAAAAAAATATACGTCTGCCTATCAAGTGCTCTCAAATAAAAGTAATCTCGCGTGGTCACTCGAAGGAACGTTGTAAGAGAAAACAGCCAGCCGAATTTACGCAGCAACAGGCTTAGGGAAGGAACGGGGTAGGCTGGTTGGTTTTTTTTTTTTGGCTTTTGAAAGGCTTTTCCACAGCAGAGGTTAAGAAAAATATTTGTTTGGCCCAAAGCTCTAGAAAATAGGAACTGACATTTCCCAGGGATGCTGGCAAACCAGGGTGTTCAAGCTCTCATGAGAAGCTCATTGGTCAGCTGGGAGTGCAGCTTTTCTGGGAGAAAAAGAGATAAATAAGGCTATTTTTGGCTTTACTAAAGGCACCTAGAATCCAGGGCTGCTGCCAGAAAGCTGGTGCTGGAAAGAAGAACAGCTCAGGGTGGCCCTGGGAGGGATGCAGGGCTACCATGGAGCTGGTTATCTTTCACAGGGGCAAAGCTATGGGTGCTTTCAGGTTTATAGGACGTTTGCAGCTATGTGGACACTGTCTGGAGCAGACCATGGGTGTCATGAGTTGGGTCAGTTCGCCAACAAAGGCTGGGACAAGCTGTGAAGCAGCAGTCCTGGAGGCGAGGGTCTGATCAACATCAGCTCAACTGCTCAGCGTGGGTGACCAGGGCAGGTAGAAATGCCACCAAGCAACAACCTAGCAAAACTGGTTTAAACTGTTTTACCTGGCAACAGCTCACTTAAACACGCTGTTCTCCTGTGTTCAGCAACAGACTTCTCTTTTCCAACCTGACTGGGAGGTGAGGTGTCTCCCGTACCATCATCCCTGATGACGCCCCGGGTGTCACGTGGGTTAGGACATCTGTACTGAGCCATGGATTTCCGCTGGCTACACAATATTTAGTGGAGAGAAGATGCCGCAGCTCTGGGCTAACAGCCCTGTAGCGTGTCCAGGTTATGTGCAAAGTAGTTTTCATCACGTATTTCACAATAACCTAACTTAATGAAAAATTAATGTTTTGCACATCACAGGGTATTTATTCTGATAATAATGCCTAGTAACAACATGAACAGCAGCTTCCATCAGAAATGAACTCTCAAAAATGCCAGGAGAGGTTCGAAATGGCTTTCCAAAACTACTACCTCACTGAAAGGTCATAGTAAGTCAACATGTCCAATTTTGAGATTTAGCTGGAAATATCCAAGATTTGTATCCTTGAGAATGGTTCTACTTTTGCCAGAAAAAGGAGATAAACATTGTAGACTTGATCCATATTTTAAACCCACCAGTTCAGTAAGACACAAGCTTAGATGTTTTTTATTACAAAACATTTTATTGTAGTTATTTACACCCGTTCCTTGATAAGTGTATAAATGTAAACATTTATTATAGATGTATTTCTCTTATCTTACAGTCCATCTCCAGTTCAGAGTAAATGTTGGTTTTAAGCATACAAGTAGTGAGGAGATTTAAGCTATATTCACAGAATATACACCTGCGTGCAATTAAAGTTCACCAGCCCTAAGCTAGTGGTATGGACACTGTCCCATTAGCTCTACTTCTGCTTCTCGTGTGTACGCTGGAGTCTGTGATGTCATCGGCATGATCCTCACTTTTCTTCTCTTTCAAGCTGTTGATGAACCTCAGGGTTATTTCATCCCATTCCTCAGGGAGCAGCATCAGCAGAAACCCGATGCAAATGATGATGGTGGCTCCCAACCTCACTACGCTGAAGATCATTTTGTGCTTCAACAGATCCACAGCTGTGAAGAAGAAACAACAGTGCCGTCAAAACTGCGGCAGGACGATCTACAGCATTGGAGCAGCCTGGCACATCTCCGTAACCTGTGTGCTGCACTCTGGCTGTGACACTGGCCACGTCGCTCTCAATTCTCTAGTGATCACCTCCTTGACTTCAGAGAACAGCTTTGACCTGAGAGCGCAGTACTGGAAGCGCCACATCTCCTCTCCGCCTTCATGCAGGCTCTGAGGAAGCGTTGTAGGGCCGGTCTAAGCCTCAAGGTTTCCATTTCTGCTCTGAGAGGGGAAGGTACTTTATGGTAACTCTTTATCTACAGCAGGATGCATCAGCATAATGTTTCTGTGGGCTGCATGGACCAGTGATGCAGGTCAAAAAGCTGAAGTTGATGCCTCCAGGCCCAGCCTCCCAGCCCCACAACCAGCAACAAGCGCACACCTGAGCCCTTCAGCAGCCTCTTACAGGTACCGTTTGGCAGCTCCGACCTGCATTCCCCTAAAAATAGATGTTTCTTTGAAAACGTGCTCAGATACCTGGAGTGGCGAGGCTAAGAGGGTGGTGGAGGAGACTGGAAGAGCAGAGACAGAGGCTACTCAAGAAGACAGGACTCTGGAGTAACCTTCCACCCTGCCCTGCTGCCGCATGGCAAGTCACTGCAGCAGCAGCACGCTGACCCTACTACATCTCAGCAGCAACCAGCCTGCCCTCTGGACACATCCCATCGCTCACAGAGAAAGGAGCCAAGACAAAAAAAAACAGACTTTCACCAACTGAAACACCCACCATCACCAGCAGCTTCCATGGAAGATGAAGACTGAACTGCTTCTGAAATACCTGACAACAGATTTTGACTAGACAATAAACTGCTTCTGCTGTCTGCATGCTCATGTGCTTATTCTGCCACCAACAACCAGGGTACTTGTACCTGCATTTCCAGGGACACTGAGCACTGTGCCAATAGAGATCAGAATGGGGTACGTAAGCACGACGCCGACGTTAACCAGAATATTGAAAGCTAGGGAAAAACAGAGAAAATAATACGTGATTATGTGGAAAAACACTGGAGTGAGCCTTTTCTCCTCCACCTTGACCCTACAAGTATGATCCGTGCTCAGTATGCACACTGCAATTATGTAGTTGTCACAGAGTGATTGATTTTTATTTTTTTTTTTTTTATATATGAGTGCGAAATGAGGGGAAGTTCTGCAGGGGAGAAGAGGGAGGGCTGTACGGCCTTTCACAAACTGTAGTACCAAGGTTATCAATCACGCTTGTATTTCTCAGCTGTAATCAGATACCAACAACCTAGTTTTGCTGCCAAAAGCCATCACTTCTCCTCCTACCAGAAAGATGGTGACCCTGGGTTCCCCCCTGGGCTGAGGCTGTGCTGTCCTTCTCTTGGTAGGACACGTCACTGATGAAAGGCCCCACAGCCCTCTAGCAGGACCACACCCCAAAGGTGACAGCGGCAGGAACGCATACTCTAAAGGACACTACAATTAGCTGATGATGTTAACTGTGAACTAAGGAGATTGGAGTGAGGCCATGGTCTTGCTGCTGCGTTGAAGGCAAAATGAAAGCTGACAGAGGTACAAATGTTGAACACCTTTAACTTATGGGTAGGTTTTTTTGTTTGGTTGTTTTTTTTTCACATGGCAGCTCTGGGGAAACCTTATAGCAGCCTTCCAGTCCCTAAAGGGGCAACAGAAAAGCTGGGGAGGGACTCTTTGTCAGGGAGTGTAGTGATAAGACAAGGGGTAACGGTTTTTTAAACTGAAAGAGAGGAGATCTGGATTAGATATTAGGAAGAAATTGTTTACTGCGAGGGTGGTGAGGCACTGGCCCAGGTTGCCCAGAGAAGCTGTGGCTGCCCCATCCCTGGAGGTGTTCAAGGCCAGGCTGGATGGGGCTTTGAGCAGCCTGGTCTAGTGAGAGGTGTCCCTGCCCAGGGCAGGGGGGTGGAACTAGATGGTCTTTAAGTTCCCTTCCAACCCAAACCATTCTATGATTCCCAGCCAGCTCCAATTTCCTTGAGAGATCAAAAGCAAACTGCAAAAACTTCCCTTTCACACTCTTCCCTAGGGTGTTCCTCCAGCTCTCGCTGCCAGGGGCTGGTGCTGGGCGCTGTGGCAGGACCCCAGGGTCCCCCTGAGCACCCAGCACCCAGTCCTGCTGGTGAGTCCCCCATGTGAAAAAGAGCAAGCTTGTCTGCTCTGCAAGATAAAAGCTTGGATTTGGGTTTTATATGCTTGGGTAGATCGCTGGGTGATAAACTAGCCCTACTTTTCGTTGCTTAGGTGCTGGCAGAGCAGCTGCAATTCTGGTTAGAGCAGTTTCAAGGTGGTTTGGCACCTCAGCTGTCAGCCCCTCCATGCCTCAGGACGGCTGTGGATGGGCTACGTACCAGGCAACGACATCCTCTTTGTTTCCATTTAATATACTTGTAGCAGTGACAAAAAAACCTCTTCAATTACAAAATAATAGAGACTTTACTAAAGGAAAAGATGTTGCTATATATCTGGAAATTAAAACGCCCCTGGGCTGAATCCAACAGCTCTTCTGCCTGGCTAGAGGTTGGCAATCGTGGCTCTGAAAGAGGGGAGCCTTGTGGAGGGGAGGTGAGGACCACAGGCCATGGACCAGCACCAGCCTTTGCAGGCTACAAAGCTGCGTGAGCTCTGCCCTGAGCCCCGCAGCACCCACAGGAAGGTGCCCCATCGCTGTGGGTCCCCATGTCAGTGTTCACCCCCCGCCCAGAACATGCCAGGAATTGATGAGGGACACAGGCCGCCCTTTGAAATTGGATGTACAGCAATCAAGCTGTGCCAGAGACAGGGAAATATCAATGAAACTACGGTAGGAATGTCACGATGAAAAGTGGACAATTAGTAAGACTGCTTCACGTTTATTTTCTGCTATTAATATTAGTATTAAGGTTTCTTACGAAAAAGATGCATCGGTTCTCGAGGAATACCTCTTTGCACTGGGGTCAGATTTAATCTGTGAGAGAGCTGTGCTGCTTAAGGGGGGAATCATTTGTGCATGGGTAATTTTGTACTGGGGTGGGCAGGGAGGGGAAAAAAGCTAGAAAAACGAGTAAATTTTTTTATCACATACCTAACCAGAGGCCGGCCACTCCACACAGGTAACCCCACGGCACAGCAGAGAAGGGGGACCAGTACTCCACTTTTGTAAAATACAGTATGATCGGGGTAACAGAGATGAAAATTAAATTGAAGAAGCCCAGGGTAGAAACAAAATGAGCCGCTTCCCCAAAGTTTGCACTTCCAAGAAACATTTTGAACAAAACCTGCAAAGGAGAGAAGAGAAGAGGGTTTTAGACTTCGTGCCTGTGATGGGAAGCAAAGCCTCCAGCAACTTTTGCAAGGGCCATTTTGGTCTGATTTCTGCCATTTCCTCTGTTTCAGCCCAGAAGCGGGGTACCATGTTATTACACCATGGATGGTTGTGTCTGTACAACAAAGCTTAACACAAAATGCCAGGAGGAGTGAGTGTAACTAAGAACCCGAAGACAACGCCGTTCAAGCAACAGAAGTTAGAGGATTTGGGCTGTACTTGGCACTGTTAGGAGCCCAGTGGCATCCATGGCATAAACCTGCCACGAGAGGAAAGCCCAGCCTGGAAGGACTCGCTTCAGGCTCACAGGTAGCCTGAGCCTCGTGGAGGATTTGTCCTGCCCGAGTCTAAATCAATGCACTTTGAGTGATTTGCGAATGGCCACAACACATTTATCATCGAGACAACCTATGTCTAAAGCTGGGAGGCAACTTCTCATCCCACTGCAACTAAATACAAACTTCTGCTTCTGTTTACACACACTTCAGCCTCCCCCAGCTGACAACAGGGGGTCTAGAGAACAAGTTCTACGAGTGACAGCTCAGAGGAAATGGGATTGTTCAGCCTGGAGAAAAGAAGGCTGATGGAAGACCTTATCACTCTCTACAACTACGTGAAAGGAGGATGTAGCCACCGGGGGTTGGACTCTTCTCCCAAGTAACAGGCGATAGGACAAGAGGAAACGGCCTCAAGTTGCGCTAGGGGAGGTTTAGGATGGATATTAAGAAAAATTTCTTCACTGAAAGGGTTATCAAACATTGGAACAGGCTGCCCAGGGAAGCGGTGGAGTCACCATCCCTGGAGGTATTTAAAAAACGGGTGGTGTTGAGGGACATGGTTTAGTGGTGGACTTAGCAGTACTAGGGTGACAGTTGGACTCAATGATCTTAAAGGTCCCTCCCAACCTAGACAATTCTATGATTCTGTGTTTGTAAAGTTTTTCCCAGAAAGGCAGCTAACCACACATCTTGACGTAGATGTAAATTAAGGCAAAGACTTCTCTATGCTAAATCCCAGCTATCTGGTTGTACTTGATGACCCTGAAGGTCTCTTCCAACCAAAACGATTCTATGATTCTAGAAATACACCTAGAAATACAGCCCAACCTGTTCCTCACTCAGGCATGTCCCTGCCTTCTTCATCCCTCGCCTTCAAGAGCAGCCACCGCTTTCAAGCAGGGGGGGCAAGACCTGAGTGTCCCTAACGCACCGCCCGCACCAGGCACACGCAAGGGCTTGGAGCCCGGCATGAGGGCAGAATACGCAGGAGACACCGCAAACTCAGTCTCTCCTCCTCCCTGCCGCAGATGCCAGCCCCCTTTGAAAGGGTGTCGAGAAACTGCGGCGGCAGGAAGGGATTAAAACATGATCTGAAACCCCTCGCAGCTGAGTAACAGAGATTTCATTAAAGGCTCATAAAGCAAAGTCATTCTGAATATTTGGCAGCTAACAACTAATTACCCTCAGAGCAGATTTCCTGACACTGTGACATCGCGTGGTCACAATATGAATGATGCAGGAGGGATGAATAAAATAAAGCATCTATTTTCTAGTGATTCGCTTTGTACTCGTGCATTTTTAACATCCAATGTTGAAGAATCTAAGAATACTAATAAACAGTTATGACCTACCTTATACAATGCAGATGTAGAGGCTGATCCAACGGCATATGCTACCCCGATAATTGAATCACCCTGGAAACCATCTGCATATGCCATCATTACGATTCCTGTGATTGCCATTATTGCTGCAACTATCTGCACAGACAAAACAAAGCAATGTAAAGCTCGGCGCAATTTCATTACATGGAAAGAGATTATCACTGTGTGGGGTTTTAATGAGTGTCACTAGCTGCTTTCTCTGACTTGAAGCTTTCTTGCTTTCCCTTAAATAGGGAAAATTATGTACAGATGGGAGAGATGTAAAACATAACAAAAGTGTATGCACTGATAGCGATACAGATCTATAGCATTGCAAATTCTCCTGGGACCTACTGACAGAACATCCATCATTAAGTGTTTTATAAGCTAAACATCCACTTTGGAGATAATGACTCCAAGATGAAGACATTTTAAGACATTATGCTCTACTATACAAGAAGACAAATATTGAGCAAAGCCATCAATTTGACTTGAAACGCAAACATTTATTTAGATGACAAGCCTTCCTGGACATCACTCCAGGAGAATGACTCCTGTATTATGGAATACCAGTGTACCACTGGGAGCTCTTCCAGGCTGGTGCATGGTATTTCCTAACAGCCCTGCCAGCTTTCTTGGACAGACATGACCAAATGTCTTTATGAAGCCTTTACCTTTGCTTCGTTTTTTGGACTAATTTGAAAATTCCAGACAGAGCTTCTAAGGAGCTTCAAAGAAAAAGAACAGAAATAATTAACTACCCCGTACCTAAAATCCTGGGTCTTGACTCCAAAGACCTTAAGGAAGTGGTAGGGATTCCGAAATGTTTTATTCTTTGAAAAACTCCCCATCGCTACCTAATTGCCCTCAGCGGGTCAATATGGAGTCTGAATTTCAAAGACACTGAATACCTAGCTTCCATGGACTGCAGAGGAAAATGCGTTTCCTCAGATCTGTGGAAAATCACAGCCCCACTTCTGAAAGATAGGGGGTTTTATAGAGTTGTTTTTTAAAACATTTTATCATTATAAAAAGGCTGTTCATGTAGAACAGCTCACTAGAGCTGGGTGTAGAGCAGAAGATGCATAAATGCAGATACCCAAAGCTGGCTGTTACAGAATCAGCAGCAACACTTAAGGTTCAGACCCTCTTTTCTATTCCCAGGTATCCATTAAATCACACAACTGCTCAGCAGATAGGCAAGGCAGGCTCTCCCCATTCTTACAAAGGAAGAAACTTCACACCACAGACCTTAAAAGCATCTTAATCAAATCACGTGCCCTTCTGCAGTGAAGCCTGACTTTCAGATCTCATGCAGTTTAACCAGGAGTCCCAGAAACCCCACTGATACTCATCCCAAGCAGATGTGAGCCAGACTAAGGCAATAACCACAAAAATCCCACAAAACGTTTTCAACAGAGACGGTCAGTAGAGCAAAACCATGTTCCAAGGGACCGGGACACATGCCTGACATAAGTAAACGTGTCCACACACGGGGATCAACCAAGGATCAACTCCCAGGGCGGAGCCAATCTCCGAGACTACAGGTCAAAATGTTAGTGCTCCTAAATCCCACAGGTATCTAGGCCAACATTTTCGCTGAGGAACTCATCTCCTGGGTGCAGCTTTAAGTACTTCCCTCTCACTGTTAGCCCTATTTTACCAGTCACTGGGGCACATGGGTACCCCCTCGCATTGCTGTCACAAACCACAGTGCATGGCTATATCCCACCTTACTCCTATTTAAAACATCCAAGCTCCAACATACAGTTCACCAAAGCTGCCTCGCTGCCACCTAAACCTGACGATACCGTTGATGCCTCCAAATTCACCATGAAGTGGCACTTGAGATCTAGATCCCCCAACTTAACAAGGGCTGGACTCACAGTCACTTGGGTGTAACGCAAGGTTTGATGAGACCTGGAAGGGCTTTAGCAAGAATTTTATTCCTTCCCAGAATAACACATCCCAGCAGCTGGGCCGTTCTGGGAGAAGGGCTTGAGTCTCTTCATCCAGAGGAGGGACGTGGAATTAAAGTGCCGTCTCTGGGCTTCAGGCTCTCACCAGCGAGCTGCTGAGGAGGGCAGGGGAGCACACTGCATTTTCCAGTGCCTAAATGGGAACCTGGCCTTCACCCAAGACCCCACCCTCCGCTGTTTGCCCTGCTGAAACGTCAGGGCACATCTGTCACAGGACGCCCATACCATCACCCAAGAGGGAGCAATGCTTATTTTGATCCCTGAGCTTACATCTCCCCGAGGACCTGCGAGGAAAACAAAGTTCAATTCTCTTAGAAGAACTGAGTTTCAGTCCCGTTCATCAGAAATGGTCCCTACAGAGCTTCTCCCTCCAACCTTTGGTTTAGTGACTAGTTCGTTAGCAATATAATTGTGCAATACTGCTGCTCTCTTTACAGTTTATACTAAGATACAAATACCACAAAAGTCCAGCCTTGAAGTCACACAGAATTGCACCCAGGACCTTCCAGCCATCGGCATGGCCCCCTCCTATCAGTTTCCAGATCCCCCCTCACCCCGCTCCACTGCCGGGCTGGTTTCATCTCACGCTGCACTGTGCGTCTTGCCTCGCATGTAAATTCAGATGTAGCATTCCAGCTGTCAGCTGGAATATTTCAGCTGTAATATTTCAAGCAATGTCTCCCATAAGGCAAAACAGAAAAGTCCAATGTAGTTATTGCCACCTTCCAAGGGAAAGGATCGAGATTTAACTCTTGGTGCACTCATCCCTCAGATCCAGCAAGTGAGTCCTGTCCTTGTATTAGTGGAAATGAGTAGATCCATCATCCCCAAGAGGAGATTCTTCCTCTTGGGAAAAACGTCTTCCCAGTCTGACCACAACAGATTTAGAGAGCCAGTTTCCTAATTTAATCAAATGTTTAGAAAGCCAAGCACTTTTTTCCCCCTGAAACAACTAAAATGATGGACACATATGGAGCACCATCTCATGAGACATTAGATAAATAAGACCTGACACTGGAAAACAGCGAGAACATTATTTAAGTTTCATGTTCAAAGCTCTCCCTGCAAATTATACACCACTGCATCAGCACAGATGACCTCTGCCTAGCAATTGCGGTGTTTGCTTCAGAGACCCAAGAGCACATCCTGCAGGCTTCTGGAAGCTGGCAAGAAGCAGCAAGGTCACAGCGAAGCAAAGCTGGTTGTTGTAGCCGACAGCTCGTTAAACAAGGCTTTTAATTAATGGAAGAGGGTAGTAGCTTTCTTTTGGAGCCTCCTAGGTAAGGAATGAAATTAGCCTGCCTCTTTTTCTCCCCCCTGGAAGAGAGCAAGGCCAACCAACATTCTACTCACGAACATTTTTTCCCCACATGAAGCACAGCAGAAAATGAGGTGCTACAGTAAAGAAAGCTGTCTCCAGGCTAAAGTCAACTTTTTTTGGGGGAAAAATGTCCCCAAACCACTCTGTACCTACCTGATAAGCATTAATTCAACTTCACAGATGAAATACAACCAAGGGCTCAAACATGCAAACATTTAAGCGTGTGGCTAAATCTAAGCAATGCAAACAACGGAACTACTCAAACACGTGATGTCTTCAAAATGTTTTTGATTGCTCTGAGCCAAAGCTGTCTGAAATTCCTTAAGTCCTGGTGTAACATGGATACGTTATTAATTTCTGAGAAATTCAGAAACGTCCAAGCAAAGATTACGGTGCAGAGAGGGATTGTGCTATGTTTCCTTGTGCAGGGCAGTAGGTACTTCAAGGCACCTAAGGTCTACCTGCACTACTTTTGCAGGTAAATAGCTATACAGTTATTGCTGTATAAGCACTTCTCATACGAATACTCTTTCTCCAGCTGGTGTTTTTCTCTCTTGGGTTGGGTGCAAGCTCCTTCCCACGCTACAGCATCACCACTGAGGGCATGCGGCTCTCACTGCAGAACGCACACAGCGGGTAGCTTAAACGTAGCCAGGGTAGCAGGTCTCTGCATGGAGCCCCCAGAAGGACTTCTACAGCTAGTCAACACTTCCATGGGCAAGATTATGCTGTACCATAAGATGGCCATCAAGACAGGTTTGTCTTTAGACAGCCCATCTGAAAATCCAGCCCCCCAGCCTGGCTGGCGGATGCTTTCCAGGGTGTGCCAGAGCGGTGGGGGACTGGAGAGCCATCAGGCTGCTTGGAAACACTTTGGAGACCATCTGCTATGAGACCAGGTGGGCAGGGAGCTGGCAATGCTGGAAATCTGCCACAGAGCCTCGTCGGCTGCTGGTTTTCAAGCCCAGGTAGATGAAAGCTGTCTCAGTGCATCGCTGTCAGCTGCATCCCCATCTCCGATGCACCGCAGACGTGCCCGGTGGCTCTGGAGCTCCAAAAGAGCTTCCAGGAGCTGAGCTCCTTTCGAAAAACTGGCTGTGCTCCTGGCTGCCGAGTGCTTTCGCAAAAACACTGGCTCAGAGTATGTGATTAAGCTCTTATTTCTTTTCATCCCCTTACTGTCCAAATAACCTAATTACACGTGTTCCCTGAGAGGCTGGGGGGTGAAAGCAGCAGAGGCATTCAAAGCACAAAAGGCTGGGTCCGCGCTGCTTTGTCGTATTTTTAGTTCTCAAACACTCTCCTGCGTGGTTATTAACATCATTAAGTGTTATTCTGGCAGGAGGGCTGCTGGAAAACACTGCTAATTACCTTTCCAGCACCAGGCATCTAGAACCTGCCAGTTAGCAGCAAAACCAGTCTTCTTTCATGTGCAGGATTTGCTGTTCGCTTCTTCTGCCAGGTTTTTCTTATGCAAACCTCACGGTGTTTACAACATTAATACTAATGCATATTTATAGCAATGTTTTTTTTTATTATTTTAGTCAGTGAAAAATAACTAAGAACTGAAAATAGCTTTAGTATTTCTCATCTAGATTTCTTTAAGAGAGTAGGTTAGGAAAATACAAGAGCTATGCTTGCTCTTCTAGAAAGACGCTGCTTTGAGACAAACATTAGCTTAAAGCGTACAAAATTTCCTATTTTTTCAACTGGAAACTAAGATGATCAAGGGGCAGAGGAGGGAAGTTACCGTTCCTGTTAATTTGTGTAGAGAAGAACCAAGGATTTCAAACCCTGCTTATTCTTTAAGTTAGTCATCATCAGCCTGAGGGCACGTCACATTCACCTGATGCTTCTCTATTTTAAAGTGTAAATTGAAATTATAAATAAATAGTATATGAAATTTAGACTAGATATTAGGAAGAAATTTTTCACTGAGGATGGTGAGGCACTGGCCCAGGTTGCCCAGAGAAGCTGTGGCTGCCCCATACCTGGAGACGTTCAAGGCCAGGCTGGACAGGGCTTGGGGCAACCTGGTCTGGTGGGAGGTGTCCCTGCCCAGGGCAGGGGGGCTGGAACTAGATGGTCTTTAAGCTCCCTTCCAACCTAAACCATTCTATGGTTCTATGATCCTCTGAAATAGATATACAGGTGTCTGGCTTTAGCACTGCAAGATGAAATGTCCGTGTCCTTACCTTCAAGGGCACTATGGCTGAGGTCTGTGGTGCTGGGTGCACCTCCTCGACTTTGCCTGGTCTGGGCAGACCCTCCACTGAGGCAGCCCAACAAAACCCTCCTGGCACATCCCTACCCAAGAACTCACTTGCATGATGGCACATATGTCTTGAGGTGCCAAGGCCCCGTGCCATTACTAATTGCCCAGCCAACCCTGTCTCACTAGGAAATCAGGGGAACTGTTTTACTTCAAACAATCTCCTCTTCCATTCCCGGAGCCCAAGCACAGTGCTCTCTTCAGTGTGTTGGCGTCTGCTCCAAAAGTGAGATCAGATGCCTGGGAAACAGAATGCCTTTTCCTTTAATTTATGAACCCTTCTCTCACATTATTAATCAAAAAAAGCTGCTGCCCTCATTTATTTTTTTAAAAACAAACCCACTCAGATGACTGTCCTGATCGATCACGCTTTCCATGGAACTTAGACCCAGTTGTTGGTGGTCCCTTCTGGTCACAGGCACCACACCTGGCCCCAGCCAGTTCCTAATGAAGTTCAAGGCTCTTCATAGTTTCATCAGGATTGTACCCAACATGACCATTAGGCCTTGAGCCATTTCAAGAGAGAAATCTGCATCAGCAGAACTGGCAGAAGGCCTAGCTATTCCTTAGCCAAGGTATAAAGTCAACAGTTAAATTGCTGCATATTAGGAGATTTGTGTATGTGAAATTACAGGAAACATGCTTGCTTTCCGCCAGATCCAGCCACACATTATTTTGCCGGAGTTCTTTTTTTTGTTTTGGTTTTTTTTTCAGGGTCCATATTACTGCCAGTGAGTCCTTTAACACTTTAGTGCAAAATCCACCTTCGTCCAAAACCCACCTTTGTGCAAAACGGTTGCTGTCCCTTTCAATCTGTATTTATCACATGCACATGTGTATGCATTTATGTGTATGTAAAATAGGGTGGCATAAGAAAAATGCATTACATATTGAAAACGGCTATCTATCCAAATTAGTAATAAAATTGTGTTGGTTAGAACGTAAGCATTCATCACTATGTTTAAAATAAAATTAATTGACTGTACTTCAGCACTGTAACCCAAGACAGAATAGGGTTATATGAACTGGAAGTCCTCCTGTTCAAATTCATCAAATTATACTTAGCTGTAATAGCTTCTTGAAATTCCCACATCCTATTACCTCTGGAGCCTGAGATCTCTAAGTGATCGTCAGGCTTAGGGTTGCATCATAAAATTAAATGAGAAACAGTTTCATGGTATATACATACCATAATGCGGCAGTACTATGGCAGCACAATAGCTTATGGATTTAAGGGCAATTGTGAAAACAAGAGAGAGTTGAAAATCAGGCATGTCATTACCCTTGCTCCCATGAACCTGTCTTTCAGCACAATCCAAGAAAGCAAGAAGACAAAAGCTTTGTTACAACAGAATAGGGCAGAGACGTCTGTGGCTGTCAGCTTCTTTAAAGCCAGTAAATACAGGTAGTTAGTCAAAGTCCACAGAATAGAAAAGGGAGCAGTCCTTTTAAGAAAGAGTTTCAGCGTCAGACCATCTTCACCAAAAATCCGACTGCATTCCCTGTGAAAAGCAAAGAATTTAAAACTCAGTTAGGATTTTCCTTAGCATTCATTCCAGCACAACAAACATTCATTAGACTTTTATCACATTCAATTAAGTGCTTTTCCTAACTACTCCGCGCACCCACAGGAACCTATTGTTTAATTCACATAGAGAAAAATAACCTACAGTCTTCTTAAAACAGCAATTTCGCAAATAGAAAAGAAGTAACTTACCTGGGATAATCACACTCTACGCAACAATAATCCCAGGGACTCACACACAGAAATGAAGGTTATTTATAATGCACTGACAGTTCTCAGACTCTGCCTTCAAGGCCAGGAACAGGGGGATTATAACTGCAATTTTTTCTCCGTAGGTTGACAATTTTTTTCTTGCTTTGCTCCAAAACCTGTTTTTATTCTTACTAAAATATATTCTCAAGTATGGCCAAGTAAGCTTTAAGAATTGCCTAAAGACACTCAAAAGTCACGGACACGTCACCATGGTGGGAAAGTGAGGCACCAGCCAGTGGGACGGAGCCAGTCAAACAAGAGTGTAAGAAAAGGAAGGAAAGGGGAGGGAAGGGTAGTTAACAGCTTTATTTTAATAAATGGTGAAAAGTTGTGTTCGCTTAGAGACATTTCCTTATGGATTAAATTGCAAACAAAATCTCTAGCTTCCCAAACATTGCGTCACGCGCAAGTTAAGTGAGCTGTTTGCTTCTTAGGGTTTCAGGAAAGGGAAGGGTCGGCTCAGGAGACTCTGCTTTTGGGGCCAGCCCCCCTGTGCAAAGCAGTCCCTGCACAGACTAAGGGGAGACCGAGTACTCCGGCACACAACTTGGTTCAAGGCACATCACTGCACCTCTCCTGAAACATTCCTACCTTTCCCAAATTGGGAAGGATATTTTTTAGCAACTCCACTGACTGCATTCTTACTTAAAGGTATTCCTCGAGATATTCCCAGTGTGCTTCATTTCTTGAGGCGGCGGGCTCTCTGACACATCTGTTTAAAACATGAGAGGTCCCACGAATGAATGCTTCACACAACCGAAACACCAACGGAGCGAACCAAGGCACCATCGATCTGCAATGCATCCTTAGGAGGCAACATTAAGGGACTCATCTAAATGCCACGAGGCTGTGTTCGGAAGACTGCTAAAACACTAATTACGTAGAACTAATTAGTAACTTCAAAGACTGCACTGCAATGAGAAGTCAAAAACATTTGTTATTTGCGGGGAGGTGTGGTGTAATAATTATTCTGATTTGGCTTTGCCTTTAAAGACAGAACCATTTTCAGGTCTCCTAAACCATTTTTAGTAATTCTGGGGAATTCTGCTGTTAAAAATATTGCAGTTTTTTACTATTAGGAATGGAAACCATCGCTCTCGTTTTGAGGAAAGTAGAATAATAGCGTCTATGTAATACATGAGATCAGCCACGTCTTAACCTAAATGATTCGATGATTCTACTTAATAACCATTCATTCCCTGCTGCCACTAAAATGACACAGGGTACAAAGCAGTCACTTCTGGCAATAATAAATTCCTTTCTCAAACTCTGTGCCAGGGTGTCCAACAAGTTAACACTCAGGCAGGCGGATCTGCTAATTATCTCCTTCACCCTAGCTGACCTCAGTGTTCTCAGAAGTCAACTTGTTCTCCAAAGATCAGATCAGAAACATTACACATAGAAAGAGAATAGCTAGTCATGTGTATCATTTGTCTGAGATGCAAAGCAAATACTCAGCAAAGCAAATAAACTGCACCATGGCTGTGTCACCATTACACGACACCAGAGCCAGGATGCCCAAGGATGTAAGAACAGATCTGCATCGTGAACCACAGACCTGTATGGAGCCGGCTCTCTCCAACCCAGTGGGAATTCTGCCGTGGGTTTTGATGCACGATTGGATCGTTACATGGTTGTAAATCCAACCTGTCTCAGAAGCTGTCAGGATCTGCCTTAGAGGAAACAAGCTTGTGCTGTGTTAAAACAAGAGAGGAAGGTGCCTGGGCTGCTCCCAGCAATGCAGGGCACAGTAAAGTACCCCAGCGCTATGCTGAGAGCGTACAACAGCAAAACCACCCAAGCACGTCACTCTGATGGACTCTGCAAGGCGGCAGGAAAAGCTCTTCTACAAATGTGCCACAGGAAATTATACCCCTGTCATCTGTCACGGCCCCCCACTGCCAGGGAGATGCTGGGAATAAGCCCAGGGTTTCTGCTCCTCCATCCATGGGGAGGGGGGGGTGGTGGCTTCCAAAGCCAAAAAAGGGTGGGGAGGGGGATGCCAGAATGGATCAGGTTTTGTTGTCCTGCAGGTCTCTGGGACGTCTGCACACAGACAAACTCAGAGCAGAGTCAGGAGGACGGAGTCTGAAGCACCCTGACTGTGAATCCTCGGAAGGAGGAAGCCTCAGTGATTATTATATTATTCTGGGTTGGTCTCTGTGGGCTGGTCAACTATTTGGGAGAGGTAGTTGTGACAACGTGGCAAATGTCACTTATCTCTGAGTTCCCAGAGGCTGTGGGATGAGCACAGACTCACAGCTAGGAAAAGGAATCTGGAAACACTTCACAGGCCCCCGGGCAATGGCCTGTTTAAGCAGATGGAAGAGCATCCATTACACACAGTAGCATACAATGACCAGACAAAACAGGAGCCAGCAGTTCCTCACCTCTCAATTAAAAATAAACAGCAAAGGCTTGTGACAGGGTTGTGCTGAGCGAGACAAGGAATTCACCTCCGTGCCTAGGGGAACTCCATGAATAATGCTCAGCGAGTGAGGAGAGAGGAAGAACACTTTATTTTCCCAGTCATGGCTACAGTAGATTGCCTCGGGCTTTGTGAGGGCTGGTTGCTCAGTGGTTAACTCAGCCTCTTTGGCATGCAACTAAAATTAAACTTGCAGGAGTCATCACGACATGACAGTGATTAAAACCCCCGGCTCAGGAGAGACGGCTCCATGGATTCCTCCCCATACAGATAATATCGGTAGGCTGTTGACATAAAGGCAGAGACACATCTAAGGGCAGCTGACCCTGAAACTATGACACAAATTATTTCCAAGTGCACAAGAAGTCTATTTAAAACCTGCCCTCTAACATAAATAGCTCTTTTTATTTGCAGGTAGCCCTCAGCCATCAGCTCTGGGCCGTGTGCCATGCTCTCAGGAATTACAGCACCTCGGGCAGTCATGTAGCTCTGCCTCTGGCACCCACTAAAGAGCTCGCGTCGCCTCTTCGTTATTCTGATGCCAGCCCCTGCAGAAGAATGGGTTTATTCGCCCCTGACGCACAGCAGCCCCTGGAGTGTAATGCAGCAGCTGGTTTTGAAACAGCTTACAGAAAAAAACCAGAGCTAACAGACGCTACCTGGGGTAACGTGAACACGGCGAATGTAATTACATCACCCGGATTAAAACTTGGCAAGGCCACCAGTGACATTATGGCAGCAAAAAGCACCGCAGGACCTTTGGTGAGCACAAGTTGTCACTGTGTCATTTGGTCCTTCTATCTAAATGATGGCATCTGCTGCAATAAAATATCTTCCAGCTCCATTTCAGGAGACAGACACCAAACAGAGTGATGGCGGCTGAGCAACTGGGGAATTGTTTTCCAAGAGTGATCATCGAGATCACATTTTGCTGCTCATCTGAACATTAAGAAAGAGCCTGGCCAGCTGCATTTGTCAGCTCAAGAGCTGGAACAAAAGGGAACGGAATTGTGCGTGAGCCTTTCACACAAGCAGTGACTGGCTCAGGGGGCAGCACCAAGGGAATGCTGTCCCCCAACAAGGAATGGCCCAAGAAAAGCCCTGTTTTGTGCTGCTGGTCCCCCTCCCTACCACTGAGCCATGTGGTAGCAGCAGCTTCAGGCAACAGAGATCCTCATCTCTCCTCTGAAAAGGCACCTGCAGTGAAGATCTAGGTTTGCAGTGCTACTCCAGAAGTGGCTGGGGAAGCTGGGCTGAGCTCCTGCTGCAACACAGATGGAGAGATTCGTAGGTGACAAACTTGCAGATGACAGATGACAGCAAGTATCAGCGACTTACGACTCTGTTTTTACTTCAAGTGACGCTCACATCTTGTTACCCTCCTTGTTAAAAAACCAACTCTTCCCAACATGTTCGTCTTTCATTAAACCTGCACCTTCCTACATTCTTCCAGCCAGTGCCTCAAGGCTGCACAACTTCGGCTATTACCTAGTGGATATGTTCTGGCAGAAAGCTGTTGAATGTCGCACTGCTGTCCTTGAGAAGCCAAGACAGCGGATGGGGAGGCAAAATTTATTGACATTGAATATATTATCCACCTATTGCAAATTATAACTCTATTAGGATCCTATGTCAAGGCTGTGGAGTGTCTTCTGCTGTGATAAACACCCACAGGGTTAGATTTCCTATCGCCGAGCTTACTGAGCTTCAGGTCATTTTATTCATCACTAACACGTGGAGTTTCAATCTCTTTACGTGGGACCTCATATGAGAACAATCTACAACACTGAGAGGATACCAAGAGCTGCGTGTTCTGCTTCAAGACAACCAAGACACTTTGCTGAAATGCAGCAGGGAGGTAATAACCTTGAGTTCGTTTCTAAGACAACAAAATTTAATCTCTAAGGTAAAGCATGAAATACACAATTTACAATCTCAAGGATTATAAAACTTTCATAAAGTTGAAGACTGAAACTACTACCCTTCCAAGTGGTATTTACTGAATTAACATTGGCTCCATACAGCTTTGCCAGCCTGAGGCAGCACTCTGCAAGTCATTCGCATGATCAGTGATCTCTGCCAGGATATCATAGACACTGTTTGTTCTGATCCACCGGGAATATATCCTCTGGACAAAATGTCATCTGTCTTTAAAGCGCTGAGTGAGTAACTACATTGTCTAGAAACACAAAGACAAATCACCTCTGGACTCTGAGGTAGGCCTGGAGTCGCTACAGGACGGGCTTTACTGACAAGAATTAGCTACTCCACAGAAATAAAACCAGCAAACGAAGCAACAAGAAATCTTACCAAATGTAATAAAAAGCCCTGTAGCAGGAACAACACCAAGAACACAAACCAAACAATTACACAAACAATTGATCTAGCTTTGAAAATAACCCTGTTCTGGGTAGGAGGCTGGGTCAAATGACCTCCAAAGATCCTTTCTGAACTAAATCTGTCTATAACTCTCCGAATGTACCTGCTCTCAACGAACCTGCTCTGGCAGGGGGGTTGGGCTAGATGATCTCCAGCAGGCCCTTCCAACCCCTATCATTCTGTGATTCTGTGTAATTTAAAAACTACAAATTATGCTTTTTAATTCTTTAAGTCATCAGAAAAACAAGCACTCATCCTGAAGAGATGTCCATTCCCACACTCAAATCATAACGTGGCACAGACCAAGTAGTTGGTCCCCATGATAAAGCCAGTACTTGCCAGCAGTCACCTCCTCCCTGGGATGGGAGTTCCTGACATATCTGGGATAGGTAATACTCTGGGAAGATGCCCATCAGCTCTAACACTGGTCTCCTGTTTCCACACATTCCCAAACCTACTTCACATCTCCATGTGTGCAGAAATTCCTCTGGGCCTGTAAGCATGTGTCCTCAACTTTAAAAGCTGAACTCCTAACAGCTTGGGAAATCCATCAATTATTTAAGCATACTGATATTATGCATTGCCCAAAATTTTGCTCTCATGGAAATATAATCAACGAGCTAACTGCAGAGGATCTATCTGCAGGGATATTTACTCTCACCTTCTTCCTTATCTGCTGTGCATTTGTTATTACTTTACCCCATACCCAGAAGCCAAGCTGACACTGTTAATGTTCTTACAAATACTCCAGCAAGAAGCTGAATGAAGGCATCATTAATGTACAAAGCACTAGGGTTTTCAGAGAAGCAGTTAATTAAGTGCAACTGTTCAATTGCAGTCATGCTGATTTGACAGAAATGATAATTTAGGGCCAAAATTACAGATGCTGGCAAAAGCAGCCGAGGAAAGAATTTGGCCCTGCTACGTTCCAGCCTGACAGTCACAAATGGAATTCTCTGTGTGCTCGGCGACAGCCGTGCTGAACCCTCTGTCAGCGCGAACAAGGTATGGGCCACACACTGGTTAATAACTTGCAGAACAGACATTTCTGCTGAAGTCAGTAAGATTGTTTTCAAAGCAAGTCTGCACTGGAGTAACAGAATTGGGGCCCCGCTCAAAATTACCCTGTGAATTTCCTCCCTCCATGGGCAAGATGTGCTATCACTTGGCAAGCTGAATTTAGTTCCGTCTTTTCAAGCTGCTTCTACGTCGCTGTTGGATCGGTAGAATGAACGGAAATGGAGGAGGAACTGTGAAATGAATTGTCCCAGAAGGTGGTGGTACTTCCAGGCCCTGAGGACAGGTTAGATACGGCTTTCTTAAGAACTGGCTAGGGTGAAGCTAAGCCAGCTTGGTCCTGCTGCAGTGCTGGTGGTTGGACCGGATGATGCTGGGTTTGGGTTCCCCTCTCACTTTGTATTTCTGTGTTGTCACAGTGGCTACTGAAGTGAGATTTATAAATTTCCACCCCTGCAGACTAATGTTATAGTTAGTATTACAGACTCCTTTGCACTTGAGGTGGAGAGTTCAACTACAACATGCAGCCGTGTTGCACAAGCAAAGGCTGGAGTCTGCGGCATGTCTTCCCCTGGCTCTCACAACACAGAGGAAGGGGCATTTCCATGTGGAGCCTGACGGAAGATGGGACGAAGCCTTCCCATCATTTCCTCAGGATGACAGACACTCAGCCGTGCCAACTTATCCCTCAGAGCTAGAGGGGTGTGAGAGCCAAGAGTCTGCAACTTGCTTTAATTCCTACCTCACAAAAAAGAGAGTAGAGAAGGCTACTAGGATGCTCCTCCTCCATGCCATGATCCAGCAGGAGGAGGAAAGGGCAGTTTTCATCCTGCTATACTTACTGAGCATAGAGAGCAAGCCATGGTCTTCCCCATGGAAACCATCTCCTCAGCTTTGAGCATCTTTCTTCTCAACTATGAGTTGTTTTGGTTGCACTTTATGCTACAGTTCTATCATAAATGGACCAGAACAGATTAATTAATGGCCTGATCCAGACAAGAACACAAAATAGAGAGATGTTAAATAATACAATAGCAAGATTACAAGCAAATTACTGACCTTTTCAACTGAGTAAAAAAACGCTCTAACAATCAATTATCCATTTATTCAAGCACATACCGCTCATCTGTTAGCCTTCTGTAAGCTATTTATGAATGAGATTTTCTGCAGCATGACCTTTATTCTGCCTTCTGACACCAGGGGTCAAACTGAGAAGAGCAGTGATCTCAGTCCACAGAAATCAGGATGTTTAAAGGGATATTGCCATGATAAAGCCTACCTGAACTTTTTGATTGGAGACTGCTTTTCCTGCGCAGTTGCAAGGTGCCCAGAATAATAAATGGGAAAAACCATAATGTTCCAGTTTGTTGAGAACCAAGTCATGAAAAAAGGACAGTCAAAGGTCTCATACGTGATTTTGACAAACTGCGTGGTCCCGACCCAGGAAGAAGAGACGGACAAAATGATCAGAAATCTCCAGATAAGCTTGAGAAATGTGGATGTGCAAGACTGGCATCGTGTCTGTCCTTCAGCTTCTTGGCTGCTGCTCTCTGTGTGCGTTTGTGTTCCTTCTTCTCCTGGAAAAAAAAATAAAAATAGAAAAAGAGAAGAGTTGCACACATTATGAATGCATCCAAAACAATTCCTGGCAAAATCTCCCCTTCTGATCCAGACACAAACCATCCCTTGCCTTCTCCCTGTAATTCCTCCATGTCCCACAACCACTGAAATCCTGCACAGAAATACTTCAGTAACACCGTCTCTGTCATTTCAAGGGGAGAGGCACAAAATGCAAACACAATACCGAGGCCTGAGGTAACAGCGTTACGGTTAAGCTGTTGCCACTGTTTGCTTTATCAGCCCTTCCTTCCTTCTCTCAGCCAAATCTCTAGAATAAAGCTACATCCTGCGGAACCAACTACATTATAAAGTCAATTACTGTGCTTGTGTGTAACACAAAAGCTATCTGAGCCTGTACATCTGAAGCCAGAACAAATTCTTATTATTCAAGATTTTGACTCAAGAGTAACTTTTTTATTTACTAGCTAGGAGGGGAAGAAGAAACACTTTGGTGGTTTTATATACCCAAGCGGAGAAAGGCTTTTTTCAGCCAAGTTAGCGTATTTATGTTTTTGAAGTTAAAAAAGCAAACTGGACAAACCTGAAGCTTGGCATGCTTAGAAATAAACCTCTACACATATGCAAGGAGGAATCAGAAAGTTGTGGTTCCCCTTTTTTAATACAGTACTTTTCAGGTCTAACCTACAGACCACTGCAGATTTCCTAACGGAAGTGCAGAGAATTTAATCTGAGTGGTGACTTGCTCTCCAGACACGTCTTCCAGAGATGCCACCCACGAACCTTATTTTGATTTCACAGATCCCAGCTGAAAACGACGTCTGGAACTGCTGTGTTGGATGCTGAGGAGCGCTAACACTGTTGCCCCATGAGCTCGTGTGGCAGCAAAGAGCTCCAGCCATTTACCCCATCAGACCATAGCACATCAGTCTGACAGAAGAATCGGGAATTCCTTCTGAAAATCATGACCTGCAGCTATTCTTAGCTATTACTATCAATTATCGCTCACATCAACACATGATATGATATACTATATGAAACAATATAATTGTTGATGTTAAGAGGAGCTATAGATCCATTGCGGTGAGAGCACATACGCTGTCCTACATTCAACTTAAATGTGAAAAAGGTACCCTTTCAGACTCGGGTTTGAATTTCCTTTTTTATTACTGTTTCTGCTACAGCCATAAAGAAATGTCAAACAGAGGTTCCAAGTTATTACGTTAGACCAACAATACATCTAAAAAACGATTCATCGTAGCAGGGAGCGCATTTGCAATCAAGAATTCTGCTAACCAGGACATGGAGCTTTTTGTAATTTAAGTGTATACTGTACTATTTTTCCTAAAAGTAATCAGTATTCAGTGGCTCCATTGTTTAGTTGTGGATTAAGAATTTAAATAAAATTACAGGTTTATTAAAAACACGCAGAGGATAATCAGACACAGCTCTGAAAAGGCAAGCATCGTTTTAGCATTCTCTTTGGCTGCCGAGAGAAAAACAGATATTTTTATGGTGCTAATAATGACTGACATCTTCTATTAAAAGGTAAATTACAGTTTATTTGCAAGTTAGAATGGCTTAAAAAGAACATATTATGTAACATCCACTTGCGGGTTTTCCTGCTAAGCAAAACTACCAGGCAATTAGTCTTTCTTCAGCTAACAGTTAAAATAATCACACAACGATAGAAGACTAAAGCAACTTTATCTGTGCTTTCTATTTCTCAATTACCAAACAAATATGCAAACTGCTGTTACTATGCATGACACTCCCATTAGCATTTGACTTGTATTTTATAGACACAGGTTTGAATGTTAGGGAAAGGCACAGAAATCAACACTTGTTGCAAGTCCTACCTTGGATTTAAAGACCTATGTACGTTTTAGCCCGATTAAATGTACAGCGGGGAGTTTTTGTAAGCGATTAATGGGTAGGATTTATCCCATGTAATGTAGTTAGCAAATAATTGTGTATTCAGACTAAACACGTTGTCTAGGGCCCCTTTGTATTTAATGATAATGGACAGGCATGATGAGAAGGCAGCTGATTTCATCCTCGTATGTATCTAAACCCACTGGAGGCACTTACTTCGCCCTACACTAGATATTTACATTCAAGTGAAATTGAGATGGATCCCCAGCCAAAGTGACGTAGTAGCTTAACGGTTGCTTTCAAATTACATGGGATGCGCACACCTAGATCTTGGCCAAAGAATCAGAAGGACAAGGTAAGAAATATCTTTTAAAATAACGACAGAGCTTGAACTCAAAGACATGTGGCGAGTAGCCACACGATTCATACTAAATAGGTTTCAGAATTGCCAAGACATGAAGCTGGGGCTGGACTGAGCTAGAAAGTAGCACTTGTGTTCGGATATCGATTGATATGCTAACGAGGAGAAAACAAATGGCTCAGCCAAAGTAGTTGGTAGATAGCATTTTACAATTAGCGAGGTAGTAGAAATCCTTAGTGTCTGCACTTTGCTTGGTCTGAAACAAACCAACACACTTACCCTGCCAAGAGCACAGAAACGATCTGAGAACTCAACAAGGATGAAACAACAGGGAAAGAATGCAGATGCCACTGCAGGTGACACATGGAGATGACACTGATCAATGGCAAACTGTGTTGAAAGGCAGCAAGCAGAAATATCCCTACATAGTCCTTTTGTCTACAATATAATGCTTGCTTGTGATGTCTCTGTCATAACAGAAAAACTTTTTGCTTTCATTTTTGAGAAGAGTGAGATGAGGAAAACCAAAATCTACAGCTTTTCTTCTGAACTGTTTTGACTACTTAGCAACTACACCCTCGAAAATAATATTCTTTGTA
This sequence comes from Rissa tridactyla, assembly GCF_028500815.1. Taxonomy (NCBI): domain Eukaryota; kingdom Metazoa; phylum Chordata; class Aves; order Charadriiformes; family Laridae; genus Rissa; species Rissa tridactyla. The sequence goes on from NC_071469.1 coordinate 53,609,195, forward strand.
TTTGTTTACCTACTCGTCAGGTCAGTCCTACTTAGACCTCACTGATGAGAAGGGGAAGATTAGGATAAAAATGGAAATTAAAAAATGCAAAATGAATGTTTAGAAGAGTATGATGTCAAGGCACTACTCTTTTCTCAAGGGGACTAAAGTCCCTTCTTAGAGAAGATGGTTTCTGATTTTGGATGTACCCTAGTGCCAGCATGCACAGAGTTATTTCAGCCTGATATCTGCAAAAATGAGAATAAATCGGTTTTTTGGTATCTTAGGTATGATCTTTACAGCAAAATGCTGTATCATCCACTCCTTGTAGCAATAATCACCTCCAATATTTTTCTGAGGGTTTCCATCAAGAGAGTACTCCTGAAGTACGAGATCCCTCAATTTTCCAACACAAGAATAAAATGGTTGGCTCTTGCTGCCATCAGTGATGAAGTGATGAAAAGGAAGGTTCATCTCCCACAGTTCCAGTGCACAAGGGAGATCCAACCTGTTCTTCCTCCCCTTTTTGCTCACAGTATCTATACAGACAGTCTTCCAAAGAACTTGGGCAGTTAAATTATTTCAGTCTTTTAAAGGCTCTCTCCTCCTCAACAGCACAATTCAGCAGACTCAAAGGCCTGTGGCCTCATATTGTAATGGCTCCCATCCCATCCCTGCTGGTGACGGATGGACATCACGGTGAAGACGTCTGCGCTACCATACCTACAGGTTCATTTGAGCTAAACTTCTGCAGTAAAGTGGGTGACACATTCCTGACGGAAGCCCTGATGTGCGGCTGATCGATGATCTGACCTGTGGTGGTCTTCCCTAGATATCCTTCCACCTGTTGCTCCTTCTCTTCCTCTTCATCAGACCGTCCATAGTATGAGCTGAGATTGTCATTGTCTTTGAGAAGGAACATGGCTGACTCTTAAGGGTCCTGGCCTCTGGCCAGGCTGAAGCTGAGGAAACGTAATCACTTTGTAAAAACTAACCTATGTGCTAACATTAATCATCCTTTCAAGATCTTCTGTGCCTACTGGCCTTACGATTTCTCAGCTATCTAACACATTACACATACCTACTGAGGTCCAGGCTTTTTCCTCCCATCCTTGCTTCCTTCCCACCTAACCCCAGTTTGCACACAGGTACAGGAAGGACTTTCACGTGGCTTTGCTGTTCGCAGCACCATAAACCAACGTCAACATGCTCGGACTCTGCACCATCTTTGAAAAGACAGACGAAAGAGGCCTCTCTCAGGCATGCCGTGACGCCGGGAATGCGGCTGTTATGCCTACCTGATCTGCTCTGCCTCTCGACTCTGCTGTGCCGACAGATTCCCAAGGGACTTCGATTCTGCAGCTCAAGAATGGGAGCAGCAGAATCTTCAGCAACAGATAGAGGGGAGAGCTGCCTAGTCATGCCTCTGTGTCTGCTGGGGCAGTTGCCTCCTGGCTTGCATTGGATGACAGATGATCGTGAGGCACCTGAGAAGAAAGAGTTTGCATCAGTTTGGCTGTAAACTCCCCTGGAGGAAAGCAGGGCTTTCAAACACTCTGTCAGTGAAATGCATACAAACGATTCAGCGGGAGAAAGGAAGCACACTGCGAAAATCAAGGTTTCAGCTCTCATCAGAATAAAGTAAATCAGTAAGTAAATAAATACTTAACTCTTTCCCCCCTTACAGAAAAAAAGGTGCTGCATGAAAACCAGTCGCTCCCCTGAAGAAATGAGAACCCTGCGCTGCAGTAAATTCTTAGCCCCATGGCTCCATCCATAGGTTCTGAACAGGCAAAGGAATTTTGTACTCACGTGGGCCCCTTCCTGAGCACTGACACTGAATCAGGCAAAAGGAGAGGTCACCATTCTCCCTCAGGATGGAAAGGAGGGCTGAGGAACCACTGCCTCCCAGGGTCAGCGGTGACAGTGTCTCCAGAGGAGAGCGTCCCCTCTCCATCCTCCAGAATGATCCTTGAGACTCTTGTATGGAATGAAGTCGCGGCCACTGACAGGTCTTTTGGAGGAAGACTTCTGCTAAACCATTACAGATGCCAGTTTTAAGCCTCTGTGTGCACCAAATTAGAATCTCCACGTCTTCAGAGAAGTTGCTTTTTCTTCTTCTGCTGGGTGCAGACAACACCGAGATGCTGCATTTCACGCAGAGGCTGTAGACAAGGCACAAGGCAGCAGACAAGACCCAGGTCCCAGAAATAGCAGTGGCACCAGATGAAAAGTTTGCCAGTGAGAAGGGCACTGCATTTAAAAGTAAGAGCTTGAAGGACTGGATTAAGAACCAGCAAACAACAGCAAAGATCGCAGTGCTGGAATCTGGCAGAGTGCGTCTGGTGATCTTGCACGTACTCCCAAATTTATTGAAGGGTGGCTGTGTAAGAGGTCAACACACAAGCAGCACAAGAGAGTCCTCTTCTCAGAAAGTCAAGATGTCAGGCCATTTTGGTTAGTATAAATATGAGTTTGTGGTCAGTTGAGATCCCCCACTGCTTGTTTTGCTGATGCTACGTCAGCCGATCATCTTCCCTAACCTTATGGAAGACGCATATACCCAGAGCAGCCTTGACTTGGCCTTGACTGACCTTGCCATGACTTGGAAGGATTTAATTTGACAATCAATCACACCTATTTCACATTGTAAAGAATACAAAAATAGACACAAACCTTATGTGTAAGGTGCCAAATGTGCAACAAATACGGCAAGACATCTCAGAGGGCAACATTCTTTGTTTCAACATGAGCCATTCCAGTACACTTTGTGCAAATAACTCCATGCCAAACAACAACAGAAAAGTATACTCTAAAGCAAGGACTATATTAAAGATTCAAGAAACTATGTACTTCAAGTCAACACTCTTTTACCAGAGGAAGTTCAGAGGGTTCGTATAACCTTCAACGAACTATGAGCTATGTTTGATTCACCAGGTCTAACTACAAAGATCACAAAGGAAGACATGTATAGAATATGGGATTATACAGAAAAATCCTCTCTCAGACTATTTAGAGCCTCCAAGGCCAGTTTTTACCCACCATGTAGACAAGTGATTGAACCAGCAGCTAAACCCCTAGAGATGATCCTTCTCAAAGATGCTCTGTCCTTTCTCCGCTGTTCAGTATGAGAGAACTCTGACACAAGGAGGATGCCCAAGTCCAGTTCCCACCTTCACACATAGTTCTACAAATCCAGTCGATGCAGTATAGAAGCCACAGTCCATGACAGCAGACCCACAAAAGTCGACTTTGAAGGATTAAGACCTATATGATGCCTAAGTACAGTATCATCCCTCTTCATTTTTCAACAAGCACAACTCTCTACAGAGCTTTTTAGAGCCTACTGGCTATTTTCAGACCTTTAAAAAGCTGTTCACCTTCATATATTTTCTTACTAATGGAGAAAATCATGATCTAACCATGCAACTCCCCCCACGACTTTGTTCTACTCCTTTCATAACTCCAAGCCTTACTCCTCCTACTGGTAACAAACAAGGATAACATTACCTACTTTGTAAACATCTCACAACTGACTATGAGGTTGAAAAGTTCATTAGAAATGGCAGCCCTGGGCCATTCACCTGACCAGAAGCAGCAGAACACCTTTGACAGCTGAGAGTTAGTTCCAGCCTCTGTGAAATTAAGACAATCAGTACTTTCAGGGCTAAATCAAAAAGGTACTTACAAATTTTCAGGTCCCCAACTTAAAGAAGCTTTATTTTCAGAAAGCGTTTGTTGACTGCCTGTCCTGAGAGAATCAGCCATTAAGATGCCTCGACCCAAATCACTCCTCACTTTGATATGCATCATTTAAAGAGATTTCATTAAGTTGAAAGACACATGCCACATCTCAATTCAGATATAATTTGGGACAAGATCAAGAATCACATTACACTCAGCAGAAGCCTAGCAGATGATCCACAATCAAAATTTCAAGGAAACCTATTTTTCCTCATATGCAGAGAGAGCTCTGAGTTATTTATATCTGGTACAACAAAGCAGCATCAATCTTTTCCTGTATGTTGAGAAATTCAGTAGTTGAGACCAAATCTGCAATTCACGAGATTGCATTTAATCTAAAGTCACTGCTTGATTTACTGAATTCTTTTTCCCTTATGCTTGAAAGTGATCGGATAGCACGGCAATTTATCAATATTTCATTGTTACAGCTAGAAAGCCTGGGCCATCTAATGCTACTGAATCTGAAGATATTTTAAGGATATACTTGGACAGGGAAGGTGAACAGATATATGCTGGGCTACCTTATCCAAAGCTGGTATCAGCAGCAAGGACAACAAATCACCATTTATATAGTACAGCAATGAAACCTCGCATGTGTGCAAAGTTACCCCACATGAGAGGAAGAGAAGGCAGAACTCATCTAACTCTGGTTCTTTGTCTCACACAGCAATTACCAGCTATCAAGGAGAGATCCACTATGACCCTCCACATTTAGAGGGATCAAGAGCAGCATTTTCCATTGAACTTCAGTATACCTTCATAAATCTCACACGCTTATGGGGACCTCATGGTCTTGGGCAGTGAGAGCATGTCCTCTCCAGACAGGACAACAGCAGGGTGCTGCCACAACTTGCCACGTGCAAAAGGAGAAGCAACTAGGTACTAAAAAGATTCTATAATATACCTCCTCCAGAGCAAAGGAGTGACAGTGCTTGGGTTGGATTCATCTTAGGATGAGAAAAAATATGCCCTGGGACTATCTACATCTCCCTATGACTATACAGAGAATCGCAGAATGGTTTGGGTTGGAAGGACCTTTAAATATCATGTAGTCCAACCCTTCTGCAATGAGCAGGGCCATCTTCAACCACAACAGGTTGCCTAGAGCCCCGTCCGACCTTAGTTTGGACAACCATCCTGAGCAGAGATGTTAACACTGGGTAGGACTTTTTACCTGACCTTCTTTTAACCTGAATAATCGATGTAAGAGGTTGCACAGATATCTGTAACTCACTGTGTACAGAAGCCTCATCCAGTTTCTGTAGACTGACACACTCAACGTTGAGCATGAACACAGTTTGTGGCTTTAGCAGAGATTAATCACAGGCTGAGAATGAATCTACATTTTGGGCATTATTTGATATTCTAAGGGAATGCTACTGAAGAGATTGGGAAAACAATAACAGGAAAAAAATAACCTTACCAGACTGCCAGATCTTGCTGCTAGAAGTGTTCTTTCATTACTTGGAGGTTATAATCGAGTGTCAAAGCAACACTCAGCCCATGGGATTGACAAAGGAGGAAATGGAGAACTGGAAAGGACCACACATGATTGTATCAAGCACATTTTAATGAGTCAAATCCATCTGGATGACTTTTCGTTATTGGATAAAAAAAAGCCCATACTCTTTCCCATTTTCCATTATTCTGTTTCAGCAAATCTTTTTTGTTGCCCTGCAAATGTCAATGCTTTATAGCATAAGAGGTAAGGCCATTTCTACGCACATGGAGACCAAAGGGAAACCAGCAAGGGGAAACCCTCACTTTCCACATGTTTTTAACAAAGTCTGTCCTTGTCTTGCATTAATTATTATATATTTATCCCAGTGTAGTTCAATTTAGCAAGGTAATCATGCTTGTGACTACCCTAAATGACATGATTAATATCACTGAAGTCCCTGCCTTTTCACATTCCTGAACGCCATTCTGAGTCCCGGCTGCGGGAGGAGGTGACCACAGTGGCTGCTGCCACCGTGTCCATTCAAATCAGGAACGAGCAGCACATGCCTTGTCCTAACAACCATTTTCACCATCCATCCATAACCTATGCACAGCTCCCTTGCTCCTTGACCCTCTGAAAGATGCGATACATGACTTGGCACCTTTTATTCATATACAGATTTCCATATGCAGCTGACACAGTGAGAAAATACATCCTCACCTTGGTTCAAAAATCAAGTTGTTATTTTGCAGGGGGCTTGGAGAGAAGGGATTACGCTTTGAGGTTCATGAACAATTCTTTTCAGATTATCTTCATGTATGTGATATATTTAGCATGTGACAGCAGTGCTTGGAATACAAAAAAACCCCCATGCCATTTCATCTGAGACAAGTCTTCTGGTCTCAAAGTTGTTACTGAAAATGGATCAAATGGGCTGCGGGTAAAATAATCAATGCAACATAAAAATGCAGCCCTGAAAGTAATTTTTATGGCCAGGTCATCACAGAATCGTCTTTTTTTCTTTTTCCTTTCTTTTTTAACCAACTGCCCTGATGGAAATTTAGAACCTCTCAAACAGGTAACTGAATTCCCTTCTGAAAGCCATATGTGCATTGGTGACACTGGATTACCGACACGAAGTGTTGGCTTATTTACAGACAGCAACATCTGGCTTGCTGCTACGTGTTAAAATATATAGTCTATTTTTGATCACAGAACTAAATCGATGGTTAAACAGGTGATGTAAATGACCTGGACAGTTTTTTCATATTATGTTCCCAAAGCCCTGCTGAGCAGTGGTCACCTGTGGCTACCACTGGAGTCAGGAGAGAGACCAGCTTTTCCAAAAAGGTCAGTCAAGGCACCTACAATCTACCTGTTACTCATGCTGTATTAAAGTATGCTTATTTTACTGTGTCCTCAAAATCTCAGCTCCTAATACGTCATTGCTTTTGCATTGACAAAATGATGTCTTCATGCCACTGCCGCAGAAACAATTGCTGGGTTTTGACAGATGGATGGAGGTAGAAGCCAGTCTGGTGTTATGTGGAAAGTACGTCAATTGAATGTTCCTGCTAAATTGGGCCCCGGTGAAAGAATTGACATTTCCTTTACACTGTTACCTGTTAGAGAGAGCATCCGTGGCGATGACGGACTCTCTCACACATCACAAGCCTATTGTTTCCAGCAGCCTGTGAACACGCTTAAGTTGGTAACAGTCGGTTCACGATGGTGAGGGCTAGAGACTTTTGCAATGAAATCCTGGTCTTAATGCCGCGCAGTAAGGAGAAGATGATGCGAATTTCGTGGCCGGGGAAATATGGGATGCACATGGCCCTACAGGAAAGGGGACCGAGCTGCACTGCTATTAGTAGAGGTGAAGAGAGCTTATTCTGTCCATTTTACAATAAAACCTCATTAGGTTGGATTAGCCATGGCTTTAATTGGATTGTTTGCTACTGTTAGCACACAACTGGGGCCTGGGCTATCCGACACCATCAACCCAATGGCGAGCTAGGCCCATAGCTTATTTTATTTCAGCCAAAGGGACTGCCTGTAAAATCAAATCCTGCCCTTCCTTATGCTGGTGTAAACCCACAGCAACTCAGTACAATCAGCAAAGCTGTTTTGGGCATACACTAAAGTACCTGAAGATAATAGCTGAAACGGGAAGTTAAAATTCAAGGGAAAACTCTCCCCAACTTTTAATGAGTTCAGAACTAGCAGTTTGACTCAGGACATAAAGCCGTAATTACATTTACTAAAACCGAGCAAACAAACATTAGGGAGGCTGTCTTCGCAGACAGTGCGCTCCACAAGTTTGAGGAAGAAGAATCTCTTGTTCAGTGAAGAAAAATCATTTCACCACGTCTCAGACCTTTAGAGACGATGTTCTCCATTTAAACATGTCCTTCCGAGACACTGCAATGGTCTCTGTGTATTAGAGTTATGCATGTATGTCCACTCGGAGTAACGCCTTATTCGTTTACTATTTTCTTGTTCTAGAAGTTTTTATGTTTGAAGGGGATGAGAAGGTTACAACAATTTATTTTTTTTTTTTCCTAGGGGAAAACAAGATTTTCAGATTTTAATGAAAAACAAATGACTCAGTGATGGTGTACAGCATTTCCCTTGTACTATGATTAACTATTGTCAGGAGCAGAAAGCAAAAAAGCAGATATTTTTGTTGTAGTTTAACAGTGACATCCATCAGCAATTTCTGCCAATTATCCCTTCAGTGTCTGTACATAGCTGTTCACTCCAAATCAGCAGACAGCAACTTCACTCGCAATTAGAAATCTCAACGACTTCCACGTGCCCTCCTATCCTTGCTATAAAGTGAACAAAGAGGCAGCAGAGGAAGAAAATAACTTAAATTTCACATCCTATAACTAACTTAGTGCCTGATCAAGGGATGTGTCACTCTACATCCTTGCACCTCATTACCCTTCCAGATGAGCAGTTCCAGCCTAGCTGTCAGGGGAGGAAATCCAGGTTAGACAGTCAAAAAAATCCTCTTAGGTACCAAATCTCCCCCACGTAGCTTCCCACCTCCCGCTCCTCTGACCCCTGCCAACACTCTGCACTCTGGATCGGAACCAACACAGCAACGGCAGTGCCGCCGTCTCCCTGGTGCACCACCCAACTCTAGGGAAAGACCATCTTCACATCCCACATCACATCCAGGGAGAAGGAAAGCTCTGACTACAGTGATCATTAAGTGCCTGAAAATTGGTCTCACAGCTGAGACAAATGACAGAGATACCCATCAGGGATGGTCAAGGTGTATCTGAGACTGCCCTAGAGGAGGGATGACACAGGTAATTTCCTGAAGTCACCGTCCAGCCCCGTATCTCCTTGGCTTTGTGATGGTAACAGTGTTGGGACCTAGTCATAGAATCATAGAATTGCCTAGGTTGGAAAGGACCTTTCAGATCATCAAGTCCAACCATCAACCTAATATTGACAAAAACCATCACTAAACCACATCTCTAAGCACTACGTCTACCCGTCTTTTAAATACCTCCAGGGATGGTGATTCAACCGCTTCCCTGGGCAGCAAGCCCCAAATCCTAATTCCCAAGGTGCTAACTTCTCCTGATTTAAGATCCAGACAGCCGAACAATAAGGCCATGGACCTGTAGAAGTATGTCTGCACCTCCGTGTCCAGCCAAGCTAAACCTGTGCCAGCAAACGACTCCAGATCATGGGGACTGATCCAATCCCGGCTGCAGTTCCTGGGAAGACCAACTGATTTTAGTTGGCTTTGGCTCAGCCTCCAAGGAGGACGACAGGGGTACTTCCAAATCAGACTACTCTGTGAGGAGGAGGGAGCTGGACCGTCAGATGTTTTTATTCAGGTGAAGCCAACGCATAAGTGTCTGAAGGAGCAACCCCAAAGGGATGTACAAGCCTTTGTCCCCTTATTGCAGCTCCAGAGCAAGGACTTTATTTTGAAGTTTTGCTAACATAAACATTCCCTATGAGATCACCTCAATAATATCTTCTGAATGAGTCCCTTAAACACACATTCAGAGGGATCACAGAATGGTTTAGGTTGGAAGGGACCTTGAAGATCATCCAGTTCCACCCCCCCTGCCCTGGGCAGGGACACCTCCCACTAGACCAGGTTGTTCAAAGCCCCATCCAGCCTGGCCTTGAACACTATCCTTCACTGCAACAGATCTACACGATGTTCTTTTCCCCAGATACGCTTGACCTCCCAGCAACTCAAGCCAATCACAGGATTCATTGGCCTGGGATCAGACCAGCTTTTCACCACCTCAGCACTGACTGAGCAGCAGATAAACACAAATCATTTGATTCAAAGCTGCACACCATCCCATTAAAGAAAACCTCTGTTACAAACTTCGTAATAAATTATACCAGACGTGCCTCCAATAGTTTCACAATTTATACACTTTACTCCAAAATAAAAGGTTATGAATCTCTACAAAAAAATCCTTTGAAAGGGAATCTTGTCATTGCTAAAATTCAGTGACATTTCCAAGAAGAAACAGACATTCTGAGTTAAATTCTTGTTTTTACTTTCGCTGTAGTAAATCAAGAGTAGCTTCAGTAAAAGCCATGAGGCTGCTTTGACATAAAGTTGTGAAAGGAGTTTAGACCCAGGACACTCCAGAAATCACTCATATGCATCTCATTATTAAATAATTCTGATATACCTTCTACTGTCAAGAAACACTGCAATAAATCCAGGCTGGTTCATGGGTCTCCTAAGATCCGAGCGTAAAAGCAGTCAGCACACTGACACAACTCAATATCAAACTGCTTGTATTTATCTCCTCCACAAACTATTGCCTCTCCTGTTTGATGGGTGCCTCCAGAGAGTCATTCATTCCAGCTCCCTCAGATACCAATCTTGGGAGATGAATCACCTCTCAGAGGTGTCTGGCTCTCCTGCTGACTCCAGGAAGCTCTGACAACTTTCTTAGTACTTACCGAGGCTCACATTTAGATGCATCCGGATGAATCCAAATCTAACTTTCTCAGGCTCAATCCATGGCAGTACATGCGTTAATTTTCTTGCCTGACTTAGAGCCTAATTAAGCACATTTGAGGAAGGGTGGGTTAAAAAACATTCTACAGGTAAGCAGCTGGGGCAAAAGTGAGCATTTATCACTGTCATGTTGCATTTTGTAACCCCTTGAGATACTTCCAACTGTTTTCTTCACTGCCCTTGGGGTCATAGCTCCATTGGGTCTCACCCCTGCCTTTCCATGACGGCACATTTGGGATAAGTCTCCTCCACGCAGAGTCCACAGAATGCACCTGGCTCAGGCACTCACATACATATCATCTTCTCGCTGTAGCTGATGCCGTGTTGGGGAGCGAGGGCTGGTCAGACCCAGATGAAGACGTGTTCTCAAAAGTATTTGGTGGTTGTGGATCCCAGCTCCATAAACACCTCACATCGTCCAGAACTGCTCAGCCCACGCGCCAACCTGTCTTGGCAGCTCTCTGCTGTGTTTCTTTCCATGTTCACAGCATTTTCTAACCAGTATCTGGGTGCCTCTTTACTGCTGAAGGAGTCTTCTTGCCTGGAGTCAGCAGTTTCTGTGGTTCTACCAGAAGATATCTAGGAAGCCAAAAACCTCGGCTGCCTGAAAACTGCCAACATAGAGTGCACTGCTGCCCTGCTCTCCTCCCAGCACACAGCTCCAGAGCCCAAGTTCCTGTGGCATCTCTTCCACCTGCCCTCCCCATGCCTGGGAAGGAAAGGAGGGACAGGCGCAGTGCTCTTGGGAAGCTGGCTGCCCTGCCCCATTAGGATTCTTTGGGAATCCCTGCGAAAATCTTTCCTGATCTGTAAAACTGGCTGCTCACGTTTAATGTATGGGTCCGGTATTAGTTCAGCTTGGCCAGCTTCATCCCTAGCAAGAACCTTTCCATTTTCAGCCTGTCGGATATGACAAGCGCTGTCACGTAGTCACTTCCAGTCTATTGCCCTTTCTTCCTACGACGACTGGATTTTCCCTCCCTGAGGAAACAGGCAGTGCAGCATTTGACAAGGCTGTTGCAGCCCAGCTTGGGGAGAAGGTTAAGACTGGACTGAACAGAGGCACCTGACAGCAGTTGGACTGGTTAAATTGGAGGCAACCACAGCTTGTGAGTGGTCTTACACCCGACAAGGTAGGGACAGTCTTCAGTCCTCTGCATTCACCGCCTGGCGTGACACGAGCCCAGTCTGTGCTGGGTGCTCTCAGGGAATAAAGAGCAGCAAATCACCCCGTTACCCAGCACAGCGAACCAGCTCACCCGGCCGCAGCGCTGCTCCTTGAAAAGCAGGCGGGCGTACGAATTACAATTTCACACATCCTAAAATCTGGTGCTGTGCAACAGCAACAGACCGACATAAGCAGCTGGGTCTCATCAGTTCCTTCAACTTTAAGGCACTTTTTCCCTCAAGAAAGAAACACCAGGTAACTACCAAGCCTGCAGAATACTCAATATCACACAGATATACTGCTAAGAAAAAATGACACAAACTATTGCCTGCAGTATCAAAACCCAGCCCCATTTGTAATTTAAGCCAGTCCGAGCCAGGTAGATTGAAGAACTGGAAGTCACGCTCTGCTGACAAGCGCTGGACCGTGTCTCTTGCTTTGTTTTGATCCTGGAGGCAGCGCTGAATTTAACTCCCCAAAAGGAATCTCATTTTCATTGCTGGTCAGCATAACAAAGCTCAGACCAAAGACAGCACACACCTCGCAATTTTACGGCTCCTGTGTTCTTAACAACGTACCACACTTGGTGGGAGAAAAAGAGTTCATTTCTGGCAGAACAAGCAACTTTGTAAAGTACCACTCAGCTCTTCAAAAACTGAATATAATAAACTTGCAACAGTTAAAGCCCGAGATTTTTACAGACATTGAAAACAAAAACTTGAACCTGAACATTAGAAGTCTTTTTAGAAAAGCTTTTCTTTTGACCTTTGCTTTATACCCCACATATACCCGCTGTATATTTTCAGTACACCGAGCTTTCCATCTGCATCACAGCTATCAGGGCAGTCGTATCTCACGCTGGACAACATCACCACACTTACAGTTGGCACAAAAGTGTGATGTGAAGTTGGTGTGCACTCTGCCAGTAACAAGGCTGTCACGTCCGATCAAGAGCACACAACAGATTTCACAATTTCCATCCTGTGAGTTTTGAATTAAGGAACTGCTTTAGAGCTGACGCTTCTGAAAATAAGGGGGGGGGAAAAGCAGTTTAAGGGAACAATTGCTATCTCAAGCTGAGGGACAGCAAGCACAGAAAAAACTTGGTGCCTCTGTCTTTAAAGCAAAAAAGATTAATCTAGAGCACAGTATTAAAATACTACAGAAAATTCAATAACATTATATGGTCCTAATTTCACATCATTTTAAAAGCCCAAATTGAAGTACAACAACTTTGTCAGTTGTTCACATTTCAACATCAGTTTCTTTATCAGAAACCATTCACACTGCAGTGGAATACAAACAATAGAAATTTAACTGCACTTATCCTGTATGATATTAAAGTGCTAAAAATGCTATTTATTTTAAAATACACACACACACACGCGCACACTGACGTTACTTTGCATGGAACCGATCAGGAGGAGCATGCAAAGTAAATTTCTGCGTAGGGTTAGATATACAGGAAAAAAAAAAGCTTTTACCGTCCGGCACAGGCGAATTTAATTCAGAAACATTGTAAGACGGTAATGGTGCCACTCTTGCTGAATGTTTCTTCATCCTTTGAAATTGCTTTCCTACTCACACGCTCACTTCGTCTTTAGTCTGCATCGCTTTTGGTCCCCAAGTACTATAGTAAACACTCGGCTATGGCTGGTGGCTAGATGTTGTTCTGGAGATGCTGCAGGAGGCTACGAGTACTGATTTGCTGTTTCCCTGGGAAACCATTTGCAACACATTCAAACAATGCTTGACCTCTGCTAACACTTTTCTTTCATTCAATTGTTAAGCGCAGCAGATAAAATATAAATATATTAGCTATCGCGCTTGGTAAACTTGAAAGCGCGGCAGCCCCTTTGCATGAAAGCAAGGATTTCATCAAATATCTGTGCTGTGTTAGCGAAGCAGACGGGAGATTTCTCAGATAACTGCAAGGGAATTATGCAATGCAATTTTCTGGTTCCTTACACTGTGACAATATATGGATGATTACAGTAATTATTTTAAATAAACTTTGAATAATGTAACTCTTATAGAGCCGCTAAATCAGGAATGCCTTGGGCAAAAGTGCCGGTGACATCCGGATCTGAATCTGATAACGAAGCAATGGAATTGCAGGAGTCTCTTCTCTTTTAATGCCCTACAAAAATTGTCACAACCAGGAGACATATATATATAGGCCACGGTTGGTCTACATTTCTTCCTCACCTCCCTTGAGGCAGCTGGGACACTTTTTTCCCCTGTTTCACATCCATCTTCTCTCTCTTCTACTCCTTTTTTTTTTTCATTATTATTATTCATGCTATTGGAAGTTGTTCACTTGGAGCAATGAGAAAGTTTCATTGAGCAAACCAGTGCCAGCCCGTACAATTTTTGCAGCTCTTAGAAAACCCCATCCACTTGTGTAACCCAGCACTGTGCTGGGAGCCTGCTCTACCAGGAGCTGGTTACCAACACCTCGTAAGAGCCCTGGCTTCAGAGCTCTTCACCAAGAGAACTACCATCCAGTCTCACCCAAGAATTTGTAAGTAGAAAGCTCTACCATTGATATTCAAGGTTTTTGCTATAGGTCCTACAGGAAATACAAAGGGAAAGGATGGAAAGGCAGCTTAACTCTACCAGAATCTGCTAGCAAAGCCATCAAATTTTTAAAGACCACAAGTATATATATACACCTTTCACCTATAGTCTTTGTGCCTTTGATAGCAACTGAGAGTGGGGATTCCTGGCCTGGGGCTTGGTCCTCCATCCCCTACTCTGCCACCAAACAGGAAGAAGTTATCAACTGTAAGGAAGGCCATAAAGTGATTCGAAAAGGATCAAGAACCACTGACCTGGAATGTCAGGAGCTGGGGTTCCTAAAGCAGCCTGCAGGGATCTGACGTGTTTTACACAGTAACAAGCACCGCGCTGGGGGTATGTGTGCAAGGATCATTCCCTTCACCCACCGTAAAGAGCCAGGACATATGGAGAAGCAGAGGGAAGGAAGCAGAGTCCCGGACAGATCATCCTCCGGATGCAGCCACAGAGGAGCCTGGCACACGGGGAGAACTGAGCTATGGCATCCTAATGGATGAGGCAGCCCATGACTCCACCATACCCAGAAGGGGTAGGAAAGGACCCCTTAGGTCTTTGGGGCAAGCAAGCCAGCAGCATAGGACATTATCTTAAACGCACAACCTTGCCCTGCACACCCCTTTAATGCCGCTCTCTTATTCCAATTTGGGAGACAGACTGGCCTGCACTCTTCATTATTAATGACACAGTAAGGAGGAGACAGTGGTTAACCGTATGGAAGGGAAAGAGAAAGGAGAGAGAACCTCATCACACCCTCTCCCAAGGCCATCCCACCTCAGTGTCAAGTACCTGGGACACACTCCAGAGGAAGTACAGGGAAAAAAAAATAGTTACAGCTGCCTGATTTTCCACCCAGCACGTCCTCTCCTGGAAGGCTTGGAGCTCTCCTTTAGGATCTTCATTATAACCCCTGTGACTGATAAGGCTCTCCACAGTGACAGCCTTTTCCAAAGCATCACACTGCCATCGCATAAAGCTAACTGGCTTTTACTGCTTATCTACATGCAGAGGATTTCCAGCACTGTGTAACAGCCACTATTCCAAAGAAAATTATCTTCCCAATTTGCAGAAGGAATTTTATTTTCCCCTCTGAAGTGCTGAGAGTCAGCAGACTTTGTGATAGAGTAATCACCAGTCAAGTAATTGCTGGCTCCACAATCGCAAGGCTATCTATTAATACTTGTCTAGTCCTTGAGCATTCCTATAATATAAACAACATAACAGAGAGATTGTTTTTAGAAAACCATTTCTGCAAATAGGAGCTTATAATGGAATCATTAACGAACCTTAACAATGGTGAGGATGAAACGCATGAGACAACGTCAAGCAATCCGAGACGTTTCTTTCAGACAATTTCAACCTTAACGGCAGAACGTGATTGCATCTAAAAGTTGCTGCATTTTTTTCAAAGGAAAAAATCAGCCATTAGTTTAACACTGTAACTCAGAAGCCGTATTCAAACCCACAAAGCACTCTTTCAAGTATCTACCCCAGCAACCTCCACTTCATACAACAGTTAAAAGATAAAAGAAGCAGATACAAAACTGTTTTAAAAATATGTGTGATTAGTACCTACAACCCCCATCAAAGATTATAGCTTGAAAAGCATCGGTTTCTCTGGCTACAGAAGCAAGAGCTTTGGCCATCTGTTTCTGCTCCTACTATGAATAGCTGATTGCATTCCTGCATGAGATGCTGTTCATACAGAGTCCTCTGATCCTTCCTGTGTACTCTCGATCTCCACGCTAAGCGTGCTGAAGAAAAGAATTAATAGGGAGCAGAAGTGAGAGAAGCAAGCTCTGTCCCTCTCTCCTGAGCTACATCAGACACAAATCCATCCGCAAGTGGAGTGTGATGTCCAAATTTACCAGGATGGCTTGGTAACTACTCCACAGATGGCAAGTCAACATGAAATCTGTGGTTCTGTGCCATCTTACTCACCTCATGTTTATGCAAGGCACCACTGTGGGAAAATAAGGGGTTTTTTTCCCCTAAAAATTAAAGAGTAAACTAGTTACCAGGTACCTTTAAAACAGATCTTCGTACGTTGTTGCTTGACTCAAGTTCTGCACTTTCAGTCTGCAATATGTTAAAAGTTTTCTTTTACTTGCAGGGAGTGGAAACTGTGTGATACCTGGCACCTGGCTCACAACTCTGACGCCGAGCCCCAGACCACCGTCAGCCACTAGTGGATGTGCTGGATCAGCAGTCTGGAATTAACAAATCTCAGTGCTCCACATAATCAATCTACATATCCAATTATTATCACTCAGGGAGTCCCTATTTGTCAAGGAAACATGCAGTATGAATTATAGCAGTGTAAATTACACAGCGTAAACGATAGCCCAGGCTGCAGGCTCACAGCTTCCGTATCTGTTCCTAGTGAAGGCAAACACTGTTAAGACACTAACCAAAGCTCTCAAGCCAGATGAAGTATCCATTCCCTTGCACTGGTTTTACTGTAAAAGATGATCATCAAATGAGGAGAGATTCCTCCTTCCTGGCCAAGAGTCCCCGCAGTCGGAGGTCTCTGAACAGCATCCAGATGGCTTCCGACCGCCCTCCTTGTGCAGGCATGGCACGAGTCCCCGTCCCCCGGCTCAGTAAAATTTAATCCAGACGAGGGCAGGGGGAAGCGGCGAGGCTGCTGACTCACTAACCAGGCAGCAAACCAGACGTGGAAGCGCAGTCAGAATTCGAGAGTGCTGAATCACAGCCACTACTAACAAGTACTGCACGCTCACAGCAGAAAGGGACCAATACCATCAAAACATAACGTAGTGCTCTTGGCTTACACCATCTCTGTTCGCAGCAGTTAGATCATGCGTATTTAAAGGACCTACTGCAAAAGTAAGCCTATTTACTCTTCTTTACTGAAGCTGCAACCTACATCAAAAGGTGTAGCTGAACTCCAGGTAACCACCGGTTCACCTAAAGCGTCAACCCCACACAAACGGATGTTTGCTTGCAAAAAAATGTGCTCCAGTCACAGATGTACCCAGTTTCTGCTGAAAAAACTGGCAAGAGAGAATAAAATCATTTGGAGGTTTACCTCGTGGTAAGATATATAGGAAAAGGTCCCCGTGAAGGGCACTACACCGTCTTGTGTTGCTAGTTGGTTATGGTGTATGTAGTCCTTATCAATGAACAAATTGAGCTACATCAGGTTCAGTTTGGGGAGCTTTTTTTCCCCTATGGAAAACAATTAATAGCCAAAATTACAATATTAATATAATCCCGACAAGGAGTGACAGCATATCTGATGCAGAGAAGATGGCAAGTGTGCTCAGGCCCCAGGGAGACAGAATCATCTCAGCTAAAGGAAAAAGGCTGCACAAGTACATGAAACACTGAATTTCCACATTGATAATGGGATTCATCCCATTTGACTTTGGACACCAAATACTGAACCAGGTAGACCAAAAGAGATGAGTGGTGGGAAACGGATAACCCTAGAAGACAACTTGCCTGGTCTCTCTTGGATGTCTGTTATGAACTCAGATTAGTAACTCCGTGAAGGCACGCGCTTCTTCCCCCTGACCGATGGTGGTGAGGTGACTTGCTCACACCTGGTCACCTGGCTTGTAGACACCCTAGTTAGGGCAGATACTCCCAATGGGAAACACTTTGTGTGAATGCCTGATAAAGAAATGAAAGGACTTTATCTGACTGTAGTTGATTTTGGAACAGTGTTCAGATCCAAAACTGTCGTCTTTGAACACTGCTAGTTATAAGGTCTGTATGAAATCCACTTTGCAGACATCCCTGCAGCTGACAGGTCAGTCCATCCCCCACCACTAGGCTATAAGACTCTCATAAACATGACTTTTATTGTCTCTTCCAGGCTGAGCATGTGTTTTAAGATGACAAGCTAAAAGGCCATTATCAAGTTCATTTTATCCTATTGGAATATAAATTAGATGCAAGACGCAGAAGAGAAAAACAGTCAAACTGAAATCAAAACAGATGTATACTCCAAAAGGGATTTTTATGTACAGTCAAGTCAAGGCTTTAGTTTGAACTTTTACCTTGCTTCTAGCAAAACCAGAAGCACAGAGCAAACGTTACTCGATTCAAATGGCAAACTCAATCCAAAACAACTTCCAAGGCTTGAAGAAAAAAAGACTCCTGAATTCCTTACTCTGTCTTAACTTGGACAAAACTCTCACTGGCTTAAATACAGTTGGACATCCCTGCTCCTCAATCCAGAATATCAACTCTGCTCTGATAAGCATGCCAGTAACATCTACCAGGCAGGTCACAGTCCTGCAGGCCCACCAACTGCACACCCTCTGTGCTCTCTGCAGGAGCGACAACCCTCTGTGCCCACACACCCAGTGGCTACATCACCAAACACACATAGAGATGGCAACTAACCATTCCCCAAGGGTAAATTAACAGCATCCATAAGCCCTTACTCAGGTGGTGAACGCCGGACTCATAGAGTCCTGCAGGAGGAGGGCTGCGCGGTGCAGGGCAGCCCCAATGCAGAGTATTTAAGTGCTTAGAGGGTCCCACTCACTTGTTTACAGCAATTGTGTTCTCCATGCCTTACCGATGGATGGCATAAAAAACACCATATCATCATTAGCGAGTTCTTGTCTGTCTTCTCCAGATCTTCTGTCCAAAGAGCCAAAACCAGGCAAATAATTCTTAGTGGCATTTCCACCCAGGTGCTGCTGCTCCCAGCCATCACTTGGCTTGTGATGGAAAGACTGCCATAACCATAAACTCACTAATAACCAGGTATGATTTGTTTGAGAATATTCATATTGGAGGCATACTAAAGTCTCATACGTTTTGTTCACTGAGGCAGAAACTGAATTTTATCCAGGTTTTCTGGTATTCTGCAAATACTCACTGCCTGCTAAAATCTCACCTAATAACTGCAAGAAATACCTACTAAATCTGAAGAGATTTTAATTCCCTTGGGGGCTGGATGTTTATATACTGATCTCTAGTTCATGTTAACATGCATTGCTATTTTCAGTAGATCAGACCAGGAATTCGCTCTTTAATACACACGCTGTTTTTCTAACAGAAAAATGCAATGTGATCTATTTTCAGGCTTCCCAAGCAGGCAAGTTCCAGAAATAAGGTCACCAGCACCAACTAAGCATCCACGCAAAGACAATGATATGAAGGTTTGCTGCAGTTCTCAGCTGCTGTCCAGGACAGGAAAGCTTCTCCCTGCTGCCACAAGTGAAGACCTTTTCAGTCCCCTGCGTCCCACCGGACCCCAAGGAGCTGCTGCTGACTGCTTGACTTGCTGATGGCTCCCACACCACTGCGAAACCAGTTCAGAAACACTGGGGTCACTGACAGCCAATTGTGTCTTGGCTACCAGAGACCTGATCCTGCATGGACCTGAACAGTTCCTAATGGTTTTGATGCTACCGAGTGGGTAAGATGCTACACATCATCACAATATGTTGCTTTCTATAAACCCAAAGTATCTGATGGTTGCCCCAATACCGGCACGCCTCCCCACCAGAAGTAGTCCACTGACATCTTCTATCGCACTGCTTTTGGAAAGCTTGTTATTCGCTATATGATTTTATAGACCTGACAGCTAGCGTTTCCAAGCTTTTCCTGGGAAGCACAGGGATTAAAAATTTCAGTTAAAACTAACCTCAAATTTTCCTTAATCATACGACTTTTGAAATATAAACCGCCCACCTGCAATGATCTGGAGATACACGCTAATGTCTCCAGAGCTGGCGATGAAGCTTCTTAGGGTTTTTATTCTGTTGTAACATGAAAACATCATATAGTAAGAAATATTAATCTTCTAATGCAATTAAAGATATAAGGAAAAAATATGAATTGTGGGCACGGAGAGCTGTTCTTCAATTTTAATAAAAGCCATTCGGCATTTATGGGAACAGCAAATATATCAACTTAGACACATCTTCAATATTTTGACATTATAAGAAAAAAATACATTGATTTCACTTTGATAAAAATATTAAAAGTTACCTCCAACATTAGAAACTCACTCATCGAATCATAGAATTGTCTAGGTTGGAAGGGGCCTATAAGATCATCGAGTCCAGCCATCAACCTAACACTGCCAAAACCATCACTAAACCATCTCCCTAAAATGAATTATTCTGTAAATTCATATTTACAGAACTATCAGAAGAATAAAAAAAAAGCTGCTCAAAGAAATACCAAAAAGGACTCAAGAGGAATTTTACTTCAGCTGCACGGTGCACATGGTGTTACTGGCCTCAGAGCCTCTGCTAGGTTGACTGGAACCTGCTGTCCTAATCCTGAATCAACAAAACATGTTTATTACTCCATCACAAATTTCAGTTTAGGGGCTTTACCAACAGCCAGGCACAGTGAAGAGCAAGAACCTCATGGGGAATGCACAGAAATCTCATCTGTAGCATGCACAGACCTCGCTTGAGAAACCAGAGCTCATCAGGCTCCCTACGACACAGCTGACCTGCCTGAGGTGGAACCATCAGCTCATATGAGAAGCAGTGCTGGCCAAATGGTAAGGCAACAAGGTCAGGCCATGAGCTTTTAAAAACTACCTGGGTAACATAACCTTCAGCTACCCAGAGTCTGGGCCTTCCCCATCAAAAGTCACCTGAATTTCAAGCTCCAGCCGAGTTTAAGAGTTTGAGAGAAAGGTTCTTACCTCAGCCTGTCCACTCTGAAACTCACTGGAAGTAAAACACAGCACAAGCAGATAACCGACGTACAGTCTACTCAACAACAAAGAATAAATCTGGTATCAATTTCAAATATCCAATACAGACTTCCCAGACAGAATAACAAAATCAGATGCCCAAGACTTAACATTGTTTTTTTTCCCGAGGAAAACAGCTTAGACGCAATTGCATGTCAGATAATTATTTGCCTTTCCAATGTTTTATTAACAAAGCTGCCATGAGTGAAATAAGCTGCCTCCATTTTCTGGTTTTGCGGTTATGAAGTGTGTCTTCTTTACCACAAGAGAGCATTTGAGTTGAGAAAACTTCCATTTTGTGTTTGTCATCATGACTGTAGAGCATGTCAGCGAGACAGTAAATCACTTCTCATCTTTGCTGTCTTTTGGGTAGCCAGCAGTTAATTAGGATGGCTTAGGGCCTTTTTTTTTCAATACCATAATCAGAATAGCAGAGCAGGCTAGAAATCCAGGGCTGGCTAGTCCCAAAATGTAGCCACCAGCATGTTCCTGTCCAGGCAGGTTCTATGCTAGAAGTAGGAGCTTCCACCACCCAACACTGCAACCCCTGCCACCCCAGATGGTACAACCAAATTCCTTGGATGAAGGAACATAACCAATTTTTAGGACAAATTATAGCACGAGATAATGTTTGTTGTCATGCTAGTGGTGCTGCATTACATTTCACAGCCCCTCTAATTTTAAAGGGTGGGTGCAGAATTCCCAGAGCTGCAGCTTCAGAAAAGATCTGAAAAAGGACTAAAGTGATCAGAGGTCTAAAAAAAACCCCACAGGCCACGTGTGAAGATGGAAAGAACTGGGGTCAAACAACTTAAATTAGACAGAGGGGAGACAGCAAGTTGTCTTCATGTGCATAAAAGATTCCTGCACAAAAGAAAGGATTAATTATGCATGTCTGTGCTGACAGGGCCAGGAGCAAGAGATTTTAATTGCATTAATGGAAAGTTCAGTGGGACAATAGGCCAACTGTTAAACAAATAGAACAGCGAATCACTAAATGAGATGATGCCAGGTAGAAAATTCCCACTGTAGAAGGGTTTCCAGATCAGGCTGTCCAGCATGGACGAAGTGGAGTTGACCCCCTCCAAGCATGAGGACAGAGTAGGTCCACTTTCTATCATAAAATGATTGTCATAAATATTTTTACCTGACAATGAAGAACAGATCTCCAGAACGTGCCAAACATACTCAGGAATACCAATCCTTCAATGCGACTACATTTGGATACTTAAGCCCTCCTGACAGTAAAGCCCTTACATTTCATTTAGCTCGTCCCATTCATTCACTCAACCTATATTCATCAAGCAATGCTGAGCTAATAATAAAAAGGCACTAGTAATAAAAACTAGCTATTATTAGCTGAGCTAATAATAAAAACTAGAGTGAAGGAAACATACTGGGAGCTCAGAATGGGTGTCAGAAGTAGGATGCTCTGGAGAATTCCCAAATAAGCATCCCGCCACTGCATCCAAATCATTGCCAGTGGTGTTTTCCAACCTGTATACCACAGGCAACCCAGGACCACTGTTAAGGACAGGCATGAAACGTTAGAAAGGAAAGCAAGCCTGCTGCCAGCAAGCATTGCTTATTATTCAGGCTTCTGTGTCTCTGTTTGACTCCTGTTTGACACCCACACCAGACACTGGATTTTAGAGGATTCCCAAGGCAGATGTGAAGCCTTGTGAAAGACTCGTGCAGCAGAGCATCAGGGCTGCACAAGGAAGGAACATGAATGAGCCGTTGTGTCCCAGCTTGGCTTCAGGAGCTGGCATTGAACACACAGTGTTGTAGCTTTTGAGGGAGAACGTGACCAAGTCCTGATTCAATGGGTGACTCTGGTTCAAGGCCCTACAGAGTAAGATCAATTTCTAGTAGCTTTGGTAGTTAGTCATAAAATTTACCACTCCTTGGGTTTTGCTATTTTATTAAAACACATTTTTATTTTCCATTTTAAGTGCTGATCTGATGCCAGGGTGGCTTTGCTTCTGCAAAATTCCAGCTACATTAATTTACTGATGATGAAATAGCAGTCCAAAATCTCAGCTGCAAGACATCAGCCTTGTTCCACCACAGACAGTCCTTGGACTTAGCAGTTAAGTAACTGTTGTAAAGGCTCAGCACAAAACATCTTCCAGCACCCGCAGAGCTCCTCTGAAGTCAGTGATCCCTGCTGAGCGCCCAAGTCCATCTGCACTCATCAGCTGCGGGTACCATAGAGGATGCTCATGCACACTTGGTCCAACAGAAGAGAGATCCCACATGACTTTAATCTCCCCTCTTCTCCCCCCGCCCCCCCCAGAATTTGGGTCCAAATTTAAAAAAAAAAAACAAAACAGGTGACAAATTCAGCTGGTACTAGTTTGAAAAATAACCAGTGGTGAAGTTCAAGAGAATTCTTTTGAACAGTAGCAACTTTTTGAATTTTCTAGCAGAAATCCATTACAAATTCTTTTCAAAAAGTCAAATCCTTGCACTATAGATATTAAAAATTTTGGTACTAAGAAATCTCCAACCTTTTGTGAGTACTTCTTGTCTAATCTTCATATAATCCTTCCTAATACTTTTCAGTGTAAATCTCTGTTACGTGCAGCATCTTATTAGCAAGACAATGAAGATAACACAAGAAAAGTCTACTGAGCAGCATTAGGGGATTAAAGAAGGATTAAACAATCGTGACACAATGAAAATGTCGAAGCTGTGTATTCACCATAATTAGTCTGGTTTCTAATACTCTCACTGGGTCAGTTACTCCAGACCCTGGACTGTCCTGTGGGATTGTGCTCAGTGTGACAAGCGGTGGCAGGACTCAGCCATTGTCTCACAACTCGGGGTGGTTTTCCAAAGTAAGAAGAGGGACACAGACATTGTTCTCGACATACAAGAAAAGCTAAGTGTGTATGCACCAGAAAAAAGTTAGTAAAAGTGAATCAGACTCTTCCTAGAGCAAACAGCTTTGCATTTCTTTAGGATGATGATACCTTTTAGTAATGTGGTTTTATGACTATGTGAAGCGTCTCTTTCCCAGAGGGGAACCGGCAGCCCCATGCACAATGAACCTCTTTCAGAGATACTTCGACAGCTCATCCTCCCCACACACATCCCCATCACAGGCCAGGGAAGCAGACACACCACCACAGCAGCAGGTCCTGGGGCCCAGCCCCATGCAAACCCTATTTACCTGGTGGAAATAGGTGTTATTTTTTTTTGTGAGTAATCTCCTCAGGTCCTCACTCCACTTACAAAAGCGACTGCTGGTTCAAAACAAGGTGGTTCAAAGTGAAACTGCGCTAGATCTCTGCCACCTTCCAGTTCCCAGGGAAGAGACATACCCCTGCTTTCACCAGCTCCTGCTTTGCAGGAGCCGAGATCTGGACCAGCGGGGGCCAGCAGCCATCCACAGACTTGATCTGCTCTTTACTTGTAAAACCAGCAAGCTCTACCCTTTAAAAATCTGCCCTTAATCTGAAATAAATTCTTACTCAATACTTAAAATCAAGCCTATTTACTGCAACAGAGCACAGCATTGATCTGGTGCTGGTTTAACTTGTCAGAGGTAAATCAGAGCCCGCAGCAGGATTCTATTAAGTTATTGGAGAGCCCATCTCCTCATTAGGGAACGCGCTGGGCTATCAGCACTCAGTCCCTGAAACAATTAATCTGGCACCCAAGCATTCCCTTATATCCCTTACTGGCACCTTCAAGCCCAAGATAAGCCTCTGCTTACAATAACTGTGTGTCAGCATGGCTCATTAGTGGGTAGAACAGGCAGGTCTGGTCAGAGCAGGTCAAGTGCATGGTCCTTGAGAGACTCAGCAGAGAGGAGCACAGCTTTCCACAGCCCATGGGACACAGGAACCCACTCAGAGGCTTATTTCTAACACCTCAACATTCACGTTAAATACCTGAAGAGGAGTTGCCCCACTTTTCCAAAATCTTTCAGCAACTGGAATCCACATCAATGAAAAGATGGGGGTTTTCTTAGACCTTTTTTTTTTCTCCCTGATGACTCTCTTGCAAACGTTTTGCCCCAGCCATATTTCTAGACAGGCACCACATCCTGCCCACTGGACCAGCATACAAAAGGTCTCCTCCCAGTAAGTGCTGTAGAGGGAATAGAGGAACCATGATTAATCCTGGCTCTTAAGCTTACACTGTAAGGTTCCTGGTGGACGACATACAGCAAGAACAGCCACCAGCTGGCCTTAACACACAGCTGCCATGTCCAGTCTCTCAGAAAGTGGGTGCACTTGCTGGCACTCATGGACTCTGTGGGCTCAATCTCCCTGGCACGTCCCACCAGCTCTCCTGGGCTCAGCCTCCAGCAGAGACAGTGGCTCGGACCTCTGTGAACTGGCACTATAAAACAAGGCTGGCCTAGCACACCTGTGACTAAACAGATAAACTTCAGGGGATTAAAAATGCAAGAGTCCAAAACCAGGCAGCAGCGCATCGGTGAGGAAATGCGGCCTCGAAAAGAAACCACCCTCCTCAGCAAGAGATTCAAAAAGCCACAAAATGGAGGTACACTGTGGGGCGCTCTGTGGCAAGCTTCCCAAGCCTCAGGCTAGGGATGAAGACATCCAGATAAGGGAGAGAAGAAAAAAACCTCACTGCTAGGTGTGGTGTGCTTCCCTCGGGTGTGCTGCTGGCTTCTCCATAGGGGCCCTTTGCAGCTGGATGTTGGGATCTGGCAGAAGGGGTCCTTTGGGAGCAGTGCTCCAGGAATGCAGTGTAACGGTGCAGAGGCTCTGGCAGGGCACACAGACTCTTCTGCTTCTTACAGACACGTCTTGGCAGCAAAAAAAACCCTTTGCATTAGTTTTTCATGCACATAAAATGCCTGTAGGCCTCACTCTGCAAGAGCTTAGTACAAATGCGGTTTCCTGGGAGAGCTCAGTCAGACTAAGAACCTTTTTTCCTCTCTCCACCAAAACTTCAAGAGTCTGAAGAAAAAAAAAAAAAAGAGAAAGAAAAACAGGTTTCCGTGCATTATGCTCAGCCAGGCCTCTCCAGCTTGCAGGCTCGCACTGCTGTGGCAGTTCAGATCTACATTTACTGGGCACGCAAACTGCTCTAATGATGCAAAGTATCTCATGAACTTACCCTGGGGAGCCACGCGTCCCCCTGTACTGCTGGAGCTCCATCACAAGTGGGAGAGCCCAACCTCTCTCGTGTCGTGTTCTCATTTGAACAGCAGCCTTTCCCCTCAGGAATTGTCCAACAACTGGTATTTTGAACCAGTTTTACTCTGCCATGTGCCACCCAGGATGGCTTTCCCTGCTCTGAGGAACCCTACTTCAGGGAAGCTTCTCCAGCTATTATTTTCCTGGGGTTTGTAACAGAAGAAAAACTCAGCATTAACCTAACCAAATACTTCAAAAGGAGGTTGCAGAGGGTTTCAATCCACTCATTCTTTTATTTCTCCTTTCTCTTTTAGATATATTCCCCTGCCCCCTGCTCCTTCCATTGTGGGATTCTGGGTGTTTAATACGAATCTCCTGAATGCCAAAAGCAATAAAAACAGTGTAAAAGAAGAGAGGCACAGGACAGCCCACCTGAGACAGGGATTTTATACACATTAGCAAGTTGGTCTTCAAAGTGATGTGGAGTTGTGCTCTAGCTAATGAAGTTTTGGTCTCATTTTCTTTGACCTGTGAGCATGCCTGTGCCATTGTGGGTCTATATACAGAGGCTATGTGTATAGCTATACATATATATAAATATACACACACGTGCATGCACATATACATGTAGGCTCTGTGCTGTCATTGCAGCACTGTGAGACCAGCTGACATGCAAGGACACCAGCCAGCAGCCCGGGCAACCCATCCCCTGACATTGCTGGAGGGATGCGGGACCTCTCTCATGAGCGGCCGGGGCAGAGGGATGTACTGGCTCACACAACCGCTCTGCCTGTCGTAGAGCAAGGAACAGGCCCAGGGTTCCAGCCCAGCCCATTCAGGCAGCAGTGCCAGTCAGCCCCGGGGCTTGGCTTATGCTGTAGATGACTCCCAAGTGCTGCTGGCATAAGCCTGGGCAGCTGAGATGTCCCTGCCTGGCTCAAGTATCCTCAGAGCTGTGGAGTGGTGCTGAGCCGGGCTTTGACATGGGGAAAAGGAAAGTTAGTTTCAACCTGGTCCCCAAATGACCTCATGATGGTTTTGTTGGGGTGAGTGAGTAGCTGAAATACAAGACAGGAACAAATGGCTGAGCATGCACAGGCCAGAAATGACACTAGACCAGCCCTGTGGCATCACAGCCTAAGTTTGTAAACTGATCCTGAAACTTAGTCCTCGTTCTTTTCAGAGAAGCACAAGCTACTGAGCTCCCGATACCCACCAGAGCAGGTACCATCACCATGAAGGACCCCAGAATCATAGAATAGTCTAGGTTGGAAGGGGCCTTTAAGATCATCAAGTCCAATCATCAACATAACACTGCCAAAACCACCACTAAACCATGTCCCTGAGCACCACATCTACCTGACTTTTAAATACCTCCAGGGCTGACGATTCCACCACTTCCCTGGGCAGCCTGTTCCAATGCTTGGAAACCCTTTTGGCGTAGAATTTTTTCCTAATATCCAGTCTAAACCTCCCCTGGCACACTTGGGGCCATTTCTTCTTGTCCCATCACTTGTTACTTGGGAGAAGAGACCAACCCCCACCTTGCTACAACCTCCTTTCAGGCAGAAGGATGCAGCAGGTAGGGGCTGGCAACGGAGGAAGTGATGTGGCGTGGAGGCAGCTCTGGGAAGGCACTGGGCATGGGGAGGATTGAGAAGATGGCTATTGAGATCAAGGCAGAGGGCAGGTTGGAGGGCAGCAGCCCAGGAGAAGCAAGGAGGCAATGAGGAGGGAGGAAGGCGGCTGCCTGTGAGCAAGCTTGAAGCCACTGGTGCTGTGGCTTCACACAGCACTGACAGGAGACCAGCTCTCCAAGGTGAAGCTTTCAGAAGTCACATAAGTCAAATTCAGCTTTAACCTTCTCCTCCTGTAATCCCTGCTTGTTTAAAGTAGCTATTTAAATACTCTTCCCGAAGAGGGAAAAGCTGTGTTGGGAGAGGGCATGGAAAACATAGACTGAAGCAGCTGCTCTTCCTCCAGCAAAGCTCCAAGCGGTGGAGCGGGATGCCAAATGCTCATCTCGGTGTACGAGCACACAGGAGGCTTTGGAGGGAGAAGTTGGAGGCTCTTGAGCTAACAAAGAAAACCTCTTTTGGATGCTCTGCATGCAAACGCCTTTCTGCTTGATACTTTACCTCTGTTTTGGTTTTGTAGAGCAGAGCCCTGAGTTACATAGCTGTAGAAATGAGGAATCCAGCAACCACATCCTCTGCAGCTTTTATCATCTTCTGTCTGTGCCTTCCTAACCAGAGGCTCAATTTAATTACAAAAGCTGTGCTAAGCACAGCTGCCAAAAACACAGTCAAAAGCCCAAAACTATTTTCCTGGTGGCAGGTGAAGCAACTATCTCTCTTTGCAGTGTCAACAAGCATCTATCAAACTAGCCCCTCTTCTGTCAAGCCTTCCCTTTGTTGCTCCAGCTGCAGCTCCCTCTTATTCTGCTTGCAGGCAATCAACACTTGGGTTCTTTTCCAAAGCACAAAGCAAATTAAAAGACAAATGCAATGTCTACACTCCAGTGAGATTTGGCCATTTCTCCCACATGCAGAGGCCCTGTTTTCCCAATTTGTCCCGGAGCAAGGAGACTCCAGCAGAACAAATGCATCATCTTCCTTGATGATGCTCTCTTGCATGAACTTCTGCGTCATAGGTGAAGTGGCCATGGGGTCTGCTTCCTTTATGATCTTCCTACCGTGTTTATATATCTTCATAAAGAAGAAAAGATTAATTGTTTCTCTGCCCATTTCCCAACACCTGCCTGGGTCAGCAGGCCTTGTAAGCGTGAAGGCTGGGGCAGATGCAGGGCTGCTAAGCAGTACCTCCTTTGGTTCTCAGTGGCGTGTGCTGAGTATATAGCAGAGCTCAAGAACAGGCTGGGAAGCACCGGGTGGTGTCCCCAGCATCAACTTAATCTGTTTTAGCTTTAAGACATGGCAGCTGCACTGGTCACAGGGGCAGCCCCAAGAGGCAGAGCGTGGCACAGGCACATGCTGGCTCCCTGTGCCTCCAACCAGGACAACAGCAGTGGTTCAGATGGCATTAGCGAATGTCTCCACCCCAGGAAAGAAAGATACATAGCTGGTATTTTCCCCAGCAGTAACAGGTGTATTTGGGTTGTTTTACAGCAGGGTACCAGCTCCCTGATACAGGAAACAATCTGTATGATAATCTGCACCCCAAAAGTATTTTCCTTTGCACTAGCAGAATATTGGCTGGAAACTGTGATCTCAAATAGCTAAATCACAGGGGTAACATCAGCGTTACACTCTCTTAAATTAAAACACAAACATCATTATTCAGCAAGCAGCACCCCAGCAGAGTATATTTTCACGAGCACAACCTGCCATTCCTGTTCTGATCTTCATCAGTCCTTTGAGTGTCAAAAATCAAAGACCAGGAAATCTATCTGTGGTCGTTTCCAGTTGTGCTCATTAGTGTGGTACTCAGTGCTATACACTCAGCTGGGTAATCTAATTCAATCTGAGGACTAACCCAAGATCTGCCATGATACACCCACAGCTGTATTTTTCCATATGCCTGTGGATATGGAGTATCCATAAAATTTCCAGATTTTATTTTCTTTAAAAAAATTCTCACTCAGTCTCCTGACTGAATCCCTGTTGTATTCCCGTGGACAGCAACGCTTCCAGTGGCTCCAAGAGAACAGAGCTGGCACCACATTAGGATAATTACAAAGAGACAAAGTTCTGTGGTTAACCTAGAGCCATAACTCACCAGCAGCATTCCTGCAGCAGATCCGCAGACAAACCCCTTTCGGCAGTGTTCAGATCAGGGTAACGGTTCCAGCTTTTGACAAATGCCTACAACCACATTTCACAAAAGCCAAAGTGAAATGATGGATGTGAATTCAAGGATTTGCAATGTGTCACCACAGGGATGTAAGCGAGTCTACGGTCACTCCTTGAGAATCTCATATTATCCCTTATATATGGAAAAGGTGTCTCCCCCCAAAATCCCCCCTTTGCTCCGCTGCTAGGTAAGGGACTGACCTGGGGCAAGCTTCCAACCTTTCCATGACTTAGTTTCTCCACCGACAACACAGTGGTGGAGATCAGACTCTTCCATCCATGCTCAGGACCCAAATATAAAAATGACCTGATTTCCAGGAGTCCTGAGCATCACAAATTCCCATTGAAATCAAGGATAACAACAAGATTCAGCACCTCAGAAAACGAGGACATGTACACTCTGAGGTGGCTAGGCACAGATTTAGAAGCGCGTTTGAAAATCTGGCCTGCTAATTTTACTTTCCAACAAACCGCTTCTTATTTATAGCTCCGACTGTATCAAGTATAGCACGTAGTATCTACCCAGGAACTGGGGTGAAAGGCAAGAACAAGGACAAAAATGCAAGAGGTGTTTAAAAAGCTTTAAAGGAGAGAGGGGGAGGGAAAGCACTGATTTTCTTCAAGCAAAAATACACTGAATATTTGAGAAGAGGCACAGCCCAACCAGTGGTCAGGGGATGCTGATGGTGCTCAGAGCCAGAGATCACCTGATAACTTGAGCAATGCCATTATCCAGAAGGTCAGGCAGAAACTGGAGATCTGCCATCCTCCCTTGCCCATCCATAATCAGATGCCAAAAAGCCTACAAGGTCTAGCAGAACTAACTTATTTCTTTTTTTTTTTTTTTTCCAAAACTAGGGCTTAAAAAGGAAGAAGAATTAAATACAGATAAGTAGGTATCTTCATAATGCCCAAAGTCTGTCACATCTTAAGCAGTCAGCTCAGAGGAAGCCATTGAGACAATGACTCTTACATAGAATCATAGAACTGTCTAGGTTGGAAGGGACCTTTCAGATCAAGTCCAACCATCAACCTAACACTGCCAAAACCACCTCTAAACCACGTCAGTGGTCTACACGTCTTTTAAATACCTCCAGGGATGACTATTCCACCACTTCCCTGGGCAGCCTGTTCCAATGTTTGACAACCCTTTCGGTGAAGAAATCTTTCCTAATATCCATCCTAAACCTCCCCTGACGCAATATGACACCATTTCCTCTTGTCCTATCGCCTGTTACTTGGGAGAAGAGACTGACCTCCCCTGGCTACACCCTCCTTTCACGTAGTTGTAGAGAGCGAGAAGGTCTCCCCTCAGCCTCTTTCTCTCCAAGCTGAACACCCCCAGCTCCCTCAGCCGCTCCTCGGAAGACTTGTTCTCCAGACCCCTCACCAGCTTCGTTGCCCTTCTCTAGACTCACTCCAGCACCTCAATGTCTTGGGAAGTGCTCTAATTCCTATGCTACAACGCATGTATGTATTCGGCTTCTCTGCACCAGCATGATTTTGAAGCAAAGCGTTGTGCTGTGTGTAGAGCACGCTGCCGTGAGATGAGTGGGCAGGTCTCTGCCCACTCTGAAGATGCTGGCTGGCCCTACACGAGAGACCACAGAGTACCAAGCAGTGGTGATAGCCCTGGACTCATCCAGCAGCACATGTGAAGCCTCTAGACAGCTCTGCTGGTGAAACTGGTGCTTATGGAACTAGGCAAAGGTTTGGAGGAATCCCTTCCTAAGTTTCACATCCTAAATTCCCCCAAAGTCTCATTTCCAGGACAAGGCCTGAGCAACAAACCTCACACAGCTCACAGTGTAGATTACATGGATGAACAGGGAGACAGACTTTGGACTCCTGTGTCCAAGACTAGCATCTGCACTCAAGGCCATCCTTTCCTTTTTAAGAGAAAGGTAGGAAAAAAACTTCACACAATGAAATTTAAAAGGCATTGACCATTTATCAAGTGGAATTACAACCAGGTATTGATAAGCAATAGAGCTTAACATTTGGATAGCAAATGTAATTCCCCAGATCTCACCCACATGTCCACAATGGCACCAGATTCAGAAACAACCATCTCTTATTTTTCACCTCTGTTTTCCCCAAGGAGGAAGTCTTCCCTTCCAGGTCTCTCTCCAGATCATTTAGGGTTAACTAGTAGTTAAGTCAGACGAAAAACACAAGCACAACAGATGCCTGGTCTGTCTTTCCAGAGGCTGCTGTGCTCTGAGATTTCTTCTCCTGCCCATTCACATGTGCCTTTGTGGCTAGGTGAACCCTGCTGTATCTCAGGAGAGTCCACAGCTCCCTCTTGTGTCACTAAAGCATTGCTGGTACTCGCACCTATGAACTCTGGACACCTTTTGCATCTGGACACCTCACCTCCGAGCACAAACTCACCCCCCACTTGCACTGTAAATTCACTGGAAACCCGCAGTGCCTCCGGCTCAAGCTGCAGTCTCTTTATTTTTCATGCCTCCTGATTGCACAGGACACTTTCCAGGCTGCAAGGTCATAGATCAGTATCTCAAGGCAGAGACGAACGGAGCCAGGCGAGCGGATGAAGTCAGCTCCCCGCAGCATGCTCTGTGGCAGACGCTGTATCGGGGCATATTCGCAGGAAGACAAGAGAAGCCTGCAGTGACATACTGCTGCAATTCTGCACCTGATGAAGTGGTTGGCTTTGAGGTTTCAAAGTACATTTGAAGCCAATCTGGGAGAATAGTGTTTCTTACATTTCATGAGTCTAAATTATTCATTAATCCAAAGAAAAGAACAATTTAAAACAAATAATAATTTAAGAATTTAAGACTTAGGAACTAATTCAGAGAGAAAGAAATCCAATACAGAAAGATGCCCCAAAACACCCTTATTTGAAGGGAAATGTGCTAAGCATCCTGCTTTTTGCCGTAGAGAGCTGCCAGATTGCCTGACCACAGCTACATTACGACAGTATATTTTCACTGGCACTCTCCCGATGAGCCTTTTCACACACTGTCTCTTTCTAATATTCCTCTTCAGATCCAGAGGAAGTGAAGGACCAGCTGAATCGGAGCCAAGATGCATTTGTATCCATTTTTGCCCATTTCCTCTCACTTCATACCACCAATTAAGTGTTACCATTATGTATTAAATGGAATTAGCTTGTTGTTGAAAGGCAGCAACAGAAGGAAAAGAGATTTATACGCTGTGCTGTTCTCCACTAAGCAGCTGGACTCTGATGGATGTTACCAGATATTAGTCACCAAACGAACCTAATTGAATCACGTGGCTGTGCAGGTAATGAACCCTGCAGGAGGAACTATTTTTCAAGGTGACCCCATCACAGAACAAGAAGGGATCACCATGCCAAATACATTTAAAAGAAACAGTAGCTGGCAAGCCAACAGTAGGTTTCTGCCTTTGATCTCTGCTGTATCAGGAGCCGGTCACTTCTAGGACACTGTGCCCTCAAAGCCAGTGAAGGAAGACATGGAGGTGCAGGACAGGACATTGCTGCTCCCATCAATGCTCTGCAAATAGTTGTCCTCACCGCAGGAGGTGCTCTGCAGCATGTCACAGAGGCAGCAATGAGTGGAAGTAGGAAGAGCCTCCTTGCAGTATCACCAGATCAAGCTGGGATGCCAGGTCTGCATGCCTCCATGTGGATCAATGCCCTGTGGGGAGAGACTCTGGTGGGTCCCCACAACACTGCCAACAGAGAGCACATCTGGGATGATAGGGTAGGGCACATGGCAGGAGCACGGGTGTAGCCAACTTCATTTGCTGATCTCCCTTTGAGCTTATCCCCTTCATTGCTTTCAGCCTGGCTGTGGTCTCCTTTCGGTGTCTGCTTTATTGCTTGTCTCCTACCATCTATTCCTCCCTCTCCCGCCAACCCACAAGACATCTCCCAATCACTCTGTCCTCCCAGAATAACCAAGGCACTGGCTGGCCCAGACTAGCCCCTCATTCAGGCACAAGTCCTGAATGTCAACCTACCAGTTGGCCCCAGACACCTCAGGCCAACTGGGGAGAGAAGCTACCAAACCAAACCCTGCGCAGACCTCCTCCAAGGCAGACCCTTCCCAGGGCGCAGCACCTGAGCAGCTATAGGCAAGTCAGTGGACATACACATAGGGCACAGGGACCTACCCCATCTGAGCACTACTGCTAAGACGGGGAACTCCTAAAAGAAGAATTGAGTCCATGGGAAACATAATCCTTGGGTGCATCTCCTGCCTTCACACAGACAAGTCTCTCCTTCACTCTTCCCCCTGCGCAGAGATGGGCCAGTCTCTGACTGAAAAAAATTACTTCACTAATGAGGCTAGACTTTCAACTCATATTAAGTGACTTTATTTTGTTCCATCCTCTAGAAGCTCTTCTCAAACAGGGATTATTCTTGCCAACTCTTGATTACCATAAGCTGTTTGTTATAGTTCTGGAGCATTTAGAAATTTCATCTTATTTCCAGAGGTTTATCACCTTCCAAAACTGCTCCCTTTCAAGCCAGTATTTCTCACATTGGCATTCAGCCTGGAGGTGAATTTCTTTAGAGAGTCTAAGTATAATCTGTTCAGTATTTTCTTTATGATAATCAGCATACATAGAAGTACAATCTTCTCATGACATATTTTTGTGTTGCTTTAAGAGGAAATCTATCACAGAAGACAGAGTTTTCAGTGAAAGCAAAATCAAGACCTTGAACTGTACAGCATCAAGAAATGAAAATGTAAACCTGCGACAGCAGCTCTGGCTCTCTCCCTTCAAGTACATACTTATCTCATCCCTATGCAGTAGCACAACAGAAGAAAGTGATGCACGCTCGGAAAAATACTATAAAATGGCAAAACATGGTCACTCCTCCAGGAAAGCTAGATATGACTTCTAGCTTTTATACGAAATTTTACCTTTAAACTGTACTTTCCTTGGAACATTCTGGGTACACATGCAGCATTTTGGGTCACTGCCTTTAAAAATGTATAATCATGAAAGGAGATGAGTGTAACCAGGGAGACACGTCCACAATTTGCTCTGGGAACTTTAAGTGAATTCCCCAGTTTTTGCTACAATTAAAATCCTAAATTGACTTAGAGGGAGGCCGGGTTTTTTTCTCAGTCATTTCAATGGAGGATTCTGACTTTACCAGAATCTCAGGAGATTAGGTAATTATTTACCTTTTCTTTTCCCTTGAGGAAATTTTAAACTGTGATTTTTATTTTACTTTTTTTGCGTAGTGCTTAGTCTTAGCAAGAGAACTGCTGTAAACCAACAGCTAGTGCTAATTACTCATAAGCCATGTTAAAATTCCCTTCAGTATTTAGCCAACTTTGAAAATTAAAGTCCAAGTTTGGTTACTTCCAGATTTAGGATTTTTCAGTGGTCACTTACCCACTGAAAATACTGCGTGGAAATCACCTGGCTCTGAGGCTGTACAGAGATGCAGACTGTGTGATCCGGAATGTGCCAGCGACACTGGATTTGCACCCAAAGGGCAGAACACCAACACTACAACTCACCTAGACCAGATTCGCCGAAGGCTGAGCGCCAGCCCTTGGCAGATACTTAGTGTGATGGTTTGAGCAAATCTATATGGCAGTTAAATCTGGACCACTGAGTTTGGATGTTTGCCCAAAACTCCAAAGTAAATGAGCATAACCCTCCCTAATATGAATTTTTCAATAGTGATATTAGTTTGACAGACATCACACTTCATGCTTCAAGACGCAATCTCAGCTCTCACAAATCACCATAAAAGTGATGGGAAACACACTCTACCTTGCCTCTGCTTTACCCCAGACATATCTAGTGGTGGCCACCAATGCTGAGAGGGTATGGAGCTCAGCAGCTGAACCACCTTTGCAATTCTTCTCTCCTATAATTCGTCCCTGCTGCAGCCCAGAACCAGATCAAGCCTGGAAGGAGTCTTGAGGGCAATGCCTGCAATATAATGTCATGCAATTGGCCAAAAAGAAATAAATTATTCTTCAAAGCTACAGCTTTGAATCACACAAAACAGGACTAACACGGCACCTCCAGAGGTCACTCGATCCATTTCTCTAGCAGAGTGAAGGATCCACCCAGCCTTGCAGGAGGATGACGTGTGCCTGACCTGCTACTTAAACCCTTCAGTAACAACTCCACAATCTGCTCGAGAGATTCACCGCCCTGAAGAGATAACGTAACACCAGCTGACTGCAGCTTAAGCCTTTTACTTCTTGTCCTGTTCCCAGTGGCCACCACAATGAATGCAAGTTCACCACCACAGTCCAGGAGAGTCTGCAAGTTTTTCAAGCTTTACTGTCTGCTCCAACGTCCTTCCATGTTCCGAGCTCCTGAGGGTGCATCAGATTAGAGCTAATTCTCTCACGTGTGGCCACAGGCAGGCTGTAGCTGTTCCCCTGACAGCAGCAAGGGAGAGAATTTCAGCTGTGCTGCCAGTAGCAGTGAAACAGATGCGTGCAACGGTCACACCGCGGGTTTTGAGGCCAAAATCCAGGAGGGGAACTGCTGCCTGTGCATAAGCAAATATGCTATTGAAGTTTGACAAATGTAGCTGACCTCATCCTAAAAGGTATTTCCCTGTAAATTAACTGATGAGGGAGGGACACATACTGAGCAAGATTTACACAACTCGAAGATGGATTTTCCTGCACATAACACAGCCCTACAGGCAGTGCTTAGTCTGCTCTGGTTAGAAATAGGGAGAATCATTAGTATTTGAAAGAAGAAGGGTTGTGAGGTTCCCCATTAATCTCTTTGCCATCTGGCTGTGCCCATCCAAACACCTCTCGACAGTCCCACAGCAGCCGCCAGTGGAAGCGCAGTCAAGCTGTGTCCCTCCCTCCACCAGCACTGCCCGGCACAGGGCAGCTCACACCATCCTGCTGGGACACCCCCTCTTCATTGGCCATGGAGGGAGATGGGCTCCTCCAGACAACCTCTTTGGGATCAGGTCTGGAAGGGAATCCTCGTTTTTGTGCATCCAATTAAAAGCATAAAGACTCCCCTTTTCATGAACAGCCAGCTCCCAGAGAAGCCATATTTCCTTGCCAGCACGATTCGCACAAAGCTGTTAGACTGCCCTGATAGTCTCCCACATCCCCCCTCTCCAAGCCCATGATAAGATACGTGTGTTTAGCAAATAAATCCCACGAGGCAATGCAACTCCCCATTTGACTTCTTCAAGGAAAACATCAAAGTGCTGCGCTCTGCTTATTACCGGAGGGTGGTGCTTCGCTCTGCCTTTCATCATTAAGGTTTGAAGGGACCTCGTGGTGCCGCTGCACTGACACAGATACCCGGTTATGGAAAGACTCCTTGCGATGGCAGTCAGCATCAGAGAGGTCACTGCGATGCAAGGACTGAGCTGAGCTCAGCTGTTGAAGGCACTGACCGCTCCTCTCTCCACATAGGAAACCAGATCCCTGCGGAGTAAATGGTTCAAACTACTCCTTGTTGTCTTAAGCACAGACACTCCGATAGTCACATTCCCTAAATTAGGTATCTGTTGTAAGCAGCCTACGTGAGACCTTGAGTCCGCCTGTGAATTGGGATGACTGAGCTGGCAGATGAGCATATGCTATTTATCTGCCTCATATGCGTGTAGGAAAAAAAAAAACAATCAGACAACTAAACCCTGAGAACTGCTCTGAGATCCACCAGCAGAGACAGTCAGAAAAACAGCCCAGCATCACCACAGCTCAGTCCCTTGTGAAGGAACTCAATGTCGGGAGGTTTACAGAGATCAAGGTACCAATAAAGTTATAAAGCATCATAGACCTGATCTTCGAAAATACAGCTACTGAATGATGTTAACCGCACTCATCAGTCAACTAATGTGTGTACTGGCCCACTGTTTACCACTGCTCTTAGATGATCTTACCAAAAGTCAACATGAACAGTTTCTTGCAGATTTTGCCAGAATTTGGGGAACCAAAGTTTGTACTGTTTTCCTTCCAGTTTTCTGGAGTAAGCAGCACCGCTGCTTGCAAGCCTTCTAAAAGCCATCTCCTCTGGCAATCCTGACCTTCTCTGCCCCAGGGACCTGGCTCAAAAGTCTTCCAGCTTCTGGATTCATTTGTGTCACTCATCTCTATGCAAAGCTTGCATCAGGAGTGTATGAAATGGTGCCAGATTAGGAAAGTGTGATGCTTCACATGCTTTTGAACAGGTATCACAAAGAGCAGCTACCAGAGAATGGAGAAGGAGACTCC
Source organism: Rissa tridactyla (assembly GCF_028500815.1). Taxonomy (NCBI): domain Eukaryota; kingdom Metazoa; phylum Chordata; class Aves; order Charadriiformes; family Laridae; genus Rissa; species Rissa tridactyla. Next base: position 53,646,954 of record NC_071469.1, read on the forward strand.
AGTCCAGGATATTTTCAGTCATTTAGGTATTGTTTCTATGCAAAAAAAAAAAAAAAAAAATTCATAAAACTCCGCCCCACTGAAATCAATGGCAGTTCGAGTATTCACCTTGCTGGGTTTAGAACCTGATCCCAAATATCCTTTTTTCTGCCAGCCAATGTACTGCAGCAGATAGTACACTCCCAGACAAAACATAACTCCTCTTTAGATTCTGTTTTTCAAGAAACTTTGGGAGTTGGAGGGATGTGACATAGTCAGGAAATCAAGCTTCATGCACCCCCAAAGATACCCATGCACTTTATTCTCACCAGCAGAGGTACCAAGTACGGTTGCACATTGGAGTCCTGGCATCCTTTTCAAGGATGAAGATAGGTCAAACCCAGAACTGAACTGAGACCTCAGCTGCTGCCCAGTAACTTCATAGAATCATAGGGTTGGAAGGGACCTCTGGAGATCATCTAGTCCAACCCCCCTGCCAGAGCAGGGTCACCCAGAGCAGGTTGCACAGGAATGCGTCCAGGTGGGTTTTGAATGTCTCCAGAGACGGAGACTCCACCACCTCTCCGGGCAGCCTGTGCCAGGGCTCTGGCACCCTCAGAGTAAAGAAGTTCCTCCTCATGTTTAGGTGGAACTTCCGATGCTCAAGTTTGTGCCCATTACCTCTTGTCCTGTCACGGGGCACCACTGAAAAGAGCCTGGCCCCATCCTCCTGACACCCACCCTTTAAGTATTTGTAAGTGTTCATCCCAAGCCTGTCCTCTTCCTCCTCCTGCTCTAATGGCTCAAATTTAGAAAAAAAAGACAAAAAAAAACAAAAAAAAAATGCCAAAACCAAAGAAAACAACAAATCACACCAACTCCCCCTCTCCCCCAACTAGTCAGTCCCAAAAATATACTTACAGTTTAAAGGTCAGTGTGAAACTTAAAATTGCCAGAAGATCAAGACAACTAGAGTGACAGCCAAGTGAACACTGTAAAGGCTTGAAGTAAAACCAACCTGACCCTCAGCACTGCTCTCCAGTGCGCCCCATGGGAGGGAAGAGAGACAAACTGCCTCTCCCTTATTCATGCACCCTTTGTTAAAGCAAGAGGCAGCACACGCTCCAGAAACTCTAATCACAACATGCAATTCTAAAGAAAATCCAAATACAAACACCTCATATTAGGAAAAATAAAATAAAATCCTTTATACTGGAGGCAACATTGCAATAATGTGATTATACTAATTAGGAGCACATCAGTAGGTAACCTTGCAAGCAAGAATCTTTTACAAATGTCTCAAGGGACATTTCCCAAGCCAGGCTTTGATAAAAAACACAGCTGGTTTGGGATCCGTGCATTGTGAAAGCTGAAATGGGCCTGATTTTCAGAAGATAGTAGGACCTTAGCTCTGAAAAAGGAATAGCCTTTAAAGTGTACCACACAAAAATCACCAGGCTGTTTGAAAACTGTTGCCCACGTCCAGTCCTCTGCTCTCTGCAAAGCCATAATGAGTGCCTTCCACTCCTGTGACCAAACGGGACCCGTCTGTGCCCCAGGCCCATGTACCAACTGCAGAGGGCTAAGGACACCACTCATCCATCCCCCTCCAGAGACCTACAGCGGTGGGCACCACAGCCAGGGCAGGATGAAGCAGCACAAACCTCTGAAAGCTGTTCCCTCGTTCCACCCCAGGCCTGCCAGATGCCTGCAGCCAGAACTGGATGCATTTTTAAATCAACTTACCTTTTGTGCTCGACTCAAAACCCCATGGATCAGTGCTTCAGTGAGAAAGAGCACTACAACTCGGGGGGTATATATTCAAACCCCCTTGTTTATTCGTTTCAGTGCTTAACTCAGTAACAGCTAGTACCTTCCGCGTTGAGGTCTGAGCAGCCTCCCTGTACATCATACATACATGGTTTTGACTCTTCATGCCAGACAGCAGGGACTGTGGGAAGCTAACCAGAAGGGAGGGCTTCATTTTTTTGCTATTTGCAGATATTGCGAGTTGACATGAACAACAGCTGACAGGGAAGTGCACGAGGAATTAAGGTTTCAACTGCTTTGAGGGAGGAGGGGCAGAGAGAGGAGGATCACCCAGCTAGAAGCGTTTGTGAAAGGAATGGAGCCGGACGGCTCAGCTCGGCAGGTCAGGGAGAGGAGATTGGCAGGAGCGGAGCTGGAGGAATCCCACAATAACTATGTCCAGGCTACGTTCCACTTTGCAGAGTCAGAACTCATTTCCCAGTCTTCCTCCTCTCTTTTCCCCCTCCCTTTCTTCATTTGTCAAAGGTTCCTCCCTGTCAGAATTTGATGCCAAGATTTTCAACGTCTGTGTTGCCTCGAGTTAGACACCTCAAACCACATTCTGCCAGGAATCCAAGGGCACCTACCAGAGCCCTTCGCGGGAGGAAAATACTACCAGACTCTGACTGCTTTGACTTTAGCATCTATTTTCCAGTTCCAGGGACTCCGATGAGGTATCTGAGCACAACAAACATGGAATATTTCAAGTGCTTTTGATATCTTTTTCACCTGCTTTTATTCCTGTGGAAGAACAACCAAGCATATCAAAAGCAGGCTGAGGCGTCGCGGCATCAGCTGCCGCTCCTCCCCTTGCTGTATGATCTACCATAATATTTACTCTAGCACATTAAATAAGCAAGAAGATTTTTAGGGTGATTACCCTAGAAACAAGAGCCAGCATGCTCAGGATCTTGTACGCAGTGGCGATGGCAGCTGCAGAGATGTGCGAGACTGTGTTTAGCATGACTTAGACCTGGCTTAGCCCCACTTGGGTGTCACTGTGTTGTACATCCATTGGCTTTGTGCATCCAGTAGGAAAAGACTACAGCTTCACTTTGATAACTTCCCTTCTCAAGGATAACAAGACCCTCTAGTCTGTTAATGAAAATATCGGGGGGGGGATTGTTTTTTTTTTTTTAGGGCGGGTGGGTGGGTGGGTTTCTTCATTATGGCCATGAATCCCATTTGGGTCTGTACCCACCATTACAACCCACCAAGTCTCTGCTTCAACACCTTTCACGCACATTACAGTTGAGCAGCATCCCAGGACAGGACTTCTGTCCTGCTCTGGATGAAGTCCAAACTCCAAAGCAAGGGCAGGTTAGACAGACTGTATGACCACATATTACATTTATCTGTCTGACAAGCCAGCACCCCACTGTGGTAGCCACAGTCAAAAAAAAACCCTAACTGGAAACACTTTCTCCTTCTGATTCAAAGCGGTTTGCCTCAAGGGAGAAAAAGTATTTCATAGCAAGGTTTCCCCAGGGTGCCTGATGAAAAGGAGGAGTTTCAGGTCACTTCTGCTGACATAGACTGAAAATAGGAAAACTGACTTCTTTTTAATGCAACTGCTTGCTGTGCAAGTAGCCCAGCTTAGGGCTTCTGTTCCCACAGGCAGTAATAACAGAGACACGGAGCACAGCATCTGGTCAGTCCTGAGAAACAGTCCCACAAGTTTGAGGTGATGGGTTACAGGACTTGCTGTGGGGGTTCAGAGGCACAACAGGAGGTGAGATTTTTAAGCAGAGATCTGAGAAACGCGCAGAAAGGATGTGGCTGCTTAGAGGATACCACCCTCATGCAAAGAGCAGCAGAGGTGAAAGCGTGAAGGTACTTTGTGAGAAGTTGCCTTAAACAGGCAATGAAGAGAAGTGCTGCAGAGCAAAGACAGCCAGGAGATCGCAGACAGGACACGGATAGGTCAGCAGAGCCCTTACAAAGGCAGGCACATAAGTTACATCTGAGGCAGCAGAAAAGAAAGGAGCTAAAAAGAACAAAGATAGAGTAGCTGCACCACTCCAGGGCAGTGAGCCTTACAGCAGCCCTTGGACAGGTATAAAGGAGGCAGAGGGGAACAGGAACACACACAGGGATCCACCAAGGCTGGCCCTGGGTATATCTCACTTACTTTCCATCTGAGCCGGAGAAGACAAGAATGGCACAACAGCAGCTGCTGCAACTGGATTTTCTTATTCATACAGTTTCCCTATATCTCTCTCCACCTGCAGAACTGTAACAGCGATCGATTTCAGCTCTAGGCACATCATTTGTGACCAAGGTTAACCATGTTCTGTACTGTTGTTTTTTTTTTTTCTTCCCACGTGCCGCTCACATTGGCAGAACATGACCTTTCTGCACCATAGTACTATGCTCCTTCACATGTATTCCCCAGTCTCACGCAGCTTATTTTTTCATGATGGACAAAATACAATGCATCTGGTGACTAGTGTCCACGCATCTTTCTCCGACAAACCTGAAGCTGAACCCAGCTGAAGACAAGTTGCAGGTCTAATCTGGCATGCCTTCTTGTCCATACCACAGATAAAGCTTGTTCTGGTCTCCGACAGCAACTCCGAAGAGATAAATAGCGACAACTCGTAAGCTGAAGTGCAGAGCCCCCACGCAGACTCTGACCCCAGCTCTGGCTTCTTGGTGCATCTCTGCTGTCACAAAACAGCCACGGAGTGGCAGACAAGGTACCCTGAGAGCACATCAAAACACCCTCAGACAGCTGACAGCCTCAGAGCGACCGTCTGCAGCACAAATCTCCCCTGCCTTTCGCACAAGGAGCTCGAGCAAAGGAGTCAGCACCGTCCCAGCCTTCTGTGCTCCCCAGAGCTAAAAAGGATCTTTTGCAGCCCCCAGAAAAACTCTAGGTTTTGCAAAAAGCACCTGCTTGACTGGTCAGATTGCCTTGTACAATGCCTCCCTATAGATGATGGCATTCAACAATCCCATACATAACTTTGTAAAGCCAACAGAAAACAACTCCACTGGAATTAAACAGCAATGATTTACCACAGGGAGACGAGCATTGCAGGCAGCATACCCTGAACTTTCATTTAGCTGAGACCCACCAACTACATTCTACAGAGAGCAAAAGACAAGGTGACCTCCAAACAGGGCTCACAAGGAGAGGTCAGCAGCTCCCCAAAGGCTCATTGCTCCCCACCATACTACAGGGTGGTGTTGGGCTGGTCTTGCTGTTATGGCCCTGGGCAATGATGTCTTACCTCCTCCTTCATCCCATAGCACCTCCTTCAGTGTAGATCCACTGTTGGCTGCACAAAGGCACCCCATTGTATTGTTCTTAAGCCACACGTGGCTCAATAGCGACAGGCTGGCCACGCTAATTGCAGGATTCAGCCTTACATAAAACCCAGAGCAGAACTGGGCCCCTTTTCCCTGTGATATTCCCAAGTCACATGAGGAGAGGCTGAGGGAGCTGGGCATGTTTAGCTTGGCAAAGAGGAGGCTGAGGGGAGACCTCATTGCCCTCTACAACTACCTGAAAGGAGGTTGGAGAGAGGTGGGTGTTGGCCTCTTCTCCCAGGTGAATAATGACAGGACCAGAGGAAATGGTCTGAAGTTGCAGCAGGGGAGGTTTAGATGGGATATTAGGAAGAATGACTTTGCTGAAAGAGTGGTCAGGCACTGGAACAGCCTGCCCAGGGAGGTGGTTGCGTCACCAGCCCTAGAGGTATTTAAGAAACGTGTAGATTTGGCACTTCAGGGCATGCTCTAGAGGCAGAGATTGTAGGGGTTTTTTTGAGTGTGTATGGTTGGACTCGATGATCTCAAAGGTCCTTTCCAACCATGAAGATTCTACAATTCTATGACACTGAAGGTGGATCACACACATAAGCCCATAACCCAAATACCCTGGCTTTCCACCCAGAGTCAGCAGAAAGAGCTGGCTTCAAATAAAAGCCACGTTATCGTCTGGTAATTATCTGTGCCATAATATGCATGAGCCAAAAACAGACACTTGCGTAGAAGAGAAACTGCCTCCAGCACCAGCCAGCCATCGTCAGTCGCCTGGTCCACCTCTCCTGCAGTTCTCTGTTTACCCGCTAGTGCTTCCCTCCTCGGCTGTCCCATGGTAATAGGAACAGTCTGGAATGCGTTTCTCACACAACAAACTTGATTACTTTATACGCTTTAAATCACTGAACAATAAATATTAGGAAAGACGCATGAAATCTCACCCAGCTCACTTTTCAGCGCTCATCTCTCAATGGGAATTTAATAGATGCCAGCACTTCTCATTTCAAGTCACGTAAACAGAATGAGAGAACGCAGGCTGCTCATTTCGACACAACCACCGGAAAAACACAAGCAAAGAGCCAGATTGCAAACGTCAAAACAAGTGATTGGTTTTGAAATATGGCGAAAAGTTCATTCTAATGATCCTAGCAACTTCCATCCTGATGTAACATAACAAAAGAAAGCAACAAAAGTGTTCTCCAACCTCCCTTCATTTGGTGGGGCGATAGCAGACATGATGTGCCTACAAAACGTATCCCTCTCAGCCCAGCCCGGTGAGATGGCAGCCTGTTTACAAAAGGTACCATGGTCTGCAGTGGAAGGAAGTTTGTGAGGATTTTGTTTAATATCCACCTCCGCTACAGACACCTTCATGACTTTGTCCTCATATATTCACCTCTCTGCAACTTCCTCGTCCGCTTGGAATTGGATGCTCCTGGGGCAAGATCTGTCTCAAATTCAAGCATATTATGAACAGTGCTTCAGCACAACAGGCTTCACATTTCAGAGACAGTCTCTCAGGTGCTACCACAACTGAAATCAGAGTAAATATTTGCTGTAACTTTTCAGTACTGTGGGATTTAAACCTGTCAGATACTGATGCAAAAGCAGGTAAGAAAAAAAAAAAAAATGGAAACCCCACAGGCCATTCAGCCTATAGGCTCCCAGATTTGATCCACTGTCCCTGTGGGAAGCCATTGAGTTGGCACTTCCAAAAGGCTTTCAAATCTAGAGATGGCCCTGGCCACTGAAAACATTGCTGGCAGCAGCAACGGGACACGCAGGGGAGCCCAGTGGCCAGAGCTGGGTTTGGTTCAGGAGTTGGGTATGAGGTCTGGGGAGCTAAACTGGGAGCTGACCAGTGCTTCCAGTAGGAAGGACTTGGCTCCTGCTGAAGGGTCACACCATGCTGCTGCCACAGGAGTGGTCTGGAAAATCATACCTGAAAACCAGCCTGTCCCTGGTCAGTCACAGGCCAAGGAAGAAGAAACTAACCTGAGCACCAGAGAGAGCAGAGGCACCTCAGGATAAACAAATCCTGGGCTTTGAGAAGTGACTCAGTGACCGCTGACAACAAGGTCACTCACATACCTGGGACCAAATAATCTCCAGAGGGCCAAGACCAACCCTTGCACAGCTCATTTTTTGAGGTCAGGGTCTTACCCAAGGTAAGTCGTGAACTTGAGGGCCTTGAAACCAAGACCAAGAAGATCACAAAGCTCGTAAGCCCAACCTAAGCATGGGGAGATTTGAAAAACCGATGCCTTGCCTACACTGGGACAGTAAGGACGGTCCCCAGCTGCATACTACAGCAGAGCCACAAGACAGGAGGAAGGGAACAGATCACAGATCAACAGGACCTACTTCACGGGGTAAAATTCCAGCACATTCTTCATTGTTTCTGGTGACCCTAGTAGCTCCTCAAATTAGGAGCTGGTCTGGGCTCATATGGCTCTGCAGAAATAAAAATTATTTTCCAAAATTATTTAAACTGAAATTATTTAAACTATTCTTCTTTTTACACATTTTAACTTAATTTATTCACTTTTCACCCAAGCAGTACATTGCTTTTTAAAACAGGACTTCAGAATATATTTATTTCATTGATTAATAACAGAGTAAATTAGTCTTTACTTACTTTTTGCTTAATGACCTAGCAAAGGCCTCAGAATTTGGCTTAATAACAGTGCTGCAAGATACTTCAACGGATGAATTATGGCATAATAATTAACATCCTTGCAGTTGTCAGGCACAACGCCCAGTGATATACAAAGCCTCTGCATACACAGGCTATAAATGATTCCAATAGCCAACAGTTTGATGTGTTTACTGCTGTGATATCATAGCCGATATTCAACCTACCTTTAAAATATCCTGAGACTATTCTTTCTTTCATTTAAAGAAGCTGTAAGCACATTTAAGCTCTAGAACATCAACAACAGATTTAATACAATCTGTTAGGAAACGAGCCCTCACCTAGACATTTTTGTCTCAAGAATTCATTAAAAATATCAAGTCAAATTTTGCTTCCAGAAGAATCTTCTCAACATAAATTAGGAAGTTGTTCTCAGCTCTACAATTCTCTAATCATAGTTGATCTCAGCCTGACCTAAGCCAGAGCAATTCATAGCAGTTAAATGGCTGCTCTAATTTATGTGACCTGGAGTGGCACTTTAGAGAGTACCCACCAGCTCAACATACATGTCCACTCCCTGCAGGTCCTACCCAAGCAGCACACTGTGCAGCGTTTCAATTTTCAAAAAGAAAGAGTAATTCGATCTGCAAAGAGGGAAACAATACAGCACACTTGGATGAAGCCACCTGAAAACACAACCTGCAATCTAATTCTCTACACAAACTGTGAAAGGGGAAGGCGAGCTACTGACCTCCCTGAGCATTAGTGAAATAACAGGGCAGGAGATTCAGGTACCTCCCAGTCCTCCAGCACTCTCCTACTGCTTTGTAAGGAATGCGTTTGGGAGCTGTGGGCAGTTGATGATGCCTGGAGCTATCACCTATCTGTCAAAGCAAAGGACTTCCCCAAGCAGCTCCCCCATTCTAGCTGCGGCAAGGACTGTAGGAAAGTCCAATGGGACCAGAAGGTCCTCAGCTGGCACAGCAAAGATGCACCTGGGCATTTCTGTTCTTTTGCTAAACAGAGCAAGTAAAGCCAAAGATGGCCCAAGTTCCACTTAAATTGATAAAGACCACAAGACCCATTGAGTCAGTAACGCAAACTAGCACAGCACATCACATCACAGAATCATAGAATCCTCTAGGTTGGAAGGGACCTTTCAGATCATCAAGACCAACCATCAACATAACTCTGGCAAAAACCATCACTAAACCATGCTGCTAAGCACCACATCTACGCATCTTTTAAATACCTCCAGGGATGGTGACTCAACCACTTCCCTGGGCAGCCTGTTCCAATGCTCAAAAACCCTTTCAGTGTAGAAATTTTTCCTAATATCCATCCTAAACCTCCCCTGGTGCAACTTGACGCCATTTCCTCTTGTCCTATCACTTGCTGCTTGGGAGAAGAGACTGACCCCCACCTGGCTACACCCTCCTTTCAGGTAGCTGCAGAGAGCGAGAAGGTCTCCCCTCAGCCTCCTTTTCTCCACACTAAACAACCCCAGGCTCCTTCAGCCGCTCCTTGTAAGACTTGTTCTCTAGACCCCTCACCAGCTTTGTTGCCCTGCTCTGAAATCACTCCATAATCTCAATGTCTTTCCTGTAGTGAGGGGCCCAAACACAGCCTAAGTTATCTGGATACAGATAGAGCAGGAACTTCTCCAAAGCCCTTCAGTTTGAAACACGCACCTTTCGCTCAGAAGCCAACATGACAATCAAGTCTGTTTGCAAATCTGCTGCTAAACAATAGGTATGTCCATCTTCAAAAAAAGCACAGCTTATAAAAATCATCTCAGCATATTTAGCTATAAAACTATGTAAAGCTGTGTACATGTAGTTGACTTGGCTGCTTCATCGGAAGTTGTACACCTCTGAAATGTCTGAAATGCTGCTCCAAGGATAAGTCAAGGGCCAAGGGGCTCTTTATAGGGGCTGTGCAAGTTGTCCAAGGTGTTCTGATCACACTCATCTGTTCGCTGGGGGTTGGACAGATGAGTGAGATCACAATTCTTCTTTGAAAGTGTCTGTGGACACTGTGGGAATCTAGAGCAAATGCTGTACCAAGGAGACACTGAAATCCATCTGTTTTACCAAAAGTAGCAAAAAAATGAGGAAGGCTATAACACACTTCCTAGAAACTGGTTCTGTTAGAGTGTTAAGATACCAGTCAAAGCTTCAAGACAGGGCTAAAAGAAGTGAAGGCTTGAGCTATGACTTCAAAACGTATTTTTTTTGGACCAGGTAGGTTTATCAGCGTCAATGACCTGTTAAAGGAGTTATTCCATTGACACTGCTGTAATTGCCCACCTTGACTGGATACAGTGGAACCCATTCCCATCAGCAGCGGTGCAGCTAGTGATTGCCCGCACCTCCATCCACCTTTGCGTGAAGACAGGTTTAAATTCAAGAGTGCAGTTTCTGTAAAAACAATTAAAATGGAAGTTTGCAGCAGCTTAAGCTGCCGGGGAAGTTGGCAGCCTTCATGACACCCAAGTAAAAGTGATCTCTCTGACTGCCAGGCTGCCTAGCCAATGTGGAAACAACTGCTGAATTTTTGCTTCACTTACAAATAGGACTATATTGGTGTCAGAAGGAATCACAAACTTTCAAGGACAGAGTGTAAACTTGCCCCACAGGCTCCACTGCGTACCTGATGCCACTTTGTTTTAGCCACTGCCAAATTTATGCACACTGGGTAGCAAGGGACTCTTTCATGAAAAGGATCAAATTTGGCAAAATTCAGCCAATTTTGAATGCTCAAGACTGAGTTTAAATAGGCCCTCTGATTTCTTAAAAGAAGCCTTAGGAATGAGAAGGATGTATCAGCAGAGAAGATGATCCAGTTTTGATAGCACTTACTTCACCGAGCACACTTAAGCAGAACATTTAATCAATCCATTTAACAAAAAGTGACGGTTTGCCGGCACATGCAGAATTGAAAGCACTTTATTTTTAGGGTCGAGTGGTAGAACTTCAATCTGACAATGAAAAACATCACAGTGATTTAACGACCACATCATTTTGGCCAACCCAGCAGTTTGCTGACATTGTGTCTGTAAAAGCCAAACAGATGCTCCTAGGCTTTCTTGTAATGATTTTTAAAACCAGAGGGTTTTAAATATACAACTTCAGGCCCAGAACTGACTTTAAAGAAAAGACAGGTTTACAAACCCCACCTCAATGACTGTGGACGTAGTCAGGAAACGATCGCAAAAGCTAGCACAAAGGACACATAGTACTTGGTAAGGAAGGAAGGAGATACCAAAAGAGACAAGGGCAGGAAAGCAGAGATATCACAAAAACATTACTAAAGGCAAGTGAGAACCAGTGGAAGTCGGCATGGAAGAAGAATACAGAATAAAAGAGGGAAACTAGAAAGGAGGAAAAGCTCTGAGGAGGGGAATTAAGCTTGAAAAACAAGAGCTCCAGCAGAGATAATTGCATTTGCACAGAAGTTTTGCCTGTGAAGATCAGAGGCAGAACATCTTGGAGCCAACAGGGCCAGAGAGTTTTTCAGGACAAGTTACCGTACCTGTATGCTCTTCAAAGCCACGCAGCACAGCACAGCAAACCGCAATCCCGTCAAGCCTCAAAACACAGATCTGCCACTGCCCTGTATATGGTGCAATATATCCCTTATAGGGGTGACGCTACAGGTAGTTTTTGTACACCCCAGAGAAGATATCAGAGAGAATCCTTCAAGAAGAGGATTTGCTACAACGATACACTGCACCGCACAGGTTTCACAATGGCCCTGAAGCCACCATTCCTCCAAAGATGTAAAGCAAGACAACTTTTTCAGCCTCCCTCCTCCATGAGGGCAGTAAGTTCTGAGAAAGGGTTTGTTGGGTCCTGGTCCAGAAGGTGCGAGCAATCTTGTGATGCAGCATCTTTCTAATAAAAATCAAGGAGCTTTTTGTGAGGCTCTTGCACTCTTCTCATCCCTCCTGATCTCGGTCCACAGGGACAAAGCAACATCCAACTGTCAGCACTGCTCCACATTACAAAGCATTACATGACAGCCAGAGATCACCTCCCTTGCTGAGCACAAAACATTCTTGCATCAGAGCTACCTGGCTCAAAGTTCAACCAGATTCTCCCAGTCCGTGACAGGACAGCTTGAGGAGTTTCACACCACCCCAGCTGGAAGACGTAAGGATGTTGTCTCCTGATGAAAGCCACATCCTGCCCTGGGGGACAGTCAGTTGAAACGCAGCTTCATCTCTCATGAGAGAAAGCTGTGAAGTGTGGACAAAGGAGTTTGTCCTGACACCACCTTGTACTCCAAGGCTACCCTGGTTTCAGCATCCCTGGCAGGCCTAAGAGCTCTCTGCAGATCTGCCAGAGCGAAGGGCAGGACAAAAAGACGAGTGACAGCTGGCAGGGACCCTCTTGCTGTCAGGGTACAGGGCCAAGCCATTAAGTGCATAGAGGATGATCTTTGCATCTTCTAATGAGGTCTCAGAGGAGATGAGCTGTGACTCTCTTTTGGGAAATAACGTGAGATTATTCTGCAGGTAGCAGACTGCCTGAAATGCCACAGTTTTGAAGGCTTTTGAGAGCTCTAAGACCTCAAGTGGCTTTGGACTAAGGGTCTCAGTGTCTTTGAAGAGAATTATTTTGTCAGGAAGCTTTGTAAGAAGGGACAAATTGAAGGCCCAAAGGCACGTCTCAAAGAACTGACTGGTGATTAGAGACCTCACAGCTCTATCAGATACACTGCAAGAAGTCTATGGGGAATACTGCAACTGTAAAGTTCCCGTAAACCTCCTAGCAACAACTCTGGCTCAGGTGTATGTTGGGTTCAAAGTGGAAATAATCACCAAGCCACAAACACTTATAGTTAAACTCCTCAGAGAGAAAACTGCAAAATGCTTTCATGGCGCAGCACAACAAATGACAGGACTTTTTTCAAGAAGAAAATGCTACTTTGCTGACAGCAGACTTAACACGTGCAAATAAGAAATAAAAATTAGTGTAAGGTGGGCCGCTAACATCATCAACTCAAATCCTTCCTTGGAGATAATGCTGTAGTATAACAGAATTTCTCAAACACAAGATAGGAAGAGCAGGCAGATTCCTTTGCATGATGATTAGCTAAAATTATGGCTTAATCTTTCTTTTGGACTGCTTAAATCGACACTTCTCTTCAAGAATCCAGAAGGCAAAGTTAAATGCAGATAAGGTCACTGTCAGCATAGGCAGGACTAGTAAAAAAAGAAAAAGCCACAAACCCTTGAAAGGGTCTCTATTAATTATAAATCACTGAAAAGTGTTCAGCCAGTTAAGGTGGTGCAGATTATAGCTGGCACAGAGAAACCATAGAGGGACCTTTCCTGGCTGCCAGCAGAGTTGTTTGAGTTTATATTGAAAAGTTACAGAAGGGACCAGCCAGGGCCTCTTGGCCATGACCTGCCAGAGTCAAAGAGATTTAGCAGCTCCTCTGATTTCCCAGCCTAACCAGTGGGAGCAGATAGTAGGAAGCTCTTGTAGCAGCTCCAGTCATTGAAGGATGAGATACCATCATCAAACCAAAACTGAGAAAGATCCAAGTCCACAGAAACAAAAGTAGACTTAGTTGAACTTGGTCGTAAACAGAGACTACCAGCCCAAAATCATTCCCCATCTAAGTTAGTGCAGCACATAAAAAGGCGAAACGTTGCCTAAACTTTACAGAAATCTCAAGGATACTCCCAAAGTCACACAAGGAGCTTGTGGAACAGCAGAGAACTAGAACAAAACCTCAGGCCCATTTTCAGTCTTAACCCCCAAATCATCCTTTGTCTCCTCTGCAAAGGCTGGGCTGAACAGACTTATTCGCAAGCTCTAAATCAAGAATAGAAAATAACTTCCAGCACTGACAATATTGTCCCTATTGAGCTAACAAGTATTGATTTTTTCCTCAGCCACTCAAATGCAGATGAAAGCAGCACAGATTTGGTTCTTTTGTTTAATTCCCAGAATCCAATCAGTGTTACTGATGCTACCACCAGACTCTGAGGACTGATTACCCATGTGCTATTTAAAGTCAGGGAGGTGCTTACATCTCACTTTATTTGGGACCAGTGGGAATTGTAGGTTATGCAGGAAGTTTTAACTTTTTTGTTGTTGTTGTTGACAAAGCTCTCCCATGTGAAGGGACAGATCTCTGAAAAAACAAGCTGTTCTCAAACCAACAGAACAGATGATGCCTTGTTCTCCCACAGATTTATCCCTTTTCTACACAAGTGCAGAAACCCTGCTTCCACTTCCGCCACCGTTTCATCTCTCCATGAAATTCTGGAAAAACTACCTTCCCTGAATCACCTTGTGAAGCTCTTTCCCTGTCATTTCAAGCTGAAGGAGCTCAAGTGGTCATACACAAGCTGCAGCGGAGGTTTTCCACCTCTGACTGAGAAAAACACAAAGCACTGGGGGAACAATTAGTCCATATATCATTTATTCCTTCTTCGTAGGCAGATCTTGCCTCTTTTAACTCAGATGCAATGAGCACTCAAGCATTTGCCTGCAGTCTCACCAGTTGTCCACATCTGTTATGAAGATGAGCTGTCCTGATTGAGATGACAAATAAAGATGGTAATTTATCACCTGCTAATATTTTTGCCAGGTTTGCATTAAGCAAGAAAACTCAGAGTTTGCAGGCAGGAGGCATCACTCCAAGCCTCACAGCTGTATAGCTGAAGGCAGGACAAACTGGAGATTTTTTACAATCTTTACAATTCTTTGCCTTTAAAGCCATCCCATGGGAAGATCCGTTCTGCCTGCTCACACAAAGCAGAACCTCATTCAGAGCTTTCTGCTTTAATTCCGCTTCATTTTTGTGTTGCTAAATTGAAGACACATCATATTGATGTCAAGATTGCAAGTGATAGAGGATTACAAACCAGGCAGGTATGTCTGTCTGTCTGCAACATACACATCCACCTGGTATCCCCCATATCCTATATAGGCTCATGTACCAGATGCATTCACTGTCTCTCTGCAGAAATCTTCCCCAAAATCAGGTAAGCAATATATGTATCTGTTGAAATGCCTGCTAGCCCATTTCTCACTTCCAGTCAAGGGTACAAATCACAGACAGGGTCATCCTGTAAGTAAATACATTAAGCCCCCAGAGACAGCTATCACCGCTGCTGCAGCAGCACCCCTGCATTTCTACAACATCCTTAAGAAACATGAACATGAACCAGAGCAGCAGCAGAGAGCCATCTAAATTCTGTGCCCTTCGCCATGCTTCTTCCCCTCAGTTGTAAATCTATTATCCAACATACTCTCAGACACAGTCTGGAACACGTGCCTGATACACATGCTATCCAGCTATAAATAGTCAGATATAGACAATCATACTAGATATACCGAAGATTATTTGATTAAGCTGGGACTCTGCCCTGCTGAACAGCCCGTGATCAGTAGAGACACCTTGTAGAAGCTGGCTCAGATCAGCACAACCGTCTCCCAGGAGCAGAGAGATGCTGAAAGACTGCACTTATACCCTGTGCCCTTGTAGTCTTGTGGGGTTTTAGCCCACACGACCAAGGCATTTCTAGTAAGTGGTAAAATTCTGTAAGCAATAATTGAAGAGTGTAGGGTGTACTGGAAAGTCCAGTAAAGCCTATATGAATTTTCAGCAGTGTTTTTTACTCGTCCCTGCTGGTTTTATTTGGGGATTCAGGAGTAAGCAGACACTTTCCACGTTATTCAAAAAGTACTTGGCTGGCAAGCACCAGTGGGGACCATTTGGGCATTTGCAGCTGGACTTCCTAGAAGGAAGACAGGCAGCAACAGAAGGTCAAACTACTCTAAATACACATTATTTTCACCTTATCCAGTATCTCTGTACAACCCACAGACACTGCAAAATGTTTAGCATTAGGGGAGCTGCATTACTCTTTTTAGAGATGCCACATCTCATACACTGGGCATGGAATTAGTGCACATTCCCGCAGCAAGAAGGCAATGGGTCCTGCATCGCTGAAGTGATGTACAAGGCATTTCAGGCCACACGAGTCCCAGACTCACCAGGGCAGCAGAGAACAGGACAACAAACACTGAACTACACGTTTAAATGCAGACAGATCAGCACACACACTGAAGCCACTCCTGTTTATCACACCTGTGTGTACATCTTCTGAGAAGAAACACTGAAAGACAACAGGATCAGTTCTGCAGCACTTCGTATTTGGCACCATTACCCACACCCTTAAAACACAGTGCTGCACTTTTCTTCAGATTAAATTCTCTGGACCACTTTAACCCTACTTTGTTCAGATGTGACAAGTTTTGCGAACCACAAGTCAGACCCAAAGAGTCAAGAAACTAGTTTTGGATTCAAGGCAGAAGAGGAGCCTTCAGAGCATTCAAAACCAGTGTTTGAAACTCCCAGCATGGAGCCGTTCCCTGCTGCAGCTGACAGGGCAGCAAGCTCCCTGCCTGCAAACAAGATAAATTATATATAAACCAAACTACCTGCTGTGAACATCCGAGAGCTGTTGTGACTGGTGCTACCACAGTCATTGCTGGGATGCTTAGCTCAGCTGAGTTCTTGGCTTGCCGCAGCGGTGCCCGCACTGGGACACTATGGATCTGTTTTCCACATCCAGCCCAGCCAGGCTGCAGAGATCTGACTCATGCCCTGGGGACAGTTTGACAAGGTGCTGGTTTAGACAGAAAAGCTATAGTTTCAAATGTTTCCATCCCTTCCCTTCCCTTGCATTTATTTATGCCACGCTCTCCCTTCCAACTGCTCCCTCCCTTCAGCTGCACCACACTTGTGGGCCTGTTTCATTAACTGGATCACTGAACCGATCGGGATTAAAACAGTGCCAAGGCCAAGCAGAGAGCTGTTTGAGAGACAAGGTCAGATTGCCCCTCCAAAGGGATGGAGCAGCAGAGGCAGCACGACAAACAGCCCAGGGAGGTTTGAGAGTGCTGTTTCCTCCGTTTGAGTTACCCAGGTCACCAAAAAGCCATCTCTGAGGCACTAAGTGATGTTTACACCACATGATGGGGATACTGTGTACTATCCTGGAAGGCAGAAGTACCACCTCTTGCTTCCCAGCTGGGAGGAGAAAAAGCGTGGCCAGCAGGTCGAGGGAAGTGATTCTGCCCTTCTACTCCGCTCTTGAGAGACCCCACCTGGAGCACCACATTCAACTCTGGAACTCCCAGAATAAGGAGCCCTCAGCAATCCAAGGCTGAACTGTTCTCCTGTTCACAAGCAGGTCTTCGAAAGCTATTTGCATCCCCCTGGACACATGCAATCTTGAACGCATAAAACACATCTGAAGAGGATAAAAAAATAAATTTAAAAAATGCTTGATCCACATATGCATCTTATCTGCTTATAAAGGCGGGCAAGAAAGTATTGGTAACTCATTAAAATACCTTGAAGACACAAAATCCTCACGAGGCAAGATGCCTCTGCAGTCACAGGGTCTCCTTAGGAATAAAACACTGTAGACAGTAACTAGAGCTTACCGTAATTCCTGGTAAAGCCAAAGGTACAGGGAAAAATGTAACTATGCTACGGACAGAACCATGAAACACCTTGCAAAAGGCACTAGCCTTGTGAAATGGGCTTTGGAGGAAGCGGTTTCCCTGCCCTAAACCTTGGAGGCATGTGTCAGAATTGGCCTCGATCTGGCAGCAGGGTAACGAGAGGAGGGAATGGGACCGACGTAACGGATGCAACATCACCGGTCTTGTAGTAAAAATATTCATTAGTCTCAGGAAAGAAGTTGAAGCTGACAAGTAAAACAGGATTTTCTGTCCCCTGGAGAATCCCAAAGCAGCAAGCAATATCAACCACATTCGGCAACATTCCTTATTTGAGATAAGTCCATTTTTCAGTAAGTTGCAAATCTCCTGCAAGCAAAGCTTGCTTTTAGGGAGAGGTAGTGTCTTTCATTAGCCAAATTGATATATTGTCATTAAATCTGACAATTGAGCACTTCCAGCTACTAAGGGCCAGGGTTATTTTTAAAAAGTAGCATTAACCAGAAGGGGAAGTTTCTCCAGGAGACCACAAATGTCTTCAGGTAAAGTGGCTCACTGCAAAGAACAAATCTGGATGGAGAAGTTTCAGAGTATTAGTCTTCCTTAGTGATTAATTAGCTTATTAAAGGTTTAGTGAAATTTTATTGTTTAAATTGCATGCAAAGAATTTTCTGGCTTTGTTGTGTTCATAATATGTTTGTGCAGCTCAGCAAAGCCTATGTCCCATTCCCTAAATTAATAGGTTGTATGCTTTCTTTCTAAGGACAACAAATTGAATTAAACTGTCTGGGGAGCTGTATCCTCTTGAGAATTCTCACTGGGGATTTAATTTGAAATACTGATTTTTCGCAAGTAGCTCTCAATGCTTTTCTTAGAAGTTGAAGAGAGAAGCTACATTCTGGATTTTTATCCGTAGATTGTCACAGGCTAATTTGAGTACCATTTTGAAAACCAAGCCTTTTTTTAAAAAAATGAAGAAAAAGTCTAGTTCAAACACTTGGTAGGGGGTGACCTCTTGGGGCAGATTTGCCTTCTTGGTTACACTGCTTAGCTTAGATGATGTGTACCCCAGTTTAAAATCTCCAGGACAGATCATTAATGGTGTTAAGTTTCTAACTGGTATGAAAATTATTAATAAGCAAATACCTGCTATAAGAATCTGGGAATTCCTCCACAATGAAGATGACAAGTGTTGTACTGTGACAAGGAGTCAGAGTCTTATTAACACAGCATCGGCCTGCCCTTTATTTGTATAGCACCTAGCACACAGGTCCCACCCACCAAAGGGTTAGCTTTGTCCATCAAACAATTAATAATCCAAATGCTGCCCCTTGGCCAAGGGCTAGCTGAAGTTTTCTATCGATGCTTCCCACTGCAGAAGAGATGAAGACCCCCAACCACCCCTGAAGTTTCCTTATAGCTGCCTCAAGTCAGATGACAGACTTTTTAGCAGGACCTGTTGTGATAGGACAAGGGGTAACGGTTTTAAACTAAAAGAGGGGAGATTCAAGACTAGATAAAAGGAAGAAATTTTTTTACAATGAGAGTACTGAAACACTGGCCCAGGTTGCCCAGAGAGGTGGCTGATGACCCATCCCTGACAACATTCAAGGCCAGGTCGGACGGGGCTCTGAGCAACCTGATCTAGTTGAAGATGTCCCTTCTCATGGCATGGGAGTTGGACTAGATGACATTTAACAGTCCCTTCCAACCCAAACTCTTCTACGATTCTATGACTGACAGCATGAAAGACCATTTCTTCTACCAGACACTGGGACCCAGTGCCAGCACCTGCTCTTCAGAACTGATTGCAATTAGAAACCAAGTCAAAGGAGAAAAAAAAACAGTCTCTCCACAAGGCAGGAGAGAAACCACAACCTCCACATTACATAGTCATGGTCCTTAAAACTATACAAGTGCTGTACAACCACCACAGACATTTATTTTGCAGTGGAATTGCCTGTGCTCTACTAATCCAGAACTGGCCTCCTTAGCAGCTGGCAGTAAAAAGAAAGTGCCAAGTCATCTATTTCCACATTTGGGGATGATGAAAAGCACTTGAAAACTCTCAGCACTTCTGCAGTAATTATAACAAGCACAGTACTTGTTTTGGAAAAGTATAATGTATTCTGGTGAGCAGAATCACATCAAAGAGGAAGCTTTCAGACACTTCAAGGAGCAGAATATGAAGACATACAGAGAGAGACATATAATTATCACTATGGTCACAAGTTCCTGTTAGGCAAGGATCATAGGAAGGAGAAGAGGACAAGTGAAGCATAGTGGACATATCGCTGAGGCTGTAAGTTGGTGTAACATAAGTTCTCATTACCTAGATACGGTGCAAGCTGGGGTGGGTACTGCAGCAGTGCTGCTCACCTTGCAGGATTTTTCTACCTCAGGATGAGCTATAGCTGTTCAAAAAACCCAATCTTTCTTTTGGGACAATGCTCCACAGCTATCTGCTTCCTCTAAAGGGCTCAAATCTGGTCAGCAGCTCCAACACAACTAATCACAGCCTTTTCAAAGGTCTCCTCACAAATCCCCATTTCCTCCCCCAACCCCCATTTTGGGGGCTGTTTAGGCACAGCGGCTGTTTAGGCATCTCTGCATGTTGTCTGAAAGATGCCTCCACCCCACCACCTCATGGATGTGAACGCATGTGAGAAAAAGCAATTTGCCTCTGTCTACAGCCCCAGACTGGCCCGTTGCAAGGGAAAGATATCTGAAATCCATAGAAAAAAAATCAAAGGGATTCAGCTAACGGAGCTGCTGGCTAAGCTAGTTTTGGGAAGTTTGGCCAAGTCTTTGTTGTTTAATTGGCAACCAAACTGGGGACTTAGTTTTATCAGTTCAGCCTCATCAACAACAACTGCACAGAAATCTCATGCGAAATAACACGCAGCATGTGCTAGTCACAGATGCAAGGTGGAATTACATGAAAAATTACCTTTCTTTCAGTTTTGTCAGAATCTAGGAAATAGGAGGATATGGCCTCATTTGGAGGTAGGGGAAAGAAAAAAGATCTGGTGCAGATGGGGAAAAAAAAAAAAAAGAAGTAACACAAAACTAAAATTAATTTGAAAACCTCCCTTGGTATTTTTTTTTTTGCCTTTTGACTTCCAGTCACTGCTGGACATGCTCGAGTCCCCTTGGCTCTGTCTAGCATGGAAATAAGCAAATCCACAACAGCAGAGCCAGCAAAGCCTGGCCCTTAAGGATTTCCCACTCCACACTGGCCTCTTATATCAGTTCTCTGACATCCAATACTAATTACTCCTGGAATTTATAGGACCTTAATACAAATCATTAATTATTATTTCAATCAGACTAATTTGTAAGATCAAATAGCCGCAAGATCTGCATCCAGCTTGCTTCAAACAGGGCAATGGGTTCAAAAGTTACTGAGTGAGAACAAAGAGAACCACACCAACACACAACCTCAACCGTGTCCCAAGAGATCACGCTAAAATACAGCAAGGAAAAAGAAATCCTTAAAACATTTTTCATCCACCTGAAGCCTGGATTTATTGAAAACACTGTGCAGTTTCTCAGATGCATTTTCTCTCCAATGTTTCATACAGTAACCTGTTATTTTCAGTGAAGAAGATTAAGAACTGAGGTCGTTTGCTGAACACTGAGGCTGGCAGCTTTATCTTGTTAGTTAACCGCAGAAGTCCTTCGCCTGGCAGGGTGCAAGCGTGCGAGCACTAAAAATATTCAGCTGAGACAGGGCAGTGTTATCTTATTTGAATAAGAGGAAGGGGAAAGGAGCACAGAACAGCTACTTGCACATTTCCATAGACAAAAAGCTCAACCCACCCCCAGCCACTTTCCCCAGATACTCAAGAGGTTTCTTTATGTTTGGTTGTTTGGTTTTTTTATTCAAGGATTTTAAATTATTTTTTTTGGCCATAAAACTTCAGTCATAGAGACGATGAGATGACAATGGCACTGTCCCAAGCTGAGTGCAGCCAAGAGGTGCGTTCCTCCCTCCTGCCTGACCGTCAGCTCCGCTGTTTCCAAAGGATTTACGGCAAGGCAGTGTGTGACCAGCTCCAAGATGTATCATGGGGTCACCAGGCTGAGACTATGCCAGGAAGACTGAAGACAAGAGTCTTACTCTGAATGGCAGCACACAGAGACCACGACTGGCATAAACAAGTAGTTGGCATTGTGATGACCAACACACTGGGCCTGTATTTACTGGGGGGGCTGGGAAACACCCAAAAAGGGGAAAGTGGAGAGCAATGACCTGCAGCCATGCTGAAGCTCCTTCTTCAAGTAACCCAAACAGAGAATTTCATAGGATTACATGATACCACCACCTCAAAGAGGGGCAGAAAGTACAAGAAAGAGTCATGTTTCCCGCATGAATTCTTACATTTCAGTCACAGCAGGCTCTGCTAGCAGAAGGAAGAATGATCCAAAAGGTGTTAAGAGACAAGTCTGAATCCCTGCCCTACCCCAGATTGCCTGGGTAGCCTTGGGCAAATTACTTCATCCATCTGAGGTGCATATTGTATGGGACAAGGACTGCAGAGGTGACTTTTGCAGGACCACAGAGCTTGCTCCATGGCACATCCTCAGAACATCCCAGAAGGACAATGAGTCACTGAAGTAGCAGAGGCCAGTTTTGATAGATGGTATCTCCACAGCATCAAAACAGCCACAATGATTACTGGTATCATCACACTCCTGAGATAAACAAGGACCTAATCAGAGGAGAAGAGAAATGACCACTTCGATAGCAAGCCAACTCTTCTGGGAGGAAAAGCAAATCAAGATTTTTCACTCCTTTACCTCAGCCATCCATCAATAAATAAGTCTTCTAATTGTGAAGCAGCAGAAGCAACTGCCTTTGACCTGATGCCATAAATTGGCTTTCAAATCAACCAAGCAACAATATTCCCTTCCAAAGCAGAAAATTTCTCAGCATTTCTCTGCCTCATACTTGTAACGGCTTAGTCATCAAAACAGACAGGCCTCGGGTAAAGCCATGTACTTCATTAGCATTATAGAACGAGCTGGGTGACTGACAGAAGGAGCTGCTCATTGGCAGTGCCTTTTTTGGGCCTGTCACCAGCGGAGACACTGTCCCTCTGTGGAACCACCAGCACCCACCTCCCAGATGCCAGTGAGATTCAAGGAGCATATTTCTCATAAAGACACACATCTGGAACCAGTCCAGACCAAGGAGCATCTGCTTTGTATTTGTATCACTTCACAGCATCTTTCCACTGGCTTCTTCGCTGCAGAGATGCGAGCAATTAAAAAAACCTCAAGTTGATGTCTATGGTTCTACCTGTCTTATCTTGGCTCCCTGATTATCATTGAAATAATCACAACAAAAATTGGAACAGACACCTAAACTCTGCCCTCAGTGAAATCATCTGCAAGCTCAGAATAAACTGAATAATGGAGGTGGGAAGGGAACAGAGTCCACTGCTACAATAGCACCATCAAGAACTAAATGAGACCTCGCATGAACAACTCAGACCTAAGACAGAAAATCCAAACATAACCGCTTTGACACATTCTTAATCAAATAATAAAAAACAAACACTGTAGAGCATGACAACACTGCAGCAATACAGGCAAAAGCACAGACACAAAAGTGCTGTGAGCACGATGCACCAGCCCCACCAACCTGCTTCCAGCTAAGCAATCAGTGTCATAAAAGCACCCTGAAAGAGACTCTCTGCTCATTAAGCAAGAACAGAACAAGTGAAAGAAGCCAGACAACTAGTCACGGGTCACAATCCTGTTGATAAGTTTATCAACTATGGAGGGAAAAAAAAAAAAAAAAAAGAAAAAAAGAGAACAAGTTGCTCATTTTAGTTTTTCTTTTTGACCGTATCCGGGATGACAAAGTCACAAGCAAAAAAAAAAGAAATGAGGACAGCTACATTTTAGCTCCTAAAGAAAAGCAGAACTGAAGCATCTCTTTTCCTGACTTCATCTTTCAAGAGCTTCCAAGATATCTGCACCCCATGCAAGTCCTATGTCCCATCCACCACTGACCAGCAGCTGGTCCACTCCTCCGATGCAAAGCACATCATCCTTCAGGCTCCTGAGGAACTTCAGATTTGTGGATTGCTCACCCATGTCTCACATTTCTGAGGTGAAGCACATCAGGCACACATGGCTGTAAAGGGGACTTTAAGATGCAAAACAGAGGAGGATTTACACAGATGGAACTACAAGAGGGCCTTCAAGAAGGCAGAGTGCAACTGTCTGGCAAGGAATATTATATAGGACAAGGATGGGGAAGTCATGGGACAGGAAAGCAACTTCTGCTGAAGCATCAACAGCCATGACGGACATCTCTTTACCAGATCCTCTGGTGGAACAACTTTGCTCTGGGACCAGAAGTCAGGAAGCCTCCAAGGCTACAGCATTTCCACACACAAACGCTTGTGGCAGAGTTTTCAAAGTGTCACTGGGCCAGAATTTCAATGGGGGTTCAAAGCCACCCTACCAGGGATTTGCCAGGCTCCAACATCAAAAGAACGGTGGAGACAGCTGGCTCCTGTCTCTGAGGACACCTGACGTCGCCTGGGCCAAGGCTGCTGCGTACAGACCACCCCAGCATGTACAAAGAAGGCATCTCAGCAAATGGGTGTGGGGCTCAGTTTGTCTGAACAGATAAGAACAAGGAAAAATGGAAATAAGTTCTCAAGGGGAACACTCTCCTTCTCCCCATGCCCCCCTTCCCCCCCAAAAAAAAACCCAGACAAAACCCAAAACACCAGAAATTTCTTCCCAGCTAACAAAACAATATAGCCAAAATACTGTAACAAAAGTTCCTCAATGAGGCACTTGCAACAATAAACTCAAAATACACCATCCCCTGAGCAAAGAGGCTACAAGAACAGAGATCATTAATGGCAAACAAGCACGCATCAGGTGCAATTCAATCTGGACTGCATCGTGTTTAAGTAAAAAGAGGTCATCTTTATTTCCAACTATATGGCTTTTTATTATTATTATTTTTGCTTTTTATTAGCACCATGGGACAAATGAGAAACAAACTCCTATTTTGGTATGAGCCTTGCACATTGCAGGGGACGCCAGCACAAAGGCAAAGGGACAAGTGACTGCCATGGGGCCAAGTGCTAACAGAGATGACTTCAGCCTTTCCCCATTAGATCTACAAGGGGGGAGCTAATTAACTGAGGATGAAGAGTGGTCCAGGAGCTCCCCTCTTTCCTACAGGAAGAGTTGAAGCCATGTCCCCAGTCTCTGTCATAGCAGAGAATTAGCTGAGTAAAATAATAAAAATAATAAAGCATCAAACCCTAAATGTTAAGGGAAGCCTAGCCAGGAAAACACCTTCTTCCAGCACCATCACTTAAAAACCCACAACAGCAGAGAGTGGTTGTGAAGCATTTAAAAAGAACAAACACCCTGGCAGGCTGAGATCAGGAACAAGAAACCTCATCTCCACAGGTAATTTTTTTACTAAGTTATGAGCAGGCAGAATCATGACTTTGAATGAAAGAGCCAACTCAGCTTCCACTGGAGCTCCAGTACTGCTGCGCCAGCATAAGTTTTAATAAAATAGCAATATAAATGTAGTCTTTTTACCCCTTGAAATGTTGCCGTATATAGAACGAGACTCACAAGCCTTTAAATAACAGTCTATTCAAGCATTACAATGAGCTATTTTGCCCACCTAAGTAGGTACTCTATTCCAGCAACCTGACGGCAATTCAGAGAGCTGCCTTTCCCTATTCGAGCCATAAAGCCACTCCACATGCTGACAAACTGATTTGTCAAGTCTACTACTACTACAATTTTTATTTTTTTTTTTGGCCTGTTAGTCTATGCCCCCATCACCAAACAACTCAAAGAGCATAATTTTTTTTAATTTTTTTTTTTTAAAGGAAGCCTCTTCCTTCCAAACAGTGCTGATTTAAACTGAGATCAATGTGAGAGATCAAAGATGGTGTAAATACATGGGGTTCCTTGTAGAGGCTCATGCACCATAATGCAAACCAGCCCCTAACCAGCAGGGGAGGCTGAGAGAAACCTTCTTCCTTTGAGGTAGCGATTATCATGGCATTCCTTGCATGCTGCTTTGATGAATCCAATCACAGCCACTTTCAGACACACAAGGCTGGGCTGGAAGGATTGAATGACCAGAGAAATTGTCATGTTCCTTCATATATGATGTGTGCTAACGGTGAATTCGGAGCCAAAGAGGCTCCACAAAGACCCTCCATTGCTTGCTACACTGTAACCAAGGTCTGTACTACACAGATGCATCTTTATAAACCTACTCAATTTTATTACCTTTAAATTATGGAACAACCACACTGATTTCACAGTTAAGGCAGGAACTAACATGAACATTTGTAAGACATTAATTTATAACTTGCCCCAAAGGGCTGCATTCTTTATGAATTTTCACTGCATGCCTTTCTAACCCAAGTTGAACTGGGCTTGCAAAGTCCTTTTCTGCTGGGCAGCTTTCCAGCCACTCTTCCCCAAGCCAGTAGCATTGCTTGGGGTTGTTGTGACCGAAATGCAGGACCTGGCACTTGGCCTTATTAACCCTCATACAATTGGCCTTGGCCCATCGATCCAGCCTGTCCAGGTCCCTCTGTAGGGCCTTCCTACCCTCAAGCAGATCAACTCTCTCACCTAGTTTGGTGTCGTCTGCAAACTTACTGAGGGTGCACTCAATCCAGATCATTGATAAAGATATTAAACAAAACTGGCCCCAAAACTGAGCCCTGAGGGACACCACTGGTGACCAGCCGCCAAGAGGATTTCACCCCATTAATCACAACCCTCTGGGCACGGCCATCCCGCCAGTCTTTTACCCAGTGAAGAGTACCCTTGTCTATGCCATGATTCGCCAGCCTTCCCCATGTCCAGAAGGCGGGTCACATGGTCATAGAAAGAGATCAGGTTGGTTAAGCAGGTTAAGCAGGGTTAAAGGAAGAAAACAGCACAGTTTCCAAACAAAAGTATTGGCTGGTTTTGCTTCCTGCTGACATGTTCCATTTGTGGGATTTACATGTTAGATGACTGCAGTAAAGCGGTGCTGAGTGCCACAAGACAAGTCAGCACCACTCCATTGGGAATGTGCTGAAAATACAGAGTAAAGGGAAAGGGAAGAGAGCATCAGTGAGCAGAACATAGATAACCTCTCCCCTTCAAATCAGGCACACTAGTGATCTCCACCCAGAATGGGAAAGTGAGATACATTACATAAAGGTGCGTTTTTTATATGCTATCTCATTTTCTCTCATCCCTTGGGCTCCTTACAGTACCAGCATGGACAGCAACAGAAACAGGAAAAAAAAGCTTCTCCTGACTTTACCCCAAAACGCGTCAGGGAGAGGAGGTGGCACAAACACTGTAGGGAAAAAAATTATTAGAAAGGAAACTCCTCAGACAGGAAACCAAAATTATTGAAGGAACACTGCAACTGGAGTCCATCAGCAGGAGAAGGGACAAGACCTTCTAGCTACAAAGGTGACCTGGATCAACCTCTGCCCAGGGCAGACAGTGAACACCCCCACCTTGAACATCCCTATGGCAGAAAGCAGCCCTGGCACCTTCACTTTCTGTGAAGCAGCAGATTGATTTCAGGACAGAGCTGGCTTTTGTGCCGACATCACAAATCCACTTCAGAGACCCGAAGCAGAACAGCTTGTTCTGCCGTCCACATTTTTCACAACCACACAGCCTCAGGAGCTGTCAAGCTGTCTTGTGATGGGTGGCCGTGTGCCCAACACAGGCTTTCTGGAGGACAGCAGGAGCCATGCTGTTTTCACCTGGACAGCTGCAAACCTGGAGAAGGGATGATACAGAAGGGGTGGTTGTGGCCCTGCCTCCTGCCCACTACCACCTTGTCCTTCATGCCATGAAGGCAAGAGCACTCAGACATCCCTCTCTAACTTCTTTATGCCTCCGAAACAAGGAGTCCTTCAAGCAGGTAAATCCGCTCCATGGATTTTAGGGAAGACTACCAATGTGTAGTAGTAGCAGAGCAGTCACTGCTGTCAACGTATTCTGCTCCAACATATGTAAAACAACCAAAGCATGTATAGGAAGGTGGTTGGGTCCCACTTTATCCTCTCCAGGTCAAAGACATAACCAAACAGAGGTTTGCCTAGACTGGTCTGGAAAACCACCACTCGGAGATCCATCCCTGCACCTCTGAGCACTGCCCCATCCTTCCTGGAGTGTAAGCTAAACATCTCTTGTTGCAGTCTCAACCCAAATACCTCCTTGTCCTTGCCTTCAAGGACCATGGAGAACAGCTCATTCCCTTCCTTTTAACGTTTTGAAGACAGGCATCATATATGATCCCAGCCCTCTCTGTCCTGTACTGAACAAAACCCATTGCTTTCCACCTTTGAGGACATATCACATACTTGTGATCACAGAGGTCAACGCCCACCTCCTTTCAGAAAGGCACCGGAGTGACCTTGACATGACACAGAAATTATGATACCAGCTCTAGATGACTGACCCAAACAGTTTAAATTTTACTCCCCAAAAGCTGGGATGTGATTCTCACTTGCTGAACAAGCGAAAGATCACAGCTTTTGCTGAAGACAAGCCTTGCAAAGGCTGCCAAGCTGGGACGTACACTCCATTTCCTCCAGATGACTATACTTTTGCACATCGAAACACTTGGTGGAAAGACTTCTTCCAACTTCAGGCCCAGCGTGAGCACCATGTTTATTCACATTAACTTGCAGAATGTCTCAGAGCAGCATACATCTTTATGATGAGGTTCCTCCCTTCCCCTACAAGCTGTCCAAGTGATGACTGCATGGCACAGAGAGTATGTGGTTCAGCAGGCGAGGAATCACAGCCACATTTTTCCTCTGGGCACAAGCCATCTGCACGCATAGGGCCCACGGTTATCAGTTCATCACCCTTCCCTACCTACTACCCAGGTCTCTCCTCTCCTCCATATACAAGGCTGATGTCAGAGTCTACAGGGCATCCTGGAAACACAAAAGCTGCCCAGAAAACAGACCTTAAGATTTTCATATTAAGGCTTTTTCTCACAGAGAGAAAGGTGAGAGCCTACAACATTTATCATGACAAAACAGGGAGAGGAGCCCTGGTTTTTGGAAGCAAGGAGCCTGTCCTGCACTCCAGCAGCCCAGAGAAGGGCCTCATCTCTTCCTCGACAGTCTGTTTGGTCACTAGAGTAAAAAAAGCAGGCTCCCTCTGCTCCCCCCACAAGCCCTCAGGAGGACTTGGAAGACCAATATTTAAATTACAATGACAGAGTAACTGAGTCTGGAGGGGACCTCCATGTGCTTGCCCAACCTTCTGCTCAGGCCAGGACCTCACATCACAGTTGGGTCAGGTTGCCCAGGGTCTCACGCAGTCAAGTTTTGAATGTCTCCAAAGATGGAGATTCCCCAACTGACCCCTATTTCAGCGCTTACTTGCTCTCATGGTGGATTTCCCCCGACCCTTGACATCCAGTTGAATTTTCCTTGTAGCAACACACATCCGTTATTACCTACTGTCCTTCTGTGCAGCTTTGAAAAGAGTCTGACTCTATCTTCTATACAGCACACCTTTAACTAACTGGAGACCACAACCACACGTTGTGCCCTGGCCCCCTGACGACCTTGGTGGCCTTCGCTGCATTTTCTCCCATCTGGCAATCTCCAACCTCTCTCAAACCAGGGTGTGGAGGGTGCAGAACAGAGCAGTCCAGATGCGTCCCCACCAGTACCAAGATGAAGGAATTAATCACTTCCCTCAGCTTGCTGGTTGCACTCTAGCAGAAGCCGCCCAGTATGCTTTTAGCTTTCAACACCACAACAGCATATACTGACTCATGTTCAATGTGTTGCCCCCCAGGAACCCCAGGTCCTGCCCTGATGAGCTACTATCGACCCAGCCTGCACCAACGCAGCAGGCTGCTCCATTGCAGAGGTAGGATTTTGCATATATCCTTGTTGAAAACTCCTGAAAATGGCGAGTTTTGGAGCCTCATGCTCCAGCAGCACAGTCCTAGCGCTAGGGTACTGGTTATTCCTTTTGATCAGAATTTCTTCTTTGACCTGAAAGCTGTTCCTCATTTGTCAGTTCAGATGAAGCATTCCCAGAAGAATGCCATCCCTCTAACAAATTGCCATCTTCTGGTATCTGTCAGCTGGAAAATTCCCAGCTGGGTGTTATGTGATAAAGCCACTGCTTATACCCAAGATCTCTCCTGCCTCAGTTGGCTGCTCTTCACACTGCATTGCTTGCTGCCCAGAACATATCGATAAAAAAGCATGCCCGATACAGGCTGGAAAGGGAGGCAAAGTAGTAGCATTCAGTCAAGAATATGGACACCTTCCAGTGGCAAACCAATGCCTCTAAATAGTGATGGATAACAAACAAGTAGAGCCAGCTTCTGATTGCTATTGCACTAAGGAAAGCGCACCAATAACAAAAGCAAAAAAAAAAAAAAAAGTAATAATTTGCACTTGGCTCAGGCTGTGTGGTCTTTCTTATGTGAGCACTCAGGCAAAAAAAAAACCAAGAAATACCTCAACCAAGATAAGTTGAGAGCGCACATCAATAAATCAAAGTTTAAGAAGAGGACAGTCAAGTTTTAACGTTTTTGCCACCTAAAAGTACGATGTGATCCCTACGATCAACTAATCTAAATAGAACACATTCTTCAGTTTCAGGTGAAACTTGAAACTATGCATTCATTCATTTTAGGATGAGCTACAAAGAAAGCACAGAAACTTCTGAGTAAGACTGCAAATCCAAACTTGTGATGGATGTGCAGTTTTGTGCCGTAGCATAACCTTAACTCTTCCCTGCTAATCCTACGGAGCAAGAGTCACACGAGCAGAATGAGGATACTTCAGCAATGTGACAGCAGAATAAAGTAAATTGGGAAGTTGAGTTTAGACTGCCTTAGCTCTCTGACTCCTCTTCCCCACTCTCTACCTGCCCTAATGTGATACAATGGGAATATACTTATTCTGCACAGCAACAACGGGAGCTGTAATCCTGTGGCTGATGTGCCAAGTCTTCCAAACACAGCAAAAGATCCAAAACCTGGAACTGAATTATTTCATTCACAAGATCAGCAGAAGAATTCTGGTTTAGGAATAAGCAGCCTAGCAAGAGCACAATCGTTTCTAAATTCCCTTGGGATGACTCTGTTGTAGTATTTAGATAACTAAGGCAGCAAACGCCAAACCCCTCCCACAGGCAGAACCTTGGTGATTACGCTCTCACCTGCCCCATCCCTGGAGGTGTTTAAGGCCAGGCTGGACGGGGCTTTGAGCAATCTGGTCTAGTGGGACATGTCCCTGCCCAGGGCAGGGAGGTTGGAATTAGATGATCTTTAAGGTCTCTTCCAACCTAAACTATTCTATGATTTGAATTGTGCAAGTTGCTGTCTGGACCCTGTGCTCTTCTCTCCTCAATGCAGGGGTAGGTAAGGGCTAAAAAGTTGGTGTCAGCCTCAAGTCGAGATGCTCTGACTTGCTCTAGGAAAACCCCAAGGTTTTCCTGGGACAGGAGTTACCTGGACAGGAGTAACCACTGCAGGAAAGTGTACCAGAGACTGAGCTGGCACAGAAGATAAAAGGTACAAATGACTCAACTATGCTGGTGAGCATGGGAAAGGTCCTAAAGTCACCTGAGACATTTCCGAGTGCACCAGAGTCCCTCAGTCCATTAAAACCAGCACACCCCACACTCCACTGAAGGCAGCAGCCTCATCATGCAATAAATAGTATCCCAGGCAAAATGCATTTATTTTACTATCAATCAAAACCAGGAAACTACAAGTCATACAGTGGCAGGACCAGAGCAAAGCCTGCTGAATGGATCACCAGAAGACACTGTTACCCCCTGCAAAATTATCCATGCTTCAGCAAAACATTTAGTGGAATTATCTAAGGATCAAAATTACTAAATGTTCCATGAAGACCTTGGATTATTGTGCTATTGTGTTGTGTCAACAAGATGGAGATATAAAGCATCAGAAAAAATAAAAACAACAACCTTCTTACAAGTAAAACAAGGATTGTGCTCCCACCTGCCCCATTACTACACCTCCAAATAATCAAACATGGATATAATGTTGCTGTTCGTTAAAATGAACACAGTTCAGTCAAAAATAATGGCTTCTGCTCCAACCCAATGTGACTAATCCAGCGATGCACACACCAGGCAATCTACTTCATTACTGTTTTAATAAAAAAATGATTTCACGGATTCTTTTTTTTCCCTCCCCTGAGATGCCAGCATATTGGTGATTACTTAGGATTATAGCAGTGTTCGTTCCATTAAGCAATCCATTTCACAAGGCATCTATGATTTAGACATGCAACTCTGCAAAAGTCTTGATGCTGCCGTATATTTCCTTGGAAAGAAGAGGTCCAAAAAATGAGAAGCACAGACTGGGAAGTTCCCATCAACTTGAATGCCTATGCAGTTTGAGGACTGAGGTCTTGGGAGCAATCCTCTGCTGGCACCGATAGGCAAATTCTGCCAGACTCCATGGAACAGAGCAAGGGGAACTTGCTTTTTTTACCCGCACAACTGCTACCCACCAGAAGCACGTTCCTATCATCCAGGTGTGAAGTTCAGATGTTGTGCCATACACCACGGCAATAACTAGCTCAGATTTGTATTATCAACAGAAAGGCGAACACGGAAGCAAAAAGATACGCTGGTCTTCACTTCAAAGCACCACCAGCCAAAACATTCCTACCATCCTGAAAATCAATGCAGATCCTCATGACAAGCATCATCTGCTGAGTGGACATCTGGCCACATCAGAGGAAGCAGCTGGTTATCACCAGTCAGGCAGAACAGTGCCACAGGTCTCAGGAAAGCAGTCTCTCTGAAATAAATTCCACACCACAAGGGAGTATTTATAACCACTGATCACCGCTGCTGGTCTCTTTTTTCCATTTCTCAAATGCTCAATACCAAACCAAACTCATTGAGGGAGGTGTTGTCCTTGGATCAGCGTACGTTACTGCAGTTCTGAGTCAGCCTCTTCAGAACACAGCCATGAAGTTCCCACCGAAGCAACAGCAATGCTTTTATAATGCATTTTATTTCATTTAATTGCAAGGCAAGAGTAACTCCTCCAAATTCAGTTATTTTCTAGAAAATGTGCCTGGTTTTTACCAGCTTAGCTGGGCAAATCACAAAGGTTTGTATTGATCTTAGCACCTGGTCTACAGTCTACTGGAGATTATCTGGATCCAGCAGTTAAAGAATCTTCCTAAAGAAAGCAAGACTTCATCTTTGATAAACAA
Organism: Rissa tridactyla; assembly: GCF_028500815.1. Taxonomy (NCBI): domain Eukaryota; kingdom Metazoa; phylum Chordata; class Aves; order Charadriiformes; family Laridae; genus Rissa; species Rissa tridactyla. Next base: position 53,679,422 of record NC_071469.1, read on the forward strand.
ATATTTTGTTAGCATTCCAGCAAAAGCATAAGAACCTCACCGAGGAAGACTGATTGTGTAAGGCATTGATCCCTGCTTCACGTATTTTTTACTCTATAATAAAGATGCCTGAGAGCCAGAAATCCAGAACCTGCAGTAATATGGTGCAACAGAAGTTACCGTAACTAGCAGACAATCTGATCCCAAATTTGAATTTTCTTTCTTGCACCCTTACAAAAGTGTCATTAAATATTAGCAGGTGAAAGAGAAAAAAAAAAAAATCTTCTTAATATACTCCAAATCATTTCATACCAGTATAAAGGAAAATTCAAGGAAGTTAGTTGGGAGGAGATCAAAACAGAACCTTTACCTGCATCAATCAAAATTGACAGCAATACTGTTAAGGAGAAAAGCACCACAGAAAACTAAAGCAATAGTCTTAATTTACTGCTGAATCTTTCAGTTCTGTTTCCTTCCTCTGCCTTCCTTGGAAAGTGCATGTTTTATTTATGATTAGAGGAACTTATCCCTGAAGGGCATGTCTCACCAAGCTGATTTTTTAGGGGACAAAGTACATTTAATATGAACTTTGTCTGCTTCAAATTGCCAGAATGTTAAATCAGCCCCTGTATTTATATCAAGTTCTCTTATCCAGTTGCTGTGTCTCAGTTACAGAGGAAGGAGCCGGCTCTGCTGCTAGAATTAGGAATGGCTTGCTTTCACTCAATACCTCCCTCTCTCCATCAAAGACTTCTTTCAGACAAAATAATAATAGAATACAGGAAGACAGGAAAATCTTCTTTTACTGATAAACTAAGCCAAAGCTCTGCCAAAGAGCTGAGCAAAAATAGTTAAAAATCCATGTACTCGCCTTTGTCCAGTTTCATCCTACACAGGATTTCCAAGAGACAGATCATTATCAAAGGTACCCAACAAATTTTTAAAGTAATAAACAAACAAAAAATAACCCACACAACACCACACACATCTCTAACTCTAAAAGCACAATCTCTTGCTGTGGAAGTTTCCAAGTGCTCATAGTTCTTCAGCTGATCTAAAACCCTTCCTAGGAGTTATCCTACGATTCCTGGAACAACTGGTGGTCAACTTAAAGAACACTGGCCTTGAAGGATGCACCCGGCCAAGGTACATTCCAGTTCCATCACTGGAGATCACACAATAGCTGCCTCCTCACGCCACCTTGCACATTACCCGTAGTGGCAGCAGACATGGTCTCTTGAGCACGCTCAGACTTATGTTTAGCTTAAAAGTACAGACTTAACAAGGGGTTAGATGGGAAGCGAACAAGCTTCACTGGAGGATGGATGTTTGATTCAATTAGCACAGTTTGCGCCTATCGTAGTGAGACTCTTCATCACCAAGGGCCATACCTAAACAAATGTTAGAAGGTTTTAACTTCTTTTGCTCCACACCAAAGAAAGGAGTTTGGAAGGAATGATGACAGTATATTGCTCAGTACATCAGTTTATTTGTTTCCTGCCTCCAGCAGATGAAAGCAATCCTACCGTTGGCTGATGACTAAGTAGTTCAAGGGAAAAAAAAAAACAAAACAAAACAGGGATATTAGTCCTATGAAGTTGGCCTTTCTGGAGCTAATCAAATCTTATTTGCTCTAATTTGATCCTTATTAGACTTTGCAAGGAAGATTTTCCGCAGGCCATCTAAAAAAATTACTTTTTCCTTTTTCATTGTCATGCTGTTTGTAGGAAAAGAATACATTTACATACAAAGAGCAAACTATCTCCAGATTTTCCAGCAACCCTGAGATGCTGTTTGACAGAGAAGCCTCTAAAAGAAAAGGGAGCAGGACTGAGAACACCTGCTCATGCCTGAAGTGCAAATTTTAATTTGTTCTTCCTTCGAGTGTTTGTTCATCCCATTAGAGGACTCTTACCACTTGCAAATTATATTAAGTCCCTGCCAGGACAATCATGCTGAGTCAAATGCTTCGCTATACAAGGTAATTCTCTAAGTAACCCTCTAGATCCTTACATCAGACTTTACCTCTGACTTTCTCATCTTTATCGCATCATCTTTAAATTCTCCTGGCTCTATCAGAACTAAGTTAACACTTCGGTGTCGCAAAACAGCCCGGAATGACAAAATGGAAATGCCCATCAGACGCTACAAAAAGTTTCTTGTGGTTGGTCGTGAGGGGCAAAAAAGTCCAGGTTTTACATACTGCTTCAGTCACAGCAGAGGGCAGATACAACAGCAAGCTGGCAACTCTTCCCACCAAGGACTACAGACTTTATGACACTAGTATGGAGCTCCAATTTAATACCCTAGGGCATTTAGCACTGTTAAGGCATACAAGCAAATCAAAAGCAGTGCTTCTATCACACCGCCTTTCCCACATCACACAACCCTGAAATGTTAGATCTAAGGCGCTGAAGACAGCCCATCATACCTCAAACTTCTGGTCTCGGGATGGGGCACAAATACTTGTGGAATAAGGACTAAAACAAGTAAAAAAAGTACTCCAAGTATGAAGAATGTAGTCAAGCTCAGCTCTCCAAACTTGAAGGAGAAACAGAGGAAAAAGTGCTTCATTCTGAATCCTGCTATTCTGGATACAAGTACATGCTCCCACAAAGTCAGGTGCAAAGCTAAAAGCTAAGACTACAGAATATAATTTTGATACAGTAGCATTTCTTTTGCCTTGCTGCCCAATTCCCTTTGCGGAAAGAAGCAGGTGAAAATCAGAAAAAAAACACACACACACACAAGACAAACACACTATCTTTCAACAACAGCAGTGATACTGCTGGAAACCTACAGTGCTAGGCACTAATTAAACACTGCCCGTTAATCAGTTATTTATATGAAGCAGCTGCTCAGCAACACAGACATAGAAATGTTGGAGACATTCAAAGGTCCCTTCCCACCAACCTCCTACTCAAAGTGGTACCAATATGAGATCAGGTCAGCCATGGCTTTATCAAGCTGCATCTTGATGGAGTTTCTGCCATTCCCTGGGAAAGCCCACCAGTAGGGCACTACCCTCTAGTGACAATCCCCAAAATGAACCTCCCAAGCTGCAACTGGGAAGACATTGTCCCTTATCGTATCGTTTGTATTATGGTGAAGAGTTTGCCTCTATCACCTTTCCAACACCCTTTCAAACCAGCTACTAGGGTTCACTGTTACCTTCACCTCCAGCTGGGGCAGTAAGACGCAAGAGACAATTTTAGACGTTCTCAAAAGACAAGACTGTAGTTTGTAGCTGCTGTAAAGGTTAATTCCAATGCAACGCCGGTCAGAGAGAACAAGGTCGCGAAGCGCTGAGTTTCTTCAGGTTCTTTAGCTTTGAATGAGTGCTGAGCAACAAAGGGCAGATTTTCAGGTTCTTGGTAGCATTTTGTATCACGATCAGGAAGGCAAGCACAGAGCCACTGCGGCAAAAGACTTCATCAGTCAAAATTGAAGCATCCCACTACTATTCACCTGCACACACGCATGGGTAACCCCAACCCTAATCCTCAAAAATGAAAAGTCACAGTTCAGGGCAGACTCAGTGCAATTCTCGCAGCTATCTTTCAGCCATCACACCTGGGTCAGGGGAACACCATCTAGTTAACGAAGATTCAAGGTTTGGCAGCATGGATTAAGCTGACGACAGGTTTGTGACTGTGCCCCATCCTCCTTCCTAGTCTCACCCTCTGGTGCCCCAATAGATGGGATGTTCTTTCATAAGGAGATGCAAGTCTCCCACTCTGTGTGTGTGTGGCAGGATGAGCCCCTGATTCCAACTGACGTCTTCAGGCACTTCTATAAAACAAATAACAATTCATTACTGCAACAACAAAACATTCCCAAAACTCCATGAAACGCACCAGGTATTTTTCCTTCAAAAAGTTACTGGTATCGCACAAAGTGCAAACTTCCTTTTTTCTTCTTTTCTTCTCTTAAAACGAACATTTCTTAGGCTTTGAAGCATGAAATAAGTAAGCCCCATAGAGAATGGTATTTTTAGCTTCCAGGATCACATGATGTGCCAATGGCTTCAGTCAGGATCATCAGTCTTGCAAATTTAAATTGATTGAAGTAGTAAGAGTGCTTGGCAAACATACAAGTTGAAACGTATAAAAGGCCAAAACTTCTTATCAGACAGCATGAAGTAAAGGCAGTCCTCTTTATAAAACTCCTAAACAATTCAAATTAGCATTGCCAGACAAAGCTTGCTGTGTTGCAAATTATAAAGCATTTTTAGTCTTATTTTTTAATTTTATTATAATAATTTAATTTTTTTGTCATCATTCTGTCCTTTCATTCCAAGTGTTTATACAAATCAGTCTCATCCACATTAAGAACTAATTAATTTAGTATTTCACAATAATTTCTACTACAAACAAACAGTTGGATACTTGGAGTTATCCTTACATTATTGTTATCCTGGATGGATGTGTGATGCAGTATGAAAAACAGGCAAAAATACATGATGAAATTCTCCTACAAGCCTGGTTTTATACTGATCAAAGAGGGAACAGCCAGAGAAAAACTTCAGAAATCCTCCTCAGTTTTGTTGTCTTTTTTTTTTTTTCTTTCATTGTGATCAGACATTAGAATAAAAACCCAATAGACAGATTTTCCATTCCCATGGCCAGCTGTCCATCACGATTCTGAGTTCAGTTCCACACCTGCTGAGCATCCAGCACCACACATACACAAACATCCCTCCTACAAACACTAGAGAGGATTAAGGGCAAGAAAAGCTGAAGTAACTGAGGATGACAGAAGAACTTGTATTGGTCAACATCAAAGAAATTACAAATGAAAATCAACCAACCTGCATGGTTTTCTAGGATTTTGCATTTCTATCTGTTTTAATGATTTCATGCTCTGGATATGATGAATTGACTTAAACACATAAGGTGTGTTCAGGAAAAAAACAAACACACACAGGCCAGATTTTCTCAATTGCACCAGGATAAATCTCCCAACAATTCCAGTAAAGTCTGTGGGTTTCCACTGGGGTAAAACAGGTGGAAAGATCTTCCTGTTATTCTTGAATTACACTGATAAAGGTAACCAGATTTCCTGATCAAGGATGGTCCCTTTTTATTTCTAGAATATGAAAAATCAAAACTTCATTGAGAGCTACAGCCCACCAAATAGAACACATAATTATGGTCAAATCTAATTGCTAAAAGCAGGTAACTTATGGGCAAGCTCCACTGACATGAGTTTCAGCTAGAACACACACCAAGGATAAGGTGCTAGAAAGCCTGTACACTATAAAACAGTTTGCATGTGCTTACATGACTAAAAATAATTGCACACCCTTTTTCATTGATTGATATCTATAAATACTCACTTTGAGCTTGAAATGACCTTCCCCTAAGCAGGAACTGATCAATCTGTGTCCAAACACAGGAGGCCGGGAGCTAAGCACGGTGTCCTGAGTTCACAGCAAGCTTGAGGCATAAATCTTCGTGTTGCCTTGCAAAGATCCAGAGACTCTGTGTCCAGCTACAGCCAGAGAACACACTGGCTCTCCAAGGCTTTCTCATAGCTTAAAAGAAAAGTTACCTGACTGATATACCAAGGTTTTAAGACACATGCATTAATATTATATTACATATATGTCTTGGGTTATATATTAAATGTTAGACTATATAATAATGTATATAATGTAATAAAAAAAAAAAGGAGGTCAGATCAGGCAACCTTAACTGTCCCTTCTGGCCTTAAAAACATGTCAGTCACACAGCTTTCGAAACACATACACAGAGCCAGCTGATCCAGCTGCCAGGCAAACTCAGTTGAGGGAGTCTGACCAGACAAGCAGCTCCCCGTTTCAAATGTCTCTGAAATCTACGGATGCTACTGGTGGTAGCAGACAACCAAAACTCATGATTCACAGCGAGCAGAATGCCTCCAAAGGAAGAATTACATAAACATGGTTGCCTGTGATACTGCTGGGTGAAACCCAGTGACTTTGGAAGTCCTTCTCAGCTTGAATTTCTGCCAGGAAATTTCCAGTCCTGGTAGGATTGCTTTTCTCTGATGGATACCTGCAGCAGGTAAGCGTCAAAAGTGGTAAAGGCTGATCAGAGTTTACAATAAAGGTATTTGAAACTTTTGCTTTCATGTTTTATCTCAGCAGACCACAAAGCACACACAGGAAGATGACCTCTGGAGCCAAAATACTAGAGAGAAGATAATTCCTTGAGAAGTGTTCCAAGGTACAGCTGTCCTCACAAAAATTCAGAGATCTCAGAGGATCAGTGACATCTAGGAGGCTCCACTACTTGTTCATTTCAGGGGCTACCAAAACCTCTTCTCCCGCATGCCTTCCAACCAGACACAGTTGGAAGTTCAGATGCATTAGATTTGGGCAAACTAGACCTTGACGGACTAGCAGGGAAATCCCACAGAGGAGAAAATATAGATATTTTATATATTTATCTATTTATCATGTTTTCTTCAATGTATGGCAGATTAATGAGTGGAGTAAAATCATTAACAGCCATCTACAGAGGTGGAAGAGTGCACAGTATTTTCTTACAGCCCCTCCAGGAGGTTCATCTGTAAGTCCAAAAGAATTGCAAGAAGTAGTCTAACTTCTGCGTTACATTTAAGTCACTCAAAACCCTCCCAGCAAACAAACACACCAATTTGATTTGATTATGCTCTTCTTAAACAGAACAGTAACAAAAGAAAAAACAAGACTGTACAGATACCAGACTATACTTTTGTCCAAAGGCAATTTCAATTCCAAGTTACCGCAAAGTGCTCTAAAACTGCTCTCTGTTGCTGTAGTATTTGGGCACCCAAGGGGCTGGGCAGGACCCCGATCCTGGTTACATCAGTGTAGACCTGAAATAAACACCTGTGCTGTAAAGGAGTTATTCCTAAGCAGTTAGTTGAGACCGAACCCAAGCTCACAAATGGCCACATTTCATATCTTGGAGGGGAAGGTGACAGCTTAAGAAGGAAGTATTAAAAAAGCATTTTCAACTTGAGCAAACTCTGTGTATTCTGCATTTAAAAACTACCCTGACTGTCCACAGGAGCTTATGTGTCAGACGCTCAAAATCTGTGCTATAAATAGACTCCAGCAGTCTTCTGAACAGCACCAAGACGTAAGAATTGTCAAACACAGACAGAACACCTAAATATTCAGTGATCTAATTTTGATCTCACTCACACAAGGTATATACTGGTATAATGCCGTATTTTTTTTTAAACGGTGAGAGGATTCATCTAGATGCAAGATTACTACCCTATATTTATTTCTATTTTTAATCCTTGTGATTAATTATTAATGTTACATGGCATGTTTAAGATAAGAACATATTGCTGCTCTAGAAAAAACTAATAGAGTAGGCTTTCTTGCTTTTCCAGATAAAAGAAAACAACAACGATACAATCTTCTCCAATTTCACACAACAGCCCTGTCTTCCTGTGATCACTAAATTAACAGTGCTGCTTTCACTTTGAAATCATATATAGCATTTAAGATTATTAGTCAGATGTTTGCTTTTCTACAAAAAACTCAAACAAACATACTCCACAAAGCAACAAACAAAACCCCAACATATCCCAAGTGATCTGCTCCCCCAGTTTGCAAGTTAGGATCTGCAGAAATTATCACTGAAGAAGGCAAAAGAAACAATTACAGGCGTAGTGCTGATAGATGAGTACCTGCAAATCAGTACAAGCCGACATCAAAATTAACTCACTTTATGCACCAGTAAGTACAGTCTATTTGCAAGCAGATTTAAACGAGAATCAAAATGCTGTAACGGGAAAACAAGACCAAGGGCTGACTTCTGCAGCCCTGACTCAAGGCAACATTCCCATTAATTGCAATGGTTTTGCCCAAGTCAGGACTCCAGCTCTAAAACCCTAATTACAACTGAATAACCAACCCACAAACAACTCTGCCAGCAAATCAATACCTCTCTCTAGTCATCTAACAGAGGGCAAGATTTTTTTTCATTAGCTTCTCCATTCCGTGAAAGCTCTGTGCCCACCAGCTCCGGCCAACAGGAAGGTCACAAAGGGTTTGTCACCGACATGTAAAATTCAAGCTTCAGGCCTCAAGCTAACGCGAAAACTCCATGGTTCTGGAGAAGACAGTCAGTGGGCAGCTGACTTAAGGCAGGTTCCCCACACAATGCAAAATGAGATTGGTGCACTCATTGCCAGAGGTTGCCATAGGGGCCAAGAGCAAAAAAGTTCAAAGTTTTGGTTCTGAAAGTGACTGATGGCTCAATGTTGGGAGGGGATGACAGAGAATGGTCACTTTATTCATGTCCTGTTTCTTTTCCTACAGCACCTCCTCCTGGCTCTGCCACATGAGGATCCCATGGTAAATGGACTTCTGGTGGAAGCATGGAAGATTTTGTGATCTGCCACGCTGGATTAAGAGTCCAGCTGTACAGAAGTCTTTCTCAGATGCCAGTTCCAGGAGCCTCGCAACTACACCAAGCTCTTAGCTCTAAAAAGACAGCTTTCTAGCTTTTAAAATTATTTTAAAGAAGGCTGACATTTTGAACAAAAACTGTCACATACACCACACACTGCTACAGTCTCCAAAGAGACAGGAACAGTAGTTTTAAGACAGATGAGTTGTCATCCCCCTTAAAGTTGTATGAGGACTTTGATGCTTAAACCAAAGTTAGGCCACCAGGAGTACAACTCTTCACAGGAGACATACAAAGCACTAGGAAAAAAAAATAATCTTTGAAATATTAGTGAGAGTCACACTAACAAGAGACACGGTGATGTTTACGAGCTCAAAAAATTATTGTCAGGAATTTTCAGAAACCAATGTAATCACAACCTATCCAGCTAGGGCTTGCTATGTGGCAAGTGATGAAGAGTTCAGCTTGTTGTGCCCTTTCCCTGGGTGGCTGTAGGGAGACACTTCCTACCAGAGACCACTTCTAGTGAGCTAGGGCTGGAAAGGAGATTCTCCTACCCAAGGCTCGAACAACTATACACTGTGCAGCCTGCTCTAACCTTACCCCAGTCACTGCTCCCTGTTCAGAAGAAGTCCTTTACAGCCTACTTAAAGATTATTCAGATTTTTCAGTCATGGGCTAGATGTTAGTTTTGAATTCCAGCCCCTTTATCCTTCAGGCTTCCCCATGGATACAGCTGCAACTCTTGGTCCAACTCAACAGCCTTTTCATGCAGTGATGAAGTGGGAGATGTTTGGCCAATGGACCCATTTATTATTTTAATGGATATTCATCCCAAGGCCACAGGTCAAAAGGCAGTAGGTTAGGTGTCCCGGATTGGATAATCTCAATCAATCTCCTAAACACTCCTATGACATATTAGGTTATTTGGACCATTAAACACATTTCTTCTGGTATTTAATCAGTTTCAGCTTCACTATTCATTTGGCCTCCTTCAATTTGTTATGTAGGTGAATTTTTCACCTGCGCAAAGGTCAGGGTGATGTCTGCAAAGCACTTAAATCTAACTCTAAACAGTACCTGAATCTTTGCTTGTCATATACCACATCTAACGATGTCACCATCTGTGAACAATATACTGCGATGACTTCACTTGCAAAATGCTGGCAAAATACTAGAGAGAAAGATCACAAGGTAAGTTACAAAGTTCATTTCAAAGTCGTTGATAACTTTGCCAAAAATTTTGCCTCGTTGTTTGCCCAGCTCTGGCCTTGATCATCTCATAAACATAGGGGAAAATTAGAATTTCATCTTAACATATAAATTTTAAGTTCTTAATAGAGTAATAAAATACTGTATCTTAAACATGCCTCAGCAGGCACTGTTCTGTGGAACAGTAAATTCTGAAGAGTAATGAGGTGGCACCGAACCAAGGTCTGCCTGGAACTTCGGTATTTAGAGGGATGCATTTCATATCAACTATTTGGTCTGGTATATCCAGAAAAAAAAAAAGCACTGGCCTCAGTTCTGGGAACTTAGTTTAGAAATGTTGCAAGGACCTTTGACAGCTCTCAGTAGGCAAAAGAAATTCTTAAAGAGTGGAAAAGCACAAACATGAGTAAAAAAGAAATATTAGCAGCTGGATATAATAGGCAGCCTGTGTCCTCCATTCCCATAAAAATACCAGATCAAATAATCGAAGAGGCTACACGTAAGAAAACCCAGAAAATGACAGTCAGAGGTTCATCAAGACTAAATCCCATCAGATTAATGTCATTTCTTTCTATGACAGAATAACGCGTTTGTGAGTAGCGAAGGACAGGATCTTGACGCCAGTACAGCTGCCGATACTGCCCAGCACAAGACAGGGAAACGACTTCACTGGGTGGAAAAGTGCTCAAGAGCCAAACCTGGGGGTGCTATCAGTGGCTCACTATCAAACAGAAGGATGCTAAGCGAAGGTCCTTTTAACATTTGTTATTTTCATAATACGGAACTTAATCATTATGTCTAAAATTATATTAAACAGGAAGACTGCAAGTACATTGGAGGAAGAACTAGAATGATTTTAATAACCTGGAGAAGTCTCCTGGAAAAAGAATTCTTTGCAAAAATGAAAGGTTATTCCCACCTAAGTGGAGAATCAACTGTACAGACACAGTCCAGGGAATAGCTGTAGTTTTCTAGAAGAGGACTGGGAGCTTAGAGGAAATTCCAAGCTGAAGCTGCGTCACTCGTTATACTGTTGCCAAAAAATCAGACACAGAAGTGAGATGAATAATCCCTTGTACTCTGAGGACGTGGAATAATTCTTCTCTGCAAGGCTGCACTGGCAAGACCCCAACTGAAGACCTGTGTCCAGTTTGAGGAACCGGATTTTAAGAAAGGTGCAGGCTCACTGGATAGAGTCCCAAAGAGAAAGAAGATGGGCAAGTTTCTAGAAAGTCAACTATACAGAATGTGTGGAAGAATTTTGTGTGTTTAGTAAAGATGAATGAAAACAAGAAAAACGGTCCTGAGATCTATAGGATATTGCTGCAGAGGAAGAGACTAGTCACAAGGTGACTAGGACAAGTGTTGGGTCTGAACTACACCAGGAAAGATTTAGCCATGAGGAATAACAGCAAGTGAAGCCCTAGAACAGACTGCCTGGAAGGATGGGCAACCTCCACCACTGGTGTTTTAAGAATGGATTATACAATTATCCATTAAGAACGATATAGGTGACCCTGCCCATTGAGACATGAGTTATTTCTCCATACCTCTTACAGTTCTGTGATCCTCTTATTAGATGACCGCTGCTCAACCCTCAAAGCTCACCAAAAAAAAAATCTTTAAAAATTGCCAAACCCCAAACATTGTAATCGGTCAAAACCTGCCCCTGACTCTGGAATCTGGATCAATGGCAAAAGTATCAAAGACCACGTCAGGTTCTGCCAGTCTTCGCCATGTAACTTCATTTGAAGAACAAATCATTATTCAGCCTGGGTAACATCCCACTTGAGAATGAAGATCGTAGCAGCCTGACTCACAATTTGGATGCCTGTCCATGATTTTGTAAAGTTTTAGGACCACCTTTATGGTTTTACACTTGCATCCTATCTCCACAATTACTTTAAAATGTTCTGCTGTAATAGAATAATCAGAGGCAATTATGGAAGGTCAGAGAAAGAGCAGGCATAATATATTCTGTTAGCTCCTTCCGATAGTTCATGATGTGGAGCTTTATTAATGTGTCTGGGACACATCCCCCAGCCCACTTCAGAAATGCCAGCGCTCCCTGGGGGATGGCACTGAAGGGATTCACAGCTTTCAGATCTCTCTTCAAAAAGATGAAGGTGATGACTTTCAAATAAATCAAAGGGAACCAGAAAACTTTTCCCCAAAAATCCAATGGGGGCATGCACAGCTGTAAGAATAGGTGCTGTGGCAGAAGGATTAAGGCATCCTTCCACCAATCCAGAGAGGCCAAGGTCAGCCTTGGTCCAGGTTTGCACCAAAGGCTGCATTCCCAATTAATCCAGCTCTCAGCAGCTCCTTGCTCACTCAAACCAAGCATTGAAAAGCAGCTGAATATAGTATTAGCCACCTCATAACCTTATGTAGTAAAGATTATAGGCACTGCTGTGCGTTAACTTCACTCATCCAACAGGGCATAAAGTTTGAGCAAACTGTCATCACGGTCAAAATCCCCAAAATTGACTGAAAGGAAAACTCACAACTTTCTTCTCTGCTCATCTCACACATTAATGCCAAGCACAAGTTCAAATCTGCCCTTCTCATCTAATCCACTGCAAACCCACAACAGTTTATTTCCCCTCCTTCGTGCACTTTTATGCTGTGATGTAGCAGACAGATGCCTTTGCATCTCCACCACTGGAAGATCTTTCAGAGGGCAAAGAGCTAAGCTTCTGATACTGAGCTACACTTCACATTAAGGGCACATTTATAAAGAATATGTAAGTTGCTAATTATGTCTGTAATAATCAAGAGACCACAAAATAATTTTTAAAAATCTAAACAGTCATCTAGTGATGTGCTTCCAATCACATGTTTATATTTCTGTCTTTATAATAAGACTAATCAACCTGACTGTCCTTACACTGAATTATTACTCTGTTCAGAAACGGAGGGAAGAAACATTTCTCTCTCGGACATGCCCTGCAAATGACTTCCCTTGTTCTCGACACCCCTCTCTGCCACACTACAACTGACAAGTTACATATGATCACAATTAACCTACAACTTTTTCCTTCCGGCTAGTAACAAGGACACATCTACAAAATTCAACAAAGAAACCAGTAAATGCTGACTCATCTGCTCCTTAAACTCTTCTTTCTGTATCATACACTCTCAGAGCAGTACTTAAATTTTGCGTACATCCCCATAGTCTTTTACAGGTAGACATCAGCAAGTTGTGGTCCCATTCTGAGCCCACCACACACAACGGGGCTTATTAGAGCTGGCACAGCACAGAACTGCCACAGCACCACAGTTTCTAACTGGGAGTTGCGCGACATTCATGGCTCACAACATCAGCAGAGCAAGTTCAGGTCTACCCAAAGACTAAATGTACATGGCAAGAAGATAAAGCCAATCGCTCTAGAGCCTTTGGCTCTGCCAACAAAGCAAATTCATTAATTGCCAGTGCTGTAGCTCTCCAGCCATCACAGGACCCCTAGGACTCCACCACAAACTCTGCTCCAGTATCTAATCTTAGCAGAGGAAAATGAAGGATGCTGAACTGATTTTAAAAAAATGCCTTGGGATTATCCTTTTCTCAAGCTATCTAGGCTTGTCTGCAGCCTCTGCCAGAGCAGAGAAAGTCAGCTGTAATTTGCCGTCCAGCTGCAACAGTCCCTTCCCAGTTCCCACCATCACACATCCCAACCCAGCCCTCTCCCATCACTCCAAGGACTGCGAGCAGCGCAGTGAAATTCCACGCATGTAGCCCCCGGCTGCCCCCGTTACACAGTTTGTGTTTAAACAGCACAGCAATGGGATAACTATAGTTTCGCTGACAACTTTCAGCATCTCTCTTCTCAGAGCTCTCTTAGGCGGGCTCTCAGCCTGGTTTCTCCTACCACGCTCCCACAGGTCAAGAGCCAGCAGGGAGTACCTGGCTGCCAGCACATCTACATTAAACCTGATGAAATGCTCTCTGCCCTCAAGGAATCTCTGCAAACCTGTAAGGTAAAAACAGGAGACATCTTCATAAACTACGTTCCGTAGGTTTGCAAACGCTACCTCATTATCAGCCACTTCTTTGCACTTACGCTTATGAAAGCAAGACTGAACTTTGTATTTTACCTCCAAAGCAGAGCTGAGTCCTCCAATCCAGCAGCATTACATAAATGAGTTTCACACCAGTGGGGAGAGCCTAATAGATTTTGTAGGTCAGTGCTTCTGGCAGATATTTCTCTAAAGACTATGTTTTGCGTTCAAGGGGAAAAAAAAAAAAAAACAAAAACAAAAAACTATCCTTCAATGAGATTTTCTAAGCACAGGCTGCTAAAAGTTAATAAGAATGGGGCAACAACAGAAGGAGGAAAGTGCTCAACTGATTTCTTGTAAGCTGATCTGAAAGTGTTTCAAAAATTCAGGGCACGCAAGGACAAAATAAAAAAAAAATTCTAGCAGAGAACAACTCAAAAATAAAAATAGCAGCAGTGGCTAAGAACAGTTCTTCAAAGGGATGTCAGACTTTACAATACTTTGTGCAGCAGCAGTGACTAAAAAGGCTTCATGTCGCTACATGGCAATATTTAAAACTAGCATTCTTTTCTTCGGGAAAAAAAATAAATAACAAAAAAACACATACAGCAGAATAATAAAATGCAACCACAGGAAGGTTGCTTTAAATCCTATTAATAAAACCCTGGGGCATTTTTCCTTGTTCAGTGCGGTCACCACAAAGTCAAATTCTAATTTTCAACACAGGTCAGAAATGTCATAACTGGCAATGCAATGGATGGCACGGGTAACAAAGATAATTTATAGGAACTTAACATTTAAAATAAACTAACAGAACTTGTGGCATTTCTTTATTGCCTTTTTTAAAGCTAATAGTTACACTGAGTATTAAATTTGCTAACAGACAAACTTTTATGTTTATATGAGTCCTCTTGTGCAGCAACGTTTTCTTTCCCTGGGCTCTTAAAGAGCCAAGATGTCTGAAATGACTGCAGTATCCTCTCTCTCACTAACTTGCAAGAGAGAGGGAAGCTTACTTTTCCTTCTCTGGGTGCCATGACATATTTGTGAGCCTAATAACATCCTTGCAAAGTAGATAAAATATTAAGTATTATCTCTACATTACATCAGCAAAGAAATAGAGACCCAGTAGTCAGCCACCAGTGTTCTGCAAGTACAAAATTAACCTTGGATTTATTATTTCAAATAAGAAGACATGATCATCATGAATATTTTACAACATTTTCTGTAGCCATAATAAAACAACTACATCCTCTCCATTTTTTAAAGCTGCAAAGGGCTCACAACCATGGTCTGCGATGCTCTACAGACCTTTACCAATAGCTGTGGTTCTGGAAATTAATCTTTTATTCATTGAATCTCAGACCAAAACCTGAAACTGTCCTGTAGAAACATTTTATTGTTTTTACTACACCCTCTCAAAGTCCCAAACAAAGGCAGGTGTACTCTGTGATACTCCTGGCACCCCAGTGCAGCCTGAAGAAGTAGCCAAACAGTATAAAGCTGATGTCCCTCCTCCCAGGCTAGTATCTTATCTGTGTGCTGCAAGGAATTATGAAATAAAAGATGTGTTAGCTTTCACAGGATGCTTATTCACACCGAACAGGCCAATGCTTTGGTTTTTTCCTCCTCCTCTGTCTCCACATACATTGCGGGGGTGGGGGGCTGATTTCAAAACTTCATGGGAGTTACCCTTGTTCCTCAGCTGAAGAACCATATCCAAAGAACCAGCAGCAACAGAGACAAGCAAATCTATGGCAGCAAAATGGACAAAGCCACTTTCCTACAGAATTGCATCTTCTGGCCAGATTCTCTGGTGTCTGAAAAGCAATTAGACAAATTCATGGAAGAAATATCCATTAAAAGCTACTAAAATATACATACCGCAAGAACTTCCCAAAGCACAGATCAACGAAGGATGGAAGCACACCAGGAACCTGCATTATACTCTTTTCTGCACATCTCCTGCTGACCACTGTCTGAAGCTGGATGTTACCTAGATGCATCTTTGATAAGACCCCGAATATTTTATGCAGTACATCTCATCTTCAGGAGTGAGCTAATTCTACACCTTTCCCACTGCAGGAGAACAAAGAGGGCCCCCTTCTTCTAGCTGGACACCTGTTTTTATAAGGTCCAGCAGGGCTCCATGCCTTTCACGCTGACTCCTTGATAAGTTTGCTTGGATTCAGCCAATAGATTCAAAAATTACAGGGGGAGGGAGTAGGGACAGAGCTATGATGTTCACATAAACCTTGTTTCCTTAAGAAACCAGGTTAAAAAAATCAACAGATGATGAGTTACAAGACGTTCTGTAATCTGCTTTTAAAACACCCAGGAATGAGGTGCAAAACCCTAACAGGGCACATGAGGATGTGTTTGACAAGGAGCAAGTGCTTACATTAGGCAAAACATCATCATCTTTAAAAAAAAGACTCCATGATAAAAGAGAGACCCAGTAGCAACTCCAAAGAGCAGGAATCTGCTCACTCACAGACCTACCACAAAGCACAGGGCTATTCTTTCCTTTCTAAATCATCCCTTTTACTCTCTTCCAGACCTTAACAGACTGCTACAAAAATACCATAAATTATAGAGTATGAATGATGTCAAAGCCTGCTCTCAGAGGGAGGCTGGGAACAGCAACCACATATTCTTCAGTTTGGGAATACACAGACATAATTTTTGTTCATAGTCTATAAAAAAAAAAAAAAAAGGCTCTGCACATCCAAAGCACCAAATATATTTCCTTTCAGACCTTCCATTCAACCAGCCCAGACCGATGCCACAGACACAGGCAGAGAAGGGAGGCTGACAGGATGACAAGGGGAAGTCAGGACCAAGGAGAATGGCTTAAGCCACTGAAATACACAGGGAAATGCAGCAGAAGATCCAGCATCTACATACCCGCTTCAAACTGCACTGTGTTATTCCAGCTGGCTTCCAGAGAGACCTGCTTCTGAATACCTGAATGTGACAGGAGATAACGACCGTAACCCTCACGTGAAGACCTATGAATCTTCTCTTCATGTGCATAAAGGATATCTGGCAATTCAGGCTGCTCTAAACTACAATACCTGTCCACAGTCCCAAGTAGAGAAACAGAAAAACTTGGGCAACATGAACAAAACGGGATGACTTGTTTTACCCAGCTACATACCAGCCATCACCCACAGGGAGGATATTAAAGCCAAAAGTCATTAAGCCACCAGAGGATTGTCCTTCTCTAAGGTGATCTTTTGCCAGGTAACACATCATTAGGACCACTTCACCGTATGGGGAAAAAAAAACAAAAGCAGAGGAAATGATCGGAATCTTGATGCTGTTCTCCAGAGCTGTGTTCATCAGAAAATACTAAAGAAGGAACTCAACTTTTGCACACAACTAAGTCAAAAACATCCTCAGTTGTGAACATCCCACATCTGCGAGCAGCTTTGGAATTAAAGTAAATCCGAACCCAGGCAACTGAGGTCTGTCTGTCCCTTACTATTATTTGTATGGCAAGTCTTGAGACCCCAGCTAAAATAAAAGACCAAAACCAACATCTGTTAATGAAGTGCACAGTGCTAGTGCTGGATTTCTTCTACCCTCCATTCCCCTACACAGGATAAATACAAGAGCTCCCATTTTGTTTGCCTCCTTAAAGTAGTAAACTGTAAGGAATATCTTATCTCCACAAAATGCTATGAAACTTCACTACACTGTATAAATGTTTTACACCAATAATAATTAAGAGGCACATTTTCAAAGAAGTGCCTCTAAAAGTTATGCACACAAAATTTGAGAGCACTGCAGCTAACTGACAGATACACACTCACCAGAGTGGTATTTCCAGGTGTCTGCCTTAGAAACTTTGGCTCTCAGAAGAGCTACTGCTGCATCTGTGCACAGTGTGAATACCTAAGTTTAAGCGAGTTCACAAGAGTCTGCCCACGTACAGATATCATTCCTTCTAGCTGACTTCTCTAAGCCCATAGCCGAGGATGCCTGTCTTCAGGAGGATGCTCAAAACAGTTGCTCTGAATTCACTTCAAAGCAGATGTGCACAAAGACACCGCACAGACCCTAGCTAGAAATAGAGTTGCTCTAATTTGATCAAATTAACCTCCTTTCCACCACTGAATGTGTGGAAACAAACAGGATGCATTGGAAAACCCAGCTAAGCAGCTTCTTCACTGCTTTCGCCTGCCGCAGTGCATCTACAGGTGAAGTAGAACCTCAGCCTCAAAAGTCAGCCCTCCTAACAACCAGTGAGGGCTGCATCTGAGAGCAGATGGCATATTCCTGGACCCATGCCTCCGTGAAGACACTAGGTCAGACCACAGTTGTGCACTTAACTGCACACTGATGTCAGTCCAATGCTCCCTGCAAGCATCAAGCTTTGCGGCGTGCAACAACAGATAAACCCATGCCCATTGCCAAAGGGTCCCCCAAGAACGACAGAAGGCAGGCCTTGTACTGGATGAATCACCTCGAAAGGACACATATGGCTGAGAACACCAACAACAGCTAAACTATGTTTTTCAGCTGAAAAATGTCTTTTGTTCCTTCTTTCAAGGTTCTTTCTTCAGTGCATGTGAAAAGTGTCATTTTTTTAGTGATATTCGAGACACTTCACCAGTCTGAATTTTTTTTCCTCAGAAGAAATGTTCTCAAAACATTTAAAGTTTTCTTCTTATCTAATTCCTCACTTTTTCCCCCCACTTTCCCACCCTGGAAAGAAGCAGTAATTGACAGAAAATTAGGAAATTTCATCAGATGTGTTCTTCTTTTCCATCTTCCCAGTAAATACTAAGTTCAATCATTTTCCACCCACTCTTTGTGTTAGCAGCCTCACTGAGTACTGAGAATTAAGTGCTTTCTCACATGTAGAACCAATCCTCCTCAGGTAGAAGTCCAAATTGCAGTAAAGAAACACCAAGAAGAGTCCACCTTCCTACCATGCATGCTGTCAGCATCGAAGAATTTCCTCTGCTGGAGCACTGCGAATCATCCCACTTGCACACAAGCTGCTACAAATTCTAGCCCCTGTAACGTATCACACAACAGGTTATTTCTGGCACTGCAGAGAAAAACCCCAATCTGCACCCACACAATTCCAGGGCTGCAAACTCCACATGGCAAGCTTTGTCTAAGAAAGGATTAAGTCGTCCCAGGATTTAGACGTATAAAAGAAAAGGGACATAACTACTGCACTATCAACTGCACTGTAACAACTATTCCACCTTACTTCAAGATGCCAAATATAAATTGCACTGTGCAAACTAATGCAATCGCGTTTCTGTCTCAGAGCCCTATGATAAAGAACGTGTTCCAGCCCTGTTTCACGCTTACCTCACATGGGCACAGCAGCATGTGGTTTCAATATTGTTCTTAGACATTCAGGTATATGATGCCCATTAGCTAGAACGGACTCACACAGTTGTGTTCCTATGAATCATATGAAAAATCAGTCTCCGATAGGAAACTATTCTTTAGCGAGGTGCAGAGCATCTCCAGCTATCCCATTAATAATACAGGTGTGTGTTAGCCCTCATCAAAAACATCCCCCAGAACACTAAGCCTCTGCAGGAAGAGAGAAAGCTGTACTGTATACTGCTTCAGCAGGCAATTGCTCAAGCAGTACTGCTTCAGTGCCACAAACAGCCACTTCCCAGTCACAATGCAAGCCCAAAATGCCCGAAACAGAAGAAATAAAACTGGAATAGTCACCAGGTTGGCACCAAGCTACAGTTTCTTTCTCACTCTGGATGGAGAGATCTCTACCAGGTCTGAGTGGTCCAGCAGTGGGTTTGGTGGAGTCACATTGACCCATGAACAGCATGCTCGTGCTTGCCTCTCCCTTCCTCCTTCCCAAAAACGTAATTGTAAACTTAAATGAGACTCAAAGCAGACATGGGAGCTCTTCTTGCATCAGACAAATAGACTGGACAGCTTTGAGACAAGAACAGCTTTAAGACTGGAAGAAACATCAGGAAACACCATGTTCCACCCTAGATCTGAATCCTGCTCCCCTGCCTTAGCTAATAAGGAAACCAGAACAGTAGCAAATCAGTTTCCTCTTCTTTGCCTCTACAAAAGGACAGCAGAAACACCTTTCTCACTCCCTTACCCTGCCACCCCTCATCCAGGTCAGCCCAGCCGAATGCAGGAAAGAGCAAATCCATTTTATCAAGAGTATTTGCAGGGGAAGTCTAGTAAGAATCAATATGGTTTTAAAGTAATAACAAAAATGTCTTCTTTCTGTGGCAGATACACTGAGAGGCTGTGTCTTGAACACACAGTGCATGCGTTTGAATAAATTCACTGTTGCCACTCCAAGTGCCTGGGATGCTCTCACTTACAGCTCTGCCATCGCTGTGTAAGCCATACTCTGGGTATTAGCTAGGCATAATATTACAAATTCCATCTTCCTGCAGTGAAATCTGCCATTCTGCGGAGGGCCAGCCCAAATACCTAGGGCCAACTGGGAGCCCCACTGCACCTTAATGCAAGAAAAAAGATTTTCAGTCTCACTAAGTAGTGCTGGTCCACTTACTTTTGGTGAATAATTTAACCAGCCAGTTAAGTACTTCACTTTCCACCACCCCCACCCTATTTGCACCTTTGCCACAATGAGACAGTGACTTTTTTGCAGGCATTTTCATTATTCATTACTGCGATCATCCAGCAGCAAGTTTGTGTGAAGAATTCCTGACACCAGTTGTTGAACAAACAGCAAGCTGCAAATTCACTTTCACAGGTGAATTCCCATGCAGGTAGCCAAGCAAAGGCCAATCAATTTCCAAATGTGCAGAAGAAATAATCGCAAACTTTTAAAACCACTAATAAAAAAAGGAATTGGAAGGATAAAAGTTTGCTCAGAACCATCTGTCACTTTGGAATATTATTTTACAACATTTAACCAAGACCAGATATGCAGCTGCCTGCCCGCGTGGATGAAGACGACAGCGTAAGGGAAAGAGTGCTGGAAGGGCAGTCAAAATGAGGGATAACTCTTCTGTGGGCACCGGGAGCTCATGGCTTACCCGGGTCATTTCTTAATGAGCTACATGCAGCAGCAGCTCTCTTAAGTAAAACAAGAGGAGAAGGTGGCATGCAGCTCCGTGCTGCCATGATGACACCAAGATGAGTGAGCTCAAGGCCACCTCAGGTGAGTCGGAGCAAGTGAGGCGAAGCAGCAGGCAGCCGGAGAGCCGAGCCACCCGGGAGGACAAGACACATCCCAACCATTGCCTGGAAGGTGAGGAAGCCTTTCTGCAAGAAGGGCTGGAGAAAAAGAGCACCAGAAAGCAGAACTGAAAGCACATGTAGAAAGCCACCAAGTTATTGAAAGCACCTCCAACAACCTTAGCACAGGACAGGTTCAGCGCAAGACATGCTGTGCAGTCACCAGCAGAGAAAGAGATTACTCCACCAAACATTATGGCTTGTTCTGCACTATCTCTGGAAAATTAACATCCCTCCCCCCCACCTCACTGTCTCAATTTCCCCCTGCCAAATAGGAGTAGTTTTTCTCAACATCTTGGCAAACATCTTTACAAGGCATCTTTAAAGCTGGGGAAATAATTCTTATTTAGATACATAAGACTGGGAGAGACTTTTTGGCCATTAATTTCAGCCTTCTGCTAATTTCCAACCTTAATTTATTCATGGCCTGTTCATACCCATTTGTCTGTGTGCCAACATGCCGTTTTGGCTTAAATAACTCTTCTTTCCTACATCTCCCTCTTCATCCTCCCAAGATGTATTTGGAGCAGCAGCCATGTTCCCATCTTGGCTGGTCTACATGAGCCAAGCTCTGTCAATCCCTTCTTGCAAGGGTATGCTCCCCATCACCCTGCTCCCCATGGTGTCCTTGATGATTTATATTCATCCCTCCTGCCCACAGTTGTTCAGAACTGTGCCCATATGCCATGGCACACTCAGGTACCACAGTTTCATGGCTCAGCTCCCCAGGGACTTGACCCAAAGAGACCAAATCAGTCCCTGAGGAAAGGCCAAGGACTGACCCAGTTCCCTCTCCTGCCATCTAACGAGACCCCTCACCCTCCAAAGTGCTTTGAGTCCCCAAGTGAAGGGGACTCCACATTCCAGCTGCCATACTGTCCCTTCCAGCACAAACAGAAATCTGCACAAAGCCTGGCCCTACTGCATCAAAGAATACATACCCAATCTTGCCAAAATTAGTGGGCAAAGGAGTTTTTATAAAATCTGTTTTGCTGAAAGAAATTACTTCATAAGTTATTGCTACCAGTGCTGATACACAGCCATACATTTATTTATTTTTTTTGCCTGAACAGAGAGACAAGCTTGTAAGGAGAAGCAACTACAACAGGACTGCATCCTATGCTGTGGTATCCACTTGTGCCCCAAGAGCTGGTGGGGGAAAAGACTGTTAAATCTACAGTTTGCAATCCAGCCATTGCTGCAGCACACCCTCCCTAAAAGAAGGGTCGGGAATAACTCTCCTATGGAAAATCCCTGTCCAGTAGGGAAAGGAAGGGCTTTGAAATAAAGCTGATTCCAGCCCAGGCCTGCACCTGGAGTCCTTGCAACCCAAACACTATTGGGTAGCACAGGGGCAGCGGCCACAACGGGTACAAGCTGAAGCAGCCCCAAGACTTCAGCTCACACAGAGGCCGATTCAGACACCATCGCCTCAAACACAGCTCAATGAAACCAGCTTCATCCACCAAAAATTTCAAAGCACCTCTCCTTGACTGCTCCTTTCCCAGTCTCCCCTGTAGTGTGTGCTCTGGGCAGAGAAGCCGAGGGCTCTGTGAACCACTGAAGAAGCAGCTGGGTGCCTCCAGCAAAGAGACTGAGACTTTGCTCCTCTCGCTGGAAGTGACAAGCCACCAGGAGGGCTGGGTGTTCAGTGAGCACGGAGACGATCTGCGTTCGCCATGTGATTCGTACTGCAGCAGAGCTACTGGCACAGCTGCTGCAATAACCAGAAGAAAATTCCCTCCGGTGTTTCAGAGTTAGATTTCCCCTCCACAACCTTTTACTCTGCTCAGAGAGCCGAACTGCCAAGCCACTGACGCTGGCTCAGCATTGCCTGTAATCCCAGGCTTATTAAGCAAAGCAATTAAGCATGGACTTAACTTTAAACACATTGTCAAAGCCCAGTGGCTTAGTGCAAGTCCAGACTTAAGCACATGCTTAAGTTCATTGCTAACTTGAGGCTTAACTCGCCAAATTAAACCACAAAACCTCGCTTGAGCTGTTCTGGGGAAGAGAAAAAACACAAAGCTTATTATCTACAGCGACTGTGCGAATATTAAGGACAGGTTCAGCATTTCATCACTAAGGACACACTGCTGTAAGGGCTTTCCAGCTCCCCAGCAGACAGGTCTGACCATGCAGCTGCACCAGAGGGGTGGTCGCCCAGTATCCCACCGTGTGCCAAGTATCACAGCTGATGGCCCCACTGGTGCAGAGACACGAGACACCACCCTCTGCTTCTAGGAGCTTACGCAGCTCCAGGGTTTCAAGGCAGGTCTGGAGGAGAGGAGAAGGGGAGCTTGAAGCAGCGTGGGACACAGTACAAATGTTTAGAAGTCTACAAAGGTTGTCATTCACAGCTTTCTGCGGTGGGAATGAAACCCTCCACATCTGAATGAGACACGCCAGAAGGGTAGAAATAAGCTTTACATATTAAGAGAAGGTCTCCATGCATGATGAAAAAGAAAAGGTGATGGCCCATGTTGAAGAGCTAGGAAAACAAGTGCAGCCACTGCATTTTCAGCACAGTTATCTTGGGTTCATCTGTGCCTGAGAAAACAGCATTACAAAGACACGGATCTGCGATGCTGAGGGCCAGGACAAGACATAAAACTTTGTAGATGGTGAAAAGAGCTCCAGCCAACCAGACATTACACAGGCAGAAACTGCTTGACTTGGTGAAGCTGATGAAGATTAGAGATCAGAAACAGCTGGAACAGTTTTAATTCAGTGGAAGGCAGAGAAAAGGCGTCAGGACAGACTTGACGGAGAGTAACTTTGCAGTGTGAAAGTAAAAAAAGCTTTCAGTACTGAGATGAAAGGCAGATGGGGTGGCAGTTGGAAAGAGTCAAAAAAGAAAGAAAGAAAGAAAAAAAAAAAACAAAAAACAAAACCCATACAGACTCTTTAAGACTGGAGACACTAAACACGACTGTATCACCAGCAAAAAAGTCAGAGAAGAATGAGAAGTTATGGCAAAGATCAGGAGAGGGAACAGGGTTTTCCACTGTTTGCATAGATGGAAAAGCTGGATCAGACCAAATGAAAACGCATAGATGAAAACGTGAAGCCAAGGGGTCACAAACATGGGAACACCATCTGCAGCCCCAGGTCAAGGGCTGGAGCATCAGATCTACACCAGCACCATGCCCTGGGAAATCATAGAGTAACTTTGAAGAAATTCTCCCTCCTTCCTTCCCACAAAAGCCAGAGACCTCATATATACTCTGTACGTTTTAAATTCAGGAATTGAGGGAGCAAGCCATGCATCCAAAGGTAGAGGATGACCGGGATCAGGAGAATTCTTTTCATCTGAGGAACAGGTCGAGGGGTGGGGGGGGGAAATCATATCTTCCTCCAGTTCCTGTGATTTATTATGCAGGATATTGCAGGGTTTTTTTGCAATATACATGGATGCAAATACGAGACCAAAATATATGCTTCTGCTTAATCAGATCACTTGGAGAAATAAAAAAAGTATTTTCTTTCTCTAACAGCTTTTTTTAAGGATAAATAAAATGATAAAAGTGCCTGACTAAAATTAACAAAAGAATCATCATATGCACACTCCCAAGTTTGAAGTAGGTTAGTGCACACAAATATAGAGATGAAGAAAAAGTCACTAGAAAAAAATGCAGTTCTTTGTAATAACCACTCTTGAATACTACCTTCCTCTGACGTTAGATTTCATCATGAAGTCTTTAGCCTTCACGTACAGAAACCTAGGCATGATGTCCTATTGAACATGCCAATCCACTGAGGGAGGGATGTAAATCACCAGCACAATTCACAGAGCCTTGGGCCTTTTTGGTCATTTTCCAGGACTCCCCCAGTAGCGAGCAGAACAGCAGCCACCCACCCCCTGCCTTCACATTTCCTCATCAAGAGAAATCTCCCTGTCCCCAGCTGGGCACAGCAGGCTGGGGACAAAGAAGAGCCTCAAGGAAGGTGGTGACTACCAGCAGGCTGTCATCTTCCAAACAACATCCCCACATGGTGCCTGGCCAGCTCTCTGATCAGATGCAAGGGGTACTGAAGAAGCAGAGAGCACAAAGCCATCCTGGGGACAACAGCTCATCCTCAAGTTGCCTTTTTCCTTGGGCACCCTTCAGACCCAGGCAGGAGCAAGGTGACAGCGTAAGCAGATGATTATACATGCCACGGGTTCAGGCACAAGACAGGACAATGGCTCATTCTGCCACTGGGGAGGGTAGGGACACAACCCAGCTGAAATTCTGAGCACATCGCATGCCACCAGCACGCTGCTCTGCAGCAAAAGGCACCGGCATTGCTCAGTTGCACTAAGACAGTATATGGATAGCGGTGACAAAAATCATGACCTCACCAAATTAAACTGAGATACCAAGTATTTAAAAAATAGTTGTACAAACTTCCCACCTTGAGTGTTTACATTTTGACAGTGCTGTAGCTGTACTGAACAATTAGCCAAGAGAACCATCAACAGCATTTCAAAGCAACACTTGAAAGTGACACTTCAGCCTGGACATAGGAACGGAGTCAGAACACCAAGCCAGGACCTCCAAGAGTGATTCTCACTGCGTCAGTGTCAAGAAGCTGTTCGTTCAACATCCTCAAAGGATGCCTACTTTTTCCCCCAGGTAGGGGCAGAACATCTTCATGAAAATCCTAACACATTAAAGCACTTCATAAACCCAAAACACACAGCCACGAGAATAAGGTTGTCATCAGCCAAGTGAAAGCATTCTAAAAATTATGATGACGGTTCCAAAACTTATAAGACTGCTTTAAAATGCATTCATAGCTTAGAAGGGGTATAGGCTTTTCATTTACCCAAGGGCATTTAAATATTGGTAGTATACCTCTGATTTATGCACTTCGAGTTTTCCTCTTTAAGTGTGATGACCACAAATTTTGCATATTTTCTTCAAACAGCAAAACCTGAGATACTAACCACTTTTGTTTTGCCTCAGCACCCAGTCATCAAAGGTACAAAATCCTAGGAGATTTGCAATAAAATCCCAAGAGTCATCACTTTTGAAAGCCTTGGCCTCTCCCAGCATGCTTTACCTAATTTTAAGCAGATGCAATCTGTAGCACCTGCAGAACCTGGTCCCGGACTAAGAAGGCTGTTCTTTGTCCGGGCAGTCCTCTCCTGGCCTCCGTGATGCACCAGCACAAAGCCACTTGCATCGCCAACACTGAACTCAGGTCTGCATTTCGATAGAGAGTGGGAGGGTTGCTGCAGACTGAAAAATTGCATTCTGCCACTGAAGCAAGCTCGCCGCAAAGTATTGAGCCAGTATCCTCAGCCTTCTCTGGCAAATCACGCTGTAGAGATCCTCTGGAGCCACTGCAGAATTTGGGACACAGGTCCCACCTGGCTCAGACTTAAATAGCCCCTAGACTGTCATGCACCCGTTCCTCCAGATTGCTCCCAGCTTCTTCCCAACTCCTCTGACTACAGACAAACCAACTGACCTCACCAAATGAGCATAACACCTGCCACGCTGTTAGCACCCTACCAGTAACAGCAGAATAAAACCACTGGGCTTGACCATTTGCTTTTTCAGCTCATCATTATACAAAGGAATTCTTCTTTTTTTTTAAGTGGTTTCAATGGATAGCTTTCCTCCCTCTGTCACAAAAAAGCTCCCAGACATGCTTATCTGATATTAGTAGTTTATTAATTGTGTTTTGGTTTATTGCTGTATTAGAGCTGGACAGCACTGCACTGTCTGCTCTGGAAAGCAGTTCACCTCCTTTGACACCAAGGGGAGTTTAAAAACACGGAAGAAAGTCTGCTTCTTAATGCTCACCTAAAGGTTGTGTGGTTTTGCCTTTCCCTTCCCCCCCCCCTTTTGTTTTTTTAAACTGTGGCATCTCGTAGCTTTTGCAAACTGCAAAGTAACTATTAGACAATAAAACCCTAATGCATCCATTTCCTCGGTGGTAAAAATGAATCATTTCTTTCATTAGCCCAACTTTCCCCATTAAATAGCTCTACAGAGCACTGGGACAGCCACAATTTCAGAGGAACCCGCTACCATTCTCCCAGCTGCTGGAAACCCGCTGCTCCTAATTAAAAACTTCAAAAGAAGCAGAAATAGTGAATTTCGCCGAGGACCAACTGCTTTAATTTCAGCTGCTTCTTTTAAGGAAGAAAAAAAATGAAAAAAAAATAATAAAAAACCCACATCCAAAGCAGCAGCAAACCCCTAAACCACAAGTGTCTCGTACTAAAATGGCATGAAGGAATACCCCTCGGTGACTCCCCATTTTTCTGGAAAAATCTGATTAGTTTTGTGGAGGAAGATGAATGACCCAGGAGCCTCACGCCGAGGCGGCCGCCCCGGGGGGCGACCCGCCGGGACCGAAACTTTCCCGGGGCGGCGCGGAGCACCCGGTGAGCAACCCCCTCCCCACGCCGCGGGGCGAGGTGGGGGGAAGGAAATGGAAATAAAAACAAATAAACCTCAAAAACGACAGTGAAAGGGTCCCCGCACCCTTCGCCGAGCGCTGGCTGCAGGATGGAGCCGCGGCGGGGGCCGAAGTTGAGCGGCGAAACACCGTGTCCGCCCCCCCCCCGCCGCCTCTGCGGCCACGTTCCTCCACTCGCCCACACCACACACTCCCCGCCGGCTACCGAGCCAATGGCTTCCCCAGGCCACTCGCCCATCCCCGCCCCGGCCAAGGGCTTCCCTGGCCCCCGGGACTCTCCTCAGGGGGCAGCCAGCCGCCCTCAGCCCCCCACACGCACCCCCCGGGGGGGGGAGGGCATTTGGGGGGAGGGGGGGCGGGGGCATGGGCCCCCTGAGGGCTCTGCCCCCACCTCCCACACACACACACACACTCCAAGGGCCGGGAGAGACGCCTTACTTTTCTGGCTGGAGTAGCCCGGGTAGTATCCATAGTAGCCCGTGATCCGCAAGATCCTGTCCTCGATGGTGGCCACGCCGTTGGGTGCTGCCTTCCCATCCATAGAGGGCGGGAGCCGGGCGCGGGGCGGCCGGGCGGGACGCCGAGCCGGAGGGAGCCGAGCCGAGCCGGGCTGGCAGGAGGAGGAGAAGGAGGGATGATGATGAGGAGGAAGGCGGTGCGGGCACGGCCGCCGCAGCTGGCGGTGGCTCTGGGGCGCTCGCTCTGACTCCGCCGCCTGGTGCAGGACGGGCTCCGCAGCGCGGCGGCGGCCGGCGCCCAGCCCGGCCTCTCCCCCCCGCTCCCCGCCCAGCCCCGGGCGGGAGGCGGCGGGGAGGGGGACGATGGAAGTGGGGGTGGCACTTAAAATCGTTATTTAAAGGCTGGGGATGGCGGGCTGGACCCTCATTTAAAGGGCAAGAGGAGATGGGGAGAGCGGGTTGGCCCCCCTGGGCCGCACCTGAGGCGGGAAGGGGCGGTGAGGGCCGGCCCCGCGCCCCGGCGGGCTGAAGGGTCTCATCTAAGCGCGGCAGGTCCGGTGTCACCCTCGTACTGTCCCCCCCAAATCCTCCCCACGGTGGTGACCGCCCCAAGGGACGGGGTTGTGTGTAGAGTTGAGGGGATTACTCTGGCTTGCGCGACAGTCAGCGCTTCCCCACGCACTGGGGGCTTGACCGGGGCGAGGGAGGTGTCGTAGAACCACAGAATGGTTGGGGTCAGAAGGGACCTGGAAGATCATCTCTTTCCAACACCCCCTGCCCTGGGCAGGGACACCTCCCACTAGAACAGGTTGCTCAAAGCCCCGTCCAGCCTGGCCTTGAACTCCTGAAGTTGTACCTGCGAACCACAGACCTGTCCCCTCAGGGGCTGCCACAGAGAAAGGATAGAGGCCAAATTTGGCCTCAGAGGACTCTGAGGCGGGAATGTCCCTCCAGAGGAGCCCGTGGCTCTCTCTGTGTGTCACTCCGAGGCACATCACCTCAGCACTGGCAGCTGTGCCGTCCGGTGCTCCGGGAAACCTCAGAGGAAGAGAAGGGATAACTGCCCTCTGCCACCCAGGCAGGTTGGACACCCGCTCTAGGATCTATCCATAGTATGTAATCTAAATCCTTGCCTGCATATGAAAAAAAGAGGTGAGAAATTCACTGTTTAGCTTTGTAACTCATTGGTAACAATCAGGCTTTGAATTCCTTGACTTTTCCTGCTGCTGGTCCTTGTTATGCTTCTGTCTGCTAGACTGAGATCATTAGCCTTTTTTCCTCCAAGCTGCGTTTCTACCTAGTGATCAACTCACTTCTTTCCCAGCCCTTTCATTGTTTTGTGGCTCTGTCATACCTTATTGTCACCTACTCCTTTTCGGTCTAGCCAGTGCCATTAACTGGTGCACGGGGGAATCTGGTCAAAGCATTTCATTTCCTTTGCTTCCTCCTCTGTTCACATTCATTCTTCTCCCTTCCGCACTTGGCTAAATCAGCTGATGGCACAAAACAGCCTTTTATGAGCACAAACAAATAACAGATGTATTAAAAATAGCCATTGCTGTGGCTTTGCGTGGGGAATCATTAGCTGGTTAGTGTTTGTATGGTGCTTTGAAGATCAACGTTTTCATGTGTGTGAATGCAGATATAATAAATGCACTTAAGATATTAAATACTCTTTTGATCTTGATTTCTTGTCTCCTGCCACACTGCTAGGTAACACTAATGGTAGTTACAAACCAGTGATAAATCAACCACCTAGAACTCAGGAATTCAAGGCATAGCTCATTTCACAACTTCTTCATCCCCTTTTAGGCTAGCTACGAAACAAGATTTGTGACTTTTCATGTTTTTCAATTTATAGATTTTTTTTTTATATTTGTCCAACAGAAGCGCATACTCCTGCATGGTGAATTTACACCGACTGACAGCAGACATTTTCTCTTTACTTCTGATCTGTGGAGTGCTATAAACAGCCTGCACCCCTCCAGGATCTCACAGACCATGGGACAGAAGTGGCTGAGAGCCAGACCACGTATTAGTTGGCTTTGAGAGGTGCTGGGTCAGTAGGAGCTGGTAAGGCTCCAACCCCTTCTGCAAGATTAAAATTCTCTGTCCTAGTTAGGCAAGCACAGTTGATGCAAAAATCACTTGCCTGGTGTGTTGTGTGGAATCTCTGAATACACCACAAGTCCCCCACTTCCCAATTTCACCTCCAGTGGGAGTTGGTGTTATGAGAACATTACCAGCATTGATCTCGGCTTCAAAGTCAAATTTCGGGACTTAAAAGTGTTACTTTGCAGAGAAGGAAAGAAATGACTGGTTCATTTGAAGGTTAAACTAATATGCCCAGAAACAACGCTAAGCTTCAAATTCTTTCCAAACACCTTAGTTCTAGCTTAATTTTTCATCTCCTCTCTTCCTTTTATCCCTAGGCTTTCAAGGACATGCTGTGCATGTTTAAACATCACAAGATAATAATATAAGCAAAGCCATTCTTGAAATTGCTCCTGACTGTGGTTCCCTTCCAACATCACTCTGTGCAATACATGCACAGTGCTACCCTCTGTCTCTTTGAAAGCTTCTAATGAATTGCAGCTTCGTATTGTTGCTGAATTCTTACTATGCTGACAATTTTTCTTTTCAGAAAAAAAATCAAGCAGATTGCTTTTTCTGCGATTAGGCTTTTTGGAAGTTATGGTTAAAGGAGTGCAGAGGAAGCCTAGCTGAGTAAGATGTATGAACTATCATTTATTACCAAGAAAAAGACACTTACGTGATTAGGGGCACATAGGGACTTATTTGTTTCCTCTTTTTAAGTTAAGAGGCCCATCAAAGTCACTGGTTGCATAAATATGCTAAAGTGATTTTGCAGATAAATTTGTATATTCACCACTCTGTGACTAAAAATCTAAGGGTTGATCCAGAAAAGAGCTTCAAAAGCATCCATTTATCGTGGAGCTTGTTGTAAAAGTTGAATTTCCCCCAGACTCTACAAATGGGTATCTTTCTTTAGGGAAAGAAAGAGACTCACACCTTTAATGGCCACAGAATTTGGCCACAGTTTTTTAAAAAGACAAACATGTTTAACTCCAGGCCATATGTTGTCAAAAATAACTTCCTGAGTGAGAGAACAACGTAAATGTCTCCTGATCATCTTGCTGATTCTGCAGACAGACAGTCCCAGTGTCTTTTTTGCTGCTCACAGCTTTCCCAGACAGCCTCAAATAGAAATGAACAAGAGTCTGGGTGTATTTCACAGCTGCCTTTCAAATCCCACTGGATGGTGCTGTCATGAACCGGTGAGTATTCTCACATGAGTAGACACTGAAGAACAGACCTTTCCTTACCTGCCTGTTTCTCACCACATCAGCTCTGATTCTTTCTCCATGAGGTAAGAGGCATGATTTCTTCTTTTTCAGTTCCTTATTTATGTTGCAAGGCACCCTAAAGACCAAACGCTGCTAACTCAATAGGTCCCCATGTTTGACAAACGGCCCGAGGGTTTTACAGAAAGATACAGGGCAAGAGGAGGAATGAAAATGCTTAGAGCTGAAGTGATTGCCTGAGATCCCAAAGCAGATCCACCACAAGCTTAGAGGATTACAACCCAGTTCTCCTGTTTCCCGTGCCAGTTCCCTGTCCTGCTCCTTCACTACTTCATCCTCCTCCACGTGCCTCCCTAGTCCACCTGAGACAAGAGCAAGGGGTGATCTCTGTCCAGGAGCAGAGATCCTTGGCAGTTACTGCCAATCCTGCCGCCTCATCTCTTTGAGGAGGTTCTGACCTAAACTGTTATCAGTAGTGAGCTGTTAAAAGAAAAAAAAAAAAGAAAAAAAAAAAAAAGAGGCAGCTTTGGTCTGTCAGTGCCTGTTTCTTTCTGAACGCAGCTTACTTTCGAGCCTGTGAACATGTGAAAAAAGAAAAAAAACCTGCCACAGCGAGGAATGTTTAATGCCAAGTGACTCTTTTAAGTGAAAAATTAATTACAAGTTGATCATTCCAAATTAACTGTTTTCATTTCAATATACTATTGGGTTTTTTTAACAGGAGTGTGTCACTTGGACTGCAACTTAGCAAGAATCTTTAAAAAGGCGCTGCAAATAGAACTTCTCTCATGTCATTTGGATAAAATTATTTTGCATGGTATGGGCCCAGCTCTCAGACAACTCATGCTGGTGTAAAACGAGCATGAACACGAAGAAGCTGGACCCATAGATATGGAAAAGAAAGTCTGCAGCATTTAAAGTTCCTCTAATTGTCCTCTTTGGTGGTACCCATGGAAGTCACTGGAGCATAGCCAGTTCCTGCGCGCTTTGCCTCACACACACCAGGGATGAAGGATGGACTAGTCTCTCCATTGACATCAAGGTCAAAAAGGACTCAATGACAATAGGAAACCATTTAGTGTAAAGATGCCTGAAGCCGGCAGCTTGGTTTTAAGAGCTTTTCCCCTCTGTTTGAAAACTGGGGAGATTCCAGCTTGGAACACAATTTGAAGTCCAGTTCCAAAATATTTCAGAGCATCACCAGATATTAAAAGGTTTTGATTTGGCAATGAGCTAGGCAGCTTTTTTAATGCCAGTTGATTTCACTGAAGGGAGACAGAACAAGAAACAACTAATTGTTTCTGAAACTAAGACCCAAAGATGGTATTACGGATGGGGGAGAAAGCTGCCAGAAAAATAACAAAAGGAAAGTTGAAGAACAAGGAAGAGAAATGTGAATGAATGGGGAAGAAAAGGTAGAAAGAAAGAAATTTTGAAAGAGAAGGACGCCAGCAAGTGAAATGTGTCTATGCGGAGGCTGGAACAGTGACCATCTGAGCTACAAAAAAATGCCTTCCTGATCCCAAAGCAAGCTGTGGTTTTCACTCCTAGAAGGGGAACAGCCCTTAGAGCTCACCCACGCTACGAGCCTGCAGCAGGACAGGGGGTGAGAGGAGCCTGAAGAAATTATTTGTGCGCAGTTTTTCTCACTGTGCACCTCTAGTCCAGACAGCAGCGCAGCTTTAAACAGTCCCCATGCTACAAAGCAATTTGTACAAATACGTGCGTGCTCTGATCCACTTCAGGCACTAGGGAGATGGAGGGGTAGTTAGCATTTGCCCCCAAGATGTGTAAAAATGCAAGCCCCCAGCTCTGTACATTTATTCTAACTAAAGCTAGCAAAAAAGGAGCTTTCAGGGCACACATCATTTTTGTTTCCAAATAGCAAAGGGAGGTAGTTATTCCTCTGAGCCCATGCTCTCAAACATTTCCTGGAAACATTTATTTAGCAGTAGCACTGCCAATTTATTGATGCCTGTTTCAAAGAGAGGGGAAACAGAGAAAAGCCTCTGTCCAAATTGCAACCGGTTGTTGCAGGTGTTTGCTCCCTAAGGGTCATCCAAGGGACCTCTGCTCATTCTCAATGGCCAAAAAAAAAAAAAAAAAAGATGGTTAGAAAACTCCATACAAGTGCAAGTAGCACATGGCTACTGTGTTCTCTGTCACTTAAGATGGGCTGAGACCTGTTTTTGCAAAGTACAGACCATGCCTTTTGCCTTCCTCCTTTGACAGCTAGAGTTATGCTCATTTACAGCAGCTGATGGACTGGTTTATACCCATTGCTCTACTTTTTCAAGTCCCACTTCATCAGCAAAGTCTTCAGTTGATGAATGGCCACAACTAGGTTCTCATGCTGTTTTCAGTAGAGCCATGACCGTGTAGACCAGCAGAAGACCTTTCTTGGGAGCAGTGAGAATTGGGGTGGACAAAGCCTGGCTGGACCTTCAGATTCCAGTCTGACCGCAGTGGTAGGGATGGAGAAAGGAAATCGTTATTTGTACAGGAGACAAGGTACTTTTTAGAATAAATCTATGATGGCATTTCCAAGGAGCAACTTTCCTGCTAACACCTGCCATTCCTATTCAAACCAAGATTTGATCTCTGAGCAGTCTTCAGCATTTGGGAGGCAAGGAGGAATTGGAGCTCTACACTGAGAGTTGGGAATCAGCACTGATTTCTTGAGCATCTGGTAAGATTTTGTGTTCTTCTCCCTTGTCCCTGGATTTGGAAGCTGGTGTAACTCAAAAGCCAACAGGCTGATGCACTGACATGGAAGTGTTTGGATGGCTGGTGGCCAGGACAATACTGAGCTCACGATGCAGTGTCATAAACCTCCTCTGCCCCACCATCGTATATGCCAGTATTTCCACTGCTTTTGACATCAGCAGGAAGCACAGCAGGACCCACAATGAGCAACACTCTGTGTAATACACACAAGAAATCTGCAACACTGGGCAGTTTTCTAAAGTAGCTTTCTTGTGGACAACAAAGTCCTGACTCTTTCAATATATCTGCACCTATGAAGTTTCCCAGATGGTGTTTTCAGGAGGTAAAAGTGCATGAGAAGTGGCGTGAAAAACTCAAAAAATTCTACTACCTCCTTGTGGCAGAGATTTACTCTCTGTATGCACAGAAAAGATGCTCATGGAATGAGGCCTGATTATCTGTAAAGATTTTGGTGTCTTCAGATCAGTTCTATAACCCCTTAAAACTCCCAGTGATACATAAGGTATTACCTGAGCAACAGCTCTCCTGTCTGTCCTCAGCTTTTCCTTCCCACACTTCTCCCTGCCTACATCAAATCAATTCCTTTAGGCTACTCTGCACTCTTGCCAGTTAAGCCGAAAAGAAATATCTCCTCCTCTAACCTCCTTCCTTTTGACATATCTTGTGCTGCTGGAGAAAGTGATCTCCTCTCTGGACTCAATCCCAAAAGCAGGGAGATTAAAACAAGCAGTGTGACTTCACCTCAACAATAACATTAGTCTTGTCCCCTGGCCTTCACAGGTCTTTCAGATCTATATGCTATAGAAGGATGGAGGATCAGCTCCTTCCGTTGTCCTAGACTGAATCTGTACCTGGTGCCTCAAGAGTAGAGTGGCCCCACTGATCATCTCCTGCTCAGGAATGGGCAGATGGACGATACAAACGTGTGTGTGCCCCTAGGACTCTCCAGTCCCAGCTCTCTAGAGAAGAGCTCACAGCTACTTGCCAAGGACCCTTTGTGCCCAGGCTCCTTATCAGGTTACACTTTCACTCCAGAAGGCTTCTTAATGTGAGTCCTCTCCACTTCTTAAGGTGAGTCAGGGCTCAGTTCATTAACCTGAGCATCAATAACATCTGGTGTCCTTTAAGATGCCATGGGGCATCTGAGAAATCTGCAGAGCACTAGCAGGTATAGCAGAGGGTCTAAGGAGGTGGTATGTTTCTGCACTGGCAGTTAGAAGCCATGAAGTTTTTCATAGCACATCCCAAATGGCTCTGAAGTTTTGTGTGAATCAAGCCCTTGGATTCACCACTAAATAATTGTGTGACTTGACTTGAGGGGAAAAAAAAAAAAAAAAAAAGTCATCCTGATGCTTCTAAAGGCACGTTTCATCCTGAGTCACATATACCTCCAGGAGGCAGAAGAGCAGGCTGTCGCATTGTCCCAGGGCTGATGGATTTGCTGACTGCATGCTCTGAATTACCTGAATTGCACCTGGGAGGGTATAGGGCAGCACAACTCAACAGAGGCCAACGGCAAGCACTCAGATTAGCGAGTAAGTGCGCGTGTGTGTTTCCATATCTCCCTTGAAAACATGCTGGCCCATCAGAAAGATAAATTACGTGGAGAAAGCGAAGCCTCCCAGGCTTGGGACAGTACCTTTAGCTATGCTCTGCTTTCCCTGCTAGCCTCAGGAAGCTGGGCACATCACCCTTTGGAGGAGTACCACTGCAAGCTGAGCCTTTTTGCTTTTGGGAATGAGGTTTTTATGGCGTGAACTATTTGTGAAGGCGAGTTTGATCTTTATCCTTTTCTTTCCATCTGTTTACCATGCTAGGCTAAGTCAAACAGATTGCAATTGTTCTTCGCTGCCCAGTCTCAGCATGCTGATTTTGTCATATCGCCAAGCAGCATTGACATCCCTGATCCCTCTCCAGAAGGACCTAACGAATTCAGTTTCCCTGGATTTCCTTCAGTCATGCTTGTCAATGTTTTTGCACCTTTATCGTACGAAAGATCTGGCTGGAGCTCCACACACACTGCTCTTTCGGCTCCTACCTGCCACGTTTGTAGCCCAGCACTGTGAACTCTCTTCTGCCCCACAAGTGGACACATAGGACTTGTGATCTGCTGCTGGTGCTGCATATGTAGTCCCTGCAGCAGCACCACATCACATCCAAAGAGCCTGCCAAAGGAGCCCAGTCACCTTCCCCCAAAGAACGAAACGAACTTGACCCAGCCTCCTATCCAGGTCTCATCGCATATTGCGGCCCCATTACCCAGAGCATTCACTCCTGTTCCTGTCATATGCCACAAATTTAGGATCTCTCGTGACAGGACATAAAGGAAACCTGGAAGGGTCTGGCCAGTACCCTAAAAACATTGTGAGCTTTTTCCATATTTGCTGCAATGCATATTCGGAGACTTTATTTTTCTGCCTCTGCAGCTGCTTCATAGCCATGGGAGAAAACTTACATTAACTAACACTTTCCCTAAAGGATCAGTGGGCGAAGTCTGGTTTTTAACATCTGCTTTCTCTCCGGAGTCTCCTCGGATTAGATACACATGTAGGAAAAAGAAACCTGGTGTCCCGCTCCCTCTGCTGGTACAATTTTTCAGCCATCACTTTGTATCAAAGGCAAAGCTGTTCAAGTCCTCTGTTTTCCAACACCTGACCCGGCTCTCCTCTTTGGAGATCAAGCACTACATCCAAGGAGAAAGCTTGGGAGGGACAGCAAATCTCTTTCGCAAACAGTTTTCTAATTGAATCCAGGTTGTTCCCAGGTGGCACTGCCTGTTTTATGGCTGCCTCTGAACTTTCTGCTTGAGCTCTGCTATTTGGAGATTTATTTTTGTGTCCATAGAGAGACCTGCTGCTACCCAAACTTTTCTGCTGGTATGTTTTGCTGTTTCCATAAGCATTTCAAAGTTTACACGTACATCTCTTCCTTCAAAATCACCTACCCTGCTGCTTGTTCCATTTTAATGCTTCAGCCATTAGAGGTAGGATCCCAATGTACACATCTCGTTCTCTCCTTCTTATTGACATTGTGTTTAAAGAGCTTTCCAGACTGCTAACAAACACTGACAATCTTTTCAGTCTGATATTCTTATTCATAATAAGGCACTTATCCCATGTTTTTCAAATGCCACACATCTGTTTAAAATCAGGTAGAAAGTGAGGTATGTTATGTTGCCTGTTACCACTAAACACAAACGGGGATGACTTCTCCAGAGACCTGCACCAGATGTGCATCTCCAGATACCAGGGTGCCAGAGGATTACTCCCATCCTCAGGAGCCCCAGGGGTTATAAAACCGTGGAAAGCTGCACCTGAAACATCATCTCTAGATGTTATTGCAGCCAAGTCTTCCTCCTGGGTTGGACAACCAGCTCTACCTGCAGTATCTCTGTACCTAAAAAGATTCCCACAACAGAGAGTCCATCCAACCCCAGAGCACCAGGGAATCAATCCTAGATGCTGTGTTATTAAAAAATAATTTCCTTTGTCCTCTTTATCACAATACCCCGTTCTAATTCTAGTTACTTCTTTTTTATTATGCAAGATGTAATTGAATGTGACCTATAGGGCCAGAAGGAAAATTGGCAATATGGTTCTTCCTTTACCAATCCCACATATCGCATTGAAGTAATTTCAATACAGTCTATATAGTCTTCGGTGTTTACATGATCAGTGTTTGGCTTGTGTATCTAACGGGGCTTGTCAAATATCAGCAGAGACCAACATATTCTGCATCCAGAACAAGCTCTCATATTGAAATACTGACCCAGGTAAGATCAAAACTGTTTGTTATTCATCACATAAATTATTAAATCTTTCATTAGGAACAGAGCCAGCTGTCAATGTCTTTAGCTAAATATATTCTTTTTAAATTGTAGTATTTTTTTCTGGTTTTCCAAAGTACCACAACTTGCCACGAACAATGTTTTCAATATCTGGTGGCGATCAACTTTCTGCTGCTCCCTCTTGCACTACTCGAATCTTTCACTTTAAGAGAACCCAGTATTTTTCTTTCCTCAAAAAGAAGAAATGTTCAATTCATATCAAACACTGCTGGCAGCATCAGTTTTCAATGATAAAAATGGTACTTGAGATGGCACTGAGATCTACTTGAAAGGGTGCCACAGAGCACTGGCTGTGTAGAAGAAGGGCTTTTTATTTTATATTTTTTAATATATGATAGCCCAATGGTATTTGTCAGAAGTCACACTACAGGGCAGGAAACCTCCCGTCACAGCCAGGTTTCTGTTTGAAGTGTAACATGGAACTGACGTATTTTCTAGGACAACCTCTAAAATAAGTAAATTTACTAATCCCAGGGCTGTGACTATTGTGCTATTGAGTTTTAGAGCAGTAATAACAATTTCCAAGCATTTGGTGTGAAGAATAAGGCCTTCCGGTCATTTTCTTTTGTTTATAATAGATTACCTCCATGCTAGCTATTTGACTGTGGTATAAATCATGTTTCTGTTTCAAGGAGATGTCATGTGTATCTGAAACTTCTGTTGCTACCTCTCAATTTATTACATGGAAAGCAGAGACCATTAACATTAAGGTTACAAAGTCAAGCACTAAAAAGTTCGGAAATGCCAGACTAAAGGTTGTCTGTGCCATTGGGACTGTTCTGGATGGGTTTTAACCGCCTGTTAAAATCATGCCCCATACCAAACTGGCTGTTATGAAATGGTTCTGGCAAGCCCCCCTTCCCCGTACAGCTGCCCCACTTCCAAAAGCTTATTATTTATGCCTAGTTCAAAGGATGGCTCTTCCTCCTCATCCTCTCCTTACCCCTTGGCTTGGAGAACAAGCCATTCCCATTCTTCCTGCCACACACATCCCTGCTCCCATCTCTAGGGCTTAATATGTGGCACAACCTCAGAGCTAGCTTTACTTATCCCCCTGGATTCAAGCCCATATTCCATGAAATGACTGCATATTTTTTTTCCTGCAAGTCTCTTACCACCTGGAGGTGCTGGCACAGTGGGGACAAGACACCAAGTCACTATTTTTCCACAGTCATTAGTCTGAGAGCTGAGCCCCTATTTTCTGCACAGCACCCAACCTCTGCACTGAATAGAGCATGAATAATTCCCTGTGGGACTTTTCTGGGACACTCATCACAGGAGAAACTGGGAGTTTTGCAAAGTGCAAAAGTAACTTTTTTGCCTTCATCTTCACAACACATGGCTAACGTCAAATGCCTCGCTGCCCTCATTTTACACGCAGGGAAGTAGGTGCAGAAACAAAGGCACCTTTTTTCCAGATATTTAACTGCTTTTTAGCACTTTATATGTCCAAAGCACAGCTCCCAGTGGCTTCACTTGTAGCTTGGAGAGCTCAATACACCTCCAAATCAGGCCCAGCGCACATCTGAGTGGACCTCACTAAATACATCACTGATAATCACTAACCACATGGGAAAACGTGGGGTAAGAAACTTGCCCATCAGTCCTCCTCGTTCTTTGGTTGCTTTGCCATGGCATGCTTGGTAATGAAACACTAACAAAGTTTTTTTTCTTGGAGCAAGTCTCAATGTCCTTAACAGAATTGCAGCCCGCTGCTTAGTGCGCGTACCGTCCTGTTCACCTGAGAGAGCATTCGCTCTGCAACAGCATTGCTCGGTGAGATACAGGAGGAAAACCAGAGGCAAAGTGATATGCTACAGACGAAGACACATCATGACTGTTAAAAAAAAAAAAACACAAACCAAAACAAACCCAAACAAACAAGGCACCAACAGAAGCAACCACTTTGGAAAGTAGCCTCAAAAATTCAATTTAAGAGATTACAGAACCATCAAGCCAAACCCAGTTGAATCTGTAATAAGCAGAATTGTTATCGCAGCGCAGGGAACACTCATGGCTTTCAGCACTTATGGTTCCCTTTCAGCTTAAGCCGTGATTGATGCTGGTTGTGTGCTGAGGTCTTGCCAGTTGTGTACCAAAGGTCTGGACAGTCTCTTCTCCTGCCCCTTCTCCACCCTGAGCCACCCTGTTTTGCTCCATTCCCTTCTGGGTCTGCCTCTTTTCAGGACACCAACTGCTGTCCCTGTGCTTTTCCAGCATTGAGCCAGAGAAGTCGGCTTTTTGCTGACTTGATCACAAGTTGGGCTCATCACCTTGTACCTGAAAGAACTTCGCTTCCTACAGGTCTTGTGCAAGTCAGTTCCAAGGAGAACTTGTCAGAGAGGGTGAGAAGAATTATCACACCTTCCTTTAGCTGTCCAAAACATACACATCTAGCCTAAACAGAACCTTTACATTCCTCCTGTAATCAACGGAGAAAGTTAACCAGTTCCAGAGGGTGCTTTGTCCTGTCTTAGTCCAAATGCCTCAGACAGGTGGCCATTTTTCCCTGGGATTGCTGAGATGCATCTGAAAGGGCTTTTCTTCCCTGGCTTTTTTGAACCTCTGTAGGCTTTTCTATAAAAAAATTCATCTTTTAAGAACTCCTCAACAAGTTCCTTACATTAAAATGTATATCGTGAAAGGAAATTTGTTTTCTTACTTAGAAGTCTCCCACTTGACCACTTGTTAGTCTCTTCATCATGAGAAACAATGTTCAACTGCTCCCTTAAATCTTCTCCATGCTACTTCTGCTTTCACAAGCCTCCATCTTATTCTCTCGCTGTTAATCTCTGTTCCAAGCTGAAGAGTCTTATTTATTTCACTTTTCCTCATACGGAAGTTGTTCCATATCTTTGGCCACCTCTGACATCCTTCACCGTGCCTTTCTCTAGCTCTGCCTGTCCTCTTTGAGCTGCGGGAGCAGCACCACAGGCAATGTAACTGCAGACACACTGTGGATCTGCAGAAAGAGCCAACTGATAATTTCTGATTTGTTAGTTATTCCTGCCTAATAATCCTCCCCATGCTGTTTTCCCTTTTGAGCACTGCTGAGTCCGAAAGGGTTTTCAAAGAAGTTGCCACAGTTTGAAGATCTCTTTTCTGGATGGTAGCAGCTAACTTAGAGGTCGTCCTGACAAATGTTTTGTAACAATATATTTCTCCATACTTTACTACCTTTGAATGTCACCTAACATTTTACCACCTCATTAGTGTATAAAGAGCCTTTATTTACCATTTGCACTTGCTCTGCATTTCTACCACCCTGAAGAGAAGGAGCTTTGATGACACCCTTAATAGATGCTTGCCTTTTAAGATCCTATCCTAACAGGCACTCGAAGGAAGATTAAACAAAAAAAGGCTTTCCAAACAAAAAAATCTCTGAAAGCAACACAGTAATTTCCACAGCTTGCGACTCAGGGGAAACATCCAGCTGCCAGTGTGACTTTAGGCCAAATTTCAACTCCTCTTGCCTCAGGCTTCCTCTGCTGAAAAACAAAGACGCAGTTACAGTGCATGGCAGAGGCCAGAGAACTTCTCCCAGCCATTTCCACCTTCAGCCTCAGAGGCTGCCAGAGCTCATGCATGTTCTTCGGATGATACCCTGTCTCCCTGAGGTCTCTCCTGATGGGGAACGCCAAAGTGACTTCTCCAAACAGACAGTTACTCCCACCATAGGGAAAAAAAAAGCCTTAGTTTAATAAAATCCCTTAAAAGTTTATTCTTCTGCATAAATAGCTTGTAGGTCTGCAGATCCTTTCAAATGGTCTGAAGCATGGCACAGCAAGGGTTAATCAGCTTTCCTTGTAGGCAAATACTCCCTCCAGCCTGATCCCCAATGTGTTACAGGTGATACAAGTACAAAGTATCACTGCTAGCTACCTTTAAAAAAAAAAATAGAAGATTTCCTCTGTAAACATGTCCAATATTTTTTAACTAGACGTATCCCGTAATTGTTGAACCCTCCATTCAGAGCTCAATCCTACAATAAAGGGAGACAGACACTCTACTCAGAAGTACTTAGTTTGGGCCATTAGAAGGCAGAGATTGCCAGCAGCATGGGCAGAGAATGATTTCTATTCACTATAGGTTTTCATTTCAGATCTACAAGGAGTAAGATTTCTACTCCAGCAGCCTGGGCAGCAAAGGGTGATGCTACATGAACAAGGGATGCAAAGGCAGGAAAGACCACTGGATCTCCAGGCCAGCTCCAGTGAGGATCCTTGTCTAGCTGACATTTCGTACTGCCCAAGAAGAAGTTTGCTTGTGCCAACCACCACCGAGGCTCCCAGCAGCCGATCCACAAAGCAGCGTGAACATCAGCAGCCAGAGACTGTCAGTTCCAGTCTGCTGGCCACAGGATGTGCCTCGCTAGCGGTGGACGAACGGCAGCATAAGGCGATCAAAACCAGCAGCCAAAGGCACAACAGCCTCAACTATTAGACAGACACAGCCCTGGTGGAGACAGTACCTCTGCGCAAGGGGAGGAGAAGGGGCCTTTGAGCTCCATTTTAACCCTGATTTTGTCTGAGTGATCAAAGCTTCCTTGTCATGCTGCCAGCAGTAGCTGCTCTCTGTTTTGTCTGCATCAGGCGATGTTCAGACAGCAAGGCACAGATCTGAGGCCGCGCTTCTTACCTGAAAGGTGGCGTGACAAGAAGAGGGAAGATCACAGGATCGTGCCAGAGAACGTGACACAACCAGACAGTTTTCTTTGCTACAAACAGCCAGTGAGCCTTGCCTCTGCTCCCGCAGCTCCCTGGACTGAGCATGGGGGCTGGATCCTCAAAGACTCATCAGTACCTCACTCCTAGCCATGCTGCCACCACACGAAATCCTCCTTATGGTGCAGAGCTCCAAGGGTCACCACACAGCGCATAGGGAGAACTGATGCTGAGAGACAGGATGCTCAGAACCAGATGTGCGTGTGAGGCTGTGCAGAGACTGAGCGAGGTTGGGTCTTGGAAGCAGGACAGAGACATTAGTTCAGTGCTTTGCCCACCCTGATTAGCCTAATATCATAAGGCTGTATCCATGATCTGAGCAAGCTTCACTTAATGCTTTTGCAGTACACATCATGTATGGACAGATCAAAGGACCTCCACCAGTCAGAAAAGGGAAAGAAGAGGCTGAATTAACAGGATTAAGCAACTGGTCCAGTCAAAGATAAACCACAATCCATGTAGGATATTAAGACATGACCTTTCGTTGCCTGGGATAAATCTGTTGCTCCCAACAGAGAATAAACTCCATACCAAAATTAGGGAAGAGGATAGTTAATGCGGCTTGGACATGGAAATCATCTCCCTGATGTGACGTGGAGACTTAAACTTCCATCTCCCGAGTCCAAAGCAGAGCATCCTGACCACCAGGACAGTGACATGACTCTTGGCCAGTCTCTTCTCTTGGAGTTCTAATGTACAAATAAGTAAATGTTTACTGGATCCTAATCTTGGTGTGTTTCTGATCTGAACTATAATAAGACTTTATCTAGAAATTGTTTGTGAATAGACATAAAAGTGACAACCACTTATTTTAAGAGAAGGGAAGAGTAATTCCATATAGAGGGTGGCCAGCACTAGTTTATTGCTCCTCTTGCCTCCCCAGCAGTGACTCTGCCAAATGAAACCCACCACAGAAGCTGTCTGTGCAGAGTTAAAGAATTTAGCGCTTAAATGAAAGAAAACATCCCAGCACTGTTTGGAGAATGATGGAAAACATGACTAATAAGAAAAGAAAGAGCTATATTATAGCAAAGTGCAGGGAGGGAGTTTGTGAGTCTCTCTGCAATCAACATAAAAATTTCTACTAGCACAAGGAAATGAACCTGCACCAAATCCATTAGTCATAGTTGAATGAGGTACTTAAGGCAACAGGCGGGACCCCTCAAATGGGACCCCAACACTGCCTTCTTACCCAGCAATTGGGCATTCTTTGCTGTGCCAGGGAGCAGAGTAGCTACACCTTCATCATATCAAACTACGTCCACGAACAACACACAGTACGTATCAGGAGCAATCAGTATAAACTGTACATTGAGGTTGTGAATAAAATGCTTAGACAATCTGAAACGTCGAAAAAAGCATTGCTGACAGTCTGATAGAGGCCTAAAAATAAAAATTAAAAAAAATAAAATTAAAGAAGTCTCATACTTATTACACTACAGAGCGCAGTTCAACAAAGCCAATCTTTCTAAGCCTTTGTTTCAAGATTCACTTGCACTGAGGGAGATTTGGGAGCAATTACAGTGGCTTTTGCAAACTAGTAATTTTTATATTTACAGTTCAGATACAGATAGTAAATATGAGGAAGGG
This sequence comes from Rissa tridactyla, assembly GCF_028500815.1. Classification (NCBI taxonomy): domain Eukaryota; kingdom Metazoa; phylum Chordata; class Aves; order Charadriiformes; family Laridae; genus Rissa; species Rissa tridactyla. The sequence continues at coordinate 53,723,333 of NC_071469.1, forward strand.
GCACTAAACCTTTAAGTAACTCAAAATATTGCTATGCTCAGAGTAAAGCAAACTGAAAGAGAAGCCAGAAGAATACTTATGTGGACCGTGTTATCAGAAACATTTAAGGAGACTGCATTAATAAAGAAAATTCTTACAGTCAGTTATTAGCCAATAAGTGGAGCAGTTCATTGGCAAAGACACAGTAATACACAGCAGGCTGCTGGAGCTTTTAGGGAAAATACAATTAACTCAGTAACAAAATTAAATATAGTAGATCTATAATAAGTGTGAGCAGCTTATAGTAAACCCAAAGGGAGTATTAAGAATTCAATCCATCAATCATCACAGCACGTAACCACCCCCGGACAATGTTTCTAAAAACCTGTTTGCAATTTTATGTCTGTTCCAGTTACTGTAGGAATAAAGCTGTTCTTTGACTGATTTTAACTGCTATGGCTCCTTGAATTTCAATACAGAAATACTACTTCACACCAGTCTATCATTTTGATATTCTTGATCTTAGTGGAATATTTCCACCTCTGCCACAAGATTTTCACCAAGATGTGACTCAGTTTCTCCATCTATAAAAATGTGGATAATGACATTGCTTTCCATTATGAATTGACTGGACGCCTAATGGAATCGTGTTGGTAGTGCTGCAGCCAACTCTCCTTTTAGCTAACCTAAAGTAACCACGAGTAATGCTACAAACCTGATGAAGTTATTATGGTAAAATCCCAACAAGAGAAGACTGTGTCTCCAAACATTCTAAAGAAAAAAAATCATCAAGAATATTGTTGCAGCTTACAGAAAACAATCCTGTGTAAAAAATTGCTGCCTGCTCTGTCTTACTACAATAATCAAATTTAGGCTCTGGAGCGGTGATTTGAAATTACAACACATTCACTCAACAACTTGTCACTCTTCACAGCCTCCCTTCTCCACCACGGGGACAGAAAAAACACACCCTCTCTCGACCCCGCAAGCAGGACCCTGCTCCCAACACACCTCCAACCACGACCGCGACTTCAAGGCAACCTCAAAATACAGTTCAACTAATTTAACTGCCCTCACAGCCACGAGGTTCTCTCACCTTGGATGAAGCTCAACACTGACGAGAGTGCTGGTGCATGAGTACTCTGGTACTCCTGCCAGCCCAACCGTCCACAGCCCTGGCTAAATTGAATTTTTCCATAAGGTACTCTGGAAAATATAATTCTCTCTCCATCTTTCTGTTCAAGATCACATTATCCCAGGTAGTCAGAAGTGTCTTTAAGTGGAAATTTCAAGTTTCCAAAAGATACTGAAACACTGGTGACCATTCATAAGATCCCCTTGTACTTCCAAAGCTCTCCTGGGCTGTGTAGCCCAGGTGTCTGCTGGCTCCCTTGCCCCAAAGAAACCTGGAGAAACTGTAGTTCCCAGGAATTCATACAAGGGTGGGGAGACATGTTATGACCCAGGACCATCAAAACTGCAGAAAGCAAGCGCATGCACTTGAAAGCAGAGGAGCACTAGTTTAAGATACCAGGCAGTGAAACACTTGGTGCAAGCCCTGTCTGAAAAGCTGTTGCTGTCAGCCTGCCCAACAAAAATGAATGCCACCTCCAGCTGGATGAAAGTTGGTGCTGATGGATGCAGCGAGGATGGGCAAGGACTGTCACATACAGCTCTTGGAAACAGATCATTGTTTCCCATGAAAGGTGGACAAGCAACAACTCTTGTTATGGACTAGTATGCCGAGGCCAACACTGCCATCTCCCTGGCAGCTTCCCAGGTTCTCACCGCAAGCTCTGTCTCCGCCACAGGGACCGGTGATTTGTCAGACATGGAATGAGAGGGGATTTTGAGGACAAGGATGCAGCAGCTTCTCGCTATGCCCAGGGCAGGGCTGACGAGGGCCAGAATGAGCCCCTGCCACACACCAACCCTGCAAGGCAGCTGCGGTCCGAGAGAGATGGGTTGGACTTCTTTTTGTACCCATCTCCATTCATAAATCAGGGAAAGCACTAAAGCGAAAATTCCCACAGTAGGAGCATTTTAAACTCAGACAGTCTCCACCCAAGGCAATTACAGAGAGGAGCTGTTAATCACCGAGCAGACAGGGTAACCTTTGAGGACTGTGTGATGAGAATTTGAGGAGCTGGAGCTAAAGTGTTTGCTTAAGGTGTTTTGATTCCAGCACTGCATTTTCTTTGTAAATATTGATCAAAGATCCACCTCTCCCCAGTTTCCTCTCTAGGTCTATGCGGCAATCATCCAGAAACAAAATAAATCTCTAGAGCCCACTAACCATTATTATTAATCCTTATTTAGGGAGAAAGTGTGCACCAGTTGCTTTTCTAGAGAGAAGAGCCAAATGTTTCTAGTCTCCATGCCCTTGGAAAACACACATGCTGACTGAGCTCTCTGTGCAAAACAAAACTTTAATTCCACCCACACAGACCAGGGGCTGCTCATGCCCCAAACCAGGGAACACAGGGGGAAGGGCTGCTATGGGTGACCCTCCAGCAAGTACTTCCAGCACCAGGAGCACTGCACAGACTAGTGGTGAGAGCAATAGGGGAAGGTATGGATCTTGAATAAGAAGTATGTTTACAATCCACAGGACATGGCTCCACCTGAGGTAATGCAGAGCATCCTCCAGGACAGCCCAGAGTAGTCCTTATTCACTTGAACTGTCCTGTTGGATCACTCTTAGTGCTTGAGCTAAACCTTTTACCTTTCTCTCTCCATTTATACGGTTCAAAGGGGCATGAGCTTACATCCCTTAGAAAAGTCAAACCCCATCTTCCTCTCACCCCACCTCCCCCTGCTTTCCTCCTGCCATCTCCATCAACACTGAATCCAAGAGGTAGCAATAGATCCAAGGCAAGGGGAAAAAAAAAAAAAAATCTACAAACTCAGTTCTCTCAGGTTGGCTGATGGCTTGTTTCTTAGATGGATAATTCCCTCATCCAAACGCACAGCGGTGGAGGGTCCATTGTGTCCATTTGAGTTGCTCCAACGGAGACTTTTTAACTGGCAGTGTTGGAGATGCTCCTCTGTCTTTGGGAGAAACCAGACCCCGTAAGCTCTGCAGATGATATAAAACCTGGACCAAGGTGTACTGAGGCATTCCCAGGCATGACAGACCCTCCTTGATCCCAAGCTGGCCACCACAGTGATGGGCATGGAGACGTTCACTAGGGGTTTGATCACAACCAAGGAAGGTCTCTATGAAAGATATTAACTTCAGAAAACAGGGAAACAACTTTGTTTTTCTGCCACCCTAAGCAGCACTTATTCAAAGGGGCAGGCAGGGTGGATCGGCACTTTTGCCATGAACAGTAAAGGCAAGAGGATGGCTGATAATGCAGAGTCTGCTTACACCGAGTGAAGAAGTTTGTCACCTGGGACTGTTCTGCAGAGTGCAGCTTAGGTAAAATCTTTAAGCAGAGCAGCCTTTAATGTTTAATATAAATAGTATCTTAATCACCAAGGAGCCCCTGGGCCTCACACGTGGGACATTCTGCATTAACTGAGCGCTGTACAGAAATTTAGAAATGACCCTCCTCTTACTGCCGGTCATAAACACTTGAGCCAACAGCCACTTGGAAGTGCTAGCAGAGATGATTGGTGTGCACGCAAGAGAGGAGCTTACACTGATTCAAATAGGCCTTGGATCATCCCCTAAATACGCCTAGTTAAGCTAGCTGTTTTATTAAATCACTGTGCCAGCACATGCATGCATGGATCTTGACAGCTGAGGAGAAGGATATTAATTTTTGATGCAGAGCTGCAGCTTCATTGATGGAGTGCCCTCTGCAATATTTAGCAGTGCTGCCACGCCACGGCTACTCCAGTAACATATCACCAGCTACCACCAACAACCTCTCAGGTTAGGAACTGGACTAGATGTTCAGTGAATTATTCATTTCACTGCAGAGCAGTGCCAGCAGCCTGGGGAGTAAATACAGAAGGAGCTACTTGCCCTCTCACTTATTACGGCTCTTTTCATTGTTCATTGCTGGCAAATTTGCACGTGCCCAGTGCAAAATTCTCAGTCCTATACTAAAAAGAAAATCCAAAGGAAGGAGGAAAGCTTCTCATTAAAAAAAAGTTGTTTACTACCAAGCCAGAAAGTCTTTTCATAGCCCAACAATTGCTGCCTTCAATATTTCTCCCACGTATCCTCTAGAAGCTGGCCAAAAATTCCCAGAAAATTATGGAAAGCTGCATGAATCCTCTTTGGCACAAAGGTGTTTCATAGATACATCTAAATAAAGTCATGAACATTGCTACTTACTGGCTTCAGAGAAAGCCTGAGGTGCTGCTCGGGGTATCGTGGTGACTCTCCTGATACTTGGGAGGCTCCTGAAAGCAGCGGCTCCTGCAGTCCTGTGATAAGTTGAGAACTTCGGCTGGTTTCAGTGTCTTCTCGGAGATGTCTCTTGCTCTTGTGTTTGCTGGAAGAACTTGAGCTCATGACAGGAGCGAGCACAAGCTCAAAATTAAATTAGAAGTTGATCCTCTCCTGAGTTTATCAGCAGAGCTGCACTATAGCTCAAGGCATGGTCATCACCCATGTGTGGTTATTGCCCAAGTTGGGCAGTGCAGCCTCATTCACCCTGATGCCACAGGATGCCACCTCCGCCACAGAATGGACCCAGAGGAGCGTTGTGTTTGTACACACAACACGCAGCACCTCCGTGTTCTCTGCCAACAACAGGGCTTTTGCAAAGCAGCATTCAGCTATAACTCTTCTTCATGGAAGAACCAAGCACTGGTGGTGTTAGCCAGGAAGCCTTCTGCAAACATCCTCTTCCATAACCAACCCCTGTTGAGACTGTTTTCCGTAGGAAGCTTTCACCATCGTGGTAGAGGAAACCTGTATATGGACTGATCTCTGCTCCTCTAACCTACCCTAGGCACAACCTTCCTGCACAAATAGCCCAGCTGAAAGCAAAGGGAGGGCTCAGAGGGTAATGGACTTACTGGCACAAAGGCACAACAACCTGCCCATAAGGCAGCTGGGACAATAATACCCAGCTGGAGCTTTGCTAGTGTGAATTGTGTCAGCTCCATCACAGCTGATGAAGCTGTGCTGATAATAAGGTGTGAAAGTATCAAGAAGCCTTAGTGGTGGTGAATTTTGGTTTGTTGTTTTTTTTTTTTTTTCTAAAAGACAATGCCTCCGGGATTGGGTCCAAGATGCAGCTAGATATGTGTGCTGGAGGGTACCAAAGCAGCCATCAGCTGGTGTCCATTTGACTTTTCGTAGCCAGACATGGAAACCACCTGAGGGGATGGGAAAAGGCTGTGCGCTGCCACTGCTGCAAGTGGTCTCTTGGGAGGTGGGAATGGGCAGGAGAGGATGGCCCCACTGTAAATTAATGCCTGCTTCTGGCTGGGTTGCCGTCAGCATCTCCCCCAGCTGCAGCTGTGATGCTCAGGGGAGTCAGAGGGGACACCAGTGACAGCTCAGCACTTGGAAATTATGGAGGAGAGCCCAGGACTGCTGGATAAATGGCATCAGATTCACAGACCGTGGAGACAAACAGCTAATGTGGAAATTATCCTTTGTCCCACACACACCGCAGGCAACACACAGCTCCGGCTCAGGCTCAGGCCAGTGCTAGACCCACTTCTGCCCAGCACATCACCCCTACCATCCACATCGCACCTCATGGATTACACACTTTCTGCAAGAAGTTATGGGCAGCGAACATCTTACTTCTGTCAAAACAAATGGCAAAAATCCAGCTGCCTTCAGAGAGGGCACAACCATATTTATTTTTAAAAATTAATGTGCATGCTCTCAGGGAAATGTTCAGCTGTCAGAACAGAGTAGGTCACAGCAGCATTTGATCTATAGACTTTAAACCTACTGGTGGACACCATGTTCTTTACAGGCAGTTATATACCTATTTTTGTCTATATGTCTATATAATAGCAGGCTATTGCAATTGCACTCTTTTTTATTGTTTTTTTTTGCTCAGTGCTTTTAAATAAACCATTAAAGTAATGATTCAGGCTCCAGCCTCACCAAGAGCCACCACAAATGGACAGATGTACTGCAAGGACAGTGTGAACAGGGGCTGTGGTTGCCCTGAGCCACAACAGCATTTGGTGACATCCTACTGCAGTGTCCCTATCCCAAATGAGAGCCTCTACAGGAGAGCCACAGAGCATCGCTGATCGAGACAAGCTGCCCCCAGCTCCTCAGCAGCATTTTCTGATCTATATTCAGAACTGGGCTGTTTTCCGTGCCCTAAAACGTGCCAGGATCCAGCACTCGTGGCCTCGATAACACTAAAGGTGTCCAGGTCCACAGCTGAGTCTCTTGTGTGCTATCATCGCATCACACTGTAGAGAAGAAAAGACAATTTGGGGAGGGAGGGGTGCGGGGTGAGCACTGGGAAGTCCAAATTTAGGGCTCATCTGTTTATCTACCATCCGGGTCCGGGAGTAGGGAGGGGGCTGAGGCAAAAGCAGAAAATGCCCTGGCACATGTAGTAGCGGTTGCAGGAGACAGGAGAGGTGGGGTACAGCTGGACACACAATGTTGATCTATGCATGTAAGGAGTTAAGGGAACAGGATTTTTATCCCAGTCTCTGAACGAAGTTCTTCCATACAGCCCTCTTCAATGAAACTATTTGGAGGCAAAAATTGCTCAAAGAAACTCTTTTTTTTGTGAGAAAAAACTCACATTTTTTTCTCCTACCTAAGAGGGGGACATAACCTTCTAATTAATATGTCCAATGCACTAGCCCAGACCGGGACAACCCACTTCCTTTCTCCTGGGACATTTCCCTCCACTACATCCCACAGTTTCAAGCATCTCTCAAGCAGAGACCATCACTTTCTTGTTATGATCATCACTTGAACATATCAACATGACCAAAGCTCCCATCTTTCTTCAGTGGAAGGCCAACAGCTGCAGCAGACGCTGGCCTGAGCAGTTTGTCTCTCTGTAGTTGTGAGCCCAAGAAGGCTTTTGAGGGCAGATGGAAATCAATCGACTGACTTCAGCTTCCACATGCTGGGCAAAGGACTCGATTTCAGGGGTGTCTCCCTGTTGGGTGCTGGTTACCAGCAAAAGGGTCCAAAATGGGTGGCAGCTGATGGGCTGCAACCAAATGGTGGAGCTGAGCCAACTGTGGTTCAATTCATCCACTTATTCTGCTGGATTTATCCACTGATTTAACCACCCAGATCTAGATGGTTTTCCCCTAAATTCAGCCAAGACCTCTCCAGTTTCTCCTCCCGCATGAGACATCCTGGAGAATACCACCCAAAGTCGTTTCATTAAGTGGTCCTGTGGACACCACCTCCCCACTACCTCAACACCACGGTGGATCCCAGATTGGCCACATCTGCAACAGAGCAGGGATGCTCAGTCAGGACCTGCCAAAGAGCCAGGTGGAGAAGTGAGAGGCAGATCTGCTCTCCTTGCTCCGTATGTGAGACTCGGTAAGTCTGTGACTTGCACTTCCAACACACTGCTGAGCAAAGAAAGGGGTCTTGCTTGCCTTGAATCAGTGGGAGTTTGGGTTATATACGGCCTCCCTTTTTTCCTTGAAAAGCATCTGTTAGTAGAGAGGAGTTGGAGGGGAGCATCAGACAAAGAGACATCACAAGCACGATCCTCCCCATCAGTGGAACTGCCGCTTGCCAGGAGGGTTCTCATGCAACTTACGCCTGTGATGTGCTATTATATTTTATGAAAAGAATGGAAAATGTCAAGTTTAGAACATCTCAGCTATTTCCAGAGGATTAATGCTATTATGGCTCAGAGATGACATGCAGTGGGGACTGCTGCCTGCTCCCAAGCAGCAATTCGGGGGCCAGCTTTTTGAGGAGGCATCTGAGCCACAATAAAACCGATCCCAGACCAAGGCAGAAGCTCCCCATTTGGCTCATTTCATCCATCAGGCCTCCCAAGATCTCACCTTAAGTGCCAGTCGCTGATCGGGGCGCACATTGGGCTGTAAGGATCAGGAGGGGATGGTGAAGGGCTCTGAGCTCTTGTGATAGTTCCCGAACTCTGGTGTCCCAAATGCCATACACCACAGGTAGGAGCATTTGATCATGAAGCTGTCACGCATGCAGCTCTCTCCATGGGTGGTTGCTCCCAGGGCTTTACTGCAACTCAAGCCACCACCACCCAGGCTACTGAGTTTGTTCTCCTTTATTGAACGTCTCATTTTCCCGTTGCATCTGCACCAACACCAAGAACCGAAACTTCATCTCCCGTGTCCCTGGTCAGCCCTCAGCTACTGAATCGTCATCCCCCCTTGAAAGGAGATTTAAAAAAATCCATTAAACTGTTTGCTTTGTGGTCCTTTATTAGGCATTCCAGGTTTCCACTTCAGCATCCAATTTCTCAGGACACCAGCACTGCAACAACTCCCTTCTCATCAGGGCTATTATTTTAAAGGGCAGAATAATCGAATGTCACACATGGGTTTTCCTTGCAGCATGCGAAAAGAAAGTCACTTTAATCTGAGATATGACACATCCTGATCAGGTACAGGAGGGGGTAAAAAACAGATAAGAGAGATTTTGCTTTCATGTGGCTACAAGATAAATCATTGTCCAGGGCAATGGGTAGTAATTGTAACTCCCCTTTGAGTTTTACAGTACATCAGAGGTCTGCGAGGGCTGAGATTGCTCGATAGCTACCGCACCTTCCAGGCTCCAATTACCCTCCTCGCTGCTTTCAGTATCAAAGGCAAAAAAATTGCTTTCTTCACGCTAAATGATCTGCAGAGTGGAGCCAGATGGGCAAAGGGACTTGGAGAAATTATCGCCGGCTCTGCTGTGCCCAGGTCTCATCTATTTCTTTTAGTTCCTTCCAGAGGAGGAAGCGCTGTACGGAAGGTGTGGGACTGAAGGTGATGCTTTCTGCACCTCGCGCTCTCCGTGATGAGCCGGTTATTAGCTTTAGGCAAAAGAAAAACTAATCTGTGCTCAATTTGTTCGTTGGACACTTCAATATATCAGAGAGAAAGAATCAAACTGCAGAGAAAACCATTTTGTCTTCTGACACTGCATTTTCACTTAGGAAAAACACCTGTCCCTGCAACAGTTACTGTCATCAGCAGATGGCCATGCGCATTTCAGTGGAGCCATTTGCCCTCTTAAACAGGGGAAACCAAGGCTGATGAAATTAACTTGCTAGTGGATCACCCAGCAACCTTGTGGCATGCGAACTTGAGTGACCAGCATCCCAGCCAGGGCTTGGTCCATCACACCATGCTGCTGTCCTAAAAGCAGAGACACCCCTTGGCCAAATCTCCACCCCGAAATGTCTTTCCCTCCTCCCATGAAGCGCAAGACCTGCCAGGATGCTCAGCCATGGAGCAATTCACTGTCAGGCACTTGTACTATCAAGGACACTTCCTTTCCATCTATTAAATCAAAATAAAATTAATTTGGGTGCAAGCTGGCTTGACCCAACCCTAGCATTAGCTCCACCAAGCACTTACGTGGTTGCACAATAGCACTCTGCTATGTTGTCTAGGGCTTCATGCGTGTCACACTTGTAGTGCCCCTTGTAGTTACATGGTCGTGCAAATGTTCCCTTCACTGCCTAAAGCACTGCCAGCTCCATTACAATGTCCTGGGTTTTGCTGGATGCAGACTTTAATCAATCAGTGGGATCGGGCAGTATTTCCAGTTCTCAGGTTCACTTGTAAAATCTAGGCTGTCTACTGCACAACTCCCTTTCTCCACTGTACCAATTCTGGATGACTTAGATATTTATTTACTGTTGACTACATCCAAAATTACATATATTGCTTCAAGTTTGTCTTACAAGCAGTGGCCATACAAGTGCCACCTCAAGGGCAAGCACAAGCCCTTCCTCCAGCTTCACCGTTCTTCAGATCAAATGTTTAGTCCATAAGAGAGCACTAACATTTTATTTCCGTAGTGTCAGATGAGGTTCCTCTTCTGCAGAAAATTCCCAAACTGTGGCTTTCCCACGTGCAGTTCTGTGAGCACCAGTGTAAAGGCTTGAGGTTTGCCAAGGCAGTGGAGCTCGCAGGCAATTCACTCTTAAGCTTTTAGCTCCAGATTTCTGTCGGACTTGGGTATCTAGAAGAGAGTGTCTATGTAGATTCTCGGGCTCTAATAATGCTTGACCCATTCAAATTTCCAAAATCATGGCACGTATGAAGATTTCACTTTACACTTTAGGTGGTCTGAGCCATCGCGTGCCTGTGGACGTTACCCAGCACTGTAAGCCCCAGCCTGGTTCAGAGCACTTTGGTTTGTTATAAGTAATTGTTAAATAATAAGATGTTTTTTCTTGTTTCCTGTCTCTTCAAAGTCTGTACTCTGCCATCGAAAAAAACCCTTAGGCTTAGTGTTCCCGCTGCCTCATCTCCTTCCTACACCCAGGTGTGATCATTTAAATGTTTCAGGGCACTAGCATGTATTTTTGAACACAGTAGGCCGACTGCAAAACAAATATCCAATTAAATACTCATTTTTAATAGATGCTGCACAGCTTGCATGCAGGCAAATCCCTTTATTAGCCTTTTATTTTTAATGCTATTAAACCACATTCTTCGGTTTCAATTTTAGAGGAATATCTTCTCTAGCATGTGTTCACCGGCTCACCCACTCCTATTGAGCCCTTAACAATTCACTGCCCTCACCCCTGCTTTGCTGGAAATAAGGATGGACTTGGGTGATATCTATTGGCCTTTTTTTTTTAACAGAAGACAAATTCAATTGCAAATTATAAAAGTCACCTTTGACTTAGAGCTAGACATGCAAAGTCACCCCTACACATCCCAGAGTTGTTATTTTGTCAAACCATCTGGAGAAGTTAGACACACAGCAGCTTCTGTGCCACTAAGATGTGGTCTCCATGCATGAGCCAGTCTCCATCCATGTGGCACCAGGGCCACTGCCAGGTCCCACAGCCTTACTCCACTCAAAGGCCTCACCAACATTTCACTGGCGATTTTATGAAGGTTACAGGAATGGTGAAGGTGATGCTCCTCCCAGGGCATCACCATAGATGGATCCAGCTTTCTGCTTCCACTCAGGTGAAGCAAGAGGTTGGGTTTTAATCAGCTTCCTTATCTTTTTCAACTGCCTATGGAAAGAGCATTTGCCCCCCAGCCACAGTATTCATTGGAGTTCATCATTTTTGACATGATCTTTCCACCTTTTGGTTGGCTGCTGAGATGCTGGGTGCCCTCAGCTTCCTGGGCTGATCCTGTGTGTCCCCTCCAGCCTCCTGCGTTACTGGTCCTCCTGTCTCAGTCCCCTACTCCCTGGCAGAGACTGAGCCTCTCCATAGCACCAGCATGTGCCCTCACTTCCCAGAATTTGTCTTGTCCTCGTCTCTCTCTGTGCCTGCAGATCCAGCACCACTGATCTTTGTGCCGACAGCCACACCAGCACCTTTTCCTCTCTCTGTTGCCCACCCTTCAGGACCAGCCCCAGCCCCTGCTGTGTCTCCACCATCCTGGAGGAGCAGCTCTGCCCCATGAGCTCAGCCCAAAGGTCCCTGTGCAGAGATCAGGTAGTCGGTGCATCGCTCCAGAGTTCCGTGGGGAGCACAGCTCGTTCATCAGCATAGCAGAACATCTGACATGAAAGCACACCGATGTGTCAGCCCTGTAATTTTTTCTCACGTAACGGCACCCTAGAGCTGTAAAGCAGCCACATCCAGGAACTCATTTAGCACCTAAGTACATTACCCCCTGTGGAGGAGATTAAATATCATCCTCTGGGTTCATTTGACATTATAAACAATTACTTTTGGCACCGCAGGTTAAAAAGTGCTTTTGTCCTGCACTGACACACAGTTGATAAAACGGAGCAGGTAGTTTGGTGAGCGACACTGCAAGCAGCTACCGGCTGCTTCCAACATCGTTGCCTTCCCGTGCTCAGAGATGCATGGACCCAGCACCCATGGGACGAGGTCCCCTGGGCACCTATTTAGCCTTTGCTGAGCCCAGTGTCAAATACTGCAGCTGTATTTCCATCAAGGGCTGCTTTGTGTGATCTGTTGCGCTTGACGGGACAGGCGCTTCCCAATCCGACAGGGATGCTCAGCAGCACCAGATATCAGGGGAGAAATCCATCAGCAGAGCTTCTCTTGTCTCTTATGAAGAGGAGTGTCTTCCATAAAGACACGGCCTCCATAAAGACGCGGCCAAACAGATGGCTACTCTAGCAGCAGTGAAGGCCTTATGAGATGGGGGTGAGCAGACCCAACTGCTAACGCTGGCCCTGGGCTGGCAAGCGGAGGCAGAGCCATCAGGGAGGAGACACCGCAGCCGGGGGCAGGTCTCTGACAAAGGGGTGCGCAACACCCCCCTCGGCCAGATTCTGTAAGAGATTATAGTTTTGGAAACTCTTCTGTCACTTATAGCAAGAACAAAACACCCCGACAAACCTCCATCACCGTTTTTGATGCAATCCACCTACAGGCACGGTCCAGAGGAGCCAGAGACCTGACACCCTCTTGCCCATAAATAACTTTCACATACCCAGCACTAACGCACAGCGCAGCTTTCATTCCAGCCCTGACTCAATGATGCATTTTACTACCTCCCTCCTTGTCATTTTAATCCCAAGATGAGAGTCTTTTTTATGTAGGTCTCCTTGGCCACGGTTGCACCTCAAATATAATATCGATCTGCTCTCTAGTTAGCTCTTCATGCCCAACTGTGCTAAAGTGGCAGCAGCTCCCATCTCCCCCGGGATGCAGGGACCAAGGTTGTTGGCATGTTACTTAGTCTTACAAAACAAAACCCCACAGCCCCTTGGGTCCACAGGGAAGGGTTTGTCACCGCAAACCGGTCCCAAATGTTTGCACAGCTCCCGCTTGCAGCGGCCCCACCTCTGCTCTTACAATAAAAATCCAATTTCTGGGTATTTCAGTTGAATTTCAGTCTGTATCCAAGTGAGATTTAACCAGACCCGAGTGCAATGCAAAACCAATCAGCCCGTGAATTGGAAGGATGTTATTTGCTATTTTTTAATATTAAAAATGCAAAATGTAAATAATCTGAAGAAAATATATCAGAAGCCCTGAAATTGCTTAAATAAGTGCACATAAGTTACGGTAAGAAAAAAGCACAATTCCATGGGCAGACCATCTCCAGAGGCAAATCAATAAGCTCTAAAGGGCATATTGACCAGTAAGAATGAACCTTGGGAAAATAGCTAAAAATGAAAAAATAGCTGGTCAATCAATTATTTAAAATAAGGACTTTCAGCTTCCTAATATGAAGTATGATTAAACCCAGTGATTTAAATATTTTGACTGAAAAATCCCAGGTCAAACTACAGCCTGATGCTAGCAAATGATTTCATCACCTAGACTTTGCTTGTGTAATAGCAGCTGTTTTAATTTTCCTGCAGAAATTCTTGATTTATTTCTGAATATCCTTTTAGATGAATAAGGTCACAATTTTTGCTGGGATTTTCTTTTCTCCTTTTTTTTTTTTTTACCACATTACCTATTTGTTCTCCATTAAAGGAAAAAAAAAAGCTTAAAACTGAAGCGCAGTGAACCTCTATTAACATCAGCCTTTTTCTCATTCAGTTCCATTTCCTCTGCTTCAGATGAAATGAATTCATTAGTGAAGAACTTCAATGACTGCAGTTTAGCCTTCCAGTCATTTTTTTATGTAAGATTTGGAAAATTTATCTTGCTTGGGTGAACTGCTGCTGGTCCGGGTGACGCTTGCTCACATCCCACCAGTAGTAGTGCCTGGGCAGCCTTGCCAGGCACCGCACAGGTCCCTTTCTGACCCATAACTGGAGATTTATTTCCTGCCAAACCCATGGGCTTCACGATGAGGATCCTGCGAGCAAGAGCTGAAAACACTCGTGCAACGGAGCTTGTCACACTAGGCTGGACCTGGCATCCTTCCCCAGGAGTCAGGTTTGGCCCCCGAGCACCGAATTTGTAGCAAAACTTGTATTGCTTTCCCTCTAGTGCCTTCATTATCCATCAAACAGATATAAATACTTTGCCAGGAGCCTCTAGAAACCTCCAAGAAGGGTGGGTAAGCCTCCACTCCTGAATGCTCACCTTAAGACAGAGGTTAACATTTCTCTTCTTGTACAATGTGCAAGACCCAGGACCTTTCTGGGGATATTTTTGGAAAGGGACACTCAAGAACTGCTTTTCAACTCCATCCGTCTCCCTCCACAGACCCCTGTGTTGAAGCTGCATCAGCAGCTGGGCAATGCCAGTGGTTGCTTAGGTCTCTGGCAACGTTTTAGTGTCAGAGTAATTTCATCTGGGCATGGATTTGGTCAAAATACACTTGCCAACACCTGCCCATGGATACTCCTGCCTGGACATCAAGGCTCTGCTGAATGTGGCCTTTCAGCCCAGGAATGAAATTGTAGGTGTTGGCTGAAGGTAGCACCAGGGTCCACCAACTCCTTCCAAGACATGGAGCTGTCTCACACCTGTCCTTGGGGTGTCCCCCTGAAGGACTAACCAGCCTGTGAGCCACACTGAACTCCCCCATCTCCCACACCCATGCCACTGCCCTTCCCCTGCAGGCAGGAGCCCGGCTCAATGCTGTGGGGAAGCCTCATAGCTCCATACGCAAAGGCAGTGCTGGAGCATCCAAGAGGTGACGCAGGCAGGTACAGCTTAGCCGTCATGGCGAATCTGCCAAGAGGGTTTGTGTCTCCTCTTCCTGCATTGATGGTAAAAGCAGGGACACCAGAACTGTAACTCAGCCTATTCCTACAAGGAGCGTGGGGAGATTTTGCCCCACCATCTGGATGCTAAGAAGCCTTTTGACGGACAGAGAGCGTAGCACATTCCCAACACTCTGGGAAGAGATGCTCAACGTTTACCATCTTTTCTTTGGGTTCAGATTTGGATGCTCTGACCCAAAGCCCCCCCTGCAGTCACAGCACCCCCTTCCCTCCCCAGCACCTTCTCTTCTCCTCTAATTGCAAAGTTCAGCCAGTGCCTGGTTTTGCATCCCTCTTTTGTCTCCTTCAGCAGGTTTCTGCAGGCAATAAGCCTTATGTTAGATATGGGGTAAATCTGCAGGAAATCAGACCTAGAAAAGACAGAAGTCGAAGAGACTTGGAGTAAATCAAAAAGAAGCCACTGTGCCTGGCAGGTGCAAAATTTGTGTTGCCAACACCATGCGGTTCTGTGTGTATATAACCCACTGGTTAAACTTCTATGTGTGCATATATCTTAGCATATATGCGGGCTAATGATGCAGTGTGCTCACATACAGGCATTTGGTTGTCAATACAGCAGAGCACAGGGTGCCCAGCAGTTACCATTAAGAAGGGACCGACTGGGGGAAACATTTCCACTGGGAAATGCCACCATCATCTCTGCTGGCTCCCCGCTGCTGGCTCAGACCCAAACCCTTTCCTTGCAGGCTGGGGCTATCCTGCTCCTCAGCCCTTGGGAGAGCATCACCGTTGGGGGTAAAAGGGGGAAAGTCATCGTGTGCGTCGCTGCAAGCCTGGGGTAAGCTAAGAGTCAACGTCCTTGTGCACTAAATCCATTAAGGTCCAACCTTAAAGCGCTTATAACCCCCATATGCACCAGGGGCTGCACAGGTGGAGGATGAGATGTGCCCCAAAGTAAAGGAGATTTTCGTGCCTGGCCCCAGCCCCTCAACCCAAGCGCAGACGCCGGTGGGCTCCGGCTTAGCAGCAATGACCGCTCACGGGTGGCTTCACCAGCAGAGCAAGAAGAGAATGCCTTTGGGTTTGTCCTTCCAAAAGACATTGATTAAAACAAGCCCAAGCTGGGCTGTCTGCGCTGCTCTGCATGGATCGGTGCCTCACGGCCCGTCGCCGGCTTGTCACTGAATTAGAGCGAGCCCTGCACAGGGCGACCTCGGGCTTCGGTCAGCCCAGGGAACCCTCACAGGGCAGCCACCCCGCGGGGTGTCTGGCACATCCAGCTCGTCCCCTCCATCGGGGCACATACAACCTTCTTCGCTTACGAGAGTTTCCTGCGGCCTCAGAATGGCTCCACACATGCTTTTCTTGGGGGTTTTTAATATGATCTCTCTCCTCTCCCCTGTTTTCGCAGACCCATGGCGTGGCTGGCAGAGTCAGGGGCATTAGGAGGAGGCCGGCTGACAGACAGAGGCTCACAGCCAGGCAGTGTGATCGCAGAGAGTCGTTTCCTTAGGAAATAAACCTATGGAAAAAAAACCCAATATTGTCATTGTTTATCTTCTTTCTGCAGGTTTTGGGTTTTTTTCACTGGAAAAAGTCAGCAATGCAGCAAACAGCTTCATGAATATACAGATTGGTTTTGGCAACTACCAATTAACAAAGAATGTGTTCGTGCAATCCCCAATCAGCTATTTCCCTGGGAATCTCTTGTTTGGAACAAGCCATTTTTCATTAGAGAAAAAACACACACACTTGGAAAAACAGTTCTTGCTGGCTCTTATTATCAGAGGAAGGCTGGAGAGGGGCAGCAGCCACCGCCACGAGCCAGCTGTGTGCCCCGCTGGCTCACACACCTGCAGCAGGACCTTCACCTGTAGACAAAACAGCAAAAGGATGCGTACCCAGCCCCTGCACACGCACACAATGACACAACGCCTGCAAGGACATCTGCAAACGGGACTGGGAAGGCAACTATAAACCCAGCCCCTACACCTTTTACTCACCCTCAGGGCTTTCCGATTCTTCTGCTTGGATCGCAGGTCCGTTGAGATGTGTGATAATATTTGACAAGTGGTGTCCTTTGGGGTCTGTACTGGGACCAGTACTGTTTAATATCTTCATCAATGACGTGGGCAGTGGGATCGGGTGCACCCTCAGCAAATTTGCCAATGATACCAAGCTGAGCGTGCGGTTGACACGCCTGAGGGACAGGATCCCATCCAGAGGGACCTGGACAGGCTGGAGAAGTGGGTCTGTGGGAACCTCATGAGGTTCAACAAGGCCAAGTGCAGGATCCTGCACCTGGGCCAGGGCAACCCCTGGCATCAATGCAGGGGGTTGAGGGCAGCCCTGAGGAGAAGGACTTGGGGGTTTTGCTTGATGAAAAGCTGGACACAAGCCGGCAATGTGCAACCCCAGCCCAGAAAGCCCCCCGCATCCTGGGCTTCATCCCCAGCAGCGTGGACAGGGGGAGACCACCCTCTGGGGAAACCCCCCTGCAGTGCTGCCTCCAGCTCTGAGGCCACCAACATAAAAAGGACATGGACCTGTTGGAGCAGGTCCAGAGGAGGCCAAAAAAATTATCAGGGGGATGTAGCACCTCCCTTATGAGGACAGGCTTCTCCATGCAGCATGGAGAAAGAAACATAACACTTGAGTCTTCCAGGCAGTCACCTCCCAGCATTACCTGAGAGACAGTGAATGCCATGAACCACAGATCGGAGAGACGAGGCACTTAAAGTCAGATATGATGGACAGCTTTTTATTTCCCAATGTTTTAATTTAACAAAAAGTGCTACATTCCATAGTTACAGTATGAGGAGTTGTTCTTGTCCGAAATAGAAAACCACAAGAAAGCACAAGGACTGCTAATATCACTCTATGGAAGCAGTGCAGTCCAGAGAAACCTCACCTCAGGTGAACATCTGGCATTAGAGACACCTTTAAAAATCAGCAGCTGTAGAGTGTAGGTGCATTTCATCAGGGCAAGAGCTGCACATCAGGCAGGCTGGTTCCTCCTGTTGGAAATGGGGCTGTAGATGCCGAGGCAGTTGTGTGACGCCTACAATAAATTCTGGCTTGTGCTGTTGGGAAATCCCAAGCTGGGCATCCACAGGAAAACAGAAGCGAGCGACTCATCTTGTGCTGAGTCAAGAGATTATTATTGCTGCAGCAAAGTCACCACCATCGCAGCCGTGGCTTTGCATGGGGCAAAGGCTGCGTTAGCCATGTCATGACCCACCTCTATGTTCAGGGGCTTGCAGTTCACCCAGCACAGAGGATGAGGAGGGCCCTTCTTGGCTGTTCTTTTTGTCTTGTCTCTTTCAAAAGAATCTGCTTGTTTGGCAATGCAGAGGTACAGATTAAATCAGGAGAGCATTAAGAGACTGCAGGCTTCAGCTCCCACCTGAAACCCTCCTCCCCTCCCTGCCTGCACTCTGATAATTTCAAGCAAATGCATCAAACTCCAGGAGTTGTACAGAGAATATTTTTAAGAGACCAATCCAAAGTCTACTGGCCTTGGAAGAGAAGGGAAGGAGCTGAATGATGCTTGTGCTTTAAGGACCTGCAGAAATTGCACTGATGTCAGGGGCACTGCAGAAAATCCTGTCTGTGCTCCAAAAGCTCCTGCAAGCTTCACTGGGCCCCAGGACTGGTTTTGACTGTCCCTCTTGCCTCCACACTAAGAAGAACTAAGCTGAAGACACGGGGAGCCTCCAGGCTCTGGGGCAGGTACCTGACCAAACCCAACTATTCAACAAACACCTCCACTTCAAATGGACATCAGTTGGGATCTCTCTGCACTGCTGAGTGGCTCAGAAAGTTGGCCAACAGTTGTCTTCTGCCAACCAGCAGCTCCCAACCGAGGCACCTTGGCTGGTGGTGTTCAGAGCCAGAGACAGGCCTGGGAGTGAAGCTGGACCACAAAAATCTTTGGGCAGCTCTTCTATCCCACAAGGCTGGCACCAGCACAGACCACAGAGCCAACACTGAACTGCGCATTCAGCTGGACCTCCCTTTGGGCTACAACTCGTCTGCTTGCCCAGTTTGTCCCACCATACTTGCCATATAAGCACTCCGATATTTGCAACTATTTGTCAGCCCCGCTTGCGGCACTGCTGATTTCCAGCATCCCAGCCACCCACACCACATCCTCGCCGAGCGAAGTCAGGCTCTTGAGGACACCAGGGCACCAAACCGGTGCACTAAAACACCACCTCCATCTTTCTGACCAGCAGCGTTGCCTTTAATTTCTTAAGTTCATTACATTGGGGAGGAAGAAGAGAGGCAGTGAAACTGACTGCCACTGTAGAAATTGAGAGTTTCCCAAACTGTGGATTTGTTAGCACAATGAAAGGCCACGGCACCTCCCCACCAGCCTTCCCAATCCATCAAATCAAAAATCCATCCATAAAGCTCTTCCTGCACTGACGGTGTTGCGGTACTTGCACTCAGACCAGCAGCCTCGCGCAGCCATCCCTCCTCCTCCCGACTGGCCCAGGAGCTCTGTGTTTTATCCATTACTTAACGCAACTTGTGCCGTTAACACACACTGTGCAGGCACCGTACCATTAACAGGAAAGCAAGAGGGGAATGTCCTTCACAGGCTGTTATCGCACAAAACCCTGCTGATCTCCAGCTGCTTGGGGTCTTGCTGGGACATCTGCTCTGTTCTGCAGCATCACTGGCAGCTCCTCCTTTCCAGTGTTATTTTAGGTCGCTCTTTCATGTTACAGTTGCATGCAAAGGACTCAGCCAGCCCAGATACCGTCCTGCCTGCTCCACGACAGGCTCCCTCTTGCAGAGAGGCAAATCACTGCCCTTTGTCACTGCTCATTCTCCATGCCTCCCCAGCTGGACCAGGGTAAAGCATTTCAAGAACATCTTGCAGCTGCCTATGTAGTCTTGTTCCCAGCCTGCCTGGTGCTGTACGTAAAAGACAATCCTTTCTGGAGATCATCTGAAGCAAACTAGAACAGAGAAGTCATTCCACCTTGCAACCCTCATCAAGCCTCGCCAGGAACAAACCATCACAGAGCCCAAGGGACAATATTTCCTGATTCCCAAAACTGCAAGCCAGCAACACTCAACTGCACCGTTAACATGACCCAACCTCCTTCAAGCGACTTAGGAATGAGAAGCAAATAGGGAGAGACCAGTCTGGAAGGAAAACTTCTTCTTAGGTTGGACTAATCGCTTGTTACAGACAAAAGAGGCTTTAATTTGGGGCAGGAGCACCTGGGCTTAACACTGGGCCACCAGTCAGTGCCTGTTAAAGACGTGGGGCTGCTTTTAGCAATGCAAAATTCTCCTGGTCAAAGTTTCAGGAATGAATAGGGAGAGATGTGAGCACTGTGGAGCCCTGGCTGGGAAAGCCTGTCCTAGAGGGATGAGGGTATGAAGACTCCCCAACATGTTGATGTTTTACCATGTCTCTGCCATCCTGCTTCCCACGCACTCGGCGGGACGAGTGCGTGAGGGACCACGCACAGCTCTTCAACTGGAAGACTAGCATTAGTAGCAGCATTTTGAATACAGGTTGTCCCGCCTGTCCTTCTCCAGGTGACTCAGTAGGTGTGTGGGTAAGGCCTACAGGAAAGTACCTGGGCTCTGAAGAGCACTGCTTGTTCAGAGCGGAACATCACATCTGATGACTTAATGTCCAGATGAGGCCCTGACCCTCTCAAGAGATAAGTGAACTTCAGGAGGGTCTTCCAAACGTCCTCTCTACCTTGCAAACACATTCACGTGCCCACGAGACATTTGCTTACCATCATCTACATCTACCCTTCTCAATCTGACCCAGCTTTTCACCTTTACGAGGAATGAAATCCTGCATGTGCCCCTCCTCAAACTCTCCTCCTTTCCACCATCTCTGAAGGCTCTCTGGGATTTAATCTCAGCAGACGCGCAGTCTGGCCTTATTTGTCTAGTCAAGTCTCCTCTGGCAACAGTCACTGCTCCTTGTATGAAGGATGATTCCTGAAAGAACAGTGATTCCCACCTCAGAAAAGTGGCTGTTTTGCATAAATGTCAGACTGATGTAATTTCACAACCAGAAGCAGAGCTAAAGTAACGCAGCCCTTTTTCTAGCTATTTTGACAGCATTTCTGTGCAAAGCAACATTTGTTTCCCCTGCTCAGTTCCAATAACATCTCAGACACTGGCTGTCTCCCTCTGCAACCTCGTGCTAGCAGCCCGGGCA
This sequence comes from Rissa tridactyla, assembly GCF_028500815.1. Taxonomy (NCBI): domain Eukaryota; kingdom Metazoa; phylum Chordata; class Aves; order Charadriiformes; family Laridae; genus Rissa; species Rissa tridactyla. The sequence goes on from NC_071469.1 coordinate 53,744,161, forward strand.
GCTGCCCTCACCCTGTGCCACCCTTGGGCTTCACCTCCACAACGCTCTGCAGCCATCTGTCCTACAGCTTCTCATTTCACCCCATGGCCAAGGGCTCCCAGCGGGACCACTTCACCTCCCCACAGCAGACATCTCTCCAGCTGTGGCTGCCACTGCTTGCTGACTATTAGCAACAATTCCCACAACACCAACAGCCACCCGCCCCACAACCTTTGGTGCCTCTCTGCATTCGGTGGTCTGGAGACAAGACCCATCCAGATCCCCCAAAGGTGCTGCCATTCACACTGCTTTTAGGGGCTGAAAACGTAATTTCCAGCGGGTAAAGGAGACGGATGCTCCACTTTCACCTCTATGTGAACACAGCCTTATGAAAGAGATGGACCAATAACTAGTGTCCTTCAAACAGGAGGCAGAAGCTGAAGAAACCTCTAGCCTGGCTCTTCTCTTACTTGCACACTGAACAAAAGCTAAGAGATCCATGCAAGACTATCCGTCAGTAGGTGAGCGCTGGTATTTATTGTGCTGTAACAGACAGCGTTGGTTGAAAATGGACTATGATTTTTGTGGTGAATCAAGTGTTGAGGCCATTCCTGTGTGTCTCCAAGAAGCGTGGAGCAGAGCTGAAGGAAGAAAGAAGGGGTGAGAGTCGGGAACTCGAGTGCAGAAATGTGCTTCAAACCCTATCAACAACACTGTACTTGGGCACTTCTCAGGTGGCAAGGGATACAGTTCAAGTGTATAACTCATTAATTAAGCAGAGCAGCTAATCTTAGCACTAATGAACTCTAGCTCAGGTAATGTAACATTTAAAATTAACAAATTGGACAGAATTCATTCACAGTAAAGATTTCCATTCCCAGGCTAGGTGAGAGCTATTGTTATGATTAAATTACTGCCAGCCAGGACCAAAACAGCACACCAGGGTAATAGGAAAATAATCATCCATATGGATCAGCTCCAGCTGTAACAAGACGCGCTGTGGATCTGAATGAGGTGCCGGGTGCAAATGTGAAATCTCACTACTGTATCAAAACAAACATCACTGCGCGGGACACGTAGAGCGTAGCATGCCGTTTCGCCGGGGTGGTACCGACCACTGCTCGGTGGCTCGGGGCGGCGGAGAGCAGTGATGCAGCAGAAAGTCGCTTGTTCTTTTTCTCCCCCTCCCTCCTTTTTAAAAGTCACGGGCTATCGCAAGGGCACTGCAGTTCGACTCAAAATTCATCTTCAGAGCTGTCAGCTAAGAGCATGACTCGGTCTTGCATGCTGTTAAATTCCCTCTGCTAGGGGAAGAAAAGAAACATTGAAGAGCAATGAAAGAAGGAAATTAAGACCTTTCGGATTCCCCCAAACTCTAACTGAGAGGTCCCGAACACTCTGGCCCAGACAAACCATACCAATAACCAGGCTGCGCTTTACAGCCACAATGGCTAACAGGAGAGTGGGTGGGATTGGGGTCTTCCTTTCCAGTTTCCATACCTTTCTTTTATGTCTCTTTGAGCCATTTCTCCTTCGGCGATTCATAATCTTAATGCTGTAGAGCGCTCCTAGGATAAACAGGGCTCCAGCTATCCCGACTCCTACAGGGACCAGCATCCCCGACATGTATCCTGCCTACGGGGAAAAGAGAGAAGCAGAACAGCACTCACAAGACCGTCCTTTCAGAGTCATCTTCCACCAGTCTAGGACTGGGAGAGATCCCTGTGCTGCTTTTGTCAGAGTTTGTTGTATTTGAGTCTCTATCACCCATAGGATAAGCCCTGCTTCCAGGATTGCTAAGCAAGCCCCCAACCAGCCCCACTCCAGGACCAAGCTGGTAACCACCACGGCTCGCTCACCATCAGCTTTTGCTCACAGGTTCTGCCTTGTGATAGCTGAGACACTGCAGTGTTTGCCCGCCTTTAAGAGAGGGAACAGTTCTGGTGCAGAGCTGCAAGTGCCGGGGTGGAGCATCGAAAGAACAACATGTAAAGGAGAACCTCGACCGCCAGGGACAGGCAATCTTGAGCCACAACAAAGACCTGTCATGACCCAAACAGCTTCACGACACGCTGTGTAGTGTAGGCTGAGCGCTGCTCTGAGCTCCTCAGGTACCACCAGCATAAATCAAGGCACAAGTATGTATGTCTGGCCATGTGCAACGGAGCTCAATCCGGAGAGCCAAGGGCTGCCGTTTTCATCTGCTTTTTGGCACAAATCCGGACTAGCAGCGCGGCACTGAGCAGTGTGGTGACAAGTGTCTCGGCACCCTGCTGCCCGCAGCTCTCCACACCGTCCCGCAGCCCTCGGGGCGGCAGGGGCAGGCAGAGGAAAGCGTGGCACAGGCAGGACAGCCAAGTGCCCACGAGCCACCAGGTGAGACGGCCATCACCAGCCGGGGAGCAGAGGAACAGGCGAGGAGCTGTTTTCGGAGAACGGCTGCTCTGCAAAGCAGGGGCTCTCGCCACCATCATGAGAGGTGGGTGGGAAAGGGACCCACCATCCTCCTGACCAGCTGGAGGGTGTCTTGCCGTGGACGAACTGCTAAATACACCTCCAGTAAAGAGTATTACACAGCTCCCATGCTTCCCAGAGACACGTTGGTGTGGGAAAGCACATGCCCCAGGACACTAGTGACATATCTCAGCATGGGGATGTGCTTTGCACCAAATGCTTTGGCTTTGCATGGGAAGGGGTCACTTGCATGAGCAGGACAATGACATAGAGGAAGGGCACGTGTACCTTCAGCTGGCCCTAAGGGAAGCACAGCAGAAGTAAATCAGCTCTAACTCAATTGCTATGATTCGTACATTTGCATTGCTCATCTCATCAAAAAAAAATAAAATATGGATAGCATGACTAATTTAAAATTACACAATTAAACATTTAAAATCCTATGGAAAATATTCCCAAGTGCTTGTCATTTTATATTTCACTGTTTTGAATGAAAATTAACCCATGTTTTAAAGTGCCAAATTACTTCAGCATCCTCACCTAATCCAGGCTGGGGGGCTCAATGGAGTAAGGGAGGCAGGTAGAGCCTGGCTCCCTCCCTCGTCAGCGCTGCCTTCCTTCACACTGCAGCAACAGAGTCCTCTGCTGTGGCACCACAGCTTTACCCTTCGCGGTCTACACGCCCCCAAAATAGTTTTTACGCCTGCCAAGGGACACATGCACAACTCAGAGGACCATCAGACAGCTCTTAGCAAGCCCCAGTCCATTGCTTACAACCACTCATCTTCATCTGCATTCCCAAACTGCAACACAACTCAACAACACATTCTTACAGCGGAATTGCTTTTCTTCCACAATCCACTGAGTAGGGGGGGGAAAAAGAAGCTATTTAGTGTGCGCTGCCCTGCCTTCGTATGCTTACCTAGAGAATGAAAATAATTCAATGCTCACAAGGGCTGTTTTGCCCTCCCAAACCCCTCCAGATCCTGCTCAGTGCACTTTAAATAGCAACACCTTTGTGCCTGGATCCCAAGGCCTGAGGGATCTCCAGCTGTGTCCTGCAGGTCCCCTGAACACCCTCCCAGAACACCCAGCCCTGCTCAGCACACGCACGTGGAGGGGGGCTGCATGCCTGCACCCCGGTTCCCGAAAAAAGAGGTCAGTGAGAACACAGATAAAAGACTGTATCTCTGCGAGGCAATTAAGGTGCCTTAATTGGGTGACCTAATTAGTGCAGCATGGGTTTTTCTATTTCTGGAACTTTCTGCTGGTGTGGGCAGTGAGGGGAGACTGGAAATGGCTTTTTAGCTGCTGCCCGGCTGGGTGTCCATATCAGAACTCACTAGTTTTCATACGGTGAACTCCCTAGCCCACCCGTGAGCCTTTATCATGCCTGGCCAGCCCATCCCCTTTTACAGGCTTCCCCCAACAGCTGGACCAACAATTTCTACCCCAAAAGCCTGCAATGGGAAGAGGATCCAGGTCCTGTTTTCCCAGCCCCTCTGTGTCATGCAGCCCAACTCATGAGGGCTTCTGCACTTGCCTGATAGGAAACCCCATTTCACAGGCAGCTCCGAAGCCATGTTTTTAGCCCTTGCCCATGGGGAAGGTGCTACAAGTCCTAGGGATGCTTTTAATACAACCAATCCATCACCATGACCTTCCTGGCTCCGCTGGACTTTGGGACAATAGCAACAGAGGACTTCAGAGGAACCTCGTGTCCACTATTCAGCATGCCAAATGCAACATTTGCACAGTGTTTGCAGGAGACCGGACATAAATTTGTCACTGACCTGTGCTCCTGGCCCCATGCTCCCCACACCCTTCCCCCTCCCAGCAGGGCAGCCCTGGTGGACACAGGAAGATGCATCTCTCGGGGATGGGGCCATCATGTGCCAGGATAGTCTTTTGGATGGAGGGATTGTAAAATAGAGAGGACGGGGCTCTGCCAACAGCAAATGGAAGGGGCACATATTGTGACTGGTGCTGATAAACTCAACAAGGAAGAGGAGGAAAAGGGGTGAGCAGGTTTATTTGGGAGTGATTTGCTTCACCAGCATTCGGTTGGGGGTGGGGGAGTGGTTTTTGTTGGGCTTTTCTAAGGGAAAGTGTGAGCAAGGTGAAAGATCTGCTTCCATACATCTGCCGTTCCCCAAAGGAGGGAGATGGCTCAGGGCTGAGTCTCTCTTTTAAGTGGACACTAGCAGACCCCCAGTTATACCAGTGCTTGTGCCATGCAGTCCAACATCTGAGATTCAGACTCTACAGAGCAACTCTGTTGGAGACTGGAACATGCATCCCCACTCTGCAATGGGGAAGGACAGAGGCAGCCAACAAGGTGCCAAGAGGAAAGAAGTAAAAGCTACGGCTTCAGTGAGAAGACGCCTGATGCCCCTACACTGGTGTTGTGCTGGCTGGGGAAGGTCTGGCATGAGCAGGTGACCCGTGCATGCTCCATTCACTCCAGGCACTCAACCAGTCTTGGTGTCTGCTTTTTACCTTCGTCGGGAAAACCATTCTCTGTCCTTTCAGCATTCGCTCAGGCTGAATCCCAGGCCAAGGTGCTCTGCTATGAGCATGGCTTGTACTAGACATGCCTCCTTCCTATTGTAGGCAGAAAAGCAACTCAACAAGGGCTGGGCATAAATCCACCCTAAACCCTTCCACTCCCCAGTCCTGGAAAACAGACACCCAGACCCCATCTCTCTGTTCAGACTTGATGGTAAGGTGCTGCTGAAATTTGGTGGGATCGCATGGGAAGGCTGAGCTCGTTGGGTAACTATCTGCTTAAGCTTAGAGATGTATTTTCAGGGACTGGAGCTTCCCATCAAGTCATTATTCCTTCTGGTGGTTTTTTTTGCCTATTGACTCTGATCCTGTTCAAGAATTTCCAAGCCCCGTTGAGTCACAAAATGTTCTTGTCTTGAAACACTAGTGTCACATCATTTCTAGATTCATGGTTTTTCTGGCATTAACACAACATTTGGAAGGCTTCACAACCATTTCAAAATGTTATTATTTGCCCTAGGCAGCAGAGCCTAAAAAGCCGTCACTGCCTGTGGTTGGCACAATGCCTGGTTCCATGTACCATCACCCTGCAACACCAGAGAGAAAAGATCAGGATCTGTTATCTTTTCCTCTTTTTCCTTCCAGGAATTTGCAGTTCTTCTTGCATGTGGAAGCAGAAAAGGTCTCATCCAGAGGCGGTGGCGTAGCACGCAGCCTCTCACCAGAGAGGATCACCAGATCCTCTTGACTTGGATATAGAACCAAGCTTAGGACTTAGAGAAAAGGGGTGGCGGTAAGTTAGAGGGCAATATAAAAAAGTAGCTCAGGTAGTCTGAAGCGAAAGTGATTTTCTTGTGCAGAGAAGTCTATAAAATACCCCTGTCCCTCCTTCTGCTCTTAGTTAGCACTCATCGGGGATCTACTGTGGATTTACACCACTCTATACAACAGCAGCATCTGGTTCATTGCCTCCCAGAGAAAATTTTAAGCCCCTTCTCAATTGTCTTTGTAGAGATAATGAACTCCAGTGACAAGAGTTTGTTCCTACAAGTAAAAATGGTTTTGCTTTTAAAGTAATTGAAACACTGAGCCTCCTACCTTATCTTTCAGCTTCTCCATCCAGCTTCTCACTGAAAAATAAGACAAAAAAAGCTGTAATCATGTTACTTATGTTATATTAATTAGTAACAAATTATAATGATAGTATTAAAATAGACACTAATTAACTTGACAAGCTGATAACACTTTTTGTTAGATTTCCTCTCTTCTCATTCATGAAAAAAAGCAAATGCAGCAAATCAACAAGAGAAACTCTTCAAGCGAGTTGTCAGGCAAGATTTGCCTGTGCCATTCACGTCTTCAGAGTGACTAAAAGGGGAAGATGAAAAACAATTATTTCAGGTTTTTAACCAGCACTTCTCATACACACAGTGGGATGCCAGACAAGGAGAAAACCTAGCAGCGTGGCTATCCCCTTCCACTGGCCTCCTCCACATAGATATTCCTCCCTCTGTTTGGCATAGCCTGTAACGATGCTTAAAAAAGTGTTTTGCCTTGTCTTTTATTCCCCTGCTTTTATGGAAGCAGCCACTGCCTGCTCTGGGAAGTCACCAGAAAACATGTGAGGACTGGGACAGCACTGGAGATGCTAAATTACTAAACCAAGAAATTTATACTGCCATCCCAGAGACTTTCACTTCCTAACAGTTAATATAGGTCACATGAAATATGATACCCAAGAATTACAAGTCTTTAATGGCATGTACTTTGGGATGAAATATTCAGCTAATCTCGAAGAACTGCAAAGGCTTAACAGCGGGTGCATGACCCATTAATTCCACAGGCAACTGGATTCGACTGCACTGCACCGAAGACAAAAGTCTCAGACTTTTAGATACCCACTAATATTTTAACCAATTCCTGCTCATAGGTAAGAGGCAAGCAAACAGTTCAATGGTGGTTCTTTTCAGCGTGTGGCGACTGTGTTTTAAGCCCTGGTCAAGGACCTCTGTTTCTCCAGGAGGCACAAGGGGACTCTTGGATACTCCAATGTCCATCTGAAGAATATTTTTCCCAGGATACACTAGATCCCAGATGTAACACACTGTTTATGGAGAGAGACCCTATTTCCAAGCCTGCTTTCTCGTAGAAGCTGCCTTCGAAGCTTGCTTTAGCAGTATTAGAGCCTGCCTGTTGGCACACGCATGTACCCTGCTCAGGGTAACCATCATACTGAGAGCCTTCCTGTGAGTGGGGTGCAGCAATAGGGCCATCAGTAAATGGCCTTTTTAAGTCTCACATACAATACAGAGAAGTGCAGCAGCTAGGAAGTGGTAAGACTCAGCCCAGAGATCAGCATCACTGTATTAAACCACATGATTTTAACAAGCTCAAAGTGATTTGAATACTCCCTTTTTAACTATTAGTAACATACTGCTTTCCAAACAGAAGGATCCCAAATTACGTAGAGGTGAAAAAGTGTGAAACAGGCACAGGTGCATACACGCAAACTCACTTATCTCTGACAGGTAAGAAAAAAAATGAGTTATCCAGGAGACAGACACCCACAGCACCAGAAGAGGACAAAAAGTCTACTTTTATCAACTCTTCCCACCATTAGTCCTAACCTGCGTGGTCTAAGCTGTAGTAAACTCAAGTTATGAAGGTGCCATCACCATCAAACTCTGCCAGTCGGAGGCTGCATGCCTTGAACATCACTCCCAGTGGAATATCAGAGAGGAAGGAAACGCCTGGTTCCCCTGGGCTAGGTTTCTCAGCTGGGTTTCTAGATGTAACGCTAAAACAAGCACTGGCTGTAAACATCACCTAGACTTTCAAGGAGAGCCCCTACGCTGCTGCCTTGGTGACAGGCATGGGAGAGACCAAACACCAGGAAAAATCGTTTTAAAAACACAAATATTGCAAACCAAAAGAATTCATGCCAAAATTCTTACCAAAGAGCCTTCTCATGACTCTCATGTTTAATGATGCTATTGTGTTTTATTCCAGGTTCCCAGGAGGAGTAGTGATGGTGACTCACAGTCACACAGTGACAGCCACAGCTTCAGAATCACAGTGCACGTTTTGAGGCTCAGGACTGACGTCCTCCATACACATCGAGACAGCCACACGTGTACACACCATGCGCGCACACAGCCACTTAAAGCTGCTGTGGTTCTCAGTTGGCCCCAACTCAAGCTCAGCACAAAGCCTATTTTTACAATCTTTCATGATAATTGTATGGGATCTGTGATCTTGTCAACAGTCGATCCACTTTCTTGCAGCTGAACAACGGTGTGTCTAAAGCAGTAATTAACTCCAGAGTATTTCTGACAGGTCAGAGGCCGGGGCTGGTCTCATACTATTCTACTACCTATTTTCAATGGACACAAATTCTGGCTTTGCTTCCCCTCTGCTCTACAAAACCAGAGCAGCACGTCCGGTCCGTTGGGACCCACAGACACTACAGTACAAATCTTTATTTGCTATTTGTACAGTTGCTTATTACTAAAACCGGTCTTATTTCCAACCACGTAGAGCATGTCAGACGCCTCTGTGAATCAGCCTAAGCCACAAAAGAAACAACACAAGGTGATTTCTCCTCCAGACTGGACGCCTCTCCAAGAGATGCTCTAATGCAGCCACAAGCTGGCTGAGTGACAGCCCCTGACCTGTGCTAGAGGAAAATAATGGTCGCAAATTTGGGAAGCTAAGGCAGCAGGAGGTCAAAAACCTGGCTGGCCTTTCAACGTCCTGGCAGGACCACACCGGTGTGCAGCAGCAGCAGATCCAGCTCTCCTGGGCAGGAGTGGAGAGCATGGAGCAGCCACAGCCATGGTCCCGGACCTCCCGGCTCTGCCACCGGTCAGGCTGAGGCCATGACAAGTCAAGGAGCTCCGGGTTACCACGAATTACAAACACTTTTAATGTCACTAATGCACAAAACTGTTTTAACACCTTTGAGGAAATGGCAAGCCACTGTGTCATTAAAACCGAGCACTTACTGCTCTAATTATTTACCCATATGTGGACACTGCATGGTGTGGGTAGGAGATAAAGCACTTTTTCAAGTTAGAATTTATATCTATGCTAAATGGCTACCATCAATTAATTCAGACTCTAATTATGCATCATTATCCATAATTAATATTCTGAACTTGGTCTTGGAAGAGGAACATTGCGGATGGCACCTTCTCATAAAAATGCAACCCTCTCCAAAAACACTAGGTGACTTGCCAATGAGGCCGAGCAAATAAATAGCAACAAATACTCTAGTCCATGCATTTTTCATCATCTCCTTTTTTTTTTTCCTTTCCTGATCACTGAATGTCCTGAACAAGCGACAACAGTCTCTGGGTGTGAAATTACTAACAAGTGTCTGCAATGCTGGCTCGTCTTCCATGGCATTTTAAGGACGGCGACTAGTCCAAGCACTCTGCCTCCGCTTAATTTTGATCCCTCGGTTTCATGGGGAGCTGAGTTAGATGAGTGTGGAGCACTTCAAAAATTACACACATAATCTGACATTTCCTCAGCGATTTATATAATGTCTGCTTCTCTGCAAATTAATTTTAAATAACATACAGCTTAAGATTAAGCAGGTCAGGAGCACGGAGGAGGAGCACGGTTGTCTGGCATTGGCGTCAGAGCAGCCCAGGGTGAATTCAGACAGTTACAGATATACTGTGCTATTTTTAGTCATTTTTACCCAGCTTTCCCCTTGAAAACATGCAGCCAGCTATTAAGAAGCCAACTAAAGAAGCCTGGCTAATTTGCAGAGGTAAGCAGCAGCCTGTGGGCCTGCCTGGCCCCTCCTTGGAGGAACCTGGTCCAAAGGGACAGCGAAAAAGCCCCATGAGCAAAAACTTTCTGAAAGTTCGGGTTTTGCCAGATGCAGGCTGAAGGCTCAGGAGAGGGGCAATAGGTGACATATGAGGGTGTGTGGTACATGGCACTGGATGGCCCAACATCTGCTTTCACCACTGAACTCTTCAATGCAATAAATCCAAACAAACCCTCGTGAGAGACGCCTCTTGTGTTTCCATCCCTCTCCTTTCCACTGTGTCCCACACCTTTGCATCCCAAACAAGAACAGATTCAGCCAGCTCACCCTCCCAACTCATTTGTTTTTTGCAGAGCTTCTCTTTACAAAGGGGGTGACCAGATACAATTTATAACAGAGAATCGAAGCACAAGAGGTTTGGAAGCTGCCTCCGAGTTCAGCTGGAAAGATCCTCCGACAACAAAGAGCGCTTGCACGACTTACATCAGGGAAAAATCCAGTATTTGTCGCTTCTGACCAAAGAAAATTAAATTAAGGTAGCATGACAGATCATATTCACTGCAAGTCTAAACCGCATTCTGACACTGTCCTCCTAAGGAAGAGTCTGACCTCTTGGTGCTCAGCTCAGGGATCTCGCAGCACCCTCAGCTTATGTCCCTGCAAAGTCTCGCTACAGACAACTCACCTGAAAGGAGAGGGGATGTTAACTGAAGGCAAAGATCTGGAAAAAGTACTCAAAACACTAACTACACAGTAACTCCCATGGCTACTCTGCATCCCCACCATGGAAGAAAGTGGGTCCATATGTACCATTATTAGCTGTGCTCTCCTTCCCTGAGCCCTTATCAGGCGCCTTCACTCATGATCTCACTTCTTGTTACTCTTCAGAGAACTGTCCACTTTCAAATAAGTTCTTCTTTACTGGTCAGATTTCTTGAACCCCCTTTTGTTCTGGAAGCTGCTGGGTGCCAGAGGCAGGCTCTGCCTTTAAGCCTCACCATAACGCACCACCAAATCTCTCGCCAAAGGCTTTCCCCTGCTTCCCTCATCGCCCCCCTCTGAAATTAGGAGCACGAGTCCTCCAGGCTTCATGCTGTGCCAACTTTTAGCAATCCTAATTGCCTAATTATCCACTCGAATGCAATGATAAAGCTGCTTAATAATTCTGTTCACTTCTCATTCATTCTCTCCATTCTCGGATAAGAAAACACAAAGACTTTACCTTCTGGTGGAGATTTCAATCAATAATTCATGCCCTCCTGCCAGCAGTTCTATCTCCCCTTTCCCCTCTTGGATGCCCTGCTGTTTATCTTGTCACTTTAGTTTCATCTTATCAGCTGGTTTTAATCATATTCCCTTTTTTAATCATCATCTAAAGCAATTCTGGTTTTCCGTGGCAAAATGAGCACATTATCCCTCTGCCCTGTGCATCTCGCTGTATTTTCAAATCCAGCATTTACATCTTTATTCCAGAACTTCATCTTGATACTGGTGAAGGTACATCCAGCACCTTCTCTTTCAACAATTCTCCAGCGTGACCGCCACAACAGCAGTGAAAACATGGCACCCAAGCTCCTATACACTCCCCAAAGGGCAGAGAAAAGGGCTGAAGGATGGTTTTATGGTTAAGCTGGAGCTCAGGTAACCTGACTCAACCATTGCATCTGTAATTCCTTAAACGCAATAGGCTGAGAGAGGTGCACCGAGCTTCATTCTGAGAAATCAGAAAACATCAGTCACCCCAGTATGCTCAGGGCATGAAAAGACTTTGATCTAACAGCTACTGTTAATTGCTTTCACATCTGTCTGAAATCAGAGACATCCCAATCTCAGGAACCAGAGAAGCTGTTTAAGGACAAGGTCCCCACTGCAGCAGATGACAGTCCCCACCACAAGCGATCTGTGTGTCAGACAAGATGCAGGAGGCAAAGACAGATGAAGGCAAGGAGCAAACAGAGCAACTCTTTTTTAGCACTAGCAATGCCTGCTGTGGATGTTGGGTTTGCTCTGCCTTCCTCCAGCCGGGGCAAGGTCTTCATCCCACCCCTGGCTATGGCTGTTGTAAGGCAGGAAAAGGTTGGCTTGGCACGTTTGCAAGAGTGTGGAATTGTAAATAGGGGAGGAGGCTTTGCGTAGGTTACAGTAAAGTGAAATATAACTGCACCTCGCGGACGATGCAGCTCAGCACAGGTCTGACACCGCAATTTTCCCGAAAACAAAATAATTCACCTCTTCCATGCTGCTACCCTACTCTTCCCGTTCCCCACCATGAAATGGCTGGGTTTGGTGCTGCTTCTGGTCAGGGATAACAACTGGTGGTAGTCAGGAGGGGTAAACTTCATCCTTGATGGTTAGACTTTGCTAGAGACCCCGCTGCCAGAGCAGCTACCCGTGCGCACCTCTGCAGTGAGAAAACGGGACATTACTGTCCTTTAAAGCGCCTGTTCAATCTCCATTACATACATTAGAGCAAGAGATTTGCTATAGTTAGTTCTCCTCTTCCCTCACCTACATGCACAATTTCCAAGCTGTATTCCTTGTTCCAGCAAAGGAGAGCTGGTTAAAGTGTAAAAAATAAAGAAAAGAACAATTACTTTAAATGTATCTATCTACAACAAGCAATCTGCCCTATTACAGTACAGATTTCTTCCCTTTCTCTTGCAGGTAAGACTTTCTTTTAAATGAGACTAGTGAGAACAATTTTGCAGAAATGCTCCGTGCTTCATCTGCTCGGCTCTGACAAGTTAATAGCACAAGGCTGCATCGGCTCCTTTTCCTTAAAAAACACAATTGCCAATTTACTTACTAGCACAAATAAATAATACAGAAAATGGCATTTGGCCGGAAGGCATCACATTTTTAATTCCAGAAGAAAAACTATGCCTACTTGATGGGAATTTTGATGAATGCACTTCCCCCCATGCCCAACTCATGAAGACTTGAATGGCCAGACAATCAAACAAATGCCAAACTGACAATTACTATTGATGTTTTCAGAAAAAAAATTTGGTTGGGCAAACTTTGAATTAACAAAGTGAACTTTGATAGTTACCATGCAACTTTCTCGTTTGTTAATTGCACTGACTACAACCTTTTCCCTGTCCTCCCAGCTACAACCCAAGCCTGGCTGCACACTACGACCTGCCACAACATACCCAAACCTCTTCAGAGAGGAAGGGAGACGTGGGAGCACAACTCACCACGCTCACCCAGAAAGCAGAAACTAAAATGGGCTTCTTAAATCCTTCCCTGACCATATAAATCCTTTTGGCACTCCCTTCCCCATGGCATTAGGTCAGGTTTCTCCTTTTCCTTTTCCCTTGCGCTTTTTAAGCTGTTTTCCTCTTTGATCTGCCAACACCAAGTAGCCACTTGCTAAGCTTCTGCTTTTGCCTTTCTCTGTAAACTCAGTTCTTCTGCGGTGCCTTCAAAACACTTGTTGGTATAGACAAACTATTTGTTTCTACCTAAGTGATGCCAGACAGGCACAAGATGTTAAAACAAAGCCAAGGTAGAAAACCTCTCGGTATCCTAAGAGTAAAAGGCATCAGCAGGACATTGCTGTGAATCGGCTGTCACAATTTGTTGTACAATTAAACATTTACTTGCTCGCACAGTATCCAAAAGCTGCGTGCGCTCTGGGAGAGGAAATGCAAACCTTGCTTATGGAAATGGCAACGCCTCCGCCGAAGCGGACCCGGTTCTCCGCCACTCTGCCCTGGCACAGCTCCTAGAGCAACACGGACTCCACCAGCAGCGAGAACCCCCCGGCTCTAGCTAATGTGTTTTCTTGTATGCTGAAAATATTCATATTCAACAGCTTCCATTCATGACATACTCACAGTGCCCATATTGGGAACATAAAGAAGTCCTAAAAATTGAATTGGGATGCCTTAGCTGCCAACTGGCTCTGCCACTTGTAGCTAGCCCTCCTCCTCTGCAAAATGCATGTCATCGCCTGAAAGGGAAAAACTGTTTGCAAGACTTAATGCATATCCCATCGAACTTCAGGCACTTATCTGACATGCCCAAATTAAAAGTCTATCTACCTTCAACTCCCAGAGTCACCGAGAGAGAGAGCGGCACCTTCACAATGTCACCATCCCCACTCCAGGTCTGGTTTTTCCTCTGAAGGAGCCCTTCTTTTCTGATGGATACATGAGCAACTCTGATACTTCACTTAGAGGGGAGGTTCCTGCACCAAATTGCCTGGATGTTTCCAAACAGAAAGTTTCAGCTGAGAGAGGTGCAAAGCACAGAGACAAGATGGGTGAGGGTGAAGGAGGAAGCACAAGTGTGATGAACCCAGAGGACCTGGAACACAGTGCACACAATACTGCTATTGACACATATCGTGATTTATTGCACACAGAAGCTGCCTGATTCCTGCTCTGACTGGGATATTATCTTCTGTCCCCCTGAAGTCCAGCCTCCATACCTTTAGTCTTACTGAACCAAGAATAGAAAGAGAAATACCTTAAAAACTCCTAAGAAGACCTAAAATGCAACGACCGCTCTACAACATAAATGTGCCACGACTGCAAGATCTAATATCCTGAAAGCAAACACAGCGTGGTCTCATAGGCAACGCTGAAAATCTCCATTCAAAACTTCAACCTTTGGGTACCTTTGGCTGAGACGTGACAGACAGCAAACCACAATTTGGGTCCCAAAGGCTTCCAAGCCTGCCAGAAAGTCTTCACATCGCATTTCTTCTTCAGCTCCTCTCCAAGGGACGCAGCGGTAGCGCTTTCACAGTAGTTCAGGGTTCCTCTTATTGCTCTTTGGAGATTTTTAAGCCATTCTCTGGGTGACGGGAGTGGGGTTTAATACCACTCGCCTGGTCATTGCAGCGAGCAATGAGGGCACCTGCACAAGTCCATCCCAGCCCAGCATGATTTGGACTGGAGAAGGAGGAGCTGCAGAAGGACTTCAGCTGGGTGGCAGAGTAAAATATCTGTATGGCAAAATTTTACAAGAATTCAGAGTGTAGGGATTAGCAAAAACTCTAGAAGAGATAGATCAGCGGCCTGAAAAAAGCATTGAAAAAGCCCATGATGGCCTTCCTTCATAGGACACATGACTCTTCAATTGCTGCTTTTATGTAGTAATATTTGGATAGTGGTACGTAAATAAATGGCACACAACAGCTACCTTAAAGAGGTTATTAAAGCTGCAAAGTCAAGACTCATGAGTAAAGAAACACCCAATTTTGCATGCTCAGCAGAATACCAATTCTAATTGCCCATTATTTTTTCTCAGAGGTCCCCAGTAAAAGAATTATTGATGGTTTATTTTTCCCCTCTCTTCATACACTGGAGCAGGTGAACTTCTTTAGCTGAAATTTTCTTTAAAAGTCCAGGGCAAGCACCATGGAAAAATTTCGGTCCCAACAGTTAAAGTGTGGTAAAGTTATTGAGATAGTTCTTGATAATATAACAGAATATACATACAACATATTTAATGATTGGCATGGCTGTTATTGCCAGGCAAGCCACGTGCATATGCAGATTTACAGGGCAATGCCTTAATGGGAGAAGCATCATCCTTCCATAGGAAGCGCATCTCAACCTCAGTGACAGGTTTTTTTAAGATGCTTTAAGGTACACTGAGATCCTGAGCTGGCTGTTTCCTGATTTACAGCCGCTGAGGATGTGGCCCATAAATTCTTCCTACTGTCAACGGGCTCTGTGTTGTGTTTGCAATCTGCCCAAGTCATCTCAGGGATTAGAGAAAACAAAGCGAGATAAATAATGGTGTGGAGCCGCTCTGCGGCGGTGGGGGAGCTGCGCCATCTGATGCCACCAACGCCGAGAACCAAGCTGCAGAAATGGTTCGGGGATCTTTGCACTTACATTATGACAATCTTTTAGCTCTTTCTGGCATCAAGTCCCCCTGAAATCACTGGTGGTTTTGCCCGGGCTACAACTGTAGGACTTGACCCCATATATTTGTAGAAAAAGAACATGAAATGGAAATTGGTCCCATGCTACCTCTTAATGCCCATTTTTCAACAAGCCTATTTTCCGCTCCATAACCCAGTACCCTTTCCCATAATCTCGGAAAGACAGATACATTTTTTGCAAATTAAAACTAAATGTCAAGTCGCTGTGACGGGGGGAGTGAAAAAGCCAGAGAAGCTGCAGATGGAGAGCATCTCACTCATCCCGCTGATAAACGGCATCTCATTTCTGCTGCAGGATGGCAGCAAAAAAACAGTCGCTGTTATCTGACTAAACACCTTCCAAATCTCCAGCTGAAGCCACGTGATTTTCCCCCCTACAGAGAGGAGAGGGCATTTGTCCATGCAGCTACTCAACCCACTCATTCAGCCCTCTCTAGATGCAAGCCACATAGATCTCCATGTCCTGCCGACAGAGCCCGCATCCTTATCTGCTTTAAAGGATCAGCAGCTAAACTGCAAAACTTCTTTTCCGATATTAATCAGGCTCCAAAAAAATTCTTGGTTTGCTTTTTTCCTTCCATAAAGAGCAAACGTAATTTTCAGAATCACGTTTCCTGGGGACGCTGTATGAAGGATTTGCCTGCAGCAAGCAAGGCCGAAATACAGTATTTTCCACCTTTTGCATTTAAGAAAAAGAATGCATTTTTCCTATTTCAAGTTTTGATTTCAGCTGGCAAGATGCAGTGCTCATCATGAAATGACATAAAGATCAATAAAATACTAAATGGTTGGAAATCAAAATGATGGAGTTGACCTTTAAAGAAAAAAATAGATATTGAACTGTGTTTTCAGCAAACAATTATTCTAGTAATTAAACCACAAAGGCCTGAGCATCGATTAGATGCTACAAATAAAATCTGATTATCTCAGAGATTCATATTCATGCAAAGACTTGGGAACATGAGCAGACTGAGCACCGTCCAGTGTTAGTCGCAAAAAAAAAAAAATGCAGTTGGCTTCTATTTGCTAATAAAAAAAGTCTGATCCCACATTCCTCCTGCATCCAGAACTGAACATCGATTCCCACTGCGATTCGATGCTCTTGTGATGAAACACCAAATAGGAACTTAAGGTTCCTGACACTGGTTCGATAGCCTTGCAATTGACTTCTTGTATAACCACAGGCAAGTAAATTAATCTCTGTTATTCCATTTCCTATTCTTTCCAGGGGAATATTAAAGGTATAATACATAACATTTAGTCTGTCTTCTCTGTTTCTCTTGCGAGTCACTTGTGTCAGAGCCTCTTCCTACATATTTTAATAGCCCCTACTGTAACATCTCCATCTGGATGTGATGTTCTAGAAGCTAATATAGTACATATATTAAATCACAGTAAAATGGTCTTATTCAGAAAGGAATGCTCTTTAGCAAGCCATTACTTTAAGTATCAAAGTACCTAGGGTGCTAAGGAAAAATAAATACACTCTCCTTTCCCTACCCTCATTAGCATCCATTCAGACTGTATTACCTATTCTTGAAGATTGAACACGCAGAAAAGTTTTTCATGAATGTTTGCAAGGAGAAGCAAATTGTCAAATAAATATAGGACCAAAGAGGGAAGAATTCAGCTGCTCAGAAAGCTGCTCTGAGCATGTATTTGTGACAGACATTGAACCTGACCTTACTCCTGCTCCAGGAAGGAACACAAAACGCGTTCCTTTCCCTACCTGGTGAAACTCCACTAACTTCAGCAGAGTCGCACCATTTCCACCCCAGGATGTGCCCTGCCCAGGTTATACGCCTGTAGTGTCCATTGATACCTTCAATAACATCAGGAAAATTCTGCATGCTGCCAGCAGAAGCCCAGCCCCAGGGAGGAGGTGATACCCAACTACTACTCATCAACCCGGGCCTACCTGGACTTTATACTCGGTGCTAGTGAAGGGTCCATGAAATGATCCTGTTTCTTTTAATTCACATAAGGCCTTACCTACGGTCCACTAAGTACAACACGAACCTGACCGAAGACTCAAATACACTATATATTAAGCCCAAAATGGTCAATACCCATCTGCACTTATGGTAAAATTCACAACTGTGAAGGCTGCAACTCTGTGAAGCAAAGCATCCTTTATCTGGGGAAGACAAGAGGAAAAATGTAATAGTTTCAATTAGGCAGGTGAAGAAAGTGAATGGGTTTTCCCAAAAGCTCTCCCAGCCTCCTGTAATGTTCACAGTATACCTATGGGAGGGCCCTAGGGAAATCGCAAGGAGAGGAAAAGGGAGTGAGCAATGAGCAAAGCAAAACAGCAGGGAGAGAACATGGAAATGGCAGGATCTTACTAGCAGTACAGTGATTTTCCACTGTGCTTACACTTCCCAGTGATTTATTCCTGCTGTCTACAAATGTCCTCTGTCACTGGCAGATTTTATCCCCTAAAAACTAGAAAAGCTCCAGAAATTACGGCACTCTTTGGAGGGCAGGTCACTGAGAAGGTCGCTGGAATGCCGGGTACCAGGAGACTGCTGATTAGACTCCGAGCTCCAGGAAAGCAATGGCACAAAAACACTTCATGCCTGGAAGTGAGGCAGACAGGGAGGTAATGACACGCAGCATCATGCCAAGGCAGCGTGAATGATGCCTTCTACTTGCTGTAATGCATTTTGAAGGAACACCACCACCCTAAATTTATAGCATACAAAGTGGAGGAGGGAGAAGTCTTCTGTGTACATCCCGTGAAGTCACGTAAGACCAGGCTGAACTAGAGACCACGCAACAGGATCAGACGTGTCAGAAAGTGTTACTACAGCACCGACTGAAACAAAATATAATCCAGAAAAGTAATTCATGTCGTGAAGGATTACCTACAGGTGCTTGGTGCCTGCAGGAACCAGAGTGACTGTGGGCAATCATCCATCCATAGGAACCAGGGTGACGGATCCATTCGCAGCAGAAATCAGCCCCTCCAGTGGCAACGTGCTTCGCTCCCAGCAGCTGGCAAGCCCCACGTGGAGTCTGGTAGCTGTCTTAAAATGATCTCCCAGGAAAAACCTGTTCCTTCAGGTTAAGGAACATTTTGACATGATTTTGGAGTTGAACCGTCACTTCTCAGGTGAAGGTTTTGTCCCTCATCATGTGCTGTACCCAACACTGCAGCAGCCTGAATGCCAGAGGAGCAGAGTGACAGAGACGGGATGGAGGTCACCACTACAAGTCCCTTTTTTTGACATGGAGGCATCTTGTAGCTCTTTTCTGACTGGGGACTGCTGTCTCCATGGGTCGCTATGCTCTTTGGTCCTTTGTCACAACATGGCCTTCACACGAATGTGGGTTCATCCCATGCCAGTGGTGTGGTTTCAAATTAGATGCTGTGCAGCCTCCCCAATCAGAAACCTCTGTCTTCTGGCTCCAGAGCTTGGAAACTGTGCAAGGGTAAAGGCAGCTCCTGGGACAGCAGAGGTCTGGCTTGCCTGGAGAGTCAGTGCTTGGCAGCAGCGAGATACATTTATAAAGTGCCACCAAATTACAACAGAAATCCCATCACTGCTCCAACAGGCCAAGGCACAGAACAGTATCATGGGAGGATGCTGAGGGCTGGCTGAGCTTTCATTAGAGACAACTTTAGCAGCCTCATTCAGGCCAAAAATACTCAAATCATTCACGTTGTATCACCACCTCCCCTTTAGATACTGTCTCTGGGCCGGAGGAGAGTTGCAGACACCACACTCTTGAGGAGCCACCGTGGGCACACCACGGTGTGGGTGGTGTTCCAGATATGACAGTGTCTAGCTTTGCTTCTTCTGCACTATTTTCTTATTATTGCCCTCTGATATTATTGCCCCCTGCTTGAAAGCATAATACTGATGTGCTGCATTTCTCAGGCCCACACAAGCCGTGACCAGCAGTGGAGTGAGCACAAGGAGAAGCAGGCAGCACTTCTCCATCAAGGCTCTTGACCATGCCGTGGTTTTGCTGGTGAATGCAAACTCACAACCGTACCGAGAGAATGATGCAGTGAGGAAGAAGAACCTGCAATGGGGAGAAAACACTGTCAGTGACAGCACGGAGGGCTACGGGGACATGGTGCAGAGAGGGAAGAGGCTGTTCTGATTGTCCCCAACCACTTGTACGGTGAGGTCACTGTCAGCTGGCTTCTAGGTGCTACCACACCGCCAAAGAGTAAAAAGGGAGACGATGTCTTCCTGTTCTCCTCCAGGCTGGGCTGGCCATAGGACAGGTCTCCTTCGTGGTCAAGTCCACAGAGTTGCTTAAGTATGTTCCCATCCAACACTAGGTGGATGTAAGGAAAGATCTGGTCTCAGAAAAGTTGAAAAAGGAGGTAAGCCCTAGATAGAGTCTTTCTAAGCTAATTTCTGAGACAAGTTGCAATTGTTCTGGCACTGCAAATACACACTTATGCCAATATAAGCTCACTTATACCAACATAAACTGAGCAGAAATCACTGCATCATTTGAACAGCAGTGATTTATTCCCATCTCATATCAAAGGAAGCAGCTGAGCCAGGCTCAGGTTAACCAAGTCCTTCCTGTTTCAGTCCTTCACCTCTGTGGGCCATTCCCTCCTGATGATTTCATGACAAGAAGCTGGAGACTCACAACTGGGTGACAGCAGAACGTCTCTGTAGGAATACAACAGAGAGAGCACTTTCTTCTCTGTTGCTGTCACAAAGTCGCACTGAAGCTCGTGCCAACCCTTTCATACTACAGAAGTCTATTCTTAGCCCTCTTCCTCCAGGAGCTTGTGTATGTTAACAAACAACAACTCAAAAAACAAAAACAAACAACAACTAAGAGCTGGCGAGTGACAATTGCTGCATGCGTCGCTTCCCACTGGCCCACCCACGTCACGTTGCTCAATCCTACCTTGGGTATCTAGGTCTGCAAGACAGGCAGGGAAACCCCTGGACGCCATGGAGATGTGACTAACTCAGAGACTAACCAGACAGGGCTGGAATGGGGCAGGATTGAAGTCCTCTATCCCATTTTGTGTTCGTGAGCCTCAGTAATGGCATTACTGCCATGGGGCAGTGCTTTTCTCACCACAGTGAGATGAGCGGCTATGCTTCCAATTTTCCTGGCTTGAAACTAGCAGCCCAGGACATCTCCCATTTCAGTGAAAAGGCTGAAGTGGCTCTAAGCATTAGCTGCAGAAGCTGCTCAAGGATTTCAGCAATGGCTTGCCGGCAGAAGTGCACTTCAGCGCTCTCCACCAGCTCCCTCCTCTGCGCCCAGCCTCCCCACATCAGGGTGGCTGGAGCTGTCACAGGCAGCGCAGGCAGGGATTGCTGCTTACGGCAGGCGCTGTGCTGAAGTCTGTCTGCAGATCAGCGTTAATGCTCTGGCAGCGCTCGTGACTTGTCAGTCCTGCCATATTTCACAGGCCGCCTTCCGCAGTGAACAAGCCTGGGTTGGGATAATTGAAAGCAGTGACCACCGATTTATTCCACTTCAAACACATTACATGCCACCTCCTGGGCATGCGGCCTACGAATAGGAGGAACTCAGAGTGTGGAGACAAGTGAAAGAGAAAAAATTTTCCCCATTTTGAGAGGTTGGAGGGAGGTGAATCTCTAATTCATGATATATGCTAACACAGAGAATCATAGTCTCGCTCTCGGCACTGGAACATCTGTCTGTCCCCAAAGCTTAGCACATGCCCCTGGCCCACACTACTTACCAGACCCTTAAGATATTTTCAAGCACCTCCCTGTTGCTGGTTTCCCAGCATCTTTCTCTAAGTTGCATCCACCTTCCCTAGCAGGTAATGAAAAGCCACACAAAGGAGATGTTCTCAACAGATGTGCTCAGACTGTCTCAGTGCTGGGATGCAAAACCAGAAACTTAAAAGGAAAAGCAAAAGACGCTTGGCTAACTCAGCTACAGCAAAGGCTGAAAGGGAGCAGCATTGCACTCTGTAAGTAAATCCTAGTGCACAAGTACCAGGGCAGGAAGAAGAGCTACAAAGAGCGGGTAGCTAAGCTAAATAATCGTGTTGTTCCAGGGACAAAGGGACCGTAGACACTTGAGCCGTGAAAGCCAAAGTCTCCTGACGATCACAGCAACAAGGCTCCTCTCATAACATTGGCCAAACCTCAAAATAGCTTTGAGATGGAGCTTGCTGGTGGAAGAGGATGGTATGGTACAGCTGCCCATCGCAGAGAAGCGATGTGTCCACCAACATCTCAAGTCAATGCATTAGGACCCCTCCCTCCTACTGCTATGTATCAAAGCTTCTCAAGTTGCCTTTTGCCACCCCATGGAGAGAAGCCCAGGTTGGGCTGCCCCTGTCATTGGATGGAGCAGGACAACAAGAAAAGATGTAGCAAAAATAGAGGATCAGGAACTACTACATCTATCAACGCAATGGAAATCCACAGTCACAGTGGGCAGGGGAACTCACAAATATTACACTGGTTTGTTCCAAAATAGCAGTTATGGGCTTCCTACCATACCAGGACTTTCCAGGCCTTAGATGAGATACTCTTAGAAACCCATGAAACTCCCATCACCACCAACGTCAGTCAAACCCAGCCTTGATCAAGCAAAATCTCTGCAATATGCCAGTGAATGGGGTTTGAGGATCATCTCCCTGTCTATGATAACTAGGGCAAACTGGGAAACTTGTTGTCAACCAAAACAGTGGCTCTGGCCATCTTTTGCGTTGTGAGAGCGATGAAGAGAAGATGCTGTCCAGAAGGAATCCGGGCCACTAGGAGCCCTACCGAGTGCCCTGTGGAAGTCACTTCACATCTCTGAGTCTCGGGTCCCCAAATGCAGCAGAGGGTTAATGAGATGAGCTGCCTTTGGGAAGCATCTTGCACAAGACCTGTTCTGCAGAGGGAGCTGGACACTATTATTTGTAGAGCCTATCCTGGAGCTGCACAACAAGGATAATTACCCAGCCCTGCTATTTCTAAAGAAGCCAGTGCTTCGCAAGCATTGGAAAATGATACTGTGTTGTTTGCCATAAATGCGGTAATTATATCTAAAACTCTTCATTAACATGGAAATGACAAATAACAAATTAGAATCAAGCATCTACAATTAGGCTAAAAAGCCACGGCAATTTATCATTCTTTGCAAGAAATCATTTTTCACATCATGTACTGTGAATGAGGTCTCGTTATGTAATGATATTTAGCTCTTCCACTACTTTTCAGCTTTGCAGCTTTATTAATTGCACTCACAGCAGTTCTCTAATATAAGCAAGCAGTGTTATCTTCATCTGTTGACTAGGAATCCAAACCTGAAAGCACCGACAGGATATAATTACAGCCAAATGGAGGCACTAAGACCCAAAGCCAGTGGAGAAAGCAGGGGCAAAATCTGCAAGTATCTTCAGCACAGATATGATTCTGTTCCAGCTGAGAAGAGGAATTTGCATTTCATCACAAAGAGTTTCAGACCAGCACTGAGTTCTTCTGCCAATCTCACCCAAAGCCCTATTTCATCATAACAAAAATTATCGAGGTGACAGTTTCCACTCAGCTAATCGCAAAGCTTCCTATTGAAAGTTGGGCCATGAGGCAATGAGTGTTCAAAGCCAGTGGGTATTTCTTAGTAATAATGAGTCAGACACCTGATGGCAATCAAACCAAAATGGTGGCACTAAATCTGTACTGGCTGAGGGGAAAGCGAGTTTGACAGACAAAAACTCTCTCAGGAGGCAGAACGTGACACTCTGATGCTGGGCTATCCAAATGAAGGAGCTACAAATATACTTGGTAGACAAAAGGTGGAGAAGGCAGCTCCCTTTTTAGCTTGCACAGGGGGGAAATGGCTGATCTCAAACACTTTAACACTGAAAAGTCTCTGAAGGGAAATACTTTGAAGGAGAGGAACAATTTTGGTTGCTGGAGAGATTGGCAACTTCAAGGTAGGACTGGCTTTTTTTGTTCTGCGTGAGCCCAAATTCAACCCCCGGACAAGCAGGCCTGGTTCCATGGGGTTGATGGTATAAAACTTTCAACATAGGTCCTCATATATTAAGTTTAATTGCTGTGGAGTGGCTGTTCCAGGGGCTGCAGGGAAGCAGAACCTCTCTTTCCTCAGCAGCTCCTATTAACAGTTGTGGGTGAGGCTTTGCAGACAAATGAATATCCAAAAATCTTGGCGAAGTTTGCTGCCACCCACTGAACCTTGAAAAATCATCATCACCTCCCAGACAGCTCTGCAAGTAAAAGGGTTAATTTATCCTCAGATTGTCTGTTATCTGCATTTTCCATTTATTTCACATATGGCACAAAGCACTGTTCCTGCTAGATTAATGTCTGCGTGACTTCAGTCTCCGTAGGGTTTCCTGCTGCCCCCAAGTACCTGCAGCTGGTGCCATGGCATTCTCCATCCCAACCCTTCTGCTCACAAATGAATGGATCCGGTGTTTCTCCAAGCACATTAAGATAATCTATAACAATTTACTTACATGGAAAGGGCATTACTCTGACTGGAACTGGTCAGGGAACCACTCTCTGACAAGGACAGCGATATGATGTGGCTTTAAGAGACATTTTGGAATATGAATATCTCTGAACGAACTCCTGATTTTGCTGCCATCATCTGTTCAAATAACAAAGAAATGGTTTGATGTGTGAGAACCTTCACAATATTATCTGGATAAAGCTTCAGACCTTAATCCACTTTCAAAGTAGCGGCAAATGTTTATTATCTAAACGCGGACGGCCACTCTAAACTGCTCAGAGTCCAAAACCCACAAAATGGGCCAGAAAGTTTCCTGTTCGCTTGACAAGTGTCGTATCATGTCCTCTAGGAAGACAAACTCTGCAGAGACAGACATACAGACAAAGGCGGCACTGACAAGCCCCAAGGAAGGAATAAACAGAGGGTGCTTTTTAAGCTCATTTTTCTAGTGGCCTGACTGCACTGTGGCTTTAAAGGACAGGAGATACACTGAAGAACTGAATTCACGTGTACAGGCTTTCCAGCATATGCAACCTGACTTCTTCTTGATGACCATCTCCCCAGCATGACTTAACCCTTACATGTCAGCAGATCAATGCTAGAGACTCTCTCCTCCTCCATGGCCGCATGCACCAGGCAGGAGCCACTCACCCCGTACTGACCAGCTGCTTCGTGCCCACCAGGTGAGACACGCCACCCGGTCAGCACTCAAAGGGAGCCTCCCTCACGGCCCATGCCCAGCTGTGGGGCCCCCACTCCTGAGACCTCCAGGTTCTTGTCAGGTGACAGGATGTGTCAGGCTACATGCTCTATCATGCAGAGACTCGCGTGCACTCCAAGCAAATGGGGAGATGGGAGATCTTAGTCTGAACTCACCACGGGAGACTCTGATCTCCAGTCTGGAACATTTGTAGGACATGGCATCACCCACTAGCTAAAGGGATGCAACAAACATCAAAAAAAAGACAAGAAGCAGCAGTAGGAGAAGGCATTACGAAATATTTAGAGACCTTTGCCAGGGTTTTATATCTCCCAGTGTGCAGATAAATCTCCACATTACATGCTAAAAGTAATCAGTCTGGAGAAAGACACAGGCATTCCATCAGACTTCAAGCAGGGGGTTGGTCTCCTATCTTCCAACAGGTCTTGCAAAATTCCGCAAACAAGTCAGTGAGCAAGTTCTAATCTCAAAGGCAATGTTAATAGCCTTTCCTGAGAAGGAAATTGTTATCCAACAGCGTATTTCAGAAATACACAAAGCCAAGAAAAGGTTGGGAACCAGAAGTTTCTTTTGTCTCTTTCTAAAGTATCACACGCAGTCCATCGCTCAGGAGAGCGCTGGGCCTGAATAAGCTGCGGTTTTTTAGTTTACAGCTGTGAAGATTCTGCACAAGGAATCCCCTGGGGAAAGGCTGCCTTTTCCACAGCACAAACAAAACCTCTGTGGGCCATCAAAAATCTACAATTCTTTCTAGGTATAGAAAACAGTGAAACTGCAGAGTACCTCTGAAATTTAGTCCTAAACATGAAAGATAAATTACTGGCTTCATCCTATAATGTTGTGAATTGGTTCAGAGATTTAGGCAATTACTGATCAAGCCTAGTTAGGAGTTTGATCGACGGACCAGATGAACTGTTGACTCAATGCAGTCCATCACAACATCCTGATTTATAAATCTGTCCCTTGCCTGAGAAATGTTATTTGTCCACATTTATTTGAACTTGAAGGGATACAGGAGCTTAAGTTTCATTTTCAAAGACCATTTCTAAGAGATAACAAACAGATTTACCAAAGCCAAAAGAGCAACAGACCATGCATTTCCATATGAGCTGTTGGACCCATAACCCAGGCAGCTCTGGGAATCCACAGGAAATTTATGCATACAAGAAAATTTCCATTCTGGTATCTGTGAACAGCGAACAAAACCCTGCAAAACAGAGGAAAGCAAACCGACGTGGTGCCTTGCTGAAAATGCCATCACTTTCTAAGCTATTGCACCAATTTTTCTGCATTGAGGACTTGAGAGAAGATCCTGCCTGTGCTGCAAGTGGGAAGTTTAGCTCAGCCCAACAGTGACAACAACTGCAGGGCAGACCAGCCCCCCCCAAAAAATGTGCAGAGTCCTCAGCAAGGGAAGGGGGGATGCAAACTTACACTGGTGTCTGTACTCAGCTGCATGTCTTTGGTCCCTGAGTTAAATTATCAACAAGGTCACACCTCTGATTTCAGTATAAAAATGTTTTATGGGGAGCCTGGTGAATCTGAAAGAAGCTGCACAGATAAGCGTCTTGGAAGGTACCTTTACTTACTGAGTCACATCTCCCTGCTGGTGTGCAAAACCAGGCAGTTTCCGGGGTTTCTGTCCCTGAGATATGGCTAAGGGGGAAGCTCATGCCAAAGAAAGAGAACGTCAGAATGGCTGTACTGGATCAGCTTAGCCCTGCGTCCCGTCTCTGAAGGCAGATGCTCACAGAAAAAGCCTAAATGCAGGGCAAACACACAGTTGATACTTCCCTGCCTCACTCTCCAGCCTGCGGCAATTTACTGATCATCCAGGGGTCCCAGCTTTCCTCTTTAGCAGGCTTCAACAGATATTTTTGTCTCGGCAACTGTCAATGTTTTCTTTATGAGCAAAATATAATAAAGGGAAGAGGAGAAGGAATTTCTTGTTAATTGACAGCCGAAAGGCCATCTGAGATAACACGCTCATGTGATAAATGCTCTATAAACTTGTAAAGAGAGACAGTATATGCCCAAAAGAACCTGAACAAATAAACCACTACAGAAGCATCAATATTGTCCTGTCTTTGAACACCAGGATTCAGGCACAGGATGGGTAAGACATTTGCTCAAGGACACAGAAGGAAAAAAGCAGCATTACCACTAATTAAACAGATGAGGAGACCAGGCTCCGCTTACAGCCAGCCTAGGTCAGACCAAAGGTCTGGCTGCCTTAGCGAGGCTGGCAGTGGCCAACAGCATCCCTCTAGGAAAAGCTGATGAACAGGATGACCACCGAGCAATGCTCCCCCTACACACCCTGTGGGCACCCGGTGCTTCGTGGCTCAGAGACCTGTGGAGTCAGATGTAGAGTTTCTGCAAAGACTGGGATGGATTTCTCCTCTGTGAAATTGCCTACCCGAATGGAAAAGCCAATGCACAAACTGTGATCATCCTCAGCATCCTGTGGACAGGCGTTCTCCCATCTTTTCCACATGGGCTGAATGGCACTGAGTATTTAGGGCCAAAATGATGGCTGTTATTTTTCTCTCTATTCCTTTGTTCCCCCGCATCCTAATGTATCATCCTCCCCTTCCTCTCATAAAGATTTGGAGCAGAGGACTTGCTTTAATTTCTACTCTTTGACAACAGACTCCCCAGATCTGTCTCCATCATTTATCAACAATCCCGGTCAACAGGGGAGGTACCAGATGACTGGAGGATGGCTAATGTGACACCCATCTACAAGAAGGGTCAGAAAGAGGATCTAGGGAACTACAGGCCTGTCAGCCTGACCTTGGTACCAGGAAAGATCAGGGAGAGTCTCATCTTGAGTGAGCTCTCACGGCAAATGCAGGGCAGCCAAGGGATCAGGGCCAGCCAGCATGTGTTTAGGAAAGGGAGGTCCTGCTTAACCAACCTGATCTCTTTCTATGACCATGTGACCCACCTTCTGGACACGGGGAAGGCTGTGGACATTGTCTATCTGGACTTTGGTAAGGCCTTTGACACCGTCTCCCGCAGCATTCTCCTGGAGAAGCTGGCGAATCATGGCATAGACAAGGGTACTCTTCACTGGGTAAAAGACTGGCTGGATGGCCATGACCAGAGGGTTGTGATTAATGGGGTGAAATCCTCTTGGCGGCTGGTCACCAGTGGTGTCCCTCAGGGCTCAGTTTTGGGGCTAGTTTTGTTTAATATCTTTATCAATGATCTGGATGAGGGGATTGAGTGCACCCTCAGTAAGTCTGCAGACAACACCAAACTAGGTGAGAGAGTTGATCTGCTTGAGGGTAGGAAGGCCCTACAGAGGGACCTGGACAGGCTGGATCAATAGACCAAGGCCAATTGTATGAAGTTTAATAAGGCCAAGTGCCGGGTCCTGCATTTTGGTCACAACAACGCCAAGCAACGCTACAGGCTTGGGGAAGAGTGGCTGGAAAGCTGCCCAGCAGAAAAGGACCTGGGGGTGGTGGTGGACGGCCAGCTTAACATGAGCCAGCAGTGTGCCCAGGTGGCCAAGGTGGCCAACAGCATTCTGGATTCTATCAGGAATAGCGTGGCCAGCAGGAGTAGGGAAGTGATCGTGCCTCTGTCCTCGGCACTGGTGAGGCCCCATGTCGAGGCTGTGTTCAGTTCTGGGCCCCTCTGTACAAGAGGGACATTGAAGTGTTAGAGCGTGTCCAGAGGAGAGCTACCAGGCTGGTGAGGGGTCTGGAGACCAGGTCATATGAGGAGAGGCTGAGGGAGCTGGGCATGTTTAGCTTGGAGAAGAGGAGGCTGAGGGGAGACCTCATTGCCCTCTACAACTACCTGAAAGGAGGTTGGAGAGAGGTGGGTGTTGGCCTCTTCTCCCAGGTGAATAATGACAGGACCAGAGGAAATGGTCTGAAGTTGCAGCAGGGGAGGTTTAGATTAGACATTAGGAAGAATGACTTTACTGAAAGAGTGGTCAGGCACAGGAACAGCCTGCCCAGGGAGGCGGCTGAGTCACCAGCCCTAGAGGTATTTAAGAAACGTGTAGATTTGGCACTTCAGGGCATGCTCTAGTGGCAGAGATTGTAGGGTTTTTTTATTGTGTGTGTATGTGTGGACTCGATGATCTCAAAGGTCCTTTCCAACCATGAAGATTCTATGATTCTATGATCACCATCCAAATTCACCCTCTTATGGTGATAGGACTAACAATAAAAATAACTCTCAACCTAAATTTCCCCCTGGAACTTGACTGTTCCTATGATTTTCCCCAGGATCTCTTTCAGAAACATTATCTACGGTTCCCTACTCACCCGACCATAAATAAGTCCTATTTTCTTCCATGACTCAGCAGGGATGTTTATTCTGAGCATTAACACCCACCCACCCTAAGCTTAGAGTGACTGTGGAAAAAACCTCTGCGTGACTACCCGGGGCCTGGGACAAGGCAGGATGAGTCCAGTACCTTCAGGACAGGATATAAAAGTGGACACTATAATCAATGGCTTGAAGAAGATTCAGCATATATTAAGAATTAAGTCACAAAATCATAAAATCATAGAATGGGTTGGGTTGGAAGGGATCTTAAAGATCATCTAGTTCCAACCCCCTGCCCTGGGCAGGGACACCTCCCACCAGACCAGGTTGCTCAAAGCCCCGTCCAGCCTGGCCTTGAACACCTCCAGGGATGGGGCAGCCACAGCATCTCAGGGCAACCTGGGCCAGGGGCTCACCACCCTCAGAGTGAAAAATTTCTTCCTGTACCTAACCTAAATCTATCCTCTTCTAGTTTGAAGCCATTACACCTCATCCTATCACTACATGCCCTTGTAAAAGGTCCCTCCCTCCAGCTTTCCAGTAATCCCCCTTTAGGTACTGGAAGGCTGCTATAATGTCTCCCCAGAGCCCTCTCTTCTCTAGATTGAACAACCCCAACTCTCTCAGCCTGTCTTCACAGGAGAGGTGCTCCAGCCCTCTGATCATCTTCATGGCCCTCCTCTGGACCCACTCCAACAGGTCCATGTCCATCTTGTGCTGAGGACTCCAAAGCTGGATGCATACTTCAGGTGGGGTGTCACCAGAGGGGAGTAGAATCACCTCCCTCGACACGCTGGCCACTGTTTTTTAAACCCTCATATTCATCTTCAGAGCCTGCACGGTAGTGACTAATCAAGCCTCAATAACTAATTATTGCTGCTGTCAATTAGTACTGCAGAAGAGTGCTTTCCCTACAGCAGACGATTCCGATTCAGGGATGCCAGCTCTGGTTCGCAGGGATGGTGTCACAGTGCCTGTGCTGGTCCATGTTTATGCACTGTCCCAGGAGCTCCCACTGGCTGCAGTGATGGCTCTAGGAGACATCCCTGGGGACAGGATCCCCTGCAGCACGCTGGGAAGAAGCCATGCAGCTGCATCCCAAGCCCTGTGCTGCCCCCAAAGGCACTTCTGTGTGCTCCGTGTTGTCAGAGCCCAGCTGCAGCCAGGCCAGTACCTCCTCTTGGGCAGAGGTGGTCTAGCATGGCCTGAGACATTAAACGTGGGCCAGACTTAACCACTGTGGCTTTTGCTCTCACCTTGTCAGGATACAAAGTTTGAAGTCAAACACGAGGGGCCAGTGATGCAGCCCTGCTAAGCATGAAACAAAATGGTACACGGTCCCGGAGAAGTGTCTTCACAGACCTCCCAGCAGCTCCAAGGCTGCGGGACATGAGTCTCCACCGGAGCACTTACCAGAACAATGCTTAGTTTTGCTAGCTGGGATTCTGACTTTATCTGCTCCATTAAGATACGCACCTTAACAAAAAAACAGTCCTGGCTTGCCTCTGTCTAGTAGAAGTTAAATTAACTCTGCATCTCCTACTCCACGTTGCAATCACACTGGCGCATGCAACATGTGGCTGAACAGGGCTGACTCAACGCGGAGTCACTGCAAACTGCGACTTAAGTGGTCATCACAAAATACCTGAGCCACATAGACCAGCCACAGGCACATTCCCAACCAACAGGAAACATACGGTGTTCTGACCTAGCTCAGCTCATCTTCCCGTGGCCAGGCGATGGCACGTCACCTTGAGGTCGCTGCAGACTAAGCCCACATGCAGAAGCAGCTACCGTGCTTCAGCTGATGCTCCGTAAGTTGACATAAGCCTGAGGCACAAGACCGCATGAGTCTCCCAGGAACGCTGCAACCAGGAACGCATTTGCTGGCTACAATAAGGACAGCGAAGGGTAGAGGAGTATGCAGCTGCATTTTGTCTGGCAAAGAAACCCATCTCCAGCCTAGATATTACACAGCTGCACACACTTACAGGCAGTAGATGTCTATTGGAAAACTGTATCTTTGCCTGCTTACCCCCAAAACATCTTCTAAATCAACAGCATATTATTTGCACTTAATAAAATCCAGCGTTCACAAACAGCACTCACGGGAACACGTTCTGGCTACGGGAGAGCACATACAACCAGAAAGCAATGCTTCACTGAGGCTATTCGTTTGGTCTCATGTTATACTCAACCCTCTACACAACAGTCCCTACAACCAAAAAATAGAAAGAGACTGTATTTAACCAGTTCTTACAGGTTTGAAAATAACAAAACCCAAGAGGAAGATATTTTTCTGACAGGATATTTATACTGAATCCTACCTTATCATATTCCAGAACCTGCTTACGGACAGTTGCAAGGAAAGCCAGCACTGAGCAGGACAAAGCAACTACCTCCCAAGGCTTACTCACAGGAAGAAACAGGCTCTGCCTAGACTGGAAGAGCAGGCGTCAAGGTCTCTCCTCAATCCTAAACCAAAGCACGCGCTCAAGTCTGGCTGTTGGGACAGCTGTGTTGAAAAGGAACAAAATCAGGGCAACTCAAGGGGAGCAGACCCACGCCAGGTCAATGAGTGGTATGGGGAAGCCATCCAGGGCCCTTTGAAATCCTCCACTGGCGTTAGACCTGTCCTTGAGCATGCAAAGAGAAAAGACAGCTCAACTTGTACATGCAGCAAAAGTGCAGAAGGGCCATAACGATGCCATGTGTGTCAGGGATGGGTTCCTGACGGGGACCTCGGAGCAGCCTCAGGATCGCCTTGTCATGAACATCCATAATGATGGATGCAGCAGCATGTCCAACTTATGGAGATAGGGACAGGAGCACAGCATGTGGCACTGCTAAACAAAATGGGGGGTTCCCTGGGGACACCCGTTGTGGCTGCAGAACGGGTGGCCTGGAGGACAGCGCTCAGCCCCAGCAATTGCATTTGAGCCCCTTTGCTAAAAACAAGAACAGTGTCCCACTACTGCAAAAGCCTGGCTGAGAAATGCAGCCTGAGCAGTCAGAGGGAAAGGGGGGGACGTGGGGAGAGCAACAAAAAAGGAATAAAACTGGAGAAACTCTTGGCCTCACATTAATAAAGCCTCAAGCGCAGATGGCGTTGCCAGTATATTAAGATAAATGATAGGCTATCAGGGAATAGCCTCGATGAAACCGTTCATTATATCCCAGGCTTGGATGAGGCTGTGATTAGAGTTATTCAAAAACAAGGCAAAAGAAAAAAAGCGCAAAAGCCTCTAGTAATTCTCAGCGTATCGACCCCTCTCTGTGATTAATGCTGATACCCAGCGTTTTTGCAAAACAACAATTGCTTGAGGTTTGAGGTAATTATTTTACTGTCAGTCAAAATCTAAGCAATTTACTTATTTCCAATACACGTTCCTAACGCGCTCTTGGGCAGGGCAGGATTTATGTGTATCAAGAGAGCATCCTTCCAGGAAGGAACCTGGATCTCCTTCGATCCTCAAGTGGTCTTAATCTGAGCAAACACCAGAGGGGAGGCAGGTATCGCATCAGTCATTTGCAGATTGTGCTGACCAAGCAGAGAGAAAACGCATCTACCATCTCATTAGAAAAGAATATTTTAAAACCATCTTCTCAATAAATTACCCTCTCTCTCCCTGCTGCTACTCGTTGCAATGAGCTCTTTTCCTCTATCTTTCTCTTATCGGCTCTGCAATGGAGCCAACATTTTAACCCAAAAGATCAGCCTCTGACGCAAATCCCCAGAAGGAGAGAGGCAATTCAAGGCCGATGAACCTTCGCATTCCCTCTCTCCATTTTTTTTTTTTTTTTTTAGAGGGCCGAAATAGCATGAAAACAGACAGATCTTTTGCACAGTAATATAGATCACTATTACAAAATAAATGTGATTTCTCCAACATAAGGACAAGTCTCATTTTAAAAGGCAAAGGCCACCTAGACTAGCACATAAAGGAAAAATTAATAACTCTCACCCAGGGAAAGATACTGCCCTGCCCGTGTTCTTCAATCAAGCTAAGTGATTACCAAACTCCAAAGGGAGAGAGGGCTGAAAACCATCTCCTCTGTCTAAATGGAGCTGCGTTTTCTGACACATATAAACTGAAGGATAGAAGAAGAGGCAAAGCACACTAAAACGTGATACATGTACACACTGAAATTGCAGACGTGAGGGGAAAAAAAAGGATTACTGCAGATTAAAAAGAGAGGGAAGACACCATGATTTATATTACAGGTGGGCTGACAGACAAGGGGACAGACAGCCAGTGCCAAGGCAGCTGACAGTCTAGAAGGATGCCGGCCTCACCATGCTGTGCAGAAACCCCGATGGTGCTGGGTTAGCAGATGCAGCCCAGCCTTCACAGCACGGAGCTCTGCGCAGACTAATGGACCCTATCCTTTAATCCAGGCGAAAAAAAAACCAAGATAAATTACTTGGAGCAGCAAATGCCAAGCCACGCTCCAAGGTAGACATATCCTAACTCTAAAGGCCGTAGCAAACGGATGGATAGAGGCAGACAGCTGGAGAAGGTCAAAAATGCTCAGCCACGTGCCTGAGTTTTCCAGCTTTGCTTTCTTGGGCCAGGAAAAGCAAGTGGAGGTGCAGGCAAAAAGCTGTTTAGAAGGGGTCCTCTTGTGCTTGGAAAGCCCAGGAGCTTGGTGCTGCTGCCTTTACCTGCTCCCCAGCAAACCGAGAATTTGCTCAGATATGGTCTGCCAGGCAAATTGTAGATGACCAGTGGCCCAGGCTTCAGTTCTCTTCAGCCAAGCTTTCCTAACGCACTCCACACACAAACATCACCCAGGTCTCGCCTTTCACCGTTTTCACCACAGAAGCTGTCACTCCCTCCTTGCGGGTATTTCAGGAGATTTTTGCATTGCATGGTAGCGAGGACTAGAGCATGCAGGAGTGACAGCAGTCCTCAGGCTTGGGTTCATCCATGCCTCCCACCATCCATTAGAAATGTCCTCCGGTCAGCCTGACCTCAGCTGGGACCTCTCATACTGACCACGTCAGCCACGATAACCAATGTCCACTCTCTCTTCTCACGAACCATCAGACAATTTCTCTGTGGCTTCATACCACCTCACTCCAAGCTGAAGAAAAAGAGGCAGGAGTGCTGTGGATGGACAGGACCTCTTCATTTCCCTCAGCAATAGCAAGTAACTCCAGTTTAACACTTTGTCTGATGGGATCCCATCTTCTTTGTGAGCAGGGAGGGGGAAGGCAGAGCCAAACCCGAGCAAATGCCTCTAAATCCACCCCAGCTCCTGGAGGCAGCACTTAAGGGCCGGTAACAAATGGGCTTAGATAGTCTTCCTCTGACACAGGCTTAACTAGAGGCATAAATGTTGTGGAGAGGCTGCTGTTTCAAAGTAATGTATCTGAGGACGTCATAGTGCTGTTCTTTCTCGATATGGTCCACCAAAAACGGCAGGCTAAAATACCAGCCCAAGTTTCCTGCTGGAGGTTTCCCTATAGAAAGGCCCCTGCTGTCTTCCCCTTCCCTATGATAAATTGCAAGCACATACTTTTTTATCGCAAGCAATGGCTTTATTTCACCTATTTCTGATAGCTGTTTGCTTTCAGAGCTGTGTATCACCAAAACACCCTCCAATCTTCTGTTTTACTCATTGCTGTTCCCTTCTCTTGGTCTTGATTTCTGCTTTGAGGACAAGACTTGAGGTGCTTCCAAGACGAAGGATGTGGCTTTAACCCGTTAGCGGTTCATGCTCCGTGCCTGGAAGTTCCTCATCCCAGTTCACAGCAGGAGAGACACACTATCAGCTTCTCCCATTTAAAATGCACGGGCCTGGCAGTCTTGTGCTGGATGGAAAAAGAGAAGAGCACAGAGTGGTAGGTCAGGACCACAGGGCTGAGACTTGTCCAAGCTTCACATCTCCTGGAAGGTCCCATCGTCCAAGGTCCCAGCGCAGGGCATAGGGCTGCTTCTCACCATGCCATCAAGCATCGTGCTGCAAAGCATGTGCAGGACAGGTCTGCAAGGCTCGTTATCTCAGCTGGGTTTGGAGCAGAAGTAGGAGGAAGTCAGGTCGAAGAAAGATGCAATATTAAAGAGGGGAAAAGAGACACAGTCCCCAAAACACCTTGGGATAAAATCTGATGAAAGGAAAAAGCCATCTCCAATGTGAATTGTTCCCTCCTGGGAGCTGCTCTGTCATTACAGCAGCGCACGTCACGCCAAGCTGGCAGAGAGGATCGTTATTGTTTACAGGTATGTGGATGCAAAATTTCCTTTGACAAGGCAAACCTGATTAAATATCAGTCTGCTCCAAGATTAAGATGCGACCATGAACAATATCTTAAAACAGTTAAAAAAGAAGTCATTCCAAACAGAGTACACATCCCTCATGAGGAACAGAAACTTGATTTAGGCACAGATTGATGATGGGAGCTTTATTACTGCTTGGGGGAGGGAAGAGGAGCTAGCAAGGAACATATGGAATGGTATAAATTATTTGGAGCACCTAGAAAGACAGGAAAAATAACCACCTATATTTCTGAGACTGCTCATTTCAGTCTGCAGCCGTCTGGAACACAGACCTCACGTGGCCAACATTTTGTGCAACAAAGCTCCCATAAACAGGTACAGGGCAGAGCTACGGAGGGCAGGATGGCTGCAGGCAGCTGTACTTCGAACACGACAGGAAGAAAAATTTTCTGGCTCCACTCCCGATCCTGGCTCCTGCCAGCCTCTCTCACCTGGGATTTCGATGGACTCAGTCCCCTCTGTTGGGATGGTGACTTCTTGCACCTTTTCCAGGGAGAAATACAGGTGCGCACATCCTTCCTCCAGCAAGAGAAAGGAAATGCTCAGGCACTAATTTAATTCACCTCATTCAAATCCCTACTCTGCTAAAGGCTCCCTCCTGAAACCAGTGGGGTCATTTGGCCTCTCTGTGTTTTTATTTCCCACCTGTACGACACAGATATCCTTTCCAGAGTAATTAAGACGATAAATGCATTAAAGATTAAAAGGCACTCTGATGTGCCAATAACATGAGCTGTAAGAGTACTTAAAATAGATCCATTTTGGGCAGCAATTAAAGAACATACTACTAACTTCTGAGTCTCAGCTTCTGTCTTCCTAATGCTGGTTATTTTTGCCCACAAAAGCATTAATCCGAGGTTCCTGTAAAAATGACATTTCAAATATTCATCACTTTCCACTACTCTGCCGTACCATCATTAACCAGTGGCATCCATTGTATGGTTTATGCAGTATAATTTGCGATTACAGATCTGCAATACAGCTAGAGTTATTTTCTCTGTAACTAGTCAGAGCTGCAAATATTTTTTTTACTCATTAAAAAAAAAAAAAAATCACATTTCAAAACTGCGTTTATTATCCAAGTGCCCTGTCATTACCCAGGTGAGAGAGTTATATGACCTTCCATTATTCTAATGTGAACATCCACCATATTCCTCCTGGCAAAGGACTCCAGATGTTGATGACCCACCACAAACCCCTGAATGAAACCACCAACCTTAGGACCCACACAGGCAAGGACGAGCGTAACATCAGGGTAAAGCACAGAAACTAAGGAGTGTGTGTAACTATCCTAACTGCATTACTATTTCTTTTCCTTTAATAATTAGACCTGGTCTAATAATGATTAGACTCTTAAGATTTCAATTATATTAGCAATAAATTCTTGGGTTTATATATATATGAGGTGTGCCTCCTCTTTGCCCATAAAACAAGATTTTTGAGCACAACAATGGAGTTTCCTCTGCTAAGGTTTATGGTTCAAATCAGTCTCTCCTCTGTTTACTGTTGTTATCTCTTATTAGTGGTGGCCTCAGATAAGCAACTGGTGGTTTCAGAGTCAGCATCTTAAAGAATTAAAGTCCACCGTAACAACCTCTGCTTAGACAACTTGAGCCACACATTCAAAACATCACAACCCTATATGCCTCAAGATGAAAATGTCATTGTCACTCCAAACACCTCCGTACGCTTTGAATGCACAAAGCAAACTGTTACATGCTCCAAAGCAGCAAAATTAAAGGCTGAGTAAATTGCCCTAGACCTCCTGCTGCTACCTTACTATGGACGGCAGGAGCTCTTCATCTTGGGACGTGGATGATAGGTAAGCACTATGTCATTAACAAATAGCTTGGGAGCCTGGGGACATTTTCATGTTTAACACAAAGTTCCCACACCAGTTCAAGTTAAATTGCTATGTCTTCGCTCACGGTCTGTAAAATAAGGATTCTCACAGACACTGGGAGAATAAATACTCTCAAGAAGCGGGAGAAAAGCACAGTCACAGTAGCCACCACCAACACAGAAGTAGAGGGCCTTTATCTCTGTGAAGGTGTACAACAAAGACCATCTACTTTAACACTCATGAGGAATAACTAAAGGACCCAGAAACTGTTCAGTAGGTTGGAACCCATCTAAACCAACTGCAGTTTTCCTTGTAACGCATAAACATTTAATCGCAAAAGAGGTAGCAGGAGGAAAATACGTATTTTTATTCCCTCCCAGAAAGCCCAAGTTTCCTGCTGCTCTGATGCTCTCTGAACAGTTAGCGTTCACCTACCACACACCACCTACAAACAAATCAAGAAACA
This sequence comes from Rissa tridactyla, assembly GCF_028500815.1. Taxonomy (NCBI): domain Eukaryota; kingdom Metazoa; phylum Chordata; class Aves; order Charadriiformes; family Laridae; genus Rissa; species Rissa tridactyla. Next base: position 53,781,839 of record NC_071469.1, read on the forward strand.
AGCAGACAAAGACCAAAGTCATCTCATATACAATGCAGAGAGGTCCCAAAGTACTGCCGCGTCCTCCACTGGCAACGTCTGAGGACAAAGCATTTGAAGAGGACACCAAAAGAGATCGCAAAGCATACTCAGACCTTCCTCCTCCAGAGATGCAGGCCATCAGAACTGCTCTCGGAGGATCAATTTCTATTTTATAAAGGCACAGATGACATCATCTTCTGCTTTACTTTTTGTCTAAATATTGCTGGTTAGAGAGTCAGCTGATGGACCGTAAAACTGACAGCCTCATTACCGGCGCATATAAATTGCTTTTGCTCAGCTGGAGTTAATGTAGGACCATCTGATCTTCCCAGAATTGACATTTTTAACGATTCTGTTTCTCCAGCACTTTCCCACTGACCACTACAAAAATCCAAACTGTCTCTTGCTCTGCCAAGCTGTTTGTGGATCAAGTTACTTGTTCTTTAGGGATTTGCAGTGTGTCAGCCATCAGACCAAGCAAACTCAATAATAACTGACCTGAGAATAGCTACGCCAATACTTCTGGGCTCTTCTGTACTATAGATTTTAGCATTAGATGTCAAAATTCTGAAGACCAGAAGACAGATGCATCCCCAGGAGAAGGACCTATGTGCAAAGTATTTTAAAGATGGAAAATGCCAACTGTAAAAGTTTGCTGCTTAGATGGTGCACCCTCATCTTGTACTCCGTTGGGTACTGTTATCTTCAAGTCTTCCTTTCCTGTGCCATATCCCACGTCAAGCAGAACAACTTCCCTCCCTAAACGATGTTTTTCCCTCGCCCAAGATGGGAAATTCTTCCCATCTCAGCACTATTTGGCGAAGGGAGGGAAGCGCAGAGCTCTTCCCCGGGATGCACAAAGGCGCACGCCGCGGGCTGAGGCGGGCGAGAGCACAGTGCCCCTGCCCCAGCTGCATTCAGAGTTGCAGCGCCCCCCGCCAGGGGCTGCGCCTGGGGACGTCCAGCAGTTAACGAAGCCATCTTAAAATTAGAGTGGAGTTAATTTTAGCTTTAGAAGAAAAGTACTTAAAGGAAATGGATTTCAAAGAGGCAGCTTTAGATGAATAGCACTTTCAGAAAAAGGACTTCAAAGAGAAATAGTCCATGCACACATCCAGCAGATCTAAAGCTTTACGAGCCCTTCACAGTGAGCCTGGTCTCTCCAGGCGCTCCAGCAGAACAATGTGGGCAGTTCTTCTGACCTCCTGACAGGGTTGCGGGATTTCTTTTGTTCTTAACAACCCTCCTCCTGCTGACATGAGCTATACGCTTTTTCCACCTTTCCTGTTCTCCCTAATATACCCCATGAAGAAATGCATAACCAGGACCAGGTATGGACACAGGTACGGACACAGCAGCGGACCAGTGTGTGCCCACACACCCAGGGCCAGGGAACCAGAGCAGAAACTCACAGCTGGCACAAACTAGGAAGAGGAGAACGGCTGCATTACCGCAGCAGCATCTCAGGGAAAAGGAGCCCAGCACCACCATGGAGATGTGACAGCACCTCCCATTCCCAGCAAATGAGCCCTTCAAACACCTGGGTTCAGCTCCTTGCTTGGCCTCAGATTTTCACTGTAAGCTCATGCAAGTTCCTTGGATTTTCTTTGTGCCTCTAAAACATAAATTATTTCCCTTCCTCTTAGGAGCACTGCGGGCATCAGCACATTGCAGATGAGGAAGGAAGAAATATCAAAGAGCCATTAAGGTTGTCTAGACAGAAAAAGAAAAAATGGCTCTTTACATAAGTATTTACCTGTCGGAATAACGGGGGTGAGTCACAAGCAGAGAGACTGATCCCACCGTGTCCCCTCTTTTCTCGCCTACAACACCACTGCACAGAAGTCCCATCTAACTCCTCCTCTCAGCCACAGCCTCATCGTCTCCCTCACCGCTGCTTGCACAGACTGCAACAGCTTAAAAATAAAAGGTAATCCAAACCATTTGGATCTGGTGACAGGTAACCAGCCAGGCACTTCCAGAGGACGCGGAAATTCATGTCTGCCCAGTACTTCAGGTGCTTGGACTTGTGCTTTGCAGTTGACCTACCTTGACAGACTTCACAACGGCTCCTCCAGTTTGCATGAAGGTCAATAAAACATAAGTTAGGGAGAAAACTACTGCGTTTTGCCACACAGTCAATTTATTCTACATCTGACATTTTTGGAAAGATGGCCTTTCCAAGTTTTAAGAAAGAGAGAAGGTGGTGGAGGATGAAGGCTGCAGGATGATGCAATATTAAACATCAGAAACGGAACTGGGCCCATGTGTTCAGAAGCAGATCTCTGGAAGAGACACTGCAAAGTACATCCTCCAGCATGGCTCTGCCTAGGGCAAGGGGACCTCATAACAGATGCTATTATACAAGGAGTGTTAAAGCTACATATTGTTCCATAGCCCAGGCCTCCTTATGTTCTGTACATGATTATTACAGCTTCCCCAGCCAGAGAATTTTACTGCACACCAGGGATAGCTTCAGCCTCTGGTCACTGCTTTCTCACCTGTCTCATTTACCAACACATCTGATGGGGATCTCCTATCCTTAGCCTCTTCCTCCAGCAATGAAGGTGGTAGGGCCGGAAATGCAGCCATGACTCCAGTTCAGACCTGCATCAGCCATGAACAGAGAAGTGCCTGATGCCTTATACAGAAAAACCTCCTCCGTAGCCCCAAGGCTCATGGTGACAGCCTATGTCATATACAAGAGCATCTGCAGCAGACTCCAGGCACCCTTCCAGACAAACTAACCATTGCCTTGCACCCTGCTCTGGGAACAGGTCTCCCATCAGAGCCCTCTGGAGACCAAGCCAGATGACGTTGATCAGCCACCCTAGCTGGGACGGTTAAATGTACCAAGATCCCTGAAAAGATATCAGTGCCATCTTTCTCCATGCTGCATAATGTGATGCCTGGTCTGTGGGGACACATCTTGGAGTTTGCAAAACGCTGCCTCTCTTGAACACTTTACAAAGCACTGGCACCCTTAGCCAGGACTGACTGATTCAGAGGCAAAGCTCTGCCAAGCCATCCACCCTGGTACGTACGGTCCCGAACCAGGCAAATAGCTTTTGATGGCCAACAACTTAATGCTACCTTCTCACTGTTGCTAGCAGTTGTGCAGAGGTCACCGAGCCAGCCCACTGCACCCCTGAGTGCAGAAAATATGCTGCTCCTCTCACATTTTCTCTCGAGACACCACAAAGATCCCACACCAAGGGCATGAATGAGAACACAAAGCTGCTGATGCAAATCCCCATCATGTTTCTCTATGTTTCTTACACACTTTCCCTCCAAGCACAGTCATGTACCTCTAATCCAGCTTGCCAAAGCCAACCACAAAGCCATTAAATACTTATGATTATTGCCCCCCACAACAGCTCCTCTCCAGCCTGATGGGATAACAGTACACATGAAACAGATATGACATGGAAACCACCCAATACAATGGTTTTCAAGCAAGAGTTAGTGGGACAGCGAGGCATCAGACTTGATGCAAACTCCATCTGCCCTCAAAGAGCAACCCTCCTATGGAGATCTTGAAATACGCTCTTTGATTCAATTCAAAGGACGCTAACAATGCAAAAGCAGGCTGGAAACAGCATTACAGGGGAAGAACTGCCAGGTTAAATCAGAATTTAACATCCACGGCAAGTGATAGTTCTTATAACACAACATATAAAAGAGTTTTAGGATTTCTTTATTTGACAAGCCTCTCAAAGCAGCTAGTTCTCTAATAGACACAGACACTTTCTGTATAGACATGTTTCAGCTCCCACCAATTCACCTGAAAGGTTCCCACTGCTTCTGATGGGCCTTGGCTTGGAAATTGAGTATGCTGGGAAGTGATCCCACTGCCCTGAACCAAGCTAGGCAAGTTCCCTTCTAAACCCTACTTTGTCCCACCCCAGCTTTGACTTGCATCAGATGGACATCACATATATAAAGTCGGATAAGCTATTCCTAGGTGGAATAAATTAGTCCAGTTGTTAAATACAGGGCCTATACGTACAGTGAGAATAAAGTTTTCGAAGCTTTATAGAGGCTTTGCAGGTTTGTCTTGCTTAACACTGCCAACTTAGGGTCCTATGCCTGCCCCATACACCCCTTACAAATGCTGAAGTAGCAAATGGGCTCATTAGCAACTAGCCAACTTGTTTTGTCCTCACAGGACATATATCCCCACACAAACCTATCTCAGGCAAAGGGAACTGAAATTTCCCCAGGTATCACACCTGAGAAGTTATTTTTTTGTCCACCCTTGGAGCTAGACAACACTAAGCTCTCAGAATGAATGAGCAGGTCTGGGGCATTCAGAGCAGCTCTCCCCAAAATGAAAACTCGGGTCACTCTGCTTGGGACCCATCCCAGTTCAACCAGTCATCACTGGTGGGTGCAGTTTCCTTAGAAATGAACCTGCTGTGTGTTTAGCTTGAAAGCCAACCTGTGAGACTTCCTGGCACAAGGGGCTGCCCCATGCAAAGCAAAGGGCAGGAGACGTCCTCTGTAAGGAAGACGGGGCTTTTTGTCTTACCCAGACCCTGGTTCTGCTGCTCCCACTCGATGGTGTCAGGCACCTGGTAGGACACCCCAGCCAGCTGGGCCACAGGGTTTTCCAGGCCAGCTATGGGCTCCTGGGAGGTCTCGCCTGGAAGCGTGAAACCTGGCAGCTCCGTGTCACCCTCCATGCTTTCATCCATCGAATCTATGTCTTTGTCCTCCTCGTCTTCCTCTTCCTCCTCTTCTTCCTCCTCCTCTTCATCCTCCTCCTCTTCCTCGCCCTCTGGCCAGGGAGACACAAAAGCAACATCAGGAAAGATTGCACAAGACAGAAGGTTCATACATAGGTGAACACCAAGACAGCCAGCTGATACCACTTCTCGAAAGGCAGACCAGCTGAATGAACTTCTGCCTGTTTTCTAACAGGAAAGACACTCAAAGTGTTTGGAAGAGCTCACCACCTCAGTTTGAAGAGAGCTAAGTTTGAAAAGAGCTCAGTTTGAAGTTGCTAAGTAACTTAGACCATCAAATGCATTAGTGGGAAACACTGTTATTTTGCTTCCTAATAGCAGAGTACAAACACGCATATGTACGTGTACAAATACCTGAACGTATATAACTACAGTGCTCTCCACTCAACTAATTTCAGCTCAAGTGAAAACTATTTCCCTGATTTCCAATCTTGGAGGCAGCAAGAAGTTGGTTCCATTTTTAACTTTTATTAAGGTCTGGAAAGGACACTGCTTTCCAGCCCAATTAGACTGATAACGTCCCGTCCTCCAGAAAAAGCATCTCGCTTTGATGCGTGCTGGCAAATCGGCTGTTGCATGCAGGAGTACAGTGGTGATGGTAGTCATCCTCAGCAGGTTTGTACCCGCACTCCTGTCACAACAGATTTACACCAGACGAAGGTATGACCAAGGAAGACTCGACTCAGTATTGGAAAGAAGGCACCGCAGCAAGCACTTCACATGACAGCAGATAAATGTGACACTGAGGAAATCCCTGTATATTCTCCACCAGAGCAGATACCTGTCTTATTTCAAAGCTGACTGTACTGTTAACATATGGAGAAATAAATATTTAAGCCATATTTCACTGATAGAATATAGAATGGCAACACAAGAACAACCATATTGCATCAAACCAAAGGCCCACATCCTATTTCTGACCAAACCACCGCAGATGAAGACTAGAGCAGGGCACACAACAGAGCCAGTCTTCCCACAGTCTCTCTTCATCTTTTAGTCAAAGGCTCAAGGACTTCCTGAGCCAGAATTTTCATCTGAGCTATTTAATAGCTACTAATGCAGCTACTCACCATGACAAGATAGTATCTGGAATAATGATGTGCTTTGAATTTCCAATGGTTAGTTTTTTCAAAGATGAAAGCGGAAACGTAATATTTATGTGCTTTATTTAATTTACAGGAAGCTCTGCTCAGCCCTGTAGAAAAACTCCCTCCTGATGTACTCAGACTGGGAGAGCCCATCACCCTGCATCTGAGCAGCTGCTTCACCCAGGGGTCTAAGACCACATTAAAAAATAACAATCCAGCCAAATCAACTTTTGTTATCTAGATATCCCTTTATTTCTGTTGGAGTGGGACCTCATATAGGTGACGGACACTGCAATAAGATGGAGCAGCTGAGGTGGGACACCAGAGGGGCTGCACATATCATACCTGCAGTAAGCAAAGCAGGTGATGCTTCACTCTTCTCCTTTCTGCTGTGGGATGCAATGGCACTCCAGCACAGCTGTTCCACAAAACACCCAAGAAACAAACTGGGGAGCTTTGAGGAAGCTATTTACTTGTTGGCTATCCAACTTGAATTAATTGCGGGGTGCTGTACTCCTTCCTCTGGCCAATACTTCACAGACTGGAATATCCAGAGAAATCAGCGTATCTTCTAAAACCACAGCGTTCACTGGGCTCTTACATGGCATCTCCTTTCCTTCTAATTCAATGATCTGTTTTAAAACATTGTATGTTTTTTCCAGCTCAAGAGACAAGACAATCCTCCTCACCACCTTTCCTTTCCAGGCCCGCATTTCATACAAATGAGCTGCTGTTTGAATTTAGCTGCATCACCCTGCTATAGCACGGCTTTCAGTACCTGGAAAGGAATGATGACTCCCGCAAACAATTATACCACACAGAGCATCTAAAGGAGCTTACAGGGATGTAGTTAGCCCCTTAAATTCCCATTACGTTTTATAGGCAGTTTCTGTCTTATAATGTGCCCGTCATTTCAAATCAACATAAAAATTTTCTCTTATCAAGCCACATGTTTCCATACAAAATACAGAACTTCTGTAAACCTGAGAATGGCACCTGGAGAGAACTTGCAGGAAACCTGCAAAGACAAGTTAACGTAGGTCTTTTGCCTCTGCTGAGAGCAACACAACTATAAACATTTCCAAACTTTAGTAGCAAAGACACTTAACAGCTAGCACACCGGAGAGGAGGAACATGAACAGAGGTTTTCCCTAGATGGATTGAGTGAAAAAGCAGACAAGAAAAAACAGGCATCAGATATTTATCTCCAAAAAACTAGTTTGGGACAAGGTTTTTAGAAGCTTCTTGTGATTTTAGCAAGCCAAATCAGAGACACCTGCCAGGATCTATTTTTGAAGCAGCAGATAGCCACCTCTGTGCCTCCAAAGCCTAGCAGGCAGCCAAGCTGAACACCCAAATTGAAAGCGCCAGGACTACTTATCATGTCTGATCATCACCAAGCTACATCAATCATCATGCAGCCGCAGCACAGAGATGTGAATAATGTAGTCCTCGTAGCACAAACGCTGCGAGGGGAAAAGGCTCTTGACTTGTTTCCTCCTCCTCCTCTCTAGCTCGTTCCTACTTATGAAAACAGCTTTTTAAGCCCCCCATCCCAAAATGCCAGCAGCTTGTCTTGCTGCAAGGTGCAGCGCAGAGCACCACTTGGTGGTCACAAGGAGGAAGCTACGCTTCTCAAAAAATCACAAACTTCACAAATGTTGTTATTTCAGGAGCAAAGGCGCAACAGGAGCCCAGCAGCCGTGGGCAGGATGCACGTAACACTTGGTAGCCTCATAAGATGAAAACTGGAAGCAAGCATCACACAGCTGAACCTCAAGCTGGAGGTTTGTGCTTCATGCAAGTGGCTTTTACAAAACTCACACTTTCGCTCCTAAATTGGCACTTTTTGGCCTTTCAGAGGCCTCAGCAGCAGCTTTGAAGAAAAGAAGCAAAAGAAATAGAAAGCAGCAAGAACTGAAGGTGCAAAGCCCAGCAGATTCAGAAGGCATCTGGATTTTCACGTGCGCTTGCAGCCCATTGTGAACTACTTTGTGCACCGTGCTTGTATATACTCTTCAGTTTTGGCTAATGTTCATTTTACAAAAAAAGAGAACAATGTATGATGAAATGCTGGTGCCTCAGGGTCAAGGGACTAGCCTCCAACCAAAAAAAAACATGCAAGTATAAAGTTTTCTTGGCCACAGACTTGAACCTACCCAAATCAGGCATTCACCTAGAGCCCCGCTGCAGGAACACTTCCGAACGCCTGACAGTGGTCACAAGTGCCCCTCACTCGCCAAAGCCAGAAGTCACACAGCACCTATTGTGGTTTCTGCTGTGAGCCATCCCTGCTCTATAGATCTTCATACGTTACATATAAGCTGATCCCGTTATCCTGTTTGCATCCACCGAATCCCAGATCTTGCTTGTGACATGCCATGTGGACCTATCAAGGAGGGATGGTATCCTGCCTCCCCTCCTGGTGACACCGGGAGACTTCAGCACTGAAACACTTTAGTTCAAGACGACGTTTGTATTTTCTCCTGCAGTTAGGGCAATGCAAGAGCAGTCTAGGGCAGAGTTAAAGATTCATCTCCAAGACTGAAGAAATCCAAAACCTGTCACTCTTTGACAGGCTAAATGAGCACTGTATTCTGTACAGTAGGCTCTGCTTCACTGTCATTGAAAGAGGAAAGAAAAGAAGTGAAGACACTTAACACCTCCCTGCTGTGACAACAGCACAACCTAAGGAAGATGCAAGCAGCAGGAATCCCCAGGAAAATGAGATTCCCAGTTTACATGTCAGAGATTTTAGTTTTGAAGGACTTAACAACCTTGTAACAGGCATTCAGATTTTCAGGTTTGGAGAAGCCCTAGGAAAGCACCAAGAAAACAAGTCTGAGACAAACCAACAAATTTTTAGTGGAGTTTTGGGGGGGTTCCCAGCTTTATTAATAGTCAGCAGAAACAGCAATGGTTGGGCTTTACCATGGGGCTCCAGACTGATCCGGTAGCAACATCAGTGGTATCCATGAGATGGGATTTGCTATTTCAGGGTGGCAAAACCTCCCCACACTTGCTTCAAAAAAGGGGTTTTCACTACAAAAATGTACACACCCCTGATGACTTTTGTGGCTAAGCACAGAGAAATGAGACCACCTCACACCTCCTTTGTGAGGCACATCCCTGACCCGGCAGGAACCAGGACCCACAGTGTCTGAAGCAGCTGGACAACAGCCATCATCCTGCAAGTAAAAGCCTCAGCCCACGATGGCCCTTGCAGATCAACTGCAAAGAGGGACCTCCGCCCCTCCAGATGGTCCCACGCCACAGCAGAGAGGACCGCAGGGCCAGCTCTTCCTCCTGGCAACTCAAAGTGCCAACAACCCATTCCCCATAGATGGCTTCAGTGGGGCTTCATGTTTCTCTACAGACTTCATACAGCTGCAGAAAGCCATGCTCCTCCCAAGCAGAAGGAAATCTGAATTACTCACAGGCGCTGCTATTAGCACGGCACAGTGGCTGTAAGCCCACGCTGTAGGTGAGCAGCACCAGCAAGGCACTGGGCACAGTGTGTGGTGCAAACACCAGCATCAGGAACATGCTACAAATAGGCTGCGATGGCAGTGAAAAAAGTGGTTTTGTTATAATGGCTTGTAACGAGCTGGAGATGAAGCCAGTGTTGTCCTAACCTTGCTAAAGGCAACAGAGTTATACTGGGGCCTCTGTTTTCAGTTGAAGAAACCTTCACTGAAGAGGGATGTTTCTATCTTTAGATATTTTCCATTAACATTTGCAAACGTTTTTACTCCTCAGAAGATTCAAGAAACCATTATTTGTCAGGTTTAACACACAAGAGAAATAGCCTGCTGCGCCCTACGCTGCAAGAGTGTCTCATTAGAAGGTGACAGATTCACTCACAGTTACAAACTGAATTCAAACATTAAAAAAAAAAAAACACCACACAAACCAAACTAAAAAGAAGGTTGCAGGACAAAACCTGGAGTTCTCATTTTTGGGACAAACTTTTTAGCAGGGCCTGTTGTGATAGAACAAGGGGTAATAATTTAAAACTAAAACAGGGAAGATTCAGACTAGATATAAGGAAGAAATTTTTTTACACGAGGATGGGGAAACACTGGCCCAGGTTGCCCAGAGAGGTGGGAGATGCCCCATCCCTGGAAACATTCCAGGTCAGGTTGGACGGGGCTCTGAGCAACCTGATCTAGTTGAAGATGTCCCTGCTGATGGCAGGGGCAGTAGTGTATTAATTTATGTCCCCCACTATAACTCAGGAGTGACATGAAATCAGTCCTACGCTCTCCCAGTGATGCTGCACGAGGATGAGAAGAATAACACCCATTTCACAGATGGGCCAAGCGTCTAACCAAGGAAGCAATTTCTTTTCCTCCTATGCATACTGGAGCCACTCACAGGGCAAATGGGCAGCAGGGGCACACTGAAGCGTCTTGTCCACCATGCACCCCATAGCTTGTCGTCTTCCACTTCACACCCATACAGCAGCCTTGGACCGTGGTCACCCATGTGCGCATGCAGTATAGGAAGCCGAGGAGTGTAAATAATGGATTAGGGATGTGGGTCTATGTCTACCTTCCCTTGCCAGAAGAGGAGGAAAAGGCAGTAAGAAGTCTCTGCCAAATGTTTTCTTCCAGTGAGATTCCTTTTCTGCATTGCTTTTATGATCACAGCTGACTGTCAAGGCAGGAAGACCTTTCTAGGACAACTCTGCTAATTACTAATCTGCTGTTTTCACATCATCAGTAATAACATCACCACCCAATATCTCCAAAATGCTGCCAAGAACAACCGCTTGCAACAGCTTAGAAGTAGATGGCTGGTAGGAAGGTAGGATGGACTCTCATCATGTGCCAAGCAGTGGGTGCAGAAGCTACGCAAAATCATTAGGGTAAAACCTCCATACTGATGGGTTCAGCTAAGCCCAGCCATGTTCACTGCAAAACTATCTGGGGTATTTGCAGACTGTGTTACATGAATGTAGTCTTAAATGCTTTGCTCTGGAAGCGGAGCAAAATCAAGCAGGGTGTCTCATTGGAAGTATCAGCATCTGGCCTATTGCACAGAGACAAGGAAAGGGACTGTTGGGAACAACACATCCATTGGGTGGGATCCTACCACACAAAGCAAGATAACCTAACCCTGCCCTTATAAATTCCAAGAGAAGAGGAAGTTACATGTCCAAAGCTTTTCTGTAGCAGAAGAAAATGCTTGCCACATCTAGGAGAGGGAACAGACTCCCGGCAGCAGAGCTGAGCTGATGTCCGAGCTGCAGAAAGTCTTCAGCCTCCACTTGCCAAAACCCAAGAGCTGCAGAAGCTCTTCGACATTGCAAAGACAGCACAAGGAGAGATTTGGATTCTGATCCTAACCTACTTCCCCCCCAGATCTGAGGGGCTTCACATTTGCTTTTTCACAGTCCTGGCTCATCGCTCATCACAGGAGATCTGAGGCACTGAACAGCTGTTGGAAAAAAAAAAGAAAAAAGGGCAAAAGATATTCCAGCAGGGACCACAGGTCTGCTTCGGTATTAAGACCAAAAACCAATCATTCCTAAGAGCTGCATTTCCAGCAGCATTCACTGCAAAATTGCTTTCACACTGAGCCAGGCTCGAGAGTTGGTTTAGCAACACAAGGCTATTTGAAAGGGGGGGGGGGGGGGAAAACAACTCACACACAGAATGCTGCAGAATACACAGTATGGACTATAACAAGTTTGCTCCCTAGTTTGCTGCAGAACAGCTCTTCTAACCCGAGGTATGCAGTTGTTGAACTAGCCAGTGTAAAAATGAAGACAAGAAAGATGTGATTTATCAAGTGAGGGCATTCAAATCAGTCCAGACTTTAACAACCATGACCTGTAAGTGGACAGGGCAGAACAAGACAGATGAAGGCAGATACAGAGTTTACTTCTCTCAACAAAATGCTTTCACATGGAAAAGGGCTGTGGGCATGGTACTTTTTCCCAATAACAAAGAAAATAAGCCCCAATAGAGACATTAATTCCATTTTCTCTTGCAAAAAGCTGTTTGGTGGTGTCTCTTCAGAAGTATCCAATTCAACCACACTGCCTGGGAGAGGAACAACCAACAGCCCAATGGTTAAGAAAACATTTGATTTAAGCTTCATTGTCTAGGCAAACCCAGTATGGATCCATCACAGATGACATAGATTAGGGGGTGGATCTGTTTTTACAGGCAACAGTTTCCAGGGTACCAAGGTTTGAGCTCAAGTCCTCTCAGGAGCCAAAAAGAGAAGATGAGTGCAAGCCCACTCAGCTCACTTCTAGTCTGAGCTCACACTTTTCTAAGTTCCTGATCACCCTTTCTGCAGTCTTCACGGTCCTTGGTCAAAGCTAGCGCTTCTCCCCAGGGTATGTTCTTTGAGAGACTCAGAATGACACTGCTGGCCTCTCCTTGCACCCACACAGCCCAAAGTGTTGATGTCATCCAGAAGGAAACACATCATGCGATCGCCCCCCCACCCCTGTTTTAAAGACAGCTTGTTATTAAAAAAAAAAAAAAGGCCTATGACTCCTCCCAAAAGACAAGACATCCCATGTCAGATTGACAAAAGGGACAGCATCCCACCTGCACAGGGTAGGAACCAGAAATAAAAGAGCTAAACCAATTTGCAGGGTGGTTTGCCCTGGTCCTGATGCCCAAAGCTCCCCAGAGCAACACTATCCCCCACATGGACCCCAGCGGAAAATGCTCCTTGCAGAGCCTTCAGAAGAAACTGCCACATACCCGCTTATCTGAATCCACCTCCCTAGAGCTGCGAGGGTAAACTGCTTAATCCTCAGATTAAAACAAACAAGAACTCATTAGAAAACTTTCACCCACGCAGTCCAAGTACCTTTCAATAGCAACTGTAGGGGGCTTCTGTTGTTTTTGTTTAAGCTTGAAGAAAAGCATGGGAAAGCTACAACATTAAAGTAAGATTTAAGTGAACTCTAATTCTTTGGACAAATGAGAAGTCAGACAGTTAAAGATTCAAGCATAGCCTGGCCAGAACAAGAACCAAGGTGGGTCAGACTAAGAAATGTCATCTGACCTGCTGGAGGCAGAGCAGTGCCAGAACATCACAAAGAACAAGGTTACTTAGAGAAGTTTTGTTCCTCTCCCAAAAACTAAGAGTAAAAGCCATGCAGCCCACCTCCGCCCAGAGAGCAGCTGGGCAGGCACATGCCACTTCCCAGACATCTGGGAAAGACAATGTAATGATGCTTTAAACTATTCCTAGAAATTCTTGCAGGAGTTGCTGTTGGAGCCCATAAAGCACAGCAGGTACAACATTTGAGAGATAAAGCTCTAGAGTGCATCATTTGGCACAGTGAGCCACTGGAGAGATTGTGTGGTTTGAGTTTTGTGAGAGCTACCAGTGCCTCCATAGCAGAGCAGGGTGGCCAGACCCTGCCTCCCATCGCAGAGAAGCATGGACAAGGCTGAGGTCAGCACACTGGCTGCGCACGGCAGGAGTTTCCTCACTCCTCCTCTTAGAGTGAGCCTTTAATTAGCCTAACACCCTCTTAGCTGCTCACCCACAAGCTCCCAACTCACTAAGGGCTTGATCACCCTCCACACCCCTTCTTCCTCAAGTCTCACGTGGATTCCATGAAACAAAACCAGCAGAGATATTGTCTTTGTTCAAACGCTTCTAGGAAAAGAAAAAAGCTTGGTTTTGATGCAAGATTCTGCCACAATTTGTTCTTCTTTTCACAGTTCTCTGCTACAAAGAAGGAAAATTGGGGATGAACTACCACCTACTATGAAGAACATGGAAGTCAGCCTGCACCAGAGGGACAACAGTTCCCCTTTCAGGGGGAGCAATAAACTGGAAGCAAGACAAAAGTTCATACCAAGAACATTTAATAATTAATTCATTTTGCTCTAGCTTTGTTTTACATCTCTGTTCCTTGCTAATTTAGCTGATATCCAAAGAGCTGGTGAGGAATTATAGTATCAGGCTAGTTAACCATGCTGGACTAAGTGCCTGTCTTATTTACACCCCTGCAACCTCATTTAAATTTTTAATGGCATTGCAGAGATTTAATGAGGCAGGTCTTAATCCATGCAGTCAGGGTCCAAATAGCAATCCCAGTCAGAGACTTGATTTCCAGAAAAAATGCTCTTCACCTCCAAAAAAAGGCAGCTCCTGGTACTGTGACCTAGCTCAAAAGAAAAGTGTAAGAGGAATTTAAAAGGGTCTTGCATAGTATTATGTAAATGGCCACAAGTTCTGAAATATTTTCTCAAAAAAGGCAAGCCTATGCCTTCACTTTTGAAGTACGACCCGCTGATTAGATGGCTGTGTACAAGAAGAACAAAATACAGGGGATGTAGAAGAGAATGAAGAAGAGAACTAGGGGAGCTCTTCTCACTGAAATTAGTTAAGCTATGGTTTCCTTGGAAGGGTAAACTTGAGTACACAGGTCAGTAAAGAACAATAGAAACTGTTTAAACCCAGACACAAGTAGGTATTAAAATATCATGAATATGTTAAGGTCAGAAAGCCTAGAGCCTCATATGACACTGTTCTGGAACAGCCTTTAACGCAGCAGACAGAGCAGACACAGGGCAGCCCACAGCCAAGGTTGAAGGGAGGTCCCCCATGACTGCAGGACACTGGATTTGCTGATCCCAAGGGCAGTGTCAGACGTGTTTCAGCATCACTGAGGGGCTTCTCCACACCCAAATGCTGCATTAGGTGGGGACAGGCCAGCTACCCAGGCAGAGTACTGGAAAGGGCCCTGTGCAGCAGACATCTGATACTGCCTTTCCAACCCCTCCACCCCAAAAGACCAGGATTCTGCCAGCTGCAGGTTGAGAGCCAGCCTGACTAATGAGAAGCACTTCACATGCGAGAGCTACATGGCTCACATCTCATCCCTCTAGAGCAGCTGAGTTTAAGTTGCCCATTTTCAGAGCTATTGACTGTTCCTGACAGCACACAACAGGTAGAGCATCTCCTGCTTTTTATAAAGCTTAAGCACCCTCCACATCCAGCAGCCTACACGACAGCTGAACCATGTAAGCAGCTCACTCCCAGCATCTACAGCTTGAAGCAAGCCTAGATGACTGAACAGGAGCCAGCCTTAGGGCTTACACACTGTTACAGAGCAGTTTGGGATTATTTTGGGGTGGGGTGGAAGGGATGAACACAAAAAATAGAATACACAAATCAGAAACACCAACAAATCCTATCCTTTTTATCCAGGCTGTGATGGGTGAGGCATCACTCTTGGCAGCAGACTAGTTCTGTACTAACTGCTGGTTTAGGATTCACATGTAAGGATGATGTGACCTTCAAGGTCCTCATAGAAAGAGCTCTACCCTACCTCCTGCTTAGCCTCAGAGCATCCCTGGATCACATCTTGTGCAGAACATCAACAGGAGCTCCTTGAGGACCAGCCAAGAGGAACCAGCTGCTCTTGTCCTCTGTCCACCAGGTTTCAGCCTAACACTGCAAGGATCTTGCAGAAGAGGGAACAAGGCAGGCTAGGTGGCACATTGCAAAGTTACACCTGCCAAACGCTGCCAAGCTCATGGAGTGCAGCCATCTCTGCCCATACCTACCATGGCGGACATTATGGCAAGAGAGTTTAGTCCAAGAGAAGAGTGGCTTCTTTCAAAAGAGCCACTTTTCAAAATGCATTGGGAGGCTTACACAGTGGTCCTGAGTAGGCAAGCTGAACTAAATTATACATTTGGAACCTAGAAGCCCTACAGAGAAAGCTGCAGCGTCTAACTTGCTAGAGAGACAAAGATTCTGGGCACAGGAAAATATACAATTCAGTCTCCCAGACAAGTAAGCCTCATCCTCTGCTGTGTCCCATCCCCACATCCTATAATCCCTTTACAGGGTTTCTCTGGCTAGGAAGGGCAAGTAGAACTAGTCCCACCACAGTCAAGGTAGGAGGATATTTGTTACCCAGCTAATCTCTCCAGAGTCCACTAGAGAGGGGGATAAGCTCATCTAGAGACATATTCAAAGCAGCTCATGTTTGTCTGGGCAATTTGAATTTTAATATGGTTTTGCATCCAAGCCAGGTAAGTGAATATACTGATGCAATTAACTGCAGGCAGTTTGGCACAGATGGTCCCCAAGAAACAGAGTTGGCTGAACAGCAGGGGTTTATATTTAATGATGAGCCAGGCCCACAGTCAGGCAAGTGAGCAAACCCCACTGCAGGCAGTGGAGACCAGCTGAGCTCACTCAGCTCCTTCCATTTCTTCCACTGGTGAGCAAGGCACAGCGCCCCTGCAGAGGCCCAAAATCCCTCATTAGGGACCCAAGCATATGCCTCCAACAGCAGTGATGTCTGACCTTGGCATCCTGCAAGAGCTTGACCACCCTGGGCTGGGGCTCAGCACAGCTTTAAAGGAGAGCACTCCCAAACACCTTCTGTCTGGCAGCATCTAAGTATTCTGAGAGTAAGCACTAGGAACTGTAATTCTGGGGGAATGGAAAACCAAGCTTCCAAATGCCACCCCACCATGAGGATGCAGTATCCCCTAATGGCTTTTAATGTATTTTTCTCCATGTAATGGCAGAGTTGCAGCTCAAAAGCTTCCTTTTTGCTTAACTGGGGCAGTAGCATCCCCAGGCAGAAAGCCTATTCCCAAGTGGTATTTGTCCCATTTTACAAGATGTGGGTTGGTGATCCCTAACACCAGGGAAAATTCTGGCCCACTGCACTAAGGTCTGGGTTGATCAGAAGAGATTTAGACTACAAAAGCCTTGCCAGTTGTCAAAACCACACAGCACAACCAGAGTGCACTGTGTCCCCTGGAGGACAGGCACCTGCAGAGCCATACCCCAGAGCCAAGAAACCCACAGCCTTCTAGTTGAGTCATCATCATTTAGGAAAGCTGGTCCTAGCTACAAGCCCACATTTGCCCTCGGAGGAGCTTAGAGCTTATTCAAGAGCACAAGGGAGCTCAGCAGGAACCCAAGAAAGTCACAGCAGTCCATGTCAAGAGGAGAAAGGTGTTTTTCTAAATGCCTCTGCAGAAAGTCTCATTAAATAGGGAGAAACCAATGCTCAGTTGAAATGGAAATCCCTCTTATCTTCCTGTGCAGAAACACAGGCTTCTAAAGGAGATCCCAGAGGGCTTAGAAACAGTTTAGCCTCCTGAATCATACTGCTCTTGCTAAGCAAAGACCTTTTTTCCCCAGCCTGAAAGATTGGGTTTCCCCCCCCGCCTCCCCGACCCATGCCCTTCTTCCCCTGCTGCCACTCTCCCACCATCAGCACCACATTCATGCATTGCCAGATACATGCAAGATTCATCCTGGCAAGGGGCAAGTGCTGTAGCTGGAGGCCCAGAGAACCCATGGCAGGCTTCAAAGCCAGCAGCAAGGCTGACAGAGGGCAGGAGCTGCAGCACCTCACACATGCAGTGGGGAGGGCTCCCAGCTTGTGCTGCCCTCTAAATTTAACAGGAATGAGAGTTATTGCTTCCTGCAGAGAAAAGATGCTGATTAGCTGTTGTCTACAGCACCCCACCTCTAATCAGAAGAGAAATACCATCTGGCATGCCACCCCTGGAGGGCTGCCAACCTTTGCAGTAAAATATGAAGGCAAGAGAAGGTCAAGATAAAGGAAGGGGAGCAAAACAGGCAGAAAGATTAATCCCTGCCAGGTGCTGTCAGTCCAGACACTGGAATACAGAACTGGATGGATAAGCAAGCAGAGAAGAGTTAAAGAGAAAGAGCGAGAAGCAGAAGTAAAGCAATTCTCTGCAGGAAAGTCACAGATAAGCTGATAGCAGATCTGAGCTGCAGACCAACTCCAGAGTAGGATCCACTTCACCTAAATCTCTCTTAATGGGCATTTGCCCAGCTGGAGTTTGCATCAACTGTCTGAAGACATTCAGGGAGCAGAGACTCCAAGACCAGCAGTGGGCAAAAGCAGTTTAAGAGAAGGGAGCCCACAGCTGAGGCAAGGCTGAAGGAACCAGTGATGGGACAGCAGCTTAGCAGGTAGCTTTGAGTTGGAAGGCCATCTTAAAGGGCGACTGATCATTTGCCTCTCCTAGCAGTGTTTCATAGGGAATGAAAATAGGGTATTCACTTGTTCTAGCAAGGTTTCAGCCAGCTGGACACCAAGGTAGCCATCTCATGGTGAACATGCCCCTACATTGCATGTGGTGAGGATTTCAGCAACAGGGTGGCAAGGGCTCTCCAACTGTCTGAACATGTTCCCACAAGTGCGACCTGGTACCGAGGCTCCGCAATGGATGCGCACACCAGCAGTTACATGGGCGCACAGAGACAGACTCCGCTGCAACAGAATGCCACTGCTGCTCCCTCTCTAAGGGAAAACCCCATCCCTCCCACCACAGCCACTTGAGTTTCAAGCATCCTCCATGACACTGTTCACTGCTTGCTTCCTGTACCTCCTGGAAGGGGACAGGTTGTTCAACAATTTTATTGACAACAATAACATGTGCAAATAGCTGCACACCAAACCGACAAATTGGGGAGCTCAGTGTCAAGGCAAGTGGCCCACTCCGCATGAAACTGCCTGCTTCTTAGCCTTGGGATCAGTAGTACCTTCTGACTCCAGGCGGTCCAGCCCATAGGTCACAGCTGTACTGATCTTCCTCACAGGTGGAAGAGCTGTCCTCCTAACAGAAGATGCCATTGATGCTGGAGTTACCAGGACCACAGTTTTGCTGGATTGCTCCTCTGTCTGTCCAGACTGGGTAGCAGCCAACCCACCAGGAGCTGGAACAGCGTTCTCACTGGTGACCAGGACCACATCTGCAAGATCTACAAAAGACACAAAGCAGCAGCAGTTTGTCACTATGATTTTAAAACCCCACCATTTAAGAACAAACTCCTTAATGAAAACTTAACTCAGAGTGGAAGAAGTTATTAAACTCTTGCCTCTTTCAAGATCTGCAAGTGGCTCTGCTGTAATGAAAGCTTCTCCTCCGGGACAGCCAGCACAGGAGGTTCCCCTTAATGAGAACTCGGCTAGGTTTCACTTCCATTGCTTTGAGGACCGCTAGTCACCACCCCATAGCAAGATCAGAGCACCAAGACACTGGTAGAGATCTGAACCACCTGACAGATCTAATTGTTTATTGCAAAGATAGAAATTAGTTGAATGTATAATTAAATCCCAGAAGCAAATTAATTAGTGGAAACTGCCGGAAGAGCCTTCTCTCCCCTACAGAGAGGCCTTAATTTAAGAGATACAATGCAAATAGGTTTTTCTTTTGATGCCCTGAATTGTAAGAATTACCAGAAAAACTGCCCAGCAGCAGTTTCATTGCAGTGGTACCTACTACTACAGAAATACACTCAACCTCAAAGCCAGCTTTGTGCTAAGGGAACCCTTGCTACACTCCTGTTACAAAGGCAGGCTCCTACATGTACCTGCCAAGGTGACATCAAGCCAGTAGGCAGCAGCTGAATGAACACAACTGCTTAAAGCATTTCTGTACGAGCTACATCAACCTGATAAGAACTTGCCATTCCTCAATGGAAGCAAATATATTGCTGGACTCTTGCAAGAGGGTCACACACACACACACCCCCCACACAACCTGCCCTCCTGACCTTCCACTGCTCCCACGTTGCCCTGATGTTTGTTCTTTGGGCTGAGCATCAGCAATCTGTGACTGCTTTTGGCTCCAGAAGTAAGAGCTCTGCCTCGATAAATAAAAAGGAGCTCAAATGTTTAAGGCTAAAAGTCAGCTTGCTGTCAAAGATGGGCATGGGGTTTTGTTTTGGCGTGGTTTGGTTTTTTGTTTGGTTGTTTTTGTTTTTTTTAAATCCCTACTCCATTGTTATTTGGGCCAAAAAGCATATGCTGGCATATTTCAACATAGTGGACCTGGTACCACAGGCAGGAAGCAGTGGCAGCCCAGGGCTAGAGGCAGCCTGCAGAAGGCTAGAAAAATGTCACTTAGACTATGGATGCTGTGTGGTGAGACTTCAGTACCCAAGCACTCGTATTGGTTTCAGATGTACCATCCATCTCATCTTGTGTGAGAATGAACCCGCAGTCCTTGAAGTGGAACCCTACCTTCTACATCTGGAGTGTTTGCCATAGAGGAAGTACCAGTTGCCACTGGCACCTGGGTGGCGCCGGGAGCAGTCGTCATCTGGGTGTCCTCTCCACTGTTTGCCTGCAGAAGGCTTGCAGCTCCTGTTCCCTGGGTAGCACCAGGCACCAGTGTCACCACTGACAGAGCAGCATCAGCCTCCTGGGCAACTGCTGTCACCTCCTGAGTAACACCTGCAGCAAGAACACGTGTCAGTACCAACTCACAAGACAGCTGACAGCAACAGAGCAGAGGTTTGAAGAAACATAACTCCATGCATTAGCATTTGCAGAGCCACAGAGCAAGCAGCAGGTCCAGCCAAGTACCATCAGGGCAGTGCAGCATAAAGGCAGATGTGAGAACCCACATAACAGGAATGAAAGCAGCAAAATCAGTCTTCATTTTCTTAATTGCCCCTTTAGGGACACGTGGGTCCACCAGGGAGCAACACCATGGGAGCACAGCACTGCAGGCTTGTGGTGTGAAATACCATTCAAAGCAAGTGAGGCTGCCAGAGCAGTGCTTTTAGTGACCAGCTCTCATGGCTACAACACTTCAGCTTTGTAGAAGGGTTTATTTTTGTTGCACAAGTCTTATTGATAGTGTTGTTTACCCAACATCTGGGAAAGAGCAGAGAGGGAACCTGCTGACAAGTCAAGTGCTTATGAATTAAATCTAGAAATTAATCAGTCAGGTTTCAGCACCAGCATGCAATTAGCTTTTCTTCTTTAACAGCAAAAGCTAGATCTTTTGGATGCAGTGAGGGGAAGTTGTCCTTTTTGCCTCTGTAGCCTAAGAGGGAAGATTAAAGATGCCCAGCGATTAAAACAAAGTCCTAGGAACAAATCAGTCCAGGAACATGTCATTGCCCAACACCTGACCAGACTTATTTTTAGCATTCCCCCTACATTTTGAACACTGAGTAGAAACATTGTCAGTGGGATGACGGTATCATCTCCGCAGGTAAATACAGTACAGGGTGACACCATCAGCCTGTGGCAGGCCATCTAGGAAGATTTCTGCCCACTGATAACAGAGCTGGCACAAACACTGAAGTGTGGCCAGGCTCTGACCATCCACTCTATGGTGGGGAGACAGCACCAGGAGCTTTTGTTACAAAGGACAGAGAGCTCCAGACAGATCTTTTGATCTGAGCATCCTTCTAAAGCCATGGAAAACATCGGTCACTCACAGGCTACTGTGACAGCTCACCTATTCCTGGATTTAGGAAGCATTTACAGCCATCCATTGTCTCTGCATCATCTGCACTGACTGCAAGTGTCCATAGCTAGCAGTCAACAGTCAAGTGATCCGAGATGCCAGTTCATTTAATCCCCCCGAGAATTATCTCCCCCTCTGTTTTGCAGGGCTTGAGAGTGAGCCACAAGTTTGCCGTGTCAAAGGGACACTTGGAAGAGTATTATCCTCCTTGAAACCAAGGACGCTTAACCAGTTGGTCAGAGGCTGGGCTCCCTAGTCACTGGAGAGTCATGCCAGAGGGCTATTCCAAGCGGATTTACATCTCTGGTCAAGGGGAGATACCTACAACCAACCACAGCTGTTCCCCTCATCCCCTACATGAATACCAAAACTGAAGCCCCTACTTGGTAGTACACTGCACATGCACTACTTCATTAAGTTAACAATACAAGATTTTTTACCTTTCCATGAGCTTTCCAGAGTAGGAGATAAATCAGACTGTGTATCTGTCACCACAGCAGCCTCCGGCTGTGATGGCAGGATGCTTTTCCCCTCCTCTGCTGTGACTGCACTTATGTTTTCCAGTGAATCGAGATCAGCCATGTCTACACCCGTCAGGTTTGCAGTGTGGAGAGCATCACCGCTGTCTGTGGGAGCTGCTGGCAACTCCTCCCCTTGCACTGGCATTGTGCAGTTGGTCTCCTCAGCAAGCCCAGGATTTGGTGGAGGGGATGCTAGCAACGGCAGCACTCTTGTCACGTCCTCTTCCTCCTCCACACCTCCCTGTGGGGTCTGGGATGGTTCTGTTGCCCCCAGGTCCTCTGTCATCTCCTCCTGAGACATGCTTACCCCTTGACTTCTGTCTCCCAGTTTTGTGTCATCCCAGTCAGGTGGCACAGTGTCCATAGGGTGGCTGGTGACAGTGCCAGCCATGGTAGGCAGTTCTTCTCCCCTGACACCCGTCCCTCCTTCCAGGCGGAGGGAGGCCTCAGTCACCATGAGGGGATGTTTTGCAGCCACAGATGCTCGCACAGCCAGGGACCTCAGAGGGCTCCCTGTGCGGGCTCTTGGCATTCCCACCTCAGAGGTCACACCATGAGCCTGGGGAGTTGGGATGACAGGGTGGTCACTGGCTGCTTCCCAGCTGGGAGGGCTGGGGTACAGCGTGGGCTGGGGCACAGCCGAGGGGTGCAAGCTGCTCTCTGCTGCCTCCTCCTCCACAGCTGTCCCAAAAAGGGGGTTTGCTGAGAGGACGGCAGAGCTGTGCTCTACTTCAACACCACCCTCCATGGTGGCCTCGCTAATGGGGCCACTGACAGACTCCTCCTGGACAGCAGGGTTCGGTGTGGTCACAGCTGTGGTCAGCATGGCCTTGAACGCATCATCCTCATCCAGCTCCGGCTTCATGGGACCAAGGTCCTCTTCATCTATGGCAGCCACTGCCACAGCAGAGGTGTGAGCACCCAGCCCCTGGCTGCCTGGGCTGACGTGGCTCGGGCTTACAGGCAGCGTTTCTCCTTCCACAGTGAAAGCTTCATTTAAGAGCGTCCCAGATGGATTTACTGACACTCCACAGGGCTCTTCAGAGATAGACTGTTCAGAAGGGCCCGGGTTATTTTTCGAGTTCAGCATGCCTGTCCTTTCATCTTCTACCCCATTTCCTACCCAGGGGCCATGCTGGACCTTTGTCATGTCCCTCTCCTCCAGTGGCTGAGATGCAAGGCATGGTGGACTGGAGGACAAGAGCAGGATGCTGCAGGTGACCACACAGATGTTAAATCCTATTGATCTACTCATAGCTGAGAAGAGATGTGCCCAGAAGCCTGCAAGGCTGACAAGTCCAGAGTGCAAGGCCTAGAAAGGGAAAAAAGGAGCCAAGATTACTCATATCCATAACCATCTATTGACCCAAGGTATTTAATAAGTGGGTGACAAGTTCCAAGCATACTAGTCCATGGCCAGTTCTGAGCAGATGCCTCTTACACATCCCAAGCAATGGATCCCATCATCTATTTTACTGTACCTAGACTAGCCAGTCTGAAATCTCATGCCAGACAAAACCAAATCTTGATGTGAAATCCAAGACAGACCTTGCCATGCTCTCACCCCAGTGGTAGAGTGCTATGTTCTACCCAGCAGCCATCAGACTTGCACGCATATGATGAGGATCAACCTGTTTGTCCTCTACCAAGTCCAGGAATGATGCTTGTCAGGGCCAGACTGAGGTCTCAGGCCTGTTATGGCAAGCCCTGTTCTGTGCAGTGACACAGAAGGACAGCAAGGAACTTGCTCAGAAGAACAAGGTGGGTCTATAGGGCATAACATTGGACCAGAGCCAAAACAGGAGGCTTTAGGGCTGCATTAGTGTCATGTCCTGTATGAGCTCCCTGGCCCCATGGAGAAAGGCTACAGCCCAGACAGCAGCACTGCTGCATTAGCACACTGCACCGTGGAGGCCCTTCCAGAAAGTTTCACATGTATAATCATTGTGTGCTTCGAGAGTTTCCAAGAGAGCGCTGAACCAGTAGCCCAGCAGTGATCCAGCCACCTGACAGCCTGCTCTTGGCAGGCTCTGCTGCCTCCAGTAACACAGCTCAGGCCGCCGGGCAGATGGAGGACCTCGCAGCAGCAGCAGCCGCCTGCTCCCAACCACCTCCCTCTGGGCAAGTGCCTCTCAGTCCTGGGCTTGCTGCACCATCACTCAACAGCAGAAGACTATCCCATCCAAGGCCCCACTCATCACATGCACGACAGCTGGTCACACAAGTCTCACCCAGACAGCAAACAGCCCTCCATCCCACAGCAAATCTATTAAGGTCCTCCTTCCAGTACCAGGAGGCAGCTTGTCAGTGGCACAGTCAAGCTCTACTGCAAGAAGCCTCCAACCATCAACAGCGTCACTTGTTTTGGCTGGTATGTTCTCAGTTTCACAAGAGAGCCACTCTTGCCTTTGAGATGCAGGACTAACGAAAATTAGTAAGGAAAGAGGCTGGGGTTGTCAGAACCACTCCTCAGGCTTCCAAAGACATTGCAGTCTTGCTTATGGGCACCAGGATGAGTACCCCAGCTTACCAGACTGCTCATTTCCCCACCCAAACAGCATGTAGATAAATATTATTCACATTTGTACACACACAGTGCAGCAGCAGGCCACCTAGCACTGCTTTGTTACACAGGGGTGTACCACTCCTCCATGTCTTCTCATGCACCCATGGGATGCCGTGCCAGAGGTAACAGCTGTTGTGGGGAGAGGGATCTCAGTAACACCACATTTGTGCTAGTCCATGTAGCTCAAAGGCCCTCTGTGTCCAGCTGCTCATATACATTGGAAAGCATTATTGTATGTGCCCAGTCAACGAAACACAACCAAAACACCAGAAAGCTCATGTTGTATGTGGTCTGGTCCCACACAGCTATGTGTATTCCCATTGTAAAACATACCTCTTATTCCACACAGGAGATAAAGACTTCTCCAGCTGAAGACCCTTATGATGTGCAGGGCTGTCTGTAGCACAGAAGACAACCTCGGCATTACCAGCTTAGAGAGACACAGGTCAGAGTCAGCTACCACAGGCTCTGCTCTCTGGTTGAGCCTTCAGGGCACACCGAGTCACTTTTTCCACTCTCCCTGCAGCCCCAGCCCTCAGTTTGCGCTGCTGGAATAACTCCCCATCACAGGCCACACATACACCTGGTGCTCAGGGACAAAGAGAAACCACCAAGAAGCTGTTCACCAGCAACAGGACGGATACCTTTCACTTTATTTTTAGCATCTCCTTTCTCTGGAGGGTGGGTGGCCGCCCATCTATCACTACCCTCCCTGCCAAAAAAAAAGAAAATAGTTGAAAACTGACAGTATTCAGCTACTCTTCCAGGCTAATCCTTTATGCACTTTCATAATTAAAAAGCACTAAGAGTATATTATGCAAGTTAAATTGATAGTGCCCAATGACATGCATCTGCCTTGCTGTGCTGATGAATATGAGCTATGTTCACCTCGCACCCCCTTTAGTAAGTGACAGTTAAGATCAAACATACTGAAACATGAGGTTTGGTTTTGTTCGGTTGTGTTGTTTTTGTTTTGTTTTTTTTTTTTAAATAAGAACAGTTTGGATCTAAATACAGTTTCTCTGGAAGTCAGGAGTCTTTTTAGGCTACATAAGTAGTGTTAGCAGTGGTTAAACCTAGACAGAACTCCAGCTGCACTTGAGAGACAGCCATAGCATTTCTCTTGCAGTCATATACATTATGCATATGTATATATATTTGCAGGTTTTTAGCTCTAGGTTCTCAAATAGCCTAAGACATTCAGGAGGTGGTTAGCAGAAGTACTAAAAAATTAATCTCTCTTCCTCAACAAGCTCACTCCATCTTTACTAGGATCAGGAGTGTCAGTGAATAAGAGGAAAAGCTGCTCCCTAGAAGAATGGCTTTTAGAGATCCATTAATTAAAATGTAAAAAAAAAGTATTAAGAGCCTTTCCTCCTTCTGGCTAGTAGATAACATGGGCGAGCAGTACTAGCCTGACACAAGAGTTCCCAGGGTACTTGGGCAGCCTCATACTGTTTCCCCCAGTCTGAAAAGCACTCTTGACTGTAGTTATACATTTATATAGGCTAAAAATAGTGCTGGAGAGCTATTTGCTCAGGAAACCCACAACGACCAGATCTAAGCTAACCTAGACCTCTATATTCAATGAAAGCTGGAGATAGCGGCGTGGAGCTTGCTGCAGGATAATGGCACAAGTTCACACTTCAAAGAAGATTAGTCAGAGCTTAAGATCTACTTAGCTTTAGGAAGAGGCTGGATTAGACAGTGTATGAACAGCAGTGACCTGGCTATCTTCTTAAGCAGAGTTTGACTCTGCTGTAGCACCTCCACTTAACACAAAAGCGATCCAGGTTTTAGTAGGTAGCTGGCTGCAGAGCAGCTTGTTACTCAAGCTGCATCGGGCTATACATTCATCCTCCCATCTGGCTATTTTTACAGTCATTCTGCTCTACAGCCTCAGCCAAGCAATACGAGCAAGCTGGAGCATGCTGCTCTGACCAAGCACCTCTACAGTAAGCTTAAGCTTTTTTGTTACTAGCTTGAAGCTGTAGAATAACTCAGTATTTCATGCCGCAGGAACTCCTTGTCGCCAGATTTCACCTGGCATTCTCCAAGCCAAAGCCCTGGAGGAGAACTGCCAAGCACTGGGTGGAAAACTAATCCTTGCTTCAAATAGGAAACACACACAGAGGGCAAGAGGCAACACCAGGTACTTCCCCTGCACTTAATAACAACAAATCCCAAGAGATGCAGTTCCCCTAGTTGCAAAGGCAGCACAACCACAGGCAGCCAAGGAGCTTTATCTTTAGCATGGAAAAAAAATTAAGTTGTCTCTTAATACCTGGTAGCCCAGAAAGAAGCACAAAAGACCTCTAGGCTAAAAATAGGTGCCAAAACAAGGCATCTCCAGAAGCTGCCCATCAGAATGAGAACCCGCTACTACTGTGGACAAGTCAATAAGGTGAGGGACAACAGAGATAAATTGGTCACCAGCCAAAGCAGTCTTGTAGACTCAGCTGGATCTTTCTGAACCAGTCTGCTTCCTTGCTCCACACCATTAGCAATAGCTATTAAACCATTAACCCCCTCTGTGAGTTTCAGAGACCTGTTTGAAGGGTCAGCTCTTGGGAGGACTGACAAAAGCCAGCTCAGAAGGAACCCCAGCCTGTTACGGTCACTCCAACAAGGCAGGCTTGAAGGGGACAGCCCAGAGCAGTCCAGATTTCTCCTGTTCAATAGCTGTTCCTTACATGGACCAGCAGTCTGTGGACACATACTACAAAGGATGAAACTCTCCCCTCCACCCCAGCTGTACTTAGCTACTCCTTAGGATGGCTTTTTAGAGTTTCACTCAGCCAGTTTACTTTGAAAAAACTGGCAAGAAACCCCTTTGCTGTTATTTTCTGCCTTTGGCAAGTTCTGGCTGTGTTTTTCCTAAATTGTTGAAACAGGGAAAAAAAGCATCAAGCTTTTAACTCACTTGAATTAATAACCCTGTTCTAACAATCCCTCTCCCACACAGAGAGGACACTTGTCCTCTGAAGCTGAAGTGGCTGCATGCACCATATAGCAGTGAGCACGGGAGATTATCAGGTCAGCTTCAGAAAAAGAAAATCACTGTCTAGCCTTTGCAGCACACAGCTTTTCACACCTCCAAGTACAAGCTTGATTATGCCAGCTTTGACTGGCTGAACAGTCCTGGATGTGCTTGGCTTGGCAATTCAGCCACTGATTGATAAGGGAAACAGACAAAGCTGCTGCAAATCTTTCAATGTGAAGATTTAGGCAAAACATAGAAGTCAAGCAACAGCCAGCAATCAAATGCTTGTTACCAGAGTGCTAATGTATGCTACCCAAGCCTTATTACTCACGCTGAATACAAAAGCCAGCACACAATACACTGCAGAACTCCAACTCCTACTTTTGCACACAAGCTGAGGAATTCCTTCATTTCATCTTACGTTGTGTCCTTGTCCAGTTCAACGAAGTGAATTGTAGAGCCGACACTCTTACAACACATACTTCAGATAAACAGACCTCAACCAGTTAAGTCACCTCCAACAGCTCTCTGAAATCCCAAACAGCGACACGACTCCACACCAGCCACCAACACAGCCCGAGTTGGACGAGCAAAACTATGTAGACACAACCACGTATCAGAGGGATGCATCCTCCTCTACCTTGGAGGACAGATCCTTACAAGCAAATAAATGAGATCTTAATATTCTGTAAGGACAGCTCCCTACCAGTCCTAGTGAGGCACCTTAATACATAATACATCACCTCCACTTCCAGCATTGGTGTTCCAATAGTAGTTCTTTGAGAAGCGGGAGACATGACATGTTTTAGACGTTATTCTCCCAACCACTAAGCGATTGCTTGCTTTGTTCAGAACAGCGTAAGACCACCTACGGAAATCCCTACTCAGATTTGCAAGTGAAAGCCGCATAGTTCTTCATGGCTTCTGACCCGTGCCAGGTCCCCAGCACCACAGAAGTCAGAGGTCTACCAAATTCCTGAGGGATTAAAAAGATTGCAAGGAGGAGCACGGGGGGTGGGGGGGGAGGCCATAAGAATGAGGCCAAAGGGTGTTACAGTTTTCAAACACCAGAAAGATGGAAATGCTGCTCTCCGGACTGACTAGGAGCAGAGCAGTAACATTCAGATTCCAATTAGCAAGAAACACTCAGAAATTTCAGCGCCTCCCCTAACACAGAGCAACACTGTGCAGCAGATCTCCTGGAGGATCATTAGTCTCTGCAGGTGAAGGTTTAAAACCAGATTAAATACACCTTCTCAGGCCCTTTTAGCTGGGTAGAACCTGCTTGTTCACCAGGGAATGGGATTAGGATGGCTCAAGGCACGATGACACCCAGCACACCTGCTTGCAGGGCACAGATCCATCCCCTCCCCCCCGCCCCCGTTCTCCTCAGTCATATTTACAGGTGAGCTTAAAGACCCAGAAGCGCATCCTTCCCCTACAGCCGCCCACCACGCACACGGATCAAGTGCGAACAACCACCCGGCGATTTCTCCAGCCCAGGCCCGCAGCAGGACGGAGGGACAGCGGTGGTCACCCCCCTCAATCCCCCCCAACACCAGAAGAACATCCCTCCCTGGATTTTCCGAGGGAGCAGGACGACACCCCCCTCCAACCACCGCCCCCCCCTCCCCCGCCCCCCCCCGCATCCCCCGGGGCTGCAGGGACCAGCCCGCTCGCCGGGAACAAAGAGCCGCGCCGAGGATGCGCTGAGCATCATTACCAAGAACGAAAAAAAAAAAATTAAATGAAAACGCATAAACACGCGGCAAATTCGGCTTGGGGGTGGGATGGTGGTTGTGTGTCCCCCCTCCCCTTCCCCGGGGTGTCAGCAGAGGAGCCCACCCCCGGCCTCACCTGCATCCTCCTCCCGCCGCCGCCCGGTCCCTCGCCCCAGCGCCCCGCGGCCGCGCGGGCGGAGCGGAACGGGCCGGCCCCCGACACCGCCCCGCCGGGGGCTGGCCCGCCCCTCTCCGCTCCGCCCGGCCGCTGCCTCTCCGCCGTGGGGGTTTTGTGCTCGCCGCCACCCGCGGAGCTTGGGAGAGGTCGCCTTCTCCAAAGGCAACTTCCAGCATCCGACTCCCACGCACCCAACTCTTCCCCGCCAGCCGGGGTCAGGGTCTAACCCACCAGGCCCCTCCGCTTTGCTCACAAAAAGATGCAAAAAGCCAGGCTTGCGGCACCTTTGGTAGTTTTCCATCAGTTACAGATTCTCCTCCAGTATTTTCAGCTGTAGAGGTCACCTTCCCCTAATACTTGAAGGAGGAAGACTTCTTAAATAGTATCCCACACGTGAGCTTGTTTCAATTTGTTTGGTTGGTTTTTTGTTTTAAGTGCCTATTTGTCCAGGGAAAAAGAAAGGTAAACAATTTTACTCATGTTTTCTTCCTCCTACCTGTTTTTTTTTTCCATGAGGAACCCCACAGCTAGCCTAACAACAGAAATAGAAAGCCTTTACACCATCAAGTCCTAGAGTGCACATCACCTCACTTTGTCAAATAGCAGCTCAGAAGCCCATACCTTGCCTCCAAAAATGAAAAGGAGATCCAAAAACAAAGAGATCAGCTTATCCCCCTCTCACCTCCCCGTCCAGCCTGATGTCAGGGGCACCACAAAGTCTCAGCTGTGCACACAGGATTTTATACGCCATCTTGGGCAATGACTCATTCAGAGCGGTGCTGCAGCAGGTGCAAAGCATTTGTGCCGGGCAGGCACAGGTGAGAAGAGACAAAAACTAATGCTCTTTCAAAGGAGGAAATGGCTGGGGCAGAGAGATCTGGGGGAGAATTGCTGGGAGGGAATAGAGGAATGGTTTATGAGAGAGGGAGAAGAGTCAAAATGCTGACTTTGCTATGAATGTGCTCTACCACATGAAGCAAATTGGTGAATCCCTCTGGTATAATAATCTATAAAAGGAGGGTTTGTTTGGTGGTTTCTTTCACATAAGAGAGTACGATTTAACCTGCTCGTACCTGTCAAACACTGGATTCTCTAAATAAACAACATCCATTTGATGGGACGAGGGGTAATGGTTTTAAACTAAAAGAGGGAAGATTCAGACTAGATATAAGGAAGAAAGTTTTTACGCTGAGGGTGGTGAGACATCAGCCCAGGCTGCCCAGAGAGATGGGAGATGCCCCATCCCTGGAAACATTCCGGGTCAGGTTGGACGGGGCTCTGAGCAACCTGATCTAGTTGAAGATGTCCCTGCTCATGGCAGGGAGTTGGACTAGATGGGCTTTAAAGGCCCCTTCCAACCCAAACCATTCTGTGATTCTATGATTTAACATAAAAGAACTGATGGAGGAAAACGGAGATATTCCTCACCAAGAAATTGTTCTTCTTTCTTTCTTTCTTTCTGTTTGTTGTGCTGCTGGAAATAACATTTATATTCGTGGCTTGTTCTCTTTGATAGACTCACCCCAATGTTTTACCAGTCTAATTTTAGAGAAATAGAGTGTTTTCTACTGGATTTCAACCAAACTGGAACCAACACAATTCATTTTGGTAGCATTCTGCATCCAATATTCAAACTTTAAAAAGACGGATTTGTTGTAGGTCAGGGCAATTTCTTTCAGGGTAATATTGCTAACCTCTGCATAAGTTGAAAATAAAGTGTGAAAATGCCTGTATCAGCAATAAAAACAGTCACTGGCAAAAGACATCAGAAAGAACTTCAGAGTTAGGCTTGGCGGAGCAAACAGTCAGAAAAAACGATGGGAACAGTCCCTTCTGGCTTTGCATCTATGAATTGCGAAATCTGGGAAATTATTCATGAATCAATATCTCTAGTGCTGCAAAATCTTTCTAAAAAAAATGCCAATACGTGAAAAGAAAGGATGTTTACGGTCTCCTCTAAGGGAGACAGAGCAGGGGGGAAAGGAAGAGATAAGAGCTGCATTTTTGTGGCCGTTTGAAACACCACAAACTCCCAGCATAGGGACCCAAAACTCTCTGGAGGTTCATCTTCTGTTCTGCCTGTGTCATTTTGGCGGAGGGCTCAGCCCTGGAGGAGGTGCCACCTCTGAAGTTAATGATGTAGCCAGATTTTCCAGCAAACAGAAATCAATGAGGGCTTATTTTCCACTGCAGCACTGCACGTTGTGGCGGGTCAGGGATTGATTCCCAAGGCACTCCGTCATCCGTGTGCAGGGAGAGGGGCAGGAAAACAGAGACACCCCCCATTAGAAATCAGAGCCATCATCGATGAGTCCGCCAGGCTTGAGACACAGGCTACAAAATTCACCCCTAATATTTGACCTGGGATTCAGAACAAGGGATGTTGTTTTCAACCCCTTTTCTATCTAACCTTTAAAATTATCAGGAAAGTTATTTAAAATGTAAAGCGCGTGTAACTGATGCTCCACCCTTCTCTAAGGCATGCAGAGCACTTAATAGATTGGAGAGGTTTTCACTTCCCCCTTGTCATTGACTGACTCTGAACCCAAATTGGCACTGTCTGCTCTCAAGGTTAAATATTTCACTGATAATCACTGCAACCAAAATAGCCGGTTATCTCTGGTTTTTTTCCCTGTCTGAAATTGCAAATTCCCCATACACTGCAAGTTTCTCCACCCTGCATACCTGCCAAAATCATCGGCTTCTGCGTTATCAACAAAAAAAATCTGCAGACTGAAAGAAGGACGCATGATGAAAGAGGCAGAAATCAGAAGTCACCAGAGACCACTGTTTTGTTATTAATTTCTATGTCTTATTAATTGGAAATACTAATTTTTAACTCAGTTCAGTACGCCACAGAGCATACACATAAGCAAGCAAAACTGGCCCCACTTCCACAACAAGTGAGGAAACATCCATTCCTTTCCCGTCTTAGCAATTCTCTGGTTTGAGACATTTCAGTGCAATCCTCTATTGGTCTCGTCCTTCAAAGAGTTCTCACCCCCTCAGGTGAAATTCAGAGATTAAATTCAGATGTAAACTGGTTTATTCTTCCATGCGGGTAGCGTAGCTGGTAAAGAGCATGGGACTCATCCCATTCCCAGCTCTGACTTGTTAGATGACTTTCAAAACTGTACTTTACCACTCTCTGCCTTTGTTTACCCTTCTCTAAAATGGAAATAATAATACCTATCTTTTGTCAGAGTCCTTTACAAGATCTGTGTATTGTTATAACAGCAAACTCTGTTGTATAAAGTAATAATATAATGCAGTGGATTTCTTTAAAAGGCGATATTCCTGTTGCAGCCCTATTGCACAAACCAGAAAGTACAAATAACATGTCCTAATTAAGAGACTGGGTCACTTAAAAATCTACATGAAGACACATTTTGTATGTATAAAATGAACTAAAAAATCACTGTCCTGACATCAGAATACTGCATCTTAGGATGCTACTCTTGGCATCGCTGATGAGATGATAACAGCTATCCTAAGTATGTCAGGACATGCCACAGAAGGTAAAGGCAATTTTAAAATAGTTACCATTAATTTCGCTGCTGAACGACTTTCCCGAATTGAATATTGGGGACATCCAGCACATAAATCAGTGCACATCTCTATCACACAATTCACCTTTACATCATCTGGTAGTCTCTGTTTTAAGGGGACCTGCTCTTCCCATTAAACAGCAGACATGGGAATGGAGCAGCAATGAGTCTAAACCAGGGAAAGTGAGAACAGCATCCCCTGTTACGGAGAGGGAAGTAGGCTTAAAAAGAGTCCACTTTGAAAAAGGTATCAGGAAGTTTATGGCCAATCAGTTATTTCAAATGTAATCATCTTACAGTTGACCAGATTTCTTTTTCCTCCAACTGCAAATCTGAAAAATGCCATCTGCAATTAAAACTCAATCAAGAGAATCAACTTGGATTCCTTTCTTCCCTGTTCGACACCGCTGGCACCAACAGAAAAGCTGCGCAAGGCCAAGCGATGCCAGTGCAGCCCATTGCTGGCTGTGATTTATAGTAATTAGTCCTACAAGGAGGCACAGGATCCAGCTTCTGCTTTCACAGCTCTCGTGATTCTGCAGTGCGCACAGAGCAGGAAAGCCGTAAAAACTTATTTTTGTCACTAAAGTCAGCAGATGTGACTTGGAGAGCTCACAGCGACCAGATCTGCTGAGTAGCAAAGTGCCATTTTTACACAGTCACTTTTCAGAGTAGAACCAGACTTTTGCTGACTGGTCCAAGGTCAGGGGAATCAGTCACAGTTGCTCTGGGAATACAGCCCAGGAGGAGCAACGCTCACCTCCATAACTGAACCACGGTGCAGCCCTCGCTCTTCTTCATATCCTTTAACAAAAGCAATGCAGTTAATATCAAAGTACACCCCATATTACAATTTTCCCAGAAATAAAGTGCTGAGGAAGCCATCCCCATGCATATCGGAGTCTCAGCTAAAACGTGAACCATCTGTCAATTCCCTGTAGCGCTTGGATATTTTTTTCCCCCGTCCTACATACTCCTCTACAAAATTAGGCTGACAATAAAAAAAGCACCTCACACACCACCCCAAAGCAAGCTAACCCTAAGCACTGTTCTGACATTAAACCCTCAGCTTCTTGAACATCTTAAATATAGTTGCTCAGATAATACCCAGCGGGATTTTGAAAACTTCAGCTTTCTTCTGCTTCTCAAAACTTGAAGTTAAGCCAAACCCCTGAATCCACAGGTTTTAAAGAAGTGCAGTTTCGGCACTGCCACTCCATCACTGACAGCATAAGGCTTTACTGTACACGCAGAGGGGCTGAAAGCCCCTGAGCACAGGGACTAACGGGGTCTTTGCCATGGGTAACACGTGGTTGTCAGGACGCCTGGGTGGGAGACGGACTGTGTTTTAACATGAAGTAGCAATGCTCTCCATCCAGACACCAACAGTGTTTTCATTATTCTCCTCTGGGGGGATTTTTAGGGCAGTACAGACAACTTTTTTGACAGTTATGAGCAGAGAAATACACATTTTTATACTGGAGATATTCAAATCAATTAAGCTGAAATCCTACAGCAGGAACCGGGTCCAGCTGTTAACAGCACCCCAAGCAGCAGAAAATCTATGGGCTTTTTTCCTCTTTCTCCTTCTGGAGAACAGTAAGTGGATACCCTTGAATCCGTGTGCTGGGAAAGCTGAGAAGACACTCTGTGAGCTCCAGAAGCTACAACAGTTCTCTGAGCAATTGCTCTTTTATTATGCCTAAAGCCGGCCCTAAGTATGCCGCTATTTGATTCTGTGAGAAGGAAAAACGGGTGGGTGCCTCAGTTTGCCTGTATATAGGGATTAAGGAGGCTTAACAGCGAGTACACAGGCAAAAGCCATCCAATGCAGGGACACAAAAGACTGGCTGACTATTTTATGACCAAGGGGAAAAACAAAAAAAAAAAAGCTTTGCTGTTGAAATATGCAGAGGGTTCAGCTGAAATCCGAGTCTCTGCAGGGGTCCAGACAGGCATCTCGGCATTAAAGGGAACAGAA
Organism: Rissa tridactyla; assembly: GCF_028500815.1. Lineage (NCBI taxonomy): Eukaryota > Metazoa > Chordata > Aves > Charadriiformes > Laridae > Rissa > Rissa tridactyla. The sequence goes on from NC_071469.1 coordinate 53,816,457, forward strand.
TATTAGCTGGGCATGACGCCTCCTTGCCGTACCCAGTCGGGCCTGCAGTGTTTATGCTGCAGGACACATTCTTTTATGTTTTCAATGTTTGCAAGGGCACCGCGGGGATTAATTCAACTGAGAGCTGCCGTATTTCAGGACTCGTACAGAAAAGTCATTTTCTTTATGAAAAACGTTCCCTTTTAACCCTCCGGGATAGTTCTGTAGTTGCCACCTCAAGGCACCAGCGTTGCTCCCACCACCGCTCCTTGCAGACGAGCGCACAGTCCCGCTCTGTGACAATAACACGTCTGCATGAGGTTCAAAAAGAGTTTTTTGCTGCCAGTGGCTTGAATACCAACAGGATCTTGAGAAAAAAAAAAAGAAAGAAAAAAAGGAAAAAAAGAAAAAAAAACAGAAAAGGACTGCATTAGCCAAAAGGAACTGTCCTACAAATTTTATATAAATCAGAGAGTTTTCACTGATTTCAATGAGCTACTCTTAATATCTTGTATTTTTATATACTTATGCGACTTCTTCCTTGCTTTTCCGAGGACACTACCGCTACCAAGAGCTGCAGGAACTGGCTGCATTCAGGGAATAATTTTTTATTGTGTTAGGGAGATCCTGCTTTTTACTCCGCTCTACCTTCTGCTTACTAGCTGCCTTAATTGTCCTGCCATCTCCTTAGACTGTGAATAATTATCTTCATTTATATTGTTATCTTGAATGCATTTATAGTCGGATTCTTACGGGTTAGCATCACCATCTGTTTCTTCAACAGTTACATATTCGGGAGAGCGTGAGCGCTTTTCACATTATGCAAGCAGCTTCCTTGATTAAACCAGCACGGCGTGGATGGATTTTGTTATGAAACCCTGGCACATTTCTAAGTCTCTGGCTTCTGTTATCAATAACTGCTCGGCTCTGGAAAGACCATCCATTAAATTAAGCCACTTTTAAGCTGCAGCTTGCATTTCAGAACTTGTGTTAACTGTGATTGATCAATGTAATTTAAGACAAGACTTCCAGTGGACTATAAAGACGGTGATGTGATTAACAGTAAACTCTGATCTTTCCTAACCCAGCGATAATACGTTTAGGAGGAAGCGATGGGCTATGTATTTCAAGCAGGGCCCATGACTTCTGTAAAACATATCATCTAAGTCATTATTTTTACATAAAACACAAGCATAGTGTTGGAAACAGCACGGTAAGAGATCATAAGCAGGTGAGATTTGGGGATGAAACAGGTGGTGAAAACTTCATGCTTAGACTTCAAATTAATCATATATTATCTAAACTTTTACTCCAATTTTTGGACTTGTATTTCAAGAGCAACAATATTTTATTATGCCCTTTTAAGACCCCTGTCACAGAGATATTCAGGAGCATTTTACGGAATTTAAAAGAATGAAAATTCACACGTCAGCGAGAGCATATTCTCACCAGGCACAGTAACCACGCGGCTTTCCTCCTGCTGTCCTTGGAAGAACCAGCGATGGCAGACAGCACTCCAGGTAGTAAACTGGGGAATTTCCAGGATCGTTTCCTCCACAGAAAGCCCAAACAAGAGAAAAGCATCCTGAATATAATTCCCAGCTCAGTCAGGTGTAATTCTAACTGAGCGCTTATTCTTGGTACACTGGGGTACTGCTCAAACATGGCAGAGTTAAGGCTCTGCTGTGAGAATGACATTTGAACATATTTTCGGCATCGTTGTTTTCATATTCTTTAAAGTTCATCTGCGTTTCCATATTCTGAAAGGGCATAAAATACTAACCTTAAAATATAATTTAAAAAAGCATTAAAAACATAAAACCACGCAAAATCATAAGGCAATTTGAACTCTGTGTCGGCGTGTTTAATTGCTACAGGCTTTTGTTTGTTTATTTTTTCATGTGTCGGGCATCCTCCGCTGCTGCCTTGGCAATGGTTCGTCCTCCTCCTACTGGTTGCGTGCTGGTCCCGTCACTGTTTCTGCATCTCACATCACCACTACAGCCTTGCTCTTGCTCCTCAGTTTTCCTCTCCGAGGAGAGGTAGCTGACAGGATGGGAAGCTGGCAATGGGTCACATGAAGAGTGCACAGGCTCATATTGAGTCGTGGGATAATATCTGCAGGAGGATATAAGGGCTTTTTGAGGGATGCAAGGGCTTTGCGAGGAGTCTCCCCTGAGTTTGTCACTGTTGAATTCCCCTTCTTCACACCTTCCTTGCATTCCCTCTGCACTGCCTGGATTCCTCGCGTGTCCTCCAAAAATGCAGAGCCCTTCCAGGATGCTCCATCTGCTTCAGCACCTCCAGTCTGCACTCCTGCTCCTCCAGCTCCGCACACGCATGGACCTCCTCTTCTCAGCTCTTGACCCCACGTTGTGACCCAGGTGACTTTAGGGAGACCAGAACGGGGGAAGGCAACAAGGATGGGACAGAAGCAGAAGAGAAAGCAGTTATGTTGAGCCGCTAGTCCCAGCGATGGGCTAGTGCAGAGGTTTGCTCAGGCAACAGAGCAGATGGTAGCAATAACAGCTTTTGGCGTCTCACATCACTCCCACTCGTCGTCTGACTCGCACACACCTCCACCTTCACAGATCTCAAACAGAAAGCGTGGATGTGGGACAGACAGACAGCACTGCTGCAGAGCATGTGAGAAGCGCAGCATCTACAAACCGCTGCAGCGGCCACAGCGCGGGGAGTCTGGAGATCCTCTAGTCCATTAGTGCCCTTGTCCTCCTGCGCGTATGCACTTCAGGCTCTTTGGCATGCCTGTCTGGCAGTGAGCAAATGTCTAGACCCAACTCACCAGTTAATAGCTTTTTCAATATTTATCTTGCTTCCCTGAAGAAGAAATGGGTCCCACACACTCAGCTGATAAAAATACCCCGTGACAGACCTTTTGGGGACATGATCAGGGCCACAGTTACACTCCTGGGCACGCATAAAAAATGCCTGAAGAGCAGCTGATTATATAGATGTGGTTAACATGGGGAAAGGAGAAGGGGAAGATTGCTAGGGGAAAGGAGGTGGATGTTGGGAGTGGGATAATCTCTTTCTCAAGTGATCCCAAATTTTCATTACACCAGCCAACATCTGTTATAAACTCCCTTTTCCCAGCTAGGGGATCAGGTTACAGGGAGACACAGATCACAAACAACGTTCATTAGAACACCTTTTATTGATCAAGCTCTTACTGTTAATAGAGTCCAGCTGTTACTATTGATGGTAGATAACTGATCACACATTTCGCCCATGCACACATGCTCTGTTTCCCAGCTGAAGCAACAGTCGGAAGGCCAACCCCTGCTATTTACCCAGAAACAGAGGCTCGTACTGATGCGTCAATGGCTTCTAGGTGGGTGTTCACAAGGTCCCTCAAAGGGTGCTTTGTTTCATCGGGTGTATAAATAATCCTCTTGTCTCCGTCAGCAGAGCACAGCCACCGCCTTTGTGGACGCAGCTGGAGTTAGACAACCCATTGCTGATGCTGGGGGCCTTGCACAGATGCAGCAAGCTCTTGCCATCCTGAGTTTATTACTGTCAGATTTGGCAGGAGTGATAGCCTGTGGGGCTTATTAATTGTCGGGAGACTTTCGCATGCTGCCTTTCGGCATGTACTTTTCCCCTCTTCAGTCTGTTCTTGGATTACTGTCTCTCCATCCACACCCTGAGGTACTTACAGAACCCATTCCCACAAACTCATGCAAAGGTGCTTTTATGACCCGGCTGTTACAGACCAGAAATGTCAATACCATCTAAGCAAGGCTGTGTATTTCAGACACTTTGAAAAACTTAGTTGTAAACAAGTGGTGACGGACATCAGCTCTGCATTTACCTAAAATACAGATATGAAGACTATTCAGAAAAACTTCACATTTCCTAACCTTGATGGGGTTAAAACCTCAGCACTGAGTCAAAGTCTTTTATTGTAATATGTGGGCACATACACGCTTGCATACAAACGCAGCTTTTTCTTTCCTCCAAAACTGAGTAAGATCTTGGTTTCGCCAGCCTGTTACTCTGTGAGGATTTGAGATAATACAGCATTCTCACAAACTTTGCATAATATGTCTTGTGGTGTGTCTCTGTGATTTTGAAAGTCCAAATAGCAATAAATTCCCCCTTTCCAAAAACAGACGGATGAAGGCAAAACCCAGCTGTGTTGCCACAATGATACGTTTTCATGAAAATGGCTAAAATTGAACTAAGTCAAATCAGATTTTTAGCACTCTCGTCCTACCAGTTGACTCCCACCATAGCTGATCTTCTACCACCCTGATCATCGGACACAGGAGACGCAGTCTCACCAGTTACCACATGGCAACCCAGAAAGCACAGGTTTCCATGGTGGAGTTTATTTATTATTCCTATCCTTGCTGTATTTGCAAACTTCTGTCTTCACTCTGAACCACCGCTCTCTTGGAGCACTGAGGAGATGGGGCTTTTTTGCCCCCCCGAGACATTTTATTTCTGTTTGAGAGGAAGGATACTCTACCCTAAGGGTACTGGCACATTTAACCTCATAGTAAACGGCTCTCGCATTACACGCTGTGGTAGCCAGAGCACACACCACTGAGCCCATGGTGAGTTTAAGCTTTTGGGTTTGAGGAAAAACAGAACCAATTTTCTATTAAGTAATTTTACTTCTTCAGTTAAGCCTCTTCTGACTGTACTCTCTGAAATTAACAGCATATTGTTCAGACACTGTTTGCTCCCAGAGTGGTAAAACCTGAGAGAGAGAGGCTCTTGTGTATGCTTATTGCTATAACAACCAAGGGCAGCTAACCTTGCTATTTGCCCCGTTGGAGGATCAGAAATGGAAAAATGTAGAGGGGTTGCACCCGTGGGGAGGAGCGGACAGAACAGGTGACCCAAAACCGACCAGCAGGGTGTTCCATCCCACCTGCATCATGCTCGCTATAAAGCTGAGGGATCAAAGGGTCAGCCTCTTCCTTCATGTCTGGCGTCCAAGGAGGACTCTCTCTGTCTGCCTTTGATCCCAATCCATGCATTCCTGAATCCAGCTCCCATCACCGAGTCCAGTCTGGGACCTTCCCAGTGCCTGCTGGCGACGTGATCGTCATCCTGGGAGCTCGATGCGGTTTTGTAGATACTGCATATATTTAATTATTTTCTTTTTATTACTTTATTAATATTTTCATTAAAGTAGTTTCATTTTCTTTTTTTAAACTCTTAAGTGCCTTTCTCTCCCTCCTCTCGCTGAAGGGAGATGCTCTCTGCAGGGAAACAGGTCTGACAGCATCTGCCGTTCGTTTCCGTGCCCAGCCTGGCCCAAACCGTGGCAGGGAGGACACAGGAGACGGTCCGACACCCGGCTGGGTGGCGCAGTGAGGCCATGCCTGGCCCCTCACGAACGAGCCGTGCGGTACAAATTAACGCCATCCCTGCAGCACGGCCGCCTCAGCCTGCAGCACGGCCGCCTCAGCCTGCAGCGGGGCTTTACGCTTGACCAGCGCTGGGCGCCATTTCGCTCGGGGAGGTGCAGCCCCAGCGCCGGGCCTCCTCACGGAGGCCAGGCCGCCCTCACGCCCGGCCCGCCCCGCCTGCGCCTCAGGGGCCTCATCCCGCCCTTCTCCCTAGTAGAGGCCCTGCCCGCCGCCGGGCCGCGACTGAGGGAGAGCCGCGCCGCCCCACGTACGCCACCGCCACCGAGGCGCTCCTTGTTCCTTCCAACCGCTGCAGGACGGGCGGCCAGCGGCGGCGGGGCGCGGGGAGGGCGGCGGGGCCGGCGCAGGCGCGGACAGGCGCCGCGGACAGCCCGGCGCGCCGAGGAGGCAGAAAGGCCCCGTCGCGCCGGGGAGGGGAGGGAGGAAGGTCTCGCCGCTCCGCCGCCGCTGAGGCAAAGGGAGGCCGTGATGCCGGTGTACGAGGGGCTGGGGAGCGGCGCGGAGAAAACCGCCGTGGTGATAGACCTGGGCGAGGCCTTCACCAAGTGAGTGGCGCCGCCCCGCCCGCTTTCCTGTCGCGACAGGCTGCTCTCCGTGGAGCCGGTGTCGCGGCTGAGGGGCTGGCCTGCCGTCGGGATAAATAATTGGGGTGGGGGGGGTGTGTCCTCACCTGTCATCCCTCTTCTGTGGCGATCTGCGTTGTACAAGCCCGGTAGCTTAATCTTGCCTGTTTTTAGTGAGAACTTCAGTGAAAACTGTGGGCCCGTATGGAGGACACAGGAAGGTATTTCTTTGGGAATGTAATAAGCAGTAAGGAAGGTTGCAGGTGGATGTCTGTAAACAGAAAGCTCTTCTCAGCAGAAGGCAGCAGGCACGTCAGAGTCAAGCATCACAGGCCTTTACAGAAGTGAATAAAACTTGCTTAATGCAGCTGAGAGGGAGTCAATAAAAAGATATAAAATCATTCTCATTAAAAACGGCTAGACAGAAAAGCTATATGCAAAACATCTCTTTGCAGTTACAGAAACATCCCTGATTAATTACTCTGTGATGATCCCTAGGCCCAAATGTTAAATAGTGACTTCAAATGATAAGGTTTTCAACACTGTCTTTTAGGTGTGGTTTTGCAGGAGAAACAGGACCGAGATGCATTATTCCTAGTGAAATAAAGAAACCAAATGTCACAAAGGTAAACTATTTTCCCTGAACTGTTTTACCTTTACAATGTCTGGTATGTTATGGTATAGAAAGAATTTGCAGATACATATTCTGTCCATCATAAGCTATTTTTCATTATCTTATAACTGCTGCTATTAAAAGGTTGTAACTAGATACAAGTAAGTGTGATAACACAGATGTTAATTGGTACTCATCACCTGTGCAGCTTATGTTTGGGACGTTTATTGAGAAATTTCTTTGCCTAGCTATGCTTTTTTTTTTCTCCTCAGTAGAGGATGGCAGCTTTGGGGAACTAATGTTCAGAGAAGATACTAGTACAAAAAATTAGTGTTAATAAACTCTGGAGTTTAGTTATAGGGTGAGTTTATGAGATGCATTGTTAAGGACATAGAGCAAATCAGACAAGAGCGAGCATTTCTTTATTTATGTCTGATTATATATGTCCAGATATATTATCATATATATATATATCATACATATTTTTCTTTATATATAATCACTGCCTATTATTTAAGCTGACACTGGATATTTTTACTTTACAGCCTGTCAAAGTTATTCAGTATAATATTAATACAGAAGAGCTATACTCGTATCTGAAGGAATTTATCCATGTACTGTATTTCAGGTAAGAGATACTTGGATGTTAATTATTCAAACCTTCTGCAGCTCTTTTGTGAGTACATGGGGGGGCATTAGAAATGTGACTGGAGGCTGCTCTCTACCTGAGTAAAAAAAAACAGAAAGAAGATTTTGCAGGTGGCTGCCTGGTTGCGTTCTTGCAGTGGAGAAATTCAGTGGTGCTGAGATTCAGGTTATATGACAAAGAGTTAGTGCCCTGCAGCATCAGTTGTGCTCTAGAAATAAAAAGTATTTGGTAAGTTGCCTTTTAACTGTGGAACTCGTAAAGGACTTGATAGGAGAAAGTTATTACTTAAGGAGTTGTGCTTATTTTGGTAGGGCTGAAGTCCACGTGACAGTGGTTTGGAAGGAGGAATCTTAAACCTGTGGAATATTTTTACCTCACTAATACATCTCTTTATTGTATTTTTAGTACCATTAGTGAATAATGAAGTTGGACTTAAGTCTTTTATCTTTACTTCCAGTCCTTATTTTTACATAGTTAAAATCATCACTTGACACAGGGAGACAAGCACTTAATTTCTGTGCCTCGGATCTTCTGGTGTGGGTTTATTTTTTTTTCCCTGTCCTTGATCATCACTGTGTAACTGAACTCAGGACAATTCCATTCTCTTACACTGAAATCAGGGCACCTTGTCATTCTTCCTCTTCTGTGCACACACTGTATGATACTGGACAAGCCATTAATGACTGTTGTGCATGCCTAGTTTTGCATTTCTTTGTATTGATTTAGAAGTGTGTAATGTATATTCAACACTGGCGAGGCCACACCTTGAGTATTGTGTCCAGTTCTGGGCACCTCAATACGAGAGAGATACCGAGGTGCTGGAGCGAGTGCAGAGGAGGGCAACGAAGCTGGTGAAGGGCCTGCAGAATAAATCTTATGAGGAGCGATTGAAGGAGCTGGGACTGTTTAGTTTGAGGAAGAGGAGGCTGAGGGGAGACCTCATCACTCTCTACAGCTACTTGAAAGGACATTGTAGAGAGGTTGGTGCTGGTCTCTTCTCACAGGTAATTAGTGATAGAACAAGAGGGAAGGGGTTCAAGCTGCAGCAGGGTAGGTTTAGACTGGACATTAGGAAAAAATTCTCCACAGAAAGAGTGGCCAGACACTGGAATAGGCTGCCCAGGGAGGTGGTGGAGTCACCAGCCCTGGATGTGTTTAAGAGTCGTTTAGATGTGGTGTTAAGGGATATGGTGTAACGGAGAACTTTGTAGCGTGGAGTTGATGGTTGGACTCAATGCTCCCAAGGGTCTTTTCCAACCTAAATGATTCTATGATTCTAACTATAGCCTGCTGGCAGATAGCTCTGTAACTCGTTTTCTGTAACTCAGTTCCCTAACTTTCTTCTAGGAAAGTGTTGTGTTTTTTTTTAAATTTGGAAAAAAGGCTTTGGGATGAGCTGTAGAAAGTGCTATCTAAATGCAATTTTTTAGGATTTTTGAGGAGAATGGAATATGAAAACGAAGTGGGTCTCATAATGTGTGCTTAAACTTACCAGTGTTGTTTTACACGTCTTGCCGTTTTTAGGCATCTGCTGGTGAATCCTAGAGACCGCCGTGTTGTGATCATAGAATCTGTCTTGTGCCCTTCACACTTCAGAGATACTCTCACGAGAGTCCTTTTCAAGCATTTTGAGGTATGTGTTTTACATAACTACTGTATGTGTTCAGCATAGCACTTGCCAGTAGAAATTTTACTTACAGTCACTACCAAATGTGGACAAAGAAATGAAAATAATGCCAAAAGAATGAGAGAGGCATTAAGAAGATGAAAGCAAGCTGATGGGGAAGCAGGGCTTGGAGATTGGACTAAAGGCCATTTTTGTTCCATTCTGACTCTTCACGAGGCCACAAAACAGGAGCTATTAACAAGGATCTGAAAGGTTTCTCTGGCTTCTACAAAAATACAGCTCACATCGCACTGTTCCAGACAGATCCAATAATCCCCATTGAGCGCTGCCTGAAGCCAGAATTTATATTTAAACACTTTTTAGTGCTCTGTCAGCAAATCTCCTGACTTCTACCAGAGTCAATATCTTTGCTTAGCACGTGATCTAACCTCTGGCTGTACTCATTTAGATACAAACTTACCTGAAATCTATTACCTTCTCTGCATAATCAGTCTTTTTGAAGAAAAGTCTGAACCTAATTCTTGCTTAGTTCTAATGGAAAATGTTTTGGAAGGTGAATCCATGCTTAATTCAGATAGAACAAAGGTTAAGGTTCTTCTGTAAAAAGTGGTGAAACTAGTTTGTCTGCAGTACTTCCTCACTGTGCTTCCACATCATAGCTTACCAGCTAATCTTAAACTTCCACTAATTCTTTTCTGCTGTTGATAAAATGTTCTGATGACTTGAAATTGCTGAAAGATTCGAGTGCTTTGGGGGGTGGGGTTTTTTCTTCTAATCCCTGTACAGGAAAAAAAAATGTCTCAGATAAAGCATTCCCGTGCAAAATGGGTTGTCAAAAATGGCTCGTGACTTGGAAAGTCATATTTTGATGGAGGGATTTTGTAACTTGTTCAGAAGCCAGCTGATACTGATGTGAGGTCAGTTCTCTCTGGCTAGCGTTTCCATTTGGTGCAAAGAGTAAGAGTGGCATATTAATACAAGGTCACTGTTGTAACTTGTGTCTCTGGACTAAGTATCAGTAGTGTTGCCCTTAAATGCAGGGTTTATCGAAATTGCTCACTTAATTCACACTTTAAGGTGTATTCCATTAAAGGAACTGTCGCTATCTAGGAAACCTGATTTATGGAATTCTGGGAGAAGGAATTAATTCTTGTGTAATTTTGACTTGAGTTTCCGCACTGCATTGGGCAGAGTGTTTTAAATAGCCTCTGGTGCAAGGTTGTGTGCAACAGTTTGTTGTCATGAGGCACATTTTGATGGGCTTTCTGGCGCCTTTGTTCACATCTTCAAGTCTTTATACAACATTTCAAGTAGCTGTGTTTTAGTTTCTTTAATTTCAGCGACAATGACAATAAGGAACCTGATCTATGACTCATCTTAGAGTTCAGTAGTTAACACTTGCACTCCTTACAAGCCCATTCCAAGATTCATTATTGCAGAAGTCACTGGTATGTACCATAGATAAGAATTTATAATCCTGTTCTATTTTGTTCAATACTACACTACCTCAAAAACTAAATTAAAAATGGATAGTGCAAGATACCATTGTTTGGATCTTGCTTTTAATATGACATTTAGGGAAAGCATCAGTGCTTTGAGTGGCTTGTGGTGTGTTTTTTTTGTTTTTTTTTTTTCCCCCTCTTCTGTCAATTGTCCTCTTGGTTCCGATGTAGGTACCTTCCGTTTTGTTTGCTCCAAGTCATCTAATGGCTCTGCTGACACTTGGGATCAATTCAGCAATGGTGCTAGATTGTGGATATGCAGAAAGCTTGGTGCTGCCTGTATCCTTTAATAATATACAAAATTTTCAGCAATAAGGCTGTTGTGACAAGATGATATTTTTATAGACTTCAGATATGCTCAAAAAAAATAGGAAGTGATCAGCCAGTCTGGCTTTTGACTGTAAGATATCATGACTTGGGGAATCTCTTTACAGCTGACATGCTAAATCCGTGTTCCCCCGAAACTTGGGAAGGGTGGTTCATAACTTCAGCCTTTATATACCAGAAATCAGTTTTGGAGAAAAGTAGTTAGAAAGTGTTTGCAATAGCTAATGCAAGAGAATGTTGAGGGGGGGGAAAAAGTATTTAGTTCTATCAGACTGAAAACTCATAACAAAAGAGGAGAATTTCCTGATCTTCGTGTAGATATATGATGGAATTCCCATTCTGAGCTGCTGGGGTTCTCTTCCTTTGGGAGGAAAGGCTATCCACAAGTAAGTTCACGGTTACATGTTCCAAGTTACTGATTATTTATTTGTCAGAGTTCATCTTTGACTAATGACCAAAGATTCCTATTGAACGTGACTTAAATCATAACTGTTGCTGCGACAGCATCTGATATTTTAAAGTCACTACTGTTTGGTTTTTGTTGATGTACTAAAAGCTGTGGCAATCAGATCTGCTTCACTTTATATTTAGAAGAATATAACTGAAGGGAATAAATACTGTCCCGTAAGCATAATATAGAGAATCAGCCTGAGTTAATAGCTCTCTGAAACTAACTTAATGTGCCACATTTTAGGGAGCTGGAATACCAGTTGTTGGAGCAGTGCACAGTTGACACAGGATTAGCCAAAGGACAAAGCCTTCCGTCTGTGATGGGTAAGGTCTGTTTGATGTGGCACGTGCTGTGAACTTGCACGGGGGAAAGTGGATTAATACTGACAGTGAATAAAATGAGTTTAGCGTTCATCGCATCTTATGTGATCTACTTACGTGATTTCTTTCTCAGTATTAAATAATTATTTTTATGATAAGCCACTCATAGCAGTAGGTTTGAATGAAGGCCAATATAAAATTTCTGTAGTAATTTTTCATTTTGTTTTGAGAGAAGACAAACTTTTTTTTCTGTTCTTAATATTATTTCTTCCTTAGAAATCTTTAAAAGCTGCTAAGAAAGTGAAACTTTATTGTACTAAATATAATTCAAACTTGGTTTCATTCTAAAATTCTCTTTATACTTAAAAAGCTTTTGTTCTAAGTTGTTTTTTTTTCATTTCAGGCTCAGTTCCAGAAGACATAGTAGAGGATATCAAAGGTAAAATTTTCTGCTTCATGGAACTCCACTTTATTAAATTGTGCCGTAGAGTACAATAATAACAAATGTGCAAGACTTTACGTTTAGGAATTTATCATTTCTGTTTATCATATTTCTTACCTACTGGAAGAACGTGCAGTGTTCTTGCTCTTTGAAAGCTAAACCAAAACCACGTTGAATCCTTCTCTCAGGTTTAGCCTTTGTGTTCGTCAAGAAGTAGCTTATGGATACAGTTGGTAGACTAGCGCAGAGAGGGTATTACACTGTTGTGACTTAGAGTTAGCAGATCTAATTTTGTTTATAAATTAACTAAGATGACTCAGTTTGCCTTAAAGTCAATTTTGCCAAAAAAAAAAAAAGTATGTATAAAAGACATTTTGGTGTGTTAATCAGGTAGGCGAGATGAGTCAAGGACTACATTTACACCAGAAAGCATAGAGCCTATCTTTAGGCAGAACATGGATGAATTCCTATGTAATGTTTCACGTGCAACAGATATAAAAATATATATAATTGTAGAAAATAGCAACTAGTATATATCTCCTGGGCCAAATTAGGAAGAAATCCATCAGCCAAATGCAAAATAATAACTTAAATGCAACTGGTGCTTTATCAAATGGAAGTTGCTTTTGTAATTCCTGGACTTGAACACTGTTTTCTGATCAGTTCTGGTTTTTATTCAGTCTTTTGGAACGGGATATGCTGTGCTTGGGTTGAAATTATGGTTGCCCGTTTATTGAAGGGTTGTTTCTTTGTGACAACCATTTATGAAGAAGATACTCGTTTGTGCTAGATGCAAATAAGTAAGTATATAATGTAACAGCTGGGACACAAATGAAATTGTGCTCTCTCAGTGTTGCCTGGAGGAAAAAACAAACCTCTGGAGTTCTTAGAGTTCTGAAGAGTTGCACTAGGAAAAAAACTGCATGATCACAGCTTGTTTGAAAAACGAACAGTGTCTTGTTTGAAGCCATGCTGCGAGACCCACAGTGGTGTATTTGACAGCAGAATACGATCCCTGGCACCTTGTGGCAACCAAAGGCACAATTAGTAATGTCCCTCTGTCTTTAAATCTTAGGTAACTTGCCTAAGAGAAACCTTGCCTGTCCTAGCATAGTTTTGTTGTTGGCTTCTTTTAAACTCGTGGTCTAGATGATAGCATCTGAACTCTGCTGAAGTGTAGAAACGTATTTTTTATTTATTTACTTGATAATGACTTGGACCAGCAAGGCCCTAAAGTGCGTGTTCTTGTTTAAATTAATCAATCAAAATTATTGTCTGTATTGGTGATGAAAGGATCCAACAGAGTCTCTTTTCTGTCCCTTGCTTTTCTTCTATGAAGTCCGCACTTGTTTCGTGAGTGATCTCCAACGTGGACTGAAAATCCAAGCAGCCAAGTTCAACATTGATGGCAGCGCTGAGGTGGGTGGAGAATGAAGCTTATCCTAGCCTTTTGAAGTGGATGTAGCCTTCTTGGCCTCTAAAATAATGCATGTATTGTTTTATTTCTAGCGTCCTTCACCGCCTCCAGACGTGGACTATCCTTTAGATGGAGAAAAGATTCTCCATGTAGTTGGTCCCATCAGGTGAGAAATACTGTAGCGGAGTGCTTATCTTTAGGAGGATATATTTTCACTCTAAAAGCACATAAATTTTCATAAAATCTAATTTTAATTAAAGACTTCCATATACTTTTAATGTCCCTTAATTTAAGGCTTTGTCCTGGGCACAGTGCAAGCCCATAATAAAAGGTGCAGCTTCGCCGGAGAGCTCATAGTTGAAGATGAGATGATGGCTTTAGTGAAGTGAACGGGGCACTGTCTCCTCCCTGTTGGCACCGCGTGGTGCAGGGACTGTGTGACAGAAGCAGCAGTGACGTGCGTTGTCAGCAGGACGTTGGTTGTTGTTTCCAGCCCTGCTGCTCGTGAGCATTAGCTCATAGTGTAGTATTGCTTCTCGTTAACACTCATTTCCTGTCTTTTCAACAGAGACTCCGTTGTCGAAATACTATTTGAACAGGATAATGAAGAGACATCTGTGGCCACTTTGATCTTAGATTCACTCATTCAGGTATCTTTATATTATAAAGAATTTATTGAACGCCTCCAGCCTTAGGGAACCTGCTGTTAGAAATGACTCTTTCTAGAGTAACGCCCTGGTGACTGCAGGTTGCGACTGGTTTCAAAAGTTTATCACAGCATGACTCCTAGGGTTCTGCAACGTGGTGAATGGCTGTGGGGTAGCAAGTCACCATGTGTCACCCACTCTGTGACAGTTTTTTTTACTCTTTGGTCTACTACAGTATGTCTAGGAGGGGTTCTAAGAAACGTAGTGCTCACCTCTCAGCAAAAGTAATAAATCAGCTTGCGTTTATTTGGGGGTGAGGCTCTACATACATAATGACGAAGGAGTAGCTAATACTTGGTGTTAAAGGAATTACACTGCTTAAACTGAAATGACAGAAGTATTTTGCTTCTTTTTTCAAAATGTTTTGCTCAGAGTTAGACTTTATGCGTTGTGCAGACTGCTGGTTTATCTAAGATAGAATAAAATTAATTTGGATATCTCTATTGCAGGCAGTATATTAGATATATTATGGAAAATTTTCTTGGCATATAAAAATGTTTCATTTCTTATTATATTTAGGAAAAAATGCATTAAAAACCACTATAAATGGAAATTTTCATTATATGGTGGTATATGAATGTTAATTAAAGTTGGCTTCCTGTAGTTATTGGTGCTGTTTAAATTAATTTGCTGAGACATAATTTATTGGAGAGCCATAGGCTTGGATGACGTGACAAACATTTCAATTAGAATTCCTTATGAAAACAAATTGTTTAACAAGATCTGTCTGTGCCTGGACCCCTCACCTCCGTACCTCTAGGCACTTACCTTGCATCAAATGTTAAATTTGCAAGCGTTGAACAGTTACTTCCGCTGGACAAGAGGATCACAGCAGCCTGGAATTTTTTTGGGACAGCCCAGATCTGTTTGTGAAGGGCAGAACTGGCAAAGCTTGGTTTTCTTGCGCCTCTGCATCTTCTGCTTGGATTATCTGCTGCCGAGGCAAGATCCAGCAGAAACCTTTTCTGCCACTGAGACTTTTGTATTGCCATTCTGCTGCATGGAGCTAAAAAGAGTCCATCTCATATGTAACTTTTCCCTCTTTGAGAGCACCGGTCGAGGCTTCACCTCTCTCTGGCACATCTTCTCCCAGAACTCATGGGAATTACTGTCGCTGATACCTCTGTCCTCTTATCTTGGCCTGTCTCAGGTGAAGAGCTTTACAGGGACTCACAGCATGCTCCCGTAAACCTCAACTGGGCACTTCCTTAAGCCTGGTTTTCTTGGGAAGTTTGGGGAAAACATAATGTTGGTTATGTTTCAGCTAAGTATCAGAAAAGAGCAACTGAAGTGCATGGGAAGACTGAATTTCTAACAAAGACGTGCAACTGTTGATGACAGAATGTTCCAGACAGTTCTGCGACCTCAGTTAAAGTGTTTTGGTTTTGTTCGTTTGTTTTATCATTCCTGTTTGCATTAGTGTCCCATAGACACCAGGAAGCAGCTGGCAGAGAACTTAGTAGTCATTGGTGGCACCGCTATGTTGCCAGGATTCCTTCACAGGCTCATGGCTGAAATCAGGTACCTGGTAGAGAAACCGAAATACAAAGAAACGCTTGCGACTAAAACCTTCAGAATTCACACTCCGCCTGCCAAACCCAACTGTGTGGCCTGGCTGGGAGGTAAGAATGAAAACAGCTGTTAAGCAAAGGTACAAAGTGGGGAAAACCAAACCTTCCAAGTGGGATTTGTAGTGAATAAATAGCAGTAAAACTTAGGTGAACTATTGCAATGAAGCTGCACGGGAGCTCTGTGGAGCCCTTCTGGAAGAAATCTGGCAGAGTGAAGCTCCCTCAGGGACTTGTGGAGGGCAGAATGGCACTGCAGGTTATGGCAGCTTTGAACAGGTGACATGCCATTTGCAGGAGGAGCGCTATGGAAGGCGAGTTGGTGACTCAAGTACAGTACAGGACGGCCGCCAGATGGTGGCACCAGTAAGGTGATTAAGCAGAGCGGAGACCTGCTGCGGGGAGGAAAAATCTGCTTATTCAAAAAAACAAGTTTAATTACTGACCGAGGAGCTGTGAGCTGGGGAAGAGGCTGGGGAAGAGGCTGGAGGCTGCTAAGTCCCTGTGCTGTTCCCAAGTGCCGATAACATTACGGCAATTCTGCAACGGATTTTGGTTGCTGTTAGGGAAAAAGAAGGGCTTTGTGTCGCTAGCAATTCTTTAAGGGAAGTTCTGAGGTTGATAAGAACTCATGCTTCAGTTAATAAGCTGAGCCCATCTGGTATGAAGGAGGAACTAATTGTAGCTGTAAAGGTAGATTTTATTTCCGTATGCTTTGAAATGTGACTGTTTATCAAATTTTAGTTTTAAAACTTTTGGAGTCTACTTTTAGGATTAGCAAACAGGAATGATTTATATGCACCAAGTTCCCTGATACTTTTCTTTGCTGCCAGTGCTGGTCACCTGCTGCGGCCTGAATCTGCTCACAGCTCGTGTAAACTTCTCATGGGCATTGTGTGACACCCTTTTTGGGGAGAGGACATTCCCTTAAACACAAGATTCTTTGTTTAAAATGGTTAAAATCAAAACTTCTAGGAAACCTTTTTGTAAGAAGCAGGACAGCTAGGCCAGTTTTGCTGTCAGCAGAGACTAGATGATTCTTTGCTTTCAGTTGCTTTCAAGGGACATAAATGGGAGCAATTTGGGATTAGCTGGGCTACTGAAAAGGAAAGTCACTAGATCCTTTAATTTCTTTAATTTTTGGGACAGAGGTGAAAAAGAATAGTGGAGATTCTTGATGGGGAAAAAAGTAGAAAGAGAAATCCAGTACATCAAATTATTGCAACAATTTTTTTCTCCCAATAATGT
This sequence comes from Rissa tridactyla, assembly GCF_028500815.1. NCBI lineage: Eukaryota > Metazoa > Chordata > Aves > Charadriiformes > Laridae > Rissa > Rissa tridactyla. The sequence continues at coordinate 53,833,275 of NC_071469.1, forward strand.
AGGAGCCATTTTTGGAGCACTTCAGGACATACTCGGGAGCCGGTCTGTGTCCAAAGAATATTACAGCCAGACAGGCCGCATACCCGACTGGTGCTGTCTTAACAACCCTCCACTGGAAATGATGTTTGATGTTGGAAAAGCACCCCCACCACTGATGAAGAGGGCTTTTTCGACTGAGAAATAAGCACCTAAATGCTACGTAAGGATTCTCCTCATCTATTTCAAGTAGACATATATGCGTTGCCTTTTTTTTTTTTTAGTTCAGTAATTTGTTTGTAACACTATTAAATATGAACAATGTGGATGTCCTGGGGGGAGTATGGTGGTAGGTACTAACACTATTTAAAACCACATCCAGATATAGTTTAAAAACTTAGCTCTGGCAGCTACTATGCTATTTTCTCCTCTTCTGAAGAAATTCTATACCCTCATGAGTTGTAGCCTACTGAGTCGTTTGTTATTTATCTGTACAGTAAATTACATTGGTGAGAAAATTTTTTTTAAGATCATTTGTTTTTAAGTGTGCTTAGAAGAATGAAGGGCAGTCTGCTATGGGAAGTGTTCTGTGATCTATGGAAGCTTTTCTGCCAAATTCCGTATTAAAATATTCCACCCTTGAATCACATGTGAGGAAATGATTTGGGGCTGTATTTAAAATTATCCCGTACTTGAAAGGTACTATGTAAGTATTAAGTATATTTTTATTCAAACTCACTAGAACTGAGAAAGTAAATAATTGTAAATAACTCAGAAAATGACAACTAAGGGGTATGTGACTATTTATAGCAAAAGCAGATCTACAGGAACTGACAACTCACAGATCAACTCCTGGGCAGTCCAGCTGGTAGGGCCATCCAGCGCGTGCCTCCAAAAAGAGCTGAAACAAAGGAGAAACACCCATTTTTAGTGATCTGGCCAAGAATCCATGTTGAGAGGGAATTTCTGGAAGCAGAATTTCAGTTTACCAAAAAAAACACTCGGTACATTCTAAAATTGCTCTACAACACATAATTTTAAAGTTGTTGCAAAACTATGGTTTGCAATTAAAACAGCGGAGAAGGAAGAAAGCTCCTTTTGCCATTCTCTTCGTGTTCAAAGACGAATAATTTCTCACCTTTGTAAGGAATCCTGGGAGTTAAGCACAAAATGCAAGCTTGGTGAAACCGACAGCACACTTAGCGCGGTCTGAAGTGGTCAGAGAAGCATAAAAATCCTAACGGTCTGATTCTACAGTGACCTGGAAGTCACTTCATTTGCATGATCAATCCTCCCAAAGGCTTCAATAAGAAGGTTACAATCAAAGGGAAAGACTTACTCATACGCCTTTTGTGGCAACATGATAAAGACGAACACAACTCTGGCACACAGCAATGCAAATCAATGCTGAGGCTCACACAAAGCTATTGCAGACAGATCTCCACCCGGCGCCACGAATCATGATTGTTCCAAGAAAAAAAAAAAAAAGTAGTACAACATCCATCTATTTTATTTTAATCTTTATTATAAACAATTTTGTAGTTTCCAGAATGGGATTACTACATACTAGATAACAAAAACATCCTCAGCTGAATCAGTTTCAGCTTTTACTAGATTAAATCAGAACCAGCAAAACAAGTATTTTTTTTTTAAGGATTTAGTCTATTGCAAGAAAAAGAGCTTTACAAATATGAAATAGAATTAAAGATAGCATTTGATCATATATACATAAGCAGCTGATGACAGTCTGGACAGAAACATACAAGGAGCTTCTTTGCACATAAATAGATTTTTTAAAAGTATATTTCTTTCTCATGTTTACAAAATTATTTTGCTTCCTATACTGAGCAAAGTTCTTGGAGACAAACAAGGATTTCTAAGAGACAAAATCCCACAGATTGCTTAGGATGTGGGCTGTCATGCACACAAGGATGTAATAATACAATTTCCACAGCATTCCTATACAATACTTCTTATATACATACAAGACACTTTTGTACATGAGATGCCACCTTTGCAATTGTAGTGGCATCTCCCCTGAAAGGCTGCGTTAGTTCCAGTGTTTGTATAAAAGATAAAAGGAGTTTCAAAAGGCAGCACCACTTGGCTTGCAGGGTCAGGGACCCACCGAGCTGCAGCGGGAGCGGAGGCGGTGGGAGGGGGGGATTATGCTGCCTCTCTGCCCTACACACACCCAGCGGGAAGACGTGACCCTTAAAGTCTACACGTTGCCTCTATAAAATGGGGCTGTGGCAACAAGAATTGATTTGAACAGATCCACAGCTAAAGCCACACACTTTTGCTCTTCAGCTTTCTCTTTGAGCTACCTAAGCCAAGTGTCTGGTTCTGTCTTTGGGGGAGAAGTTTGGCTTTATATGACCTTTTCAGTATGGTTAAATTGTATATCAACGGTGGGGCTGGGTTCAGCGCACACATGACCTGTGAAACTCTTCTTTAATGCAGGTAGGAGGGGGCACAGTGCAGCGATGACTGAGGACCCTGCTAAGCCTCTCCCGGAGCAGGGAATGCTCAGCACCCGTGAGGACCAGGTGCTGAGCCTGCTGTGAAGATTAGGTCAGGCTTCCACCTTGTTTTAGGCACAACAGTGTCAAGAGAAGGGCTGGGGTTTCGTTCCTCATTTCTCTTAATCATGCTGTGTCCAACCAGGAGACAGTACCCGGAGAACACTCGGAGCAGCATGCAGGTGATGCCTTTTAAGACCTGGCACAGTGTCTAGACAAATGCTACCCAGCCGTCAGCAACACCAAACACACATACTGCTGTCTGCACCCGTGGGTTACACACACCCATACTCATACCAAACCGTCTGCTGATCCCCCTGGGGGTCCGGAGACCCCGGAGTGCTGTTGGAGCTGCTTCCTCTCATGGGCTCCTCCACGGTCCCAGCGCTGCCTTCTGGCAGCTTACCCTGGCACTTGGTAAGTAGGGCATCACCCTGGCCTTGCCCATGGCAAATATTTCCCTCGGTGCTGCTGGACACAGCTCTGGCAGGGGCCGCTGTGGCCACCTCCCCAGTACGAGGGGCTGGCTTGGGTTTGACTTTAGCGGGAGCGTGCGATGCTGGGGAGTAGTGCTGCCCGGGGCCCAGGCGCTCCTGCTGCGGCACGTTCAGGCTGCTGGTGGATGCGGTGGGTGAGGCAGAGAACTGATGGAAGGAGAGCGGCCTCTCATCCTTCGGTGGGGCCAGGGAAAGGCGCCTCGCGTCAAGCTGCCGACAGCGGGAATCGACACCTTGCATTGAACCTGCCACCTTTGCGGACTGCGGCCTCTCTCTTAAGGTTGCCTGGGAGCCGGCTGGCAGAGAAGCCCTGGCGGTCTGACTGACAGCGTCCTTGCCCCCGCGCAGCTCCGCTGCCGACTTCTGAGGGCTCTCCTGCCGGTACGTCTCCGGGCCGGTGGCTCTGAGGAGGTCTGCAGAGGCTAAGCTGAATGCCCTGTTCAGTGAGGTACTCCTCCTGCTGGCGGTTCCAGGCTGCTGAGGCTGTGCCATCTGCCGCGTCCCGCCGGCGGGCTGGTGCTGTGGTGTGTGAGGAAGCTTAAGGGACCCCGGGGAGTTTGCCAGGGGCTCCGGTTCGACTTGTCTGAGGTTTGGCTTCATGTAATTTCCAGGCTTAGCTGTTCTTCCTTCTTCGTTGGCGATGGTCATCTTTACAGTTGGAGCAACGAGACTGGTGGGCACCTTAGCAGCCTCCTTTCTGGACGGCTGAACCAGCAGGTTCCCAGTAGCTGAAGGCTCATTTGCTTTCCTAAAATAATCGCTGAGCAAGTCGTCTCTGTTACTGGAGGTGTCCTGGTGTGAGAAAATATGCACATACCACATTAATGACAACACTTCTTGGGTAAAGAATCATGCAGAGCTTTGTGTTCAGATAACCTTCCTTCCCACTCAATTCAACACAAACACAACCGTAGATTTTATATTTAAAGTAGGGAACAGAAGATATGTTTACAACAGGTATAAATCCACATCAAGGAGTAACATGCTCGCCCTAATTAAATCTTGTTTGCCAGATTAATTGTCTTAAATTTTTAAAACTTTTGATTTCGCTTGCAACCTGGGCAGCAGCCCTTTTGCTTCCTTTCACATCAGCCACTGCCACTGTCACATCAATATCATATTGATGACATCAGCCATTGTTATCAGCAGGTATCACGGAATCTTCAGAGTTGGAAGGGACCTCTAGAGATCATCTAGTCCAACTCCCCTGCTAGAGCAGGATTGCCTAAAGCACATCAATGATGGTCTGTCACCTTCCAGAGTACGGTTCATATGGAGAACACTCCCCTGTAACTTCAGGGATGTAACAGGAGAGAAAACCTTGGGGAGATGTGCCAGCATTACAAGAGTTTCATTGCTTCCCCACCGATTCCTCTCATCTCTCCCAGACAATACACTATGTTAAAAGCTGCATGTACGATATAATTAAATGTACAAACCACCATTACAAAAACGGAAATATGATTGCTTGCCCACTATTAATTTTCAAATTTCAAGTCAGACAATTAACCTGGCATTAAAAGAAAATACACAATGAATATTTCATGGGGATGGTCCATGCAATCCAAAAATGGTGACATTTCATCATCTGCCATTGGACTATTAGTACAAGGCATGCTCAGAATAGTTAAGGGACATGCTGTCTTCACGAAAAACGTGCTCTAACAAGCTCTTGAAATTTCTTTACTCTTCTCTAGGGAGTCCGTTAAAACTTAATACATTCATTTCACTAGCGTTCCAAACATTTCTTCCAGTCACAAAACTCATTTGCTAGAGGTGAACACCGTCAATGGTAATAGTAGAGCAGGAAGATTTCTATGCTCGACTAAATGTTAAAGCGTTAGGATTATTTTTAACTTCACTTTAAGCTGCTGTTACGCACATTAACGTTACAGAATGACTAGTCCTCCAAAAGCACGCATGTTTATGAACAAGCATGGGAAATACCTTATGAGCAATTAACGCAAGTGATCTGGCAGCCTTTAAAATAACAGCTAAGGAGTTACAGGATGCTTTGATAGGTATTAATACGCTAGCAAAAGCTGTGGTAAGTTGGGAGCTGTTGCCTTCATAGCAAGAACAACGGATACCCTGGGGATATACAGTGAAGTAGATCTCCTGTTTCCCCTGCCTGTTCTGTGCCTCACGCTGTCAGGACATGAATGACTGAGGACTGATTCGAGTGATTGCGAAGGTTCCTGACGGAGGGAAGGACATAGGGAGTAGCAAGAGGGATACAGGGCATCGGCTTCTAACAGAAATTGGTGCAATGAAATCATTTCACTCTCATTTAAACTGCGCCGACGCTGAAAAGGAACAAGGATGACAGAAAGAAATGAAAATGGAGACATGGTCAAGTAGTTACAGACACACCAAAAAAAAAATATCAAATTTTAAACATCTCTATGAACTAAGAATTGTATTAAGGATAATGAGAGAATAGAAGGTATATTTAAATATTGCTCTGAAAATTCAAGGACCAGCATTTACTGATGCCATAAAATGGTACAGGTCTGTTGATTTCAATATTGTTACCACGGCATTCATGAAACAGAAACATCTTACACTATCAAATAATTGTTCTTAAGATACCAACATGCTCGATACTGCACCACCTCACTACCGTCCAGCACGTCTGAGCAGTAAAAGACAAACGCTGTCTAGAAAACAAGCATTTCGTTCCTGACCAAGCACTTCAACGTGCAACATATTCTTGCAGTTATCGAACCAAGCGCATGGTGCCAGTCAGCACACAAACACGCCGCATGGTGAAAGCATCGAGAACTTCCTTCGGCAAGAAAAATATTCTCCCTCAAATGCACTGATGGTATTTTCAGATGAGGAGATGGTTTTAACAACTGCGTATCTTGCACTTCAATTCAAGGCTACTGTTAGGTTTCATTTCTAATTACAGACTTAGCAGCTGAAAACGACACAGAAAACTTATCAGTTCACAAATAAAAATACCTGGAGCTGAGAACTGATGACGTAATATGAAACCTTGACCACAAGTGTTTGATATTAAAAAGCCCCGGCAGTCCAATACACAGTACTTGCAGTGAATTATCTGCCTGACTTGCCATAGCTGATACACCAAAATAAATCAGCAGAGTGCTGTGTGAAAGTTAATCTTGCCTTAGTTGTTGGAACTGTTTCATTCAGTTTTCAAGATTGAATAGTTCTCTAAAGGTTCCACACGTATGAACAGGGATCTTCTCGTCTTTCCTTGTCTCCCTATGCCCTCATCCCCCTGAATCAGCTTGGAGCAGCTTTTTGACATCCGAGATGGGCTATCTAGCTCTATTTACTTACGCTTGGTGGAGACAGCCTGTTGCTCTCTTCCAAGAACTCTTCCAAAGTTACCATCTCACTGCCAGGTGAGGCAGACCGTTGCCTGCCTGCATAAGACTGGGATGGAGTACTCTTCTGAGGTATATCATAATTGATCAAACCATTCCTGTGGGAGGAGGACTCATGCCTGCTGCTAGGGCTTAAGATGGCAGAAGCAGAGTGAAAGGGATAGGTGTCTCGGAGCAAGGCTGGTGCCTCTCTGCTTGGCACCGTATCTTCACTGCTGAGGCTCTCAGTTCTACCATGGATACGATCTAAGGAACCTGAGGAGAAGCATAAATATCATTAAAGACACTGTTCTTCCCTCATTTCAGTAGGTTTTCTCACTGAGGTAGGAACTTGATCATCCAGGGCCATTTGCACACAGACCGGGTGGGGTTTTTGACCTTACTTTCTTCTCCCATAGAACTCAAGGCAGTCAGAACTTTGAAAAATCAGGACTAGTAAACGTTTTACAGTGCCTCCTTTGAGGCCCTGTGTTAAACAAGCACAACTACTTGTCCAAAGACTAGGAACAACACAGATAGTAAGGGGGCCTCTTTACCACCTCTGTGCCACTAGAAGACCTCCCAGTCTTGGCTGCATGTGATCTGAGAGACAGGACCTGCCAGTGGGAAAACAGAAAGTGGATTTTTCCAGTGTCAGGTCTCCCGGCATCCTTCAAGGATGCACAGTTTCAGCAAAAGCAAATCTCCAGAGCACACAGATTCCACACACAAGCTGTGTACAGCGTAAGAACAGCAGAGACCTGTTGATGTAAAAGAAGTCCAAGAGCGGCCTGATACTTCCCACGATATGATGCCAGTCAGACTGATGCAAAACTGGAGTGCCTGCCTTAAAAAAGCCACCCCTTGCCAGAATCAATCTTAGAAAAATGCTTCTTGCCAGCAGCTTGGATTCCCAAGACAGCCATGTCCACATTGCATAACCGTTACAGTTTCAAAACAACAGTTTTCAAATTTAATTGGAAGGAAAATGGCATGGAATTTCACTTTCTGTTTGTCAGAACTCAACTGTAAAAGGTTTACCTTTCAAATTGAGAGGTGAACTACTGCTGGAAGCGTTCCTACTGCTCTCTAAACTGTTTGGCCTGGACACTGAAAAAACACAAAACAAGCATTGAATAAGTTCCTCTGATTTTCTAAAAGACTTGGCCGCAGCCTGGCTTCTGAAAATAGTGCAGCAAAGTGCAACTTCGTGCAACTAAGTCAGTTTGAAAACATTAACGATGTAATATACACAGGATGCCAAAGTCTGGACAGAGTAGAAACCATTTCATTTTTCAAGTCAAGTTGTTCAGGATTCATCTTGTTTTTCTCACTTATTTGTTTTGCACAACGAAATACATTCTAGGTTTTGCTCTTACAGCAACTATAAAACAAAGTAATGCAAATACTGAAGTTCAACAATAACTTACTGTCTCTTTCTCAGTTTGGTTCTTTGCAAGGGGCTGGTAACCAGCCTGCAAATTCAGTCTTCCACAAATCTCTAAGCAGGTAGTGCTGCTGCTGTGGCACAAGTGCTTCTGCCGTGCACCCAGACCCCCCCGACACCGAATCTTTTTTATTGCTGATTCACTCCCTTAAGGAAGGAACCGAACACTGTTCAGAAAAATCAGCAACAAATTTTTACGACATGCATTAAAGGGTCTGTTGCTGGGGCAAGGCAATTCGTCTCAACGTCAGCATCGTTTTTGAAAATTAATTTTGGGAAAACGTCCATTAAAAGCTTATCAATAGAAAAATAGAAGTACTTAGCCCCACATTCCCAAAATGGTGTTGTGTTACTACATCTCATTCTATCATCTTAATTTAACTAAAATGTCCCAGGACAGTTCACGTGGATGCAATGAAACAAGTCTTAACGCAGAGGTCTGGAGCATTCATACGTGCTACAAGCTTACCGTGCTGTCTGGTGCTTGCAAACTCCACCTCAGGGGACTGTTCACATAGATTATCTTCTGAATTATAGCCTGAAAAGAACACAAAATTTAAAAGGCAATATTAAACACAGGAAGGTTAATCCTTCAGGTCAGTCTCTGATGCATTCTCTCTAGATGGAGGTGATCAAGAGGGTTTTACAGAGCCAACACTGGAAGAGCACCCATCTTTCTAACCACTGCTGTGAACCACGGGGCAAGGAACCACAGGAGAACTGACATCCAAACGCGTTCTATCAAGCTGATGACATTACAAGAGTAAAGAAACCCTGTATCTGATCAATTAAACCAGATAAAGTAGGAGTGAAACTACTAGCGCTCTGTTTTTGTACTTGAATGCCGCTAGAAGCTGTGTTTCGCCCAAGCAGGAACTATGAAGTAGCCTGACTTGTACGAAGAGCTGATCTATCAAACACAGCGCCCACCTTTTGGCCTGCCCTGGAGCCTGGAGACAGGGGTGGAAGTGTGCAGATGAATAGCCGAGGTCGAGTACGTCCTGGGACCCAGCTCCACACAGCAGTGTTTTGTCACAGAGTCTGCTGAGATTTCAACATTATCATTGCTGCCTCCGTGATGGGAATTCCTCTTTTGCTTTAGGTCCATTAGCACTGAGGGGGAGCGAGGTAAATAAATATGAATCAATGCAAAATAGCATTAGGAGATTTGTATTTATCTGCCCATACAAACATGACAAGCAGGCACAAAGAAACTGCACAACAAGAGGCGCTGGTTTTGCAAGCTTTTCCACGAACAGTTCAGTATTGGATGGGAAATCTCTGCCACCAGTTTTTCAATCATGTGTGCTCTCTGTAATGTGTGGGAGTGACAAGGGCTGCTCTGTGCCAGTGGGAGGGCTGATACTATACATGCAGCAATTACCGTGAAAGGAGGAAGAAAAGGAGCAAAGACATGAATGCAGAAAAGATACGCGAGGTGTGAAATTCCCTTAACATTATTCCTTGCAGGTACATTTTATAAACACTTCTTCAGTAATAAAATAGAATAAGGGAAGAGTGACAGAAGTCACACTCTCATTCAAAGGGAAATAATGCTGATAATTTGGAAATTAGCTAGCATGATCTGCACACTAAGCTAATTGTTTTCAGGTTTAGATCTTTGCTGTGATAAGAGCTCAGTCTCTACAAGGTTAAAACTCTGCTGCTCTCACGATGCTCTGGTGCAATGATTTGTAAGTGGAATTCCTGGGATCTTAGCATGAGAACAACAAAAAATACCTGCTAGAATATTATTTAGATTCAGAAGGCTGAAGACATCTTTCCTAGTGATGAGGCAGGTTAATTCATTTCTTGTAATGTGAATGTAATGCTTTAAGGCACACATAAAACAGCACAAAATTTAAAGAATTTACTATAGGACTTAATATATGCCCTTAATGAGATGCAAGATTCTACTTTTCTATAAATAGTAACTAAATGCTGAAAACACAGCAGAGTGCAGTAGTCAAAATAAGCAACTTGCAGAGACAATGGACAGACAGTTAGTTCAAAGCACAGAGCAGCAGCAAAGCTGTATTAGAGAAATGGACTGAGCTACTGTCATCTTAGACAACTCCTGGAAGCTGACTTCAAAAACAATGTTTTCCTCAAAAACAATGTTTCCCCACCCAGTCTGTGGGGTCCGTAGCACAGGGCTGGCACTTCCTCTCAGAACTGAATTTTATGGCATGCCTGGAGGGGCAATTACTGGCTAAAGCTTGCCACGCAAATCTGTATTTCTGACTGACTTTGTAGACGCACTTAACACCTTCCATAGATGCCAGAATTATTAATTGCCCTGGAGACAAACATTCTCTACAAATCCCAGAACGGCAGCAATAGGCTCGTCCTTGGTTGTGCCACAGAGGGACCGCTTCTCAGGGTGAGAGGGGAGGTGAGGTCTTTTGGCCTCTCCGCTGACCTCCCCGTAGCAAACTGCCTGTGCTAAATACGTTTCTCTAACGCCAAGCGGGGACTGGACCCACACATCCATTTCAGAAGCCTCCAGGCTGTGACTCTCAGGCAATAAGAATTCCGGGCAACGGATCCATGATGAAGGTTATTCCTAATGTTAAGAAAACAAATCTACTTTCTTCTTCCGAAAATTTCTGTCAAAACTGAAGCAGCAGAAAATGAAACTTGAACTCAATTCAAGGTGTATTTTCATAGCTGGAAGTGTGAAACCCTGCTGAACAGCAGGTTTGAATGCAAACGTCAAGACGCTTTGTGGAGAGTAATTTTCCCAGTAGCTTCTGCTCTATATTCAAAGTTAGACTATTTAAAAGCAGACAGAGATGTTAAAAAAACCTGCCATTTCTAGGATTTAGTGGCAGAGAATATTGGGAAAATCTCCAGGATGTGAGACTCCGTTATATGAGATTTGTATTTTAGTAGGATTACAATGTTGTAGAAAGCATAGCAACAGCAAATCAGTTCAACACTTCAACTGGACACGATGCAAGTAGGTGATTGCAAGGAAGTATGGAAGCACGCAGCAACTTCACTTACTGATAACATGCACCACAGCCAATATACATACGCAAACTGTATGCCATGAGGTCCCCTAAAAATGTGCTGCATTGAAGAAATGATCCAGTGTGCAATAGTGATTCCTCTTCTACAGGAAAACTTAAGTCCATGTTCGCTAATCTGTGCTTGTATTTAGAGTATTGTAAAGACATGCTGAGTGTTTCTATAAAGGTGTGTGTTCTTCTAAGGCATGTGGGATTTTATTTTTTTTTTGTGTTCATTTGTTTAAAATATTTGACAGAAACAAATGAGGATAAATGCTAAAGGGAAGGTGTTAGAAATATCCCAATTCCGGGAAAGAAAGAGGTTCATTAGGAGAGGATGGGATGTCGGAAGAAGACCAGAACCGGAGCCGGTTAGAGAGAGACTGATGATTCGATGGAGACTTAGGAGACTTTTCTTTATCCTTGATTTTGCTTCTCAAAAAGGCAATCTTTTTGCGCTGAGCAGCTAAATTGTTATCACCCAGGTATCCCAAAAAGAAGAAGAAAAAAAAAAAAAGTAAAAAACACCTCGTAAGTAAAACTTGAAAGTGTCTTAAAACAGATTAAAGACTATACAACCAGTAAAAACGAAAAAGGCTAAACAAAGACTCACACATACATTTGGAGGACTGAATAATGCATAGTTACTCATAGTTAATCTGACTCAGATTAACACATCGATTAACGCAAATACATAAAATATAAGTAAGACCATTAAGAAATTACTGTTAGATCACCCAAAACATTTTTATTTAATAAAGTAAAATCAAATAGGTGTGTACCTATATTGGTGGTATATATACTTGGTGGTAATATACTTAAATTCCCTAGATGTCTCCTAGGCTTTAATACTGATGCTCATCATCGGAACATAAGCATGTTTCACGAAACATCAAAAAGAACGAAGCCCCAGTGACTTTCTGCTATCTCTGGTACTCCATAAGAGCCTTGTTCTGCAGAAACCCAAGCCCAAATTCCCAGGTTGAACTGTGGATGCATGTTAAACACTTAACATCTCCTGGTGATCGCATGGATGATCTGAGACATGCATTTTTATTTTAAGTGAATCAACGACCTTGAAGAATTAGAATGGGGAAAGGCAAATATAAAACCCAATCAAAACACAAACTTCATCCAGACCGATCCTTGCACTAGTTTATAACCACAGTTCCAGCCTCCTCAGCCGCTCCCCTTCTGTTCCCCACACTCCCCAGTGGGAAGACAGGAATTATTAGAATTATTATTTAAGGATTAATTTCAAAACTGCTTCTTCAAAAGTATTCCCGGAGGACAACAATCTATATATAGAAGCTGACAGAAGTGATCTCAATAGAGTAAGCAAAGCTTGGGAGATATATTACCTTTAACAAAGATCACAGAGTATTTATTTTGAGGAGCTTTCTTTTAAATTTCCCGTATTTAAGAACACCTGATTTACAGTCTGAACTAACTAAGCAGAAAAAGAAATCATTCCATCTTCCTTACGTTTGTGGTAGAGAGTTCAGAAAAATCATTTAATCAATTTAAATTATGTAGCTCTTAGTTGATTCTAAGTCAAAACACAGTATCATCCTCCAAAATAATTAGATTACAACAAATTAGCATTTTCTATGTTATTTCTTCTGCATGTGCGCCATCTCCTGGTGGTGGCTGTAAGACCAGCTATTACCCATTTGAAGACTAGTCGCTCATCAACCATAATATTATACGGTCCAACTTTAAACTGCTTTGTTGCAAAACCCCAGTAAATAAAGTATTTCCACCAACTTATTAAGTCACATGCAATACATTCAGGCAAACCAAGAAAATATATACAAAAGTTGAAGGGAGAAAAAGTAGACAAAAGGAAAAAAACAAACTAAAACCAAACCCAAAAAAACCCTACCTTTTAATTTACTCAGCTTTTTAGTTCAGGGGTTTTTTTGCTTACTAAAACTTTTCATGTACTAAAAAAATGGATAATTACCATAATGGGATGGAGTATCAACATATCCTATATATTAAATATTTTAAAAATCTTTTCAAAAAAAACTGTTCAGCTCATAAATTTAGGCTGGGCATTCCTTACCTTTGTTTGAAGAACCCCCAGGGGTCTCTTTCTCTTCCATAGAGTTTGACCCTTGAGAGGTGTTATCCTGAGTCTCTTGATGTTTCAGTTTTTGGGAGGCAGATGGAGAGTTTACCGTGTCTGGGGACTCAGAATGCCACGGGGGGCTTTCTGCTGCTGGTTTCAACCGCTCCCTTGTAGTCTCCTTCTTTGGCTTGATTAGTTTGACTAAGGCTCTGGCTCCAATCCAGTGGTTTTTCCTGATAAAACAGGTTTTGTGAATGGAATTCATAAAACACTACAAGAAATACTCCCCAAAGTTGTTTAGAGTTGTCCTAAAGCCGTCAAAGCCAACCTACATTTTTATTTGTTTACTGTCATGAATCGGTTGGAAAATTGCAGGATGAATTTCATAGAGCTTGAGATCGATTTCCCTCCCAGGGTCAAAATTATTTTACAGAAATATTTCTTCAGCATGAGAAATGTGAGAAAAACAACCGTTCCCTCTGCTAGAAATCTAAACTACACATACGGACCCACATAAGACATTGCAACTGTGAGAGAAGCTCTACTACGGGAACACATTGAGAAGGAAAGAAATGAAAACTGCTTTAAAGACAAATCCCTCTCTAAGACTATCAGTCAGAACTCTGTGTGGTGGACTTAGCTTGGCTCTTTGTTGTTCGTAATATAATTTTTTTAAGTCCTTTCTCTCCGATGAACCACTTTGAAAGAGCAGCTCTGGAAGCTTCTACTGCTGCTTAGTCACCATATTGGGGGTCCCTCCCCCCTGCTAGGGACAAGATGATGTTCATCAGGGGAAAGTGGCTTTTTTCCAATTAATAGAGTTCCAGATTCCAGTATTAAAATAGAGGGCCCCGCATGAGGTACTATGGTCTACATTAACACAACCTGTTTATTCAGGCAATGGCTTGCGGAGCGAGAGTGAAGAAAGAATTGGAGATGACACTGTCCTTATTTCAGATGAAATTTCTGTTATCTCCAGTTACAGAGTTATGGAGAACTCTCTCTCACCCTCACAAATCTGTGCAACAGCAGAACTGACCCCACGTGGGACTTACTTTTTTGGAGTAGGATCATAAAACTTGTACTGATCCATTATCTTCTCTTCAAGTTTTTCCTTGTGTCTCCTTAAGGCATTCAATTTATCACTGTGAGAGGGAAAAGCATGTTCTGAACCATCCGTATGAAATTAAGCATAATCAAAAAACTGAAGACCAAAAGCCACCAAGAGAGCAAAGAGACTGAAATATCTTCTTATCACATAACCTTCGGAATCCTACTGAGCTCACTCACTGTTTAGAGAGGGCAAATGCAAAAACCTACTGAAGTTCCTGATGGGCGATTTTTGTGCAATAAGCATGAAAGGTGAAAGAACAGCAATAGGTTGGTGCCACATTACTCACTAACAACTCAGGCAGAGTTTGTTTGGTGGGTGTTAAGATTAACCTTACTTTGTTTTTTGAAAATTAGTTTGCTGATTGTTCAATCTTATTCACAGATCACTGACAACTACTCAAGGGTTAAGATCCTTACATAGTTTGAACTTCTTGTCTACGTGATAACTCGGTATTTTATTCCTGTTCTGCTTACTCTGTTGCAACTCCGTATTTCTCTGTAGAGAAATAAATAATGTTTGATCTTTTTAAGACTATTTTGGTCTCCTGCGAGCAGTGTCAAAGCACTTTCAGCACTGCCATGTAATCTTACTATTTTTTTAGTCATTGTTTTATTAACATGCACAGTGGATGTTAGCAAATCTTTTTTCATTCAAGCAGCAGGTCTAATGTACCTCCACCGCAGAACTGTCAGACACCTGGATAAATACACTTTGAGTACATCTGAATTGTATTCAGCCAATTTCAGCAAACAACTTCTAACATTCCAACCATATAATCCAGTACTGAAATAAAACTCAGTAACTTCCACGTCATCATGAGGTGCTTAGACTAAAAGTCTTGGGATTAAGAGCACTTTTCTTCCTTCTTTCACACCTATATGGCAAATTCACTGCAGTGACAACGCGATTCTTTGTAAATGTACAATATGTTTAAACAGGGTACGTCACTTAAGTGTGTCACCCTGTGCATGGGGGATGCAGCGATGCATGTTGACACTTGCATCCTTAAAAGCAACATCAAAAGGAAGCATTTCTTATAATGCAAATGACAAAAACTAGGAGTATGAATATTTGCTATTCCTCAAGCTCTTCAGAAACCTTTCAGAAGTACCACTGGGTTTAGCATTCAATCTTTTATAACTAAGTTTTCCACATGGGTTCATCCATATTATTTGAAAAGAGCTGTGCTTGTCTAGGTGTCTCCTGAACATTCCTTTGCAGTAAGACAATGAGAAGAAAGTTTGTAGCTTCTCCCCGTTACACGTATCTCCTCCTAAATATCCCCTTTTCTAGCCAGATATCAAGTAGATCTATCATTCCACTGCCTGTCCTTCTACTCCTGATAGATGATTTGTATCTCTGTCTAGATGACTTTTTTAGGTTTCCCAATTTAAAGCTCTTGTTTCTTACATGTACTGTTTTTGTTCTTCATGATACTGCTCCTTGTTCTCCATGTTCTGCTCCAGTAACATCTGATTCTGCTGGCTCAGCATCTGAATCTGACTCAGGAGATGATGGTTTTCTTCTTCCAGATTTCCCTTTAGACGGGACAGCAGCTATTAAACAAGACAGATTAGTTTCTCCTCTGCATCTAGCTTCCCTGTAAGTGCATCACAATAGCATAGCAACCTAGGACACAAATCAATAAACTTCAAAGTATACAGGGGTGTTATTATGACCACATAGCTTAGCTTATATATATAGCGTGCCACAAACTTCACATAATGAATGTTAGCACCCTAACAGGAGCCCAGCAGGACACCCACCTACAGCTACTCACCTCACAGTGGTTATCCAGCTTGGTCAGAGAAATATCCATGGACTGGTGCTGTTCTTTCAGCTCATCGTAGCGAGCCTGCCAACGATTCAGCTCCAGCTGAGAGTTGTTCAAGGAAGTTTTCAGCTCTTTAGTGTGTGAATGCAGCCCTTCATACTCTGCTTTTAGTTGGTTGTGCAAGAAATTCACCCTAAACATGAAGAAGCCAACAGCCAACGGAGGACATGTCATAGAAAGCACCTCACATTCAAAGACCACACCATCAGTGTGCAGCTGTCAGTAAATCAAACATTAAGTTCCAAAGACTAACTCCTAAAGACATATTTATTCTAAGCATATAATAAAGTTTTATTAAGAAAGTAGTAATAGCATTATAAAATGTTTCAAATCTACAAAAGAACTGAAAGGAAAATAGATGAAACAAAAAAACTGCTATTTCCTCAATGTCTAAGAAACACACCACAAATTTCTGAGGCACAACGTATTTAAGAGCATTTGGACATAAAGGCAGCTCTATTTGGCACAAATAAAGAACACTCACAGAACTTTTTTCCTGATGCATGAAATATGAGCATTAAAGTGTCCTGAACCATGAGACATTGCAATGCTGTAAGATGATACTGTGGCATTCTTTTACAGCTTTTGGTAAATCTAAAAATGTCTACAAATCACGAAGGCATAAAATTAAATTTATAGATAAGCAAAAAAGATTAAGTTCTGTATCTGCAGACCGATCAGCTGAGCCTTGCTCTCTTCCAGCATCACAATCAACATTTTGCAACATCTTTCTTTGTTCCTGGCGAAATGGAGTTGAAAACAGCAAGCTTGAGGAAACCTCCTTTGCAATTGGGACAGCACATGAAACTTTCATGTCTGAACTTAACATGCGATTTTTAAATATGATTCAATCTGACATTGCTTTAACTTGATACAACCTTATTTGTACCAAATTCTCTCTCAAAACACCTGTGTCGTGTAAACAGTGGCACTGAACTGGTTTTAATGGAGAGAGCCCCAGTAAGGATACAGGTTGAGAGGCAGGGTACGTTTTACTGCTGCATTATGTAAAGTTCGGATGCTAGCCCACGAAAGGGGTTTTGACATGAGTTAACAGTTACCCAGTGATCTTATGAATCACTAAGCCCACTTTTAATAACAAGAATCAAGTTTCTTTCGCATTATTAACAAATGGCAGCTTTCCCCAGGCAGCAGAAAATAGAGAGCAATGGTAACTCCTAGAACTAAATCATGTTGTGTAAAAAACATAGTACAGTTCTCCTTAAGGGAAAAAAAACTGGGTAGGAACCATTTCACACAACTCTAGATATTATTGGGGGGGTTGGTGTTTGTGCTTAAAGTACTTATTTCTGCTACTTAAAGACAAGCGCTTGAAAACAACTCATTACAGAAACACTTGTGAACTGAACCACATGTGGAAGCTTATTTCGAATGAGCAAAAATCCTGGGATCTGACCACGTTTGAAGCAATAACAGTATTGGTTGACAGTGTCCACCAAGATAATAATCTTTAATGAATTAAACAGAACGATCAATTAACAAGACAGGAATTGAGAAAAATTAACAGACACATCAATGGAGCTACAGTTAACACAACACAGCAAAACAACAGTGTGTTTTACATAACTGACTTTTCAATGATGTATAGAAGAATGCAGCAAGGACACCATACCTGTCCAGTTCCTCCCTCAGCTTCTGATTTTCCCCAGTGGTTATTGCATTTGATCTCCTCTCTTGTTGCAGAACTTCTCTCTCAGTTTTTAAAATTATTTCCAACTCCTCCAATTCTGCCTTGTGTTTCATTAAACTGTTGTATCTGCAAGAAGAGGAGTGGTATACTCTCAGCTTTCATTTAATCATTTTCCTTCCTCTAGTTTAAGATTTTTAATAGGTAATACTACAACGACCAGAAAGGAATTTTTTTCTTCCTGCCTGCTTAGTTTCATACATATTTGTGTAGTTAAACATCTAACAAGGCTGAAGAATTCCACACTATGCATAGAAATTCAGGTTAGTCTATAAGTCAACAGGGAGGCTTTTAGAAAAAAAGAAATGCATTTTTAAAGCAAACTGGAATGCAACTGCCAGAACCTGATTTCAATTCCAGGTTCTGATTATTTGGTAAAAAGCATGCGAGTCTCCAGGGAGAGCAGAAACCGCACCATTAAACTGGAATCCCATTCACAAGCAATTGTCAGTGGCAGGTTTTAAAAACCTGACTGAAAACCAGAAAGCAGCAGCCAAAAAGCAACGAAAAAGCAGTGGAACAGTTTATTAGGTAACAACCTAATGCATATTAAGTTATATGCGTAGGTAATAAGCATCCTGCATAGGTAATGATCTCCTGCATACTCCAGACAGACGATGAGGCCAGGATCAGTGAGTTGATGGCAAAACACCTTCAAGCAGGGGCTGTCCCATCTTCTGGAGTGACTCTACTCATTCTCTAGGCAGAAACCCAAAAGCAGCACCAGTCCAGGCTTCCCCTGTTACTTGGTTTATACAATTTGTGCATAAATCATTTGCAGGGGAGGAGATGGACAGAGACAGAGGGCAGATGCCATCAACCATGTCTTTAATTTCAATAAATAACAGAGGTGTGGAACAACTCCCCTGATGCTTGGCACAGGCTCAGCCTCCCACACCTCCTGCACTCGGAAAACCCTGCAAAGAACAAGGTGGGTTCAGACCCTTCACAGAACAGCAAGCTCTTCTCAGGTTGGTTTTTTTTTGCCTCTGGTGGCCTTTGTTAGGGTCCCTGTGTATGTGCCCATACACACACAGCAGTAGAAGCCACTGGGGACACTGGTGCAGTGAATGCCAAAAGTCATCAGCACGTTTTTCTGTGACTGCGATGAAAGATATTACCCCGAAATATCCCTGAGAAGATACACCTGTGCCAGTCACGGAGAAACGTCCTTCTAAGCAACTTTAAAACAGCAACTAGGTGGAAGATGCATCACTGTTTGAAAAAGCTAGAGGGAACAAGCTCCATCTGTCCCAGCAGAGATGAATGCAGAGCACAGTTACTTTGCGGTTATAAGAACTTCAAAACAAAACCAAAAGAGGCAGACAGCACCAAATACACTGACTCCTGCCAACTTGTTTCTCTTCCTGGCTACCATTCCCTTCATCCCAGGGTCAAATTACAGCCTGTCCCAAATTCCAGTCCATTGAAGGGCCACACAGAAAAGTACCTGTCTCACAGACAAAAAGCAGCTTTTTGCTATTCATTCCCAGTAACAGCAGTGGAGTTTGATTAACCTTATTTGTTTTCTTCCTCCATTCAGCTCCAGGACATTTCAAATTCAATGTCCGTACAACCAATGGAAGAACCTGAAAGCAGAGGAAGGTTTTGCATCCAGCTCCAAGAAGGATTTAAGACAGACTGCGTGCCAATCCAGAGTCGGAGAAGACAAACTCCACAGTCAGTGAGTCCCTTGGCAGAGATTACTGTGGCCTATGCAGAAACTGCGTTGTCAATTCTTTTGCCATTTCTGTATGATAGGGCTACTCTGTTCATTTTTATCCAAGCCCTCTATTTTTTATAGAGGGCTACTAAGAGGGAAGCAGTATACTGGTCCAGTTTTACCAGTTTGGCCCAGCTCCACATGCTGCCCCTGAGCATGAGAACCCTGGAGGTAGACCACAGCTGCTCCCCTGGATATTAGGTAAAAGGTAGAAAGAAAAGACTGTCTGCAAAAATCAAATTGATTCTGCGTCTCTGGAGCCCTAATGAAATCCCCAGGCAAATTCATCTTGCAGTCTGGATTCAGCATTTGAGCAGGATTTGTGCAACCTGACAAGCTCTACCACCGGGGGCAAGCTTACCCATCCTGTAGGCTATTCAACACTCATGTTGACTCCACCTCTTTAAGCATCAGGCACTTGGACAGAGAAGGTTTTTTTTATTAAAAGATTTTCTTATACATGCAAATAAAACCCGTTTTGGCTCCGACACAATCCATTCCTGGGACTGAACAATCATATTTGTCTTTACTCCTTTTGGTTTTCACTCTTTCTGCTGCTTTGTTAGGAGAAATACTGTGAGTAGATATTTGTGACTGGTAGAACTTTAAAAATGCTCAGCTATGATAAAAAGCATGTGGCAAAAGGAACCCAGAAAAATAATTACCAGGCAGCACTGGTAACATAATAATACAAGTCCCTGCAATATGTAACCCTCTGTCCTGGTTTCGGCTGCGATAGAGTTAACCTTCTGACTAGAAGCTGCTGTAGTGCTGTGTTTTGGATATAGGATGGGAATAATGTTGATAACACACTAATGTTTTTAGTTGTTGCTAAGTAGTCAAGGCCTTTTCTGCTCCTCACACCATGGCACCTGTGACTGGGCTGGGGGTGCACAAGAAGTTGGAAGGAGACACAGCCGGGACAGCTGACCCCAACTGACCAAAGGGATATTCCATACCATATGGCCTCATGTCAACATATAAGGCCGGGAGAAATAGGAGGAAGGGGCAACATTCTGAGTTATGGTGTTTGTCTTCCCAAGCAACCGTTACACACGATGGAGCCCTGCTTTCCTGGAGATGGATGAACACCTGCCTGCCGATGGGAAGTAGCGAATTAATTCCTTGTTTCGCTTTGCTTGTGGGCGCGGCTTTTGCTTTACTTAAACAGTTTTATCTCAACCCATGAGTCTTTCTCATTTTTGCGATTCTTCTCCCCATCCCACTGTGGGGGAGAAGGTAAGCAGCGGCTATGTGGTCCTAGTTGCCGGCTGGGGTTAAATGACGACACCCTCCACAGCAGGGATTCTGTTTTTCCAGTGAGATGAGTTTTTCCAGTGTCTCTGCAGGATTAGACTTCGCCAGAGTAAGCCACAAAGAAACACTCAAGGATCTGCTAATCAACTGTAGCTAGTAAGTTATTATCTCCCCTTAGTAATGTGCAATATGTAAAGCATTTTAAAAAATGCAGCAAGAGTCCAGCCTTTCTGTGTTGACTGAGATGGTGCTATTAATGGTAAATGGTCCTAACATACTAACTCTGCTTCTCTTGCTAAGTCAACCCCTCATGCCTGTGGTTTGCTGGGCTATGACAGGCCGTTTCACTGCAGTTACACACAACCCATTATTAAGTCCCCACTGCGGTGCTAATACAGTGCAGATAAAGCCGACGGAGGTTTAACGAAGTTTGCTGAGGTGCAGAAAATACTCTGTGGTTAAAATGCATCAGAGTGAACTACAGAACCTTGGGGACCTTGGCTGTACAGTGTTAGCAGCCCACGAGCTAACTAAAGTTGCTGCGGATTTTTCCAGACGAGCTGCAGTCACAGGTTTGCGCTGGAGCGCAATCCTGCCTTAAGCAACAAAACTATGATTACAGCGCTGTCACCAACAGAGAAAAAGCAATTACCTTGGAGTCGGGACCCAAGCAAAACCCATCTCTTAGACACTGCACAAGCAAATTTCTTGGCTGCACTGAGCTGCTCTGGGAAAATTTAGCAGGTGGTGCGTTCTAGCTGAAGTTGGAAGTGAGATATTTCATCTTAGCAGTTAAATGCCTCAGAGTGGCAGAGGAAAACAATTTTCTTACAGCTTTTTTTTCTAACTTTCTCCCCTCTGCTCCCTCAGCCAGCTAAACTGCACATAGCACATGATGGAGGGAAAACACCACACACACACAAAAAAAGTGTCCCTTCTGACAGCCAAATGGAGACACAGGCTGTCCTTCGACAGATCACCTTGCTAAGTATCTTTTGAGACTGATCTGCTGAGGAGGACACTGCGCTCTTAAAATGGCCAAAATCAACCTGCTTTGAGTATAGAAAAAGCCACCATCTGCTCCCTGGCAACATCTCAGGCTGGCAGTCACATCTCGGTAACAAACGGTCCAAATTGTTAATGTTTACAACGGTGATCTGTGCACTTATCACTGGAAATAATGTATTTTTAGAAAACTACTTTTTCCTTAGGCTAGAGCTGTTTAATAATTGGTACTCATCAAGAAAAGAAAGAACCCAGCAAACAGCCTCAACACCGCAATGTGATAATCTCTAGCAAAGCCTGAATCAATGAGAACCATTAATCAGTCTGAGAGACTCTTGGTAAGCAGGAGCAGAGTCTGTGTAATCACTTACAGCTCATTTAGTTGACAGCCAAGCAGCTGTCCTGTCACACAGCCCTGGTGGATATTTTACTCACAATAGGTTTATTTCTGTATTTTATCAAAATCTACTGCAAAATCTACTGCTGTCAATTCTATTGCCAGCTCGTCAGTCTTTGGGAAAGAAAAGTTTAGCACCAGTTTGTAGTCCACCCTCAAAGATCACCATTGAGTTGCTCTAAACCCAACTCATGGTCTTGCGTTGAAACTTACCCTAATACAGATATTTTGAGGAAAATCACTGAATTGTATAAGAAAAGTTTTGAGAGGTAGGCAGAGTGGCATTTATGTAGTAGTACATTATATAGATTGTTCGATCCATGCATAATTGCCAGAAAATGACAATGACTAGAGACTAAACAATAAACAGATAACTCTGACTTCACAATTCATTTGAAGAGCCTGAAGCAAAAGCCTTCAGTAGTGTTGTATTATTTATTTTCTTCTAGTTCTCACAATCTCAGAGCTAGCTCAATACATCTTCCTTCAGAGGGCCTCCTTTGTCATGAGGTTGATGCCACACACAATCTGCAATGATTTGAATTTCTCAAGATACATACTACTCGCACAAAGGTAATTACCTAGGTGACTTGCAGCCCTTATTGTATGACTAGAAAAGATACCCCACACAGTAGAACTAGGAGAATCTTTTTAAGGCTGCGTGTTATTATAGCGCAGATCCTGAAACGTAGTAAAGACAATTCAAGCTACTTCTGACAAAGCATCCCCAAGACCATGTCTGCTAAATATCACCAGTCATCTGTGGTCTGCCACCTTTAGAGGTCTAAAATCTACCACTTTGCAAATATTTTCATCTCATCTCCTACTGATAACAAGAATGAGAAGACACTTTTTCAGGGGAACAGCTTACTCAGTAGTTTCCGTTTGTACTTGGAGACCAACATTTAAGGCTAAGGTTGTAACATGGGCACATTCCGGCTACACTTACACCCCTGAGCAGTGTGCGTACCTCTCACCCAGACCTTTGTGCTCCAGATCCAGGTTTTTGTGTAACGTTTTCAGGCAGCTGTGCTGGTTTATTAGCATTTCATATTCTGCGGACTGCCGTTCATGCAGTGAAGCAAGGTGCTCGTGGTCCTGAAGCAATGACTCGTACTCAGCTTTCAGCTGCTCCTTCTGTTTCAGGAGATTTTCATTCTCATTCTCCTTGGCTGTCTGCTGATTCTGGAGTAAAGCATTCTGGGCCATCAGTGAAGCGCTCTGGGAGCTGAGGGTTGAATTTTCTACCTAAAGTTTTTCAAATAAAAAGCAGGCATTACTTATTTACACCTACTGGTACATACAACAAACATGTAGCAGCAGCTACATGTATAGAGTTGATCAAGAATGCATCCCTTCTTTCTAAACTTAAGACATTTATGGAAAATTTGGCACAATTTTGGTATTGCTGGTAACACACACCATATAAAGCCATGCTATCAGCAGTCTGAAAAGTATCAGGATAACCTCCAAACTGAAACAACACTGTTTTACTAGCAGAAGCCCTTCAGCCTGAAGACCAAGATGAGCTGGAATACTCGCAACACAGCTGCATCGCTGACAATCATGTACAAAGCCAAAGTTACTCCATGTTTGTGTACAAGTAATGAAAACTTAAGTTCACCCAAACTCAACAAAATTAACTGTGCCACTCTGTATGGGGGCAGCACTCCTAACAAGTCTGATTTCAGTAGATGGGTAGTGCACTGATTTTATACATTGCTTATATACTTCAATTGCAGGTGAGAAATAAGAAAAGAGAACAAAAAAAAAAAAATAATAATATGTGAACATACGAGAGGAAAAGCTTGAAAAGGGAAATTCCCTTTAAAAAAAATTTAGAGCTAATCCAACATCGTCCTTTAAAACTGTTTTCTTTCTCAAGCGAAGTTTATTTTTCAAAATTAAAGTAATGTTTAAGAGTATCTGTTTTCCACCAGCAACTTTGACATTTTATCTGAAAGTGTGAAAACTATGACTGGAACCCATTGCTACAACGCCTCTTGTGTCCTCTTCCTATTTCTTCCAAGCTCTTTCACAGGCATACCATTAACAGAAAAAAGGAGCAAAGATCTTTTATTCCAGAAGCTGCACTGGATTTTGCTGTATTGATTTTAAAAGTTTCTCTTTAAATAAGTATCTTAACAAAGATAGCTACCAGACATTAGCTACAGAGCCAATTTCCCTCCTAGCTTGCAGAAATTCAGACCTCAAACTAAGCTCCACCTTACGGGCCTCATTTTTACATCGCTACAGTGGCCTACCAATACAAAGATTTTTCTTATTAGCGCTCATCTTCTCCACACTACTATAATCAAATCCAGTCTTTCGGCACTGAGGTGAAAGGCTGTCCTGACCTGGAGTTTGGCCGTCTGCGTTTGCAGGGCAGTATTGTGCTCCTGAAGGAAGACGTTCTGTTTCTGTAGTGTCAGGATCTGATTGTTGAAGGAGACATTCTGTGTTTCCAAGTGCTTCAGCTGTTCTTTAAGCAGCTGCTTCTCAGTATGCAGGGCTGCATTCTGAAAGAGAGATGGCATTGAAGGGGTGACAGGAAAAAACGAAACAGCTGTCCTGATCATTTGGAGTCCTATCAAAAATGAGAACCAATTGGTGATGATCGTTCTGCAACAAATGTGCAAAAGCAAACTCTTCCCAGCATTAAATGAAGGTAGGACAGATGTTATACACAGGACAGTGTAATCCCCTGCAGTGATGTTATACAAGACATATATAGCATTAAAATCCCATGCAGTCCTAAGAGATACCTGAGGAATTTGGTAGACTTATGTGCTCCAGAAAACCCACTAGATTCCTATAAATTCAAAAATCCAGTTCCCAGCAACTCAGTCGTGATCGCAAGGGAAGTCTGAGGGATAACACAAAACAGAAAAAGAAGGCTTACATTCCTTTCCAGTTCAATTGCCCTGTCCTTCAGTTTCAGCAGCTCCATGGTAGCTTCTCGGTGTCCTGCTTCCAATTTCTCGTTCATTTGGTGGTTGGGAATGAGTTTCTCTGCAGAATACCTCAGCGACTTCTGAGCATACTGCCCATCTTGTTGGGTCTGCTTAAGTGCATCAAAGTCTTTCTTCACCTGCAAAGCCAAGAAGTAACAACCTTCAACACCGATTTAACAGCGGGATTTTGTATTAATAATGATGGGATATGTAGTTCCTCTCTTGCACTGTAGGGACTTCAAGGGATTCAAGAACCATCACCCTCACTTCACAGATGGGGAAGCTGAGACACTGACAGGTGCAGGAACCCACATGTCTTGGACCTCCAAGACAGGTGCCCTTTGACTCAAGCTCACTGTCACCTAACAAACAGCCTGTTCTTAGGTGAGCCATTTCAACTGCAGTCTTCTTCAGCCTACGCTTTCATTAAACAAGGCAGAAAAACAACACCACAGCAATGGAAAAACCATGGGAAAACAGAGACTGCAAATAGTGGTCATGTAAAAAAACTCCTGTCATGCCCCCAGCCCAACAATTTTGCTGAAATTGATGCCATTATACAGAAAGGGACAAGAGAAAGTGGACCAGTCAAAAAAAGGGCTTGGGAAAGTGCGTGTATGTGGTGGTGGTGGAGGAAAGCAGAGATAACTTGTTCTTGCTGAGTAAAAAAACCAAAAGCATGTGAACGCGCAGAACCACATCATCAACAATTAAAATAAAATTAACCTCTTACCATATTTAGATCATTCTGTAACTGCTGGTTCAAGTTCAGAGAGTCTTTTACTTGAGCTTCCAGCATTGCAATCTTTTCCTCTTTCACAGCTAGTGTTGTTTTTAGTGCCGATTCAGTTTTGCTCTCCAGAATCTTGTATTTTCTGAAAGACATGAGAATAGCTTTCCTACGTCTGCCATTAGGACATGAGCCACTGTCTATATACGAGACATCACCCATTCCGAAACTCACCACGTGTTACACTACATGTTTGCTTCTTCAAGAAAATTATTTCCCCTGCTGCTGCTTTTGGAAAATCCAGTCAATTTTAACAGAGGTAATGCCTGCATGGTTCTACAGGAATATCTAAGAGTTACCTTAACTTGAAAGAAAATAATTTTTTTAAAATTTCCCCTAATTACACTACAGAACTTTCTTCTCACGGCTCTTTTGTACGTTCTTGAGAAGGAGAAAAATCTGCACTATATGCTGAAGACTCCTATGAGATGGGTTTGTTTCTCTAACTAGGTCTCACCAAGAGGCCTATATACACATGGGTTGTTGGGGTTTCTTTGTTCATTACTATAGGACTTGCAAAAGAATTCCTTGCAATCAGGAATTTCTTAGGCAACATCTACGTTTATATTAACAGGTGGCTGGATCACCAATTAGAGGGAGTAATGACAGACACTGTCTACTAGACACTATACTTTTAAAGAGAATATGAGGAGGAATACACACTGAAATAGCTACCCCGCTACTTTACAGGGGAGCAGAGGGGACTGTAGTAACACTGGCAAGCAGAGAGAGAGAAAATGCCATTTCTTCCTTACATCCAAGAAAAAGGTTTTCAAAACTTGCAGTATACTACCAAGCTTGCTACTGAAAAAATATGCTTTATGTCCAAAATTACTATGGGTAATTGGAGCAAGACAGATGAGAACCAAAAAGAAAGGCAAAGGGCTTGAGTTAGGCTGAGGAAAAGCCCGCAGCATCAAAAGAACGACTAAGAGAGCTCAGTTTCCTTACGTGTCGCCATTGCCGTTGTCATCCTGTAACAGCAGCTCTTTGTTCAATCCTATCTTCTCCAGTTCCTGGCTCAGTTTGTCCAGCTCACTAGACAACTGTTGACTCTTCAGCTTCTCCAGGACCAAATCCTGCAACAGCGCAAACATGATTAGTTGCTGTGCAAACGGTGGTGATAATTATCCAGCACTATAGATATTTTTTTGAAAATACTGAAAAAATAATTGGATAAAATCCTAGTTCCAAGAAGGTCAGCTAAAATTCTTCATCAATGGCAGCTGAGTGCAGAATTAAACCGATTGCTTTTGTTTATAGTTTACTTGGAAAAAATCTGGAGAATGCTTCTTTTGGCCTTTGTCTCGCTCACTCTACCGACTGAATTACTTTAGCCAACACTGGCATCCTGCCCGCCTGCCAAAAGAGGGAATGTGTGCGGGCCAGGAGACATCCTGCCCCTGTGCCACCGAAGGGATGTGTGCAGGTCAGGGGACACCAGCAGAGGGAGTTCCCACCTCCCAGCTAGGACAAAAAGCCCCGCTGAAAAGCCCAGCCAACACCGGCACACACACAGAGGAGTGACAAGACTTCAGTATGAAAGTTTCCTGAGACAATATGGTTAAGATGCTATTGCCAAGGGACTTGGTAACAGTGCATTTTCACTACTGACTCTGAGTTTCTGACATGGTAACTTACTGCCAAAATTAAAAAAAGCATAATTACATTGTCACGTAAGAGACAGGACAGCTCTGGAGACGAGAGTGCTTGGTCACTTATTCTGGTATCTCCTGGCCTGTTCTCATTTCATTTAGGTTTCTTTGTAAGAAACTTAAGCAGAACCAGACAAGGAAGTCATACAAGGAGGAGATTTGATGGAGTTGTTCCAGAAGGTATATTGGGACAATGCTTTGCTGTTATGCCAGTAAAGTGGTCTGTGTGGAAACAGCTTGAGAAGACATAATACCAGCCTGCATGTTTAAAAAGGACAAATCATTTTTGGTGCACAGCCAAGTTCAAAGATTCCTACCATTCAAAATTCTCTGAAAAGCAAACGTACTATAGAGAACTACTTTGCTCATGTTTCTGCCCAAAAGTTTTCTTAAATAAGGCATGAAGAAAGAACAATGATGTTATTGAAGCACTTCAAGTAAGAAAGAAAATTATCCTGGATATCAAACACAAGCAAGAATAAAAATTTTAAAAAATACTTTGCTAAACATAAGCTGTAGGTATTCAATAGTCCTCTGATATCACAAATTTAGCCACATATTCGTTCACATAGCAAGAGAAAAACAGGTAAGGTTAAGCTCAGTGCCAGTCCACGGTCTGTAAACAGGTCCCTTCAACATCCATAAACTCCTCCTCTAGAATCTATAGAAAGCAACTAAGGAAAAGAAGATACGCTTCTGTATGGGTCTGCACCACTGGAAATTTGCAGAAGTCTCAGAAAAGAAAGATTAAAAAGGAGCCTTCTCAGAAATGCTTTTTTTATTATTATTTTTAAGGAAAGTTGGATAGAAGCACAACTTGGGACTGTTTCAAATGTTTCTGATAAATTTTTTTCCTCCTCGAAACTACACCAATGCTTCAAAAACTAAACTAAAACTAAATCTTCAAGTAAGCAACTGCTTACTGCATTAGTCTTGCTAAACTTATTTCACTGAGCTACTGCAGCATCGACTGTTTTCCTTTGAATGCTTTCAGAGGAAATCCTGTTTCTGGCAGGACAACAGCAGCTGGGGCAGGCAATGAGAGCAAGCTGCAATAACCTGAATTTGTTCATAGGCGGCTTATAAGAGCATCAGTTCTGGCACATACATCATTAGTTTGCCAATGTCCTAAGGCTAATTGTGCATTTTTAAAAGATGGCTACTAGGAAGAGCGTGATTACTGCGTTCTGCAGTGGAGAGGGCTGCTGGAAGAGATGGCTGCTGCTTAACAACAGCTGCTCAGCACGCTCTCACTCTGCAGGGCAGCTTTTAGGGAAAAATGGTGTAGAGATAGCTGTAAAGCAAAAACTTGGTGCAGCTGTTGTTGAAAGGGTTGGGTTGGTCATCTGGGATGGTTCTTGTCTTAGCTAAGTGTTAGCTAAGAACAGGGATGTTAATGTGTCCTCAACAAGTGCTCTAATTTCTAGGCTTAAGAGTTGTTCTCCGTTGCTGGAGCTCTCATGTTAGCAAACAGTTTTGTGGTCACAGGGTTAGAGAAAGTATCAAAGTCTTTGGTTTACAGCTACCACGTGGGAGCTGTGTTAAAACCCTATGCTGTAGGAAAAAAGATGTCATTTGGAGACGTTGTGCTTGTGGACACAAAGTGGTACACGGCAGTTTTTGGCAGGTTCCACTTACCAAGGCAATACTACCCCGTGATGGCTGTTGAACCTGTGAAAATCTCCTGTCTCATATTAAATAGTCATGGGACAAATGTCTCCCTTTGGTACTTCACAGAGCTGAAATAAAAGACAGCATCATATCGAAAACAGTAGTACTATTTGCTTACCTCTCTCAATGTAGCTAGTGTTCTTTTATCGATTGTAACTTGCTTTATGAGATCTTTATTGTCCTTTTCAAATTCTTTCAGCTTATTAGATGAATCTCTGAATCGAGCAATTTCCTTTTCTAGTGTCTTGTTTTCTTTCTCAGCAACTGCCAACTTTACTGTACTATCATCCAAAATAGCATCTTTCAGCTCCACTTGCTGCCAAAGCCGTTTCGTTTCTTTCTCAAGCATTTTTTTGTCCTTCTCAAGCTGAGACATTTCTTGTTCGAGGGCTTTGTTCTCCTTTTCTAACCTCTCTAGCCGCTTTGTAGAAATCTTTAGCTCCTCAAGGTTTCTCTGAAGGACCTGATTTTCACTCTCCATTCCCTGTACTTCTTTTTCTAACTCCTGGATCTTTTTGCTGCTGTTCTCCACAATTTGCTGAAGTCTCTGGTTTTCAGAGTTGACACTCTGATAGCTTAGCTCCAGCCTCTCTGACTTCTTGCTCATTGCTTTTAACATTTCCACATTCTTTCTTAAATCCTCTTTTTCCCTCTCCAAATCTTTATTTTCTGCTTCTATTTGTGCCATTTTTGTGCTGGTAAATCTCATGGTCTCTACCACTCTCCTAAGCTCCAGATTTTCTTCATCCAATTGCTTGTTGTCCCTTTCCAGGTCCCCAAGCCGGATGGAAATATTCTGCAATGTGTCCAGGGATTTTCTTAGCTTCCTATTTTCCACTTCCAAATCTCCATTCTCCTGCTCGAGAACTTCCACTTTTTCTGTCACTATTTTCATCGCCGCTGCCTTCTTGGTGAGCTGTTCATTCTCCCTCTCCAGCCGATGGAGCTCTTTTTCCATTTCTTCCACTCTTTCTACTTTTTCTTTAACCTGGTCAAAATCCTTTTGCAATTGTTTCTTCTCAAATTCCAGCTTGCTCAGTTTGCTACTCGTCTCTGTAACTGTTTCGTGAAGTATCTTGTTCTCTTTTTCAATATCTTTTACTCTTGCCTCGCTGCTCACTTGAGATCTTTGTCTCAGGGATAAGACCACTTGATTAAGGTGATCATTTTCTTGCTTAAGGTCCTTTATCTACATAAACAATAAAAAAGTCATGCAAATGTTACCTACTTTACAAAGTGCAGTATAAATTAGTTCTGAAGCAGACACATTATTGTTAACAAACCCACGTCCATTTAATTCAAGACAGATTTCTCAACAGTTTCCCCTGACTAAAGCAACAACCCAAACTAATGAAAAAAACTGTTACCTCTGGTAACCCGTGATTCTAACAAATTAAAAATAGTGCTATATTCCTGCTACCAGCTAAGAAGGTCAAGGCAGAGGGAAAAGGTAGACAGGGGACCTTCAGAGAACACTGTGGAGAAGGATGCTTTGTTAGGAATCTTTCCTAAAAAAGGATACCTTTCTGTCTAGGATTACGTTCATCTTTGGGATCTCAAGACACAAATGATCTCTGCTACGTTTGAAAATTTATAGCCGTCATAGATCTCATACAGGACGTGCTTTCTGTGAGAACAGTACACTTACCCCACTGGTTCAATTTCCACTGAAGCAATAGTGATTTTGACTGCCAATTTGCATTTGATTTTTATCTAGACAACATCTACAGAAATCAGAAAGGACTTAGACCTGAAAAAATCAGAATCTGCCCTCTTCTGATGATTGAGGATACTTCTGGTTTTCCTTCCTGCCCTACCTGTGAAGCATCCATTAATTCTTACCGCAAAGAGTCTGTATGTGTTCTAACTGAAATGTAGAGCTTTGGTGGTAAAGCAGTTTCACAGGTAGAAGTCCGGGCATGAATGCATCAAGATTAAAAGCAATACACAAATAAGTCACTCTGTTATTTAATCTTCACCCCACAAAACTTGTGAGTAAATTTTAATACAGGTTGAAAATATACAGACCAGTCTCCAATTATATGTGTCTACATTTTCTTCACTAGTCAAATTAATACAGATGATACCTTGCAAAACCCTATAATAGGATAATTTCAAAGCATTGCACATGAACCACAGTACAGTAGTAAAAGCTGAAGGGCATTCAAAATATCAATCCAGAAGACATAAATGCTTTCTCAGCATCTTTTTAAAATAGATGCTGAAAAAAGGTTGGGTGGTGAAAATAAAGCCAAGCAAACCAATCAGGACATACAGCTGGCAGAAGATGAATCTTCTATGATAAAATGGGGTTTTATTTGCACATCCTAAAAACAGTTGGTATGCCATTTAATAAGATCCAGGGCTTTTTTTTTTCCCCCTGAAGAGAAAAGGTCTGTCCTTACAACAGCCTGAAGATCCCCCTATGGTAACAGCAGTAGCTAACAAAACATGCTGGAGTTTTTTGCTTGAAGAAGCCTTTTACCTGCATTTGAACAAGTTCAACCTGCACTTAATAGCTCTCAAATTGCCCTATCTCTCTGAGAGAAACAGATGTTCTAAACGGCATCGCTCATTTACCACTACTGAGCATATGCATTTGTATTACATTTGAAATGTTTGCACCTGTCTCTCTGTGTCAGCTTTCTGAGTCTCCATGACGACTTGTAGCTGTTCTTTATCCTTTATCAGCTCCTCGCTCAAGGTCTCCAGATCTTGATTACTTTGCTTCTCTTTTTCAATTTGATTTTGCAACTTCTCAATCTGCGTGGAGAGAACACACCAAAGCACATCAGCCACAGCTTGACACAACAACCATTTGCACTTTAAGTTATTTTGAACACCAGAAAGGAATGAGATGGGGACTGTGGCTGAAAAATGTAATCCTTCCCTTCTGCAGCTTGCCAGTCTCAGAGGAGCAAATGGGCTGCTTTGTTTTTCTCACAGTGCCATGAATCTCCTTCATGCCTATTAAGACCAGAGCATATATGATACAGCTGTAAGAAATGCTTCACCTGCCTGACCGAACACCCTGCTGTGCCCCTGTCGTCAGTGATTAAGTTGCTGGTGCTCACCTTTCTGAGGGCCTTGCCTCCTCCTAGCCTCTCCATCACTGATGGCCTTAATCTACCAGTGAATGTGGAGACAGTTATTAAGACAATTCAGTGAGCAACAGAATTAAAAAAAAAAAAAAAAAAAAAAAACAAAACAGAATCAGGAACAGACGAAAAGCACTGGAGTTTCCAAGTTTACCGTTCCCCTCCCTGTGCTCTGTTGGCCCTGTTTTCCCCAGCAGGCGACAAGACTGGATTTGAAAGATTTGTGAGAAAGGTCCTAGTCCTACAGTGAATGATGTCTTCTTACTCTCTCCTTTTGGAAGTTGTCCTCATAATACACTAAGCACTGAAAAGCAGTAGCTCTTCAGTATTTAGAAGCAAGAGGTTCAGCGAATTAGGCTCCCCAAGTCAGGAAACATTCCTTTTTATGCTTGTAACACACCGTGAGCACCTACAGCTCTGCACAAGTACCAGCTCATTTTTTTGTGTTGGTATTATGAACTTTGCCAACAGTGAAAAAGTCAATGAAAAAGGTATTAACCATAATTCTTACAAGTGGGAAATAGCTGGAGGCTGGGCTCTGCCTAAGTCAACACGTGCCTCATTACAGGAAGTGTTTAAACAAGCAGGGGCTGCCCAGATTGGAGATAAGAAGGGCTTAACAGTCAGAAATGTAACCATGGTAAGGTTCATTGGGCTCAAAGGAGCTGTTCAGAGAAAGCTGGAACAAACTCAGCAACTCAGCAATAGCTGGTCTTCATTAGCACCTCCCAGAAAACTGGAGGCAAGTAAGAAACTACTGTTTACAGCTTGTTTCGGTCCAAAAAGTCAGGAATGCAGAGAAAACAGATAGGTACTTGCACTGCTACTACTTGACTGTGCCTGAAAGGAGGGTTTTCTGTTATTAGCGCCTCTGAGAACCTTGCAAGAAAGGAAAAAAAGATGTATGTGACTTTTCCTTCATATCATCTCCCCTTGTACTACCTGAACAATCCTGTTCTGGCCACATCTTTCCAAGCACTAGATCAGTAAATAGCCAAGTGTACTCAGAAACAATTTTGTAAAGTCCCAGACAGTGGATGAAATCTGACTCCAGTTAAACAACTTTAGGGAGGCAAGATTTTACTGTGGGTATCTCGGGAAAGTTACAAAAAAGCCCCCAGGCACTACACATTCGAGAAAAACACTTTATGTCTTGTCCTGTGACTTTATATGTGCTTATCTTTAACAGTTTTTAAGAACTGTTGCCCTCTCCTCTGCCTATTGTTGTAACCACTCTGCAACACATCAGAGACTACTTCTGTTACCCCCTTTTCCCTAGCACCCCCCCGCTGTGGACATGCATTCCCTCTAATTACAGGGATACATGTGCAAGAGAAATGTAAAAACATGTTAGAGAGAGAAGATTAAAAAAAGCCCAACAAATTCAAACATCTCATATCAAGATTATTTTACATATCGTGTATCAGGACTCTGTACACTGAGAGACAATTGCGTGTCTTGCACAGACTACAGAATACTGTTTACTACCTTTTTTTCCCAAATCTCCCTGAATGGGAGGTGAAGTCCATCAACAGCTTGACTGGCCTGTGGTATTCAGTCAACAGTTTCCACCATATCCCATGTTTCTCTGGTGATGAGTTCATGCATTTCAATTGCTCTTAATAGTACTATTTTTACCTGCGATTTTTTTCCTCGTTGTGATTCACGCAGTGCCCCCCTTTCACCACACGGGCATTCCCCACTACTGGTTTTTGCCTTATTTAACTACCAGACCTGTAGGTGACCCCACCATGTCAACGTATTCATCATCATCAAAAACATCAGACTAATTCTGGAATCACAACTGTTGGCACCAATACAGTGCCATAAGGAGAGATGCCCACAGGAATCTGCCTGGGGTAAAGCCAAGGTTTGACCACAGTTGTTCAAGCGACTTGAATTGCTGTACACCACAGGTATCTGCTGAGTGCTTTATATGCCTTGATCTCAAATTTTAAGCATGTAAATTAGGGCTGGAGTGAATTACTCATACACAACAGGTCATAAAAGGGAGTGTGGAAGGAGGAGTACAGTGAACTGAATTTTTACAGTTTTCCTTGTTTGCAGAAGAAAGCCAAGAAGCAGAACTGGTCTCTCAACTTGGCAAAAGAATCTCTCCAGAAGACAGAATGATCCGGTGATGGATACCTGTTCTCCTTGGCAGGGAAACTGACACTCTGCTAGTTACAATCTGGCACTCTATGACCAGCATTTCATACCCATATTCTTTCTCCCCTTGCCCTTTAAAGCACTCAGCTAGCCCACAGCCAGGCCTGAGAGAACTGAAATCTTTTCATCAACGTCTCACACACATACAGGTTACAGCAGTAATGGGAAAAGGAGACATGAGCCTTATATTCTGGATAATTT
This sequence comes from Rissa tridactyla, assembly GCF_028500815.1. Taxonomy (NCBI): domain Eukaryota; kingdom Metazoa; phylum Chordata; class Aves; order Charadriiformes; family Laridae; genus Rissa; species Rissa tridactyla. Next base: position 53,867,719 of record NC_071469.1, read on the forward strand.
AGCAAAGGTAGGAATGTGGAAAAAAACTGACATGGAATTTTTTATTTATACTCAGACTAGCAAGCATCCTCCTTCCCCACTGGCACTTAGGTCAATTAATCAGAGTTCAAGATGCAAGTTAGTAATCTGCCAGGCAAAAATAAAGCTAGTGGCTGGAGGTGAACTCGGCACTGTGTTTCACAAGGACAAGCACTGAGCCGGCATTTGAGCTAAACGTAATCACAGTTAATAATAGAGTGTAACACATGTATATATAAAAATAAATTTTAAAAGTGATGACCTGCATGTTTGTTACAAAGGTTAAAAGAACCCAGATCTTTGCAGAGAGGGAGACACTAGAGAACTTCTAATAGCCAAAAGGACAAGACAAAGAGCAGATCCAGGACTATGGGCAGCAAAAGACTCATTTAAAAATATATTAACCTGAATTCACCTGTGTGATTTGACTTATGTGGAAACAATATTAAAACTTTCAAAAAAACAATCAATGTGTCCATGTTTCCCTTGCCTAGTAGTGACTGCCGTGAGACCACAGAAAAGGACACAACCAACAGTACAATCAGAGAGGGGCAAATGAGCACTGAAAGACAGCTTTTATGAAACAAGAACAGTCATTTTTTGCTTACAACTATGCCCGTAAGTAGTCAGTGAAATAGAAGGCAATAGAATACACCAGTGTCAGAACGCGATTAAATAGATGGGCCCAAAAACATGCACAGTCTTCTGGGGAACCTGGGTGAATTCCCTGCAATCCCTCATTGTTCAGGAATGCCATACGGCCCTGCATGCACTGCGTTTAAGAATCGAAGATCCCTGTTTGTTCCCATGAGCAAATTACCTTTTTGCTAAGCTGTTGATTTTCCTTTTCCAGCTCCACAAACTTCAGGCTACTCTCTCTGGAGGTCAAGGAGGCATCTCTCAGCTCTTGGATTGTGTTCTGCAAGCTCTGATTATCCTTCTCCAGCTTCAGAATGCGACTCGAAGCACATTCATTCAACTCAAACACAAAGGACTTTCTGGCTGTTGAAACATGAGAATCAGAAAGTGGCACTAACCAATTCACAAGCATCTCCCTTCCTAGGTCCTTAAGATTCACTTGTATGAAGATAATTGCAGTCAGATCCTTATCATTTCAGCTTGACTGCTAAGTAAACACTTTGTTAAAAACAGAACCCATTTTCATAGATAACGATTAAGACCTTTAATAAATGGGGAAGTATCTGAACAGATAACCATCTTAAAAGTTACTTACTTTCCTAACTCTTCTTAATGTTGCTTTAGTCATGTTAGTAGCATGTTTAATGTTAGTAGTAAAATATACTTTTGACACCCTCTCATACTTCCATCAGAGGAAATAAATTGAGGCAGAATGTAAACCACTGCAAAGTGTTTGCTAAAACAGCAAGATGGTGCACTTCCACAAGCTAGTGAAAAGCTAGTATTCAATCATATTTACTCATGGAAAAAATTCTTACAGAAGCGAGTTTCAATACTCATCTTCACAGCTACTTCATCAAGAATATGCCAAATCAGGGAGGATATTTTACTACCAGGTACCCAGGCACAGGACACAGGTCAGAATGTTGATCATAGAGAAGCGTCCGAAGTTGAAATCTCAGAACTAACAGCATTTATGCAAGTTTTACAACAGAGATGTTATTTTACTCTGAATGTTTGTAGATCAAAAGTCTCGCTACCTCTCAGCCTTAACTCCCAGCAGCAAAGCCTCATTGTTCTGTTCATTTCTCTGCCCAGCACCTGAATAATTATAAAAGCAACCCTCTGTTTCACATGGCATAATTGCTACCCTTCACCGCAAAACCACATTTCATACAAAATTGACTTTAACATTGTCTTTAAGTCTCAGAAATTATTTACTCCTGCTAAATAATCAGCACTATTACATACAGTACACTGAGTACTTTAGAACTGGCAAGTCTCTGGGAATGGTAAAATCCCATTTGTCACTTTTATGGAGCATCACCTGGAGAGTTTTGGTCAAATGAAGACTCAAATAGTAAATATTAACTAAATACTCCAGTTGAGTTCTGTCCTGAAGCAAAGCCCACCTAAACTATTTTTCCCATGCTTATTTTTAAAATGATTTTGAGTAAAATATTCCAAACTAGCAGGTAAAATCTTCTGTTATCTACCACCCTTGCAGACTCAACTTTAAATCCCGGAACAGGAGGTTTTCCAAAAGAGCTTTCCAGACGGACTCTATTTGTACAAACAAGCTGCATTCAGAACAGCAACATGCATTGAAATGGGACTTCTTAAAGAGAATCACTGTAAAAGTAGGACAGCACTTCTGTGAAATAATTTAAAAGTTTCAAAGTTTAATGTTTTTAGGTTTTTTTAAATCAGGTTCCCTTCACAAATTTTTTTTCCTACTGAATACAAAAGACTACTCATGTTCTCAGTTCCTCTTACTCTCTTTTTCTTTGGTTAATCAGAGAGGTTCTGGAGCTCCGGTGCTGAAATGCTAAGCATCAGTGCAGTGAAGGAATTGCATCTTTTTTCATTTTTTTTAAACCACTGTTGAGCAAATTTTGAAAGATATATTTGATAGAAATTAAAAAATAAGATATAACAAAATAAAACCAGCATCCTTCTTTCTATTACATCACTAGTAAAATCAAATCAGGAAGGGGGCAAAACTTAGTACTTGAAACAAGCCGGAAAATTAGATAGTTTTGCATTTTCCTAAAATACTCTTCATCAAAATTTGTAAGTTTTGACAGAATTGTGGTTTTTCCCTGCTGATAAATATAATAAGTAATATCCTCAATTACACATAAGGAAGAATAGAGTGCCATTCACATCTCAGGCTAAGGTAAACCTGCTCTGCAAGATTATTAATTAAAAGTAACAATTAATTAGCCATTACTCTTAGTAAAGAGAACTCAGATCCTAGACAGCAAGCAGATTTGAGAACTGGTGTCAGGCACACATTCAGTTATTTTACAAAACCAAGTTATTCTTCTAGACAGCTTTACTGAAAACTGAACATCCGCTTGCTCAAATTTATTACTTTGTCTTCAAGTTAAACTGTTGCTGGTACACGAAGCCAAACAAGCAAGTCTTAGCAGAATCAGGCAAGTAATCAATAAAAGCTGCACATTAAACTGCACAAAATAGCTTGTATTTCCCAGGTTCCATTTAGCATTGTTATTTAGGCTGGCATTACAGACAGAATGAAAGTTAGACACAAACCAATGCTAAAACCTGACTGGTGAAGCAAGCATTAGTTACGTTTGTGACAGTTATGGAAATCAAATCAACCATTCAAAAAAAATACTCAGCCAGTTATTTTAACTGTACACATTTTTCAGTATCTAGTAAAAATAAATGACTTCAGCATACACTGCTTCCTGGGACTTAAAGACCAGCTAATTGTCTGTACTAATTGTACTAAAGAACGCTAAAGATCACAGACTCCTCCCAGCCATTCAGTTAGAAATATCCAGTGTTTGCTGTGACGTTTCTGCTGTGCCATTTACAAAGCTTTCTTTTTTTTAACTTTTATCATTTAAAAGTCACTTTCTCAGTGACGAACAAAATAAAAGGAAAACATTTTAATGCTTTCAAAAGCAAGTGAAAGAAACTAGAATGAATATATTTTGGAAGTTCTGAAAAACTAAATTCAAAGTCAAGCGGCTGAATGAGGGAAGTTCTCCAAGGTCGGACTGAACTTCTGTTCCCATCTCAGCCAACCAACCTGTCCACTCTGAAAGAACCCACAAGCACACCAAGAGCTGCCCCAGCTGGTACTCACTGTCTGCAAGATCTGTGCTTTTAGACAGTTGTTCCAGTTCCCAGCCTAGGTGTGCAGACTCATTCATGCTCTGTTTCTGCGCAATCTCCAAGACCATGTTCTCCTCCAGCAGCTCTTCAATTCTCTTCTTGTCCGTGTCTCGGTCCTGTGCAAGACACACATGAACGAAAATACATATAAAGCTTATCTGTAAGATTTTTCTGTCAGTTGAACTGCTACAAGCACAACACATGTTTGATGGTAGAAGAATCTCCTTAAACACTGTGTGCTTTTATACTGAACTACATGTACAGCATTAAACGTTTGCTGTGGGCTGCCATACGTGCCACAAGATGCAGCGCAGCGACACCCAACTGGCCCTCTTTAGAGTCAGCTCAGGTCCATGATACACTTGGAGGGAGCGTGACTGGAGTGAGAACATACTGGGTGACGACAGGGCTGGTACAAGCCAAGGCTAGCAAGGCAGGCTGGATTCAAGCTGTCTCCAGAGCTAAGCTCTTCAAAAACATGTAGTATCATGCACTGACACTCTGGAGACTCTGCAGATTTAACCTTGAATTCCACTGAGCTTCTTCAGCTCATCACATCAAACCTGGATCCAGTCATGTGGACTGGCAAGTAATAACTAACTCACAATTTAGGCTTTAAAATATCCAGAAAACAGATCTGGAGAATGAACATGCTGTTGCTTCTTGTGACTATTTTGGCCATTTGCATTTGTGGGAGCTGAAGGGGTGCCTCAGAGAGTCCCAAATTTTCAGAAAGCATCACCCAAAAATTCATCAAGTCACCTAGAAAAGCATCATTCAAATCACCAGCCACTTTGGAAGAGCTGGAGCATGACATGACCCTTATAGTGCCCTGAATCAGTCATTAAACGTAACTCCACATGGCACCCTCAACATCTTTGTTTCCAACAGACCCTGTTAGAAACCTGATGGAGTTAAACGTCTATACGGTTTAACCACAAGAATTCAAAACACAGTGGGATAAGAGGAGGACTGTTAAGTCAAATACAAGAGATCAAAGAGTATTTATTATTTCTAGTGGGATTGTAAAATACCATGTTGCTTTCTGTTTGTAGACAATAATCTGCCACTTCTTATGTTTCCTTGCCTATGAAGCAACAAGCCATGTCTCTGATTTACACAGAAATAAATTTTGGAATTTTGTGGCTTTTCCAGCAGTACTGGATTCTTAAACTCACTGTAATGGCTAGAGGCTTTGTTTCCAACACGAAAGACCATTTATAACAGTAGATTTCTTTTCCTATATCCAAGAGATTTCTACTTAACTGTCAGATTTTAACATCTCTGTCATCAATACGCATGAAAGCAACCTGTAGTTTAAAATTGTGATACATCTTCTTGCATAAAATTACATGTATCACTCTCACACGAAGTAGCATTGGTAATATTTACACTGTTAACATTATAATATTTCAAGAATTCATGCATGCGAAGTCCAAACTAAAGACCTTTTTAAAAGCACTGGTGATTTATTTGCCAGTCTCCACTGGTTTCTGTGACATGAATCTGTGACCCAGCATAAAAACAGAAGTTCAAAAAATCAGCATAATGAAAAAGAGAAGGCATACCAGCTCTACGTCATGAAGTTTGGATTTCAACTGCAAATTTTCCTTCTCTAATTCATGCAGTTTATCACCACGAGCTCTTGCCATTGTTAGCTGTTCTTCTAGCATGGCCTTTGTTTCAATTAATATGATGTTGTCCTCTCTCAACTCCTACGGAGAAAAAGTAACAGCGTTAATCTCTTTACATAAACTGACTTTTCAAAGACCAGGTGACTTTGACAAACTGACACTGAAAACACCAAAAGGAAATTTGACATGGTTCTGTGTTTCACAAAAAAGGTTTTACCTGATGCTTTAATGGGAGATGATCTATGTTTAATTATCTGTGAGTCATTAATGCAAATAAATCTAATACTTCTTATTGGTTTTTTCCTGAATTTTAGAAGTTTAATGGAGCTCCTTTTGCTTTATATGAGGCTGGATCAAGAGATGCACTAAAGACTCGAGACACAGAAGTTCCATTCTGATTCCGCTGTTTGTTGTACCATTTCCTTAGCCATCTCACTGTAGTCCCCAGTTTCAAAATAGATCATTTACTTTCCCAGGATGTTATAGCGTATTCAAAACACATTGGGGAGAACTACTCATCAATATATACTATGTCCATATCCCTGTTTCAGTAGTTACATGTTAATGTCTGTTTAATAAAGTTTCTCTCTCTCTCATGAACAGAATTTTAATTCACTTAAACAAAAGTTGTTGTTTTATACTTAACACACCCCGCCCCATCCCCAATAAACACATGAGCATTAACTGGACAAGCCATGTTGCTTATCCATTCCAGCTTTTGTATCTGCTTTTACTCAGCAGAAGTTTAAGTGATTACTGTGCTGTAGCCACAGCATTAGAAACAAGTTAATTATACAGCACTCCAAACGTTCCTTGCAAAGCAACAAATGAAGCTCTGTGCATTCAAGTATCTTATCTCCAGAAACATGAAGTGTCCAAAGCATAAAATCTGACCGTGTATTCTTGGTCGTGTTTTAAACACATTGATTAAATTATGCCTTATTTCAAGCTATAATACCTCACTGCTAGCTTTTACTCTTGTTAAGCCTCAGATGAGTCTTGAGTCAGAGACAGAATTTCCTATGGCAGGAACATATCACCATTTAAAAGATTAAATGGATACAGGAAGGATTTTTGCCCAGAGGAGTTACAATGGGGCAAGAAGCAGATTATTTGATTCTCTGAAGAAAGTTCCCTTTGTCTTTCCTTGCTTTCTCCTCCCTCCTCTCCCCATCCCTTCCCCTACTCCAATGAAATATGCAAAAACAGCAAATGTGCACACAGACAGGATGAAATGCTTATAGCTTGACGAGTTTATTCCTGGACAACTGTCTTCAAAATGTGAAGTCTCTGCTGACATCAGTGTTCGTGTCTGCTCTTTCAGACCACAGACATCCAAACCAAGTAGATTCCTAAAAGATCACCAGGCATAGGCAAATCACTTGCTTCATCAGCAACTACCTTGTCATTTTTGGGGGTACAATCAGCCTTGAGAAGCCTTATGCGGCTCAGTTATTTAAAAAAATGGAAAAACAGAAAGTAATCTTAGTTGTTTGCTGCATCCTGACTGTAGCTGACATAACATGGAAAGTCTACCTCATGCAGTACCATAATGCCCTTGACGTCTCAGTGGGTCAGCTACCAACTTGCAAAACATGAGAGGAAAAATTTCCCTACCACAGTAGCATTAAAAGGACAAGTATGTTAGTGCTTGTGAAGTGGTTCAACTACCACAATTAAAATGTCTGAGTATGCAAGTAAGTAGAATAATAATACTGAATCACTAATTTTATAGAATCAGCATTTCGGGCCAAGTCTGATCTAACAGGGTCATTTCAAACTAAAAAGGCTGACACTAGAACAGATGACAGACCAGAAGAAGTACACGACACAAAAGGTGCTGGGTGTGATGTAAGCTGCTGGAATACCCGCAATGAAACAGCAATGTGACAAGAGTTTACTTTGCTACATCATCACACCCAATCTGGACCACAGCCCTAAGAAGTAAGGTGGTGTCTGACCTCAAAAACGTGGCCTCAGAACTATCCCCAAAACTGCCTACCAAGCAGGAACTAGTTATTTTAGTGTCTGATGAAGAGTCGAGCTACGTGCCAAGTACATACACATATCCAGGCTCTGGTACAAACCACACATCACTGGGAGCTGCAATATATGGAAGACTCAAGCAATTTCCATCAAGTGCCTGCCCAGGAAAGGCGGACATGTCAGTTCAAAGCTGTTCTGATGAAATCTTAAATTAATAACCTGGTGTAAATGCCTGCTGTGGAGAGGTCAACATTGCTCACTGGTGTAGCCATGATCTGAGGTTGTCTTAATATTGAAAAGTTCATATAATTTAAATAATTACTCCATGGGAGCTTCGTAGAGTTACATCTCAAGGCCTGGAAGGTAAAACTGTCCAAATTAAAACATGTCAGCACTAACGTCTCCCAGAAGTCGCTGGGATAACATAGTTGAGCTAAAAATGTCTCTGGCTACACATAGCACTTGTTAGACAATCAGCAGGTGGTGGTCATGGGGTGGTGGTGATTCCAGTGGAATTAAGGTTTATTTTTTCTTTAATTAACAAACCCACCAACATTATTTTGTAACTAAGAGTTTATTTTTAAATCAACAGCTAAAATAGTTGGCTGTGGATTTATTTTTTTTTAAATACACTGAATTTACTAGGCAAGGGATTAAAGAAACCTTTGTTTTATATCACTTAGATTGTGATGGTTTAATATCCAACATACAAAATTCTGCTTTTGTAATTGCTAAAATAAATTACATGTTTTGGTTTGATCCTGTATCAGTGTGCCTTGAAATAGGTTTAAGAATGTGCATTGTGTACTCATATGGTTACAATTAACTCTGAGGGTAAGTGGTTGCACAATCAGGGTGTGTTGCTACTGGAAAACATTTTCAGAAACTAAAGTAGCAATCAGATTGTTTAAATGTGAAACTAGAGAATTTGCACATGCATCCAGACCTAGTTATTAAACAGAGTTCAAACCCCTCCCTTCTGGCAGTTCAGAAACTGCCCCTACTGAGCCATGACACAGTTAGCATCTTGTGACAATCAAACATTGCCCTGGACACCTATATGAAAATATACAAGAGATGCTTTTGCTTTTTTTAATATTATTCCTGCTGCCATCCTGCATGGAAATGTGACTGCAGTGAGGAGGAAGAATGGGCAAAGCAGACTCCCTGACCTCAGAAAATAATCTGATCTCTTGGAGCAGCAGAAGGTTCAATGGAGAGGAATGCCGGAGGGAAGCTTTGCATTGGAGAGAAGCACCTCCTTGGAGGAAGCCCTGCATTAAGGCTGCTCCTCCACATTAACGGTTATGACCCCATTAAGCCACCCCAGCAGGAAGGGCTCCAGAGCATATTTATCTCTATGTTCCTTGAACGATGGTCAAATTAAAATGTCATTTCTGAACAACTTTATCAAGACATACAGAGAAGGAAAACACCACACATGCCTACGTGTGTTATGTTCATGTAGGGAAAGACTTGCTCCTTTTACACGCCTTCTGCAATAGCTCCTTAAATCTCTTCCTGCTCCCACTGCTGATTTGCATTATGTGCTTTCAGAAACTACTTGTAAGCTTGCTCGCTGTTCTTTAAGCTTGTCACGATATCATACACAGAGCACATTCCATACTTTTTGCCCAAATTACCAAACGTGTATGCAAACCACAACAAGGAAAAGATTTTTAAGTGCTCATTTAACAGCTTTCTGCATTGATGAACATAGGTAAACCCACTTTTTCTTTTTACTTACCAATTTGGCACTGCTTATTAACAACCCTGTCAACACCCTATGAGCCTTAAGGTATCACACTACCATAAAAAAGTGGCTTATGCTGTACTTTACGCACCTACATTTTCATTGCTGTGGTTCTGTAAGATTTGTTCAGGTCTTAAATCTTAGAGTTTATGAAGCCAGCCACAACCAGTAACTGCCCTGAGATGAATCGGCACTGGACTGTCTGGTGGTAAAAATCTCTACCGTGTTACATCCCTGCACAAATCTGACAACTTGGAATTGTAAGCCAAACAGTTTTTGAGGGAGCAGGAGGAATCTGAGCAGACACTGAACTGACTCCAGCCATCATCCTTTTGGAGTGGTGGAGGACTTCAGACAGATAAGACAGAAAACTGAGAGACCATGGCAAGTTGGATACTGGCTGCTATGCACAGCCTTTGTGCTGCTCCATGACCATAAAAAAAAGACAGAACAGCGCCCTGTGGAATCCTCTGAATGTATCAGCATGAAACCACTGGAGTTTGCCTGACGCTGCCACTGCTCAACACTGGCAGTCCATGGCTGTGCCAAGACTTGATCAATGATGGGAGAAGGAGTGGTGAGAATGTGAAACTCTCAGGGTATCCCAGACCACAGAGCAGCCTGCAGACAGCTGTGCAATCCTGCCGCATATTAGGAGAGCTCAGCCCCTACAGCAGCGACAATTTTTGTTCTTGGCCTGGAATTAGAAAAGTGACATATCGATGGGAAATATTCTTTGTCCCACTACTGTATTTCAGGGAGGTATCCTTGGAGAGACAGCACTCATCTCTGACCTTCAGTACTTTCACCAAAAACTGACAAGAGTGGAAGAGGGAGTGAGGAAACTTGGAACAAATTTGAAACTGAAGTGGAGGTCTCTTTACTGAAGGATGTGGTAAGCAAGATCAGCAAGCAGACAGCAGAGCAGGAAACTGCCAGCTCTAGGACAAGCAAGGAGGCTAAGAACTCAAGAACAGAAAGACCTAATTCCCTTGATCTTGGATGAAGACAAGACTAAAAAACCTCCTCTCCTAGCTCCGGCTAAATTATCTGACCAGCAGGTAGAAGCTAAGTGACTCCAGAGCCCAGCCAAGAGGGAAATGCCAGGATGCCACGCTGATAGCGAGTGTGACAGGTTAATGCATGGCTGATTTGCCACCTGGAGGGAGGAAAACACAGAGAGCCAGAGCTTCAAACTTCCCAGTGTAAACTGGGAATTACTGAGAGGGAAGACAGGCTTTTATAGTCTATTACTACATTTAATAACCATCCACTTTAGTGAACCTATTCATAAGAAGCAGCAGCTAGCTGGCCCCTTAGGTTAGAGAGGGAAAAAAAAAAAACACCTACAAAGTAGAGTTTATAGAGCAGAAATAAGGTCTGTGTTCTCAGCCAGAGGCCTGGCAAATGTGAGTTTCAACATCACTCTTCCACCTCAGACCTGGGATTCTATCTAATTACAGTGAGGTTGTCAGTTACTGAACCTCCATATGTTCAGCAAGTCTGGATATTTATTTGACCTCAGCTGAAGTGTTACGTATGTGGATCACTGAGAGTTTAGGTGAGAATGGCTCAAAGAACTGAAAGGACAGAAAATAAGAGCAGTCTGACCTAAATTTAAGGCCAGCCATGCTACGAGCAACGAGTTTGTGTAGATGGTCTCCAAGGTCCTTTCTGAGCTAAGTTAATTAATAATGCCAGGATGGGCACAGCTGCAGGTGACTAAGCTGAGTAACTGGCATGACAACTCGAACATTATACATTTCTCATTGACATGCCCTGCTCAGGGCACTATGGAAAATCCAAATTTTCTCTCCTTTATACTACAAGCAACAGTTGCACAAAGGGGTGGCTAGAATTTGTCATCCAAGGTCACGCTTAAAAATGCCCAGCCATTTTAACAATAGTTGCATCTGCTATAAAACCCTAAGGAAAAACACCCAGACATTCATTTAGTAAACTTATACATGACATTTAAAATGTTGGTCAAAGGAACAGCTCTGTAACACAGGCATTCTACCTAAGATTAAATTTTCAAGGCTAGACTAAAGGTCTGGATTCTCTAGACAAAGCATCCAGAAAACGTCTGTCCTGTTTAGTCACATAATGCTGAAAAGAAGAGTTTATTAAAACTAATGGATATTTATTTTTTGTGTGCACCAAGTCCTTCTTGCCACTGAAAGAAGTTTTAATGTTGCTAAGTCAATAATTATGACGTATGTTATGAAATTTCCACTTGCTCTGATGTTTTGCTGCAGTCAGCTCAATGACAAATGACACATGAGCTGGTAACGCAACAAAAGCCAAACGTTAAGGATTACTCAGCAAATCTTTCTCCCGATTTTCACTTGCCTCCATGCGAGCTTTGTAAAAATCCACATCATGAAGTTTCTCTTTGCACCGAACAAGTTCCATCTCGAGTCTCTCCACACGGTTTGCCTTCTCTCTCAGAGAGTCGAGCTCATCTCTGTACGCTCGGGCAGAGCGAGCATCTGAGGCCAGGTGGATATTCTGGGAGAAGCGAGGAATAAGCAGTGAGAAAAATCTTAGTACTTTAAAGCATGTTCTTTAAACTTCATTTTTATTTATTTACTTGCTTATTTGAAGTATAGGCAAAGAACATTCCCCCAGTTCAGGAGTAAGAGAATTCTCCTACTAAACAGTAACTTCTCTACAATGCAGAGAGGTTCTTCAGCCTGTTGGGACTCTGCCATTTCTAATGCCTGGTGCTGCATAAGCTTCAGGCATTACTAAGCTATTTGCAAGCTGAAGAGCAGATGAGACTGCTCTCACCAGTTAAGTGGAAAGCGTAGCATTGCTACGCCGTAGCCACAATCACCAAACAGCTTGCTGGAATAACTTGATTTCTTCATTGAAAAATAGGCATAGTAGTAGTATTTTTAGCTTCACACTGAAAGAGGCTTTTTTAAATAGGGAAGACTGTCACAGTAAAACGAGCCCATCTTACCTCTTGTTTTATTTTTTGCAGCTCTAGGGTGAGCTGCTCAACTTCATGTTTAGAATCTACAAGCTGCTCAGACTTCTCTTCCCTGAAAAGGATTAGAATAATCTTAGTATGAATTATTTTTTTTTCCCCAAAACAATACTGATTATATGGAAAGGAAGACAGAAATCTCCTAGCATATTCAGAACACAGAGCCTCTTTTCATGACAGCTTCATAAAAGCAAGAGTTTTTTTTTCCTCATGATACGATACACATATCATCGATCTGAGTTTGCAACTCTAATTTTAAACTAAGTACCTCTGTTTAACTCTCACTGGTGCTACTGCTGTCATAGCAAGCTTCACTGGCCTCTGTTTCCCACCAATAATTAAGAAGTGCAGCCAGCAGCTGGCATTTTGAAAAGGGAAAGAGAGATGAGACACAAAAAGAAAAATGACATAGCCATCACTCTGTGTTTAAAGACCAGTTAAGAAAGAAGAAAGACGGAACACCCATAGTAGCTTCCCACTGCTATGAATAAAATATTTGAAAGATGTGATTCCGAGAGCTCCCATGGAGGTCAGTGTACTGAAGCCAACAGGCACCTGCATTTTCAGGATGCACAAGGCTTATATATTAAGTCTCTTTAGAAGCACAAATCACTGGTGACTCACAGCTCCTGCCGGATTCTTCTGAGTTTAGCCTTCGTGTCTGCCAGCTCAACTGCAAGGTGCTGCTTGTCTTCATTAGAAAGAGGGTTGGCTGGGTTTGGTGAAGAATCTGGACTTGGTGCTTTCAGAGGACTTGGTGGTTGTTGAGACTGCAGATAATCTCTCTCTTGAGTGAGATCTACAATGACCTGGAAATACAGAGAAGTATGTAGTGTCAAGAGATAAACAGTGTAATTATACACTGCTTTTCAAGTATCTAAAAATTATTTATAAATATGGAAAATTATTAGCCTGGAATTATACAGAATTCAAGTGATAGCCAGGAGGGAAGGTTATACAGAGGAGGAAAGGAATCTCCTCTATGCTCCGATCACCAAAACTTTCTCCTTCCAATGCTCAAAATAAAGCAGTCTTTTTTGCCTGGAGAATTCATATAACAACTAACAGTTTTAACTAACACAACAGTCACAGTAAAAAGCATGAAATAAAATTAACAGGTTAAAGAAGGAAAAAGCCTCCTGCAGAGATGTGAAGGGAAAGAAACTGATGAGTCAGCAACAGATACTGCCACCTTCACACAAAAATAACAACCTAGAGAAGATACCGCGATGGTAGATACCAGGGGAGAGACAGGCAAGCAATCACTCAAAGACGCATGACTGAGCAGACACGCAGAGACGAAAATCTCAAGACAAATCCACAACTTCAAATATTTTGGCCTCTCCACTTCATAACAATCATTTCACCACACCTTAGTGTTTACACGAGAATCAACATAAAAGTCAAAATCTTTCTACAGATTTTCAGAGGCGTAGTGTAAAGGTGGAGAAGAAATAGAAACCCAGTGCACAAACAAGACACAAGAGAAGGAACAGAGTCTGCATCTGCTGCTTCACATGAGCTAGATATGGCAGAGGTAAGGCACCGTACTTCTGTGCATTCATCTCTCTCATCAATGAGCCTCTTGAGGTGGAAAACCATATTCCTGGAGAGAGACTCTAGTTCTTCTGGGGCCATATCTGGGAGCTCCAGCCACTGCAAGTCAAAGACATTCTCCTGGTTGTGGGTCACCTAGGAATAGGAACAAAAAAAAAAAGTCTTTCCACTAATTTATTTGCTGTATGTGCTGCATCCACTGAGTTCTTCTATGGATCATTTAAATAACATACCACATTTCACCAAAACCAGGTTGTAAATAACAAACACAACTACCTTAACTGTAACACCACCCACCAATTTCTGGTATTTAGATTTTTTTTTTTAATAGTTATTAGGGCTGATTTTTAAAAGTGATCAGATACATATTATGATCAACAGCATGCATGCTTGCATATTAGAAGAATGTAACTGCAAGCACTGAAGTGGTCACCACAGGGATTTGAAGGGACTGATCCCACACTGAACAGTCAGGGCCACTGCGAAGAAGCCCTGCTTTCAATGAATTTGCAATTTGTAGCTGACATAGCTGGGAGGAGCTGCCTTTAGCAGAAAAGTCTCTGGTTGCTGCTATCTTACCCAAACTGATTTCCTCTGAATCATTTAGCAGAAATGTCAGGCAAGTCTCTCAAGGTCAGTGAAAGACTGTTCCTGCTTTTGTCATAACCATGTGCTTAGTTCATCACGGTTTTTTATTTTTTTTTAAAGCAGAACTATTTTTTTTTTAAGCATTAAGAAAAAAGTTCCTGTCTTAGACTTTCACTATTTGTTCCTCAAATCTGAGCGTACTGGGTTTTCCACACCTGCAGAGCTGACACCCGGACACAGCAAGTGCCTGGTCTCAGCGAGGGGAACTCCCAGAAGAGGCCATTTCCACATGGCTCTCCTTTGGGTCTCCAAAGCAAGCTGTCTCCTAACGCCTACCCGTATTCCTTCCTTCTACAGAAACCTTAGAAGTCCAAGAATACTTGTCGCTGAATCAAACTTATCTTTAAAAACAGAGTTTATGCCCAATTTTAGCTGCAGAGTACACTTTTCAGGACCATCTGAGCTCAGAGGCCACTGTCTGAAGCAAGACGCTGGGGAGCCTGTGTCTCACCTCCCACCGGACTTGGGGACTAAGTGCCTGCACCATTGCTGCAATGGGCACTGCAGCTCCTAAACCATACGTGCTTTTTGGGAATATTGCACAACAACTCATTCTACATAGCCTGCAACTGGCAAAGCAAGGCATTTACCACTGCATCTCTTTAGAAGACCACTGAGCCAAGTAATGTTCTCAACACCTATCATTTTCATCTTCTAATTTGACAGCAATAACATATTCAATCTTTTTTTTGGTGAAGTTCATGAATCCATTATGAAAATTCCAAGCATTAAGATTTCATAGCAAAAACCCTCTGTTAAGTCAAGGAAGGGAGAGATAAAAAGTCAGAATAGACAATACTGAGAGTCCCACCTCCTGAATGTGTGACACAATGGCAGCTTGGGTTTCAATATCCAGTTGTTTTATTCTTTCAATAAACTCTTCTTTTCTTTCACACTGTTAAAAGAAAACACATCCTGAAACAGTGCTATATATCCTAAAATTCACTGCACCATTTTTCATGTAAATAAGAAAAAATCCCCACATAGCTAACGACAAAATGTTCAAGATCTTCACTCTGTCACACTAGAAGGTCTAACACTTCACTGCTCCATATGGAGCATGAAACGAATTACGCACTAAGTTATTTAAACTTTTTACAGTCAGTACAATTAAGGCTAAGTTAAATGGCTGGTTTTGCTCTTTAAAAACGGGTTCAACACACAATGAGATCAAGAGGTGGGGCAACAGCCGGAGGAAATCATCACAGCTTCATTAACGGAGCTGCACAAACACAAGCCTACATTTACATTGCATCATTTAACCTGTCTGCTTTGCTGTTTGCATTTTGCTTGGTTTTGGCAACGAAAAGAGATGCATCACTATTCACATCAATGCAAAATGTTGCTTGTTGGACTAAATCAACACGTGCTTTAGATTAGAAATGGGGTTGGGAAACATTCTGGATAAAAATGAGTGACATTTCAGACAAACAGATTTTAGTAAATCTTTTACTTAAGGCTTTAAAAGAGGCAGACATCTGCTATCTGTATATCTGTGATTGTGCACTAACAACATTAGCGCCTCCTTGTAACAACTCCGAGTTGTGGAGAAGTTAAGCATTACTTAAAGCTTTTTTTAAACTCATTTCTAGCGTCCTTTTGGAGCCTGATTCTGAGCCCCAACCATTCCTTTCACTGGGAAGAACCCCAGACCCGTAAATGGGGGCTGAGGATGCAGCTTGCCAAATCAGACCTTTATTCTTTGTGCTGCAATGCAACACTGAGATAGCTCAGAGCAGCCATATGCGGACAGCTTTCCCCTGACATAATTGACTTGACATAGCTGAGCAGGGTAAGTGTCCTAAGGCACGACAAAAACACTAGGCAGACCTACAAACAGTCAATTATAAGCAAAGACTAGCCCGCAACGTGCATATTGTTTGCCGCCACAGAGGTTTGGTGAGCAGAACACTGATTTCTTTATCCGGTAACTGCCATGCATTTCTGGGGAGTTTCCCGTATACATTGCCTGTCTATTTATTTTAACAAGTGCCACATAAAACTCCCCACATGAATATACAAAGTATCTATTCATTTTGGATTTTCTACACGTAATGTTCAGACAAAAGATTATGCAAATAAAATCAGGATTCATTAAACAAATATTCAGACTGTTAGCTTATCTATTTGTTTGGCATCATACTCCATATTTTAAAGCAGTAAGAAAATAAACCAACAACAATCTCGGTACCAAGAACACTGTTCAAAGCTTATCTCTTCCCACTTTGTTATCAAAGTGGGCTACTTAGTTGCAAGAGAACATATCCTGTGGCTGATAAAGCACTGCCAGCAAATTGAGGCAACCGCTGTCACAGTGTGCTTCTTTTCCCCTGCATTTCTTTCATTCACCTATTGTGTCTTCTCACAATTTCAGCTCACGAGCTGTCTTGAGCTGCAGATTTGTTTGTACAGCACTGATCTTTGGGTGGATTTTCTCAGTTCAGAAAAAAACAAACAAACAACAACAAAAAAACAGATTCAAAATTATTCCTCAAGCATTTAGTGAATGCTCACCTGCACAGCACATCCCAGAACCAACAACAGCAGCTTCTTAATTTCATCCATACTTTTACCTAGAGAGAAAAAAAGGGAATCAGTACATATGTATAACAAATGAAGTACATCCAAGGGATCCTCTCCAAAATATCTGCCTAAAAAGAGAAATAGGACCTTTGAACAAGTGCCTGAACAATATATATGTGCCCATTATGTTACCACACTTCCCATGTAACAACACAGTTCTTAGGAATTAAAATCCTAAATACAGCAAGACTTTTTTTCCTCAATGTGCTATCATTACCTACATTTTCTGACGCTTTTCTGATGGATGCGGTGGGGGCGGGGAGAAATCCTGTAAATAGTTCAACACACATGACCAGCGCTTGTCCCTTTGTTCTGTCATTAACATGGGTGCAAAAAACCCCACCAAACCACCACCCCTCTTCCTCCCCCCTCAAAAAAAAAAAAAAAAAAACACTAAAAGGAAATAAAAACTCCCTGGGCAGAAGCAAATGAGGGTTTCTCTCAAAGAAAGAACTTGTCCTAAATTCTCTGTCTGTAAAACAGTTGCCACTCAAGACTTCCCAAAGCTGAATGCCATTCTGTGCATATAAATTCTCTCCAAGAGATGCTTTAGCAAATAAATTCTGCCTCTCTTCTGCATCAAAGCCTGCTCGCACTTCGAAGCGCAAAGCCCGTGTGCTAAGAGGGATGCAAACCAAGTGATGTAGAAGGCAGACTATATGCACACATGCTCTCGGAGCCGTGGCGGGGAGGAGGCACAGGCAGGTTGTTACTGCCAGGAATTCTGCTGCCACCAACAGCCCTGCCAGCCGCCTCCGAAGGTTTGGAGAGACAAAGCCACACAAGGGGAACCCATGCGGCTCGGAGACAACTGCAGATCTTCTTTCAACAAAATCAACGTGGGAGTTGTTGGGTGGTAAAGAAAATTATGTATATCAAAGATAGATACAGGGACATGGAAGACGCAGAGCTTCAATGAGGAAACAAAAAATCATTAGGGAGTTAGGTTCAGGAAAAGCCTGTCCTCATCCACACTAGGAGAAGAAGAGAAGAGAAAACCAGGTCACATACAGTTTTCCCTCATCCCTATACTTCTTTGTGTTTCCCGACACAGAGCGTATAACTGTGGGATAAACACTTTCATTTTATGCCCTGCTTTACTTGGGTGTTCAATTCCTCCTGTCACTAAATAGAGAGAAAATAATTTCTGAGTGTGACTGTGTTCCTCCACCGACACCAGGCCCTTGTAAGGCTGTGCTGGCAGCAAGTCAGAGGCATGTACAGGACCCAGGGCTGGGGAACTGGAGTTAAACTGACTCATCAGTTAAGCTGCCACAGCCCCGCAGATGCACCAAGGCACACTGACCTAAATTACCACGGGGGTTACTTCCATTGTGAGAACCTTGCACGCCAGTGTGGCCACGTGCAGGCAGCTCAGGAAACAACTTACTTCCTGATTTTAGGTTCATAGAATCATTTAGGCTGGAAGAGACCTTAAAGATCATCAAGTCCAACCGTTAACCTAGCACTGCCAAGCCCAGCAACTAAACCATGTCTCCAAGCACTACATCCACACATTTTTTAAATGTCTCCAGGGATAGCCACGCAACCACTTCCCTGGGCAGCCTGTTCCAATGCTTGACAACCCTTTCAGTGAAGAAGTTTTTCCTAATATCCATCCTAAATCTCCCTGGGCAAAACTTGAGGCCGTTTCTCTTGTCCTATCACTTGTTACTTGGGAGAAGAAACCAACACCCACCTGGCTACAACCTCCTTTCAGGTAGTTGTAGAGAGCGATAAGGTCTCCCCTCAGCCTCCTCATAACACTTGTGGTCTAGACCCCTCACCAGCTTTGTTGCTGCTCTTTGGACATGCTGCAGCACTTCAATGTCTTTACTGAACACAGTACTGGACGTGGGGTCTCACCAGTGCCAAGTACAGGGGGATGATCACTTCCCTAGTCCTGCTGGCCACACTATTTCTACAGAAGCCAGGGTGTTCTTGGCCACCTTGGCCACCTGAGCACACTGCTGGCTCATATTCAGCCGGCAGTGGACCAACACCCCCCAGGTCCTTTTCCACCAGGCAGCTCTCCGGCCACTGTTCCCCAAGCCTGTAACGCTGCATGGGGTTGTTGTGACCCAAGTGCAGGACCCAGCACTTGGCCTTGTTGAACCTCATACCATTGGCCTCGGCCCATTGATCCAGCCTGTCCAGATCCCTCTGCAGAGCCATCCTACCCTCAAGCAGGTCAACGCTCCCGCCCAACCTGGTGTTATCTGCAAACTTACAAAGGCATTAAATATCTCAGTCTTTTCCTCATCCTTGGTCACTTATGTTTCCCCCTCATGTCCAATAAAGGATGGAGATTCTCATTAGTCCTCCTTTGGTTGCTAATGTATTTATAGTAACATTTTTTCTTGTCTTCTATGGCAGTATCCAGATTAAGTTCTAGTTGGGCTTTGGCCCTTCTAATTTTCTCAGTGCAAAACCTCACAACCTCTTTATAGTCCTCCTGAGTGGCCTGCCCCTTCTTCCAAAGCTCATAAACTCTTTTTTTTTTTTTGCCCTGAGTTCCAGCCAAAGCTCTCTCATCAGCTTCAGAGCACATCCAGATCAGGGATTAAATGCAGAGCATGACTGCGGGACACGAAGAACAAATTGGTAAATTCTGGAGAGAGACAGCAAGTGACACTCCAGTGTGTGTGTCTCAGACTCCCAAACTTACTCAGGGCAGAACATCTTCTCTGTTAGAGACTGAAGGAGCAGCCAGCAGGCTGCTTGCTCCAGATCACACCATACAAGTGCTCTAACCCTTGTGTGCTCTGGACACCTCCACCTGTTGACCATAAAATCCAATTCATGCACTGTGGCATCACAACTATCCTCAGGGTGAGCCTAGTGGCTTGAAATCACTCGTTTTAGAAAACGTCATGGTTACTTTCCAACAGTGAGAGCATCTAGACCATTCTAAAGATATGCAAACTACTTGATCCATTCAAACCACACTCTACCTCTCTGCACCAAAGGTCCATGAGATAACAGATGGGCATCGGTGATGCTGCAGGACCCTATGAGGTGAAAGACCTTCAGCTATTACCACAGAGTAACTTAGCACAATCAACCCTGTTCTCCCACCAGATTGGCCTTGCCTGGAAATGCCATTCCAAGACCTCATACCCACTCGGGCCCTCCCATCAGGAACAGAATCCGAGGCAGACACAGCAAGCCCCTTTGACAGGGAAGGCCAAGACAGAGTTTATAGAAAGGAGTGAGAAATTAAAACACTCGAGTTAATCATAAGATTATTAGTTTGCCATTGTTTTAAAGATAACATTTGGCAGTCTGCTCTCTCCACTGGCAGCTTTCACAGAAAACTTAGCTGTCAGGATTTTTCCAATATTTCTTTTAAAATAAATCATTTTATGCTTGCAGACATGCTATGCACATGTAATGAAAATGAGATTGTACTACCCACTAGAAACACTTTTAAGGTTGAAAGGTCTACTTAGCAGATCTACTCTGCCAGCCACACAAGTTTCAGAAGATCACATGTGACTCTTTCTAAAGAGTTCGACTCTTTCATTCACAAGTTGTTTCCCATGGGGTGGAGACTGTTAGCATTAAGGCACTCCGAGATCACTCATACCCAAGCTACGTTTGAGTAACATTTTAAAGCCTTGTAGAATAACATTATTTAGAGGAGATATTTAGAAGAAATAGGGTATGAGTACAAAAAAAACCCTCTACCAATCTAAAGTGCTTTAGAGAGAGTTTTCAATGAAACCTCAGAATGAGCCAGGAAGGGATTAATTACCCCTCTCCCCTTTCATCTCACCCACAGGAGAGCTGAGATACCACACACAAGTGCAGTGCCCAAGGTTACTAAGTGAATCAGAAGCACATCTAGGATTATTTCACGGCGCAGCAGCAAAGTTCTACGCTCAGGACAATGCATTTATTCTGAAACACACGTTTAACAAAAGCAAGCGATCTTTATCCCCAGTTGAGTCACGCCTCCTGAACAGTGAATGATTCTGCAGTGTTTTTCGAAAGGCTTGATTTGTGCTAATTTAATAAGGTGGTAAAGTTCCTTGTGCAACTGCGTAAGCAGGAATGTGCAGGCCTCCCTACGCTAGCTCATTGGGATGACACAAGTCCTTCCTAGATGGCTGGGAAGAAAGTCTGCTGGGTCCACCCAGGCTTATTAGCTGACCTTAGCAAGACGGTGTCCTCCCACAACCTAGGATGCAGACACTTAGATCTGGAGCAACTCCTGGCAGACAGGGACCCACAAGCTGAAGTGAATGGACAGGATTCAAACTAGTGTTAAACGGAAAGGTGCTAATTTAAAAAAAAAAAAAAAAAAAAAAACCACACACAACTCTCTTCTTTTACACCTTTTTGAAAATTCCAGGGCAGCTGCTCTCAGGCCGCGTGTTTGTGCCTGTGAGGGAGCCAACCACCTGGGAGATTTGCAGCAAGACCATCTGCTCCCAACCGTGAGAGAGGGCCAGCAGGTTTTCTGGAAAAATAAAGAGAGGGAAAGCCCGAGCACCACCTGTGCATCTTGGGAGCCTCCCTGTGCCAGAGCCAGGAGACCCCTCTGCTCTCACAGGGGATGGAGGGTAGGAAACAGATGGCAGGACTCAGGGAGAAGAGGGATTAGGAGACACAACAACAACAAACCAAAAAAAAACGGAGGATCAACGTACAGAGACAATACAGCTCATGAAAAATAAAAATCTTTTCTAGATGGCAGAGAAAATGAAAATGGGAGAGCCCAAGCATGTGAAACCTTGAGCTTACAATGCTTGTTTCTGCACTTTTCTACTTTGCTCCTCCTGCAGAGGAGAGTGAGTGCCAGCTACACGCAGTGGCCGGTGGATGTGTGGTGAAGGTGGGAAGGGGTAAAACGCACAAGTGCCTTTTTTCCCCCAACTGTAGCAACATCCTGAGTGAGAAAAAGCCCAAATGCTAAATTTACACTATTGAGGCAGTGTTTTATTATTAACTTTATATTTTATGAACCTTTGTGCCTCCGGAGGATTGTGAAACAAAATGAGGAAGGAAACCAGACATGAAAAAATACCCCAGTGAGAGTAGACATCTTTTATGTTTTGAATGAAAAACAGTTTCTATAGACACTTATTAGCAAGGACTTTGGGCTCTCTCATTCACAACCTTAACATGTAATTTGAAAAGGGGAAATAAGTAGCAAAGTTTTTTGAAGAGACAGAAATGAGCCCGCTTCAGGCAAATAAAACCTTATTTCCTGAAAAATGTTAAAATCCCCCCCCAATTAACTATGACTGTTTCAAAGGATTAATTGCCATCAGTTTCCAAATACACTCACTAGTTGTGTTAAACTAAGCATGTCTAGAAACTAAGAAATTAAACAACACCTCTAAATAGAGTTTCAGGACCAGTACTGTATACTGACATTCCTTGTGTGGGCACACGAACGAGTGGCCATTTACAAAGCATGCTAAAAACAGAGGTTAATTATCCATCTGGGTCAGGGCAATCCCAAGCACCGATATAGGCTGGACAGTGACTGGCTTGAGAGCAGCCCTGAAGAAAAGGACTTGAGGGTGCTGGTAGACGAGAGGCTCAACATGAGCCATCAGTGCGCACTAGCAGCCCAGAAAGCCAATCGTATCCTGGGCTGCATCAGGAGAAGCGTGGCCAGCAGGTCGAGGGAGGCGATTCTCCCCCTCTACTCCACTCTCGTGAGACCCCACCTGGAGTACTGCATCCAATTCTGGAGCCTCTACTACAAGAAAGATATGGATGTGCTGGAACGTGTCCAGAGAAGGGCCATGAGGATGATCAGAGGGCTGGAGCACCTCTCCTACGAGGACAGACTGAGAGAGTTGGGGTTGTTCAGCCTGGAGAAAAGAAGGCTCCGGGGAGACCTTATAGTGGCCTAACAGTATCTTAAGGGGGCCTACAAGAAAGCTGGTGAGGGACTTTTTAGGATGCTGGGTAATGGTAGGACTAGAGGGAATGGATTAGAACTAGAGATGGGACGATTCAGACTGGACGTTAGGAAGAAGTTCTTCACCATGAGGGTGGTGAGACACTGGCACAGATTGCCCAGAGAGGTGGTGGAAGCCCCATCCCTGGAAGTTTTTAAGGCCAGGCTGGATGGGCCTCTGAGCAACCTGATCCAGTAGGAGGTGTCCCTGCCCATGGCAGGGGGGTTGGAACTAGATGATCTTTAAGGTCCCTTCCAACTCTAACAATTCTACGATTCCATGATAAAAGGTGATTACAGTGATGTGTATAGATGATAAATACGCTGATGATTCTCTTATTGAGCACAGGGGGATTTGTCATGCAGTAATGAACTGAAAAAGATATTCAGCAAGAAAAAACACGGAGGAAGACAAAAACAGAGGAAATATAATGGTAGCAACTGTGTACTGCACAGTGCACTGAAAAGACTAAATCCTGTAATGTCAGCTGCATCATTCTGCAAGTCAGATTCCTGGGGAAACTTTCTAAATCCTTTAATTAAACTTTCAAGTTTCTTTTCAGCTCCCTATATTCTAGAAAACAGTCAAAGCCTTCATCTTCCTACAAATATTTTTGCAACTTTTATGCCCATGGCCAAATGAACTGAAGTAGGCAAAATTGCCATGGAACAAAACAATTTAGAGGACATGAAAGCAAGGAAAGCTCCTAAACCCAGCAGACGTGTGCCATCTCTATGCAAAATCCCAACTGCTACTGCAATTTTAGTGGTAGCAGCTCTGTTTTTCCAATAGGCTCATGTTCAAAGCAGAGCTACAGAAACTCTCAATAGTCCCAACTGCTGGGTGCCAAATGGGAGCTAAATAGCAAGAACACCACTCTCAGCTTTAGAGCTGTTCTGTTTATAATTTAATACATGTAACACCACTCTTGGCTGTGTTTTAGAGGGAATAAGCAAAATTTGCAGATAGAACTGGTGAAGACAGCTGTGAAAAACATGTATAGTGAAATGTGGTATTGTTACAAGGAATAAGTCACTGAAATTGCTACAGAGTGAATCATATCAAATGATCTAACAGCTCCCTGGTCTTGGGCCTATGGAGTCCATACAGTCATTGGGAGCCTTCCCAGCTCAAACAGTACAAAGCAACACTATTTCTTCCAGGAATGTGGTCACGGGATCAGTTTTTCTTCCTCTGGTCAAGAGGGACCTTTCATTCAGATAACTTACCTACAGGATGGGGAAGGCAAAACTGGGACTTCATCAGTGCCTCTCAGATCCACCCCAGCCCCACAGACCGCCCACACCTCGGTCTCCAGTTCCTAGCGTTGCCCACATTGCCCAGCTCTGCCTCTGCAGATGTCCCCCAGCCAGGACTCTCCTCCTTCCCTCTCTGTCCTGGACTGGATCACTGACACACAGAAAGAGGTTTCTCCTCTACCATTCTTGCCTTGAATAACCGTCTCCATCATCTCTTCTCCCCATACTGCTGTCACACCTGGCCTCCTCGCTTGTCTGTCAACTTTCCCTGGGGTTTCTCTGTATTCATCCCAGAAGCACGGCTTCCCATGCTGATGACCGCTTTGTCTTCGCACCTCTGTTCAATCTGCAGCCCTCCTTTAGCTCTCTCACTGACGGAGAGAATCTCTCATTCCACTTTTTTTCCCCTCCCAAGTGCCCCCAACCTTCCTCTCGCTCCTCTCTGCAAGACCCCAGTAACAAAGACATCAACCTGCCAGTCACCTGGCCGTTGCTCACCCACACTGCTCACCACAGCCTACACCTTTTTATTTTGGTTTTACTAACTTCTCAGCTTTCTCCTCCCTGTTCCCGAGCTTCCCATCAGCCCTCAGCCAGGTTCCTCTTCCTGAAGTTAAGTTCTAGTTCTCCACTTCTCTAACTGTTCCTTCAGCACATCTTAACCAGTGGTCATCTACCTAAGGGCAAGATTAAGATGAGCTTCTCTTGAGATCCTATCCCTCAGACACTCTCCTTCTTTAATACCTTCTCTGGAGCAAGCAGATCTCAAGTCTTTCTTTGTTCACCACCTTCCTCTGTAGCGTCTAACCTGGGACTGGTTCACAAAGCCATTATAAAATATGGCTAAACAAGAACTTCATATTTTTAATACACACATACCCCATCCATTTTAGACATCCAGAAGTTACATTTTTGCATTCTTTATCCTCTCTTTCCATGTTCTGAATAATGCCAATGATATGTCAGTAATGGATAAAATGAATTTTAAAAGACCACATTAAAAACAAACAAAAAAAAAAAAACCCAACACAAAAACACCAAACCACCACATTTTAAAAGATGTCAGAAAGTGAAGCAAAATTTCTGGTTATAATTAAAGGAGCTGGAAGATGGGAACACATGGATGACCAGCATCTTTCCTACAAGGGACACATCAGGTGCTTTCTTCAAAGAAAGATAGATCCAAAGTGCTGACATAAAACAGCAGGTCAACAATGGGAAATTATAGCTAAATATGGGACAGCTTTCAAGTGTGCAGCTTCCCCAGGAACCAACGCTGTGGTTGCTGCATTATGAGTCTCCTGCCAGCTGTCGCTTGGGAATGGCCATGACGAGAAACCAGCCAGCCTTTTCCATTGACACCTAGCCAGCAGAGGCACTGCCTTGTTGGCCCAGACATCTCTATTCACCAGCACTCTTGATGCTAGCAGCCCAGGCTCTGCCCATTGCCCATATGACTGGGAAAAGCAAAAGCTCTTGTATTTCTATTTTCTCCTTTACCCGTAACAGTAGCCTGTACCAGAGAATTAAGACTGGCATCGCAGACTTTAACCTGCTTGCTGAAGAAGTGGATGCCTTACCCTCAGCTTGATTTTATTGCAGAAGTGCCAAGACTATGAATTTCAGTGATCCAACATCTGTAAGTTAATATTCTTTTCTGATGTAAGCCCTTTTTATTTACATACACACACTACTGCTGCTAAGAGCAGCAAAATAAAGTCTTCTGCCAAGCTTTCTGCCATTTGTTTGTTCTGGAGATGCTGATGACCGTGTCATTCCCCATCACTGCTGACAGGGTTCACGCAGTTTTCCTTCTTTGGTAAAAACAAATACATTGTCCTTTGCACT
The DNA here is from genome assembly GCF_028500815.1 of Rissa tridactyla. Lineage (NCBI taxonomy): Eukaryota > Metazoa > Chordata > Aves > Charadriiformes > Laridae > Rissa > Rissa tridactyla. Next base: position 53,893,710 of record NC_071469.1, read on the forward strand.
GGCATGGGGCTCAGGCAGAGATAGAACAGGCATGCAAAACGAAAAGAGTGAAAACCACAGCAACAAAACCTTTCATTTCAGAAATGTGTTTCTAAGGAGAAGTCAACTTAATTTTCAGACTAAACAGCTCTCATTTTGTCTCACCAAAGACACTGGACTCTGGACCATGAGCTCACTGGCTTCCAGGTCACTTTTGATGTGACACCTCATGTGACAGATGTCCTTGCCTAGACAACGTGGCCAGACAGATGGTTTTCTCCTTGTCCATTCCCATCCTCACTTCTCCCAATTTGTCATATATGCTTTTTTCTCTCCATCTTCACATATTTATCTTCCCACACTTCATTTACAACAGTTCCTTCACTTTAGGGCAATTCTGCAAGACTTTTCTGGTGTGTACATATTGCCACAACTGAACCGATTATACAGGCACACAGGACAGAAAACCTGGAGGACAAACAATTCTTCTATGGCAGACTGTATCCTGGGTGACTTGCAGCAAGAAGTGAGGAGACACGACTTCCAAGGAAACAGTTGCTGCTCTGGCTTTGGCAAGAACTAACTCACTATCACATGTGTATGTGTATGACGTGCAGACACACATAGATGTTATATTTGTATGTAAAAGTATGTAAATATTACATACAGATACATTAAACTCTGAGTCTCTGATGTACTCAAATATTTGTAGCTTGGCTACGAATACATACAGGTTGTTTAAAAGCATGTTTGTTATTTAAGAAAATTTTAAAAATACAAATTTTATTTATTTTAGCATTTCAGGGAGAGGGGTGAAGCTACTCACCAGAAAGAGGATCTTTGCCTATCATCAAAACATTTGGTAAATTCATTACAATCAGCTGCTGGAGGACTTCCTAAACAAAAGAGAACAACAGGCAAAGTTCAGTGCAAAGGAATTCCAATCAATTACACCACAAAGAATACAGAGCTCCATCGATTACAAAGCTTTTAACATACTGGCAGGTCAGAGGTCGCAAGAGGAAGTCCCACTTGAGAGAGAAACCACTATTTGAAGATGGCATCAGGTTGCACAGCTAACATACACTAATCGCCTCTTTTAACAATGGCTAATATGGAACTTAAAGGGTCCCATGGCACTAATCAGGATAAATGCAGGGCCATGCCAGGCACAGCCATCAGTCATGCCTTTAGCCCAGGCATGACCTGTATTCATTTGATGTTCAAGATACAGCTGCTGTCATGTTTCAGGGCATACAAATGCAGTGGGTTCATCAAAGGTAGCTAAGCCATTCTGTGAAGTTTGAGTAATTCAAGTAATTGGACAAATTATTTCGTGGGTCTGAGATGTTAATGACAGGCTGGGGAAGTGGGTGTGGGGAAAAGCTATGAACAGACATCTTGCAGTGCTGAGAGAAACTGGATTTAAAGTTCTAGATTTGTTTGCATTGTTTTTAAGGAGTAAAACAGATTTAAGTATGTCATGAACCTTGTTTAAAGGTCTTTTTATTTGGGGGGTGACGATGGAAGGGAGGTGCATTGCTTGGTCAGATTCAATATTTAAACATCAGCTGCCTGAAGCTACTCTGAAATGACAGAACAGGCTTAAGGGGCAGGAAAGGCTACAAGCCCTGGGGCAGGCAAAATCATAGAATGGTTTAGGTTGGAAGGGACCTTAAAGACTATCTAGTTCTAACCCCCCTGCCATGGGCAGGGACACCTCCCACCAGACCAGGTTGTTCAAAGCCCCGTCCAGCCTGGCCTTGAACACCTCCAGGGATGGGGCAGCCACAGCTTCTCTGGGCAACCCGGGCCAGGGGCTCACCACCCTCAGAGTGAAAAATTTCTTCCTAGTATCTCATCTAAATCTACCCTCTCAAAGGTGGACAAATAAAAACACTGCAAAGGGGACTCTGCATGGTAATACGTTCAGCCGTGCACCCCAGTAACACAACGACCACAGGAGTACAGTTGTTAGCATCTACCTGCAGCTACCAGCACTCACTTGTGACGACCCAAATAAAACATTTTGCAGGCAAGTATTTCTTTCACATAAAAAGCCTGGGAGGAAAATAGTTGTGCAATTAAAGCACTGTGCTGGTATTCAGGAAACAAAAGGTCTGCACATACAACTCTACCAAATGTCTGGCAGGCGCCGTTTCCCTGCTTGTCTCCATTTCCCAGCCCACCTCCAGGCCACCGAGAGGGCAGAGGCACTGGTCCTGGCAGAGTACTGGGAGCCAGGGGAAGAAGTGCTGCAGCCCAGAAATGCATTTCCCGAAACAATCACCCATTCACCCAAACACTTCCCCCTCCAAGTTACCCCATTGTTATTTCTGTCCTTTCAAAGTTACCATAGGAGGAAAATTAATCCTGATTGAAAGAGGAAATACTTCAGTGAGCCTGCAGCATTTGATAAGTAATCAGAGTGGATACTGTAAAAAAAAAAAAAATTTTTTTTGGACATAATTAATTTTTTGTCCTCTGATCCATACCCAAAACATACTCCTCCGCAGTTTCTCTTTTGGATAAAGCAGAAATATCTCAGTGTCACAGGGGTTTTGGTACTGTTAAGAAAGAAGGCTCCATAGACCTTCATACGATGTGAAGTTTGGCTAATGAGAACCAAGAATTCACTGAGTCGTTAGCCAAATGCATTTTAGAATTTGTGCATTTGAGCATGGCTAAACAAAGATTTACTTGCACCCTGTTACAGGTGCAAAATTTACCGGATTTAATAGCACAGGGCTGGACTGCGATATCTTGCTATGACAAAACAGCATGGCATTGAGGCTTTAAACCAAAAAAAAAAAAAAAAAAAAAAATCAGAATTTGCATACACCGAAGTATTGAGCTTTAACCAGCAATTTCCATGGCAAAAAAAAAAAAAAAAAAAAAAAAAGAATTGTGCTTCCAGTCACCCAGCGTTGTGGAGCGGCACTGAGGCAGGAATGCATAAGGAATTTGCGTTGTCTTTGTGTAATCATCAGATCGCTAGCTATTTAACTGGCAGACACAAAAGACATTACAGCTAACCTTTATGCCGTTAACACTCCCACGAGCTCCTTCTGTAAAATTATTTGAGTACACCATCCAACATAGCCACGACCAAACGCCCTCGCAGCTGCTTGAACTTAGTATTTTCTGGCAAGAATCCGACAGTCACCGAACACAAGCAGAAATGGCCCCGAGCCTGCAAAGAGTCATTTCTTAATTCGGATTGAAAGATTCAAATTGTTGCAAGAGGTGATACTCCGACCTGTTTATTTTTAAACTAAATTATTTAAACAGATAATGATCTTTATTGTTCTAAACACCTTCACCTTCAGACTAGTGCTTGTGATGATAATACCTAGCCTTTGCACAGTGCAGCTCACTGTGGGTGTCAACACTCTAAAGGAAGGTCAATGTCATCACTCTCCTTTTTCAAGATAAGGAAAGTGAGTCACAGAAACAAAGTCCCTTCGCTTTAATAAACTATGGTCTGTTAACGGAGATGTACCAGTGAACCATCCACTCACACAGCTACAAGTGCAAGATAAAACGTGTTAACTGAAAACTCTTACACTGACACTGATGAATTTAGCTCAGATTTTGTCCAGGCTAAAAACACAGAAAGTTAATAAGGCTTAGCTGACACCCAGTGAGTGACTCAGTAGCTGGGATAATGTGACCGTGTCCCACGCACGTGGCTTAAAATCCCACATCTGGAAACACAACCAAAGTCCCCTCCCCTAACAGCAAATCAGGAATTCTTCAACTTCTATCTGCCTGTTGATCTTTTCTTGTCTTCCTTATCTGAAGCAGCAGTAACACAATTTGACAAGCAAAATGCTGTGCCTGGCATCTCTGCTCCCCTCACGTCTTACCATCCCACCACGAAGCCCCTGTGAAATCAAACTTGGCCTTCGGGCAGGGAGCTGGGCTGTGAGAGCCTCTCAGATGGCACCAAGCATCAAAGGGCTTCACGGACCCGATCAGCTCCACTGGACACCGGCTGAACCTGGACGTAGAATCACAGAATTGTCCAGGTTGGGGGGGAACCTTTAAGATTATCGAGTCCAACCTAACATGCTGCTGAAGCCCAGCCAGCAAAAGAAATGGAAGATAAAATGCAACATTTCCCCATAAGGGCAGCAAGTTATTGTATTTTATAAAAGGATGCTGTTATGCTTAAAATCAAACCTAGCTGCGAGACACTGCAGCGGTGGCAGAGATGACATTGACGTGTCCTTCTTCCTCAGGGGACCAGCACGGCTAGGGGCAGCACGCCCAGGCAGGAACTGCTGGAGAGCAAAGCCGAGTTTTCAAACACTAAATAGCCCACAAACCCCACGGTACTCCAGAGAGCAACTGTACAAGCAAAAAAAAAAAACCCTAATTCCTCCTGTGAGAAACCTTTTAACCATTTTCACAGCACAACTAAAGCTTGGTTAAAACAGCAAAGGTTACAGCAACAACATATGGTAACAATTTCCCTGATTATGAGAACAATTAGTATCTGAGCTGCTAGCTTTACACCTAGACCATTAACCAACTTGGAGGCCGGCTACTGCAAGTCAGGAATTACCTCCCTCAGACTATCATTTGCCCCCCTTCCCTTTTTTTTTTTCTTTTTTTTTTTTTTTTTTAATTGTTGCTACTGAGATTTCCATAAAAAAATAATGTTAGTATCAAAGCGTTATTTAAGGAATCCAATTCAAACCAATTGATTTGGATTGAATTCAATTGGTTTCAATTGTATTCCTTAATTCAATTCAATTAATTGAATTGAATTAATTCAGGCATTAGTGCAGCACCTGTAGGTGCCTGAAATGTTCCTCTACAAGATCAGGATATCACCAGCTTGAAGAGATTTGTCCAAAATCTCAGCTCCTTTGACAGCAGCGATGGTTGCAAGAATGGATGCTTCTAGATTGCAAAATATAAACATTGGCAGCCCAGTCTTACACTATTTGAGCCAGATCAGTAGATAAAGCTCACAAAGGTTTCTGCGTGCAGAGTTAAGTGTCCCTGTATGGAGCGGGAGGCCTTCTAAGGGATGGGCAAACTGGGTGTCGGGTCCTTGCTCACTGTGCCTGCTGTGTTTGCCTGCAGAGGAGCTGGGCAACAAGAGAGACGCTGCCTACGCCGGGGGAAGTTTGGCTGGAAGCAGCTAGGGTGCCAGTCCTGGAGTGCCCAAGGATTCAAAAACTACCTAGAAATCATGAGGTTAAACATAAATAAATTCTGTGCTCTCATTAGCAGCATTCTAGCATCTAAGCCCCTGCTGCACAACTACTTCACATCTGCAAGCTCTTTGCAATCACTTTGCTAAGAAAGGAGCTTAAAAAAAAAAAAAAAAAAGAGCCAAAATTCCTCCACACTGATTCTAGCAGTCAAGGGTTTTAGGAAAAATCGAGGCATGTACAAGATTCAGGATAAAGTTCTAAGCACTGAGTTAAGCACTTAGGCTTATTAAAAGCATGAACAAACATATTCATTCCCTCCATCTACAAAGTTTCTAACTCGTTTCTGGAGTGCGGAGGCACATTTTACCTACTCTTTTTATCCTTCCAAGATTACACACGCACACCGTTTGCTCTGTCTCAGATCACCCGAAGAGGTGCAGGGGCAGCTCTCGCTCTCCAGTCACTGTGGTCACATATTAACCTTTTATTTACCTGTAACGGGGTAACCGGGCCCCTTGTAATTTTGTAGGAACAAAGTCTCCTTGGTCCATACTACACTTCAATACACATTTGCTTCTTAAAGATCCACGTGCAACAGCATGGAATAAAACAGTCTTAAAGTATTATTCTTGGTTGGATTTTTAAGTGCCAACGTAAGCGTGTCAATGGCCCTTACAAACAATGCATCGTTTGGAAAGGAGTAGGGAAAATTGTCCTTTCCACGGCTGAGAGACCAGGCAAATACAAACTCTACACAAAAACTTGCCCCTGCGCTGCAGTACAGCATTAGCGTAGAGTAACTACCAGCTTCTCATGCAGAATTAAATTAACCTCTGCCTGAATCCTAAACAAGGAGTGAGTACTAAATAAATTATGTAGGAAGAGCGGCGGTCTACCGGCCATTGTAATTCAATGCTCAAGCCAAGCAATTCCATTTAAGTATATTGCTTGGCTATAAAATGCTAATTGCCCAGCTGACTGGAAGCCAAATGGTACTTTCCTACTTAAAATGCCCACGAGGAAAAACCATCATCGGCTTTAGTTATCCCAGCAAGAGCAAACACTACCTCGCCAGGGAATCTTGCTTACATTGCGGCAGCAACTCCAGCCAATGGAGCGGGGAAGTTCAGCAGAGCCAACATCTTCCTCCCTTAACCTCAGTATGGATCTGATCTCACCAACACCCCCAGAGTGGGAAACATTTGCTCAAGGAGAGACTACATGCTTAGATAAGGTCTCGGCAGGAGTCACGGGCCATCTGCACCGACCAGCTCAGAGCCCCCCAGCACTGGGATGGGGTGGCAGCTTTATCCCTACGCACCTTCACGTCCCTTTGGATGCTGCCACAAAGAGAGGATGCGAGCTGCGTTTCCCAGGCAAGGTGCACTCCAAGTCCAAGGGACAACCCAACTCAAGCTCCTGTGGGATAAGAACTCTAAGGAAGAGTGAATACTCAGGCTAATGAACAAGTTTTAACATTAACACATACTTTAAACAGCAAATTGAGACACAAGGGTTGGTCTTCAAATATGTTTTCTGCAAAGTTTCCTTTTTTTTTTGAATAGTAATGAAAACAAGTTATTCTGCAGCCTACGACAAAGAGGTTATGTTCTAAAAGAAAAAAAAAATATTCACCTTCCAACACATATATAAACAATTTTTTCAAGTTTTTTTTTTGTTAATTTTGCTATGATTATCTGAGGAATTATTAATGGTGTCAGGGAAATAGCAAGATTCTCTAAACTGTTCAAGAAGGTCCCATAAAAGATTAGACAAGATGAAACAAGTAGTTGCAGGAGAATGACAAGGAAGTGAAACGCAAACAGATCTTTTATGGAGATGTTTTCCATGTACATCTTACCACGCGAGCACGCCTGATGACACTATGCATGTGACTCAGTACTCACTGTTTCCCTGCCAACACATTATATACATGACAAAATTTGATTAAGAACTTCGCTCATCTCTGCAACAATTGCATTTGTTATGTGACAGACTAGAGGATTAGCTGTCTTTAAAGGGATTTTTTTTTTTTCCCCTGAAAACCAGCAAATTACAAAACACACTTCTAAAGACCCTTCAAGTGGAAGCCCAAAAGCCACTAAAATAACTGTTGCTTCATCTGCTGAAAATAATCAGTTCTGACAATCGTAGACTGGAATCTCAGTGGGAGGGGATGTGAAGGAATCATACCTAGTCTTAGCCACACTCAGCCTGTGCGGGGTGCGGATAACCCACCAAATGACAGGAATACACTCGATGTAGAAATATACCATGTAAAAACAGGTTTTATTAAAAAAAATAATAAAAATCACACATATGCAATTTGGATGGCACATAATAGAGTATCATATAAAAAAAAAAAAAAAGCCTAGAATGGACCCATGCACAGTTATCCACCCAATTCACTGTTACGGTTCAGGTTTTGTTGTTTGTATTAGAGAAGTGCAGAGGTCCCAGCCAGGAGCAAAACCTCACCCGCTGCAAGCTGTACAAATACTCAGTGAGACATCCCTGGAACAGAGAGCTTGAAAAATATATGCGAGGCATCAGTAGGCTGATGAAAAAAAATCAGAACAAGCAACAGAGGAAGGAAATGAAAATAGGATTCCATGGTTATAATGTGATCCATTGTGCACATTCTCACTGCTTTATGAACTGGTTAAATGAACTGCTCCAGGCTGGCACAGAACTAAATCACTCCAGACAACAGAGGGCAAGGCGAGCAAGGCAAGACCTGCTGAAAACGTTTGCTTGAAGATCAATTCAAATTCTTTACAGTGCACATTGTTCGCGTTGTATAACAAAGGTTATATGTATATTTAAATACAGGTATTTTTATAAAACAAGTTAAAAGTATTTTAGGACACAACTAGTTTTACTTCTAGACCAGTGGAATAAATAATGGAGACGCTGCCACCCCCACATCTATCAGTTGCAGAGGAAATAATTAAAAAATTTTAATCAAACTAAGTACAAAAATGTACATTTACTTCTAAAATATGAAATGAAATGCTCAATGGCTACATAGCAGCAGATTTCCTACCCTAGTTTCACTGACTCCAAGATGAATCACTTATGTTAATACAACACACAGCTCTGTGGTTGTGCCTAGTGGCAATGTTGATTTGACCCAGAGAGGAGAAAATCCAATTGTGGAGCACTGTGTTCTCCTGCTTTTATTGCCAGCAGCACCTTTGACTAATTTACCTACTTTGCGGAAAATAAAAAGGCTATTGACTTATCCTCAACTTCTCTCTTCAAATCACATGCAAGTGACTTTACATGTTTATAATAGTATCCAGACAAATTACTCTTGACTTCTATTTTATCTCACCTCAGATTTGTCCTGAGGTGGTTTATGCAGTAACAGGGAACACGAAATGTGCTGTGTTAAAGGCCTGTCACTTGGCATTACAAATATAACCAGCTAAAATGCAATCCATCTGTTCAACACGCTTCCAGCTAATCTGTGGTGGTCTCTAAGGACCATAATAAATTAGCCTAACACATATTAAAAAGAAACACCACAGGCCATCAGAACAGACTTCTGAATTCTCTGAAACCCAGCACCAAAGACGCTCAAGTTTTCCCATACACAGTTTGAGCCTGTTTTGCTGGGATAATAAAGCCAGAAGTTTTCACGTCAAACTCTAAAACTGAGCAACTATATTTCAGCTTTTAACACTGATCCCTGATACCAAAGCACATTAGCCATGCAGCACTCTGAGGTACAAACTCTGCTCCACTGCCCTCAATCGCTGGAGTGAAAAAATTTACAATATTAAAATACAGCTTCCCATTAAGAAACAAACACCAACCCAATGAAAGTATTTATAGGAAAACTACACACAAGATGTGTTTTCTACCATTTCTCTTATTACAAGTATTTCTAAAACTTGGGGGTTTGTTTATATGGAACAGACACAGTAAACACCTAACTGGGCACACGATACTAGTTCACATAAAACTGAATTTGTTACTACAATTTCTACACTGCCATGAAGAAGTGCAAAAATAATTAGCCTCAGGCAAGCATATAGTGAGTTGTGGGGCTTATTTAGAGGTTCAGAGCTACAGATCTGCGTTGCAACTTCAACACCGCAATACAAGTCCCCGCCTCTGAAAAAGTACCAAGAACTCCAAAGCAGCTGCCAACCGCTGGAGTGACCACCATAACGCAATGCCTGAAACAGCAGCAGCCGAAAATACAGGAATACAAAGGAGTTAGAGACAGGAAGATGTAGGAATATGTTACACATCATAGCGATACTGCTTTCCTGAAGACAAATAATGAGGAGAGGCTACATAGTTTAAATGTACACACATTTTGCACTTTTGCCAGCATCATCAAGTCATTAATTAGCATAAACATTGCTTGAAAGAGAATGATGCATCTTAGGGAAAACTCTAAAATAATCTGTAAATTCCAGAAGAGCACGGAGGCATGTGTAACAAGAACTGTTTCGAGGTTCTCTAGTACAAATACTGAAAAGCCAAATCAAAGCCATCAAAGTTTAAGTAATAAAACAAATTAGTGAAACTAAGAAAAAAATTAAAAAAGCAGGGAGAGGACACACACAAGAATTCCTTGTTATGAACAATATTTTGGTAGCGAACAGAAGGCCTACCAGATGCGATCAAGCTTAATGTGAGTGTATGAGTCAAATTTCATCAGTGAGTAAGGGTAACAGAAGTAAAACAAACAGCCGGGTTGGCTCTTATTAACCTGATACTCCTGCGCCCTCTTCAAAGCAGGAACTCGCTAATTGTAATTGTCAATCAGTCCCCAAAGGAAACAAGCTGCTTTACCCCTGCCACTCTTATTAATGCCGAGTAACACCTTACTGTCCCAGTAGCCCTCTTGATTGCCATGGGGTCAGCTTGGAGAACAGTATTGTTAGCAGAAGGTGCCATGCCTCGCCTTCATTATGTCCAAACACCCTTGGAGCTGCCCAAATATAAGGGTAGTTAAATGCTTAGAAACAAGCACAAACATGCTCGGTCTTTCCAGGTATTATTTCCAGGATAATACTCCCTGAACAAACAAGATTTAATTCATGTTACATTGGTAAACCATTTCGAGAAACTTGAATGAATGGTACTGGAGAAATGCAGAAAACGACACCTAGAAACTGCATAACAGTAAATACATGGGCAACATTCAGGCAGTGATGACCAAACAGAGATTTTATGGGATAAAACATGTAGGTTATTGGTCAACACTGCTCATTTTGAAATGCACGAAAAACTTTCAGTCTAACCTCAAGAAAAACTCTAATCCCAAGACAATTTTTTCTCCCAGCAAAGAAAAGGGTTGTGACAGTGCTTGAGGAATACCAGCGAGAGAAGTCAGCAAATGGTCTGTTAGCACTAATCTGACCCTCTCCCCGCAATCCCTAACATGTATATTAATGTGAAGGAAAAAAAAATAATTAAGTTTAATTTAAACTGATTAATTTCCAAAAGCTTATTTAAAAGTAATTTCCAAAAGCTTATCTAAAGATTTTTAACCATGAGTTTCCAACAAGCTTAAACCTTCTTGTGCTTGAGCAGCTTATGGGCAACTGAGTATTGAACAACAAATGCATGTTTTAGAAAGCACACAAACAGTCACTATGCCATCAGTTTATTATCCAGCTTCAACAGAGGACAGCAGCATGGGCAAGAGAGAGGTCCTTGCGGCATTTTCAGACAACCATGGAAAAATCCATGTTGGATTTACAGAAGAGGAAAGTTTTCATCTGGTCTGAAGGGAAGACAGCAAGGGTAGAGGGAAAAGCCATCCCACTCTGCAGGGATGCCCAGACAGTAAGATGCTGTGGGACAAGTGATGAGGATGGGGAAGTACAGGGAGGGAAAGCTTTAATTGATAATGTCTGTAGGTTAAAAAAAAAAAAAAAAAAAAAAAAAAAAAAAGAGCTCACATATGCTACTCATCTGCTTTCTCGCTCATCTCCTGCAACAACCTGATCTTCTCATCACTGAGACCTCCCTCTTGCAGGCAAACCCCTGTTACCAACCAGTTACCAAGGGCACTAAAAACTCAAATATCAGTAATGTAGAAAGAGAGTCCTCGCAGTTCAGGGATGCCCCTGTCAAATACTCCTAGAAAACTTTAAGGGCTATCATTGCCGGTTAGTGTTACGAGCTTTCTAATTCTTTTGAAGCAGGACTTATATTCAACATCATTACCTCAACACAGAATCATAGAATCTTCATGGTTGGAAAGGACCTTTGAGATCAGAGTCCAACCATACACACATCCAAAAAAAATACAAATAAATAAATCACAAACGACCACAAACAAACAACCTACAATCTCTGCCACTAGAGCATGCGTATCACCGCATTACCAGCATCATCTAATTTACCCAATATCAACAAGTTCAAGAAACACCCAGACAGTTCCTAGCCAGATCTGCCGCTGTAGCAACAGCCTGCAAATTTTTTCTTGAGGTGGGTAAAGGGAGAAGCTTCAAGTCAGACCAGATGGTTCTTCCACACACCAACATACAGTGGTGTTTCTTTTTCTACCCAATAGATTGCCCCAGGCAAGTAACATGCAACAGATTCCGAAGGACGTCAATGCTTCTTGCACTGTGCAGGTGGAGAAGCTACAGTAAAATCCCAAAGTAACTCCAAGCACCCTTGTGAAAGAAAACACTCCCAGCATTTACCATGTCAATCACTAGTTCTCCCATTAGCACTGTGCTGCAGTTGTAATAAGGAAAGAAAAAAGAAAGAAAAAAAAAAGAGGAGAGAGACCATGCAAACTAGCAGTGGTAACAGTGAATAAAATGGGAGAGGAAATGGGGGCCATGTCCTCAAAATAGCCTCTGGGCCTCCCATCATTCCCTTTCTGGATTTTCTACACTTACTTCTTTTCAACAACAAACAACCTTTCTCTCTGCAGAGTTAGCGTGTCCCACTTGGAGGAGGGAAAAGCTACCTACAGGGAGGAGACAGAGTCATTTACAGTTGACACTTGGCTATTCACAGAGTTTACTGCCAATAACTTGCATCTCAGCAGAGCCAGGTCAGGCATAACGCACAGGCAATGCCCAGGTCAGGCTGCCAGGAACAGCCTCCCTGGTTTTCCCAACTTATTGCCACCGAGAAGGTGACAGGGGAGCCTCCTCCTCAGTCACACCCCAAGGAGACCTTTCACTAGCATCTGATCCCTTAGTAAACTGCCAGACTGGAGCTACCATGACAAAAAGGGATGCTGCTTCACTATGCTTAGCCCTCAGCAGCCACCCAAGGCAAGCGGGTCCGAGAGGGTACCTGGAGCAGCCCCATTACATTCTCAGCCCAGGACACCGGGTCCCACCCTGTGCCACCCCCACCTCAGCCAAGTTCACTTGTTGCCCCCGCCTTTTGGGCACCACATAGTAACAGAAACACTATGCTCTAGAAGAAATGGATATACACACATGTATCTATATAGAATCATAGAATGGTTTAGGTTGGAAGGGACCCTGAAGATCACCTAGTTCCAACCCTCTGCCCTGGGCAGGGACACCTCCTACCAGACCAGGCTGCTCAAAGTCCTGTCCAGCCTGGCCTTGAACACCTCCAGGGATGGGGCAGCCACAGCTTCTCTGGGCAACCTGGGCCAGGGGCTCACCACCCTCACAGTAAAGAATTTCTTAGTAATGTCTCATCTAAGTCTCCCCTCTCTCAGTTTAAAACCATTTCCTCTTGTCCTATCGCTACACTCCTCAATCAAGAGTCCCTCCCCAGCTTTCCTGGAGCCCCTTTAGGGACTGGAAGGGGCTCTAAGATCTTCCCGGAGCCTTCTCTTCTCCAGGCTGAACAACCCCAACCCTCTCAGCCTGTCCTCACAGCAGAGGGGCTCCAGCCCTCTGATCGTCTTCATACATATCTATACATATACACACACATACATATACACATATAGTTCTGCATTATCTTTAAGTTTCTGCTACTCTTCCCTGCTATTACTCTGGAATTACTACACCTGCTCAAACCTGGGACAATCAAAATCTTTCTGGAAACACCACTGGATTTTCTGTACATAAAACTGTCCCACGTTCAAACATTCAGAGTCCCATGGCTCAGCAGCGACAGCATTGGGAGTTTTACCCCACACCACACAGCAACAAACTTCTTAAACACACAACACTAAAAAGTCTGCCAAACTAATAAAGAAAAAGTGTGATACTGTGTACTTGATAAAATTTAAAGTTAGTCTTTCAGGGTCAGGAAAATTCAGTTATTCAAGTTACTTCGACTCTGAGAAATTACACAAAAAAAGAGTTGCTCCAATACTTCCTTTTTGAAAAAAAAAAAAAAAGAGAGAGTGAAAGTGAAAACTCAAACATTTCAAACAAGCATGGAAAACCACAACACAAGGTGCTGTGGTACATTAAGGTTTTAAATCTGCAATCGCAATCATTAAATCCTCCCTTACGACAGATTCATCCTCTATACACTTAAAAAACCCAGTCACCTTCCACGTTCTATTTCACCCATGTGCAAGAGAGAAAGCCAATAAAAATTAATGGTGAAAACCCACCGAGCCACAATGAGTCCACAATTCAAGCAGCAGTTAATGTCGCAGAATAACAAAAATCTCCTCACTATCGCAACTGCACAGCAGAGGAAATATTTCATATTCAAGCAGAAAGAGAGTTATGGGGAAAAAAAAAAGGAAAAAAAAAAAAAAGGAAAAGTCACTACCAACAATTTCACCTACACACAGAACAGGAAACAGACAGTGTCCCCCTGTGCTAGCTGCTAGGTAAAATTTCTTTACCAATGGTGACCCAGGCCATGCATTCACATACATAGGCATACTGGCACGTGCAAACACCCTCTCAAGAAGAATTTTCAGTCTTGCCATTCCTTAGCAGTGCTCCTTTAAGTAATCAAAATGACTGATTAACCTCGCTTAATACAATCTGTGTAATCTACTGTGAATCTTGCAGATAACTCATAACTGTTAACATTAATTAACCCAGCAGAGCTTTACACTTCTTGCTCCCCCACCAGCCTCATACTGCAGACCTCAATTTAAGAGTTCTCTTTCACAACGGCCCTAGCAGACAGCTCAGGCAGAGTTAAGCCGCAATGGCGAGCTTCTGATGGAGAAAATCTGGTTAAATAATTGATGTGTATTTTTAAAGTAGACTTTTCTTCATCAGTACTCAACAGCAGTCAAGGCAAACTTAACGTATACAACACCCTGGGAATATCCATGATATCATAAGAAAAGATGTAAAGGGTGCAGTTGCATCCTGGAAGATCATGTCTTTATGCCATGTGTCACAGAAACAGAGGTAAGCTGTGTCACTATGTTATTATTAACATTCAGGAAAGATTAACATCTAATACTCCTGGTATGCCAGTTTTAAAGCTTCTGACCACTGGATTTTTTATGTCAACAAAACACAATTTCCTCTTAAGCTGTGACGGTAAGTGTTTTCCTGAAAGCGAATCTCATCTATCATGTGCTCATACAAAAGCCTCACCTGTAACTGAAAGAAAAAGTGACTCTCAAGACCTCGTATTTACTGAGGAAGAGCTTAAAAACAGTCACGAGTGTTTCAAAACGAGCAAGAGCCCGCAGACACAAGGAGCTGCTCTGGCTACAGGCAGAAAAAGCAGAACTACGCACACCACCAAAAATCTTTTGCATTACTAGTGTCATTTTTCAACTATACTTCTTAATCTTCAGTGTCCTTTAATGGCGCATGAAGGTGGCAATCGTTTCTGGGCCATTTCCAAGCTGCCTCACATGTGGGTCCTATCCCTTACCTACATCAGCAGAGCTCAGGTTTACTATTCAAGCAACACAATCGAGGGAAACTTAATATGGCGAATCGAGTGACTTGCGCTCCCTATCAGCCAGATCACAAAACAAGAGCAGTGCCACAGTGATGGGCCGGCCTCTCAACTGGCTGAAAGCGGAGGAGGGGAAGGTAAATCCCCAGAAATATGCTCCAGGCAAAAGCGACTCAAGCCTCAGGCTGCAGAGAGCAGCAACACCTCCTCCGGTCTAGCACATTTGTGTAATTTCTATTTTTACAGAGCTATGCAGTCCAAAAGTTTGTATTGTTGTTGCAACTCCTGAGCAGCAGATCTAAGCCCAGCAGCGTTCAATGCATGCCAAACCTCCTCGGTGGCCTGGAAGAAGCCTGACTCCTAGAAGCAGCCTCAGAGGAAGTTTTAAGGGGCACTAGAATCACAGAAAGGCAGCACAAGCACTGTTTGATCAGCAGAGAGCGTTTACACCCTTCACCTTGGTGAAGCACAAAACCTTGGCAAGGAGATCAAGCCATACAAGAGGAAAGGAGCAATGGTAGGTCTGCTGCAAACCCCAAAATGTTGACAATGTTAAGTGCTGGAGTAAGGACTCTTTTGTTCTGGTTTACATGGAGCTTTTCACATAACTTATTCAAAACGGCCCTGCATCATTGTTTAGACAGACTTTGGTGGAGGCATTGAGTTACTTCGACAAACCTGTTTTTTGCTGAGAGCATCAGGAACTGGCTGAGTGATGAATGGGTCGATCAGAAACTGGAGCTCCATGGGAATTAGCTCAGTCACTCACCAAAAGAAATGCCACAGTAAAACAATTTGTGCTCCTTAAACCTAAGTAACAGTTCATGTTTTGAAGCTGGGCATCTGAACTAATGGTCTGGCTTCTCAGTGCTCAGAAAACACGCAGCTCCCACTAATTTTAAAGGGAGAAACAGATGCTTACTACCTGGAGGAAATAATCAGAGAAAATCCAGCAGAGGGGTTGGAACTAGATAATCTGTAAGGTCCCTTCCAACTCTAACCATTCTATGAGTCTATACGTTATAATGCAGTACCTGAGTGCAAGTCTTGATGCTCTGGCACCTCAGTAGCACTACCAGAATTCACCATTCCTCTAAATCTCAGCATAAGCCAATGTTCGTTATCTCCACAACACTAGGACACATAGTAAATACAAGGTGCTAAAGAAGATCACACATTTAAGTTTGAATCTCCAAGCTAAGCAATTTCTACTGACAACATAAATATGCAGAAGATTTGCTAGGTCTCCAAAATCTACTAGTGAACATTAACACACAGTACTAAAAACCAGAATTTCCCCCAAGCTAATCTGCAGTCACTGACGTCGTTCTCTAAGCAGTGATACAGGAACAGGCACAACTGAAACTGAAAATAAAAAGAGCATTTGCCACGTTTCAGATTAGCAGATACATGATTCCTTGTGAATTTTGACTGAAAGTCATTCTCACGAGGTAGAGGCAACAGCCCCTTTGAAATTGGCTCAGCACAATGTGGGCAGGAACTAAGCAAACTTCTTCAAACAGCTCTGCCAACACCATTCAGCTCAGAGCTGCAAAACTCCTGCTGTTTCAAACTCAGGGCCTCCTGTGAGCAGACTGCTGATTACACCAGGTTGTAGGGCAGGTTTTTGAGAGACGCGCGCAGGGCAGAAGAATGAGAATGAAACCTGCCTGCTGGTCGTGTTAAATAAAAGATTTGACACCAGACTGAAAGAGAAAAAAAAAAAAAAAAAAAAGGACACGCTGCCATCTATTCATTCCCTGGCCCTTCCTATAAAGAGAAAATATATTGTAGTGCACTATACACATACTCCGCTTGGTGTGTACCGCTCACACGAGTATTACGGGACATACTGCTAGCATGAAAGAGAAACGGGAGACAGCAAAATGCAAACATCGTATCTCCAAAGCGGAGGAGATACACTGAGTTAAAGTTTAAAAAAAAAAAAAAGCCAGAGCGCTGCACTGCAGCACATTTTATCGGGCTCTTTATTCCCAGTTACACACGTACACTGGAGAAGATTTGGAGCAGTCAAGGAAAGGGAATGAAAGCATGTCAACAGGCATTTTTCATCCTGATTTTTATGAAGGAGGGGGCAGACGAGTCAAACTTTTACAAGTTTGTGTGAAATTCTGACAAGGGAGACCCTTGAGTATCACTCCCAGCACAGGAAGAAGACAGGCCACCACAGCAGGCACCAGGTCAGCACGCACCTCGCTCCACATGCGCCCCAGCACATGCCCACCGTGGGGAAAGCAGGGTTGGTGTGGGACACAGGACCTGCAGAAAGCTCTCCCTTGTTCCCCAAAATAGTTGCTTTTATTTATTCCTTTGAGCAAAGAGGCCTTCGCTGCCTAATCAAGTACAGCCCCCTTGCAGCATCACAGCTGTGAATCTGCTAATTGCATCTTTGGTATGCAGAAGGTATGAAATCTTCATGAAAAGATGACATGAAAGGCTTCACTCGTTGGTCATAAACACGGACATTAGAGTCTTTCCTCAGGGAACGGCCAGTACAGAAATCAGATGTCCAGAATGTATTTCTGCCCATATGGTTCAAAGTGATGAATAATGCACTTTGTAAAAGAAGGATGACAAAAATAATACAATACTGCAGCGAAGCACCCATCATATTAAACAAATAACAGGTGGTGACTAAAAAGGCATTTTTAATGAGCGCTTCTTTATGAATGCACACAATGCAAAGTGGTTTCCACTGCTTTGTAACACACCACTCTTCACTATGGATTAAAAATATTTCAGCTATATAGAGGTAGATGCGTTAGCTCTTTACTTTCTCTTTGAACATCTCAAGGAATAGTTATTTAAAAAAAAAAAAGATTTAGCAGCCAAACAACATGAACTTCGAATTCTGAAATCTTAATACTCACAGATTCTTTAATTAACACTAACTTTTTTCACTAGGTAAATTTGTAATTAAATGTTAAAACATATACTTTGATGTGTGTTTTCAACGCATCTGCCGCCTCAAATGTGCTTTTCTTCACAGGTACAGAATTAACTGAGGAAGAGGGCAGTCCAGTGGTTAATGCAGAAGACAGTGTTTGAATTCCTGGGTCCAGACAGGCATGAAACATAGATCCACAGCAGCGCTTCAAAGTGAATGACTGTGTTCCCAAGCTCTTCCCAAACCAGTCTGTATGAAATCCAGTGGCCAAGAACGAGACGCCACTCCATAGCAGGAACTGCTCCTATACCACAAGCTACTAAAACATCAGAAAAACCATTTCGTCGGGGTTACTTATCCAGCTGAGAGAAAGCTACAGAAGTTATTATAGAGAACAGTTATCTACGATATTTAGAATGCAAGACTCATTTAAATGGACTGTTTCTGCAATGGAAGAAGTCTCAGAAAGACATGTCAGGCAATTAATACAGTTAGGAAATGAGACTTTGCGCTATTAGAGCTACAGCATAATGCAGTATATTCAGCTAAACCTGTACCCCGCTCCGTCTCAGCAAAAGAGCCATATTATCTCCAGGACTGCGGCAACAGTTTACATGGTTACTCAAATCTGAATCTTCTTGCATGAAGGTCAGTGCTACAGAACATGAAAATAAATGTATTCCTGCTCTCTCGAGTGCAGCTGTCTCATTAATCTCAAAGATGACATATTCCTCATATATCAGTCACCAGTTTAAAGCCCTGATTCATACAGAGAGACTTAGGAGCACACAGCAGGTTATTACTTCAGCAGGTTGCTTATTTCTATGAAGCATAATACTCCTTGTAATTCTTAACTGCTTTCCCCCTTGAGGGCATACAGCATATGTCTTGGGAACTGGAACAGACTTGCACTGAATATCAAAGGGAAATTAATGATTTGTCGCTAAAAAAGGTGAGAGGTAGTAGTTAAACTCTACCCGTTCCTAGTTGGTTCCTTAGGAGGCCAATAATTTTTAAAAATGTTATTTTTCTCTGCTTAATAACTGTTTAGATGACATGCTAAAACAAACAAACAAAAACAGGCTTGTTCCTACAAACAGAAATTATTTTAGGCTGCTGCGTATTTAATATTGTATTACATTAGTGAGCCTGGTTGTTCGGTTAAGCACAAACTTCGATGGCTTCCCAAGTGCCAGGAAACCAGTTCACTCCATTCATAATTTCTCTTTGATACAGCAGCAGTGTGTGCCAGAGACGTGGAACTCGAAGAGGCCCAGATCACATGGAGCGGATGATGATTAAACAAACTGGGAGAGCTTAAACTGACACAAAAAACTCCCTCTCTCCCCATCCTCACAAGCGCAATGAGCAGATCTCAGTTAACGTTAAGAGCCAAATTCTGCCTTTTTCTGAAGGCACAACGTCCCTGAGGCCTTGAGATTTGCATCACGGAGTAGAAAAATCTTTCACATCCTTTCCTAATTTAAGACTAGCAGGAGGAGCCGAAAATACCCTTCTAGCAGGCTTTTCAGAGCACCCAGCAAAAAGCACTGCACTGTAATTCCAGCATGGCATTTCAACGCTTCTTTGCATATACGGAGTAACTAAATGACATGTCTTACGCTAGCCAGCTGGAATCCGACGGGACATATTAAGATACGCTAGCGTAACAAGCCTCAGAGTTTACATGGGGAGGAGATGCCTTGTTGAAGCAGCTGACCATGACTGCAGTTCCCAACCACCTCACCTGGGTGGTGGTGGTGGGGAAAATAGCTTCTGTCACTGTGGATGGCCCTATTAACTACAAAAATTCGAGACATTAAGTGCAAGAGGGAAATCTATTCAATGGAAGCTTCCTCCTTCCTTTCATATTGCAAAACAGCATGACGCCAGAACAGATGGCAAACACCCCTCTGCAAAGCTGTCTCTCGGGGAAGTTTAGGTGTAACCATGTAGAATGGTTTAGGTTGGAAGGGACCTTAAAGATCATCTAGTTCTAAAGCCCCTGCCATGGGCAGGGACACCTCCCACTAGACCAGGTTCCTCAAAGCCCCATCCAGCCTGGCCTTGAACACCTCCAGGGATGGGGCAGCTACAGCTTCGCTGGGCAACCTGGGCCAGTGCCTCACCATCCTCAGAGTGAAAAGTTTCTTCCTAGCATCTAATCCGAGTCTCTCCTCTTTCAAGTTTAAAACCATTACCCCTTATCCTATGGCTCCCCTCCCTGATCCAGAGTCCCTCCCCAGCTTTCCTGGAGCCCCTTTAGGTTCTGGAAGGGGCTCTAAGGTCTCCTCGGGGCCTTCTCTTCTCCAGGCTGAACACCCCCAACTCTCTCAGCCTGTCTGAGGGACTTCCCATTCGCAAGGGAACGCATTCAAACTGAGTTTACTGTATCTGATGGGGAGGGTCACAGCTCCTGAAGGCAGATTCCACGTTGCTGTATGTCATAAGCCCTACATAGCGTTAACTGACTTGGAAACAACACTTCATGCCAACCACAGTCTCACTAGATCCAACTGATGGAGAGGACCAGTTCTTAGAGCCCGGCACCCGTCCAACAGAAGGGGTGCACTGAAAGTTTTGGAAAATTGGTAAGCTGTAAGTTTCAGTTCATATGGATTCATGCTTAAGCTAAGTCAAAGTCACCATCAATATCAACAAATCTACCCGGCAATAAAGCACAAATTTCAAAGTTGTTGGTGCAATAACTGCCACGAACCCAGCAAACAAGATCATATCTCAGGTTTTCCTCTTCTCCCAAGTAAATCTATCAGCATCTAGAATGCAGGCATTCTGGGGTCAGGGCATTCAGTCTGTTCTTCTGACAACTGTTCCACTTAATTTATTTCATATTCTTAACCTATTTCATATAAGACACACAGATGTGCTTTGATATCACTCTTTTTCTTCTTTTGTAAAACCGGCTTTTTTCTTCTGCTTTTCTTACAAGCGCCCCAACAAAACATTTCAGGACCAGTTAAACATTTCACCTGGTGGGCTGGGAAGGCAGGAAGGGGGAAGAAGGATTTTAAAAAACTGAAAATGTTTTAAAACCCAAATAGCTGCCTTAGAATCTCAGATTCACCTATGAAAAAGTATCACACGTGACCAGTAAGCTATAGTCTCTGGTTTTGTGGTGCTGCAGAGGTACGTTAAAAACTGCCATATAAAAAGGTTATTTAAAACAAATGTGCTGAATGCATCTACTTGTCACCTCCTTTGCATATTAAATATGGCTGGTGGAAGCACCAAGACTCGAGCGTATACTAAAGTTTTAAGTTTGGAATTGTATGCTACCTGTTACAGAAAGCAGAACAAATCAGGAACTTGTTTGTGTTTTAAGCATCATTCTGCAGCATTTAGCCAACTAAAAAAGTTACTCTTCACTATTAACTTTCTTGACTTACAAAAGACTTTGAGGAATTAAGATTAATCCAACTGGATGGGAGAGGCTTGCATGGGCATCAGTAAGATCAAGGTGGTCTGATTTTGTTTTGGTTTGTTTTCACATGCATTTAATACTTAAGATTTTCCTTTTTGAGCCTCAAGAGGTTAAGTTACCGGTTACAAATGTGTTTCTACTTGTTTATAAACAAACTGAAAATAAACTTCAAATGATCTGTCCCTTATTAATGGGTGACAAAGCACAGGCTTAACTGCCTAGTCCACGTGCTGGAAGGGTAGAGCAGTTCAGTTCAGATTGTTATAAAAACAACTGCTTTTTACTTTGCCATGTCAACTCAGCTCTCTCATCTGAGTGCCTCTCTCTCACTAGCAGGCTGGGCAGAGCGCTCAAAGCCCCCAAAACCAGGTGTCCTGCTCAGCTCAAGACCAGGAAAGCAAGTCTGGATGAGTCCTTCTGCAGATATTCAAAGGGTTGCCATAAACACTGCAAAATCTCTAAGTACTGATTAAAGTGTGATAAATACCTTGACATTGGTAAAGGCTGCGATATGCTGTCAAGGAGAAGAGCCAAAACAAACCATGATCTGGCAGACAGCTCTGGTTTCATAACATCCAAGGGTATCAAAGCAAAACTGCTTAAAGACCGCGCCATTCAAGATGCTCGGCATCTCAAGTTCCATCAGTTCAGCCTGACAAAGTCAGTGCCACTTAAAATCAGGTCCTACACCATATAAAGAAAGTGCAATTGCAAGTTAATGCTTTAAGAAACAAGAGGCCAAACTGCAGTTGCATCTTATAGAGACAAATCTTCAAGAAATAACAAACTATTTGAAGTTTGAATCACTCAATTGCACAGAATTTGGACCCAGCAATTTATAAAGAGAAAGGGCTAAGTGAAAAAGGGAGATCAAAATCACCTTTCCAATCCAGATTTTGGCTCAGGCTACAAAGGAAACACATACTGGAAGGAAGGCGGTACAGGCTCAACCAAGTTAGAGAATTAAAACAGAGCACTCTGGTTTAGTTTCTTCTGCATGACTGGAAGCTGGGAGCTAGATTAAGCGCCAGAGCACTGAAGTGTAAGCAAGGCTTCTAATAATGGCAGCTTTTGTGGTCCCTCTACTATAGACTCATTCCTTCTGCATGTAAAACTGTAAAGATACGTCCACGTGCTGTTCAGATAAGCATTTCCCACAAACCTTGAAAACAAAGACAAAGCCTTCAGTACTGACACATGGCTTTTTCAGATTCAGGAAAACACAGAACACACAGAAAGGGGAGGGGGGGGTTGTTTGGTTTGGTTGTTAGGTTGGGTTTTTTCCTCCTTTTTGGAAGATCAAAATTCAAAAAGTGACCTTAAGACATTTATTACATTAAAAGGCAACTCCTTGTAGTTAAAGTGTAGTTCTGCTTTGAAGTAACTAAACAGTCTTGAGACTCCAATTAACTCAAACAAGTAACTAGCCAAACTAGAAATTTGGGGCTTTTTTTAAAAAACAGTGAAGCGTGCTTTATTTTTAAAGGTAACAACTCCTCAGGACTGATTCTGCTTCTTTGAACATGCATCCTGACAAATGAGCCTTTTAACGTACATAGTAATTCTGCATTTAATATCTAAACTTAAAAAGAAATTCACCTCCTTCCAGTTTCTGGCAGTAAATGCTTATGCCTCCCGTGGGACTCCAGCCACTTAGCTCCACTGTAACACAGCTGCTCCAAAATAAACCAGGCATTAACCTCGGTACCACCCTCCCCTTTTCTTCTAACACACACCGTGCACCAAACAGGTCTTTCTGCAATACGCATTTGATGCTGCACTCCCTTACGAATACCTTCCCAGTGGATCTATTACAGATGGGATCACCATTAAAAAGAAACAAAAAAAGAAAAAAAAAAAAGACAACCAAAACAAAACAACTCTTTAAAGTGCCACAAGGAATTTATCTTTCTTCTTTTGCTTCTCAACCTTACAGCAAACAACTCAGATGGTTTTGAAATCAGTTCTTTAGCATCAGGTAAAAAAAGGTGACTTTTTCTAGAGGAAGAACAGTAGTTATTGTAGTTTAAAATTTTTTTAAATATTCACAACCCACTAAATAATAATTTTCACAGGACAGGAAGATATTTAAATGGAATTCATACAATATTTTTTTTCCTTTGTGCACAGACCGCAGGTCTTTGCTACCACTCCCCAAAGGACCAGATGTCTATCATTGTTATCTTGATCACCTAACAGGCCCTAACAATGTCATTCTAAGTCTAAAAAAAACAAATTAAATCAACATCTAGAGACTTAATAATGCTAATTATGAAAGAGAACAGAGAGTGACAGCTCCACAGGGGCCATTTCAGTCTGCTGAGCAGATTTTATTTAGGCATTTTTACTGGCCATATGAGGACCCAGCAGAATTTGAAACACTTGATCCCCCTTCAGCTCCATCTCTTAATCATAATGGGAAACAGGAGAGGCACCAGCTCAAACAGCTTCTATTCAAACAGCCCATCTAAACAGCTATTAAAAAAAAAAAGCCATTCTGCTTCCTTAAAGTAGAGTGCACACACACGTTAATTTGCTGATTTGCTCTTTAGAGTTCACTTTCTTTAAAATCCTTCCTTTTAAAAACCAAGATATTTGCAAATGGGAGATGTATGCATGTATCAGCGAGGCACAGCATTTCAATTACTGTGCATTTGTGCGCAGGTGCCTTCCCTCGTTTGTGCTGGCATAAAGTCCATACACCATATAAAGTAAGAAATACACCCTTTCCTGTGGCTTGTCTTCAGCAAAGAAACTACCACACTAAAACCTCCTCCTGCCCCCAGGTCCAGAGACCCACTCGGAAGGGCAAATCCCATCATTCTTCACCAGGGTAGGTGACTCCACAACCTCCTTCCCCACATCCTGGCCCAAGAGCATCCACCTCATCCACCATCACACTGGATTAAAAAAAACATTTCCACAGACAGAACATGCAAATAAAATAAGAACACAAATCACTTGCATTTGCTACCTGCCATTAAAAAGCAGGAATTATTTGCTTTGGGAACTGGTATGAAATTAGGGGGATTTGTTTGGCAATCATACTTTTGTGGAATTCATCTTCTTGCCTCTTTAAAGGCTTTTTAATGAGAAGTACTAAATGACATGGAATTCATTACAGAAACACAAGCAATAAAGCAATCTTTAACTTTCATTTATCAAAAATAAATCTCAAAGCTATTTTCAGCTACAAGTGGCACGCAGGCTATTTTCTAACTTACCCAAAATTGGTAGGCTCTATAAAACCTGATTTCCTCCTTCACAAAATTTCAGCTGACAAAAATGGGACATTTGCCTGCAATCTAGGCAGCAGGACTGAACATGGCTGTCTGGTGAGACTGTCTGAACAGTGACTTATGTCTTAAGCCTAATATCTAAAACCATGTATGTAACAGGACAGAAATACCCTGTGGCTTTAGCATTGGTAATCACAGCGATAGTCCAGGAGATTAACATTAGGCCTTGGCTTTCATTAAGAAAAGCCACACACACTCTCACATTACCCTTTTTTTAAGCCATGGACACAGTGGATGTGTTCTGTAATTCAGATATCCCAAGAATTGTTTTCAGTTAACATGCCAGAGGTTAAGCAAATACTGCTGTGTGGGAACCAAACAGCTATTCCATACTGCAAAATTTTTTACAGGTCACTTCCATTTGCCTCCATATTTTAGGACACCGCTCCTCTCTTTTCTTGGCTCAATTTCTTCATTTGTCTGCACAATGAATTCACACCCCTCTAGCTTATTAAGCAAAACAAAGACAGGACTACACAGACACATGCCAGCCTATTCTACCTTTTCCCATACTCTAGCTCCAGGAAATTACAGGCAATAAAGTAGTTTAAAAACCAACCTATTCTCTTCCGTCTGTTTGAGGTCACTGTTTCATTCTGTATTAAACTGCATGTGGAGCCTCAGGGGGAAAAAAAAAAAAAAGTCTCTAAACTCAGTCCTCCGTTAAACTTCCAGACATAATTCAATATATCAGCTGAAATGCATCCTAGAATCACAGCCAGTAATCTCAATCAGCTGTCTGACAGCAAGCCACTAGCCACCCCATCAACTCAGGAACAGTTTTCAAACTGACCTCCCCAGAAACTTATTTCAACTCTGGGGCAGAAATGTTTGTTTTATTTGGTCCTTCCAAAAGGAGCAAGACAATTCTCCTTAACAGCATCAGACAGTCTGGCTGGAACTGATGAGTCACCTGTCTCTTTCTCACCGAAATACTTAGTAAGACAACCTATACAAAAAGCCTGTGATCTTTGTGATTGTTATGTTCATTCCACTTGCAGCAAAGTGGTACCACTATTTTCAAGTGATGGACTAAATCAGAGACTAATGTCACTGGTTCGGCATTTCCCAGAATGTCTATGCCAAGGTCAGTCTTGACCTTGCCCTGTACCCACCATCGAAACACCTGAACACCTTCACAATACCAGTCTTACATGCGTCCTTCATGGCTTATGGATCATGCTAACGCAGAACAGAAAACCAAACTCTAAACATTTTTGTCACTGCAGAGCTAAGGCAGCCTCGTTAAGCTAAGTACTGCATAAATACATACAGACAGTCTGTGCCTGTAGCAAGCTTAAACTACCTGGAGAAGTCAAATTAAGGAGCGGAAACAAATACAGAGCTAGTAAGGTCCTACTCTGGGTCGTGCCTGTGGCAGAGCGGCAGTATCTCCTGGGCCCTAGCCGTACTGAAACACAGAGCATCTCTGCAATAGCACCTGAGTACTAACTTAGTTGTCATACTAATTTATTGCACACTTGTGAAAAACGACTAAGGTGCAGAAAGCCTCAGTGGATGCTCACCATTCCTTCTACATGCAGCTGCAACATAAGGCCACGAGGACCTGTACAGTACCTTTGGTAGGTGCAACACCACCATTCCCAATGCAGAAACAACTCAGGAGACTGTATGTAACAGTACAGAGAAGGTAGAGAACATACTCTTAAGAGTGCACGACATCTGCAAAGTATTTGAAGTAGAAAAAGCTTATCTGTTGAAGCTTCTGGCATCTTGCTTGATAAAGCTGACATTCTCAGTTAATAATCTTGGAATTTAAAGCTCAAGATGAGGAAAGGTCCCCTAAAAGCCAAATTACTAGATTAAGACTTCTCAGGAACAGGAATCAAAGGAAAGCAGTCACCCAATATTGTAGTTCAACGCACCAAATGGACAAGACTAGCAAAAAAAAAAAAAAAAAGTTTAGTTTTGTCATCTAATTCAGTAGGTTATTGTGGGTATGAACTCTCCCTGAGAACAGAGGAACACTTTTTCACTTCAAGGTGTGCATTTCTAGCATTTTGGTGTTTACTTTGCCATGGACTGGATTACTAGCCCACTAGAATTAGCCTGCCTAGTAGGGTAAGATTTCAACTCCACAGAAGAGGACGTTGCTACTTCCAGAACATTATTTATAGCCCAAGTACAGTTGCTAATTCATAATTTGTGCCCAAATCCGGAGCTCCAAGTTTGAATTCCTCTTTGCAGTCCAGTCAAGCGCTCCAAACCTGACTCAACGCTTCAACTACAGAAGCAGGAGTTGTTTATTGATCTGGAAGCTACTGGTATTGCAAGACCTTCCCCGACCCACTAGGAGAACCAGTTCTGGCCCCAGTCTGAAGACAATTTTTCCTCTTTTCCCGAGGTTAGAAACACAGCACTACTGCAGCCCCAATACCAAACCACTCGCAGCAACAGCCGGACTCACAGGCAGCTAACTCCCTTTAACATGCCTGAGAAATACCCTTGTTTTACAGAAACATACAGCAGCCAAATAAAGGGAGAAGGACATGAGTCTGAAGAAACATGCCTTAGAACTAAGGCATCCTTGCTCACCATCATCTCTGAGCCCAGCTAAGTGAGTTTAGGTGGACAGGGTACGATTTGTGGTGATATAAAGTCTCAAAAAAATTTAATCTTTACCCCCCCTACACCCTCACTTTAATGTAAATGCTAAGTGTTAGGAGTTTCTTATCGAAGCTGCATGAGCCACAGTCACAACTGGTTTCAGACCTGTCTCTGATTTTTATTGTTTGGTTTTTTTTAAATTAATAGATATTTCCAACCTATTTAGAAACATGAAGCAATCTGCTAGGTATTTAGCGGCCACAAAACTGCAGGAAATAGAGGCAACAAAAATACAGCCGTGACCACAATGCAGCATTTCTTCCAACAGCATTTCTCATCCACATACTCCAGATGTGGCCATAACACCCACACAGGGACTAGCTAGGGGATGATCACATTCTTTTTTTTCTTCTTCTCTCCATCGACCTCATGTTTTTCATGTAAATGGTGCGAATTTTTGCTTAAGAGTGCAGTATATACTGTTGGAGTGATTATTGGCATTTTTGAAGGTTAGGAAACTAGCTGACATCCAAACAGATCCTTTCATAAACTTAGTTTTTTATAAACTGGTATCAAAGTGATTTTTAGTTCCTTAGAAACACCCTAAACCCAAGGATTAGCACGTGAGCAGAGGAAGCACAGCAAAGCTTCCCCTGCCAGCCTGCCTTAGGCCTTTTCCAAAACTCTATAGGTCCGAGCATGTTCTCCAGATGTTGTAGACATCGGGGCAGCTGCTCTTACCTGGACACTTCAAATACCAGCACCTACAGGATTTAAATATTCTCTACAGCACTGCAAAGGGATAGGCCAACACCACTCAGATTTTCTATCTTTCTTCTTCCGTTATCAGAAGTGATGGAACCAACAACAATAATAGCTCTTGCACGGGTTGTTGCAGCTTATGGGGGTTTTTCTGCCTTTTTTTTTTGTGGCTTTTTGGGTGGTTTTGTTTGGTTTTTTTGATTGTTTAAGGGTTTTGTTTGTTTGTATTTTTTTTAAGTTGCCAGAAACAGCGACAGTGAAGTGCCACTATGAAGGCAGTTGCCACAGCTGGGATTAATCACCATTTGGAAAAGAAGCACAAGGCCCTGGGGAGTTAAGGCCATAACAACTCACTAAGAGTCAAGAGTGCTAATTTCAGTGAAGCCAGTCTTGCAGTACTCACACCTGAACTACTTTCAAGCCAGTTTAATTGGGCCAGTAGATAATCCTTAGTGGAGTTCACAACAGAAGCTTTTCAAACCGAAGGCAGAGCTCAGGAATAGCAGGATAATTTCATTTGTGTTGCTCTGGGCTGGCCAGTGTTAGCTTAAGGACCAACATTCCCAACTACGTTATCACCACAAGGCAGCAGACGACAGCTGGCGGTCCATCTGTTCCATACGCACTGGTTAGCTGTAGCATGTGGTAAAGACTTCACCCTCTGAATGGGATGCACAACACCTGCACCAGTGAGAAGTGGATGAGCATCTCTTCTCCAATACACTCAGTTCCCAATCAACCCCTTTAATCAACATCCTCACAGTAATTACAGACAGCAACCTGTAATTCTCTGTACTAAACTATTCCCTACAAAATCATTTTGAACTCTAGTTTAAAGACAGCCAAGTGCCTGAATTCAGTCAGAGCAAGAAGAGACACATAAAACTCACACTACGAGCAAGCAACGAACACATTCTGCCGTGCTCAGCCCTTTTCCGAGACATGGCACCAATTCCAGAAGTTTTATGACCAGCCATTTCTCCAGTGAACCAGTGCCGTAAGAGTTATTAAATGCAATTAATGACAGATTCTCTTGAATGCTCATGAAATCCCACAGCAAAATGAGTCATTTGCCTGGTTTCAAAAGAGGGGCCTCTCAACTCAGGAACAGATCTGCAAAGCAACTGCTCAGAGAGTGGGAAATGCAGAGAGGTTTCTTCCTGCCACCAATAACAAATATTACATACCCAATTAAAAGACACACACACACCCCAAAACCTGCAGCAAGCAATGTTTTCCCCTGATTTAAGAGTCCTGACACAGAGTTTTTCCTAGTAGCCATCAGCAATCCAGTTGTGTGCTGATGAAAGTTGTGAGAAGGCAACTCTTCAGGAAGCTGTTAATGAACAAATTAAGTTAGCAGACTTCTAAATATGAGAGGTTATTTGAACTGGAAAAAAGCTTCTTCAGTGTATTTATCCCTGCCAAGTTATGCCTGCTGAAGCACAGATTGGAACTCATCTTCATGGCTCAAACCAAAGCCAAATTCCCCCAATAACCTGGTTTGTTTAGCTATACAAATATATGAGAAATCAGATATGAGATACAGATACACTAGACAAATTATATGATCTAAAATGTCAACTCACTTCTGAATACCAGAGTTAATTTTAGTAGACACTTACGTCACCTTCCTCAGATACAGTTTACAGTACCATGAATTCATGTCATGCTCCTGACTGTTCCTGCGCAATGCAGAGGGGCAAGTATTCTTTCATACCTACTAATGTCCTTAATAAAGCACCAGGTGGCATCTTCCTCATTCTAGGAGAACTGGTCTACCAAACTCAGTAACTAAGCCGTAAACCTGACTAGCGTCCATTAAGTGAAAGGGAATGTTGTCAAGGCCAACACTGTATTTTTAGAGCTTTTGTTTCTCTTGAGGAAGCAGCACATTTGTGTTCCTATTGTTTGTCAGGAACTTTTCCCTCCCACTTCCAGTCTGCAACCAAATTTGATCATGTTTTCAGTCCCTAAGACACTACCCTCATTTTGTTTTAAGCTAATGTATTAGTACTACTTCATCAAACAATTCCCACAACTTCAAACTATTTAAAAAAATCCCTAACATTCAGAAGAGAAGAGGTTTAACAGTATTTAATATATTCCAAAGCATCCCTTTGGTTGCATGTTGAAAAAAAAAAAAAACAAGAAACCCCTCCAAATATCCGAGACATTAGTACAGACGCGTCGTTACACTCAGCATCAATCACATACAGAGGCTGGTTACTGCATAGACGGCCCTAACTCCTCCCAGACTACGGAGAGTTGAAGGCTGCACACCACCACACGAAAGGGAATCTCAGATTAGCATTGAGACCTTGGATTTGCCCTGAAGATGTGATTGTGACAAGGATAAATAGGTTTCCTACATAATGTTATCATCACAACAACAAAAAAAAAAACCCACACAAAAAAGAAGTGGTTTTATTTCAAACTTTGTTACAATTAGACATTTTCAGGACCAAATGCAAAGAATGATCAGCTCTCATGACTGCTTTGTTTACATACAGGGAATATAGTCTTCAGGCAGCAAGATTCATAGTACTTAACTTCTGGACTAGAACAGGAACATCACTATCATGCCTGCTACTGCAAGCCTCAACTACTGTTTCCCATTGAAAACTCTGTGTCTTAACCTATTTTAGCTGTTGCTAGCTTTATTGGATTATGATCACACAGCTCAACAGCTAGGTCAACAAGACACCAAGCAACATATCACATGATTCTGAGTCACTTTTTTCCTGAATCTGATCTCTCTTCAGGTACTCTTAAAAACGGTCAGGTTATTCAGCTCTAAGAAAAAGAACTCACATGAATAAAAAGCTTTAAGCGTTTTAACACCTGAAGGACCAGACTTCCATATTGTAAATCTTGTGGGGATGAGAAGAGAGAGAGAAAGACTAGTCCTGTCCCTATCCTTAAACATGGCCCTTTTTCCTTGTAGACTCCATATACATTTACACTTATCAGTGGGTAACAGAGATACAACACAAAACAGAATACCAAACCTTCAGCCTCTAGTTATAATCAAATGGAATTTCCCCTTAGAAATCACAAGTCTCAGGAGTGACAACACGTTGCATCAGCATCTCCATTTCTCAACAATCGAGACGCAGGTCAGCTGTCTTCAGAAATACACGATACCCTCCTACAGCATCTCAGACCTGAGTTACACACTTCATGTTTCTAGCAGGCTACTGGAACTTGCGCAGATGACTCATCTGCCCCATCTGACTTTTTCACAAGTCCCTCTCGCTTTTAGGCTTCCCTAAGCAAGTTCAGAAGCAGAGTAGTGGCAATAACATGGAACAGCAGTAGACAAGCTCTGGAAGAGAACGGCATCAAAAGGCACTACTGGGAGTTAAGCATTACAGCTATTCTGAATTTTGAAGACAAAGCCAATACACAGTCTCTTCTACACGTACAGAAAAGATGAAGTCCAGGATGAGCACGCTGACATCAGCCTCTACAGTTTAGTTGTTTTGTCCATTATACGATTGGGACACATTTGCAGAGGAGCATTTTAACAGTCCTCAGTGCTTTCAGCCTGGTTTATACTGTAAAGCATTCAAATCTGGCAAAAGATGTGTAAAAGGAAACAGTAGAACAGTTACCCCTCTCACCGAGGAGTCTAAATATACACAACAGCGTGTATACAGAAATTCTATTTAGAGTAACTGAATTCAGTTCTGTGGCTTTCCAGCAGCATCCAACATGTATCTGAGTCTGCAAAAGTTCCCAGCTGTCACCAGGCTGGTTTTAGGGGAGCACTATGACAGCAGGGGAACACTGACGGTCAGTTCAAGGATGCCGCCTAAGAAGCGCGCTATTTGTGAGAATTTGCAGTCATTCCTGCACTTAAGTCTCTTAGACAAGGAGGTCAGAACAAACAACTGCTTTAACACCTAAGAACAGGTACACAGCATAAGAAGTCTACCTTCAAGATAAGCACAAATTTATTTTTGCTAATAGCATATCAATTTGAGCTTTATATTCTAGCATTCAAGACATTTCTTCATAACGATTTGTTTACTGGAAGCCCCTTTTAAGAGAAGGTTCCTTGTTTTAAACAAATTTTATACCCAAAAACATTATTCCAATTTCAGCAAACCCCTCCACATACACACCCCACAACGCCACCACAAAAGAGCCTTTTTACTACATGTATCTTCAAGTGCCATCACAGCACAATTTCTCTTTAAAAAAACAGGGGGGCGGGGAAGCACCCTCTGGCCATAAAGAAGGTAGCCGTATTGTCGTTTCATAAGGAAAGCACGGCTGAAAGTACTTTTACACAAACACAATTTCCTCTCCATTTCCTGTAGCAAGCTTCTTTTTGAGCCACCAGCCCCTGCACTAGCTGGAACATTACAGGAATCACCACAGATAAACGAGCAGAGAACAGAAATCTCACCTGATAGTAAGTCTTAATGTTTCTGACTAAGATGGTCAAGTTTTGAACCCGAAGGTAGGTGTCATTATTTACATGCTTGTTGACACGTTGGTTGGTTGGTCGAGGATCTCTATTAGAAGAAGAAAAAGAAAATAAAGTATTACCAGTTTACTCAGCACTAAGACTTAGCATCTCAATAATGCACCATCAGGAAAACCATTAAAAACTTACCCATTAAATGTGCTGACATAATTATACAGGACACATATACATTAATTCATGACAGAATACGCTCATTACCTTTGCACCTATGTATAACTTGCAAATCTTCCTGTGTGCCGCAAAGTAACCTACTTTAGGTTAACTCAAACAGCCATTCAGGGCAGCTTCCCTCCTTATTTATATTTCCCTGAAGCAAAGGGCATATTTAGTTGATGCACATTAGATCAAAGCAGTCTCTGATAATAAGGGGTTTATCTTATTCAAATAAAGGGAACCCTAGGAAAGACTACCAGCTTTCCTTGGCTTTGGAGCTTTATGACAAGAGGAGGGTGTTAACACACGATCAAAGATCACTGTGCAAACTGCAAACGCCAAATGTATTATACAGAGGAAAAGGCGCACTGCATTTTTATTATATCCATATCATCTAACTAGATCTCTGTCATATACCCACTGTGTCGCAAAAAAACAGCTCTACCGGGCTACAAGATATAAACAAAATATAAACGTAGGTAGAGATATAGGCAAGACAGGAAAAAGTTGGTGGAATGATTTTAGGGAAAGAAGCCTCAAGTTTTGATTTTAAAGGAACTTAAACAAGATTGTACCTGAAACAATTGTATTTCTAAAATAAAACACAAGGAAAAAAACCCTGCAAATTATTTAATATGAATGTGCACCTTTAGATTCTCTATGTGCACCGTAACATGTTGCAAAAAAAGGAATCAGAAAACCTTTATCTGCCAATAGCGTAGATCAAAGCTTTGTGTTTCCCCTCTAATAAAGACTCTTATCAGCAAACTCCTACACAATCCAAACACCTGCCTCCCAGGGCCCTGCTTTGGCTGTTAATTAAGCCATTCACAGCTCTTCCAGAGCCAAATATTGAACTCAGGCGTTGACAAGGGAAATAAAAGAGGAACTGATCCAATATTTATTTTTAAAATGTATCTGCCAAAGTTTACATAAGTATGTCAAAGAGCTTTTTCTTTACTTTTTTTTTTTTTCTAAATAGAGAACTATCCTGAAGCACCTCTCTAGCTAAAGCAGTGCTGTGTGTATAAATATAACACAATACGTAGATATTCCAGAGATAAGAGAAAACTGCCTTGGCAGCAGATAACATCACACACAGCACTTACCTACCAGGGTTCAAGCAAACTGAAGTACAGGTGACCAAAACTGCCACTGACGTAAACTAGCAAGACCCTACACAGCCTTTACAGCAGCAAAGGATTTTGTATGCTGATTGGCATTATAATAAGCTATGAACAAAAGAGAAAAAAAGAGGAGCAACCGTAACAAGCTTTTAAAGTAAAATCTATAATAAGTATTCCATGTTACTGTTACTCAGGTACAGGAGTGCAGAAGCCATACCCATACACAGTTGGACAGTATGGGTCTTCTGCAACACAACAAGTTGGGAGAAGTGTCAACGGCACCTGGGCTTGAACTCAGAGAGCACCTTGCCTTCAGTACCCTGAGCAGATGCTGGACCCTGAAGGATGCTTAGCCTTTTTAGGCAAGGTCACGACAACAAACTGGGAAGCTGAAAGGGAAGAAACATACAGTAAAGAGAAGCTGGCCAAACAGAAGGGTCAGTCTACAGTTCTCATTTCCACATGAAAGCTCATGTAGGCAGCACGCTGCTTATATCACTCTCTGCAGTGACCCAGGTCTACATCCAGGAAGAGAAAGCTTTGGCTATAGAGTGGAGCAATACTCAACAACCCTTCCAAAAACTACACAAAACAGGGCAAAAATCCACAAAACACACACACTAGCCACAGCAAAGGAGAGGCAATTTCTTAACAGCTGCAGGCAGTGTAACTGTAGAACACAGATGAGGTTTTCAAAAGCACGTAAGACAGAACAACTCCTCCTTCCAAGACCAGACCTGCTCATCTTCTTGTCATCTCTTCCAAGAACATAAGCATCGGCAGGACCAGGCCCTCAGAAGCAATTCTGGAGCTTTTATCCTATCATCTTCATTAAGGGTAATTGATTGCCCCAAGAGCCCTTAATGCCATTGACCTCTGGGGCCTCTTAACCTGGAGCCAAGCTGCAGCACAGTGTCACTGGGGCAGTCCTGCCTCCTCCTCCTCCTCACAGACAAGGAAGTTAAAAGCTTTTCTGAAATCAGAACGTAGCTTGAAAAAATTATGGTTTGGATTTCTGAATACGTGGTGTAACAACTTCATCCAGCACCTCAGCTCACTTCAGAGAGGACCCTTTGCACAAGATGTGGAAGGCCAGCAGAGCCTACCCTTCAAACTGCCACAGGGAAAACTAAACAATTCCTTCTCAACAAGCAATATCCCATTTCTTCTTCATTTGTTACTGTATTTTTCCTTAATCCTGGATCAGATAAGCTCAAGCAATGACCACTGCTGTCCTACCTAGCTCCACAGCCAAGAACCTGGAGGACCCACAGAAAGTTGCTCCTGGAGGCAGTGGGAGGTTCCCAAAAAAGACAGACTTATTCTTTTCCATTTACCAGGTAAATTCAGTTTAATCCAGTTGAACTGGCAAAACATCTTTTGACCTAACAAGCATGGAGATGAACACTTATGAGAATCAAAGGTTCGAGACATGCATTTATTCAGAACTACTGTACTCAGGGAAGGAGCAAGTTGCCAGAAAACCCCCAATCAGGCATGCTTACCAATCTCACAGTGAGTGAAAGAAAAAGGCTAAAAACCTAGAGAGACTGAGGTACTCAAAACCCTACAACCCGAAGAGCCTGATCTACAGCAGGGAAAAGCAAGAAAGGGAAACAGGGTCCTCAAAAAAAAAAAAAAAAAAAAAGCACCTGAGTAAAATCATACCATAAGAGGCAAATTCTGTGTTTACACACGTTTCTATCCTAAAGAAGACAGAGCTGTTGGTACCACACTCTGCGCGTTATAGCTTGGTTGGTGAAATTTGTTTATGAAGAATTTTATAGAAAGAAACTCTTTCCAAGGATCATACTGAAAATTAAAGAGACTTTTTGCAACACTAAACAGGTAACCCAAACATTCAGACAGGAATTCGTATCTGAAAAATCCCTGAACACAACCTCAGTGAGGTGCTTTTTCAGTCCTTTGATGTTTGGTCTTTGCTTTACACACAAATATAATGAAAACTACAATTCTCTTTTTTTAAAAACCACCTACTCCTTAAGATCAAAAAAGTTATCTAAATAAGACTCAGGTGGTGTGACTGAGGTGTGCCTAAGCAACTTTGCAAACCAGTAAAAAAAAAACCACCCAAGCCAAATAAACAGAAGGAAAGCCTCAAACCTCACTATATACCCAAATATTTTAAAGAAGTCCTCTGATTTGTACAACCTCATGACTTTTACAAGAGCACAGAGGAAAGGAAGGGCCAGGAGACAGAGGCCAAGTGACCCATTCGGCAGGCGTGAGGCCGGCAGCACAAGTACTTGAAGATGCCACCCCTTAAGCCACCAATTAATAAAAGTAACAACAAAAAAAAAAATTGTCATTTTTAAAATTCAAAATGACAATCCCATTTGAGCAATTTCTGACAAGTAATTTTGATGAGTAAGGGGCCCGAGGGTTATGAGACGCCAGGAGGAGATGGCTGTGCCCAGCATCCCAAGGCTCTTTATTCTGCGACACTCACTAGCTGCAAATACCCCAACCACTCTTGGACCAGCCTAACTCTGCCTTCCTCGGACATCACGTTGGATGAAGCCACTGAAGGCTGGAGGGGTTTCTAAATTGCATTGAAAATGGTAGAAAAACACACCTTTAAATAAGATTTTAAATTAGATAGATACATATCATCAACATTCCGGTAATCATGCCATTTGCTACAAACCACAAGAGCGGGCACTCACAACGTGGCTGTTCCTGTCACGTGGGCTAAATTAAAGACGACAGATTGACAGTACCACAAACCATGACAGCTGCAATTTAAACGGAAAAACCTAGTATTGTGCATTTTTATTATGTGGTTTTAATAAAAATGGTTTTATCAGATGTATTCCTAACAAAACATTCAGTAAACAGGAATGCGTAACAAAAAAAATCAATTGGAAAAATTAGAACGAGTCGGTATGAAAACACTTAAGTGCTTGTGTGCCTGCATGTGTAAGCCCCCACATCATTTCCCAAATAAAACTTTCTAAAAGAAGTTAAACAGGGTAAATATTTGCTTATGCTTGTAGGTATTATGCCACAGCTGCAACTGCAACACTGGAGGCAGCCCATGCAGTGTCACCATGTGCTAATTCCACACCAGGAAGTGACACAAAACCAACTGAAAAAAAGTTCTTGAAAATCTGTCCACAGAGAAGCTCGTTAACCTGATACACGTAAATCCACCAGAAACACAGAAGCTCAGGACAGGGCAGTTCCACTTTGAAGATTAACAAACATTTCTGTATTCAGCCAGTACTGCAAGTCTGCAAAAATCAACGTGTCCTCCACCCACTTACAGCAAAATGACTTGGGGGTGGAAAAAAAAAAAACACGCACATTTGTCTTGTTTTAAAATATAAGTGGGGGAATCAAATGCTGCTGTCTGCCTGCCTCTTCCTATTAGATTTAACTGGTTAACCAGATAGGCACCACTGCTGAGAAATAAAACAATCCCCAACTCCCTTTTTAAAAGGGTCTTGCTTTGCAAGGGATCACCAGCAAAGGGATCACCAGCAAAGGGATCACCAGC
This sequence comes from Rissa tridactyla, assembly GCF_028500815.1. NCBI lineage: Eukaryota > Metazoa > Chordata > Aves > Charadriiformes > Laridae > Rissa > Rissa tridactyla. Next base: position 53,930,947 of record NC_071469.1, read on the forward strand.
AAAGGGATCACCAGCAAAGGGATCACCAGCAAAGGGATCACCAGCAAAGGGATCACCAGCAGGTCCTCTACCGACCATGTTATGGCCAGAATCTGCCTAAGTCCAGGCCGGGTCCCCTTTCTCTGCCCTTGTGCCATGGCTACATTTGATGTGCCTGAGCAAACAACATTTTATTCAGGGCCAAGGTTCTGACAAGGATGGAGCAAAGGCACAGCCCTGTTTTCACCTCCTGTCACACAGCCAGGAAAAGCGATAGGTGTCATGAATCTCTCTGGTGACACAGCTGCCCTGCTGATACGAACCCACTGCCTAAAAAAAACGTTGACACCAAAACACCAAGCTGTTGGGATCTTCTCCACCCACTCTAAGTTGCCAGACAGCCTTTTGGGCAAAATCCAACCTATTACAACAGAAACCAGAGGCTGACTGAGCTCGCACAGCCCACTCACGCCTCAAACAGCTAAAGCCTTCCTTTCACTCAGCAATCTCCACTCAACAGGTAGAGCTGGATTTCTTCACAGATCCACCTGTCTTTTGGACACAGATTAAAGTCTGCTTAGCTGCAGGACAAAAATGTTTTATTTTTAATAATGAAAGTCACAATCTAGCTTTCAAAATCTTCCCTGGAAGAAACCTGTTGATCTGCAGCAAAGTACTGCATCACACGAGGTGTTCAGATGCAAGCTCATGTGTCTGTGTTATCTGTGTTCCAGTAAGTAGTCAAGCAGGATATTTAACCTAAAAAACTAAAAGGAAAATAACACACGAGTGAAGAGACAGCTACCCACACGGGGAGCCCAGCTACCCCCTGCTCTCTGCATGTGCGTGCCCGCATCTGTGCTTTCAGACAACCAACACTGTCACAGCCTGGCACAACCAAATTCTAGCAGATTTATCGAAGGCCTTCATTAATACAATTTAAGCAAGAAAAAAAATCTCAAGCCAAGCACTGAAAGTCATCTTCAGGGACCAGGACTTTAAAAAAAAAAAAAAAAAAAAAAAAAGAAAAGGGTGATGAGCAAGCATTTTAAAAAATACATTTATTTTTCTATTCCGGAAGCTTTGTGGAGCAGGAACACACCTTGCAAGGCTTTCCTGATTTACACGCAAGCAGCAATTGCATTGCAATTTCTAAAGGTTAAGTCAGGAAAAAGTGATGGTCACAGACAGCACCTTTGCTGAGCGCCTTGCTGGGTTATTATACATAAATACAACCGCGATCCTTCCTAAGTTAAACAGTTTGGGGCTTTCAGTAGAAAGCTCTTGGTTTCAAGCTCCTTAGACACCATTAGAAGCACCGCCAAAGCTACCTAAAAAGGAGAAAAAGCGCCCTGATTGTGTAGGGACAGTTTCCTGCTCCACATTGCTTATGCTCTCCCCACTTACATCTTCTGCAACACTGCTGGCAAAGATTTTTTTTTTTTATTTTTTTTTTTTTTTTTTTTAAGAAAAAACAAACTTGTTTTCCTGACTGCTTAAGGCAAGTACACATGCCAGGGCATTTCTCACAAATGCATGATATCCGACAAAATGCCAACTAGTGTCACTGCACTCGGTCAGCCTATACGCTTATCTTCCTTATTTCAACGAGATCTTATCGTTCACTCCTTGTCCCCAGAGCATTGTTACGTTGCTCCATAGACTTTAGCAATTTTATGCCTCCTTAGACATATTTCAATGGCCAACTACAAAATATTTCAGTTTGCATACACCGCCTGATAAAAGCACTTCTAAAACACACTGAATGATGCGTTCATTCAATGTAAGAACACCACAGTCACTCAAAAGCCACATAACTTCAGACTATTTAATAACAAAATTCAAGAGCAACTAAGTACTAAGCTAATTTTTCTTGTTTTGAAATAAGATGATTCTTTCACATGTTAGATAACAGTGATAGTTTAGTTAGTTAAACCTGCAGCAAACTCAACTTCTGCTGTTCCTTGATAGTTTGGTTGGTCACCCCCATGCCACACACAATGTTTGTAAATCATAAGCCAGTTGCCTTGGAAAAGTACACGTCTGGATCTGGATGCTCATACTCAAGGCTCTAATTTGCAGAAAGGTCTCTTTTTAAAGTGTAATTACTCCTTGGGAAGTGCTGGAAATTGCTGTCTTTACATCATGTTTCCATCCCAGCTAACATTTCACCACACTGATCAGGATTCTGTCCCGAATCACAAATCTTCACCAGCTTCACTATCTAAGTTCCTGTTCACAATTTCCACTGTTAGTAACATCAAAACGGAAGGAAATTTGATTACCTTTTCAAAAGGAGCAGATGATAGGTACCAGAAGATAACAAAACTTGCCAACTTTAGTGGGTGGGGCACAGGTTGTCAGACTTTTTGAAGTCACTTTTCAAAAATTTCACTTAAAGATTCTAATATGAACTCTTAATTTAAGTGCTTGGACTTGGCCTAACATTGCAAATTACTGGTCAAGCTTCAATTGATTTAGTTCACTTAAAGGAGTGCAGTGCCAAATTGAGTGATTTCAAAAGTTTCCTCCCCGAAAGTCAAACGTGTCTCTTCTACAAACTCTTTATCAGACACATTTCAGAATATTTAAAAGCAAATACAGAGATGATACAAAACAATCAGGATCTACAGGCAGCAGACCAGCAACAGGAAAGGATGTGGTCAAAACATGTACAAGTTTTATCGACCATTCACTTCCATGTTAAGGTATTTTCAGCTCTTTTAACCTATTTATAGGTTTCCTCAAGACATACCCTCAACACTGCTGCCTGAACGAGAGATCATCGAAGTTGGGTGGGTTTTTTCTGAATCATGTATTAAATAGCGAAGTTTAGACGAGAATGTAGACACACTTCAGACGGAGTCCTCCCTGTAAAGCTTTACATGATACAGTACTTTCATTTCCTTATTTATACTGCCTTCCCCTAAAGCCTGTATGAACAACTAAACTGTTTGGGGAGAAAACAAGAACAAAACCACATACACACACCACCACTACCACCACCCCCCCAAAAAAAAAAAACCTAGAAAAAAGTTAAAGCAGATTTTACAGAACTGGATGAGGTTGGGGGGATGATTCCGCCTTTTTTTTTTGTTGATTCAAATAGCAACTAAAAGGCAACGAGGCAGAGCCGCCGCTCCGTCCCTGCCCCGGTGCCTGCAAGCCGCGGACCCGTCCCCGCCGGAGCCGCCCCGGGGCCGGGAGTGGCCTCTCCTCAGCCCCCCACCGCCCCCGAGGGGCCCAGACAAGCCCCCCTTTCCCCCGGGAGCCCACTCACATCTGCAGCATGATCTTGTTCAGCACGACGCCATCCACCAGCTCCATGTAGACGCCGAGGCTGTCCTCCTCCCCGCTCCCCAGGGCCCCGAAGGTTTTCACCTGCCGGCAGAGGGAAGGACAGCGGGGGTGAGGGGATGGCGGCCGCACGCACCCCCCCACTTCCCCTCAGCGCCCCCCCGCTCCGCCCGCCGCGCTCACCCAGGTCACCAAGGGGCTCCTCAGGAAGAGCTCCAGCAGCTCCGAGACGGTCACGTCCATGGCGGCGGGAGGCTGCGGGAGCGGGGCCGGCTCACTCGGGAGACAAAGGCGCGGCGCCCATGGCCCGCCGCCCCGCTGCCCGCCGGGCGCTGCCTACAGGGCAAACAATGCGCGGCCCATCGCTCCTCCGCCCCCGGCACGGGGGGAGACGCCGCCGCGGTCCTTCCTCCCGGCAGCAACAGGCCGAGTTCCCCCTCGCCGGCGGGAGAGACCCAGCAGCCGAGGCGCGAAGCTCCGGCCCCACAGCCCGGCTCCGGCCGCCACCGCGGCGCTACCTGCGGCGGGTGCGCGCCCTCACCCCGGCGATCGCAGCCGGACGGCGGCAGCGCCGTGACGGGCGCGACCCGCCGCCAATGAGAAGGGCGGAGGGAGTCGGCGCCGACCAATGGGAGGCGCTCCTGGGCGGCCGCGGGGGCGGGATGTGGTGCGGAGCTCGGGCCACCGGCCCGGCCCGCTTGTCGCCCGCCCGTCGCGCCTCCCCGCAGCGGTCGCCCCTGGCCCAGGGCCGGCAAGAGGGGCACCGGCGGCTGTCCGCCCTCTACGGCCCTGCGGAGGCGGGAGGTAGGGGCGGCCCCGCTCCACCCCCCGACTTGGTCCCGTTGGAACCGGGGAAATGCGGGACCCCGGGGAGGTGCAGGACCCCCGGGTAATGCGGGACCCTGTGGGTGTTGCGGGACCCCCGGCGAGATGCGGGACCCCGGGATGATGCGGGACCCCGCGGCTCGGGCACCGGGCGGTTCGTGGCCGCGTTGCTCGGCCCTGCGCCCTCCTCTGCCGCGGAGCAGCGCAAGTGCGGGACGCCAACGCGCGGATTTAAAGTTTCTGCTTTAAAAAAAAAAAAAAAAAGTACGAAGCTGCCCATAAAGTCGGGCAGGAATGGCTTTTTGGGGGGGATGCTCCAACAACGTGCAGCGCACAATCCTGGGAAGGAAAACTTGGAGACAAAGGAGAGGCACAACCTGTTGCGTGCACGTTTGAAAAATCAAACGCAACGAGCTGCCGACGGGGTTCCTCGGCGCCGCTTTCCCGGTGCCGTGCGGGCTCCGGTGCCGAGATGGTGGTGGCGTGGCGAGGTGACGCGTGGTGTAACGGCGAGGTGATGGGTGGTGGCATGCCGAGATGGGTGGTTCTCCGCCGGTGAATGACCCGTGTGTGCATTATTTTCCTGCGGGGACAGAATTTATTCTGTCTTTAGATGGAATCTATCTTGGGGGGGGGGGGGGAGGGAATCCCAGGTAATATGGGTGCTTACTGCTTTATCTCAATTTTTGAGGAAATATGAAGTTGAACATAACACGGTATTTCATAGGGAGGTTTGGCTTTCGTACCTTCCTCACCGATAGTTTTCTCTGCAGTTTTTAATCTCTGGGGTTTTTATCAGTCCTTGCATCAGCCGCTTCTTAGTGCGTTTTGTCTATTGCTTGTTTGATCGTACTGAATTTAGATATATTTTTGGATCTTACACAGTCAAGCAAACCGTATGGGAAATTCTGTTCGTTATTAAGCACTTACACATGCTTTTGGGAAGGGAGGTGGTTATACGCCTGTTTGCAGTTGCTGTATGGGCTGAGGGAGGGACATCTGTTGTTTTGCCCGAGGGACCTGAGCAGTTTGCAAGAGTAGCCCCAGCCTCAGGCTGCGGATTTGCATTTGGATGGATCCCGTTATTACCCGGCAATGGCCCTAAATTACCTGGTGACCGTGCCGTTTCAGGCATGCGATGTGTTTTTGATCCTCAAACCTGTAGAGCAAGGAATGATAACTCCCGGTTGCCAGCCGGTCCCGCCCCATGTGAGCTGCTGCTCGGTTACAAGCCCGTACAGCTGTTTCTCTTTTAAGTTTCTCCAGATGATGGACCAGGAGGGTACAAATGGTTAAATTAACCCTTTATTGTGCGAGTCACGTAGTCTAAGCGTTTCTGAACCTAGAAGGAAGAAAGGATTGCAAGAAAACCACCTGTTGTAGTTGGAAGGACAAACAGGTAGGCTTTTGAGCGTAACAGGTCCTGCTCAGGTATGAAGGGAAAAAAAAGAATGGCTAATAGCTTTTCAACACCTCCGACAGACTGCTATAATTTAACTGCTTTGGAGCCTTGCGATCTCCTGTTTTGTGAACGGATTTAATTAAACAAAATTTTAAAGCTGTTACTGCAGTTCTTACAACAGAGCGCGGTGTGTTAATGAATAGAATAAAAAGAAAACCAACGTAATAATATTTGAAAAAGATACAGTCCCCTTCAGAGAAGACAAGAGTTACAAATGCAGGAATACTTCCCTACTTTTCACAGCTTGGATGCCATTCGCTTGTAGGAGTTTGCCTCTACGAACTCCTGAAACGAAGCAGGAGTTGCAGGGTGCGATGCCGGCGTTGCCAGCAGTGAGACGATCGAAAGGGAGGGTGCGTCATGGAGTGCAATTATAAAAACCAAACTTCTGACCCAGGAAATCATCCTGGGAATGTTATTAGATGCCAGATGCTCACACCTCATTCAAGGGTACTGTGTGTATTACGGAAAACGTTTGGCCTCTAGCAGTGGCACAGCAGGTGCTGGAGGTGCAGCCACAGCAGCAGGGCGGGAGAGGGGAGGGGATGGGGACAGGAATGGGGTTTGGGATGGGGATGGGGTCTGGGATGGGGATGGGGACGGGGTTGCAGGCAGCGTTAGGGATGGGAATGGGGACAGGGTTGGGGTTTGGGATGGGACTGGGGACAGGGTTGGGGATGGGGATGGGGTTCGCGATGGAGATGGCAACAGGGTTGAGGTTTGGGATGGGGGTAGGGTTGGAGTGCGGGAAGAGGATGGGGTTCGGGAAGGGGCTGGGATTCGGGAAGGGGCTGGGGAGCGGGAGGAGGCTGGGGTCGGGCCTGGGAAGGCTGTCCCGGCCCCGGTCCCGGATCCCGGTGTGTCCCGGGCTCCCTCTGGCGGCGGCGGCCGGTGGCGCGGGCGGCGCGTCCCGCCCGGGCCGGGGGCGGGAGGGGGGAAGGGAGGGGCTGCGACCCCACCTCTGGCGCTGAAAGCAAAACAACGCCAGGAAATCACGGTTTTCTTGTTTTGAAAAACGGCAGCGCTGAAGTAGCGTGTCAAATACCGGCAAACTCCGTCAACACGCGTGACGAGGGGGAACCGCAGTGCTGCGAGGGTCCACAGCCCCCAGCTGCAGAGCTGAAAGGCTGAAACACACCGAGAAAAGTGTGAGTCTTCCAAAGTCCCTGGGTCTAAACTCTCTCCTGAGCTGCGGACCCCAAGCTGGCTGGTCCAGAGCCCTGTGTGTCGGTAAAAGCCGCGCAGCTGAAGAGGACGGGGACCAGGCTCACCCTGGAGCCCACCAAGGCTCAGCCTCGGGACGTGGAGGACTGTCCTTGGGAAGAACCCATACCCTGGCTATTACACCCCCAAACTGCCCGTATCGGGTTTTTTCTCCTCGGTAATTCTGTGTCATACCTGTCAGGCCCAGCTGGGCACGTGTTGCCTCCTCTGTGTTCTCTCCAAACTGTGACCCATCATTTAAAGTACGAGCACTTTTATTTCCCCACCTTGTGTTTCACCAAAGATGTAGCTTGTAAACCCTCACCTACCTCCTGCAGCTCAGGTTCTCACTTCTGGTGGTACCTGAAGCTGCTGCCCTCCCACAGCAGGCAAAAAAAAAAAAAAAAATGCCTGTGAATATGTCCAAGAAAATAAAATAAATGCCTGTGAATATATCCAAGAAAGTTCAGAGCCAGACATACACATGCAATTGCATTTGGAAATCATGCTCCCTACAGTGAAGAAATGATGAAAATTTGTAGTATTTAATTTTAATGTGACAACAGCAACAACTGTCTTTTCATGCCATTTGCACATGGTCAGCTTTTAACTAAAAATATAATTATCAAAGAAGTAAGAAGCACCAGAACAATGATTTAAAACACATAGAAAGTTACAAGCGACTAAAGACACTGGGACGTTTAAAGCCTCCGCTGTCATCATGTGTGTTTCTAAAGCGCTTTCCACAGCCACAAAACACTCGACTCTCAGCAACGAAGGCCACAGAAGGACATTTCTAAGCTCAGGCATTTCCAAATGTTCCTTGAGGCTGACTGTAAATGGCATGATTCACCTCCCCCAGACTGTCCCCTGGCAACGATTACAACCATCAACAAAGCTCCGCCATTCAGGCCCTGTCTGAAGCGTAAGTTGCCGAGGGATGGGAATAACAGAATTTACAGGGTTACAATACAAGAGTTAAACTCATGGTAATTGGGAAAGGGCTTTTTTCTCCACCTTTGCTTGAGACTGTTGTTTAGCAGCTTTCTTGTAAATACGACTCTACTGTTCATTAACCAACTTTTCAGCTGTGAAGCAAGTTTACTTTAAATAAGTCTCTGGCACTGTAAACAATGGGTGCCAGGAAAAAAAAATTAGAGAAGATAGCTTTGCTCCTCGCAGTATCTGATTCTGAAATGCTGGTTTCAATATTGTTCATTTTGTTTGGACAAAGGTGGTAAAGAAACAGCGTTAGAGCAATGTGAATGAAAATAAAAAGAAACAAAACTATATGTGCTACCAAAACACAACCGAAACCCCAGAAGTATTTGCTTATGTACCTTAGATGGAACTGAACGCATGGGGGAGGCTGGTGATTTACAGGGTCTCTGGGGCTGGTATCCGAGAGAAACTCCCAGAAAACCTGGCCTTAACCTTTGGTACAGGGCGGGATGCTCACTCAGCGCTGAAATTTAAGCCAGCTGCGCAGGCTCCTGACAAGATTAACATAATACAGCATCTAAAGTCCAAGGAGAGAGAGTCTGGGCAGAATATCGCATAAACCTCTGAGTCCACAGAAGATAAATACAGAGTCAAAAACACGAGGCAAACAATACAGTTTAATACTGATCAAAAGACATGGGGAGAAGATGAAGGAGCAGCCGTGGTTTATAGCTCTTTGCATGAGCGTCAAAGCACGAGTGGAGTACTCGCATCCCAGGCAAACGCAGGAACGGTGGCGTAACCTCCTTGACTCGAACCCTTCGGAGGAGCAACGAGTGCCACAGCAGCTGACGAAAAAGAAAAGAGCGGGGGAACTACATGTCCATCGAATAGGGAAAGACATCATCTGAAGCAGCAGCAGAGGGAAAGGTGTCTTGTAGGTTTTAAAAAGGCACGACAGGGCCCGGTCTGTTGAGGAGGTGATTACTGAAGAGGAAAGGACCAAAATAATTGTGTAAAGGCCATGGGATGTTATCCAAAAGCTTGGGTCCTTGTCAAGGGACAGAACATAACCGAGGCAGATGACTGCTGTGTATGTTCCTCAGTTCCTCTCTCTTGGGCAGGAGGTAAAAGAGGACCTACGCCGGCAGTGTTACCTGGGAATCACGAGATGAGTAGAACCCCCAATAGGACCACTCTAGGGAAAAAGGGAAGCATAGAAAGAACTAAAATGTATCATCAAATGGAACCTCTTTTGATTGTGTTGAAGATTTAATACTGATGTTTTGAAAATATTTTCAAATCACCAGTATCAATTCCTGTCAATCATCACCAGCAAACGTCCTTATAAAAACAGAACATGATTTTGAAGATCCAATGCTTTAGGGAATTGTTTGTTTTTCAGACTGCTGTTTTGGCATTTTAGTTATACAAGAGTGTATCAATGTCTATATTGATGGCACTGGGGGCTAGGAAAGAATAACAGGCAAGCACAACCAAAGATTTTGTAAGCGGCTTTGGAAAGTACTTATGCTGGCTAAAGCTGAAGAAAACTGTAAATTCATGTGCAAGGAAATCACTCCAAGGAGGAGAAGTTAACAAGGAGGTAGATGATAGTCGGGCAGGGACCACCACCTCAGGTATCTACCTAGAGGAAAGCCAGGGGAAGTTTGGATTAGATATTAGGAAAAATTTCTTCACTGAAAGGGTTCTCAAGCATTGGAACAGGCTGCCCGGGGAAGTGGTTGAATCACCAGCCCCGGAGGTATTTAAAAGACGGGTAGACGTGGTGCTGAGGGACATGGTTTGGTGGTAACTTGGCAGTGCTAGGTTAACAGTTGGACTTGATGATCTTAAAGGTCTCTTCCAGCCTAAACGATTCTATGATTCTATGAATGTGGCATCTCCTATCTTGGGTGTCTTTCCATGTTCTGGATTTTAATAGCCATCGCAGCCGTCTGTAGCCGGCTGTTTTCAGACCTCTACGAGAGACTTCCAAGGGCACTCTGGCAACCATCTGTCTTTCTTTGGCCTGTTATTATTCATCACCAGCAGCCTGCGGATCCTTTCCATAAAGAAAACGGAGTTCATTTTCCACAGTCTATGGAAACTTGTCACTACACTTGCAGTACTCTATGTAGATAGCCTTCATTCCTGAAATAACTGATCACTTTAAGAGGATCCATATAGTTAGACAGGCATTTAATTTATTTTGGCTTAAAATTAGGTAATTAACAGCAACCCTGAGTTTGCGTAATATTGCTTCGCCATGACGGTAAGCTGCAAGAGGAATGAGATTTGTGAGAATCCATTGAGGCTTGCGGCATGATGCAAATGGGAGTAATTACAGTAATCTGATTAGGGGTGATATGATCAAAATAAACATACACAGAAATCTTTGTAGAATTTCTGCCACTGTTCTGATGTTTATGATAAGAACCAAGAGATCTTGCAGTCCATTACAAAATCGTCAGCACATGGCACAGGGGCTAGCGTAATTGCCTCATGATAGAAAGGTGATTTCTTTTTTGATGGAGATGCTGTAACTACCCTGCTGTTCTCAGGTCTAGCCTGCAAAAACACGATGCTTTGTGATTCCTAACTTTGATAGCGACATCAGGAAAAGGTCCTGTTCTTGGACAGCAAAAGAAGATATGGCTGCAGGTAACAAGATGACTCGGGTATTGCAGCTGGATAGCCAAAGACCGGCACCTTGCAAGTGGTCTCCCTCCCATCTTGACCTCTTTGGGTCTGTCTCAATAGGCAGAAGAGCAATACAGTTATTAGGAGTCAACAAAAAGGACATTTGGGCAGTGACTTAGGTAGAACTTGACCCAAGTTGTGCTCAGGGATGAGGGGCTGAAGTGTGTTCCCAGTGAAGTGCTTCATCAGGCACCTCATCCGGCAGCCAGTGTTACCAGGTTATGAGGTAGGAATGTATTTTTCCCTGGGATCACAATCGAGCATCCTTACATTAGCGACAGACTGCAAAAGAGAGCTTGCAACTCCAAACACACTACACAACTACCACCGCCGCTTCCTTCACATATCGCATCACGTACAACGTAGGCACAGTCACATATCTCTCAGCTAAAGAGCTGTCAAGACAGATGTGCATGCAAACATGTCACGCAAATGTAGCTCCTTCCTGCAAAATTAACATGAATTAGATACCATTCAATCAGGAAAATTAAACATACTAAATGTGTGGAGTTCAGATCCTAGAGGCTCGAGTCCAGCTTAGGTCACTGGTGTCAGGCACCTCACTCTACAGGGAGAAGGTCTTCTTTTGAATGTCCATATACAGAAAGCTCATCTTATTCACCAAACTGAGTAAGAGGGAAGTCTGACGGCCAGCTCGTTGGGCACTCCAGAGGTTCCACCTGTTTTCCTGTTCGTAACGGTGAACAGTGAGGACTGTGGTCATTCTCACCCTGCTGTACAGAATGTCTGTATGGCCCTGATGGACAACTGTAGCAAAAAATAAATCCCACAACACAACTGGTCTAACAAAATACATGCGTCTCCATACTTGGTTCCAAAGGAACACATGCTCTAAAGATGAAACAGTGCCTATATATTCAGATAAAGGTATGGTGAGCTATATAAATACTAAGAAAATTTGAAAGGTGCTTTATAAAGAGCACACACGCATGAAAGCTTCTGAAGACAGACACTTGTATTACTGTATTATTAGCTTTGGTACTTAGTTCTCCTGCCCATGAAAAACACACATTTATACCTTCCGTTTCTTACTGCAAGCAATTTAGACCCTGAAGAGGTAGAATTGTTTCCATTTTGAGGCTAAACTCAAACATGTGAAGAGCTGTGCTCTGTTGTTGGATTTAATCAATGGTTATTTCTTCAGTACGAATTGCAGCTTCCAGCTCTTCTGGCTGATCTACAAAGTCCCAAGCGATGGCAGCAGAGGAGTTCACTTCTGGTTTGGGACATCGTGGAGGTTGGGGGAGCCATGGGAAGGAAACGAGTTTTTCAAGGTAAGATGGATACAACTCAACATTTTCAGGCATGTAAAAGCAGAAGCAGATTTCTCCCAAATGTTCACAGTTGTTAGCACAGACTTTTGTTATTAGCAGACTTTTGTAAATCAGTTCATCAGGAGCTGCTTCCAGTCACCTCCACATCCCTCATCACAACATTGATCAAATCCTGCTGAATGGCGAGATTAACAAATTGCACATCCCCAGTCATAGCTTCCGCCAGGGATCCCTGACTACTCAACGCCAATTCAGTGACAGAGCGAAGGTATTGCCTCTGGCCTCACCAGGGGGATGGAAGACTCCACTGAACTCTCCAACCAAACAGCACCAACCTCCCACCTGAAGACCACAGCTGCCCAAAGGCCGCTCGACATCAGCAGATTGAAAATAAAAACACTGAAAACAAGAGAAAGGACTAGCCTCGTCTGAAAACTCATGAGCATAATTAAGGGCTCCGGTACGCAAGCACTTCCAGAAGCAATGCTAACGAACGGTGATACACGTGACTACTACTGAATGTTTCTGAACTCCCTTAGGTGGCCACAGTATCTTTATGCATGTAATTTAAAGTTGCTTACAAGTAGGGTACCAAAATCAAGGTTATTCAGCCCAAATCATCCCCAGTCTGTATTACAAATGCAGATTTTGTGAGCATAATTCCACCCTACTCATTCCGCTATGATGAGTAATTTCCAGGTCTCAACATAAACCACAAACAGTTGTTCACATGGAGGCATTAAGAGAAGTTCTGAGACAGACACCTCTGGGAGATGTAACAGTACACAGCCAGGCTACCGGCGTAGGTCTGAATTCACTGTAAATCAGTAACTATTTTAGTCCTTTGTCAGTAGCATTCTTTTTTTTTTTTAATATTATGCACTGGCTTATATATGATTTTTACATTGTTCATAAATACAATTGGCATACGGAAGACTGCCTCTCCCCCCTCCGTTTCTTAGATTGCCTTTTTTCCAGCAGTCCGCAGGGTTTCATTTCATCTTTGAATAGTTTCATTAATTTCCATTTGTATGAAAAAACCCCACAAGTTTTACATGCTCCAAGAAATGTGGTTGCAATTAGAGCAATATTAAATCGAGATACAAGCTCACCAGGTAGCCAGCCACCTATGAAAATAGAGTAAGTTACGCTTCCCTCGCATGACTAACAGATTTTAAATTCCGGCTGCAGTTGAGGGCAGGCATTACCAATCCTTCCACAGAAGGTTCTGCTGCATCTGCAGCATGCCCACATGCCCTGCCTCCTTTCTGGATTGAACTATAAGCTGTCTATACCTTCCTTTTTTCTGGACTCCAAAAAAGAGCAAGCAGTAGGAGCAAGTGGAGAACATACACATGGACAACTTTTCTTGAAAGACTTCCGTTGTTGGTAACTTCTCTTCTTTGAGTGCTTGCCCTGTTTTACACATACGCTGTGGGTGAGCCCAAGCAGCAGCCCGACTGGTCTCCTGCTTTCACAATTTACCTGACATGGGTCTTGATGTCCTCGAGGCAGGGGAAGGGCAGTACTGCCCTAGCACAGACAGCATCGCTCCAGGGTGGTTCTGCAGCTGTAAGATGGTTGATAAAGGCAAGGCTGCCCTTCCACGGCCACTCTGCAGATGCTAGGAAACATAATTTAGCAAGGCAACCAATGTAACTTGTGCTGGGTTGAAAGCTGGCTAATTCCCTCATGGAGCCACAGTAGCAATTTGAGAACAGACTCTTATCAGTTATCTAATTAAACAGTTTCTGAAATTTGCAGAGATGTAAAAACACAGACAAAACCGATCTGAATAGTTTCATCCTTGGTATGTTAAATGGACTGGGCCTACTTGCCACTTAATTCCATGAGAACATGACGTCTCCCCTGGGTGGGCTATGAGAGACAGACGAACTGCCTTATCTCATTTACCAAGTAGGCATATTGCAGACAGGAACATTTCAGAGGCAAGGTATTGTTAGATACATCAGATTTCAGATCCTTCTGCCCTCATGACACAGGAGATCTGTTTTTCGGTCATGTGCACTGTCACCTGAAAACAACCACCCTCAGTGTACCGTGGAAGAAAATCTGGAAATATTCCAGATTACCTGGAATTACTTAGCTTAGCGTAAGGGTGTGCTTCCTTGGGGGACCAGGTACTCTACGTACTTTTGTCTGGTATCCCCAGTGAACCTAGGCTCAAAGCTGGGAAGTGTACATCCAAGCAACGAGCATCAAGTCTTTCAACCACCGAAGGAATACAGGCCTGCATGGGTGACTCAAGCACGTTGTTATCTTGCCTGTACAATACTTAAGGCTTTACCCTGTAAACCATACTTAAGGGTACAGTTAAAATGCAATTAAGACAACCGAGCCATGTTTAATACAATATGCACGCAGCCCTCTTGGGATGCGGACAAATGGTATTAAAACTAAGAATAAAAAAAAAAACCAAACATCAGCCCAAAGAAAGATCTAGAATGGAACACTATTTCATAACATCATTTTTATCACCTCTTAACTCATACCCACTATTTTTTTATTTATTTTATGTCCATCACTTCTCCCGACCCCACTATTTCCTTTTTTTCCTGAAATATATTTCAAGATTTCCATCAATACACACATGAAAGTCACTGGGCATGAGCATACCCACCACTGTCCCCAACTCACCTACTTCCTGACTACCTCCCACTTCCATGAATGTATCATCTAAGCATAGACATGTCCTGTCAGGCCACAAGCATTAGATCTCTGTGAAGACAACTAACCATCTAACTACGAGTTAGACAGCATTAAAAGGCGTGCAGCTTAATATTTTACCAGTCCTCTAGAGCTTCATGAAAATATAAAAAGTTCAAAAATATTCCTACTTCCATTATTATTTTGACCGAACCCAGTAACCAAAGAATAGTTAACTGTAATTCTTTAAGTCCTCAAGGTCCAAAATCCAAGATTCCTACAAGTATTATGAAAATGTCTGAAAGTTTAGAAGACAGCAGCATCAAACATCACAAGATCAAGCACTCAACAGCTGAAGGAACACAAAGAACATCAACAAAAAATGTTCTTTGACCAACCTGGAAGAATGACTTCCTGAGATACAGCCTGGAGGACACGAAGACGAGTATATGGACAAATTTTGAGAGCTCTATGCTCAAGGACAGTGTGACAGATTGCAAGTTTTAAATTCAGGCTAATTAAGAAAACCTGCAAAATCACAGATTTCCTTGTTACGATGTCTGCTCCGACACTGAAGTTGCAAAAATCAGGTTTCAGAGAGGTCGCTGAGGCAGCATGGGGACTCCCACTCTGCAGAAGAAGATTGTATCTAGTCTTGTAGTGACCAAGTGCTCAACTCTTGTCCTCTGTGTAAAACCTACTGCTGAGAACTGCCCTACAAACACCTTGTAAAATCTCGACCTCGGAAAGTGATTGCAAATGAACTTTTTGAAGAAAAGATGGCTAATAATTTTTCTCCAATGCACACTCTTATTTAAATCTGAAGTTACTAATATGTATTAATAAAGTCTAAGCACAAGAGCTTTGACATTTGCAGTCAGCACAGGATCTGCCACGCAACCCACAATTTTCAGAAACAAAGGCTGTGATCACGTTTGATCCTGCCTCAGATTTTCATTTCTCGTATTTCTATTTCTGTGTGATACATTCATGTGTAATATCACAGTTGATGCAACACTGGTGCACTGAACATCCAAAAGGAAATCAACTCTCAAAAAATATATGTAAGAAGGGGTCTCCTGTTTGCAAAGGAACTGAATAAACTCCCCTTCACAGGAAGCACTGCAAAAGCAAAAAGGAAGCAGGATATAACATTTAGTTTCAAATTAATATTATTTAGATTTTTGGAAAAAGGGGAAAGAATGTAGTCATTGAGTTAGACCCACAGTTTAATTGCTGTTTTTCAATAGAGTATTAGAATAAATTTCAAAAGATGGTATGATGTAAAGGGTTTATTCTACAACCATCTTTGATTCACTAAAACTGGTATTCCAAAGGGAATCAGAGATTTTTAAAAAATACCACTAATGCCATTTTCCTTCAGCTTTAATTATTTCTTTTTTATTTTTGTAAGTCAAATGAATCAATATATTGGTATTCCTAAATCATCCATCTTGCATTTTGATGAGTTAGTCTACCATCATTGTTCTCAGTTATGAAATTTCAAAGTCTCTTTGGAATACTGATTTCGTATTTATAGGCTTCAATTTTTTGATTCCATCCTATTTCCCTGAATTTTTTCTCAAGACAGTTGCTGATGTAAAATTTAATATAAAATATTTAGTCACAAAATAGTATTGCTTTTATGCACATTGTGGTAAGATTATTTTTTTTTCCAATATAAACTATACCATCTTCCATAAAATCCTAAACATATTAAGAACTGCGATGCAGAACAAAATTACACAGGGTGAAACAGGTACCAGCACAACAGTGAGATTATATTACATCAAAAAATTTTAATGGTCCCAAATATATACTCAACAACTAAGCATACACTCAGGGGGGCAAAAAAAAAAATTATGACACAAAAGTGACCACATCTAGAATTCCACTCAATCTTTAATCAAGAAGGGACAAACAAATCCCCCACCTCCAAAAAAAAATCTGCAGTTTAAAGGGCAAAGGGAACAGATTTAAAAAAAAAAAAAAAGAGGAAACTTTATATTCGGCCCTCCCCCGTAGAGGTTTTTAAAACCTGTTGTAGCTTGACTAAAACGTTCAGAATGTATGATTTCAAAGGCAGGTCTCTTTTATCCAAAGAAACTGCTGGCATTCTTAACTAGTGAAGAATTATGGCAAAAAACGCCTTTTCTTCAGAAGTCTCATACGTGGTCCAAGAAAGCATATTCTGATTGTAGCAACTGACCAGCCAATCCAGAGTTCCACGAACAAAACTCCTGCCCTGTTGGCTTTTTTTTTGTTTTGTTTTGTTTGTTTTGTTTTTTTTTTTTTGTTTTTTTTCCATTTCCTTCCCTGAGAAAAGGGCAACGTGTGGTCCAAGCTGGAGAGCCCAAAGGCGTAAGTCTTTCCCCTAAATGAAATATTTCCCGTTCTTCTGCTCTTTTGAATTGGCACTTGATTGGCAGAAATCCGTTTGTATAGGTTGATCTGTGTCACACACAGTAATTCACAAAAGATTGCTGCTTTGCTGTGGGTTTGTTTTGTTTGCGGAAAAAATATCCTTCCCCCAACTGGTAATGTTCTTCAGCAGTTGCCATTATGATGACTCAAGCTTTGCTTTCTTTGACAAAGGTAAAGTTTCCTCCTTATCTTCATCTTCATCATCCTCTTCATCATCATCAGGATAATCTACAAGCCCAACGAGGCCACCCTACAAAGACAGACACAATTACTATAATTAAGAAAATGTTTGCATGTTGATACTTTGTGTTGGAAAATGATGTTTGCGCAGAATATTGCCATAAGCATATTGATTCATGAGGTTCTGAATAAAATGAAGCAGAACAAAAATAAATCCTTCAGTATGAACTAATAAGTCTGAAATTAATAAATCCAAAATAGGATTTTAGCTACCCAACTGGACAGAAATATTTCCAGTTGAAATTTAAGAAAAACAAAAAATCTACAGCTCTATCTGTAAAGACGTAAATCTCTTTTTTACTGAGTATAGCTGACTGCAGCAACGAGCAATCTGGAAGCACTCCAGAAATGAATACAGAATATCCTTAAATTTGAATTTCTGAATTACAATAATTTTAGAACACGGCCTGTCTTCACAAAAGCTAGTTTAAGTGTGTAGTAACTTAAATAATTTTTTTGTATAATATAATTGGATGAGATGTACAGGTTACAAAATTTGAACTACTTGGCAACTGAAAACGGAAGTATATCTAGTAATATTTGAAACTCCCTTGTACTGCAAATAACCACAAATTTTAAGATCAGGCAGCTCTGGACCCATGAAGAAGTGGCACAAACGTCAAAAAAATCTAGAATAGTTTGCAATTTCTAACGTTTAAGCAGCATTTGAGTACAATGGCAGTTACTGGTACTTGACTCAATTACTTAATAGTACTACTTATTCGGGTGTCGAATGACAGGCATCCAAACCAGAAAATTTCAGCCAACTGTGTACCAAAATACAACTCGATAAACAATTACACGCATTCTGTAAAGTCACATACAACATAACACCGAGTATACTACACATAAAATAACAGGATCGAATAATTACTGAAAAACCTGACTTCAACACTGTTTCTAGTTTGCGACTGTGGCACATTTATAAACAGCGTATGTTACACTGAAAGAAGGCAGCCTGAATTCACAAATGGTTTTTCAGTGCACTGCATATTCAGTGTAACCTGAACATTTGTCTTTTGCCACAACGACTTGAAATTTTGGAGCCAATTCTGTATGCGATATGCTCCATATGTAAAGACTCCATTTAAGATTCGAGGAATTATACTCTACTGTCTGGGAGAGAACAAGCCTCCAGCAGAAATTCAGAAGAGACTGAACTAAATTCCAAGCCAGTGCTACCCCTTTTAAGAAGCACGTGACTAACTACTGAATTTTTTTCATAAATGAAATAAATCTGCTTCCCCTTCCTCCACAGAAGGATTTCGAGGAAGTGTCACTTAGTTCTTCCATCAGCCAAACTCTTCTCATTCAGTTGTTTTCAATAGAAGGCAATCCAAACACAAACTCTTAAGCTACTTTTAACTATAAGAAAGAAAAAAAACCTAAAACCCCACTTGCCTTTACTAGAAGTTAGGTGAACAAGCAGTACGATGGCATTAAAAAAATAAGGATGAATCAGAGTTATTCCGAGGTTACCTGAGAACTGAGATACATACCTGGCCTTTCAGAAATCGAAACACTTGTTATGAAAGTAAATTCTCATTATCCGAACTACGCTGTACGAACACTACCTTATCCGTCCCCAAGTGCTGAGAAAACACCAGCCACTCTGTTTCCCTGACTGGGTTTAAATAGAGTTTTAGCCAAAAATCTGATAAAATCCAATCCAGTCTTAAAATGTATTTAAAAATGCTGGGTTTGGATATTCACTGCAAGTTATACTGACTCTTTTAAATGGGTTTTCTTCTTCTATTTCAACAGGATCTGCCACGCAACCCACAATTTTCAGAAACAAAGGGTGTGATCACGTTTAATCCAGCCTCGGATTTTCATTTCTCGTATTTCTATTTCTGTGTGATACATTCATGTGTAATATCACAGTTGGTGCAACACTGGTGCACTGAACATCCAAAAGGAAATCAACTCTCAAAAAATATATGTAAGAAGGGGTCTCCTGTTTGCAAAGGAACTGAATAAACTCCCCTTCACAGGAAGCACTGCAAAAGCAAAAAGGAAGCAGGATATAACATTTAGTTTCAAATTAATAACTAATATTATTTAGATTTTTGGAAAAAGGGGAAAGAATGTAGTCATTGAGTTAGACCCACAGTTTAATTGCTGTTTTTCAATAGAGTATTAGAATAAATTTCAAAAGATGGTATGATGTAAAGAGTTTATTCTATAACCATCTTCGATTCGTTAAAACTGGTATTTTAGTGAATATAGGGAAAACTATCTCACCTTCTATTTCTTCTTCTGTGTTCCAACCCAAAACTGTATTTTATTTCAAAAGGTAAAAGTCATGCTAGGATATTAAAAATTGTGTACTTTTTGGCTTACAGCAACCACCCCTCCATAATACAATTTATTTCTTTCACATGTGCCAGTTATATAATTCTGAGCAATATTAAAAATGGTAACAGTAGAAATTCTCAATGGGGGTGGTGCGACATTGTGGAGTCTGGCAAAATTTGGCAATGTTTCCAAAGTATTCCTATATTTCAACCTGCCAAACAGCCCCGTGAAATTTATCAAAAGTAGTGTTGTCTGTATTTCACAGTAAAGCTCGCTGCAAGCAGCAGCTAGTTGAATGCTTCATACTTTAAGAGTCTGGGCATTAAAAGGGCTTTTATTTCTTCTTTTTAGAATCGTTATTGTATGATTTTTTTTTTATATACATGTCAGATCTCCTTAAAAATGCTAAAGGCCAGACAAAAGGTATGTAACAGACAGTCCATTACTGTTTACCATGTCAGAATTCATGCAAACTCGCAAGAGATGCTAAAGCAAATTCCTAGTCTGTAACAATGAAGTCAACCTATGTTCATTCGAACTTACCTTAGTTGTAATAGCTGCCATCTGAGATGTGCTTTTAGAAACCGATCCTGGGGACCCAGGGGACCCTGGGGACCCAGGAGATCCGGGGGATCCAGGCAGATTACTTGCAGATGACTGGCTGGTAAGGTTAGATTTTGTACCGCTGGAAAAGGAAAGCTTGAAACTTGGGCTCTGACGACCTGAAAGGTTAGTTTTCAGCAGAACTTCCTTTTCTTCACTCTCTTTTACTGGAGAGAAAAAACAAACACAAAAAAACTCTTAAAGTAAAGCAATATTATTGAGCAAAACATTTAATTACAAATCATTTTACTGTGTGGGAAAAAGCTTAATACTTTATGTACAACTTGGTAAAGTGAGTTATCATATATTCTTTCTTCATACTACTTATACCACCTAGCAGGTGTTGGCATTGGCCAGGAATGAACACTTTTATTCTACCAATGATATCACCTGAACATCTACATTGAAAATTTTGAATTATAAACATGAATAAAACACAGGAAAACTTGACTATCAGCTACGATTGTCAGTCAAATGCTTTAAGACATCAAACCCAATATTTTGCATCATTCTGCTTTTACAGACAACAAAACTTGTTTTGAAGGGGTGGCCCATTAGCTTGGTGTCACAATTTCAAAAGCTAAGAACTTCAGAATAAATACATGCAAATCCTTCATTTCAGTAGGATTAAAGAATACAAGTTATGGCTTCTACATAAACCATACGGCATTCTTCTTCTCATCACTTACATTTTTTCCTTTCCATGAATTTACTGATAGGGTCCATAATATCTTCGTCATTTTTAGTTTTGTCAGAAGGGGGCACCACTGCCTCTCCATCTTCCATATCGTCTTCATCAGTATTAAACCACATTTCCTCCTCATCTTCCAGAGTTCTTGCATCCCTTCTGTATCTATGGTTTCTCAAAATGGAGCGCATGCTGCAGAACAGTAAGTTTTAAAACTTTTGATTAAAAAAGCAACTGATATTAATAATAAAACTTCTGCTTGGCATTTACATTGACAGCTTACAGACACAAACATTGTAGAGCAATAAAAATACCAGCAGATCATTCTGTAATGTGAATCTTTGTATTTTCAATGCAAATATCGTTAAAAACTTTTCTTTATAAAGCATCAAATAAAATACAACTCTGCTAATTGCACATTCAGACTATCTCTCAAAATTCTGTAGCTTACAAACAGCACTATTAAAAGTAATTTTAATAAATGTCACTAAAGTGTTGCATTCAGGCTTGATTTACCAGTTTGCACTGGTAAATAAGTCGTAAAATAAAGAATTTAGAAACCACAGACTTCTTTTTCTCTGAAAAGACTTTATACCTTGTCAGAATTTGGGGTCCAAATGTGTTAAAGAAAAAAAAAACCAACAACCCAAAATCTAACTTAAATATGCCTCCTCTTTAAAATAGATACATTGAAAAGACAGGTCTCTCTGTGCCACATCCACCTGTTACAATTTTTTCTATCACTATTTTCCATTCTTCAGGGCCTTGGATACAAAGTGCTACTTCTCCCTCCCCATTTGTTCTATTATTAGTGCTGGTCTATCTCAGCTCCACCTTCCTTGCTTTTTTTCTCACAGAAGCAGCACCATGGCCTTGGAGGAGAGGGACAGCGATGGGCACCCTGAAGAACAGGGGGAGAAGTGGAAGAGAGATGGAAAACACTCTTTTCAGTGCTAGATATTGATTCTAACAGACGATTTCCAATAAAAGCATGAAACCCTTGACCAACTTTCTGTAGCACTGAATTTACAGGCCACAGTCTGAAATCTAATGTTTTTCATAAAGCCTTTGTTAGTGGAATCAAAATGTTAATAACACAATCTGAGCTTATTCTATTTCAAGAAAAGGTCTTGCATTACTGACCGCAGGAAACAGCCAGAAGGGAAAAATTAGGAAATTACAAGATATTAAAAAAGAACGTCAAATGTACTTAAATAATTCTGAATAATTTGCTCGCCAACACTATCATCTGGATCTATAAATACTGCATCTTCTTACACTGCATTTAAATTCAAGTTCTCTAATAGTGCGAAACTACTACTTAAGTGGCATTCTTCTGAACACTTTTGTGGTCCACGTCAACAAAAT
Organism: Rissa tridactyla; assembly: GCF_028500815.1. Taxonomy (NCBI): domain Eukaryota; kingdom Metazoa; phylum Chordata; class Aves; order Charadriiformes; family Laridae; genus Rissa; species Rissa tridactyla. The sequence goes on from NC_071469.1 coordinate 53,952,941, forward strand.
TTTTGGACGCCTTCTTTACTGAACTATTCTTTGCTAAAATGTGTAAACAGATTCTTGTAATTTCTCCATTTTATTATTTCTGAGTTTTCACTTAAGAAATTACATGTGATTGTGCCAGGGCTCGTGCAGCCACTATACAAGACGTAAGAAAAAGGTAAAAACTGGGCTGGTTGAAGCTCTCATTTTCTGCCGGAGAAACTCATGCGACACAACTATATACAATCACTGAGCTCAACTTAAGCCAAGAAAAGACTAATGTTTTACTTCCTACACTGGATGGACATTACTGAAGGAAGTGTCTGGGTGTTTTTTCCAAGACATGCATTAATCGGAGGCTTGAATTCACAACTGTTTAAGTGATAAACTTAGCTTTCACAAGCCAAAATAATAACATCTCACCTGTAAAACATTAGCACTTAAAACCACAGATCCCACACATACTCTTGAAAATGTTTCAACATTGTAAAACAAATCTATGACTATACTCTCATTTTAATTGTACAAGTCTCAAATTTATATATTGTTTAAGAAATCTTGTGGCAGGAAATAAAAGAACTTAAAAGTTTGAAATTTCAAAATGTCCTAGTATGACTGATCAGGATTAATTTTTTTAATATGTTTTCAAACTAATTCAAGACAAGAACAGATCTTGCTAACAATTCTTAACTCACCTATTCACACAAGCATTTTGTCTGAATTAAACTACACAGAAAAGTAATAGCAAATGCCATAAATAAATGAAATAAAAAGCCCTAAACTTTCTATTTTTACACACCCTAACCTTTCAACCTTGGGTAACTGTGTACTAAGGAAGGGAACTTTTGCTCTGGCAAACAGGAGTGTTACATCAGACTGTTTTTTACTCCATCAGCAAATCTAACAGTGACAACAAAGCATCTTCTGAAAATTTCTTTGTATATTCTATTTCTCAGTCATTTTCTTAGTGCTTATCTAAATATCTACTCCCACAACTAACTCAAATAAAAGGAAATCTGAAGTGAAATTCTGAAGGAAAAATCCCCAGAATGGTAATTCACTGAACCACCATTCAAATCAAACAGTGGGAATCTGTTATTTAAGCAAATGAACTTCAGATACTTGGTACGCTTCCAGCCTCGTTACAACAGTGTACAAAAGTTTAGGATATCACAACTTAGCATTACTACTGGGGGTCCAGCAACTACTATGTTAGCTGAAAACTGATCGAGAGTTCAAAGCAATACATCTGGAAATCACAATATTAATCAAGTAAATTCAACAATGCCTGAGATGCAAGCAGGAATCTAAATTATTCACATTTCCCACTATCGCACATCAACCCACCAGTGTTCCCAAAGCAGAAATTAAAGCGCTGATATGCTAGTAAGAGCATTTAGTGCATTTTACCTGTCAAGTTTGGGATTATCTTGTCTTTCCCTTTGTTGCTCAAATCGTAGTTTCAGTCCTTTGAATGTCTGCACATAATCTACATCTTCCAGTGCCTTCCAGTAATTTTCAATTACGTGAGCCGTTAACGATTTTATATCTTCCTATAGGAACGAACAAACATAAAGTGACTTATTTTCATTCAAATTAATTTACTTAATACAATATAAAAAGTAACTGACATAAGAGATTATTTTCAAGCATTCCATATGAAGCATCATATTAATTAGTTCATGTAAAAATGAGGATTATGTATACAAGTGTAGTTAGCAGAACAGGCATAATAGCAGCAATTTTCTAGCAATGTCTCCTTCAAAACACGTGAACAAAACCTAAAGCCCTCATAGAAAATTATACCAAAACCAATTCTAAAAGGTCCTTCCCACCGTAACTTATATTTTTAGATTGATAGATTAACTGATACCTGTTGTAATCAATTAAAAATATATTTATGATATACAGACTTAGAATTCATATTGTTCCTTTCCTCACTGCAAATAAATTACTTATGTAAAAATAATTATTCAATGCACTTGTTCAGGATGAGAACAAGGAAGATATTCTTTGTGGCCACATAGTGCTGGTCAAGGTGCTTTACAGAAACCTCCCAACTGTTCTGCTGTTTCAGTTTATCATCGTGGCTGCCCAAAGCCCCTCCACACAGCTGAGACTACCACAGCCTTGCACACTGCAGCAGGAAAGCTGCTCCTGGGCATTGGTTGGCTTTCTTAGCACTGCACTGCAGAATAAACACCTGAATTACCATCTACTAAGGATAAGCAAAGCAACACAAATCCTAATACACTGATTACTTTCCTTTTTGGTTATGTGCTCAAAGGTCTTAGGACTTCTTATGAATGGTAACACAGCAGTAACAACAAAAGCACGCTTTTTAAAAATTTGCTCTCTTTAAAAACAAACCTGGATGAAAAAAAGTTGACAAAAATTATGTACAGATACCAAAAGGTATTCTGGAAATGCAACCTGGGCATCTATGTGAAAAGGAGGATAAGAAAATAAAAGAAGATTTATTTCTCCATAGCACAAACTGTAGAAAGAGCACCCAATCTCATGGAGTATTGAAAGACCACAGCACAGAAGTCCGGGCCACTATGGATTAGCTTTTTTCATAGCTTCAAAATCCACTTTTAAATCAACCGTGAGTCCCAACTCAAAGAGGAAAGAGGTCATCAGCACAGAAGATTTCAAGAGGTGATAAAGGCACCTTTTTTTCCTCACCCCCTTACTCCTCCATGACTGTCTGCACCCAAGCTTGGCCCCACTTACGCATTTACAATCTGTACAGCATCTTGTCAGAAGCTGGATGCAAACAACAGTGAGGAAACAGTACTGTGCAGACAGCCAAATTGGTGTGAATATTTTAAGAGATTCCCTGTGGAAGGAACTTTGTAGCGCTCCATTAATATAATCAAGAAAGACTGATATCTCTTCTGCATGTTTCCATATTCTGTTGAATTGACATTGCAGAGCAGAGCTAAATTTGATGGTTTTGCAGCAGTAGTTTCAAATTACATTCCTGTAACAACAGGCCCATCCAATCTGCACGATGAAACTTCATTAGTGCTGCCTTTGCAAATCTGGGTACTGTGAATACACTATCGAGTACATTTAATCTTCAAGTCACGGTACTGTTTGAACTTAAGAAAGTACATGGGCAAAATTGTAACAGTGATAAAAAAGAAAGTTCATTTAAATACAGTATAATATAATTCCATTACGGTAGCACAATTTAGGGTATAAGCAAAAAGAAAAGTCTTCTTGAACTGCAAAATTAAACAATACAGTGATCATTTTCAGCATATAACAACACTCACCACTCTGATAAATTCAAACATCTCTATTATGGCAGAGTTCATCAGATTATAACGGGAACCATTATTTAGAAATGCTTTGACCACAGGTTCAAACAAAAAACTTTTCATTATGTAACGGTTGTAGAATTCATCCTTTAGCCCAATTATCTTTCTCTTGAAACGAAGGGCACCTGAAACAGAAATGCCAGAACAATTTTTAAATTTAAAAGAAAAAAAAATCCAGAAATTACTCAGCATTTGTTAGGGCAATTTGCAACCTCAGTTCTTACACACCATTACATTATTAGAACCAGGTAATATATTCAGCTATTCTCTGCTTCTCAAGAGGCTTGACTATTCTGCTGAACAATTACTTACCTATTTTATCACAAAGAAATCCTCCATCCTAATTGTACAAGTGAGACCACCTCTGTTCACTGAAGAAATAATGTAGCACTGTTTAACTATACTACTACTAACATAAAGATATATTTTTCATTTTTTACATTACTTATGATAAAGGTAAAATATTTTCTCAGTAGAAGAACTCAGAAATTTGCTTATCATTCCTATTATTCAAATGTAAGTTTGATTACATTTGATTAAGTCCTACTTGATTAGGATGCAAAGTATCTAATTTTAAAATTGGTAAATGACATTTTTTCCACACACGTATTAGAGCAAAGACTTAACTTACAGTCAGTTTAAAACTCTTTCTGAAACTTGGAAGCGTACACAAGTATGTGAATGTGCATGCTTAAACACAGAGAATCATCTCGCTATAAGGCAGCACATTTTGGTTAGCAACTACGTGTACATGAAAAAAGATTATTCAAGGATCCTAAAACAATTCAGTCACAATTTTAAAAGGTATTTCTTGTGGTATGGTACCGCTTAGTCAACTTTAGGCTTTGTTTTACTCTACACACACAACAGAATCATGCAAAAGATCTCTTACTTGCCTCCACAATTAAGTCACGCTGCTTTGCTATCACTGTCCTGTGCAATTTCAAGAAACTACCAGAGTTTGAAGAGCAGCACACCGACCTTCTGCGTGGTTTAATGCAGTCAGATAACCTTATCTCTAATTAAATACCTCTGATAATTTCTACTAAAAAAATATGAAAACTTACAATGGTTCTCTTAGGATATTCAATGTGGAGATACCATCTTTTCAATTCACTTCTACGTTGAGATTAAGAAAAATCTTTCTGCTTTTTAGAAGAAAAGACATCTATAAATGCAGAATTATTTACTAATACTAGCTGACATATCTGTAAATCGGTACAAGAATCACAGAGTATAGTAGTAGAATATCTGTATTCAGTCACAAATTGTCATGATCTGTGAACAGTCTTCTTTCAGCAGAATGAAGATGTGTAACACTTCACATTCACAAAATACTAGTTTATTCTTTAGCTTTCAAACTTACACAATGCCAAGAAAGCGTGCTTTGAGGCCATGAGAACGAGTACCCTTCGCAGGATATCTTTGTTAATGATGTAGTTCTTTATGTGATAAGTATGATGTTCTACGCAGAAAGTCAGCAATTCTAGTATTAATGCCAAGAGTTGGGCTGTCTGAAAATCATCTGTAACAAAAACAAACCCCAAAATAATTAGACATATCTAGGATATTGCCTTCAGAAGCTAACTTCGAATATCCAACTGCAGTCTGATAAACATTTCCAAGTTCTCGTATATTCCCACAGATTAGGGAACACACTGCAGGGCATGTTTAGTCTTTAAAATAGAAAATGAACAAACTTGTTATGGACTGAGTATTTTCTATTTATACAGATACAGCAGGAAACCCTCTTAAACTATAGAAACAATTACATGTTGTCTGTCTTAAATCAGCATTTGAAGGTTCAGAGAGTACAGAACCTAGCATTAACACAAGCCGTCAGGCTTATTTAACCAAATATCATTATGATGTCCACATGTCTATATCATAAAGTATTGCCCTATATGCAGTGCCTTGACTAAGTTTGTATCAAAAATGTGATCTATTGTGCCTTTTACGAAAAGTACTATGCAAGAAATATCTCAGGCTCTTTTAATATTTCGAGGATATGATTATATCAGCATATACAAAACATAACTCAAATCCTGCTTTTAAGTAGACAAATAATAAATTAAATACACGCTAGATGTAATCTTTTTTTAAAAGGTAGTGCTACCTGTTTAAAAATATTGCCAGATTGTTGACCATTAAAGAACACAAGTATTTTAAATAGTAAAACTCTTATCTGGAAGCCAGTTGGGATAAAACAGATTAATTTAACTAATCTATACAATAAATGAAAAAGTTTATAGAACGTTTATGTATCATTTACGTACCTCCTTTTGCATCCAGTTTGGATGTGTTATACTATTAATAAACAAACAGTACTGCTGCTAGTAGCCGGCAAGAACAGTTATTTCATCACTGATCTCTGCTTTCTTAGTCTGATGTAGAACCAATACCCTCAAATTCAGCACTGTATTGTGATACACGCCTTCTCAGGGGCAATTTTGCACCCTCTCTAGTAATCTCTGATCTTAAAGAGTACGTACATGCTTTACAAGTCTATGTCACTGAACAGCCCCAACAGTTACTAAAATTTATAAAAATATTTTCATTTTTGCTGAAGCAAAATCTGCAGCAAATGCTGTTCACTTCTCAAATCAGACCCCTTTGCTGAATTTTATACTTATAAATTATTCAAATGACTAAATCACGAATCAACATTGTATTTTGAACTATGTATCATAATCTTGGATTTTAAGACAGAAAACATCCTTTGACAGTTATTCTATTTTAAACATTGACACTCAACAGACTTGATGTGCCCAAAATCCAAAGTGGTATTACCTTTGCTAGGCTTGTCCTCTGTAGTATTGGCCAATAAAGGGGCTGTCAGAACATGCATACAATGTTTGTAGAAGAAACCCAAGAACTCTGTCTTTTCTGTTTTCTAAAGAATGAAAAAAAAAATATATATGTAACACATCACCAAATACTCTTAAAGCCCACATGCAATTTCATTTGAAGGTGTTTACTTACATTGGCAGTGGCAAGCATATTTTCTGGATCAACTAAAGTACGAAGCAAACCCATGAGTAGTACTGCCCCTCCAAGTTCTGGATCTGTGTCACAAATCATGTGTTCTATAATGAGGTTAATGAGTAATATATCCTAACAGGGGGGAAAAAAAAGGCAAAAATCAATTCCAATGCTACTTCTTTGCCCCAAACCTGAAATTATCTTCTAAAAGGGTTACTGCCTGCTTAAAAATGGTGCTCTATCAAAAGTTTGTAAAATGTAAACAACTACCAAACAAAAACCCCCAAGCTTAACACGAACAAATTAACTTTACGTGCCAGAGACACATCCTAGTTAGTGGTTCAACAGTAAGAAGGCGAGCAGTGAAGAAGAATCTTTCAAAGCAACCAAAACTGGTTCTGAATTTAACAATCTAACTTAGAATTTAGTCTGAACTGAAACAGCAAAAGATAAAATGTACAGAGGCAGCTACTTAACAGTCTCAAAATTCAACTGATTTCTGGAAGCGTTTTCAGAGTACAGAAGTTTTAATTTGTATCCCCCTTCAGAATACATACGAAGAGTTTTATTTCCACAAACATGCAAGAGTAAGTTTTATAACACTATTGAACTTGATGAGATTATTTCCACCTAAAAATAACCCCAACGTGTATTCACAGGAAACAAGAATAATACATAAAAGTAGAAAATAGTATTTACATTTAGGAATCCCTACACTTAAATCGCTTGGTTACCACTGTCCTCCATAAAAGAGGACAGTCGTCAGATTCAAGCGGCCGGAACCACCAGCGATATTCCCTGTCCCAACTGCCCCTTTCTTCCAGTACAGAAGTAGCAGCACCAGCAGCATCCTGTTCTCTGGCATGTTTTTAGCAGATACAAGAAAAAAACATTAACGATCTCCTCCATGGAAAAGGCAGCACAGTGTTTTTTCTCCACTGAATACCACTTTGAAATACCTTTCTTACTACTAGTTGTGTGCCAGCATTTTGTATTAATCAGCTGTAGAGGATCTCTGGGAAATGTAAACCTCTGTTAAGAAGTGTTCTTAAACACTTAGGACCGCAATTCCACTTTCAACAAGTGTGACAGTAAACTGAACACAGTTTTTTTACAAGGAAATTAAAAACACATGTACATGCCAAGATCAAGATTGAAATTTATATTTCACATTTTAAGGAGGCCATTATTCAAAGATGTTTTGTTTTGCTTACATGACAGCTGATGTTAACCAAAACAGTGGTTTATGGTAACCTGTTTTACTTTACACACAACGGAACGAGAATGTGTAAGCAAGCGAACACTCATCTCACCCGAATAACAGAACTTTTAAAAACATGGTAGTTCAGTATCCTGTAACCATCACGACTATATTTCATACTTCTCCAGAACTTGGGATCATGTCATTAACAGGGTCATAAATATAAAAGAGTAATTTCAAAAAACAACACACACATTTCTGGGGCCCTTCTACTTACATCATCATTCTGCTGCGCTTCCTGCATGACGAACTCTCGTACCATGGATGGGTTGTATTCAACCAAATATGAGAATATATCAGTGGCTGCACTTCGTACTTGTGCATCATCCATACCCTGGAAAAGTCAAATAAAATCATTTACATTTCCTTAAAAGAAAAGGCTTAAATGGAAGGAAAACCAGAAAGCATATAGCTTTTAATTCCTACTTACAAGTCATACCTAACTATCACTAAAACTGTATACTAAATCTGAATTGACTCTAACCTTTTCTTTGTATTTGACAACTGTTGGGCAAAATAAATTTTATGGTTCCCCTGCCCTTTGGTCTATTTCCCTATTTTCTTACTTAATTGTACCCCGAGAAGCATGTAAAGATAAGGAAGTGAATGAGAAAACAAAAATGTAAGAATGCCAGGGCACTTACCAATGTCATACTGTAACTGTTTTTAAAGTTTTACAAAAATATTTTAAATATTCTGAATCTCAAGTTAAGACAAGACAAATGAAGCAAACAATTCAGAAAACCATGTGACTGAAGTTTGGCTGGCTTACTTTTTAAAAAAACCTCTCTAGAGATATTATCACAAATACAATTGAACTGACTTACCAATATGACTTCCAGTGCTGGCAGTATGCCCATATTTGACAAGGTTTTGAAAAAAGCATCTCTGTTTTGAGGTTGCAGTGTTTGAGAGAATGCACAGAACTCTTTCAGAAAATTTACCTGAAAAACAGGAATAATATACTAGTTAGTAATTAAAAAAAAGATGTTCATGTCACTTTGTGGGAACTGTCTCTTTTATGTATATTTTACAGATTTCTTACCAATTCCTGTCTTTTCTCCTCATCTGTGGCTTCATCTGTTAGTTGTGCAAACAAGTCTGTCAGAAATTTTTCATCTTCCTACAAAGGCAAAACAATACCATTTGTTTATTTGACAATATCAAAAGACATCCAAGTAAAATATAAAGTTCTTCTAAACCATGCCTCTGCAATTAAGAGAACATACGTTTGTGTACTGTAATCATACCAGTATCAACTTTCTAATTCAATTTTCAAACAAATTAATACGAATCTTGTTTTTGAGCTTTTATCATGTTCAATACTACTCCGCCCCCCAGCACTTCATTCTCAGTTACGATGTATCTTGTGCAGCTCTTTGGCTGTCCTTTTTTTGTTCTCTAGAATAGAATTCTCTGTCCTTTTTTTGTATTTTCTACTGCCATTCTCATCACTTTGTCTATGACTTCCCCCTTGTCACATGCCTGTCCCCCTAAACCTAAAAACACTACAATACCCTTGCTTCAACCGCTCAAATGTATTTATAAACATGATCTCCCACTCAGCCCTACACACACATTTATCTTTGGAATGTTATGAGATCTTTGCAGCAGAACTAAAGCAAGGATAGGATGAAGGGAGAGCCGCCCAACAGCAGGAACGAGGTGAGATTCTTTCCCTCCAATGTTGTGAGAAGGGTGAATTCTAGAAACCAAATCAAAATAACTGTTTTGATTATGTACAGCATTTATTGGACATTCTGGCTGGCAGCAATCAAAAACCTTTCTGTTATTTTTCATTCTGCGGGTACCTTGGCAAAACTACAAACAGCAGCCACACATGGCAAATGCGTACTTAGACTGAAAGAAGCAGCAATACTCAGTTTCCCATAACCATTACAGTCCTAAAAACTAGAAGATCATTAAAACAGAAGTAAACCTTCCTCCATGTTTCCCCAATATTATACAGTAATAAGACAGGACTTGCGTGAAAAAGATGCCCATACACCAGATACGAATAAAAAGCTGCCAGAGTGTTGTTTCTTGTGAAGTCAGTAACACCAGATACAACATCCCTCCACCCCAAACCACACTGCTAGAAACCCAAGCTGCCTTACTTACATTTATACAGCATAAAGCAGAACCACGGAAGTACTTCAGATACATCCACATAGACTTTGTTATACTGTGAATTATGTAGGCACCTCACCCAGGCTCACCTTGCAGCCTTGCTGAGAAAATGAGTACCTCAGTTCCGAGAGCACAGCATGCTAATGCAGCTATTTATGAGATCCCCATCCCGATTTTAATGAGATCCCCATCAGGGATCTCTACTTGGCACCGCACAACACAGAGAAACCCAAAATAGTCTGGCATGAGCTACTGCCCTACCAGGCATTTCACCACACTGTAAGGTAAACCCTATATTTAGGATACGCCACATGTCTCCTCTTGTTTGGTGCTGTGCTGTGCCTCTAACTTGACCCAACGGTCTCGTGATAATGAAAAAGAATGATTTTGGGACACAATTTTAGGTGCTATTTCTGTGACTGCTTCAAAATCAAAACAAAAAGAGATAGAGGCCTCATTTGAAGTTTAACAAAATTCACTCTGGAGGATCAAGCAATGTAAATGTGAAGTTTGACTTTCAGATTTCAACAGTCAAACCTGTTCAAAACAAGTATTAAGGTCTTTGATTTCAAGAAACATAACTTAAACTGTGATGAAAGAATACAAGGATGTTTGACTACCTGCTGTCCAGCTGTTAGATGGCTTTCTAAGTTTTCTGTTCTGATATTTAACTCACTAGACATTACAGACAACGTAACTAATGCACAGTAGAGATACTGACATGCTTGTTTACTGAAATAAAAATAACAACACAAAAACAAAGAATAAAACATAAAACCCAGTTCTTCTGAAGAACATGCTCGTTATCCGCCATGAAGAACATGCTCGTTATTCGCCATGATTAGTGGTGCATTTAAGAAAAGTCTAAGTAGTTTGCTTTGATTTCTCTTTTTGCTATTTTGATCAAGATGTAAAACCAATCTCATATATCAAAAGCACTGAGAAGATGCACGCTTATCCCCAGCTGGACAGTGTAATCCCTGTTTCCATTCTCACCGTGTAACGAACTTTTCACCTCCTTTGTAATACCTGACAGTAAGCAAAAGTCAGTATCACAGAAATATCTCAGAATGACCACTGGGAAAAAAGAATGAAAATTTCAGCATTTAAATATGTCAGATCCATGATTAGTGTACTTCTGCATAAAAAAGGTACACAATATTACCCAAAGTACCAATTTTTTGCCAATCTGGGCAGGCAGGGGAAGGCGTGGGAGACCCCAGCACAGAGCTCTCACCGGATCCTGCCACATCCCTGCCTGGCTCAAGACGTGGCCACCCGCAGCAGAAGCCAACCCTCTCACCCTCTTACTGGGCTTGCAAACATCTGGGACTCATAGAGGGGACTTCCGAACACTGGCAAGTGATGAAGACTTCAGTGCTGACACTTTGCCTTTCAGGAAGAATTTGCAGAAGTTCAGTATGTAACCATTTTTCAACCTTTGACATACATACTATAATACAGTATTTTACAATCCTGTACTAAATGTAGTATTGAAACCCTTACCACACTATTTCCTCTCCCAAGGTACATTAAATACATAATATTTTTAAATTAATAGGATTATCTGGAATCTCTAGGCCTCAGAACAACCATGATCTATTTAAAATCAGGTAGATTAAGACAGATCTGAGTGACTCAAAACAGCCCACCCTTACATGGATAATATGCCACAAATGGCAGTTATTCCAAGAAAATAAAAACAACCTATTACTAACTTCTTTCTTATGTCTTAGCCCTGAAATGCGCTTAGGTGCTACCTCATTCCAGATGGTTAATGAAAGGTAAACAGGTTGTTACTGATGCGAAAAACCCCCAACCCTCTCACATTTATAGAAAAATTGTAATTGTAATGAACATTCTAAATACAAGATTCTCTCTCTCAAGCTGTAAAATTGCTGACAAGGGCAGCACATCTAAAGATACATTCCTGAACACCACCACCAGGATCTATGGAAATGCACAGTCTGAGAGCAGAGTTCACATATTTTAGAAGTCACAAAGCACCAACACCGAATGCTAGAATTACACAAGCTTAAACGTTTTCCAGGTTTTTTTTTTTTCCAACTTGTAAAAATCTCCCAAAATATGTCTGTGAAATGAACACAGTACAAATGCATAATTCTTTGCAGTATCTGGCCTCTTTGTGCAAACAAGTATCAAAACTCATATGGATGTATCTTACAAGCTGTGAAGGTCACAACTGTTTTCCAAGAAAACAAAACTGCAAACAATAGTTTCCAGGGCAATTGCACAATCTAGCTATTTTCCCCATGCAGAGAAATTATCAAATATGCAATACTTAAACTATGCATATACCAAAAACTAAGTATATTCATTTATGCTTTGCAAGATCTAAGTAGATGCTCCTAGGATTTAATACCTTTCAAAGTTCTCCTTAATCATTTATGACTTCAAAAACAAGAAAACCCACAAAGTAGGATCACAAAAACAGACATTATTTACATTTGTGATTCTACTTTTAAAGCAGTCCTCCTCCCAAAAGGCACTTTAAAAAGCATTCTTCAAAAGAGGCCTCTCAAATATAATTCATTTCCAGTTATCAGATAATTCATCTCTGTGATTACAGATAAATGACGAAAAACATCCCTTTCTCAAAAAAAAAAATCCAAGAAACTCAATGACACCAGAGCTGGAAAAGAGTATACTTTCCACCCTCTTTTCCACCTCCATATTCATTTCAGGCAGAAATATTTCAGCCCAGAAAGTGAAAGCTTCTTCATAAAATATTACTAGCGAACAGAGAACCACAGGTTCAAACGTACATTCCTTCCTGCTACCGCAGCAGATTTCATAGTTCAAAATGTTTCAGTCTCCTTTATCTCAGGCTGCCTTCCCACACATGCCTTCAGTCACTATCAAGAAGCTATTTCCACTTGAGACAACAGGCTGAAACAGCAGCAGGATCCAGCTAATCACATTTGGAGTTTCTGTACACATTGAAAATCATTTTCTACAATGAAGAAGTTAATCTCAGCAATCATGAGCATGCACCACCTGCAAACCTCTTTCACTAAGTCATTCCCCTCAGAAAAAGCCATCCTTTTACACTTTATTGCAAGGTAAATTTTGCTGAAAGTAAATCTCCAGAGTTATTCCTGAGCCAGCTACCGCAAAATAGCAGACTGGCAGGAGACGTTCCAATCCTAATACATTTGGGCAAAACTGCCAACATGCACTGACACAATTCTTCCTCTAAAACAACTACAGATAATTACATTCACATCCGCGGGGTTCTGTTAAGAATAAGTAACTACCTGTAAAGCCACTTTCAAAATTAAGAACAGCCTACTGTTACGTATAAATCTAGTAAAATGTACAGATGTACCTAAATGCCTACAATTTTTTACTTATTAAAAGGGGAGATAGGGACTATCAGTAATATGATTCCTCTATTTAAAAAAGCTGATTTACCAGGACAATAATGCCATGTGATCACTGCTCTACCAGGCACATACATTATTTTAACATATCTCCAATTTTCCCCTTTCACTCCCCACTTTCCTGAAAATAAAAGACTCTGAAGTCTAAATACATATACTCTAAAGTAATCCTAACAATGTTCTGTATTCTGGAAGATAAAAACACCCCAGGATCTTGCTGGCAGAAAGAACACGCCAATGAGAAAGGGGGGAGGGAAGGGAAGGAAACAGTGTTTGCTCACTCTATGGCGCAGTTTTGCAAGTTTTTGTTTTTTAAGAACTAGTTAATAATACAAAGGGAAAGAACTGGTGGCCTCCAGTGTGAACATTAGTATATATTTTTTAAATTGCAAAAGAGCGTCATATAAAGTAAGAAACACCACTTACCTGTCCCACCCCCACCGTCAAAACTTGGCGAACTCCGTGTTTCAGCAAGGTTTCTTGGTGGCTATGACATCTCAAGACTAGAACAGGCTGGACCCCAAGCAGTAAGAGCATATTAGGAGGGGCTGAAATTGGAAAAAAATGTTATATACCTCTTTCGTACCTTATGTACAGCGAATCATAAAACCTGTAAGTGAGTAGGTTTCCACAGTAGTTAATTCTGTAGATTGGAAATACTGGTATCATGGGTTTACTATCCATCATGACCAACAGTATTTCGTTTAGTAAGATCTTGACGTAGTTACTTAAAATGACAGATCTTAGACAATTAAATCACAAATAAACTAACCTCCATATCTCAGAAAAGCCCATCGGTGTAAGCATTTTTTTAAAGATTATGGGAAAGCTAACTGTAATGACGAAGGAGGAAGGAATACAGTTCATAATCTTACGTGACAAAGGTGACAACCCATTCTGTATTTTTGGTTTTACCACAGAATGGGCAAACGTTATTTATCTATCAAAGAAAACAAAATAATAGAAGAAGGTATCTTCCATGACTACAAAATTTGTATCTTTTTTTTTAAAAAAAAAAGACATCCAAAATCTCACCTAAAAAAGCCAGAATTCTTAAGAAACAGCATATTTTTATTTACAGAATTCATTAGTTATAATTGAAAAAACAGCCCTTAAATGTCAGTGACCTTTAATGACCTTAAATGCCCTATCTTGACACCACATACCTTAAATACGACAAGTGATAACTTTGAGTAAGGCACAATTTGCACAGTCTTGTACAAATTTCTAGTCACTTTTCTATAAAGGTATGGCTGAGTCAATCTGAGATGTAAGTACTGCAAAGTGCCACTTTAGTTAATAGAGAGTCTGACATGAAAAGGGCTCTTTAGCGCTCATCTTTTTTTGACGGTGGAGTTAACAGCTTTTCTTCTCCTTTCCTTCCCAGCCAGTGAAAGAGAACAGAACAGAATATAAAACAACCCAGTTGTACACGCAATAATTGCAGTATGTCACAGGATACCAGCTGCGCAGGGAGTTTACTTTTAATCTGAGAAGTAAAATTTCCTAAAAAGACTGCTCTTTTGTCACATCCTCAGTGGTCCAACAGAGACAACCTAAAGTCAACAGCAGGAGCATTAACAACCTGTACTATGTGCCAACTAAGTTGAAACTCATTTGTGGCTCCCAATAAACTACCATGAAGCATCACAGAAACTCTCCAATTAATAATTACTTACAAGAGGAACAGCTTCTTAAATACACACGTAAGGTTAGTTAGCACCAGGATCTCGTAAGATCTACAATAGTGAATGCCAGGAATTCCAATTACAGACAACTTTAAATCTTTCATGAAATAACACACACTCTCCCACCAAAGTATTGTGATGCACCCAGCTATAGAAATGCACGTTAAACCAGACACTAACGGAAGAAGACCTCTAAGAATTAGGTATAGAAGTGAAAGCAACAAAAGAGTCTTTTAATTTTGTTCTCAGAACATTATTTATTCTGCTTAAATAAATTAGAACTGTATCATACATTTTATACGTGGACTGAGGGAATGGGGTGTGGAGAAAGGAAAGGGGTGAATGAAACTTTAGGGGGCAGAGATTACAGAGAAGTGCAACCTGCCATATTGCTCTGTAAATAAGAGAATAAATAAATGCCAAGTAAATAAAATAAATGGCAGTTTAAACCTTGGTTTAGAGCTACACTGTGAGAACTTAAAAAAATCAATCGATAAGCAAGCCTTTTAATCTCTTAGAAATGCAACTATCATGCAATTTTGACAGCCTCTTTTAATTCCCTCAAAACCAAGAACTGATGATCAATGTCAAACAATTTCCAAAAGTTTCTTATTTATAAACTTATTTTAAAACTCAGGGAGTTCCCCCTCAATGCTATAGAGCCATACTGTGAAAGGACTGGGAAATGCAATATCGCACAGGCTGTATCTTCTTCCTTACACGCTACCGCTCTTGGCTCCTCTAAGCTGTAGAAAGCACTACAACAATTTGAAATATTTATCTAACTTTCAAAGTTACGCAATGCTAATTCTTCTGGCTCCGCTGCACAGGGAGCATACCTTATTCTCAACCATAGACAGCAACACAGAAGTGAAGATAAGGTTTGGAAACCTGCTGTGACAGAACAATTCAAAATCAGATCTGAGCCTCTATTTCAACTGTGAATTGCAACTAACGAGTTTCACAGCACCACTAAACCTTAATACTGTAACCCAAGCTCACCCTACATCTATTAATCTAATCTACGTTGTAAGAGACAGCAAAAAGCAAACTAATCAACCACAAGTCCTCACTCAAGTTACTTCAGGATTTCTGGCAAACACGCCCTTAATGATTTTGCAGGATCAGGTTCCCTTTTTCCTTGCCCAGTTTCCTTTCTAAAGTTCAAGATCCCTTTCAGAATCATCCACTGACACCAAGACTCTTTAATATTTCTTCCCCTCCTCCTCCTCAAGTGAAAATGTAACATCCTCAGGACTTTGCTTTTAGCAACCCTTGCAAAGAGGTCAAGGTATTTCAGAGACCTACTGGGATACTCAAGTTGAGACACCTTAACTGAATCTTTTTCAGCACTCTCTCTCAGTCAGGCGTGTAAGCTTTCTCAAACTGGCCACTCCAAAATGATTAAGGCCTCCTGACTGCTTCAGATACACATTTTTGACTTTGTGACATACGTACAGACATGAAGAGTTTGGTTCTGCTGGGCCTAAGCTGGGGTCTAGTACTACTGGAGATGCCCCAGGTGCTCCACCAGGCTCCGGGGGCTGCTCCAGTAAATGACAGTCTGCCCACAGGGCACACACCTCAGCTGCCAGACCTGGGTGATGTCTTGCACATCTGGCTGCTTATCAAATATGCCACGTGATTAAAGCTCCAAGATGGTGGATTAAATAATAGCAGTATTCTGATCAACTGAGTGTGGTGGATGAAAAGTCGGGAGGCCTGGTTTTGACAGTGATTTGCCATATGAACTTGCAAAAGGAATTTTCACTCTACTTTGCTGTATTTTCCATGAAATTAAACAGGGTACACTCTGAGATTCAACTGAAGATAAATACGATTAAGGTAACCAGTAGCATTTAGCACTCTGTCCATTTCTCCAGATCAGACAGCCCCTACAACACTGGCTATTCATTTATTAAATGTCAGGAGAATTAAGATAATGGTAATTAACTTCTCCAAACCAAAATACATGTGCTGTAACACTTTCCTGAGTTAGCTGAAAGGTCTAGGAAGCTCCCATCACAGAGGTGTGCCATCTATTTCTACACAGTTCAGGAAGTTCATTGGTTGGCGCAGAACACTTAAGACATCTAAAGCCACGTATAATCTCTTTACATTTGCAGTAAGACATACATCATGCAAAACTGGTAATTCCAAGCAGTATTACTTAGGGACTTATAAGACAAACTAAGAAAACATTCCAGCACCTAGGGCAATGTTATGTTCTGAACCTGTAGTTTCCAAACAACTAATTTAATTTACTTCAAAATTAGAAACATTTATATCCTGGTATGTAATTATATTTGTGAAATTCTGGTGAAGTAATTTGAATTTTTTTTGTCATGGTAACATGACAAAAATTACCCTTAACTGTAGTGCCTAAAAAGTCCCAAAATACAGAAAATAAACAACCCTAACAAAACCAACCCTTCAAAATGCAAACAGCACAAAATGCAAACAGCACTAACCAAACAACTTCATTCAGGATTGTACATATGTTTCCTCCATTTAAATCAGCTACAGAGAATCTAGTCCAAAATCTGAAATTTAAGGACAAATGCCTTTTATGTCATACTTCAAAACGACTTTCAGAATCACAGAAGTGAAGGTTCCACCGAAGCACCTCAATCTTTCCAAGAAAAATTATCCAACTTCTCTGCCCAAGCGCAAATAGACTGTGAAATTCTGAAACTTACCTGTAACATACCAACTATTTCCACTTTATTAAAAAAGATGAAAGAATGAAGTGTTGATAGCATATTTTCCTCAAAAACTGAGGGAGTGGGTAGGACCATATCTTGAATATACTGTACTCTGTATGTCTGATGTATTTTTTGCTTCAGCTCTGGATCAGATATAGGAATCACCTCTTTAAATTTTGCTGTTTTAGTCAGAAATTCCCTGTGTTTCCGTGACTGTGATAACGACGGATCATATTCTAGGCATCCAATTACGTCCATTATACATTCCTCAGAAAACATGACTTCAAAAAGTGCAGTTCTGTTCAAAAGGAAAATTCCCTTGATAATTTCATATAAGTGGTGTAGTCCTTCAATGTTCTCCAAGTCTTCGCACACATGAAAAATTTCTAAGAGCTTCTTAATATAGCCCTCGTTTTCCAGTGCTAGTGCGAGTTTTTCACGACGCAATGGTGAAGGCAGTGAAGATGCCACAAGTTCTGCAATTTCTTCTAGTCGACTTAATTCACAAGATGGCAATTCTAGACCTGGTGATGACATATCATCAAAACGTTCTTCCTCAGATTCATCGACAAGGTCCTGAGTAATATCGACAGAAGGGTCTTTGCCTTGAACCTATGAAATAAGATGTGTTCAAAAAAGTGGAGTTTAATGTTTACTGCTACTTGAATGTTTTTTTAAATATACCATTCAAAATACCCCACACTTTTTCTTTGTATGGTGAAAACAGAAGGGTAGATGTTAAGTTTGACATTGAGTACAGCTGGTTTGCAAAATAAGATATAATGAAAAGACTTCTTCAAACAAGAAATTTACAAAATTATTTCTACATTAGATATTTAGATACATTTTCTGAGTACTTTAACTAAAAAAGGAAATTCATAATTACTAGTATGGACAACAATTTTTTAATAGACTACTGAACTAAGCTATTTGTTTCCAGTCTTTATTCTCTGCAGACAGATTTTCAGATGCAAGCCAGTATTATACTATTGCAGTGATAGCTTTAAACATTTATCTATAGGCTATTTAGCTGCTCTTGGTGCTTTTCAAAGCTTCTGCTACCTCAAACAGAGGAGAGAGGCCAGTCTTGTCAATTTAATTGTTGTTTTCAGTTCTGGAAAGCTGCAAGTCAAAATCTGTTACTGTGCACTTTCTAAATGCTCAACAGAGCCACAGAATCCCCTCTTAAGAACAGAAAACCCCAAACAAATGTTGACAAGACAGTAGTGGCAATCTGGAGCTGCCAGAAAAACAAGGCACAGGACCTGCAAATCTCTCTAGGGATACAAACGAGGAAACTGTGGAAAGTATGAATTAGTGAAAAAAACAGAGACAAATGCTTGGGCACCAGAGTGTTTCAGCTTTAATGACATCTTAATTGTAGTATCTGCTTGGAGTCTGATGTGTCAAATCCAGAAAGGCACTGCAGTGTAGAACGGTATAAGGTACTGTTGCTTTTAATCCGGAAAATCAGCAAAAAAAAATTGGGAGAAATAATTCATCAGGGATAACAGCAAGCATATACTTGCTGTATAAAATCCAGAATGCTGCGAAAACCCACATACTGTTCTGCTTATATATCAGCAACCATTTCCAGTGTAAGTGGTATCAAAGTTTTCCTTTTAGAAGAAGCTTTAATGACTGAGGAAGCTTAAGATCTTTAAAGTACACTAGACACAAATACAACTGCATGGCCTCAAAACAGGATGTAAAGACACTGGTTTCTTACAAAAATACTAGGTCTTTACATGAGGCTGAGGAAACTGGGCTTCTTATCTGGGTGTTTCCCAAGAACACAATTTCCCCTTTCCCCCATTTTGTTCCTCCTCCCCAACTTTTGGTCCTTTGATTGCCAAAGTTCCTGGAAATGTTTCTGTACTTATTTACATAAGTTTCTGTACTTATTTACATAAGTGGTAAACTGTTGAAAAGACTCATTCCTAAAAAAAGGAATGATCTATACACATGCCATTATGAAACCAGATTTCTTTTGCTTTATTTCTGAAATCAGTGAGAACAAACTCCAAAAGACAGAGCGGAGAGAGCTAGATGCTTGTTAAGAACAGAAAGAGACAGTGTACAGAGAGAGAATTACACAACTTTAGAGAGATCCCACCTAATATAACACAGAAATTAAGAAATTGTTGTAATACTTGGAATGGAAGAAAAAACCTAAACAAGAACTGACAAACTGAACTAACATCAGTGAATATATTGACTAAACTCTGTCAGGTACTGGTCGATAGTTAATACCCGACCAAATGTTACCTAGAAACAATACTGATAACAGTGACATATAGTTGTCTGGTTGTAGTGGTAGAACATAAAAGAGTTAATTAGCACATATTAAAATATATACATGCTCCATATAAACGGTTTGATATCTTTAAACTGTAAGAATTATAGCTTTAAGGTGATAACACAGGGATAGACATATCTCCTACTTCAACTATCAGATAAATCTTTCATACCCTAACAGTCAACAGAAGGATAATGTCACATTTACATGGAAAAAAGTTTCTGTTGAGAAATTCAACATTCCCCTCACCTGAAACAGAAGAATGGTAAGAGAAAGAGAAGAATGAGAAATGTAGAAAGAGAAATGTGAATAAGATGCGGTTAAATCCAGGAGAAATACATTATAAAATTCACTAAGAGCTCACATACATTCTTCTCTCAATAATTAAAATTTGGACAGGTAATCTTTTCCTTTCTGGCCAACCTGGAAAAAGTTTTTTATGAAATTAATTGTTATGAAGCATTTTAAGCGCTCATTCTGAGCTGAATTTCCTTGGGCGATAATAGAGCTAAAAAGTTACGTAAAGCAAGACGACCTGAAAACGCTCAAAAAAAAATACCCCAAACATAGTTTAAGTTCACATCAAATTTCTGGAGGAAGGAGAGTTTCCAAACTCAAAAACGCAAAATTTGAGGAAAGTGGCTAAGATGATAGTTTTTACTTTCTACCAACTGTGTTCAGATTCACCTCTTAGAACAGTCTAAAAATTTTGAACACATACATTAAGATGATATAGGTTGTCTCAATCTTACATTTATCAAACTTACCTGACATATTTTTTCCCATATTTCATCACATCCTGCTTTTTCTTGAAAGCTAAGTGCCAAATCATAATTTTCAGCTTCAGACCACACAATCAAGGTATCCTTTAAAGAGAGGAAGAGTATTTTCAGGCAACATATTTCAGACTTTACAAAGATGAATAGTTTTTAAAGAGTAAAATTTTAAAATAAAAACAGCTTGACACCTAATTATGACGGGACAGTATTAGAACACAAACGTAATCATCACACTTTGTAAGATTTTTATACGTTCTAAGATCCTTAGGATTAGAAACATTTCTGCATAAATCAGAATAAGGAAGTTCCAGAAAGATACTGAAAGTTTTAGTTTTTAATTCATGTGACCATAATGATGTAAATCTCAAAAAGGTTGATCGAGAATATGTACTTCTACCTCAATGCATCCTCTGATAAAATATGGTAACAAAAGCAACAGGTTTTGTTTGTTTGGTTTTTTTAATGTTTCAGTTGGACCAGATAAAACTGCACAGATTTTGTAGGATAAAAGTCACAGTCACTTTTTTCATTTTTTATAGGCCCCAGAAGACACTGTACTAACACACAGAAAAGCTGCCCCAAGCAGCCTACGATCTTTAAACAAGAACAGAAACTCGAATATGCACACTGATATCTGCCTAAGAGCATGTGTAACTATTACACTGAACCACACACACACTTTTTACTCATTCCAAACTACAATTGGAAAAGGACGTTTTGCCTCAGATTTCTAGAAGTTAGTTGAAACCATGCTCAGCTATGTTTACTACCCAGACACTTAAGCTCTCATCTACTTACTAGAATAGTTCAAGAGTTTATCAGAGCCCTCATATTGCACACAAAAACAATATACGGAAGTGAAAGCTGATGCTGCAAACAGCAATATCGCACACTGATAAGGTATTTGATGCAGTAGTTTACAGACAGTCTGCTAACTAACTGTGAGAATGAAAAAAAAAAGAGAAGAAAATATAATTGCATTATTTACACATTAATCACGTGTTATTTTAAGTCTTGTCTTCCTATAGCAGCTAGCTGAAATACAGCCACATTAAATATATACAGCCCCATGAAACTGCATTATTTCAGTTAAGTGCTAAAACATGCATTTACTCACAAGACAAGAGACATGATAATTTTTCTACTTGTATTCCAAGGAGAACCATAAAATAGAGTATTTTTTCTACATTAAATATAGACTTCATTACAGTGATTACTCCTAAAGGAATTCATTTTAAATATTTGCAAAAACACTGTAAGTTGCCAGACATTTATAAAGTTTAAGACAGTTTATGAATTAGGCTTAATTTATTTCAAATATTAAAGTGAACACTGAGGATAAAGAGAAATATTACATTTAGATTTTGATATGCCCTTACTAGAGAACTCCTTAAACTAAACTATAATCTAAATAGCACGATTGGCTAGCTCCATTAGGTTTCAGTCAAACAATACAAAATGATCAATTTGCCATTACCAGAGCAGCTATAATGCTTCAGAGGCACTAATGGCTTTACCTTGCAAATGGCAAACAGTTTACCTTTTCCTTTTCCAAAGGGTTGAGGAAGAGGTGGTACACAGAAGAAAGGGATTTAGGAAGACCACCTCCAAAATACAAAAGGAAGAAGAAAGTCACAATTAATAGTTTATTCTCTACAAGACAGGTCATGGTGCAAACACTCTGGTAATAACAGATTGACAGCACCAAGTACAGCTGACTCCTGTAGGCTAAGAAAAATAAAAGTTTACAAAAATTTAGAATGGGAAGGTCAAAAAGAAAAAAAAAATTTAAACCATCTTTTACACACAGTATGTACCTCACTGCAGTATTCACTGTGTGTATCAGGTTCAAAACCTAATACACTAATCTCTGCAATTAGTATTTATACTGCAGCAATTTTCAATGCCACTGACTCACCAGCTTCCCACTAAGTAGCACTTCTTTCATTTAAAAAAACCAAACCCTAACACTAAATCTTATGTAGATCCTAGCAGAACTTGCAACATTCCCACCTAATTACATTTCAATTTAAGTGAAAGTGATTAGATTTCTAAGCAAGCCATTTCCAAAAGATCAAAACGTATTTTCTTCTCTATAAAGAACATGACTAACAAATAGAGAAATGACTAAAAGAACACAAAAAAGGACAGTGTTATTTACATTAACTGGGGTAAGTAGAACAAACAAAAGCTGTAAGTCTCTGAATAAAATCCAGCACTAGACCAAGACAGGTCGCTCTGTCTTTTTCATCTGGGGAGAGGAGGGATGGAAGGAAGAATCACAGAATGGTTTGCGTTGGAAGGGACCTTAAAGATCATCTTGTTCCAACCCATACACAAGAGAAAAGTGAAAGGGAAGACACAAAGGTAAAGCTGCTTTTGAAAACTACAGTTACAGATGTACAGAAGTGTATTTGGCAATAGCACAGCAATTGTTCTTGTTAAACAAGATCATCTGCTATCGTACATGGAAGTTCAGACTCTACACATTTTGACTTTTTTTTTAATTGTTTCTTCTTTGGAAAACAAAACAAAAAAATGATGAAAAATTATTTAAGCAGCGGAACAATAATATCCAAGTTTAGTTTATTAATATTAGAAAAGTATTTTCCAATTGCCAATATTAACAATTTCAAATCATTATCTGTCTGTTGTCTTACCACACAAGGATTTCGTACTATAGATTGTCAGTGCCTCAACAGAAATCTATTAATTGCTACCCTCTGGATCTTTACTAAGAGAGTATTTTTTTTTACATCCTTCCTTGCCTCAGAGGGCTTTTAAAAAGAGAACATGAAACAAAGTGAGAAAGGCACTTCACTCTGCTGCACAATACACAGTTCAGTCAAAGTTTAAATTCACTGTTAAAATGCAGACAGTTATTAATGTAATTTCATTTTCTTAATCCTACAAAGCTTATAATCATCAAAAAGAGCAGTAGAAGACTTAATACATGTAGGGAGAAGTGACTGAAGGAAATTCTAGATGTACTTAAAAGATAAAAAAAACATGAATAGAAGTCTAGTTTCTGCTTGTTATATTTAAAGGACGACTTCTATGCGTTTGATCTGAAATCTCCTCAGTGTAATTGGAATCCACTAAATACTCTGGATCTCTCAACTATGGAACAGGACTATCTGTTGCTTCCAAATGCCAAACATTACTTTTGCAACTCCAAAAAGCAATTCAAATTTCTTAAGACTGCCTCCATCATTCCAGGAGAAAACTGGAGTGTGAATAAAAATGCTTAATAACAGTAGCTACTGGTTAGAGACATAAGGAGATGAGGCTTGCACATTACCCCTCTATGAGCATAAAATCTTCAATCTTATATGATTCATAAAAGCAGTTCTGGCTCAGTTTGATCAAAAACATATCCTTTTTTTGCATTACATACAAAATGTTAGCCTCCAGACAAGAAACTGGATGGGATGACTAAAACAAACATGTAAAATTTGTTCTTGTCTGGCTTGTCATTAAACACTGTTAAAATGTGAAACTGCAGTATTAAATCACACCTACATTGTGTGAACTGAGTCAGAAATGTGGACAAATGTTTTATCATTGAAGGCTTATTATACTGAGTGGTCTGCAACAATCCCAGCATCCCAGCTCCTCACATTATGCAAGATGCATGAGAGTTCTTGGCAAGATCTTTTTTAAATAGGATGATATTCAGGAAACTACTTATGTAGAGTTTGCAATCTTATTCAGAGTTTGAAAATCATTTGCTGCTTCGAAAAAAACCCACGTTGCCAGTAGTGCCAGTTGGATGTGTCGTCACCACCTTAGCCCATACAAAATCTGCTGTCTCCCTAAAACCATTTATATAAATTTGTCTTTCATATTATTGTTCATTATGACTGCTCCGATATGGTCAAGAATTTCTCATTTTAGTCCTGAGCATGGCCTCTTTCTAGCAGATCTCGGTATTTAATATTCCCATAGAGGTATTTATAATTTCTACCAATGAAGGTTAACTTTTTGCACTCTTATCATTATAAAGATACAGCCCGAGGCAAAATTTCTTCAGAATATAGTCAGGCATTTCTCCGCTGCTTGTCTCACTGTCAGCTGCATCATGCTCACGTGGAGCAATTTCTTGTTAGAGGTTTTCAAGGAAACACTACTGTGTGCTACAGCTTTACTTCACACTTCATTCCTAGGAAGCTAGCTTTCAAAAATACTACTGCAACAGTTTAAACAAGCAAGCAGTGGCAATTTTACTTAGATGGACAGGGCATAGTATCTGCCATATGATTTCTCCTCACTTTTTGAAATGATTTCCGAAAGGCTTACTTTCCTTAATAGAAAGGTTGTTGAATACACACAATCACTCTCAAACTTTTGCCGTAACACTCACCAGAAGTCATGCTTTTATTAGACATTAAATCAGTTTAACTATCAGCAAGCTGATTAGCAGATGTGTTGTACAGTATTCATACAATCTCCAAAGCAAGCCCTGGGATTCCATAAAGAAGAATCTCAGAGCAACTAGTACTTAGGATTTGATTCTGATGTAAAATTGATTTAAGATTTCTTTTGTAATGTGATAAAATTAAGAAAACTGTTATTGTTTGACAGTGCCCTCCCACTGGTGTTCACGTCTAGGGAGAATACTAGTCTTCTCTGCAGCTCCAAAATATTCTCTTGACATTCCCATGAGATTTAGGCTATTCCCAAGAAGTTGTGATCCCCTAAATTAGATGAGTCTTTCATAAATTCTTGCATTCTGTCTTAAAAGCAAATTAATCCCTTCCTACTAGCCCTCAAACAATGTAAGCCTAGGGGGCTTTCATGGGCCCCCCTGGAAGTTTACGAGAGGAAGGTTGTTTCTCCCCCTCTCAGGCTGCCTGACCGCTCATCTTCCTTATCTAAGCCCCTACATTGTTCACGGTTACAGACAGTTCCTTGGATGTGCCGAGTCACCTTTCAGCATCTTACTAGCTAATTGTTTACAATCAAAAGCACAGTTTCATAGGCAGCTTTCTGCTTATGAAATGAATTACTGACACTGTCCAGGTTTTTAAAGTTAAATATATATAGTTATTGTGGTAGGCTGCAGCAGAATCTTCAGGCTAAACAAACGTGCCCCAGTAACATAATATGAAGTTTCAATTCTGTAGGGTTTGTGCATTTGTTCACCTAGAACCTGGATTATCTGGATGTGCTAACAAGTTATCCCAAAAACTGGGATTAACATACCAAAAGCACACCCAGTCTTTTGGCAGAATGTATTCTGTTAACTTCTATGAAAATTCAACAATCATACATGACTTTCCAGTTAGCCATTTCATAGCTGCATTCCCATAAATCACACAGCATAATATCAGTTTATTAGATCTATAACAGAACCTCGACTCACTGGCTTAGTGACCATACCCAGAAATAGCAGGAAAATTAGACTTCACAGGAAAACACATGTGAGGATAACGGAACACGTGATCATTTAAAACAGATGAACCAACCCACCCCAAAACCACCAAAAAAGCAGGCACTCCCCTTGTTTCTCCCCTCACCCCACAAAACCAGACGCTTTTCCTTACTATCTTAGCTACAGTAGGCACAAATTTTATTGAAATAGTTTCACTGTTGGCTCGCTTGTCCCGACAGCAAGGGCAGGATGTTCATCTTTTCTGAGCAATCTGCCAGTGGCTTTTTGGATCTTTTTAAAATTTAGCTTTATTGTTCGTAACCCAGCTCTCCATCATTCAAGGACAGCCACCTTCGAGCTACACAGTTAGTAGACGGCACTCTGGATGAATTTAAGCTTTGTGTTCTTGTGAGGAACTGAAAAAGGGACCGCAAAAGCAGAGAACATGAGACACTGAAGTTTCTAGTGCAGAGGCATTAGGCTTTGTAGCTGGAAGCTGTAAGCAACTCAAGTTTTCCTTGTTTCAGGCACAAAAAGGGATGTAATACATACTTCATCACTGGGTTACAGGATGTACACAGATGTATCTAAAATAAAGTTGAGGATGTAACTCTTTACTGTTCTATTGCTAAAGCATTGCCAAAGTATATTGAAAGCATATTGAAAAGTATATACCCCAGTCCACACCCGTATAATCTTCCTAGACAAAGGCTATGTATATAGAATTTATTTCTCCTTTAAGATGGCATAGGAAGAAGTGTGTTGTCCTAAAATAGTAGTGCAATTATTCATTTGCTGAATAAGGATCACTTGTTTGAGAACAGCACCTCTATCACTAGCATTCTGGAATTGTGTCATTTTAATACCTTCCAAAAAAAACCAAACAACAAACCTCAAACAAATATAAAAAAAAAGAGCATGGATTAAAGTGCGTAAACTGACTTCACCAAGACATTACAGTTAAAATATCTTCTACCTTTACTAGTATATTAAGAAAACAATCAACAACAGAAGAGGAAACCTAAATATTCTATGTGTGGTCCAGCTGTGTGCTACTTACCCATAATTAAATCCAGTATATTCCATACCAAATTTATAGGACCATTATCGTAACATTTTAAAAAAAACACTACCAATAAAACTTAACATACAGCCCTGAACAAGATTACAAGTCAGGAGACTGAGTGGTGGAACTGATGCACATTTTGCTTTTCAGAAGAAATCTTCTGCCTACCAATAATACCTTAACACAAACAATATTAGTCCTTTTTTGGAGCCACAGGACATTAGTTTCTTAAATTGTTTCCTTTCTAGTTTGTTTTCCTCATGTGGACTCCTTTCTTCTAGTCCTAGTATAAATAAGGATGAGTTTGCCAGGAAGTACACAGCTCAGAGCACCTAACTGCCAGTGGTAGCAATTCTATGTTACAGAATCAGATACATAGATGTATCTTTCTTTTTGAATGCACAGCAGAAAGTGACTCTTTACTGTGATAGAAAGACTAATCTAATTTATCTGACCAGTGAAAAGATAGTTAAAAGACTGCCTATGTGTTTTGTGCTTTAAGGAATTATTTCAAAGCTCTAGATGGCAGGTAAATCTGAAAAGATCAGGGACTAGACTGTGCAAACTGAAGTATCTCAGGATCGTGCTGAGGTATGAAAAATGAGTCCCCGGGCAGGTCTCAAGATCTGCCAAGTATTCTTCCTCTCCAAAGGGAAAAGCAGTTAGTTGTACCTACCACCAATTAGATCAACGTTTACGTGCATGCACAGTCCACAATAAAGGGCAGTCATTGCTTTCAATCCTAAACCCCAAGAAATCGAAAGCAGATGATTTGACAAAATTTTACTTGAAGCTCAGGTTCAGAACAAACAGCTTTTGCTGTTTGTTTTGGGTTTTGGTTTTGTTTTGGTTTTTTGGGTTGTTGGGTTTGGTTTTTTTTTTGCTTTCCATGGATGTTTTACACACCAAGAGAACAGAGGCAACAAGGCAAACTTGCAGTCAGGTCTTCACACTTACTTTGACAAATAATGATCTCAGCTGTGACAGTTATCATTAAAATATACAAATGTATACCCTGATATTGCATCATTTGTGATATCAACAATTAAACAGAATCTATTTCACACTGGCACTAACAGTGCAGCATAGGTAGAAGGTTCTTTCACCAGTGGAAGAACTTCAATATTTATCACAAAGGTATCTAGGCTTGTTGAAGCAACCAAAGCAATGGATTCCCCAAGAGCTTCCCTCTCACACCTCTCTCCTTCCTTCCAACCACACATTATATCAGTTGGTCCAATAAAAGATTGTTTCTTCTTACAAGCCTCACGTCAGCCTAGACAAAAGTCAGAACTCATCCACTTACTCCACAGTGCCCACACGCCACATGCTAATTATGTCACAGTGAAAACAGATGCACTGCTATCTACCCCTTTAAAATGGAATGGAGCTTCACCCTC
This sequence comes from Rissa tridactyla, assembly GCF_028500815.1. Classification (NCBI taxonomy): domain Eukaryota; kingdom Metazoa; phylum Chordata; class Aves; order Charadriiformes; family Laridae; genus Rissa; species Rissa tridactyla. The sequence continues at coordinate 53,981,334 of NC_071469.1, forward strand.
ACAACAAAATTTGGAGATAAATGGCTGGTAAGACCATAAAACTGGAAAGTTACTTTGACGTTTTAAGTCTTAAGTTTCTAGGAGATTTTTCTTGAAATTTTATGAGTGCAGCTGATAACTGCAGGCAAACTCAAAAGTAAGTCCTCTTAAGTAAGGCTGCAATTTCACTAGTAGCTGAGGTGGCCTAAGTGGCATTCTGCAGCTAAAAAGGAAAGATTTTACTCACTCTTCCATCCCACAGTTCCACAAATGGGTCTTGTAAGGTGGCTTGAAACTTCTACTGACATAGAGAGTTACCAGTTTTTGAAGAGGGATTTGGAGTACCAAGTTGATTTGCTTTTGGTTTAGTGAGTTTAGGCAGTTCAGAGTTTTACAAGCAGAGCTGGAAAGAAGCAACTCTTCCTTTCAGCTGCTAAGCTCCAAGCTTAGCTCATATGGAATCAGGTTTAAACTCAGAACTTGCCTGTCACTAAGGGAAAAGGTAAGTAAGCCTCACCTGAAAGATAATGTGCTACAAAGTAGGATTAATATACACACCAAGAAAGATATTTCTAAGGCTCAGAGCAGAACCCTACATTTAATCTATATTAGAGACTGCTTTATTTAAACAGTATGAACAATCCAACTGCAAATATAAATTTCTGTCCATGTAGCACTCCAAAGCTTTAAGAACGGCACTTTTCCTTCTCCAGCACAGAAGACATACAGTGCTGTCCTAACAGGTCTGTTTTATTTCTCTAACCATGTTTTCACGATCACCAGTACCGGATTTGTGCAGTGCTAGATTACAATATATGTCTGACCCACAGTAGCAGTGAGCACAGATATGAAATGCTGTTGCACTGACAGGCACGTGTGGTGCTTTGCAATGATCTTACAATTTTATGCCTACTTTAAGTAGGCTTCATGTTTGATCTGGCACAAAGCCTATTGATACAAAGCTTACCCCTCAATGCTCTTTGAACAGATTTGAAGCAGCAAAGCAAGTTTACACTAGATCAGCACTTTATGCTGTAGAGCTGTGAAATACTCAATGTCATTTTAGGAGTCCTAAAGCTCAAGTTACTGTATCATAGAACCATGACCTCAAGCTAGTTGGGATTACAACTAAGAGTTAGTTTGCTTAGCATTTTTCCTGGTCTCGTCCTTCTTTACTCCCTGCAATTGATTCTCCACCCTACGTTGGCCTTGCCAGTTGTTCAGTACGGACTGTTTCCAAGGAAGGATATTTTTAACCCGGGCTGGTTCTCCCCATTCGGTTCAACATACAATCCTACAAACAGCTGCAGCCATGCAACCACTAGGACGGCCGGTGAGCAAAGCTACAGTATGTCTATGCTTATAATAAACTATTAAAAGCTGAAGACCGAAGAGTGTTTTAATACATTAACTGTACCTGACAGGATTTTAGCAAGTCTGAGCTGACCAGACAGGCAACGAAATGCAATCTGGTTCAGCATTTCTAAACCTCTGAAGGCAATTCTCAGTATCCATGAATAAGAACAGCAAAGCGAAATGTCTACAGTTCACTTCTCACCCATCCCAGCAGCATTCTTTAGGGGCTCACAATCTAAGGCTTAAACAATTGAAGAAAGGTGCAAACTAGAGGTGAGAAGCTGTTTTTATGTATACAGAATACTTCGAAGCAGTGGTAACCCATCTCCATCTTCCAAGTAAAAGCCAAACAAAGGTAAGCATGTAAATAGCTTTAAAGCCTTCTAGTCTTTTAAATAAAATACACTGGAAGTTGTAGTGTCTGAAATATAAAAAAAGAAAAAAGCCAGATGATATGAAGTTGTAGATACTATTATCCTCAGGAACCTCAGCTGCTTTGTGATTTTCACAACTATGCTTGGCTGTCTCTCCCAAAGCATTTTTTGGTGTAAAACAGAGTGCAAGTTACCTAAGCAACTTCACAAAAAATGGAGAGAAATAACACACATGTATCATGAAATGCACAAAAATGTTGAGAACCACTTTGCCTCTTATTTTTGGTACAAGAACATAAAATATAATTTGCAATAGAGGCAAAAAAATGACTGTATTCCTGAAGTTAAAGAATCTGCCTTTAAATGTGAGGAAAAAAGTATGTTTACCTGTTGCTTCTGGTACGCAGTGTTCGGGTTAATTTTGGACTCCAAAAGAAGAGAGCCTAGAAAAAAAAAAGTTCCACTTATTTACATGTGTACTAAAATTTCAATCTCAGCATGAATTTTCTGATCACTCTTTCCTCAAGTAGCTATTAACACTTTTCCTCCCAATAAGCCTGTTAAAACCATATTCAGCAGCTTTATATTTCACTTTTCCCTCAAAGATATTGTTCACATAGTACAGAACATTCTAGAGTGTTTTGAGGACTGGATTTTTAACCTCTTTCTTATTCCGAGTAATGACTTCTCCACTGAAAATTTTTTAGAGATGATAAAGCCAGCAAAAAATCAGCACACAAAAAGCATCACAACTGCATTCCATAAATCACCTACAATTGTTTTTGTATGAAAATTGCTAATCATAGGGTATTTGTTCTTAAAAGTTTAGCGAAAACACTTATATTATTTTGCTGGAAAGCATATCTGGAAACTAATGCTTAGAGCCGCAATCATTGTGACTGCCAATACCAAAAAAAACTTCAGACTTCATAAACTTAAGAAGAATAGTTTCACAGCAGCTTATACTGATTTAAGACATAGAACAGCAACTCCATTCTCACATCTGTTCTCTCATCCACCTGTGCTCCTCAGCTGCAAAAATGCCAGTGCATGAGGGACTCTTTACAGCCATGACTTAAATTTACATATCTGCAGACCTTCACTCAACATACATGAAGTGATACATACATTAATAAATTAACTTGCATAGTCAGTCTTGTAATTAAAACACAAGGCTGCAAGCACCCCTTTAAAAAGGCACTTTTCCATTCATTTACCTGCTTAAATTTGTTCTTTAAGAAAAGTCCAAACTTTCTTTAAGAAAAGTCTCAATTTCTCAGTTTCACACCTATGGTCCTAAGGAATTCTTGTATTTATATTACTAGAATACTTGCCAAATATCCTCACAAAACCTACACTAAACAGAAATTAAAATGCTTCAACCACCTCAAATATGGAAGCCTGAGAACTTGAATGCAGGACAAGAAAACAAATTATTTGGATCTGAAAAACATACTTGGAATCAAAAATCGTACTTCCAAATCTCACAGAAGAATCAACAATGACTAGCTAGTTTTCACTATCTGAAGCACGTACCAACTACAAAATCCACAGCAAAAAATATCCCAAACCAATGTTTGTTTACTAAGTATCACCATCCTCAATCTCATAAGTTACATTTACAAAAAAACCCCACACTCCTTTCCTGAAGAAATGCTACTGACTAACAGAAGATCATAGAATAGTTTGCGTTGGAAGGGACCATTAATGTCCATCTAGTCCCAGCCTCCCTGCCATGAGCAGGGACATCTTCAACAAGATCAGGTTGCTCAGAGCCCCGTCCAACCTGACCTGGAATGTTTCCAGGGATGGGGCATCTCCCACCTCTCTGGGCAACCTGGGCCAGTGTCTCACCACCCTCAGCGTAAAAAATTTCTTCCTTATAGCTAGCCTAAATCTACCCTCTTTTAGTTTAAAGCCATTACCCCTTGTCCTATCGCAACAGACCCTACTAAAAAGTCTGTCACCATCTTTCTTCTAAGCCTCCTTCAGGTACCGGAAGGGACTATAACATCTCCCCAGAGCCTTCTCTTCTCCACGCTGAACAACCCCAACTCTCTCAGCCTGTCCTCACAGCAGAGGTGTTCCAGCCCTCTAAACATTTTTGAGGCCCTCCTCTGGATCTGCTCCAACAGGTCCATGTCCTCCTTCTGCTGGGGGCTCCAGAGGAGGCAGCACTGCAGGTGGGATCTCACCAGAGCAGAGTAGAAGAGCAGAACCACCTCCCTCTCGCTGCTGGCCACGCTGCTTTTGATGTAGCCCAGGATGCAGTTGGCCTACTGGGCTGCGAGCACAAATTGTCGGCTCTTGTCCAGATTTTCACCCACCAGCATCCCCAAGTCCTTCTCAGCAGAGCTGAGCTGCTCTCCATCCCTTCTTCACCCAGCCTGTATTGATACCGGGGTTGCGCTGACCCAGGTGCAGGACCCTGCACTTGGCCTTGTTGAACTTCATGAGGTTCAACAACTTACCTGTGATGTCTGCTTCTTCCTAATTTCTAAGTCTGTTCTACAAGAAGCAGCCCATGAAGTCAGCTTGAGAAGCTATCGCCCCATCTCAGCTGTTCTTGCAGTAAGAGCTGTTTACAAACTCAGATACAATTCAACAAAACTGAACTAAATAGCCCTCAAGGGAAAACAAGACACAACAAAAAAGCAATCCCCCCCCCCAAACCACATATACTACCCTTTTTTTTTTTTTTTTTTAAGATTTTTTCCAGTTTTCTAACCCTCATCAGCTCTGTTAACAAAGCAGTGCGACACCATAACTAAAAAAAAAAAATAATCACAAACTATAGAGCAGGACAGAGAAGGAAAACATCTAAGTTTTACTGATTAATCCAATACACTTGGTACTTAGGCCACAGTCTCGAGCTTTGAATTTTGGGTTTGTCTAGTGAACATTTAAAAACAGCATTCCCTTTTCCGCTATGATCATCAGTTACAAGCAGTATTTCGCTTCAATCTTACTTTCAGTTTCAAAGTCTCAGCTTCAACGACATGAAGTTTTAGAATATTATTTTGTGCTACTAACTTGGTTAACTAACTTCTAGAAAGCCTTTACTGACTAGAAATATTTAATACTAGCAAATATGAATTAGAATCTTGTCAGAATTGAAAGCAATTGATAATTTCAACATTTTGTTTTAACCAATGAACACAGCTCTACAGACATGGAAATCCTGAAATTAGCAGAATATCATACATAACTTGAACCACCACATTTGACAAAATACTATTAAAAAAGAAATCTTGAAGACAATTGAATGCAGATATTTCATCTTCCAGGCTAGATGCAGACACTAGAGAATGACCTCTTTACTAGACTTACCACAAAAGAGCATTTCTTCTTCTCGACTAAATCTGACGCCTGCAGGAAGGACAAATCAAGCCTTATAAGGCTTGGCTTGCTTCTCATTACCACATGGTTCAACTTAGTCCTCACCATTCCAGACAACAACTAGAAAAATATGAACTTGGGAGACAGAAACATACTGAAGTGTAAATTGTGCTCTATAACCTGTAACTGCCTCAAATCCATCCTTCTGGAGAATCTGATGCTCCATTTCTGCAGTCTGTTCCCCAAAACGGGTTCTACCACTCAAAATCAGTGACTATTCTCCTAGTTATCTTCTAGACTCTCTAAACTATATGAGTTTATTTTATTTTTGTACAGTAAGTTTTACAGGATCAGGCCCCTTCCTGGTATGAGGCAGTCTTAGGTCTATGTTGCTTCTGAGAACCAGGCAACAGTAACGGACGTTTGTAACACAAATATATTCTTTAGAAAAAGGTTACAGAAATTTAGTGTACCACAAATAAAGTTCTTCTCCTTTCAAAGTCACTATCAGTATCGATCCCTAAATACAGTTCAAGATGCTTACTCTTGCATTTGTCATAAGCAATTACTTTCTATGTAGGTATGTTTCTTTTGGTACTATCCTAGAATAAATCGAGATTATCCAGCCTACTTTATAAAAATACACCAACAAATTTTCATCTTCATTGACCTGATGACTCTATTAAAGTTAGGTAAGACCTAAAAACTCACCTTAATACAGGCCATGGTTTTAATAAACCTCCTCAAAATTATGCAGATCTAGTTATTTTCTAAATTATAGCCTTGAATGAATTTGTAAAGGTAACTGCAAAACATTGGTGCCAGAAAGTAACATCTGAAACCACCTATGAAGAAGAAAACATTGATTTGCAGAATTCTGTTATTTGCCACTGTAATGCAATATAGCACAGCTGGGTTTTTGTTAGTATAACACCGTTCTGTGCTGTGAAAGGAATGGGTGTGTAGGGAAAAACTTGCTCAAAAGAGATTACATACAGATATACAACGCTATTTTCAAAGATATTTAGAGAACATCAAATATCCCGATCCAGTATTCTTAAACAACAGATCTGCAAACTTGTTTACATACAAGCATATGGAGGAGAGCTGCTGATATGGAATGCTGCTTCTCTCCCATCAAACTGTTACATGGATCCTTCCTCAAAAGCAGAAAAGGTACAGTGTCCCTCATTACCCCTCACCAGTATAAACACGTTTACTTTTAAGTGAAAATTTCAATTCAAGAGCTGTTTTTTGCAAGATACGCATACACGTTTAAGTTCTGCAATCAGTTCTGCTGCTACTGAGTCACAGAAACCAATCCCAGAAACAAGGAAACAGCTCTAACTGAGGACCAAGAACACAAGAGACTATTCCTCATTTATCGCATTTCTGAAAGGTTAAACCCAAACACTAAGGAGAGGGGAGAATCAGGTGAAAAGAAAAAAACAAACAAACAAAAAACCCCAACATGCTCCCCCCATATTTTTTAGTTTTCATTTTAACATAAGGTAAGTACATAACCACTAAATTTTCTGTGTTGCTTTATAAATAAATAAAGCTAATTTTTTGAGTTTGAGCAAGGTAAAAACGTAAGCCAAATTTTGGCTAAACCTTCTGCCAGTATTATGGGGTTACTGATACACAGCCTAAAGAAACAGCGAGGATGCAGATGTCTGCCCTGTGGCAGAAGTCATTAACATCCAGAATTCAGAAGCAAACTACAACTTCTGTATGTGATTAGATAGTTCCTAGAAGATAGCTGGCAAATACAGCCTCCAATGGGGGAGTTCACTTTGGCTTGTCAAAAAGTTTCGTTACAGGACTAGTAGTAAGCTTTACTTAAAAGTTTATGCCTTCAAATTAACCCAAGTTAGTTGAACAGAAATGTTCATTTTAGAGGTCACTTGAGTCATCTGTGCTCAGAACAAAAAAAAGCAATCTGAAACCATTCAGTGAAAATCTAGAAGCACACAGACATTTAAAGAACGAGGCAGGCCACAGCAGTCTTAAACACCACGTGAGAAACAGGTAAGAAATCAAAGCCTTCTGATTACACACAGGAAGTCACATGGAAGCTGACCATCTGTAAGAAAAGACCACCGCTCTACTGCAACTCAAGCGGAATACACTACAACTAGGAATCGCACAGAAACTTTTCAGACTTTTAAGTAAAAAAGTCAACAGTTGTTTAAGTGTGAAAAAAATACAATTCATTGTTTCAAAGCATAATATGTCTGATCTGAAAGCAGTTTATGATATTCCTGTACTATAACAGATTACTCCAACTTGCCTGCAATGATTTAAAGTTTAGTGCCTGGGAGCATTAGACACCTCAGACAGCAACACAAATCACTCATCTGCTCTAAATTCCTTTCTTTTAAGATGGTGTTAAAAAACACCAAGCCAAGAAAAAAAACCACTCTTATAGATAAAAAAAACCTGCACTCTTTTTCAGTTCTTATTGCTCCAACTCCAGATGATAGCTCACCTTGGAATTGGCACACTGATTGCAGCTCCCCTATCTGAACATCCTGACCCTGCCATAAAATCTCAACCACTTGTAAAGCAGGCACAGAGCTACACCAAGCCACAGCTCCACAATCTAAAGACTGAACACGGTCAGCCAAATGAGCGTCTGGTTAATTCCGCTGTTGCTCTGCACACAGCCGAACCAGCCCATTAACAGGAGTGGGAATTTCCCAGACACAGCACGAACTACTGCTAAAACCCCCCACGACCTTCCCCACTCAGGAAACCTCGACTTCAGGCAGATCCCGAGGTTTTGGGTCAGCTTCCTGGAGTAAGTCAGCAAGAACACGCCAGCCTGCCAGCCTGCACAGGACGGATCTCAGCTCAAAGCCTAGGAAAAGCTGGTTTAGAAAAGGAGGAAGGAAGAAGTTTCATTGTGGAAAGAGGAGGAGCTGACAAAGAAAGACAATACAAGAACGCAATGGAAACATGGAGGCAAATGGTGTATAGGTCAGGTTCCTAGTACTTTTATGTTTTTGATAACTACAGGGGTGGGGGGAGGGTGGGTGGAAATCACAGTCAACTACTTCATGTAGGTAAAAAAGCACAGGAGGGAACACAGAAATTGCCTACTACCTAAAACACAAGTCTGGCATTATCTTTTTCCAAACCATTTGCTGTTTACATGTAAAAAAGACTGCATTTGCCTTCAAAATTAGCCCCAAAACAATTGACACTGGGAGTAAACAAGATATAAATCAGATTTTCTGAGGTGTTTACAAAGCAAGTTAGAAAAACTAGCCTATTAATAGAGTGCGCATTTACCCAGAACTGATACTGCCTACTAAATTAAGAACTTAAGCTCTGCATATTATTTTAATACTCTTGGAGTATATGCGTGCTGTTTGAGAGAGGTTTAATGTGTGCATCCTATTAAATACACTTCTGTGTATTAGATGCAATTAGTAAATTTGAGCCAGTTCTGCTTTGATTAGAGTGTCTTAGCTATGCAACACAAAGTAACAACTTTATCTTTGTTTTGGGTTTATACCAATTTGTATTTTCCTTCTTACAGATGTTCATTTGTAACAAATAAACTGGCAACAACTGTGCGATTAAGATTCTGATCAGTCTTAAGTACATGTATCCCACTGAAAGTCGATAAAGGGATTTTAGTTTGAATGGGCTATTTCTTTGCAAGCAGGTTATGAACTGCAGTTCTTCTGCATTCTTTTCTAAAAAGAATTTAAAAAAATAATCAGGAAATTGTTTAGTGTATAGAAGACAACAGTTTTTAAACATGAGCACAGCAGCTGTGTAGACAGAAAGGACTGGTACCTACAACAACATATACTGTAAAGATTAGCCTAAAAATGTAGTGGTAACCTTCTTTTTAACTCCCTCCCTCCTGTTGAAATTAAACTAAGTCTATTTCCATTTTGAATGTTTTCTTTTACACTACTAATTTGGCCAAGCTATAAATGCATCTTCTTCAGTGTAAAATAAATAAAATCAAGTATCAATTTAACTTTTTTAAGTATAATCATAGAACTACAAAACCCTGAAATTCATGCTTATCAGAAGCTCAATTATCAAAATCCTGCTTAGATGAAAGTCTGATTCCTTCTATCAGTTTATGATTAACATAATTGTAGATATTATTGTAGTTTGTCAGAACTTTCTCAAGCAGTAAGAATTAATGATTCTCAAGTAGCTTTTCATCGTAGTTCCTACAGTGAAAAAGCCAAATAAACAAAATCCCAGTCTGTTGACAGTCACAAGCTATAACTAGACCTACAAGTCACTAGACACAGTAGCTATATTTCTAATGAAGTAATAAGTCACGCACTGACTTTACTAGCAAAATGGTACGTGCCAGATATTGCAAATTATACATTTTAAAATCTACTCTGATCATAGCAGTCATGAACTCACTTAACCAATAATCAAGATCATCCCAAACATGGAGCTACAGGGGTAGATAGTACTACTCAAACTATACTGTTGTGATATGTTGTTAGAAAACGTGAAGGAAATTGATAATGCATTGTGTTAAATTTATTTACAGGAAGATCTACAACTGCTGAAGGACTGAGAACTACTCTTCCATAAAAAAAGCATCTCTGAAAATGCTGTTCTGTCCATTGTATTGTCTTTACTACTATTAACAGCTGTACTTTGCTAACTGTTGATAGCTTTTAGAATGTCTTGCATAATTCCTGCTACAAAGAAAGGAGACGGGGAAGGAGGGCGGGGGGGGGGGGTGAAAAAAAGAAAGGGTGTTCACCATCCAATGACCTTTTAAAAATTCATACTAAAAAAAAACATGATCTAAGTTTTGAACAACTCCTTTCACGAGGGGATCATTTCCAGAAACATCTAAGGAAGGATACATCACAATGGTTAAGTTTTTAAACTGAAGTACGTTGGGCATCTAGCGATAGATCACTAGATATCCAAACCCACACAAGATTTACAACAAGACCTGGACATGCTTTGTATGCAACACTGTGTACTCCCTAAGAACCAAGTGCCTACTATGCTTGCACTTGATGGCAACCTGCCATTTCTTTCACTTGGCCTAACACGAATGAACTACAGTTAGTGCCTACTTGCTTTTAGGAATCATATTTGAATTATGCAGCAAAACACTTAGGCAACAGACACAAAGCTAAATCCAGTTCCTTTTCTGGGTAGGACGAGGAAAAGATTGTACCTTCAGACATACACTTACCATCACTCTCTGCCCTGACTAGCAGGGACATGCCCTTCAGCCTCTCCACGTAGCAAGAGGACACATGCCCTGTGCCTCGATCATCCCACTGGCGGTCCTCATTTAGCGTGTAAACCTTCACCCTCCGCCGGGTGTCAGTCATCCTGCCGCCTGCCACACCACAGCCACCACTCTGGCTTGCAACCGCTGGAGGAGCAGGAGGCTGGTCGGGGGCTAGGCCCCCCTCAAAGGAGGGGAGCGGGAAGGAAGGCAGCAGCCCCACAGGGGCACGCCAAGCAAGCTCTTCTTACTCCTCTTCAGTGCTCCAACGGAATCCTCATTATCGAGGGTAACAGGACTGGGGGGCGCAGGGGAAGAGGGGGAACGAGAAAAGAGATGAAGATGCGAAAGGGGAGCCGCTCCAGGCACAGTCAGGCGCTGCACAAAAGGCGAGAAAGCCTACGCAGGGGAGAGCCGCAGAGAGGAAAGAGGCTCTTTACAGGGTGAAGGGCAGGCAGGAGAGGCGGTGAAGAAGGGATCCTGGAGGAGAAGAGGATCCACGGGAGTGGAAGCAGCGGTGGACAGCAGACGGCCCGGGCGGCCGGCCCGGGGTGACAGGAACCGGCGACCCTGGAGGCCGGGGCCCTGCCGAGAAGCAGGCGGGAGGGCGGCGAGGCCGGGCTGAAGCAGGCGGAGGGAGGCAGGCGGGAGAGGGGCCGCTCGCCCCGGCCCGGAGCTCGGCTCTATTGTGCAGCGGCTGCCCAGGCCCGAAGCCCCTCGTTCGCCGTCTGTCAGCGCGGGGGCTGCGAGGAGCCGCCCTCCTTCCCGCCGGGGCCGGCCGGGGCCTGCGGGCACTGCCTGTCCCGGGGCGGGATGAAGCGGACGGGCGGGCTCAGCGCCCCGTCTCCCCCATGGGCTCCCGTCGCAGGCGGTGGCTTCACTCCCAGCCCGACTCCGCCGCCATATTCTTCTTCCTCCTCCTCCTCCTCCTCCTCCTCCTCCCGGTGCTGCTGCGGCGGCGGCTCAGTCCCGGCTCCTCACCGCGCCCCGCGACGTGGCTGCGCTCCAGGCACCCAGCAGCCCGGCCGGCAGCGAGGCGCTCTGCCCTGCCGAGGGGGACGAGCGGCGGCGTGGCCCGGCCCGTCCAGCCCGGCTCCCTCCGGCTCCGCCTCAGTCACTGCGCGGCCGCCATCTTGGTCTCACCTCTCACTGGAGGCACGGGGTCTCCCGGCCGGCGGCGGCAGGGGCCGCCCGCCCGCCCTTAAAGGGCCAGCGGCCCCAGAGCGTGTGCCGGGGTGTCCTGGCGCTGTCAGCGCGGCTGGGATGCTCCTCCCGCTAAAGGGGTTTATTTTTTTCCCGCTTCGTTTCTTTTTTTTTTTTTTTTTTTTTTTTTTTCTTTTCTCCTGTAACACATTGCTGAGTGATCGGAAAGTTAAGCAGGTTCTGGTGGATCCTGCCCGCGGGCAGAGGTAGGGTCGCACAATGGCAACCGCAAACGGAAGTTCTCCAGTCTCTGCTTTCGCCGCTGCTGCAGCATCGGAACATTTGTTTGACAGATTTCCCTAAAATGCAGAAAAACACCAGTGCATTTATGACCCCCCCAGACACACCACTGCGTGAGAGAGCCCTTTCAGAGCACATTCTAGATAGGCTACGTACCCGGGCGTTCATTGCCATTTATATACACAATTTTATCTATCTATTTTTACTTTAGACTTTCAAACTTCCTGTGGACAGGTTGCCCAGAGAGGTGGGAGATGCCCCATCCCTGGAAACATTCCAGGCCAGGTTGGACGGGGCTCTGAGCAACCTGATCTAGTTGAAGATGTCCCTGCTCATGGCAGGGGCAGTTGAACTAGGTGGGCTTTAAAGGTCCCTTCCCACCCAAACCATTCTGTGATTCTATTCCATAAGTAAGTATTGATGTTGGTTTATCAAAGTGAGTTACACGGGGGCTGGTTTGAGCCAAAACCATAGATTACGAGCTTTCACCCCAGAATTAATTATGCAACTGCAGGAAGCCTCCAGTCATGCACTGCTTTCCTTTCTCCATCATCTATTTTGCTCACCCCAGGAGAAAGGCAGTGTCCAGCTCCAGAATTCACATCCAGTTTCCTCATGTGCTCTGATGGAGCCATTTTGGCCTTTGCATTCAGGCCTGGCCCTGATGCCTAAGGACAAATGTCTTCAAGAGTATAGTTTGAGCATCCATAATGTACGTGAAGGCATGTTGTGCTCAGTTGTTCTTCATATGGTGTTCTTGGCTAATCACAGAATGACAGAACCATAGAATGGTTTGAGTTGGAAGGGACACCTCCCACTTGACCGGGTTGCTCAAAGCCCCATCCAGCCTGGCCTAGAACACCTCCAGGGATGGGGCAGCCACAGCTTCTCTGGGTAACACATGCCAGTGCCTCACCACCTTCAAAGTAAAGAATTTCTTCCCAGTATCTCATTTAAATCTCCCCTCTTTCAGTTTAAAACTGTGCCCTCTCCTCCATCCTATGGCTCCCCTCCCTGATCCAGAGTCCCTCCACATCTTTCCTGGAGCCCCTTTAGGGACTGGAAGAGGCTCTAAGGTCTCCCCAGAGACATCTCTTCTCCAGGCTGAACAACCACAACTCTCAGCCTGTCCTCACAGCAGAGATGCTCCAGCCCTTGGGTCATCTTTGTGGACTCCTCTGGACCTGCTCCAACAGGTCCATGTCTCTCCTATGCTGAGGGCTCCAGAGCTGGAGGCAGCACTGCAGGTGGGGGCTAGAGGGGCAGAATCACCTCCGTCACCCTGCTGGCCACGCTGCTTTTGAATGCAAAGAAAGGTCTGAAAAGCTTCAGTTGTCCGAGAACAGCAGATGACGGGCCCTGCTGAAGGGAAACACACACAGAAAGGGGCTCCTCACCTGCCTTCAGCGACCCGTAAGTCCCCGAGGGGACGTGCCTGGGGAGGTGCCGTGCCAGAATTTCTCTTAGGCAGTTCTGGAGAGGGATTTTTGTGATTTCAAAAAAGATTGATGTCACTTAGGGAAACCTCCGTGGGACCGTTACACTCATTTACAATTTACAAATTGTACCCTCTTGTGGCCATCAGATTAAGCATAGGCCACTGTTCACTGCAGTTTTGATTCTTTCAAGGTTTTTTTGTGAATTGAAAACAAGAAGTTCAATCTGATTTCAGTTTGCATACTTTGTTTTATGAAAAATTTATGTTCATCTTCTTTTCATTGGCCTTGTGTTACTTGGATACCAGTCTGAACAATGCTCAGCCCAACAGTAGTGCCCAATTGTCAGGTTTTATCCTGATTCCCATTATATTTGCCACGGGGTTTATTTTTTTCAAATGTTTCCACCCCAGTGATTCCAGAAGAAAGGTTGGGCATTGAGGGCAACTACCCATGCTGGAAAGCAGTCCTGAAAGAAAAAAACATTTAGTTTATTTTTTTTTTTAGTGTCATGAGTTAGAAGATGTGTGTCGGGTCACGTCTCAATTCTTTCTCTCCATTTCCAACGGTTTGAAGGACTGTGTCCAGAAGAAAATATATTCAGGGACCGTGAGAGGCCACTCTTAACTGAGTTAAAAGGTTGGGCTCCCTTAGTTCCTGTACATAATCAAGGACCTTGCCCTGGGAGAGGTTTTGGCCCACCAGGAACTGAGTAATAAATGAGGAAATGGAGTACTGAATGTGGTTTTAAGCTTATCATATTCATAGGAAAGGAACTGCACATGGATCACTGTAATAGGAACATGCCTAAAATGGGTTTATCAGTGAGGGCCTCTTGCACAGCAGTCAAGACTAAAGAACAAGATAACTTTTTCTTTCATAATTTTGGGAAAGAAAATGACATTGTTATTATGAGGAACTTCAGATCAGACATATAACTTGGAGCTATGTGCTAAAGCATTATTAAAGTGCCTAAAAACACTAGCTAATGATTTTCTGACAAAAAAAAAAAAATCATATTAGGGAAATTAACAACTTCAGGCTTTATTAGGGTAAAGATAATTACTAGAATGAAAGTTCTTGTCTGAGTATTTCGATATGGCTATATTCAGTATGTGCAAACAAGGTTACAAGCCATGTTATATACACACACGGTACTGGCTACATCTTCTTGATCCCAAGACATATATTTGGACTTGTTCCCAAAAAAGGTGTAGAAAACAAATGACAGAATGAAGAAAAATTACATAGAAAACCTGTATCAAAGTAGGAGGAGTCTATAAAGAAGAAACTGATTTGACATAAGTCAGGGTATTGAGGATCAAGAAAGAGGGAAGATTTAGAAAAAATACATTTCTCATTTAGTGGGGAAGTGAACGCAACAGTTTGAAATAAATATATACAAGAAGCAGAAAAAGGGCAAACCTAGCAATCATTACAAGTTATAAAGCACAGAAAAATGGATGAGAATGTCAAGGAATATGCACGGTTGGGAGTTTTAGAAACAGCTCAAGTTAAGAAGGATATTGAACAACTTTTCTTAGAGACAAATATTTTAAAGTACACAGGTCCTAAAGAACTTGAATTTGAGAGTCCTAAAGGAGTTTGCATGTGTGATCTCAGGAAGCATGAAATTATACTAATGTTTTAATAAAGCTTAAATTATTGCAGTATTCAAGTATTCAAATATTCAAATCGGACAAGTGAGAACACATATAACAACAGTCTGATTTATCTGGTATCAATCATAGACACTAAATGCTGATACAGGATGCAATAAGGAATTACAAGATGGGAATACAGCAGCAGCAGCTGATGTGACTTTATGGAAAAATTGTTTAATTTCTTGTTAAATTACTAAGTTCCTTGTAAGGGTAATGGTGCCAATATAATATACTTGGATAGTTCTTGGTTATTTTTCTGGAAAGTCAACATTTTATTCTATGAAGAAAGCTCGCTCTCCACAGGTCAGATATGGGGTGACCGACATAGCTCAAAAGGAATTACCTATCAGTGGAGATAGTTCCAGATGATTGTGCAGAAATCAAGAGTAGGACAAATTCTATTTAGGATTTGTAGTAATGATTAGAAAGTCAACATAAAATCTCTGTGAATGAATACTGTGTATGACTCGGAGAGCCTGGAAGAGTTATACTTACAGCTGAGGACAGAGTGGTCAGAAACAGACAGGTTCACCTACTGAAGGCTCTGATGGAATGGCTTAGCCTGGGACAGCTGGGAAGGTTACTGGCAGCTGCGTCTGTCTTATTCCAGCTTGTGAGCTCATAAGCAGTCATCACTGCATTTTTAAGGCAAACAATGACACTTCAACTTAAAGTTCCAGGCTGTAAACAGTGTTGATTCAAGAGGTGATGGACAAGTAGCTCAGGCAGCCAGGGTGGGGGCACCATGGTCAGCTGGGGATGGCCTGGTTGTGCTCTGACTTACACCTCCTAAATAGGACCATTCAGATACAGACAAATACAAGGTCACACCTATGGATATAAATAGTAAGGCAGCTCTGCAAGAAGCTGGGCTGAATAGTAAACAAGCAATCCAACACTAACTTCTTATATCATGCTGTATCTATAAGATCTAATACCTTTTGTGTGTATTGTAAGCTAGCAAGTTGTGGAAGAATGTAACATCAGGACTAAAAGTAGCTTTAATTCTGTAATTCCGGAGTCCTCATTGTTAAAAGATTTTACGAAATTGGAAACGGGCAGAAAGGATCGCTCTGAAGAACTTTTATTTTTTTGCATATCCATTTGTTGCACTTGAAATTTCGTCTCGGATTCCTGCAGCGTGCACTGTTTTGCAGCATACCCTATGAATCATGCCTCGGATGCCGCTGCTTAGCTCTCACATCCTGCCACAGATCCTCTGGAAGCAGTAGTCCCGTTCTTGTGCCTGAACCACAAAACTGACCCCATGTAGGTCAGCGGTTAAAATTCCGTGGCTCTTCCTCCTACATAATGTGCATAAGAATCCCCTCAACAGAAATGTCATCTCTTTTCTTTCAACCCTACATCGTCATCTTAAATTCCACAGTGCTGAAAAGACCCTACTCTTCCAAGCAGAACTTCCTTTTAAGAATTATGTGCAACTGCATAGTCGTGCAAAGGCTGTATTTTTTTGAATCCCTGCATGCCTCTCTGGAAATGCTGCACTTTATCTAAGCATGTAGGCCTCGTCATCAGAGACTGAAGAATTTCAAAGGACTGCTGAAGCTATTGGATGCAGAGAATGTGTCTGGGTTGTTTATTCATCCAATAGTGAAAATTTCCCTTTTTCTGAGCAGGGAACTCTGAGACGTCCGAATTATTCTACATAGGTGGATTTGGAGCGAAAAGGGAAAAAAACCAGAAGGGGAGGAGAAAGGACATTGTCAGAGCCAGAGCAAGACAGCAGCACATGGACGCAGCCAGCCAGCCACTCATCCCTACACACTGTCACAGAATCTCACTAGTTTGATCATCTGGGATGACTGGAGTGGACCTGTGGAAATTTAGGGTCTTGGACAAAAGCTGGTGAAGCTAACAATGTTTCTGTGTGTAACAAAGTGTAAATGTTAAAAAAAAAAAAAAAAAGGGTCAGAACCCTGAAAAAACGTTCTGGTAAAAAGGAGGAGTTTTTTGATGGAAATGTTTTAGAATCAGCCATTGTACTGACAGCAACTCAAATATAGGCTTATTTTTTAATTTTTAAAAGTTATGAGTCACTTCAGTGTTCATGACAATGACGGCCTTAAAAATGCAAATAATTTGAGACTTGCACAGAGCAGGAACGATTGTGGTCCAAGTTGCAACTAGGTAATATGAATAGCAGGCAGATTAGGAGCACATCCAATTACTAGAGAGATTACTTTACTAATTATCTAAGTCAGCTCTAGTATCTTCCATTTTGCATATGAAGCTAACGAAGCAGAGGTGAGAACCTGACACCCAGACTCTGTAATCTGTGGATGAGCTCTGCAGTAACAGAGACTAGGCATTTAGGGAGGGAAATGTGCGCCGTCCTCACATCGCACCTCTTCTCTAACCAAAAAGTGAAGCTTCGTAGGTCAAATGCAAGATTTGAGTTTTTGCTCTTATTGTCACCTAGAAATAACAACCTAAATTATTTTGGAATGGCTGTGCCTCAATAGTCACATTGAAATTCTCCTGATTCTACATTCCCGGCCTCATCCCCCGATTTTCCATACATGTTGGCTTCTTTCTGGCTCATGCCAGAGATAGGATGTGGTAGGCGTCTGTAACATTTCGAAAGGCATGAAGAAAGTCAGCAAGGGTCAGTTGTTTAATGTCTTCTCCAGTACAAGAACTGAGGAACAGGAAGTCCAGCTAGTGGTGGAGACAGTCAAAACAAGAAAGAGAGGGTTTTTTTCATAACTCACTGAAGAACGTGATGGAATGCTCTGCTGCAAGGTGACACAGATGCTGAAGTCCAAAGTACTAGTCCAATGTACTAATCTACTACCAGGCTGTCCTGCAGAGTGTATGGAGAGCCTAAAAGCAGAGCTCTTAAGTCAGAGAGTTTGTGTGACTGATGGGAAAAGGCATTAGTGGCATGTGGGCTTTATCAGCGGATGTGCAGGAGGAAGGTCAGGAATGGCGTGCGTGCGAGTAAGGTCTGCAGCAGTGGGGTGCAAAGTGGGTATGGCAGCTTTCGCGCCACAGTGCATTGAAGTGTAGTGTGAATGCAGTTACACATGCAGGGCCCTAAGCCTCTACTGTGCAGCTGTCTGACACGTGCCAACAGGACTAGCAATAGTCCTAAACAAACAGGACTAATAAATAGTCCTAAATAAATACGACTAAGAGCACACTAGGACATTGCTTCCAAAGACAGTGTAAGCGCACACCATTTCATTAATCATCACTACAGCTTATCACTATGTAGAAATTACTGCACAGTTATTAAATATTAATTCACAATTGTCTAAACTAATTAACATGCAGGATTTATTCATGAAGTTTAAAATTTTCATTGCTGATGGAAGCTGAGAAAATAATCATAGGAGAATCTATAAGAATATATCTCAGTTCTACCTGTTTATTTGTATTTAATACTGACTAAAACAGTACAGTGAGAAGAGAATTCTTTACATTTTCTGAAGTCTTCTGCATAAAAAAAGTCTTGTAAACATATACTTTCTGGAGATTTCAAAAACAATTTGGAAATCGTAAGTCTAGCTCTAATGGAGAAGTTACAAATGTAAAACTAAACATTTCAGAAGATTACTATTACATTATCATATCAGGAGCTACCTTTAACATAAATATCTGCAAGAGGTTCAATAACCATGCAGGGAAATGAATAACTTATCTTTATAGTATCTTCTTGTATGTAATTTGAAAACACTGCTCCTCCACCTAGGCAGAAATAACAGTTGCAGTATTTGAAGTTTGTAATGGTGATCTTTAGTTGTTCCTCCTGAATTTATGTTTCTTTGTTCTTTATGATAATATCCAAATAAAATATTTTTCAGAAAAGGTCACAGCATTATCAACATAAACCTGAAACAGAAAATACTTTAAATATCTGTTATTCAATTATTACTAAAATTCTGTATCGATTATAATATTTTAATTTGCAATTATAAAACTCACAGATATGTTTAAGAACATAGACTCTGGATTATATATGGTATTTTGGAGTTTTTTTCCTGAATAGTCTTTTAACATTCCTGGTGCTTCATCAATACCTGTAAAATTAAAAAAAAAACCAAAACAAAACACAAAACACTTCAAAAATATTTTCAATTTTTTATTTTCCCCAGGTGTATTAAATCCACCTAACATAGCTTTTGGTTTCACAGACAGATAGGGAAGGAGAGTTAGTTAATTTCTTTTTTTTGTTCTAACTTTTCCCCTAACTGATTCTTGTAAGGCACTGAGCGCTGCCTCCCATTAGGTGACAGACTACAGTCACCACTGACAGAGGCGTTTGGGATTGGTTGGAATCCTGTCTAAAGACAATGCTCAAGGATCAGTGGAGCAAGCTGCTGACTGTGAGAGATTATCCAAATATACAAAGCGAAGCTTCACAAGAAAGAGAATAAAAACCCAGCATGTCCTGCTCTGTCCATACCTGAGTCATCATTTGTAAACTCCAGCTCAATCTGATGGAGCACCATCAGTCTTGAGACCCATTACCAAACAAGCCCAAATTCCTTGCAGGCAACTGTAGGTCCTGTTCATGCTGACTGAGACATTTCAGTAGCCACGGACTTGTATCTTTGGGTCAGCAGCTGGCTCAGGATGCTATGTAAACTGTGTGGGCTCTTGATCTAGGGAGCCCAGTAGTGGAGGGTAAGCTAGATAAACAATCCAACCCCCACTCATTTGGCGAACGTAGCATATAAACAGCAGCAGGAGGTGTCACACGCATTCTTCACATTCTTGCAGCAGTGCATGGAAAATTTGCAGGCCTGATTTCTTCCTCACTTCCGTTTGTTGCCTATTAGACTTTGGGGGTTTTCTGATTTTTATTAGCCTCCATAGGTGTTTGAGGATCACTGATTTCAAGACATTCTCTAGTATTTCAAATATGTGGTACCACAGCCATTCAATTTAATGCATATGTATGGGGACAACAGAATTGCCAGCTGCCAAAAGTCCCCTGACACTGCCACCCTAGAGCCCTGATCACCTACAGATCCCACAGTGCTTTGCAGACATGAGAGAATTCTAGGACAACTAGAGATAAAAGAAAACAAGACTAATTCCAGTCAGTAAAGCTGGAGCCTTGATCCCTTCCTGCTTTCCTCTGTGCTTCTCACTTCTGATAATCCCAAATCATTGGGATTATGATTTATGCTTTCCTGTTACTTGGTATGTGTCACCACAGACCAGCACTAAATCCCTTCCCTGACCTTCCTACCTAGGAAACCATGGATCCAATCATGCTCATCTCCCTCCTTCACTTATGCAGCTGCCCTTTTTCTATCTTTACTGCATTTCTCTTCATTCCTTTCAGCACACCCAAATGATTTGTGCTTAGGTTATATTCTCATCTACCATTGTGCTCGTACCTGTCACTAGTCTGAAATCTCTCCTTTACCATGTCCCCTGCTATAGGACTAATCTCTACGCTTGCAAGGTCCGACACAACTTGTTTCCTTCCTCGAGCCAAATACATCCTCAGTGGTTTTTACTATCCTTCTCCTTCCTGTTTTACGCTTCCTTGAAAGCCTTCCCCTATCAATCAGCATGTATCAGCCTCTGGTTTATCCCACGTATAGCGTCCTTTCTTCTTCATATTGCAAACACTGTTCTCAGTTTTCCCAGGAAGTGACTTTTTGGGATTCCTGCACACAGCCTCGTCATTTAGTTCAGACTGGCCTCTTTGTAGGCGTGAGGAGTGGCAATGCGATAAAATTCCTGATAATATTGCAAAATAACTGTATAGAGAATCCACTGTAACCACAAACCATGGTGAAGGCAGGGACACAAGAGAAGGAACAGCATGGGGGAAACGGGATGCTTTTTTTAGAGTAATACTCAGAAAGATTTTTGGCTTCTGTTATTATGCAATGACCTTTAAAGATCATGATTCCTGGTTTCACTGAAGTTACTGGGTTTTGTCATGGACTCATTGGAGTAAAAATTGTTTTGTAATTTCAAATTTCAAATTATCCTTATCTTTGACTTCCCAGCCTGTCCTTTGGTTGACTTCAGTAACTGCAACAAAATAAGGAAATGGCAGATTACTGATGTACCTGAAATGCTTAAGTTGGAAACGGACTGGAAGCATTGTAACTGGATACTTCATTCTTACAACTCGAAATTTAAGTTATATACATTTGAAGGAAAAACTGCTCTCGTTATTTCAGGCATTCAGTAAACCTTTCAAGCCCTGGTGGTGGTTTGGAATGTCTCTTTTATAGTCCAACTTGAGCACAATTTTCCTCAACCAGTTCTTGCTCAAATACTGGTGGGGCGTCTGGCCAAGTACTAGAATTAAGCTTAGAGACAATAATTTTGATACTTCTGCTTTATTTCTTACCTTCTCTGTACAGTCTTAGAAAGCTGAAAGTGAAGACATTTACTTAGTCAAGGTACAGTTGCATTCAGCTTCAGATGACTTGTTAGCACACTTTTTTTATACAATTCAGGAAGCTGTGTAAAGGCCATAAAAACTGATTCTAGCTCAGTTTCTTTACTAAGAATTTACAGAAGAAGTTATGAGTAAACCAATGCAATTAGCCCTATATGGTGTAGTGACTTTAAAATAATATTTGCTACAAGTCAGATACCAGCGGGTATCAGGCCAAAAATTTTATTTCATTTCTAATCAGGAAAAATATTGAAATCTTAGGATTTTTCAAAGAAACTGACATTAAAAAAAAAAAAGGTTTTCAGACTTAAAATATGCTTTTGCTAAGATTTAAAAATTTCATCTGTATTTTATTGTTTATACTAATATTACTACATCCGAAGATTCTGACCTTTTAAAATTTCGGTAATTTTCTGTCAAACTGTTGACAATGTTCTTTGTTTTGATGAGACAGGATTTTCCAGCAGAAAATTGTTCCATTAGGGAAAAAAATGAACTGTATTTGAAACTCCTAAAAGACTCTTTGGAAACCAAAAATACCAGCACTGGATGGATCCAACTCCCCTTGCCCAAACCAAGATGCAGAAGGGAAGGTAAAGGGAAGGACAAACCTCTTTGCCATCTTCCTGTTTATTCACTGCTGGAGAGAATACCTCTACCTGCCTTTCCCTTCAATAGCACGGCAACAGGAATAAAGACAGGTGCATACTGAGACCAAGGGCACAAGAAGCGAGTCCAGAGCCTACTGGGATGAAGGAAGGTCTTTGGGGAGGATGGTCTTGGGGAAGCTCCTCTGCTGCCCCTGTGAATTTCTGGCCCAAGCAACTTCTGCACTTATGTGTAAAGCACGCCCTGCCTGAATGACCCAGTTGCTCACCTGAGATCTCCTTTAGTCAGACCCAGCTTATCTCATCGCCAAAGCTTCTATTCCTTCAGACTCACAATGTGGTGACAAGCCATCTAATGGGCCTTTCCCTTTCCTGGGACAAGCAAAAAATGAACCCGTGCTTTAGTTGTTAGGAAGTGTCTGTAAAGAAGAGATTTTTAAAGTTTAGAAGACTTTTGTAGTGTAGGCAAAAGCCAGGAACATAGAGGCACAGGTATGACTAAAAAAAACACCTGTGAGCACAGTCCATGTGACATTTTCACAGAGGAACTACAAAACTTTGACTACTTCTTGGTATGGTGTCAACTCTGTTTTAACTTTTTAAATTTATTAACACACAAAATAAAGATCTGTTTAAAAGTCTCTATTTGAAAATTTTGATTAAAAAGCTATTTTTTCACCATATGTCTTAGAATTTCAGAATTATCATGACTGGCACACTATGCCAGTTGTTTTAACAACAGTGCTTTGGGAGGGAAAGAGCCAAGTTTACAGATATCCTCTCCTGTCTTTCTATTTTAACTCATGACAGCAGTACCTCTGCCAGCGGTGATGAGAATAGATTTGAAGTGGAAACTCTGGCACAGGTGCTTTCCTCATTAATAACTATGGTTTAAACACTTACATTGAAGTTACCTGATGTTGTATTTCAAATCCTGTTCTGTCCCACTGTCTATCCTCTCCATTAATGTAATATTCATAATTTTACACCATCACATTCTTCAGAGCCTGACAGAAAAATATGTGTCCTCCAACAGCATGCAACCAAAAGGTCTTAATTAAAAGCAAACAGGCTGCAGTAAGCACACCACTGAAATACTTTTCAAAATACTGATTATTAAAGTACCACGTAGAAAAACAAAGAACACTGTGCATGCAATAAATGACGGTAAAATTATCCATTTTAAAGTATATTCAGTAACCACTAAATTATTAGAAAAGACTTACTTTTGAATCCTTATGAAAATTTCTCATTCCTCATTTGCTGGGATCTGCATGATAAATGTTTTCCCCAAGTGAAATACCTGTTCTCTGTTCAGATATCAATCTGTAGTTTATCTGTATATAAATGCACCATAAGACAGAGGGATGTAGATTACGTATACTTTTATTGTGCAGAAAGAATGATAAAACGCTATTCTTAATGTCAGGATAATACAACAGAAGAATGGTATTAAACTCCAAAGCATACAAAATAAAGCAAGTGATTCATCTATATCAAATATTTCAGTTCCCAGAAAGTCCTTCAGAGAAAAAGAACTTTTTTTTTTTCCATTCTTAGACATCGCATCAGTGGTGACAACTGAGTCAACAGCTGCTTGCTGCTCATATGAATTATGTGATTTAATGTAAGGCCATAATTTCTTGACTGGGTGCTTCAGACTCAGGATTTTCTGGTGATCTCTCACCTCTACCTGACGCTGCTGAGAAACCACGTTCAGAAGACATCAGACACTTTCAGTCCACTGGGACTGAACCCTAGAGATCTTCAGCATATATGTTACTTTCACAGGCTTGTCTTAAGTTTAAATCAAAGAGATGAACACACAGTATATGTCTTATTTAGGCAACAAAATCAGAAATATGAGTTTAATATGACATACAAGTTCTGTTAATCAGTTACATTTAAAACACAGGACTTATTATTCAGTTCTATAACAGTTTAAACTCAAGACCATGCACTTCACAACATAAAACAAGAACCTGTTAGCAAAAGAAATTTTCAGCCATTTAAACAGGAGATGTTTATGGAATGACAATTAAACGATACTTTTCTAATAGTAGTACAGTGAATGGTATCGTAATTGGGAACAGTGCTGTTTCTTGCCTCAAGCTATCTCAGTTCAGATCTTTCATAGCAGAGGAACTTAGGGATCCTGAGGGAAATTTCTTTTTTTTTTTTTTCCTTCTAAAATACTCTACTGAAAATAAAAGCCCTGGGAGGTCACAGGGTTACATGGAAAGCAGCAGTTTAATTTATTCAACCTAAATAGCACAAGGCATATTTTAGCATACATTAAAAACAGACTCATTTTATGCACTTTTTCAATTTGATGTCTGATTTTGCATGTTGATTTATTTCCACACAATGCATTCTCACTATAGAAATTGGTAGGCTGCTGTTGACAACTTCTTCAGATAAACATGCACGTAAGTATACACATGCTCCTGGTTATTTTGCAAAAATGAATGCACAAGGTAGAAAGTCCTTCCCTTTCTATACCAATTCCTAGGCACCACCTAATGGCTTTCTTACTGGCAGGTCTTTTAGCAGAGGAAAACCATTTTCATCTTGTTTTGATCTTTCTGTAGCCACACTTCAACTGGAGAAATGTAACCAATTGATTTCCCACATACGCTGCCACTCTTCAGGGTTATAATGTATGCTACCATATCACAAATACACGATGCTTCTGGGATAATCACAGCTATTGTAGATTTACCCTGTAGGTAGTTATGTCGTGAAAATAAACTAGTACTCCCAAAAGAAAAACAGCCATTTAAGAGAATGTAGTAAATACCACATTTGCACTGGCAGATATATCTGCATTGCAAAGACTGCTTCTCCTGTCTACTAACCTACTGCAAGGGTATAAATGGTTTTAATTTCTTCATCTTGGAGCCACTCATTTCAAAATTGTCTTTCTCCCTTTGTAACGCTCCTATGGTAACGATCAGAACGCCATTTAATTGATCCCTCTTTTTGTTAGGAATGGTCTCATAGCAGACTGTGCTTAGTGAGGTGTCTTTGAAGAATTTGTAGTTCTACTTTTAATGTAACAAAGCCTGATTTTGTTAGTTTTCAGCGTATATGGCAATGCCATACTTTTACCAGAGTACCTGGGGAAACAGTTGTCAACTATGAATTGGTAAACTGACAAGTATGGTACAAGCAGATCACTGCCACACATGATTAGTGCTCATGTTATTTATGGACTTGTGTTATTATTAGCTACTGGCATTGCCTGCCACAGTAGAGAGGGGTGGTAGATACAAACGGAAATAATACTTTGAAAAGGGTGTTATTTTTATACTGAACTTCTCATATTGCTCCACTGATGTTGCCTCAGCGTGACACTGAACACAGTCAAAGAAAAAGTGTCTGTCACAAGACTGTAAGAAGTGCCACACTGATCAGACCAGAGGTCCATCTATTTTAGCATTCTGTACAGTGACCAGTTGGGTCTGTTCAGAGAAAGGGTATAAGAAACAGGATAATACAAAGTGGTCCTTTTTTCTGACAATCAGTTGTTAAAGCATTTTGGACCACTGAATTCAATAGCAAACAATGGACGTATCCTGCATATATTTGTCTAATCCCTTTTAAAACATATCTGTACTTTTTATTTCCAAAGTATCCTCTAGCAGTGAGTACAGTAATTCAATTGAGTAACAGGTAAAAAAAAAGTGTTTCCTTTTGTTTGTTTCAAATTACTATATAGCTTTTATGCTTCTGAGAAACAATAAATCACCTTTATACCATTGATTTTATGCCCTATCCGCCTTTAATCATCTCTTTTTCACAAAGGAATGTCCTATTCAGTTTCCCTTGTACAGAATCTCTTAATTGTTTCTGATCATTACCGTTTACCTTTTCTGTGTCTTATCCAGTGCTACTACATTGGTATTAGATATGAATGACCAGAAGTGCATGTATTTGAGATTTAAGATTGGTACAATAGCATTGTGATGTTTTCCTGTTTTGTTCTGTATTCACTTCATAAGAAACAATTATAATATTCAGTTTGTCTTTTCTTGCCACAGAGCATGGCACTGCCTATCCAAATAACTCCCAAATCCCTTTCATGAGTAGTAACAGCTAAGAGCTCTCTGTTTTGTATTTTTCTTTCAAATGCATTTGTTTGATTCTATTAAGGATGTGTTACACCAGAGTTTTTACTGTCTGAGTGCTGAAATGAGAAAGATGATCAGTAAATTTCAGTAAAAAATTACATTATTATTTTTTACACTATATAAATAAATCAATGTTTTTGGGGGATTCAATATAACCCCCCCATTTACCAAAACTATTCAGAATAAAATAATGCTATATTTGAATAACCCTTCAGAATAAAAGAATGGTGGAAGCACAGCCATTCCTCAGAATGAACTCTTCCCTTACCGGCTTGTAGTGTTTGCTGCAGAGAATTCCAGTGTGTAACTATCCATTTCATCCCAGTCATCTTTGGCAGTCACTTCCAGTAGTGATGGATTGCCAACAATAAGGTTTATTAATCACATTTGAAACATTGTATAGGCTGTGAAATTGAGCAAGAAAGTGAAGATACTTATTCAGTATTCTGTTCTCTGTAGTTGAAGAAAATCCCAAGGAAAGAAAAAAAAAATTAATTCAAGTTCTAGAACTTACTTGCATTCAAAGCTATGTGAATGGAATAAGGAAAGTTTCCTCATCACAACTCTATGTGTACTCTCTCCACAATACCAGTTATTGCTTCTTTGCCAGTTTGGCTGACTGGCTAACTAGTCCTTTATTGTACTGTAGCCAAGGACAATGAAAGTAACTGTGGAAGCATATTTAATTTGTTTGTCTGTAGTCTTTCCATCTCCACTTATTTCACACTTCAAAAATCTGTACAAAGTGTTGATTTAAAAATTTTCTTTCTGATTTCCACTGCTTTGCGCTCTCCAGCCCTTGGGTTTGATTACTCCTTACAAGCTGGCTCCCTCCCTCTTTTTGTTGTTTCTTTTTTAACGCACACACACACCACACGCACTCCCACACACTTCTTTTTATCTTCATCCATGTTAGTGCATGAAAGAAAATACATGCAAGCATAAAGGAAGTGCTCTTCACAGCTGTTTTTCCTTGCTTTGATCTCAGTGAGGACTTGGGTACTTAAAATAGGATTTATCTGAGTTTCAAGCACCAAAAGCTGTGTCTCAAGCCAGGGTTTGCCTTTCTGTTTGGCCTTCAAATTCTCAGTGTTTCCAGAATCACAGAACAGTTGAGGTTGGAAGGGACTTCTGGAGACTGCCTAGTCTGGCACAAACCAGAGTCCACTAGAAAGGTCTGCTCTGGATCTTGTTGAATTTTCAGTATTTCCAAGGATGGAGAGTCCACAGGTGGTGTTTTACCACCCCCATAGTAAAATAGTTTTTTTTCATGTTTAAATGTAATTTCCTGTGTTTTCCTTTTGTGATCATTGCCTTTGTCATCGAGTTCTTTCAACACTGCTTCTGAGCATTACCAGCCTGCTCTGCCCTATGCAATTAATCACCCAGCTCTCCAAGAAGTTAACACAGATCCAAATATAAATGGTGTGGCACCTCAGCTTCCTAAAGAGATCTGTCGGGTTGGCACATTCAGTCGGGTTAAAATGAATCTTAAGTGCCCCTCTTCAGTTTTATAACATATGTGTAGCTACTTTAGCTTTCCAAAACCAGCTGTTGCTAGGCATGCTGACCACTGTCATTACAGTCTACTAGTCAGAGCGCTCACACAGAAAGTACAAGCCCTATGTTCAACTTCCTCCACAGCCTGAGTCCCAACCCCTTCCTCAAGAGAGCGTCCTGACTCTTAGCTTATAAAGCTGGGTGAGCACATTGCTGTCTCCATCTTTCCTATTGCTGAAATACTTGCTGTTAGCCATGTACTCAGGGAAATGAAGCCAGAAACACAGCATGCATGGGGGAGCATGATGGTTTAACCTGATAGCACTGCAGGGGAAAGAGAGTCCCAAGTTCCTGGCTGATGGCTGGAACTGGTTTTCATTTCTTACTCCAGTGACTAATAACAATAGTCTTAAGATCAGAGACCAGAGTTTGACTATTAAGCTGCAAAGTCATTGTGCAGTGAGTGAGAACCCAGAATGAAGAGCTTATATGCAGAGATGGACTCATTTTGTGGCTATGGGAGGGAACAGTTCAGGCCACAGCAGTCAGAGCAAGATTGTCAGTACATTTGCAGTGTACACAAGCCATCAGTGGCAGCAGCACAGTTGCTTGTTTTTCCTTTAACAGGCAGAAAGGTCAGACAAGTACCACTGAAACTAATAACTGGGCCTGAAACTAATACATCAACTATCAAGATTTTAGCATTCCTTAAGGGCGTGCATACTTTTTCCATGAAAGAATTGTCTTACAGAACTATGTAGGCACATTGATAGGTCACCTACTCCCAGCATGACAGACTATAAATCCTGGTATCACTCTCTGATATCAGCAGGATGCTTGCTCACGTAGGATAAAGTACTGCAGTGTCAAGAATACCTTGAACTCCTTCCTGTCTCCCCAGGTAGGTTAAGTGTAGCTCACATCATATCAGGTGCACAGGATAGGACTTGGTCTCCTCTCCACAGGTGAGAGCTGGTATTTCCAAATGTGCCTTGGGGATCTAAAAGCGTAAATCTCTCTAATTTCCCAAATGGACCTGCATTCATAAATGCTGTAATCTTTAGGAAATATGTCTTTGAAGTGATTTGTCCTCCTGATTTAGAATGTTAAATCCTTATCTAGACACTATTTTCCTTAGTGATTTGAACACCACTAATGACACTACCATATGCTTATATTTTCAACAAATGTCCAGTTAGGGTAAATTCCAACTTCAACCAGTCACCACCAGTTACTGCAGAATTATCCTTCTCAAGTCTGGGTGAGAGACATTTATCTTAGTGATTACGTTAATCTTCTCCTAAACAACTTTACCATGCAAACTTTTACCAGTAGAAATAATTTGCTTTACATGACAAATCTCACCAAAATTCACACAATTAAAATAATTCCACATACAAGTGGGCAAATCATCAAGAACCATAAGAAAGCAGTAAAAAAAATGTAAAAGAGTTCTAAACCTCCCTACTGTTAATGTTTTCCTTTGCTCTTCCTGATTTTTACATTCATAAAAGTCAAACCACACACATTGTTTTGTTAGACTAAGATTCTGTTTAAGCACTGATCACTGTTACTTACATTCTCTTTGCTTCTATTCTATTAATTTGATTTATTCAATGATCTGCTAAGGACCAACTGTTTAAGAAGTTGTGTATGTGAGTCAGGGGCACTAACTATGTCCACATGCAATAGAAAATTAATAAATACTTTAAAAAATTAACCATTTGGCCTTACTTCAACTATGTTTATTTGTATGGTTTTCATTCAAAAATTGTCAAAAGCCATTTTTCTTTGATGAAGACAAAGATCATACGTATAGCCCAATTAAATCACTGGAATGGTGCCCACTTCTCAAATTAACTCTGAGACACTGAATCAGAATTACAGATGAACCTATAGAGTTTATATTTCTAGCTATCTAAGACTTTAAATTAGGCCATTGCTGAGGTATATGACAAAAGATAAGACATGTATGGACATTGCCAAATTGAAAGAGACTTAAAAGATTTTGTAACAGCCAAAGTAAAGTGCTTTTATTTCTTAGTAGAAAAGACAAGAGAGACAGAATCTGGTAAGATTCACTTTTGGCTGAATATAAGAATAATATAAGAATACATTTCCCAGGTACTACTGTTTGAAAATAAGGAAGAACTATTTTAGTAGACATACCTAAAGTTTACATTTGCTGAGATTATTGGGCTGCGCAAAGTCACACAAACTAGCTAATGGCCATTTCATGCATCACACACAAAATATATGCTTAAAAAAAGGACTAAATGCCAAGTCTCTTACCTGTATGTTGAGGGACTGCTCTGAATCTGAAATTGTAGATTGTGTTCGGTTCCAAGTATTTAATACTGTTCTTTGCTATATCATTATAGTCTTGCATTAAATATCTGCACCCTTCACCCTTCTAACTTCAGGTCCCTTTTTTTTTTTTCCTGTTTATAGTATCAAAGTCATGCAAGAACCATTGCTTGGATGCAAAGCTGTTGTGAAAAGGCACCTTGTCAGGCATGATGTGCTCTGCTATAGCAGTTTTACTGTCCAGAATTCTTGTGATTAGGAAGCTACTGCTCCCTGGAATCACTACTGTCTTTTCCACATCAATGCTTCTATATCCATTTTTACCTAAGGAAAGCAAAGCGTTAAAGTTTGCTTGTTAATTTTTAGCACTTCTGTGGCCAAATCATGACCTTCATTTTGAATAATTTCTTATCCCTCCTATTTGAAAGGCCACAAAACAACACAATCTGCCTGATAGCTTCAGTTTAACATGTTTGTAAAAAAGCTTTCTGAGTAAAATTCCTCGTCAAGTAACAAATTCATGTTAGTGACAGCAATCTCACCATTAGAGGTGATCCATTAGATCCATGGCATGATCAGCACTTCTATTTTAACATGATGTATTAAATTATATGATTACAGCATATATCCCATAATTCCTTTAAAAATATTAATGAAAAATCACCTTTTCTCAAAGAACCAATCCAATGCCATTACTACAGCTGGGGATGGGACAGAAGAAAAGTCCTCTAGCTAATCACAATTTTATTTTCATTTATGCTTGCCTTTCTGACCAACAAACAGGCAAGAAATGACATAGAAACTCCTTTTTGGGCCTGTCCCATTCCTTGCAAAGTGACTTCAAACTCTGCTTTCTGCACTGCAGCAAGAGTAAAGTCTGAATTTTTATGTTTCAACTTTGATTTCAACAGTTACACCAAAAAGAAATTTAGGTGTAGCATTAAAACTTGCTGCAAAGCAAACCATGTAGAATCACCTTACACATACTTGTAACAAAATTTAAGAATAACGTAGCTACTTTTTGTCTTAGAAAATTGATCCAGTTTGATCTTTTAAAACAAACAATCTTTTAATAGTACCATATGAAATTTAGCTAAAGATTATTATTTTTAATTAGCCAAAGTTTAGGAATTGGAGACATCTTGATGTCTCCAATCAAAGATCTTGATTCAGTTTCCCTTTCTGGGAAGAAAGAATCAGTAAGTATGTGAACAGCTCAGACCTCAGAAGGTTTTTGCTGACCAGCCCCTCCTTGTCCACATTTCAAATTACCTTTCTTAGTTCTTCACAACCCAGGTCATCTGGCACAAGACTGAACTTTGAAAGAAGCCGATTTTTTACCAGTCACCTCAACATTTCCCAGTAACAAACAGAGAAAAGATCTTACAAGCTACTAAGAGAATTCAGATCACATTAGAGCTTCCTATAGGGCAGATAATGATATCACCTTTGGGTGCAATGAGAAAGTAATCAGACAAAAAGAGGCATTTGGGAGGCAGTATTCTTTCCTCAGAACACTGTAGTAAGGCCTTTTTGGATGCAGTACGAAAAAAAGTAGAGAAAAGAAGTGACCAAAGTAGGTATCAACTCACCGCACTAGGTCTGAGGAAGGAAGATTTAAGTTTGTATCACTATTTCAAAACTGCTCATTACACCTTGGGAATCACAAAATCTTTGTCAAATGATGTGAGCATTTCTGTTAGCTAAGGAATATTCACAGTGAAAAGACTCTCTTACGGATGCAGAGCTTCTGCCCAGTAATGTCACATGAGACCGTAAACAGGCTGTGTGCCAATGATGTGCTGAGGCCTCTGCCTTTGGGGAGATATTAATCATTCCTGAGGGGCTCGCTAAAAGAAACTACTCTCTGGCAGCTGAAAAAAAAAAACAAACCCACCAAAAAGGAAAGAGAAATCTCCATGAAGATTTGAATCCAAATATATATTGTTTTAATCTGGTGATGTGAATATAACCCAAAAGAAAAAACACAAACTGTAAACAAACACACAAACAAATATAGTTAAAACTGCATAGAATGTTCGTTGCCTTGCTGGAAAGAGTTGTTTACAATGATGTTCTTTTAAATCTCCTAAAAAAAAAAACCAAAAACTATTGTCAAATGGAAATAATTAAAATTATTAGTTCCTGTAAAAGTGGCTGTTTCCTCACCTTGTAATGGACACCTTGTCCGTAGAATAACTATCCTTTTAAAAGTTTGATCTAAACTAGTATTTGATCTAAATTAGTAGAATCTGTAGCACCGTTAAGTATTTCCTTTTTATAGCAAAGGACTAGCTGAATTGTGTGATTGCTGTCAAAAATCTCTAAACAGCAACAAAGGTATTACTTTAGACAATTTGCTTACTGATTGTTTAAAGTGTCAGCAAAATTGAATAGTAAATGGTACAAGGATTATATTATTGGATGATGGTTGGTACTACTTAAATTGATTCAGCAGGTATAATATTCTGATTATGCCATTATCAGCAGAACACTAACAGTCAGGTACAAAGTATGCAAACAGGACTTAGCCATGACCATACAGTTAGAAGCACTGTATCTCACAGGAGGCAGGTTACTTGTGGAGTCCCATTGACTTTGCATTTAGCGTATTTGTGTTCAATTTATTCAAAACTGAACTGGAAAAGAATGAAAACAAGGTGATGAATGTCACCAATGATTCTAAGCATAATACAGATACTGTCTGACTATGTAGAGTTGCAGAGGGACATCATGGTACTACATGACTGGTTATAAAAGGGCAGGTGAAATTCCATGTGGATAAGTGAAAAGTTGCAAGTCAGAAACGTAGTTTTTCATATACAGTAACGTCTGCTTATGCAGCAGCACTGGGGACCCAGCTATGTTCCAAGGGTGAAGTGAATGCTCAAAGCCCTCTGCATCAGACTAGCCTGGCCACACGAGCTGGATTAAAAGGCTTTCTCAAGCATGCTCAATTTGTAGAGCTGTAGAGGGGCTCTAAATAACAAGGTCACTTCACTCACTTTGTGGTAAAATGGAGACTGGTACCACAGGATTCACAGTTATCTATTCTCTGAATATTACTCTGAATGCAGAACAGTTGTCACACAGTCCATCTTATACATTTAAAATGTACAAACAGCTGTATATGTGCAACAGCCTGGCATTTCTCCGTACAATAAGGATCGTTTTGATTCAATTTCTTGCACAAACCAAATTTTCTAGAAGTTGTGCACAGCAATAAACAAATTGCTCCTTGCAGATTTAAAGGATATTTTACAACCGTTATTTAAATTTTTTGATAACTGACCTCCATTGATGTTAAAATATCTAGCTTCCTTATTTCCAGCCTATCAGGCTTTGACTTATTCAAAGTAATTAGACGCAAAGCGCTCAAATGGTCATAGTACAAACTGACAACACTTGCTGTTAGTCTCCGATCTGGCATATATTTCCAAACCTACAAAGAAGAAATACAGGCAATGAATTAGAAGTAGATAATGCACATGAGAAGACAAAAGTCATGCTGCTTAAGCTGATACAGGAGTAGCAGTGAGGTTCAGTACTCCAATAATTCAAATCTCTTGCTCCGACATATACCTAAAGAAATTAGTTAAGGGGTAAATTAATAAGGGGAAGAAGAGAACACCTTCAGAGCAAATCAAGAAGTGAACAAAACAGAATGTTTTTTCCTAAGATACCTCAAAACATACCATTTGCATCATCCTGCACTGGTCACTGGAATAGATACTTATTAATAAATTCAAGGAGGTTCTACAAGAACAAGGGGCTTTGCATCTGTATAGTTCTTTTTAGGACTGGAAAACCTAGGGCTCAATTCAAAGCATGACAAAGATAATGGCAAAATCCCCACTGATTTCCACAATCTTTCACATACAATTTACATCTTGCTAAAGCATCAGTATGCACTCCTCCAGTGAAATTTATGTATGTACATTTAACTTGATAGGTTTCTCTGTAAATTAGTGGCACAGTGAGCAAACTGGATTTGGATTCTCACAGGCCACTGAACAAAAATAATGCCACATTTTCTTCTACTCAACAGCAAAGTATAGTACAAAAATAGTCAACTAAAATCAGCAACTCTTGGACTGGTGAGTCACTGTTATGTCACAAAAAGTACTTCTAAAGAGTTCTCTTCTTGACATGGACTAACTATTTTTTCTTTTTTTCAAGTGAAGAGATTAATTAAAAGACATCTATAGTAAATCTATACTTTCCTGATATACTCTATATAAGCCAATTTTATCCTAGTATGTGATATATAGCACACTACAACAAATGGAAGAGGAGAAAGGACAGCCTGCCTGGAAGATTCAATCCATACGATGACAATACAGGAGCTATCGGGTTACAGCCACCTGCATTGTGCAGCACATGAACAAGGAATATATGGTATATGACTGACTAGCTTGCTATGTCCTTTGACAGCCTCTCAGCAAGTAGTGAAGCATGACTCCTCTTGCTTAGCACAATCACATACTACACTTACTTTGTTTGTTGGTACCAGTATAACACTTTGCCTGAAGCCTGCTGCTCTTCAATTAGGTGAGGGATTGTGTGATTACAAGCTTGATTCTGCCAGCCACACAACTTATAAAACACAGTATTACTACTTTCTACAAACCTTGCCTTTCTTTCAGCTATTCTAACCTGGCAGTCCACTCAGAACTTATCAACAGGAAGCACTAATATTTCTGTAGAGAACATGTTTACTGTAAAACGGCATTAACAAGGTGTGTGTGAAGACTGGTTAATGCAGGAGCTTTTTCATGAAGTTATCATGCCTCGCTTCACTGCAAAAGTAGGTTTAAATTCCTTACCTGCCTTCACGAAGAAAACGCTTCCTTTATCATTCATGAATGTGATGAACGACTGTACATACATGTGTTTGCTTTTATAATTTTTTCATCTTCCAGACTTAAAATTGAAAAGAATTGCCTCCATCACTAGATAACCACACCTGTTAAATAAACAGTCACTGCTGAATTATTATGTCTGCTTAAAGACAGACCCACTACAGAGGCTGTTTATTAGTTAGTTAATATTTTCTGAAAAGACTATGTCTATTCCACCAAGTGTAAAAGTACCATTTATTTTAGTAATTGCCTGTAAACTACTGTGCACAGACCAAACTGACAGAACACAGAATCTTGTTTATGAAAAACCTCCTTCTGTTGATTCAAGATTTCCCCGTAACCAAAAGTGATTTACAGATCACTTCTTCAGTAGTCTCTACAAAAACCGAAAATGAAGGATTTCCTCACTAAAGATCAGTTTCTGAAAGTGGTGCTGATGCTGAATAACTATTATTTCAGGAAGTACCACAATTTAAATGAGACCACTGACAGAGATGGTACAAACCCTGCAAAAAAGTAACTGATAAATGCATGAAACTAATATTGTGAGCTTGATTTCACTGAAATCAGCAAGAAACAGTTCTAAAACCAGATTTGGACCACTTAATTAAAAATAAAATTAAGTTACATTCCATTTCAACATTACTTGCTTCACATACGTACCTCATTTCCATAAACATAGAGGAAATGAGACAATAACTCTGTGGGTGAAAAAACATTCCATGTGGCAGAAATCTGGTGTTTGGAAATACAAACACTGGAAATTTTGAGTTCTGATACATTTTGTGATCTCTTCTATTGTAAGCAGCACCCGTTGACTTTTTTCTGAAGAGGAATAACACATTAAGTATCAATAGCTGAGATAATAACAACATAATGGCTATGCAGTTATATAGACTACCAAAAAAGTAAGAGTAGACAGTACACTTAAGGTGAGAATTAATTTAAAGTCAGGGGAAAGCAAACAGTACACATGTTGCAGAAGGAAAGCGGTAAATACTACATATCTGATTTCAAACATTTATTTCCTTTAACTGGTCAAAGACAAGCACTCCACGGTCACCTGCAATATTCAAGACAGGATATTTTTTCTGTGTTTGGAAGACAAAAAGTTTTAAGAAGAGGGAAAGGTGCTGTAGCTAAATCAAAGGAGATGTAGCTGAATCCGTGAGAAGCCTGGAGAAGTAGATTGTGTTTCCAGCTGAATCTAAAAATTCATCAAATTGAAATAATTGTGCCAATGAAAAGATACTGTCACTTAAGTTGTTGGGTCCTGTATATCACAAGGAGGAAACAGCACAGAAATAAAACAGAAAAATACATCATTCCTATTTTACAATTTTTAATGCATCACTGGCTGAGATCTCAAATTGAGACTCTTAGGAGAAATTCTCTATCAGGCAGAAATACAACATAAACCAGAAAAGCATCTGCATCCTGTAAACCTCTCCTTAATCTTTTCAGACTGAATTTTACACAGTGAATACATTCTTCTAATTTCTGGTAAATTGCCTCAATTTACAAATAGGAAAACTGGTACACAAAGAAACAAAGCAATTCGCCAGTACAGTGAAGGAGCTGAGAACAGCACCAAGATCTCTGGGGCTGAAGTATCTTACCTAAACTGCTCGCTAACATCACGCAACCATCCGTTCAAATATGTTAGAATGACAAGTAAGAACAATTAATTTAATCTAATTTATAAACATAATATAGACACACAAAACCAGAGAAATTGTCCCTGGCCCTATAATGTACCTGAACCATAAAAAATATCTATTCCTGCATTTGGCTCATAATCAATCAGAAATGCTATTAATCTTTTGGAAGATGTTTTTGTGTCACGGAGTCCTCCTTGAAGGCAACTTGCCCAACAAAGAAGGGATCATAATTATAAAAATAGGTCAACAGCCGAGAGAAAGAAAGTATATTGTTAGTAAACTCTGCATGGTGATATCGTGAATGGGCTCATTTGAGTTTGCTCTTTCTGTATGCTGAAGTTAAAATCAGATCCTCAGCATTAACTGACTCAGTGCCACATAATTAAATAAAAGGCATAAAAGTATTAAAGTAGAACGTCTTCTTACAGTACTCTTCAGCAATATTTAGATTTATTCAAGTCCTGAACTTTACTTGCACTGAAGCATTCATTTGAAACTAAGGCAAACTTTAATCAGCATGATTAAAGTTCATTTGCTTTAATTTGGTATCAGCAAATGAAAACCTTGGGAGGTGAAAGTTAAGCAGCCTTTCCTACAGGTATAACAAATTATTTCTGATAAGGAAATTCAAATTGTGGTCTCTGGATCTCCATCCAAGTCCATGCAAAAAGCTACTTGCAACTATCTGGTGCCTCACTGATCCTAAAAGGGTTAGAGCTTACCAGTACCAATCACTAAGATTATTAGGATATAGTATGAACTAGAATTTATTGGTTAAATAAACTGGAAAGCAATTTTTAAACAGCAGTTTTAAATTTCTAATCCTGGGATACAGTATGTCAATATTGATGAACTACTAATATTAAAGCTTAAAATACTCAGGCAGAGAAATCGTAACAAAATAGATATCTTAAAATCATGAAGCTATCAATCAGGCAAACTTGTACTATGCAGCATATTGTTGAAGTCAATGTAAACCTTCCATTTTCTTACCTGGCTCCATGTCTTACCTTTGCTGAATGTAACACAACATCCTCTAGAATAAATGAAACTTTGATTACTCTATCAGATTCTGTATAATCTGCAGATTATGTGCTAAGTAATTTTAAAAGAGGGTCAGTATCATCTTGTATAACTGAATGATTTTATACATGAACAAATATTACCGATACAGTTTCTGCTCTGCATACAAAAGAGGATGTGCCTACTGGTATATTTCTGGGCAGTTTAGAACGAACATTAGCACCTCTATGGTATGTTCTTCAATGCATTGAAACACTAAGAGCTATTTTTAAAGAAACTTCTGTATACAAGAAAATAACAGCCATTTAAAGAAAAGATCTATCTAGTCTAGTATTTGGGCACGGGGAAAGAAAACAGAAACTCAGCTATATACTTTGAGAAATTCCCTGGACCTTTTTCTGCCCTGGCCATGATTTGAGTCCTTTCATAGTCGTTTCTGTAATGAGACAGGGAATAGCAGTGTATTCACAAACACTTAATTTTGGGATAAGGATAGTTCCCTTCAACCTGCTGTACACTGTATGGACGTAGACATGTCAACCACAGCATATGCGATCTCTCAGCGTAATTCATAGACACTTTTGAGAAGAACTTGTGATCGGGAGTTCTCAAATGTGGTTTCCAATCTGTATTGCAAGAGTAGCTGTTTTGAATTCAAATACCTATGCAAAACAATATTAAGAACCGGAAAATAAGCACTGGTATTTGAATGTCTTACCTTGCTTGTGCAAAATATGTGTAAAGGACGGGTGACACAACTGTATCTTTTAAAACAATTGTCTATATAGATTGACTTTTGCACAAGCTAATTTTTTTCCCAAGTCCTGAATAACGTTGTTTCACATGACTATTACATGAACTAGCCAAGAAAGAACCCTCGTCTCAGTAATGCGAAATTTCTCAGCTGTCACTCCGCAGTGTTGATTGTAACAGTCAGTGCTTTCTGCTTTCTGTGCACAAGGTGGTGCTCTTATGAACAATGGGCCTAATAGGTAAGTGAGGGAGAGCAAGATACTGTACTGCTTAACAGAGCACAGTTAAAAAGCACAGGATTCTTTCCATCCAGCTTTTCCATTATCTGTATCAACACACCAAAAACATAGGTTTCTGTTCCTTTGGCCAGATACAAGGAGACATGGAAGTATATTAGAAACAGGATAAAATTTAAAGAGATTGAATAGCTCTAAAATTAAAGAGATACTTGGCAATTAAGAATGGAGATGTTCACATGAACTAGGGAGTTTGGTCCCTGAATTCCATGCAAGTTTAATGACTCCTTTATATGAACTCCTTCAAAATTTTGAGAATGAGAAGCTGAAAAAATATTAACTTCTAAATGGACTTTATTATGATTTTTATTATTTTTTTCTCTTCCTCTTAAATATAAAATCTGATATTTTACCTTCATAGATTACTCTATTAGCTAGACACTGGTGATTATACCATATACTTGCACTGAAATAATCATTCGACAAGAAATAAAAAGAAAGAAATCATTAAAGTGACCGTATCTCCTTTGACATAAAAATAAATCTATAAATAACACAAGTTTACTTTCAATAATAGGCAGGCAAAATGAATGATTGATTGCATTTGGGCATAGCTAGATCATGTAAAACTTGACTGATTTCAAGCTAAGAAAGATGGATTCTGGTCAGTACTCTGAAAGACCTCAAAGGAAATAGCACATGGATTATTCTCCTAGTCAGTAGAGTGAAACGCCTGAACATAAACAAACAGCAGCAATACCATCCACTGGAGATCTAATTATTCTGATTATACAGAAAAATCAAAGCTTTGTTCATTCAAAGTGTTTAAAAACATCCCTTTGCATTCTTACAAGAACATCTGCTGGTAACAACCCAGCCAAATTCAAGTAGCTGCAACTAAATTCCAGAGTTACAATCCAAAGTTGCATTTTTCTAATATCTTGGCTTACCCTAAAATGTCTCTATGTTAAGACGTTAAGCAATTGAGCTGTTTTGTCCCAAAGAGTTCAAATACTTTCAAACAAATATTCACTCATGTAAAGAGATTTGCAAATATGCAAATTGAAAACAGATTACATTTCCATGTTTCTTACCATTTCAAAGCTATGGACTCTCACTTTAAAGAGCTAGGGAAAGAAAGGAATGAAGAAGGATAAAAACAGCACACAATAAAGACAGCATAAATTGTAGAGAGAGGAAGAGAGATTTGCTGGTGTCTCTACAGTTTTTCTTGTTCTTTTTCTACCTTTTGTTTGTTTCTTTTATCATCAGGTCACAAAGTAATATTGGCATAGGTATTGGCTAGATCAATGGAATATTACTCTTCAATGAGGTGTTATATTGTGGATCTGGTCTTGCTCCTCCAGTGCACAAATAAAGAGCTATTGAGAACATTTAATTAATGTAAATTTTGTGAGTAAATATCTGATAGCTGTCCATCATACAGTCATGATTCGTGTTGCTAAACTTGCATATATCCAGTTTAGAGAACTGGAGTCAGTCAGATACTTCACGTGGAGTCTGTGTTTCTTCACATGGAGCTGGCTGTTTCTTAATGATCAAATGCTTGCCCCTCACATGCTAATTCTGGAGATGCTATTTTTCCCATGTAAATTTGTCAGGTTTTGTAATGAAAAGCTGAAATGTTCTCAATTCCTGCTGAAAATTCAACAAGAAATCCTTGCAAGTTATTTGGCTCAATTTCTACTTCAATGTTTCAGTGCAATTAATAAGTAAGCAACTGCAAAAGCATTCTGAAGAAGTGAGGTAAATTTCACACTTACAGTAGTGGGCTGGTTTTGGCTGGGGTACAGTTAATTTACTTCATAGTAGCTAGTATGGGGCTATGTTTTGGACTTGTGCTGGAAACAGCATTGATAATACAGGGATGTTTTCACTATTGGTGAACAGTGCTTACACAGAGTCAAGGCCTTTTCTGCTCCTCACACCACCTCACCAATGAGTGGGCTGGGGGTGCACAAAAAGTTGGAAGGAGACACAGCCGGGACAGCTGATCCCAACTGACCAAAGGGATATTCCAAACCATATGATGCCATGATCAGTATATAAAGCTGGGGGAGGAAGAAGGAAGCAGGGGACATTCTGAGTTACAGCATTTGTCTTCCCAAGCAACCGTTACCATGATGGAGCCCTGCTTTCCTGGAGATGGCTGAACACCTGCCTGCCGATGGGAAGTGGTGAATGAATTCCTTGTTCTGCTTTGCTTGAGCACGCAGCTTTACCTATTAAATGGTCTTTATCTCAACCCACAAATTTTCTCACTTTTATTCTTCTGATTCTCTCTCCCATCCCACTCAGGGGGGAGTGAGCAAGCAGCTGTAGTTTAACCCCAGATGTCAACTAAGCAACACACAACAGGTAGTTCAGATAAATCACCTGTGTCTGTGAAATACGATGTTAAATAGCACGTTAAAAATATTCTGAAGTTATTTGGTAATTTTCCTTCCACTCGCTGTGCTATTTAGGTCCTATTTTGAACTTTCTGGACCTGGGAACACATCTTTTTACAGGTCTACAGTTATTGGTGTAGAGTAGAATTACATTTACTTTTATTTTTCTGTTGTTCTTACATTTCCCATTAGATGGAACAGTCACTTTCATTGGCATTGCAGACACTAGAGTCTGTATATCATCTCAGATCATAGAATGGTATATAAAACTGGCTTGCTAAATATTGAAGTTATTCATGCTAATAAGACACATAAAAGACAGATATGCCTCTAAGTAGCACACTGTTACAAGACAATTAATTTAATGAGATGGAAGCCTTATGTTGTGAATCTCCTGCATGATGTCTATTAAAGGATATGTGCAGGTTGTTACTTCCCCCTCACTAGCACATGAATAGGCTCTCTTTTCTAAACAGTCATTTATTTTCTAAAACTTGTAGGAAAATGATGTCTCTTAGGCTCCGCCGGTCTATAAGGCATAGCTGAACTCACCAATGCCTGGAAAAGCTTGTGGGTGAAGACAGACAGAGGCAACATGACTAACACTTTCTCTAGAAGTAAACTTGGAAATCTCTACAGGCTATGTTACAGCAAAGGTAAGACTGAAAGATCAACCTTGGTTCTCTTCCAGAATTATGACTTATTATTCATTCAACCATTCTACTTTTCAAGTGTCTACCTAGCAAATCCTTCATCTCCAATAACAGCTCATCACATCCGCTTTCCTACGATGCTTTACAGCTTTCATAGTACAGTCAGTTGCATAAGCCTTTCGTATAGCGTGACTTTTTTCCTGGACCTGGGTAACAGTCAACAAAAGTTCTGAGGCAGGGGATCACTTGCTAGAGATTGGAATAAAATCCATTGACAAACTGAATAACTGGAGCCAGATGTATCACTGCTCAGTGCCTCAGGTGCCTATCTAGAAAACAATAAAAATAGCACATACATGTTTCCGGAAAGTGCTACAAAAAATATTAAGTATTACTTTAATAATTTCAGTATTGCTGTAATGGATTTTTTTTTTGTATTACCACAGTGTCTAGGAATCCTAATAGAGGACTGAGATGCCTCCCTTTGGTTTGTGCTGTACTAAAACAGAATACACACACACAATGATCCCTGTTTTAAAATTTAAGCAAGAGACACAATGGATACCTGAAGGCAGGAAACAATGAGATATTGTTCAGCATGAGAGGCAATGGTTTCTGCATAGCAGCAGTCTAAATACACTCTTAATAGTAGAGCTGTGTGTGCAGAGGACTGCTTTGAGGAAGGATTTAAGAAATCATAAGACAGCCCTGTAAGTGTCTGTATATTCTTCCAAGATTCAAAAGTAACATTGGAGAAACAAAAAAAGTTTAGTGGAAAATTCAACAAGTACACGGACACAGGCATCATTGGTATATTGTAAATAATGAATGAGACAAGATGGAGTAAGGAAAGGCTATAATGAGTTTTCACACTAAAGAAAAAACAGCTTATCTTTGGAGTAACAGTAAAAGGGGAGAGCAGAGATGCAAGGAAATGCAATTTTATTTTTTATTCACCAGCACTGAGTATACTTGAAGGTGTAAGATTTCTCTGACTTTGCTTAATACAGAAGATAATTTAATAATCAAGAGAGAGGGTAAGTCATGAGACTTTCAACTTTGGGGAGGAATAGGAAAAGATGAATCTTGGGATGGTAGTGGAAAGAGCTTGCAGGATTTAGCCAAAGTCTGCAGGACAAAGTAAAACATGACCAGGACAGAGTGGCAAGCATTGTCTAGATGAGAAAGGAAGTTGCAAGGACACCTGGGGAGAAGTAGGTGAGGAGTTTAGCAGATTTTTTTAAAAATCGTTTTAGACCTGAGACATATCGCGGACACAAGTTAACAGTTTATCCAGACAGTCTGGATAAAGATGTCTGTCTTTGGACAGACATTTAAAGTTAGATGAGAAGAACTTTGCACTCTAAAAATGCTATTTCTCTCCCTTGACTACAGAGAGCTTAGGCAATGAGCCAGGAGTAATACCTACATTGTACATAAACAAATCCAGAGATTAATTCCACCTAAGAGAGTAGTGACATCAGGTCTGTTGTCTGTATAAAAAGCCATAGCCCTTTGAAAAAAAATAAAAATCAAACAACTTTTTGTCCCAACACATAATTAGATACTGATGTCAACAAACTATAACTTGCCTTAAAACAAAGAGGAAGGTCTTCACTGAGAGCTCTTGTTCTGGAAGCATATGCTCAAAAGGCCTTTCCTGTGCAGTTTATGTTACACAACTATCCATTTTTTCCTCCTTTATTTGTTTCCTACATTAAATAGCCCTAGACTTCTGAATGTCTTTTTCTATCTCAGATAATGTCACCAGGGGTATTTTGGATATCCTCCCCCCCCGGCTCTTTTTTTTTTTTTTTTAAACAAAAGAATAACACACAATAGGAAGAGTAAGTATATATAAATGAGCTATAAGGCACATAAAAATACAGCGAATATGTTTCTACTTAATTATCTGGCTATGTCTGAATTTTAATTAAAGCATTATACCAGACTTTTTCCTTGGCTAAATTGGTTTGCAAAAAGGGCACAGCAGACTGCAGAAGCTAATTTGATAAATTACAGCTAACTCAGAACATATCAGTTCTTTTACATATTCATTGCTTTTCACTTGTTAGATTCATTGTGCATTTGTAAAAGCCCAGAGAGCTACATTCACCATGAACTGTAGCACTACAGATGAGAGCAATGTCTACCACATCATTAGCACAAGAAGATTTTGACAATGTGATATTTATTACATAAGGTATTACAGCATCAAGGTCTTTAAGGGATATTTTTTCCAGCAAGTTCCCACTGAAGAATAGGTTCTGTGGAAGAGAAATGTGCAGCTGCTTAACAGATAAAGCACAAATAAGCTGTATGCATATGAACCAGACTTGAGATACTATGGTTTTGGGAACTAAGACAATAAACATAATAGAAGGTTAAGTAGAGTGGGTATGTAAGAAAATAAACTGATTAAATAGCTTTATCTCTAGCATGAAAGGAAGAATACACTTACTAACACACACATACCAAGAACAGAAACAACACTGAAATGTAAGACCATGCTTTTAACATGGAGAACTCAAATTCATTAAACATGTTTCTGTTGCACTATTAGCATACATACTGTAGCAAAAAGCACCTGTATAAAATCTTAAGAGCTTTTTTGTTTCTTAAATTATGTTTTACACATATCTGAACACTATGAAGATTGCGAAGTTAACCTTAAGAGCTGCCAGACCTGAAACTTCACGTCTGCTGTGGCTGGGATCGGATTTCAATGGAAAGAGGTTTTGTGATAGTACACTGAATTTAGTCTCTGGTTTCAACTTGTAACAGAACTAGGCCTTATCTTATTCTCACCTCTGAGAGCATCCAGTAACGTTCCTTCAGTGGTAAATATATTTAATCCCTAAGGGTCACCTTCCTCCACCTGCTGACAATGCTTTGCCTAACATAGCCAGAGACACCACTAGCCTTCTTTCCAGCAAGGGCGCACTGCTGGTTCCTGTTCAACTTGGGGTCCAAGTATTTGGGTTAGATGATGAAGCACTTCTGGTGCCTGCCATGTGATAAAGAAGAGGCACAGGACTCAGAAAACAAGGAATTAGGGACCAGCATGAGAAAGACAAATTAAACTGGAGTGAGCAAAAGAATGGATTGTCCTTGTTTATATAAAAATCATTTAATAATAGAATGGTGGGTAAGTTATAAGTTGTACATCATGTTGAACCTACAGTGTTCCAAAATATTTTGTAAAGATAACCTTCCTCTTCCAGCATTTAACTATTATGTCTCACAAGTTATTTTGTAACTATCACTTGTGCTGTTTAATCAACAAATTAACAGAACTGACAAGTCAAAAATAAGGTCAACTTGCCTCTTATGTTGACACTGCCTGAAGACAGCACAAACATCTTTAAAACCGTTGCAGCTGTGATACAGAAAATCAGTAATTCCATCTGTTAAAAACAAAAGATATCTTCCAGAGTTAAAAGTCTAACAATCTACAAGAGACCTTTTCTTTCTATCAGCCCTACAAGAAATGAGGATTTCG
The DNA here is from genome assembly GCF_028500815.1 of Rissa tridactyla. Classification (NCBI taxonomy): domain Eukaryota; kingdom Metazoa; phylum Chordata; class Aves; order Charadriiformes; family Laridae; genus Rissa; species Rissa tridactyla. Next base: position 54,026,216 of record NC_071469.1, read on the forward strand.
CAACATCTTTCTATTGGAATAGAGGACTTCTGGATTCTGCTTGAGATTTTTGCCTTCGATGCCTTGTTGACTGTGAGCGAGTCAGTCAGCTCTTAGCACACCCGTGCTGCCTATCCAACACTGTCACATTGTGTTACTCATGGTGAGTAGGGAGAGTAGGAAGTGATAACCAACAGCAGGTAGGAATAGGGATTCAGTGCATGTTTGCCTGACTTTGTGTCATTTTGGACAAGTTATTCATTCTCCGTACATCACGTACTTCTCATCTATCTCAGGAAGCATCAGGAGAGCTTTTCTTTATAAAGGACTTTGAGGTCTAGGTTAGAAGGTATAGTACAAATGTAAAGCCTGATGCCCTGTCTCCTTTAGTGAGTCCTCCTTTACAAATTTGTGCTTCCTCTCTGTTAACTTTTCTCACCCCTCGCTTCAGTTTTATCCCTCTTATTCCCTGCATTTACGGTACTACCTCTCCTTTCTAGCATAGCTGCAATGCAGACAGCAGGAGACTGTTTTTTTTCGCCCCACCATACCTGGTCGGACCTCTTCACTGTCTCGTCTGTGCTCTTCTGGGCTGGCAACAAGCCACCATAGCTCCTTGGCTGGGACACAATGGCCTGCCTGAGGCAGTTCCAACTGTCCCCTGCGGCTGGCCCTGACCCTTTGGGGAAGCAGAGCCATGGAGCACCATGAGAGCAAACCCGAGGGCTGTTGGCTCCGTCTTCTTTCTCCCCTCAGACTGCAGTCTTGCCTTAACGGCTTCAGTCACTATGGAGCTGAAGCTCACCAGCATTTCACTTCCAACCCTGCAAAGGCCAGCAGCAGCAGTTTGCACTTTCCCTTTATCAGTTTAAAAAGGTTGACAACCAGAGCTGCCTGCTGCCGATCCTTCCTCCGTGGGGATTAACACAACTCACTTCACCATGCAAACAATTAGATGTGTGCTCACAGACAGCTGAATGGAGGGGTTAGGAACATAGGAAGCAGCCCTCACACATCTGCTTGCAATCATCTGATCATACTGTTAATTGGTATCAGCTACATTATTTCCTCTGATGGGCTTATGACAGATTTCTTATACTCCAGATTAGACATGGCAAAAAGCAAAATCTAAAGAGAACAGCTAATGCCCCTGGTTTTTAAAGATGCAATTTCTTTTATAAGTATCCATATTTATCCTTCTATAGACAGTGAGTAAAGATCGCACCATCAGCCAGCTCTGCATGCTTAGCTTTTTCTCCTTTCTCTTACAGAACACAGAGCCAAGTGTGGACGCAAGTTACTGTGCCATAAACAGCTGTGTAGCAATATATTGCTGACATGACTGTAGGCAGTTCTACTAGCTGAGCAAACACAAAATCATAGTAAAGCCTTATTCACAGGTGATGGTATCAGCCTATCTAAATTTCTCCTCTGCCCTAGCAAGCAGGGGTAATAAAACCAGGAATGATTGGTCATCATGGCAAACATCCACCGCAGTAAACTGCAAAATGAGGAAGTTCAACAGGTGGAACCAGAAACTGACTGAAAGAATAAAAACAGTAGCAACACTACTGCCCTACATAACCTGCATATGCCCTGTGTATAGTCATGTATATGTATACACACATACAAATATAGATATTCATAAAACATCAGAACAGCCCCTTAAATCAATAGGACTATGAAAGTGACAACAGCTGTAAGTCTTCTACAGTCTAACTTGTCACAAGATATACATTAGAACAACTTAACATCTACATATTACAATGCTCAGATCACAGAATTAATAGCAGTTGCAAGTAACACTTGCAAAGATGTTGAAGTACTTCACAAATGCCAGCAAGCTGAGTTCCAACGTGCCTGAGATGCAAACAGGCAGTCACACAACAGACGGTGAAAATAAGATACGGTGGTGGAAACTATTGTCCCTGACCCACCTAAAAATGTCTCTGACATAGCCAGGAAAAGACTTTTGATATCAGAATTTCAATTTCTGATATCCAACACTGATCCAAAGCACACTGTAGTCTGTACAAAGATTTTTATGAACTACAGAAGCTGTTGGGTCAGTCTCTTAAAAATAAAACCATGTTGTCATTATCATACCAGTATATTATCAGTGTAGAAGAGCAATGGTTGCCAAACATTGCATTGCAAAAGCAATGATAAGCCAGTGAAACACAACAATTAAAATAAGCAGTGGGAAGTTGTACTTAGTAAGGAAAATTACCATTTAAAACAACAGAAAAGAATATTTGAAGAGGAAAAAAAAACACAACACAGAAATAAAGGAAGCCTTTGTATTAAAGAGAATTTTAATTCAAAGGAAAGGAATCACTAAGTATAATAACATTCTGCTGAATTCAGTTCTCACCAGAAAGTCAATAATGAAAAAAAAAAAAATAACCAACAATCACTGGGAAGGATAAGGAAGGTCATAGCGCAGTCCATACTGCCAAACTAATTTCTCTTAGTCTCAAGGAAGCTGTGAGAGCTTTCCAAATACTTACTGTAAATAGCACACTCCCTTCCCATCACAAAATATCTAAAGGTCAGCGGTGTCCCCAAGTCTAATCTTTGTAAGTTTCCATAAACTAGCTTTGGCTGACTTTTTATTTTCTAAATTTCTTGCTACTACAAGGTGCTCCCTTTACATTCAAGAGGTCTGAACTCTTCAGCAGTGGAAAAGGTGCAGCCAAAGAACCAGCCAAGAAAATGCTTCTCCCCCAGTCGTAATCTAAAGGATCTGCTGCTGAAAGAAAAAAGGCTTTATACTAGTTGGTATCTGTGATAAAGCAATGGGTTTTTATGTTGCAGTAGGTTTTGTTCACTGTGAAATGGATAATAGCCAGCAAGAATCTTTCATATAATCAGATACAAACATGTAATTGGTAATTCTCACTGTTCTCTGCTTGTTTAGGGCTAGTGGTCTAACAGTAAAAGGTTGATCACTCATCATCAATCGCATCAGCTATCCAGCCCCCTACCTTATTTGCTAAATGTGGATGACATCTGTAACATTTAGGACATCTGTGCTTAAAGAAGGCTTTGGCTTTCTCTCAACATACTTTTTCATCATACTTGACCCTGCAGTAAATCTGTGGCAGCAAATCTCATTTTGCAAACATAGAACACAGGATCACTGTAGACTCAGCCAAATGAGAAAACAAAGGTTATGCAGATACATTTCTATTCAAATACACTTAGCTCCAGAATTAGCAGAGGCAACACAGAAAGTGCTTGGCTGAGTGCATCCATTTAAAAAGAATTTTTTTCCAAAGTTCATTCTAGTGCTAATATGTCTCTCAACTAACACTGGAACGTCAATCATTAGATGGGGGAGAAAAACATTCAGGATGTCCCAGATGAACAACAAGGGCACAGTTACATTAACACTGCAGAATTTTTTTTGCAGCAAAATCTTTGAAATTTATGAACTCTCAAATTGTTCATTAGAAACTGCAGGAAATGGCAGACTAGTATTATCTTTTATCTTAGATTTTAAGTTCTCTGGAAGAGGCATTGCCTTTTCGTGTGTGTCTTTGGTTGAAACTTGGCAGAACAGAAGCTTGCTCCCTGCCTGGCCCTCATCTGTGACCACTGGGTCAGTCAAGGGAGAATTTGCCGTTGACTTCAATGGACAATGCATCAGACCCCTCAGTAATATAGAATATGAATAATAATGCTCAGGGAGTAATACTTGAAGAGTATTCTGAGCTTTGCAGAACCTCATAGGTTCTACATGCTTAATGCAAGGATAAAAATAATTGGAAGTGTCTCTCTTCTCAATCTGGATCCTAGAAGGATGGAGAGGTCAATCAGCCAACCCAGAAACCAGCTGTTTTACACATGTGTATGCGAACTGTTGGAAGCACAGGGCCACCATTTTTCAAGTAACATGGGAACTCAATTTTTTCAGCAAATGAAATGTCATAACTGAGTCATATTTCTAAACTGAACTTTTCTTGGCCAGTATAAATGAAAAGTGATACCATCCTGACTGTACATTTTATAACTGTCCTGGTTCCGGTGGGGATAGGGTTAATTTTTCCTGGTATTCCATGCCATGTGAGCCACGCCCACCCTGAGCTGCCGGGGGAGGGGGCGGGAAGTTGCTGCTTAAAAGCGGGCTGGGGCGTCCCGGGTCCGGCCGGCGAGCGGAGGTTCCGTAATCGTGTTTGTATATTCCCCTGTCCGTGTTGTTGTTGTTGTTTGCCTGTTCCCTTTGCTGTTCTGTTAAACTGCCTTGGTCTCAACCCAAGAGTCTTGCCTTTTCTTACGATTCTTCCTGTATTAGGAAGGCGCGAGCAAGCGGCACGTGGTTCTTTGTTGCCGTCTGAGGCTAAACCACGACAATAACCTTAAATGGAGAGAGCTCCTTTTCAAGGAAAATCAGGAATTCATTCTACCAAGTAGTATCAACAATGCGGTGGAAGGCAAGACAGTGGTTTCACAACCTTCTTGGCCAGTGGGGTAAATCTGATCTAGCCTAATGTAGTTTCTCTGTGTATCTCTTTTAGGAAGATAAGCTGGGCTGGTAAAGAGAGACGCTTCCCATCTCTGTCCATTCTGAGGTGGGTCAGAGTTGTGGTGAAATCTGTATGTTTCCAGTTCACCAGGCAAATGCATCAGATGGCTCCTTACTTCAGTATGCTCCTTACCAAACGCTCTGCAGCCACAGTTCTAGTGATTTATGAATCAAAAGAGGCTCCCTGCTAGCAGCTTACTCATACCCTCTGCAATGAAGAAAGCAGCAGGTTCCCTCACCCAACTGAAGGTAGCAACATGCGCTGAAATTGCCAAACCAAGTTGAGAAAAGCTATTCCCCTTCATATTAACTGTAAGAGGATATAGGGCTACTCCCTTCCTTACCTACTGGAACTGCTTTTGTTGTTCTACAACTTGCTTTTAGTGGTTGTCTCTCGTTTCAACTTTGGCAGCACCTAAAGCAGTGCCTGTACGATTCAGCACAGTTCTCCATTTAAGAGGCTAGACCTAACGAGTAATTTGGTATGTCTACACAGCCCGGTGCTACTCAGCACCAGACCAAGACATCCCAGGAGACACATAACCCCTGTGCGAGTGGCGGTGGGTCAAACAGCCCTGCTGTGCTGTGTGCTTTGGTGGCCATACCTGGTTCCATCACCTTAGAGCAGCATCAGCACAGGGACATCCCACAGCTGTCCTGGCTGGGCAGAGCACCGCAGATTCCAGTATGGCTCTTACTCTGTTTCCAATGATCTGTTTCCAAGATGATAGTTACAGTGTTAGAATAAATCAAGCTCACTACTCTTTGTCTTTCCCTTTTCCCTCTAAAAAAGGAAGGAACACCCAAGGAGCTCGAGAAGAGCCTGGGAGAAGGCTCGGTGTGTGTTGATGTCAGAGCACAGGGATGGGGCCGGGGCTGAGGAAGCGGGAAGATGGGGGCGAGTTTAGTCGCGCTTCGACCTGACCAAAAGCAGGGGGGACTAAACCTCCCCTTCAATCTCCCGATTTACCTGAGACGTGCCATATGGTTTTCCGGCTGTTCTCCACAGTAGCCACGGTGTGGCAGAAGAGATCAAGACTATGATTTTCTGAGGCGGGCAGCAAGGGAAGAGCGCAGCCCACAGCCGCACGCCTCGGACAGGCGCCATCTTGTCCGGCTACGGTGGGCGGGCAGCCTGGGGGGGCGGGCAAGCAGCGCTGGAGAAATAGGAACCGCTAGCCGGGCAAGCTGCCGTTAGTTGACGGTTAATTACTTTTAAAGGTGCGAAAGAATTCAGGTGAAGGCGGCTCATTCCGTTAACTGGCAGAGTCAGTAGCTAGCGTGAGTTTTACCGCTGAGGACAGGGGGCCCCGGCCTGGTCTGCTCCTCATGGGGCGCTATGGCGGAGGGCAGGGGCTGATTCCTGAGGAGACACCAAGGTGGAGGGTCTGAAATGTGGCCGTGGGCCCTGGGGAAGCTGGTTCTGAGCAGAAGGAGCTGCCTGGATGTGGATGCGCAGGACAGCCAGGCAAAAGAATCAAAACCAAATTTAAAAATAATCCCCTCCACAGAAGACAATAAATAGAACTCCAGGGAGTTCCTGTTGGCGCGACGAGGAAAATTAAATGGCTTTTCCTCTCTTGCAATCCAGCGTTCCTTAAAAGAAACAGAAAACTTGTTGATCCATATTCACAGCAGAGAGCCCTATTTTTAGCAAGTACTAGCTAATTCTGAAAAACATGCTTTCAGAACATACCAGTTATTAACAAAGTCAGATTGAATTTAATACAAGACCTGAAAATAATACCGAAAGGTTAACGTGTGTTGTTCCTGCAAACTTGGGACAAAATTGTCTTAAAATTACATTTTCATTTTAAATTTGATTTTCCAGGCGGTGCATAACAAGAAACCAAAATAAACCCTTTTGTTTTGGGTTGACAAAAATGTTTTCAGTTCTACCCATACCAAAATTATTTTCCGTTTGTTTAGTTTGGCCACTGAACTGAAAAGCTAGTATGTCATTATCCACACATAACAGCAAAAAGACATCTTAAAGACAAGCAGGCTTTTAATTAGTTCCATTTCAGTATTTAAGATCGATGCTGAATGGAATTATTGACAGTATATGTCCTGATTGGGAGTTTAAATAAAAAGTGCTATTTTTTTTTTCATGGTAGTTTTGAATTAGATACAAAAAGCTTCAGAAGTGAATCAGGGCCTCTTTGAAGTCATCACCACATACACAGAAAAGATGGCGCTGGCTCAGTGTGCTTGTAGACAGCAGAAACAGAGCTGGGTAATACAAAATGAAAGACAAATATGATTGTCTACGATGTAGTGTGGGTAATAAGCTACAGTCTCAGCACATTTGCTTAGGGATTGACAAACTGAAAGACAAAACCAAAACAAACCAATCCAAATCTACATCTCTTAACTAAAGCCATTGTGTCAAAACACACCTCAGGCGATACCAGACTGTTTAGAGAACAGTGTTGAACATAACCATGGGAACAATTGATGTTGAAATCCAAGATGACAAAAAAAATCAAAAGCACAAAACCACCCATATGGATTTGCAAAACTTCCAGGAAACATGGTCCAAATTTTAAACAAATGCTTTTGATAGAAACTCATGAAAATTAAAAATGTAAGGAATGCACATATAACTATTCAATTCTTATTTGCTCATTGTGGGAACATTTAGGAATTCTGTAATGGAACTGTGCCGTATACCTTGTTTGGAGAAGACTTCTGTCTTACAAACCTGTGCTATATTTCAATGGTGGACATGTTTTGTCTTCCATTTCTCATGGTACAGTGTTACAGAACTATGATATTAGTCCTGAAAGGCAACATGCATATAGCCTGGCTTTTATAAAACATGTAGAATGTGTTTCCAGCATATGAATGTGGGTATTAGTCTTAATGGGGCTACAGAGCTTGCTAAAAAATGTGATTAAGCTGGTCTGATAGGATGACTACCTGTGTGAGACTGTATGTTCCTCACTTCTACAAGCAACAACTTTGCACTGGTTACAGGTTAAACAGGTTTGGAACTAAACAGGAAAGATCTGTGAGAAAGCTTAAATGTTGGTCAACTGCAGACACTATTGCTGCAAGAAATGACTATGACAGGACTGATCCTACTCCCTCAGACTTCTGATCCTCTGGCTAAACTTCAAGAGAGAATTTCAGGTGGAATGAGGAACCAGAATCCATCTGTCTCTGGCCAGAGGAGTCATAAACAGCCAAACAGAACAAAGAAAAGATCCTAGAGTAAGAAAAAAAACAGTGTTATTCAGATTTACTCAGTTCACAAAGACATATTCATTCATGTGATCTTTTTACATGGTCCTATTAAATTGCTAGTCCTTTGAGACTGGTTTTCATTGTGCACCGCAAAGTGAAAAACAGAGAAGCACTTAATAAACATCATCAGTCTGTACCAAACTTCTACTCATTTATTCAGCTATATCCCAATTTCAGTGCTGTAGAATTTGACACAATCTATGAACTACTGTAAAATCTAGTAGGGGGGAAAAATGGGAAAAAGAAACACTATTCTTATGATTGCAAAGACAATCATGGAAATACAAACCAAGTGTGTCAGCTTCCTAAGTCTAAAGCCAGCCAAAACCAGTAGCACTGGGACGGTGAACTTGACCTCTTCGTCTCAGTGGGTTGTTTACATTTTTCCTTGTAAGTTTCAAAGTCAGGATTCATTGTTGATGTCCCCTGTCGATCGTTCTGAAAGACATTGTGTCTTCCAGGAGTTTGCATCCCAGGACAACCTGCTTCCTCTGATGAGATACTTCCTCTGATTAGCTACTCAAGTTGCTCTTCAAAAGGCAGAATTGACAAAGCTGGATTTTATTTACGTTGCTGATGATGAAGTTGTTTCCTGGATCTTATCTTTCAGTAGCACCAGTTGAAGCGTTGCTTCAAGTTAGCACTTTGAGCAGGGGCTGCAGGATCAGGACTACATACTGAACAGTTTTTTCTTCCAGACTCGTATAAACATGTTACCCAGTGGATACATTTCAGTCCCTTGGCATGCTAGGCCTTCCTACTGTTTTCTCACAGAAGTATTTTCCAGTTGTATGTGTTGCTGCCTTGTCAACAGCAACATCTGTCTGTTTCCCATTGCATATCTGAAACACCTTATGGCTGGTTAGAGCTATACTTAACTGGGTTGGTTGCAAAATCTATACTTATAGAACAGTCATCAGCAGCTGCTGGTGAAATCGTGTATCTGGATCATGGATGACACACTAACAAAGCATGAAGCAATCTAAGGGCTTGTACAGATAGGAAATGAGCTATTTTCTCCTGAGAAATAGCTGCAGCTCTATCTAGGCTGAATGGAAGTAAAGTCAAAGTTAAAGCACCTTCCATATCGGTCAGTCACAGAAGGAACATGCCAGCATCACTTGGGAAAGTGAGGCATTTCCAGGTACCTTGCCTTCTGTAGCTGTTCCAGCATGACATCAGATTGGGATGTGGTATTCGCTTGTAGGGAGTTGAGGGAGAAAATGTTAATTCCATCCTATCTAGATATCAAAATGTCTCCACTATTAGTAGTTAAAGCTTCAATTCAGGGATTAAAGGAAAAAAACCTTTCAGTGCCCTTATGGCCCCATGGCCAGCCCAGCAACAACAGCAATTACACAGGGAATTGTTTGTTTTCCAAGAGGCTGGAACAGCCCCAAATGCAGCATTTCTTTGGCATATGCCTTCAGGATCAGCATTTGCATTGTGACTTCATCTGCCTGAGGGTGTTGCAAAATGTATATATTTTTAATAATGCCATAAGGTTGATGAAAAGCTTGGTTGGGGTTTGGCTCTTTCCATTGCTGAATGATCCTGGACTTTCTGTCCTGAGGCATAGGTCATTGCATCCAACACCAAGGGTAGGCCGATGACTTCTGTTAGACTTAGCATTCTCTACCACTCAGGGAAGGGGTGCCTTTTATCTGTTCCATCTGCAGAATCTGTCTTTGCCAGCTGCCCTGTCTGTGAGAGCTGGACTTGGAAATTTCTGGCTCCAGGCGCTACCAATGGCCCCTTTGTATGCTTTTCTGAGGGGTGCAAGTTTGCATTTCAAACAGGATGATTAACTTAGTCATAAACCTCCTGTGTCAGCATGTTGATATGACCTTAATCCTTTCCCATGTTTACAGGTCATGGTAGCACTTTACCAGGCAGACTCCAAGCCCTACGATGTATTTAATCTTCATACCACTCTATATGTGTCCTACCTGAGCAGACTCTTCTGGAAGCATTTCTTTTCAGACTGGAGTCTCCAGAACGAAGCATTGGGCATTGACCTGCACTAGCCTGGTTATTTTAAGGGGGTGTGTGGTTTGCCTCCATTTGGGGCTGTGTAGATGCATCCACAATTACCTCATACAGAGTGATAGTCTCACTGCAGGGCTCTGTTTCACTCCCTGGGGCAAAAGGCACTGATGGTTCAATTGGGAATGGCTTCTTCACCTCACAGCGATGTCCAGCTTTGCTGCTTCACAAAAGGAAGAAAGAAAAAAAAAAGTCTGAAGGAACCTCAAAAACCCCAATGACTCTGTCGCTCTGCATCTCTGCTGACCTCCAAGCAAAATGTTTCATACAGGCAGGCCCATGTCTTCAGCTGGGCCAGTAGGTTTTCAGAAACCTTCCAGCACCCAACATGAGACCTCATGATCCCACCACACTTGCACTGTGAAATGTAAATTACACTATTCAGAACTTCTAACCTGCCACATTACAAGAGCAGCAAAGCCAGGGGCATTGAGGTAGAATTAAGATCCCATTGTCTCTTCAGTACAAGGGATCTTGAGGTTAGCATCTCTTTTAAGTATCCAAACACCAGCATGTTATTTGTAAAATAAATGAAAAGCTAAAATTCTTGGAGGGATGGGCAAGAGCCATCATTTCTTTTCCTATATACAGTACTCGGTGTCGAAATATATAAAGAAAGTTAGTGTTCTAAAAAGTCATTAAGCATCACTAGGCATGGGAAAGCTTCCTCAAAGAGACGAACTGTTCTGAATTACAGCATTTCTGACACAGTTTACTATAAGTCTGCTCGTTCAAAGTGAAACCATATGTTGAATGGGAAAGAGTGGAAGCCTAATGTAAATGAAGATAAGGCTGTTTGTTAAGCTATGCTGATGGGTATTTTGTGGGTGAACTTTCTTTTACAGTATTGTTAAGGGTTATATAAATTGTAGTCGGTATGCACAAACAAATTCACAGACACTGGGTATAACATGATTTAAGTTAACTGTCAGTTGACAGTTCTGGAAGACAGTGGGACCAGTACTACCAGGTGCCAAACACCCACCACATCAAAACCATGTTTAGTTCCCATGTTCAGATATATGAATAATGCTGGTTTCTAAGGAGCGAGGAGGAAGACAAGCCGATAGTAATTTTTTTCCACTGCTCTTGCAAATTTTATGTTGCAGAAAGAGTGTTGTATCTTGGAATGCAAGAGGAAGTCACATTTCCAGCTATTTCCTAAGAATTCCAAAAGCTTGAGTCTAGAAAATGTCATCCTGCTGGGTCCTGGGAGCTGTAACTGAGGGTGCAGGTTTGGCTTGTGACTATGTCTGTCCGTCTCCTGTCTTGTCGATTGCCTGCAGGGCTTCCTTGGGATTGCAGGCTCCTTGCAGAGAGCAAGTCCTAATGGACGACAACCAGGCATTTGAGCTACAACTCCCATGGGAAGAGATGGGAGTATTTCCAGAGTGAGGCTTTTCAGCTTTTGCCTATAAGACTAGTTCTGAGTATTTAATTAGTTAATTTAAAAGAAAACAAGGTTTTCCCCAGAAAGCAGGCTTTCTGTTTAAAAATGTGCATTTGATATACATCTCATTTTCCGCCAAAACTGTCTCAACCAATGCTGGGAATTATATTCCCTGACAAAACTACTTGAAAATGGATTTCATAATGTAGAGTAAAATCCAGACAATTTTTTCCAGATGACTATAGAGCGATGTTGTTATTATTCCTAAACTAAACATGATAAACCTAGGAAACCCAGAATTAAGGTTAATGAAAATCTAGCACATTAAAGATTTGGAAAATATATCATCTGAGCATGAAAATTACTTTAGTCTCTGCCATCTCATACTGTAACTTGATAGTTATGAAAAAAGGTTATATTTGGGTTGATTTACTCCAGAGCATCTTAAAACAGCCAGAGCGCACTGACTAATCAAATAGTTTTCAGAAATACTTGGTATTGCCAGAGAAGCACAAATGTCTAGCCAAGCTCAGCTCTACTGCTCAAGTGTCAGCTGCCTGCTACCTTTTGGGCTTCTCCGTTCTTCCCCAGGCCTGACTCTCTACACAACTACCTTGCGGTCCTTCTACCAGTTTCTTCTAAAGTTCCTTCTACAGGTACCTCAATATAGGTATAGATACACATAAACCAAATGCGTAAACTCACACGGGCAGTGAAGCAGACATCAGCTTTCTGCTACCCCATATTCACTTGGGCATGGCTTATTCTTAAATCTTCTGCGTCTTTCTTATTCTGTCCTTGTGGAATGTATACCTGGTGCAATGAATAGTTTATCAAGAAAATATATAAAATCAATCATGATTCAGTAATTTCATAATACAAAATATCTTTTCCTTGGGAATAGCATAGCATTAGAAGTTACTTTTCAGAAGTGACTCCTTTGGTTTCCAAGGGCCGTGGAAAAGGTGCTCTCTTAAAATGGCTCCTACTCGGTGTTCCAAGGGAGTGTAAGGAGCACCTTCCTCAGTCTCTGACAGGAGGAACACCTCCCTCAGCTGAAGTTAATTTCAACCACAACTCTGCCCAGAATAACTGGAGGTGGAAGCTGTTTTCAAAGAGGACAGTTCTACTACAGGAGTTTTGATTTCCTGTGACATGCAAAAAGCAAACATTCAATTACAGTGTGGTTTGGGGCTGTCTTTTGACCTCCCCAGCGACTGAATTTGGTGAGATGGAGCTAGTCCTTTCTACCCCATTCCCCAAAGTTTATTTTCAGTTGTATCATTAAAATTCTTTTTTGCTTTGTTTTATATGAATGAGATATAATATTTTAAAACCAAAGACTTGCAGGTTTGGGTGCAGTTCCCTTTCTTCCCCTCAGCTATGCACAAAGAAGCACTCGGAGGAAATCTGTGCAATAATGGCTGGATGGAAAAGCAGAGATTTTCACATTGAGACCTTACCTTAAGACTTAAGGCTTTTACAAATAATTAGCAATGGAGCTGAATAATAAAATAATATTTTGTTTCGTCTGTTCCACAAGCAATCAGCTTCTGAAGAGAACATGACAATAAGTACTCAATCAAGTCACTTAATTCTGTTCCATTTTTCATGCAGTGCTTCACATACAAACCTTGGAACCACTCATGGCCGTTGACTTTTTTATTTTAGTAAATACTCATTCCAAGGCAGAAGGTCTAAGTAATAGAAAGTAAACAAGATCTTCTGCTTATTCATTTTCATCTGTAAAAATCTCCACTCATGATTTCTGTTGTGGTGTTTCTATTGCTGAAAGGCAACCTACGCATTTTAAAAGCTTTCTGTGCCCAGAGGAAAACTCACAAAATCAGCTGAGCAGAGGTGAGTCACAGGTGGTGTAAGCGCACCTTAGCAATGCTGCACAACAGCGGAGATGGGAAATTGATGACCACATTAAAAAGCTTACAAAATTAATTACTAAAGCGAAGTATGGTTATCATAGTTGGCCTTTGTCCAGAGCATACAGTTTATAGTATTTAGGTATTCGGTATCAGCTGAAAATTCTTTGTTCATCAAACAAGAACAAAACTTTTACTTAAGGCAGAAACTCAAGGCAGAAAGGACACATGGGATTTTATGGCAGAATTCTTGCTGAAATTGATTTTAGAAAGTTTCTATTCTATTCTGCTCTGTATCTGTGAGAGTATCCGGGGTTATTCATGAGGCAGGTGCTCAAACGATGTCACAGTTAATGTTTAGCATCATTTTCTCATAGGTCAAATCCTTTCACACCCTTTTTAAACAAAAAGTTGGCATTCGACCACACGATATTGCAAAAGGAGTCAAGATTATATGCCATTCGCACAATGTTGCGTTGCCAACAGGAAGCTCCGTAAAAGAAAAAAAAATGGTTTCAGTGCGTAAATTAAGTGTAATAAAATACCATAATCAGAAAATCAACAGAAGACATGGTAGGCCCGGTCCTGTTATACCTGGACTCATTCGGGAATCAGCACTGAGCTGCTTGTGCGTCAAACTCTTAACAAATATGAGTGAACACAGAATGCGCTCAATCGATTTCATCTAGAAATAGACTATACTATAAATGTGAATAGGTTGGGACTGAAATGCAAACCAATTAATTCTAAAAGTCTCTGGTGGTGCTGCTTGAGCTTCCAACTGTGCGTTACAGTAACATGAGAGAAGATCAAGCAAAAGCTGCCTTCTGAAACTTCACCTCATGCGTGTGTCCCATTAATATAGAATGTGGGGTTTTGAATGATTACCTTTTACACGCTAATAAGTCACAACACATTCAAGTTCAAAGCAGGCACCAGTTCACCAATTTAAGGCAGATTCAGCTTTAAACCAAGAACAGAATGTATTTTCTTGCTGCCAGTGTTTTGTTCCACTTTATTAGCTTAGCTCTTCACTCTGCCTAAATCCTCGCCATCCCCATAGACAGAAATATCACATTCCAGCTGCTAAGTCAAAAAGAAACTGATGGGACCATGGGATGAGACTTAAAAAGAAAAGAAACAAATTCAGAGCATTTTCACTGATTTCAGTGTGGTCCTGCTTGTTTCCTGGAGAGCGAACTGGAACAAATTCCTGCCCAGTTGTATACCACTGGCATTTTATCGCCGGCATCTTCCTCCTGTTCCGTTAAACGTCGCTGTTAACTAAACTGATGAAAGTGGGCTCGGACAGTGAAAATCACTGAGGGAGCTTCCAAAATGAGATAAAACCACCCCAGCACTTACTCAGCCTTTTCAATAGTACTTTATAAAGCCATTTTTCCAGCCGGTGCTGGGAGCAGGAGCCCTGTGCGTGCGTGACACAGCCCTTGCAGTGAAAGGCGCCCAAGGAACGTGCCTGGCGGCCCCTGGCTGAGGAAGTCAATGAACCTTTGTTTTAGCTTTTTGCTCACACCTGATGTAATGGAAAGCTTTTACAAATCAACGTCTATGGGACAGAATAGCCAATAAGGAATTAATGGATTAAACAAAAGGGAGAGAAGCTGTGTTTGCTGAAAGTTGTGCTTTATGGTAATACTAACATTATATTTACCACGTGGCCCATTACTGTATCAGAAATAATATATCTACCCAATGGGTAAATTATGTGAGGTGGTTATTTCCTCGCCATCAGGGAGGCGAATGCTTCACATTCCCTTTGCAAAATTAACTTTTAGTTGGTTTTCATTCTGAGAACTGCCAAGCTTTCATGAAAGGATTAAAAAGCCAGATGAAAAGAGATATTATTTTAATTTAATAAAAAAAATTTCATATATCATTTTCGGGCTGCTGGTAAGAACTGTTTTTTAAAGACTCTTCTGCAGGCCAGCAAACTAAAGAAGTAAAGAAAACTACCTTTATATTCATCTTCAGCAATAAACAAAGTTTTAAGAGACGCAGGTTACATCCGAGCACATTCTTTTTGCTTCAGTATTTCATAGAGACATTAACACATTGTCGGGCAGCCTGAAAAATTGAAGCAGATATTTTCCAGCTGAAACTTCCTTGTCAGCTGTCATGACGTGAGTATTCGGTTCATCTCTGGCAAACAGAAACAGCAGTCATTCTTCGGCCTCCTTTTCAACAAACTTTTGCATATTAGTCTATCAGAATTTTATCTCCACACTTTCTCTTTTCCAGCTTAAACAACCCAGTGCCTTTACTCCTTACTCACAGGTCAGATTTTCTTGTTCTTAATCTCGTCATTTCCTCGAAACAACCTCCATTTTGCCTGTATCTGTCTTGAAAGATGATAACTAGAGCTCGACACCATCCTCCAGCAGGGGCTTTCCCAGCACCAAGGGAAGTGATGCGTAGCTCTGTGTCATCTGTGCTAAACTCTTGGTCTCAGGATGGTATTTCCCATTTTTGCAACAGTACTATATTGCCAGTTCAAATATCTTTATTCTGAAGCACAAAATACCGGATTGACCCTCTGAAAATGTGCACTGTGCCAATTTCTGCATTCAGTATGAACCTGCAGAAATTAGTATGCTATAGTTTCACCTTTACTACCTCCTTCCTGTAAATTCCAACAGCAGACTAACTTATTACAGACATCAGGAAATGTTTCAATGTTTTTAAAGTAAATGTAATTTGGGAGGCCTACAATCAGCTTGGATAAACAGCAATTAACCTCAGCACCCTGGAATATTATCCCTGCCATGACTGCACACTCAAAATTGAATGGCATATAAAGAATCAATGCCATTGTCATCACACCCCAGTGGCTGGGATGGTGGTACGAAGATATGCCTTTCTGTCTGATTGTTGGCTGAGTCTGTAGTGTCCCCCTTTCATACCTGACCTTACAAACCTGATACTGAGCTATGCCCATTTTGCAGTTCACGTTATTTTGCACCTTCTTTCTACATTTACAACCAATATAACAAAAAGATCCGCTGCCGAAGCGCTGGACAGCCTTTTCCATGGAAGTACTCAGTATAGGTTTGTGGGGACTACGCGTCCGGAACTGAATGACTGCCAGCTTGATATTTATAGAGAAGGATGCCAACGTCACTGAGGCAGATGATATGAATTCTGTCTCCCTCGGCAAAATGGGCTGTTTTTCTGTGTGGGATTTGAAGAAAGCGTCACCTTCTTTTTCGGCTGGCTTATTTCTACTCACAGTAACAAGCTCACTCAACAACAGCACCACCTCTTGTGATGCTGCTGCCAAGGCCATTTGTCTCCCAGTCTGCATGTGTCTATATATATATATATTTGTGTGTATGTAAATGCATGTATGATGCCAAGTAAGTGACAGGTCCCAGAACTCCAGAATATCAGGGTCTTTCCTCTTTGCTGTGTCTGGCTCTAACTGATGTCCAGGCAGTTGGATGCCAGTTTCCAACATAAACACAGTCCTGTTAGTTTCTCAGCTTTCCCTCTGTGACTGTTTAATAGCAGTCAGAAGCCAGTGTGCTTTCATGAGGACCATGTGCTCTCTCTGTCACAGCATGGCTCCCTCGTCCTTCCCCCGTGAAGAAATTCTTTGTGGTAGCAATGCCACTGTCTTCATCTGTACACTAAGCATTGTCTTAGCTTGACCCATTTGCTGCAGCATGGGGAATCACCATGGTTTTTTTTTCCTATGACCTCTTCATTAGTGTTGCATACCTTTATTCTTTAACCTTCTTTTCTTCTTGTATTTGGGATTGCCTATTATATATATGCTGTCATAGCCTTGGTAATTCTGCAGGAGCTTCTGTGAGCTGGATGACTGCCACTGCTCTGCAGAGTCCAATGGTTTTATCACAAATTAATCGTAGAATTTGTAGCGTCACAGTTTATCTTAGTTTCCAGGTATGATCTGGTCTTGAGGCCTCAATGAACTCCTCCAAATTGAAAGACTGTAATACTCTTCACCTTCTCTTTCTAAAAATGTGAATTCAGTAATTTTCACTTTTACATGTAGTGTAGTCCTTATATTGCTGTAAGACAGTTTCATAGATGGCCTAGGTTAATCTCCATTAATTAGAAAATAGATCTCCATTAAGAAGTAGTAAAAGCCTCAAGCACTGTCAGGTGTGCTCTCAGGAGGCTGTGGGCACCTAAATGCCAGGCTTCCCCCATTTCCAGGCTTCCACTTCCCTGGGCATGCTTTGAAAGGACTTTGAAATTTCCAGCCCTGAACACTTCCTTCTGAAACCCTGATGCAGCCTACTGAAGCTTGCCAAGGGATGAACAGCAACAGTCGCAATCTTCTTACTTCTTAGCAGTAGATCGTCGTTTCTGTGGCTTCCACGTCCAGACCCCCAGCTAAGATGAGCTGGCTCAGATCTACCAACGCACAGTCCGGTTTACACTGCACCAGCTGAGGCTCCGTGCCTGAATACTGGATCCATGGCTTGTTCTGCCAAAATTCCTGCTCAAGCGTTGAGGCAGTTGGCACGGCTGATCTGCTCGTTGCTTTTGTTGACCAGGTTAGTGCTTTGATCTGTTCATACAGAGGGACATCTGCAAACAGATTTGACACATGTTTCTAAAGCACAGGAGAAACCTGTCATTCCGATGACCTTCCAGGGGCTGATGAAAGGAAGTAAAACAGCTGGATGTGTTTGACTATGCTTTGTCTCTTAGGCAACTAAGAAAGGTGCAGACAAGGAAAGGGAACAAAGTGCTGGTGACATTAAGTAGCTGAGAACAAGTAGATGCCATAAAACCACTCAGTTCAACCAGAATATCGTCACCTGCTGTACTGTTAAAAAAGGGTACGTGTAGGATTTGTACTCCCACAGCAAGGAACAGTGTTGCTAGACAGAGCATACTGAATCCACACTGATGTTACATTTCCTTCTCTATGAATTTTGGCATTCCATGCAGAGTTAATACCAGAAATCCCATTGTGGTATACTTTTGAATCCACACTTAAGGCTTTAATTTATACACACAATGCAATTTGTCTACACTAAAGAACAGTAATGAGCAGGGTTGCGTTTAGTCTACAAAATGTGTAATGTGGAAAGACAGCAAAGTCTAACAAATCACAGCAAAGGGTTAGAGCCTCAGAGATCCTCTTATGCTTCCAAGATCTATTTCACCTTAGCACGAGAGCTTGGTTAAAGTGCCCCTAACATCACCTCTACTTCCTTGCTGTTGAAATTAGGGGAGTATATTAAACCTGATTTTTGCAGCCCTTTCTCTCTGTAGTTATCCATTTTTCCCTACCTTTCTTTAATGGGTATACTGACCCACTTTTTTCCCCACACAGGCAGATCAGCTTGACCCAGTCATGTTAATGACTCAGAAGTGATGCATCCCAACAAAGAGGCAGAAACACCGGGGGGCCTGCATGGATGACCAAGGAGCTCCTGGACATAGGGCAGTTTGTAGCTGTCAGAGTCAGCGCTCTGCCAGTAGAACATGGAGCTTTTCAATCTCAGCACCGAGTTAAATGTAGCAAGGCTAGTGGTTTAAAAAAGGGATTATTATTGCCTGTGAGCTTTACTGCAGTCCTAATTAGATGGAGATTAGAAGGCGTTTATTTTATAATCCTTTTTTTTTAGATTTATATATTTAGATTTAGATAATAGATTTATAATGTAAAAATGAAGCTTTTAAAGCATTTCTTCATACTAACCTAATTAATCCCTGCTTCTGCTTTTAGTCAGTGGTAATGTCAAGGAACTTCAAAATGCTCTTCACCGAGACCTTTAAAACTGTGAAAGCACAGCAAGCGGCCAGCTCCAAAGCATACTGCTCCAAAACATCCATGCTTTAACAAACCTGTCTTCAGAGAAACTGCTTGAGCTGCCTTGAGAACTAGTATTGCTGGAATCGTGATCAGCAATGATCTGAAAAGCTGCTCTGGCCTGTGGCAGAAGAGAGGAAAACACAGCTGAGCCCCAGGGTCCTGACGCAGCATAGCTTTTCTCTCAATCTCTCCAAGGCCCACAGTCATTTTTGAGCCAAATTTGACTGATGTTAGAGATGCCACAGATAATTGTGTTTCCACAGGTTTCAAGAAAACCCAACAACATTCGGGTAGACAAGGGAGAGCCAGCTGCCAGTTTCCCAGGTGAAGGAATAGCTGTCATGACCTCACCTCTTACTAGAAATTAGAGAATCCAACTGGGAGAGAAGCGCTCTAACTACTTGATGTGCAGCAAAAAGCTTCAAGAAGGTCTACTGCCATTTGCACACCAAAGCCAATCAACCATGAAGGACAAATCCATAGGAAATCAGGCATAATTAGGTCTAGAGCTGAAAGGCCAATGAACGCAGCGGAATGAAGCATTTAAATACAGAGAATTAAATCAGTCTCATGCCAGGGAAGTACTGAGAGAACCTAAGCAAATATCTAAATGCGTAATCACCTATCTTAAGTCACGTCAAATAAAAGCTTTGTCAATAGTTACAGGCACGTTACATTGCTTTGAAAAACAATGTTTTCCAAAACAAAAGCGCTGCTTTTATTTTGCCTCCTTCACTACCTGCCCTTAGCAATCCCCCACCCAACCGGTCCTTGCTGCAGAGGGGCAGATCAGCACGTAGAGTTCCACCTCAGTGTTTGAAGGACTAATGAATACCAATGCAGAGGAGACCCAGCCCTGTTTTGGTTGTACATGCCATTTTCTTCTGCTGCTATGTATCACAGTAAACTAAGAATTCACTCCTCTCCTATGACAAGTGACAAAGCTTGGCTATATTTAAAACTAACAAGTACATTCCTATGACTGGGTTGCTTTCAAAGACTCCCAAGATCTTTCAGTCAGTGCTCTGCTTCATAGAAATCCGTGAACCATACCATTCCTCCTACTGAAAATTTCCCTATTTAGCTGCTCCATAGTTCCAGAGAGTTTTGCAAGATAAGGATAAAAAGTACAAAGTTATGACCCTCCCTTTGGGTATCTGGCATGGGATTCTAGTCCCCGGGCTAATAAGTGTTTCCCAGATCACATATACAGGAGGTACAAGCCTCCCTCCACCTGGAGGTGCAGCTTTTCATGACTCTTCCTTGAGCCTTCCCTTTTGTCTCACAGCACAGATAACGGCAGGCAAAGAATCATACTGTCCTTCGAGGTCAGCACAAGCAGCTTGCTCCTTCTCATCATCCAAAATAATTTCCTAAGGTAATTTCTGGTGGAGGAGAAAGGCAAGCGAAGATATGCAGGTAGACAGAAGAAGTTACAACTGATTTGTCCCATTGTTGTGTTCAGTGGTGGTACACAACACAGAAATTCAGGGATCTCCAAAAGAACCACACCATCAAAACTGCGAGCAAACGTAGCTCAGAAATGCAGAGCATCAGACATGATCCAAGCCCTCGGATTGAAAGCCTCCCGCTTGTAGCTAGTTCTTTAAACAGCAAAAGTAGGACATGTGTAATGCTGGTCCCGATACTAGATAAAGAAAGGAAACATTCCTAGAAAAGCAGAAAGTTAATTGCAAAAAGCAGACATCATTTAAAGACTTGTTTATGCTGAGGAAGAAGAAGAGCAGTCTACAGGCAAATAAAAGAAGGGAAAAGTTGCACAGTCAGAAATATGGGGAAAAAAAATCAGCACAGAGGGTTTCTTTCAAAGCCACTGAAATCTATGGGAAGAATTGCATTATGCTTAAGAGGTGCATATCCACCTTCAATGAAATTCATTTTCTACAGAAACATCACTGTGAACGGATTTTTATCTATTTGAAAAATATAAAAACCCCCTAAGCTGTGCGAAACCTTTTGTTGGATAAATCATACCATCACAATGCTAAAATAACTAAACCGGCTTTGAAGTCTGGTTGCTTCTGCTGAATGCAATGGGAGCGTTGCCATGGATTGTGAGACGATGGCCCAGCCCTCGGAGCAAGCTAGAGAAAAGAACGTACGTCTGCCGCAGCAGTGTTTGTGGAATATGGTGCTGATTTCAGTGACGGCTTTCTCCATGCACCAAGCATGAGATCATGTACGCGGCTGTATTTACATGGTGATGTAATTTTACAGCAGAAGCTGGAAAAACAAGGAGGGTGTTATCATGTCCAGCGTGATTTATGCCAAGCTTTCCACAACTCTGCAGCCTTCCTCCCATGTCATACACATGTTGGCAGGATGAAAGTAAGAAGCGGGACAGCCCTGCTCCCAATTTCTAGACAGCCTTATGCTTTGGCTGCAAAATAGTAACTCAAAAAGCAACCTCCATCGGGCAGACAGTTTTCAAGTCAAAGAGCATATGTGCTTAATTGAATGCTTACAAAATCACCTTTTGTTTTATGCAAATGTCCTGCCAACAAAAGAACAAACCAGGGATGTCTATTGCATTTAGCAATAGGGCACTATTTATGTCATGATCACAAAAGATTGGATACTCAAATACAGTTATTTTCCAAGTAACGATTTATGCTAATGTGGTTTACAAACTGTTACACCCACTCAGGTTTTGAGGTAGAATCTTACATTTTTTTCCTTAAATGGAATGCCATGCCGTGCCATTGAGATGTAAAGACTCGAAAAATAAATTTGTTGGCCTCGTTTACATACAGAATGCTATTAGTCATAAATAAATAAACTTAAAACAGAATTGTTTGATTAACCAGTGAAATTATATACACACATTCTGGAAAATCTGATTGATTTTAGTCTATGGTTGGTTTCTAACTGAGCAGGCGCAGATCTCTGTATGAATAACATTTAAGGTACGATCATAACTGTTGTGCCACTTTACCTACATCCGTTTTGGCCTTAATTGAAATAAAATCGGTGCAGCTTCTGAACCTCTGCTGCTTTCATCAAGATCGTTATAAGTTAGGAAGCTGAATGAGTCCCTAACTAGAAGCAACAGCAAATCCAACTATAAACCATGCATGCCTTCTATCTACAAATTAAGTGAACTGACAAAACAGCTTTCATAACAGTATTTTTGATGACCGTAAACTTGGATGTAACAATCAAAGTAGTGGCTGAACATGCATTAAAGGGACAACATACAGCTGTCACCATTAGAAGATTGCCCTGAGACACCTTTTTTCCTCCTCCTTTCATGTATCCTGGAGTACATGAAGTTCTTTGCTAATTTATGTCATAAATTGGTCTTGAAATGATGCATCATTTTCCTTTTCTGGAAAGCTGCCTTAGTCTCAAATAAGCCAGGAGCTGAATCTGGAGGAGCCAAAGTCTCACATGCATTTACACTGAGGCAGTCACTAAGCAGTAAAGCAAACTATTCTGCACTTAAAAGACAAGACATCTCAGGTGATTTCTAGCTGGCCTTTTAAGACACTCAGATTGAAATAACACCTGCTGGAACACCCTGTTTTAAAGGCGGTTGTACTTGGGACTGGTGCTAGGAACCTGCATGTAAAAATGTGTTATCTCATGGGTTTTTTTCAGGACTGTTGTGTAACATAACAACCATACCGATAAGCTCCAGACCCAGTGAATCATCAATGAAAAACGCTTTATGTGACAGCCAGCAAGTTTGTACAGCAAGTGTAACTGGTCAATTCTATTACAGCACAAATTATCTTCCGTCTTTCACAATTCTGTTCAAGAGTCAGTGTGTATGCACCCCACTGCCTTCTCTACATGCGCTTGGAAGCAAATAATCCACAAAGACTTTTCCTTCCAGCCGTTTTCCATTCCCATACATCCTCTGCAACACCTCTTAGACAGATAACCTCATGTAATTAACTCACTGACAGCCTCCATCCTCCAGAACAGTTCCATTTTCCAACCCACTGTAAGCGATCCTCTGGACAACCCCTCTACCTGGCAGGCATCCTCTGAAGCACCACAACAGGCATTATTACGACGACTGGCCCATTATTTCAGGTGATGACGGGTTGTTTGAAGTACAGCTTTGGTCTCCTGGCAAGGCAAATGCTGATGCGATGAATGGGTATTTCTTGGTTCTTGAGCTGGGCAGGTCCCTCTCCATCTCTAGACAATTTTCCTCAGTAATGAAAGCAAAGAGAATTCCTGGCTTCCACCCAGGATCTTAGGAGCCAGTAATCAGGACACAAGTAGGACACAGCAGTTTAAAAAAAAAGAAAAATGCCAAAACAGTGCAACATAAGTCTCTTTTCCTCATCTTATTGCAGCTGAGTATTGCCTGTTTCCCTCTCTACCCCACTACATATAACAGGGCTGCTTTCTAAACCTGAAATAAATCATTTTTCTCAAGAACACTGTAGTACTCTGGACAAATTGAGGAACAAATCTGGGCAACAAGCTACTTAAATTCTCCAATTTTCTAGAAAAAAAAAAAAGCACTGTGTCTTTAGGCAACTATTAAGAATTCATTAAATTCTTACATGAATGTACACACAGAGGAGCCCAAGGCCTGGGAGTGAGCACAGGGTGAAGCCGTGCCTCAGCGTACCTTCCTCAGAGTGCTCTTGCAAAGAGAGGCCCTATGTATCTCCTCAATGTGTCAGCAGTCAACTCCCCTACGCGCAATGCAACACGAAATGTATATAGTTCATTAGTTGGCATTTTCTCAGAGAAAAAGGAGGGCGTGGGAAAATAACTGAAGATTGGTGAGGAGGACTGTAAACACGCTCAGGTGACTTGCAGCCGAGGTGTCAAAACCCACATATAACATTGTTCAGTCTTGTGCACTTGACAAATTGAACATCTGTGCTTAGATAACATGGGCCTGTGATAGACTCAGAGGCACCTTATCAAACATTCCCGAGATTCCTGTCCTGCTGTCGGAAAGATCAAAGCACAGTGGTAAACTACACTTGCGGGGATCCCTGATACACAGGTGAGACCAGCGGGTTCAAAACACTCTCTAGCAAGGACTGAGCTCTGCGGTGCCTGTGTTCCCGCTTGTGTGCCTCTGCCCAGGCGCTGCTTCGGAGATCCCCCACTTTGCGAGGGATCGACATTAAATTTACTCTTTCCATTTCATCTGTGGTTTTGTGGTTGTTCCTGCATCGGCTCACACGTTAGGACTTGAACTTCAGTTTGCAATGCTGGTAAACATTGGTATCAACAACTGGGGGGGGTCGGGAGGAAGAAAGATGGAATATTTTCTGTTCATAACTTTTATTATAAACATATAGATTAAATATTACCATAGGAAAAAGGA
Source organism: Rissa tridactyla (assembly GCF_028500815.1). Classification (NCBI taxonomy): domain Eukaryota; kingdom Metazoa; phylum Chordata; class Aves; order Charadriiformes; family Laridae; genus Rissa; species Rissa tridactyla. The sequence continues at coordinate 54,050,426 of NC_071469.1, forward strand.
GACATTACCAATTAGGCCTAGGTGTCCAAAACAGCCCCAGAAGTCCATTTTACACTGTATCCACTGAGTTGGCAATCTCTGTAGAACCACTTCCATGGTAATCAAAGCCTCCACAACACTGGGATGTAACTGGGAAACAGTTTGCGCTTCTGTTTACTGCAGTTCAGCCACAATGAATAAAAAAGATCCATGTATTCAAGTAAAGATACTCCAAGAGTATCAGCTCAGTCCAGTTCCTTTTTTTGTTTTGCCCAACAGACAGGTGCATCCTGAGTGTTGTAACTGGCTGGAAGGTAACACTGCCAGTCAAGATCCTCTGGGCCTACTGGGAGCTTTGAAGAGAGTGTCAGTAAGAGCTGGAACTGATGTTTATTCTCTGAGTAACATGCAAAAACTTCTTCAGTTCATTTATAAAAAACAGTCAGAAAGCAGAACATGTAAGAGCCTGGGAAAATCCTTTTGTTTGCCCATTTTCAAAATATTAAATTCCAACAACAAAAATCTGGATGGTTGAAGTTTTAAAAGCTTCAATTATTGGCGGATTAAAAAAAAATAATCTAAGAGATTCTGTTTTTTCTTAACCCTTACTCAAAGTCAAAAAAGTTAAAATAAAGATGCTTCAAGCTCTATGATTAAATACAACATACTTTCCTGTTACTGTGTTTTCTCTTCTCCCCGCTGTTCCTTTGCCTTCCAGCAGCGAGTGCTCTCACTGCCACTCTAGGTCATGGCAGGTGTTTGAACAGGATCCAAGTTACAAAAAAAGATGCAATTATTCGGTGTCTATATGAACACACGTATTTGTACAGTCCAAACAGACAACAGTAAATGTGTAAGTAGTGGATGTAATGGAATATATATATTTTAAATTTAGTAGTTAAAGTAGTGCAAAGAGGTCTGTGCTTTTAGATACATATACTATCGATTATATACATGGCATTTTCCCACTTTAAAAATAACTGTGAATAAACCCCTGAAAATATGGGGACTAATAGAAAAAAATAAACTTAGGATTTTGTAGGAAAAATATAATTTGCAATAAAAATATGGTAATTTCTTCTTGCTAGAAACAAGTAACAAAAATATACTGCCACACATAATTTTTCAGCATCGTAGACATGTAACAAATACTTCTGCAGTAATAGCCCGTCTTTTAAACAACGTCTCAGTCCCTTACCACGCTGCATTTTAATTAATATCAAAAAGCACTTACGTCAGTAAATATTTGCTTACTCCTTCGTACATATTAGTCTAGCGTTTAGCAATGTAAGCAAATGCTAGAATGTTGTTGATTAGATAGGAAATGGTTTACGCATAAGAATTCTATATAAGAAAGTAATTTATCTAAAAATACTGGCTCTGATCCCAGGTAGGGACATTGCCTGTTTGTATTATTCCATTGATTCCAACCAGAATTCACCCGAACAGAGCAAGTCTGGAGGGCCTCACTTGCAAAGATGACAGTTAGTCAGAGAAACTCTTATCTTTCCATCTCTCTGGTAAGAGAGAAGGATGAGGGAGAACCCAAGCTTCAGGCATGTCAGGGTACTTCAACAACGCTTCATCACAGACGGAGACTGGAAAAGCCTTTGGGTACTGCCTGATTGCATAGTTCCCTTTGTACCTTCTACTGCCACAGCTTTCCCGCTCACTCAGACACACATTACTCCGATCAAATGGTGCCAACACGGGTGCAACCCAAGAGGCTCAGAGGTACCTGGGATCAAGCCACGGACCACACTGATTGCCATGGACTTTGGAGTCTGCCAAAGACAAGACTGCAGATGAGGACGATGTCAGTGACTAGTGAGGAAGATGCCGATTCAAGCTGCTTCTCTCCAAAATTGGATTTCTGTGCTCTTATGGAGCCTGAAATGGGCAAAAATGTATTTTTCAAAGTGGATTTTTTAAAATCAAATGAGCGCTTTTGCCCAGCTCCTGTCTTCCTCTTAGTAATATTTAGCCAGTATTTCTCTTGGTGAAACTGAATTTTCCCAGTTGCCATGGAGGTTTGATGCCTTGGAGAACTTCTGAAGAACTTGTGTAGACAATATTTTGGGGTTTTTTTTATACTATTTAAACAGCGTAGGAGTATCTTTGTAGAAAAATGAGTCCTGACCTCCAGTCTTCAAGATGGACCAATGCTGTACCATTTAATAACAACTTTTTCAGGGTTGGCAATAGTATCTTTCCACTGCTCTACTGCTTCACTGTTACTGCTATCAGAACTTATCCAGATCTGCAGTAAGAAACAAAAAGAAAAATAAAATTGAGTTTACCTGAGGTAACACAGAGGCCCAGGCTTTACTAGGTCCATATAAATACCATGGAAGCGTAGAGCGAGATGCAACGTGTAGACTGCGACCAAAGCATAACAGCAGCAAATACAGTTCTGTTAGGACCAACACATTTTGGCTTTCAGCTGGGAACACGGGGAGTCTGGGTTTAAATTTAGCCTCTAAAATAGTTTAGAGAACTCACTAGATACTGATGTTTCTCTACTTAATACGGTGTTTTAAGTCAAGCATTCTTTGCTCCATTCAAATGCATGTGCTGGGGTCAAGGGCTCAGGAGGGCCATCGATGGCTCTGTGCATTCTAACTCCAGTTGGCTGCAATCCACCTGGCCTCCCGAGCTGTCCAGCCTGCTCACAAGCATTTCAAATTGCACACTCCAACAGACAGGGCCAAACCTGCATTCCACAGAGGTTACTAACATGCCCATACCACACGTAGTCACGCAGTAAGAGTCCATTTCTTCCCAGTATTCAGTTAATGGATAGTGGCCATTAAATGAGGAAACGAGGTACAAGTAGGAAATTTTCCCCCTGAACATTATCACCAGCCTCCACTGCCAAATGAATTCTGCTTATGTAAGTAGGTATCATTATTTACAGGACTCTATTTCCTCAGGTCTTCCAAGAATGAGTCTTTTTAAGACTTCTCAGAAACCTTCACCATGAAGTACATTTAGCCTACACTGCCGAAGCATGAGTCCTCAAGAAGTGAGAATAATGTCTTCCAGAATACCACAGACAGTTGATGTTTCATCCACAGAGATCCAATATACATCTTGCTCATGATTAAAGACATGCCTATAAAAGCAGCCTAATCTAAGTATTGTCTGCTTAGAACAGCATCCAATTAAACATCATTCTCTGAAGAACAAAGTTAATAGATCCAGCTATATTCATCTTTTTCCAGCTACCCAGCCAATTGCTCAAAGTACATTTTTCCCTGAGCCATATTTTATGTCTTCATGTGTTATGCGGCAATGTCTGCCTGCATGAGCTGAAACAACCTTTTCCAAATAACCTCTGAGGAGCAGAAGTAGCTCATTTCCTCCCCCCTAAAAATAAGATCCATGATTAAATGTAATTTGTCAGATTGAGATGACCTCACATATTGCTAAATGACTGCAAAATCACACCCAGCCATTTTCGCCCCAAGGTAGCACAAATAAAAAGAACAAATTTTTTTTTCTTTTCCTATTCCAAATCCAATTCCACCAACAGGAATCACAGAAAGATGGAACATTTGTGACGTGAGGCTCCAGAAAATAGAGGAACTTCACATAACTCTTGCTAGCACATCATTTCTGTAGCACATCAGCATCTCCTATAACTGCACGTCTTCAGCAGACACAAGAAACATCACCAGAATGGGACAGTACCGTTTTCTGTACCTAAGGGCAGCACAGTCCTTCATCTAACAAGGGACATTACAGTTGGCATCTCAAAATCAATTCTACATTATTCATTTATGCATATATTAAAATTCTGCTGGTAAATCTAGCTGGGTCAGGAAAAGCACAGAGAATTAAGAACAGCTATAGCTCACCATACCAAGAAGAAAAGGAGAGAAAGAAGGGACAGGATGATGGTAAATTAGAACAATCGGGGGAAGAGGACAGAGCGAATAAAAAGGCACCAGACTACCAAGTTTTGTGGTGGTTAAATAAAAATGATCACACAAATACTTTCAAAGTGATACTACTGAAGTTCCAGCTGTTACAAAAAAAAATAAAAAATAAAAATTGTGTTTGGTCACCTATGTTATCACTTGACCATACATATTTAGAATATTATGCTAATTTCAGCATTATTTTACCCAGGAAGGCAGTCTGATATTGTAGCTGTTGATAATTCCCTTTACACGCACCCGCTTGTAAGTGTATTGGTATGGTACGCCAACACCCCCCTTTTCTGTACAGTCCTGCAGGCTGTGGAGCCCCTGTGAGCGCTATGTTTGCTTTCTTTAGAAAGCCTAGAGGCAAGGAGGAGATCCTATAGCTATCTGTAGGAAGGAATCTTTCACATAGTAATAACGCACACAAAAATGACTTAATGATTTCTTTTTAAAAGAAAAATCAAATGTTAAGTCCCATTCTGATGTTAGCACATGTTTAAGAGCCCAGTATTATCTTTCTTGGGTTATATCCAGAAGAGTTTATTAGAATTTACTATTTTGCTTATTTAAAGTATTTTAAAACTCACACCAAGAAACTTGTGGAACTGGATTTTAAGTAAAGGTTATCATGCTAGTTAGCAGAAACCAACCTGTCCGAGGAAGTGTTTTCTTCTCACTGAGCTCCTGCTGTAGAGCTTGATGAGAAAGCTAATTCCTTGTTCAGCTTGGCTAACTGGAAAAATCATCATTTCTCCCCACTTCACTTGTCCGTTAGTGGACTTCAGAAGACGAGTCTTCTTCTTATAGATCAGCCCTTCTGTACTAAACATTCCAACTTTCACAAAGAAATCTAGAACAAAAGGGAGGGAAAGCAGCATAGCACACAAAGGGTTACTCACAAACACACCCAAAAAGGAACTGACAAGATCCACATATATGGTTCAAACTGCAACAATTTCCCAAAAGTCTGGCCAGAAGAACTGTACAATAGTTTTCCTGACTAGTCACACAGAGTATGTTCAATAATATTGAATTGATTAACACAGTATCTAAACAGCAAGTGCAAGCTAATGCGCTTGTATGTCAGGATTAATATTGGTATAAAAATCTTCCAAAATACATAAACAAGTAGCTTCAAACCAAACAAAAAGTAATCAAGTAAGACATCTGTGGGAACAAGCCTTGGCAATGGAAATCTGCTGCACAATATGTTAGTCTGAGGCTTGTAAGGAATGTTATGAATTGCCAACCCATTTGAGCAGCAATCTACCTGTTACAAATGCTTTTAGACAGGAGGTGTGAGACAGCTGATGGAACTTACGTGAAGACAGCGGCATAGATGAAATTGGAAGGTTTTGTGCTTCAAGAATCTGTAACTGAATCCTCCTGTTTATTGCTTGAAAACAAGTTCCTACTTGAAGTTCTGCGCGGCACACCTACAAGCAGAAGAATGTTGCCATAATGTCTGGATTAAGTTGCTTCTAAACTCAGGAAACACAGGAATTCTGTCATCTGTTGGGCTCCCGCATTTCTATCTGGGATTTCCTGGACAGAAATACAAGCGTGTCTTGTATACACAACCTGCAGATGCACAGTAAGTAACTGCATCTTGCACTTGCCATTGCTGCAGTACACGTGCTCCGCTGATGGACTGCTTATGTGCAGCGCACATCTGGCCCTCCTGGGCTGCAGCCAGAGATACCGGACAAATAAATGAGTCCTCAGTTTTCACCTAGGGAAGATTCCTTAATGGTAAGAGCAGACACAGACAGGGAAAACCAGACAGTTGTAGCTCTGCTAAACCTGTGTGTGCATGTGAGAGACCAGGTATGCTCTACTAACACAAAAACCTTCAGAGTTCTGCTCCCGCACTTTTGAATTTTGCAATATGGAGATATAATTTCCATAGATACAAGGCCCCATCACTTAATGTCATGAATGTTTAGGGTGACTGAATGCTGTGGAGTTTCCTACGTTATGGAAGCACTTGTGTTTTACACACCTACACACACACACACTCTGAATGTACTCAGATCCCCAGTTTGAATTTTTTGGTTTTTTTAAGAATTTTTGCTAGTGGCAGTTGCACTGAGGCATCCTCATTACTCTCCTGCCAGATATTAACATACTCCAAACACTGTAGGAACAGCAGGAAAAGGCCAGGAGAGACCCAGCTTTCCTGACAGCCTCCATTTAAAAGGATTTTGCTAGTCCTGGATCCCTTTAAGCCTTAATGCACTTCAGTGAAGCAAAATGCACCAAGAGAGAGAGCAACAGGTCAGAAAAAGAGCAGTCAGGCTCCAGTTCATCAAGACCCAAATCCTTTTTGCAGCTCAGCCACAAAATTCCTGTGCAACCCTGAGAAGGAGCCACTGACTCGACTCCGAGTTTTGGCTCTCTATTGGCAAGTGGGGTAGTTTGCTGCCACACAGGGTAGTACAGGGATGGATTTCAGCAGCGTCTGGAGGGCTCTTGGATATAATGGTGAGGAAAGCCAACACAGAAACTATGAGATGATTCAGGAATTTACATTGGGATGAAGCAGTTTCTAAATCAAATCAGCTTCCTCTTTCGCTTAACCTTACTGCTTTTGAAGCAATATGGTTATTCTTGTTAAAACTAAAAAATGTCAAGTGTAACTTATGTTAGAAATCAAGAGTATCACTCGTATTACTCAGCCACGCTTAGATGAGATTTGCCTTTGAATTGCTAATTCAAGTTTAATTTGCTGAAAATACAACTGTCTAGACGCAATCTGTAAAAGAAACAAACGAAGCAAGGGCAGGGGGAAAGAAATCCCACTGTGAAAAGCACCTGCTTCTTCTTACACTAATGGAAATGAACTGCCTGAATTATTACTTCACAGCATGCAAGCTGAACATTAAATATATAGCTATCCCTGCAGCTTCAAGCCACTGAAGATCTTAGCACTTTTCTTCCATAACAAAAGCAGATTCCATTTGCTCTGAGCTCGTGCTGTGAGTCCTAAGGATCTTCTGATGCTTTTATGGTCGGAAAAGGCAATTACCCGGTGTCTTTTGCTGAATATTTCCCCAGAACGTCCCTCCCTCAAGCTGCGGGCCATGGTGTGGAAGAGCTTGCTCTAGCTCTTTTCCCAGAAACAGCTGCAGTTTATGACCAGAACAGCTATGTGCTGAGTTCAAAAGTCTGGATATTTTTTCCCCCCCATCAAAATGCCTTTCACCAAGAAAGTGGAAAAAAAAAACCACCAACCCACAAAAAACCCCACAAAAAACCAGACAAACCCTGTTTGTTGTTAGCATTGAATTAGCATTGAATTATTTTACTTTCATTTCTAGAAATTCTTCTAGGTGATATAACAACACACTTTTGCAGTATTGGCACTTACAGGTGCTTTGGAAGGAGGAGATATATCCAGCCAATGAGTTGACTCCTCCGAGCTGAGCTCCCGCAGTGCCAAGGAGCACACTCCAATTGTTTTTTTCCTGGGAGTCTGCGTCTGGATTTTAAATACCAATCTGACAGCCTGCAGGCTTTGCAGTTTAATGGCAAATACAAAAGTTTCCATAAATTCAATGTCCTATAAAGAAAAACAGAGGGGTAACATCACCATTGTAAAAGAGTTTAACTGAGCCCGAAACCTAGAAACCAAGGCTTCCTGGTCCTATACCCACTGCTCCCAGACACCATTTGAGGTTGCAATGGAAAAGTGGTCTTTTACTGTGGAAAGCCCCCACAGATTCACCACCTCGTTGTCACACCCTGGGAGGGACAAAACTCTGGATTATTTTTCACTACCATAACAAGTTGAGGCCATCTCTTCTGGAGCTTTTCAACAGCACACACATTGTCATAGCAAATTCTCCTGTGGCCTTTTGCTTCAGTCTCTCCTGCTAATTTTATTTTTTTTCACCTTTGACTCACATTACGGGAGGTTTATGTTGCTTTACCTTCCAACCCCTTAATATTTCTTTACTGCCACTATCTTGTGGCTTGGGACTGTCTTGTCCCATGCAAGCAATTCTTATGACTTTCTGCAGAGAGGAAGTATGAATTTTGTCTCCTGCCCTAGTGAGAGGCAGGGACAGGAGGACCTCTCTGATGAGGAAAGGCTGAGAGACCTGGGGCTGTTCAGCCTGAGAATACTGAGAGGGGATCTCATCAATGCTGATCAATATCTAAAGGGTGGGTGTCAAGAGGGTGGGGCCAGACTCTTCTCACTGGTGCCCAGCAACAGGACAAGAGGCAACAGGCACAGACTGGAACATGGGAAATTCCATCTCAACATGAGGAAAAACTTCTTTACTTTGAGGGTGCCAGAGCACTGGAACAGGCTGCACAGAGAAGGTGTGGAGTCTCCTTCTCTGGAGATATTCCAAACCCACCTGGACATGTTCCTGTCCAGCATGCTCTAGGTGACCCTGCTTTGGTGGGGGTTTGAACTAGATGAGCTCCAGAGGTCCCTTCCAACCCCTGCCATTCTGTGATTCCACAATCATCTACCTCCCCTGGGGTGAACATGCACCTACAGGTATGCCTGGTCTTCCTCCAGTCCCCCACCACTGAGTTGCCAAGGCCAGCAGCTCGTGGTTCAGTCTGCTATGACCGTATCTGTCCTGCAGACTTGGGAGAAAGGGAGGCAACAGTACAATGCAAGAGAGGATATAGGGGGAGGAAGTGGAACAAGGCTTTTACTTGGATTTTGAGAAGTCTGGGGGTGGGAGAAGCAATCTGAACCTAGGCAACTACCACAGCAAATATGGCACAGGAATCGATGTTTGGTCCATTTTAAAAATCCATTTACAGTTCACTTTTATTTTTTGGGGGAAGAATATTTCTTGGTGTTTTTCATGCCTCTACTTACATTGCATCCTTCTTTGGCAGAAGATCTGAAATGCACTGGTTTGGGCAATGTGAGAATTCCCTTGACAGAGATATGGGGATTTTCCCCACAGCTAGAAGGCCAGCTCAGGTCTTTGCACTGCAACATTGAAAACACAGTCAGTTTAGACAATGTAAGACTGGCCTTCCGACAACTTAGAAAGAGTCTTCTACGCTGTTCTAGAATTATGCATAATTGCTGTAATATTGAATATAAATCAGAGCCAGTGTAATGATTGTGTCGCCTCAGATCATTTAATAATTAATTTTCACAACCAGAGGGTAAAAAGTTATTTGGTAGATTTTAATGATTTCACTATGTGGCAATTTAACAACAGATAAATCATGAAATCCCTTACGTAGTATTTACCACTTGATGTAGTTAGGAGGTTTCTGACTACTCAAAATTCCATTGCCTAAAAATTATTCACAGTCCTGGAAGTGTATAAAACAGACAGCATAACAGGATCACATTAGCTAACAAAAAAGCCACAAGAAGCTACATGTCCTCAAAGTGCTATTATGGTTCTGATGTGAGGGAATTGTTAGATTTAAAGTCAGTTAAATGCTGCCTCTGAAGCTGCTCCCAAATTTCCACAGGAAAATCTCCGCAGCAGGACCAGCCTATGACCAGCTCAGCTTTCTTATCTATGCTGAACAGTTCCTCACTCCACAATCAGAACATATGTATAGTAACATAAAGAGTTTATACTACTTCTAACAATTGACTGCAGCAGAACAGAGATTGCAAAAGGAAAAAGGTAAAGGAGAGGAAGATACTTTGAATAAAGCCCAGTATTACACCTGACTGAACTTTGCTTATATTAATACTAAGAAGTAATTTTCTTTTTCTCCTAAAAGTATTCCTTAAAGTAACAGAGTGACAAATTTAGTGAGAATTAGCACTAAGTATAGTAAAGTAGCCATTTGAATAAACAATAATCAAGTTATTTATATTTGCTTACATGTAAAACTGTGATCCAAATCTGTTCTACGGAAGAAACATAACACAACTTCACATTCAGTCTTCCAAAGTCTCGTTCATCACCTGATAATGTAATAGTATCTATGGAAGAAAGCCAATTACTGTTTTTAGAAGTAATGCAGTACCTTAAAAGTTCATTCCAAGAATAAGGGAACTCATTAGTAGTTGGAGTGCCTATCTTTGAAAACTTGTCTCAAAGTAAGTTTGAAATATCTTAATGCCTACATTTTAAGGACAAAATATCCATGAAGTCCTGTAGCCTTACCTTCTGCATCACTAAAAGGTTTCACATTTACCTCAGTTACCCCTACTGAATTTAATAACTTGTGTTGTACTCAAACAACTTTCCGAAAGAACAAAAGCATGTGCCTGAGACACCCAGAACACATTTATAGTCTATCACTTCCCTTAATCACTTTCACTGTAAAGGTTATAAATTGGCCTGCTTTTTATCATTCTTAGATTTCAATTCCAGCCTAGTAAACATTTTACTATTATGCTTTTCTCCAAGTCAGAAGACCTGTTTAATATCCAGCATTTGTCTGTCATGACTGAGACTAGGCTGTTGCCCCGCAGTCATCTTTTTGAGGAGACTGGGTAAAATTCTGACTTCCAGCAGGATGACTTTCATGGGGACTTGATATATTTTTGACAGTTTATTTTGCAGTATCTCCACTTCTTCAGCATTCATTCATAAATAAGGATACTGGGTTTGCAGGCAATATTCTTGCCTAATTCTCAGTGTAATATGGGTATTGGATTCCAGGCACTTCCCACAGAAAAATACTGATACACGAAAAAAGACTAGAGCAGTGCCCAAGATGCTGCATTCTGTCCTAACAGAACATCTGCAATTTCTTAGTTCACTGGGGTAGTAAATCCAGGGATGAATTTTTCAAAAGCATGAGAGCTCCTCAAAGGCTCGTTTTCTCCATCTCCTGACAACAGGAACATGCAAGTCCAAAATTCTGAATTTCAAATTGCAAAGTAAGCTCCAAAGTGACTTACTAATCAGATTCATCTCAAAAAAAAAAAAATCATCAACACTAGAGACAGCTTAATGTTTCAAGTGCAAAGGGAAATATTTCATTACAAGGTAAACAAACACATTACCTAGACTCCTGTTACTGCCTTGCGAATCCTTCCTGGAAGAGGTACTGCTAGGTACACTGGAGAATGAATCATATCTCTGAGGGCAAAAAAAACATGTCACTGCATTCGGAGCAACAGATGCAAAAAGCCAGAGAGAATCTACCATCAGACAAGACGTGATGAAAACAAAACAACATCCAATTTCAAATAATTGTCTCATTCCCTACTAATCTTTTGATCCAGCAGCATGGAATTACTACTTTGACGCAAAGAGGTAATACAGGACACACATGGCCAGTGTGGATTTTTTTGCTCACTGATATATATGGAACTTCATCTCTATGTAAAAGATGATTATTTGGGGGAAAAAAAAAAAAAGCAGCACTGTTTTTTGTATCAATGGAAACTTCTAGTGTTCCACTTTTCAACTGATGGGAGAAATCACAAGATTTCCAAGCCCACTTGGATTTCTCAACAGCCCTGTTGGGACAGAACAGCAGTAATCAGAGGAGACATCAGGAAAAGAGCCTCTTGAAGTTGGTCAAGACGTTGAACTTTTCCCTCTAGTCCTTCCCGTGCATAGTACAATGCCCTTCAGTGTCAGAAAACACAAGGCAACAGGAACAGATACACCATGCAAACTGAGTTTTCAGTATAACCGAAGTTACGAGAACTCACCTTCATGAATCGATGAGGTGGGCTTCTGAGATCAAACATTGAACGACTTACATCAAAGGATCCAGGCAAAGCACTAGGTCTTAAATCACTAACTAAAAAGACAAAGAGAACAACACAAATCATGTAAGCATCATTGCTACAAAAAAAAAAAATGAAGCTTTTTTTAAATTTAAGTACACCTATGGTAGAATTCAAACGTAGCTAAATAACATCTAAGGAAGGACATCAGCACCTTTCCCCACTTCCCTTTCCCAAACCACTCTCCTGAAATGACAAAATGCAGAGAACAAGGCATTAAAATATCTTAATCAATTCCATCTTTGAAATAGATCAAACTTACTTGGTCACATTGGTAGCTCTGGTAGAATGGGGAGCCTGCCTCAAAGTTATTTCCTCAAGAGAAATGGGTTTTTTTAGTAGATGCTTTAGCAAAACAGAAAAGCTTTGTCTTTAAATCTAGTCATCCAGAACTGGTCTCCTTTTTTAAATGTTTCCACAGTAAAGATTCCAGTGGCAAAAACATGCTGCCTGCTAAAGCTTGGCCGCATCTCCTTGGCTTTACTGATCACAGTGTCAAAGCACCACACTCTGCACCCTTACTAGAGCTCAGACAAAGCAAGTCTTAACTCTAAGATGACGCATAATTACAGCAAAAAAGTAAGATCTTTATTTTATAGAAGGGTAGTTTCCTCAGCAGTGGTTAAGCAGATCCTATCCGTTTTCTTTTGACCTCAACACAATACAGAGCTAAAGCACGTAGGTTATGAGCATCAGTAGAAAATGAAAGCTGAACTAATGACACTGGTTCAGGAATGTTTGCTGACTCCAGTAATGTTCAAGACGTTTTTAAAGCCTCCCAACTTCAAAACTGACCCATACGGAAATGAATGAAAGCAGTATGGTTTAACTTCTAGTACTATCTGATGCAATGAATTGCTTTTTGTTGCAAAGCTATGTTATGGTATTTCAGAAGACCTCCATTAGAATTCACATAGCTTAATAGAATTACATAACCCGTTATTGAAAATTTATTTCCCTTTTATGCCATCAAAAGAAATAACCAATTATTATGCTTATTGTTATTTAACAAAAAAAGAATAATTCTTTCTTTTCCCAAGGAAGAAAAAGCAACAAGTTTTGACAACCCATGGGAGAGAAAGGGAAATAACAGCTTAATTTAGATAAAATTTAATGAAGGTCTCTACGGCTGACATGAGTTCCAAATTCTTTCTTGTGCATGAAACAAAAGGACCAAGTTGTTCGCTGAGGCCGGTGTAGAAATAGCATTATAATATCATACAAGGTCTAGAAACACTGTTTGATATAATGGGAGCAAAGAGGAGAGACCAGCCCATTACTTGATTTGAAACTGATTATAGTTATGGAAACTAATTCCATATTCAGTAGTACTTATGACTTTCACAAACTACTGGGAGCCTACAGGTTACAAATCACTGAAACCCTTTAAATAGACAGTAGGATCTGCTGTTTCTAGTAAACCTGGTTAAAGTTTTCAAAGAACATGGAGGTGGGGGTGGAAAAGATACTGCCTTTTTCAAAAACTTAAATTTTTAATGGAAAAAAATGGCCATTTTTACACTGGAAAAGCTGTCTGTAAAATATAAAAAAGCAGAAAAATTTTAACCATAAACATATGTTGTTTACCAATAATAACTAGAATTTTGGAAAAATATTAATGAATTTCTTTTTCAGTTTGTTTGTTGTTGCGTTTTGTTTTTTTTTTTCCTAAATGAAGAGGATGGACTTCATACGAAAATTCAAGAATTTCACTTCATATCTTCCAAATAAACACATTCTGTAACTCTAAGCCCACGCGCGTAAGAAGTATCATGGCACCTCCTACAACAAAATAGGCTTAGAGTTTTGCTTAAATAGTCTATAGATGCACACGGAAGAGAATCATCTAGCTTTGAAACAGCTGTCGAAAAACTCTGGAGGAAGAAGGCATTTTAAAGTGTGTCTGGAGCAGATTTCTAAATGACCTTTCTTGTGTTTAAGCTTAGCAAGACAAAACTAGTGAAGTGTTTACTTAGCTTGAAGAAAAATGGAAAAAGAGATGATGAACTGAAGGGAAGATGTTCAAGATAGTTTTATAAAACCCATTTGGCTCCCACCACAGGTGCTTACAAAGCCTAGTAAAACCATATGCATTAAAGGCTGCTATAATTCTAAGTGTGTTTTGCTCTCTTTAAAAAAAAAATATACGGAGTAGTCTTTTCATGTAGTCTCTATGGTGATTTGGAATTATTTTTAAAACAGGACACAGTCTGAGATGTTTCCCCCAGCTGCAAAATAAGCATGCTATACCATTCTAAATAAAACATCTTTAAAAATGCATGCTGTTGCCGGCTTCCAATGCGATAGAGAGGTGTGTACATTTCTTCGAGTGTATGAGTTTTCTGAATGTGTTTGCCTTAGCAATCACTTACAGCAAGCAACACTTTGTCATCTACTTTACTCTAAACAGCGTTCGTTAGAGGATACATATACCAATGAAGGGCACAGGAGAAAATTTTTTACATAGGTAGCCAAACACTTTCTATCTACACTTTTACCATCTCACAGCCCTCCCCCGTTCTTAAACACACTTACGCAATGAGAAGTGGGGACGTTTCTGCACCTTCAAAGGCAAACTACAAGAAAGCTGGCATATAGCATCACTTCCCTGTTCTTATCATCTGCCCCTAATGTTTTTTGGTGCTAGTTCCTCTCTCCATCTAGATACTCCTCGGGAATTCCTCCACTCAACAAACTGCCTGACTTCCTTTTTCCATCTCCCTCACTCCTATTACTGGTAGCTGGAATCTCCAGTACCGCATTCTGGTTTGGATCAGGGGCAGCTACGCTAGCTTGCTTTGCCAATTTGTCTACCTTCATGTGATGCGTGCAAGCCTTGTTAAGCCCCCAAAAGACAGAAAGTAACAGTGCAGCTGGAAATCAAGCAGAGCTGGCTCCAACAGACCAGCATAAAGACTAGTCTGAGAACTGCCATATTCAAACGCGTCTTCTGTAGACGAACGGCCTTCTTCTCTTACCTATAAATCTTGGGAAAGGGAGGAAGACAGAAGAGTAAGGGTGCGGTCCTTCTCACCTGATCCATATAATTTCCTATTATCTGATTTTGCTTGGAAGCGCCTAATCAGATCTGGCGAAACCCGATGCTCCAAATAGAATGGGTTGTACACATCATAGCGGGGCCATTGGTACACGCTGTGCAGTTCTGCTTTCCGGTCACCGAATGAGGCTCTGGCGGATTCTGCAGAGCACAAGTAAACATCAAATACAAGAGTTCCAGACATAACACATGCTGCCTGGCTTCATAAGGCAGGCAGAGTGCCTTCAGGGCAAAGGACAAAATATTTCAACATTATCTGCTTCAGGAAAAGGGAAAAAAAAAAAAGAAAAAGTAAAGAAAACACACATACACATTATGTCAGATTTCCACAGTGTGCTAGCAAACATTGGAATTAAATTGGCCATAAAAAGCTATGCATACCCTGTCTTCAAGTTCCACAATAAATACCTAACTAGTTAAAATACAGAAGGCTCCAAAGACAGACAGCAAGACAGAAATTAACAGGAACAGTAGGGCCACGTGTACAGAAAACCTCTGACTTATTTGGCTACTGACCCCCAGGACGTTCCTACTCGGACCCCTAGACCTTCAGGAGGGTTTTGTACAGAAAGATAATGCAACTTGTGACTGCAGCCTTCTTGTCATCCAATTTCCATAGGAAGTCTGTCAGTGCTAAAATCACTGGTCCAAAATGACTTGAATCGTTGGCTGAAGCACAAGTAGACAGATCTGAGAATGCTTGAATCCCAGCCCTCTACTCAGCCCATTACAGCACAGCTGTCCTATTTTTCTTTCCTTTATTCATAATCATTTCAGAAAAAACATGCACGTCTTGGTTAGCAGAACAGTAAAGAACACTGCTGCAGTGCTTCATTTTGTCTGTCTGGAGCAAAAATAAACCATGTGTAACAGCACAGGAGAGAATGGAGACGGGGTGACCTGGACTCTGCCAAGCTCTGACATTTGCTTACTTCGACCTATCTGTTAAAAGGTTCTTTACCCCATTATAAAGTGCCCTCAATTCTGCAAGTGTGTTGCACTGTAGGAGGCAAACTATTACTGCCGTAAAATCCTTTCCTCCAGGTGTTAGTAGAGTAAGTAAAAAAGAATAACTAAAACAGTGAGATGGAACATGAGAGATGATGAAGCAAGAATTCAAGTATAATGGGCTTGAGCATGACGTAAATTAGGATTAACGCTAGAAGTGAGGCCATAAAGAACTGATACACAGCAGATGACGGAAAAGCCAGTGTTCCAGACCAGGAGCACACTTCTTCCTGCTAGCTTACTTCTGTGAGAGCGTGAGACATGCTGCAGTGAGTACTGAAGAGAAAGGCTGCCAGAACTTAATTGCTTTCAGAAGGGATGCCAAGAGCTAACACTGAGCAGCCTGTCCTGTTTCACTAAAGGAAAATGGTCAGACACGCACAGAAAATGGAGTGGAACTGAGAGCAGAACTTGGACTTCTACAGATATTTAACAACGGTCTAAGGAGCAAATACTCTAGAGGCATTTTTTGAATATGCTTGGTGCTTTGGCTAATGTGAAGAAGGAATGACAGCACACTTCACTGTATTTAGTAAATCTCCATAAAAAGTAAACTTTGCATTTTTAAACACAACTTTAACAAGGCTTAAAAAGCTGTACTTTAAAAAAATAAGTATTTATCTTTGGAAAGAGACATGGAAGTCGCCTACTTAACATAAGAGCCACTTTTCAAATATTTGTTCAAGAATTTAAAATATTTGCTCAAGAGAGACAATTATGAAGAGTCGGGTCATCCTGCCAGAAGATCTACCAGCTTTATAGCCTACGGGCCACTCTGTTCACCAGGTCCTTCCAAAATGATGATGAAGCAGAATTCCCAATGAAGACAAATCACTGGTTTATAAGTCACCGACCGATAAGGTTGTGTTGAACAGCATGAACAAAGAAAACATTATCTAAAGGTTGCTAGATACATCTTCCTTCTCCCTGGAGAACATTCATGCCTCAGAGTCCTTGATGGACTTCTCTGTACAGTGTCTTAAGGATGCGGTAGGACAAAGCAACGCAGAGCCTGAACCCAGACCTAGTGAGCAAGGGGATTACCAGGAGCATGTCCTGCATTTCTGTACCTTGTTGAAGTATGGACTTCTGAGAACTAGCTACTGAAGTAGCAGGGAAGCAGGGAGGCTAAAGGCAGACAGGCTCACAGATGTTCTACCTCCAACGATTAGGTTGCCTGTCCACGTCTGGTGAGGCAGGCATCACAAATAAAGCCCACTAAAAAGATTGGGCAGAGTATGGCCAATCTATACCGAAAAGTTTTGCTAGGCTGATTAGCTTGGCTCTAGTGCTACCAACAGGGGTGGGTGAGGAGGAAGTTTGGTAATAGGCATGCAGGAGGAGAAAAGAAGCAACAGCCAAGGACCTGGGGAGAAGAGAGAAGGGTGGGAGTAAAACCACACAAACACAAAAAGGGTAGCTAGTACTGCATTAGTTATTAGGCAACATGTGGTTGACTTTTTTCAGTTATTAAGGTTTCCACCCTCAGAAAAGAAATAGAGTCACATGGGACTAAAAGCATATTATCAGCTTATCACATCCTCGAAGCAAAGCAACTCTAGAGAAAACCATTCAGGTACGTCCGTGGGCCAAAATCTTCCTCTACCTAATTCTAGGCATCTGCTGGCAGGACCAAGAGCCCGGCGATGGCGTATGCCCTGTAACTCATGTTACTGGGACAGGCTCCTATTCTTTTAAAATGCCACTATACCTGAATTGCATGTACCTTATTTTGGCAGTCTGAGAAGGGGACTAAATGGCAGAGGTTGAAGCACAAGATTGTTGTGAATCAAAGACTCATAGTATCATGTGCAACTTTATACCACTGAGATCTGTGACACCTCCCAAAGAGCAGGCAATAGTAGGGGGAAAATATTCTGCCATGCAGTAGCACATGCTATCTATTGGCAAAATTTGAAAAGGAAGATGTGTTAGTATGTTAAAACGTATCAGTACATTAAACATGAAAGCCAGACCACCCTCCTTTATTTGAGCAATGGGGATGCTGGGGATGTGTTAGGTCTTTCCTTGCCTCCAATAAATTCTTTACTAAAGCTTCTGTTTCCTTTAAGTGTCTTCCATTACTTTGAGTATGAGCACTGGTGTGCAGTCCTCCCTTTCAGTTTGATACATGCGACATCACAGAGATTCATAGTGGGATGACATCCTTCCCAAAACTTCTCTGGATGTTCAAAGAGAAAAGACTGGGCTCCTAGAAAAGTTCTGCAAACATATGTTTTCAGTAGGAATATGTGACGACTTTCAAAGAGCGACAGAAGCTAAACAACTGTTTCGGCAATGCTGTTTATGTTTTACCTTGAATCCCTGCAGCGTGTGAGGCACTAGGAAGGCTCTTTGGCTGTACATAAGCCAATTTGAATGGAGGGACCACAAATGGTACCTCCTGACCATCCAGGGGCAGTTTAGAAAGCAGATAATCCTCTGAACAGCCAACTTGACGCTTCACTGACACAGAAGACAATGGAGGCTTCTCTACAATAGTTGGCTTGCTTGCGGCTACTGCTTCAGATTCCTGCACCATGGAAACCGCTAAAAATAAAAGAGCAAGAAAAACGGACAGTCCACATGTGCATTAAGTTTTTGAACAATGCTACGAACAGATCTCTTTTATTTAATAGGATCTGTGCTTGGTACATTACTTAACGGCTGCTAGTATTCAGTTTTACCAGCATTCAGGACTAGCACCTGGAAAAGACATTCCTCCTCGTGACACCTGTACTGATGCAAACTCTGTGTTGCCCAAGCTTCTATATTTATAGCTACATTGCTCTTAACTGAATTTTTACAATAGGTGCACTTGTATCGTAGAAGAGTTCTTCAAACAACTAAGACACCAAAGAAAATCCTAACAGCAAATCCACAAGGAGTTTAAAAAAAAGTGTTCAGTCTTAGAGTTTGAAAGATACAAGACATTTACACAGCCTTGGGTAAAAAAGTTGGCTTTTTTGGACGGCGTTCCAGGCTGCAAGGAGCAGACTTCAGACAAGTGTTATTTTTCAGTTCCAATTCCAATTCATAACACTAACAAGCATGTGTTCAATCTCCAAGCAGAGGTATGGAAAGAATTTTGGATGTTGTAAAAGAACTCAAGTTTATCAGGGGTGACACCGTCATTTTATTAATGGGAAATCTCATCATTAATGATGCCAGAACAGCAAAAGCCTTCGTCAATGTCATTATGTCAGAACTCACGATTTTTTTCTTTTTCCACGCAGAAACACCATTGACAGCAGGTTTTTATACATTCTGTTGCCATTGTCTTCAGTGTTGCAACTTAGAGGAGACCACAATCAAAGATCCAGCGTAGCTATCAAACCTGAAAAACAAAATAAAACAAACTATATTAGCTGGGAATAATTGAAATAAAAATGCAATATTATCAGTTATTTAATATGTGATTGCTTATTGGACACAGTCCCAGGATTAATGAGAAAGTTACTTCTGTCATAAAAGGATGAGAGCCATCAGATTTTTCTTACTGAGACAAATTATTTTCTATATAAAAGCACAGTGAAAGAGAAAAATCATTTTAACCTACGGCATCCAAGTACTTTCAGTGACCCACTCAGACAGGTCCCTGTCTTTCAGGAACACTAAAATTCTCCTCATATTTGTGTGTGCCACTGGGCTTTGGAGTTTACTGAGCTTTATAGCTGTTTTGATGTGGTCTTGTCAAGTCATTTGCAAGATGTGTTTTTCATTCCATTTCCCTTGTTCATGTTTCTCCTATCCTCTTTCACTCATGTACTATTTTCACATACATCCATACGCGTTTACATTTTTCACTCAATATACTCCATACTTTACATTTGAAAACACTCTTTATGAATGATGCCAAAATTGCCTTCTTTGAGGAACTACTGCTTTCTCATAATTGTATACACATGAAACTGAAGACCTGTTTTATTATATAATTGTCTGCTATGCATACAGAAATAGAGCGCGCTGACTTCCAGCAAAATAAGAGGCATGTAATCTACTAAAGAATGAGAACAAGCCTGTAACAGATGGTTAACATTAAAGGAACTTTATGACAATACTAACTGGCCTCATTTAAATGTCTTTATTCATATCCTATGTTCTCTTTTCAGAGGGACACAGACAGCTGCATTGCCTCCTGTCCAAAACTCTGGCTGTCTAAGTATAGTCCTTTTAGACGTACCTAAAGAACACAAGGTTCTTTGTAGAACATACCCAAGACATGATTCCAGCTCCACAGAGGTTAGAAGACCCAAACAGAACATGGACATAAGCTGAAGGGATGGGGAAGACAAGTAAGAGAAAGGGGGAAAGCACAGAGAGAAGATGACAATTACACAAAAATGGACACTTTTGCTTAGTTACCTCAATTGCAAGAAATTGCTGAAAGCTTCCCTGCTCCAGCACAGAAGCCATTCCCACCTGCAGCTTGAACAGTACTGTTATTTTCTTTGTATGTGTATTCAAAGGCAGCTAGGGAACCACACAGTGTAATACACACTAATATACCCCAAACTTTTCTTTCATTAAAAGCCCCTCAAAATTCTGATGGATGCCAAGTGGCGATATTAAGCTACGGACACTTCATCTAACTTAGAAAACATGTGCTTTCTGGTCTTCACATTTTTTATTTCCATGGGTAGTGCGCAACTGAAAGTTATCAGCAGATATTTCAATTTGCAAATACTGACCAAACACAGCATATACTTACGGACCTGCTCTTTTGTGCTCTACAGGACCTCAGCATTACTATTTATGTTTTAACTTACGGGTTTTGCAAAGTCACTGACGGCACATGTCTTCATGAGGAAGCCTTGAATTTACTTGTTATGTTTAAAATACTAGTGTGAAATATAATCAAGGTTTATTATTACAACTACATAACTGTTCCAGAATAATTCTTAATCATGAGCTATCACAAAGTACTGATTAGAAGGAAATTCTTAAAATATATTCCCATTAGATCTAAACCCAAGTAAACCATTATTCTACTGCAACAGCGACCTAAGGGAATATTTAGTTTAATGCAATTTCTCTGAATAATTTTTGCTGGTTTTACCACTAAGTGACATTAATTAGTTTCTCTAGTTTTATACTGCTCTTTATACTCAATAGACCAAAATGAACAAAATGCAAGTGACCCGAATATAAAAACCGCAGAAGGAGCCTGAATACCGGTACATGTTATTCTGGAAGACAGAACCCTACCAAAGAGATTACAGCGTAGTCTCCGACCAGACAGGGCAGGGAGGCAATATCTTGCTTTAAAAGGGACAGCATTAATCTGCACAGAATCCATCACTCAGTACTTATCAGGGAGTGTAGCTATAGGACAAGGGGTAACGGTTTTAAGCTGAAAGAGGGGAGATTTAGATTAGATATTAGGAAGAAATTTTTCACTATGAGGGTGGCGAGGCACTGTCCCAGGTTGCCCAGAGAAGCTGTGGCTGCCCCATCCCTGGAGGTGTTCAAGGCCAGGCTGGATGGGGCTTTGAGCAACCTGGTCTAGTGGGAGGTGTCCCTGCCCAGGGCAGGGGGTTGGAACTAGATGGTCTTTAAAATCTTTTCCAACTCTAACCATTTTGTGATTCTATGGTACTTGCCCTGATCTCAGAATTGCCCGTGAGCATTAGTATGAGATCTGCAGCGAAAATCTTCAAAGGTGATGCCACCAACTCCAGAACCTGCATTGCATCTTTGCAGAAGCACAAAAAGAGGCACAAGAATTTATTAAATTCTCCATGTTTCTATGGATCAAATTTTCATCGCTGCTCCTCCCTCGGAGGCGCACTCACGATAGCTAAGCCTGCTAGAATTCAAAGTTTACTTTAAGGTTCCCTTGCAGTGATTTTCCTTCCCAGCTGTTATCAGTACACAGCTGGAGTTAATATGCTTTACTCTTGTTCACCATGTTTAGACTGGGCTGAAACAGCTGCTTCATTTGCTCTAAGCTGTGCAACAACAGTATCTAAGCCTCAGTGGCAGTTTGCGCAGGCAAAACAGTCTTTTATCTCAAAATGTCCAGACTGAATTTATTCGCTACTCCTGGTGAAGAAACCAAAATGTTAGTAACTGCCCTGCTTTCCAGCTAGACAAAGTGGAAAAATCAGTTTTTCCGCATCACAGAAAATTCAGTTCATGGTAGTAATTTCTTTCCCCAGACTTGTGTAGCTGGTACCATTAATGTGAGCAAGTAAACAAATGTAAATCGTCTGTCACAAGCAGTTGCCTTTCCATCATGAGGTTGAGTGCCTTGTCTAGAAAGAAAGGGCTACATAAAGGTATTGAGGATATAACAGTAATAACGCAATTCTACATCTTTTGTACTTCTATCATTAAAATAAGACCATGTTTTTCACAGAGAGACCAAATAACCCATGATAGTCTATGAGCATTATCTTTTTTTCCCCATTTATCAATATGCAAACATTCATAGATTTTTTCCTATCTGAAGACAAACATAAAGCAATTAATCACTGTCTGTTGCACAGAAGAGAGTATACTATTTACAGATTACTGTTTTGTAGGCAAGGTAGTATCATAGGCAATGCCAAAGTATATAGACACATAGCATAGAGATTCCAATTCAGTTTGACTTTAAATACTGCATTTTGAAAAGAAAGTCCCAAGAGTAGGAGACTAGAACACTGTGTAAACTTTTTTTAAAGCTTAAAACGTAATGGTTTCAGTGACAAAATTTGCGCTGGTGTTTCTAGACTTATATCACAGCCACCTTAGAAAAAAAATGACAGCATTTGCTGAGGGACAGACCATCTAGATACAGCACTCCCTCATTCTGCTTAGAGCACTTTGCTTTGTTTGGGAAATCACAATATGGATGGTCTCAATTACTTTTTAAAGTTTTAATTCACTTAATTAAGCTACAGAGATAAGTATATTTTGTTTTTTGTTTTAGTTCAGAAGAGCAATCCTGGCAATAAATTAGATGGCTTGGGTCCCAGTTCCTTTATTTTCTCATATCTGTATTTTTCCAGTTCCCTACAGTTAGTTATACAACTTTCACTGCATGTAAAAGTTTTGTCTTAACCATGTGGGACAGAGAGAAATTTAGCATGTTCTGTTGTATATTTTATTAACTGAAAATGAACAAAAATCTTGTAGGCGATTAAACAAATATTTCATGATCTTGACAGAAGCTGACTTTTCTACCAAAGGTTAAAATTCTCCCATGTGCCAGAACCTTTTGCTGGTGTCAGCTGCCCAAAAATTCTCAGTATATCATTTAACAGTTGTTAAAAGGTTGTATTTTTCTGGGAATAAATTTACCAAATAAACCTGAACCCATAGACATTTGTTTGGTGCACCACCAAATTCCAAAGAAGTACTGACCTCCCAGCAATGCCATCCACCTTAACAAAAAGTTAAGACACCTTGACTCTATGTCTAAGTTCTGGGATCAGTTTTTTAGACAATACATCAAAGACATGCTCCATTTTGGAGATATTAGATTGAGAAATCAAAGGACAGGAGGAAATGGAGAATTATCCCTGGTTTTCGACAAAAAACTGAGAGAAATCAAATCCCTTGTAGCAGAAGAGGGAACCGAACCCAGATCTTGTCACTGTCTCAAATTCTCTCTCTCTCTTAGTGTTTTCCACCAATTTCAGTAAGCTTTTCCATTTCTCCCTTCCCAGTATCAAGCCAAAATAAGATAATCAAATGTAACACAGCAATAGTCCTTCCACATTAAGGCTGAAGGAGAGCCAAGGTTATTAGAACATCCTGGAAACAACAGTTTAAAAACCAACCACACACATACACAGAGCCTAGAGAATTACAATCACTACTATTTTAATGGCTTTAGATGGAGAACATAAATTATCTTAATGATTTCCAGATTTCTCCGATAGAAATTTTGAATGAGTTAAAATCAGATAAACAGAGTATCAAAGACTTCAGTTCCAGATGCCTCCAGAATGATTACAAGACAGAGATGTTTGGAGAAGAAAGTAAATATTTTCAACAACTCATTAAATAAAAAGAACATGATAGAGAACGGATGATTGCAGTATTAAATATAAAAAGCTGAAAGCACTCTAAAAAGAAATGTCAGGTCTTTGCTGCCTTATGATGAGATGATGTGTTTTGCAACAAGTTTCTAAGCTGCTGATGTGTTTTACTGCGTTTAGTCACAGCACTGCTCCGTAGGAGTTCATCAGGTAATGCATTTAAAACTACACAGTAGACACAAAGGTGAAATAGCTGATCTCAAACTGGGAAAGCTGGCTAAACCAGAGGTTTCAAACATTATGAAATTTATTGCCAGCCATAAATGTATAAAACGCATTCTCAGATCCACGTTCCAGAAACACATCACGACAAAATTTCTAGTAGCAGCAAGTCCTCACAAAGCAGGAGGTGTAAAAGAAAACATCCGGAAACAGGGATGATCGGTTGTTATTAAGCATTTGGGACAGATTCTCGAATGACGTAAGTGTCTACAGCTCCAGTAGCCCCAGTGGAGCCACGACACTGAGGAGAAATTGAGCTCAAGCATGCCGGTTCACACCTCAGCCAAACACCACGTTTATGCTACCGTTGTGCCTTTCTGCCTTTCAGATCCAGGAGATGCAGTCAATCCGTCATACAAATCCTTCAAAGAACATAGCAATACCACCGCAGGTCTCCAGATGATTAACAAAAACACAGCACAGCAAAAGCTGCTTCTGCTGCAGGTCTTTTGACCGTGCAGATGCTGCAAAAGGTTTAACTTCCACAGCCAGCTGTTTCATAGTTTTGTTTCTGAGGGAGAGCACCTGGGAGCTGTGCACCAGTCTGAGCACAGCTCTTCACCTGACGAGGGGTGGCGTGTGACCACTCCATCTCAAAACCAGTCAATGCTAGTAAAGCAGCTTAAATGGTTTTGAGAAATTTGCCTCCAGGTACTTTCTACTGTAGCAGCAAGGACAGCACATGCACCCACCTACACACATAGTGCCACGCACGGGCATACTCTTGCCAAAGACATAAAGCCCACAGTTTAAAAAAAAAAGCCCTATTTTTTTTTTGGAACTGTACGCAGGTCTGATTTGTACTGTCCACACAAGAAAGAGAGAGAGGCACTTCAAGTGCAGGTCTGCACACGTGAAAAGACTGGACACAAGGTTTTGTTCCTATTCATTATAGACCTAGGCAGTAGTAAGTTGTCTGGACGAAGAGAAAAAAAAAGGGGGCGGAAAAAAATACCATGCCAATACACACCTATTGAGTGCATGATAAAAAGGCTCCTATCTGTACCTGTTTCAGGAGAACCCCATGACAGTGATATCTGCAGTAACGTGTGTGTGTGTGTGTGTGTGTGTGTGTACATATACCTCCCTTCTCTGCTTGTAACCGCAACTCAGGGAGAAGCATGAAAGCTCTGGGAATTTGCACACTGGAGATTATTCCAGTTCTGTCTTCCACGGAAATGAAGAAAACGTGAGGCTTTCCTTTCTTTTGTGCCTGGAAAGAGAAAGGGATTTCACCCTGAAAGCAGCAGATCACAAAGGAGATGCTGAAAAAATACAATGGAAAGAGAGAAGTTGTGAGAAGGCTTTGGAAGGACACAACCAGAAAGGCATTCTTGTGAGAGACATCTTACAAACAGTTCGATAGAAACAAAAGGAAGAGATGCAAAGCTCTCCCAGTGCAGCAAATAAATGAAGAAAAAGTGTAATTACCTATTTAAAACTGAAAAAGAAATAGCTATGCATCATTAACCTGGTTTAGATGATGGGGATTTTACAATGGACCGTTGTACAGCTTTCCTGGGGCAAAGAGCCTAAGTGGCGTTGTTTAAGTAGTTACACCATTAAATCTGGTCACAGAAATAGACAGTAAAATGTTGCTGGAAAAAGTGTCACGCTCCGTGACGCAAACAAACCACTAACTGCCTGGGTACAGGAAGCACCTTCCCGTGCTGGGAAATGATGCCACAACCGCCCACAGGGGGAAGCCTTATGGGTTCCTCTTGCCGACCCCAGAAATAGGAGACGGAACTGAATGGACCACTGGTCCAAACCAGCACGGTCCTGCCCTGCAAACTCCTCTCATTCACCTGCAGTTTGCTAAAGCAGAACCTTGCTTTTCAAGACCAGAGGGCCCATTATGGGCCCTTGTCCCACCCGCCGTGGTTACTGACACCACTGGATTTCAACTGGTTACTCCTGCACTACACTGAGCAACTTAAGCAGGAAGAGACCTGGGTTTTATTTCAGAAAACATTCTGATAGCTAATTGCCTTCAGTGTTAATATTTTAACTCCATTTCCAGTTTATTCCCCCCCCCCCCAGTTTTTATGTCTTTGCTATATTAAGGGTGTTAATTATCAGTCGTATCTCTTATCTTCATTAAGATCTTAAAAGATTAGGATCTAACATTCTTTTCTGTTTCTCTTCAATAAGCTAAGTAGACCAAAGCAAGCCATGTAGACAACTTTCACCTGTAGGTCTTACACCATTTGAGTCTGTTTTGTATAGTTCTTCTCAAAACATTATCCCTCTTGTGACCAGTTTTATTCAGGCTGATACCACAACTGAACTATGCACCTCAGACTCAACAACGTCACAGGATAATCTGAGAACGTATTTCATTAATTAATATTTGTAAGCACAAGATATCTCTCATACCCACAGCATTGTATTGAGATGCCAAAGTATTACGGGTCCACCATTGCCTCTGCATCCTCCTGACTATATTCTGAGCAAGTGGAGAAGAGGAAGAGGATCGGAGCCTGCAGAGAGCATCTCCCCATCCCTCTGGTGATTGCCATAGCGTTCACGTAAAATATTATTTGCTGGGCTCTCCTAGAGATAACAGTTGCACGTAAAGTTTAAAACCTTTGTAATCAGTGGGAATGCTCAATACTTCACTGCTATCAGTCGGAATGTGACAATTGTACAAAAATATTATTCAGTGCTTTATATGTTCTCCTGTTGAGGAGGTCTAGCTCTAACCGAACCAGGGCAGAAGCTCTGCCTGGAACAACCACATCTTCCTACACGAAGTTGTGAGAGACCATGCCATGTCCTACTGCAACTCTCCCTTCTCCCTCCAGCTTCTCTGCCCAGACGACAATGATCTAATCTACGTCTGCCTTCGTGCAGGCCCTGAGCTGAACCCTAGGGAAAAAGCACTTGTGCAATCTAGCTCTGGTCTCCTTCAGCTCAGCAGCTGCTTCTTCCCAGGGCTCCAGACTGGAGGAGGCCAAATGGCCTCCAGTGCATTTGCACACGCAGCCCAGGCACAGAGCACCACACCGAGAGCACATCACAAAGAAGAACTAATTGCTCTTGCCTACTTCCCTGATGAAAAATAAAGCTGAGCAGGTGTGTGTGTGCTTGAGCTATTGTGCTAGAGGAACAACTGCCACTGCTTTCCAGGCACCCCTTGGAGAAGGGGAACAAGCCCTGGCACGAGTACACAATCCAAAGTCGTCCTTCTGACACGGCCCCCAGGGACACCCTGGCTCTGGCTTTGCATTATAGCCTTGCACCTGCAGCCCTTAAATGCAAACTTAATCCGAGCCCGCCCCAGTATGCAGAAGATTAATAATATCATTTACAAGGGCCAAAAGAACAATTTTCATAGATGTGAGCCAATTTTTCTCATGCGAGATTTATACTTGAATTAAGAAGGGAACATTATAAATCTATCCCATGATAAAGCTTAAAATTCGGGATTTTAATATGCTGAATCCCCTATGCTCTGGGCTGTAAAAGTTGATATAGAGAGTGTTTCTTCCTAATGCTGCATTAGGCAAGTAACCAATTCATCCAATTACTGAACTGACAACACTGTTCCTGTGAACTGGAGATAAATTCACTGACTTGGACGAGGACGTACAATATGGTATGTATTGGGGCAGTAAACACAAAAGAAGAAATCCATTATGTTGGACTGCAAATCATTTTGGACTCAGATGGAAAACAGCAAAGCAAGAGTTGAAGTCAGGACACCAGAAAAGAAAACTGAAGAGACTGAAATATCTGTAAAAAGAACTTGGCTTTTGATGAGAACATGGAAAGAATTCAACATAAGATAAGTCCTTCGCTCTAAGCAGATTAGGAAAAAATCATGACAATCACCGATGGTTACTTTATAATCTAACTTAAAACTTAAGACTTTCTTTATATATTCTGTGTCAGGTTTTAATCCAATTTTTTCTCCTTCTGCAGTAATGCCAGGAAGCCACAAAAATAGAACTGTCGGCAGTCCCTCTATAGCCCCGATACCAGAGAACTGGAAACATCTGGATGCATTTTTCAACAGGACAGCCAAGAAGAAGGTATTTTAGGCAAGAGCATCTGCCTGTGCAGTGGAGTTCCCTAAAATGGCTAAGTGTGTCTAGCTTTGGAAAGATGGACCTTGGAAACCAACTCAAGGTGACACTGAAAGACAGCACTGAACGGCACCCAGGACTCCTCAGCCTCTGCCATGACCACGGAGCCACACAGAGAACACATGGATACACATGCAATATCCAGACGGCTAATGAAAAATAACTCCTCCTGTATGTATGAAGAAAGAAGGAAACACAAACAGTTTTGCATGGAAAAACACAATTCCATTACCATTAAAACTATTTTAAGGGAACCCTGTTGACCTACAAGAGTCAAGATGGAATATTTCTTTTTATACATATATATATACACACGTGCACACACACATATCTACTGCTTTGGTTTAGATGAAGCATTTTTTTTGTAGTTATTTTACATTAATTATTTAATAGTTATTTTACATATAATTATTATCCGAACAAAAAAAACTATGGAGTTTCCACAGGATGAGGATTCCCTGTTCAACGGTTCTGCTCTGTGCTGTCACTCTATAACCAGTTACAGCATTGGGGTGAGAGGAAGGAAATATATAAGTTGTATAAATGAAGGCTAAAAGGCCATGGCTAAAATTAAGAAAGGAAACAGGTGACTGTTGTACATCTCTCATATGAGAACAGATTAAATGAATGACTCGAGAACAGGAAATGGTAACTGATCTTAATTAATTCAAATCCAAAACAGACTGGGAATATATCTCTGCAGGGCACGTGCACTGAGCTCAGGAAGCCGCTTAAACACACTTTAAAATAAAAGTACAGGAGGATCTCACCTTTATGAGGTGCAACTATTAATTCTTTTTTGCTTTAAATCCACCCAGACCAGGGTCCCACAACCACTTTTACCAGCCCCAGCAGTGCCTCCTGGGGAGCTGTACTGGCTGGAGTAGTTACAGCTACCCAGGCAAATGAGTGGGAACCAGGCACTGCATAAAATTGTTATTTTTAAAGAATTTTGCATAGACATTGGGAGAAACCAGCAGAAATCAGAACGGTCTCTATTTTACGGGAGCATCCCAATTATTATTGGCCAAATGCTGCAACAACTATGGGGCACGGTGGTGGGGCTCTGCTCCCTTCTGAGGAGACAGAGGTCCTCAGAGCAGAAGTTCGCAGCATGAACTCAACCATTCCCTTTTTCTCCTCAGGACAAATTTGCTTGACAACAAAGTGAACAATACTACATCATGAAAGTATAGGGTTTTTTTTTATCCTGCTGAGTTTAAATCCACACTCTTCACAAGAGATTTTTGACCTATGATTTCACAAATTGGTGAAACCAGATCTGGAAGTACACATACTGCTGAACTGAACGAAAGGATGATTCAGGGAGATGTTCTGTGTTTAATCACAGTTTCATGGAAGAAACTTTTTAGCTACCCTGGTCACTGCTGAGCAAACAGAGAACCTGAACGGGAGACTGACAGTGAGTTCCCAATCTAGAGGCCAACAATCCCATTTTGCAAAAGTAAATTGGAAAAAAAAAAACCCACCCAAACAAAAACCCGATCGAGAACTAAAAGGTTTTGCATTTTCCTCTACCGCAAAATGAAACCGGTCTTGAGAATGTTTTGTTAGAAGACCAGTACTAACCAACATTTGGTGAATCTCCCAAAAACAGGAAACACAACCTGTTTGCGCAGCAGCCCACCGCTAACCACAGCAGCACTGCTAGCTCGAGCTACTTTCAAACATTGTTCTGATGGACCCTCCTCTCTGTATGGCAGCTGCGTTGCTCATCACAGGATGATGGAAACACAGACACACAGCAGAATGGATGCCTGAATTTTGTGAAGAGAACCTGCCCTTAGCCCTTGCTTATCTGCCCCTGCCAGCCTCTGCCAAGCCCTGGTCAAGGTTTGGGCCTGATGCTGTACATGCTGGCCCAGCTTCAACAAATGGGGTGGACAGGGCCACCTCCAGCCACCCCAGGGACACTGAGCAGGGAGCCAAGCACCCGCCTGCCCAGGCTGGAGCACACCGTGCCAGTCCACATCCAGGTTCCAGGATCCAAAGTACTGGTGCCAAATTAATTTCAGGGCCTAATAGGTTTTGAGGCCACTGGGTCATGGTCCTTCCAGATTGCTTTCTTGGACTTCAAAGCTGGTTTAATTGCCAAGGCAGCATCTTCAGAGCTTGCTCCTGAGGCCAGACCCAAAGCTCATTGCAATGAGCCCTCCAAACACCTTTGTTTGGGGCCTAATTGTCTGTTCTTCCCAGTTTAAGTGTGGCTATTAGATCACTGAAAAACAAAGCTTCAAACCAAAATAACCAGGGTACAATTTACAGGAAAGATAAGCATCAGATTTCTGACATCATTTTTTTTTTGGCACTGAATTAATGTAAACTTCAGCTGCGATGACAAGCAAACAAACACTCGTACTAAGCTTAAGAGAAGCATCCTCACTAATTCTGCACGGTTTGATGTACGAATGGGAGTAAGAGATATGATGCGACACAGATGAGCTCAAACCAAACCCAGGATTTGAACTTCTGCCCATATGAGGCTCCTCAGTTTTGGTCTGAGGATTCATCCTGGCCGTAAAAGGCTATCAATATAATTTTTCTCTGCATAAGCAATCTTTCTGATGGAGCCTGAATAACTTTACTAACCAGAATGACAACATGGCTTAAACCAAACTCAGCCTGTCCTACTTAAAAGTCAAAGCCCACTTTGCCTTTCACTTTAAAAGAGACGAGATCTTATGTTCCCTGCTGACGGACACTGGGTGTTGTCCTGCTTAGATTAGAGAGAGAATATTTACCAGATTTAAGGTATCTTGGGAGATAGCAATTCAGAGTAAACAAAGCTGTTCTTTTATAAAATTAAACAAGAGTCCAAAGAGGGGAGCAATAGGTCAGGATATGCATCATGCAAAATTCACGAAATGAAGTAAGTAGCATTTTAATCAAGCAAACAAGTTCAAGAAATGTTTCCACCAACGTCAAAGGGTACTTCTGGTGTAAACCAAAGCAGGTAGGATTTCCAGGAAGACAGTGGGCCTAAGCTAGTCAAAGCCTGGCTTCCTAGTGGAGGCTGCCCTTCCAAGGCAGGTCCCCTGGTTCTGCCCAGCAGATGTAGGGGCTGCATCCGCCTGTCCTGAAGACGTCTAAAGGGCTGGCTGCTACCAGAGGGGCAGTTTGGCTCTCCCTTGCCAACAACCATTCCTGTTGGATCTAGTAAACATGCAGCTGCACGATGAGTTGGCCCAGCTCACTGACTAAATGTGAAACTAAACCACTAAAATAAACAAACACTTGTATTTAAAAAAAAAGAAAAAGGTAGTTTTCCAACTCCCCCTGTGGCTGACTGCACAAGGTGGGGTCAGAATGGGCAGTGGGCAAACTGGGGAGGCCAGAGCAGGACTGCCCTTTTCACAGCCAACCCACAACCCTGGGGAGTGCATTCCGAATAACCTGCTTCTGAAACTAAAACACCTACGAGTATGATGAACGGAAAAGCAAACCAGCTGATACGGAACACAAGTGACAGAACAAACAAGTAAAATGACTAAGCCTAATGATCAGGACAAAGAAAAAGAGGCGAGAGTCTGAGGTTTTTCTCCAGCATTGTAGATTAATAGCCTACACACACACGACCGACTGAATAATCCTGCCCACATTCACTCTTTCCATAGCATAAGCAAAAAGAGGACTTAATCACCTGGGGATCCATCACCTAAATTAAGTGCAGGGAAGGGCAGTGGAATTGATCGGACTTCTCTGGAGTCCAACATCCCCTTTGGGTGCAGCATTTTAAGTAGGTGTGATTTTTATAAGTATTTGCAAGAATCAAGAGACACTTTTATAATAAATATATTTTTCTTTAAATTCAATATTGCTTAACCACATGTATTCTGCAAGTATATTTTTAATATTTAACACACAGCTGGAAAAAAGTCGAGAAACTTCCCCTCTCCTGGATTCATGCCCTCGCCATTGAGTTGTACCATCACAGCTCACCTAATGAATATTTCTGTATTGAAAGCAAGGCAGAATAGTTTCATAAGTAAGGAGTCAGAGACCACCAGCCCAGAACAACACACAGGTTTATGGCTCTAGCACTCTCCTGAGAAATTAAAGACGCAAATTCAGAACTTGGCTCTTCACATCTGGGTAATGGCTCTAGGCAAAGCCTAGGAAGAAAAAAAAAAAAAAAGGCAAAAAAAAGCAAGCATGGCAATATACTCCCCTGCATGTTTTTTAAGTGGTCGTGATCATCCGTATGTAATCTGAAGACACTTGGGCTCTCCAGGAGCACCCTGTCAAGGAACACCTCGCTTCTGGATCCCTGGACAGCTTAAGCACCTAACTAATCAACACTGCCAAAACTAAAGGCACATCGAGCAGCAGACCTCAATGCATTCAGCAAGTATTACTGGGAAAAACCTGAGCCTGCACAGATCAGAGACTGAGGGTTAGGACTGCAAGGATCCAGCCCTGAGGAGCGGGTGCTCACAGGATCATTGAGATGCCCAGGCACTGGACAGCTGTGGCCCAGCCTACATCCCTTGAGATCTAGTTCTCCTTCTGCACAGGTGTACATTGTAGGAACGGCCATGATACCCACCTTTCCATTCTTATGTAGAGAAATGCCTCACAGGAGACATTGGGCACATTTCCACATGGAAGAAAAGTTAATTTCCTCACAGCTTAATTTAAGATGGTATTTATCTCAGCCTGCTGTTTAATAACCAGACTGATCTGAACCACCCAGCAATCCAGCTGTATGGTATGCATTAAAAAAAAGTACACTGTGGCTTTTAAACAGGACAGTTTGAAACAGTTTATGATCATGACTGCTGCTTTAACAGTGCTCTTGGATACAGCAGGTTATAACTTCAGTACATATAATATACTTTCTGATGCTAATTTCATCCAGTACAGAAGGGAAACTCTGTCCAGCTATATTCACAACTTCCTTCTGAGTTCTGGCTAAACCATATCTCTAATTACCTGAAGTGTTCCTAGAGAAGGTGATCCAATTAGTTACTTCTTGCCTATGATAATGCTTAGATGTTAATTCGCACAGAATATTTGTATTTTACAAGGACATTTTCTTATAGCAGTACCTGTTTGAGACTGTTTTAAATACACTTTAACCTCGGACCTAATTTATATGAAGATTTAATTCTGCAGTACTTCACTATAGTTGCTATTTTTCCACCTGCTTCCACTTCTCAAGGTCTGTCACTTGATAAAAAAAATACAGCCCTGAGCCAAATCTTGGAAGCGCGCTGTCAAATTAACACTCGTACAGTCACAAACCAACCAACCCCGGGCACTGGCAGGTCTTCACCTCAAAATCCGCCCCCCCGATGCTGTGGCGTGGTGGCAGGGGGACCACAGATGTCCAGCATCACCTGAAACACAAACCGCCCGGTAACACCGCCTTTTGCAATTCACGTGCTGCAAGCTGAATTAGTCTGGCAAGTTTTAGCCTACTTTAGAAAAAACGTGTAGATTGACATGTGGACGTCCTTCAAGAGTCCTGACTTTAAAAACCTGCTGTCCCATTCAATATAACCCATGGGTATGCACCAGGTGAAACAGAATCATAGAATCACAGAATGGTTGGGGTTGGAAGGGACCTTAAAGACCACCTAGTTCCAACGCCCAATACATCTGGGTTTCTAAAAAAAGACCATTAGCTTTTCTTTCTCAGGAAAACGCACAGTGAGAACGCGAGACGCACAGAGGAAAACTCAATGCACGCTGAGAAAATGATAACTTACAAATTGCAAAAAAAAGTACCGCGTTTCACTACTCTAACTATCAATACACACGGCAGTTGTGTAACATCCACGTCAGTCACAAACAGGGAAGAGTCGCTTTGGCAAGGCAGCCCCACAGCAGCCAAGTTTTGCTCCCATTTGCTCTCAGGCACGGCCCCTGTCGCGATACCGAGCTGTGTCGCGAGTCACGAGCCCGTCGGGGATCAGCGAGCAGATGGTTCCGCTGGAAATATTGTCTCCGTGACCGATGAGCGGCCGGGCAAGGAAAGCCAACAACCGCCCCCCGCGGGGTGCGGGAAGGGGGGGACAGCCGGGGACCGGGCTCCGCCGGCCGCCGCCACCGCGGGGCCTGGGGCTGCCCGCGGCCGCCGGGGCAGCTGCCCCGGCCCGCCCCGGCGCTCGGCCTCCCCGACCCGCACCTGCCGCCCGCCTCCTTCTCCTCACAGAGCCGCCGGCGGGCAGCCCCGCGGGCCGGGGGTCTCCCGTCCCCACTGCCCCCCCCAACCCCAACCCGGTACCTGCAGCGAGGGCGCCCGGCCGCCCCTCCGCCGGCTGCCGGCTGCCTCCTGCCCGCAGCTCCCCGCGGGACTGCCCTGCCCCGCCGCTCCCCGGCCGCCTCGCCCGCCCAGGCCTCGCCTCCTCCCGCCCGCCCTTCTCTTCCCTTCCCGCCCTTCAGGTGCGGGCCCGCAGCGCTTCCTCACCCGTCACTATGGCGGGCGGGGGTTCCCCGCGGGCCCGGCCCTCACCGGCCGCACCAAAGCTATGGGCAGGGGCAGGTTTACCTCCAAACCACTGTCGGTACTTTGTCCTTCTCGCTGGCTGGGCTGTTACACCGGCAAAGTCAGTGCTGAAGCTGTCCCTTGCTTTGCTAGAAGCAAAAGCAGGCCTATGCCTTAGAGAGGGAAAGGGAATTTTTCAAAACTTGTGTAATGTTCTTAGTAAATGGCATGTCCAGCTGGAATACAGATCTCTGTCAAGTTAGGCTTTATGCAGGCATGTGAGAGAAAGCCCCTGCCCTAGGGTGCAGAGTCTGTAGCATGGTTTACGGATCACACATGGGGGGTTGGTTCAGAAATTTCAGCAGGAAATTCTGGTTCAGAAATTTCCTTGCAGGAAGGAAAAGTTCTGTGAGGCTCAAGGTGGCCCCTTCTGTCCCTCTCCCTCTCCCTCTCCTCTCCTCTTGATTCCAGTTTCTGACAAAGAACCAGAAGTGCTAAAATACCCCAGGAGGCAAACATGAGCAAGAAGCAGGGCTGCATTAGCAGGAAAAAGGGAGCATTTCCTCAAGGAAATGCTGTTTATGCTCTAAGAGCATTAAAATTCCCAGGCAGTGAAGTTTCGCATGGTCGCCCTAATACCTCTCAAATTCCAGCCTTTGGTGGATCCCCCATCCACCAAGACTGTAGTTTTTCTATGCCGATATTTTTTACTTTAAATTTAATAGCACCACGGACCTGCTGCTAACTGGGAATTTCATGCCTGTCATCATGCAGCGTAATGCAGCTACTTCGAGCTCCAGAGCCCCTCTAAGGGGAGACCCTCTGCCAGAAGAACGGACTTGTAATATTTGAGCAAACAAAGCGTCTCTGTTCATCCCTGCACTGAGCCAGTCGCTCTGCACGGGGGTATCACATTGCGGAGCAGCACTGATTCCTGTAACGGAGCTCATGAGGTTACGTGTGGTCACTACTTTAAAGAAATACCAGTAACCTGGGATGCTTCCAGAATTACCCGAGTCCTCCTGAGGTGTGCGTTAAGCATACATTGCAAGGCGTCTGACTGAATTAATGTACGTGATTGAACAGCTTTATTTTCACCGTTCATAGAAGCGCGGTGGTTAACTGCCAATAAGGTGGCTGTGTGCATCTTGCTGCTCTCGGGTTACGTCAGCTTTTTCATCCTCAAGGGTTTTTCAGGCTCTTTGGTCCTGTCTGAGCAGCTTCCCAGCTGCTGGAGTCGGCAGTGCGGCAGCAGCCAGCCTTTGGGTCCGCAGATTGCCTCTCCGATGAAGGAAAGGACATAAAAAATGGCATTTTTGACAAGACAGTTAAAGGAAAAAAAAACAGCTTGCAAGACTACCTTCCTTCTTTGTCAAGGGAAGGCTGTCCTCTGTCATTTGAGAGGGCCCTTCTCACGTCCCCAGGGCTCTTTGGATGGTTTGGGATGCACCTTCCATTCTGCTGTCAGCTGCTTGAAAATTGGGAAGGTTGTTTCAATAAGCACAAAATTCAGTTGCTCATGGTAAGGGATGTGTCCGACCTGATTTTGCATGAAGGGGGAGAGCATTACTGTGCTGTGATTTTTTTTTAGCTGGAATGGGAAACAAACCTTGTCCCTCCCTTAGGAGATTTTTGTCCCAAACAAATCTAGTGTGAAGATCAGCAGTGACGCCCACTTACCTCTATTCTTTGCTGCCTAGAGCTCTCTGTCAGCGGCAAATATGATGTCCCTTCCCTGCCAGCCTCCTGGCAGCGTAGAGAGTGCCCCATGCTCTGCTCTCGCACTTGCTAATCTCTCTGTAAACCTGGCTTGAGGAACCTGCTGATGTGCCCCTGCCTCACCGCCGCCTGCTCTCGGCCCCTCTCCCCTTGCGTCCATGCCTGACTCTCACTGCAACCGCTGCTCCTCACAAATTCCAAACAAATTCACAAACTCCGCAGCCGCTCTCGCCTCCTCGTGCTGCCTCCACCGTGGGCACCCTCGGTACTCAGACCAAGCTTAATAAACCGGGCTGGTTTTGGCGGGCTGTGCCAAACCGCGGTGCGCTCAGCTCCAGAAGCGCAGGGCTGAGGCACTTGAGCAGACCCGTGCAGAGCCAACAGAGGAGAATTTATTAGTCTGGGCTACGCTTCACCTCTCATATCCCCCAGCGAGGCCTGTCTGATTGGTTTTGAACCTCTGCAGAGCACGCTTTTTCACTTGCTGCTGCGGCTGTTTATGCTATTGGATTACAGCTTCCCAATGTTTTTCTCAGTGAAAGAGGAGCAGCCAGAAGAGAAGACTGTAGAAAGCAGCTACAAGCAGGAGCGCATATTAATAGTCTTTGGGTCTCAAACCTTTAGGAAGTAGACCTGAAACAGTAAAAAACCCCCACTGACACAAATGTTTTTGAGTAATTCTTTAGATCTGCAAAAGCTTTCAAACAGACTAAGACCCATTTTCTTCACTTTGTGCAAATGCTCCAGTGAGCAAGGTTTTAAGCAGGAACGCTGATGGAGGCTGCAGCTTTGCATCAATCAAGCTTGAATTCTCCCTCGTGGTCCTTTGCATCAGAAACCTGATCCCACTACTTGTGCACACTTACTGAATCATGCCAACTTCCACGTTAAAAATCAAGCGGTTCAGAGCTTGAATCATGTTTGCATAGAGCACACTGGAATCTTTCAAGCAGAAGAGTGGAAAACATCACTGCTTAGAAGTTCTTTGCAAAAGATTAAATGCAATTAAGCAGCTGATGATTGCAAATAGCTTGCCCAGCTCTGCTGAGAATCCTTCAGAGCAAGCAAGCGTCTAACACTGCTGCTTGTGAAATATTTTAGTTTCAGAAACTAGCACGAAGTGATGTACTTATGATCAGACTTAAAATCCAGTGAGCAGAGCAATAGCCAAGTGATGAGCTCAGCTATCGGGACCTAAAAGCAGGGCGTTATCAGGACATGTCCAACACACAGCATACAACGTCTCACAGCCAAACTCCATGTGTAGCCACTAAACTAAGTTTTCTGACGCAGAGGCTTTTTGAGAGAGAAAAAAGGATTTTACAACTTAGATTTCAGTGAAATACTGGAGTCCTTTTCTGCTGAATTCTCTAAGCGGTTAATACACCTCCATTATAAACAACTTCTGCAGCCAGGGGCTTTTACTACCATTAAAGTTTTTGCAGCAGTAATCTTTATCCCCTGAGGTTTTGCTGGGAGAAACATGAAACTGTTTCCTCATCCTGCCTGTCCTACTCTCAGCTGGAGCCTGGCTTTTTCCATTCCCATCATAACCTTTGGGTTCGGCAGACACCTTCCCTCCTCTACCACAGATGCCGGGTGGGGTCCACACACTTCATTATAGAAAGCTGCTATAATTCAGTCCGTCGCTAATTTTTTTTTGTTTTCTTCTTTTTTCAAATGCACGTTTAACATCATGTTTTCCTGACATAACCCGTTGTAATTCTGTCCACCATCTGAGACCGCAGCCAGTTGCCTCCTCCCACAGCACTGCAGAAGAACAGCTTTATTGCACGATGTCTGGCATCTTTTGAAAATGTTGCTGGGATGCCTAGAGGAGCAATTGCATGGAGGCACTTTGTTGTCCAAATGAGACCCTCTCTTTATCTCATTTAGATTTGATGTACTGTAAATTTGAAAAGAGATTTGCTGGCTTGTTATGTCTTACCCGATGCTGTAAGGCAGATTTTCTTTGTACACGCACACATCGTTAATACATTCTGAAAATAAATCCAAGGTGGGCTTACCCTTCGTGCGCCAGAACGCTTTGGTCCTGTCTCTCCACAGCTCCACACCTGTGCGGGCTGCAGGAATTGCCTCTGAGCTACATGGCAGCCTTCAGCCTCATAAATGGCAACCAGCCCCAAACTAGCCCAAGGCAAGGTGAGGTTCCTGGGAGGGTAACACTGAGGCACCGGGATGCTGTGCTGGGCCTGGACTAGAGTTTTGAGGCCATCAGCTTCAGCCTGCAGGGACAAACAGGAGTGACTGTGGATGCATATTTATGCAGGAGCAAAAGGTGCAGTTTCCTGCGTTTCTTGCTGTTGCTACTGTGTAGGAATCCAAGATGATGGATTCCAGTAAACTCAGGAGGCATTATAAACCTTCGTGTACAATTGACAAAAGGGTGAAATGGAGCCAAGGCATGCTCCTTCCACTGTTTCCCAATTGCATCCTTTTCTGGCCTGGCTTTGTTAAGAGCCAGCTGCTCTTAACCCCAGCACAGGTTTGGGAGGACATTGTCACACCTGCTGAAAAAAGATAGTAAGATTAAATGTTACCAACCTATTGAGACCTTCAGATATTTTCTACAGCTCTTATACCTGCAAGACTGTGGGCAGACGGTGCTACCCCAGCTTTAAAATGAGCATGCTACATGCAAAAATCACTTGGCATATCGAATCTGTCGTTTGGATCCAAACAATTCCAGTAGTTTCCTGTTGGATTCGGTGCTTTAAGCCAATATACTTAGTATTTGTCTGTATCCGTACAGTCTGCTGTTTGAAAAATGCATTTTCAGGGTAAGGGATAAAAGAGAAAGGAAGAACCTTATCTGTTGCTCATTTCAGGAAAGATTTGAAATCTGAGATATCTTTGAGTTCCTGTCTACCTTTCAGTTTAGTAGTTGGACTCAGTTCAATAACAGGGTTTCAAATTGTTCCCAAACCTTCATTGTTAGGGGGAAAAAAAAAAACAAACAAAAAAAAAAACCTCAACAGGAAAGACCTGTTTCAGGAAAGACTGTTGTATCACTGAAAAAGGCCCCATAGAGCACCTGACTCTGAAATACGGTTATTTATTATAAATAATTTCCATGGCGTCACATTAGCAAACATAAAAGGTCACGAACTCCTGTATTTGCAAATGTGTTTGACATCTGGGATCTGGCAGAAGTTCCTCCTGTGGGATAGATTGTTTGTGCACAGCTTTATTGAAGAATAATATTAAGAATG
This sequence comes from Rissa tridactyla, assembly GCF_028500815.1. NCBI lineage: Eukaryota > Metazoa > Chordata > Aves > Charadriiformes > Laridae > Rissa > Rissa tridactyla. The sequence continues at coordinate 54,089,842 of NC_071469.1, forward strand.
AATTACGAAAGACTAGTATAACCTAGTAAGAAATTATTGCATTTTACAAGCCAGAGACATAACTGATCTCAGAACTATTTTAGTTCATCTGGTTCAAAAGCACGTCAAGGAATGATAGCTGCGACCAGCTAACAGTGAAAATCTGTGGGGTTTAAGCACTGCAGTTAGAAATGGGCTGGAAAGAGAGGTCCAAACGCAGGGAATCGCACAAATGCGTGTCTGTGTTTTTGCTACGCCCCCCACTCCATGAAGGGAGTGAGGAGGGACTTGGCAGGGAGCCGCGGGAGCTGGGGAAGCCAAGGGCTAGGGGGAGGCAGGCCAGCCCTGCGCACCCCCAGCCAGGGAGCCCGGCAGCCCCAGCCCCGGGCATCAGACACCTCTGTGGGGCTGGGGACGGGACAGGGACCAGCGGGACACCAGGACTGTGGGGAGCTGGGGACCATCACCCCTCTCTTTATCCTCTCTCTCTCCTCTCTTACCAGTGAAAACCCCATAGGAGCAGCCCTTTCCTGATACCCGGGGGATGCTCCTCGGCTGTCTGTGAAGCCCAGTATCCCTAGAAAGTGCTCTCCTACCAGGCTGGGATGGTGCCACCTCTTGGGGTGCCTCTGGGGTATCTCCCCAAACACTGTTGCTGTCCCACTTGCCTGTGATGCTGCCCAGAAATGCCTCTTTCAATGTGGAAGAGATGATGAGAGGCAGCTCTCTAGGTCGTCCCAGTCCTTCAGGAGCTCTCCTCTCTGCTCCCCAAGCAAAGGGCAGAGCAGGCAGTCAACCCAGGGACAGGAGATGTCCAAACACCTGCCCAGCCCCTGTCCTCCCATCCCTTCTTCGGGACCTCAGGGCCAGGTGCCGCTGCTCTGCCCTGTGTTTTCACGCCATCGTCTCTCTGGGGTCTGCTCCAGGCCTCAGAGTTGGCCTCTCTCCCAAAAAAAGACACAGGCCTGCCCAAGGACGAGCAGATGTTCCTCTCCCCAGGATGCAGGGGCCAGCCAGGTGTCACCATGCACAGAGCAAGGGCAACACACACAAGGTCCTTCCCAAAAGGGACTGAGTCAAGAAACAGGCCAAACTTGTGAGGCATAAAAATTGTGTATTGCTTACAGTTATAAAACTCTTTTTTGTCTTTCTTCTTCTATTTTCAGGTGAAAGCAAACCTCATTTACCTTGCTTCTTAAAATAAGGGTGAGGGCAAAAAGCCATCCCAGAAATCACAGAATCATAGAATCACAGAATGATTTGTGTTGGAAGGGACCTTTAAAGCCCATCTAGTCCAACCCCATGCCACGAGCAGGGACATCTTCAACTAGATCAGGTTGCTCAGAGCCCCATCCAACGTGGCCTGGAATGTTTCCAGGGATGGGGCATCTCCCACCTCTCTGGGCCAGTGTTTCAGTACTCTCAGCATAAAAATTGTCTTCCTTATATCTAGTCTAAATCTTCCCTCTTTTACTTTACAGCCATTACCCCATGTCCTATCACAACAGGCCCTGCTGAAAAGTCTGCCCCCATCTTTCCTGTAGGCCCCCTTTAAGTACTGAAAGGGGCTATAATGTCTCCCCGGAGCCGCCTTTTCTCCAGGCTGAACAGCCCCAACTCTCTCAGACTGTCCTCACCACACTTTAAAGGCTGCCGGCCCTATGGACATGAGGGAGCTGGAAAGAACATCCATGGAGGCCAGCAACTGGTCACCCACAGAAGCTGGAAAGCTGTTCTTCCATCTCAAATTGCTCCAGTCAAAACAAGAACACATGCTGACCTTCCGGCTAAAGCTTTGGGCTTGTCCCTCAGGGAAAGGCAAGGAGGCAGAAACAGGCCAGTTTGGCTTGGTACTTAAAACCATTTGAGAAATAGCATAGCTAGAAACAGTGGTTACCAGCCCACTCCACCCTAATTCAATGCTTTTGCCCAGCTGCAGGGTGTTTGGCCATGTTCCCAGACAAACAGACCAACATCCAGCCCACCTGCTGCCCGCTCTCCTGGCCATCGCTTTGCTAGCCCACTGGCAGCACTGGCTGCTCCTCACCAGTGCACCCAGGATCACTGGGAAGCAAACGTGCTGCAGCCACAACCCTGGCTGATACCAGTAGAGTTTTTCAGGCAGGAAAAAGGATGCGCTCTCACCCCAAGGCAGGGAATTATGCATATTTAACTCATGTTTGGTTATATGTGTAACTATCCAGAGAGGGGAGAACACGCAGCTCTTCAGAGACCGCTTCACGGAACAAACTGAAGTGGGTTACCTTCTTGGGACAACTCACCCAAGCTGAATGGCGTCACGAACCTGTGTTAACAGAAAGTTTAACAGCTGCAAACTGCAGGATGTTTATTCTCTACAGTATTTTCTTGACAGATTATTTTCAAGAAACCTGAGTCAGCAGTAATAATTGTAGGTACAAATATTTGTTTGCAGGGGACAGGAGCTTCGCCATGTTGTTTACCTGTGCTCCCCAAGCCGAAAAGTTTTTATGTGTATGACTAAGGCTAGCCTTCCATGGCGAGCAAATATCCCCTCGCCTCAAGTGTTATGTTCAGCTGTCACTGTTGCTTTTACTCTTAGCTCCATAAGAGGTCTATCATATGGTAGCAAGGAATTCAGGGGCAAAGGGTTAATCATTTCACTGCAGCTCAGGGATTAACTTCATATTAAAAACACGTGCATTTGTATCCAAGTGACATAATGAAAAATGTGGTGGGAGATGGAAGGTGCACTCATTCAAGCAAGCAAGGATTTATTGAGCTAGTTCTTCAAGGTCCTCGGAAACCTAACTGGGTGTTTCTCAGCCAACACACTGGCTGCTCCCTCGATTAAACTGATGTGGTCATCCCATGACTGACAAGGATTTTTATTAGCAGGCAGATGGATCGGTACTGGATTTTAGGGGGCCTTGGCAATCATTCTGTAATGGTGTGGTGACTGAGCTGTGCAAGAGTCCAGGAACGGAGAAGTAACACAGGCTAGAAAGAGAAAAAATGGAAATGCAGGGGTGCCATTAAAGATCAGCAATCAGCTGCCATTTGGGACAGTCCTTACGAACAGGGGCACAGACTGTGAACCCTTGCATCAGTGGGAACGAGCTGAGCTCATACACGCTGCCCTAATGAGTTACTGGTGTGAGAAAACCTTCACCTGTAGGAGACGAGGAGCTGCCATCCAGCTTCCTGCAAAAACCACGCAGGGCTCATTTTTTCCGTCGCCGATGTGGCTATGTGCAGGCTGACACGGAGGACACTTTAACAGCATTCAGCAGCACCTGCAGGTCCAAGGAGTAACTGGTGCCACCAAAAACAGAGAGGGGAGGAGGAGGCAGGAGTTCTGGTACACAGAATACAGCTCGTGGGACTTCTCAAGGAAATACGATTCATAGCTCACCCTTAAGGAAGTGCAGCAGGAGTTTAAATCCCTGCAGGATATCAGTTTTACAGCCCAGCCAAACCCCATCTCTCCAGCAGCACAGTGTCCTTTACAGCTGGCAGGACAGCACTGACGGAAGAGAAAGGACAGCCTCCTTCTGTCCACACTTGTGAGTCAGCTCCGGAGATACTGTTGCCTTATCTGCAGAGCTCTTGCGGAATGGAGAGACCCTTGGCTGTGAGGGTGCTGTCAGAGCAGGTTGGTCTTGCATTGCGAAAAGTGCAATAAAAGGGGAGGGGGTCACACTGGTCAGTCCTGTGTGCAATCCCATCTAAGAAAAACATGACAGCATGTGCCATAGAATCATAGAGTGGTTAGAGTTGGAAGGGACCTTAAAGATCATCTAGTTCCACCCCCTGCCATGGGCAGGGACACCTCCCACCAGACCAGGCTGCTCAAAGCCCCGTCCAGCCTGGCCTTGAACACCTCCAGGGATGGGGCAGCCACAGCTTCTCTGGGCAACCTGGGCCAGTGCCTCACCACCCTCACAGTAAACAATTTCTTCCTGATATCTAATCTAAATCTCCCCTCTTTCAGCTTAAAACCATTACCCCTTGTCTTATCACTACACTGCCTGATAAAGAGTTCCTCCCCAGCTTTCCTGTAGGCCCCCTTTAAGGAGTCTTTCCTGTAGGCCCCTGAAAGGCAACAATAAGGTCTCCCTGGAGCCTTCTCTTCTCCAGGCTGAACAACTCCAGCTCTCTCAGCCTGTCCTCATAGGAGTGGTGCTCCAGCCTCTGATCATCTTCGTGGCCTCCTCTGGACCCACTCCAACAGGTCTTTGTCCTTCTTATGTATCATAAGAACAACATGAAAAGCAGACTGTAAGCAGCTAGAGAAAGAAGGATGCAGTGACTTAGGTCTGGAAACCTCAGATTATGTATGCCAACAGATAAATTGGAGCAACTTTTTTCTCAAAGTGTCCGTTCTCCACCAAAGTGAGTAGAAAGCCCAGCCGTTCAATCGCTTCACTGGTCAGGCCACTTTCACTATGGCACACAGATAGGGACTGAAGAACCAGAAGTCTTTGGTCATAGGTCACAGAGCTACTTTCTCATTTTCTTGGAGCAGTTCTAGAGAGCTGTTCGCTTCTCCTGAAATTTTGCAGCGCAGGATTCCTGCACTTGGCCTCTCCTCTTTCTCTTTGCATGTGTGCCCGTTTCATCTTGGGGTAATTTCTATGGAGCGTGTGATTCAGAATTAATGTGTTTGCAGCGTGGTGGAGGGAACTGCCGTGTCCTCGTGATACTGTAAATGAGCAGCGGCAGTTCCCTTGAGCACAAAACAGCTATAAAGATCTTTATCGGCTTTCTGAGTGGTATGTAAATCATCACAGGCCCTGTGAATGGTGTGTTACCTACCTCACCTCCGCCATGAGTTATTTGAGTGATGAGAATGCGAGAGCAACTGTGTGACATAAGTTCATTCACTTCCCACAAAGCGAAACAGAGCCCAGCTTGGCTGCCCTTGTGATTTGCTGAAATAAGAACATTCCACCTGCAAAACACAAACCCAATCAACAAAGAGCCAAACCTCATTAGGCATGGGTCATTTGAGTATGGTGTGGGTGGAAAAACCTTTCTTGGTTTATAGCATTACTGAAGTCACAAGCAGGTGGGAGGGAGAACTAGCTACTAGTTAATGATTTATGTACGAGGAAACCAGTTCAGTCTATCTAACATTAACACTTCTTGTTAAGGAGACAAGTTTATTCTGCAGAGTTAAGCCAAATTCTGCCCATAGCCTCATGTTCACTGCACAAAGCTCTGCCTTCAACTGGTCCACATTGTGCCTCCAAGACCCAGGGCAACTGGGAGAGTGGCACTGCACCAGGCTGGGAGGAGAGCTCATCTCCTGGCATCCTCCAGGAACCCCTCCAAGACTGCAGCATGCAGCCCATACGCCCTCCTTTACACCCTCCGAACACGGGCTGGGTAACGCATGGCTGGGACTTGGGGGAACGGGTCAAGGGAGCCATCCCCACCATCAGAAGCTATGACCTGCTCCAGCCTTCAGTGGAGTTTCAGGGGAAAGACGTGCCTCAGCTACATCCAGCTCCTGGTACAGATAAAGTAGCATTACACAAAACGTTAATTTGAGCCTTATCATGCATAAACCCAGCAGGAAATGAAGGTAAAATACACACATGTACCTCCAAGTACGGGCAAGTTTACAACATAAAAACTGTGAAAGAAAATTAGCCTCCTGAGAATTAATTGTATTTTGCTTTGAAGTTTTCTCTGCTGCTGTATATAAGTTACTAGTGTTCATGAGCAATAGACGTACCAGTATCATTGATCCTCATTCAACTTGCTTTCCACAGGGGTGACACGATTCTGGCATGAATGCTTGCAATGATCTTGTGATCATCACTAAACAAGGCAATGATATAATTTTTGTTAGCAATGTATTTTTTTTTATTTTAAAAAAGCTTTAAAGTAGTCCCTACTGGTGTATTCAATGTAACTTGCTCACAAGTTGCAAAACAATACAAGAATTAAAAGCTCATTTTCTGCTACAAATGAAATAATGGTTATAGGTTAAAGGGGCAGGATGAGGGACATTGAAACCATCCATTTTAAATTACAGTATTATTCTTCTAAAATGAATGAAGACTACAAAATATAACATGTTTATTAATCTGGACAGCCTGCAAGTAAGAGTTAGGGAAACGATTGTTTAAGCAGAAGTTGTGTGGTGCATCCATCGAGCTGGGCAGCGAGTCCTTCTGCCTGCACCTCTACTGGTTGCAGAGAAACTGTTGGTATGAGGTGGTGCTATATGTGCTACACCTTAAATTGTACTTAGAGGCAACCAGTGTCGGGTGCATCTCATTAGGTGACAGGTTGGCCCGAGCCGCCTGATTTTTTTGAAAACTGATGCTTTATTCAAACCCATGAATGCTGCCTTCCTATTTTTATTGAAGTGACTGTTAGAAATTTTCTGTCTTTCAAAGGCCCAAGCAAAGCTAAAAAGCTTCGTACAGCAAGAGAGAGACTTGTCTCAGAGAGCCTGCACACTGGGAGCATTCCGTACTTTTACACTACCTTGGTTTGTCCTTCCCTTGCCTCTGGCCATGGCTGCCTCTTCCTTGGCCCATCCGTCATCCAGCCATTGTGGCTGTATCCTAGTAAGGATCAACTGTGCTTAATCCTGATGGTGGGAGACAGGGATGCTGGAGGTAGAGGAGTGAATTCTTCCTTTTCCAGATGTTGCGTGGGATGTCTTCATTCCAGAGCTATTTATGGGCTACATGGGCATTTATCTTTCTAAGGAGATAATCTCCTTTTTAATATTTTGGGTTTGTGGTTGATTATTTTTCTCCTTACCAATGACATCATAACCAAAGCACTGAAGGTTAACTAACGAGCAAGCTCTTTTTTATTAACTTTCTGGTTCAATTGTAATTTTATCCCTCAATAATTCTCTTTTTTTCCATCTATGGGAATGACTTTACACTGGTGTGAACCGAATGCTGTCATTTTCACCATCATAACTCAGGCCAAATCAGAGCGGGTAATTCTAAGTGAGCACAGCCCTGGGGAATGGCAGCAGGATTTGCTGGAGCTCGCTGCAGGTAGTGTGCATGTGGTAGGCAACAGCTTGGTCCTGTCATTTTAAATTTTCCATAGATGTGTAAACACAATGAGAAATTTTATACATGCTATGAAGCAAATCGCCACTTGACATCATTAAGAAGCCAATGAAGATATCTCTCCTCTAGCCGAGGACATGTCTCTATGAGTTTTGCGCCTTCCTCACTGGGCCGGGGTGGAGGCTTGGGCTGACGGGTGTTTGATTGCTGCAGGAGCCCCAGGATCTCGGTAGAATAGCTGCTGTTTCAGAAGTTGGCAGTTTTTCTGTCCCCTTCCTCTCCCTGAATGGCATCAGATGTCATAGTCCAAAGGAACTTTTTAAAATTATGAACTCCATTCAGGTTTTCTTGGGGATACTGATTTGAATCACAAATCTGTGTAATCTTGGCAGCCTTTTTGTTTGCATTTCACATAATCTACAAAATGAGTTTACTGACCAAAATGTTTCTTAAAAACAATGATTTCTTATGAACATTGGAGAACTCTGGTGCTGGACTTTTGAATTGTGTGTGTGTTATATGTAGGCAGCCAGGAAACACCATATATTTTGAGGATTTTGTCAAAACTAACCTTTGTATCTATGATTTCACATGTTGAATACAGAACATTTGCAGCAAGTTGCTGATGAACAGTCTCCAGACTAAGGTCCCAGTCTTGAAAAACACAAGCACATGCATTACTTTGAACACTGTAGAATCTCAAGGAAGTCAACGTAATTCCTTATAGGTTACAGAGAGGACCAATTCCTATGAACGATGCATGAGTCATGACTCTGCAAAGGCTTGGGTATAGTTGATGTTTTAACAGTATGTAGAGTCAAGTGCCTGCGTTGACCTTTGAAGAACAGGGACGAGGAATCACTCACGGAAACACATCAATGAATAGCTTGAAATAGCAGAGGAAATTTTGAAGTGACAAAGGATATCTCAAGAAATCTTAAAGTACCCAAAGACAGTGCCCACAGAGAAAGAGATACTGCAATCATACTACTGTTTATTTACTGGAAACAATCTTTCAGCTCTACTGTCAAAATAATACAGATCTGTTTACATTTATACCACTGACACTGAGATTCGAGGCTTATAATAAAACTCGGCTAAATCCAGACCTGATGTAAGGTGATCACTGACTTCAGCTTCGGGGTGATCACATTGCACTCTCTCTGACTGGGCCAAATACTCCATCTGCAAACTGGGAAAACCCCATCAAAGTGTGAAGAGCCTAAAGATGTATTGCATAAGCATGTCCTTCTTGAAAAGCCTTGAGACTGTCAAGCCAGCATGATGTAGACGCAATTTCAGGAGAAAAGTGATTCATCAGGACCTAAAAGAACATCTATCGCCTTCAAAACTGGGGGCTTGTGGGTTGTTTTTTTTAATCTTCTTCCTGAAGCCAGGCTCTGCCAGCAGGCTGGGTGATCCCTTCGGCCATTCAGACCTAATACTTTGCCGTAAGGGTGCCTACCGACACTGCAGGGGGAGAGGGGTACAAAAGTGGCTGATGGGCCAACAGCAGTGCCTGCATTTCCAGTGAGACACATGAAGAGCTTGTTGTACAGATGGTGGGTGCAGAGGAACCTGGCATGATCTGCCTTGGCTATGAGAAAAGCAACCGAGGTCAGTCAGAGCCTAGAAGAGACACATAGCCTACAACTGATCTCCAGAAAGCAAAGTGAAAAATGTTATGTGGTGCCGGAGGAGAAGTGGAGCTCACTCAGCATGTGCTTGCAGTGCGTGACCATAATGAGATCACTTGTCCAGGACAAAATCAAAAGGGAGAATGAGTGGCTTCTGAGATACAAAAGGGAATTCATAGGATCATAGAATGTGTTGGGTTGGAAGGGACCTTTAAAGGTCGTCTAGTCCAGCCCCCCTGCAGTAAGCAGGGACATCTTTAACTAGATCAGGTTGCTCAGAGCCTCATCCAGCCTGGCCTTGAATGTCTCCAGGGATGGGGCCTCCACCACCTCTCTGGGCAACCTGTTCCAGTGTCTCACCACCCTCATTGTAAAGAACTTCTTCCTAATGTCTAATCTAAACCTGCCCTGCTCTAGTTTAAAACCATTGCCCCTCGTCCTATCGCTACATGCCCTCGCAAACAGCCCCTCCCCAGCTTTCTCAATTGAAAGAGATTGAACATTTCAGGAATTTTTGGTCACTGAAGTGTTTTCTAAAGATCCCTTTGCTACCCAGCTACTTTCCTCCATTCTTACACCAAGGTTACTGCATCATTATTTACTTGCTGGTGTACAAGTGTATCTGCCTTGTCCCCAGACTCCCTCGTGTGCCTTCACCAATATTAGTTGAGTTACATGGCGGGGGGGAGGCGTGGGTAGGGGCGGGATCAGTTTGGCCAGTGGAAACCACTAGAGGGATCTCAGAAGTTTGAACTCAGAAGTGGAACAGGTGAGATTTCCACCTCGGATGTGCACGCTTACAGACAGCAGATGCACTCTACGCTGAAACAGGCGAGGAAAGAGGCAGCTGCAGGATCAGAAACGTCCCTGCGCAAATACCTCTGGACCATTACACTCCCTACGGCACTGACCCGTCAGCACAGGTCACCTTTCTGGGCAGGCTTTCTGCGGAATCCCCGAAAGTTATGACCATCAGCCTCAGTCTTCATGCATGGCACCTGCTTTGGGGCTGAGCTATTCAAAATTGGTTCAGAGACTTAAAACAACAAAATGTGATGGGTGTAAATCACTTGTCTGCACTAGCGTCAGATGAGGAAACACAATTTGCTTGTGCCGTGTTGTCTTGCAACTCTTTGACTTCCAAAGGCAGAGCCACGCTACCACAACTAGTTTTAGCTTCTGTAAATTCTCCTTGTATAGATATACATGCACGGTGCATTACACACACAGAGGGAAGGTCCTAAGGATGACTTTTATCTTTCCATTAAAGAGCAGCAGTCATGCAAATTAGCAGCAGCTGAAGGTTTTGTCCATCCAGGATAGAGATTTATTTTAACAAGAGTGCCTGTCAGGCTTGAATAACGTTAGGGCATACTTTTATTCCTTTTTTTCTTTTTAACATCTTAGAACAGTGGGTCCTAATACAGCTACACACTACAGAAGATATTCAGTAGCATATTCTGCGAATAAGCCAGACTGGAGAACTTGAATGACCACAAACTGTACTGATTCTATTGCTCTGCTTGCTCTAGACAGAGAAAAATGAATATGTAAGTTCAACTGATGCTGATACCATGTTTATGAAACAATGAAAGTTTACTCTTCTAAAAGCTGAGCCAAAAAAAGGTAAATATGAGTACAGGCCCCCAAATTGAAAAGGAGAAAGCTGTGTGCGAATGGCCCTGGAGACTACACTCGGTGATGCTCGGTGACCAGATACTCAAAGAAGCTTACTTATTCTCAATAAAGTTATTGTTGTCAGAGAAGCACAAGTTGAAAAGTGATTCTGTGGGATCCAGCAAACTTGTAGGTGAAATACATTTTGTTGTCTGTCTCAAAAAAAGTCAATCCTCTAAAAACACCTCAAAGTCAAATAAGCCAGATGATAGGACACATTCATCTCTTGGATGATTCATCTCTTGCCATTCTTCGACCTCTGGCACCTAACCTGACTAGCGTGAGTCGCTGGGTTCATTTATCAGAATAGATTCTCCTTCCCAATCACTGTGATCTGTATCAAAGATTACTGCCGTTTCTGCTTTTGTTTACTTTTACTCCAATTATTGCACTGGCAATGGGTGCTGTGCAAACACATAGTGAGAGGCAATCTTTCTCCGGAGGACCTTCGTTTAAACAGACCTGATGGCAGACAGGCAGGAGGGGCAAAGAGCTGTGTCCCACCCCAGCTCGGCCAGGGAACGGCTCTCCCGCCCCAAGCGAGGAGCGTGTCGGAGCAGAGCTGGAGGGAAGCCACACGTGCCCAGACCAGGGTCAGCGCCCTCCAGAACACTGTCTATTAACCATATGGTAAAACTCTCTGTGTTAGAAAATCCTCTGCAATAGGTTGGAATAAAGAATCATTTTCTGAGCAGACCTGGAATTCTGTCTGCTTTTAGGGAGGCCCGGCCTCAAAGGAGAATGTGAATGTATACAGCAGTTGCAAGTTTGCATTTTTAACTTTCATGCTGTAAAAACCTGACATGCATAGTCCTTTTTTTTTTTTTTTCATTTGGTGGGAATTGCTGTAATATACAAGCCTGCAATGGTCTGTTGGAAACAGACCCCTGACTAGGAAATGGAGAGTTTATATGTTATAAACTGCTAGTAATTTATTATTTTGAGATTGGCATATATTTTGGCAAAGTTAAAGTTGGCTGGAGTGATAGTGAGTGATGAAAGATGTTATGGCGGTTGAGAAGTGGCTGAATTCCTTTGTTTCCAGACTTTTCACTTTTTTTTTTTAAGGCGCAGAATGTTTATATAGAAAGTGTAATATTGTTTTATGAGTACTTGCTGGACCCTGCTAAAACCAAGCGTTCAAGCTCTACTCTTTTAACAAAGTGTTTTGTTATGGAATTCCTCTGGGTTTTGATGTTTCTAAATTAGGGTTAAATCAGGTTGGTATGTGGGGGCCATGGGAGAACAGCCCAGAAGTGAGAAACTGTCTGACGTCTAACAAGGGCGCGCTTCCTCTCCAGAAGGTGATGTGATGGCAGGAAGAGAGAGGACTCCTCAACTGGACATGAAGAAGCCATAACATAGGGGCACACAAGGGGGCAAAGGGGGCTTTTAAGCACTGGGAAAACTTTCAGTATGTTGAGAGTTTAACATCTTTAATGCAAGGCCCTGCCTGCCCCTTGTCTGCTGTCTGGGCCACCAGAGCCGACTTGTTTCCCACGTCTCACTTCCATCGCCTGGGACACATGAGCACTTCTAGCCCCACGGTTATAAACTAGCATTCCTCCTTCCTGGTCATCTCTATTCTTCCCCTCCAAGACTGTGGTGTACGATGAGCCATGATACATTCAGGAAACACATTCTTGTTTCTGATATTTCTCTGCACGTTTCCTCTACATTTATCTCCTCCAAGTCGGCTACTCACAAAAGTCATTGGCATCCTGCCCTCAACTTGGCCCACTAAACCCTGCAGTCAGGCTCCAGCCTTTTTGTTTCTACAATAAAGGACAGCCTGTGCACAGAGCTCTGAGCCACAGGATCCCAGGACACTGTAGCAGCACAGAGAAAACTTTAAACTGTATAGAAATGGAAGCTGTTAAGCACACTCAGCTCAGCATTTCCTTGCTGTGAGCCATTGCATCAGGGCTTCCTTCAAGCTGAGTACAAGTAAAAAGAGCAGAGTCTCTACTAAAGCGAGGGAAAAACAACTCCAGGCTAACTCACAAAGCTTATTAGGAACAAGAGGGTCAATTTTCAGATTGTGTCACGCAGCCTGTGTTGTGATAACTTTCTGAGTCTGTATTCTCCCATTTAATACTCTACTTTAATGAATACCCCACATAATGCTTCTGTTATGCTCCAGCCTGCTTGCGTTATAATCTTCATAAACTCCTTTTCCCGAGTAGCATTAAGCACTTCCAGCCCTCCAAAAGACAAAGCAAAGGTTATCTTTCCTGCCCTGGTGATGCTGAAGAGCAAATGAGCCAATAAGGAAAAAGCAGGGGGAAGAAGCAAAAGAGCTTGCTTCAGAGAAATTTAAGAACGAGGCGTATGAACCCTCATGCCTACTAAAACAAAAGACCAAACTGCCAGTGGTTTCAACAAGGTGAGCATTATACCTCCAAACTATACAATTATTTATTATTTTTTTTTCAAACTTCTAAACATACATATCGATTTAGCTTAGCACTGTGAGGCCTCAGCTGGAATACTTTTCACAGTTTTGGGCACTGCACTTGAAGAAAGATGTGAACCAACTGGAGAGAATCCAGGCAAGAGCAACAAGAATGATCAAAGGTCCAGAAAATGTGATGTATGAGGAAAGACCAAAAGAATTGGGTTTGTTTAGACTAGAGAGAAACAGTCTGAGGGGAGACATGACAACAGTCTTCAGACATGTTAAAGACTGCTGCAAAGGGGAAGATAAACTGTTCTCTATTTCTACTGGAAGTAGGCTAAAAAGCAATGGATTGAAATTACAACAGCAAAGATTCAGATTAGACTTTAGGAGAAACTTTCTCTTGGTTACAGCAGTTATACCTGAGAAGACATTGCCTATGGAAACTGTGGGATCCCGTCATTTGAGGTCTGGGTACTGGTATAGTGGGGGTCTGCTTTGTGGCAGAGGCACGAACAATAAGTCCAAGTTCTTTTCAGCTTATTTTCCCCGGTGTTTGGAATGTAGGAGAGAGACTGTGCATGAACAGAACAATTCATTTTTTTTTCTGAAGGAATTTGGACGGGTCTGAGCTGAGCAGTCCTTGACCAGGAGATTAATTGCAGCCTTAACTACAATTAGTATCACTACCTTATAACCATTACAAACTGTTTGCAACTAGCACACTCAGGGAAAGATAAAGTTCTGATTCTCATCTGCTCTAAAGTCCCCGGACACTATTCTGGCAGTGGAGGGCTGTGTCAAAGAGTCGGGGTGTAAATAAGGATAACACCCTAAACATTGTAAAACATACCAACCAGTGATAGATTTCTGTGAACTCTGTTATATAGAAAGATTTAATACAGGAAGGAACCCAAACATGTGACGCTTTGTTAGAAAGTAGAAGATTACATAGTACAACATGTATTTTGGAATGAATTTACAATGATTTTTAACTATAAAATAGAATCAAAGAAAAAAACAGGTGAAACTAAGACAAATGCAGGGTGAATTGAGACAAAGTGCCTGACTGATAATTCCAGAGATAATTGGGAATGTAAGTTAGCACTTCTGAGATCCCTTGTTTCAATAGGTGGCTTTTTGTTTGTGTTTCTGCTTGTTTGTCTGCTTTCCATTTACAATGAAAAAAATAAAAAAAAGGCAAGATTGCAAAAGCCAGCTTTTTCCTCAGTTTCTTTGGTGCTTTTTGCTAAGCAGCCTTGGAGCTACAAAGGTTCACAGTCTTTCAAACATAGACTCATACCCTAGAAGTGTTTACAATGGAAAGAAGAGTCCTTAAAATACATAACCACAGAGAGAATCGTAGGGGATCTGCTGACGGTACATCTTCAGATGTCTGCATCCTGGCAGGGACTGTGCATGGAGAGACCTCCCTCCTCAGGCAGGCGTAGGTCACCGGGTCTGTGGAAATACTGGTTTGGTTTAGAGCTGCTATACGTACTGGCTTCTGAGGAGAGAGTTCTGCAGAGAAGGAACCGTCTCTTTTGTTTTAATGTTTCCAGGGCACGAACTCAAGGTTTAGAAGGAGTACTGTGATACGTATATCCTCAGCCGGATGACAGAGCTTCCTCTGAAGTTGATGACGGTGTTGACGGTGATCATTTCCAAGTCCAGCTGAACAGTACGGGGCCCCTTCACGGGGCGGGTCATCACCAGCGTAGCACTGATGGGTCCCGTTTGCTGTGCACAAGACAAGAGGAAGCAGGTGGGATTTTAAAAAGCAGCTCTTGAAAAACCATCATTTCAGGTGAGACCACTGGCCATGGTCTTTGAGCAGCCAAAGTAACAGTTTTCTGCTGCATTGTTAGAAGCTACTGCAATTCATGGGAGAGCGAGCTTCATTTCAGCATTTGGCTCTGTTTCAGTGTTTTGTATGAACTATCACCTTCTACAGTTTGTAAAGCCTTTGGGAGCCTGCACATAAAAGCAGCTAATGTACATAGAAATTTGCTATTGTCCAAATGGAAAAAGATGAAAACATAGATTTAGGGTACGCGCAAGCAGTGGCACCTTTTTTTGTGTGCGTGAGATAATATTTTGTTTGATGTAAAGAACACTCTTACTTTGAAGCAGCGAACACCAAGAAGGGGGTTACGTTAACAGAGCTTGGAGAACAGATGTTCCTATGTGAACAGGATCAGGGTTTGTTGTATAATTGCTTATGTTAATATTGCAAAACCTTACCCTCTGAAGAGAGCTTTAAATATGTGAAGGCACTTCAGAAAAAATCTGTCTTTTAGTAAGTGGAAGCAGACCTTTGAAATACCCGGCCAGAACAGTGGATTATGAGCATTTAAAAATCAGAAAATGAATGGGGGCGTGATAAATAAATGAAAGAAAACTAGCAGACTTGAGCAACAATCCTGGTTGCTTGGAGCCCTAGCATCCGGCAGATCGACCCAGATGAGGGGAAAAGGTCAGTGGGATCAGCAATGACTTTGCAACAGGAAAGCTCTTCTGAGATGTAAGCGATCACTCCTGGACCGCTGAACATCACTTACTGTGAATATCAAAGCCAGGTTTTGCCTAGGGTTAAAAATCAACCTTCTGACCGCCAGCATCCCTGGGGACTGTGCTCCGTTTTGTGCAGGCACGTCCCATTGCCCCTGCGTGTCAGAAGGTGCAGTGAAGGTGACTGTGGAACGGAGACGTCTTCTGAGGAAAATTCAAATTAAAAAAAAAAATAGTTGTGTTTTCTCTAACAGTGTCTCCATAAAATGTGTGTTCTCAGTGAAAAAAATACATAACAAATAAAAGTAAAGAACACAGAAAGTCAATTCTTGGGATAAAGTTTGGGGTTTTTTCCTTACATTTTTGGTTTTCAGGTTTTTCATTTTCCAATGAAGAGTTTAAAAAAACAAATGAGAAATGTTGATTCTTTCATTGACTCTTTGATTGGTCATCAAATGAAAAGAGGTTTTGCACAATAGTTTCTCTTGAGCATAGGAGACATGAGCTATTCTTAGACATGGGTACAGCCCTGGACTTTCCTGAACCTACTGTCTCGTAAAACAAGCGTGTTTGCTTTAGGCAGGTTACCTTCCTGGAGGCGCCAGCAGCCCCTGCAGATCAGTACAGCACTCCACGTGTCTCCATGTGAAAATGCCTCATACTGAAGGTTTAAATGATATTCCATAAAAACTGAGTTCTGCTATGGGAAGGATATTCAGCCAACAAGAAGATACTCCATGTTTTCTCTCAGTGAGCGCCAGACTTACCCGCATGTAGAATTCCCTGCCCTCGTTCCCTGATTTGATTTGGAAGATGTAATAGGCTCCAGGGTAGCGAGTTGTTGCTTGCATCTGAAAAATGTCAGAAGGCACCGACCGCCCGGACACCATATCCATCACTCTGTACAAGATGGTGAAGGGCTGATCTCTGCAACCGGCGTTTTCAGCTGGACACATGCAGCGGCTGTCAGAAATAAGGTTGTCATCAGGGATTACAAATTGCTGTAATATTGGATTCTTTATATGCAAGCTGCATTAATAAATATAAAAATAATGTTGTCGGCCAGCTAAAAGAATCAATGAAACTTGTAATGAATTTACTCACTTTTAGTATTCTCTGTCCTGCTGTTCTGTCCTACCTATACCTCTGCCTTCTTTATCTTGCCCTCTAGGCCAAAATATCTTGGCATCCTTTGTCTCCTTTCATCACTCAATAATCTGTACTTTAAAGCAACTCTGCAGGTGTAGGATACACGGTACATGTTTGTTCTGACAGTAATTTACACTGAATTGTCCCCAGAATTGTTAATTATTGGATCATTTCACTGATGGTGCTACAGAAATGTTGTATTCCTTGTTTAACGATCTTTTCTATACTACATGAAACCACATGACAAGACATCCTGGATCAAACCGAAGCACTGGCATCAAATGCAGAGCCCTAAGGAAGAGCAGGATAGCCAGCCAAGCGTAGGACGCTTCCACCAAGAGCCTCCAATTGTTTGTGACTCAGGAAATTCTTGAAACAAAGGTGTCTTCTGTGGAGTCATCAGCCCTTAGTGCATTTCTTATCCATCAGCTCGTCCAGCTTCCCCTTACACACACACAGAGCCCCCTGTGGCCCCCTCCACCTCTCCCTGCACCGCCCCTTGCTGACTTCGTCTGATGCCCCCAGCTCTTCTATCGACAGGAGAGCGTCCAGTCAATCCCTGCTCAGCCTCCTCTCACAACTCATATTTGGCTGTTTTCATGGCTGAAGGGTCCTAACTTAGTTGTTTCTCACAAGGAAGCTATTCCATACTTCCGATCATCCTCATTGCTCTTTATGAACCTTTGTCCAGTTATATTTCTTTTGAGAGGAGGGGAAGGAACTGCACAGTCTTGAAGATACGGGTACACAGTGGCATGTGCTCTAAGGATATTCTCTACCTATTAACACCTCAAATTCACTTAGCTTTTCTGACCTCATGGAACTATCTATAACAACCCTCAAATCTCAGTTTGGACGGATTATAATCAGGTCAGTGCTCTTTATTTAATTTGTGAATTTGGGATTGTCTTTTTACTTTACCTTCTTCTACACTGAACTGAATTCCATCAGCCATTTGTATTTCACAGTCATTGAGGCTCCTTCTGCAATTCTTTTCTGCCTACCCTTTTCTCTGCTGTCCTCAGATACTGTTGCAGACTTTGCCCATCTCATGATTTATCCTTTTTCCCAGGTTGCTTACAAATGTGTTGGACAAAGCAGGTCCAGCTCAGACCTCTGCAGAACTTCACTGTGAAAGCTGGCAATTTAATAGTATAGTCTATTCATTTTTCATCTTTCAGCCTCTTATTCTACTGTGCCATGGACTTCTCTCTTGCTTACGGTTGCTTAATTTCCATAATAATGTTATGTGAAGTTCTTTTTAGAAGCCTTCGGAAACCCAAACAGACTGCATCAGCCCATCTGCCCTAGCCCCATGCTGCTCATTTCTTCAGAGAACTCCAATGAAATTCTGAGGCAGGATGTCCCTTTATAAAAGCCAAGCTGAGGAATTTAATGGAAAAGAGTTGGGTCTTTTTGCCTATTTTTTCTATAACCTCCACTATTGACACCAATTTCAGACAGTTCTTCTGGCATGTCCCCCATAGAAAGGTTCCTGGCATTATAAACACACAATTCCTTCCACAGAGAACACAGATGCAAGGAATTCACTTGGCTTTTATACTGACCACTTCTAGACATATGCCACAAATTAAATGCAGTCACATCTAGGCACAAGCCAAAGCCACCAAACACAAAGCTCAGAGATCAAGAGTTCTTGTGCGAGCTGATCTGCGAGGACTCGGCAGTTGGGCTTTGGGGGATTTAGATACAGAGGCTTTAGATATTTCCACTTCCAGTTTAAAACTCCACCACCTCTTAAGGTAGGTAAACCCAGAACTGGAAGAACAGAACATGTCCACTCCTCAGCTGCCCTAGTTCAGAAAGCAATGTAAAGACATGAATAAATTATAACAGAAAGAAGAGGATTCTTCTTCTCTTGCCTTTCTATAAAATACATTAAGCTACCAAGCAATCTCAAGTAATTGGGTTTAGTGCAAACACTATGGATGAAATCCCATGGGCTGCAATATATATAGGTCTGTCTGGAGCTGAAATATTTTGAGCCCCAGGCAAGTACCTACAAAAATGTAAAAGAAACAGGCAATTTTTAGAAATGTGGGATTATTTTTTTTCCTTGCTCAAATAATTGCAAATTTAGACAGTAACAGTGCTAACAGCCCTATCCAGATACACACAATTTCTGGACAAGGCAAATCAGTCTGTGGACTTTTCAGCATTTTTTAACCTTTAAGCAGTAGGAAACTACTTCTATCCTGCTATAACCATCATCTAATATTTTAAAGTACTTGTAGTTAGTATTTACAGGAAATACTCATACTAACAGGCTGCATTTGAGCGTTTATGAAGTCAGTTAGTAATGTAAGTAAACGTCACTTATTGCATTACGAACCTTGCTGTATTCTCTACTCACTGCTAAGTGGTTTTCCAGTCTAACTTCCCACATATCTGAGTATCGTATCATGTCATATCATATCATATCATATCATATCATACCATACCATACCATACCATATCACATCATATCATATCATATCACATCCCACCTGGTGACCTGGTAAGGAATTGCAATTTGTTATTTTTATAAAGCTTACCAATGGTAAATGCAGCAATAGCATGTACGTATAGCTCTCTAGACACACTTCATGGCCATGCTGTAAAAACGCAGCTTGTTTGGTTCACTCTAGATACACCTCACGCAGATAGAATTTGCTTTTGTGGCTGTGGGTATGTTACTCACTTCTCATTAATCTGGATATAAGGTTCCTCGCATCTTACTGGGTCTAAACATTTATATTCTCCTGGGATATTGAAACACGTTTGCTGCGGAGTGCAGGTGAAGTTTCTGATTTCACATTCATTGATATCTAAAACACAAGAAATAAGAGAATGGCTAAAGCAGGGAAATATGTGCACTCTTACAAACCCGTTTCCATCTGAAGGAATTGCCCCAAAATTCCTAACACTCCTGCACCATGAGAAGTGGCCTTTTGGTAACCCCTCTTTTAAGATCAGCTTTTACTCCATTCATTTCTGCTTATTGGAGTGCTCCCATATGCTACGTGCTGCAAAAATAGAAAAGAAATTGGCTGCTCAAGCTCTCTGACCTTAGAGAATGGGAAAACTAGAGAGAGACGTGCAGCAGAGAGGAGAGCATCTGAGGCCTTTCCTGTGTAGCTGTTTCCTAGTCAGTAAAGTCTTACTTCCACCAATTGACCTCAGAGGGACTATTCACGTGATGACATTCTTACCAGAATTGCATAATTGGCCCCTACGAGTATTTCACCGTGCAATGCCAAGACCAAGCATCTCAATTCTTGAAAAACCTCTTTCCAGACACAGGACCTATTTTCTGGGCCCCTTGGGTTTTAATCAGCACAGGAATGTTCTTACCTTGGCAGCTTCTGCTATCGTCAAGCAAGTTATAGCCCGAAGGACAGATACAGTAGTAAGAACCAGGCCCATTCACACATTCGTGCTGGCAGAGGAACTCTGAGAAGCTGCATTCGTCCATGTCTGCAGTGGTAAAACAAAGTTTAGTGTCTTTGGCTTTGCAGTCAAAAGAGCAGTCCCACAGGCAGGTGGCCATCCAGACTACGCGCCCATCACCCCAGCTGGAGGTTGGCACCCTCCAGCTCCCTAGAGCTCTGCAGCAACCTGGCAAAATGCTATACAACAAGTTCTTGGTTAAACATTTTTCTCCTAGGGAAACCAAAGCTGCTGCTGAACACAATGCGTGACTTTTATTTATTTTTTTTTTTTTCAAATACCTGTCACCAGTTGGCCATGTTTTCAGTTCTGTTTTACGTCAGAGATAGGGCTACTCTAACAACAAAGCTGCAAGTGTAATTTGAAAGGAGAGACTTGGCGGTGGTTTTCTTTTCTTTTTTTTCCTTTTTTCTGGAGAGCAAACTTCCCTTTCCCAGGGCCACATGGGTCCCAGCAGAACTCCTGCAGCCAGCCCCGGCTGTTTTATGTTTCCTAGCCTCTAGCCAGTTACTTCCAAGGCATTCCAGCAAGACTACAGAGCTCATCCCAGCTTGGGTCAGACCTACTGGAAGGCCCAGCCATCTCCCAGATGATACCCAGGAAGCTAAGCAGTCTGTCAAATCTCTGATTGAAAGCAGAAATTGTGCTTTTTTCCCCTTGCACTCATGAATTGACCAGTCATTGTGTTCTGCAGAACTGTGCTCAAGTGAGAAAGACGAATTTCAGAGCTGCCCATGGATGCATGGCTGACTGAGGGGAAAACACATGCAAAGGCGCTAGACTGAGGGAGGCTGCAGTTAATCATTTCCTTACTTCCCTGTTCAGGGGAAGAACGAAACAAAGGCCAGAGTCCCAGCCAGGAACTCCCAAGTTCTCATTCCCAGCTCTGACATGTTGACTCTCCCGGGCAAATCACTTTTACTCTTCAGACTGAATTTCCCTTTCTTCTAAATTGGGCTCAGTCCATTTATCCACTTTTGGTGTTTTGTGCAGATGGATTGGAAAGTATTTGAAGTCCAAATATGTTAAGGGGGCTTTATGGCTGCAACCGCATTATCAAAAGGGATATGAAAGGAACTCTATATCTACACCATCCTGTTCTTGTGTGACCTGCCCCGGTGAGTTTGCTGAAAAAAACACCTTCCTGACAAAACATGGACCGAGGGCTGACTCCATAAAGGGACCGAGACATCACCCACCCCCTTGAGGTGTCCTAGCCCAGCGCTCCAGCACATCAGACTCATATAACCTGTGCTCAGCTGCTGTCAAGCGCTGGAGGGACTTAAAGCCCCAAAGGTCCTACATTTCTGCTGCTGAGCCCACCCAGGACAGACACATCTTTGCTGTTCCTAAACACTTTGGCCTTCTGCTGACTACTCACAGAGGACAAGGTGGTGGGCATTTCAAAGCACATCTACTGCGCATGCAAGATCTCTGTGATGAGAAAATAATCCCAATGTTGGGAAAGCCACGTGGAAATCTCTGCCTCTCTCCTTGAATTGGGCAGGGATGCCTCCCATCTTCAAGGTAAGCTGGCTGCTAGGCCACGGACTAATCCAGCAGTTGTTGAAGAACATCTGGATCCTGGTGTCTCATAGTAGTGTCACAGAATAGTTTGGGTTGGAAGGGACCTTTAAAGTCCATCTAGTCCAACCCCCCTGCAATAAGCAGGGACATCTTCAACTAGACGAGGCTGCACAGAGCCCCGTCCAACCTGACCTGGAATGTTTCCAGGGATTGACGTGCTTTGACAAGCATTTTCTTGCACAGAATTATCAAGAAAAGGTTTTCTGCTCTAAATCTGGGTGGTGGAAAGTCCCTTTTTCTGGCTTAACTCTCTAGACATGAGTGAGGCTCAAGCACCGCCTCTCCAGTCACCATGTTGTACTGGCATTGCATTGAACTTAACTGGCTCAGGCCCCCAACTAGCTCAGGAGCACATAGAAAGGTGCAGGAGTCTAACTTAGAAGCAGAAACACCATTAGAAAGCAGAAAACTTTAGTTAGGTGCTGCAGCTCTAAATGTTAAATGCATAAGACCCTTTAGAGGTTTAAGTCTTTGTTCTTTCCCTTATAATAAGGAGGTTTGCAGGGAAGAACAGCTTTGGAAACACTAATCTATACACATACTGCATATCACATGTCTCCTCTCTCAGAAACAGCATGTTACATCTGTTTACTGTAAATTAAAAAACAAGTATTTTCCAGTGTGTTTTTCCTTCCAAGAAATATTGGCTGGATTCTCTAATTTTATCAGGCTGTGGGAACATTAAGCGCAGAAATAAGTTTTGCCTTCAATTAAAATAAAGCAATAAAATAAAAACAAAAACAAGAGAGGAAAAAATACAGCGACATAAGCACAGTTTCTTGTGCTATGTGCTGAACAGATTAGCAATAGCTGTACTAAGAAACCATTTATATTTCTGAAGTGTAGCCAGAGCCATACAGGGGAAACTAGGGAAGGTTTCAGGCAGAAGTGTGGAGTTGTAGGAGCAAGTGGAATACATGCATTCAGCAGACAACTGGAAAAGTGCTTAATATAACGTATTTCTTTAATCATGGAAGAATGTTCCAGGACAGTCCCTTCTTTATTTGCTCTAATAAAGCTTCCCGTTCAGCATTTAGAAAGCGTTTTCTTATGTTTTGCTGATATCTTGGAGCTTTTTAATATTTAGCTTATTTCTTTAAAACTATTTGCAGCCCTCCTCCATTGTGCTTTTCTGGGTATTTGCTGCGTGCTTTAACTGTAAAGAAGATCATACGAGTTGCAGCTATTCTGCTGCTAACCAGGAACCAAGGCAAAAAAAAAATGCTTTAAAAAGCATGTACAAAACAATATGCTGGGAAAAGAAAACTTAACAGAATTAAAGAAACCAAACCAATAAATAAATAAAGACAGTTACCACTGCAGTTAACTCCGTCAGCTTCCAGTTCGTAGCCAGGTTCACAGCGGCAGAGAAAAGAGCCGTAGGTATTGACGCAGGTCTGAGTGCAAGGGTTTTCGCTTGTACATTCGTTCACATCTGCGGGAAACCAACGCCCAACGCATCAGTGACTTCGCCCCAAACTCTATTTTCAATTCATTACTGTAAAGCATTTCAAAGAGATTAGCTGTACAGTCAGAATGATTTGTTCTGAAAAAATATAACCAAGTCAGGATCGTTTAGTTTATTGGGATTCAGGTTGCCACCTGGAAATAGCATGTTGGAAAGACAACGTGCGTGGAGATGAAGCATTTTGGGAATGTCTTCAATCAAAAAAAAACAACATGGAAGATGGGGACGAAATATTTATTACAAATGCTTCTGGCTTTATCCTGCAATTTTAAAACCATTAAACTGACTTTGTCATAACAGACCTGAGACAAAGTGCAGCAGGATGTACCTGAGGAAGATAATACAATGAGGAATGGTCCTTATGGAAACCTAGGGCTGTGACAAAACAATTTTTTTTTTCCTTTCAGGACATCAGCAGCTTCTGGAAAGTCCTCACATCATTAGCACAGACCATTTCCCTCAGCATGTGGGAAGATGCTCCCTGCTTAGGTAAGGGAGAAGCTTTACGAAGAGGTTGTGCTGACTTTGATTCAGGTGGCACAGCACAGCAGAAGGTGGTCTAATGCTCAGGACCTGAGTCTGGAGCTTGGGAGACTCAGATCTAATTTGCTGATTTTTTCTGTTTCAGGTGAGTCACATAGCCTCAGATTTTAAAAATAATTTCAGCACCTAAACTCTCAGTAATTTAAGTGAATTGAGTAAATGTATATTTTAGGGGGCTTGGGCCCTTGTGCATATTTGTCCTGATACACTGGTCACGTTGTACCTGTACCCTTCTGAGGTACTGTGAAGCTACAGAAACATCTCAGGCTGGCAAACCTATGAACATTTTCAAAAGCAACGTTGGGAAAGTTACTTGTATTCTAAAAACAAAGCAAGTTTTAGGGGTTGGGACCAAAAATTTCAGTCCTGGTTTAGCATACACGGTACCTTGGCATGATCTTCCGTCGTCATTAAGAGTAAAGCCTGGGTTGCAGGTACAAGAGTAGGAACCGGGCACGTTGGCACACAGCTGCTGGCAGTAGCCGTAGCGACATTCATCTATATCTACAGATGGGAAAGACAGAAAGTAGAGTGGTCTGCCTTTTCCCATGCAGGTTCAAAGCAGCAAAGAGATGTTGAGTCAATGGTACCGATAGTGGCATACTGGGTACAGATCTAACAGCCACACTTCCAGGTGTTCAGACCCAGAGTTGTAGCTAAAATACATCTCTACTCAAAAGAACGCAGTAATGTGTTTTTATCCACAGCTGGCATCTATCAGTGTGTCCTATGGACTGACTGTCATTGCTGTGACCTTCAACTTAATGCGGTGTCATCGGGAAGCCCAGAGTCAGTCCCTTTAAGCGGTTACCTCGAAGCATACCTGGTAGCTCGCACAGCCCGTCAACGCAAGCACAGCCAGCATTTGTAGCAAGGTTTTGTCAAAATCAAGATAGAAACCTTTTTTACCTCCATATATAGCAAAGCTATTCATTAGAAAAGCAAGAAGTATTTGTTACTAAATACTTCTCTTTTTTTTTAGAGAGGATATTCTTTAAAGATTTTTTTTTCCCAATAGTCACATTCACATTTCATATGAATTTTTAACTGACAAGTTATAGAGTCTAAAATGTAAACAGTAAATTTACTGCCAAAATAGCAGTTTGGGCTGAAATGCAGCATTAGATATACATGCGGCTGACTGTTGTAAGAACAAGAAAATGCTGTAAGGTAGGTACGCTGGTAACCGCTATGAGAATTTTGCTGCTGGAGTAAGAACTGGAATGAAACACCTGGAGTAGCTGTCCTTTCCAAGGCTTTACATTTCCTTTGGTATTATCTGGCTTTTGATTTATGGAGATTTTTTTAATGGCTGCTCTCGAAGCTTTGAAGTTAAGTTCGTGCAGTAGAAAAGCGAGTGTATTATCTGCAGTCAGTTTGCCAGAAGGAGCAACGCAGGAAGGCACAGGTTTTGGTGAAATGACCCCCACCGTAGGTTCCAACACACATGAAAATCAAAATGATGGTATTCTCCCAATGGTTCACACGTATACATATATATCTGCATGAACCCCAGCAGTTCGTTATTTGTTAGCTATATTTGGCCGCTGCTTGTTTTAGCATTAAATATTAAGAATGTGTTGGGAAACTGAATTCTTGAACAACTCGGACATTTACATGATGTGGTAATACCATAAAAACAACAACGTTGTCAATCTGTTGTATAAGTAGCTACATCCGGCAATTCAAGTTTATATTGTTGGCCTCATTGGGGCAGTTTTGCCATAGAAAGTCTCAGGAAACCATTCTGAAAATGTCAAAAGTCTTGCAAATGCTCTCTCTGTGTAAACCAGCAAGGACACTGACACTCAGTTTTACCCTTGCTGGCTTTTATTTCCCACTGCATTCTTAACAGCAAGAAAACCCAAAGGCCAGGGCCAGCTATGGTATGTACACCAGCAGCAGGCTTGGCCCGAATCCTGCACAAAATGACAGTGGTTATAAGTAAATTAATATCTCATTTTGCTGACACGATACATTACTTTAAATACATCTTTGGCTTTTGCAGGACTGTTATCTCAAGAGTGCTGCATTTTGAGGATAAGGACTTTCACAGAGCTGCTTCTTGTGGGTGGGTCATGTAGACACTGCTCTACTGGCTCCTCCCGTATGAACTTTTCTGGGATAATTACAACAGAGGGAAGTGTAGCTTTTTATAACTGGGGTTTACTAACAGTGCACCAAAAAAGCCTGTCTCTCAAAACCCAACCCGGCCCTCTGATTACATTAAATGGCCTTTTACTGCTTTATGCCAGCAAAAATCACTTCTCCAAGGCCAGTGGAAAGTATGGGAAACTGAGACTTTTTTGACACTTAGGGAAAAATATAGTGACTCTAAATGCAATTTGCTTTTAGCTCTTTGCATTGCCTTGTAATAATCCACCCCATGATTATTAAAGTGGGCAACACTGGGATGTTATTGCCTATTTTAAATGGCATAAGCAGATACTCAGATCAGTTCAGCAATGCAGCCACTTCAGTTCTCTGGTATATCCATCAAGCCCTAAAGCACTTTAGATCCATGTCCAAATTCCAAATGCTGCACACAACCCTTTAAATTTGGGCTGTAAATGGGAGAAGTAAATGGATGTAGAGATGTAGAGTAGAATCCCCTCCCTGCCTTCCCTCATCCCCACCCCATCATGTACGCCTGCACAACCCCCAGAAAAAGCTTTTTTTTTCCCAAGAAAAGGATTTATGAGAGATTATGGAGTGGGGGGCTTGGAGATTTCATATCCCGGGGAACTACAGGACAGTGACTCCCCAAAGCAGCTATGGCTGTGCAGACCCCGCTTGGAGGATGCTCAGCTCTGTCCCTGGCCGGTGAGTTACACGGCAGCTGTTTGCAGGAGCGAGGAGAGCAGCCGTGAGTCAGTCCTTCACTGGAATTGGTACTTGGGAGGAGAAAGTCGGAAAATAACTGGAGAGGCTCCCGGGATGAATGGGCAGGGAAAGCCCGTTCTCCTTCCAGCGGAGGTGTTGTGACAGGACGGTCCAGCTCCGCAGAGCTGGCAGGCAAACAGCCTGCGCCGAGAGGAAAAAAATAATAATGAGCAAACTTTTTTTTTTTTTTTAAAGTTGTATCCTATCTCCTGGGTCATATCTGTGTACCTAAAATTAGCATCTACTTCTTCATCCCACAGGCATGTCAAGTGAGGGGAATGGGCTGGAGGAGAGGGGAGCTGGAAGGTTTTCCCCTGCTTTTTGTTGAAAAAAAAGACGTTTTTTTCAACAGGGCTAAGCTAAAAGGATGAACAGGACATTGCTGCAAGAAAAATAATAAAAGAGAAATAAACTTCTTGGAAGCCACTGAAATGGCACCCAGTTCAGAGGTAATTTTTTTCTCACCCCCAAGCAGCAGGGCTGGTTGAATCTAGAGATTTACCGGCCTGTTTCTTGGTGTCAAATACTGATCCCTTCGGGTCCAGACTGCCATTGGAAAGGACAGGTCTGTTTGGGAACAGATCTTTTCGTATACATGCCTGTGACTGATCTTAGATGAAAGGGAATCCTCCAGACTGGGAATATCAAAATCCCACGTGTAACACGGACGCTAGTCATATGGCATTGACATCTACCTTTTTGTTCCACGAGGGAGTTTCTCTGCCAAGCACACTGTTGGCACTTACAGAGATGAAAGACATTAGTTTCCACGTAGCCGAAGGTTTAACTCTGCACTTGACAAAGACGCTCAGTGACATTATTTCAGCAATTCACAGGTACACATGCACAGATGTGCAAATTTCACATCGCCCGAGGTTTTTACCTAAACACTGGCCTTCTAACAGCCAGTAGCCTTCAGTGCAGGAACAGGTATAGCCCCCCTCAGTATTTATGCAGATCTGGGTGGGGTTACACTGGTGAGAATCTGAAGCGCATTCATCCACATCTGCAACACAGAAATACAACAAGAAAATATTAGAAATGGCAACAAAGACAGATTGTTCACACTGTACAGGGACTTGCGCTCACAGTGTGCGCACCGGGTCTGTGCGAGGATCCGAACTGTGGCAGAGTAGAGAGAACAACCATAACCAAAAGTCCTAAGAATAAATGTCTGAGGGCAGTGAGAACTGAGGGTGCTCATCACATCTCTCCCTTTCGCAGATGACCCAGTGTTTCTCAGAGCTCCTCAAGAAAAGGATTCCATGACCTCGAGTTTTTTATTACTTCCACGTTTGCTTTGTCACTGAACTGGGATTTCCATGCTACCGGGCAGCATTCAGCCCTGGGGAAAGGCTGCTGAAAGGGCTATGTAACCCCACTGCGGAGTGAGAGATGAACAGGAGCTCAAGAGATGTAAAACACAACTCAGACATATAAAAAACCCTACTTCCTACCCCCACCAACACAGATTATCTCACTGTAATTTTTCCGACAGAAAGTTCAACCAAAATCAACCTTTACCTGACAAAAAAATTGTATACTTCCCTGGAATCAATTTCCTGGCAATAAAAATCTTTTCTTTTTATTTTTTTTTACCATCCTTATTGTTTTTAATGTATTTGGCTTTTTATTACAACCCCTTAGGGTGCTTTTGTTGTGATTTTTTTTTTCTTTTTTTTTTGCATAGGAGGTGAATAGCATTCCTACATTTATATAAGCCAGGACACTGGAACCTAACTGATTAAAAATGCCTTTCAGAGTCATAAGTTCAATTTGAATCCCTCCCTGCTCAATCTCTTCCCTGATGTTTCTGGCGTCGGGTTTGCCTCTAGATGTCAGAAATGGAAATATCAAAAGATAAATTGTGTCGTTTTTTCAGCCAACTCAGATTTCTATGTTTTATTTATTAATACCTAAACTATTTTTTATTCCAGCATACTGTGCACTGGCCTTTGCCGAAGTACTATGTCATCCCAGCAATGCTACTCCCTTGATCCCTCCCTGATTCTTATTAACCCAGACTTCGTTGGGTCATGACTGAAAGTATCTTGCAAACACACTGAGCAGGCAGCCAAGGGCAGGAATTATGTCTCAGCATCTGCCTCTGGGGCACCTAGAGCAGCCAGTCGGCTGGAAAATCCCAGCAGTCATGAAATAACCGCTCCAAGTCTACCACAGCAGCATATCTAACATGGTTGGGTGTATAAATAAATACATACATGTTATATATATGGAGAGAGTCGAGAGTTCTTATCTCGCCAACATCTGTATCAGGGCAATTTATGGTGAGTCAAAGCTGCTGAGATAACAAGAGTGGCACAAGTAGAGGTAATTAACTCTGGCGGAAATCAGTTCCCACATATTTATTGGCCAGAGAAAAGGTTGGCAAAGTGGTGGGGGAAGCGGGAAAGGAGTAAGATAACAAGTCTAGACTATAAAGGTACATAGATGTGTTGTTCAGGTCATCTGTTGCTTCTGTGATTGGGCTAAAAATTCTGAATCCTCCCTTCATACAGCGTAACACACGTAATTGGGCAGTATTTGAAGACAGATTTTATCTAACCATAAATTTACTAAGGATGACATTAATGTTTTCTAAATGAAAAAGCTTTCTATTCGTCACGTTTGCTTATTGTTTTAGGAGCGGGACCTTGGCATCTGGCCAACCTTGCTGTTTCCAGCCTACCCTGAGCTTAAAAAGGAGATTTTCATTTTCCATACTCCCTGCTTCCAGTAATATTAATAGGTTAAGACCAGTAGAGACAAAATGAGGGACAGGGTCTTTATCACGTGTGGTAGCAATGATGTTTGAAGACTACAGAAGCTGTGGTGCATCTTTCTTGCAGGGGTGCAACATGCAGCCTTCACCAAAAGCAACCGGTGGCTGCAGGACCAGTTTTGTTCCTGAGACACCTTTGTAGCAGTTGCATGAGCGGCAGCAGTACGATCACTGAGGAAAAGTAAGACATCAGTCCTCTTTTCTTTGATATCTACCAAGCAGATTTCTTTGCCTGCTCCCAGTCTTCACCTTTCGTGGTGGTATTAGAGACATATTTCCCTCTGAACACAAAATTTTTTACAACGGAGGCTACCGGATTTAACTGGATCTAACTCAATTCACCACAACTCTTTGTGCCTGGCCATCTAGACGGTTTTTCACCTAGAGAAACACACATCCATCTGAGCCATGAGCAGCCAGTTTCTCCAGGAGAATGCTGTGGGAAACAGTGTCCAAAGCTTTACTAAAGTCTAGGCAGACAACATACACAGCCTTTCCCTCATCCACTGAGCAAGTCACCTTGTTATAGGAGGAGATCAGATTAGTCAAGAAGGACTTGCCTTTCATAAACCCATGCTAACTGATCACCTGGTTGTCCTGTATGTGTCACATGATGGCCCTCAAGATGATCTGCTCCATAACCTTCCCCATCACCGAGGTCAGACTGACAGGCCTGTAGTTCCCCAGACCAGCAGGTCACCTTCCCTAGTTGGCTCCCTCACCAGCTGGTGAGGGCAGGGCCTGTTCTCTTACATACAGAGACAGTTCACAATTAGTCCATTTTTATTTGAAGCCTTCCAATCCTCATACAAATCAAACTTGTACTATGAAACCCTGCAATGTCCCACTTGGTGATAAATATCAGTGCCCCTGGATTTTAACCTGGAAATTCAAGACTAAGAAATTGAAGCACTAGTCTGCGATCACTCAACAAGACAGAAGCAAGAACAGGTCACAGACATTTCTGACTTGTAGTCCTTCACATAGCCCAATAAAACCTGCCCTTATTATATGAACACTTAAAGATGAGACCTTTAAGAAATTTTGTGCAGCCTCTACATTGGCTAATGAGATCTAAAGTAAAAAATTAACCATCATTCTAAAAGCATTATGTTCTACCAGGAGACCTCAGGGGCATCAAAGGCTCTTTCAGCTAAACTCTACCCTTCTCACAATGTTATTGTCCTACCCTAATGGGGCATCAACCTCAAAGTTTCCAGTAGTTACTGAAAGAGAGAGAGAACTATTGACACAGTCAGTGGCAAACTGAAGAAGTTTTCTAGCTACCACACCTCTTCGTACCCTTACAGACAGGACTGGGATTGTTGCTGTGAAATTACCTATGAAAACAAGAGGATATTAAAGATTGTCATACCTAATCATTCTGAATAAGACCAAATTTTCTCAAGTGACTAGTGATTCTGGGTGACTCCTTAGGGGTTCCTGATTTTGAGGGCACTTTAAACCACACTAGACAACCAAGGCAGGGCAGGATGGATCTCTGTTCCAAAGTTCTTTTGCCAAGGAGTGCTTGGCCAACGCTGGCCCTGTATGTCTCGGATCTGTGTTAAGCTGCTGTGTGTTATCAAATTAGCAGTCATCTCTACTCTCTCATCCATCCTTTCAGTTGTGTTCACATTACTGCTCCCACAGCTAGTTTCAAAGGCAGAAGTTCAGGCAGAAGTCCAGACTGAAATTAAAATTTGACCTGAAGTGGGAATGATTCACATTGTTACTTCCCAACTGAATACTGAGAGCAACCACACAGCCTATCCAGACCACTGCTCTCTGCCTCCTGAGAAATACCAGGAGGTATTTCCTACCTAGGTATACCACCTGGAACAAACACAGAGCCTCATGGCTCGAAGCCATGAGTTTTAAAGATCTTTGGTTCACTGAGCAAAGGAGAGAATAGGTAGGCAGCATCTCCATATACATTTGTGAGGAAGTCCTTGCTGCAAGAGCTGGAGCACAAATACTCCAGAATTAACCACAACCCTCTCTCTTAGCTCAGTATGTTAAAAATTTATGGCTGTGGTGGTTTGGTCTAGCAGCCCTGGGGTGTGATGTTCTGTTTACTTGACATTTTGACAGAGGTGAGGTGGCTGGGGCAATGGGGTTTCATTTGGGGATTGGAAGGGTGGAGAGAGTGTAATTTTTATATTTCTGGCTGCCTGGCTGCCTTTTGTGGGATATGATGTGCTGATGCTTTGTTTTTATTGGTACAGATTGTATTTTTAATGGATGGCAGGATGCCTGGTGACTGGATAGATATCATTTACAATGTCAAAATAAATAAATGAACTAATTGTGTTTAGCATGCAAATTACTGGCTTTGCATTTTATTATCTGTAAAAGCTAGCAGCAATCTTCATGGATTATTTAGAATTTAGCCACATCATATAACAATGAATGACATTTTTAATTCATTGTCCATAAATTTAAAAAAAAAAAAAGATGAAATAAATGAAAAGCCATGCATACAAAAAAACAGGGCAGCATGTTAATATAGTCAGAAAGAAAACCTGGATGTCAAACTGCAGCACAACACCACATCTCACCAGGGAGGATTCTTATCAGAAGATGTAGTGACCTTTAATACTGACTCATGTCCACAAAGAATGCAGGACTGAGACCACTCTCATTTGTATCAATAATATCACAAGAAATCACAGCATAAAAAAGAAAAACAATACTCTCATGCATTGAATTAAGCTGCAGCAATATTCAATACTGCTCAAATAAAAGAGGCTAAAACTAGGAGACCAGAAATCTCAAGAGCGAATTGTTAATGTGGAATCAAGCTGTGAGTATCTACAGGATCCTGAGGATCTGGTTTTGGCCCACTGTTTTCCACATTTGGGATAAAATACAGAGTATCACAAGCTGGTGGAGTTAAGAACTAAAAAGTGAACAAAACTCTTACATAAAAGTAATTTGCTAGGTATAGTGGGCACACTTGAAAGCGCACTTCAAGGCAGATAAATGCAAGGTCATATTTCAAGAGTAAAAAATATTGGTCATGAAAAGAACTTTGGGGTTATTAAAGATAATCACTTGAACACAAACTCTTCCTGACACAGCGCTGCTGAAGGGACAAGCATAAACATGAGAACACTGAGTAGACACAGGAAATTGTTCTTACCACTGTATGTTGCATTAGTAAAGTAATTACTGAAATACATTTCTGCTGTCAACACTTCAAAAAGCAATATTGCAAAGAGATCAGGAAATCTCCAAAGAGCAATTCCAAGCCACGAACATTTGTCTCAGAGCAAGATAATGTTCAATAATCTATTTAAGAAAAGGTTCAAGGTATATTTGCCTGTGATCTATAAACATTCTCATGGAAAGGTTTTAGCTGGAGATGGTCACTAAGGCTAGCAAAAGACAATGGGATGAAATTCAGTCTTTAGAAAACAAATTCAAAATAAAAATAAAGCACAGACTTTCGTAGTTCTACTGATTAACCATCTGAAAAACATAATAAGGCACACGGTAGATGTTTCTTTACTTTAGGGCCTTATACCTGAAGAGTATTTCTTCTTTGAAATATGCTGTAGTAAAAAACTGTGTGCTTGAAATATCAAATGCTGGGTAGGTTCTATGCTCTGTGTCACAAAAAAGACAGATTATGTGATCAAAGCGGTGTCTTACAGTCTTCACTGAATGACTGGACACCACTCAAAATTTAGTTATTTTTATCTATATATCATATCCATAACCATCACACCTGAGATTTTCTGCTTACTTTACATCTTTTTTAATTTCCTAGGCCATCAGGAGATCTATCTTGGCCAGCGAAACTACTGAAAATGGGGATAGGAATTTGAAAAGTTCTTCAAGTGATTTCTCTTTTGCATGGGTTTAAATGTATGCATGTGCAATTTTTCATTATTTGTTTGTACTTTTATCAATACATTTGATTTTTAGTGAGAGATATTGTACCTCCAATGTTTGTAGTAACTGCGGAAAACCTATGGAAAACTTAGAAAATGCTGATAACATTCTTATACTAGAACACGTTGAGTCATCAGCCTAAAGATGTTGGGCATGCCAACCACCTTCCTTTCAGGACATGCAGAATGATCTAATTGTTATGAAACATGAAGCAAGATAAAGAGGAAGAATCCAAGTTATTACCATAGACAATCTGTTGAATCAAAGAGCCCGGAGAGGACTGAAATGCAAGTTAGGGGAAGTGGACATGCAGGAAGTAGGAGACTGTTTGGCAAGATAAGTGACTTTAAGAGGTGGAAAGCTGGGGGAGAAAGTGAGCAGACAAGAAGAGAAGGATCAGAGGTGCTTAGGAACTGGAAGCACCTGCCCACTGAAAGCTGAGATTCAAAAAATGTAAGAAGAAACAATGCTTGCCTTTCTTCTGCTCAGAAAAACAGGATTTTGTGCATAAACAGGACTTTATGCCTTAAAGAATACAGAAGGAAACAAAAGTCCTTAAGATCAACTTATCTGTTCACAGACAATATCAGAGTCCTTCCAGAAATGACTTTCTTGACAAAAAGCTACATTTAAAAGAGGAAAAAGTTAGATGAATATGTTGCTGAGTTTCATTTTGGAATTTATGAGCATGTGGTCACGTACCACACACCAGAGAAAATGCATGTGGAAAGCTTACTGAAGAAGCTCCATCCCAAGGAGGTGGTTTGCACCTGCTACTACAAGAACAAGGGAGACGACTGCCCTGTTATGTCCATCCACTGGTGTTGAAAGTGATGGGATCCAGGACCAAGCTTATCACTCCAGAAGCAAGGTCTGTGCTCAGGGTGTTGTGACTGTTCCACTCCCTCCATGAGAGCTCCTTTCCCTGATGGCTGGCAAGGTGATAACGCCCCTAGCAGAGAGCTATCATGGAAGGACATGGACTTACCATCTCTGAGCTAGAACCACATTCTTGGAGGCTTTGGTGATTAGAAGAGAAACTTTGCTTGGACTCCATATTCAAGAGGGAAGCCAATGTGGACAGCAGATTTCCAAGACGATATGCTTTTGGCAATGTGCGCTGCTTCACAGATGGACTGTTACATTTTGTTCTATTTGGAACATATTTAGCATGCATGACTTCCTTTCTTAAGTAATGAATTCTGATAATCATGCCACAAATTTCTGTGGGTCACAGCAGTAGCAATGGCTGTGTTTCCTTCTTTTGACCAACCATTGACAAAAGTGGGTATGTTTTTGCCATCATGATTATTTGAGAGCCATTAGCACCACAGGGTCCAACACAGTAAGGCTGAAGATTAATTTGACAGTTGTGAGAGCACAGGTCTTGCAGAGCAAAAAAAAAGTTTGCCATGGAAAGTCTTCTTCTACTAAGAGGTGTGGGTGATTCTGGGGCCCTACTTCTTTATTTTCTTCTGTTTGTATTTTAGTCCTGCTGTTGTACCAGCACAACCCCAGGAGAACACCCCGCTCTTGAGACAACAAAGTTCTTGCAGAGAGGCTCGAGGCTGCGAGCTCGTTCCAGAATCTCTGTCTGCTCAAACACTGAAGTTCGTTCAGTCATTTATAACCCTCAGGGCTCTGTTTTAAAATAATACAAAGATTGGATGTCTATTTTTTTATAGGAATAATTGCAGGCCAGGACTAAACATCCGAGCTCAGTAACATAGGTATCAGTTCCAAGCTTACTGGAACAGAGCACTTTCCCCAAACTTCTCCCCCACTCCTTATTTGGACACAAAGAAATAATTTCCTCAGTAGTAGATTTTTACTCAGTGAAATCACATGTTTTCTCAAAACTTTTTTTTTTTCTCAAGATAATTACATTTGATAAGAAAAGGGGAGAAATAACAATGCCACATTCCTAAAGTGCAGACTGATGCCAAATTCAAACTGCTGCTGTGTGGGGTCAGTGTTTTTTTCCCAAGGAGGACTGACCCTGCTGAGCTTGGACACAATCCAAGAGCAACTCCCTAAACACCTGTTTAATTGCATATTTCGGTGTCTGAGGATCGGCCGTTGATCACCGGTTTCATCTGCTATCTGCATCCCATATAGATTATGTTATCGGTCAACTGCTAAACAAGGATTAAAGTGTTTTTTCACATAGATGGTTAGCCTGGAAGTGGATACTAAATAGTGTGAGGCATGAATCTGTAATGCTGCTCCTTCTGCCTGGTATGAAAATTGCTCAACATGTGTCACAGGTTCTAGATCTCCTGCCAGCTATCTGAGCCTTTCCTTAGCTAGCGCCCTTTTAACATTACTCAAAGATGATAAACAACGGCTAAACTGTGAAAGGACTCTGTTCTCTGAGCACAGCTCTAGTCCCACTTTTGTGATTGAGATTTATAGGGCAGCCATGCAGATAAGTGTAAAGCAGGGGGTCAGAAGGGGCAGCATCCTCTTCCCCTCCTGCTCAGAACAGACCTGTGCGTGATTCATACGCTCAGCTCCTCACTCCCATCAACTCCCAGGGCTC
This sequence comes from Rissa tridactyla, assembly GCF_028500815.1. NCBI lineage: Eukaryota > Metazoa > Chordata > Aves > Charadriiformes > Laridae > Rissa > Rissa tridactyla. The sequence goes on from NC_071469.1 coordinate 54,125,379, forward strand.
CCTGTTGGTACAAGATCACACCCACACCCACTTGTGTGGACTATTCCCGATGTCCCATGAGAGCCTTTGCACAGTCTGCATGTTAATTCTGGGATCAGAGATGAGGCAAATTACTGATTTCAATGAAGGGCTTTTCTTAAACGTGGAAACTCCATGGATGGAGCATAGCTGTATTCTTTGGGTTCATGATTTCCTGGTGCAGGTTCTGCACAACTTAAGAAACCCATAGTCAGTGCATGTGATTTGGGAAACTTGGTTATTTCCCTGCTGCACTTAGCACTATTCCAAGTAGCTGTAGTAGAGCAGAACAAGAGTGACCTGAGTATCCCACCGGAGCGGGGTAGAGATGTGTTAGCATCCCGCTGAGGACATTGAACCTGCTGAATTAGGAAATACAAAACAGCTGCTGCCCACATCAATGGTTTCATCTTCATTAGCAGGAAACATATTTTTCAGCTGAATAATTGGAGCGTTGCTCTTGTACTACCCATTTCTCAAAATGACCTATTTTGTGTGATCATATGCTACACTGAGATCCGCTGGTAGGGTGGTGAGAGGAGCCAGGGAGCACTTACTGAGAGTAGTCCCAGCTGCTGGGAGGTTATCTAAGTGACACTTTCTATTGCAATGGAAAAGAAAAAGATGCACAATCAGAGCCAGGAAATGCACACTAAGAAATTAAAACATACTTCTAGCAAAAGATCTTTACAGTCCTCCCTTTGCTGCGTGATATGAAATAGTCTCATGCAAGAACCCCTAGAGAAGGCTTATAAAATTTCACAGAAGAGGAGCAGAACCATTAACACTGAAAAAGTGAATTTTCTGTGGCTGAATTGTATATTTTCTCTGCAATTCTATGGGATAATTTAAAAAGACCCTGTAAGAAGGAATATATTAAAAATATATGAGTTTAAAGCAGTATTTATAAAGCCTTTAAATATGTCTGTGAAATCCTATTGGCTTCTCCTCCAATGAATTCTTTCAAAGACTTTTCTGTTAGGGTACAGAGCATGAGAGAACTAAAAGAAGAGAACTGCTATTCCCACTTTCACTCCCCGGGGAGCTTTGAGAAATCACTAGCACAAATAGTCCAGCCAGCTGGTTTAGCCAATTGGTGGTCAGTTTACATTTCCTCTAATAAGTGAACTTCTTGACCGTACATTTTAACTGAGTCATTAAGAGCTCCTTTTCCAAGTGTTTTGGCAGGCTAAAGAGGTCTGAGACTGTGAATAGACCACAGTAACTAGTAAAGAGGAGAACAGCCCTGCTTTTAATACAGCAGAAGAAAATAATCCAAATGGATCCAGATATTAAAGCCGCAATGAAAACAAGGGATGCAAATATCCACCTGCAGGATATAACGTAAACTTTTATTGAAAGAGTTGCTTCTTCCATTAAAATGCTGACACTTTTGATGTGTGACATGAAAAAAGCTTTAACTATTGCTCAAGCATGTTGTGCAAACAACTGTGGGAGTGGAGTATTGAAGACCTGAAAATACAAGGGAGATTCTAGATGTGCAATATGTACATAACCCTAGAGAGAATTCAGTATGGATGCTCCAGTCACTCGCACATGATACCTTGAAATCCTTACGATATATGAAAAAAAGAGGACCTCATGCCTGCATATAAACAAGGGATCTCCATTATGGCGAACTGGAACAGTAATATGAGATTCATCACTAACTAATCTCTCACAAAGCTTCAGCATCATCACCAGCATCTCATTCATGAATGGACTGGATTCAAAGCTGCTTGGCTTGAGCACACAAGGAGGCTCCAGCTGCAGGTGGCATGGCTGGAGATTGCCTCATGTCACTTGAACTGCATGAGTCAAAAACACACATGCAATGGGGACTACAGTGCTTTGTCTTCCTTCTGGAATCTAAGACTATTCCCTGAACCAAGCTGATAAAACCAGGGAAAAAGACCCTGGCCCTACCAACGGTGCTTGCAGAACCTGTGTCTGGACAGCGGGGTGGTTTTATATTTGCTTTAGAGGCTCTGTAGAGCTGATCAGTTATACATGACTCAACACTCACATCACTTGTCTGCCCCGGCACCGCCACAAGCTCTGCAGGCAGTGGGAGTTAGAATTCCTCCTTGGGAAGGCAGAGCTTCAGATCTCTGCCCATGGCAGCAACCCCTGCCAGCTCCTCTGGGAGCTGTCGTGATTGACTACAAAGAGTGTGTTATGCTTGGCACTAAGGGGCATGGGGGAGCTTATCAGAGGAGAAAATTGTTTTTCGTATTTCATCTGAGTTTCAAACCTGTCCATGTGTCAGCATGCTTTATAACAATCTCAAAAACACCACAAAGCCAAGGTAATTCTCGTATAAATGTTAGGGCCTTTTGGGCTCTTTTGCAAGCAAAGAATGGGTAGTGGACAAAAGCCAGTGGAGAAGAAAAATCCTTGAGAATTATCCTCTGCAAATACTGGCTTCCAGGCTCAGACAGCTGTGTCCTCATTACTGTTAATAGCAAAGAGCTATGCATGTTGGGCAACATTCCCCTCTGAGTGTATACATAGCAAGCCATCTATTTATTTATTTCTGTGGTGGTGATCATTGGAAAATGCCTATAATCCCTGCTCAAATAACTGGCTTTAACTCAGATTTGGCATTCACTGTTCTATAATGATTGAGCCACATTTGCTTGCAATGTTCCCAAAACTGCCGCCAGCCAACGGGGTTGCAGACCTTCCTGGATAAATGAAAACTGTGTGGCTATGGGAGGTTTACTTTGTGCCAATTAGTGTGTGATGTGGATGTCTACTGGCAATTCTCCTGCTCTCCTTACTCTCAGTTCATGGCTCCTTTGAAAAAGAGGTGTTTCATCTCAAAGGGCTTTTTCCCTTTCTCTCTCTCTCTCTGTTTTAAAACCCATTCAGTTACCTTTATTGCATAAATTAAGACAGAAACTCTCAAGATTTGTGAAATCCTGAGATAACAAGCCCTCCAAGCAGATGTGCTGAGCCTTTAGAGGGAAAGAGCTGAGTTTCATTTAGCCCCAAGAACCACCAGTTTTGAGCAGGACCACGACAGGTTCTCAATGGTTGTGAAACTCACAGGCAGGACAAGATGCGAGGCTGAATCTGCAGCAAAGATGATGTCTAATAAAAGTTACCTAACACTTGCAGGAGTCCTGGCCCCACCTGTCAATCAATAAATCAAGATAAAGGCAGATCAAGATCAATCAAGATAAAGGCAGATCTTCTTCCCTGTACTGATCCTGCCATAAAACAGATGTGTTGATCTGGATAGCCTTGACTGAATTTCAATCTGTGTAACTCAAGATTTACTTAAAAGCTGAGAACAAAATCCTTCACTTTTGATTATTGCTTCTACTTCACTATATCAGCTTCCTTCCATCCAAAGATCTTACAGCATTTTAAAATCATTGCTAAAACTCAAAGTCTATGTGACCAAGAGAATATAATTTTCATTTTATGGGAGTCAGATAAATTAAAGGCTAGAACCAGTATCAAACATAGGCTCCTGCACTTCAGGCACTGCAGTCTCAGAACCAACAAGGCATGTTGGACATGACCTCTAGAAGTCACCTGGTCCAAGCCTCCACTCAAAGAAGGGGCAATTCAGTCAGGTTGCTCAGGGCCTTCTCCAGCTGAGGTTTGAATCTCTCCAAGGATACAACCTTTAGCTATAAACTTTACAAACCTCTGTTCCAGTGTTTGACCACCTTCATGGTGATAACATTTCTTCTTATATCGAATAACAATTTCCCATACTGCAACTTTTTCCCATTCCTGTCCATGTGCACTTCTGAGATTCATCTGGCTTCATCTTCTCTACATACTCACATTAGACAATTGAAGACAGCAAACAATACAAGTCCCTCACCAGCCTCTTCTTCTTAAGGCAGAGTAAACCCACTTCTCTCAGCCTCTCCTTGTATGTTTTGTGCTCCCACCCTCTAACAGCCATGGTGATCCTTCACTGGACGCCCTTTGTATGCCCATGTCTTATACCAGGGAACCAGTATGACTGGGAGAATTGGCTGCCTGTGAAGGCAACAGGAACCCACAGCACATTAAACTATCCCCTGGAGGTAGCTAAGAGAAAATACTTAGAATTCTTAAATACACAGATTAGTAGTAAACCTTGTTATCAGTGTGAAGCTCTGCTTAATTCTCTAGAAACTGTTGAGGTGGGAGAACCATTTCATCAGATGCTGTACAACTCGCACATACAGATCTCCACATTTTTATCCCCAAAGCCTCAAGGTAAGTCTACCTTCTTTGCGCCAGAATTCAGAAATTGCTGACTAGAGCTAAAGGCTGAACACGTGGCCAGTCATATCACGAATATTACAGGCAATCCCACCAGCTCTCACAGGACCCATGAAAGCTCAGAAAGACGCATGTTTACATTGAGTGTTCCCAAACCAAACGGTTCAATTCCAAGTAGCCTGGCTTGAAAAAACACGTTCTGTTTAGGTAATTAAAAAAAAAAAAGTAAATAAATAAACAAAAAAGGCAATGTTCCCAACCCGCAGGAACATTTTTATGTCTGTGGTTATTCCTGGAGCAAACTCCTGCTCTTACTCTCCAGAAGGCACATCCCAGTGAATTTTCCATTATGTGGGCCTGCTCTAGTGAAAAGCTAAATTACATTTTTTTCCCTTTATTACAGTACTTTCCTTTTATTAGCCCCTTATTACCACAAGGTCTCTGGTCACACTCAGTCATGCAAGAGAGCAGGCACATTTTAGAAGGCCCCATCTCCAGCAGAAGCATCCCTAGCAAATCCTTAGCATGATTAGCATTCTACCATTTGTAGTTTCTCTAATCATCTCCAATCAAATACTGCAGACAGTGCTTAATTCAGCGTTTCATGTCCCTCCCCAGGTCAGATGGAATGAACCATGGATGCATCAGGTATTTCTGAAACAGTTTCACGTCCCAAGCTTCTAGGTGTCAGCTTGAGATTTTGGCGGAGCAGAGTGCGATGGTGTTTTGTATCTTGTGATGATATATATCCCTTATCAGCTTCAGAATATACATGACCTGCTGGGCCATTAATGGATATACTACAAATTGTCAGCTGCTGATTACTTTTAGAGGTATTCTCCAGTCTGCGCAGGACATGTCTATGCCATATCTCTCTGGGCTCAAATCTATGCTCGGGTTTTCAAAATTGCCTGGGGAATGTGGCTATATTTTTCAATTAAAATTATAGGCAGGGTTGGAAGTGTTATGTATAACCCTGTAAAAGTTTATTATTCTCTTATGTCACTTTTCATCTATGACTAGTTAAACCTCTCGAAAATGTCAATGAGCCAAATTGTCATGTCACAAGCTGAAAAAAAAGAAATCACGGATTTAATTAAGAATTCTGCAATGTAATGTAGCTGAATAACAAAACACGGGTTTTACAAAAACCCGCCTTCAAATAGCACTGATTCAGTGGGGAAGAACACCTCCTTCCTAAACCTGGCATGCTACAGCCTTTTGGGAAGACTGCATGAAACTAACTGACCGCTGTCAATAGACAGTTCTGGGCTATTCCATCACAAAGTCCGCCCTGCTTTTAATTAAAATAATTTCCATCTGCTTCTGAATTAAAGCTCCAGGTGCAGTCCCTAGTGATTTGCTGGCAAGAAGTGTTGTATCTGTTGCTGTAGTCTGCCTTTGAAACAGGTGAGCATGATCCAAGGCTGCTCCAGCCTATGCCTGGTTTGGGATTCCCCACAGGGTTTGGGATAGCAGGACGTTAGCAGCATGCTATAGCTTTCTGACCCCATCTCCTCTCCCTGGCTGGGTTCCTGCTCCAGGAACAAGGAATATCAGTCTGGCAAACTGACTCTGCCAGAAATTCTGCCTTCGGAAAGGGGATGTCAGGCTACCCATTTAAGCTACCTCAACTTTGTGTTGCTCCACCACAGGGGCAATAACTGTTATTTAATGGACGGAGGCTCTTACCCATGCTATGAACTTTTCTCTGCAGCGTTAGATAAAGCAAACAGTTTTTTGTGCCTCTGTGCACACTGGAAGCTGGAAATACATCAAAGGGCTCAAAAGTACAGCAACTTAAAGATACCTGATAACATCCATCCCACCCCCAACTTGTGCAAGACTCTTTCTTCCTAACATTTTTTCCAGGCAGTTTTTAAATGCTTCTGCTGATACACTTTGTACTATTCCCCCACTACAACATACGTAGTGTATTCTTGTATAACCTGATACACTGCACTGTCATAAAGGGCTTTACTATGTTCAGTCTAAAAGTAATTTTCCTTTATTTCAGCAAATTCTACCCTATTCAGGAATAATCACACTTTTGTACCACCCACCACACACAACTTCTGCTTCTCTGACATTTACAGTTACAACTGCTGCAATCTTACCCTAAGCTTTACAATATACTTAGCTCTTTAAATCAGTCAGCCTCAATAATTCTCCCAATTTACCGTAACTCTATACCGAGACTTCTATAAATTTATCTACATTTATCTGGTAGTAAATTACCTAATGACAGTAGGTTGGACCCATTCTCAGCAGAACGTATCAAAGGACTATTCCCCTTGTTCTGCGATGAGAAGTCTCAGTACCACTGCCAAAACTGCCCCATGATACAATGCTCTTGACATCACTGCCTTCTACTGTTCCTCTTCCATCAGGTGGCCATGCGTTAGGTCATCTTTTCATCTACTGCTGGGTTTCCAGTCCCTTAATTTCCTGACCACAATTGTAGACTTTCCAGTCTTCTGTGTATTACTATTTGTACAATCCTCCCATTTGCTGTCACCTATAGATATGCCAGGGTTGTACCACAAAACCCGTTAATGCCTTTGATCCAACCGGCAATTTACCAGCTCACCAGCTAATGCTTCGTTTACACAGAGAACTGGCTGGAAAACAAGAATTTTACTTCACAAAAAAAAAATAATTAGCAAATGGAAACAAGCTCAAAATATTAGAACAAAGCAGACATTAAAATTGCTTATTTTTGTGTAAAAAAAAATAAAAATAAAAAAATCCCAGACCAAAAAACGCAGTTAGTGTCAGACCAAGCAGTAGGTATGGATTCATTCAGACCCTGCGAGTTCATGATGCCCTCCTCTCCATCTCCTCCTGGGCTCTCCCTGTTTAGCTGCAGCACTTCTTGTATTTTCAGTATCTGAATGCCTCATGAACACAAACAGATTTGTTCTCACTGTAGCAGCAAGTTATTGATGTAGAGCTGAGCCATGGAAAAGCTAAGGAAGTTTACAAGTTTGTATATATACACTTGCAGGTGCCCAAATGAAGACACCATACACACCCTGACTTTCAGAAAGTGCTGAAAACCTAGAGCCCTTAAGGGTTTCCAGCTGCTCGCTCAGATATTGCGATTCCTTAGATAAGTAGTCAATTAATAAAAATATCGAGCAAAGAGGTCTGAGGTCACACTGGCAGCCTGTGGCAGACTGCAGACCAGACCAACGGGCACTTGCATGCTGAGCTTCCACTGAGGATGAAGGTCAGTGAGAGCAAGTGACCTGACCAAGCTTTGGGGACCTGGGCCTTCATTTCAGCTCTATACTACTGCCCTATCAGCTGGACCATCCTTCTCCTCACGCTGCAGCGTAGCCTTATGCCACGGGGCACCTGCAACCATGAGCTATGGTTGAAAAGAGCTAAAAGCAGAGAGGGTTTTGATGGCGTTAAAGCTGAAGACGGGCTTCAGTGCATCTTGTCATCCTTAGTGGGCAGCACGTCCCAGCCAAGAGGCAGAACAGTGAAACTACTCCCCTGAGCTGGGCTGGCGATGCGTAACTCCCATTCATCTTCTGGTAGCTTTACTTGCTTTGAATAATTCTGTCATCTCATTGAAGTACTAAAACGGGAAGCCAGTCAGTTGGCAGATGGAAGTGTCAAAGCATGTTAAACTCCACACAACATCAGGCAGCTCTTATATTTCTGCGCGGCAGCTCTGTCATGGGTCTGGCGTCCTATGGACAAGACAAAGGAGCAATGCCAGCATTGCCATTACCTCTGCCTATACAGTCTGGGAAAACATATGGTCCATTTGGCTGATTTATATTGGTAAAGGAGCCAATTCCTACTTTCTATATATTTTGGCTTTACATCTTGCTTGTGACATATAACCATGGCCAATTTCAGGCTGGAACCAAGCGAAAAGAAACAGAGCTGACCCAAAAAATATAAGGGAGAGGCCAAGAAAAACGGTGCCATTTAAGTCATTGAGAAGACTGCCACCTCTAGGCACTGTGGGTGCTGCAAACACAAGCAAAGATGAACATAGGCCTGAGCAGAATGCTGGCACTATTAAGGGCACTGAAAATAAATAAGCCTTCCAGGAAAAAGGAGACACTCTATCACGTACTGAAGTCTGCACGTTATGCCACAGGGAGGTAAAGAAGGTGTCACTCATGCAACCAAAGTCCTTGAGGGTCCCAGCAGAAAGTTAGGCATGGACTGTCATCCACAGCCAAAACAGACACCCCCAGGAAAACAAGAGAAGAACAAGCCACAGAGCCAATGGATTGGGAAAGGGTATTCATGAAGTCTGTCAATCTTCCAGCACCATTAAGTGACTTAATTTTCTTTTAAGCCCTGTAATTGTCTCATTGGCGGGACTGTCTTTCATGACAGCTATCCCACAAAGGAAAGCTCACGAAATCTGCTTCAGAGCAGACAGAGCTAATCGGTACATAGCGGCTTTAACAGATCTGGCACTGCTGAAATCCCAGGAAGTAAGACATAATAAAGGCAAGGCGGCCACAAAGCCCTGCATATCAAACCGCTGTTAGCAGTGAGCCTAAGGAATCATTCAGAGATTAACAGCGGGGGTGAGAGCCCTGCCCTGGCCAGCACATGCCTGAGGATATGGCAGGCTGGGCACCATTACTGCTTCTCTGAAGTGAGTCAGATATAGCCTCCTGCCAACTAGCTCTTGGTGACAACTGAATTCTGTGTATTATCTGGCTCAGAGCCCAGTGACCAATAAGGCCAAATTCAGAGACCAAGCTTAACCGAAGCCACTAAACCAACCAAAACCCAGCGTACCAGTTAAACCTCTTTCCCTTGCTTACCCTTTCTGTCTGCAGTCTCCAAAGCGCAAGGGAGATGGGGTTCCTGGGTTCTTGCCACCTTGTACACCGAAGTATCAGACTACTCCAAGGAAGAGGGGAAAACTGAAACACATCATGAGCTAGAGAGTTCACAGTCCACAGAGATTTCAACCTTCCTGTGCTTGGACTGGTGCCTGCACATCTAATGAGACACGGACATTGTCCCTTCTGTGTTTATGTCCCTTCTCTGCATACAAACCAGCTATATTTTGTAACGCGACACATTCTCGTTCAGCTGTCCCCCTCTGTATACCACTGTGCTTCCCTCCTGGCTCCCAGTCTCAGCACAGAAGAAACCAGAAAACCTTTAATCACCCCTAATACGCAAGCAATGACAATTCCACAGGCAGAATCGCTTCAGTTCAAGCTAAAGTTGAAAGCAAATTCAAACACTCCTGGTTACCACAGTTTTTAATCATAAGGTGGTCTTCTGACCTGTTGTGTATTCTTGCCCCACAATGCCTAAGAAATCCTTATCAGGGTATCAGGAGTCTGGCAGCAGGAAAATATTGTACCAAACTCCCTGACCATAAGACACATGATCAGTGGCTTAGGCTCAAGACAGATGAACCTAAACCTAATGAATTCACTGCAAGAACTTCTGCTCCAAGATCCTAAAAACTTCACCAAAGTCAAGTCAAGGGGGACCATAATCACAGGTCTAAGAGGAGTTTTTGTCTCCAGTTGACTTATCCAGCTATCTACCCAGTATGACTATAGTTCAGTTGTGGCTATACTGTAGTTGTGTTTATTTTATTTTCCCTTCTCCCATCATCGCGCATTAATACAGTTGGTCGGTGATGCTTGAAAGGCACTGACATGCAGAATGATGGACTTGCACTTACTGTTACACTTTGCCATACCCAGGAGCCCGCTATTTTTCATTCCAGCACACAGAGATGCCAGTTTTCTTAATGACGTGCCAGCCTTCTTGGCTTGCATGTTATATTTCTTGGTTCAATTTTCCTCATTTCTTTGTGAGTAGTAGAAGCTTCACAAATAAACGAAGCACTCGCCTGTGCTTTAACCACCAGACTGTACTCCTCCCACACTGCACTTAGCGAGGAATGAGAGAAAGAATAATCCAAGCCACAGAAGGCTCAGTTTGCCTTGCTACAGATAGATACGTACAGCGACTTTTCCTATCAAGCCAACCCCTCCACCACAGATGGATTCACTTCAGTGAAAAGTAGCATTTCCACCTTCATTCTCATTGGTAAACTCTGCTGGGGGAGGATACGTTTATTGGTGTTCAGATTTATGTAGGAACAACCCTACTGATGGACCCTACTGGAGGCACTAGCTGAATCTTGCCTTTCCTCAGCCCTGGTCCATCCTCCGTGCTGGTGCAATGGTTTCCTGAGGGAGGACGGAGCTCTGAGTGTTTTCAGATGTACCTTTTTACCAAGGAATATTTTATGGTCAGCTCGTCACTAACTTTGTGAAGATTGTTGGGCTTGTGAATAGATCGGGCCGTCAGATCAGAAGCACTGAGGCAGGACCCAGAAGGATTACGGTTGTGTTTGCCTGGAGCTGCAGAATGTGGGTTTATCCAATGGGACAGGGCTATGTTAAGTATGTCTGTACTCTACAATGTTAATGATCCTTCTTCCATTAGTCCTCTGGCATATGGTCTTCTGTCTTAAAGTGCATAGTTTGTATTTTCCATGTCTTTATTTTAGCTGGCTTGTCTAGTCTCATCACATTTGATAATCAAGGGTCAACCATGTTGAATTGTGCTAAAACATGAAATGAGCACAGCATAAGTAGATGGTGACTGAAAAACAACAGGATCAAATAAGCCCTGAAAGCTTTTGTAGCACAGATATTCCTGAAGCAAAGGGGGCATACAGATAAAGTTCTGGGACTTCTCCTCTCCTCTGATCTATGCAGAAACATAGAAAGAAGTGCCCAGTGATTTCCAACCAGTTTAGTGCAGTAGGCAAGTAAATAAGTTCCACACGTCTCACTTTCACCTTTACTGTTGTAGGATTATTAAACTGGGCCTTTTTTTCCTCCTGTTTACTTATTTTTACATGAAACTTGTCAGGGAGTTATCTCAACACCTATCATCTACTTGTGAAATTATCCTTGGTACAATCCTGAAGATGAATTATTATTTCTGTTTACACAGAATGACCTGAAGTTCCAAAATACCCAGCACATTTGTCTATGTCAAAGTCAGGAACCGAATGCAAAATCCTCCAACCCAAGCCTTAGCCACCAACTATAGCTTCTTCTTGAGATGCTTCAGGGGCAACTCTTCTGTTGCTATGGCAACATGAGGTCTGAATTTCTATTTCCCCATACAAAACCCAACAGGAAAACCATCTTATGAATAACGGCTACACATCATGGCCCTTAATTTAATCAGAAGTTGACATCAATTACATATCCTTCCAGGAGGCTTCTCTCAACCTCTTGCAGAACTTATTTTCATGCAATCTTTCATTTTGCTTTTAGTTAACTTGGACATGATGGCAGTGCTGCCCAAACAGGGACCACGCATAGCCTTCAGGAACTGTCCCTCTGGAAGAGCAAAAGAGATTGTCTCACAGACCAAGAGGAAAAGGGAAAGACACAGAGCTGAAGCAAATAGGGTTAAAAAAGGCAATGGCAGGAGTGGATTGTATATAATCTTTTTGCTGCATTCCCCTCCTTTTCTTCCTCCTGTTTCTATACGCCCAAAGAGTTAACTGTAGAAAAGTCACTGTTAGGAGGTAGCCTGCCTTAGTGTCTAAGCCACTGGATGAGGAATCCTGGGCTCTAACCCCCGCACAGCCATGGGCCTGCCACAAGACCTGGGAACCTCCTCTCAGCTCCCTGTATCTGCATTTCCCTCTCCTCTCCCCAGACACACGCACATCTGGGGCCTTTATTTTGCTTGAAAACTCATCTAGGCATAGGCTGTTCTTAATGAGGTTGCACACAGGGCAAGTCAGTAGGATCGCAGGCTTGGATGTGGGATTTAGGTATGCTTGCAATAGAAATGATAATGATCTAAAACCCATCTGTGCTAAGGTAATGTTTTGAAGGAAGGAGTTTCACTCCACAAATGTAGGACTGGGGACCTGTAGGTGGGGAATGTAGGAGGTCCTGGCAGTCTTTGAGAAACGAGGAAAGGTGAAGCAATGACTACTCCACAGATGAGGCCTTGGAGAACAATCCTCTCTTACGCTTGGAAAGAGTATCTTTCTATTTCCCTCTGGTTTCGTGCTTCTTCCTTTTGGTTTCTGTGAGAAGCTGCCAGAAGCTTCCCCTGTATCCAATTGAGCCAATGCCAGCCAGCTCCAAGATGGACCTGCCGCTGGCCAAGGCTGAGCCCATCAGTGACAGTGGTAGCACCTCTGGGATAACATAGTTAAGAAGGGGGAAAAAACCCTGTTTTAAGATTTGGGTTTTCTTTCTCATTATCCTACTCCGATTGGATTGGTAATAAATGAAATTTCCCCAAGTCGAGTCTGTTTTGACCGTGATGGTAATTGCTGAGGATCCCCCTGTCCTCATCTCGACCCGTGAGCCTTCTGTCCTGTTTTCTCTCCCCCATCCAGCTGAGGAGGGGAATGATAGAGCAGCTTTGGTGGGCACCTGGCATCCAGCCAGGGTCTACCCACCACTTTTATTAACTCCTCTGGCCTCCTGCCTTCTTTCTGTCTCTAGGTCATACTCACCTTGCCTTACGCTGATACCTTTCCTAACATCTACTTCTCTGTCTTTGAGTCTGCTTTCTCTGATCCCATTGTTCAACCCTCTTAGATGCCTCTCCACGCCCACCGTCTCCTCACATTGTGCATGTGCATTAATGGGAGAGAAAGCAAAAATAAGAGCCCACCCATTCCAGTTCTTTCTACAATGCCCAGAAGGATCTGTGTTTGAGGCATGTTTTAAAGATCATTGTAAATCAGGAAACAGCAAGGTGGAGTGAAGGGAAATTGGAAAGAGCTCTCAGCTCATGAATGTATAATGCAAGAACATGGGCCCTCACTCCAATTTAATCTTGCCAAGAGTTACTAGACCAAGTTCCTTGAACAAAATGTCATTATTATGACTAACCATTCTGTATTTATAGAGAAGTAGCGCTAGAAGACAAACAGTTCAAGCAGTGCTCTTGCGCTAAATGTTCTTTGCTTTTTCCTGTATGTGGTCTTTTATTCCCGCGTTAATTGTGGTTATAAATTATTCCCAACCTGCTTTGGAATGAGCCTACACAGACATCGTGCTGTTGACAACACAGTACATTTATACATACAAGATATAAAGCATTCAGCAACTCCAGGGGTAAAAACACCGTGTATCAGGAATCAAACCCACAGAAGATTTAAAAGGTAATTATTGTCAGAATATTTCACTGCCTGTTGCCACAAATGGTTACAGCTACTTCTGCACCATGCAGAGGACACTGGAGTGGGCAAAGTGGTCACCAACGGGTGTCTCTGAGAGGCACATGTGCCAGGAAAGGTTTTTTTTCCCACAAAGGATGAAATCTGGAGATAAAAGAGTCTTGTTAGAGATTGGGTGGTGAACAGGATGAGGAAGGAGTGTGGACACCTAACCCCTGTCTTATGCCCATCCAGGTCAGAAAGGATGAAGCCAAAAAAAGTTCGAAAGGGAGAAGAATGGCTTGTATTTCTTTTTTTGTGTGTTGGAATATATCAGCCCCCCGGAGGGGGAATGTTATTCGAACCACCCGGGGTGCACATGCCTCTGAGAGCCAGGGAACGTGGAGCCTTGGCAGGCAGGCCAGATGTCAGCCCAGGACAGAGCCACCCTCTCACAGCCTTCCTACATTTCTGTCAGCTCTAGCAAAGGGCGGTATTGAAAAAAAAGAAAAAAAAAGAGCTTGTCTCATACAGCTTTCAGATCAAATTTTTATCCTGTTTCACTTTGTAAGTCTCTTGAACAAGCCCAGTGCTTCAAAGCTGAGGCTGCAGATCTCCCAAGGAAGGTTCCTGTGTTTAATAAGCTGTTTTGACTGGAATTCAAAGAGAAAGTAAAGATTTCTTTTGGCCTAGCTATAGAAAATGTGGCCCAGACCTGTAACCCCATATCTGACCAGACAAAAATGTGTATTCTGTTAAAAACTGGAGATTTCTCAGAAACATTGGCCTTAGAATAGCTCTGGTTCCCCTGTAGTCAATAGCAAAAAGTCTCATTATCTCTAATGGAAATACCTGTGACTAATTTTATTTGGAAAGAAGGTTCTGGAAGGCAGTGCCAGAACATCAACATAACAAACCTGTAACTTATATAGTGGCTCAGCTACTGGGCAAAATAGATTCCAGTTTATTCTTTTCAACGATTCCACCACAAAATTAACCCTTGAAGGACTTCATATCCTAAAAGCATGCTGAGTGCTGACAAGCAGGGAAGCACAGAGCAACCGAAATACTATTAACATGATGCAATGCTTATAAATGACATATAATAAGACAGAGCCATGACTCATGGGATTCAGACTTTCTTGAATGACCTGAGTGAAATTTTGGCAGTTTCTGAAGACCCTGTTCAAGGTTCCCTGGTGCCTCATCTCGAAGGCCTTCAAGCATGAGGCTGCACATCACCCCTGTTAACTGCACCAGAAGTCCTGGAAACAGGGGATCAGTCCTTCCTACCACCACTGCAGTGAGACACGTGCTCGTATCACTTCCCTTGGTGTCCACCCTTTCCATCCTAGGGCACGCAGATACAAAAATAAATACTGCATTAATACAGTGAATGTCTCCAGAGGATTTCACTAAACGAAGAACGAAATCTAACCCCAGCAGAGACTCCTTCGCTCTGACAGGTCTTGTTTTCTTTAAGTTTTGTTTTTCTTCTTCTAACACAAATACGATCCATCATCTGCCCAAATTCAAACCTCATGTAGACTTTCAAAAACTGCTTCCAGCTAACTGTGGTACTCAAATGGCAGTCAGTCCTTTTCCATCCATTCTTGTTAATGTCTCTATTCACCAAACTTTCCCTCACGGTTAAATTCCCATATTTGAAAGTTAAAGTGACAGAAGTGAACGGCCCTGACTGAAGAAAGCATTAGTCCTCACATTTCTGCCAGTGCGGATAGGAACATATATGCCCTTTGCAGGCTGGAAGGTCCACTGTAAAGTTTCCAAAATCCACCTGTTTTGATTAGTATGCCTTGTGTGCAGCAGGCCAGAGAGAGTAAAATACAGAGCTTTCATTTCCCCTTTGATTTCAGCACTTCTTTTCCACGCCCTGCCCCATTTCCTGATTCATCTACATCAAAGTTAACAAAATGAAAATGCTCCTGGAAGCTTACAAATCAGTAGATAAAATAACTGAGGTTGATCAATTTGCTAAGATCAGAAGGACTAGTTGCAATTTTCAAAAGACTCGATGGTGCGCATGCATATTTTTACAGCAAACTCATCCGTTAACCCAGGATTTCAAAACTCCTCATTCAAAAACCAGGTTTTTTGATTTTCCTGTAGGTATTACTACTAGCGTTGGTTAGAAAACACATTTTTCCCCACCTTGGGGAAAATGACGGCAATGATTCAAATACAGAAAAATGCTTCTCAAACTAGCTGAATTTAAATCTAGACCCTCACAGCTCCCGTGAAACATCATGGTCTCCTTACTAGGGAAGCAAACAAAGCACATCATCTGAAACCAAGTCCTGCCAGAAATTTCAGACAATAGGGCAGAATCAGACCGAAAGACAAGTCAGTTTTAGCTCCTGTGTTGTTCTGTAGCAGCATTCAAAAAAGAAACGTTCTGAGTTAAATGCAGTTCCTCAGTCTAGGAGGACAGAGTTCCTAGTTCCACAGACAGGCAAAGACAGATACTACAGTATCTTCTGTAGTTTGGGCTTTTTTCCTTGTCAAAGACCAGTTCTTGTTCAAAAAGATTTTGATCAAAACCTTCAGACAGTTAGCTACATATAATAACAGCCAAAAAATTCACTTTACCATTAGGATAACTGAGACACAGAAATAATAGTGGTTATAGATTAACTCTGTGGTAGACCTGTGGGCTACATCTCCAGCATCTGCCCTGAGCAGCTGCCAATGATCAGTTTGATCTTGATCTCTTGATTCCAAGTTTGGCATCAAAAGAAATATTTTGGCCAGTGGAATTTACTTTAATTTAGTTCAGAAATTTTCTCTCCATTCCTTCATAACACGACACTATCGAAAACAAGGAAACCAAAGGGATATAATCTAAATCTCCCTTAAATTTAAGTAACCCAGGAGCAGCTTATATCCAAGTTAAACACAGTAAAAAATGAAGTAAGTGGAATCAGAATCTAGCAAAAGATGCAAAAGTAGAAAAACTACCAACTCAAGAAATTTTTCATAGCGTTATTTGTTTTTTGCATTGGAGATTGGGGAATATGAAAGTGCTAAGACAACGTCAACACTCTGCTGGGGCAGTGGTTCTTTCCCTGTGTGTTTGCACAGTGCCTGGAACAAGGGAATTCCAGGCTTAGCTGAAGTCTATAGTCATTAAAGCAATGGTAGTGCCAACAGTTGTGTACCACCCTCTAGATAAGCAACATTTGTGCTCCAAAGGGCTCACAGTTTAAGTGAAGAATGCAAAGCAGGGGAGGAAACAACTCTTATTTATACCATTTAAAGGAGGAAGACCAAGGTCCGGAAATCTGAACAAGGTCACATACTGCAAAGAACTGAATCAAGGTTTCCTCAGTCCCCATCTAATGCTTCAAATGGAGGGCCATCTATCTTCTCTCTCAAGGACAGAATCATAAACATAAAAGGCATGCCTTTGATGCACAGACAAATCCCCTGCCATCAGAAGGTTGTTTATCTCGTAAGAACATCAATTCTCTCATAAAAACATCACTTCTCTCATAAAAGTGGGTTTCCTGATTAAATAATAGGACTAAATCACATCTTAGCTTGCAATGAATAATGACTATATGAAATGTAGAGCTCACATCCTTTAAAAAAAGTAGCTGAACTTCAAAAGACTGGGCTTGAGTGATACAGTAACTGAAGGACAATTGAAGCACAATTATTTCTCCAATGTTGGACAAGCTTTAATATAAATAAAAATATAGAATAAAGATTTCTACTACTTACCAGCACACTGATTATTTTCATCCAACTGGAAACCGAATCGACACATCAAAGGTCTTGTAACAGTCGGGTAGTTAGGAACGGGGCCTGGTGCTGGGGGCGGTGGATAAATATTTGAATAAGGATTCAGATATGGTGACCGATACACTGGGTTTGTTCGGGGTACGCATAAATAGCCACCATTCTGGTTGACACACACCATATCTCCTCTGCAGGCCTCAGGAATAGTCCGACATTCATCAATATCTAGAAGGAAATTGCAAAATTAAATGAGCGATTGCTTCTTAATGGGACCAATCCGAAAAATAGTTAACATGTTTTTCTCAAGATTTTGCTAAAAAATTTGATAGTCTCTTTGAAGAGAAAAGCTAATCCTTCCTCGTGGAGCCTCACTTTGAAGTTAGATCATACTAAAACAGGAAACATCCCATATATTCAACATATCCTATGTTTTACTTCACTATTAGAGGGTAGAGGGAGAGGGGAAAGCCTGCTTTGTTATTCTATAAATGTTCAGTTTAAACCCTGATTTACACATGGCTACAGCATGCTACCGCCTGTTCCTGCTCGAGGGTCTGTCCAAACCACAACATGCAGATCAGGATTTCAAACACTGGTGGTTTGGTTTGCCCAGCTGTGAAACTTGGATCCCGATTTGGAACTCCCGAGCTCCCTCCCACAGAAAAAAGTTAGGGATGTTCAGATCTGGGGCCGTGGTTCAGGCCTCTTTCTTGGTCTGACTGAGATTGTTGCTGAATTAAATTTAGAACGATACAAATGGTTTAGCCACACGGAGCGTTCAAGCCGTAGGTTGCTATGACAGGGCAAGCACTCTGCTGCTGGTTTTGCCCTTACTGCTTGAGTGACTTTAATGCGCGCAGAAGATGCTGCCCTGGAGACTGAATGCCATGGATAAAAATATGCTATAGGGCAAAGCGCGTGTTTCCCTATATTGCCTCAACAGCTCACTTGGGGTTTCAACCCCGAGCAGTGGTAGACTTTATCTAAGCCTCCAGGTGGAGGCTGCCAGCAAAGATAGTAAATAGTCTGGAAGAGAAAGAGGAGGGTAAACAACCCTTATCATTTGGCGACTAGACTGAGCCCCCAAACTCATCCCAATGCATCACAGCTATTTGAGAAGCACTGGCAGCAAATTAGTATCTCAACAATGTCAAAGATCGGTATATACTTGTGCTATGTAAATACACACACATATTTATATATACACATATATATTTTTGTATATACATATATACAAACACACATATTTGTCACACAGCAAGAACTTTTCAACTAAAACATACTAACAGCAGCACAGTGTTAACTCAATGAAGTCAGGATTGCTGAACCCCAATTTAAATGTATTGATTTAATTGAAGTCCTACCTAAGCATTGCCCAGAGGCACGGTCCAGGTCAAACCCATTAGTGCATTGTTGCTAAAATGAGAAAACAAAGGACACTCAGTGACTGTGAAATGAGAGGGTTGCAGAGTCAAACGCTCATCTGGATTATTATGCTTAGTACAATTGTTCAGCACTATACAGTACACCACAATGAAGTCCCTTCCCCAAAGGACGGTCAGCAAGGGACGAACCTGAGACCTCAGCACATATGCCAGCCCCTCAAACAGAAGGTGGTTCCCTCAGGTGGTGACAGCGTCAGGCTCTTCATCTCCCCGGGGGCAACCAAACATAATGTGTGATGGGCTCCATACCAGTTGTTAATGCAGTTGTATGTTCTTCTATTTTGGGATCTCATTTTTGCTAGAACAGCGGGGCTCAGTTAGAAGGTACTGGCCAACTTCTCTAACAGGCTCTAAAACACCACATACAGATAATTCAGTACGTACGTCTCAACATGTTGGCCATCTGACTGAATGAAAGCCATAGTTAAAACATAACAAGCTTTATAAAAGTAAGGCTTTTACTTTACACCAGACCTTTTGATTTTTAGAAGATAAATCTTTACATGACACCTGCTCTAGGCTGGCAAGGTTCCTTGTTCCTTCCTATCCTACAGCGCTGGTCTATACCAGGGCTGCAACCCAGAGTCTTCAGCACTTCATTGGTGACCCTCAGCAGTTCTAAAACAGTGACAGTCCTGGTGATGGTTGTGTCAAAGCCCATTAAAATGATTCCCTGCTCTCCCTAGTTTTTGACTGGGCCTCCAAGTATTTAGCAGCGGGCCAAGCAGTTTTCACAAGCACAGGATCCTGCCATTTAAAAGGTTATACTAAGGAATGTAAGCAAGAGATATCCAGAAAACAGGAACCACTGAAGTAACCAGAGGGCAGAGGGATGGAGTGTGCTCAAGATTCTTCCTTTTTTATTGTTGTTAAATGATAAAGACACTTATTTTTGGACTTTGTGGAAGAAGTCAGTGGAAGACTGAAGTACTTGGTTCATGTTTAGAACAGTAGTAAGTTGTAGATGGGAGACAAGGGGTGAGATGGGTAAGTCAGTGGAAGTGGGTCGTGGCAGGAACTAGGGAGGGGACATGAAGTGAAACACGCAGCACTATTTGGCCTGCATCCGCCACTTGCACACATGAATACACAAAACCACTACGAGAAGTGTCAAACAACTATGAAGGAATTCTGCCTTCATTTATTTTGGCATTCCGAGATGTTTCGGTATCACGTTGTGGAAAGCCAAGGTATTCTGATGGGAGAATGTATAACCAGCCTCATGTTTTAATGAAAGTACATACCCTACTTTTTGTTCTCTTTCTATTCTGGGGTGTATACGCTACACCTAGGTTAGCAGGAAAAGATAAGATAGACAGTTTTTACCAAAATTATTTTCTTTCGGATAGTAAAAGATGATTCAGAAACCCTGAAACTACTGTAGAACGGTTTCAACAACTTTCTGGAACTTTATTCTAGAAAAGATTTGAATATTGTTGAAATGACCAGTTTCAATATCTTCAGAAAGGGTTTGTTGCTGGCATCTTGGTTTCAAGTTGCTTTTTGCTTAGGCTTCAAAATCAATTTAAGGTACAAGATGTTTTTATAAAAATAGCAATGGCAACAATATTTTTTAGAATTATAAAAACAAACCCTTAAAGACATCTCAAAAATTCTCCAGGGGCATGTAAAGCATTTCCCATACAGATCCAATGCTCACAAAGATATCAGTAAGCATGCCATGTGCAGGAAATTTTCAATGTAATAGAAAAAAAACAACTACATTTCAGAGTCTTTTGGCAAAGGTATTCAGAAACACAGCTCTGGACACTGAGTATATCTGGATTATCAACTAGGAATTCAAACTTAACATGCCTTTGGGAACTGTTTTTCCTAATTTAAAGTCCAACTGGAGCCCAAGAACACAAAGAACTAATGCTTCTGCTATTTCAAGAACTGGACTGCTTTACTTCCATCCACCCTCAAAAGCCCTGCCTCTTGAACAAAAATGGTTTCGGGCATAAATTAAAACGAAAACTAGGATGCAGTCATTCAGGATCACAGTCCAAAATTAAACAGTCTTAAGACAAGATCCTGCTATACACAGAGAATACCTATTTATATGAGTAAGTTTTCCAAATGTGGATGTTCCCCACCACAGAACTGAGCTGTCCCTGCTCTCGTGGGACGGCTTTTCTTATTTCCTTTCCCAGCAGTGTTCAGTTCAGAGGCAGATTCAGGTTTTTCCGTGAAGTCCAGGTTTCTACAGGGATATTTTGCTGAGCTGGCAAGGATGAGTCAATAAGCTCGGTCCATGTTCAACTCCCGAATCCTGCTGGCTCCAAGTTCTCCCCTCTAAGCCCTTAGACCACACAGTTTCCTTTCCATGCAAACCCCAGACCACAGAGCTTCCTCTTCACCTGCTCGCCAGTTACATCTCATGCCATACAGCGCTTCAGTACAAACCAGCACACAGATCTCTGGGTGCACCTCTCACCTGTGCTTTTCCGGGGCTTGAAAGGCAGACGGCCAGTGTGAAAGCAGTCAGTATCCTGTAATGTGCACAGAAAACAGGCTGAAAACCTTCTGACATCCAGGCTCATTATATAGAATTAAATACACATGGACAAATTAATTTCCAGTGACGCTTCAGAGATTTGCTAACGTGAATTTGGCCCCTGGAGAGGGAGTAATAAAACTGTGGGCCAGATTCAGATCTCAGAGTCACTAATTTTACTACGGTTTTATGCAACTGGGATCAGAATAAGACTGAACATGTCTATTAACTATTTTTTTATGATACCCCATGCAGCAGCTGCTTAAGGAACAAACGCGTAATAGTCAATGAAGTATTTCTGCCCCTCTCTGACACCTTTCCTCTGAGAATATCAAAGCTTTTCTTGCACATTATGCACATTTTACAGATGGGTAAACCAGAGCACGGGCCCTCCCTAAGCTGACAGTGCAAGGCGTTGGCAGGGCTGCAGACACGTTGTGCAGGAGGTCCTGAATCCAAGCCAGTCACTCTAACCGCTAAACCGCATTTTCGTCCCCAGGAGACTACATTTGAGATGAATCCATTTTCTTAGGGCCAGATTCTGTCCCTTTACTCAGTCTTGAGTAATATGTTGCTCTGCAAGCAGACACGCTGTGCCAGGTCATCAGCTACTAGAAGCTGCTATCTTCAATGGAGCCTTCCCCAGTTCAGCATCTTAGTGGGACTCACTGGGTCTCTTCACTGCAACTGGAAGAAGAAGATACCTCACTAACCAAGCTCTACAGCTTTGGAACTCCTTACCTGGAGCACCAAAATTCTTGTCAGCTAAGCTCCCACTCCCAAGTATTTACTAACAGACAGAAAACCAGGGAAGGACAGTAAGAAATCATTCTTTTCTACGTACTCAGCACTTTGCCGCTGCCTTATATAAAATTTCTTCTCAATACAATTAGACCCACATCTTGCTTATCTTGGATTCCAGTTCTGAATGGCAATTGTATACAATCCGTTCCCATAAAACCAGTACAGGAAGCAAGGGATATTTTAGGTAGCCTTCATTCTGCTAACCAGCAAGCTGCCAACTTTCTCTCTTTGAGCTGTGTCTGATTTCCAGTGCAAACTGAGCTGCTGAACAAGACCTATAAACGCATCAGGCAAAACCACATGCAAACAGTGACCGACACATTCGAACAAGTTTGTTTTAAATGAGGAGAGAGGCACAAGCTCTGAAAAGCAAGCATAAAACCTAAAATGGTTGTTCATAGTGCTGCAGAGACGGATCGTGCTTGCTAGCAGCTTTTGAGTGGCAAGGAAAGGCAAATTCTGCACAGACTTCTCCTAAGTGTTGGATGCAAAGCGTTCAAAGTACAACTTTATCCATTTAGGCTTGCACTTAATTTGTTGATTCCTCAAATCTTTTCGAAGAGATTTTAAAGCATGCACTGGTATAAAGGCTGCAGACTCCCTTTGCCTAGAGCAAGAAGAGCACTAGGAGGAAATACAGCAGGTTACAGCTGAACGTTAACGTGCTTTGCAACTGGGCTACGCTCTACATTATTGCAGAGTGGTGCACGCTAACAAAATCCCCTATAAAACCAGTCAGCCAAAACTCCTACGTTTCTAGACGGTCTTTCGTTTCCGTTTTTATGAGATGATATATTCATTCCTCTTGGTGGGGGGGGTGACCTTACTGCCTCAGACGTGTTCTGCCTGCAACCACCGTCTCGATGTGCTCGTTACTTTGGGTCTCAAGTCCCCTCAAGAATTACGAACAGACAGGCAGCACGACCTATCAACACTACATTCAGCTGGTCGCAGCAGCTTGCCCAGCAGGCAAAATATTTTAAACTAGCAATTAACTTCTGCAATAGTAACTAATTAGCCTCAAATCAATCCCTGTAGCCAGCGGGATGGTTTGCTGTCGCAGTTCAGCACTCCCGCGGATGCCGGGGTTCCTGAAGCACAGAGAATAAGCATAGATCAAGGAGGAAGGCATCAGAGACAGAACAGCTTTAATTAACAGACTTTCCCCACCTCTGACCACTGAGATCCCATCTCTTTGCAAATGGCTTTAACAAGTGGATTGGCAAACCGAAGCCCTGCCACAGAGATTTTCCACAAGCAGGTTTCCCTTCAGTAAGTAAAGAAGTTTCACGCACGCCACTTACCTTTTTAATCCTTGCATGTCAAAAACCGTTGGGGAAAGGTGGAAAAAAACCAGAGGCTGCGCTGATGAATAACTAGAAAGTTTTTCCAAACATTACACTCTGCTAGCACTTCAGTTCCTCAGTCATTTATAGTCCAAAGAATGAAATAGCAAGTAACGGAGAAGATCGGGAGCCGTCTGTACCTCCTCAGACACTGGAGAGAATACAGAGAAAGCACCTGGTTTTGCTTAGTTCTCTTCTGTAATTCAGCATTAAACCAATTGGAGGAGGAATGTTAAAAATGAACACTTCATTTTCTAAGTATGTTAAACAATGCAAATGGGGGCCTCAGCCTGGGACAGCTGGTTTAGATTACAAAGCTCACCAACTGGCGAGACTCCTCACAACAACCTCGAGGAGCCTGCCAGGATAAAACACTAACAGCTTGAAGGAAAGCCTCTCCCGCTGCAAACTTCACAGTTAAATGTGCCTCAGAGCAGAGAGCACCGTTATTGGACAGAAACCCTTAACAAGGGACCAGAGAAGGGAAGGGATTGTTTTCCTTGCTCTGAGAACAAAAAAAAAAAAAAAAAAAAAAAAAAAAAAAGAAAAAGTCAGGCTTTTTGGAGGCCCTCTAGCTGGTGTCTCGGACAATGAATATGCAACACTGGCTGCGTCGTGCCAATGGCATACTGATGAAAGGTCTGACCCTCTGGGAGGTGAATAACTCAAATTCATGACGATCGCAGCTACAGGAACGATATTGCTTGGGGATTGTTTGAAAACAGGAATAAACAAATTAAAACACTCAAAGGAAACCAAATGGCTTGTTGACAGACACCAGCCCTTTTTAAACTGACCCCACGCTTAAGGGAGCTGTTTGTGAAAAGAAATATTTCTCAGGAAAGATATATCTTGCAGATCTCCAGTTATGACTGAAGAGGAAGGAAATAAAGTACTTTTTCAGGTGTTTTGCAACTTTGCCACAGGCAGAGCTTTAGTAGGTCAAGCAGAACATTTATGAGATGTGAGAGGTTAGCAATCGGATGCTGCAAAGATCCAAAGATGAACACTGAAATTAAACACAGACATAGTCATAAAATGAATACTTTGCATGTCTGTGGAGTCTTCCATCTGAGGAAACCCTTTATTCCTAAGGAACGTGAAATGTCCGAGAAGATAAAAATCTATCATACATCTCTCTGTAAGAGAATAAGAAATAGAGAAATAGAGTTGTTATAACAGATATTCATAAAATTGGCCCCTAAGCATGGATATCCAGCTCTAGATACAACGGTTGAACTGTTTCAACCCACAAGTCATATCGGTGGGAAGCGTGAGGGCTCCGTACCTCACTAACTGGCTGGAATTGTCCAAATTACCTTTAAAAAATGACAGCACCAGACGCTCCATGACATTTCTGACAATTTGTCTCTTAGTAACTTGTTTACATCACTTCCATTGCCTGGAAAATTAAACACTCTCCTAGAATTATTCAAACATTTGCAGACAAATAAGAACCAATTAACTTATTTAAAATAGACTTCCCAAAAGCTTAACAAAAGCTCACACGAGACCTCTGAAGAAGCTCGCTGGGCATGTTGTGGAGGAAAGTTCTGTCAGGGATCAGCAAACAGGCAAGAGAGAGAAAGCAAAGACTGGGCAAATTTTCATTGTGGCAAAAGGTTGACAGCAAGTACTCTCATTGCTCCATAAGTCCAGTGTTTCTCAACACACTTGGGGATATGGAGAGCTAACAAGTCTGAAAGTAGCAGTGCTTACTGTATCTTAGGTGTGTGGAGATCTACTGAAACCATGAGAAACAGCTCTATAGCCAAGCAGGTGCTCTGAGCATCCATTTGGGTGGATGAAGAACTCGCCTCATAACCTTGTCGATAATCCACTTGCTGATCCACTGGATTTTTCTCACCATCACATGGTAAAATCATTGTACGCGTGCCAGAACCACCATATGAGCGCAGCACCGGTCTGCTCCCACGGAATTGCCTTAGACTAAAGAGGTTTGATTCATCAGCCAACTGGCAGAGGTGCTCCAGCGCTGGAGACAGGAGGTGGATCCAGACCTGACCACCTCAGGGGCTCCCTTAAGAAGGGATACTGTGCAAATGTTTTGATTTTTCCTGTCTCCATCTGACAGCTGGAGTGGATAAAACCCAGAGTGTAAAAAGTGTACCAAACCACAACCTGGGCTCATTTACAGTGCAGTGACTTTTTTTTCCTAAATAAAAGGATTTGATGTCATGGCTAAGCAGAATTTCTGCAGCACCTTTCTGTAACTATCACCAGCCACAAAATAATGAAATGCAGCCACACCCTTCCCACCATTCTCTTTGATATGAAGAGTTGCATAAAGGAAGACGTTTGTGGCACATAAAAACTCTTTTGTTCACCCTATAAAAGCATGGACAACTCAACACATCTTTCAAAACCATCTGCTGACACCTTCAGCATTTACGCTGAGGATGGTGGCTAAACTTCAGGTCTAGCAGCACTCTCACTTCAAGGGTCTCAACTATGCCACAAAATCCACTAGTTTATTTAGATTACGTTGACGATTTCTTTGTCTTCGTGAGGAGGTGCAGAACAGTCCACAGTACAAAATGGGGCTCTGTTAAATAACTGAGTGTGTTCTTACAAGTTTGCTCTGTGCATAGCTAGGGTTGAAACTATAGCTCTAATTATGTTTGGGCCTTGGATTTCAAAAATTGTGTAATATATAACCATAAGGGGCACAAGCTATGTCATACAACCTTCACTCTACCCTCCTTGGATGAGAATACCGAATGTATGAATTACGCCATGCTCCTGCAGATCACGTACAACACTCGGTTAGCAGGAACCCTCGGCACTGAAGGACATAATCTAAAGGCTTCTGAATGCTGTATTTAGGTCAGGGATCTCAGTAAGAGTTAACTACACACTCAGCACTCCTGAACAAAAAGCCTGCTTCACAAAGACAAGTCCTCATCTACTAACTTTTACAACACTTCATCTCCTTTTTTTAAATTCTATCAGAAATAATACTCACACTTCTCCAGAACTATATTTGCCAAATACCCTTCTGAGATGTTCTTGTCATTTTTTAAAGTTCACCCTCTCTGAACATTCTCAAGGACATTGTCAAACTGCAGGAGCAGAGTCAAATCACACAGGTCTGTATGGCGATAGGTGTGCGAGCCCAAAGTCATTGGATGTGACAAGTCTTAGACACCTTTTACACAGTCATACAGACCTGAATTCACCCAAGGACTTTGCCAGTAACTGATGCTTTAAGGTCCTATGTCCAAGCTTTAGATGCTTAAAACATCCATTTTGCTCCCACCAAACATCATGGAACCAAATTTTCTATCAGCAAAACTGGTAAAACACTTAGAGCACAACTGCTGGGCATTTGCAGGATCAATTGCATTTTGATAGCACCTAAGCTCCATGAGATTCACAAGCTGGGCTTTCACCTGACTGTGGTGATTGATCTAAGTGTTCTTGGAGACTGCCAAATAAGCAAGCTTTTAATATTGTCTTACTTTGATATAACACATGACAGGCAGCGGTTTGAACTACACACCGTGCCCTACTGCCACATGAATAGCACCAAGCACCTGGAAAACTTGGTCCCAAACCCTAATTCTGCCTGAAAAGGAGTAGGGCTTGTTTCTTCCACCTCCCAGGACAGAATTCCAGTTGCAACTTCTTGGTGTCTGGGGAGGGTTCCCTCTCCTTTTTCAAAGGTGGGAGAGGTCTGAGGTCTGCTGAGGTCTGCTTCATTCAGTGTCTGAGCTGTAACTGCCATCTCATAACATCAGTGATGCGATAACCTCTTCCAGATGGCTCTGGCCAGAAGCTCAACAGCACAGTCCCACACATATTTTCCTTTCCTAGCCAAACATAACACAAACAAGAATTAACAGTGAAAATTAACGTAATGTGTAATTTTAAAAACATCACTAGTGCTAACTAAAATGTCCTGCGAACGTAGAGTCTCTGAGATGTCTTGGCGCATTGCATCGATGTGCAGGTCGCACTCTGTCATTAGGAAGGGGAAAGGGCAACAGCTCCTGTTGTGCTGAGGTCTCCTGGGGCTGAGTTGTCTCACTCTGGTACAGTTACCAGCTGTGTGAGAAATCCATGGGAAAACCGAGCCAATACAGCATCCCTTCCTTCCCTCCTCGGGCATGTCAGTCTGTCCATCTGAAGCATGGGATGACAGTACCGCTGAGGAGATCACTGCTTCCCAAGATCACTAAGCATAGTTCCCTTTTAATGTTGTAGCAGATGTTCTCAGAGGACCCTACCAGCCAGACCACATAATCTAAAGTTGTGTTTTACCTTATCTAACTCTACATCTTATAGATCTTATAGTAGTGGTCATTCCGATACCAGTTTCTAACAGCACATTTTCTTTTAGGAACAAAGTGATCAGTGTAAAAAACTGGGCACCACTGGTTCCATTCCGAAATGCAACATCACTAAATGTGGACTGGCATCTGAGTCCATTTCATCGCTTTGAAAACACATTAATCATCCCATTAAATGAGGAACAGCAGGATCTAGCAGTATGTATCCTGAAACCCAAACAGCTTAAACCTATGGCCAGTGAACTGCATCTGCTGTAAGACAAAACTGTTCCAGGTGTAGTTCCCTTAGTGAGATCAAGTTCGATGCTCATGGCTGCCTGTTTAGCTGTAGTGTTTCTAGGAAGGTCTAGGAAGGCTGCCTGAGGCAAAAGAGAGTAATATTCTTGGAAGAATGCTTCAGTATTTTTCAGGGTTTTTTTTCCTCACAACAAAAGTAAGGTAAGCAAACAAACTAAAAGCTTTTTATAAGATTGCCAGGAAAAATGCAGAGTCTTTCACAGCATTTTTGGTGCACGTGGCAACTCTCAGCAGGTCTCTTCGTATTACCATTCATTTGCAACAGTATACAACACTCTTCTTGATTTTTCAATCCTTAAGTGACCAGCATTTAAAACTATTTTCCTGTAAAAACGGTATAGAACATCATCCTGTAAGTGAAGACAAAAGATCTCCTTGAGAACTCATAGCTCCCCCTTGAGTTGTTGTGAGCATCGAGAACATGATGCCCTGACCACCGTTAATTTCTTTTTTTTTTTTTTTTATTGTTGTTGAATCTCATCCTCAAGCATAGCTCTGGGAACCACAATTCACATTTTGCCTGAAACTAGACAGGCATTTTAGTTTGTGTTTATTTTATAAGATTGACATGTACATAAGCTAGGCTGCTCTCTTCTCCCCTGCATTTTTGTCAAAGGGTCTAGACAGCGCGGTTGAAAACAATGCTCTTTAATCTCGTGACAAGATGCTTACCAGCCCCTTTTAATAACAAGCATAAATCTTTCATGGCCGGTTTCAGCTAAGAATGACCTTCCATAAATAAAGACCTAAAACTCTTAATAC
This sequence comes from Rissa tridactyla, assembly GCF_028500815.1. Taxonomy (NCBI): domain Eukaryota; kingdom Metazoa; phylum Chordata; class Aves; order Charadriiformes; family Laridae; genus Rissa; species Rissa tridactyla. The sequence continues at coordinate 54,154,022 of NC_071469.1, forward strand.
TTCTGGAGCAAGACTAAAGTCTGTTTCTCTATTTGAGCAAGCCAACATTCAGTCTTTGCGAGTGCCTGGGATATAGAAACCATTGGTCTCCAATTATGAGCAGATAGAAGTATGTACTAAAACCTCTCTTAGAAATATTCGGGGATGATTTATTTCATCCTTAAATGCCTCAAAACTGCAGCATCTTTTGCAGTTTCTCAAGTTCTTTACTAACTCGTGCTCCACACCGTAGATGCCAGGCACATCTGCCACAACAGCATCAGCTGGCTGGAGACAGCAGCTCACCCTTCCAGGTTAACCTGGCAGCGCTCCCTGTCCGCTGGGCATCTGTGCTAGTAAAGCATCAGCTTCACCTGTGCCTCCTCCTCTCCCAGGTACTTCGTTTTCATCACACAGAACTCACATTTTGGGTGGGTTTTTGTTTTTTTTTTTTTTTCCTTTCCAGATTTGGTTGAGCATCCATTCTCCTTTGAGCCTGCTTAGGCAATTCACTTTGGTTTTAGCCAGAGCAAAAGATCACCCTCCGTGGCAGCGAGTATATCCTGCATTTTCCATTAAAACACTTCAGGTTCTGAGCAAACCCAAACAAGTCTGTGGAAATGCCATCTCTCAACGGGGATGTTTGAATGTTCACAAGTATGTGCACTATTTTTGTAAGGGCACCTGCCAGAACCCTGCTGATGAATCCAGAGTAGAAAAATATTTGACATCAGCCCTCTCTTCCAGAGCTTCTCTCTTTCCAAGTGGTGGAAAACATTCCCTTTTTAAACACGTTTCACTCTTTAGGTGCACATATAAGCAAAGACTTATGGTTTCTTTTTACCAATAAAACAATCAGCAGAGATGCCCATGTTTTTGGATCTTTTCCTTGTCTTATGATTTCCAGGGTTATACATTCAACAAATACAGGAGTGGGAGAAAGTTTCCAGATGAGGAGAGAGATAATTTTGACTGTTTTGTACTTACTCAGCTGCTATCCTAGCCCCAGAAGACATTTATAAACTTTTCTTCAATCTAAAAACTACTGCACTTAATTTACTTATTCCCATGGCAGGGATTACACCATTTCACAATTTACCTGTTTACTTTTGGGGTTTTCTAAGTTAAAAATGCTGTCTGCAAATAAATTGGCTCTGAAACTAGGTGATAGAAGTGACGTGTGTTGTCTATCTGATTTCAGGCTCATTAGTCACCTCTCTGCAGCCATGAGGGCTGCTGGAAGGAAACGCTTCAGAGCGCGATAGGTGGCAATTCCAGGGAGCAGGGGATGTACCCGTTTGCCAGCTCTGCTGTACATGCACTGCAGGGCTTACGAAGTCTTGCAAGAGGATGCAGTTTACAGCACAGATTATTTCTTTTTTTCTTTTTAATCTGCTGGCCTTTGCTTTGACTTGCGCGGGCTGGCAGAGCGCGAGGAGCTCCGCAGTATCAGGAGCTCCCCTGGCTGTTCCCAGTCCATTCGGGTGATGGGGGGAACCAGAACCTCAAGCATCCATGAGAAAAGCCGGTGGAACTGGACCCTTCTCCCAACAGAGACATTTGTACTGCTAACAAAGCCCCTAACTGCAGCCTGATAAAGCAATCAGTCCCCATTTTGTCCCCTGTTTCAGAGCAAAAATCAAGAGGCTGAAGTTGTGCCAGATGAAGAGAATAGAAAGGAATAAAAACTCTGACAGGTTAAATGTGAAAAACAGAAAAGCAGGCCAAGAAAGTTTGAGAAACAAATCGTAAGAGGCATAAAAGCTAATAATAATTTCTTTTTCAGACACACCAAGAGCAGGAAAACTGCCAAACAGTCTGCAAAGCCAACAGATGAACAAGGTATAAAAATAGTGCCTAGAAAAGATAAAATCACAGTAGAAAGTTAAGTGATTCTTCTTCATCTGCATTTGCTAGAGAAACTTCAAGAGGTTCCCATAGTGGAATTAAAAAAAAATAGTAAAAAAGATCGTATTTGGGAGGATCTGCCTAAAATTGAAGTACCAGCAGAGGAGGTTGTAGAACAAATTAAGAAAATGAAGAGTAGCAATTCATCAGAACTTACTTGACATTTGGAAACTAAGTGTAACTGAATTAAATGTGAAGGTATGTAACAGCTGAATTATTTATCATAAGTGGAACCTCTCGCAAAATCGCCTTAGTACTTAGTAGAAGAACAGAAGGTACCAAATAATATGTTTCCATATAATGCTTAATAAAATACAGAACAGTAAAACCACTATATCAGGCAAACCAGTAGCACAGCACAGCAGACTTTTGTCTTGAACTTTTAGGCATAGATTTTCTTGGCAATTATCCTTAACAACATATCTCAGAAAAATAGCTCTGATCTGTCTTATACGGATTTATTTTAACCTTTACTCTGTTACTTCATGCAACTGCAACTGGCTCCAGCCAACTCCTAACTGGCACCTGCAAATAGCAAACAGGAACTTGTCCCAACTAAAACTTGGGAATTCGGATATAAAGTTTGCTGGGTCTTTCTAAGCCTAGGATTTCATCTACAGCCTTTGCAGCCACCCTTACTAGCACAAGAAAGGGACCATGGAATGGGCACTGAGGCCATATTAGGTGTGGCTAAGACTCCCAGAGGTTTTGGCCCTGGAACATGCCATTGGAGGTCTGCTGAGATACCTTTAGAAGAGGGAAGGACCCAAGAAGTGAAGTCCAACTGCTTTTTGAAGTGCAACTTCTCAGCACCAAGCCCATCTCCTCTCCTCTGCACTTTATTTTTAGGAGCAGTCGTAGATGCATCAGTACCATGGGCGACTGTGGGGCTCAGTGCCAAGCTTAAAGTCAAGGCTTCGTCACTGTGACAGAGTACACACCACCTTCTTCCTGTCAGTTACAGGCTCAGTTCAGTCTCAGTTTGGTCTCTCAGCAGGGGTTTGCTTATACCTCCAGAACTGGAAGGCTGTCCCTTTGGGTTTTGATCAATTCCCATTTTATTTTGTAATGGAAATCTTTTCTTTCATGTAACTAGACTTACTAGTGACATTTGGCCAGGGCAGCGCAGGCTTCAGGTTGGCCGCAAAGCATCTGACTATGAGAAGTGCCAGTACAAGGAAGTTGGAACTGATGAGTTGAGTTCAGGAGAAGACCATCACAGCCAGAGTGGTGAAGGGTCCCGGCATCCTCAGTCCAAGCAGGCTGGTTCTGGGCAGCACACCATAGTCGTCGCTCTGTCGATGATCCAGTAAAGACCTACAAAATCTACAAGACCTTTGCCTGCAGGTGGTAGTCTGCAGGTCCTTGATCCTGCCTCCTCTGCAGACAGTGCGTATTCAGAGTCTGGGTTTGGGTCCAGACAGATCTGGCAAGTCTAGTTATGACTCACTCGGTTTTCTTTAGAATCCTGCACTCCTCAAATTGTTGTAGTTTCATAATAAGCCTCCTCTAAGTTAGCTCAAAACCATTAAACACATCTGTTCCTGCTCCTATTGTCAAAAATAAGGCAGTCTTCTGTTTGCCTTCATTTTTATTGGCATCCACTACTTCAGCATAGAGAGCAAAGTGCAGTCTAAATATTTTCCAATTCTATTTCCAGAAAAAAGTTTCAGTTTTGATGACTCTTTTTCAGTGCTCCGGTCTACCATTCAAGCTACTTTCTTTACTATGTTTTTACTCCTGGTACAATTTAGTGTTGGATCCATGGTAGGGCACGTAAATAGAAACATATGGATGAATTGAAATCAACTCAGTGATTTGCTTGTAATTCTGAAAACACCCTTTTATTACAAACAAAAGGGTCACTCAAGTACTTTAATACCTTATAACAATAGAGAAAACTGCAGGAGATGGGGAAACATTTTAAACATTAATTTTACAACCAGTCCTTTCATGTGGCTGGCTCCCCCCACGACTAGCTGAATCCTTTACTTCCCTTCCTATATGCAGTTTCTCAGACATTTGCACCACAAAATGTTCAGGATCACTCTCACAGTCACTAATAATTCTTCTGAGAAATAACATTCGCAGCTCTTGTCTTTTAGACGTGTTCCCGTTTAGGAACTAATATTTTTATCCAACTCGCCTTATTTGTTCAGAACTGCTACTACCACTTGCTGCTGTGCTATTTACATCCCACTGCCACTTTGTTGCTTAAGCTAAATATATTTTTATTGATAATGCTATACTTACTGTTCAGGAACCCCATGGATTGAGGATACCCTATTTGTATATATCAGGGCACCTTTATTTAATTGTATAAATCCAGTTGCCTCTGCCAAACTTAGCACGGGCTCCTGTGGCATTGCTCCCCAAGACTGTGTCTATGGGCAGTGTCCAAAGGTCAAATTCTCAAAACCTTAGCATGCGCTTAGCTCCTGACTCCCTAATTTACAAAAGTTTAAATTTAAAGCATTATAACTCTTGGCTTCCTCTTTAGCAACGCTCCCCATTCTAGGGTGTCAGGAGCTACCACCACTCTGCTTTTACTACGTCGAGATCAATCATCCAACTACCCTCGCCTGATAGAAAAACACCTTCACAGAAAGCTGCCAAATGATAAAATACACACTGTTCCAAGTGTGTTATGTGCTTCTTTTGCCCGACCCCTTGGACTATTAATTATTCCATCAACAAACATTAGATACAAAGTGGCTGTGCTACAGTGATGGCTAATAGTTACTATTTCGTAATGATATGAGACATACATCCTAGCTGCCTTAAATCTATAAAACCTCCTTGGTTCGTGCCCCAAAGCTGCCCATGCTGCGATACAATCCATCTCGCATGACCATCCTGAAATTCACAGGGGTAACACAGGCAGCACCTCACGCTGCAAACGAAAACCTTAGGGTGAAGCATCCAGAAGCACTGCCAGATTCCCCTCACCTTGATCGTATCGGTTGACGTTCCAACCATATGCAGAGAGAGTTAGGTTTCCTTTACACTAAGGGAGACGGACCAACATTGCAGGTTGTTGGTACAGCGAGGGTCAGACTTGCCCACTTTGTTAACAAACACAAAAAATAGGCATAAGCAGTTTGTTTCCCTGATACCCTTGATCTGTAATCTGTCTGTGCTTGTTGAAATGCCACATGCGACCAGGTTTCTGAATTCTGTTCTGTTAATCATTGACAAAATCCTCTAATAATAGTTGACCATAACTCAAATATTACTACCTTTTTCCACAGACTTAATATGTTTGAAACGGTTCTCTCATTAAAGCAAATGGTTAATTACAAGCATTGAAAACTCAACTGAGCCATGAGGAAATATGACTTCTGGTCTGTTCCCTGGCAGACACTGCATACAATTTCTTTCACTCATTTACTCACACAATTCCCACCTGATACACATGCGAAACTCTCTGCTCCTGACAAGTTCAGCAGCCACGTGAAGTACCAAGACTAAACCACAACACCACTTTCTTGGTAACAAGAAGGGTCTTCCCAAAGCCTGGGGAACATTATCAGCGCTGTTGAAAAGCAAGTATTGAGTTCTCTAGCTGTATTTCTCTGGGGACAAGCAGAAGACCACAACCTCTCACACACACTTCAGCAGGAGCAAATGTACTGATAAAAGTGAAGCTGAGAAGGTTTTGATGCAAGACACACATGAAATACTCTCATTTTTTAGGATGTTGTAAGGAAGACAACTCTTGTATTGCATACACCAAACGATACTAGTTATTTTGGGGTTTGTCAGGACACTCGCAAATAGCAAAGCACATTCAGAAAGACATTTTCTAATCTTGGTGGCAAAGAACAGCCTTTTCTTCAGAAAAAAATTCACCTTCAAATTTTCTGCTGTCAGAGGCACATTTTAGCTAGAATTCAGTAAAGGAGCACAGGTGCTGTCCCAACCCCCTCTTTTTTTACCTTAAACTTTTATAGAATCACAGAATGGTTTGGGTTGGAAGGGACCTTAAAGATCATCTAGTTCCATCCAACCCCCCTGCCATGGGCAGGGACACCTCCCACCAGACCAGGCTGCTCAAAGCCCCGTCCAGCCTGGCCTTGAACACCTCCAGGGATGGGGCAGCCACAGCTTCCCTGGGCAACCTGGGCCAGGGGCTCACCACCCTCACAGTAAAGAATTTCTTACTAATGTAGTAATGTCTCATCTAAGTCTCCCCTCTTTCAGTTTAAAACCGTTCTCCCTCGTCCTATCACTACACTCCTCAATCAAGAAAGAGGCCCTCTCCAGCTTTCCTGGAGCCCCTTTAGGGGCTGGAAGGGGCTCTAAGGTCTCCCCGGAGCCTTCTCTTCTTCAGGCTGAACAACCCCAACTCTCTCAGCCTGTCCTCACAGCAGTGGGGCTCCAGCCTCTGATCATGTTTGTGGCCCTCTGCTGGACCCGTTCCAACAGGTTCGTGTCCTCCTTTATGCTGAGGATTCAGTAAAGGAACATGGGTGCTGTCCCATCCCCCTCTTTTTTTACCTTAAACTTTTGACTTGCTCTGAATCTGCATCTCTCTCTGAGCAATTCAAGATGTCGCTCCTCTTTGAGCTGCCAACTCCACAACTACATGCAAACATTTGAAAGACATTCTTATCTCGTCAGGTGACGTAGTGGCATCCATGCCCAGCTTCTGCAACCACAAGAGCCATTCCAGCTGCGGTACTACAACGTGAGCAAGAATTTATAGTTACAGGAGGAACTCTAAATAGCGTACATCCACACTGGAAGAAAATATTGCTGTGGTAACAGGAATAAAACAGTATTAGCAGAAAGCAGACTTAAGAAAAGCGGCATTTTCTTTCTGGTTGTAACTAGGAGTAGCAAGGGAGCTGCTTGCGTTTCCTCAAAGGGGGAAACATTTGTGTACGGTTCCCAATGAGAACAATCCAAAACCCACAAAAAACCACACAACCAAAGGTGTAAAAGAACTCAAATCAAAATGGCTACAAATAGAGAATAAGGGGTGTTTTCAGTCTGCTTAAGAGGCCTGGGAAATGTTTTTGGTGTTACTGTGGATATCCACAGTAATATTTATTAGCTGATCATCACAGACCAAGAAAGGTTAACCTTTTCAAAGGCAGTTTGGCAGAGACTGACAGAAACTTGAGTGCAAGCGATACTAATTTTAAAGTCTAATCTGCGAGAAGCTCTTTACACAAGAGTAGAGAAAGATTAATTCACTATCGGTGCTCAAGGATGATGCACAACATCTGTGAACATTTAAAAAGAAATTAGACTTAACCAGCAATGCCACAAGCTCAGTAAGAAGGCACAGTGTGACCCCAAATTACTTAATATGGGCACTTACTGAATGATAAATGCCCCTTTTTATGCATGAAAAAATTAAGTTATCTTCCAATTGTTATTTCCTACAAGAAAAACAAGCCTTTAATCACTTGATACAATTTCCTTCTGCTTGGCAAGATGTTTGAGAGTTTCAGCAGCACGGTGGAATTCCCAGTTTGGAATAAATTTGCCTGAGTTAGCTTTTCAACAGATCTAACACAACCAGCAAACAACAGGCACATTTCTTGCACACTTATGCTGATAACAGGCTTTAACGACTACTTCCTACACAAGTATGTTTCAGAGTTAGAGAGGCGATGCTTTCAGATACTGAAATTGAGAATGCCATACTCTTCCATAAGCTTGAGATGAATACAGTAGTCCAAGACTCAGTGTTGCACCACTGTAAACAACATGGCACATACTAATTGTTTTTTCCTTTAAATAAAAAAATGCCAGCCACTGTCTATTCCTTTATATTTTATTGAAGACTCATTTCCATATTTAAGCTTTGCGGGGCTGCAAATAAGTTCAGCAGTATATAACGGCACAACAAAATAGAACAAAAATTGTAGGCTGGTAATTCTTATATATTATTTTCTAAGAAAGCTAATTAGAAGCTTTCCACCTGAAAGACAACTACTCCAGGCAACAAACTATTAAACTTACTGTGAGGGGAAAAAAAAAAAAAAGAGACAAAATAAAACAAATACATACAGTGCTTTTAATTCCTCAAGCCTTACTGCTACCACTGCCATATGTTTATATATACATAGATGAATTTTATGTATGTTTTTAAACATTGACAAAAGTATATCAACACAAAGACTACTTTGGTTTGAAGGTCTAGATAAATCATAGACTCCCCTCTGTTTGAAAGAATGCATGAAGCTGTAATCCTTGCTACTTCCACAGTATACTAATGTCTCTCCATATTAAACAAATGTTTCTACTTTTTCTTCAAGTATTTAAATCTACTCCCAAACTGGGAGTGTTTGAGAGGATGTGACATCACATTTACAAGGTTGAGAAAGTGATTCTTGAACTTCATTATGATAATGCTGCAATAAAGTTATCAAAACTGGCAGTAAGAAGACCTGAAGGCTTAAAATTGGAAAGCTGTCATGAGGTATGTGATAACGTGCAATACTTACAAGGCAAGCACCTTCCATTCTGTCTCTTCTGCTTTATCACTCAGTCGCTGCTATGTATATCCCAGGTAGCTTGCCTTATTAATAACTATTTATGCAAAATGAGTTAAGAACATGAATAAGAAGCAACAACAAAACACAGTCTGGGAACTAACATTTGGTTAAAAAAAAAAAAGTCTTTCTACATGCGTCACTATAATGTGACAAATTCTATGGCTGTATGTCTGTGATTAACTGGTTAAATGCAGAAGAGTTTAATTTAAAAAAAAATTGTGCTTTCTTTTACAGTAACAATTAGAAAGATCAAGCAGTTACTTCCTTCTCTCTGTAGAATGCAGAATGAGCAAAGAACAGCAAAAAATGAGAGCCTAAAGAGGAGAATGGAAAATCCTAACCCTTATTTTTCCCCCTTATATCAACTTTGCAAAATTAATTCCTTACTAGAATTATGTTACCTTACCACTAAAGATAACTGACAGCTTATTAAACCAAAACTAGGGGGGGCATACTCTTTTTTGTCTTGCAAAAGCAAGGTGAAAGACAACAATTAAGTTAAATGAAGAATGAAAATTTTAAACTACTGCACCTGCTTATGAATTCCACAGAGAATTTTTTTCCCCTCTGCTGCTGTGTGAAAGACACACACAATTAACAGGACGGACTACATGAGTCACATACTTCCACGTGGGAAATTGGTAAGGTAAACATATACGAAACAGTTATCAAGCAAAAAGTAAACACAGAAGAAAAATCAGAGGAAAACCTATATCTGCTAATCTTTCAATAAAAACAAATCTTGAAGTTTTATAATACTCTGTGAAACAGTCGAAGAAAGAAGAGAGAAACGAGGAAATGAAGTTGTTCTACACTTTTCAGTGGGAAAGTACTGCCTGGCACACAGAGCACATTTGATTTCTAACAAAGCAATAAAACCCACCACTGTAGTTGTGGAATAAGCCCTAGAAGTGAGACCTCTCAGCCATGGGGACTTTCTCCATAGTTCAACAGACGTCCTACGACTTAAGGACTGAAGCCTCTTATATCTCTTCTATAGAGGATTTTCTTCTCTCTGAAGCAGCTTAATGAGGAACTCTGAAGTTCTTCGATACCTTTGCTTGGTTTTAGATTTCCCTCCTCAAACTCATAGCTCACTGTATAAATGGAACTGATTTACAGCATGCAGAAACAAATGACCTTATCACGTTTTATTTATTGGCATTTATAAAGCTTCCTGGAAGAGAAGCATGTACATATTAAGTTCTCTGCAATTAAAGAAAAAAATTGTACAAAAAAGTTCAGATCTGCTCAGTTAGTATATTGAGAGGATAGTGAGCAGCATGAGTCCATTTGAAATTCACAATATCTAAGTCACATAATTTTTAAAAACTAAGCATTTCCTTCTGCTTTGGCTCACCCAAAGCCAATTTTATCCTGAAGCAGCTAAATAGCCTTAAATAGACATGACTAAAGAACACGAGAGACTGCACAGAAGCCATCTGATTTCAGTTTCCTTTGTATTTGTTATAGAAAAAGGTACCTATTCCAGTCCAGTTTAAATGAAGATGTACATTTGAAGTACCACACCGAAATGTTCTCAGCCGAGGTAATTTCAAATACTCATTACATTTACTATGTAATGCAGAATTTACTTTGGTATACTATGTGTGGCTGCTATCCTTTAAATAATCAAACTTCCAAATTAATTATCTTGTCTATAACGGAGTAAAGAAATTAAAATAAAAATTCAACATGGTCAATCCACTTCCAAATTTGCATAAGTCTTCCATAAAACACAAACATACTGCAGAAAAGGGACTCAGGCAGTTCTTAAGGTAAATACAATAATTAAGAAAACTTTGCTAGATTTCAAGGCAACAAAAGAAATTTCACTATTTGACCTCTACATAAATAAATGCAAAGATTTCTTGCATTATTTTGCTTGATTCTGTACAAGTTTCAGTAATTAATTTTATTTAAATATAACTCTTACAACAATTTGATCCAGGATCTTAATGAAAATGAGATGTAAAGGTTGACAGTTCTAATATAGAACTTTCACAACAGTTATTTTAACACTGACTAAACAAGGAATGGAATACAAAAAGATTTAGGAATTACACATTTTAAACTGAAGATGTCTTATCTCAGATTCACTATGAAGACGACTTTTGCAGGATGTCTCTCCTGGTTCTATCCTTTAGTATGCAACTTCATTGTTTACCTACCAAACAAAGCGTACAAGTTATCACAGCAAAATTTACAGAATAATTGACTTTGGCCTTGGTCTTACAAAGACCTATTTACACATTTGAGATAAGTAAGCATCTTCTTCCCTTTAAATTCTATATACGTGTTCAAGCTTTAACCCTATGTTTGGATCTACAAAATCCGCAAGATAAAGTGTCTCTCAAATATACATCTTAGACCATTAAAGTGTCTTTATATATGTGAACCTATCTTTCGCTAAATTACCCACTCTGCATCACATGGACACATCTAGAAAATGACGCACTCGCTTCCACAGTTAACTCCTTGGTGCTGATGGGTTTGACTGCTGAAAGCAGCTATTAGTAGGGGGGGAAACTCAAATCATTGTGCAAAAAGAAATGAACATGCCTCAAGTTGCCCCCAAATGTGACGAATCCTGTAAAATAAGAGAAACGGGTCCTAGTGCACATTAAGCAGATGTCATAAATTGTGTGTGGAAGGCTGCAGCTGCTCAATAATCACACTCCCATGTGCTCACCATCTTATTCTTTGGAGTTTGTGTCATTTGAACACCTCAAATAAGAACCATTTTGGCTGGAGATTTTATTTTAATTTTATTTTAAAATTCTGGTTCTCAAAGGCCCACTGCCAATGGCAGATCATTTTAATGGAAAAACGGATCTCAACACCAAAGAGTTAATGCTGTCTATGCATAACTGAAACAACTCAGAGTATAACTGCGGTTTAAAAATCCTTCAATTTGTTTTGTGACAATCTAGCAACAAGATAGATTTTTTTTTTTCCCCCTCAGTTTAAGATTTAACCCTCACCCAAAACTAATGCCTGCTATAAAGAAGGCAGTTCCTCATGCCACTATTAGAAGTTCCAAAGCACTGGTTAGTTCATAATTAAAAGAAAAGCAAGGTACAATTGCAAACGAGTACGTGACTTTTTACAGAAGGCCTCATTGTGGTAAATTATATACAGCATAGTGTTCTCATTTTCCTTAAAGTGCTACTATCATCATATTGATACAAGATCATTTATTGTTTTAGGAGGTCTTTGAGTACAGCGCCAGCACTGGCATCAGGAGACACTGGCAGCGGCGTAAAAGTAGGCAACGCATCAGAAATCGGTTTCATAAGCAGATGTCCAGAACTACTAGCAGGTGTTATCAGAGGCACTGCTGCAGATCGAGGTGCTAAAAATGGATTTATATCTGGTCTTCTGCTCGTTCCCGAGACTGCGGAATCTGAGATGTAAAACAAAACCCAACAAGAAAACCACTTTGTTAGAAAGCATGTGTTAGTCTACCCAATATTTACAGCATTTGTTCACAAACACATTCAAAAATTGCTTACTTTTGCAACGTGAAAATACTATCTTCTTGCTATGGACCATAGACGCTCTCAAAGACTTTCATTCCCTCTGTCTTCTCTCATCTTGGATCTCATCTGCCACTGCTTCTTTTTCTGGACAATTCCTATGTCTACACTTCAGGCCACCAGTTACAAGCCTGACTTAAAGATCAGGTACAGACCTGCCAACCATATTGTGCTTGCTGGCAGCTGACATTCAGTAACAGCTCAGGCCACCCAAAAAAAATGATACATCTCTGTCACAGGCAACCTGAACACCCTTTGCCTGCAGTGCCGGACATGAAATACCTGTCACATTGACTCTAGCACAATGCAAAGGCGCAAGGGCCCTTGTGCACGCACTACAACGTGGCGCACAGGTAGGTTTTCCCACCCCATGGTGTATTGGCACAGCTTCCCCAGGAAACAGCCCCAAGAAAACCCCCGTAAATAAACACCACAGACACAGTGAGCCACAATTTAGTCTTGAGACAAAACTTAACGTTTGGTCATTAGTCAAATTGTAACAAAATGTTAGTTTTAATACATTATTAATAAACTATTTTTTTTTTTTTAATCTAACAAATCGACTTGCCCCTCCCCAACTTCCCCCATCAAATCCTCACTCAGCTCCAGATGTAACCTGTTCTCAAGGTTCCTACACCAGATGCAGAGCAGAAACTAAACTGACATTCCCATATCAAACTAATTGTTTGGATAGTTGATTTTATTCAGATTTTTTTGTTTAAGCAAAGTCTTTCATCCTGTAAACATTCTAATTCTCATAAATGCTTTTCTGTGTGGATATTATACTGACATTTGTGCCCGGTACTTAAAAACTGCTCCCATACGGTCCACTTCTAGGAACAAAAAACTTAAATGTACCCGAACAATTAAAGGGATTATCTATAACAGGTGTCTAAGTTTTACAAGCCAGCAATTTAGCTCCTGAATGGATAAAAGGTATCAGGAATTTACTTCTTCCAGACAAGGACACTGTTTTTTTACTAAGTAAAATAGATACTTTACCTCTTATATTGCTGTTATACTACAAGGAAGAAGAGTAAGAAGAAAACTAAACTTAATTTACATTTATTAAAAAAATAAATACTGCTTTCAGAGATAAAATGGTATTTCACAGTAGACATTTATACTTTGTAACATCCAACTACTTTAGGTGAATGGAAAGAGGGTGTTTAAGCATATATATCTCTCTATGTGGATCTATATATTACATAGGTTTTTGGGGTTGGGTTTTTTTTTGTTTGTTTGGGGTTTTTTGAGTTTACAGTTAAAGTTTCAATCAGAACAAAGCTTCTGCAAATCATGACTGTATTTTGGTAAAGTCTTAAATAAATGCACATAAAAAAATCAAGCACAAACTGGATCACTTAAACTGAAGATTTGGATCTTACATTACTTAGACAAAAGCGCGCTATTTCAACATGCATAATATAAGCAGAATTGTTCTCTGCCTCAGAAAAATCAAAGTTAACACTCATGCACAGCTTATAGAGATTTCAAATCAGGCCATACACTTAACTGATTTTCTTTCAGTCCTCTCTGAGCAACCAGGTTCTACATACCAGAGAGGCACTGCAAGGCTGGTATTACGTGCATTCTTCACTCAGTGAGACCCAAGCTGATCAACGGGGATGCTGAAAATCAGGACTGGGTTCACTGATAAACCATATGGCGCTGTCTGTGCGGCATCTGTTTGGCTTTAACAGGTGCCATTAAAGCCTTTCCATGTCAAAGGGAATTTGCTCCCTCAGTCTTCTGTATTGAGATTTTCGGAAGTGGGGTACAGAAGCAGCAGGAAGGAAGGGTGGAGGAAGAAGAAAAAAAAAAAAAAAAAGAAGAGAAAGCAGGAAATTGGGGGTGGTGGCAGGGGGAAGAAATCAAATTCATAATTTACAAGTGAGAAAACAGAGAGTCACTGAAATCCCCTTGAAAATTCTGCCTTTAGTCATTTATGTTCTGTGTAAAGATTCAAATTTTTCTTCAAATGTTACCTTGCATTTGACTGTTGGATGGAGTACTGCTGGTTTTACTACTTCCTGCTGCTCCTAAAGGTTTCATATCATGAACAGAGAGCTTGGGTGGAGGAAGGCTTGGGCAAGACTCTGTTTCGAGGAATTTCACAAACAATTCTGAAAAAGACTACAAGAGGCTACCAGTTACTATATTTTACTGATGCTCTGTTGAAAAGTATGTAAGTTAAAAACACATAGGTACATAAAACACAAAGCTGTCAGCAGCCTCCAAAAAATTCTGCACTGCTACTTAATACTAAGTATTTAGTACTTGGTACTAACTAGTCCTTAGTGAGTGACAATGAAATTTATTTTCAAAATACAGGTTTTTTTGCTGTCTCAGTAAGTGGTGTTTATGTGAAATTGATAAACTCTAAAGATAACATACATACTTCCACCATGGTTCCATTATTAATTTAAGCCAATTGTTTCAAGAATCCCACGCTGCTGCTGATATCAGAGTATTTCCTGTGTCCATGCTCAAGCAAATAACTTCTCCAGAAACACATAAAACTTAAACATTTAGCTTAAAACACATTGCTTTCTTTATTTGACAAAAAGTCTTGAATAAAGGAAGCATGGAATGATTAGGGTGTCAGTAGCACCACAAGATAAAGTTTTGCTTAGTAAAGCCTGTACTATACATACAAAAGCATTAATTTTGCTATTTTACATCCATAGTTAATCAGACCACAATCCTCTGGCAGCCTAAGTGCCTGCATTATTTTAGTGGGCAAAACCCAATCCCTACACTTTAAGTTAATTTACAGGAATCCATTCTCAATGTGAAAAGTCTAGCTCAATGAGCAGAAATCCAAAGTGAATCCAGAAACCCCAGTCCCTCAGTGCTCTATCTTTGAGTGCATTATTTACTGGTCTGCAAAATGGAAAGCTCCATAGGTTAACTGCTCCCATGGACCATGCCATGAGAACTGTTGCTTTACAGTATTTGAAAGCTTAAAATATCAACGTTATATGCTGTACATAAGAGGCTCCAGCTGCAGCAGCTGCAAAAACTTTTCAAATTAAATTTAAAGGACATATGGGAACACAGTCATCAAAATACAATGTCATGGTCTTCTATACTATTGAGTATTGCAGAATTCCAGACTCTTACACGTATTTAACCTCCAGCACTGTCAGTTTGCAAGATAATGTCCATACTGTAAGAAGTCAGTGATCCCAGGAACCAGTGGAACAGTAACCAGATTTCAGTATTAGCCCAACACTTAGTATTGTATAATTTTCATCAATGCCTACATATTTATTTAATGCAGAAAAAAACCCAAACAACTTATGCCAAAGCAGTTGCACAATACACGCAAATAATGCAAGATACAGTAGCATCAGTAACTGAAGCTCAATATACTGATGAGCCAAATATCAGCACTGCCCCAAATATGCAACTGCCCCATTTTTTCCCACTCAAACATAGAGAATGCACAATTAATTCTTACACTATTAAAAATGTTCTGATGAGTTGGCCTCAAAGGTGTACTAGGGACACTCTTTGATCCAGCTCCTCCACCAAGCCAGCCAGTCACCCATCTCGTAACTCCTCTTTGGTCTTCACATAATAACTAGAAAGTATTTAAAAAAAAAAAATTAGGAAAACAAAAATAAAGCAGCAGACAAAAGAAACAGCAACATTGTGCTCATTATATTTATTCACCATAACTATGTGGGGAATCCTACAGATAAATAAAAACTTTAATTACTGTCAAAATCTTATTCTCTGCCCCCAAAGACTGGTAGTCTAAAAACCCGGCTCTTTATTTAAAAAGATAAGCCCCACATTCTTCACATTACCTACTGGTACTTAGAGAACTGGCTTACTTTTCTGTGACTAACATATTACAGCTATTATACACAACAGCACAAAGTTAAATCCCTTCCTTTCTGCATCAGCATTCCTCAGCAAAATGAGATCCATTCTATCAAAAAATGTTATCAAACAGTTCCATTAAGATCAGCATGTCCCACATAAAAAATTAACTCAGATGAGAGAACAAAAAACGTACTTTCCCCACAAGAAATGCAGTGAGAGTCACATCTAGTTTAGCAGCAAGTTATTCTATTTGCAGGCAAGGATACCACAAATAAAACAGGATGTCTAGTGTTCTGGAAAGTATTACCTGATCAAGTTCTTCCTTTTTTATTCCCAAGATACTTCCCATTAACCTTAACACTTCAGTACGTTTATTTTTTGGAGTATGAAAATGTCCAACAAAGAGGTTTCTCATCAGGAGCCTGCAGAACAAAGGAAGCTCGTTATACAATCTGCTCTTGGGTAACAGTTGATACTGTAATATTGATTCCTCATACTCGTGGTTAATTTTACAATAATCCAAATAAACATATCTAATACAAGGAAATAATGCGGTACCTCAGCAATTTCCTTCCCCAACAAGTTACAACATTTCTTATAGGGGAAGTGTTAATTTGGACAGTATTTGATACATTCTACGCAGTACGGTGAAACTGAACTGAGCACGAGCAAGGTTTGACGTAGGCATTACAATTAGGGAAAAGGTTTATTCTAAGATCTTGACTCAGAAGAGCATATAGGTGTTTCTATGCAGTCCCAAATCAAGATGTATGGCAGGGGACAGGGGAACCCATTTGCCTATCCCCATTTCAGTTCTAACGGCTAAAGAGAAGGAAAAAAAGAGACCAAGGAAGAGAGATTTACACACATCCAAGTGATGCTAGCTACACAAAAGGGCTTGCTGTTCACACCTTAGACATTGTTAACAGACGTTCATTAAGAACTTTCATCTCCATTTGCACAGCTCACGCTATTGAAGGACACTTCTACTTAAGAAACTTATCAGTAATCCAACTTTACATACACATTGGTTTTATGAATCAAAATTGCTACTTATAACCACCAAGCAATGGAAAAATGTGAAAATAATCAAAGTATAATTACAAGATCACATAGAGAAACCCAGTTCTGCACTAGTCTTACAGCTGTGCTAGTAATGTATCTGTACATTGTGAGGAATAAAAAATAAAAATGTATATCAAGTTTTTCATTAAAGACTTACTTGTCCACTTTTCCTTCTGTGCTGTTCATAAGATTCATTAGTTTATTTTGTACATCTTCTAACATTTCTCTTCTGATCTCACCTATAAAATGTTAGGTCACAGCAATTAAAAATTGAAACTTCAAAACTTTGTTGCAAAACTTATAAATAATACACACATTTGGAAATAAAAATGTTAATATTGTTATAGTGCTTTCAAAAAAACAACAAAAAAACCATCTTGATATTTTGTAAAAAAGTGTCAACTTAAGTGATTATTATTTGAAGTAAGCTAAAACTTTCAGACCGATAGTCAATGCTAAAGTCCAGAAACACACAGAAATAAATCAACTGCAGACAGTCTGACGAACTGGTCTGTTCCACCTAGATAACACAGAATTGGGAAGAAATTCTTGATCAAGGTCTATGGTTGTGTGGTGGCGATCTTTTTCATAACCTGACCAAACTGCATGTGGCATCAGGTCTTTTGATCTCAGTACTTAACCTCAAATATTTCCTAAACCCAGCTATTCTGCGTACTCTACTCTCAGGTTGCTAAAGCCTTGGAGTACTAAGGAGTTCTTCAGTCTCCCAGGAGAATGACCGGTTGGCAGAGCAATATCAGTGACTTGTGGGTCTCTTCTGTTAGGACTTTTCCCGCTCCTGTTAATCAATACAAGCTCTTGAAACAGCACGCTGGGACATACCAGTGCATCCTAGAACCAGTGCTGTGCTTCACAGTCCAGTATACTGGCAAGAAAGGCTCTGCAGAGATTTATTCAAGATTCCCCATACTTTTGGGAATATAAACCTTCAGGTAAAAATGGCAGAGATGAAAACACCACAGCTACCGTGAACCAAAGACAAAACTGAGAGGAAAATGGCAAACACTTTCAGTCAGGTATCATGGCCTGCAAATGAAGTGAATGGGCCAGTATTGTAAGTTAATTAGTACAGGGCTGTCTAGGAGTGTGCTAGGAGTCACTACACAGATTTTCTGCCTTTTTTGCACGCTGACTCCAAGTTCTCATACTGTTGTGTAGTGGTTGCAATGAAATTGGTTCATCTAAGATATCACAACACTGATAATGATATTCTTGCCCTATAGAAAGGACCCTATTTTTCCTCTCCACAAACCTGAAACAGGAACTATTAGAAGAGTAAGAGAGGAGTTAAGATCCTGCATTCATTACTGCTATAACTTTTCAGCTTTCTGAAATTCCTGCTCTTAATCAATTATTTGTCTACTGTCTACACATTTGAGCCTCGCAATGTCAGAGTGTTTAATATGAGGGAGATACAAACATAATAGTCCATTTCATTAAAAGGAGCCATGGCATGATACTGTTACATTCACTCTTGCCCAATAATTTCACAGCACTAACTTCTCTACAATTCTAAAATTCTGCTAACACAAATAACTTGCTAGCTTAAATACAGAATACACACAAACCCCGATCACTCAGTGTCAGTAACTCTGTTTTCCTCTGACCTCCCACAAAACTCATAAAAATAAAGCTCATAATAAAGAAAAAAGAATTCTCCTAGAAGTTTTACTTGCCATAAATATTTTACAACATTCTGACTGTAAGGAAACAAGGCACAAAGCTTCCTCCTTATAAAAACTCAAGATACTTTTATCTAGTTCCTAGTGTATCCGATGTTTGTGTCTACACAAGTTTGTACAAAAAACACAGAGTAAAAAGTGCTAGAAAAACTTATCTCACTTAAATCCTCAAACGCAGGATTTAAGAACACTGGCAGTAAAACATTCTCAGACAAGAAAACAAATAATTACAAGATAAAAAGAACTGTCAGAAGATAAACTACAAATGGCTTCACCTCAAGACAGCAAAAAATAATTTTTCAAACTGGGGTTCTGCAAGATACTACCTTTGAAGTTACTTTTCTCCTAATAAAAGTACAAGTAAGTCTAATCACACACAGAAGTTTGACAAATATATAATAATATGAACTATCCATGTGAAGGTCAGCTCTACAAGCAGAAACGATGAGCTTTTTTTCCTCTCTCTCTACAAGGTTGAATGCTTATCTTCAAATCCTACAGAAAAACTGCCGACCTACTTAATTTCTCTACCATTTTTACACTTCTTGAGCTCATGCTAATTAAAAGCACTCCATTTAAAAAAACAAAACAAAACCTACAAAAGATACATTTTTCTTGTATCTATCTTGTAGTTGATTTCTAAAAATGGATACAACCTAACATGTCCTGTTCAAATACTCCACATCTTTATATAAACATTTTACTTCACAAATGTGAATTTCAGAGAGTAGGGAGTAGAATAAACTAACAAGTGTCATGCTGAGAAAGTTCTTATTCAAGGAATATAAGGATTGAGCTCCTTATTCAAAACAAGTTAAAAAACAAAGTTATATGTATTATACAATATATCTTGTAACAACTACATCCATACGCACTGAAATCCATTCCAATAATGTGACTGCTCTACAGCACTCCTCTCTCAAAACACCAAGGCGAGGCACAGGAGAATAAATCCACGGTTTCAAGGTTTAAACTTACTTAAAATTATGCTGCTTTGTAAATCTGGTTAAATAGGACCCCAATACTTGAAGAAAAACATTTGGAATATAATTACAGAAAGATAACATTTGCAGGAACATACATGGAAGCTGAGTTGCAATTTGGGTCTCCACGGAGTAAAGGGAATTAAAAAAGTTAAACTACTAATGCCACAAAAAGATAAACAAACAGCATCTGAAAACAAATTGCAAGTAAACCTCACGCTGTTGCTATTGTTCTACAAAGCAAGACAATCCCATGTTTCCTTTTCAATTTTCATTCACATGATGAATTTTAAAACAAATGTATTAATAATTTCAATTAAATACTACTGTTGTTTTCTATTTTTACTTGGCAAAAAGATTTTATGTCGCAGAGAACCAACTTTTAAGGAAGCTACAGAGCTATATTCCATCCACAGTGACTATGCAACTCTATCACTAACCATATTTTTTAAATGGAATATTTCCTTCTAAAATAGAATCTTACAGTTGAAAAGGACTTAAAAAACACGTACTTCATGCATATGAAAAGACTGAATAACAAAAGAAACCTGAGCCAAAATTCAGCATGGACTGCTGTAAACCAGACATTTACAACAGTCTCCAATAATTTGTTAACCATTTATGGCAATCCAGAAGACTGCATCTGGTACATCTTATACTTTTCCATTAAAATCACTTCTCCTGCCAAAAAAATCCATAAAGAAATCCTTCAAAAGATTTGGCCAACAAAACTGTGTCTGGGAATGTATTTGGCCAATTTTCAATAAGACTTTATATGTTTTCTTGTGTAAATAGAGAAAATGGAGTAGCCCCCTTTTTTTTTTTTTTCAATAAAAATGATTTATTCTACAACAACATTAAAGTGCTGTTTCCTTTATGCAACAATCCCTTTTCCATTTTTTTTACCAAGTGAATCGCTTGCCAATACAACATAGCTTGATAAAATACTGAGATCCAGTTTTCTGTCAAAGTTCAAAGCCCTCCTGCTTTCATATGCAAAGGTTTGCAATCAAAATTAACCAGTAATGAAGAGCTCCCCATTTCAGAGTGCCATATTTGCCTATGCCAAAGTTAATTTCAGTCCAGGGTGTTTGAAAACTTTTGCCGTGATTGTCTGTAGTGAGACAGAGATATACAGAATTCAAAAACAGATCAGTATGTAGTTGTACAAATTCATGTAGCAGCTTGAAATTTAATTTAACTTGTACAATTCATATGCGAACTCAGAGAGCACTCCTAGGACACCACTTGCATGCCAAATTGCACTTAGACACAATTAAATTTATGTAAGTACACAAACAATTATATAGTAGAGAAGTCGTATCTTATTTTTTTAGAGTTCTTGCTGAAGTGACTTTTCACACCAACTATCTGATCATAAGCAAGTATGCTTTAAGAAAGCACGTTATTTCAAAGTAAGGCAAATTATAATTTAAAAATTAACAGCAATAATTAGTTGTGTGTGTTCAGGGCAAGAGTTACCATTGCATCCAGCAGAGATGATGCACCAGGTCTTCCCATAACAAACCTTAATTGAAGGCATTCACCCCAAAATTTCCCACAGACATAAGAGGAAAAAAACCAGAAAGAGCGAGCTGTTAAGTAACCACAGAGAGTAAGCAAACCTCTGCTCTTCAAGCTGCCTTTTTAGGGCCACATCAGGGATCAATCCTAAGTTTTTCTCTGATTTTAGATTTAACCCATGTGCTCAGTGAAAGCCTGACCATAACAGAGGATGCTGCAGAAATGGGAAAATATGGTGACACACAGAAATAAAGAGGGAAAGAGAAAGTAGGACTCAGTTGGGAAAATGGAGAAGGAAAAGACAGATGAAGACAATAAAAAAAAAAAAAAAAAGAAAAAAGCCTAATATTCCCTCAGCAGTTGGTACTGTTAATAAGTTCACCCATAACAGAAATGTCATGCAACTAGACACAAAGAAGTAGCCTTCCCTTCTTGTTCAATGAAACATTGCAGACAAAATTACAAGTCAGAGCTAAGAGGTAAGTACAGAAATGGAGCAAAATTATTATTGGTCCTAAGTCCTGCTTTGGCCAATGCTATGACTCCTTTCTCATGAAAACTGAAATTAATGCAGTAATGGGAAAAAAAGTGACCTTATGTTATTATTTTGTTACCTCCAAGTGAGTCTCTGAGCTTATAAATCTTTACTGATGTTTGACATTCAAATAGATTGCATAGAAACTACCCTTCATTTTTTCCATTTGATTAGACTAAATAGTGTAAGGCCACACATGGAAGTTAAATCAATTTTTAGTAAGAGGTTATTCTGCCTTTTTAGGCTTTTGTACAGTCTTAATGCTAAATGTGTTTGTGAAAGAGAAGGCTCTGCATCTCATACAGAATTCATGTTTTAGTGATGCCAAAAAGGAGAAAAAAGATACCACAAAACCACACCCGAAAACAGAATCAAAAAAATCAAAGAAACAATTTTGTTGGAAGGGACCTCTAGATCATCTAGTCCAAGCCCTCTGCTCAAGCAGGGTCACCTTCAGCAGACCATCCTGACCCACGGCCACTTGGGTTTGAATATCTCCATGGATGGACACTCCATGTCTCTGGGCAACCTAGTCCAATGTTTGGCCACTCTCACTGTAAATATTCTTCCTTTTCAAAACTGTTTCTCTGGCAAATTCCTCTACCATCTGGACAAGTTTTGTCTTCAAATTCACAGTAATGACATTCATCAAATATTAGAGTACTTAATATGAGAACAATATGAAAGGCATCTTTCTAAATACGAGCAATCAGGAAGCTTATTTGAAATGAGATCTAAAAATACAACCTAGAGATGTGTCCAAGACCTTCCACAAAATCTCTTCAGTCTCACTTCTGAGCAAGAGCTGCTCCCTCTACATCTCTTACCAACAGCACACCTTTTCTCTCTACCTCACTGTACTCCTGTGCCTATGTCAAATATCGTAGGTAGTCACTTTGGAAAATCTGACAACATTTGGTATTTCAGAAACTTTTTAAAGAAGACATTTACTGAGCTAAATGAAGGGCTTTGGTATTTACAGAGGGAAAAAAAAAAAAAAAAAAAATCACAAACCGAACAAAAACCAACTACTACAGGGCTTTCTTTTGAGAAAGATCCCAAACAGAAGGTAAATACACTTTTTCAAATTTGCTTTATAAACAAGGAAGTTCTCAAAAGGTGGCACAGAGTTACTCTTTTCCATATACGAGACGAATTTTGGTAAGTTACTAGGAATACTACATCTTCTCCTCAGCTGCTTCGAATGTTTTAAACAGAGATTAAAAAAAAAAAAAAAATATATATATAGTTACCTTCTTTCTTAAGTTCTTCAATCTGCTCCTCTTTGATGTCAAGCTGCTCAGTAAGCCTTGATGCTGCATCCAGAGCAGCATTCGCCTCTTCTAAACTTTCCTGAATAGAGGGCAGGAAAGGAACAAAAAGAAAAGCGAGGGAGTTTACCGTCACAATTACACTAATACAATGCAGATCGAACAAAGAGATGCAGGGACTTCAATCATTTGTTCTTTAGAGTAACTGGATTGTAAATATCCTCAGAAAACGGATGGTCAGCAGAGGAATACTACTTTGCTGACCTTCTTTCAGCGCCCCTCTCTCTTCCAAGGAAGAGAGAATAATTACATAATTTGATGTATTCTTAGACAGTAACACTTAACACAGCAGTTAAAAACAAAAAAAACAGTCAAGAATAAGCATTTAGTTTCATAGGGTTCAATTTCATTATTCAGCCCACCTGCAGTGACACAACTTTTTCTTCTAAGCTTTCTGCTTTTCTCCTCCATTCTGCAGTCTGTTTTTGGTGTTTCTCCAGCTCTGCTGAATACATCGCTTTTTCTTCTAAAGGATTAAAAATACAGCATGAAAAACAAAAAAAATCTTAATTCACAACATGTAACTGGTTTTTTTGGGATATGCAATTGCAAAACCTCAGCATTATCATATGTGGTCTTCATGAGGCAGAGAAGGCATTCATATTTCGTAAGTGGGATACTGACAATCAGTTTACACAGGGCCAGAATTGCTTCTCTAAGTTTTTTTTAAAAGGCAACAGATTCTGAAATTCAAGCTGTCAAAAAGGAAACCAAGTAACTACTGTTTAAAAAACACCAAAATATGTCTATCTGGACTTTGGTAAGGCCTTTGACACCGTCTCCCGCAGCATTCTCCTGGAGAAGCTGGCGAATCATGGCATAGACAAGGGTACTCTTCACTGGGTAAGAGACTGGCGGGATGGCCGTGCCCAGAGAGTTGTGATTAATGGGGTGAAATCCTCTTGGCGGCCGGTGACCAGTAGTGTCCCTCAGGGCTCAGTTTTGGGGCCAGTTTTGTTTATATCTTTATCAATGATCTGGATGAGGGGATTGAGTGCACCCTCAGTAAGTTTGCAGATGACACCAAACTAGGTGAGAGAGTTGATCTGCTTGAGGGTAGGAAGGCCCTACAGAGGGACCTGGACAGGCTGGATCGATGGGCCAAGGCCAATTGCATAGGCTTGGGGAAGAGTGGCTGGAAAGCTGCCCAGCAGAAAAGGACCTGGGGGTGATGGTGGACGGCCAGCTTAACATGAGCCAGCAGTGTGCCCAGGTGGCCAAGAAGGCCAACAGCATTCTGGCTTCTATCAGGAATGGCGTGGCCAGCAGGAGTAGGGAAGTGATCGTGCCTCTGTCCTCGGCACTGGTGAGGCCTCACCTCGAGTACTGTGTTCAGTTCTGGGCCCCTCTGTACAAGAGGGACATTAAAGTGCTGGAGCAGGTCCAGAGGAGAGCTACCAGGCTGGTGAGGGGTCTGGAGACCAGGTCATATGAGGAGAGGCTGAGGGAGCTGGGCATGTTTAGCTTGGAGAAGAGGAGGCTGAGGGGAGACCTCATTGCCCTCTACAACTGCCTGAAAGGAGGTTGGAGAGAGGTGGGTGTTGGCCTCTTCTCCCAGGTGAATAATGACAGGACCAGAGGAAATGGTCTGAAGCTGCAGCAGGGGAGGTTTAGATTAGACATTAGGAAGAATGACTTTACTGAAAGAGTGGTCAGGCACTGAAACAGCCTGCCCAGGGAGGCGGCTGCGTCACCAGCCCTAGAGGTATTTAAGATTTGGCACTTCAGGGCGTGCTCTAGTGGCAGAGATTGTAGGGGTTTTTTTCTGTGTGTGTATGGTTGGACTCGATGATCTCAAAGGTCCCTTCCAACCATGAATATTCTATGATTCTATGAACTATCCCAGTAGAAAAACGCTTGTTGCAATCTTTGCTATTTCTCGACAGAACTCACCCTGTTGGAATTGCTCTAGTACCATCTGCAGGTTGGCCAGTGACAACGCATACTGCTTCACTTGGTCCTGTGAGATGGTGAGCTGCAGCACAGTTTCATCTCTCTGCTTGGAAACCAGGTTTAATTGCTCTTGCAAAGATTCAACTTGCAGACTAGCTTGGTGACTTAATGAAAACAAAACACATTATTTATGGAGAAAATAACAGAAGTTGTCACAGAGAAAATGAAATCCCAGCAAAAATAGCCTACCTTTAATATTTCAGCTCAATTTATAAAAATGGAGCCAATTTTTTTCCCCTGATTCCTCTTTAAAAAAAACAGCAAACAACAAAAAAACAACCTAACAACAGACTTTAAATAAGTCTGGTAATAAAAGTTTGTCAATGAGAAATAAACCCCAAAACCAAAACTCAACCTACTTTTGTTTGAGGTGCGTTAGGAAAAGAAAAAACTAATCTTTGTTGTTTATTATTAACAATATTTTTACCAAAAAAATGAATCGATATCTTGCTAATTGTCTGCACGAATTGCTACATGAATCAATAGGTCTTTCTAGCAATTTTTACTTTTAAAGCCAGTCTCCGAGAACTCAGTATGTCTTGCTCCATACTGATGACTGAATGCCCCATTTAACTTCACATTATGCAAAAATATTATGAACCTGTTTTCTCCTATGTCAGTCTTTTTAAGAGTGCATGTCAGGTGGGAAACAGGCAGCATTTCTTGAAAGGTATTTGACAAGTTTGATGAAGAATTACAAAACATTCTGAGGAAGAGTTTTTACACACAACCTTCTCTCAACTCTTCCACTTCCTTCCACAATTTTTCACAACAAATTCCACTCAGAAATCTTTTTGCTGAAAACATTAAGAGCAGAATCCATCTTTGGTACTTAAATAAAAAAGAAAGACTGCAGCTACATACATATATTTTGATTAAAATACTTGTTCATTTGGACAACTGTAATAAGATAAGAAAAAAATTCTTTTGCCCAAAGTAACTGACATTCCTTTAAATAAAACAATATTAAAGCAGTCAAGATAGGCATGAGTAATTTTGATACTTAAGTTCTCATTGTTCTGGCTGAAAATGTGATGATGGCAAATAAATAAAAAACCACAATTGGCTCTAGCCTCCCAGATTCTGCCACCCATGAGAACTTCAATGCATCTTGCTTTATCTATATACACTAATAAAGCTTTTAGTAGTGTATACTTTCCATGGTATCAGGTATAAAGTAAGGACACACACTTGTCTGGAAAGCAATTCACAAAGCTTGACAGTCACATTTGTGCATTGAAGGTTATAAAATAAGACTCTTTCAAACTGAACAAAGCCTTGACTTTAAAGTCCCATCTTTTTTGATTTGACAGACAACTAAATCAATAGGTTGAGGGATTTTTCTTTTTTCTGGATCTAAGCACTATCAAAGATGTGAGATTTCAATAGTCACTACTAAAAGGACAAATACCTTCTCAAGTTGTCAACAGCAGCCAAGTATATTTCAAATCACCTTCCTCATTTAAAGTAACAAAAGTTTTTATCTTTTTGTTTTCTCGACTGCTTAGCATGTTATAAAATGGTAATTCAGTAAAATAAAGCCATCAGTACCAGTCTAGCTAACTGTTATATATATAAATACAGCCAATGCCACTGCAGTATAAATGAAAAAACTACCTGGCATTCTCCACTGCAGTAGATGAGGACGCAAGTTTTTCTTCCAAAACCAAAACTTTCTTTCTTAGCTTGACCTCTCTGTCTTCTGCAGCTAAAGCTTCTCGGGTGTAGGAGTCCTCCATTTCTAAGAGGTGATTCCGTAACCTCTCCAGCTCCTGGTTGAGGCGCTGCTCTTTCTCACGCAAATGCTGTATCTGTGTAGAACATACCTTAAGTTGCCCATAATACCACTTCTCATAAAAATAATTTAAGCAAACATAAAACATGTCCATTGAAGCACATTGCACGTGTATCGATTTTAAATGCTTTTTACAAGTGATTGCTAACAAAAAAGAATTCATAAAATACTACAGATGCAATTTCTTTTTATTTCTTGCAACTGTAAGTTATTTGGCGGTGTACCTCGCTCTGCAGGGCACTGCCCTCCATTTGCTTCTGTTTGAGTGCCACCATGACTTGGTCCCTCTCTTGCTGAAAACTCACAGCCTTTTCCTGCATTGATTTAACTTCATTTAACAGTTGATTCAATTCTCCTGTCTTGCCCTGTTGAAGACACAAACAAGCATTTCAAATGCAGCAAATAATTTTACCCAAGGAGACACAGTCTTTGCTCAGAAGAGCATAAAGACGATACTGATATAACAAGGAAAAGGGCAGGACGCCCATGGCCCTACAGCATAGAAAAACATTCAGGGAAAATATTATTTTGAAGTTATTCGCTCACATGTTAGAAGATAAAGTAGAAGTTATTGCCAAAAGACACTATACAGATGCATTGTCTTAACTGACTGCTGTGAACAAATAGATACCTACCTATCTTTAGATGAAAGATATATATCATGTACATAGAGTCTCAGACAACTTGAATACTTGAGAATTTCACTTTTGCCCCAGTGTTTGGAATCTGTTCTCTGTAACACCCATTTAAGCCATGCACATGTAAAGCATCAGCCTAGGTAGATCAACTTGTCTGAACTTAAGATGACTAAACACATGAAGAAATCTTTAAAAACAACTCCCTCACTCCCAAGATTAACCTTCAACAAATCACAGCAGTGTTCATCACATTTTCAGATGTCAAATTTCAATTAACAATGTTCCCACTTACATGCAATTTACTGTAACTGCACATCAGCATATAAAGGAAAAGTGTGAGTATGTCCGTTACACAGAATTCACACGTACATATGAACGCATTTTCAGTTATTTGAAACTTTTCAGCATGCTCTTTACCTTGTCTCACATGTTGTTTTGAAAGCAGTTACTTTTATTGAATATGTTGGGTAGAAGTAAACCAATCCTTATCACTAATACTTATGAGCTTCAATTATTTGGTTTTATTAACCAAACTGAATATAATAAAATTCATTTTGCAGTAGAACCATAACCCTGAAGGCAAACCTTCTCTTTTTACATTGTGTTATCCTCTGACGCACACAAAACTGCTTGAATACTATTTTTCCTAGTTCTCCATAGCAAACACAAAGCATGTAACAGGAACTCCTATTTGTGCAAGGAAAACGTCCAGACGAATGTTCCATGCTTGTGAAACTGAAATCCTAAACCACCAGGGAGTGAAAGTCTGCAGGCCAAAGATATCCACCACATGAATTTGTATCTTGTAAATTCACCTGTTACTTTGTTAACTCCAGCAGCAGCAGTTCATACAAGGTGCTGTTGACCAATGTATCAATGATGCCACATAACTCTCTGCTCTTTTCAAAAAGCGTTCTTCAAATTACATACGCAATAATTAATAAGCCACTGCAACTTTCCTCTGAACACATGCTTTGAAAAAAGTATCAATTTTTCCATATGTCAAATTGCAGGGAAACAACCACTAATTTAGCTTGTCCAATCCTTTTTTTTTTTTTTTTTGCAGTGGAGTTTCTCCAGCCATAAAAGCAAGATACATAAACCCCAACATCTCACAGGGATGTTGCGAAGCAATCACATTGGAATGACAAACATTAGAGGAAAGCACATCAGAAAATTAGTCCTGCTGGCCAATTCTGTAGGAGTTTGAGTACCATACAGTAGAAAGAATACAGGTCACTTAATGAAACAGCCAAACCAAAGTTTTGAGCAGCTGTTCAGTAAATGAGCAATTTCCAAATAAATTAAAATTTAGTTTATGGCAGCACATTTCACAGATAACATTGTAAACCACTCACCTGCTGACTTTTTAATTTCTTAACATGGCAGGGGGAGGATTTTTGTTGTAACGTAATGCAGTAAGGAATCACAAATGGATTTCAGGCAAACACCTGACGGCTAAATATATGCAAAAACGCATTACCATGTGACTAATTTTAAAAGATATTAATGAATATGAATGCATGTACCTGTTCTTTTTCTTTCAACAGCTTCTCAAAAGCAAGAGCTTTTTCCTTCATTGAGTGAGACTCAAACTCTTTCTCTTTCAGCATCATTGAAAACTGCATATTAGTCTCCTGAAGCGCTCGGAATTCTGTTTCTTTTTCCCTAGATCTTGCAACTGTTTTTTCATTTTCTTCTTTCAGTTTTCGAATATCCATTTCTAAAATTAAAATTCTTTCTTTAAGATTAGTCACAGCTTGCTTCAAAAGCTCATTTTCATTTTCTTTATTACTAAGATTTTCACTCACAGAAAGTAACTGATCACTTTTAGATTTAATTAATATGT
Source organism: Rissa tridactyla (assembly GCF_028500815.1). NCBI lineage: Eukaryota > Metazoa > Chordata > Aves > Charadriiformes > Laridae > Rissa > Rissa tridactyla. The sequence continues at coordinate 54,183,173 of NC_071469.1, forward strand.
CTTTTTCCCTAAGTGATTTCTGTAGGATATCATGTTTTTCTTTGATCAGCCTCATCTCTGACTCAGTTCCTTCTTGACTCTTTCTTTCAATCTCTGATGCTGCAGCCACAGAATCAGATAATCGCTGATTGTTTTCCTGAAGAGTCCTAATAGTTGAATCTTTTTCTTGCAATTTTTTTTTCAATTGTTCCAACTCCTTTTGAAGGAGTTTAGACTCAGGCTCATCACTGAGAACTTCAGGAGCACTGCACTGAATGTCTGAAAGCTGTGGAACGGTGGAAGCCGTTGCCACAGATGGTGTCACCAAATCAAGTTTACTCAGGAGAAGATCCTTGGTGTTATGAAGCTGTCCTATGCTGTGTTGAACTTGTGCTAATTCCTGACTAAAACTTCTCAGCTTTTTCTCATTCTCTTCGTAACTCTGAATCAAGCCGTTATAATCTACCTGCAACTTTGAATTACTGTCGCTTTCAACTGAAATTTGTGCTTGAAGCTTGTGTAACTCTTCTTGGAGGTGAGCGGACTCATGCTGCATATTCTGAACTGTGGTTATTACCTGTTGCTTCCACTCCTCCATCTTCTTTACCTGCTGTTTTAGTTTATCCCGTTCTTGTAGAAGTTTCTCAAACTGGTTACTGGTAACACCTCCTGACCCGTTATCAGTACCTGTACTGGATGTCTGCAAGACAGTCAATAAGGTTTGGCATTTTTGACTTAGAGCATCTATTTCAATATCTTTTTCTCGAATGATACGGGATAAATTCTGTATAGTTTCTCTAGACATGTCTTGACTGCTGTTTTCAGATCTGTTAGATAACTTTTGATTCTCCTCTTGCAACCTTACCAAAGCTGCTTCTTTAGCAGCGACTATATCCATGATATTACGATACTCTGTTTTTAACTGACTGTTTTCTCTTGTCTTTTCACTTAGAACTGCTAGTACTTGTTCTCTTTCCACAACATAAGCTTGCAGCTGCTGCTGAAGACAAAGAACATCCTGCCTATAGGAAGCTGAGGAAACTCTAGCATTGAGAGCTTGTATTTCTAAATCCTTCTCTTGAATGATCCGAATAAGTTTGCCAACTTCATCCTTAGACAACTGATCAATTTGCTGACTTAGAGAAATGTTCTTTTCATTTAGAAGCTTTATCTCCATCTCCCTTTCTTTGATACCTTTTACCAGTCTTTCAATTTCAGCTTTAGACAAGTCATGCTTTTCATTTCCATTTTCCCCATTAAGAGTCTGAACTTTGGTTTCCTGAAAAAGATCAGGGGAATCAGTCTGAATAATCTGTCTCTCTTTGTGCAACTGAGTTTTAATTTGTTCAATTGTTTTCTGCAAATTTTTAATTTCCTCATCTTTCTCTAAAGAGAGTCTTTCATGTGTGACATTCATTTGCTCACACTGAAATTTAGACTCATCTATTTCCTTTCTTTGTTCCTGCAGAGACTGCTGAAGTTGCACTGTTGTTTGATTCTGATCTTCTATTGTTTTTTTGAGAACTTCTATTTCTTCTTCAAGATTACTCTTTATCACTTTTAACTGTGTTACCTCACTTTCAAGTTCAATAATAATATCTAGAGTTTTAGGCTCAACCACAGGCGTGGCTCTACTTTGCTGATCCTTGAGGCGTTCAATTTCTTCTTTCAAATGATTATTTTCTTCCTTCATGACTGCAAGACTTCTGTCCTTTTCCTCCAAGTTCTGTTTTAAGGCATCCTGTTTTTTTGAAACTTTCATATATTCCTCAAGTTCCTGCTTCACCTGTAAGGCTTGATTTTTAAATTTTTCAATAAATACCTCTTTCTCTTTTATGAGTTCCGTCAACTGTTTTTGTCCTCCTAAGCTAGTAGTCAACATGTCTTTTGTTTCTTGATAGTCAATTTCCATCTGCTCGACGCTCCTTTGAAGTTCAGCAATCTTAAAGTCTTTCTCTTGGTTGAGTTTAACCAGGCGCTCATGTTCAAGCTGCAATGCAGTGGTATCCATACTACGGGCATTTGATAATTCCTCAATAGTTTGCTTATACTTATGTGCTTGTTCCAAAAGCCTCTTTTCTGTTTGGTTTAATTCGCTCTCTATCTGTCTTTTTTCCATTTTCAGAGCCTCCATAACAGTGTCTTTTTCCAAGTAAACTTTATTTTTCTCAGAAATGGCATCACTTAACTCCTGTTTTAGTTCTTCAACGGCTGCTAACAGCTTTCCATTTTCTGTTCTGAGATCAGACAGAGACTTCTCTAAGTCTTCATTTAGTTGTTTGTTTTCTGAAATGTCATTCTGTAGTTTTGCAATTTCTACTTCTCTTTCTTTGAGAATCGGATCTTGACAAGTGTAGTTAGATTCCTGATTACTTTTTTCTTTTAACGTGCTCAATGATACAGAAAGTTCCTCCTCTCTTTCTTTTAGTCTCTGCTGCAATTCTCCGATTTCTTTTTTATTATGCAAATGACAGTCCTGGGCTTTCCTTAATTGTTCCTGAAGGTCTTTAATTTTATCTTGAAGCTGCTTCTTACTTATATGCAAATCATTAAGTGCATACGAACATTGGCTTAATTTTTCTTTCTGACTATCTAACTCCTTAATAGCTTCCATCTTCTCGGTTTCTAACTGTGATACTTTCTTTCTTTCAAAATCTATGTCAAATTTCAGCTGTTTGATGATGCTATCAGTTCCTGTGTGTTGTTTTGACAGCTGCTCTTTCAGTGTAATCATATGCTGAAATGAACACAAGTAAGAATTCATTAGGAGAGGAGAACCAGCCAAACCATCTATTTCATTCATTTTTATCCTCTGAACAATTTAAAAAAAAAACCAAAAAACTGAGAGGAAACAAAGGTGTTTCCTAATTGCCAACATTAAGTTGGCAAGTAGTATCAACCAGTTAATGCTAAATTAATTAAAACCAAATATCAAATAGGGATAGATTACATTTCACTAAACCCAAGAAAACCCCAAAAGAACTCCACCTAAATCAAGGAATAAAAAGAGAACTACCAAAGAAAAAGAACTGTCAGAATTTGTCAGGGCAGTTGGAATGGATATGCAGCAAACAACCATTACTTAAAATCAGGGAGGCACTAAATTTAAAATAACAAATTACAGAAGTAAATTCATACCTGTATATTCTGTTTTCAATTTCTTGTTTGAGCTTATTTTTTTAAAAAAATAAAATTCTGGGATTCATTTCATAGGAAAACACTTTAAATGTTCAATTCCATAAAGTAAATCAATACTGAAAAAACACATGGCTTGCAACTATACCTTTACAGGTCAAATATATCAGAACAGCGACAAAAAGGTATCATTCCATTTTGATTACATACAATTGGTGACCTTTTCTGCTCCAGAAATGCTTGTATTATTACGAACTTGTAATAAAATAATTTAATTATTCAAAATAATTAAAAATAATGAAAGGAAAAGAAAAATGGTTGTCTTTAAAAAAATCATTCATGTTATGCATACTGTCACAAGACAGAGGTCAAAGTCTAAGCAGCATAAAAGACGTCAAAAGTCTTGCAAGGAAAAATCAAGTAGTATTTAACAGAAGTTTAGAAAGCAACATCCCTTATGGACAGCTGACATGCCATATTATTTCTTTGTCCATAACAAGTAGGTTTCTTGTACTTCAGAATCTTGCATTAAGATAGTAGATATGGAGAAACACTGGTCCCAATATTCTTTTTAAGCCTCAGAAGATAACTTATATTTCCCTGCTATCTATGTTCAAAGACCAACTTAAAAGATAAATACACATGCACACAAATCTAAACATCTATTTTAGCAGTTCAATAATTAATTGCAGTATTTATTACCTGAGTAGCTTCTTGATTCTGCTTGTCTAATTCTTCCAACTCCGCTATTAATGTTTCCCTTTCAGCAATACTTTCATTTAATTCATGTTCTTTCCTTTCCAAATCTTGTCTTAACTGACTTAATTCTGAATTCTGATCCTCAGTATACACAGAAAGAATATTCTCATTTTTAGGTTGTGCGCTTGTCAGTTTCTTCTCAAGTCCCTCAAGTTAAAAAAAACAAAACAAACTAAAATTAGACTTTATCTTGCTGAAATTTATAAGCTATTTAGATTCAAAATCATTTATTTCCTCTCAACAATTAAAAGCAAAGCATGCATTTTTATGTTAGAATCTCTAAGCCTACATGAATATTATCCCAGTTAAAAATTCTTCATTGTGAAGTATATGTCTCTACCACTCCTACATACACATTCATTTTCTCATTACTAAGTTTAGGAATGCAATTTACAAACTTCTGCACAAAAAGCCAGGGTCTGACAAGCAAAGTTACATCCATCGCTGAGGTACAGATCCACAGCTGGGATAAATGATTGTATCTCCAAGAGATACCCTAAACATGTAGTAGGCTGCATGGTGAGATGGGAAGTTTTAATCAAGAACACCTGAATAACGCCCTCATGAAAAATGCCATGGGAACTCTTGAATGCACGTAGAACACACAATCCCAATTGAAAAATACTACTGGATACAAAGTAAACTAAGGCAAGTCTCTCAAGTCTGAGTTTTCAAAGGACTAAGTCAACCTTGCCAAAAATTAAAAGGTGTGTTCCACAGAAACTGCACGTTCCACTGCCTGACTTCATCAGTAAGATGGAATGTAGTATTATTAGAGTATTAGAGATATTTTACAACTGGTAACAGTGTCAAAACTGAAACGTGCTAAAGTGGAAGAGGTGAAAAATGACAAATTTTTACAGAACATATTAAGACTTTGAAAGTGTATGTTACAGCAGCCTAAGTAGCAATGGGACAGGTGGGACTCCACTAGTTTTCTTTAAGAGTACGCTGTGGAGTTTTATAAGTCAAAATGTAACATTTCTATCAATTCCACATATAATTATACAATTAATCCACAATTATTTCCTCGATAACAAGGTTATTTATGTAGAAGCATGAATGTTTCAAAAAATGTATAGTGCCAGAGCGCGTGCTTTCCATCAGTTACTACTGCTATGAACTTTTACGGTGGCTTAATTTAGAAATTGCTTTACCTGATTTAAACTTGAAAGTCTTGCTATTTCATTTTCTGCTTCTATAAAGGAAAAAAAAAGGCACGTAATTTTACTACTTTCCAAACAATAAAACCAAATCATTCTCCCACCTTGACCCAACAGAACTCTGCTTCCCAGAAGAGAACAGTTTCACAATATTTTGTGATGATAAACATCAGTGCTGTAGAAGATTCAGACGCACCACCAATCACCACCACAAAGTACAGCATTACTTTGACAACCAAGTCCACATTAGGAGGACTTTGCTACTACACTGGAGCAGTTACGCAATATTAGAAGATTTTCTAGATACAGATACACTTCTTAAATAGATGTGTTTCAGTGTTGCTTTAAGAAGATATTAGCAAGAGACTGCCTTTACACACAAAAAGCGTTCTTTTAGAATTTTAAAAAAAACAACTTCTATTGAGGCTTACCTAGTTTTAATGAAAGAAAAAACTAACCAAACAGCTGTCAGGCATAATTACTTACCTAATCAGAAACCCCTATGATAATCACACTAGTCCTAATTATATGTCTCTGTTCTGCTTAGCCTTACCTCAATGGACAACCCTTTTCTAAGCCACTAACTTTTAGAAGGTTCTCATATTCAGTTCCAAATCCTAAAAATAAGTCCTGAGCATTAACAGTGAAAACCTGTGAAGATAAACTAAAAATAATAATAATAAAAAATTATAAACCATTTTTGTACCTAACAGTGCTTGCTGTAGTCTGACAACATCTTCTGGTAGTGATGTCTTTGACTGGAGCTTCTTCTCCTGTTCTTTCAGAACATCTTGCTTTGCAACAGAACTTTGAAGCATACTAAAGTCAGATTTAAGATTTTCATATTCTTGCACTATTTGGATTTTTTCTACCTTTGCCAATTCTTGCTCTTTCAGAAGAATTTTGTTTTCTTCTTTGGCAGAAGACAATTTGTGATTTAATTTTCTTATTTCATCCTCTAGGTCCTTCACAACTTGCAACTTTTCTACTTTTCCTCCTTCTAGGCTCTGCGCGTTTTTTTTCTGTTCGCTACTTTTAGAGTCATCCATGGCATCAGCGCTCACACCACCTAAAAAGCAAAAAAGACAGTTTGCAGTATTAACGAAAGCCAGCACTGTAGATCTTTTGCTTAGAAGTCTCCCCTTCCACCCTTTCTCCTGACAGAGGGAGATAGTCTAAACCAAAGACATAATCATCATCAATAGAAAGCTTATTTAAATAGAACTAACAGTTGAAGCAGTGCTATACTAGTCTGATAAGCAGCTTTGCAAATACTTGTACATACCTGGCTCAAAAGACAAGTGTTGCGAGACATACATTGTTCACAATTTAATTAAAATATACTTGACCCCCATCTCCCTTGGTGGGGAGATGACAGAATCTAATTTATCAGCACTTGGAATACCTCAATTTTCTAAGAATAATTTATCAAGAATTATCTTTTTTCTAAAAATAATTTATCAAACCCCATCTAATTCAAAACGCATAAATACCTGTTTATAATATAATTAATTGCGTTTCAATGGTTGTTATGGAGAACGATTTGCTACAAATTAGTACATCATTTGCTAAATGATGCACAAAGTTTTTCACCTACAGATCTCACTTTGCAGAATTGATATTTTTACATATCCACCATACTATCATGACATTGACAGTTCTGTACAACCCTTACAATGTAATTTCCAGGTAAGCTACAGAGTATAAAAAGGCATAAACAAAAATGTACAGAAAAAAGTTCAATGAAAGCACACTGTGAATTCATTTCAATGTAAGCTCAAACACTTCCCCCTGCCTCAGTCTGTATTATGTTGTCAAACAGACCAACAAAGCAAAAATATAAAATACTCTAATTCTTCAAAAGCTGTGACCAGTACTTATTTTACAGATAACTTGTAGTGCAAAAGATATGGGATTCCTGCCTTTGACTTCATTAAATTAGCCCTACTGGTGTACTGGTGTACATACGTGCTGTATATGTAGTATGTGCAGTAAAAGACAGATCACATCTAAACAGGCATCTGATTTTAAGAAATACATTCCCTATCAGTACTATCTTAGAAATTAGGAGGTTGTGAAAACATTTCCCTTCCTTCCACGAAGAAAATGGATCTGTCTTCCCAAGATGAGAGTACACACTCTTTAGAAGTCTGAGTTGACAGATAATAAAATAGAGGTTTACAAGCAAATCTCATATATTTGCGCAAAGCCCCTAAAGGAAACCTAACTGACATGACTAATTTTTGGAATATGGAATACCTACAAGACAATAAAAAGCTCCTTGTGAGAACTACTGAGCTGCTTCTACGCAGAATCATAGGGGTTGGAAGGGACCTTCAGAGATCACCTAGTCCAACTCCCTGCCAGAGCAGGGTCACCTAGAGCAGGTTGGACAGGAACCCCAGGCGGGTTTGGAATAGCTCCAGAAAAGGAGACTCCACACCCTCTCTGGGCAGCCTGTTCCAGGGCTCTGGCACCCTCAAAGGGAAGAGTTTTTCCTCATGTTGAGATGGAATTTCCTGTGTTTCAGTATGTGCCCTTTGCCCCTTGTCCTGTCGCTGGGCACCACTGAACAACAGGCTGGCCCCATCCTCCTGACACCCGCCCTTTAGATATTGATCGGCATTGATGAGATCCCCTCTCATCTTCTCTTCTCTAGGCTAAACAGACACAGGTCTCTCAGCCCTTCCTCATAAGAGAGGTGCTCCATTCCCTTGATCATCTTCATAGCCCTCTGCTGGACTCTCTCCAGTAGTTCCCCATCTTTCTTTAACTGGGGAGCCCAGCACTGGACCCATCACTGCAGATGCGGCTGCACCAGGGCAGAGTAGAGGGGGAGGATGACCTCCCTCCACCTGCTGTCCACGCCCTTTTCAATGAGCCCCAGGAGACCACTGGCCTTCATGGCCACAAGGGCACATTGCTGCCTCACGGTTAACTTGTTGTCCACCAGGAGTCCCAGAGCTGCTTTCCAGCAGGTCAGCCCCTGTACTGTACTGGGGCAGGGGGTTATTCCTCCCAAGGTGCAGGACCCTACACTTGCCCTTGCTGAACTTCATTAGGTTCCTCTCTACCCAACTCTGTAGCCTGTAGTGTAGAATTTAGAGCTCAAAATTTGATATGTATAGAAAATGGCCTTCTAGACTGATATACGTCAGAAGATTAAATGCTATCATTCCAGTGTTCAAGCCAATCACAGTGAATATAAGATACTAGGACACGCATGCATCTTAAACAATGAAGCTGAACTGAGTTGAAATTCAAATTCCTAAACATCATGTATTTGGTATCTATTACACTGTTACATATGTATTTGACGCTTTAATGGAAATTACATTAAATAAAAAAGAAAGCACGTGGTAATAAAGACCTTGCTGTAACTGATTCTCAAGTTCTTCAATTCGTTCTTCATATTCACTCAGTTCTTCTCGGTGTCGACGACTTATCTCTAGTAACTTTTGTCTGTGTGCATCCTGCAATACTGAAAGTTCATGTTGATGTTCATCTATTTCTTGACTTAAATTCTGTTTCAGCTCCTACAAATATCATCAGAGAAAGAGAAAGGTAATATACGGTACAGCAGCTTAAGGAAGAAAAAATACAGAAGAAAGAAAAAAAGTTTTCCCTAGTAAAATTACAGAATTTATTAAAGGATTTCTCACAGGAGATGTCAAGTTTCTTGGCTTTTAATTACTTTTTTTAAACGTGTTAAGAGACATTCCTTTTAGAAATATATTTACACAAACAGTATGCTCTACATAACAGCAAATATTAAACGAATGTAGAGAGATTACAACTCATTCATAGGAATTGGGATACACTACGACATATTTATAGTAACTTTCAAGGATGACATGCAAATGGATATGAAAACACAAATCGTCAATGAAAAAAAGCAAGATGTTCAGAGAAGAGAGAAAAAATTATTTTGTGTATCTTAAATTCAGTCTCGTAAGTCACCAACAGCTTCTGAAAGTGATCTGCCCTCGTAAGTACTAACGTCATTCTTTTAAGTTTACATACTATATTCATCAAATCATATAAATACCCTTTCTCAGAGTAACTGGTTTTAAATATAGCACATCAACATTTCAGTCAGTAGTACAATTACATGCCCACATGCATTTTTAATAGAGAAAATGCTAAGTGATAATGTTGTAAATATTTTAACTACACTCAAAAGTCATGTGACCATATGCAAAACCATCAAGAATAAAGCATAAGAAAAGACAAGTTTGTAAAAATTGTCATCTTACCTTAACAATATTTTGCAGTTTGCATATTTCACTTTGTTCAGCATCATTGGTCCCTTGCACTTTGGAAGACTGAGAAAAGAAAAATCACATATCAGTGTGAAAATTCTGATAAATACATGTATTTTTCACATAAGTTCTTCCTGTTGATACTCAAAAGTAGAAAACAACAAAGCTAATGTGAAGCAAAATTCAAACCTACAGTAATTTTGACCAAAAAAAGACATTTTAATGGACACATTTTGATTTTCCACAGATTTTATTTTTTTTTTAATTATTACATGCAAATGTGTAAGAGTTTGGGATGGGGAGTGTTATTGCATTTAATAAGACAAACGGGTTGCTTAATTTTACTTGAATATTTCCCCATGGGAAGAGTATACCTCTGAAATCAGGCTATAGCTTGAAAAATGATGACTCACATCAACAGCAGCTAAAGGATTACATTCTTTTTTGTTCCATGAAATTACAACTGACATATCAAGGACTGAGAGAAAAGTAAATAAAAATAGTATGCAAGTACCCAACTATCACTTTGAAGAGTATTTTGCTGTCAATACTCAATATCACAGCCAGGATGAAGAAAAGTATTTTTTAAAAGGCTGCACTAAAATGAAAGCTTGAAGTAGTATTCTTGGTAAACGTTTATGAAACCTGTTTCCTAACTTGACACGTCATGCATAAAAGCATCATGAAACAGCATTTGGAAGTTAGTCACTGAATGTGTCGCTAGTCATGTGCCAGAAAGAAAATGACTAAAAGATCATCAGGTTTCCATCTTTTTCATCAAATAATGTCGCTTTCAGAATCTGTACAGCACAAACTTTCAAAAGACCCACTCCAGAAACAACAAATGCAATGAAAATACTAATTTGGAGGGGAGCGGGGAGGGTAAGACAGAAGGGAACCACTCACCAGTGCAATCTGCTTCCAGTGGTCAACCTCAGATTCAAGCCTAGAAACATCATTGGACAATCTGTTTATTTCTTGTTGTGACCAGATTATATCTCCAAAATCCATGTCATCTCCTTCAAAACCTGAGGAATGTCTGCCCACTGGAACATAGGAAGCTGATGCAGTGGCTGGTGGCAAAACAGCAGCTCCGGACTGTGCTGACTGAGCAGCCGTCTGTACTTTCTGCAGCTGTTCCTGTAGTGCATTCTGTCTAGCTTTTAGATGGCTGATTTCCACCTGAATATACACACCACAATGCATTGTTTCAATAAGAAGAATGTCAAAATACACTCTACTTCCTTTACCCCTTGTAGCCTTATGAAATGTGAATTAACCAAATGACTCCCCCCCCCCAGCACAAATTACTGAACACTTTCACTAAAAAGAAAAGGAAAAAACCCCACATACGCTCCTAATGGAGAAAAGCAGCGTTAGCTGATGTTTTACAAAATATCTCATGCCATGAGACGTATTAAAAGTTTTAATAGTTCTCAGTTAAGTCAAACTTGAGTAAAAACGTTTGCTGATGCCCTCAGCAGCCAAGGTACCTAAGTACTATAGCAAGATTCAGGCTAACAGGTCTTACAAAAAACTCAAATATTTAAAGAGGGTATTCTGATATTAAAATTAAGCAATATATGATGCTCCCCCAGTTACTTACATTGCATTTGATTTCTTCTACACTTAAAAACTCAACATATTGAAAATTTACTTATTTACAATAAACTGAAGTTAGCTGCATACAATTTTCTCATGAGAACTGTGTTGTTGTATTTAATAAGCAGAATTCTATACATCTCAAAATTCTGCTTCCTTTAGCTCCCATATGCATTTACAAACAAAGCAGAAATAAAACTCCTTTTGTGTAATTCTAGGCACACTGGTAGCTTTTTCCATTTAAAAGGCTATGAAACCTCACATTACTCAATAGGTTATAAAGCTCATGTTTCCATTACAAAGGGACACTTCTCAAATTATGAAAGCTAGTTCTGTTCCCTTTAACTGTATGCATTAATATAAATAATTATTATATCCACAGACAATATAACTGCTTCAAATGAGAATTTGCTCCCATTGCTTTCCTTAAAGATAATTGAATCAGCAAATCAAAACAGTTTAAGTGTCCTTTCTCACAGTGATTCCAGAAACAACAGAAATTCTGATATATGCACGACGTTCCCAGAGAGCCTTCTCAACTATCTCCTGGCAGCTCTGCTTCTATTAGATGATTCAACAAAATATATGTCATAGTCTCTCAGTGTCTACATAAACAAACCAAGAAACCATAACTCTGACCAATACTTCCACTGAAAGAGCACCAATACTATAACAAAGAGATTAAACAGCACAATACATATGGTTATTGGACATACTTACTCGAATATTTCACTCTGTATCCTACCTCTTTCTGTTGAAGCTGATTTCGGTACTCTACAGATAACTGCTTAATTTGAAGCTCTGCTGCTTCGTGCTTTTCTTCTAAATCACTACAAACTTTTTTCAGTCTCTCATTCTAGCAAAAAAGAGAAATGAATGTTGGTACATTCGGAAGAGTTCTTACATAATTAGAAAAGCGTAAGTCTGCTGAACAGTAAAGAAATCAATTAAATTGTACAGGTTTCTCATGTTATTTCATTCACAACACACAGTAACTTCCAAGTGTGGGCTCAAAATCACATTCACGTCCAAGCTTTCCATGGACTCTATCTAACTCACTTTCAGAAAAGGGTTTGTGGCCACCAGATGTAAATACTAAGATGAAAAATTGAGAGCTGAACTACATCTTAGCATGATCCACAGGTGGAATTTAAGAACAGCCACAGAGCACAAATACAGTCCCGTATTCTCTCCCTGACATTGGCCAATAGCAGATGGCAAGAGTCTAGAAAAAGGGCAAGCAGGAACAGTTACTTCCTCAAAATACTATCTTCAGCCCTCAAGAGCATTGAGAAGTTAAGACATACATGAAAGCGTTGGTTTACACCCATGAATAAAGCCACAACACCAACAAGTCCTTTGTAAAAGTACACGAAGTCACTTTCCACAAGGGCACGCGGGATTTGTAAGCAGTTTTTGAAGAGCACAAGCAGGCGTAGCCATGTCAAAATGACCATGCAGCAGGGCAACAGAGAACTGCATCAGGGAACACACACACGCTCTATACTTTGAAGCTTGCTGCAAAAGACATGCTGTCCACATTCTAACACCACTGTCACCCTTGTTTCTAGATTTACCCAGGGACAAGCAACTTCAGCGCAGTACTTCACCTTCACAAGAAACAAATGTTATTTATTGCTTTTAATTACAGTAGTGTTCCAAAATCTCTTACTTCAAGCTTTTGTGCTGCGTTAATACTTTCTATTTCTCTGAGTCTAGAATTGGACACATGGAGTTCTGTTGCCACATCTGAAAGAAAGGGAAAATTTTCATTTTTATTAAACTGATTTTAATCTGTTAAGTAGACATCAGTTAAGACCACAGTTATTAATAGGCATCTTACTTTAGACTGTTTCAGTGTTTGTTCCTTGGTAAATATCAAAAGCTGCTTTTATCAGAACACTGTCAGAATTATTTTTCAGACCATAGAGTATTTATAAACTTAATTCAGTTCTTCTCTCTTATCCAGGCTTTAAGTCAGATCACAAAAGTAACAAAAAAGTATGGATGTAAACTTTAAATTAAGAGAAACTTAACTTGACTATTTTGTGTCACTGAATGTGTTGCTCATTTAGGACTTTGCCCCTGACATGACAGTTACGTGCTTCTCAGTAATCTAATGTGAAGTTTCAAAACAATAATTAGTTCCATAAAATACACACAACAGTCACTAAATTTTCAGGAAAAAAACCCACCCAAACCCAGTAAACCCCAGAAAATAACGCACACAACAAAACACCAACCCTGTCCCCCACACAAAGGCACAAAACCCCATAGGCCTCACAAAGGCGACACCATCTACCATACCAGTTTATCTAATACAAAAACACAAAATTCTGTTCCTGGATGCTCTTCCTTTCATGATCAACCTTCCTCAAACAGGCTCTTTACTTCTCCCATGTTCCACTTTTAACAGGTAGAAATACCACATTTCCTTTTACTAATGAAAAATTATCCTGAAATGACTATAAAGGAACCTTGACAATTTTTCAAAATTTGAAATAAATACAATTTTCAAGTAAATACTGCACTTCATCATTTCCTATGCGCTGTTTAAAACTCATGCAGCTCTAAGTGCTGCAGAGGCAACAATCTACCCATGAAAACTGCTACACTTCAGATGTTAAAGTGTAATAATAGTAACAATCCACAAACACCATCTTCAGTTCAGAGGGTAGTCAAAGTAGTGAATGTAAGGGATAATATTAAAAATGAGGAAACATTAGAATACTAGGAAATTAAAAAAAAAATATGTAAGGAACTGCTTGACGAGCGTTCTTTAGGCCACATAGTATTTAAAGGTCTCTACAGAAGAGTACTCAGAGGCCACCAGATTTTTACACCCTCGAGGTTAGTAACGAACAAAAATGCACTACTCTAAAATTTTTAGGAAACAGCAGTTGTTCACAGCAGTATCTAACAATCTGTGCAGCTGAAAATAACTACTGAACATCAGCACATCTCTCTTGTACAAACTACAGTAAAAATGTGTGAATTGGAATCTGTATCTTTTAAAAAGGCAAAACAAACGCACTAGATGACTACACAGTTTAGCAGCATAAAATAAGTTTCAAAGCTAAATTCATATGCAAGTCTTTCAGAAAAGTGAAAAAAGATAACTTTGCAGTTATCAGAATAAATTTCTCTCTTCTGAGCACTTTACCTGTACACCAAAAAACCCACCCATGAGACCAGTATTATCAGCTTAACAAGTTCTATACAATACTTTCACAATGCTTCATAGTTGTGAAGTTGCAAACAAAGTAAAACTGTTTAATTTCACATTTGAGATGAGTATTCAGAAGTCTCAGCTGTTCTTTGTGGTTGCTATTCTTAAGACTGTTTCAAGAATGCTCACTTCTTTTTCAAGAAGTTATAGTTTCAAGATGGTAAACAATATTAGTGGTATTAACCTATTGATATTTATTGACATGTTATACAGCTGCTTTGCTAGAAAAATCAAAAGTTTTATTCAAAAACATAACAAAAAGGCATTGTTTTAAATATAACGAACAGACTACAGTTTAGAATAAATTTACTCTTACTTTATTGAATATCTTACTTTGATGTCTTTTTTGTTGCAGCTGTTCGAAATAGAAATCATCCTAGCTTCTAAATCCCTATAAAGAAGGGCCACGTTCTCTTACTTGGCTGTAGGAGAATGGTAGAACTCGATAGGTTTCTCTGCGGCCAACAGAAATATAAACAACAAAACCATGAGAAACACCGGGCCTTTGCCTGTGTGACACGTCAGACTTAGATCACACCCGTGCCAAAAAAACCCAAACAACTCTGTACTGCTACTACTCCTCAGTTTTAGGAGACCACTCTAAAGGCAGATAATCAAACAGGGGTTTTAGACAAACTAAGCAAACAGAGTGGAAGAAGAGTGTCATCTGTGTGCTTCCATTACTGATCAACACAACACTTCACGTAATTGAGAAACTTCCGAATAACAGACCTGGAGAAGGGGTTTACCTCCGCTATTATAGCCTGGGAATACGATTATCATCCAGATCCTGAAGACAGAGGGGCGGAATAAAACCGAAAACAAGGCACCAAGCCTGGGTTTAGCAGGACTCCTGAGGAAGCCGCCGGCGGCGGAAGGGCTCCCTCACCACGCCGGCCTCTCCAGGCAGGGAGGCACTGGCCACAGACAGCCCCGGCAAGCGTGTTCCCCCTTCCCGCCCGGCGCCTCAGCCCCGCTTACCGCCCACTTCCTCGGCGCCCTCCAGCAGGATGTCCTTGGTGAAGCTGGAGATCTGGCCGGTGAGCGATGACAAGCTGCCCCCCACCTGCCCCAGCGACTGGCCCAGCCCCGAGCCCAGCCCGCCCAACCACGACGCCATCGCCGCCCGCTCAAGAGGGCTCCGGGCCTCGCTCGGCTGCCTCCTCCCTTCTCCTGGCTAGGGAGGGCCAAGGCTCCTGCTGCGGGCTCAGCACACCGGTCCCGTCCACCCCTCCTCCCGCATCCCCCCGGCGCGGCCCGGCTCAGCGGCTCCTCCCGGCGGCCCCGGCCTCTGCCACCTCGACGGTCGCCATGACACCCCCGGTCACAGCGCCACGGGTGGCCGGCCAGAGCAGCGGCGCCGCCGTGACGTGGGCGCGGCAGCGGAGGATGCCGGGATAGCGGCGGGGCGGTGCCGGGCCGGGCCGCGCCGGGATGGTGGCCGGCGGTGCCAGAGAAGGGAGTCTCAGTACGGCTTCATACACATACCCGGGACACCCCTCGCTAACGAGACACCGCGCCCCGCTGCCGCAAGGATAGAGGCGTCTTTTGTTCGAACATGTGGGGGTTTTTTACGAAATAGGCGAGTTCCTGAAACGCGCGGCCCCTTCTGCTGCGACGGTGGCTGTTTCATAGGATCACAGAATTGCCTCGGTTGGAAGGGTCGTTTGAAGGGACCTTTCAGATCATCGAGTCCAGTCATCAACCCAACTCTGACAAAAACCATCACTAAATCCTCTCCCTAAGCACTATGTCTGCTTGTCTTCTAAATTTCATTCAGGTTTTCTCCTGTTGCGCTCACAAAAATAGCAAAAATTGCATTGGGAAGTTCATTTTTGTGTGGCGTGTGTGGCTCATGCATGTGTGGGAACAAATTGAGCATTTTTCAGTTGGGTAAAATCTCGGTTTTTTGCTTTTAATATCACATGCAATTTGTATTGGTGTGAATAAACAGCAGCTTGGTATATAAACATAAGCATTCTGCTTGCTGCTTTACTTACTGTGCTGGTTTGAAAGGTATCATTTCCTAAGGGAAACGGTGTACATTTTGCTAGTGGAAATTTATTCGTTCGTGTGGACTTTTTATTGCAATTGGGGAAAAAATCTAGAACGCATCTAGATGAAGGGGGCCTACAAGACAGCTGTAGAGGGACTTTTTACAAGGGCATATAGTGATGAAACTAGAAACTGACTATTTAGGATTGCAACTCGTTTTTTAGCTGACTGGTTTCATCTCTTGGTGATAAAGGCACACAGAAATCATGCAGGATACTCTGTGGACTGACTGCGCTACAAAAATGGTGCATTGTGCCACAAAAAGAATGCGTATTCTGGTAGCAAGACAGCAAACAGTTGCCTATTTTAAAATTGGAAAGCATACAATTTTTAAAGACTAGCATAACTATAATCTGCACCAACTTTCTTCCTAACAGGAGTGTCTTTACATAAATTTTGGAGTATCGACAGATGAAAAGGCATCAGAGATGATGAAATGTCAGTTATGAGTAACAGAAAATTACCCCACTGCTAATGTATATACACAACATCTGGCACAAAGCCCATTGGTATCAAAGGTGAGATTTCAATGTTTGATGACTCTCTGTCCAATCCACATATAAGGGAAAGTGCATGTGCAAATACTCAGGTCAAGAGAGAAACATTAGAAGCTATAATCATATTTTATTTAAAAAAAAGTGATATCAAATACAACCATATATATTCGTGCCTATTTGGAGAGCATTTTCAAAATACCAAACAGCGCTGCCATTTTCCAGTCAAAACAATGACAAAGCCTTTCAAGCTTTCCTTTTTTTTTTTTAATCTTCTCAGTATTATATGCTTTATATACACAAAATAGAGACAAAAATTGTACAGGAATCCAGAGCCAAAAACATGATACTGAAAGCAGAGTCTCAAGATGAAAAAATCTATTCCTGAAAATGATTTTTAAAATACACAACTATTAGGCAAGAGATGAAAAAAATTATTCCCTTACAAAATCCTAACTCTACACTGTTTTGTACACATGGGGTTTCATGTAGCAAAAGATAAAATTTTATCAATGCTTGCATGCTTTAAAGACAATATCAAGGTTTTACTCTTTTTTTTTTTGCGCCATAGTATTTAAATATTACATCCCTTTCTCTTCAAACCCTTTTATACGTTTCACCTCCTTAATTCACAGTTGCTATACTTGGGGGTGCTAGGAAAAAAAAATAAAATACAAGTGTAGTAACAATTATTTGCTTTTCTTAACAAAGAAAATACAGGAAACACATTTTGATTTGGTAAATGCAGTTGAAAAGTCACATATACTTTAACATTCTGATGAACTGTAACTGGGGGAAAGAGGTGACTATGGCAGGTTAAATACTAAAGCATTTCCGCCATGTCTGAAATGCAAATAAGGCAAAATATGTGTATACAGATTAAAAAAAAGTTTATTGCAAAACAGCTCATGCTTAAGATACAAACCTGGATACAACACAAACAAGCAACCAATTTGAAACAAGAATTGAATACTCGGACCAGGCCAGTTCAAATGTATTAATATGAATTATTGTTCTTACTTGAACAACTGATTGTGTATGTGGGGAAGGGGTATATACTTATTACCCGTTAGACCATTTTTTCCTTTTTTTTTTTTTTTTTTTAAATGATTTGTAACTGTGAAGATTTCCCAGGAGTTTTGTTTTATGCAAGACAGTAATGGCTTACCAAGTGAGCAACATAATTTTATATCTAGGCCGTTCAGAAAAGTTTACACTTCAATTTTGCTTTTCCTTGGATTCTTTTTTCAATTCCTTTAAAAGTATGTGCTGGTAACCTGAATGGTACATTTAATACTTCTTTGTAAGTCTGAGTTCTAGAGGTCTCCAGTCCCACTCCCCATAATACTTCCCAGTAAAAAGGCCACCATTTGTACGTTTTCATCATTATATTTGAAACAATAGCTAAATTTGAGAAAATTTCAGACATTTTAGAACTGTAACACGTTCATTTTTAAAAGCCTAATTGTCAGTTTTGTAATAAACCAATATTTGTCTTAAGATACAGAAATAGTTTAGTAGATGGACAGAAGCTATTTTAAACTCCCTGCCATTTTATAGATTTATAATAGAAGCAATAGTCCAACATTAAAACACATCGGAGATTTAACTTTGTATTAGTTAAATTGTCTGCAAATTAATTAAGTCTGAAAAATAATAAGAATACATTAGCTGAAAATTAGATTTAAACTTGCTGAAGTTGTTTGAAGGGCACAAGGAGCCCAAATGTTGGAGAGTAAGCCAGTATTGTATCAGATTAGTGTCAAGCCCACAAATATATGAGCATTTAAACAGCTCATATTTATACTTGCTGTGCATAACAGGAATTGCATTCAAGCACAACTGCATTATAACACTTTTTCCTCCTGCCCTCATTACAAGGCCACGAAAGCAGTTCACAGAATTATACTTACAGAAATAATTTTGGAAGATATTTAATGTAAGTACCACCATTATCCCAACACCCCTTTGATTTCTATAGGCAGAACACCACGCATTACATCACGTGGACTGTTCACTGTGAGGAAGACTGTAAAATTCTGCTGGATGAATGAAGTCCGAAATTCACTCAAATATCATACTGTAATAAAACGGCTCCTTCACAATGGACTTTGGCCTGAAGCTACAACCTGGGAAAAAAACCATCAGCTTGACAGGCGAGGTAACACCAGGAATAGGCTCTAAGTTAGTAAACGCCTTTTGAGCATAGTTCAGCCACGTTGAGAACTGTTAGTCACTGAAAGAATGCACACCAAAAAAATGAGATGGGCTTTTTATTGGCAGCTTCTTGGCAGGGCCACACATTTTGAACTTTAGGACTGGATTAGAAAATATGGACTGTTGGCAATTAGTATTAGTCTTTTCCTTTGGTGCAATTAACATACATAGCTTAAACTGCTACCTCTTAACTGCTTGACTAGGCAGATACCCCTACTTCATTAACCTTGATATTCCTCTGAAAATCAAATTGGTATTTGTAGAACAACGTTTCGACACAGAAAGGAATAGCCCTGTAATGACTGATGCAGTTGTGCTTTTCAGGCACTGTTCCTGTCTGTTCCTCACATATTAGAACACTTAGGTGATGAAGTAACTTACAGAGTGACATGAAAGTTCCAACGCAAACCTTCACACTTTAGTGATTATAAAAACATGTAATCACCATGGGTTACAGTTAATGCAACTCAAGAGGCTTAAATTTTTTATTTTTTTTTTTAAATATAGGGCTGCTACACTATATAGCTATAGAAATAATATATTTTTATTATATTCTTATAACAGGATAAAAGGTCCAAGTACTGGTATCAAATTGCCAGCCTATACCTGTTTATAAAAAGGAGTCTTATTTCAGAAGCGGTTTATGGCACAACAAAAGAAGGGAAATTAAAGCTGTGGATAATTTACAGACGAGCAGAGAAATAATTCAGTGCTTTACAGATTCCTTTCCTGTTTTCAGTTTCATACAAATTTTAAACTGAAAGCAGAAATTTACAACCTGAAAAATAAGAGCATTTCAATATGGCATATGCACACACGGACTTTTAAAGCCATTGTTTAGCTATGTTAATTTGAGACATTACAGATATTAATTATAATGTGCACAACAAGATTATTTTAAAAAGACAAAATTTAAAATCAGTTTTTAAAAAGTAATGCTGTCTCACATCAAAATCCGTATTATCTTAGACATACCAGTGGTTCTGGTGACATTGGTGGAAATTCAGCACACAGGTAAGGAAAACAGAATTCAGCCCAATTATGTATAATATAAGAATATCCTAAGTTATCAAGAAACCACTGCTCTAAACAAATCTTCACTGGGAGGTAAGAGCCCTTTCATGTACAGTACTACTTGATGCTGAATGTATATTTCCATCTAGCTACCATTCATTTCATACTAATTTTAATTACATGTTACTATTGGGCAATGATATAACTTTAGAATATTTTGATAAAGAAATTTGGGGTTATCTTCAAAAGATTCTCAGAATGCCTGTGCTAACTGTTAATGCATTAAGTGGACTACAGCTTACACACTCTCATCTAAAACATATTCCCCATATAATTTATATGTAAACAGAATTTGTATTTCAAGCACCATTTCGGAAAATGAATCATCTCAATTGTTGCACTGAAGTTGAAAGTCAGGTTTGGTCACCCTGTTACACATTCATCCCGGATATCAAAGCAAACGTCTTACAACCAATAGAATAAGCTCTCTCACATACTTTGCTCCCCATTTTTCTCAGAATCAGAAACAGCATGATAAAAAATTGTAAGGTGCGTGAGTAAAGGCCATTCCTGAAAAAGCTGCAACATTCTGACAGATGCTCATAAAAAGCATTTCAGAAAGAACATCCACACAGACATAAATATTCATTCTTAAAAGAGCTACTTGTGCAGGGGTCATTTCAGACTGCAGGAATGCACCGTATGTGTGTGGCACTGACTTTATGGCACCTAAACCCCCTCCTCCTCTCTCCTAGACTCGGTTACAGCTCTTTCATACTGAAAGGCCAGAATGAAGGACTGAGCTTAAAGAGGAAAAAAGACCCCAGAGGAGGTAAAAAATACAAGAAAACCTGTTTAACCCAACTGATCACATGCTACTTTTATAGTAAAGACAGTGGCACAACTACAAAGAACGTAAGAAAACAAAAACAAATAATAAAAATCCAAACCAAAGAAGGCAAGTTATCTGCTAAAAGACAATAGGGCAATGCAAAAAATCCTACTTTAAACATGGATCTGAAAATTTTACAGTTGGAACTGAAAGGAAAACCTACAGCTGGAACTGAAGGGAAAACCAGAAAGTGTTACAAAGTCAGAAGTCACTGAAAGGAGTATCATCATAATCAACAATACACTGAAGATTTTAACTGCAAAATATGAAAATGATGGATTCACGTTTCTCCTGCAGAATGGGTCATTTCAAAAGTGGACAGCAGGACCAAAAAGTTGACATTAAGTCACTCAGAACAAACAATCACAAAATAAATTATCTAAGATAAGCAGAATTTAATTCTTTTTTCCATTTTAAGTGATTTCTTATAAAGGACTTAGTCATTTATAGTCACAACTTATTACTTGTATCTATTTTTCCTTTAGTACTGAAGGAAATCAGTTGATGCTGGTTTCCAGCACCTTTTGAATTTTCTATAGAATTCTTCAAAACAATTTAAACTTGCTTTTTAAATGCAAGTTACAGCTACTACACATGTCTCACTTTGTTCATGTGACTAGTTTAAGTAATTTTAATGCAGGTACTCTTGGGAACAGAAGTTCTGTAGTAGGAGTGCTACAGTTTTCTAAATTAGTGCAATTTTTTTTTATATTTGCAAATTCCCTCTGAACTCTGACCTCCAGCCCCTGCCTTTCATTCCTGCTTCCAGAACTCTGAAATGAACCCTGCTTGTGCAACATCCACACAGTAAAGTTATAATGGAGACTTAGTGTTTTGACAATAAAGAGGGGAAAAAAGTTATGTCATTTCTCCTCTTCTGTATTCAAGTGGTTTCTAACAGATTCCAGAGACATATTCATGGCTGCTTGAAGCATGTCTTCTTCACTCATATCACCTCCTAACGAAAATAAATACATAAAAGCTGTAATTAATGCACAGAGGTACTTCTCAACTATAGTTAAATGCTTTCTTTGTTCCTTTTGTACACACCCACCTGTTTCCACCCCCCCCCCCCCATACTGGTTTTGGTTTTTCAAAATCATTGGACATTTTGCACTGAGCTTCCCATCCACAACAGTCACTTGGTAACAAGTAATACACATGAATTTTGGATTACCAATACTTAATACTGCTAAGGCCTACATATTTATGTTCTACTGAAAACTGGTTCCAGTAGTTTTGTTAGATATTACTCCAAGTTTATTACATTGTCATACAACTTTGTCATCTAACAAAATTGCTGGCACAAATCCCAAAGACTGCAATTTCTAATGCTCGAGCCAAACAAAACAACAAAAAGCAAAGCCAGAAATCAAATGGTCTAACAGTAACACTCTTCACTTTGAAGCAGGATAGTGACATTCAACACAGAACACGCTTTTCAAGAAAGTGGTGCATTGCTTTGCTGCCAAAGAGAGTAATGGCTGTGATACATGGGCCAAATGGCTGCTGAAGTGAGGGAGTAGGCAGACAAGGAAAGTGGCACAACACAGAGGTAAGAGACGTAAATATTTCAGTGTTGGAAATCAGTTTAAAAAACAATACCTGGGTCAGCTTCTGGAGTGCTTGAGGGCTTATCATGTAGGTCTGGGGTCCGATCTTGCTGCTGCAGCTGTTGTTGCTGCCTGAAAGTGTTACAAATTTATAACAGAGTAAGATTAACATCAGCATGAGACCTGTATCAAGTCTATCTCATTGTAAGGAAGGCTAAGAGTAAGAAGTAGAAGCTGTTTGGTACCATAAGACACCTACACCTAAAATCTCTTCAGTCGTTTCACCCTGCTAACCTTCAGACACCTATCTTCCCAACGTTATATTGCAAGCCACACAACTATTCTCCCAGAATTCAGATGTTCTGCATTCTCATCCTCTCATGCAAAAGTCTAACTCATCCAATCCATAGCACTTCTCCCTGGTCTTTATTTCCTCCATCACTAGGAGACAGAAATAAGGAAAAGCTACAATACCCCAACTATGTTTTAAGAAGGTCCTCCAGAACAGCAACATAAAATACCATCGAGAATGCTTTCACGTGATGCACATTACAGGCATCATTACCAGAAGCAAAGTCTTAGAGAAAGAATACTTCCTTCAGGAAGATAATTACAGAAATTTACAGGATTTCATTTAAAAGACTTCTGTAACATGTACGTTTTCCTTCTTCACAAGACTGATGTTACATTACTAACAGATCCCCTCTTATTTACAGGTTTCTTCATAGGAACCACCTGGCAATAGCAAAACTGAAGTATTGTTAGGAAAACATGTTACGCGATAAAAGTCAAGCTGGACCTCAGTCCGAAACCCATCCACACCCCAAAAAGCACTGAAAAATATGCCATGTACTTCCTACATGCAGTTTTCTGTTAACTACTTTACTTTTCAAAATACGCTTGTCTTCTCCTTCGCAGTTCTTCTGAAGAAAGGCAGTCAGTCTGACTGGTGTGAGGCGACTGAGGAACATTCTGCAGCAATGAGTCTGAGAACTGACTTCGACGACTACCTAAAACCAGAACACGCCATATCCTACTAATTACAGTAAAATGAAGTTAGTAAATTAAATACAGCTTAAGAAAAATGTCTTCAAACTTGAGAGGAAGAAAGAGGCTTGCTGGAGAAATAGGCACCTAGGCTAATTTCACTGGATACTCTCTCTCCTCACCTTAGGACCGTCTCCCTTCCCTCATGCCACCCTTTGCCAATTTGTTCTTGCTTCCTAGTGATCAATGCTAACGCGAAAGTTGCAACTTTTCAAAAAGCAGAAAGGAGATAGCTACAGGACACTCTGGATTGTCCCTCTGTGCCAGTCTTTTCAGAGAGCTTGATGTGGCTGACGGAGGCTGATTTCAGCAGCTGCCTAAAGCACAAGCAGCATGAACACTGGAAGAGAAATTTAGATGAGCACTTCACCTTGCATGCTGAGTTGAATGGCTCTGCGAAGATCAGCTTCTTCATCTTCCATATCGATTTCCTGCCTACTTAGAGCCAGGGCTCTCTGAAAATTCTCTTCATCTTCATCCAACATGCCTGTTCCATCAAAAGGAGGGTTAACTTCTATTGCTTGGTCCACATCACTTCTGGGTAGCCTGTGAAATTGGTGTGTTTATGGCAGAATTCAGACAGAAATGATACTAACTTTTATTGTGAGATTTAAAGTAAATATTTGCTGCCGATTCAACTCTACTTTTTTTTTTTAAACTTTGAGAAAAAAACACTTCTATTGTGAAAATATGTTATGTAATCCCATATTTTAATTTCTACATAAAAAGCACAAAAGAGCTGCAAACAGAGCTTACAGGTGGAAAAATGAAAATACTGCAACTCTAAACCCATGCACATCATGACGAGAATCTGTTTAATAGGAAAAACTTCAAAAACAATAAGGCTACAAAAAGTAATACGACACATTATTCAAACCTATTGCTATTTAAACAGTTACACCAGCAGAAAATAGTGGAGGCCATGTGGTCTCCTTCTTAGGAAGCTTTGATGACCACAAGAGAGCAACAGATCCTCTGTAAATGACACACACTTTCTATGTTACTGCCAAGTAGTTTGTTTTTATTCCGTCAATTTACAACACCAGCTTACCTTTATAAAGCAGAAGAAATAATAATGAATTAATTCCTCTGGAAAGCCTTAAGCCTTTTTATCAGTACGCAATTTATTCACTATGAAAATGTGATGAAATTATTGCAGTAGTATTACTTTATATGCTTTGTATTAGAATGCATCACAACAGAGCAGCACCACATTTACAGTGATATTATTCCAAAAGGGAATGCTGTATGATTCATATGATGTGGAATTCAGATACGGGTTTCTCATTCCTTTCTACTTATGACAGAACGCACAAGCCAGTCTTAATTATAGACTGGCTACTGTTAACCATACTTGCTAACCCACTTTACTATAGTTGGAAAAATATTGTAATCATGAAGTTAAAAATCTGCACTATACAACACTTATGCACGTGGAAAGACTGAATCCTCATTAAGGTAGGTTTTGCATGCTTAATTTGTATTCTACCAACTTGCTTCTACTGTGCGGAACAGTAGTAAGCATATTGCACTGAAGGTACTTCTAATTACGTCTTAAGGGAGTTGTCTCCATGTAGGCATTAATCATGGAAACCAATCATACCGGACATTATTAAAACGAAATCTCTATTTACCTTACCTCTGATCTCTTGACTGTGCTGTCTCTTCTCCAATTAGTTTTGGTCGCTGCATCTGCTGCACCCGAATCATCTGCAATAGCTGATCAGCCTCACAGTCTGGCAGGTCACCTTTTACTACAAATATGGAATAACCTGAGAAAAGCAAATTGTAAGTCTACAGCATTAAGGTGCACGCGTAAACACTCTAAAATGCACACTATATGGACACAACGATGTGCAATTTATTACAATGTAAGGCTCTACCTTTCATTATAAGGACTTGGGTTATTTCACTATTTCAATCATATAACTAAGGGTAGTTAACTGAATACATAAGTTCTAATAAATAATGATTATTACCTACTTTTAATTAACGAGATTTAACATCTGCAAGTTACTATTACCTTCCTGTTGTAATTGAGCCAAGAAAAGTGCAAGATATGTATCTGATATTAGTTCTGGACCCATCAAGAGAGAGTTCAAGTTAAACCACTGTAATTAAGAAAAAAAAGGTTTGAGAGAACAAATTAGCATAAAGATTACTTGGTAATCCATTTCTGTACATTGTGGTCATTTTCTATGATGGAATATCCAAATAAATCTAGTAAAATAAATTATCAAACTAAAAGTCTTTTGAAGCACAATACCTATGCTGCTAAAGGTTACCCTTCAAATACTCTTCAGCTAAGAGGAGATCTGAAGCGGGGCAATGACTGCGTGCTCTCTCCCATTACTGAACACTGGTACCAGGCAAACAGATTGAAACAGATAAATCAAAATATAATGGTAGAAGAATTATTTCAGACATCATTCTAAAATTCTGCTTAATCCTAGTTTTAAATCTGTTCAGAGACTAATGAAGGAAGAAACCCTTCATAAGTTAACGCTGCATCTTCAGAAATTAATAGATACAGAAAGTGGAAGCTGAATTCTTTCCATGAAATACTTTCATTAAACGTGCTGCCTTTAATAGCTGGTGATGCTGTAAACTATAGTTTACTTCTCTCTGAGATAATTTTTAAATTTAAAAATCAAGAAAAATGAACTCAAATTTAATATGCTGATAGTACAGCATAATATTACAAAAGGGGACACTTCAGATAAATACACACAGATCATTTCTAGTTCCCTGAAGAAGAGAACTAGTCACTTATAATACTACTTCTAGAGAGAAAATACATTCAACATGGATGACAAAATATTCTACCTGTAAAATCCCATATGTATTGCAAGCAATCTGAAGAACCTTTTTTTATACCATACTCATTCGATATTATCCAATTTTAACCAGGAAGCACTATTTCAGACAGTAGAAGGAGAAAACTTTCTCCATTCTCTACCAAACTTCCATATATGCAGTTATACAGCTGCAGTCAGGCCCATACTACAATTCACCTGGAATACAGGTAAGTGACTAACTATCATTATGTCATTTGGTCACTTAATTTGTCAAAAACACCCTTTGCCACTAGGAAAGGGTAAGACCATCAACAGCGTAGGAGTGGGGAACAGAAAGTTACATAAACAAATACAATAGGAAGATTACAGATGAACTTTTAAAAGGGAACATGGAAGAGGAAGGTTTGGTAAACTAGTTTCACTTTAACTGTAACAGAAGAGAAGCAGGTCAAATCTAAGCCAACCTATTTTGTCTGTCCTTTCTCATTACTCTCTAGCTAACGGACACCTAGTATTGTCTTCATGTGGCTACAAGCCACAGGTACAAGCAAAAAACATCCCTCATCTGACTTTGCATTCTAGCCCAAAATGTTTTATCTCACAAAATTCCACGTAACATGGTTGTATAGATAATAAGGAACATTCCCATACTTTTAAGAGACCATTCAGCCTTTTCCATATGAAATATACAAAAATTGTCTGTAAACATTAGCCATATTTTAAAACTAAAGCAGAACAGCAGAGTTTAATTTGTTTACTCACACGTGACTTTTTTTAATTTTTAATTTTTTTTTTTTTTAACCTGGATGACAACACAGGTAGCCACCACTTACAAACTGAACCAAATCAGTAAAGAGACGCCTGTCTACTATTCTAGAATGTAAAAGCTTATTCCATAAATATTTTCTATGACAAAAAAACCTGGAAAAAAAAACAAAACCCAAACTATCTTATAAAAGCTTATGCAGTATGATCCACAACAATGACTGGCTACTGAAATAAAGCACTGCATTGGTGTTCCAAGGGACATGGATGTGACTTGAGTTATTGTATATGGACCATATACTTGTATGGCCATCCCTTACCTTTAATAACTGTTTTCTGCTTGTAGTACAACTGTTTCAGAAAGTTTTCTAAAATAGTGCAAAGTTGTGATTCTACTTTCCCCAACCTTATTCTGATGGGGTACTCTTAAATACAAGCAATCACAAATATTAATACATTTGAAATTTGAACTTTTTCTTATACCTACTGTCTATTTAAACAGGCAAAAATATTTTTACAATGTCAATAATTTAGTGCATTAAAATAAGTTTGCTTTCTATAGGGATCCTAATACTTGTCTAGGACTCCCTCCTCCCGCCCTGTAAATTTTTTTCTGCTATTTTTCAAGCAGAAAAGAAAGAAAAGAGCTTAGGATGTCACACACTCTACCAGAGATGCAGCTCTCCTTTGAGGACAGGTTCACTGGGGAACTGATCCTAGGGTCTTTCCCCGGGCTAACATTCATAAAAAGCTGCCTGGCATTTTAGTGATATAACAAACATTTACTTTTTTTTTTTTTTTAATATGGGATACTACTAAAGTAAATTGCAGCAAAAGCTTGCAAAAGGCCAACACATGGTCTACGTGCAACCACTTTTCCACCCCCATTCTGAAGTTAATTTTTAAATAAAAAAAAGACAATGTCACCTGTTTTCCTAACTTTCGAACTGTAAACCAGTGTTCCTTATAATTACAAATAAATGATTTTTCATTTCTGTAAAAAGAAAAACAAAAGTATAGAAAAAATTAAATACTCTAATATTGTAGTGTATATTAATGTTTAAGTTCTTTTTTATTACTAATTTCAACTTCTATCATAAAATTTCAGTAATACAACTGTTGCTGTTAGAGTACTCACACTGCTTTTATAACATTTAGGAAGTTGCCAACATTAGTGACATCTCCATGTACCTGTGATGCCACAGATACTGAGATCTCACGAAGGCACAGAGGACAAAACTCACACACACCCCCAAAAGGAGAAAATTAAAGACAGACAGGATAATAAAAACATCAGAATGCAAGAGAGCTTGAAATAGTAATTTTAAAGAAAGATTTAAGTCGTAGACTAAGATTATTATTTTTCTGTAAAATTAAAGCAGGGTGCTAAGAAAAAAAGTCTTACATAGGGTCGATCCCAAGCCTCTGATACTCTGGACTGTTGAAGAGGATTAGTTCTAAACCCCAAACTTTCAAGGCATTGCTTATGACCTGTCAAAAAATAGCACTTTTCATGAGTCAAACCAGTCAAAGCTAAATTTAAGCAATGCTATAAACAATTATACTGTTTTCATAAAACTTAGATTTCAAAACATTGCTAGGAAACCCAGGAATCGCGTTATTCAATATGCAACTGTCATGAATCTATATGCAAACATAACATGCACACTATATCTAAGGGGAAGTAACAAAACTGGGATTTAACTGAGATGTGTTAGTAAGCTTACTCCCCCAGAGTAAGCTGCAGCTTCGGCTCCCACAGGCACTTCATAACTTGTCATCTCTCAGCTCTCAATGTACTGCACTGCCCTCCCTCCCCCCCCAGGACGTCATCCTTCCCCACAGTAACTACTGGAAATTTTGCACCACTGGATTATCACAGCCTCAGTCAGGTACATTAGCACAAACACTTTTACAATCACTCTTTAAAACTCTCTGAAATAACGCTATAAGAAATTTTAAATTAACAATTCGTCTTCCTTTCAGTGAGTCAACTACGCAGCAAGTGAGCAAAGCAACAACAGGACAAAAAAAATAGAATATAAGGAAGTTGTTTCAGTTTTTTTTTTTCAGCTTCAATATTGAAGCAGCCCAACCAAGCAAACAAGAAATGCCGAACTGTTAATGGTCTTTCACCAAACAGAAAAAACAGCCCTGCCCTGCCATAAGGGAGAGGGCTCTTGAGGGATTCTGGAACATTGACAATCACCTCTGAAAACTCAGGAGACAGACAAAGATACAAAGCACTGCCTACAGCTCTCATCTAGAAACATGCCCCAATTCAGTGTTCAAAACCTTTTTTTGTTGTTGTTCTGGTTTAAGTATTTCTTATTAATTACTTTTCCCTTATGGTCCTTAAAAAAAAAAGAAAAAGAAAAACCCCAGCTCTAAAGTGTCCAGAGTGTGTTATAAAATCTGGAATGCCGACGTTGCAGCTTTTTCCATTTGGCAGATCACTGGGATAACCCTGTAACCATTGCCAAGGGCTTTACAGTTTATAATTTGAGAAAATCTAAAGTCTGCTTCTTCACCTGTAGTCCCCATAAGAAGCAACTTAGAAAACAAGCTTATTGTCAGCAGGTGACAGTTTTTCACAGTTGAGGAGCCCATGGCTCCTCCTCTGTGTTCAAGGGCCCATAAACTGAAGAACTGCAAGTCACTGCTCTTAATGGAAAACTCTGAAGATTTAGAAGTCCAGCACTTAATCACGCTAAGCCTATAAACTGGAAGCCAGATGAAAAAGCTCGATGCCATTTACATTTTATAAGAGAACGTATACTGCATAAATAAAAAAATTCTGTCAGTAAAGAGCCATGCTTACTTGAATTGAGAAGAATCCACTATCATCCATATTTACAGAAGGCTGCTGCTCAGTGCAAAGTTAGGAGGGAGAGAACGAAAAATTGGCGTAAGCATATAAGGTCAGAAATAATTCAGTTTCAAGAATAAATATAATTGCACATACTTAAAGCAACAACTAAACATATCTTAGTCTGTAAGGCTGATTATCATTCCCAAATAAGTTTATTAATTAAAAATTCAAACCTTTAAATTAGAAATGCTTAGTGCTTAAGAGACAGACAGGCATGGGAACTTCTGTTCCTATCTCTGCCACTGGCTTACAAAAACAAAAGGCAAATTGCTGATCCTCCTCCTTGCCACACCTGACCTTCCTACCTATAAGATGAAAATAAAGTAGCTTTTTATAGAATTACTGTAAAGCTATACTAGTAGCATTTGAAAATGCCAAATTTCAGATACATGAATGAAAAGACCTATAAATTTAAGAAGTTTGAGAAGCAGGAAATTAACCTTCTATAGCTATGCAAGAATAGCAGGTCTGCACTACGCAATATTAGCTTTCAGGCAAATATCAAGAAACCTCAAATTAAGAAGATTTTACCTGTAAAAACGTTCTATATTCCTCACTAGACACTCCTCCCTCTGCCATTCGCATTCTTTCTTCCTCATCCAACTGCTGTGCAATAGAGGATAACTCAACAGGACTAAAATATTCCCCTTGTAGCAAATTATTCAGACAGTGCTGAGCACACAAAGAGCCTTCTTGCTAAACATTGGAAGAGGAAAAAAAAAAATCAGAGACAACAACAAAAAAAAATATGTTAATGCTTTCTCTGTAAAATGACTCAACCATTTCATTCTGGCAAACTCCGTGCCCTCCCCACTCACACAGAATGCCACATAGTCTTCACATCTATTACACTGCAAGCTATAGAATACAACCCTCCCATCAATTTGATGGGGAAAAAAAACCCAACCCAACCCACATTATTTCCTTTCAGGAAATATTTTTGAAAGCACAGTAAAAATTGCCAGTGGCCTGACCAAATCACACAAGGACCCTGCAGCCATCAGGACAATGGATTCTGTCCTCTTCCAAATCACTGCAACATGAAAATGAATCAGTTTAGATCTCTGCTTCCCAGTAACAAGTGTTTTCTGCAACAGATGCTCTTTTTTTTTTTTTTTTTTTTTAAACTTTTCTTCCTGCCAGGTGTGGGTATCAGCAATCTGCTCTCCACACATGGCTATAGAAAGGCAGACCATTAGGACTCTGGAGAGATTTAAAACTATACATCTACAGAATTTATTTCCTTCACTCCAGGTTACTCACCCAGTTAAGATTCTAACCAATTTGTTTAGTGTCGATGAAATGATTAGGAGCTGGAGAAGCTGTAAAGCTCATTTTCCACATGAAATTTATGTATAGGAGCTAGGTAAAAGAAGCTAGTGCTACTGGTTCTAAAATCTTGATGTCAATGATGGGGTGACAAGAAAAAAAAATTAAATTCAGCACATTAAACAACAAAAATATTTTTGTTGCTAAAGCATTTAAGTGGAAAACACTTACTTTATTACATATCCAGCACACAGGAGATAATAGAAATCTAATATAATATTTTTAGACTCTCAACCCAAATTAAAAATGAGTAAGTTAGAAATGACAGTCATGATTTTGTAGCACAAGTTCAAAAATATCTAGTCTGAATGAATGTACATCAGGCTCCATTATTCTCATAAGTGCAGATGAAATACTGCCTTGTAAAAAACAAACTAACAAAAAACCACCAAAACCCAAAACAACCAAATTGCAGTTTCCCATGAAAAACAACCTTTCTTTGCAAATAACTAAACTACAAGTGCAAGACAAGATTAACATCAGTTTTAAAATCCTGCTCTTCTCTTTTGTTCCAATCTGTCCTCATTTTTAGTTACATTAAGACCTCTAACATGCATGCACTGCATTTAGAACAAAACTAAAATCCCTCAACAAAAATAAAGAACATCCCTCCCTCCCACCAAACGCAGAGAAATGGAAGAATACAAGAGCAGGCCTTGTAGGAATATTCTTTAACCTTCCAGGAAAGCCTCATACAAATAATATGCACAAATCTCCAAAGATTTCCCTCACAGCAGGACTCTCCAAAGTTCCCTTTATCCCAGGTGACAGAATTTTCCTCAGGCTTCATCCCCCAGTTGAGCAATAAGTTATTCAAGCTGGACTGGCTGTACGGCCAGAGTCCAATGGAATCCAGAAACCTGCTCCAGCTCACAGCCTTCCCGTAACAATGAACTCGAGACTGAACACCAGCTCCCATCCCTTCGGGACCACATCCCTGCTGCTGGTCATGCGATAAAACTGCAACAGAAGAACCTGCTCAAGAATCACAGGTTTCTCCACCAGAATTACAGGAAACCGATTTAGAAAAAAAGAGCTATTAAAAAAAAAAAAATCTTTGAAAGTGACTTGTAATACAGGCTTAAATCTTAATTTCACAAAAAGGACCTTTCTGTATTTGTACAATTTTATCTTAAAGTAATAAACACTAATTTTTGTATGCAGAATTTCTATATATGAAGTGCGTATGAAGAGAAAACTGATCTTACAGTTTTTAAGAGACATTAGCTTTCATTTTTCTGTGTGGACACAATACCACATCTTCCATAATCTGAAATTCTCTCATTGAAACCTATCCCAATATAACCTGCTTTCAGCATTTTCAACCACTTGTGTCTTATCAAAGAAAGGGGCTCCTTAAGCCCCATCCTTAAATCCTACTTTCTGCAATTGTCATTCCTCTGTTAAAAAAGCCACACTGCCTAGAAATTTATAAACATATTTATAAAGGCAATTTAACAAAACAATGTTTTTAATGCCTTTTTAATATAACACCCGAGGCACGCGGATTCTAGTCCGGGGTGTGCATGTACATGCAGCACTTTAAATACTTTGACAGGAACTGAGGTAGTGCACTTGATGGGGGGGGGGAAACAACCAACCAACCCTTAAGAAAAAAAAACAACAGAGGTTCAGTTAAGTTTTCCCTAGAATAATAGTAACAAGATAAAAATATTTGGTACTCCAGTTTAAAAGAGGCATTGAGGTGTAACCGTGTAACTAACTTACCAGGATCAGTTATATTTCACAGGTGAGACACTCGAGACTATACCCTCCTTCCCCAAACCCCCCAGCAACTACAGTCAGCTTGTACCTTGGAATGCATTGTGCTGTCACTTCAATTTCAGCAGAGTTTTGTTACTAAACTACAAAGCAACCGAGCAAAAGTTATAATTTCATTATGCGATAGGCTAGGTGCACTAGAGAGAAAAGAGAAAGGTACACTTGTTTTGATCTAGTTTTCAAACTTAGACTGGAACTCAAGGTCACTGTGGCAGAGGCCATAATGTCTGAAATCCAACACTCATCATCTGAAGAGCGGCTGTTTAACACCACGGGGCTTGCTGAGTTTTGCTACCCAAACCTAGTTTGAAAGAACTCTCTTCGGGTTCTGTGGATTTCAGAAAAGGATTTTAAATTTTTTTTAAGAAGGTTGGACAGATATCTTGCTTTCTTTGCCAAGTAAACCAAACATTACACATGACAACAGTGTATAAAAACTAGTGTTAATGCAATGAAGTGCAGAGGCACTGGCAAAGCACATGGGGGGGGGGGAGGGGAAGACAGCTATATCTGAATAGCATTAAAGCAGAAATATCTGGTGTTTGGAAGCCTGGACGAAATCACAGCAGTTCACAGCAGCATTTGTGCTCCAGCCGAGGAGACGCTGCTCACCAGGCAGCAGAGCAGAGGAACCCGGATTTCCTTCACAGCTCTCCCCTCCCCTGCTCCTCACAGGGCCGCGACCGGGCGGAGAGCGCAGACCCAGCCCTGCCCGCCGCTGCTCCCCTCACCCCGGCCCGCCCGCTCGGCACCAGCCGCAGCCGGCACCTTCCTCTACCCGGGGCCCGCTGCTGAAGGCCCGAAAGGAACAGCCACCGCCGGCGGGAAAGGCCGAGCTCGACCCTGACCCTCTCATCTCCGTCGACAACGTCTCCTGTCCCAGCGGAGCCGAGCCGGGCCGCAGCCGACAGGGCCCCGGCTCCCCCCAGGGCAGAGCACTCCGAGACACGGCCTCGCCCGACAGACGGAGCGGTGCGAGGGGCAGCGCGGCCCGGTCGGGCAGGGCACAGCCCCGGGGCCAGCATACAGGCTCGGCCGTTCCCCCAGCGTCCCCGGCGCGGTGCCCCCTCCACCGGCAATGAGCGGAACCCACCCGCCAACCACTCACCCGCTCGTGGAAGATCGACTCCATGTTTATTGTCAAGGGCCAGAGCCCTCCGCCTCACGTGACCTCCCCAGCCAATCACAGCTACCCTTGCTGGACGGACGGCCGCAGCCAATCCGCGCGGGCGCCGGCCGGGCGGAGGCCGGAGTCGCCATGTGCCGGGGGCGGGAGCGGGCCCGGGGCGGTGCCTGGTCACGAGTCCCGGGCGGCCGGAAACATCCGCCGTGTCACCTCCGTGGGCAAGGGCACGGCTGCGGGTGACGCTTCACTGGGCCGCTCTGAGGGGTTTGACGCGGTCCCTCACAGCGTCCTGCGCTCTCAGCTGGAGAGATGCGGGGTTGATGGGTGGGCTGTCCGGCGGGTGGGGAATTTGTTGGATGGTCGCATCCAGAGGGTAGTGGTCAATGGTGCAGTGTCCCAGTGGAGACCGGTGAGAGGTGGTGTCCCCCGGGGGTCTGTACTGGGACCAGTACTGTTTAATGTCTTCATCAATGATGTGGGCAGTGGGATCGGGTGCACCCTCAGCAAATTTGCCAATGATACCAAGCTGAGCGTGCGGTTGACACGCCTGAGGGACGGGATCCCATCCAGAGGGACCTGGACAGGCTGGAGAAGTGGGTCTGTGGGAACCTCATGAGGTTCAACAAGGCCCAGTGCAGGGTCCTGCACTTGGGTCGGGGCAACCCCCAACATCAATCCAGGCTGAGGGATGAAGGGATGGAGAGCAGCCCTGCTGAGAAGGACTTGGGAGTGCTGGTGGATGAGAAGCTCATCATGAGCCAGCAATGTGCACCCACAGCCCAGAAAGCCAGCTGCATCTTGGGCTGCCTGAAAAGCAGTGTGGCCAGCAGGGCAAGGGAGGGGATTCTGCTCCTCTATTCCACACTGGTGAGACCCCACCTGGAGTACTGCATCCAGGTCTGGAGCCCTCAGCACAGGAAAAGACATGGATCTGTTGGAGCGGGTCCAGAGGAGGCCACAAAGATGATCCGAGGGCTGGAGCACCTCTGGTATGAGGACAGGCTGAGAGAGTTGGGGTTATTCAGCTTGGAGAAGAGAAGGCTCCAGAGAGACCTTATAGTCCCTTCCAGTCCCTAAAGGGGGCTGCAGGAGAGATGGGGACAAACTTTTAAGCAGGGCCCACTGCAATAGGACAAGGGGCAAAGGCTGTGATGTGCAGGGAAGCTGCTCGCAGATACGACCACACTGAAAAGGGAGCTGGGATTTCCCAGAGCTCTGTCTGAAGGAAACGTCCCTGCAAGTTATCCAGCACCCTTAGGCCAGAAATGTCAGGGAAAAGTTTCCGCAACCAGTCTGTGATGGTATCATCGGAGCCTCTTCTGGCCACTAACCTGCTGTCCCCATCCCCATGCCAGCAGGGAACCAGTACCTCCTGGCGCACAGCCCTTTGTGGAGGAGGCTGCTTCAGTGTTACAGACAGCACAACTGCTACGCTGCAGCCCAGGGGATTTTTGTTAGGAAGACTTCAGCCTTCCGCTGATGAGGATGGGTTGTACCTTGACGAGCTCGTCCCTCAACCTGAACTGTGTTACATGTGCCTTGGGAAGGACACATCTTTCCATTATTTAATGACTCATGGAGCCAGTGTCTTCCCATGCACAGTGACAGCTCAGCTTCAGCGTGTGCTTTGACATCTTGGGGGTTTTTTAATCAGTGCAACCTTGGACAGGAACTTTCAGCTCTAGCAAACCAAAAAGCATTGGAAATGGATGGATGAGTATGTGACTTTATTGATAATGATAGTATTAACTGTAAGATGCTCAGCGGAGCCCCCATCCTATCTGCCAGTGCAGCTGCGCTTTGGGGACCAAATACTCAGTCTGTTCACCAAGGGCGGAATGACTGCGCACAACAGAGCTGCGTGGCAAGCTGCCATTTGCCAAAACCCAAGCTTCTGAGTACTACCACTCATTTTAAAACCAAGGCCAGGGAATTTTTAAGGCTTCTCATTTCTCAAAGGAGAAAAACATTTTTGTTTGGTTTGGTTTTTTTAAGTGAAGGAAGAAAGCAAAGAGAGAACTCTATCTAGCCAAAGCACTGTTCTCTAATCACGTAAATATCACAGAGCCAAAGCCAAGTTGATTTTATAAATAGATTTACTTATTCTTGGTACAAAGGAGGTTGTCCTCACCAGTACAAAGTTAACAAAAAGGGAGGACCACTCCTACCAGGAAATGCTGACATTTCCAAGCGTATTTTAAACTCTTCTGAGTTTTATTTGAAATCTCCTCCTGTAAGAGCCCCCCCTTTCCTACCCCATATTTTTTTTAAAGCTGCTTCTGATTTATTAACTTCTAACTCTATGAATTTGTTTCAGTGTTTTATGGCTTGCATTTTTAAGAGTGGTGATGGAAACTTGATAAATGTACCACAGCATATACGTGTATAATGTATGTGTGAACTGGAAGCTGTCATTCACTAGAGAAGGCTGCTTTTGCCCAGTAACGTATGGCTGATGCAGATGTAGAGCAGTGAAGTGGTGCTCTCTGCCGAATCACGGAGCTGCTTTTTGAAGCGTGATGGTTTTGAGGGAAGGTGTCTTTTATCTCATTTCAATTCTGAATGTATGAAGTGCCAGTCTCAGCTCTCCCCAAGACCACACACTTGGCTGTCTCCAGATGTTCAGGTGGGATGGAGCCAAGATGCAATCAGGGTGGCTTTGCACCAAGTGCCTGCTGTGCTGGGACACAAGTCCTCCTTGACCTAAGTAAGGGGTCCCCATGACTTCACAACGCTATGGCAGGGATGAATGTTGTCCTGTGTTTGCAAGTGAAAATGCAGCATGGCTCTTTCTAGTGTGGAGGAATGTGCAGTAAGAAAGCATCATGTCTGGAAAAGTCCTTATTTAACGCTGTGTTTCTTCTCATGGCTCTGTGTTTAGACTTGACTCAAGAACCTCTGGAGAAATTTTGTTGTTCTCTTCCTTATTTTAAACGACCTTCCTGCACTTCTGCTTCTGGCTTGCTCTGCCCTTCCTGAAGTGTAATAATGGGCACATGGCTGGCAACTCCACAAGGGACAAAAGCCCGTAGGAAGTAACTCCTTCTGGTTCTAAAGATGCTTGATAAAGGCTGGTAAGATGTAAAATTCATTGCTCCTCTTTGATGTCATCCCTGATTCTGTGCCAGCCTGATTTTGCAAATATTACTGCAATTCCAAAATAAGCTTGTATGGGAATAATGTTGTGGACTACTGAAATACAATTGTGTGTTTCCAAGATGATGTTAAGAATTGCCAAAGATGGTGGAATTGTTGGGGTAAATGCTTGAGCATAGTGGCAGTATTATTCTAATAAAGTCATCTTGGTCCCTTTAGAACCAGTGGGTCTCATTTTCATGATCTAATGTAAGTGAAGAGTCTCTCCCCTGGTTTTTTTGATGGTTATTGCATTACACGTAACACGAATGAGGAGACTCACCCCAAGTGCGGTGGCTCAGCCCAATGCACTTGTGTGTGGTTTGACCATGTGTTTGTATAGACCAAGAGAGACCTCACAAAACATCTCTTTTCTCTCAGTGGGGAAAGTATGTTTACTGCTACTCCTTGGAGGGTAAAGCCTAGACTGAAATACTTTGCTTGGTCACCTCTGTGTTATAAGAAAATAGATGTATTTTTTTTCCTCTGAATGAAGAATGAATCTCAACATTTCTTTTTGATATTTAAGCCATAATTGTAAAAATTATTTGAATTTATTCAAATTATGAATTTTATTACTAAAAGGTCTGTCTATGTGATGGTTTGACTAGAATCTGCGTGGGGACAGCTATATTTGGACTGAACCAAGTGGTAAAAAAGAGAAAATGAGTATTAACTGCAGTACATGTCAGAAAAGATTGTTTTCTACATATTGGTCATGTCGACATATTACCCTTCCCTTTTTGTTGTGGGGGCTTATGGGGGTGGTCAGTTTGTTGTTGTTTTTTCAATCAGAGCGATCTTTTCATGCA
Organism: Rissa tridactyla; assembly: GCF_028500815.1. Lineage (NCBI taxonomy): Eukaryota > Metazoa > Chordata > Aves > Charadriiformes > Laridae > Rissa > Rissa tridactyla. Next base: position 54,221,193 of record NC_071469.1, read on the forward strand.
CTGTGGAGGGCTGAGCATGAAATCATGCTTAAGTACTTGTAAGGCACAGGGTGTAGATGCTGAGAGGAACCAACGATGGGAGATAAATTAGGGTGAGTTATGTGAAGAGTTCAGGATTTGGTTCAGGTGTTCTGAAGGAAGGATGTAGGGAGAAAAATAACTTGGGGTAAAAACCCCAAACCAACATCATTGCAAGAAGCTGACACTGGGCGTCTTTTGGTGGATGGAAAGCACTGCATGATGGAGATGCTTCTATCTCCTGCACTTTGCATCCAAGGTGTCCTGCAAAACTGCCTGCTTCTGGCTGCTCCCACCTGTGAGTTCTGGCAGTGGGAAGTGAGTGTTGAGTCCTGAATGCTGCCTAAGGATGTTGTTTTGTGTGAGAAATTTGGAATGGGTTACTGTTAACCTGGGAAGATTTGGGGAAGGCACTTGTAAAATTGTCGTTGAAAACAGAATGAGTTCAGTTTTACGCAAAATGTTTAAATATAAGGTTTCGTTTTTCTCTTTCATCTTTTTCAAATGGATAAAATGAGAAAAATGTTCTTGTGTGCCACCTTATCCTTCTAGTGTCCAAGTGCTGCTGTCCACGTCTTCAACAGCGTCAGTTTTTGTCTTCAACGTAATGCTGTCATGCCAATCTCCAAAGACAAATGTGTGAGTGCATGATCTTCTAATTGTGAATTCATATGATCTGCCAGGCTGCAGGTCCTGGACTATACACACGTTGGAGCTGACTGGCTGAAGCCTGCTGTATCCTGCTTCTGCCTGACTCCCATTTGTAAGTATTTTAATCTGCAGTTCACATTGTTCGACGCCTGACTCTGGATTTTCATCAAACCACTTGAGCTTGGCCCAGTCCTTGTGTGCAAATGATTCTTCACGATCAAAAATCAGTGGCATCTTTGTACTGAGAGAAAGCCTAATGATGGGGTTTATATATGTGAGTTCTGCACGTGTCACCAAACGATGCTTGACATAGACCTGTCCTGGCACTTGCAAGGGAATGAGAGTTTCCATAAACTCGGAGAGTTTGGACAGTCTCTGCATAATCCTGTCCCACCCAGAGAGGAAAGTTTTCATGTCACAGGTCTCTATGCAACAGTTCAGCTCCTCCCGACCTCGTTCCAGCTGTTCTAACAGCTCAGTTAAAAGCAACAGCTGGATTTCAGTCTGTTTTTTTCCCACTTGCTTCATCCTCTCCCATTGGATGGGATCTATTAGTTCCAAGATGTCAATGCGACGCACCTGCAGGTTATGTTCTCTCACAGTCATGTGTTTGGGCTCAATCTCCAAGTAAAAGCAACACTTCTTCAAAAGCTCAGCTTTCTTCCGTTGGTGGTGAAGGTGGTGGAGGCTCAGGTCAGAGTGCAGGAACTGCAGAACAAGGTTTCTCCTTTCCAAGTACTGCTCCCAGCTGGCACTGCCATCTTCTCTGCTGTGTGCAGTACTCTCCGAACTGCTTTCAAATTCATTCCAATTCACAGCCATGATTCCAAAGCTCAGTTGCTTTGTAAGCAGCAATAATAACATTAAGAACCAAAGGAAAAGCACTTGTGAGGGAGTATAATCATGGCTGTGACTCTTCTCTCCTCTCTTAATTATAAAGCTTAGCTTATAAACGTATGGATGGGAAAGAACTGGTAGAATAGGTGTAGTTCCAGAGGAATTTTCCTTTATAGTTGTATGGTTTCTGATGTTTTCTATAGTCTTACATATTCCAACCAACTGGTCTCCTGCTACCTCTCCCCACCCACCCCCTTGAGAGGTTCTACCTCTGCTTAATAGATTCACTGTCAGGAATTAGTCTCTGGTACACTCTGCCAAAATTTCTCCCAATCTTATTATCTTCTGTTTCATTCCAATTAGATGCCTTTCTACTCCTGTAAGCCATTTCTTTCCATTCTTCTACATCTCTGTTTATTTTTCTCTCTTTGTAATCTGCCAGGCTGTTGAGGTTTGAGACCCATCTGAGCCAGTTCCTACAGCTACACAATCACACCACCCTCTGCCCCTCAGGTGACCTGCTATGCAGCAGCCAGAACCATGCAATACACTGAGTGCCACCTCACAACAGCATTCAGGAGGATGCTAGTGGTTTTCCTTGCACCTCTACCTTCAACAGCGGATTAACAGTCATAACCTGACACCATCATTGCTTCAGCCCAATACATCACAGTATTTTTGTGACCCCAGTCAGACTGCAATGATATGATCTAGCAATGGGTAGCTTTCCTTATTATATGTAAATTTCTGGTTACAATTATTTCAGTTCTTGTTGTATCTAACCGGGATATTTTAATTCTTACATGTCTTGTCGAAGCTAGATGGTGATACCTAGTTGAAGAAGCAATTTTTCTTAGCCTCATTTTCCCTAAATACGTAACAGAACTAATAGCACTTCCTCATAGGAATTTCAAGCGTTTGTAAACCTTTCAGATGTCTGGCCCCTAGCTGCATGACAATTTACCCTGACTCACTCATTTGCAGCAACCTTTTTTTCCAAGAGACCTGTCAACTTAAAAAACAAGCTGTGTTTCCCTTTCACTTTTCTCTTTCCACAGAAAGAAAACAACCCTAGGCCAAAGCAGTGCCAGCTCCTGGCATCCCCGTATGGAGTGCAACAGGGACAGCACGTGCCCCGGGTGACATTACCCAGCTTTCAGAGCAATGTGGCTCTCTAGAACAGCCTGTTTTCTCACAGAGATGAGATTGTGCTTGTTTTCCCTTTCTGTTTTTATATCCCTTTTTTTCTTGCCAGAAACGGCTGTTTTCCCAGTAGCGCTGCTATGTTTGCAGCCTGGGAGCCTGCAGTTGCCCAAGCCTGGGGCTGCGTGGCCCTTGGCTCTCCCAGGCCAGGGTTTGGAGGGGATGGAAGGGGGCACCTAGGGGAGCTGAAACCACCCCAACGTCTTCCCCGTGGCTCAAACCCAGCCCTCTCATCCCAGGGAAGCCACCGCCTCATACTGCCCCAGGCTGGGGGACAAGCCCTGGCCCCCCCCAGCCTGCCTTACCTTGCCCCATTGAGCCCCAACCACCTTGCCAGGTCCTGGGGAGCTCCATCCAGTGGCCCTGGCCTGGCCATGGTGATGCATTGTGGCATGCGGGGCCAGTGCCGGCGGTCCCTGCCTGCTCTCACCACTGCCCAGACCCAGGGAGCCACAGGCAAATCACCCGGGGGCAAGACTCCAGCATCTTGGGTGGATGTGGATGCTGTCCCTATTCCCTGCTGTTGGTTTCCACCCCCAGCTGTGCCCCGGCTGAGCCCCCTGCCCCACTGATGTCTCCCCCCAGCCCCTGCTTTTCACTGTGATGCTTTTTGCTCTTGGCAGCAGTGGTTTGTGGGGACATACACCAACTGTCTACAGGGCTGTAGCCCTCAAAATCATTTGTACCTTCTCCTCCATAGATCTACATAATCTGCTCCTCAGCTGCACCCTTCCGCCTTCACCCTCGGGTCCCTGAGGAAAGGTGGTACCTTGGGTCGCTGTGGATTCAGTGACACCAGGCCATCCCTGAAGCGAGATGGCTGTGTGCATTAGGAGAGGAGCACAGCCACCCTCTCCTCTGCCTGCTTAATTAGTGGTGTCTGTTTCTATACCGACAGCGGTGGCTCAGATCAGAATGACTGTCTCCTGTAGTCACAATGTGATGCATCTCCTGGCGCTGGGCATGGAGTTGGTGTGATCCTGGTCTGGGCGTTCTGCACTTCAAGGTGCGTGAAGGCTCTGTCCCCCACCCCAGGGCTGTGCGCAGGCCGTTTCCCATCATATCGGAGGGCAGGGAAGAGGGGATTAGAGGGGCGAAGGGCTCTGTGCTTCCCCCTTAACAGGCATGTTTTGTTTCGCTCACATCTCGTGCCCTTGCTGTTGCGATGGGAGTGCTAAGCAGAAGAAAGGACCACGTGCTGAGGACCACAGGGTTTGTGATCTTTGGGGCATCCAAAATATGATTTCCAAAGCCTTGCTTCCCTATGCGAGATGTTCACATTGCTCCTCCAGCATGTTTTGCCTCTGCTCTACAAAGCCAGGCAGCAGCCTCAGCGTTTTATGAGCTTGAGCTCCAAGGCCAAGGAGCCTACCTGAGCTGCTTCACCATAGGCTGGTTTAAGAGCCCTCTTCTCTCTGCAGAGCCCAGATCTCAGCAGCGAACCGCAGGGACACAGCCTCGAGCCACCGGTCTCTGCAGAGAGAGATGAAGTAGTTAAGGCAGGACAGCTAGAAAATGGTAAATGCAAGCTCATTGCAAGGTGCAGAGAGTGCAGCATTGCGCAGATAAGTTGGCTCCATCCTGAGAAGCCTTAAGGTCGTGCTAGTGGCACTCTGCAGGGTGTCCATGGTAAAGCGCCATGCCAGCACGGCACTGCCCTGTTTCTTCCACTGCAGGCTCAGTGAAACGCTAAAGAAATGTTTGTTTTTAAAGGAAACACCAAGATCAGCCCTGACCCTCTGATCTCTGGTGACATCTCCTTTCCCTGCGGAGCTGGGGCTAGGCCAGGCCACAGGTGACAGGGCTTGACTCCCCCCAGGGTAGAGAACGGAGCTGCTGCCGGGAGGGCAGCGCAGCCACACCGGGCAGGGCACAGGCCAGGCATTCCCCCCCTGGGGGCTGCCCCAGGGCCAGCACAGGGATGGGAGAAGGCTTGAAGACAAGAGCACAGAGCATCTCTTAGGAAGGTCCAGGCAGCATCACCCCACTGTGCCAGTAGGGTCCATGGAGGAGCTGGGACCATCCTCTGGGTCTCCCTGGAAGGAAAATGCATCTGCGGCAGATGCACCAGAAGGAAACGCTTGTGCGTGTCCCACCATCCTGTAAGAGACAGCTTGTCAATTCCCTGAAAGAAACGGTGAGAGCTCGAAGGTCTCAAAACACTCACAAGGAGATAAGTAATGCAGGCCTGGTGTTCAAAGAACTGATAAGGCTCACAAGCACCTGAAAAGCAGTGGGAAGATTGCCTTGTGAAGACAAGACGGTTTGTCAGTTGTGTGATGAGCTTGTTAGTTCTCTGTCCAAGGCCATAGTGTCCGAAGTGACCTTTGCCTCATTCTCTGTGAAATGCATATGAAAGTGCACACCCTGCATATGCTAACGAAGATTATAGACATCATGCTAAACATGTATGACTATAGCTCTCATCTCCCCACACAAATCACGCTACATGTCACCTGGGTGGGGGAGTCACCTGGGGGGGGAGAAACCTGAGACAAGGCTGCCCCATAATGAGGTGGGCGGGCTGTGCTAATTCGGCAAACATAAAAGGGAGGAAGATGAGTACAATGGGGGATTTTTGTAAAGAGGGGAATACACAGAGGAGCACTCCTACAAGACAACCCCCCCCATGATTGACTGGCTCAATGCTGGAACTGGGATTGGTGATCTCGTTATCTTTTTCTCTGTTTTTTCCTTTCTCTAGCCCTCTGTTTCTATTTCCCCTTACAGTTGTTAAGTAATGGTTAGAGTGGTTAAATAATGCCAGGTGTACCTTACTGCTTACCATAATTTGTTGTATACCTGTTGCTAAATAACATAATGTGTACCTTACCACTAACCATATAGGTATTATACCTAACCAATCATCAGGGACCTAGTTAAGACCTACACTAATCATTTTGGGAAATTAATGTATGTTTGTATATGGACCTTGAGATTTGTCTCACTTCAGTCCACGCTGTTGGGGACTTATGAATCTGAGTCACTTACCCCTCCCCTCTTTTTCCTGTGAGTGGGGGGTGACACATCCAAGTGAAGAGGACAGCGGGAATGTGGCATAGGTGTCTGTGGCACAGGTGTCCGGGCTGGGGGGGAATGCCAGGAATGCTGGTGCCAGTTAGCCCAGCCTGTCCCACACAAGACTTGGCCTGGATTTGGGGAGAGCAGGCAGGTTTCATGAGTCTTGTGGAATCAAGTCTCCAAAACGTCAAGATTCTAGCTGCAAAATCGTTTTAATAACCCAAAACATCGGGAAGTACCTGCCTTGCCTGTGCCGGCACATCCCAGCTAGGGCCAGCCCATGGCCAAGCCTGGCATTTTCCCTGGCTGGGACAGGCAGAGTGTGGCCAGACACCGTTATCCCAGGTGGGACAATCAGCTTGGATGCTGCAGCACAGCCCTGGTGAGGGGGTCCCCATCCCAACGCTGTGGGGCTTTGCTGACGGACAGAGACCCTCTGCTGGCTACCACTGGACTTGGCAACAAACACCATTGGCCATGGTCAAGCCAGAAGGCCCCCAAACCCAAATTCTTGGAGAGTTGGGCATTGTTCTCTTGTTTCCTGGGCACGTTTTCTTCAGGTTGGTGATATCTTAGGCCCACCGTGCCTCTAGATAATGGGCTCTTCATTTTTCCCAGCTTCATCATTGAAATGCTCTCTCTGCCTCGGCTTTCAGCACCTTCTCCAGGGGTCAAATCATGGTGCCTGGAGAAACAGCAATGATCTTATTTTAGACTTGTTCTGGCAGCTTCTTCTTGGCTCCAGGTCCATCCTGTCATTTCCTAGGAGCCATGGACAATGCCCACGGACAGGTTAAAAACAGGTGCTTTATAAAATTGTGTGAGACTTCAATACACAGGTGTTCATCTTTGATGACAAAAGTTCATGTTTAAAGAGAGAATGAAAACATCAATTAGGAAAAACTGAAAGTGACAGGTGTGTTCTATGTACCTGTTGGAGCACTTCTGTTTTGTATAGAACAAGGGATGCTTTATGCCACACCAAAAAAGCCCCACACATTAAGAACGAGGGTGATTTGATCACCTAGCCTGAACTAGATGGTTCATTAAGCTGCACACCTTGGTGGATGGGACATCTGTGTTCTTGTTAGTGAAGCAATGGTTCCAGTATTTTATTTGAAAACCAATTTAATTTAAACCTCCGTGTGTAGTCCTGAGCTACTTTAATAAATGGGGAATGCCACGTAAATCCTCGTAGAGCTAGTTCTTACTGACAGTAAGTACTTCACCAGTTGAAGACTTTCTGAAGCAACCAAACAATTGCAGTTACCTGTTATCAAATGTAACATGGTTTATTGTCAGGAGTAATGGCGGCAATCACCCAACCAATTTCAAGTGAGAAATTTCAAGAGGCCCAGTCTTGGCTGCTCTCCAGTATTTAGAGCGCAAAACATAAGCCGAGCTACAAAGAGAAAATCTATATTTAGCTGTAATATTTATTCTTCTGTGTTTTCAAGAATTATCACATTACGAAGGTTTTTGTGGTTCTTCAGAAAGTCGTGTACTTCTGATGACTATGTAAGCAATGTACAGGTCTACAATATGCTGCTTTTCTGTTTTTTTTTTAAACTTAGTTTATGAAGAATAAAACCATTCCATCACAAAGCAGCTTGCATCCATGATTCCATCTTCTGAAAAATTTATCTGCTGCTTTGGGAAGAAGACTCTCTTTATAAAATGTTCAGCTGTAAAGAATTCATAGCACAGACCTATGGAATGAATTTCTCTGAGGTCTCCCATGAATATCTCAGTGCCAGTTTGATTCATCTACTAAAGCGACAATTCACATGGAATGAATTTAACTTTCAATACATGAAAACACCTTTAGGAAATACAGCAAAACAGACAGTTTAGTGATGAGGTCTGCAGTGTTGTTTTTTGACCACAAGCCTGGTTCCTGCCCCTGCCTGCTCAGGAACTGTGCCACAAGTGACTTCACAAGCCCTTGCAAAAGCCAAGTTCCCACACCTGTGCTATCACCTTGTCAGCTACCTGTGACATCACAGGCACAAAGCCAGGCACACGGGCCGGCCCTATCAGGGACAAAGCCAGCAGTGACATAAACACCTGCACAATCCAGGTTCCTGCGCCTGCCACATGGGCTACAGAGCCACCAGTGACATTAAAACAGCAGTATAAGCCTGACTCCTGCACCTGCCATATTAATTACACCACCAGGTGTGACATCATACAGAACTACATGATCAGGTTCCATCAATACTCAATTAAAAATCCTACCACCTGTAACATCACAAGCACCTGCCCAAGCCAGTTTCCCATACCTGCCCTATCAGGTACTAGGATGGCAATGATATAAATGCCTGCACAAGCCAGGTTCCTGCACCTGCCCAATCAGGAACTGTTCTACAAGTGACATCAGAAGCACCTGCACAAGCCAGGTTCCTGCACCTGACCTGTCTGCAATGTCCCCTTATCAGCCTAAAAACACAGCTTTCAGCACTGGAAGCAAAGCTTTGGACTCTAAAAATGAGGGATTTGGAACCTAATGAGCCGTTTGGACCGTAAAACCGAGGATTTGGACACACAAGATACAGCTTAGAGCCTAAAAACAACTGTCTGGATCCCAAAAATGCCCCTTTGGAGCCTGAAAATGAGGCTTTGGAAACTAAAGACATGGCTTTGGACTCTAAAAAAGAGACTTTGCAAACTGAAACAGAGCCTTAGGACCATAAAAATGAGGCTCTGATCTCTAGAAGTGAGGCTTTGGGCCATAAATACGTGGGTTTAGGCCCTAAAAATGAGTCTTTGGGCCTTAAAATGAGCATTTGGTCCATAAAATCAGGAGCTGGATCCTGCAAATTCTGCTTTGGAGCCTGCAAATGAGGCTTTGGAACCCCAAACTAAAACTTTGCAAAGTAAAAATGAGTTAACGGCCGGGCTGACCTCCCCGCCGGCAAGGGGCACGACACCGAGTAACTGCTGCGGCTGATCGCCCAGCCTCGGCGGGACGCGGCGCTCCTCCACGCGCCGGCCGAGCTGGGGACGCTCCCCCCGACGGCTGCGGGGGCGGACCAATAAGGGCGGAGCGGCCCCACCCCCCCGTTCTGCGTCCTAGGGGCGCACGAAGGAAGGGCGGGACTTAAGGAAGCCGTGTCGGTGCCAGGCGGCATCACGTGATTTCGCGGAAGCGGCGCCGCGCAGATAACCGACGGGAGGTAGGTGGCCCCGTCCCTGCGGGTCCCCGTGTCCCCATGGTCCCCGTCCCCATAGACCTGGTGCTCATGTCCCCACGGTCCTGCGGTCCCTGGTCCCCATAGTCCCGGTGTCCCCATCGTCCTGATGTTTATGTCCCCACATCCCCATGGTCTTGGTGTCCCCATGGTCTTGGTGTCCCCATGTCCCTACATCCCCATGGTCCTGGTGTCCCCATATCCCCATGGTCTCGGGGTCCATGTCACCATAGACTGGGTGTACTTCTCTGTAAGTCCCCACAGTCCTGGTGTCTATGTCCCTACAATCCCCATGTCCTCACAGATCTGGTGTCCATGTCACCATGTCCTCACAGGGTGTGCTCATGTGTCCCCATCCCTGTGTCCCTATGGTCCTGCTCCCTGTAGTCCTGGTGTCCTCATGTTCCCATGTCCCTTGTCCCCAAGTCCCCCCAGACCTGGCATCCAGTGCCCATGTTCCCATGGCCCTGGAGTCCCCATGGTCCCAATGTCACCACGTCATCACAGACCTGCTGTCCCTGAGGTCCTGGTGGCCATGGTCCATGCCCCCAAGTCCCCACAGACCTGGCACTCCCATGATCTCAATGCTGATGTCCCCTTGTCCCCTGTTTACAGTGTCCCCCAGGATGGCAGGGCACAGCGGGCGGCGGCTGCGTCCCTGGCTGGTGGCGCAGGTGCAGAGTGGCCAGTTCCCCGGGCTGGTGTGGGACGACGCTGATCACACAGCCATCCGCATACCCTGGCAGCATGCGGGCAAGGGCGGGGCCAGGGGCGGGGCCTGCATTGCCCTCTGCCAGGTGACACAGGCGGGGCCTGGGGTGGGCAGGGCAGGGCTCGGGGTGGGCGGGGTTGAGACCCCACCCTCTCACCTCTGTCCCTGTGATCTGCCTTCACATGTTGCCGTCCTGCATTGTCATGTACATCGTCATCACATGTCCCCCTGTGGGTGTGGCAGGCATGGGCGGAGTTCAAGGGGCGGCTCCGCCCTGGAGTGCGTCCAGACCCCGCCAGCTGTAAGACCCGGCTGCGTTGTGCCCTCAACAAGAGCTCTGAGTTACAGGAGGTGCCGGAGCGCTCCCGCCTGGAGGGGCCCCGGCCGTACAAGGTCTATCAGCTCCTGACGCTGCCCCAAAAGCCAGGTGCGGGGGGACAGACCGGAGACGGACCACAGGGGCACCCAAATGTCAGGGGAACTAATGGGGAGGGAACACTGGGTGTGTGGGGGGACATGGGTGTGAGGCATCCATTATCTAGGGGGCACCAGGTGTGGGAGAGGGGGACCTGGGTTTTAGTGGGGACACAAATGTGGGGGTCACTGGGTTTGGGGGTGGACCCACATCTGAGCAGGGGATGTGGGACCCATAGCTGGAGGGCACTGGGTGGGGGAGGACTGGGGTTGGGGGTAGGTGGGGAAGGGAACCCACATCTGGGGAGCAGCGGACATGGGGAGGGGATGGGAAGGGGACCCAGGTGTCTGGACCCAACAGGCAGGCAGCCCCTGAAGCATGGGGGCTGGCAGCCCCAGAAGGAGGCAGGATTGAGCCCCACGGAGCAGAGCAATGGAGATGCCCAGCCCTACGGCACCACGGTAAGTGGGGGGTAGGGGGTAGTGCTATGGGATGCATGTGGTGCAGTTATGAGGGGTGTTGAGCAGCCTGCCAACGGCTGCCCCCATCCCCAGGTGTCGACCACCAGCCCCAATGAGGTGTCAGCTAAGGAGCCCAATGGGGACACCGAGGATGCCTGTGAGAAATGGGGTGACTTGAGGGGCGGGGGAGGGCAACAGGGGGGTTGTTAGGGGGCTGTGGAGCAGTAGAGCTGATGATGGGGTCACCCCATCTGACCCTGCACCCCCAGCCGAAGCACCGCCCCCAGACCCTCTGAGACTGGCCATCGTGGTGGACAGCACTGAGCCCCTCCCACCGACACAGGGTAAGCCCCGCCCCCGGGTACTAAGCCCCACCCTCACCCAATCACCAGCCGGGCCCCAAGAGCTGACCCTGCCCCCATGCCGGCCCCGCCCCAGCACTGACTCCACCCCCAGCGCTGACCACGCCCCCTACCCTGACACCCACACACTCCCACCCCGGCTCCGCCCCCAGCCCTGCCCCCTCATGTCACCCCCGGCTCGACACTAGCTCCGCCCCCTCCCAGGCCACACCCCCTCCCCACCGCCCACCACCACCAAGGTGGGGGCAGGTCCCCTGCTTGGGGGGGGTGTCTGCGTGTCCCCACCTCGACCCCTCCCTCCACAGGCGAGTCGTGCCTGGGCTTGCGGCTGTGGCTGGGGGGGGAGCTGTCCTGGCAGGGCTGGCTGCCCCCCGGTGACTACCTGCTAGGCCCCCCCGCGCCCCCGGGGGCCACCCCCCGCCCCGGGATGCTGCCCCGCCTGCTGCTGCTGCCTGCCCCAGAGACGCTGCCCTCCGAAGCTGCGGGGCCAGGGGCCAGCGGGGACCCCCCTGCCGTGGGGGAGCTGCTGGCAGGGCTTCGGCCAGGACTGCTGGTGGCCAGCGCCCGGCGGGGGCTCTTCCTGCGGCGACGGCCCGGGAGGCTGGGGGTGCACTGCCGTGCCCCACACGCCAGCCCCACAGCAGAGGGAGGTCCCCTGCAGGACGGGGAGCTGGTGCTGGCCTTCGATGCCCAGCGCTTCCGGGAGGGTGAGTAACCACAGACCTATAAGTCTAGAGCTGCCCCACAGGTACCCCATAAGTACCCTGCAACTGCCTCATAGCAGTCCGGTACCTGCTCCATAAGTGGCCCCTAACTGCCCCATACTAGCCCCATAACTGCTCCATAGCAGTTCTGTACCTGCCCCATAACTGACCCATAAGTACCACGTAGGTTCCCTATAACTGCTCTGTAAATGCTGTATCACTGACCCATAGCTGCCCCAATAAGTGCCCCATAGCAGCCCCGTAACTTCCCCATAAGTACCACCATAAGAACTGCCCCACACTGACCTACACCTGCCCCATAGATATCCCATAACCACCCTATGGGTTGCCCTACAGCAGCCCTGTACCTGCCCCTTAGATGCACCATACATAACCTTACAGCAGCCCTGTACATGACCCATAGGTACCCCCTAACTGCCCCATAGGCTCTGCCCCACGTGCCCCTCTGACGCCCCCCCTCCTTCCCATCCACAGAGGTGGGGCGATACCGCGCTGGGCTGGGCCCCCGCCCTGAACACTGGGTGACGCTGGCTGTGGGGCAGGAGCTGGGCCCCCATGATGGCCCCCACAACCGCACCCTTGTCCTGCAGGTGAGGGGCAGCTGTAGGACAGGTGGGGAATGTGGGTTATACGTGGGGCAGGAAGGGGGAGATGTGCAGCATATGTGGGGAAGACTGTGGGGCAGGATTGGGGAAGGATGTGGGGGGAGCACAGATTTGGTTCAGCCCCTCACCGCCCCACTCTTTCCCCTCTGCAGCTCGAACAAGCCTTTGCCCAGGAACTTCTCAACTGCACCCCAGCTGCCTTGGGACACCCCTGTCACCTCCTCATGCAAGCCTGAGCCTCCCATGCAGTACCCATGGACCTCACCTGTGTCTATGGGGCTGCACGTCCAGCGTTAAATAAAGCTGCGTCCCAATCACGGTCGGTGTGTGGAGAGCCGCTACCTTCGCCCCAGCCACCACCTTCCCGCCGCGCCGCCACGCTGAGGTGAAAGGGCGTGAAAGCGGCGGCGCCCGCTGATTAGCCAGCAGCGCAAGGCGGGAACGCTTCCTATTGGCTCAGTCCCGCGCGGCTGTTCCCGGCGGGGAAGAGGAAGGCGCTGATTGGTCGCCGGTTTCCCTCCGGGGTTGCCCCTCCCCTCGCCCAGGTTTGCCAACGGCAGCGAGGCGGGAGTTGGCCCGCGGCGCTGAGGCGAGCGGCTCGCCTATTGGCCGGAGGGTGGCTGGGGGGCGGGACGAGCGACGTTATAAAGGACGAGGCGCGAAGCGCGTGGGATTAGTCAGGCAGCCAGGGACGGCGTTTCAGGGTCTGGCCTTCTGCGCTCCCCTCAGCCCCGGTGCTAATAGGGCTGGGCTTCGTTAGCTGACTAATAACCCCTTGAGATGCCTCAGCGACTATCCGAGAGCTAGTGGAGAGAAACGGCGGTTTAAATTAAGTAACGAGGGGCAGGGGTTTGAGAGGTATGATGTTGAATTCAGCTTTTCAGATTTAACTTACATAAAGCAACATTTAAAGTCTGGGGTTACCACTTTTGGGGGTGGGTGGGGCTGATTTGCGACAAAAAGCTTTTTTAATCTAGGTATTCAAATTAATACATTAAATATCTTCATACTTAAAGTGGGGTGGTGCTGGGTTTGGGGCCATTTACCAGGATTTTGGGGCCAAAATCACCTTTTTATGTTACCCGGTTATAATTTTAAATTGCTATACTTAAACTCTGTGGATATTGGTTTTGGGATTTTTTGTGGTTTTTGCGGGGCTTTGGGCAGGTTTAGGGCACAGAATTGGTTTTTTAAAACCTCGCTTAAATTTAGTTGGATTTAATTAAATGAAATTCGTTAAATTTAATAAAAACAATAAATAAAATGCATTAATTAAATTTAAATGTAATTAAATGTAGGTTTACTAAATGCTAATTTACTCGAATACAAATTTATTTAAATATAAATTTATTATTTAAAGTCATTTAAATACAAAACTTTTTAAACTTTACCTAAGTATACGTTAATTTAAATTTATTTAAATTAATCCTCATTTTGGGGTTAAACCCGGCCCTTACAGCCCCTCCTTCTAATTAATGTAACCCGTTTTGGGGTCGCCGCCGTTAACCCAATACGGGTTTTTTCACCCCATTTGGGGGCCGCCCGGGGCTCCCCGTTTTTTAGGGGATTAATCAGCCCGATCCGGGCTCTGTCCGACCCCGCCCCATTTTTGGAGTGAATCCGGGGGATTTTGGGTCCATCGCCATGTTCTACTGCCCCGAGGTGCTGCAGCATCGCATCTGGTACGGCGGCGGGGAGGTGGCGTGGGGGATTTTGGGGGGGTTTGGGGGTTAATGGGCCCTACGGGCGCTGCTGTGGCGCCGCTCCCCCGTGTCGGTTTCCCCCTGCGCGGCGTCGTGATTGGCTGAGGGAGCTGGTAGGCCCCGCCCCGCCGTTGGGCTCCGCCCCCCGCTGCTCTCTGCAGCTGGGGCTGGCGCGGGCCTGCGGGGTACAGGAGAGGAACGGGGAGAATGGTGTGGGTATGGCGGGCTATGGAGTGCTGGGGGGGTTTGTGGGGGTCTGGGCGCTGATGTGGGTCCCCAAGGGGTTTTTTGGGGTGTGTTTTTTTCCCCCCCGAGAGGAGGCAGCGCAGATCTTGAGGCGGCTGCAGTGGGCACGGCGCTGCCTCCCCAACATCGACCTCATCTGCCTCCGGCGGTGAGTGAGCCCACGGCACCACATAGCCCCCCCCATGCTGCCCCGTGGCACCCCAAATTACCCCATGGCACCCTAGCACTGCCCCACAGTGCTCCATAACCCCCCCAACACTGCCTCACAGCACCCGATACACCCCCAACATTGCCCCACGGTCCCCCAAACTGCCCCACAGATCCCAACGGTGCCTTATATCCCCCTGAAATTGCCCCACAGCACCTCTATAGACTCACCATACTGCCCAACCCCGTAACTGCACAGCAGCACCCCGTAGCCCCCTGAAAGCACCCCACAGTGCCCCATAGCTCCCCCAAACTACCCCACAGCCCCATAGCTGTCTCCCCAAAGCATGCACTGGCCCAGGGACAGACAGGACATTGCAATCGGGGCTCTGCCTGGCCGTGGGGCACTGGCACCCAGTGACACCCTGGGACACTTGTTCAGATTCAGTTACAACCCAAATTGCTGTCAGACAGGTTCTGCGTCTATGTGATGTGTTCCTTTGAAGGCTAGTTCATCAATTAGCTATAAATACATGAATTCCACACCCTACAGATCAAGAACAACATCAATGATTTTTGCATAGTTTTTCTTTATTACACAGCTGTTTCTCCCCCCCTCCAGAGCATGACATCTGGGGACAGGAGTTTCTCAACGCTTGTGGACTAATGTAATTCCTGGACGCCTATTAGTCATGTAATTACATCTTCTGAAAAGTAAGATTGGAAATTAAGCCAGCCCTGATGGATTGCAGGTGTCCTTTTCTGTAGCTTTACGTATTCTCTCAAGATAAACCCCATAATCCCATTCTTCCAACATGTGAGATAAGACGATGAATCAAACGAAAATACTTTCCATCTCATCAGCAGCCTTTATTTCCATGTAACTTCTTCACCAGGCTTCAGCTCTCTGTGTGGAAATGAAAAAAATGGAGGAAAGATTAAAATTAGGATAATCTTTTTAGAATAATTACTAATAAATGCAATTAATTACTCTAGAGTACCTTAGAGTTATGCATAAATTTAACTTTCCTTGCAATCGTTGTCAGCTAAAAATCTTTCTGTCTTTCTTTTTTTTTCCAAGCTTCAATGGATTGAGTCGTCTGAACAAGCTACTACTAGTTAGTCGTGCTGTGCAGCATGATTTTTTTTCCTGCTGTTTCGTTAGCCCCATGGTCTAATAAAGAATTAGACCTGACACAGATGAGGTAATGCATTATGTCATCTAAACTCTCCCCGAGAAGTCCCCCCAAATGTGTAATTGCAGCTCCAGTGAAGATAAGAGCAGCTGCCAACATAAATGTTAATTTTCAAAAACTTGGTTATTATTTTTAAATGACACAAATTTATAAAAGTATTTAGTTAAAAAGTGCTTTGATCATTTTAAAAGTTTGCTATAAGCCACTGAAAAGTTGAAAATTAAAATTCAAGCCTTGTGTTTCCTGCTGAAGTTTTAGAGATGAAAGGATGTTTTCCCGCGTTGCAGGATGCAGAACGAGCTTGCAGAGGCAGCTTCCAAAGCCCCAGCTGTCAGGGGACATTGGTGACCTCAACCCTTCAGCAACACTGGCTGGAAGTCTTTTGGGCTGTTTTCCCTTTAATATTTTGACAGCATCAACAATTTTTTATTTTTCATACTTAAGACTCAAAAAGAGCAGAGAAGCACTTTGCAAAACAACGGGGTATCCCCTAGAGGCAGGGTGAAGCTGACCTCCGGTACAGCTGGCTCTTGTTCCTGAAGGCAGACAGCTTCTCATCGTTCATCCTGTCCAAGTAGCATCCAATCACGAATCCCAAGGGAACGAGGATGTGGACCCAGTGGTCCCGCACAGCTTGGGCGAAGTTCACCATGGCTGCTAGAGAGAACAGCGGGACAGAGCAGAGTTAAAATCTGATAAATCCCGAGAGATCTGCACACAGGAACTGCTGCACGCCCAGTATTTCTAATCCTGCTCAGATGCAACAGCAGCCTAACGAACAGGAGGGCCATCGGACCCGTCCTGCAGGACGCGGTGAGCTTCCAGAGACCTGTGGCTCTCAAATCCATGCATAGGTCTCCCAGAAATATCCCTCACCAACTCCCAGCCCTGGGAAATTGGGGTTTATCCCAAACAGGAGAGAAATATGACATCTCTTACAACATCTCTGGCAAAACAGCTCTGTTTAAATGTTCTGGAGTTATTTACCCATTAAAGTAACTCCAATGGTATCACCCATGGGTGCCTCACAGCCACCCTGTTTCACCTGTGGGTGACCTGTGGCCACCCCATGTGTCACCCATTGGTGTCCCACAGCCACTGCATATCACCTGTGGGTCGCCCAAGGCCACCGCACATCACCTGCCACCGGTGCTCCACAGACACTCTGTGTCACCCATGAGTGCATTAGGGATGTCCCACGTCACCCAGGGCCACCCCGTGTCACTCGTGAGTCATCCAGGGATGCCCCACACCACCCATGGGTGCCCCCATGGCCAGTACAGGCCATTCAGGGGTGCCCCCATGGCCACCCATAGGGACATCCCACGTCACCCATGGGTGCCCGCCTAGGGACACCCCAGGTCACCCAGGGGTGCCCTCGGCCACCCAGGCTGCTGCCCAGGGCTCGGGCCGGCGCTCACGGTGCTGACCCACGGCAGGGCCCCGCCGGCCTCCCGGCTCCGCTGGGCGCGGAGAAACGCTGCCCCCGGCCCGCCTAGGGACCCGCCCGTGCCCGCCGAGCTCCCGGTGAAGGCCGGTACCACGGCAGAGCCTCCCCCCTTTCCTGCTTCCTCCCCCCGTTACCGCTCCTCGCCGCCGCCGGGCCTTGCGCAGCGGCCGCACCAAGGGCAGGGGGCGGCACCAGCAGGCCGGGAGAACCCACAGGAGGCGGGGGAGGCGGGTGCTCCCCCCCGGCGGCCCGGCGGTGGTGCCGCCCGTTGCCCTTTCACCCTCCCACCTCCCTCTCCCCGCCTCCCCAAGATGGCGGAGGGCGCCGCGCCGGGTGGAGCCGGTGGTCGCGCTCCCCGCCGGCCCTGAGGGAGGCCTCGAGGCAGGTAGTGGCGGCAGCTCGGGGGGCAGCGCGGCGGGCTGGTCCCGGGCGCGCCGAGCCGAGTCCTCCCTTCCCTTCCTCTTCTTCCTCTCGGTTGTGGAAGGGGCCGGGGCCGGGCCCGGCCGGCGAGGAGCACCCCATCAGGGCCGGCCGCTGTCTCGGTGGTGGGGCCCGGCGGGGCCATCCCTGCAGAGCCCCCGACCCGCCCGGTGCTGTGCGCTCCCACGCGCCGGGCAGCCGCCAGGCCTGAGGGGCGGCCCCGGGCGCGCCATGTCCGGGTGTCCCCGTCCGGCCCTGGGGCTGCTGTTAACTGCGCTGCTCCGCGTGATACCTTCTACTTTATTGTAAAAAAAAAACAACCACAACCTTTCCAATAACAAAAGACCTACATCGATCAAAAATTAATATCCGAGACTTAATTAATACGCAGTAGCTGTATTGAACAGTATTCACAACTGTTACCTGCGTATTCTTAGAAACGCATGAAGTTAGATCAAAATAAATAGACTTTTCCTTTGCATTAGTCAATGAAACATTTTCTTCCTCCATCCAGATTAGTTCTTTTGGAGATTAAACGCTTGGAGAGCAAAATGACGTCGATTATCAAGTTGACTACGCTTTCAGGGGTGCAGGAGGAATCTGCCCTTTGCTATCTCTTGCAAGTAGATGAATTTCGTTTTCTTTTGGACTGTGGCTGGGATGAAAACTTTTCTATGGATATTATTGATTCCCTGAGGAAGTAAGTAGTTCAGTTCATACACTTCTTTTTTTTTACTAGGTCTTGTCCTTTTCTGAAAGTTTTCAAACTACCATGCAATGATATGTGTATGGTGATGTTAAATCCAAAATTGTTCTTTTTTTGTTGTTTAAAGTATGTTTTATGTGAAGGGAATGATGCTGCTGAAATATTTCCAGTAAAAACTGGTTGTTTTCTTGTAAGTCTAATGAGTTACCTCTGTTAACTGTAATTCTCAAACTGCTGTGTGTTTGTTTTGGCTTGGATGTTTTGTTTTTTTCATAAACATGAAACAGAGCAGAGTTTATGGGAGACTGACCTTGGCTCTAAACTAATTTGGAATGATTAACTAAGTCTTAAATGAGAGAATCCTTAGTGTGTGTAGGCTGAATACAAAGTGATTCAACTCATGCCTCTTGTTTCAGGTTGAATAGATTTGTCAGTCAGGAAAACGGCTTCTGTTAGTTGTCCCAGCCCTGCAAAGAAATAAACCTGCCTAGACTTTAGTACTGAACTTCTGCAGGTTCACAGCAAGGAGCTTTGCTGATGCAAGCATTGATTACAGGGTTGAAACATGTAAATTCCTGAAAGAAACTAAGCTTTGTGATGCTGTTTTTATAGATTCACTTTTTTAGCATTGACAGACATGTCATGTTTGAAGTCTTTTAATTGAGGTTTATTATGTACTAAAGATAATTTATAAAATTTTTTGAGTGTCTTATCTGAGAAGCAATTAGATAAAAATCATCTTTTTAATAATAGCCATCAAGAAGAATGTGTGTGCTCTCGTTACGATGTGAGGGAACAAAAAGCTTTCAGCCCAATTTGTATTTTCATTTGTTGCGTATGTTTCACACCCTCAAGTTTTTCAGTTATGATAGATAATAAGTTTTTAGTCTGTGTTCTTAGTTTGTGTAACACTTTGCAAGAAAAAAATCTTCTGTTTTTAAAATGAATAAACCCCCAGAAATTTATGTGCCACTTTTCTTACATGATGTATTCGACCTTTTCTGTTTTTGTAGCAATACATGTTGATTTGACCCATACCAGTTTAAGGATTGTTGTGTTTTTGGTCCTGTTACTTGGTCTTTCTTATCAGAAGAAAAGTTGTGGTCTGTTTTAGGTTTTTAGATGTATAAATAATTTGTAGCACGTCTGCACTGACAATATTTTTGGCCTCTCATTTAATGTACTTTCTGGCGTCCAAGTATGTATTAAGGTCTTTCTAATCAAGAATTTGATAGAAAACTTACGTCTTCCAGACCTTGAAATTATGTTTTCATAAGTCATCTGCATTTTTAAGTACTTAAACATTTGGAAATATGTATAACTTTTAATTATTATTTTAAAAACTTTGTTTTAAACGTAGAAGTATTTAAGTTTTCCTGTTTGGCATTCGGACTGGGTATATATTCTCAAAAAAGCCATAATAAGGAGTATATAACACCATACAGAACTCTTTTCACTGACTTCTGCTATCCCTCTTTTTGTAGACATGTACACCAGGTTGATGCTGTTCTTCTTTCTCACCCTGACCCTCTACACCTTGGTGCTCTTCCATATGCAGTTGGAAAAATGGGGTTGAATTGTGCCATTTATGCAACTATTCCTGTATATAAAATGGGACAGATGTTTATGTATGATCTCTACCAGGTATATTTAAGTTGATACTTTCATACACAATGTCTTTGATATGGTAGACTGCTCCGGTTCTTGAATGCTCTATACTTCTTATTTGTTTCAGTCCCGCCATAATACCGAAGATTTCACACTCTTTACATTGGATGATGTAGATGCAGCCTTTGATAAGATACAACAGCTGAAGTTTTCTCAGATTGTGAACTTAAAAGGTAAAGTTGTCACCAAGTTTCAATAAGTGACTTTTAGTGAAAGGCAACAGAGTCATTACAAGTTAAAGTAACTTTTTTTTAAAGGGAGTAGGTTTCGAAATGTACATTTTGCAGGGCTGAATTCAGTAGCCCAGTGTCAGTCTATATCAGCTGAACGTTTGCCTCAGTAATTGTATGTGGAAATGGATAGAATTTCCACTCACTGAGGAGGGGGTCACGACAAAGCATATTTAGACGTTTGTTTCTCTTTTGTGTTTTTTTGTAACTTGGAATTTGCTCATGTGTCTCAAAATCATTTGCTCGTGCCTGGTGGTGGACACCGCAGAACCCTTCACTAACCAGTAACTCAAAGGAAGGCTTTCTACAGAATCAGTAGGTTGCAGAGATTAAGTTACGGCGTGTGGATGATTTAATGATGTCTTCACTGACTCTGAATGATACTCAGTGTAGCTTATTGCTAGGAACTCTGGCATCTGGAGAACCAGCAGCTTTTCACTCGTGTTGAATTTAAAGATCAGAATGAAACGGAAGCCCTGTTCTTAAACAAAGACACGTACAAGCTGACCACCAGCAGCTTGCTTCTGAGATGCAGCATCTGCCAGTTCCCGAATCTGCCAAAATACTTGCCCCGTAATTTGGAAAACAGAAATGGAATGCCATCCTTGAGAGGCTGCTGGCCCTTTTTCAAGATATTTGTAGCAAGGCTGTGTCTGTGCTGCCAACTTTTACATCTTAAAACTTTTTGAAAACACGCTGCTTTTTTCATATTTAACGGAAGTGATTCAAAAAGACGTGATGGATGCATCAAAGTAGATAATGCATGTTTTAGTTATTGCTAAAGCTGTAAGCTCTGCAGCGCCTCTGAAAACCGGTGGGAGGTGGAAGGAAGAAGTGATCTTCGCTTTAGTTTCTTTTTTCTGGGGGCAAAATTTAAGTGAATTGCAAAAAATTTCCAAATTACTGGTTAAATGGGAAGGACAGATGTGTTACTGACTTTTCATACTTCATTTGACTTTTTTCCCAGTAATAATTTTGGTGTGCAGTTGTTTAAAACTACTATCTTTTTTTCAGAGTAATGGATTTTAATACATGTAATATACCTAAAATACTGAAAACTTTTGTAGGCAAAGGACACGGTTTGTCAATCACACCATTGCCAGCTGGCCACATGATAGGAGGCACAATTTGGAAGATTGTCAAGGATGGAGAGGAAGAAATTGTTTATGCAGTTGATTTCAACCACAAGAGGGAGATGTAAGTTTGACATAGCAATATATATTTCTTAGATGTTAAGTGTACATCATTTAGTGTATGATAAACAGATACGGAAGTAGCAGGGCCTTTCCAGCTTTAATAAGACCACTGATTTCACTTGCATTCAGATTAACCAGTTTGAAACAAGCATTAGTACTGGGTTTCTTCATTCCACTCAGTTTTTGTGTATTTGTGAGTTTGAAGCAGGAAACATTCAGCTACTGAGTAGTTTGATTTCTGTACACACAGACATCCGGAAGCTAGCTGTCTTATATTTTCCTTGTAAAAAGAAATGCAAAAAAGTGAGATTTTGCCTTTTTTCCACAGCCATCTGAATGGATGTTCCTTGGAAATGTTGAGCAGGCCTTCGTTGCTTATTACAGACTCATTTAATGCTACTTATGTACAACCCAGGAGGAAGCAAAGGGATGAACAGCTCCTGAGTATGTATTCTGTTTGGGCTTGAAACTAGCAGTAATGAGATTTATTAGCCACTGTAAATTTAAACTGTTTTTCTATGAGAAATTCATCAGCATCCAAACTAAAACCTTTATTAAAATTTTAAAAATTTTGAATTATGCTTTTCTGATGGTACTGACACTGTGGGTTAAACATTTTCCTGAAAATGATTAATGGTATTTGAAAACAGTGTATTTTCCCGGTATCAATTAGTGTCTTCTTAAGGGATTTTTAAACTACCTTCTTCAGCACACTTTTTTTTAAACTCCGTTTTACTAGTTAGTGGCTTTGTTGTGTTTTGTTTTTTTTTTTAATAAAAAAAAGAAAAAAAATGTAGCATCAAGACAGTGAGATATTCAGAGCTACCAAGAAAACTCCAGCTCCCTTTAATTTTGGTAGAAATGTGGTTTTGGATCTCTTTTGAAGTTTAGTTTATTTCTGTGTTCAATTTGCTTTTGATTATGATTGCTAGTGTGATATAACAAACAAAAAACCAAGCCATAAACATTCTAATTTTGGTTCAAAGGTTAAGTAGGTTTTTGTTTCGTTGTTAATTCTTCTTAGCTAATGTTTTGGAGACATTACGAGGTGATGGAAACGTATTAATAGCCGTGGATACAGCAGGCAGAGTTCTGGAACTTGCTCAACTTCTTGATCAGATCTGGAGAACGAAAGACGCAGGATTAGGAGTCTACTCTCTAGCACTTTTGAATAACGTCAGCTACAATGTAGTGGAGTTCTCTAAATCACAGGTTTGTTTTGATTTTTAAATGCAATTATGAAGAGGGCAGTGGAACATGTATGCAAAAGCATTTCTTTTTAACAGTAAAGAATGGCTAAATACTGGGCGTTGTCCTTATTCTATAGTGCATGTTTGTCTCAGTTCTTTTGATTAAGTAACACAGAGTCCAGTCATGGCTATGGGCATGTTTCTTGGTACTCATTTCTGTTTTTATCACAAGAGTCGTTAGCATAGAATCATAGAATGGTTCGGGTTCGAACGGACCTTAAAGATCATCTAGTTCCAAGCCCCTGCCATGGGCAGGGACACCTCCCACAAATACATAGTTTATAGCTGTTAAAAAAGAGGACTTAAAGTACTTGTTTCTGCGTTGTTTATGGTCAGCATTATTTCTACGTTTGCTGAGAAGTATTGATGTAATCACGTGCATATTACATCCTGTTCTTCATATCAGGTTTGTACGTTATTGTGGAACTTGTGTTCTTATAGCTAACTCTTTCTTAATACTTATTTTAGGTTGAATGGATGAGTGACAAGTTGATGAGGTGCTTTGAAGACAAGAGAAACAATCCTTTTCAGTTCCGCCATCTCTCCTTATGTCACAGTCTGTCTGATCTGGCTCGAGTGTCTAGTCCAAAAGTTGTTCTTGCCAGTCAACCTGACTTAGAGTGTGGTTTTTCTAGAGATCTTTTCATTCAGTGGTGCCAGGATTCTAAAAACTCTATAATTTTAACTTATCGCACTACGCCTGGAACATTAGCACGATTCCTGATTGATAATCCTTCTGAAAAAGTTATAGATATTGAGGTGAGTTGTCTGTATATTTCAGAGTTTTTTACTGTGGGCCATCTGGGGGAATATGACCAAAAGTAAACTTACAGTTTGCTTTTTGACTACTGAAAACCTTTCTAGTGGAAAGGGGAAATCTGAAATCAGTATGTTGCATGTTTAACCAATTGTGGGATAAACTTACATAAAAATAGGTGTCTTATTAGGAACTACAAAATGCTTTTTGGCGGTGTGGTAAAAATAATAGACATGAGCAAGAAGTTGCTTTTAAATATTTATCTTTAGACTCCACTTTCCTTTGTTTTTGTTGTAAAGTGACCTATACTCTAATTTTATTTTCAGAAAACAAGAACACAAAAGTTACCGTTGTTTTGCCTGCTAGTATGACTTGCCAGGTTCTTCTGGTTTGATGTTAGTGACGCAGAAATTAAAAAAAACACTGCTCATCTCAGAGTATTTGTGTTCACTTATTGGAAAAGTATTTCCTGAAGATGTTTTAAGAAATTTTTGTAAAGCAAATTTATTTTAATACCTTCAGAAATGCTCTTCTCTTAAAGTAAACTTTACTAGTTGATAACGTTGTCATGATGTTGCCACGCCAAGGTGCAACACGTTTGCATAATCTTGTCTTGTATGTGACATACAAGTCAAGTTGTACTTGCCCTTGGTACTTGTCAGCAGCATGTAAGAGAAGTATTAAAATCATGTCAACTGCTCAGAGTAGTGTTAATTTTAATTTGATCTGCAGTTGAGAAAACGTGTCAAGTTGGAAGGAAAAGAACTTGAAGAATACCTAGAAAAGGAGAAACTAAAGAAAGAAGCAGCTAAGAAGCTAGAACAGTCTAAAGAGTAAGTATATTGGCTGTTCCTGCATTCTGCTGTTACGGTCAGAGTTGAGATTTCTCTGTGATCATTGTGCTGTTGCAACCATTTATGGGGATAAATGAAGATCCTAGTTCTGGTAGACCTGAGGAATCAGGAATGGTTGTCTTTAATCAGTTGTGTGATAGACCTCTTTCATCTGCCATTTGACTGGGAGCTCTTTCTCAGACACATGAACTGCCCTTGGCCTTGGTCAGTGATATGTCAACTGTTATTTTCCAGTCAGTGTGTTTGTGTAATATTAAACCAGAAGAAAAAGAAAGTGCTATTATTTTTTGAATGTCGTTTCAGGGCAGATATTGATTCTAGTGATGAGAGCGATGCTGAAGAGGATATTGATCAGCCAACCGTACATAAGACCAAACATGATTTGATGATGAAAGGTGAAGGTAGTCGGAAAGGAAGCTTCTTCAAACAGGCAAAGAAATCTTATCCAATGTTTCCAGCCCCTGAAGAAAGAATTAAATGGGATGAATATGGCGAGATTATCAAGTATGTGGTGGTAATGCATACTAACATGTGGTAGCTATGAAATAATTCAAAAATAGAAGTAATAAAAACCATAATTTTGTGCCTTTTGCAGCACCGCTGTATAGTCTTACAACTGCAGTACTTTTGAACAGTTAGGACAACTTGTGCTAAATCTCACAGGAAGCTTATGATAGGACTGAAGCTGCAGAGTGCTGGTCCTTGACCTGTGCTCACACCTCTGGGGATGTATTTCCACTCCAGGCTTTTTTTTTTTTTTGACTTTTATCTTAGAAGATTTTTTTTTTTAATATGACTTTTTTTTTCTGCTTTAAATTACACATAATTTTCATAAATCTGTAATGAGGGGAAAGAACATTGTTCATCGTAGAAAAATCTAGCGATACTTGTCTTATTTGCATAAAGAATACTTGCTAGAAAACTTCCATTTGCTAGTATTTCCCAAGATATCAAAGTTCTTTTTTAAGATAGGAAAGTGATATTTTCCAAATGAGCTCTGTCCAAATATGGAAATATTGAAGGCAAGTGTAGTAAAATTGTTGTCAATAACGAATCAGTAGTAATAGTCAGCATTGTTTGTTTTTATATTATGTAGTGCTTTGGTTTTACTGTAAGACTATTAAAAGCAAAATATATTTCATCCTTTAGACCTGAGGATTTTCTAGTTCCAGAACTTCAAGCAACAGAAGAAGAAAAAAGCAAATTAGAATCTGGTTTGACAAATGGAGAAGAGCCTATGGACCAGGATTTATCAGATGTTCCTACCAAATGTATTTCTGCATCAGAATCCATGGAAATTAAGTGAGTGGCTTTGTTGTTCTTGTCAGTTCTGCTCAAATGGAGACATGAGTATGGTGCAAATTGGGTAAAGGGATAGCTTGGAATTAAGAAAGTGGGAAAGGACTTGCTTTTGGGTTTTGCCCCCACGCTGTCTAAGTTAGTTTTTTACTAGTCTTTCTGGCAGCATGGTACAGAGCCTTATAGTTCTCCACTCTTAATTGTTCCCTGTCTAACGGAGACAAGTCAGAGAGTGAGGAAAAAAAACCCAATACAATCAGATGTTAGCATAGATACTCTAATGTATATATATTTTGTTAAAAGAAGAACTTATTCAAATGTGCTTATATCATGTTTTGGATAAGTGTAAGTGGATCATGTAAGTGAATTTTGGGAATTTATAGTGTTCAGTACATGATGATGATTGACAATTCTGTATTTTACTGATGCACAATATAACTTGTGCTGACAGCTTTTGCTGATGTAGAATAATTTCAAAATGTCTTCTATTTTTAAATGAAATATTTTGGAGCATTCGAAGGTTTAATCTTTTAAACTAAAAAAATGTATTCTTGGTGTTTTAATTCAAACTAGAGCCAGGGTTACGTACATTGACTATGAAGGACGATCAGATGGGGACTCAATTAAAAAAATAATTAACCAAATGAAACCAAGACAACTGATCATTGTCCATGGACCACCTGAGGCCAGTCAGGACCTTGCAGAATGTTGCAGAGCTTTTGGTGGAAAAGATATTAAAGTTTACGTGCCGAAACTGCATGAAACTGTAGATGCAACCAGTGAAACTCACATTTACCAGGTAAGGTACTGGAATTTGTTAGTTGTGTTTAAAAGCTTAAACATGAGATCAGTGTATTTTTACCTCTAGTGCAAAAGGAAGGGTTCTTGTCTGTGGGAACATCAGTTTGCTTTACTCAAGTCTTAATAGATTTATAATGCTTATATTTAGAGTTCCACTGTACGCTGCTTGCAGTTCAGGATTCTTTTTGGAGTCCAAAGGGGAGCCTTAAAGAGCAAAGAGGGGGAAAGAAAAAACTAAATAGTACCTGTGAATGAACGTGTAAAGATAGGAGCAAGTTAATGTTAAAAATAAATAAATAGGATGCCCCTACCCCCCAGAAAAGAGTTAATGTGATGGTTCTTGGAATGTGAGGTTATGATAATGTGTTGCACAGCATTAATATATTACATTTAATCTTCATGGTTAAGCTCTAAATAAAAAGCTTGGGTAACTTATGTGAAGTATATGAAAACTGTGTATGGTCCCAATTCAGCTTTTGAAGTTGTTTAGAGGAAAGTCTCTCACATGCAGTTTAGGCATTAGTCTTTTATTCCTTCTGTCCTTTTAAAGTTAATAGAAAAACATCAGTAGAATTGTAAAAATTACACTTCTGCTTCTTTCGAGAGAAAAATCTGTTACCCTATAGGAAGTGGAAAGTTCCAATTATTTAGAGATATGCAGTTCTGACAGTCTTAAAACAGTGGTGTTTTCTTTTTTTGGTTTGTTGGTTGTTGGGTTTTTTGTTGGTTTGTTGTTTTGGTTTGGTTTGTTGGGGTTTTTTTAAGCTATATGGATTGCTAGTGTGTAAGAAATCACACAACTGTAACTTTTCACAAAATATTTAACTGAGTAAAATTGTAATTGCTTTGTATTTAATTTCAACCTTTATATAAAAAGGGAAATTCAATCTTCTGCTTAGCTTTAGTTTGTTTTTCTGTTTGAAGTACACTGGAGACACTGAATTAGAAAATAATAGATGTGAGTGGGGCATCAGAGTCTTTTGAGTGGACTGTGCTGCAGGTGGATAATTAGCTGCAGTGTCCTTCATACAGTTACAGCCTTGATTCCACTATGGGGATCGCACACAATCTCATGTGGGTAACAGCCTTTCAGAGTAGGGCTTTATTTAATGGGTTAAAATTCTGGAATGCCCCAGAGGAATCAGGGTAAAGTAATGTTTTGGTCACTTTAAAATCCGATATTTACAACATCCCTTCTTAAAATAAAATATTAATTCTAATTGTTTCGAAGAGTTGAAATTTGGAACTGCTGTTCAGTAATCTAAATGTATCTGTAGAAACTTTCCTTGAAGTTACTAAGGCCAACTGAGGAGTTCCTTGGCTGCAAAAAAGGTTTCTGATGTTTTAAAAGAAATTGATTGCTCTTGCTGTAAGTTTACCTCAAGTTAAAAGTATTGATCTCTGCTGTCTTTTAAGTTGAGTAGTGATATGAGGGTTATACAAATTATGCTTTGAAAGTATAGAACATCTTGTCTTGGCGATACCAATTACCTCCTTTTCCTCCCCAAAATCAAACCTATGTGGAGAGACAGCGAAAGGAAAACTGCTGATTTTGAAAGCTTGAAGTAAGACGTCTCTCTGTGTTTTCCATCAAACTAATAGTACTTCTATTTTTGTGCAACCCAGGTCAGGTTAAAAGATTCTCTTGTCAGCTCCCTTCAGTTCTGTAAAGCCAAGGATGCTGAGTTGGCTTGGATAGATGGTGTTCTGGACATGCGAGTTTCCAAAGTGGATACTGGAGTTATTTTGGAAGAGGGAGAGCTGAGGGAAGATGAAGACTTAGAAATGCAAGTGGATATGCCTTCTTCAGACTCTAGTGTCATTGCACAACAGAAGGCCATGAAAAGCCTCTTTGGTGATGATGACAAGGAGATGTGTGAGGAGACCGAGATCATTCCTACTTTGGAACCTCTGCCGCCTCATGAGGTACAGAAATTAAGCTGACCTGGACTTCTTTATTTGAAGAGTTCTGTATTCATTTGTGTTTTTCTAGTGCTTAGAGGTTGATACTGTGATCCTATTCAAATGAAAGCCTAACTGAAACTGGATTTTCATGCTTGGTTTTCTCTTTGTTAAACCTGGTGCGGTTCTTTGTTCAGATTTTATGCTTTTCAGCAAGGATGATCTTTTGCATCCGCTAACAGTGCCTAGCGCACAGTGCCATCTATTTATGAAGATAAGATTTTTAATTAGCATGTTTCATATTTGTAGTTCCTACTTGAAGAGTTGGAAATTAATTGGCGCTTAGTCACTCTTAGATTTTATTATGTTTCGTTGATGCTTTGGAGGATACTTCCATATATATCTTTGAGATACAAATCTTTGAAATTCATACGTCTGCTTCTATAGTAGTGATTTGAGAGTTCATTAATCTTTTCTGTAAATTTATTTTTACTCTTAAATTAAAATACTTTGCATACGAGCAGATATTATTTTATCTTTTCATTGAATGATTACAGTGCCTTCTAATCTTAGAATTGCTTTTTAAGATATTGTTGCACAGTCTTAAATGTAGCCTGTTCTAGGCGCTAGGTAAGTGTGGAGACAACTCTAAAGTCTGTTCACATTCATGACAACGGTCATAGAAGTATGTACTGGTCACCAGTACAGCTTCCTGCAGCTCTGTCCCTGGCATAACATGGCTTGGAAGAGGGATCTTCAATGGCAACTTTCTATTTGTCTTCAATATGTGAGCAAAGAAGGGAACTTTTCCTTTACTTGTCAGATAAATTCTAAGGCCTTCCTACCCTGGAAATAGGTGAACAGAAGTAGAACCAATCTTTTCATTTATAGTCCTGTAGTCTGGGCAACACTGCCGCCAACACAACGATAAGGAGGTCTTTGGAAAAATGGAAGTTAAGTAGGAGAAGTATTAAAATTGCATGTGTTATTTAAAGGTTCTTGGACATCAGTCTGTGTTTATGAATGAGCCGAGACTGTCTGACTTCAAGCAAGTTCTTCTGCGAGAAGGTATACAGGCTGAATTTGTAGGAGGAGTGCTTGTGTGCAACAACCTGGTGGCTGTTCGCAGGGTAGGTGTTCTATGTCTTAAACTCTTTGGTAAATAATATTCTAAATGAAACTTAACTTTCTCATTAGTGCAAAGATAATAAATTGAAACATGTCTTTTGTTTCAGACTGAAACAGGGCGCATTGGATTGGAAGGCTGCCTCTGTCAAGACTTCTATAGGATAAGAGACCTTTTGTATGAGCAATACGCTATTGTCTAAGGAAAGTGCTGCAAAGATGTTTTTACTTGAACTTTTAAAAAGACTATGGAGACTTCTCCCAATTTTGACTTTTTGTAGTTTTCTAATTTATACAGGGGAAACCTAATGCATAAAGAATAATTAACTACCCTGAACATGTAAATAACTGCTGCTGTCGTTCTTCATAAATCTGTTGGTACATTCCATGTAGTTGACTTTCAAACTGTTACGACTTGCTGTCTCCCACATAACATTATAAATCAGTTTATGACTACGAACCCTTCTCAGGAAAGGTTAAATTTGTCAGGACATGTTTTGATTTCATAGATTCCCTGCCAAAGAGCACAAAATATATAAAAGTCATTCTTCTGTTCTAAAATAAGATTAGATAGGGAACTGTGGGTTTCTTTTGGTTTTGTTCCTTTTGGGTTTTGTGTGGTGGTTTATTGTTTTGGTTTTTTTAAATAACTTCAATTTAGGTGACAGTCTTGAGTCTGTCTCTTTTTCTTTCTTTTTTTTTTTTTTTCTGGAGGTTAGTTAAAGTACATTTTTAATAGCCCACTTAAAGCTAGACTACCTAAACTTTCCCCCAGCGTTAATCTGGCTGTGTCTTAATGTTGTGTCTGCTCCATCTGACTGATTTGTTCCAGAACAGCATTTCATATTCTATATAAAATATTAATCGGCAGGATCAAAAAATTGCTTTGGAAAGGTACTCTAAGAAGGCTGGATAATATTGTCGGGCAGTTTAAAATCCAGTAATTGTGTGCTTCAGAGTAACTTCTGTACAAACTTACAGAATTTGTAACCTCTGGCTTTTGCAAAATTATGCTAACTATAAAATCTCTGAATTCTGTTTTTAAGGCTTCAGACTTTGAAAGTATTATCCATGCACTGCTGTTTGTTCAGAGTGCTATGAGCCAAGTTCAAGAAGATCCTTTATCTTGAAATCTGACTTCATGTGATGTATTCTAATGCTTTTGTGCCACGTTTCCTTCTAGTTGCATGTTTTGTGCCATTTTTCATTCTAGTTGACAGTGGGTCTTACTGTAGCTGCTGATACTAAGAATTAACCTTACTTTTTAGGTGAAGACGAGCACAGTTTTGGGCGTCTTAATTTCTCAGAAATGAACTTATGCAAACGGCCTCTTGAGAGTTTCTTTAATCCCTTTTTTTCCCCTTTTCACATGTGAACCACCAGCTTTGGCAGTGGAGGGTTGCTTGCTTGGTTTTACATACAACAGCAATGTAATATGTGCTCTCTGCGTGTACGTTTAAATAAAACCTTTTTCAAAAGTGTCAAAAAATAGCCCTGTGGGCTATCAATGGAAGGATAATTTACTTTGCAATTCATTCTTGACAAATAGCTTTCTATCTGATCTACAGACTATTCTGTTTAAAATAGTAACTTAGACCTGAACTGCATGTAAAAAAAAAAAAAGCCCAAAAAATAAAAACCCAAAACACCTGCTAGAATGATGTACTAAAAATGTAAAAAAACTTGAAAATTTAATGCTGAGTAAGAATGTATTTTGTTACACAAAGAAAATCTTGGCTAGGAATGACTGAATAGCTCAATGCTGTTGTTTTTTTTGTTTTTTTTTTTCTTTTTAAACAGTGTAGAAAAATGTTTATTTTCCATTGTGTTGATAGTGAGAACTTCATAGAAATGCCCTGGTTTTGTAGCTGTTTGGTAGGAATGCTATGTAAATCTATATGATACTGGATGCTTGTTAGTGAATACTATTGTATTACTGTTGTTGCTGATACTAATGAACTTTTATAAAGTGAGTTACTTTGTACATAATCATATTGACCTTAGGACTTCTAACTTGAGGGCTTAGGGTGGGCAGAAATCACACATGCCTGCGGGGAATATACTAATAAAGAAAAAAAAAACAACGTAGGAAATCAAACTAAAAATAGTGCTGTTTTTAAGAAAGGGGTAAAGACAAGACAGTGAGATTGTAAACCTTTCTATCAGTTTTGTTTGTTTCTTTTTTACCCTATTGATTCAAATTCAGTTAAGTGACAAAAGTTTGGTGTTGTCAGTCGCTAAATTCCTGTGTGTTCTGGTAAAGAGGAGAACCCTGAATAGTGCCATCACTAAGGAAAAGGCTCAAGTATGAGCGAAACAGCTAATTGTGGGGTTTTTTGTTGTTTTTTTTTCAGTCTATCCAGCATGAGTGTGGCTTTAAATCAGACCTGGAAGGCTGGTAGGTGAGGCAATAGTAGTCACCTGAGTGCTGGGATGGGGGAAAGCTGGGTTTGTGGGCTGCCGCTGCACTGTGGGGCAGGCGGGCTCCTCCACTCTACGTTCATTACTGGTAAGCAGGGTGGAACTGAAGCAAGTTCCCATGAATTTTGCCCAGTCTGCTATCAGTTCTCTGATAGATTATCATTGTTCTTTTTTTTTTTTTTTCCTTAACTGTGATTTGCTTTAAACAATAATTGAACTTTAAGTTAATAATCTAGTTCTTGTTTGTATCGGAAATGAAAGATTCGTTTCCTCTCCCCTCCGCAAAATGCCAGTGCTGGCACGGACTGTAAGCTGTATATTCTGACTTTGGCGTTTTCTTCATTAGCAGTAGAAATTTGGTAAGGAGTACCATTTCTTACTCTTTGCTCTGTTGCTCTCGAGGGCAAGAATACTGACTTACTAACTTCAAGTGAAACCTAGTTTTGGTACTTACTGACCTTTTAAAAATATTTCCTTCCAAGGGTCTTAGGTAATTCAGCTTCCTCAGCTAAGAAGAGCCAAAGGGGTGTGGGACACACAGGAAGGGCAGAAACTTGCCTTCCCACCCCCAAAAGTATTTGTGGGTAAATCCTGGCTTTTGTATTCTCTTCTTTGTGTGCCTATGTAGTAGAATATGAGGACATATTTCAAAAGATGGAGGGAATGTAGAAGCAGAACTCTATAATAATAAAAAAATAATATTAGAAATAATTGTTAAGCTGTTCCCATTGTCTAAACATAGCTTTACCCTGAAGTTAAAATAACTGTGTGGGTGACAGTCGCATATTCAATCGTTTTACTTTGACAGTATGTGCTGGAAGTGAGGTGAAGCTGAAAATCTTTATTCTTCTCCTTCCCTGAACAATATTTAGACTTAACCATATCCACTTCTCAAAATGTGCTGTTAATGGAAAGGTGGTATGCCCTGCATTCAGTCAGAGTAACAGTCTCTTGAGAGCATTTGAGATCCGTTTGCTGGTAAAACTTGCTTATGAAGGTAGGAATTTTGTATCTGTATTAGCTTTTAATCGCAGTCAAAGACTATTAATTTGGAATAAACAAGCAACATCCCACCCCCACAATCTAAATAAATATTGTAGATGGTTGTGTCCTAAAACACTTACATTGTGCAGAATCAAGATAATGATAATGCACGATGTATTAATATTTCAGTTAGGAAAAGGGAGTGTATTGCCTAGTGAAAACACTTAAACCGATAAAATGTTCTGAGACTTTGGCAACAGAAATCTTACTGTAAGGATCTGAACATTGCACAATATTCTGTTTCTTGGCTTTTGCAGATGTTTTCATAGTTTTAAAGAGGTGGTGGTGGGGAAGATGATCTCGCAGTCAAATCTGATAAAGAAATGTATCCAGTAAGCAGAATTTTAGGTCTTGATCTGAAAACTGTCTAAGGACCTGATGGTACTTCAAAATGGGATAATGAAACTAGATCAAAAGAATCTTTAAAATTGCCTGTTGAAATTTATCTTTAAAAATATTTCAAACAGTCTTAAGTCTTATCTTCTCTGAGACTCCTTCTGATTGGAAAACAGATATGACACAAAGATCAATATTTGCATCACTAGGATCCATTTTGTAAATGGACGTCTGTTGCATGGTTTCTTCCGGCAAGTACAGAACAGGGTGGTTAGCCAAAGCTGATACTCGTAGTATCAGCTAACATGGCTAACTTGGTAGTTAGCCAAAAATGAGCAGTATTCACCTTAAAAAAGAGTACTTCTATTCCTTCCAGTGAAGCCGAAAGCTTCCATTATAGTAACGCAAGCTTTTGTAAAGAATCACCTTCCATGAAGTTTGCCAGCAGGGCAAATACTTCTTTGAATGTTTTGGGTGGTCTAAAATTGCGTCCTCCCTGCAGGACGAGCAGTATATGTTGTGGACTGTTAATGTACATCACGCTGCTTGACCAGTGTTAACCAAGGGATGAAAGAACGTGTTCTTTTGGATGGATGAAAATTACTTTAATTACGTTAGTAAAATTCTTAATGCCTTCTCCTAAAGGGTGTCTTAGTGTTTGTGGCAGAGAAATTCTGAGGAGTGATTGCAGTTTGGTGGTAAGTGAACTGGTCGCTCCTTTCAGCTCAGTAGCACTTGCTCACAGTGGTAGAAGAGGAATATAGAAGCAGTATTTAAAATACCTATGAATTGACAAGTATGTTTTCCTACATGTAGTGATAGTGTGAAAGTTTGATAAATATGGGGAGTTTGATAAAGATCTGGGAGAACTAGATTGTTTTATGCAGTGCGCTTTAAATTCTTTACATTTTACTCTCCTTGATAGGTTTTATATTACCACTGTGATAGGGAGTAAAAAAAAAAAAAGACTCTGTTTTTGAGTAGAACTTCCAATAAGCCATGTAGCTGCTTTCCTGGAGGAAAAGGATCCATAGAAACTTAAAGCATTGTGAAGAAGCAAGTTCGGTGTGTGAGCTTTAAGCAGGAATAACCTGCGTGTTGTTGCATAATCCTCTTAGGTGATGCGAGCTGCATCTGTGGTCCAACAGCTGAGCATCTGCCAGAAAGTATAGTTTGTGACTGCAATCTGGTATTCACAAATTTTGGTAACGAGCAAATACACGATTTCAGTTGTGTAGGCTTTTCATAAATATTTCCCATTTTCAGTGCAGTTTTTCTGAGGTGCTAAAAACTTCTCTAAAAGGTATTTTTGACAAACGTTTCTAAAGAAATTTGCGATGATGGCAATTTCAGTTAAAGAAAAAAATCCAAACTACAGACTTGCTGTCCAGCTCAGCCCAAGGCTGATAGCAGTTTTTGTAAAGTTGACTGTGGAAAATTAAATAGGGAAACCAATGGAAAGAGTTCCTCATATAGTGGCTATGGTGCCCTTGCTGGTATTTAAGATGTAGAAAATAAAGCATAATATTTAATGTCAAGTAACGATGTCAGAACTTTTGCAGCTAAGTAACTATTCCATCTGCAATGTATTAAAGGATTTTCTTAGATACGACCCAAATTAGTTTTTCCTTTGTGGCTGATGAGTTTATAGGAATATTTAGGTGTCAATTATGAAGAATGAACTCTTAGCAACACAATCATTAAGCAACAACGCTTGGAGTGATCTGTGTCTCAAGCTGCTGGTTTCACGGATACCTCCTTAGGGTTGTCACTTCACTCGGTTGCCTTGTCTTCAAGGAGTCTGGTGGGGTTGTCTCACCAGTTCTCAACCGTAATGTGGTGACACTGACCACAGTCACGTTCTAGACAGCTTTGCAGCTGTGTAAATTGGAAGAGGAACTCTAATCTAGAGTCAGCCAGCTTACAGTCCCTGCAAAGAAAAAAAGATGTAATAGCTTAGAAGTTGAAAACTAGCCTTTGATTGGGGTTTGTTTAAAGTTGTCATTTTATGTAAAACCATTGCAGTTAATCTAATCTGGAGAAATTACTGCTTCCTCTCCAGATCTTTATATTTTTGTAGAAAGAACAATTGGCTTCAAAAGTGACTGGCCAGGTACCGATGATAATACTTGTCTTAAGGTATGTTTTACAGTAATTGCTTCAAAGATAGTTTGGGGTTTTTTTCTCTTTGAAATCTGTCTGGGTAAGTTTTATAGTATGCTCATCTCAGCTGTTACGACCAGTGTTTCTCAGAAATAATTCTGAATGGGGTAGGTAATGCGTCTTTATCAGCAGTAACACTCAAATTGTATAGAAAAATTGTACAAGAAGATTTTGAAAGATCCTTGATAGAAGAAGAGAAGAAAAAAAAAAAAACCAAAACCAACGTAGATAGAACTTAGTCATCACTAAAACTCAGTAGGACTACCTGTCAGCCATTTAGTTTCTGTATCTGTTAGTACACAGTGATAGAAACAGGCTTTTAAGAAATGCATTCTGATGACATTGTGCAATGAACTATTCAAGTAAAAAAAAAAAAAAAAAAAAAAAATACCCACACTTAGCTAACTGGCCTGTTGCATATTGCTTCAAGGTGTGAACATGAAAATGTTTTCATGGTGTAGATTACATGTCAAAAAGTGGGAGATGGGACATATGATAACATTGCCACCTATTTTGCCATCTTACCACATGCCTGTTGTAGCTTATCCAAGTCATTATTTGTATTAGGAAAATATTGTTGTGTCTTCTGTTGTTTAACTGCTGTGGAGGAAAAACCCTGTGCATGATGTGACCAATACTTCATGAATTATGGGCGGGCGCTCTGCAAGCCATAATAATGAACTATCCTTTAAAGTCATCAGGGAATTAATTTTGGTTTTTTTGCCATTTTGCAGCTCCTGAAGGAGTTGCACAGCTGGCAGAGCATATTGCCCGTCACCATGCCAGATGTGGCGTTTGAAAGCCTGCCAGATTGCTGTGTGCTGCTGCGCGAGCTACGGCTCAGCAGCGTGCGACAGTAGGAAGACAGTAAGCGTTTTATTTTTTGTCCTTTGTAAGATCACATGAGTTAATACTGCATTTATAATGAGCCCAACCTGTTTTCTGAACCTACCAGGTACTTGTGTTGCATTACCTGGGTAGGTTAGCCCCCTTGCTGCCGGAATCTATAGAGGAATACATCTCTTGATGTAGTCTGGTAAAATTTCTATTAGTATCAAAGTTCGGAGTCACTCTGTATAGCCTCCTTTTCATGTTTTATGTAATTTTATTCTGCTTTGGTATTTCTTTCATAATCTCTCTGATTTTACTAATGCACAATATTGCAAATGCAGTATAAAACTAGTCAACTGACTTTAAATCATTTGTGTATCTCTAAACCTCTTATGCTGATTAAAAGTGTTAAGGCTATTAGTATTTTTTATGTAACTGGGTCTAAATTTAGTTTCTGTTGCAGTCAAAAACCACTCTGGTGTTGCAAACCATGCTCCTAGTCTGCTTCCTCTTGGAGACGATGGCAACAGTTCTTCAGCACAGCTTTTGCGTTTCTGTGTATTGATGACTTGAATAGTCAACATCGTGTTTATCATAGAAATTCACTAGCGACTTTTCTGTTCTGATTTCTCTTCCAGAAGTGTCAAAATACTACTTTTGTTATTGTGAGAAATAGGGTTTTAATTAACTTTTGGGCATTGTTTTCATTAATTCTTGACTTTTAAAAATGTGATTTGAGTATCCCGTAGGCTGCTGCTCTGTTGGTTGTTAGGGAGGGGACTGTTGGTATTTTGCCTTATGTTAAATTGTCTCTGGAGAGGCAAAACCAAAAAAAGTAAACTGGAAAAAGTAGAAATCATGTACGTAGTCCATACCTTCCAAACTGAATAGCTATAAAATACCTGCACGACAGCCTCCTCCTGCAAAACTGCACCTGTTTGTCTGTTCTTGTTCATTCCATGTAGCCTGTTCTTATGTTTTAAAAACTTAATTATTATGAAGAAGTCATAAAGTTATGCCATTCATGCCATCATACATTAATGACTTTATTTCCTGCAATATTGTGTATTGCCTTTGGTCAGTCAAGATGCCTGTTCTTAATCTCACACATGCACAAGTTTTATGTTATAACTGAAAGTTTGCTGTAAAATGCCAGCTTAAAAAAAAAGAGGGGGGGGTGGCAAGGAAAAAAGAAAGGATTCTGCATTGGTAATTGAGGTATTAGAATATGTAAGTGAAGGAAGTCATCAGTGTTGTGTTCAGGGAACCTGTTGAAAGATTGAACTTTTGACTAGTAGCCTTGCTGCTATTTATATATAAAAAGGAGCGCCTTGAAACTGATGTACAGAAATGGGTAATTTACTTTTTTTTTTTTAATGCAAAATTGAAGCTTATATCTCATTGCATGTGTGCATGATCTCAAAACCAGCCAGAGACTGCCTTGTGTGAGCTGTATATACAGGAGTCAATAGTTACATGCCTAAGAGTCCAGAACTTGAGTGCTTCACGCTTCTGGTAATTTACTCCTACATTTGCAGGACTATTCAACTGATAGTTTTGTAAGAAAGAAATAGCTTCCAAATTATACAGTTATTCTTTGATCCATGAATGGAATTTTCCTTTGCTTGTCAGAACATGTGCTCTCACAATTTTGAAATTGTTCTAAAATAACCCTTCTAGCTACAGGGGGAAATACTTTTTCTTTAAAGTTGAGCTGTCTAAAGAAACTGACAGTCTCCTTGAGACTGGGAAAGGTGATCTGCCTTGGTATTTTTGGCTTGGAAACAAGGTGCGGACGGAGTGAAGAAAGATCTTCAGACAACATGGAAGGTAAGGAGAAATAACCAAAAGTGCGATGAGTTTTCTAGGGAGATGTGGTTCTGCTTTGCTTGAGAGGCTTATGGATGTCTTGTTAACTGTTCCCCGTAGAATTAGGCATGAGTTTAAGATTTGGGAGGGGAACTGCAGAGTTTTACTGGCATATCTTTCAGTGCCTGTAAGCCTGTTGCGTCAGAAGAAGAGAATGGTGTATGTTTTTCTCCAGAATAAGATCAGGTTAGGGTTATGAACGGCTTCAGAAAGAGTTAAGAGATATTCCTGGATCACACAGCAGGGTCTGCAGGCCTAGGTTTGATGGCTGCAAGCAGTTTATGAAGTGTTCTGTGCTGGGTGGTTTGGCTTATTTGAGTTATAGTTTAAGTTATGACTAAGGACAGGGTTAGGGGCACCAGGGTTACAAATCTAAATTTTGTAGAGAGTCTCATGGCGAGAGAAGCTTGAAGAGGCATTGATAATACAAATGGAGTAAAGCACTGAAGGCAAACCATGGGTGATTCTTGGCAACTTCTGCCTTATCAACTGATACTGGGTTGGCGCCAACAAGAAGTTACAAGACTCTTATTTCTTGTCTATTCATAAACTTTTAGTATATGTGTCACTCCGCTGTCACTGGTCAAAGCATTGGTCTGTAAGGTTTTGAATACACAGCTTTGTGTAACTCGTTGGATGAAATGATATTGACTTCTGCTTTTTGTTTCATTGTATTGATCATACCATTCTGCTGCTTAATAATTCATTAGATGGAATTACATTGCATATGATTGAACTATGAAATCCAGAATTAAAGGGAGTTTTTATAGTTGGGCTTTTAAATAATTGAAAAATCTTCCTAGTATTCGATGACTTTTCATTATGATATTGACCTTTTTGTTTAATTCCTTGAGCTTTCTAAAATTGTGATCAAAACAATACTAATTTCCTAAATGTGTGCTTCTGTAAGCCTTGATTTCTTATTGCAGCTGCTCTGACACATTTGTGTATAGCGGCTCTAAAAGGGCAGGTGCGTGGAAGTCTCCGAGCAGGGTATCGCGCTTTGAAAGTCATCTGCTCACCGGTGTATGTACGAGTGTAAAACCTTTCTCCTATCAGCACTGCCGCAGACTTCTTACTGCACGGAGCTTTTTTATGCGACTGGTGAAAACTGCTGAAGTACAGCGTTATTTACGTTATTTTGAAAACTGTCAAGTCAACTGCTTGGCTTTGACTCTAAGGTCTCTCTTCTTTCATTGTCTAGCAAATTTGTGGCTCTGGAGTTGGTAACTAGTTATGACTCTCTGCAAGCAGCTGAGATTTAGCTAGCAAGGCACCTTTAACGTCTAGTCTGATTGGACATCTACCTATGCAAACCAAATACTGATAAGATACAAATAAGATACTGGCCTGCCAGTGTCTTAAGGGGGCCTACAAAAAAGCTGGTGAGGGACTTTTTAGGATGCTGGGTAATGGTAGGACTAGAGGGAATGGATTAAAACTAGAGATGGGACGATTCAGACTGGATGTTAGGAAGTTCTTCACCATGAGGGTGGTGAGACACTGGAACGGGTTGCCCAGAGAGGTGGTGGAAGCCGCCTCCCTGGAAGTTTTTAAGGCCAAGCTGGACGGGCCTCTGAGCAACCTGATCTAGGGCAGGTGTCCCTACCCACGGCAGGGGAGTTGGAACTAGATCGTCTTTAAGGTCCCTTCCAACCCAAATGATTCTATGATTCTAGTGGTGTGCTTCAGGGAAGACAAGGGGGGAAAGATGGAAGTAGTGAAGACAGGCAGATTCCTCCTCAGTTGTCTAATTATACTTCTATGGAATTTGCCTAAGAATTACTTTCTGAATCATCAGCTTCACCCTATTTGTGATTTATGTTTATAATACTCCGCTTTAGCATAACTATCTGCTCAGGCAAAGGGCCCTTTTTCTACGTTGGATCTGTACAAATCTTCCACTCTTTGGTCTGCTACAGTGTGTGGGGAGAAGAGCAGTTACTCATTTACTAACTCCAGGAACGTCATTTAGGTGAGTAGGAGCCTTGTGTTCCCATGCTGCCTATGGAAACTGGAGGATGTGGTGCAGACTGTGAGAAGCTGAGATCTTCCCTTGGCATCAGCTGGGTTTCTGCACCAGGTCTCCTGGGTTCTTTGTGCATTTCTTCCCCTTAGGAGACTCCATTCACTCATGGGTACAATGGATGGACGTTTGCCTTAAATGCTTTTTTTTTAGTAGGTGGACTAATCTCGAGAGAAGACTACGTTAAAGGAACATAGTTGAATTTGTTTACAGTTCCATACATTCTGGCTTTTTCAGACACCTTGTTAGTTCCTTTGGTAGGCTCAGCAGCTCTGCACTTTGTCTTTTCTCTGAACTCTTTTACTTAACCAACAATGCGTTGTTGTTTCTACTTTTCTAGGCTTCTCAGCTTGTGGAAGTGACAGTTCTGAAATCAAGCCTAAATTAGGATGTAGAGTCTCAGTATCTCAGAAAGGTTGGGGGTTATCTTGAAACGCTCGTGGCGTGTTGACTGCTCATTGAGAGAGGAGCTGCTGTTCTTCAGGTGTGTGTGGATGCCAGGATGGGGCAAAGCTATTCTCAATTTGAATTCTTCAGTCAAAAAATGGGATATTAGGCTGATGGAAGTGGTCAGCCTCTAAATTGCCGCTTGTTCCTGCTGTCTATTTAAACTAGTGCAATTCACGGAATAAATATCCCAATAATCTAGTCATGGAATCTGTAGAAGTTATAAAGACTCTGTCATGCAGTGTTTGAACCGTGAAGTCTTTTACTCCTAGAAGAACACAACTGAGGAAAAAAACATGTCTTGTTTTCTGTGACTTCTGGTGAAATTTGATGTGCAGAACTGTTAAAACTGACAGCGGCTTTTCAGAATGTTGTATTCCTAATGATAACGGGGAATCTCTTTTTGCTGTCTTGAATGATAAAATATCAAGGAGGTTCTAGATTTTTTTGAGTTCTCTTCATCATATCCAGTAGCTGTAGAAATAACTCATTTCAGAATCCCCTTTTCTAGGTACTATTAGCCACGTCATTAAAGAGTATGGTAGAAGGCACTGGAGTTCAGAGACGAAAAGTACATTTTCTTGCTACAGTCTGATGAAAGTAACGGAAGAATTTCAGTGCAAACACCTCCTCTGTGCTTTTCCTGTGTTCGAAAAGAAATCCTAATATAAATGACTGCAAGTGCAAGTCATTTTGATTTAAAAAAAAAAAAAAAAGGGGGGGGGGTTGTCTTGGGGGGAAGGGTAGTTGTGATACCAACTCTACAGTTGGCCAGAAATATAAACCGGTGTGGCTGATGTCAGTGAAGATGAATCCTTTGTCAGAGAAACCCGACTCACTTCTCCATGTGTGATGGTTGGGTGTGATGTCTTGTTCTAGCCATAAGCACGTTCATCTCCTGGGTTCAGGCTCTGCTGGCGGGCAGGGGCTGGGCATCAGGACATCGATGGTGCAGCTCGGTGTGGTCCTCAAGAAGCCTCTTTGGAAAAGCAGGATGTATGTGTGTCTCTGTGCCCAAAATAGTCCTTTTTGAGGAAAGCACGTAATTAAAACCAATAGTACTTTTGTGTTTGAAATTGCATTCTGTGTCTGAGCAAACTCCTCTGTTATAATCTTCAAGTAACTTAAAAAGCCTCACTTCTAATACCCCACTTAAAAGGATAATTATTATTTTTCTTTAACTCCCTTTTGTACAGATATTTGAAACCTGCAGAAAATGTTAATTTGTTTTCAGTATGTATATTTTTAAAGCGTGAATTCCTTAGCAAGTTATGCAAGCCTTTGAAACAAAAGCAGCTATAAAAAGAAATCTGAACAAAACAATTTGCATCACAATAGCAGCCCGGTTTTGGTATATATGCTAAAACGAATGGAAATTTGTGGGGGGAAAAACATTCCAAATCTAGAACAGATAAACAAAGTAAATCACGAGAGGATTTTTCACAATTTCATGTCAAAGACTGCAGAAGTATTAGTGCTGTTCTACTTTAATGTTGATTGCAATATTTTGAGTTGTCCAGTGGTGAGACTAGTTGAGACTGACCTGGCGAGTGGGATGCGTAAACATCCAAAATGGTGTCGGCTATTAGTGGTTGATTAGCAACATTACAGACCTCATCAAACATCCCCTTTGCTAGGGACACCTTTAAAAGGCTTATGCAGTGTACAATTTTTTCTCCAGATAAGTACATTACGTGGAGTACGTGGAATTTCTTGGAACCAAACTGCTGTTGGGTTAGTTGAGGATGGTTGGGCAGGCGTCAGCCAGCTCGCATCAGAGCAACAGATCAGCTTGTCATTTAGGAACAGGCACTAACGAAGCGTGAGCTGCAGCCTTATGTGGAACAAACATTGTTACGGTGTCAGCTGTGACTTTGTCTCTGCTCTTGTTGCGCTGAGCGCGGCACCGTGTGCGCTGGAGGGATCCTGGCTGGGGCAGCAGTTAGAACAAAGCGTTGAAAGTTGAGAGTTAGCGCTGAAGTTTGGGGAGTTTTCTGATAGAATTGCAAGAGAAAGATCTTTTTTTATTCAGCTGGTACTTAGAGCCTCAGGCATAAGGGGGCCACTTGCATTTCTGTGTGCCTAAGTTTGTATTACTGACTTTTTAGAATTGCATTGCCTACTGTATTGCTGAACGTCAGAATACATTTAGCTACACATCTCTGCCTACATGGGCATCCCGGCCACGGGGTGCTGTCAGAGTTTTTGGACAAGGTAACACAGAAATTTAAATAGTGTGGTAGCGTCGCAAGCTCAGCATTTTGGTATAGTTTTGAGGTATTTTAAGCCTGGTAGAGTATTGCCTGTTGGTTGTGAGCTACCTGGTCTGATGAGAATCTACAGATGTTTTTCTCTGATGCCTCAGTGGACATTTCAAACCAGCCGGTCTGGAAGGCCAGGGCTGGATCCTCTGGCCAAATATTTACCAGCTTCTTGGATGCATTTTCCAGCCTCTGCTGAGTTTTGTGTTCTGCATTAAAATTCTGACTTGGGCACAAGGTAAGTACTTTTAAGACTAGTTGGCTGCAGTCATAAAGGTAACAACAAGTGGTGGCCCACGCTGCTGTGAATACTGATGTGGTCAGCTGTCAGTCACTGAGTATGTCCAACTGTGACACTAAGAAACAGGGCATGGACAAAGCATTTCTTTTTGTTTTTGTGTTTTTATCATCTAATTTGGTTTTCTTTCACTTTATTAAATGTACATGGGTGTGCTTGCAGCTGCAAAGTTCCTCCTGGCATATGTACTAAATTTGTTTGGATAGAAATGGGGGAAATAAGAGTTAGTAGAAGAGTTGCACATACACTTTACTTCCTTGACTGACTTTCACGTAAATAAAACATGACTGAGAGATGCTGTTACACAAGATGTGATTTCTGGCTGCTCTTTAAATCTTTCCAGGATGTTAGGAGTTCCAGGAATCTTCTGACAAACGCTGTCCTAATATTCACCTGCCCTGGGCTCAAGTGGGGAGTGAGTTACAGGCACTCATGCATTAGTGTAGGGCATATGGAGAAACTATGGATTTTTAAAGTGCGTTAAATTGTGTAGTCACAGCCTTTGTAAATGGCCTTCACAAATCAGCGGTTTGATAGTGCAGCATAAATATAACTGCTTATAATAATCACAGAAAAAATATTACATGATGAAAATTAGCCTGATCAAAGTGGTTATAGTGTTGGGATACAAGTGTATTTTTTTTTTTAGCATGGAAATGGACTGTTTTCTCTCTTAATCTCTTTTTTTATTTTTCTTTCTACAAGACTTTAAAACCAGATAACTTGCTCCATCAGAATGGGTATCAAGACTCGTTACAGTGATTATGTAGCAATTCGTTCACTGGGGACCCACGTTGGGTGAGTTACAGTAGGGTTAGAGTGACTTCAGAACTCTCGTCCCTGACTACTCCTGTCACAGCAGGGAATTAAACTTAGGTTTGATGAGTGACTTCAAAGGGATAACCCCTGACAAAGCAGACGTCTCCCTGCAACTTGTGGCTGGAGCGAAGCATGCCGAGGAGATGAAGAACAGTCTTAAAAACTGAACTGGGAACACGAGCCCTTTCCCCGCTAAATTGTTACATGATGGCTCACATGCTATTAGTGATATCGCTTCAGTTTCACGTTGATGTGTGCAACATTTATTTGCAGATGAGCCTGAATTTTCTCTTAAAGTGGAAGGAGATACGTGTAGAGAGCAAAAAAAGTCCGCTGGCCTAACTTTCCTCAGCTTTGCAATCGGAGGCTTTAAAATGAGGGTGGCTATAGAGGGGCGTTGGTGTCGGAGCATTTCCTCGGCAGAAAGCAAACACTTGTCTGCTCACCCCTAAGGGGACAAGGGAAATTGTTAGCAAAAAAGAAACCATGAAAAATTAAAAAACAAGGCCAGGCAGCGCGCAGGGAGTGGACTTTAATTGGTTGCACTGGGAAATCATCAAGAAAAGTCCCTTCTTTTGATTTGACTCACTCCAGACTGTATTTCTCAAGTTGTCACTTGCCTGCGTGTGTGGTGCATTAAATGGCATCTGTGTCCTTTTGCTGTAGAAATATGCCTCAACATATGAAGTGAAGCGTTTGATTGATCACATTTATTTATTTTTTTCCCTACTGCAAGGTCTCTGGGGGATCACCCAATAAAAACTGGAAAGTGCTACTGTTAGAAATAAAAGCAGAGCGCTTGAAATCAAACAAAGCTTACATGTAATTAAAAAACGCACACAGAGATGGAAACCCAGCACCAATTAGCAATGGTATCATTTGCCCCTCTCTGGGATTTTACAGTCGCCGCTCTTTGTTAATACCAAACACGAGTGTAGATTTGATTGTCAGTAATGCTATGCCATTTTGCCTTAAGAAGCAAGAAAATGCCTGGGTCAAGGTAAGCACAGTTTGAAAGTGAAGGAAAGAGGGTGCAGAGGTGCACTCGCCGTCTCTCGTGATCATACCAACGACGCTATGAAGAAAGTGAGCTCCATTCCAGCCAGACGTGGTATGTGATGTTTGGATGCCATCTTGCAGAATGAAGCAGTCCGTCCTCGTGCGATGATGCTGCAGGTCTGATGAGGATGTTAACATGTCTGGCTACCTG
Source organism: Rissa tridactyla (assembly GCF_028500815.1). Taxonomy (NCBI): domain Eukaryota; kingdom Metazoa; phylum Chordata; class Aves; order Charadriiformes; family Laridae; genus Rissa; species Rissa tridactyla. The sequence continues at coordinate 54,266,069 of NC_071469.1, forward strand.
AAGCAAGGTAAAATAAGGATAGCGTTGGGAATAGGTGAAAACCCAAAAAAAGATCCAAAAGTTAGGTAAAGCTTCCCCCTCCCCCCCCCCTTTTTTTTTTCTTCTCAAATGCTTAACAATTTAGTGGAAATAGCTTACAAATGGGCCTTAATTATACATCACTATGATTAATAGGAGTCTTTCTGATGGGATAGACTCCAAAAAGATGAGGTAACATACGAGCGCTGAGAAGGGGGAAGGACACTCTCTCTTTATTGCTTAAAATTTAAAGTTGAACGGGAGGGAAAAAGGAAGGTGAGAGAGCAGGAAAAAGGGCTTTTCTGAGTAAATCTTACTAAACTTTCTGAAAGTGTGACAAAATAGCTCATCAAGAAACAGTGTCTGTAGGGAATAGAGCGGATTGACAGATCTACTACTAATTTTCATCCAAAGGTGGCACTAGTCTTTTGCAGTTGGAGTTTCTGTTGAGAGACGGGAAAGGCAGATACCAAGAAGCCCTCAACTAATCCAACGCTTACCATTAATCCCAAACAAACCATCATTAGTGTCTGGTTTTATCCCGCTTAGTCCTTGCTGGATAGTGAATTATGTAACCTTTGTTTTATTAACGTTTAATGGAAGCTTATCAGGTAGGTTACCTCCAAAAAATGGGAGGGGGAAAAAATGTAAATTTGCTGCTTTCTGATCTTTATTGTTTGTCTCGGGGATTTTTAAGGACTTCTGAAAGGAGTGAGTGGATATTTCATGATAGTTCCATAAACTAACTAACTTAAAACTCACTGAGCATGTTGCTTGAGAAAAAGCAGCTGTTTGAAAAATTACATAGACCTTTTCTACTTAACTAGCAGATAATGTTGGTAAACATAACTTAGAAAAGGAGTACAAAAACTTGTCTTTACGGTATGAAAGAATTTGATGTGATATGCAGGTGCAAAAATAGATAAAGTCTTTTCAATGAATGCCTGTTCTTGTGTCCTCAGACATTATTGGAGACTGATTTTAGTATGTTTGGTACAAATAAGATGACAAAATCTCATCAGGACTGAAGTATGGCTCATTATGCTCAAGTTCTTGGCCTTGTTTAGGGGGAGGAGTTGGTGCTGGAGTGGTAAAGGGAAGTCACTAGGTGAGCACTGCAGAGAGGGAAAGGATTTTGAGGTAAAAATGTGAAGGAAAAAAAAATATCCGGTGCCATATATTAGGATTTTGACATACACATGATGCAGTAGTGCAGTGGCCGGTAAGCAAATAGTTTCAGACCACTTATCCAAGTTGCATCAGAATAAATGCTAATATAAAAGGAGAAAAAAAGTTTTGTAACCCATGATGGAAACGTGTATGCTGAGCAGCAGATACTCTGTGTGATTTGAGCACATGTAATGTGTGAGAAGAGAAAATGTTTAATTCCATTTGCCAGATGTTTACTTTCAATCTCTCTTTCATTTTTCCCAAATGATAATGGTTCATTATCAAATTGTCAACATTTTCTCAGTATTGATTAAAACTCCAGAGACGGGAGAAGCCCCAGCAGTCGTTGCACGTAATTATTTCATGCCCACACTGAAGGAGATGCAGCAACAAACTCTGTGTGGCAAGTGCTCGTCCAGTGGTCTCACCAAAACCATAAACTGGATGGTCCTGACTTGATGTGAAACCTGTGGAAGGTCGTTGAAGATCTCACCTGAGTGCACTTTTAGATGTTGAGTCTTTTGTGTCCTTCTGAGCTTATGCAGCAGCTCAGCTCCTGCAAAAGGCTGAAGATTTTAATTGTTGGAACAAAGTCCCAAAAGCCCTTTTGCTGCGTATGTGAGGCGTTGCATCAAAGTTGTGCCTGCTGTTGATTGCCACATCTGAGATTATCACCTGACGTGCCTCGATAAAGCTTAAATGCCTTTCCAAAAGTGACAGACTAATCAAAAGCAAATTTATTTTTAAAGCTGCTCTTAGGAGATTTCATGCTTGTTTGTTGTTTTATTTTGTTTTTAAATAAAAAATAGCTAGTCATTCCACTCACATTAGTAAATGGGTGACATCTCGAGTGTTGATGAAAGAGCGCTACAACTGTAGATAATCGCTCCTAATACTGAGTCAAACTTACAGCCTCTGGCTTCTAGGAAACATACCACATTGAGAACAGTATAAAGTTAGAGGAACTTCCATATAATTTTGAAGGCAAAGTTTGATGTAAACAGAGGAAAAATGTTCTGAGGGGAATGTGTTTGCAAATACCTTTCTGTTTTACTACTGCAAATACGTTTTGTGATACTTGAATGATCTAAAACTGACTCAAGACATTTTGAAAATTTGAAATAGAAAGAGAGCAGCTCTTTTATTAGATTAAGCGCTATCTTTTCAAAATACAAACATTTTTTCATGAATACATCATTTTTTTCTAATAAAAGATTCTGCTTTTACGAACAGGTTTTACCTCTGATGTTGTTAGACCATGATAAATAGCCACGAGAAAAACTTTGAATCTAATGATGGTGTTTTGATGGTATCTTCAGAAAGTATGAGTTTAATCTGTCTACTGCAAAAAAGTATGCTAGGAAAATCAAATCACCACATTGTTGGGAAAAATGCCAGCAATTTCGTGAACGAAGTAACACAGCATTACATGAACTTTCCTGTGCTTGCTTTTATCTGTGAGCATTGAGTGTTCATTTAGTTTATTTTGAAAAGTCAGAACAAAAAATAAAATTAGGTATTTTCCAGATACTTGGAATGATTTCAGCAAATATGTTGGCCTAGAAAATTGTGGATTCAGCACATTGGATGATTTACAAAACCATGATGTTACTACCAATTCTCAGATTAGATGAATCAAGGAATTGTTTCTGCAAATAATTAATTATGATTTGACCATAAGATGCGGTGAAACTCATAATGGCCCTTTCTTATCCTTTGAATCACAAGATACCTTTGTATTAGGTCATCTGTGAAGAGTGAACAGTTTCCTGGCTGTTTAAAATATTGTTTTTATAACGCATGTATTCTTCTACCATCTTCCACTCTGTATGCTTGGAATTTCCAAGGCATACCAGCTTCTTGTCTTGCTGTTAAATAATATCAGGAGAGGCATAAATGTGAGTTTGTTCTTTGAAGAAAGTAGTGTCAGGGGCAGAGGTTTGAGAATCAAGATCCTGCGAGGCGTGCTTGGCTCTGCTACGGCCTTGTTTAGATTTCAGCCATATCCCTTTTTCCTCTTTATCAATTAGAAAATAGGAATGCAAGAGTGATAAAAATACGGCTAGCTTAAAGGGAAGGTTAAGTGATAATTTATTCAGCTGATAAACATCCACATTGTGACACTTCTACTAATAGAGTGTGCTTTGCTTGGCAGCCGGAGGGATGATAATAGCCCATCATCTCTTGGAAATGAAATTACACTGGAGGTAAGATGCAAAACGTTCACAGTGAAGGTAATTAACAACTGAGTGCAACTGCAGTTGACAGGGTGGTTTCCCCACTGGGTAGGATTTCAAATTGAAGCTGAATGTCTTGTGAAGGCTTGCTTCAACTCAAAGTTCTGAGCCTTATAAACAGCGGAACCACCGTGTGAAATCCTCTGCGCTGAGTACTCGTAGAGAAAAGGTGATGGTAACGTGGGTATCTGATCGTCCCGTAGCAGGGAATTGTGAAGGTGAATTATTATGCCTAATGCTTGTAACGTCTTCCAGGAGCCTTGGCCGAGAGATAAAAATAATCATTCATTGACATTTTTTCATCTAGTTTATATCAAACTAGAGAAACTAAACCAGTTGGAATTGATCCTGTCTTTAAAATTATCTAAAAATGTAGAGCATAGGATAAACTTTCTATTTTTGACATATTTTTAATTTTTCTGATATGTATGGATAAAAAGGGCTGAATTATAAAGAACGTCGAGTTAAACCATTGCATCAGAGCAAGGACTGAATTCCGATCAATTAATTCACAAAGATATGAAACCTTAAAGGAACCAGTTGATTCTCGGGGGTGATTCTGAGAAATCACCAAGGATGTTGGCAGAGGCAAGTTCTGTAATACAGCAATTGCATCCAGAAAACTTGAATTTGGCTGCGGGGTTTGGTTATTTCCAGCGGGTGGAACTGGTGCCAGCAGCACGGTGAGATGGCAGGGAGCTCGGGGTGGCTGGCGGGATGCAGCACTCGCTGGGTATGGGTGAAAACAGCGCTGTCCTATGCCAAATCATACAGAGGTCTGTGTGTGCCAATGTTCTGACATCCCAAAAAATGTGGGTATTCCTTTGGTTTTAAACAACTCAAGTTGCCAGCAGAAGTGGTGCCAAAATATGGGTTTTACTCCTGCTCCCCCGCCTCCTTTCTTTACTATAGGGATTACAGTAATGGAGAGAGGGTGGCCTACAGAATTCAGAATTCCTCCTCCGGTGGTTTTGACACCTTAGTGACACGGTTGCTGGTGTGGACTTCCAGATAGAAGTTCAGCAAAGGAAACCCACTCTCTTGTAAATTGTATAGATCCTCATGTAACTTTCTACAGATGTTGTTACGTTTCCATAAGTGTCATCTCTATTATGTTTTTAGGTAATTGAGCTGTGCTCTATTACTTTCTTTTCCTAAATATCAGGTATTCTCTGCCCTAGATTTGACAATGTGCTGGAATAATGCTGTAAGTGGAGAGAATCCTGAGGTAAAACACTTGGGCGGAGTGGGAGCAGCGGCTTCTTCACCAGCTACGTGCACAAGGCTGCGCTGGGTGGTGGGGAAAGGTAAGCCTGCGGCCCCCTGCAGCTGCTCTCTGCGGGACGGGTGACTTGATGAAGACATCTGCACTGAGCAACAAATGCACGTGAAGTAGCAGGTGGTTGTCTGAGCCAAGTTAAGAAAGATATGCCTAGGCACATTAAATCCAGCTCGAATAATCTTCATCAGTGAGGACAGCAGATTTATGTTCCTATGAACAGGCTGTGTCTGAAATAGCGGACGCGGCTCCCAGAAGGGATTTTCACAGGCTTTGGCAGGCAGCCTCCGGAGGGATTTTCACTGGGTGGGTGTTCCCAGAACAGTTCGTGCGCATTATTTTAAGGGAAAGTTAAGAAATGAAAGCATTTCCCCTCTACTCAGAACACTTGGCCAAGTTTGAAACCCTTCCTTGCCGGGTTCCTGCTCTGCTGACCCAGCTGCAGGATGCCCGACAAGTGTAGATGAGGCTGGGAAAAGTTCTTGCAGTCTAATGCTGGCCGTCCTTGTGTCAGGTCTCCAGGGGCTGTGCTATGTCTATACGCCTGTGTAGAGGTCTAGTAAAGCTGAATTGAGGGAACTGGATGATGTTGGAGGAATGGGAGGGTGCTTTGCCTGCCCCCCCCGCCCCCCCCAAACTGGGTGTGCTCCTGTAAGTGTGCACACCCAGCTGTCTTGAGGGGGTCCATGAGAGCTTTGAACAGTGACTCTTTTTGAAGCCTACCAGCACAACCAGACCGCTGGCTGGGCAGAGGGGAAGCCACCTGGCAGCAGCAGAGAGGGAGGGCACCTGTCTGAAGGCCACAGCCTCCCTCCTCTGCCCTAAACACATGGGGAAACTTTCTCTGCCAGTAGCTGCTTCCCAGGGCTCTGTCCCTAGTTGCAAACCATTCACCAGGCTGGCTATGGAGAAAACAGCTCCCAGCCAGCTTCACTGAGTGTCTGCTCCCACCAGACCCCCTGCTCCCATTGTACCCGCCTGCCTTTGGGCCAGCCTGGGCTCTGCATCTTTACTGGCCAAAACTGGATCTTGCCCTGGCAAGTTAATGTGATTGATCTGGCGGGTGATTTTCAGGATCAGTTCTGACAGCGCCACTAGCCGAGGCAGTGCAGATGCTGGGAATCCAACCGTGCTTGGGAATTAGAGTGGGTTATTTTCTCCAGGGCCTGGGGAAATCTGTGAAAAACTCCTTCAGCCGAAACCTGGCTGCTTCTTAATCCACTCTTTCATCTCTAGGTAGTAAATACAAACAATCCCTAAATCAAGCGGTCCCCAAGCCTGTTGGTTCCTGCAACTGCAGTGGCTGGTGCGTGCCCCATGTCCGTAGCCCCCAGCCGTGCCGGTGACCCTCAGCAGTGCTGCCCTGAGGGACCGTGTCCAGGAGAGACATGTTAGCACGGAGTGGTACAATGCTCTGCTTTGTCTCTGTTTCAGGAAAAAGTAAAAAAGTTTTTTTGTTTCGTTTCTATAACGACTCTTGCCGTGCCATCTGCTGCTTTTTATCCTTGAGCCTGGCGGGTGCCACGTAGCTGATCAACAACTCTGGCACTTGCTTTGGCAGTAGGAGAAACTGTTTCAGTGAGGCCCTGCAGCCACGCACTGGTGGTCCTGAGGTCTGTGCCCTGGAGTAGCACCAGCCAGGACTCCCTTGCTTCCTGGGAAAGGTGGGCCAGACTTTTCCATGCTACGTAATCCATAGCTGTGTCATTTTACTCACCTATACTTTGAGGGTCTGGCACATACATTCATGCTTAAAAACACAGCAGGCTTCACCACTCTGCTGATGTCAACAGGCTTGAGTCCCTTGGCATTCCTCCCCTCTGCTCCGCAGTACTGTGTCCAGTTCCAGGCTCCCCAGTTCAAGAAAGACAGGGAACTGCTGGAGACAGTCCAGTGGAGGGCTATGAAGATGATCAAGGGACTGGAGCATCTCTCTGATCAGGAAAGGCTGAGGGACCTGGGTCTGTTTAGCCTGGAGAAGATGAAAGGGGATCTCATCAATGCTGATCAATATCTAAAGGGCAGGTGTCAGGAGGATGGGGCCAGACTTTTCAGTGGTGTCCAGTGACAGACAAGGGGCAACAGGCACAAAGCGGAACATGGGAAATTCCATCTCAACATGAGGAAAAACTTCTTTCCTTTGAGGGTGGCAGAGTCTTGGAACAGGATGCCCAGAGAGGGTGTGGAGTCTCCGTCTCTGGAGATATTCAAAACCTGCCTGGACACGTTCCTGTCCAACCTGCTCTGGGTGACCCTGCTTTGGCAGAGGGGTTGGACTAGATGATCTCCAGCCCCACCATTCTGTGATTTGAGAAAGCAGGTTTACGCTGACTGGCAAAATAGCCACAGGCACAGTCATTTTCCCCTCTCAGTGATCAGTGGAAGTAAGATGAGAGGGCCTGTCCCACTCTTGTGCTCATTTTATCTAAATTCAGTGCCTCTGGTTGCAGTAGGGCTACCCTGGATTTGTAAGTGTGTGTGCATGGACATGGGAGCATCCATTCTGCCCCACGGCACTCAGTGACATCCGTACCTTACTTTCACCCATTTAAATCCTGATTAGAAACTGGGGAAGCAATGGTAGACCATTGCACCGTACTGCCTGCTGGTGTGGTTTCTCACGGTAGTTTTAAGCCCTGTTCGTTTTAGGACCTAGTTAACTGCAATTTAAGTGAGATATTAGTTTTGAACGCATCACTGCTTGGAGAACCCCTCTGGATAATCTGGTAAAAAAAAGTCTATCAGACTTCTGAGAACTGACTGAAAGTCTCTTATAACAGGGGCTTTCCAGTTTAGCTAACACCAACTCCTACAAAAATGATACTCAAGTTTTGAATTAGTTTAGTTTTTAACAGTTGCCTTCATACGTAGAATTCTTTTTTGCTATTTTGATCTAATATTTATGAGTCTCCTAATTACTGTGACCTAAGGAAAGCCCATAGACAGAAAATTGGCCTTATGGTCTACTATCTATACTAGAAAACTCTTCTTGCAGGTATCAACGCCAGGTGTTTGTGTTAAAAATCATAAATCAGGCTTGGCAAATACATGGTTTGGGTTCTTTTCTATCTGCATTTTGGCTTCTGGACATGCTGCCCAGGGAGGTCGTGCAATCTCCAAATTTGGAGGCTTTCAAGCCCCAGGTAAACAAAGCCATGGCTGACCTGTTCCAGTGTTGGAATTGATCCTCCTTCAAGTGAGAGATTAGACAAGAGCTGTCCAGGGATCCCTTCCAACAGGCCTTTCTGGCATTTTGAAGTCATAAAAGCATAAAGGAAACCTTCTAATGCTGAAACTTGAAATAAAAAGCATGGCAGTGCTAAAGGACAGTGGTGCCTGAGATTAATTTCATAACAACCTTGAACAGTCTCAGCAAGGTCTGATTTGACCTTGAGAGCTAGCCCGAAAAAGACACTTTGGGACCTTATTTTATGAACACTGGGCTTGACAAAGTGACGATCTTTCTTGAATATATCTGGTACAATAATAAAGCTCTGTCCCAGCTGCATAACCTTAGGACTCTGTCTGGTGGGGATTCAGGAAGAATAATTCCCTGAGTAACATGGAGCTCCTATGAGTACAAACACCTTCCTCTTTATAGAAGTACGTGGGAAAGTAAGGCTCTCGGCTATATAATGTGCTGCGGAATCACCGGTATAACAATTCTGATCAAAGCTGACACCTCCCATCTGTTTCTATATGCAGTCTGTTCAGCATAAATCATACACAGATGGTGTCACGGTGTCAGTGTCTCACAAGTCATGCTGCAGTCACTGGGTGTTAGCTCAGGCTCAGTTGATGCCTAACTTTGCCACTTTACCCTTAATTGTTGAGTGTGTTTCATCCATAGAAATAACCTTTTATCCATCCAAAGCCAACTGCTTGCTGGTTTCCATGGCGTGGGTGGCCAGAGAACAGGTTTTTCCACCAGCCAAGCTGTTCATCTTCCAAAGCTGCCTGGCTGCAGTACCATTGTCAACAAGTTTTGCAGAGGATCAGGGGCTGGTAATGCGTACCGACTCCCTCCAACCCATTTCCCATCTCTTCGCCACCCACATAGTTAGCCTGATTCTCAGAGCGACACATGCTTTCGCTCTCTCATCCTACTAATTTGTTAGCTGGGGTAACTAGTCATCTTGCTTTACTCCGCTCGATCTCGCAAGCTAGGCAGAGTGCTGGAAGAATAGCCTACCTTCGCATAAAAAGCTTCCCATCACTCAAGGATTTTGAAGGATTGGATAATGGTGATGTAGGGTTTAACCCTTATTACTTGACTACTGTTGAACATCTGGCACTTTAATAGGAGTTGTTTCTGTCTCAAAATCCAATCAGCTAAATTCTTCCTCTCTGATTCCTCCCTGAAGTTGCAGCTGGGAATATTCAACTGCATTTGAATGACTGAAATTAATTTTTCTCCTTTGTGTCTGCTTCTTTGGCCATATCAAGGATCGAGTTTGAAATTCATCTCTCTTGCTCTGATTTAGAGCCCAATCAGCAAAGCTGGAGCAAACTCCAAAGCTTCTTAATTCTCCTTGATATTGTTGAGAGTCTTGGCTATGTCCTGTTCGGAGAGAGGTTGCTGCTTCAAAGCTTGGATGTAAGTCTGGACCCGATGAGCTGGAATGGCTGGGAATCATCTGCACCTCAGTTTATCTGATAACCCTGTCAGACTGCTGGGCAACCACTTTTAGCAACGCGGCTGCAGCTCTGTGCTGTGACATTCGCTATTGACAGCTCTGTCCCAGAGCTCATGGCACGGGGTGGACTTTGTCCAAAGTGGAATGAGTCTTAGTTTGCAGAGACAAAGCTCCAGGAAATTAGTTCCTCACCTCAGCGGCAGCTTCAGCTCTTCTTGGATTTCTCCAAAGCCTGTAAGAAAACCACCCTGTCAGTGTCAACAACACCTGAATGTCTTGCAAATCAGAAGGGCTAAAGTTCAGCTGCCATCCTCCGGCTTTGACATGCGTGTCTGTCTTCAGAAGTGCGGCACCACATCAGTGATTTCTTTCAAATAAAGCAAGAGCAGACAAAACTCCAAAGCAATTTTCAGCCTGAGTAATCACTGCAAATTTGCTCCAAATGTTGAACAGATGGAATCTGTATATGACTTCTCTGAGTATAAACACAAGCACCCTGTCATATTTCAATTGCTGATGTAACAACACAATGTGGCTCTTTCTAAAGGGAAAGTACATGGATTGGGGGGTCTGATTATTTGTTTTCTCAGTGCAGTAAAAGATCTGGTGTATTCACTTGCAAATAACACATGACAATTGCCAATTGGTTCCACTCCATTCAAATATTTGCCCAGCAAAGCCGTAGTATGAGTTCCCTGCAAAAGGTGTATCCTTGCAATCAAATCCAATTTATGCTTAATTTGGCTCTGCTATTGCCACATTTGGTCACTTTCGATATGCACCAGCACGTACCAGCACAAGAACAGAAGTGGAAGAGAGAGGGTCTTTTGAGTTGAGAGGGAGGACCCCGACAGCCCCCAACCAGGGCTCTCCTACTGTCTACTCACTGTCTCTCTGTCTGTAGGAGAATCTCTTGCCAATTCACACCTGTATCCATGAACTGAGAATAGGTGGGTATTTTCCTTCTGTGAAGTGTTTTGAGACCTGTTGATGAAAAAAACACAAGTTAATATTCTTACAGTTATGGCTTAAGGCGAGGACTTCTCGTGGGAAGAGGGAGGCTCTGTCCTGCCTCTGCTGCGGGTGTTTGTGACCGCACACAAATGCTGTTGTAGCAAAGGAGGAATAGGGGTAAGAACCCTGCAGTTCCTGGTAGGTTGTCTGCGGCAGGTTGTCCTGACCCTTCATGGGTGGTGTTCCCCAGCAGGGAGCTGTGCCTGCCTCCACAGGGGACTGGAATCAGTTTCCCTATGAACGCGTGGAAACTCCATTGCCGTTCCCTGCCTTGATGCCTGGCTTTAACCTCTCTGTATTTTCCTTCTATTCTGAAGAGTGAGCTGTGATATTCCTCCTACCTTCCTCCCCTCCACTATGATGGGTCTCCTTGTGCGGTTTTCACCTCCTGAGCACCTGGGATCACTTTCTCTCTGCCAGCTCCAGTCCTGCGAGTAATGGGAGCCGTCCCAATGCCACCCCCGGCTCTACCACCAGCGCCGCAGGACTCGTCCTTCACAAAACTTACGCAGCTGCAGGCAAGTCCCCTGAGCTTTTCCTGCCACCTTTTTCCCAACCATGTAAATTCATTACATCCAAAACGTACCCTGAATGGAAGAGGGGCCAAGCAGCCAGACGATCGCTGTAGCTGATTGTGGCCTCTGCTAGAGCCTCATTAGTGTTTTAGCTTTCGGACGTCGTTGTGGGACAGATTTGCCAGCTTCGTTTGCTTCTAGCAAAAGCTGCTTTAGGCTTACACATGTGAGGCCAAGTACCTCGAGGGAGGATTTAACATGGCAGGCATATGTGTTAATGTTTTACGTAATGTTTAATAAGAAAACCAGCTGTCATTTGCTCTTAGTCAGTTGACTGGATCTTCAGCAGTTTCTAATACTTACAGCAAACTTCTCTCCTGCTGGAGATGCTAAAGGTGTCAAAACCTCACACACAGAGTGTAATGTTTGGGAATGTGTGATATTCTGAAATGTGCACAGGAGTTTCCAGCTTCTGCTCTGTCTTTTTAGATCCCACTAATATCATCTATATAAATACACAGACATGCAAATTTTCACACTTCAAACTTCCTTGTACTTCTATGTTAGCCTCCTCCTCTCCTTTTTAATAGATGCCTTAAAACTCTTCGCTGTCGGCAGATTCTCATCACCAGCCTCCACTCTGGATCCAGTTATATCTGCCTGACTTATTCTTTTTTTTCTTTTTTTTTTTTCTTTTCCCCCTTTTCCCCTCCACTAGAAAAAAAGAGAGGGGGAAGGAGAGTTAGAACATTGTTCCCAGTACAGATCTCCCAAGGGACCTCTCCTGTTGTGCCTGTGGAAATCAGTTGCTGGAATCTCTCAGCTCTGCCATCGCTGTCACAAAGTGCCAAAGTTGGTCCGTGAGCTTCCCATAGTGTCACTCGCTGACTTTGCCGCCTTGTTTGCGAGCCCTGCCTGATCTGATATTTATGACAGGGGCTTGCTGTCTACCCTTTGAAATCTATCATGCTGAAGAGCTGTCAAAATATTTATCAATAATAATGGTACCGGAGAAGTGTGTAGTCTGGGGGCTACAACAGCAAATTGCAGTTTTGTTTTTTCACCTCTGCTATTCCAAGTCTGTCCTGCGTGCGCCTGTGTCCCCCCTGACATGTGAGCAATTACTTTCGGGTACACGGATTCAGTGAGACTTTTGTTGCTCTGAATTTGTTGGGTTTTTTTTCTGTTTTTCAGTGATGGGTGGTGTGTCATGGCTCACCAGTCACAGGATGGTCTCTTGATGCTCACATGATCAAGTAAAGGAAATTAATTTTAGTGCCCCAAAGCCCCTGCTGGTCCCTGCTTGCTGTGTACCTTTTTTCAGTTGTGTTCTGAGTAGCTGCATAACCCTTTTCAGGCCACGTTGCAGCTGAGCCTCAATGTCCTTTAACTCGAACCTCATCACCCCAAACGCGCTTTGGTCTTTGCTGGCCCTTTCCCTTTGTGATTCTGCTGCTGTCAGTTGGGAACTGCTGAGTTTCATCCCACTGTTGCTATCGGGTGGATTTAATGACACTTTGCAATCTGATACAGCACCTTCCCTGTACTAAGCTAGGTAATTCTTCTCGTAGTGCTAGGTATGAGAATGAAACGAAAGCACACTCAAAGATACAGTTATCTTCTAAGTGACAGAAAAGGGTAGTCTTGTTTTTCACTCCACTTCTTGATAAAGCCATGACTGAACAAAAATGCAGACTTTGGAAAATCAGGATGATAAAATCTCATTGAAAAAGTGATCGTTAGTATGTTCTGAGCTAAGCTTTGTCTTGGACCTTATGTAATGAATTCTGTGGGGAAGGTGGTACCAAATGTTACTCCTCAGATGCTTTTGAGCTTTATTCCCCTTCAATATCCCTGTCTGGGGACAGTCTCCAACACCATGAATCTAACTCATACCACTTGCAGCGGGAACAGGCTTTAACCCTGCATGTCTTTTACCCTGCTCCGGAGGGAGAGAGTTTGGCTTGTAGGATTGATCTGGTTTAACTTTTCAAGACCCAGGTCATGAGCAAATGTTTTTCCTCTTTGCTTGTGCCACTGAGAAAGCGTTCACTTTTTCTTTTACAGTTTGGTGTGGGATGGAAGATGCCTTACTGAAGACAGAGCGAGGAAGGGCATGCCCCAGGGGACCTGACCTCAGCCAGGATGTGGCACCGCCGATGCTGCTGAGGGAGGGGCTGACCAGCTGAACGATCACGGGAGTTGTGTGGTGTTTCATAATCTATCTGCTTGTCCGTCCGCCTGAAACATAGGTAAAAAGGTCATGTTGTATTCGATTGTATTACTCTTCCAAAGTCACGGTGTAGTTTTCCAAACTAAATCGCTCCACGTGTTTTGCCATCTGAACAATATTTAGCCCCGTTGGCACTTTTTAACTTTCTGCAGACTTTAAACCACCACACATTTTTAAATCCTTCCTATTTCATAGAGCTTTCACTGTTTGAGTCCTTGAAAAAAGTTTCCTGTACTTACACTTTTGAGAGATGAAACAAGCTGTGCCAAAATGCCTTCACAGATCGTGAAAATGGCAATTACAGAAATGGCAGTTACGTGTACGGCCCAGGAACCTGGGGAGCCACAAATAGACACATGGCCGAGGAAAGTTTCGTGTGGTGACTGTTGGTAACAGAGAGGCATGGAAGAAATTTGGACCAAAGCAAGTACTTTTCTTTCTTTTCCCATTATTATTGCTGTTTTCAGTATTACTTTTGGTTACATATGGCTCCTCAGAAGAAAACCCCCACTTAAGTGTCTTACTGGTCTCTTCTCTCTAGAAGTTTATATGACAATCTTAGCTGTGGAAGAAGAGGAAGAGGGGCTACAGTGGGGAGAACAGGACCAGAAGGCTGCTGGTAAGTGAACGCCAACTTAGATATGGTGAGAATTTCTTTTCCGTCCATGAAAAATGCTAATTAAAAATAAAATTCATAAAAATTACTGGGCTTTTTGCATTCTCAGCAACTGAACTCCGGGAAACTGTCAGTTTTTCACCTTAGCCAAGTTTATCCAGATTTTGGCTTTCCAAAGAAAAAAATATTTTTTCAAAAGAGCAGAGATTTACTCAGAAAATTATTGGCTGAAACAAACTCTAGTTTGTCTTTGGATAAAATAAATCTTTTATGTAAATTGTATACTGCCTGTTGGGGGGGAAAAAAAAAAAAAAGCTTTGAAAGAAAATTTCTGGCCAGCCTCAGTCTTTGTCCTCGGCGCTGCTGCTGGTCCGAGGTCTCAAATCAGACGGAACGTAGATTGCAGTTGTGCTGCAAATGACCTTCTTCCAGAATTTCTGAAGGTTGCTGTTTTTTCACCGAGTATTTTGGTCTTGGTGGTCCCTGCCATGTGGCAGCTTTGGGTGTTACCAGCGCATCTCTCCTGTGCTGTATGTAGCTGGTGCTGCCGTGTCTCTAAAGGTAGGAAAGCAGGCTGAGCTGTGCTCCACAGAGGAATCTAACATGATAACAGGGGCTTTTGTGATTCCCAGGGTGTTGGTGTTCTCCTAGTAAGCCTTAAAGCAGCCTTGGTGCTGCTCTGGCTTGTCCTGGCTCAAGATGGTTTGCAGCAGCATGATTACGCTGGTTAGATTGTCCCCGTGATGTCTCGCAGCAGCACGATTACGCTAGTTAGATGTCCCCAGGGCCCTTCTGCAAGCGCTGGCTCCCTGCAGGGCTTGTACCCTGGGCATTCGCAGCACAATGCGTTTCTCTTGGCTTCCTAACACTACCTGGAGATTTCTCCATGCAGAGATAACATGGAACAGGTTTATGGCTTCTTTGTCTTCCTGGAGCCGTACACAGGTTCTGCTTTGACAGCCAGGATGAGATCAGCTTCTCTCTTTAGTGAGGAATTTATATTAATGTTTGTATTTTCATCAAATACGTAACTAAGAGTGAAAGGACACATTTAGCTTATCGTGGCTATAAACACAATCCTGTCTTTGTTGAGTTGTGACATCACTGGTGATGAAGGTCTTGCGTCACTGGTCTCAAACAAGTACATTTTCTGCAGCTAATCTTTGAGGAGCAGATCTTCCAACAGACACCCTGAAAACATATTTCTATGTATCCTGAAACAAATTTAGTAGCTTGATATTTTTCCTAGCAAATGATGAATTATTTATGCTAATTAAAGTAATTGTTTTACTCTTCTTCCCCCGTCATCTTGCTGTAAATCATTTCTTTAATCCATCACAAATCTGTTGAGAGCATTTGGAGAAAAAGAAAAACCTAAAAATCCATGGCACTCGAAACGCTGCTGTCCCTCACGGATAGTTCTCACAGCCGGTAGCTACTCCGCGCCCCAGTTCAGTGGGGACGGCCTCTGAAAAGATTTCCGTTGTTTTCTAGAAACCTTTTTGTAAGAACACTATCAAAAAGGTGGCAGGGAACATCCACATATATTATTCACTGTTAATACCGATACTCTCCTTTGGTCTTTTTATAAGCGACACCAGGTGAAGAAATCTGTGACAACCTGCAACAGAGCAACCTACTTAGCGCTCTGCTTTGAGGTGGGCTGGTTCTTAAGTAAAGGGCCACTCAAAACTTTTTGCAAATGCTATTCAGTAACTTTTTTTTTTTTTTTTTTAATCACAGGCCTTCCTTTCCTGCAATTGCTAATAGTTTTTCAGATTATGGAAAATGGGATTGTGCAAGAAACTTTCACTTGCTTTTCTCTGATCGCCTCTTACATTTTGCTGGGGAAAAAAATTAATAAATTTCTTTAATTTTTTTAAATAGCCTGTCTGCTGCCAGTTTCCTTTGTAGGGCCGTATACACTGGCACATTCCTGTACAGCATGCTGCTGGCTCTGCGTCACTCAGCTATGACCCTTCTCAGAAAAACAACATTAAAAGATCATTTCAATTGCAATTCCCTTCTAGATTAATCCTTCTCCGCTGTAGCTAACTAACCTAATTGAGGTTTTAGGTGGATCTTACAAAGTTGTGCCTCATCTCTCTCCATTATCAGTAGAAATCGGGATGACTGAGCTCCTAACTCGTTTGACTTGAGTTACATGTTTGGAGTGTGGTGGGATGAATCCAGGTGACTGCCTCATGCCCTTTGTGCATCCGTACTGGAGTTAAAAATGGCATCACAGAGCACAGGACCCGGTCGCATGTGTTGGAGGCTGCTCTTGTTATTCACAGTAGGGTTTGCAACATATTTCCTGTGTATACTTTGAGTCCCCTCTGAAAGCAGAAGTAGCGTTTTCTGGGCAAGCTTTTTCCGCCGCTTTTTGCCCTCTCCATGCTCTGTGGGCTGCAATGAATTGATTGCCCCATCCCTGGTTTGCTATTGTCCGCTTTCTGCTCATAGGAAATTGAGGGAGGGAGAAAGTAAGGGCAAAAAATGATTTGGGCTTTTGGGAGAGCAAGGTTATCTGCGCTTTTAGGGCCTAGTCCCTGTCTTGCTGAGAGACAGCCCTTTTCTGGGCAAGTGTTTGGGTATAAGACTCTGTGTTCATATAGTGAAATAAACCAACATCCAGTAGTGAGCTTAAGCACTGGACAGTAATTATGCATGTCACTTGGTTGGCAGGTTACTCCCTGCCGTGGCAGGGCGATGCCAGTTGGCAGTGTGTGACGAAGGGAAGGTGATGCTCTCACTGTCTACAACTACCTGAAGGAAGGTTGTAGAGAGTTGGGGTTTGGTCTTTTCTCCCAAGTAACAGGCGATAGAACAAGAGGAGATGGCCTCAAGTTGCACCAGGGGAGCTTTAGATTGGATATTAGGAAAAATTTCTTCACCGAAAAGGGTTCTCAAGCATTGGAACAGGCTGCCCAGGGAAGTGGTGGAATCACCATCCCTGGTAGTATTTAAAAGATGAGTAGATGTGGTGCTCAGGGACATGGTTTAGTGGTGGTTTTGGCAGCGTTGCGTTGATGGTTGGACTCGAAGATCTTAAAGGTCCTTCCAACCTAGACAATTTTATGATTCTGTGATTCTATGCTCCAGAAACCATCCCTAACAGGCAGGATGGAAGACGCTGTGCAGCGTCTGCCTCCCTCCTCAGTCCCCTGACACCCTCTAGCTGCCTCGCTTCCTCAAGCCCTCCGGTATGCCCTCACGCCATGCTGCACGGCACATAGATTTCACATGCACTTGCTATAAAATCGTCCCTCTGCGGAAATCACGTGATGTGTTTAAGTCCCATGATTTCAGGCATTTTGAATTAAACACCATTCCTTGTCCCAATATCGTCTTAAGGCCACAAAGCACTACATGGGCCCCAGAGGACACGCAGGGCCAAGTCTATGCAGAGATGTGACCCACTGTGGGCCACTTGGCCTCCGTCTTGGTCCTGTTGCTATTTTGCAGTACAGGTACAGGATGGTGGTCTGGAGCCAGGGAAAGGGCAGGTGATCGGGGTGCAGACTGTAAAACCTGGAGCTGAGGGAGCTCCTGGTGTTCAGGACAAATAGGGAAGAGCCATCTGTAGCACAGAGGCACTGGCAAAAGGCTCTTCTTTAGGCCAACAGTAATGTCACTTGGGGATTTCTGCAAGCTGATGGTGCAGACAAAAAGTGATGCCCTGAAGGGAAGGTTGAAACAGCCACTGCCTGTTGGGATTTATCCGTTCTAGCTGTCCAGATCTCCAGCCCAAAGTCTAGGGCAAACGTCCCATGATTCATATGTCCTATTTTAGGCATCTAAAAGATCTTTAGATCTTAGTGAAGCGAAGCACACCCTGAAATCAGGTAGACAACTACACTTGGATGAATGGTTCTCCTCTTAGTGCTGGGACTTCTGGGGAAAGTTGTCAGCCTGAGCCTGTTTCGGCCTCTTCCCCGCCCCAATGCTGTTTGGTAACAGAGTTAAATGCATCAGAAGTTGTGCCCAGTGGGAACTTCTGTACATTTGACTCTTCTCTGAGCTCTGGCACTGACAGCTAGAACAAAGCTAGAATGAATTAACATAATTGCAGATGTGAATATCTGCTTCTATCAGAATACCAAAAAAAGAGGCAATTATTTCTGATAATTTTCCTCTATGCAAATCTGCAAGACTTTTTCCCCACGGAAATAGAAAACGGGAAGTACTTTTTGGTCAGACATGTCCTCTGTAAATTCTGTGCTTTGTGCTCCTTATTAACGGTAGTTACTGACTAGCAACAAGTGGTTACTGTTTTCTATTGTTATTTTTAGAACCTAGATATAAATGATGCAATAAAAGTAGAGGGGGAAAAATAATGTAGTCCTTCAGACTTGCAAAGTTTTGAAACCAGCTACTGAAGTCAGAGGCTCATGCAGTAAGCGCTGGTATAGCTGTTAGTCCTGGCAGGACTTGGGGATATGTGTCCGCAATGCGGGGAGTTAACAGCAAATCTCAGGTGACAGGTCTTCCAAATAAACCAGACATGGCATCTGTAGATCACAGCCTGTACCAAAACCCAGTGGCTGCATTTCATATGGCTCACTAAGAGGAACCAGTCTGAAATTTTCAGCAGTAAGCTGAAAAGTAAAGCCTTAGGCTCTAATAGCTGGAAATAATGGAGACTGTTATCAATGCAGAGTTAGGCCCTGTCAATAAATCACTGAATGCTGACACGTTATGCCTGGCTTTTCCCCTGCCGTGCTGGGCAGTGGTGAAGGTCCTTCTGTAACTGATCTAACCTTTGTAACTCCATTTCCTTGTCTGCAAAATAGGATAGCAGGTGATCATGTTTGCAGAAAAGATCCACTGATGAGAAGAACTAGATTGCAGCTTGTGGGTATGGTTGTCTGCCCACATGCTGAGCAAGCCTTTCCCTTGTCCTTGTTTAGTAATGGCCTGCTTGTCCTTTCCTTCATCTTGCACGTGGCCTTCTCCTACAGGGAACCAAATGGGAAGGGCCATAGGAGACAGCCCTGATTGCACCTGTGTTCCTGTGCTGAGCATTATCTGTTAGCTGCCTCTGGAAGGGTTCCCACTCATCCCAGTGCCAGGCTCAGCACATCACTCTTTGGATGTGCCTTGCACTCTTCATCACCTAACAGCAGCTCATTCCCTCTAAATATGGTCCATAATGTCAAAGCAAAACCCAATGCCTTTGTTTTGCTGGTTTCGCGAGAGTAATGTTTATGTGACTTTCCTTCAGAATCTGATTTCCACTAGGTTCACTCAAATGTTTAATCATCACTGCTCAAATGTTTTAGCAACTTCCTACTGAACCTCAAGACTGTAATAAAGCCTGAACCTGAGCAATTTATTTGCAAGCCTTTAAGAAAATTCAGAAAATTATCTACACTTCAGAAATGCATCCTCTAGGAGCTCAGAAAGTAATAGCTTTCCATTTCACCTCCAAAGAAGAATTAAATTTCATTTTTAGTTAGACTTTTGTACATTCACATCCTTCCTCTCTAGGGAACTTGTTTTACTAATAGCTACAGAGCTTTCCAAGCTCCCAGAAAGAAGCCAGAGAGGACTGTAACAGGCAAATGTTTCCATAGGACATCAGGGTTACGCAGGTAGCGCAGACAGGGCCCATCTATATCTCAAACATTGTACCAAAGCTGCTCCAGCGGTGCAGCCTGCCAGGGGGGAGGCCCTGGGGAGGATCAGGTGGTTCAGGTGGGTGCTCTTGTTCCCTTCCACCAGTGCAGCATGCACCAGATGAGGCTGAGCAAAACTCGCCTACTTTCCCCTCCTCAGTTCTGCCACCATTTTTGAGCCTTATCTGCAAGAACCTCTGCCCCAACCTTTGCTGGGCTAGCAAATGCCACTGTCTGATGTTTTATTGCATTTATACAAACATCGACTAATGACTAAGCACTCCATCTACAGAGGGATGCAGGACCAAGACCCAGAAAGGAATGAGGCTGAATTCTGGTGCGCAGTTCCCAATCTGCAGGAGTGGGGGTTCATCTCTGTTCCCTCTCCCTGCAATTCCTTCCTAACCTTGGAGGTTTCTAATCTCCATAGGTATCTGCATCTGTTACTAAGTTGTTCTGCAGATAGATACCTTCAAAAGTTACTTTTGATAGAGCCAAGCAGGAAAACTGCTTTTCTTGTGTGACAGGCTGTACCGGCTCTGGTTGGGGTGGAGTTACTTCTCTTCATAGCAGCCTGTATGGTGCTGCTGTGAAAACCAGATTGCTCAGAGGCTCGTTCTGGTGATGTATTGGGTGTAGAGGGCAAGGTTTTGATACCATTGGGTGAGATTTGGGGATGCAGGAGTGGCCTCTGTGAGCAGAGGCCGGGGTTGCCCCCATGCTGGACACTGCTGTTTCCAGCCAGCTCCACAATGGACTCACAGCAGGACCCAGCTGAGCCCATCAGCCAAGCGGGTGGCTCCTCTGTGAAAGCATATTTCAGAAAGGGCAGAAAATGTCACAGAGAGGAGAAGGGAACAAAAAAAGTGAGAAACAGCAGAGGGAACGCCAAAGTCAGAACAGGAGGGGGAGGAAATGCTCCACAGTGCCGCAGAAGATGCCCACCACTACAGCCTGGGCAGGACCCAAGCCAGAGCAGAGGAAAAGTGTGACGAGGAAGAAGCAGCAGAGAGAAACCCCTCCTTTCCACTTGGGGTGAGGGGAAGGGTCTGGAGTGGAGGAGTAAAGTTGAATGTGGGAAAGCAGGCAAGAAAAGTGTTGGTTTAATGTCTTTCCTTGTTTCTCACTATCTAAATCCGTAATTAAATATCTATTTTAACTGGCAACAAATTAAGTTAATTTAGAATCAAAGAATCACGGAATAGTTTGGGTTGGAAGGGACCTTTAAAGATCATCTAGTTCTAACCATAGAACGTGTTTCTGCCAAAATGGCTTCTCTCGTGGCTGAAGTGTTCGCCCGTGGCATACATTTGCTCCTTTCCTCTGCTTAAGAGGAGTCAAATTCTTACCACCCTGCCCTGTTGGCTGTGTACTACTCTGGCTTTTTGCCTTGCCTATTAAAGTTGTGATTTTTAAATTAAAAAAATAAAAAAAATTAAAAATTAAATGTTAGCTGGACCGGAGATGGTAGGGAAGAGTAAATGGTGCACTGACCTGGCAGGTTGATGCTGGCTTCTGTCCCGACCAACTGTTTCATGTGGAGAAGTCATTGAAGGAAATGTGTAAACAGTCCATGGAGCAGGGACCAGGATCTGGGGGATCACCTCATCCAACCGTGCAACAGATCTGCTCAGCAGGCCAAAGAGTTTTACTCCCTTTTTGTCTCTCGAGGGATCAAGGATGACAGTCTTTGCTTTGAGAGCTAGTAATGCAGGAAAATTATTTGGTGAAAAGGACACTGTCTTCTACGGACTATAATTTCCTAAAGTGTCCTTGGCATGCAGCAAGTCTACAGAGCTCAAAGAGATCATGCAGGCTTGCACAATTGTGTTCAAGTCCTTGCTTCAAATCAGCCAAAAGTGGTGATTTGAAACTATCGAACCATTACCTGGACCTGTTTCTCTCTGGCTTCAAACAGCCAGTCTCAGAAATGGGCTCACAGCTGACATTTCTTAGCAGATGCAGCTACCTGTTTTTCTTGGTGGCCTTCCCTGTTGGCAAGGCTCAGACAGCACTTTGCTTGGTTTGCCAGTTTCCAGTGAAGCCGGTTCCACTTTCCACTGCTCCGTGACATTATCTGGGGAGCCCCAAACACCCTACCCAGACCTCAGGTCTCTCCAGTTCTGACTGAGCTAATTCAGTTCCCCTTTGGATTTAGCCCTCAGGTCAAAGTATCACATTTGTCTTCCTTGTGATTGATCCTAGTTTGAAAAACAGGTCTCTAGAAAGATGGAACATTAGTGTGTTGTATCTAACTTCGCACATTACACAGGGGCAGGTTGGACACTGCAGTCTCTGAGCTAAACGAATCTGAGACAAACTTTTGGAGAGACCTAAGACCATTGTCAGAGTTGCCTCCTGAGTCCTCTCTTCCTCTGCTCATCCAAATACAGTCTTTTAAAAAGTCAGGAGGCTTGTGCTCCTCTTAATCCCAGCAAGACTCTGCTAACCATGCTGCATTTCAATACTCTGGGCACTGTCTGGTCAATTGTCTTCTCACGGAGAAAGGGCAGATTTTTCTTGTATTACCATCACTCCTGGAAAATAGAGCAGACAAGGTATGCTCATAAACCACCTCTGCCATGGCTATACTAGGGAAGATCTTTACCTAATTAGCTCAATAGGTTATAACATTTACTCACAATCACATACAGAGGTGCACTTGGGTTCGGGAAAAGGGATATTGTATCTGGAAGGGTTAAACTGAATTTGTTCTTCCTGCAGAGTAGCCAGATGTGGTTGTTTTCATCTCCAGGCAGACAAGCCCGGCTGTAGCCCTGTGAGGATATAAATCACTGTGAAGATTTTCTGTGAAACTCAGCAGTGTGGGTTTATATGATCCCAGTTTCATCTTTCTTTGATCAGCTGTGAAGCCAAGTCTTGTTTGGGTTTTTTGGGTGATTTTAGAACTTCTTCATGTCTTAGTTCCAATTCCTAAGTCTAGTTTAGTTGTTGACTGTAGACCATTAGTTGAAGTAGTAAGTGTCTATTTTCTGTGAGTTTCCTCTGAGTCATGAAGAGCTGGACAATAAAGCAGCTGGCACTGGAAGAAATAACCAGAGGTGTTACTTACAGCCTCTTCAGATTAATTTTTGAAGTTGTCTTTTTATTCAGGTACTGACAAAAGCCACACAATATATTTTAAAGTATTGTTTTCTGTTCTTTCGGCAGCAATGGGTCTCTGTACATAAAACCCCAGTGAGATTGGGCATAAACCAGTGCAAATAACATTACTTTTCAGCCCCTGCTGACTGATCAGATGAGCACGAGCGGTGTATCTGACTAAAAACTTTGTTCTCAGGTTTTGCGTATGGCTTCAGTCCCTCTCTCTGGGAATGTACAGTGCTGAGCAATGCATCTAATTCCTACATCCTAAACTGTCCTGATGGCGTACGTACCTGTTCTGGGGTCATCATGCCCTTTTGCTTGACTCTGATCAGGCACATGTGCTGCTACATAAGGATCAGCAAACACACCCCTTCTGGATCGCTAGCTCAAACTTGTGTTCTGTTCTCTTCTAATTTGGGAATTTGGGAGAAAAATGAAAACTCTGTGACATTAACTTGGTGAGTACTTTTCTTTAAGTTGAATTATCTTGAAAGGCAGAAGTAGGCAGGAACTGAAACTTCACAGCTGAAATACTCGGATTATATCTATTTTGTTGGCTGTAACTTGCTTGAAGGTAACTTAGACCCACTGCATCTTTAGTTGATACTCAGAGAGTTAGTGTTACAGCTATCTCGTGGAAATGTAGATTTGATTCATATGCTAGTAATATTTCCTCTTCTGTCTTCTCCATCTTCTGCTTGGTTGAAAACTTCTGTTATTGGTCTGCATGTGTCAGCTGATGGAAAGTTTCTTTGGCACATCTGCATAAAGCTTCTGGATGATGTTTACTGCTCCTCAGGCTGTAACAGCAATTATGCATCAAATGGCAGAGTGAAGCCTCTGGAGATTGGAATTTCCTCTAAAACATGAAGCCTGTGACAATGCTATCTACCTTCTAACCACGTACTAATTACATATACATACATAAACTTCTCCCTAATTTTATTTATATGCTAAAAAGATCATTTGTATTAAATCTTGTTCTGATTTAAGCATTAGTTCCTAAACGCTATTTTTGGATGTCAGTGATTTAATTCTCACTGCACAAGGAAATGCTTTTACCCCAAAGTACAGATGGGAAACCTGCGGCAGAGAACTCCTGTGTGGCTGCCAACAGGGAGGCCTTGGTGAATGAGAGGCAGAGGAAGGCTCTGTAGGTGTACGGCTGTGCCGGGGTCCCGTCCACCCAAGCAGAGCTAATGGGTTTTGAATTGAGGTGGGGGGGAATCATTTGTTCTCATACTGCTTACAGTGGAGGAAACCAGGGGCCTTCACTCTCTGCTCTTCAGTGCCACCTTGCAAACACAGCTTGAGGACCTGGATAGTGCAGACCCAGGATGATTTAAATTCATTATTTAAATAGATACAGTGACTATCTTACTGAATCTCCACGAACTCTTTATGTGTGAACCTCCATTTGAAACGTTACCCCAACTCAAACACCAAGAGAAAAGATGCCTTCATGTTTTCACTGAGACCCATTGTTTCATTTTATCTCATAATAACAGTTCCCCTATTTTATATCCTTTGTATTGAGCCTAAGATCAAAGCAATAACTCTGTTAAAAAGCAATCAGTTCTAATCAATTTAATAAGCAGAAAAGGAAGTGCTTTGACTAAATGAATAGCTTTTGGCCAAGTCTCTGTGGCTATCAGACTGCTTGCTGGCACTGCTTCATGCTGCATGTCCCAGTTCCCTCGGTCCCTGCCCCAGCTGGTCCCCAGCAGTGCAGAGCCGGCCTTGCAGCGCGGCAGGTACCCGCCTGCTTTTCCCACTCTGGGAGTGTGGGCAGCTTCAGTCTATTCATCTCACATGAGAAAGGCCTGAATAATTACACCTTGGAGACTTTCCTGGAGCTGAGGGTAAACAGCAGGCAAGCAGAATTTTATTCTCTTCTAATCTAAGCAGAACTTACCCAGCTCTTGGTATCCAGTGTGGAATATTTCACTTTATTACCTTTTTCACTTACTGCTGCCCAGTCCAAAACCAAGCAGTAAGTTGGTGCATGTGCTCAGGTCATTTACTTCCTGGGGCTTTCACATACCAGGGCCACATTTCTGGAATTCCTCCTATTCTTTGAAACATAAAGCTCCAGTTACCTCCAAGCTGCTGGTGTTAACTATGTTCCAGGCACCAAACTTCAGCTTTTTGCAGACCAATTAGGACAAGATATTGTTCCTCCAGGGGAGGCTGCTGTGAGCAACGTAGACCACAGTTCAACAACTTAATTTACTGTTCAAATTGTGCAGCTGATCCGAATGCCAGGCAAGAAAGCAATGACTGGTACTTGCATTACCGTTAGCTTCAAGATGGGAAGCAGCCTTTGCTGACTGGTTCTGCCTATTCTCTCCCAAAGGCTATTCCTGATATGCACAAGCCTGCAAAGAGGAGCAGGGTAGAAAAAGAAGGAAGAGCAAAATAAGTGCCCAAGACAAAAGCTGAAGCACGAGAAGACCACCATCTGCTGTAGCCACAATTCAGATTAGCCAGTCATGCAGGATGCTCAGGCAGCGCCGCTCTTTGCTGTAACCAATGCAAATATTGCACCCATGTATATATCCTGGTTGCATGGTTGGACTCAATGATCCCAAGGGTCTTTTCCAACCTAAATAATTCTATGATTCTACATAGGTAAAAATTTATGTAAAAATAACGAGCATTTTTATTGCGTGGCCTCAGAATCCCCTACAGAAAAGCACCCTCAAAACTCCTTTATGTCTCAAATCTGACTAATTACTGACCTCAGCAGTGAGTTGAAAGGCAAGAAGAAAACTCTTGTTTTGGTCTTTTTTAAACTAGAACAGTATTTATCAGACCTCAGATATCTTTGGTACAAAGGCACTATTTTAATACTTTTAAAAAGATAAAATCTAACAAAATCCTGGTAGAAAATGTCCTTATTATGTATTCTGACATGTCTTGGGAGGACACCTGAGAATTATTATAATGATCTATGGAGCTTGTACTCAAACTTAAAGGCAATAAATGATTTTGGTTCTTGAGCAGTGAGCAGCCAGCACTGCATCCTCGAAGGAGGCCAAAGCAGTGTTTTAAATGCTGTCAGTGGGAGTTTTAAATCCACTCAGGACTTCGTTAGTGCTTGCATATTTTGTAAGATGTTCAGCTACTACTAAAGTGATGAGCAGGAAGATAAAACAGCGATAGTAACAGCTACCACTGTAATAGCTGTAGCTGGGTCAAGGACAGACTAAGTCCATTTGTCACAGGTAAATTGTTACGAGTTTGCATTCACCTGGACTTATTTGATCTAATAGACGTCTGTGGTGAGCTGCCAGTAAGGTTAGCTCTCAGAAAGTGAAAGTTAATGCAGAGTCTGTGGATTGCTTGGCCAGTGAGGTAGAAGTCCCATCTGCTTCATGTTACCAGGAGGGATTTCAGAAAAGCTGATCATGACCCGTATACCTTTCCGTTGCACAAACAGTTCTCAGACTCACACAAGAAGCAAGTGCATTGTAAAATGAGATTTTTGTTCATTACATAGAGATCATCTTTCAAAAAAGTATATAAATAACCCATAGAATTCAATCCCATTGAAGGTATAGGTTGTAAAGATCCTGTTGCAACCTCCTAGTCTTAAAGCTACAGACTTCAAAACACTTCTTATTTAAGAACTACCCGTTACCCCCCAAGGTGAATTGGGGGTAACATTGCTTTAAGAGTTGCCTAATTACATATTTAGCTGTAAGGCTGGAGGCCTTCTGTGTTTGGGGTGATAAACCTGCCTAAAATACATACTGACCCAAGATACAGTCTCTTAAATAATTGAAAGACAGCTTAGACATTTTTTCACTGGGTATTTGCCATTGAAACTGGAATAGCTCACAGGGGTCTTGTGGAGAACACAGCAATGGGATGGAAGATTTGACAACAGAACTGAATGCAAGAAAAGGAAATGTCTGTATTAAACGGCCTGATCCAGATATCATTAATGAAGGAAGGTTTCTTACTAATGCTTTTGAAAGAAAATTGAGTTGAGTTTGGGTAAGATTTGAGAAGTTGCTGATGGATTTTGCTACTGTTGTTATCCCTTTTAATCCCATAGATAGGCTGCTCTGACATGAAGGTGATTGGGAGCAGTCAGCATGGCTTCACCAAGGGGAAGTCATGCTTGAACAACCCAATTACCTTCTATGATGAAATGACTGTCTTGGTAGATGATTGTCAAGAGCAATGGATATTGTCTACCTTGACTTCAGCTCTCGACACTGACTCCCAGAAGATCCACACAGAAAAGCTGATGAAGTACGGGCTGAATAAGTAAACAGTGAGGTGGACTGAGAATTGTCTGAATGGCGAGGCCCAGAGTGTGGTGATCAGTGGAACAAAGTTGGAGACCAGTAACTAGTGGTTTACCTAAGAGATCAGTATTGGGTCCAATCCTGTTTAACATCTTCATTAATGATCTGGCTCACGGGGCAGAGTATATCCTGAGCAAAACTGGGAAAAGTGGCTGATATACCAGACGGTCATGCTGTCATCCAGAGGGACCTGGACAGGCTGGAGAAATGGGCTGACAGGAGCCTCATCAAGTTCAACAAGGAGATGCGCAAAGTCCTGCACCTGGGGAGGAACAATGCCATGCACTAATATATGCTGGGGGTCACCCAACTGAAAAGCAGCTTGGGATAAAAGGACCTGGGGGTCCTGCTGGACGCTAAGTTGAACAGGAGCCAGCGGTGTGACCGTGCAGCACAGAAGGGCTAACGGTATCCTGGGCTGCATTAGGCAAAGTATTGCCAGCAGGTCTGGGGAGGTCATCCTTCTGCTCTATTCAGCACTGGTGAGGCCATGCCTGGAGTACTGTGTCCAGTGCTGGGCTCCCCAGTGCTGGAGAGTGTCCAACAATGGGCCATTAAGTTGATTAAGGGATTGGAGCATATCTCCTAAGAGGAAAGGCTGAGAGCAATTGGACTGGGGGGAGGAGAGGGGGAAGGGGGTGGGTCTTACCAATGTGTGTAAATACCTGAAGAGGATGGAGCCAGGCTCTTTTCAGTGGTGCCCAGTGACAGGACCAGAGGTAATGGGCCCAAACCGAAACACAGGAGGTTCCCTCTGAACATGAGGAAAACACCTTTTTGCTCTGAGGGTGACCGAGCACTGTCACAGGGTGCCCAGAGAGGCTGTGAAGTCTCCATCCTTGGAGATATTCAAAAGCCATCGGGGCATGGCCCCAGCTGTAGGTGGCCCTGCGTGAGCAGGAGGGTTGGACCAGATGTCCTCCAGAGGTCCTTCCAACCTCAACCAATCTCTGATTCTGTGAATTTGTGACCTTTTCCTGTGACAGACTGTGAAGGCAGAGGATGAACTTATCATTTGAATCAAATTTAATATTGAGCATCTTTGCTCTAGCTAACTTAATATATGAGAACAATTTCTTGGTGTAATTCTTTCCCCAGATCAAATAGTTTGAACTGGAGTGGATTAAAGGAACCTTTTACCCGAGACGTTTGGGACTGAAGGAAGCACCCACAGGAAGAAGAATGCCTAAAAATAGATGCAGCAGACGAATGCGAGCATTTCTGTGTGCCAGATTACATGTTATACAATCATGCTTATCCTTTTCCACCCACGACTTCCTCTGGACACACACCTTGGCTTGGGCAACACGAGAACGGCACTGGGGATCTTGCATCCTTCTTCTTCACAAGGAAAAAGCATGAAGCAATTCAGCAAGAGGTGAATCATCTCAGGCAGCTGATGACTGGCCAGGCCCAGGTACAACAGGGTACCACCAGGCAGTCTGACAGCTGTATGCACACTTTGAGTAGTTCTTTACACTGTTAAAGGTCTCATGACATGGCACTTGGACTGTGATTTTCAAAGTACGCTCTGTATTTTTCATTGCAAGCTGTATACAGCTTTAGTACACGAGTGTAATCAATCACTACTGTGTTTTCTGATGTTTGCTAATGATCAGCTGTGACATGCTATTTAACATGAAAGCAGCCTGCTTCATTTCTACTATAGATTGACACTGAATAACCTGGCAAATATATTAACCTATTCATTTGACTTTAGTTTGCCTAAATGCTTCATACCAGGCTGCCTTCCCTTTTAAATACCTCTACTATAAAACAGTAACAGTTGCAAACACTAAGGCCAAACCAGCAAAACATTGTGTGAATCATCAGGTGAATACTATTATTTTAAATTTACTTTCAGGTACTTTTCCTAACAGTATCAGGGATATAATTCTTGTATTTGACAAAGTGCATCTTGCTGATAAGCCAGGTACTAATTAACATACCCTTCATTTAAGATTCCCTAGTGACAATCAAAGAACAAAGGTCTTGCGAATGATTAACAATCAAAGCTAAAGATAACACTTGACTTCAGATCAATCTGATCTTTACCAGAATGCATTTGGCTACAAAGACATGAAGTAACCCCTGTAATCCTTTAAGTGAGGTTACTCCAATCATAAAGAGGCCATAAAAATAGCACTTGAAATTTAAGAGGTTTACAGTGGTCGGTGCCCGAGACTAGTTGCTCTGAAGAAACATCAAAGGAAAATATTCATTACAGATAAAGCCCGCTTAGGCTCGGGGAGGTGGGGGGGCATTTAACACCTATAGCACAGCCTTCCAGCTGCGGAAAATGCACTTCTTTTTCCTGTCCTCTACACAACCGGTTAACTCTCAGTTCTGTCTCTCCTTCTGCCCCGTCATCTTCAATAAATGCAAGAGATCTTCTCTTACACATCATTTCGGTGACTTATTCTCTTTGGAGTGTGCTGTTACGCTCCCCTGTAAATATGATCAACTCTTCGCTTTTTCACCTTAATGTTCTGCTTTAACTATGCCGAATCCTAAAGCGTATTCTATTTTGGGAGCATCCTAGCTTTTGGCATGCTTATATATCAAGTCCTCAGCAACCTGAAAGTCGAGTGATGGTTAGTGTCCAAGGCTGCAAATCAGCTTAGCTTGCTTGCTGATAGATATGACAGAAACACGTGTCTGCAATTAGTAATTTTTTTCTTGCCAGGACATTTTTAGGGGCAAAAAGGAAGGTTTTAAAACATCCAATTGAAAACCTCTCTCAAACACACTATCTACATCTTCTTAACATACTGTTCTGGGGCTCTTAGTGTAGAAAGAGCAGGAAGAACAATTTAAACCCTACTGAAATCGAGCAAATTGGATTGTGGCGGCTAAGTTCAAGTGAAAGCTTCTTGTATATGAAGAGCTTACAACTATTTGGCTGGCAGAAAGCCATGTGATCTTACTCTTATAATTAGAAGGAGGACTTCTAGATGGTGACAATTTCTACTGCTCCGCTGGTTGCAGGTGCAGAATCACGGAGGTACCGAAATGAATCGTGAGGGATGAACAGCAAGAAGGGAAGGCAGGGTGCTGCTGCTCTGTTGTCAGTGCTGCCACTTGCTCTCCCTGTGCCAATTCTGTTACTGTGATTTCCACTCTTATTTATCACTTTAATGCCAAAGACTCAGGAATGGTCGACTCAGTTCCCAGTGTGGTCGGTACTCTGCAAACATGCAAAAAAAACAGAATTTCTGCTTGTAACCCCAAGCTTGCCATCTAAGAATTAAGACACAATCCAGCAGGATGCAGACAGCTAAATGGGAATACATGGGATCCAGTGGAGATGTTATGCTTATTATCAGAGGTGAGAGGCTCCAGTTACCAGCAGCCTAGCTAGCTGGTAGCACTTTGGTGACATCATGGCAAAAGAGAATTTAAGAAATATTTGAAGGTGCATGTAAGCATGTCTGTAGAACTTCACAGAGTGCCTATCTCGCGTGAGGGATGAGATAAAGAGAGATGATGCGTGTCCGGGCCCCACATAAGTGGGTCCTGACACACAGTCTGATTAGAAGCATGTTTTGATCCCTCTGAGAACGACTACAAGACAAGAGCAAGGATGGGGTGGAGGGTTGAAGAGCTGAGACTGAAAAGATGAGAAAGAAAAGACATTCATGCAATGCAAGAGGAGGAGAAAGTGAAGGATCCAGGCAGCAGCACAGGAAAATTATTTTCTAGAATGATTTTGGATGAGACAAGTAGATAGCAGGGATACTCGTAAAAGCAAATAACCTGTCAGGCTGAGATGTTGCCTTGACACGGGGGCAGAAGATGAGACACAGAGTGGCGGGGGTGAGAGGATGTCAGTGTTATCCCAACTGAGCTAGAGAAGAGGAAGAAGACGTGGTGGGACAGACTGCAGCCCTTATATGTATAAGGAGGTACCAGAGAGACAGGCAGATTTGCAGGCAAGTGAAAGGCAGGCCTAGATGGAATAGAGCAATAGATTTGTCAAATACCTACACAGAGACAGCAAGTGTATGGGCTTGGCTAGTAACTGGTGAGATTAGCAGGGAACGAGTATTGATGGAGAGTAGACAATCAAAGATGCAGCTCTGGGAAGGGTGCTCAGGTGACTGCTGCTGCAGAGGATGAAAAGGAAGGGCAATTAGAGAGGGAGGGAGGGGAGAATCAGAAGTCACTGAAGCAAAGAAGAAGAAAAGTGTGGTCAGCAGGAGCTGGCAGGTTGCTGTGGAGAGAACCAGTGAAGGAGGCTGGTTCAGACCTACTCCTTGAGCTGTGCATTGAACCAGGTTGTTAGACCTGTACAGCGTTTTTCCTCCATCACCCTCTCTTTCCTGGCACACCAAGTTCTGCTGGGTGTGTTTTAGCAGGAACAGGCATCTGGTGAGGCTTTTTCATGCATAGAGGAGGTGCTGTCCTAAGGGCATGAGCTCAGCCAGCCACATGAGACAGCAGATGTTTTGTGGGAGTTGTCACAGCGAAGCCCTTGCACTTTTCTTGCACTTTTCAGAGACCACTTGGCCAAGCTGGACATTCATAAATCCATGGGCCCTGACGGGATGCACCCGCAAGTGCTGAGAGAGCTGGCAGATGTTATCGCTAGACCACTCTCCATCGTCTTTGAAAAGTCATGGGGAACAGGAGAGGTGCCTGAGGACTGGAGGAAGGCTAACATCACTCCAATCTTCAAAAAAGGCAAGGAGGACCCAGGGAACTACAGGCCGGTTAGTCTCACCTCTGTCCCTGGGAAGGTAATGGAGCGACTCATTCTGGATGTCGTCTCCAAACACATAGAGGAACAGGAAGTTATTGGAAGTGGTCAGCATGGATTTACCAAGGGCAAATCATGCCTGACCAATCTGATAGCTTTCTATGATGTTATAATGGGTTGGCTGGATGAGGGGAGAGCCGTAGATGTCATCTACCTTGACCTTAGCAAGGCTTTTGACGCTGTCTCCCATAACATCCTCATTAGGAAGCTGAGGAAGTATGGGCTAGACGAGGTGACAGTGAGGTGGATCGAGAGCTGGCTGAGTGACAGAACTCAGAGGGTTGTGATCAGCGGCACAGAGTCCAGTTGGAGGCCTGTAACGAGTGGTGTCCCTCAGGGGTCAATACTTGGACCAATTTTGTTCAATATATTCATTAATGACCTAGATGAGGGGACAGCGTGTATCCTCAGCAAGTTTGCTGATGATACCAAGCTGGGAGGGGTGGCCGACACTCCAGAGGGCCGTGCTGCCATCCAGCGTGACCTGGACAGGCTGGAGAGCTGGGCAGAGAAGAACCTAATGAGGTTCAACAAAAGCAAGTGTAGGGTCCTGCACCTGGGAAGGAAGAATGCCAAACACCAGTATATGTTAGGGGCGGACATGCTGGGAAGCAGCTCTGAGGAGAAGGACCTGGGGGTCCTGGTAGACAGCAAATTATCCATGAGCCAGCAGTGTGCCCTTGTCGCCAAGAAGGCCAATGGCATCCTGGGCTGCATAGGGAAGACTGTGGCCAGTAGGTCGAGGGAGGTCATTCTTCCCCTCTACTCTGCACTGGTGAGGCCACAACTGGAGTACTGTGTCCAGTTTTGGGCTCCCCAGTTCAAGAGGGACAGGGAACTACTGGAGCGAGTCCAGCGTAGGGCAACCAAGATGATTATGGGACTGGAGCACCTCCCTTATGAGGAAAGGCTGAAAGAGCTGGGACTCTTTAGCCTGGAGAAGAGAAGGTTGAGGGGGGACCTGATTAATGTTTACAAGTACCTAAAGGGTGGGTTTAAGGAGGACGGAGCCAGGCTCTTTTCAATGGTTCCCAGCAACAGGAAAAGGGGCAATGGGCACAAGCTAGAACATAGGAAGTTCCGTTCAAATACACGGAAAAACTTGTTTACAGTGAGGGTGACAGAGCACTGGAACAGGCTGCCCAGGGAGGTTGTGGAGTCCCCTTCTCTGGAGATTTTCAAGACCCGCCTGGATGCAGCCCTGAGGGATGTGCTTTAGGCAATCCTGCTCTAGCAGGGGAGTTGGACTAGATGATCTCTAGAGGTCCCTTCCAACTCTGAAGATTCCATGATTCCGTGATTCCTGCCACCACCAGCACTTGTTATCCCTTTCTTTTCTTCTCCAGCTGACTGCTGGAATGAGCCAGTGGAAGAAGAGAGGGATCAGGGACAGAGTGCCCAAAACAGAGCTGCTTCCTGGCAAGGCTGCCCAGGGTAGTGGTTGAGTCACCATCTCTGGAGGTATTTAAAAAACATGTAGATGTGGTCCTTAGGGACATCGTTTAGTGGTGGACTTAACGATTGGACTCAATGATCTTAAAGGTCTTTTCCAACCTACAAGATACTATGATTCTGTAAGTTTGCCCACAGAGAGCGGCTGTGTTGAGTAGGATTAAGGTGAGAGAGAGCTGGGTGGAGAAGTGCTACCGAAGTGCTACAGGAGGAGGGCAGCATTTTTATGGACAGAGGGCCAGAAGGGGAGTTGGAGACTTTTGGTTTCAGTCCAAGTCCAGTTCATGGTGTGAGTTTGAGTGAATGTCCTATCCTCCTCTACCGTCCCTGTCATTCAGCTACCTGTATAAGGTAAGGGTAATGTTAATTGGATGGTATGAGGTTTAACTGGTACATGTGCAGCACTTACTTAGAAACCTCTGCACGATCCTCTTCTCAAAGAGCGAAGTTATTATTTACCCCAATCTTGCAAATACATCCTTTCCACTTCTCACAAGTTATTTTGGTAACTAGAGAGTCTTCCACTTCCAGGCACCTATTGTTTCATTGCAGGTAAAAAAAACCCACCAACAAACTAGCTCCATGGATTTCAAGAAGCTTTTCTAGTCTAAAGGAACAGTCTGAAGACCATGAGGTTGTGGGGAATGAAGATCTCCTCAGTTTCCTTTCTGAAAGACACCTAAATCTAGCCAAACTTCTCACATGCATTTAGCCAATAGACTTTCGGTGGTTTCCCAGGTTACAGTTCATTAGTGACTGTATCACACAGAACCAAGATAAAATAAGGACACTGCAGATTTCATTGTTGCATGGTGCTAACAGAGAACTCGCTTCTCATAGAGATGATTAGACAGGCCGTGGTACTTCAAGTATTTTTAACTTGTGATCTGGTGAGAGTTTTAGAAATAGGAGAGCTGGCATAAAGGATCACACGTAAATCCACAGTTCAGAGCATGAGGCGGTGCTCTTCCAAGCTCATGGCATCTGACAGCCACTGTAATATAACTGATACCCGTGGGTGGGGAGGATTAGTTTGCTGAACACTCTGCTGGACTCCTCTGTCTAGAACCTGCATGCTGGCAGGTTTTCTGACCACAGGAGGGGTGGCTTGAGGCCTGGGGAACTGCTGGAAAACTGGCACTGTGGCCTAAGGCACCTACCCAAGTGTACGGTCACAGAAAATAAACCCCCTTAGCACTCTCCCCATCCATGACAAACAACATGCCATTTAAAAGGTCATGGGGAGACTGGTGGGATTTTCTGCATTTTGTGCATTCAGAGGATCCGATCTTGAAAGGTGCTTTCTGTGGGAAGACCACGGCGTCTGCACAGGGCTCCAGCAGCCTCAGTGGCCACCTTGTAGATGCAGTGATCCAGGCACACAGAGCATCTTCCAAGGACCAGGGCCATCAGTAATCAGTCTATGAGTTGGAACTGCTCTTCTGCTAAAAATAGTACTTGTCATACTGACTAGTGCTGCTCCCTTGGTCCCTGTACTCTGCTCCCTGTCTGTATCTCACCAGGTGCCTTGTTCTAGCTCCTAGGGGCATGAAGCTTTGATGGTCAATGTTTAATTGTGCCCAACACCACAGGCTCCCACACACTATTACCACGGAGTAACAGCAGGAACAGAAACAGGCAGGAGGGGACAGCGCACCTTTTGTGCTTGATGCTGTTTCAAAAGAACTACATAGCAGTATAAATAGCTGGAGTCTGACTTCAGAGACATCAATAACTAAGCTTCATAGTGATTAAAAGCTACTGAAGAAAAAGATGAGCCTGGAAAATGAAAACAGGTTTCTTTAATCCCTTTTCCAACTGTCCTGCGAAGGAGAAAAGGGGATCTTGGTAGAAACTCTCTAGGAGTATATTCCTTCACCAGTTACTTTCCTGGATTTGCTGATGGATGGCATAGCTCACTGCAGAGGTTATTGGTACATTCAGACATCAGTTTCATAAGCCTATTATTACTAGAATCTGTGGGCTAATTAATGCTTGCATGAGAAGTTAATGAAGGACAAAGATTCTTTACTGCTGATGGTCTCAGTGAAACAACTGTCTGGAACATATGAAAAAGCTATTGTCAGTAGCAAATTACCATTACAGAGAAGCACATTAATATAAATCTCTCAGAAAAGGTGACATGCTCTTTATTTTGTGGCCCTATGGTCTGTGTGCAGTATCTCCCTGGTGCACTCATTTGGCTTCCTGGTGGGTGTCTGTACAGTTCAATGTCTCATCATTCTGCAGTTCTGGCAGAGTCCTGTTTACCTGCCACCTGGGACTTTTTCTTCTGCTAAAAACTCCTCGTCTCTTCCCTGAGCTGAACACACGGATATAATGCCAGCATTTTAAGCAACATTAATGTCCTTCTGTGTAACTGAGCAAACAAGGATCATGTGCTCTTCGCCTATACCTTGATAAGGGCCAGCAAATCCTTGGACATGGACTTGGAGGTACTTTAATTCCTATCTGGTAAATCAGGCTGGGTGTGAGAACACCACAGAGCACAAAACCTGCTTGAATTCAGGCAAACTAAGAGTAACAGAATAGAGTTATGTAGGTCTGGTTAACAGTGTTAACATCATCTTCAGATGGGATCGTGTTTGCTTTTCAGTTTAGAAGAAATCTGACATACAAGCTAGATGCACTAAAAGCTACTACATTTTCAGTTCCTTTTGTCCTCTTTTGCATATTTAAGAAAATGTTACATAAAACAGAATTGCTTTTTCTTCCAAGAAAAAATCATAATTTCTGCTGAGTTCTACTTGGCTGGTTGATGAAATGACTTTCTACCTGGGTCACGATTATCTGGCTGGCTGGGTATGAGCTGTTCCTCATCCCATCAGACTGTGATTCTTCTGAGATTGCCACAAATCCCATGAAAGTCCCTAAACTCTGAGTTTTACCATTAGATTTAAGTTAGCTGAAAGATACATAAAGCTGCCAGGGAAAAGGAGCTCCTTGTTCATGTGGTTGCGTGAGAAGTTCTTGTAGATTTTTTTATCCCTGCTGGTACTTGAAATGACTCGTGAGACAAATTGGTGCACAGTTTTACTCAAGTTGTCTGTGTGTTGTTCAGGTTGAAACCCTGAAAATGAATACCAGCCTGAGAAAATGCCTTGAATGTGGCCAATTGAGCTGTTTCACATAGAACTATGGCTACAATAGAGAAAACTGGCTCATCCCACAAAAACTGTGACCCTACGAGCAGCTTTCTCATTCTGTTTGGAGAGGACAGTTCACGTATAGACCTGCATTCTGGATCAAACCTTTACGGCGTCACTTCTCTTGGTAATTCTTCATTGATCTTGCTAAGACAGGAGCCCATACCTTTTTCGCAGAGAGGTTATTTTCATGTAATTACTTCCCAGTGGTTACAGTTAAAGGAAAACGTGTTTTTACTGAAGAGGAAGGGAAGGGCTGCAATACTTCTGTTGGCATCTTCAGCCAGGTAAGGGCACACAATGTGCCCACACAATCCCATCTGTATGGAACATTCTTATATATATCTACACAGGGACTGCATCCAAGCCTGGTTGAAGTTTTATTAAAAGCTTATTTTGAAACTATCTTTAATGTAATAGAGAACAAAACTGCCTTGCAGAAGAAAAAGGGAAACAATGGGAATATTTTTTTCCCTGTCCTGTAGTGGATCTGACTCAGCTTGAGGGGCAAGATACTGGTGACTTTCTTGACTTCATAATGGTCCCTGTGAACCTGTGTCACTATGGAGCAGTCCTTTTTGGCATAAATACCACAGTTAAATATTTAGTCATCTTGGTACAGACAGGATGAGTGACTCGTCAAAGGTCACGCAGGAAGTATAGAGCTGAGCAGGGCACTGACCTGTGGTTGTCAATAGGTGCTATTCCATATAGGAGAAGCTGTTGAATGACTATACCTCGGAGTTCAGAGCATTCTACTTTCAGGAAGTGCTAGATAAGTGGAGAGGTAATTGGAGAAAGGACTAGCCCGTTGCATGCTCTGGGCTGCTTGTCTGTCTTAATACTGAATAGCACAAAGGAAAAGAAGCAAAAAAAAAAAATCAAAGAAACCTGATTATAGCAACACTGTAGATTTTTGACCCCTGCAGGGCTGGACTTAAAGGAAGGATCAGTTTAGTAGCACTAGTATGTAAATAAAATGCAAATCAGAGTAAGCTCAGCCACACCGTCAGGTGCAGTTGGTAGAAACTGCTACATATGTTAGCAGAAGCCTCAAACCAAGACAAAATCCTAGCGATGCTTTAAAAATCATTTCATCTTTCAAAAGATGTCATAAATAAAAGGTTTCTTTGTGAGAAAAGATCTGGAGAAACAATAGACCAGCATATCACAAAATAGTCAGCTCCTATATTGTCACTTCTAAAAAGGTGAATGTGTCAGAAATGATAGGGACAAGACAAATGTGCTTGACTAAGACTATTGGGGGAGCTCACATTAACTTTACCAAGAGCCATAGACATGTACACGTGAACACATTCATCTGCAAATGCAGAGCGTAAGCGGTGAAGAGACTGAGGTAATTACTTTGCTCATGAAAAACAAGGAAAACACACCAATAGTTGTGCAAATGCAAAAGGCAGAGAAAACAAACTGAATATAAAGGAAAACATGAAGATATGATGGAGAGTGGAAAATGCTAGTGGAAAATGTCCTGCATAGTGGGTCATGTGCATGAATTGTTGCAGAGTTTACAAATAAGTAAAATGAAAAATAAAAAATCACCATACTAAGACAAAAAGCAGCAACTCCAAACGTGAGATTTGATATGTATATGATATGATGGAAGGTAAATAATTTTCAAACATCTGACTGGCCTTAACTGCAGAGGTCAGACAGTGATAAACAAGCAAAAGCAGCGCAACATCAAAAGAGAGTAAGCAGTTCTTTAAGATCAAGAGGAGAAACTGGAATTGAGCAAAAATGAGTCACGTAATGTAAGGAACAGAGCGAGATAGATTTTGGACCACAGAGGGGATGGGTAGCTTTCACATCAAAGTCGAGTAAAATCTATCTATTTAGGAATGCTCAGAAAACTTATGTGAACTCAGCAGAGAGCTGTAGACATCAGGTGCTGTATTGCCAACAGAGTAAAACTACCCCTGACATGATGGAGGGTGTCCTGCAATAGTGTATTTCCATGTTAGGACTTAGACTCACAAATCTAAGGCCAGGGAGCAATTCAAAGCACTTCAAGTGTTGCCACAAGGAACCCAAATTGGTTTTGGTGAATGTTATTGGAACCGCAATTCTGCAAATTCTTGCAAACAACACAGACACCACTTTCTTGTGAAACATCAATGAACCAGTGAGATGAACACAATATCTGTAAAAACCCAACTGACTCTTTATACCCAGGTCATTCTTTCAAGTATACCTCCAAATCACTCAAACATTGATACTGGGAAAATGAGCTATCAATTTTCCAGGTACATTGGCACATTGGTACCTAGAATATGAGAAAAATTCTTTACTCAAGCAAGATGAGCAAAGACAGCAGAGATCTAATGAGCTAGGGTATGGATATCTGGCAAAATATTAAGGCATTTTTAATTGCAAATGGGTAAGCAGCAAAAATATCCCACATTTCCAAAGCAATGATGTTGACTCAAGAACAGGCAAAGCTGAACAGGCAGATAAAATTGGTAAGATTTTTAAAGAGTGCTGCGAAAAGCAAAGAAAATGGGTGATAAGCTGTTCCCAGCTAGAGGAACATTTGGAATAGTTTTTGGTAAAAGTAACCGTGCACAATGGCTGATGCTGTAGCTGGGACTATGGTACCAGCACTACTCCAGCTTGCAAAGATGGAAGAGAGACATTTGGCAATCAGTCAACTAAAGCATTCTGAGAACTGTGGGGGCATGTAAGGACCCAACTGTTTGGGGGAAAAGGATAGACTTATATTTCATGGGGACATGAATATGTATAGTCACTACAAACACAAGGCAAAAACATGATGGTGGAAGATGGTGAAATATTCATTATCTTGAGATTTGAGCACCAGCTTTTAGAAAAGACATAGGCCAAACAACAGCTGTTGGGGGAGCACTCAAACCAGAGCTGCAGAGGCAAGACCAAGTGCCAGGGCTTTTCTTCAGTGCCTGGACGCATGCACTCTTGCCACAAGTAACTTCTTTGGAAAACTAGACGGTAATAAAGCATGAAAGAGCTACTGTTCTAAACCGAGAGGAAAACATTCTCTGTTGCTAAGGGAAATCAGGGCTCAGTTAACTCATCACTTTTTTCATAGCGGACACACATATATATATGGATACAGAATATGCCTCACGATACACATTCATGGAATGATCGCTGTATGAATCTATTAACTCCTTTCATATATAACTTCTTTCATAGACATGATCTTCATGTTCAGTTTTGCAATTTGCATTCTAGTAACTGCCATTCTTGACGACAGCGCGTGGGGATGTTCCTTCGTTAGCTTTGGGCACTCTTAGCAACCCAGCTTATGGTTTGGTGCCAGCTGATCGGGATATTTACCTGGCTGCTTATGCAGGTGACATTTAGGCACTGGGCTGTTCTTCTTACTGATGTCCCTTCTTTAACTCAATCTTCATAGGGACAGACAAGAATTCTTCTTATGCATTTTGCAAACATGCCAGTTTTAGGTAACAATTTAGCTCTTTCTGGAATAATGAAGTATCATCTGGTGTAGTGGAAAGTCCAAAGCACTGGCACTGTGATAACTCTCCAAATATTTTTGGCTACTAGTCTTGAATTTTCACTCCGAGGCAAAATGTATACACACCACAAATGTAACTACAAGGTAATGGCAACACTTGTCTTCTGCCTCCTTGGTACCGAGGAGTTTGGGGCTTAAAATAGTGATGTGCTTGCCGCATGGGTAATATTAGGTAGACAGATGGTACGCTGTTCTCACTTTGTAACCGTACAGCCCGTGTTTCCATGGACCTACATCGACAAACATGTATCACCTACTGCCTGGTAGTCAGCATGAGAATACAAAAGGTTAACTTGCTAGGTGTGCCCTGGTAATTAGAGAATTGTCAAGTGTTTTCTGCCCTGCTGAGTGCATTGGTGCATGCTGCTGAGTTTCTAGGGTTTTTTTAAATCTATCTTTCTGTTTTTTTAATAATTTCTGCTGGAATGGAGAAATGTAACAGAAACTCATGTGCACGCAAAAAAGACTTCCTTCTCCCTTACCGTTTATATAGATGCAACTTGGAAAGTTGTGTTTCCCCTCATGCATTGTAGTTGCTGCCTTAATTAGTGGCACATCCTATAAACGAGTTCCAGTTTTCAGGGGAATTGTTGCATTTCCTTTGAGGCTCCTTCTAACACACAGACTCATGTTGTGAGTGTCCTAGTTTGTTGTTACTCTTTTTTTTTTTTGCATTAAAAGATTCAATCCATTTTGTAAGTCATTCTCAATAGCGGCTGCAGTGATAACACACTTCGGTTTAAGCACCTTTTTCCATTTGACTTTGCCAGGATTATACAACTTTCTATCCCAACTGTGTAAGCTCTGTAGCAGTTGTTTTGGTCCCTTTATTTGTAGCTCAGCTTATCGCAATGTGATTTCTACTTCTTTATTTCTGAAATGTTACCTTTATTAAACTTTTGCTTTCTTAGATAAAATATGAAACAAGCATTGCAGAGGTGCATAGGGAAATCTATTGCATAAACAAGCAGTATCTTTTTCTGCAGATATGGAAAACCCCTTTGTTTAGGGAATTCCTCAGATATACGAGGGGAATGAAACTACAGTTTCTCTCCACACACACTCTATTGGTTTTGCTGGGGTTTCTCCAAACAAAAAAATCAAATTTTAATACTGGGTTGTTACCCAGAAATATGTTGCCAGGGCTCCACAGAAAGTTTTCCTTAATTCCCACTTCTCTGAAATAATCTTGTTATACAAGCCTCAAAAATGCTCAAATAGAGCACTGGGAAGACGTTGGTGAGGTATGTTATCTTTGATTTTCTATGTTGCCCTGTTTACAAGTTTATCTAATCAGATTATGATTTCAGAAGCCTGGAACCATCACAGTTAACATCAGCTGAGGTTTGCTGAGTGTTTCCTTTCAACTCTCTCAGCTTGTCTGCAGAAAGCAGTTTCCAAATTGATCCAAAGCAGCTATTTTTCCTGGAATGACTATAAGGAATAGTTGAATAATGATGACTGGGGAGAATTCATTTATTACTCTTATTCTTTTCTGCATTGTTATCTCTTTTCTATGGCTTGCTATGGTATAAGGAAAAGATGTGACTCCTATTAAGCAAAAAAAAAAAAAATCCCATTGATTTCTCGAGATGCTGATTCACATTTTGTGCCCCATTTTAGTCATAACCTTGTCAGGGTCCTGATCACAACCTGATCACTGAACAACTCAAATAGCTGGAACAGTTGCTGAACTGAAAAATGAATCCTCCGTTTTTACATTCTTCAAAAATTTTGTAGTATAGGGCTGGGAGTCATTCAAACTTTCAATGTTTTGCTGGCTAATGAGAGCTTTTTATGGCCTTATGGTTGTGTGTATGTGATGGTATGGACCAAGGGCAAGTATCAGCCCTGTTAGCGACTCGGAGTCCTATCTGTATTCTGAAGCACACAGCTCTTATTCTCTATGTGTCTTTTCTAGGAAAGTATTTTAATTCCTACTGGAATTCCTACTGTTAAATCACTTTTGGAGAAGCAGAGAAACTGATACTGATGCAGAGGCTAATGCATCTGCCTGGAGGCTATTCTTTGTTTTTCTTTATTTTTAGCACAGCCAGCCTAGCCCAGCAAAGGGAAATAAGATGTTAGAAAAGGTAAATGGTTTCTTCATACCTTTGTTTTCATAAACACAGAGGTCTCCCTCTTATGTGCATTAGTGAATAATGCCTTTTCCTGTGACTAGTTTAAAGATACTTGCTAATATCTCTAGTCTCTGACGAGCAAACCCATGGGAAAGAGTGAGAGAGAGTGATTTATGTGGTGCTTCTCGAAACTGAAGGACACTCACTGGGTTCATCTGGGGTTGCTTCCATCAGTCTTTATGTAATTAATCCTCATTAATATCTGTGTGAGATAAAAATTTGCACCCCACAGTATTGTTATAGTAAAGGGCATTCCAGGTACTGTTAATCTGTGAGAAATACAGGAAGCAATTAAGTTTCTTAGTGGAATACTGTAGCAGGAACTATGGGAGATGTTGCAAGAACACAGGCATGTATGACTGGTCAAAAATGACTGTTTGCCTGGGGACTGTTTGTGAATATAGATGCTCTCTGTGTGAGCAGCAGGAAGAAGGACTAAAATCATGCGGAGAGGATGAGAAAAATGAAGAAACGGCTTGCCAGAGGGCACGAAGAGCGACACCGAGAAAGACTCTGGAGGTGGAATGCTAGCCAGACAGGCGAGTCTCAGTTGCAGAAGGAACTGGCCGCCTGTGGCTTGGGGTTCTGATGCGATCAGCAAGACAGGATCTCACATGCGGATGAAAACCTCAAATGTGGATGAATGGCTGCAGACAGAGAGTATGGAAGAAAAAAAGACAAGGTACAACTGGAATAGATACTCTTTTTTAATAAAAATGCAGTATTTTGTAAAATATTCTCAGTAGCTTTTCCAGTAGATAAATAAGCTACAGTATTTGAAGCATCTGAAGTCAGCAGTAGACCTGGGTCCAAAATGAACTTCTGAAATGTTCGTGAATATGTGCATTTGGCTTATTACTGGTCAAAAAACATTAGGCTAAATTCTCAAAGTCCAGTGACATCAGCAGAGCAGAGAGCGACAAGGTTTGTTAAGATCAGGATTCTAGAGACAAATGCATTTGAATGTAGTTTGTGTACTGAAATGGAAATTAAAATGTGTAATTGAAGGGGTAATAAGATGAGAAAAAAGACTTCCAAGAATAGAAAGAGATATATACACACATATATATATATATAAAAAAATTTTCCAAGTTTCCCTTTCTGGCATTGACAAACACATCCTTGAACAACCCATGTTTTTTCCTCTTGCTCACAGGGCAGGGTCACAATGACCCAAAGTACATTCCTCTGCACTCCAACCTCCACCCATCCTCTCCAAACCACAAAGGCATGTGCTCAGTGATGATTTCTCAGTGCCTATTTCTCTTTTTCAGTTATGGTGAAAATGGCGTGACTAATTATGACAATAAAAAGTACAAGAATTCCTTGGTTGGTAGTATCAATACTTTAGTGGAAAATACATTTCACCACCCACTGGATCAAAAATACTCACCCAGTCTCTGATACATCAACCCCTGCTACTACGGTATTGTGCAAGGCCCGGGGATGGTACGCTCAACAGAAGTTCCTACTTTTCCATCTTCAGCAGGCTGTTGGCTAATATTTCAACTTCCTTCTGAGACATGTAATGGGGAGGAAGACGTCCAACAGATCACACAGGAAATCAGCCTTTCCAGATTTCTCTGAGGAGATGCCATCCTGGACAAGATAGTTGGAGCTTCCTAGAAACAAGCAATGGACAAACCCTGGGTTTCCTAACATACAGTGTTTTCTCTGACTTTGCTTTTGGCTCCCTCTACTTCCCCATCTTCTTCACCTTCCACGTGGACTGTCCTCTATTCTGCCTCACTGCATGCATAGAAAGCCCCACTCTAAGGCACGTGCAAATTCAGAAAAAACACGAATGCTGCTTTGATGGCATGGGACATGTGCTGTGTCTCTGTGGGGCAGGACGGGGTATGCTAGGCAGGGGGTTACTGCCAGACTCCACTCCCAAGCTCTCACCGAATCACAAGGCTGCAAAGTTCAATATCAGGTGGGTTTCCACAGTCTTCAGGAATAACATAGGGTGGAATTACCACTTCCCTAGTTCCCAGTTTTGGATTTCCTTCTGCCCTTCACTGTTCTTTTGCATACTCCCCTGGGAAGGAGTACGTATCTTCCTGCATACAGATTTAAAAAAATAAAGGGTATGGAATAAACATATGTCTTCAGCAGCTTTTTAGCCCTACAATGCATCATCATATCAATCTTAAAACCCCAAAGCATAATTATACATCTGGAGAAAAGTCTAGCCACGTTCTCAAAAATAAAATACTTTTGCCAACATGGATTTTTAATGTAAATCACATAAATTATCATTTCATAAGCAAACATGCACAGTCCTTTATAGCTCCTCAGCACAAAGGAAAAAAATTATGAAGCCAGGGTAGGAGAAACACCCTGTTAACTGTTTGTACAGACTAAGAAATTAGCAAGAT
Organism: Rissa tridactyla; assembly: GCF_028500815.1. Lineage (NCBI taxonomy): Eukaryota > Metazoa > Chordata > Aves > Charadriiformes > Laridae > Rissa > Rissa tridactyla. Next base: position 54,310,277 of record NC_071469.1, read on the forward strand.
TCATGGAGAGGCTGGATGTTTATTAGTATAACAGGTACCCTGACTCATTAGCTAGTGTAAACTGAAAAAAACAAACAACCCACAAAACCAGGAAAAACTGATGAAGGATCAAACTCCTCCAAGTTTCAGAATTTAAACTTCTCTCCAGCTACCTGGCATTAAAAACAAGCCTTGTTGAGACTCAATTGTTTCAACCTTCTTTTGCAACCTCCAGTACTAATTGGTGCTCAAGATACACACTGGACTAGCTAGATTTTGTATTTGTTTCCACCTGCAAAGCCTCTCCTTATTCTTAATAAATGACATTTTTCAGTCCTTTGCATGGCTGGATGATCATTAATACTGATTCTCACTAAGCCTCTGCATACAGACACACACATATATATTTACAATGTGCAAATTTCATTTTACTTGATGGAGTTATAGAGTGATCTATTGAGACATGACAGTGCATGCATGTTGTAAATAATTCAAGAGTGAAAGAAGCTACGTGAGCGTTCAGAATAAATATTGCACATCACCTAAAATCAGACAGACATTTGATTTTACTTCCTTAAAATTCCTCAGGTAGCAAAACAGATATGACTGAGAAGTTTAAAAGTACAGTTGAGCTACATCTAAAACATCTTATCTCCGCCTCCTCTAAGCCCACTTCTCAGTAAAGTCTGAGACTGTAAAATGTTTTACTTGCTAAATAGTACTAGATTTTTAAAAGTGTGATGATGCCTTATCACCTTGGAGTTCACCAGAGAAATCATGAGCATTCATACTTGACAGATATTTTATCATGGCAAAGAAAAGATCTTCAGTGTTTTGGATTCTATGGTAATGATTTTCTTGTTACAGCTTTTTTAACAGCCTGTAAGTAATAAAACCAGCAGCTAGGATGCTTACCTGTTGTAAGTTAGCATTTAAAAACCACTGGTGAGCGCCCCAATGCTGGTCACAAGTAATTCAGCGTAATCCCCTCCGCAAAGCTCTGAGCCAGGGGCACCCTGTGGGTGACAGCAAAACCCAGCCTGGGTTTCATGTAACTCTACTCACATTAATTGGTTCATCTGCCTGTTGAAACACGGGAAAAAAGTATCAGACCCTGGGCATGATTATTATTCTGTGAGTGACTTTAAGTGTTTTTTTTGTGGATGACTGGCTTGCTCAGAGACTTGATGATGAGCTGAAAGATTTTTCTTCTCTTAGGACTTGGTCCAGGGTCCATCGGAGCCAGTGAGCAGCAACTCAGACAGAAACACTGAGAAAAGCAGAAGAGTAAAGAGATTTTTCAGATGAGAGATGAAATGGGTCTTTGTTCAGGAAGGGTACTTGATGTAAATATTCAAGAAAGCGTAGTGGTGTATGTGCTTATTGGCTTCCTAACCGCCACCAACCGTGCAGCAGGGCAAATTCTGAAGGCCGGGGCTTGCTGCGTTCCCACCTCAGGCAAGTGGGCATGACAGGACGTCTGCCATGGCAGCTAAGGCAGCTGCGGCACACGGCGGGGTAGGCTGTGCCAGGCACTGAGCAGAAGGAAAGCAGGAGGCAGCCCTGCTCTGGATGCTTCTGATCTGTTCTGGAGGGACAAAAACCAACAAAAACAAAGCTGTGCCCTTTCGCTCAGTTTTCCTGGCAAAGTCACAGCTAAGCCTCTGGAGATTTTGTGGGTTTGCTTTGCATATGATTAAAAATTCATTAATGAGGATTAATTTAAAAACTGAAAATCAAATTTTAAGGCAGTTAAATCTTCCAGAATACTTGCTTTTTTTTTTTTTTAAATTAATTTGTTAGAGTTTGGAAGGCTAAGATAGGAAATACAGTTCAATTACACAATAGCTTGCTATGTAACATTCACCTCAATGATCTGATTTATTTCCAGCTTATCAACCATCTTGATAATTTGGGCAGAAAAAGTATGATACATTTCCAACAGTGACAAAAACAAATTGCATAAAACACAGCCCATCTCTTCTTTTCTTTTGCACAGTCAATGCCAACAGCATAACTAATTCTGTGAGACTACATCAGTCACAAGGCTAAATCCAACTCAGTACTTTTTTTAAATGATTGTGAAATAGACAGCAGATCTGTTTCCTCCAGATTAACATTTATTTAGCTTTACTGTTATGCTGGTTCAAAGAGATTTGATATTATTTTATTTTTGTGTAGAGAATTGTATAAACTATCTTTTATCAAAAGCTGTGGCGTGAATATATTTTATGATGACCATTACGACCTGTCTGATGCCCTGATGCTCTGCCAGCCTGTTGTGAAGTGCCCTGGCTGTTCGCTTCCACGTGCTCCCAAGCCAGCTGGGTATGGGTAGGATCTGCTCCTCGGGCTTTGCTGGTAGCAAGGTGCAACCAGTGTCCCATGCCTCGGCAGACCCGTCCCCTCATGCTCCCTCATAGTTTGCTTCAGTTGTAGGCTATGTGGAGATCTCATTTACCACCTGACCCTCTGCCCAAGCCCCCAGGAGGAAGGCACTCTCAATAGTGCATGGTTAAATCAGTGTTTCAGGCTTGTATGGTCTGGCCTGCCCTGTCTCTCCTCAAGGCACTCCTAATGTGCAGTGGCAGCTTTTTACCTGCACAGAGTAGACTGCCAAGTCTCTGAACAACAAGCCCCACCAGTAATGCTTCCATCTCCCTGTGGATGCATGTGAAGCAGAAAACCATTGTTGCAAGGAGAAAGACTCTTCAGAAACTGCAGGTCACTAAAAAACACAGTTGGTCCCAAGGGCAACCCTTGGAGCAGGTGCTGGCACCCTTCCTGAGGAGGGCAGCTGTGGGGTTGATCCTACAGGCCACCAGCTGTGGGGTGGTCACTATAGGCCACGCTGGGCACCAACAGCCAGGTGCTCAGCGTACAAGTCAAACGAGATGTATCCCACTCTGCCAGTCTACAATGACAGAACTTTTCTAGTGGCCACTGATGGCCACTAGATTGCTGCTTCTTTTAATCATCCAGACAATTTCCAGCCCTAGGGAGAGGTTTTAGACATCTCCTGGGAGCATTCCTTCACCCACAAGTGGAAGTAGGATGGTTTAAAGCATGATCTAAAGGGTTATGAAAAGCAACTAAAGCTCAAGTCTCTAATGTTCTGTTTCTGAATACGTTCTGAACAGAACATTTTGTGTGGCATATTTAAATGTACGAAGTGTTTCTGTGGTCAATTTGCCAATGCGTGAAGTGAATATGATCTTCATTATCAGGTGTTTTTTTAAGCTTTTCTTGCCTCACACATAACTGAAACATTGGATTTTCCTTTTTTACCTTCACTACAGACAACATGTAGTTCAGTAAAGCTAAGGCTGTATAAAGTCACAGGAAATCATTTTACGATGTGAGCACAGGCTGAGGGGTAATTATGGTATTTCAGGATATATGGTGACAGATTAACAAAGGTATGCTTTTCTATTTATCCACAAGGATACTTTAATACCCACTTCTGAGCAGAACGGCTCTGTATATTCATTTGCATAATTGGAAGGGCCTTGCCATATCTAGCTGCATTTTTACTTCCACTAATGCTAAACTTCTTTTTCCCATAGCCTGATTAAACTTTGCAAGTATCTTGGATCCCAACTCTCCAACGCTCACAGCCCACTGCTATCAGTAGGGATTGAGTTGTTTGTGGAAGCTGGTGTTGCTGATCCTTAACAATCCCATTTCAGTTGCCTGACCTTGCTGATAACTAACTCCTGTGGTCATCCCCAAAGAGTGGTATTATCTCTTGTATCAAAAAGGACTTTAGGTACTGAAAATTCTGCACAGGGAAATTTTATTTTCATGTCATAGGCAAAAAGGTGGCCTGTTGTCACTTATAAGAAAGCAATAAGCATAAACACATGCTCAGCAGCAGCCCAATTAATTATACGTTTTTTAATTTCAAGTTACCCCAAAGCATGTCTCTGGATTTACTGTTGGATGACTTTCTTTCATGTTTAGCTGCCTCCTCACTCCATTGTTTCCATGGTAACACCTCTGAAACATTGCTTCTTTCTGAGAAGGTGAAATGTAAAGTGGCTGGAATATTTGAGTGTTTAAATATTTAAATGAAAACAACAGAAAGATGGTGGGGTGAGTCAGACATGACAGGTAGGTGACACCCACAAGAGCTGCTATTAAATTGGACTGTGGGGTAGCGCTACCTTTGCTGTTCTCCTACTACAAGCTGAAAAGAGCAGCCAGCTCAGTGGAGCTGTGCGGAGCCTGGGCTATGCTGGTGCTGAGAGGCAGCTGAGCACGCTTATGGCCAAGGCTAGCTGAAATAGCCTGCTGCCAACATCTGCAAGGAGTTAGGAACAGCAAAGAAGTTAATTTGCAGGAGTGCTGTATTTATTATTTGCCAGTGATAAACATTTCTTGTTAAAATCAGTAAGAACTACTAATTGTCTTAGTATTTTACTGTGAAGTCTGTTAGGAAGTTAACATGGAAATACTGTAAAAAGTGTTCCTGCTTGAAAGTATGCCAACGTTTGCTTTGACCATGACTTCTCATTAACAGTAACGAACATCAGTTATCTGGGTTTGGAGGAGGCTGTGCTGCAGACGTGGCAGTTTTTGTAAACTTAAAGGGAGCTTTTATGGAGGACGTTTTACTTAAAGTACTGCAGCTGCAGCAGCGTCTCTCTCTCCTGCTTACATTGACCCTTTTCAAATTCGCAGTACAAGACTTGGTCTTCAAAGTGGATGTAGTGGTGTTCATTTCCCCATTTTAGCTCATTTCACCCTGCCTTTCCGATCCACTTTGATTAAGGTTTCTTTCGTCTGCTCCCACAGATGGCTGTGCCTAGCCCACTTGCTTAGAACCATCTCCCTATTCTTGTGTACCAAAGCTCTCCTTTCCTTCCCTTAAATGCCTCCTTAGACAAACACCTTTCCCCTTGCTATTCTGAACCTGGGCTCTGAACCAGCCTCCTCTGTTCTCCCCTCTCTTGTCTGATCATAATGGGGAGCAAATTAACCCTCCTTTCTTATCTTTCCACAGAAGACAACATGAAACAGCAATGAAATAAATGACCTGAACTCCTCATACAAAACACTCCATTGAACACTGTTCCTGCTCACTTGATTTCTCTGATTGCCATTCCCTCTAGAATATCATTTTACATGACTTTATACACTGAATTTATCTTCCCAGGGCAAGGCTGTTTTCTTCGTACTGTCTATAAAGTAACACGATCTATAAAGTAACATGATTTCTAGTAGCTTTACAGAAATAAATGGTAAGAATATTCTTCCCCTTCTCTGACTGACAGCTACAATTCCTCTTAGCTTTAACATGATAGGTTTTCAATAGAATAAATTTTCTTTTTTAAAAATCTGTGGTCAGATGAGGGGGAAAATTCCCAGAACTCTCCAGGCTCTGCTCACTAACAGTGTTAAAAAAAGATGCCAGCCAAAGTAGGAGGTGTAAATTTTCTTAACGTTATTCACCATCATTTTATTTTAAAAGCTATGATAGGCAGTCAAACAGCAATTTCAGCATCAAGATGGATATTAAGTTTCAGAGCAGGCCCACTCAACATTAGGGAGACGTGATACTGCCTTAGAAAAGGGGAATGAACAGCATGACCTCTCTGGGTTCCTTTAAGCATATGTTCTATAAGTCTCTGAATAAAGACAGTTCTCACCTTTTCAATATTGTTGTTTCAAGGACATCAGTTGCCAGGACATACACTCCTGCACTTGCTTATATAGCATTTGGAGCCTGCAGTTTGTTTTTTCCACAGTCACTAAGGATGAATGCTTGTTCTTCTTTTCTTAATGATTTCAATGGACTAATCTAATGAGGGAAAGGAGCTGCCCCGTTGAATGTCTCTCAGCTACCCCAACAGGACTTTCACTGAACCTCTTTGGCCTCCAGGCTTTCAAGCACTGACATTATCTGAGGCTTTTTGTGTGTGAAAATTCTCCACGGCTTCCTCCTGTGTATTCATAAGATCACAGCAGTCTGTGGTTTGGGCTAACAACACATAGCTGTAGAAAATTTTTCTCACTGTAATGAATCAATTTTTGCCTAGTTAATGATCCTTCTCATTCTGAGGGACTAGCAAAGGCTTCTGGAAACAGATCCCAGGAGGTATGAAAGCTGAACAAAAGTGTGGTTGATTGAGGTGTGTGAAGATGTCTTCTCAGTAGCCGTTTTGAATTTCACTTATTTCACAGACATACAAAAACTTTCCAGAAAGAAAACAAATGGAGAACATTTTACAGAACTGAATTTAGTTCCTCTACCTGGGAGAGGAATGAGATTATGGAGAGCAAACAAAGGTGTTGTACAGTGATGGAAGAGAGCGCTGCAGTTAACCTGCAGAGCTTTGACAAGCCAGAATCCCTCATGTTTAGCGTGATGTCAGCTAACCTCATTCCTCACAGTTAAGGGTAAGCACAGTCAAATTTCCCCAAGCCTCTGGGAACAGGGCTTAGAGTCAATACTAAACTCAAACCCACACGTAGAGGGGAGATTTGAAGAGGAGGAAGGAATTCAGCTTACACAGAGTGGAACAAATGAAAAATTTACACTGGGTCTAAAAGATGAAGAGAAGTCATGTAGAGCAAACAGAAGGAAAGAATAGTGGAAGTAGAGAAGTAGGCAGAAGAGAAAGCGACTGTGAGGGCAGAGAGGAATAGAAAATCACTGGCAAAATGTAAAACCAATTGAGGCTGGGATTCAGTGGAGATAGCAAGCTTGAGAAACTGAGAAAGACCAAAATGGTATGTGTGTAGGGGAGGACATGCTGTGTAACAGAGTCCCTGTAATTTAACCCCCATTTCAGTATGGCTTTATTCATACGCATGAGTTCTTCAAATCTGGCAAGGATTTCAGCAGACGCCTATATCCCTGAGAAATCTAGTGGGCGTTAAACATAGACGCTCTGATGAATTTGGAGGGCTTAGACAATAAGGAGACAAATATTTTCATTTTTCTAACAAACTGCCTTTTTTAGGTAGATACTGATTGAAACCTTATGGGCAGATATGCATAATGTCTCTCATTCTGTCCTGCAAGCAGACATTTTGGTGGGCTTAGAGAAATGAATGGGGCCAATGCACGTAAATTAAAATGTGTTCACAGCACATGTTGGACATCAGGAGTCAACTGATCTTTTTTTCTTGTAGCTTAAAGTAGATCACATCAAGAGCCTAGATTTGGTTGGTACCTTTTATGCTTACTGTACAGCAATAAGATTATATGTAGCAGCCTAACCTCCTTCCTGGGCTTATGTGAGGTTGTTTATGGCATGTAGGATATGGGGAACTCTTGCTTGTAGCATTCCTGCTTACTGTGAGGGAATCCCATTATTGTTAAGTGACTTGTTAAACTCCCAAGTAGGGTCTGGGTGAGTGTGCGGCTGCTACTTAAGTGATGAATGTGGGGTGTAACCACAGAAGCTCATTAGAAATAGCATCACCCACGATTATTAAAGAGAAATCAGCAGTAGAAAGACTGCAAGATATAAAACACAAGGGAGGAGTTGGGTAAGTAAAAGGAAGATGTAGTTCCATATTACAGCATGAGACTGGCTTCTTCTTCATAGCATTTAAATTCCGGATCAGGGTTGAGTTATTTATAGCCTTGGAAGCAAAACAAAGGTCTGAGTTAAACTACAAAAATAACTCTGTACTAAGGAAAACTTCTGCCTTTGAAGCATGCAGAAGTACAATATGATAACACAGCTGGACACTGTCCACATGAACTGGAAAATGGATGGGAGATAAAAATGTAAGAATGAGCAGAAAGACATTGAGGATCTTAGCACAAGGATGAGTCATTTGATGGGCCCTACAGTTGGAGTTTCTCTGTAAACCTAGTGGTCCCAGTTCAGGGTTTACCCATCACAGAGACTCTGGAGGAACCCTCAGTTCTGATGCCAACAACGGATCTGCTTTCTAAATTTCAAGTATGGTTCAGCAAAGCACCTTTCACTAATGCTTAAAGAGCCACTTGGGTATATACCTAAGGACGTATGTTGGCCTGAGTTACAGTTCAACATTTAAATATTGATGGGCTAATATTTGCTTTCTGCAAGCTTATATTGTCAAGTCATATTAGTGTGTGCTCCTTTTTCAGGGATTGGGTCCTAAATAATCACAGGATTGTCCCCTTCTTGATAGGCAGGTGATTAAGATCAGCACCAAGCTAAGGTTCTCTCCATGGCTCCCTCATATGAACCACCTTGACCAAACAGCAAAAGCAGGATCCCAGCCTCCTCCCTCATGGATGCCCTTCCTCTCAGTCGAGTTTTTATGGCTTTTTGAGGGAACATTGTTGGCTTTTCTTTGATACTATCTCTTCACCTTGTGGACAGGGATGGTTGATACTGGGATGCTGGTTATATCTGGTGGAAAAGTGGGACTTGAACAGGATCCTAGGGTTGGTTGGGTGCCTGTCACAAACAATCTCCTCCTAATCCACTAGGCTTCTCAGATGATGAACTCCCAGCTCTTCCGTGCTGGAACCGTCTTCATGGTCAACTAACAGGGTTTCAGTTTCCTGTTACCCTGCTATGCTGCTGCTGCTGCTTTTCCTGCTCCATTTAGGGGGTGCCATAGAGAATTAGTGCAAACATTATACTTCTCCTTTGACTCTCGGCAGCGTCAATATTTTCTTCTCAGATGAGCTGCTTTCATGGATCTCCTGTGAGATGCTTTCCTAATTCAAAGCCTTTCGGCTGTTACTCAGTTCAAGATACTAATTGTGTTTGAGATGAAAAACAAGCAAATTTGGCAGTGCTAGATGAAGCTAGCATTACTCTCTGCTTCTAGTGAGACATTTTACGTGGGACATACAAGAAAATTAAATGATCACAATGATAAAATCACAGTAATAAGAAAGAAAGATTGTTTACTGTGTCTGGCTTAGTTTAAGACAGCAAGTGCTATTTAATATTTTCTTCCTCCACACTTTGTTTTGATGGTATTTCCCAAATACATCTAATTTCCAAAATTTAATTCTTTCAGCAGATTTCCTAGTTCTAGACTGGAAAACATTTTGTTCTGCTTATAACCGAAACAGAAAACATCCAGAGTATCACCGAAGCACTCACTGTGAAGGCATTACTTAGAAAACTATGCATGTCTTATTCTCTCTTTTTTTTTTCTTCCTTTTTTTGAGACTGTTAATGGCAAGATCCCATTGAATTTATATAGTGTTCTGGTTGCAGTAAGAGACAGCAATAACTTCGGATTTAAAAAATGAATGTAAATTTCTCAAATGCCACCTTATGCAGAAAGTGTTTGCTTCTTTTTTGCCTCCAACATTGTATCACCACTGTCTCATACACAGCATGAACGTCCCAAAATCAGCATTGGGACATCATTCCAGTAACAGCCTCCGTGTGAGGGGCTTGAATGTACTCAAACAGACCCTCCAGGTGTGGGTCCTGCCCGCTGTTGGGGAAGAGGTAGCTGGAGCTGAGTTCTGCAGCACACCACTTCCCTTTGAGACATCCTACACAAATAGTTACCTGACACATTTCCACAGGAAACACCAAAATAAAAGTGATTTCGAATTATGTTCTGAAAGTTTAGTATTCAGGAACAATTTTGAGGCTGCCCTGTGATCACCAGACTGATTAAAAATGCTAATCAGAAGCTTGTATGATTAGGAGATTAGTACTGTCTGAACTTTGATCTGCCTCATTTGTGTACACAGAGAGGGAGAGACACACACAATCATGCTGAGAACTGCTTTCAAGGGTAGCAGACTTCTTTTGTGTAAAGGATTCACAAAAGATCTCTTCACTTTTTTGGTTTTTGTTTCTTGCTTTCAGTTCCTTACAGGGATGGCCCCAGGGTTTCTATAGTCACTAACTGTTACCTCTAAAACAAACAACTTTTTAACAGCCAGAAAAGGGAAAAAACCCTATGTCAAAAAAGGCAATATTATACTTACATTCCTGTAATTAGCCATGTGCTTTGGTTTGATCCATGTGATTTTCATAGGACCCGACAGAATTAATGAAAATCCCTCACATGTGAAACTCAGGACCTCTAACAATGCTTCAATTCCATGGTCTCTGTGTAAACAACCTATAGACACAAATATGGAATATCTGTAAATCACATGAACAACCTATCGACACAAATATGGAATATCTGTGAATCACAGCCTCATCTCCAGAACTAAATTTACCTCGATTCCAGCCAAACTTCTCATTGCATGTCTTAATATCAGTAACTCTTCAGCTTGGGAGTGCCATGGCTTTGAAATTGTCTTCAGTGTAAGGAGCAAGTACGAGAATAAACCTGGTAAATACAAAAATCAGAAGAAACCTCCATCAGCTGTGTGGAGAGACCCAACCATCAGGACAGCCTCTCTGAGGCCATGGCCCTGGTCTGCCTTATCAGTGAAAATGATTATAAACTTATGGTATGTGGATGCTGAAAACAAATCTCTGCAATCCCTTCCAGTGTCACCATCCTTCTATTGCTAGGTAAAACCTTCATACAGAGAACTACAGTCTTGTCAGCATCGCAACTCCTATTAAACACAGAACAAGGGGGTGGCAGACTGATGTTCACATTGCCACTGTGAAGGGGACTGGAAGGGGAGGCTTTAGTCTCAAAAAAGAGGTGATAAAAAGCCACGTGAAGAATTAGCTCTCAGGCATTATGAGAGCTGACAGGGCATGCAGTGGCATCTAACTATGCAGTGGCATCTCTGCTGACATGGCCAACCACACCTTTACTGGAGCTTCAAGGTCTTCAATGAAAAACCAGTCCACTATAAATAACAGTCCTGATCTAAAGAGCTTCAGTTGCCTTTATCCAGCTTCCCATGCCTCTGCATCTAATTAGCCTGTAAGTTCTTTCAGGCAGGGATGGCTTTCATCATTATGGGTTCAACTGTGAGATTTCCTACGTGGCCATGGAGAGAAATAAAGGGACATAAGCTGACTTGTAATCTTCTCTACTACCTTTTTTGTAGCAGGCAAGAGCTTTCAGAGTTACTTTTCCCCTCTCAGCAGCTATAAAGAGAGGAGAATGGGGCATGCCTTAGTGCCGTTCTTCTAACATGCAGTTGTTTTCCTGTTATAACGTAAATCAGAAAGTCAAAGGCCCATCAGAGCCTAGGCGCTGCCGGAGCCTGAACAGTTAAGGCACAGAAATTTCTGTAGCTATGTGCATGCAAGCAAGCAAGCAAGCAAGGAGGTTAACACAACTGGTTCTCTTTGGTTCTCCAGTTTGACTAACCCCTCTTGCACCGGAGACAACTGGGCAACCTTCAGCACAAATCCAGAGTGGTTTCACATGCCGTGTGTACCAGGGCACCCTGAGCACTGCGCAGCCGCATCTCAATATGGCGGATATCGTTCATAAACATGAGAAAAAACCCACATTTGCATGAAGATGGGAAAACACAGAAGATTAGTGATATTTTATTTGCGAAGATTTGCTTTTGTAGGCTAGGATATTTGTATTATAATTATGACACCATCAGAAACAATGCCAGATATGAAGTGTTATATGTTCTGAAGTACAAGGAGAGAGATTCAGGGGGAATCACCTGAAAGGCCTTCCATTGTAAACCAAATGCTGCATTGAAAAGAAAATCAGATGAGTCAATCCCATGTCGTCTACACGTGCTCCCTGACACACACTGCATTTCTGGATACCTGGAAGGAACACAGAACTGATGCCTGTGCTATTGTAGAAAGTTCCCAGAGCTGTTCTCAATGGCTAACAGAAATCACTTAGCATAAATACCAAATTTTAGTTTGAAGTGCTATTTCCCCCCATGGAAGTCCATCTGAAATGCATCCCCTAGAGACAGGTGGAAGAACCCTGGTGCCATCAACACCCGGCTGGCCTCTCACCGAGGCATCCCAGCGCCGTCCCCCCTCAGCCCCGTTCCAATGGACGCTCTTGCCCTTGAGGGCCCTGCCCACCATCTGCCCAACGGCTCCTGCACCTCAGGTACCGCCGACCCTGCCCTGCCCGCCATCTGCCCAACGGCTCCTGCACCTCAGGTACCGCCGACCCTGCCCTGCCCGCCATCTCCCCAACAGCTCCCGCGCATCAGGTGGCGCCGGTCCTGCCCACAGCCTGTTCCCCTCCACGCACCGATAGCCCCACCAAACGCAACACCAACACCGGGTAATTCCTGCGCCGTTTAGGGGAAAGGATTAATTTAGCCAGTTAATTCCGCCCCCCCCCCCCCAAAGAGGCGGGGGAGGCGAGGGTACATGCGCGTTGCCATGGGTGCCGGAGGAGCACCCAGAAAGTTGTGGGAGAGGGGCGGGGAGAAGGGGGCCGGGCTGGGCCGCCCGCCGGGGCTGACTGGCCGCTCGGCGCCGCGCTAATAGCCCCCAGGCCGGATACTCCCGCGGCGGCTGTTTCGCCCACCTGCCGCCATCGTCTGGCGGAGGCGGTAGGGAGGAAAGGAGGAAGGAAAGGGATAAACTTTAAACTTGGCTGGGGCGGGCGGGCGGCGAGCCGCATGGATGCCGCCGTCCCTCGCTGCTGACCCACAGCTCCCGGTACGCTGTGGGGAGGCTGCTGCCAGAGGAGCGCCGGGCGCCGCCGCACCGCTTCCTCCGCCGCCGGCCATGGTGCGTGTGGGGCGCGGGGCTCGGCCCGGCCCCTGAGAGCGACGCCTCAGCCCCCCTCCTCCCGCCCCCGGTCTGCCGCCGCCGTCTTCCCCGCGCCCCCGCCCGCCTCCACCTGCCCCTCTGCTCCGCCGCCGCCGACCTGAGGCTCTGGGCATCGGCTTCTCTCCGCGCTGCAGCCCGCCCGACATGGAGCCGTCTGCGGGAAGCCGCCGGGAGTGATCCCGTCTTTCCCACCGACCCCTCGGCGCCCGCGCTCGCTCCGATGGAGCCGGACGAGACGCCGCTCGCTCCCCCGAAGACCATGCTGCTGATGCTGAGGAAAGTTCGCAAGAGGCGGGAGATGCTGCTGCAGCAGCTGGGCTTCATCTGCGCCATCCTCTTCTTCGTCTGGTGCATGTCCAGCCTGCTCTCCAGACTGGGTGAGTGGCTGTGCCGGCGGGACTGGCGGACCCCGGCGGGGCGGCTGGAGCGGTCCCCGGGGGGCTGCCGCCCCGGGGGTTGGCGGGCTCAAGCTGTTCCCGTTTTGAGTTTCTCGGTGGAAGTACCCCGGCGGGCGGGCGAGGCGGAGGGAACAGCGCGGGTTCCTGAGGAGAAGCCCCCCGCGCCGGGCAGGTGCACGGCCGCAGCCCCGCGGGAAGGAGGCAGCGGCGTCGCTGGGCGACTGGTGGCCAGGGGCTGCCTAGCACCGAGCCCGCCGGGGTGACGGCCCGCCGTGCCTCTCGGAGGGCGTCGGGTCGGGAATCGGGGCAGCTGCCGGCCTGCGAACGGCCCTGAAGTAGTTTCCCCTCCGCCGCGGCATCAGAGCTGAACCCTCTCCAGCCGCTTGTGGTCCCCTCTGCAACTTCGGGCCGCCTTTTCGTTTTTATCCTTGGGTTGTAAACCTCCATCACCTACAACTGCTTCTTTTCGCCATCTTTTCCCTACAGTCCCCCCTAAACTAGTGCGGATACGGCAGAAAATTCTGTATTTTAAGCAAGGAACAGTGCTAATCTCATGTTTTATAGAGAGAGTATGTTGCGTTCTTTGTGCAAGTGCCGTGTTGGTAAACCGATGCATTTATAATTAACTACATCACTCCCATTCGGTTGTTTGTTTTATTTTCCTGCCTGCTGGCACAGTTTGGGCTATAAGTGTGCAGCTTCAGGCCCTCTTCCTGCAATTCGCTTTGCATCCCTCAGATACGAAGTCTAAGGTTGCTGGGACAGCACACGGGTCTCTAGGTAGGACTGCCAACAGTCGTTGAGGGTTTAAGAACAAAATCAAACTAAGCCCAGATCTGACGTCCGTGTTTAATGTAAGAAAATGAGATTTCAGCAGAATTAGGATGGGTCATCTGCTTAAATTAAAGATGCAGTTAAAGTGTGTGTTTTAGGGAAGAAAAGATCCGGTGGAACTTGTCATGCTTTCTAAGGCTTTTGTGGTCAAATTATTGTCTGGCTCGTTTGAGATATAGCTAGGATGGCAACTATGCATCCATATAAGAATTCAGTGTCTTAGACCGTATTAGCATATTGCTCATCTTTGAACTTTCAAATTTTTTTTAATTGTGGTTTTGGAGTATACTGTTGCTTTCTTTATTTAGAACTGCTGTTTGTCATGCCTATGCTTTTTTTTTTTCTCTCCTATTTATTTTCATAAATTTACTGGTTTGTGAAAGCATGTAGTTGGGGTATGGTTAAGTTTACGTAGTTTGAGGGGGTTATTTTGTTGCAGATGACAGTTTTCCAGAACTTTTTTAGGTTTACATGAAAAATGTCATGACTAATGAAAGTTTAATCTCCTGGGTTATCAACTAAATCCTTCATAACCTAATTTTTGATGGTATGCTGCATCAGGTATTTTTTTTTTTCAGCTGGCTAATTTACAGTATATTGTATCCATAAACACTGACCATCTGTTATAATTGTGGCGTCAGAATATTTTAACAAATACTCTAGCCAAACTAACTTCCAAGCTAGACTTTTTTTTTTTCTTTTTGCAAGAGTCGCTGTAACAAAGCGCAAGCATTACATGATGACTGAATATAAAGTCTAAGATCAGCCGTCGGAGAATTTTTTTTATTATAATAATGTTCATTTGAAATGGATAAGGTTCAGATGGAATTGATTTAATTAAGAGGTTCTATTCTTCGTTTAATTATTATAATAGCATACCCTGCATCATAACAAGTGCTCCTTCTGTACTCTATTCAGCAAGTTCCCTTGAGAATGCTTCTGGAATATGAGTTTAGGCAAAAGCGCCATTGACTTCTAAAGAAGTTTGTTTTTCTTAAGATTTGTGGGGATTCACAGTGCAGTTATTTTCCATTTTCTTTGACAAGTTATGCAGGGATTAATATTATCAAGTATACCAAACACTGAAAAGATCAGCCCCTAGACTCAGAATGTAACTGGAACATGACCATAAGCATTTCTATTTTTTAAGAAATCAGTAATGTAATATGTGCAAGTGCAAATGACTAAATGGAAGTGTGATTGTTGCTCATGTCAGCATAGCTGGGCTGGTTTCATCTGTAGGAACTGCTAAGTGTTGAGTTTCACAGGTGCAGGCTTCAGCATTTGCTTGCTGCAGAGTATTTTCCCGGTGTGGGTCACAGCCAGGTGTTCTTGATAGCTGGGACATGATAACAGCTCTGACACTGCACCTTCGTAGCTAGTTTGCAGCTAGGAGCACCTACCATATTTATGTTGGCATGTGCCCCAGTCACACCTTGATTTTGCGGCCTTCACATACTGATGGTCTCGCCATGCTCGTCACTAGTGGGGGCACGTAGCCCAGTTAAGACAATGCAGGAAAAGATTAGTGACAGTGGGCATAACCTTTTTCTATTTAATATAGGCCAAGAATCAACTGTTGGAGACAGACGCGTTTTGTCAGAAATATGGAGGAATAGAAGGTTGATGGCATCACCTAATGGGACACATGAAGAAAAGAATTGTACAGATCCAGGTAAGACAGGAAAACTTTGCAATGTCTTATGAGCTCTTGAGATGTATTGCGTGGTGCTGTCATGACCTATGCATGCAGTGCAGAACTATCATGCAGTGATATGTTAGGGGAAACATAAAAGCGTCAAACCTGAAAAAGAGCAGGACTGTTCTGAGTAGAAATAAGGTTTATTGTGCTATATAATACCATGAATTTATCTATCAAAGGCAAAAGTTAATGTTCAGGTATAAGAAAGTTTTGCGGTCATTATGAAACTTGTGCTGACAATTTGATTTCTCTAATTATGTTTCTTTTGATGATTATCGCTGTCTAGCTGATGCTGTTTATACTGCACTGGTAATGAGAGGTGTACTCTTTTTGAAACTCTAGGTGGCTAAACATGCAGTGTTTGAGATACCATCTGAGCACAGTGTATTCAATGTGTTTGTTACCATTATAAGTTTAATCATGTTTTGCTAGTTTAATGATAAACTATGTATTTAGAGTAGGAATTTATATTGTGTGGAGGGGGATGATGAGGTAAGTAATATGGAAACCCTGGAATCCACTTTACTTCAGGATATCTGTCTTGGCCAGGCGATAATAATTGATTGAGGGCAGGGGTAGATGACGCATTTTAACATCAGTGCTAGTCCACAATGCTTTCATCTTCCCATCTGTCTTTCTAGTGTGTATTTCCTTTCTCTCTCTCCTTGCCTCTCTGTGGTTTACGGTGTGTGGGAGACGAGACATTTTGCCAGTGGCACTAGCCAAATTAATTTAAAGTTCAGATTTTTTTTATTTTTTTAAAATATGACTCTTTGATCAACTCTTTTATGACAGCAGAGTCTGTGCCTTCTCGCAAACAGTGACAGCATGAGTTCTTGGGTACTGTCAGCCCCAGGCACTAGAAGAGTTTGGAGCAGTACTTACTTCTCCCCACCTCAGTTACCCATTTGTTATAATGCAGAGGCACCTGTTGTATAGACTGAAGATCACTACGGTATTTGTGCACTTCTGAGAGGAGTGGAAGAACGTCGCACAAAGTATGTGGGTCCAAAAGCATTAACTGTATCATCTTGATGTCCAAGAGCTTCTCTGTGCTTCTGTTAAGAACTTTATGGGTTAGTTGTTGTCTGCATCTGTAACCTTATGATGCTGTTGATTTGTCTGTCAAAGTTGTTCATAAACAAGAAAGAAGACAAAAGTGACCTTGTAAACATGTAATTATTCTTGATGATTAGTCAGAAAATACTGTTCTTTCCCACTCCTTTTTAATTTTTCTCCACATATGTGGATGCATCAATGTGGTCATGTCTGGACACATACTTGTGAGCACACTTGGAGCCAAGCAAACAAAGGCTGCAATATCATAGAAAGCTGGATCAGAAAGATGCCCAGCAAAGTTCTTGATGGGGATTTCCATTTAATATGAATGAGAATGTTTTTTGCAATGATGTGATAAAACTGCCAAGGGAAAACATATGTTTATGTTAAATTGAAATACTAGGAGCAGTTTTGACTTCTCCAGATGTTTAGAATAAATAGCTCAGCTCCCTCCATTCCTCTAAAATTGTAAGATTAGTTTAAGAACAATTGTAATAAATAAATACAATCAGGTCATTTTGATGGGCTTTCTGAAATTCAGGTCGTTGAGATGCACTTTTTTCTGTAACCACAAGAGAGGCCCAAATAAGCCTCAGGATGCTGAGGTTCTAAGAAAAGTATGATGAGGCTTGCATTAAATTCATGATTTCTAGTCACAGTGCTGGAATTAGCCTTTCTTTTTAAAGGTGTTTCTTCTGTTAGAACGCAGATTTACAGATCAAATATGTCACAGGATTGCAATGGTAACATTTTTCAGTCACTTCCTGTTATTCTGCAGTTATGTACAGCTTATCTCAGTCTATCTTCTGCAGCTGAAGGGGGGATTTAGATGCTGCAAGGTGTGAGATAGCTGCAAATGAAGGGAGCATCTGAAAATATCTCAAATCGATGTTTGTTGGAGAGGAATGGGTCTGTAAGAACCCATGATTGATATTGCTCAGTAATGACTTCTGTAGGCTTAGGGGTTTTTTTTGGGAGGGTATTTTTTCTTTTCAGGTTTTTTCTTTTTTTGGTGTTTGGTTTGTTGATTTTGTTTTTGTTTTTTTTTTTTTTCATTCTTGTCTGGTAGCCAGAGATTGAAATTTGCCCTGTAATGAGAAGAAGGTACAGTGACCTAAAACCTATCAAAAAGGAGCAAGTAGAATAGCTCATCTCCATGGGAATGTAGCTTGTGTAAATGCCTGACTACATCTGAGGAAAGTAGTCCCAGGAAAAGTTGTATCAAGATTGCATAGAAAATTGGTGAGAGAGTGTGGATTTTCAGATGGAATATGCAAGTTTTCAGTCATGAGCTTATCCCAATGTAATGAAAATCTCAGGAATGTGCTGTCAAACACTTTAAATGACTGGACTTTATTTCTGGTCTCTTTTTTTTTTTTTCTAATCTTTAGAACAAATAGTTAATATGTATGTATGTTGTATGAATACAGTGGTCTCTGTAAGCTCCTTTATGAGAAGTACTTTTTCTTACCGATGTCATTTCTGTATCTGCCTTAAGCACTGGGGACCCTACAAATGCATGTGTGTGTATGTGGTATTATAGCAGTTTTCTTATGTTATGTGGATATTTTTCTATGTGTGTTTAGGGTACAAGAACTTCATAATACCTTGGGAAATGCAAGTTCTTGCTGAGAGCCTGTTAATCCTTTGTGTCATTGCAGTGCTATTGCTGTGCTCCCTCTTTATTAGCTTCCCACACAAGTCTGCAGCTTTACTTCCCTTTTCTCAAAGGCTTTCAACAAAGTTAGTTTATTTACCACTTCACTTCCTTTTCTTACATACATGCAAATAAAAAAAAATCCCCAGTTTTCAGAAATTGCAGCCACAGAAGTTTATAAGACAGTGGTAAGAAAGGTTCACCCTTGGTCATATACCTTGGGAGAAAAACTCCGTAAGCTTCCAGAAGTGATGTTTAAAGCCTGTAGAAGCTGGTATCTACTAGAAGCTCGCATAACCTGCGCTGTCTGAGATTGTCTCATTTACTGAAGTAGGTAATCTTGGATTGTGTTCTTCTGGAAACATTAGTAATGCTTCTGGGGCCATTGTGTCAGAACAGAAAAAACTTTGAAGTCTTGGCAATGCTGCTTTTTAAAAGAACCCTGAGTCTCTGGCAAAAGAAAGGAAAATCTGTGTGTATGTATATATATATAAAAAACTAGAGGAGAAAGGTTTTTCTAACATTTGGAGGTTAGAAGGACTGATATTCATGAATATCTTAAGAGGTGCTACACATTTTTTCTGATACTATCTGTACTTCCTTATGACTGCAGGGTAGTTGCAATCTGTCCCATAACAGCAGCAAAGGAACTGTGGGTCAGCTGCAGAAAGGAGGTGGAGCACTTGTGAGCGCTGAGCCAACCTCAGCTCTAGTCTGGACTAAGACCAAATCCTCACCAAAGTTAATGTGTTGAGTAGCATTTTTTCCATTAAAGATCCTTCCTGGCTTGACACGTCCCCTTTTGCTGGAAGCCATGAAAAGATACAAGTCTTTATGTTGTCCTGGAGCCAGGCTGGAGGGCTTATAGATGGTATGTAGAAGGCTCTGGACTTCAAAAATTTCATGAGAGCCTGGGATTTTTGAATTGTGAATCTTATGTTTATTTTGTATTGAGTAACGCTCTGGATGGCTGCAGTGGGTATCCCTCTTTGAGGGAAACCAAACTTACCTTTTCTTTACAGCTCTGGGTAAATGTCTGTGGAGGAGGGGTTGATCCAACCCTCACTGAAAGCAGAGCGATCAGAAAGGGAAAGTAGTTGTCTCTA
Organism: Rissa tridactyla; assembly: GCF_028500815.1. NCBI lineage: Eukaryota > Metazoa > Chordata > Aves > Charadriiformes > Laridae > Rissa > Rissa tridactyla. The sequence goes on from NC_071469.1 coordinate 54,329,629, forward strand.
GCATCTTAACAGATCTCATTAGTTTGCAACCAATTTTTTTTGCCTTATCCAAGCTCTCACTTCCATCTGCCATCAGCTCGCTAGCTTGCAGTGCCATCTGCCCAGCAAGTCTGATTTATAGCTTCTCTGCTCCAATGGCTCACCTCTTGTTTCAAAATGTTCCCATGACTCCATGTCCTCCAGAACTCCGAGTAACGTTTCCAGAGCAATTACAAGCTGGGGTGATTGGATAGTGTGGTGTTTCTAACCATCTGACTCCACTGGGTCGTGTTAGGCTGTTAAAGCAACTGTTCTGGAGTCCTTTCAGTTGTGAATATTTTCAAGTAATCCCTGTATACAGTACAGAGAATATTTAAACTACTTGCTGTGAATTAGAAATGTATTGGAATATATTTCCATTAGTCTTCTCACACTAGTCAGTGAGGTGTCTTGTAACTGAAAGAACCGGTGGGGTTTTCTGTCCAGTGGTTTGGCAGTTGTGGACCGTTCATGAGCTACATTGATTTTAAATAGCTGGGGATTTCGTTCAAGTGTGCTCTTCTCGTTGTTATCGGTGGGTAAAGATGAATTGTGGGCTGGGGGAAAGGCAGGGGTTAGCATTTCTTTCTGAGCCATGCTGCCTTTTCACTTTAGAATTAAAAGGTGCGTTCTAGCAATGCTTTCTGTTTTTGCAGTGAGAGAATCAGTCCTCTACAGTGAAATAAAGTGTTTCCCAGCAGTATGTGTATAACTGAGTTCTGAGTTACAATCAAAAGTCATTAAGTCTGTGTATATTTTACACCATTAGTTATAACCTTGGGGACTCATGTAGGATGTGATGCATTGTACAGAAACTTCAAAAGTCTTACACAGTTTTGTTGACATACCACAGAGAGTGCAAGAGCCTGATACTTTTTCTACAAAAATCGATGACGGTGTTCTCACTGACTAGGGGAGACAGGACTGACTCTTCAAAGTAATTTTCCAAAAGGATAGAAAATGCTATTTCTTGTACATTTGTAGTAAAGACAGTATTGTAAACATTGATTTCCATAAATTTTATTTAACAAATGCAGTGCTTAGTTAAATGCATCATTCTCAATATGCTGGATTGACGTATTCGTTTTTTTCTTAATCCTTGTAGTCACCTTATTGTATAAGATAATGAACTTCATGTAATAAATACTGATCTAAACATACTTTTGTTGCTGGTGGAATATGTCGTTTTGTGCTTATGGAAATTCTCTTTAAACAATGCGATAATATGTATTTCTTTTAAACAGTGTGCTTGTGATCTTCCCTAGATCAAACTTCCATTTTGTAGCAGGGATAAGTCCCTTAAACCTCCACTCTTTAGGCAGTGATATTAATAATAATAATAAACAACTGTAACCCTTTGTTTCATGAACAGTCTAAATTGATTAGCTCAGCATGACCTGCAGGTTCTCTTACTATGCATTTGTACAGTACCTAGCACAGGAAGACCATGGTCTCATTGAGGTAATACAGACAATAACTGTGTTATTTGCGAATATTCCCTTTTGGCCTTTTAGTCAGACTTGCTGTCTGTCTCGATGCATAGAAAACGTGCAGCTGTTGTCGTGTGATCTATTTATTGGTAGTGCATACATTTTGATTTAAAATGTTTCTTTACTCCAATGTCTTATGCTCTCAAAGATGAGGGAATTTACCAGCCTTAAATATCCTGTTCTTGCGTTGGTCTAAGAGGAAATGAAAATTGAGGAAAGGTGTAAGAAACAATTTCTTTGTTGCTTCATGCATATGGTATTCACATAACATATAGGTGCAGTGTCCAGCAAATGTCTGTGTATATAGGCACAGATGCACAAATTTATGTAGTGGAAAGACTTACTAACTGGCTGGCATTTAGCTTATTTCTTAACCACTTGTCATATGCTTGTGGGGTTTTATTTGTTTCAGGTTGGTTTTGGGTTGTTCCCTGCCCTCCTTCCCCCCCGGTGTGTCTGGACTCACCCTTATCCCTGTAGATGCTGAGCGGTAAACTTTATTGATTGTGATCTCACTTGGCTGGTTTCTGTTTCCAGGGAGAGATAGATGTGTGACAATTTAAAACCACTTTTAGCGGACTAGTTGAGGGCAAATGACAAACGTTTAATGGCAAGTTTTTCTTGTGTGGCTCCCAAGGCCTCCTAATCAGAATTCACACCTAGGTTTAGGTTGTTCAACCTAGTGTTCTGACACTCTTTGCCTAGCTTATTGATGTGTGTATTAAAAGGGTTGGCAGGTAGATGTCATTGAAGTTAATTGGGAAAAGTGTTTTGTTTATTTTTTTGTGAACTGGTGTAGGAAATGTGCTTTGTTCAAAGCTAGAATTTAAAAAATAACCAGCCTTCTCTCTGAGCTGTTCATTTTCTAGCAGTGTATTAATAATGGCATCCAAAATAGTAGAAAGAAATGAGACAAACATTTCTCTGTGCTTTGGCTCAACCTGCTAGTGTCGTGCCCTGGAGAGCTGAGAACAGAAAACGAACTCCAGGGTAATTTATCCATTTCCCCAGGTCTAGGTGCCAACATTGCAGGAAGTAGCTTAACACACAGTAAATAAGTGTCTGACTAAAATGCCATGTAGAGATGTAATAAACAAGGGCAAATGAAACAAAAAGATATACTATTTAATATATTACTGTATATTCTTAAACCTAATAAAAATGTTACTTGATATAATCTTTATTTCATATGACTCAGATTTATAGTTAGTTTTGGTCCAGTTGAAGCACACTGTGGATAAGGACTTTTACAAGCTAAGTCTGAAATCAAGAAGCAGGCTGGAAATAAAAATCAGTATTTCTAAAAAGTAGCAGCCTCACAGCCAAATTTAACATCTGTGGACACAGGCCCTTGCTTTCTTTGAAGGGAACAAAACAGCCAGGTTGTATACTCTGGAGTGGTAGACTGAGATCTAAAGTTTCCTGTATTAGCCCAGCTCTAATATTTAGATGCCTGCCTATATTTCAAAACACATTAACTAAGCATTTCTCAAACATTAATGTAGTTATCCTGCAACATCTCTATTTCTGTGACTGCAGATAACTCAGGCAGACAGCAGCTGTGTAAATTGGTGACGTGAGGTCAAATAGGAAATATGTGGTAAAACAAAGAATCAGATCCAGGTACCTCAGTCCTGATACAGGCTCTCCTGCAAAGATGATGTTTGAACAGAAATTTGGACTAATATGACCTCCTGAGGCTCCATCCAGCCTGAGCTTTCCTGTGATCTGGTATGGAAACCAAATGAATTACATTTCACTCAGGACATATTTGAAATCCTGAATTGAGGATTTCAAAATCAAAGTTAATGAGACTTGGGCATGCAGATCTCCATGGTATCACTGACTGTCTCACACTTAACGTGGGATAATGTATGTGTATTTAGGTCTGTTCTTCACTGGTATAACCATGCAGATTGGCCTTTCTGTGTGGAAATCTCCTCCATTTTCCACTCGGAAAATTGTGCTGTTGGTGTAAAATCTGTGTTTAAATTTACCCATCCTTATCCATGGCAATTTCACTCTCACTCCTTGCTTTTTACCTTATTGTCTGTGACAGGTCACCATGTACTGCAGTTGAGATAGAAAATGCTGCTTTGTATCATGCATAACTGTTACCACACCTCACTTTACTGTTGTAGGAAGCAGGTTGAAATGGCATTATAAATCAATCTGTAATCATTAATCCATACTCTTGCAGTCAGCTCAGGACAGAGTCTTCATGAGGTACTGGATTGTTTGATAGATATTAAAGCTCTGCATTCATTATTTCATCTCTGTGCTCTCGGTGTCTCATCAGTCCATAACTTGGACAACCAGTGTGGAGGATTCAGGCAAAACTGGACAAGCACAGAACTGGGCTGCAGGGAAGTAGATTGAAAAGCACCTGGAGGTAGAAAATGGTCACCAGAAGCTGCAAGAGGGATAGGGAAAGTTGGGATTTGGAATTGGGTGGTAGAAAGATTATCCAGTCATGGAGCCTGGCATTGGAGGACAGGTGAAAGGGGCACAAAGATGTGAGTGGAGGGAGGCTGGATTTGGGTAATAAACCATGCGAGAATCCTGGGAGTAGCAGGGCAAGGAGGCAGGCCCCGGGGAGTAGTAATCAGAGAAAGTGATAAAAGAGGTATGCAAAATCAAATTGCAGTGAGAGGTTTGGTTTTGGTTGGGCAAGGAATCTAGAAAGAAACGCAAAGGGAGTCTCTAAAAAGGACTTAGGTTACAAAAGGGTTGCTTTGTGTTTGGCACATAAAACTGGAAGCATTCACAATTATACACGTTTTGATTTATGTTTTAGTTTGTTGGGTGTTTTTTTTTTTTTAGCATGGATTGGGTATCAACAAAGAACCTTCTCAGAGCTTATACTAGTGACACCATCTAGATATAAAGCAATTTAGAAAGCTTCACCAAAACTGGACCCTCCTGAGTCTCAACTCTGTCTCTCTGAATCTCAGTGTTTGTTCTGAGAGTCAAAATGACCAATTTAAAAATACACTTAGGCACAGTGTGCAATTTCATTACAGTAAATTGAATTTAAACTTTGTTTTGCTAAAATTTCTAAGAACCTTCATAATTGCATTATTTTTTTTCAGAAGTTACAAAATTTTATTGTATATATCTATTACTGCGCCTTCCAGCGAGCAAGAGGATAATTTAGACTCTGCCTGTTCAGTTGCCATACATTCTTGCTTGTTGGACTATTCTCAGAGATTGCCAAAATGTGATGAACTATTTTTCTCCTGCATAGGATGCACTCACTTGTTCAGTGGGTTGAGGGTAATATGACTGGATCTATTGCACACAGGTATTTAAACCTTTGAATAGCAAGGTGTAAATATTCACAGATGGTGGGCAACATTTAAACTCTGAGAACGGTAGGTTTAAAGTCGATGAAATATCAGCGTGTGCTTTGAATTTTGTGAGTTCCTAGCCCAAAACATAAACTCTCAGAGAGAGAGGCATTTGTTCTTTACGGCTTCCGGGAGCATATCAGTGCTGGTGTACACTGCTGTAACTCCACCATGTCATTGCAGCCGTGACAATTCTCAGCAGCTGAGGTTCTGCCCTACAGGTTTGTTGCTGGATGGTGAGATGCTGTTTCTGGTTTAGTTCTTCGGTGAGAATCTTCTCTCTTTAAATACTTTTCATGCCTTCATAAAGGTTGCATTCTTTGATTATGTCACGCTTCATTAAATCCCTCTGCGGGATCTTTGGCTACTGTTGTCTAAAATTGTAAGGCTTTTTCTTACCTTCGTAAGCCTTTCACAGGCCTTCCTCTTCCCTGTTGCTGCTAGCCTTTGTCTGCTTCCTTTATCTGCACTGAAACTTTGAGATGAGTTTCCAGTGTCCATTTGCGTTTCCTTGTTATTTTTATGTAGCCCCTTCCAGATTAGTATGTGAAAGAAACTATCTGGAATACTATAATTATTCTTTTCTGAACCTCACGGCACGCTCAGGAGATCGACCAGCCAGGACTGGCTAGACAGGGAAGAAGTCAAAGCTGGCATATTAATTAGTCCTGTTTCAGTTGTGCACAGAGGCTTTGCTGGTGGAGGGAGAAGAGGAGGGTCACTATAGAGCTATAGTGTTTTCAGTCCTTATTGTGTGATGCAGCGGCAGTCCTTAAGAGCACCTAATGGAAATGGACAAGGAAAAGGAAAAAGAAGACAGAAAAAGACAAAGTGACTTACCCAAAGTCTGCAGAGAGGATCAGTTGCTAAGCTGTGTTTTTTTCCCCCCTTAATCATAACTTGTAGCCATACTAAGTTCATTGAGCCTGGAGCTGTTGCTGCTCCCACCATCATGACTTGACTCCTTTATTATGCTTTTTTCATGAGAAATGTAACTTTTCAGAGTTGAGATGGTTTTTCCCCTGCTGTAAGTTTTTACAAAGCCTAACATGGGGCACCAAGACTAGTTACTAGCATAAATGGAGCGAGGATATGCCCAGAACTGCTTCGGTATGCTTAATGTTTTTGATTTACTGTGATACCTAGAGGCTGCCAAATGAAGTATCCAGCTTGCCCCTAGGAAGTAAAGTGGTTACCACTTTGCAGCCAGTTATAGCAGGTAGCTGAATGCTACCTTACAAAGCAATTACCATTTCTCCTTCTCCTCCACTTAGAGGGAGAAGGACTGATGGAGGAAACTTGGAATATATAGATCTCTTCAGTTGCTCCCACAAGGGGGTGAGGAGATGTCTGGCTGGCCCATCTGTGGGCCAGCTCCTATCCACAGAGAATGGGGATGAAAAATTGTGACTAGAGAAGTTGCAGGTCTCTGCTGTGGTGATGGTTCTACCACTGGGGAATGTTTCTTTGGGACCACTGTGTGAGGGGGACTGTATAAAATACTGACAGTCCTTTGCCATACCAGGGATAAAATGAGCACCTCTTGTTGCTTGCAGGCTGAAAGAGGAAAGAAAGGAAGAGTTCAGCAATATTTCCTCATGTGTGAGAAAACCTCTGCTTGAGCCTGACTCAAAGGTTTTTGAATATTTGGGGTTTTTTTCTTTGATTGAGGGGTGGCGAGGCTTTGTCTTGGCCGTAACTGACTTTTGACTCCAGAACAAGTACGTCAGATTTGAAGTTAATGAATTATGTTTTTTAATTCTGTATGGATTTACTATAGTTATTTGGTTGTCCAGGATTGATTAGTAACAGCACCTGATGGGTGAGTTCTTAGTTGGAGAGACTATCTGGGATCATCTCCAGAACTGCTTTAATCTGTGGATATTCAGGGCAACTAAGTTTAGTAAGTACTACTTAGGTAATTAGAGTTTGGAGCTGGGCTGCTTTCTCTGCAAGACAACAGACTGGTAAAGGGAAACTAGTCAACTTAGTTCAGTGTTATCTTTGGTATAGCACAGAGTTTGGTCCCACCCGGCTCAAGAGTTTGATTTTTTTTTTTTTTTTAATATGTTATGGGGTTTTGACAGTAGAAATAATATTACTCTTCATGTAATCATGGAGGTAGCAAAACTAGCACAAATTGCTTATGTTGAAAGGAGTATTTATGACTGTTTATGAAACAATCACAACATTCATTTTGCACTCTGGACTCAAGAAAAAAATGCAGGCTGGCTAAAGAATAACTAAGTCTCTGATAAATAACTACTTGTGAGATTCTCTACACTTAACCGTTTCACCAGTTTGTACCCATAGATGTAGGTACAAGACCAATTTGCATATTTGGGGAGATGTTACCTTGAAAAAAGGACAGTTGCCATGATCATACGAGCACTTCAGGGTCTTAAAAAGTACTGTTTCTATAAGCTCAGTGGCTTTTGAAATTGGTCAGATTTGGTGGAATGCATGAACTTATTTGCAGAATCTTTTGGTTTTGTTGGACACTTTCAAAATTTGGTGTTTTCTCCCCTATTCCAGCCCATGCAGGGTTGAATGCTATGCAAGTGCCACCAGCGTTACTATTCTTCTGGGAAGAGATTGCAGAAGGGATGGGAATAGTGATGTACATACTATATGCTTCTTAATGAATTAAATTGTCATCTTCACAAGTAAAATTCTTTCATCTGATGACTGATTCGAAATATTTTGGTCTTACCATATTGACTCGTGACTGGACTCTTAAGGTCAAGCACTGGTGTGCAGCTCTGAGGAGGAGAGATTGCACCTCTGCCAGAAGCTTTTTGACGGGGACCCAGCTGTGGTCTGTGGGTCAATTCTGTCCTTCTCCAAAGGGTTTTCAGCTGTGAGGGGCAGCACATCTGGTAGCTTGTGGAAGAGTTGAGGACCTCCTGTGTCCAGTGTGTAGGGTGGAAAATGGCTCTGTTAGACAACCCTGGCTGTGTGCCCCTCTGTGCTAAGGTGCTTAGCCCTGTGACATCATGCTGTGCTCAGGCTCTGGTAGGGGGTGACATCTTGTGATTCTGGACTGCCTACAGACATGACCCCGAACTGACATCTTGATTATTATCATAAAAAAGCAGATTACCATCTGTTTTTGTTTAGAAAACTAGGTTCAGTCACTGTACTAAGTGGAGAGAGTTTTTTCTTCATCTTGTTTGGAGTATTTACAAAATCTTGTTTCTGTTTTTGTAAGTTACAGATGGCTATCTGTCTGTTGTTTTAATGACTATTTTAATGTAGTAGCTGAAGTTTGCGATCAGTAGTTCTGTGCCTTGACATGAAATATACGGGGCTGCATCATAACCTTATACACAGCTCTTTATTACAAGAGACCCAGATCCAGTGTTTCAGCGTGGCACAGAGACGAGGAAATCCTCAATTCTAGCTGTGGCTGCAGCAGTGACTGCCCTTTGTGATTCCCCTCCCGCCCCCCCATATTCCTTTACTCCACAAAAAATACTTTTTTCTCTTTTTTTTTTCCCCAGGGTGCAAAAAATTACTTGAACACTAGTGGGGAACCTAGATCCCTTTATCCTTCTACAAATACTATCCAGTTAGATTGGACTTTGAACATGAAAAGCATCTTTATAATAATAAGCCTTGTTGTCCATAGAGAATGAAGATGATCCTGGCTTTCCCAGTGGTAGATTTGCACCTGCTTAGCTGCCACAGTATAAATTCTGATTCAAAGTGAGTGTAAGTGTGCTGTAGCTTGACAATGAGGCATCTGTTTCTTATCCTCACATTATTCAGTTCATTGCTCTGATTATTTCTTTTTTTCCTTTGCAAAAATACCTTTCCTCCTTTTCGGCCTGTAAAATTTATCTTTAATATGGGATAAACAAATGGATTGCTTGTTTTAAAATTGTGTTATCAGATTAGGCATTTACAGGAGTAAATTCAAAGGTTTACAGTCATTATGTTCCCAATGAATGCATTTATATTCTGCTAGTAAATATATTTGTGTCTTAAGGAAACAACAGTTATTCTTTTCTAAGGGTTATTACTAAAAATGATGTTTCCCTTCTTTATGTATGTGGTGTAGCATACCCTTCCGTGACTTGCTATTTTCATTGCACAGTGACTTTATACACTTAATCTTGGAGAGGCAACTTGGATCGTATTATTTAACAGCTGTGGATAAAAGCCTCTTGCAATTATGAGATTAACCAGAGTTACACTATGTTTTGATTCTTCCTGAAGTCTGATATGTGAATACAGCCATGCTTTGACTGGACACGTGTTTGACTTTTTTATTTTCTCTCCTTTTTTTTTTTCTTTTTGCTTTGGAGAGAAATTCTGTTAGGTGAAAGATTTTTGAAGAATTTAAAAGGCTTAAATTCCATGGGTGTTCCTTCAGATGTTGCTAGGAGTGCCAGGCAGCTTTACCGCTGCAAAATAACAAAAAACAAGAATAGAAATTTTTTCTGGCAGTTGAGCTGTATGGTTTATGTTTTATGAGAAAATAATTCAGATCATTTGATTTTCTTTGAAAGAAACTCAGGAAAGAAGTGTGCGTTTTCTCCCTTCTGTGAAAACATGCAGTCTCCAATATATGAAGATAGAAACACATAATTAAAGTTGTGAGGAAAAATCATACTGCTGTGAGGTATTTACTGATGATAAAAATCTCTAAAATCCTCTTTTTTTGTTGGTTTGGGTTTTTTTTGTTCTTTCCCCCTGCTCCCCTTAGCTTACCAAAATTTAATGCTAGCTGTAAAATAGCTCTGGCTTTTTAGAGCATGATGAATTTATTTGTACTGAAACATTTAACTTTATGATGCTAAATAATTTTATGGGGGAAAATATCTGTTAATTCAGATATTTGAAAATAGGACCAGGTTGGCTTTCATAAATCAGCACAGCTCGTATTTCTTGATGTTGTGTAACGGCTGTTGATGTGATGCTAGAATTTAAACTTCAGAAAAAGCTGATTAATGTAAACCTCCCATGTAGCGTTGAGGACAGGCTGGAGTGACATCTCAGCTGAAGTGAAATGACCCACACAAACATGGTTGCACTTCAGTATTACAGAAATTGTCCTCTCTCTCAAAGTTAGCCTAAACGTATGACTAGATTTAGAGGTTTGTACTTACTTTGGGTGTTTGGATTAATTTTTCATTTAATTGACATCATTTTTTTCTTTGTAATCCACTTTTTGGAAATAGAGACTGTGGAATGGAGTTTTGCAGCACACAAGCAGCAGTCCCTGCAGGGCACCATTTTTGCCTCAGGACAAAGCTGTCTAGAACTGGAATTTTTTTACAATACCCCATACTACAGTGCATTCACTTCTGTTTGAAGGCCAGATTTTTAAGTATGCACACTGTGGATCAATGGTTGATCAGGATTTCACTTGGCTCTGTTCAGCAAACATTCTGATTTAGTACATCATTTTTGCACAACTTTACAATTAGACATGCAGTTAACCTGGAGTTGAAGTTGTTGATCTTCTCAAATGGAGATATCTCCAATGCCTTAAGCATCCATCAGGAAGCATCATTCATATTTCAGCCTGTGTTCAGGTAAAATGTGACTTAGACTCATGCAGGAATCAAGGTTTTTGAGTGTTGGGTTGGGGGTTTTTTATATTTCAAAGGAGTATTTTAGTGTGGTGGCCCCACTGGCCCTTCCTAAGCCACTGTTTACATCAGTAGGACTTCTCTCCCTACACAGCAGATACAGCTTTGCACTGCTACATCTAGTGGAAGCTCGGATCTTGCTATTATAACCTGCATGTGGGTTCTCTGATTTACATCAGGGCTGATATGCTCCTAAGATGCACTGCTACTTGCAGTGGGGAATGGAGATTTTATATGTCTTTGTCTATTATATTTACGTGATCTGTAAAGCTAGTGTGTGAGCTGACCATCTAATGACCTTTAAAAATGAAGCCTTTGAGGAGATGAAGAGGGATTTGTCAGTTGACAGATTTGTGCTAGCAAGCTCCAGGTTATTTACGGAAGTCTGGAATTTTGTGCTCTTGGATTTAAAGAATACTGTGTAATTCAGATCAAAGGCAAAGTATTAAAATCTTAATTCCACTGAGGGAAATATCCTTTATTTTGGCATTCTCAGAGAATTCTCAGAATTATTGTTAATTCGTGTTACTAATGCACCTTATAAAAGAGAAAAAAAATTAGTTTTCTCTTAATTTATGGTGAAACCGTTTTTCTTTCACAGCAGGACTATGTAGCAGTCTGTGAAGCTTACTCGTCATTTTAACAAGTGAAACTCCATTCTGATATTAAATCATACAAAATCACAGAGTTTGCTGTCAGGTGTTTTCTCCCCTAATTACATATCCAAAACATTGACATGCTCAATTTTATCGTTAAAGTACTGGAATATCCCTGTGTCATCAAAATGATTAGAGAGCATATAGATAAGTAGGAGGAAGGAGGGGAGCCAAGGGAAAGGACATTTCAAAACTATTATTGTTGCTGTTCAAGAGGAGTGTTTAAATCAGTACAGATGGAAGATGCTAAACTGAGTTCCTGTGGACTTTTACAACCAGCTTAAAATTCATGGGTTATACATCTGAAAAACATCACAAGTGAAACTAATTTGCCTGGTGGAAAGCAAAGTAGCTATTGCTTGAAGTGTTTCCCTCTCAGAGAGGGAGATGATGAAAATTAACGACTTCCAGGCAATCTTCTTGTGCTATCTTTTGCATAGAAGTACCTTGCATCATGGTAGATGACTTTGGGTAGTAAAACAGAAACTGTAAATCTTTGTTTGTTGTCCTTGGCCTGTGGAGAAGTGCCAGATGACATTGGCAGGTGTTGTGTGTGGTCCGAAAGCACTCTTCCCCCCCGCCCCCAGATTAATTTCCTTACCTATTTCTGTGTATCCAAAGCTATGGAACTGACACGGTCAGCTTAGTAAAGCAAAATATTATTGTAGTGAGTTGTACCCATCTGTAGAAATTGCTTCTCTGACAGTGAAATAACTGGCTATATTACTAAAAACTAATTGATTCCATTCTCATTAAAGTCATTAAGGAAAATTCCCTTGAACAGGAGAGGGAAATGGGATGCAGAGTGGGATTTTAAGGGCCTCAGTACTTACATATAGACAGATTCTCTGTGAAATCTTTGGAGTAAAGGTTCTGAGTTCTATGGATCTCAGTTGGAGTTAGATGTCTGGCAGTCTCACTAAGTGCTTCCTTAGGTACCTGGAGATCTTGGCATTTCAACAGTAGGGGAAAAATTAAGGAAAACTTTCTGCCATGTTTTAGAAGAAGTGTATTTTCTCTCTGGAGTGCTGTAGGTCTCTAACTCCAAATCACACCTCCAGCACTCCCAGCGAAGTCGGTGAGGACTTCTGAACACAGACTGGGGTTTCGACAAGTGCCTCTGGTAAGGTTGGGTGAGTTGCCCTCACTACAGAATCTTTGACGCTGCACACAGGAGCTCTTGAGATCGGGGACGGTGAAGCAGCAGAGAGCAAAAGTCTCTGACTGTAGAGGAAAACTCATGTTCAGAAGTTCGCGGTTCTTGTGGAGCAGGTGGAGGTGTTTTGCCTTGCTAGCGGCACTTTCTCCCTCCTTTTGGACTGGCTTATTACTAAATGTGCAAAGATGCAAAGCTGTTGCACTGCATGAATCAACTTTAGGTCTGTAGTTGAGATAGTTATAATCTGTACCTTTTTTTTTCTTTCAGGCAGAGATGGTAATATCTTGAATTAGTGACCAGTGAGATGTGAGAGTGCTAGTCTGGAAGTTGAAGGATTTAGGTTTGACTTTTTTAAATGAAAATGGCCATAGTAACTGTGGCTTGTGCTAAATTCAATCATACTGAGACGAGTAAGGAGTACTTTGAGCATACCTAATTGATCGAGCCTCTCTAGGGGCTTTGGCAGATTTTAATGCTGTTTTACCCTGTTAGTGGAGAGTAGTGTTGCTCAGGTAAAAGCTAGTTGCCTCTTTCCCCAGCTGAAAGTAACTCTGCGCATGTGAAATTGTCTGGGGAACCTGTGAGATAAACAGGGAGATGCTGAATTCCTGCTTCCTCCGGGGATAGGTAACTGCTAGTGCAGACTTTCTGCATCATTTCTTCAGACTTATTTACTCAAGTTCTGTATTAGTCTCGGTTTAGCCCTAAATTTGGTGGTTCCAATCTAATCCTCTGTGTTGCAGGCCTTGCTTAATGGAGCTTGAGCTAAAAATACTTTTCTGTCTCTCAAAAGTACAAAGAAGTTGCATGCATCAGGCTAAGATGCTGTGCTGCAGTAATGGAAGCTGCAGAATGCTACAAGCAGAAAGACAGTCATAACCACAGAATGCTCAACGCTAGGCAGTTGCCTGTTCTCAAGATACACTTAAATTGTTTCTCAAATTGAACATTGTGTTTGAAATAACTCCTCTCTGAAAATATTTAATGACAAAAATGACAGACCTTTCAAATGACATACCAAATCTTATGCTATAGCTATTGTATCTGCAAATTTAAAATAATATTCACCCATTCAAAAACAGTGGTGTGTTTTGTTTTTTTTTTTTGAACTGCTGAATATTTGGCTCTTCAGAAAATAGTGAGCACTTAGCATTAAGGGTCTGGCTCCCTGTAATGCCTATCATGTTGGTTGTTCATGATGAGAGTAACTTCCATGTGACATCAGCCATTTAAAATTCAGACTCTTAGTCACACAGACCGTGTTTATCCTCAGTGCGGACACGCATCACAAATACCTTGCACACTGAAGGTTGGATGAATTTGGTATATCTTACTTTTCTGTTTGAAAACAAGCATTCTTCATAGTCAGTGTTATTCGATCAGAGAGAGAGAAATTCGATCTCCAGAGACAATTCTAAGTGCATATTGGTAAAGGCCCATCTAAGATGGTAGAAACATGACCTTCTCTCTTAAATTGCTATTGCATTGTATTTCTTTACATTTTGCCCATGACTTTACATTTTGCTTTGCTTTGTCTTGGGCTTTTGTGAATTCTTTTCATTAAGAGACCCTTCCATTACAAATATGATTTTGGAAGAACTTGTGTATGTGTGACTTTGAAGGATGTTTAGTTGTCTCACTTGCGTTGCTGCAAGCGTTGCTGTTCTGTCTCATAGAATAAGAGGTGAGATGTGTAGTGTAGCTGGAACTTTCCATTATTAATTTCTTATTGATTATATGAAGTAGAGGAAAGAAGTTTGGAAAGTTAAAATTGGGATACTGTGCTTACTGTCACCATCTGCATATGGAGAATATGATGTCAAAACGCCAGCTGACTCTTTCTCATGGGGTCTGGCTCTCATATTGGACACTAGGAGTACTTTAGGACTCTTGTTCTCTCCTTGCTCTTCCAGGACTGGCAATTTACGCCCTAAGTGTTGTTAATACAAGAGTGCTCCAAATCTACTTTTCCCACCAAGCGGGTGTTGCTGACTCACTCCTCAAACACTGTTCTCCGCCAAATTTGTCACGCAGGTTCCTTCTGTCAGGCAGCCCAGCCGCTGCTGCTGCTGGCACTTACCGCCCCAGGCAGCAGCTTAGCGCTCTTCCCTTGTGACCGAAACCTGTACTGGAGGCTTCAATTCATCACAAACCCAAGTCTACAGAAGCTGACACTCTATCATAGATCATCTTACTGGTTATTATCTTCTATCGTGTACCTTTGAGTGCTTTTTAAATTGATTTCTTTATTCATCTACAGAGCATGCATACAAGATCTGTTGGTAGCAGCATTGTATATCTTGTTCATACTATATACTTTTAAATTCTCTATTTAGACATTTCCCAGTCTTTATAGAATCATAGAATCATAGAATTGCTGAGGTTGGAAGGGACCTTTAAGATCATCGAGTCCAACCTTTAACCTACCCTGACAAAAGCCTCTTCTAAACCATGTCCCTAAGTGCCCCATCTACCCTTTTTTTAAACACCTCCAGGGATGGTGAATCCACCACCTCCCTGGGCAGCCTGTTCCAATGTTTAATAACCCTTTCAGTGAAAAAATGTTTCCTAATATCCAATCTAAACCTCCCCTGACGTAACTTGAACCCATTTCCTCTCATCCTATCACTTGTCACCAGGGAGAAGAGGTCAGCCCCCATTTCTCTACAACCTCCTTTCAGGTAGTTGTAGAGGGTGATAAGGTCTCCCCTCAGCCTCCTCTTCTCAAGCTAAACAACCCCAGCTCCCTCAGTCGTTCTTCATAAGGTTTGTCCTCCAGACCCCTCACCAGCTTTGTAGCCCTTCTCTGGACACGCTCCAACACCTCAATGTCCCTCTTGTAGCGAGGGGCCCAAAACTGAACGCAGTACTCGAGGTGGGGCCTCACCAGTGCCAAGTACAGGGGGATGATCGCTTCCCTAGTCCGGCTCACCACACTATTCCTGATACAGGCTAGGATGCTGTTGGCCTTCTTGGCCACCTGGGCACACTGCTGGCTCATATTCAGCCGGCTGTCCACCAACACCCCCAGGTCCTTTTCTGCTGGGCTGCTTTCGAGCCACTCTGAATGTATATCCTGACTGTATGTTATCACTAGCTCCTGTGTGGAATGTGACTAAAATGAGGTTGGACTGTAGGCTTTTTACGTGTGTCACTGCTTCTTGGTCTCACTTGCAAACTATCTTACAGCTGAGTAGCTGAGGTAGTAATCAGAATTCATAATTTTGGGGCATGCATAGCAATGCTTCTTCCATCCAGAGAACATAAACTGTAATAAACTCGGGGCTCTCTTTGTAGCGTGGATCTCTTTTTGGCTAGAGGAGTTGAACTGAGAGAGTGGAAATCATGAGGAAATTGGGCTGTCACAAGAAATTGATGTGGTGCCATTTGTGCCTCTCCAGCTGCACTTACAGCTCCCCCTCGTGGGCACGTATTTATATTTTACCCTTTTTTGGGCCATGTCCATAAATTGTATGGAGCATTTGTTAAATACAGATTTCTTCAGGAAAAAACTGAGACACAAAATTGCAAGAGCAAGTCATGTTACTCTGGCATAATTATCTAAAAAACCCCTAGGACTAAGGTGGCCAATTGAGAGATCCTTTGATGTATGTCACATGCCTACTGTCACGGACATTTGCTGAGTGACCGACGCAGGAGCAGAATACCCAGTTGTGTTTTGTGTCATGCAAACGTTTTGTTAGTGTTTCCAGTGTTTGAATATGCTAGTGAGTAACAGAGGTCCTCTCAAGTGATTACTAATAAAACCTGTATGGTATACCATATCCTACTGTGTTTTTGTTTACTCTATATTAAAGCAAAATTGCTCTTAAGTAAAATGTTTAGAAGGTTGTATTTTTTTTGTAAAGATGTTTTTTCCTGTCCCGGGCTCTGCTAAGGCAGCTGCCTTAGTAGCCGTAAGTCCAACAGCACAAGCTTCCAAGTGACAAATTACTATTAGTATGTTTTTGCAACCTCATTAAATGATCTAAGATAGCTTTATTATATAATTCTACATCTGTGGATGTTTTAAGGAAGCATTTTAAAATCAACCACCAGCTTGATCTCATGCAATACATAATCAAATTATGTCCCTAATTCAGGAGAGCATTTAAGCACATTGTTAACAGGCTCTGCTGAAGATAGAAATTTTGAGTGTTCTCCAACAGAGACCTTGAAGAAAATTTAATTTATTATTTTTTAACTGATAGTGTTGTTGGAGAGGGATGCCCTTTCACAAACTGTGAAGCAATATATTGAAAAGAAAAATTGCTTGTATGAAAAGGAAACAAATTCTGTCTTCTAGTTATTACCCATTCCATGCATACGTTGGATTATGCTCAAGATTAACATAGACCGGTGCTTTGAATCTTAAGGAGTGAACACTATATCACCACTTCATTTCTTCTGAGTTTACAGCCAGAGCTGGAGGTTTCTTCTTGCATGAACTATTGGTCTCATTCCAACTATTTTATTTCCCCCCCTCCAAGTCCCTCTGTAGATCATGTAGCATCTGCGTAACTGGTCAGCAGACATTGTTCCAGACTGAGAGCTCAGTGAAATATATGTACTAAAAGGTACA
This sequence comes from Rissa tridactyla, assembly GCF_028500815.1. NCBI lineage: Eukaryota > Metazoa > Chordata > Aves > Charadriiformes > Laridae > Rissa > Rissa tridactyla. Next base: position 54,346,484 of record NC_071469.1, read on the forward strand.
CATTATTTAGTACACATATTACTTACCTTAAAGTACCTTTTCTACATAGGTGGCCTGTGACATTCTGATATGTAAGCTCCCTCATTTAATAGATCTAACAGTAATGATTAATATTAAGTAATTTATTCTTACAACCTCTCTGCTCCCTAGAGGCAGAGAATGATCGTTGGACCCATTTTATAGGCAGATAACTGAGCTTAGGAGCAAATGTAAGCACATAAAGGACTGAGGCTATGCACAAGCTGAAACCAGAAAGGTTCAGACAGAATATAAGGCAAAGGTTTTTCACCATGAGGGGAAGCCAAGCATTGGATTAGGTTGCTCAGAGAGGTTGCACAGTGTCCATCCTTGGAGGCTTCTAAAGATGTGATTGTATAACCACTGAGCAACCTGGTCTGATTTCACAGCTTACCCTGCTTTCAGCTGGAGGTTGGACTGGAGACCCCCTGAGGTCCCTTCCAGCTTGAAATTTTCCATTATCTCATGATCCACAAAGTGCAATGAGAGCGAGCAGCACCAGACTTTCCATCAGGGTTCTGGCATGCACCATGGGTATTGCCTGTGTTCAGTGTCCAGGTCCCAGCAGTACTGGCAGACCTGAGCTTCCTCTGCAGGGAATGATATAATGATGTGCTTGGAGCATATCATTTCACTGAGCTTAGCCCAAAATAGGGAAACTATGGCCATTTTCTCTGAAAGCTGTGGCTGAAGGAGAAACGACAGTGCTTGCATTTAGTGTGTAGCAGTCTAGGAGTTGAGGCTTGCTTGGGGAATTGTTCGTGAGTTGCATTGTTTCCATCGCAGCCTAAGTGAATTCAAAGCGGTGTTTCCCCGAAGCATGCCCAAGTGACAAGACTGTCAGTGGTCTGGCTGAGAGTATGGTCCATCCTTCTGGCTGAAATTGGGTGGCTGCAGCCAGGAACCTGGCACTGGTGTGCCTAAGGGTAACCATAGGTAAAAGGAGTTTAATTTCTACTTTGTGTCATGCAGAGTCTACCACTTCTTGTGTTTCCTGGAACTGACAGATTAATTTTTGATCAAGAAAGACAGCAAGCAAGAGGGGCATCTTACTCTTTAGCCTCTTGATTCAGCCAGCAAGTTGGATGGGATAGGTATAAAGGGAATTATTTGCATGTATCCTAGGTGCTATCACTGCCAGCTATTTTTCAACTCTGCATCCGGCACAGAGACTGAAGATAAAACTCAGGAAAGAGGGGTGATTAATTTACTGATCCCCTTTGGCATACCATTACTTCACTATTTTTGCTCCTCGGGCTGGTACCTAACAGATTGGCCAGGCTGATGTTTGGTGTCATACAAGCATTTTTCCAGCTGTGGGTTTAAATCATTGAATCTTCTTCATGTAGGCCATAAGCTTTCAGCCTAGAACTATTTTTTGGCCAAAATAAAAGCTTATCATGTATTTTTCTTCAATACGTCTCTTAAATTCGTACTGTATTAAAAATAGATAGGAATTACACCTACCCAAAATATCTGTGACACAAAACGGGCAGCCAGTAAATCAAACATTTGGAGCTAGCAGAAAGAGAAGAGTTGAAAGAGTATGTACCTTACTCTTATCATCAGTATTTTTCTGTTTTCCTCACTGATTTTTCTATTAAGCAGAAGTATTAAATAAGTATGTGTCAGAAAATTGAGTCATCTGTGAACACATGCTAAAAGAGAAGAAATTGCGGAGTACATTTTGATCTAAAAAGCATTGTAATTGTGAACCATCAAAGGCTTTTCCAAATGTCTCTTGAAACAGCGTACCTACTGTACCGTACTGTAAGCAAGATGATACCCGCTGTTTGTTGCTGCTACAGATTACTAAATGTGCTATCTTACAGTGCCAAAGCATCTAGCTGAAATTTTGTTCCCAACATAATATTTTTCAGCTTATAAAGGGGGTATTTTGCTTCTGTTCATATTGTGCTTTCTGGTCATATATGCATGAGAAGTGCTGATAGCATAAGAAAATGGGAGTGCAAGATGCTCGTACACACAATTACTGAAATACGCGTTTAGTGCATACACAGGCATGGGTGTCACACATCCGTTATACAATTATGCCCCATATATATGACACAACCCAGCTAACCTCATAAAGGAAGACAGGGGGATCTGTAGCAGACTCTGCTTTTATTTTTTGTAGTATCTGTGGTTGTATGGGTGAGTAAAAGGATGTATACAGCTTCCCGTATGCCAGTACAGGCTATCTGTCAGAACCTGGCCTTAGGCAAGAATAGTAGTGTTGGGCTGCTACTTCTGGTGCTGCACAGCTGGGTAGGAATTGTCTGGAAGTATGTGAAATCTTAAAGCTCCTTCTGTGAGATGCTGGCTGTGGTGATAAAAGTGACTTTAAAAGACCTAACCTTTGACTTCTTGTTTCTGACTCATTACTGCCATTTACTGTTACCTTTATTGTGCTGTAAAGCTCTAGGTAAAGAACTGCCCTTCTTTCAAGGCATCTCAGAATAGATGTACCTGCACAGCTTGGATGGTGGTAAGGGGAAAAGCAGGGAAAAAATTGTGTGTCAGGGCAGATACAAGACAGGAACTTCTTACTCCAGCTTTGCCACCACCTGAAACTGAATTTTTTTTTTTCATTACATGCGGAGTTAGAGCCTTGGCGCAGCACCACCTAGGAAGGCTCATCTGCTTCCTGGGCCTCCACAGCCCCATGTTGTGCAATACTGAAACGCCCATAGTGTGTCCACAGAAGAGCTTTGCTGATTCTGGGACTTCCAAAAAATTGGAGCCTATATGTGATTCTTCCTCTGACAAGATAATTCCACTTTCCCCTGCCCCAGGTAAACCAGGACTAAGGGTCGTTTTCTGCTCGGAGGTGGAAATCCAGAGACATTGAAAAAAATAGAATGACTTCAGCTTTCTACTGAGTGTAAATCTGTTAAACACTGTATTTTGAAATTTGAGCATGTGTGTGCAGGCCAGGATGATGGTCATGAGCCTTTGATTCCTACCTTAATTCTAGGCAATGCAAATATGAACTGTTCCTTACTTGGGATGTATTTTTTTAAGGTTAAACATTCTTTCAGCAGGTGTGATAAAGACAATAGTGCAGGTATATCAAGTGACCAGGTAGGTAGTAGAATAGAGCATTTCTGTCCCCCTTGTTACTGTGATGTTTTCTTCTCTCTTTTTTCCTTCTACTTAGTAAATAGAGTTTGCAAGCACCATTTACTCTTCTGTCTCTAGGTCTGTGAAAGGTTGTTCTTGTCTTGGAGAAATTAGGAATTTTTAAGGGCATGAATAATACTGTCTAATTACTTTCTGTTCCACATTAAAAAAAAATCAGTAGTCTTGCAGATAATTTCTTTCTGATGACATGGACGTGAAATTTTTCCATTTGCAGTAGCTTCATGACAATATGAGGAAGCTCTGAATATTAAACAGCAAAACACACAAACACAGAGGGACTGGTGGAGGACATTAAAGTTGGGGGCACCCTAGGTTATAGTGATCATGAAATGATAGAGTTCAGGATCATGGGTACTACGCACAAAACATCAAGAAGTAAAATTACAACCCTGGATTTCAGGAGGGCTAACTTCAACCTCTTTAAGAAACTGCTTGGAGAGATCCCATGGGCTAGGACTCTGGAAGGCAAAGGGGCTCAAGAAAGCTGTTTGATATTCAAAGACCACTTCCTCCAAGCTCAGGATCGGTGCATCCCTAAGAGAAAGAAATTGGCCAAGGGACGCAGGAGACCTGCATGGTTGAGCAGGGAGCTTCTGAAAAAGCTCAAGTGGAAGAAGGAAGTCTATAATAAGTGGAAAAAGGGACTGACTCCTTGGGAGGATTACAAGAATGCTGCCAGAGCGTGCAGGGATGAAACAAGGAAAGCCAAGGCTGCCTTGGAATTAAACCTGGCTAGGGATGTCAAGCTCAACAGGAAGGGCTTCTACAAGTATATTGGAAGCAAAAGGAAGACCAGAGAAGTTGTGGGCCCACTGTTGAATGAAACAGGAGCCATTGTGATGGAGGATGTGGAGAAGGCGGAGTTACTGAATGCCTTCTTTGCTTCGGTCTTTACTGCTCAGCCCAGCCCTCAGGAGTCCCAGGCATTAGGGGAATTAACAGGGAAAGAAGAAGACTTCCCTTGGGTTGAGGAGGATCGAGTGGGGGATCAATTAGATATTCACAAGTCCATGGGCCCTGATGGGGATGCACCTGAGAGTGCTGAGGGAGCTGGCAGAAGTCATTTCTGAGCCGCTCTCCATCATCTTTGAAAGGTCCTGGAGAACAGGAGAGGTGTCTGAGGACTGGAGGAAAGCCAACGCCACTCCAGTCTTCAAAAAAGGCAAGAAGGAGGAGCCGGGGAACTACAGGCTGGTCAGCCTCACCTCCATCCCTGGAAAGATGATGGAACAGCTTGTTCTGGGTGTCATCTCAAGGCATGTGGAGGAAAAGAAAGCTATCAGAAGTACTCAACATGGGTTCACCAAGGGGAAATCATATCTGACTAATCTGATAGCCTTCTATGATGGCATGACTGGATGGATAGATGAGGGGAGGGCAGTGGATGTGGTTTACTTTGACTTAAGCAAGGCGTTCGACACGGTCTCCCACAGCATCCTCATAGGAAAGCTTAGGAAGAGTGGGCTAGATGAATGGAGAGTAAGGTAGATAGATAACTGGTTGAAAGACAGAGCTCAGAGGGTAGTGATTAGGGGCACAGGGTCTAGCTGGAGGTGAGTGATGAGTGGTGTTCCCCAGGGGTCAGTACAGGGTCCAGTCCTCTTCAATATAGTCATCAGTGACCTGGATGAGGGGTCAGAGTACACCCGCAGCAAGTTCACCGATGACACAAAGCTGGGGGGGGGTGGCTGACACACCGGAAGGCTGTGCCGCCATACAGAGAGACCTGGACAGGCTAGAGAGTTGGGCAGAGAGGAACCTTATGAAATTCAACAAGGGCAAGTGTAGGGTGCTGCACCTGGGGAGGAGTAACCCCATGCACCAGTACAGGTTGGGTGCTGACCTGCTGGAGAGCAGCTCAGCTGAAAGAGACCTGGGAGTCCTGGTGGACAACAGGATGACCATGAGCCAGCAATGTGCCCTTGTGGCCAAGAAGGCCAATGGCATCCTGGGGTGCATCAAGAAGAGTGTGGCCAGCAGGTCGAGGGAGGTCATCCCTCCCCCTCTACTCTGCCTTGGTGAGGCCTCATCTGGAGTACTGTGTTCAGTTCTGGGCTCCCCAGTTCAAGAAGGACAGGGAACTGCTGGAGAGGGTGCAGCAGAGACCTACCAAGATGATGAGGGGACTGGAACACCTCTCTTATGAAGAAGGACTGAGGGATTTGGGTCTCTTTTCTCTCTGGAAAAAAGACGGCTGAGGGGGGACCTTATCAACACTTATAAATGCTTAAAGGGTGGGTGTCAGGAGGATGGGGCCAGGCTCTTTTCAGTGGTGCCCCGTGACAGGACAAGAGGTAATGGGCACAAACTTGAGCATCGGAAGTTCCACCTAAACATGAGGAGGAACTTCTTTACTTTGAGGGTGGCAGAGCACTGGAACAGGCTGCCCAGAGAGGTGGTGGAGTCTCCCATCTCTGGAGACATTCAAAACCCACCTGGACGCATTCCTGTGCAACCTGCTCTGGGTGACCCTGCTCTGGCAGGGGGGTTGGACTGGATGATCTCCAGAGGTCCCTTCCAACCCTATGATTCTATGAAAAGTTTGTTGATGTGTAACAGGCAGATGTGTGATTTAGTTGAGGCCATTATTGCCATTTTGAAAATGAGCTTAAGAATTATGTTGGTCTGGGAAGTAGTCTACCATGGAGTTGTCTTTTGATTCTAGATATGGGCCTTCTCTACTCATCAGGACTGCCTTAGCGCCCAATTCAATAAAGCTTCTAGATATTATTTAAGCTACTGATGTGTGCAAATTTAAGTGCTTTGTTGAAGTGGTGTAATAAAGAAATGCAAGCATAAAAGTTTTTTGCATGTGTTTGTACTCAACCTTTTGTCACTGAAAACTGCCATTAGATTATTAGTTCCTTTGTCAATTCAGCTCAAAACACTATATAGGTTGTAACAAAGTCAGTCAGATGCACCTCTTTGTTTTGCTGTTGGTGGGTACACTGAGTATTACCTGTTTATCTTCTGGGGAATGGCAATGCATTTCAGAGACTCTTTTGAAAAATACTAAAATTGCTATATTATACCTGAGGACCACTTAGTTTCCTTTCTTTATTGACCAGATTATGTGTAAAGAGTTGGCTCTTCCATTGCAGTGGTCAGGGATTTCCCTATCTAAGCAGAATCTTTAAAATCTACGCAATTTCATGAATGAAGCTTTCCTTGGCATCCAGTATAGCAAAGCCACTGGACCCAAAGAATTAAAGCTGAGGCAGAACTCTCCTTGCTGGTCTCCGTGTGTCTAGAGGTTACAATTATATACAGTGTCTTCGGCATTAGATGATATCCTATCTACAGTTGTTTCTCTCATGCCTGTTGGAAAGAACTTGGAGTTAATTATCTGTGAAATCTGGTATATTTTGTGTTGAATCAAAGCTCTGTTTGGCTACAGTCATCCAGGGTTTAGTGTGGATTTTTATTTCATGGCTTAAAGTTTAGGGCCAAGGTGGTGGCGCTGTTGAGGCTTTAAGATGAAACTTGCTTTGTAACTAAGGAACATTACAGATTAATTTTGTTGTCTTATTACTAGCTTTACCACTGTTTGCTACACTGTGGCTCTCACTTATTTGGTCGTATGTAATAATTGAGATATGTAAGCATGTTGTGCAAGGAAGCAGCTTGATTTTTATTGTTAGTAGAATGCTGGGACTCTAACAGTTATAAGGAGTAATGCTGGTCTATTTGACATGTGTTCTCTTTGCAAAGTATCTTTAATCTTTAGAATAACCTGGACTTCAGTGCTGTAGGTATGCTCAACTCTTACTAAAAAGCTTAACTCGTTTAAATCCATGAGTGTCTAGTTTAAGCACTGTAGCTGTTCAAGTTTAGGTATTTCTCTCTCTAGCCCATAAGTACTTCTCAGTGTGGTCTCTTCACAGCAGTGCCTAGTTCTCAATGAACATTCAGGAATTAATTAAAGAGAATTCCTGTACAGCCAGCTGAAGAGACTGGAAAGAGCATCAGTGAATGAGGAGTGAAGAGCAGGATCTCTGCACCTATTGCTTTTTTAAATGAGGCCTTCTCACAACATCTACATAATATGGATTATTTTATTTTTTTAATTGTGAAGTACTATTAATTCCATTTTTTCCCCAAAATCATTTGGCACTGCTGTCATCCTTTGGGATCCCTTGGGTGTCTGTTGTTGGTATTCTTTTTTCCTCTTCACTCTTTCACTGCCATCTTTGTCGCAGTGACTCTCCTGTCTTCCTTTTTGAGTTGTCCTCTGACTGTCACCAAAACCAAGCTGCTCTTAAGCTGTCTCTTCCCCAGACCTATTGGAAACTTTCCTTTTGTTAACTCAGGCTGTCAGCTTTGGTGAGATCTTGGGAGAGAGGCAGTTTACAACTTCATCTCATATGGCTTTTAGACAAACATACTTTTTTTAAACATTATTTTTAGGTAACAATAAAGAATGTGTGGGGATATACACACCACCAAACCTGTTTGGAAAAGCCTATTCCTCAGCAAATCTGTGGTTCGTCTTTTTTTCCCACTCTCCTGGTCTTTTCTTCAATCTCTTCTCCCGCCCCGCCAATGTAGATACAAGTGCTGAGTTGCTGAATCTGACCATTTCCCTGTTATCTCTAAATTTTATCCTTCCCTTCATTCCCAATATGCATTCCTCCTGTCCTCCTCCTGGGTCTGATACCATTCATGCATGCAACTTCAGTACTGTTATTTTCAGAAATGGAAAACAGCTGGAACATGTAAACACAACAGTCACCTGTTGTATGTGCATCTTTTTGATTCATATGCATATCAGTAATGAGTAAATGCTAATTCAGATATAGGTTTTTTTTCTCTTTAAATCCTCGCTTCTGAAATATTCTTTTTTTCCTTGATATAGAGAAGTTTGCTAATGGTGTATAATGTAGCCTTTGGCTTAATTTTCCTTATTAAAATTATTCATCTGTGCATGTTTGATGGCAGAATTTGACCTTTTATTAAAAAAAAGGTATTTTGAAAAGTGCCACTACACTAGCCTGAGATGACCAAGTAGACATAGGAGTCCTTTGGCTTCAGCTGTTTTCTTGATTTTTGACACCAGTGATTCACAGCAGCATAAACTGGTTTGCAATTCTGACACTGGAGTGGTGCAGCTGGGGTTCGGCATGTTACCAGCAGCCCGACAGGGATCTTGTGGTAAGCATCAGTCCTTCTTCCCTCCCTTTTGAGGGAAGCTGCAAGCCATGGACTCCTTCCAGCCTTAGGCACGGCACCCATTTCGCTGCGCTCAGCCTCTGGATCTGAACTGCAGATCAGAGACATTTGTCCAGCCCAGGGCGGGTTTTCAGGGTGCTCTGAAAAGATGTGGTGCGGGATGTTGCCTTCCCCAAACCGGTTGCAGCAGGTGGGTAGAATACCAGGGAATAGCATCAGTCTTGCTTGTGATCATTTTGTGCTGTAATAGTACTGGTATGAGCACATAAGCCTAACAATTTCCCATGTGAAACAATGAAGAAAAATGCAGATAAAGTTACCTGCTTCCTGTATCTCTGACCTGGGTAACTTTTATTTTGCTTAAATAAGAAGTGAATTAATTAGCTGTGTTTGGTAATTGACCTGTGTTTGTACAGTGATGTCTAAGTATGGGTCTGCAACTAAGATATCTGAGTGTAATGGAATTTTACAGCACTAAAATGTAATACCATTTGTATCTATAATATGTAGTTATACTACATTAGCCACCAAGAACCCCTGGCATGAATAGAACCTGCTTTTTACAAACATTTTTGGAGATAAGCTTGTATCTGCCTCTATGACTTAGGGACACAGGAACACCCGTCCCCGACCAAAATAGCCCATCATCTTTTTTTCTTGTTACAGAACTGAATGCCTCAATGCCAATATGCTTATCAGCAATTTGAAATAATTTATTAGATAAGTTCTTGAAAAATCTTGCAGCTTTATATCTCATGGTGTCTCAAGCAGTAATGATGCAGAACTGTAGGCTGGGATATGAGATCCTTACCTGATATAAACGAGTATAACTGTCCTGAAGTCTTTGAAAAACTGGCACTTTCATCCAGCAGGAGATGGAAATCACAAGCAGGTCTATGGTAGCTTCACAATAAAAAAGCAAATGAATGTTTTAATAATGAGCGTAATCCGGCTTCAAAAAAGATTACTTAGCGACATAATGTTTTGTCTTTAAATCCAGAGTGGATTAATAAAGAAATGATTATGTGGGGTTTCTTGTCATAACCTATCCTGCAGTAGGTTAAATGGAAGATGAAGATACCTGATCAGAAAGGTGCTTTCTAGCTTCAAAATGTGCATATCTATGAAAACCGATTGGAAAAGAGGAAAAAGCATTTGCTGTGATAGAAACTTATGCTAGGTTGTTTGTTTCTCAAACACTTTGCATGTGTTTGAGAACTTGATGTGAAATATACAGGGGACAAACAATATCGCATTTCTGATTTGAACGCTGGGAGAGCACTTCAGAACTGAGCCCCTATCAAGGGGACCATTTAAAAGAAATCACACCGGTTGCTCTTTGGACGAGTAGCTGTTAGCAGGGAGAAACTGGATGTTAAAAAAAATATCTTGCTCAACGTGTGAAAGATGATCACCGCTTGATGTTTTGTCTTTTTTTATTTTAGTTTAGTTTTTGACTTGGTTCTTAGGAAGTGGGAAAAACGCGCTGAAATTAAATTTAAGAGTAACTGAGAAAAAGGGCACTCTACCTCTTCATTTTTGGGGACTGCGAATGTTCAGATTCTTGGACTTAGGGCCAGTTCCAGTTGATCTTTTTGTTTAAAGATTTTGGCCTTCCTGAAGCAGCACCACGCACAAATGAAGAATGTAATTCTAATGAAAGACTAAATGGTTTGCTTTCTCCCTTTTAACATCAAAAGTAGTGGTGGGTAAGTTGGAAGGTATTTTTCCAAGATCCCCGTGTGCTGAGAGTCACCAAAATGTTTCCTATAAATCACCTTAAATAAGTAGGCAAAGCACAGCGAGCTGGACACCTTCTAGGTTCAGCAGTTCCCAAGGACCATGAGACTTCTCTAAACCTATTTTTGCACGCCCTTGGTATTATTAGGTAAATGTTTAGGTTCTGGCGATAGCGAAGTAGAATGGAGGTCACCATTTAAACCACTTTTCTGGCAGTTTGTATTACTTTTGGTAAAAAAGCATCCTCGAGTTATTTTAATGGTAACTTTAAATGTATGTTTGATAAACTGTTAGGCATGAAAGTTTAGATTTAGGAAATTTATACTATGGGTGGAATAACGATATACATTATTCATTAGTACAAGTCCAAAAGCACTTGATCTTTCCTTTTCTCTTTTTTTTTTCCTCTTTGTATTTGGATGAATCACATGTGACACACCAGAAGAGAAATTAGAAATTTCTAAGGCAAATTGGATCTTACAGAAGAGGTGAAAGGTTCTTGTCAGCTTACTTTATCAAAAGCATAGACCTAATTAGTTTTTCAGGATACTGACAAGGGGTTACAGATATTTTGCTCACTTAATTTTCTTGCAGAGGGAGTAGTTTCTTTGAAAATTATTTTCAAAATTGCATGATATTGTTTTACCTAATTTAATTGCTGGCAGTTGATGATGTTCTGGCGATGCATGCTTTCAACCTCAAAGAAAAGACACTGAAAAAATAAGCATAGACTGGTCCTCAGGGAAACTTTAATGACTTACACACACATAAAATGAGAAATGAAGGGGATAAGCAAACAGCAAAATGAATTTTCAATTACCACTTGAACATTATGTGGATTTGTGACTAACATTCATGCTTTTTCTTCCACTGAAACATACCCTGCTGTATTTCAGAACAACTTGGCAGGTGGTGTCTTTTGGGTTACGGATCTTGAAAATTAAAAATCTAATAAAGGAAATTTACTGGTTCCTTTAGGCTGTTTCAGCTTGAGTGACAGTGTTAATACTCAGTCTGTTTTTAGGGGGTTATCATGGGACAATGGGTGATGTGTGTGCACAAGCCTTTTGCATACCGACTCAGAACTTACGTAAATGATTTAGCTTATCAGATTCCTTTTTGTAATGGCATTGCAATCACAAAAATAACTATTTTAAAATTGCCAAAAGTGTCTGGCAGAATTTGAGAGGTAATTAGAAACTTAGCAAGCTTTTGATTGTAAAGAGCGGCCTGCCTGCAAGTTGCTTGGCCTTTATTCAAACTCATGAGTGCCATAAACAAGAATGTAGATAATATTATTATAGAGCATTTTAGAAAGCGTCTATGTCTGTCCTTCGCTGTTAGTTTCACCTTTTCTGTTGGACACATTTATAGCGAGATACGCCAGTTGGTAGTGAGATATGCCAGCTTATTCCTGAAAGTTGCATGGTGATTTGTTGTCAAGAATGCTCTTCTCTTTGCAGAATGGAGGACAGTGGGTTTCCGTGTACACAATAATCAGTTTTACAGAATATTTAGACACCAGAATTTGGCAGGATTAAATAAAATTTCTGTATTCTGTTCTAAATGTCAGAACTTCTGTGTGACTAGACAGGTGCTATCTTGTTCTGTACCTAGCCAGAGATGCACCTCCCTGCCAGTACCCTGGACAAAAAATAACTACAAGCACTCTAATATCTGCGCATTAAAGAGAATTGGTGTAGCTGAGCACATCAACTCATTTCTTGTCTCTGGCAAGAGAAAGGTCTGGCTGATGGTGTAGAGGCTTTTGGGGCAGATTTTCTGCTAATCTATACCAGTTCACATTCTAATGGATTTCCTGCAATTATTCTTCATTTATGACAGCACAAGAGATAAATAAGGCCTTTTGCTTTTTGGATTATATGTGTCATACAGTAACTTGTCTTTTTTAGCAGAGAAAGGTAGGGGGAAACAGAACGCTTTATAAAGCAATGCATAAGGTGCCTGTGACCCAGATACATAGGCATTTTACAGTGTTCCAGCCATGCTTTGCTAAGGCTGTCTATCCTAATATTGATATAATAATGAAAGAATTAATTTCTCTCTAAGAATTTGCCAAGCAGCTAAGCATGTGAACAGCTGAGCACAGTGCAGTTAAGTGGGCTGTGGAGTCCTGTATGTAATATCAGCAGAATGCCCCTTCAACACCTGGTACAAAGACCTTCTCTCATGGGATTTGAGGGGCCATGCTGCTTTGTATCTTGATCTTTGCTAATCCACCTTATGTTTTCACATTGAGATTTCCCATTTTTCTGCTTGAAAAACTTTAATAAAATTAAATTTCTAATAAGACAGTGGCATGTTTTCTTGCTTGCTTGGCAGTCATCATGAAGTGGGAAGTCGTGGGGTTTACCGACAGCGTATTTGTTAATTAAAACTGAACTCTCAGTCTTGTAAGTGGAATTTTATGAGCCACTTCTGCATCAAATATTGTTCAGAAATGTGATTAGATATGAATTATGTCTTCCAAAACAAATAATTTCAAATGAAAAAAAAAATGAAAAGCATCAAAGGTATGTGATAGTGATGAACCCTGCACTGGTTGACAGGTCAATTAGATGACCTGGTAGGTTTTGTCCACTTACAACCTGTATCCATGGCAAGCCACGCCAGGTGGTGCTGTAATACATAAACTTTGCAATTCTTATTCCTAGCAAGTTAATGCTTTCTTGGGAAGGTAAACTGTGTATTGGCACTTTATTTGTTTATTCCAGATTCTCTCAAAAGGGAATAGTACAAGCAGTAAGGACTCATCTTGAGCCTTGATTCTTATATTAGAGATTATTCTTGAAGAGTAGTTATCAGGTTGAAATTTTTGAAAGAACAGATTTCTTACCATTCAGTTTGACTGCTGTGTTTTGCAATTGGTATATTTGGTTTGAATATATATTTTAAAGTTCACGTACATTATCTATTAATAGAAATTATTTCTTCTCCTAAGCACCTAGAAAGTACTGGAAGGTCTGCCTTTGGCCTTGTACCAGAAAGCCATAGAAACCTCAGAAAAAAGTGTATCATACACAGCCAGGTAGTACTAATCGCACCCTTTATGACTGGAAAAGTTTTCCAGGATTCTTTTTATTGTCCCTTCCCTTCCCTTTTCCCTTCCCTTTTCCCTTCCCTTTTCCCTTCCCTTTTCCCTTCCCTTTTCCCTTCCCTTTTCCCTTCCCTTTTCCCTTCCCTTTTCCCTTCCCTTTTCCCTTCCCTTTTCCCTTCCCTTCACTCCTTTTTTGAGGAAGAAATGGATCAGCCCACAAACATTTTGGAAGTCTCTTTCATTCTTTACATAGGAGCTGAACATTTACATTTCAACTAGGAGCTGAACTCACAGTCTATCAATATAGCAGTTTTTCAGCTGGAGATAATTATTCTGTTTTACATAACATTTGCAATTGGATTCTAAGGTAATTGGCATATTAGAAATGTTTAAGTTGGTTATTTTACTCGCAGACATTCAAGGTAGAGTCTTAATGGAATTTCTTGTTAGATCCAGTAAGTATGTCTTATATAACACTGCACACAGAAACCAGAATTTTAGACATTTTCCCTCTAGTATCATGAAATCTGAAATTCCTAGCTGAAATTTTCACAGCTGATTAAAGGATTTGGATACACAATGTCGATAAAATCAAAATAGGACTAAATCGTTCAGTCATCTTTGAAAACTGGCATCTTCATTCTTTTCCTACTAAGTATTTCCTCTTTAGTGCTGTGGTTTTGTAAGACCAAGAATGATGCTTCTGGCTTCTTAATTGCTTCCTTTCATTGTAGGGGATAAAAGCTGTTTATCTCAGCCCTCTGTATCCTGTTGTGACCAGAGTTACCTTAAAATAACTGGTTTTGAGAACTTAAAAGATGGGAATAGGAGAAGGGGGAATTATTTAGGTCTATATTGTAATATAGAAGAGAGATTTATATTGAAAAGACGAGGAAGAATGTAAGGAAAGTGTTAATGTCTATTCTTATTTGAGAAAGCATGTGTTACCCATGCTTTAAGGTGCTTCCCAAGATTAGGGCCTAAAATAAATCGTAGGAAAATGACTGAGATGGCAGAAGGTCCAGCGAGTACTGGGCCTGGGACAGGAAGGCTGTGGATTAGAAACACAATTTAAAAAGGGCTGACAGCAAGTTTGGTGCACAGAGAGAGGAAGGCTGAGGTGAGCGTGTTGGCAAGGTGGAAATGGGAAGCTGACAGCAAACGGTCAGGTTGGATAATTACTCAGAAATAGACATCTCTGATCAAGATGCTTAGACTGTGTTTGGGGCACCCGCACTTGAATAAGTCTCCAGTCAGGGAAACTTAGGGCTGGAAGAAAAAATTTGGGGTCACCTAGTTCATTCTCCTTTGGGACAGAACTGGAACAAACACTCATATAGCACATTCATGTCTTAAAACTCCCACTCTGAATACCTTCTGCCTGCTCCTCCCCCCCCCCTCAAGTTTTATTTGAATCAGTGTTATGATGGAATCTAGGGGCTGTTTCTTTATAAACATGATTGCAAGATTTCTAATAGTTAGAACTTAGAAAGTAGTATTTGATGATCTTTAGAAATTTATACACTGCCCCTAATTCTGGGTTATTCCTTTCTTATTTTAGTATGTAGTTGCTTTTAAGTATGGCTTGCAGCACAGCACTGTCTTCTAATATGTCTCTGGTAACCCATTATATTGCTTGCTTTATGTTTTAATAAAAGGTAAAGAGTGCAAGTTATTTTACGTTGAACTTAATTTGATCTCAGCTGATGAAATTCTTCTATTTTCCTTTGTTCGGGAGGGTTCTATAATTTATATGGTGGAATGGGAGAAGGAAGATGTATTAGTGGATTGAGTTAAGTGGGTGTTTACTTATATATGGTAGCACTGGTGTTTCAAACCTGAGCTAATGTGCTGTTTTACCTGGTTGTGCAAGTCAGGGAAGTGCAAGTAAAAGAGGATGCTTCCAGTTCATTCAACTCCATTTTTTGCTCAGTGTGGTCAGTCTGCTTCATCTCACCTTATAAAAAGCAGTATTGTTTTTGCTGCTGCAATTCAGTGATTCCTTTTGCTAGTGGAAAGGCAGATGCTAACGTGATTGGGTAGTCTCAGAGTTTGTAGCATTTAACACTTCAAAGCATGAAACAGCATTGTCTACAATCATTTTCTCTTAGACTACAGTGGCTATTTTGCGCCTCCACACAACATGTATTCACATTTACAGTGTATTTTTTTCCTTCGCTGAGCTTGTATTTAAGAAAGAGGCAAAATCTTGAGACCATTATATTTGATATCACTAAAGTCTGAAATATTTCTAGCAAAATCACCAAAATAATACACACACACACAAGTGTATATAGACACATACATCCAAATTAGAAAGCCACAGCTAGTTTGTGTCCGTCATACTGTTAACTAAGCTTTTACAAATACAAAGATTGAAGTAATAGCAAGTCCAACTACCAAGTGTCTAAATGATCCAGGTCTCCTGCGTCTCAGTAGATGTCTTGAAATTGTATTCTTTATTCTTAGTGGTATGTTTATGTCTGATAACAAGGAAAGTAGTGTTTTAGTTTACCATTTAGCATAGATACTATTATTTACCAAATCTTCAGTTGTAAAACCTTTTTGTATCCCAGTCATCAGAAGAGATGAAATGGTGAGAAGGGAAACAGATGATCTGAATCCAAGTGGTTTATTCAAGGTCATGTGTCAGGGTGTTGCCTGGGTTGCGAGTAGAATAGTAGCCCAACTGTTATAGCTTATTAATTAATACTGTTCAAATGTCAGCCAAAAAGTAATTTAGATTTTGGCAGAGAAAAGATTCTTGAATCTAAAGAAAAATGATATTGAGTTGGGCCAAAACGTGCAGTCGTTTTTCAGGGAAAAGCTATGATGAAAATAATTGGGCTTAAGTAAATATTGCTGCGTTTATTTTACTGTTTTAGAATTCAGTATTGCAAATTATTGAAGTCTTGCAGATTACTTGCCCTGAACTGCAAGATTTACCTGACTGAAGGAGTTCAATCCGGCTCTTTATATGTTTTTTATTTTCGTGGATTCTTTGGGAATTACAGTTTGACTGTTTTGGTTTTGAACATCTGTGGTTCCCACAGGTTCACTCCTAAATATATGGGGCAATGGCCATTTGTGTATCCATCTCCTCCTTAGGGAGATCACTGGGACAGTTCTTGATCTGTCTGTACCCTTCCTCTCATACAACTGTCGCTACCTCTGTTTCTTCCCTGCTTTTGTCTTCTTTGGTGTTGTGTTCTATCAGATGTCTTCTGCTTTGCTCATAGTTTCCCTGGCCTCATTTTATTTTTCTTTTGTTGTGATACATGTTTCTTCCTCCTGTTGCGTTCTCTTCTTTATAACATCTTCAGCTCTACTCTGTTGCATTCAATTATAACTTCTCTGATGGTAATTTCCAAGTATGTTTATCTGTGCCTGCTTCTCACACATTTTTCTGTTCTTAGATCTTGAACCTTCAGGCATTTCTTCCTGGATGTTCTCGTGTCTCATTAGCACGTCCCTGAATGTTTAGTCAAAAATGGTACATCATTTTGCGTCTCGGTAGTTATTCCTTACTGTGCATGTTTTGTGTAATTTCCTACTCATTTTATTTTCTGTACTTCTCTCCGTGTGCTCTGCACTTGTTTCAGTCCTCTCTTTCTTAGCTCTTTGTGTTTTCGTAAAAAGTCTTTGATTTCTTCCCCATTACATGCTATTTTTCCTTAAGACTTTTTACTCCCATAGCAATTTCTTTATCAGTAATCTCTTCATCCTGTGTAGTGCTATTATTTCTTTTTGTTTTTATGACATTAACTATTGTGCTTAGTTGTATTATTATGTATGTACCCTTTACAGTGTATATATAATAACAAATGTTAAGAATGCTGTCAAGATAATCCACTCTTCAGCTTCTCCTAACAAGGGAACATGCCATCATGATGGCATGACTTTTCTGTGAACTGATTTGCAGCTCTACTTCATTGGATTTGAACTGTAAGAAATTGCTTGCAAGATTAGGCTACTACTTTATTTTTTTTTAACGTATACAGGCCTGTGATCTCAGTTTCATGTCTCTGGGATGTCAGTATGGTAGCATTTAAAGGCTTACTAGAAGTGCAGCTGGCATTTAAGCCAAATGCATGTAAACTGGCTTTGTGGAATCTCCTCCAAACAATTCCCTTCTGCAGTCTGTATCCCTTAACCCAGAGCTATGCCAGGTGGGGTGGGGTTTTTTTGAGGGAAAATGAAATACTTGATTGCATATGAAATGTGTGGTGAAATGTGACTTTGTAAAATCTTTTTATGTACTTTTTTTTCCCTGTGGTCATCAGTGTTATTCTGTATCCTCTGTCTAGTTGCTGTCACTACTTTCCAGAGTGGTTTATTTGCTGAAGGTTAGTCAGTATTCTGGTGGCCTTTATGTGGCTGTACTTATTAGTAGAAAAGATTCAACTCATCTCGTGATTGTTCATGTCAGTTATTCATGGGTACACTGTTCCTTCTTTAAATGTTAGTTTTAGACAATTGCCACCCCCCTTCAGCTTCTTCCAGCCGCCAGTGCCACCTCCTCAGCCTGCTGGCACAGCTGTGCCATCCTCCTTTTCTCAGGAGCTGTGCCTGCTTTTGATTTTCAGACAAATTTCTTCCCACTTGATGTGGTGGCAGGGGAGCCCTGTGGACAGCACTCCATCACTCCTCTGTGGCTGCAGCCTTCTCTGTCATTACTATGTATTGCTGGTATTTGTTAAGGTCTACAGTTATTACTGTATGTGTCAGAATCTGTCATTTCCTTAAATTTTCATCATTCACAGCCCAGTCTTAAGTCTGCTGTGCCTCATCTGAAAACCAGGGCAGGTGGCTTCCAGCGTGCACCACCACTTGTGTCTTTGAGTCCTCTGGTGATCTCCCATGTTCCAAGTATTTCCACAAATAATTGAGTTTTTTTCAGTATAGCAGTGACATTCCTAACTGCCACAGCATCCCTTGAAGTAAAATGGATAAAGCTTAGCTTGGGATGTTATCAGAGTATGTTACTGGTATATGGCTGGAATTCTCTAATACATGGATGTTATCCTTACTCCCTTAAGGGGTTGTATTCTGATTGCATTCTCCAAGGAATTTGTCTTGGATGTGGGAGCTCTTTCGGCATCACATTTTAAGAGTGCCTGAGTAATTCAGACCATGTCTATCCAGGGCTACCACTGTCTCACTGCACAGTTAGCAGAATGTAGTGCCCACAGTGCCTAGATTACAAACCGGAGTAAGGAGCCTGGTCTGACGTGGACGTCTCAGTACTTTTCCCCATTGGTTGTGTAGAAAGCAGTACCTGGTGGTTCCGAACATTTAGCAGAGCCTGTCTGCTAGCTCGCCTTTATTTTGCCTGTGCTGTTTTTACAGTAGCTGTGTGAACTGGACTTCTGTTAACCTTAGTTGTGTGAATCCGTTGGAAAAGGGCATCAGTGCCATTCATGATAATTAACGGCTAGAATATCAACATATGTTTCTCAATATGTAGGACTTTGATTTGCCTACCAGTGATAATTCCTTATAATTATTCCTCAGCGTAAATAGTACTGTTGTCTAGTAGAATGGTTTTGCTGTTTAGTTACAGATTGAACTGTCTTCAGTGAAATAAACTTTAAAGGCAAGTATGTCTTTGCATGGTGACTTTTTTTTTTTTTTTTAGATAGGATCATTACAGAAGCTTTATTAGAGTACTTAAATAAGTGCCTGACTCAAAAAACAAGAAGTGGAAATGGGACCAATATTAATAGTAACATCTGTAACTGGTGGGCTGGATTTGTGCTGATGACTTTACAGGGACACAGCATTTGGCCTGTTTACGGAATCCAGGTCCTTGATTTGTGCCTTGTAGTTGTTACGAAAAGCCATGAAAACTTTACTTCGGTCTCTGTTGAAATGCACCATCCACACATTATTTTTTTTTAATTTCAGAATTCTTTTGTCTAGTTCTAAACTCATATGTGAGAACAACATCGTGCACTTACAGTGTTTGCACTGTTTACGCCTCTTAACCTTTCTAATTAAAGAAAAACACGTGGGCTGGAATCTCAAGCTGATGTAAATCAGCAGAGCTCCATTAACTTTTGTAGAGCTGTGCTTCTTAATTTCAATATTAGCCTTTCAGCGGAAATCTGGTTAAGAAATGAGAGTTGAAGAGAACTGAAATCGAAATGAAATGAGTTTTACTCAAATTTGTTATGTCTGCCAAGTGCAAATATGTTAAAATCCCCATGTTGAAAAAAAAAAAAAAATTCCATACAATTATTTTGCTCACTGAGCCATTTAAGCTGTTGATTCATCTGCAGACACATTACAAAATCTCCCAACTGTTAAATTTAGGAAAAAAAAAATCCCAAACTGAAAAAAACAAGCTGTTACTTGGTCAACTGCCCAGTCTTGTATTAAACCACAATATCTGCTTTCACAGTAAGAATGGGAAGAGATTTGTCTAGTGGATGGAACAACTGCTGGAAATCAAACCGGTATGTATCATTCCGAACTGTGGCATTAACTACACCATGCAGCTGGGAAAACCACGTTCTCTTGTTCAGCCTGTGTCTTCACTGCAAAATTAACTTGAACGATCTAGCTTGGATTAGTTTAACATAGGTGAGAGCAAGTGCACTGGAAAATAACTCGAGCTTCACACAGTGATTAAATGACTGCAGAGTGATTGTGTTAGTGGCTGATGAGATGTGCTAATGTGACCTGTAACTAGTGCTTTCTGACAGCCTAGCCAACTCGGATTGAAGTAGTGCCATGCTCAATTTAAGGATTTTAAAAGGTATAAGCCATTATTAAGCAAGAAAGGTTTACCAGGCCTTACTGTTTCACAAAGCAGATACAACATTTTATGCCTGGTATTTGATGATTGCAAGGTGACAGAAGAAGCATTTTCACAGAACAACAGACTAGAAAAATGGTACTCATCTGGTAACGTCCCTTGGTGTTTGTAACTGGTTTGTGAATTCTTGAATTCAAGTAAATGGAAACACACAGACAGGTCAGTCAGCTTGCTGCATTCATCAGCTCCATTCAGGGAGGTACAAACAGTATGAGGCTTTTTCATACCTTTAGTCTTCCCTCTGACTGTGAAAGAGATTGGTCTTACATGACACAGTGACACTATAAGTTAATAGATCTAGTAATCCAAAATGGGCTTATAAATAACTTTTGAAGTGTCAGGTCTGGGTCTCTGGGCAGGTGAGAGATGATGGATCAGATCAGCAGTTTAAAGCCATGACTCCTGCTCTACTCCCCTTACATCACCTGAAAGCAGATGAAGTTTGTGGTGAGGCTCTGCTGTCTTTGAGTACTCGCTGTCCTAATCCACATTTCTTGTTCTTGTGACCACACTGGTCTTTCAGCACCCTTCTGTTCCTGCTGCCATATTCCATCAGATTTCTTACTATGATTCTGGCTCTGTTTTCTGGTGCACGGCAGGAATACAAGCATCCACCTTATTTCTGCGTGGCAGGTTGTTTTTTTTTGCCTATCAGTTTGAGGCAAACCTAAATAAATACATATAGAGAGAATATAAACAGAAAAAAAAATATTTTCTATGTATTTCTAATATACATTAGGAAGGTGGGTTTTCCTCTTTAATTCATCTAACCAAGTGGTAGGAGAGCCAAAGCAGTTTTTGCACCACCTGATGCAATGAGATAATAGAAGATTATTTTAAGAAAGAAGAGTAATATGGTATTATTACTATATTGGGCAGTTGTGAAAGCATTCTGCAGGTTTTGCAGCTGGTTATATTTTGCGTGGTCCTGCTGCATTGAGTGGCACTGTAAAGCGTGATGTGGGTAACACTGGAGTCTAGCCTTGTTCAGACCAGACTAAAAAAGATCGCTTGAATCAGTGGTATCTAACTACACGGATTTTGCTGGACACCATCTTGGTGCGATGCTTCTTGAGAATATGTTACATGGTGCTGCTAGAGATTTTTTAATTTGCTGTGTATCTCAGAAAATGCTTTATAATATATCTGTCTTAAATGCCTGCTACTCTTTGATATGATTAGATGAGTATGTAATTTTCCCATTTCTTCTCTTGTTAAGAACTTAGTGCATGTATTTAACTGATTTTTTTCACCTTCCTTAGCTTTCAGACATTGATTCTTTTCCTACCATGTTCTGAGACTCTCCGTAATTCCCTGTCTTCATTTATACAATTACCTCAGCGATATTTATAGACAGTGATTGTTTCCCATGGGCATCTTTCTGAGACTGCAGATAAGTGTTACCTTTCTTGCCTCTTAAGGCCAGACAATGTGGTTTGGTGCCTGTTGAGCCAAGTGCAGATGTCCATCGGGTACAAATGCATTTCTGATGTGGGATTTTCTGCTGAGGGTTACCCCATGACCTGTATCCATGCAATAGTAAACCAGTGCAGGATAAGCTGGAGAGAACTCTAGGTACCACTTCCATCAATTTGCTGGTCAGCCAATGAAGTTTGGAAATAAAATAAAACCTGCTAGCACTCTTTAAGTTCTGATGGCTGCTCTGGCATGGGAAGTGTTGTTCTCCAAGTTGGTTTCAGACAGTGTTCATGCATGCAGGGCTGTGACAGCGTGATGCTTGTTTTTAGAAAGCAACACTCCAAACTTACAGTTCAAGTATTTTTGCAGTAATGGAGAAATACCTGAATTTAAGTGGTGTGGTACCAGCAGCAGTGAAGCAGAAGCTCCACCTATGACCTCTATATCCAGGCTTCTGGCAGAGCTTCTACCGTATGTGCTGAAGCTTGTGTGACGGTACTTCCCCTGTTATTGGTAGCTGACCTGGCTAGACTAGAGACGTGTGTTGTATTAAATTATACATTCTTCTACACTTAACTTCTAAAGTCTAAAAAGATCCTGTACTAATCTTTAATGATTGGGTTGTGACATCACTAAATCATTGTAACTTTTTTCCCCTCTTTCTTTCCTTTTGCTAATTTCAATTCTTGTACTCGGCTTCATGTGTGCGCTGCTCAAAGGGAAGATTATGTCTCTCCTTTATGTTAGTTGGCAATATTCATTTACAGATGCTAAATAATCATGGACTAGGATTTCATGTGGACAAGGACAGTGTGAGAAGGACCATAGATTTGGATTGTGGAATTATTGTACTTTTTATCTTTTTACCTTCTAGCAGTGGACTCTCCTCTGTTCTGGATTAAGATCACTTTTATTCTGAAATAATTACTGTGCACTTAGGAACAAGATAACTTTCCCTCCCTCAAGTCTCAAGTGCTGCTTAAGATGCTGCTAAATATGTGGAAGTCTCCAAATCTTTTAAGAAGCCGGTTTTTACTTACTAGATTTCATATCAAATGTGAGGCTGCTGAAGTACGTAGTAGAGGCTAGGACTGAAAAGAGATAACTGAAGTACTTCAGTAGTATTTACAGCTCCTTATTGAATTTCTAGAGTAAGGAGAAAATGCCCCGAGGGATATTGTCTGGGGAAAAATAGCCAAATCTGCCATTTGAAAAATTATTTATCTAGTAAATGAATCATGACATAGAAGCTGGAGGGTTGGTTGTGTTAGATAGGATTAGTTGTGTGGAAAACGTGAAGTAGGCTTTAGCCTATGGTATAAGAAATATGTTGGCACCATTTTATATCATCGGGCAGAAACCACATGCTGGAATGTGCATGTATTTGTGACTTTGAGCTAAAGCATGTGAACTAAGGAGTAACGCTGGTAATCCTATGTGCTCAGAAAGCATAAACCCTGCCCTGCAAAATTGTGATGTTTATTTAGAAGATAAACAGGCCTGGGTCTCTTTTTTGTTTGTCTTCTGGGTTTCATAAGTCTTTTCAGATTTTTGGGCTTGGGCCCTCTTCCACAAACACAAAGGCTAGAAGCAGATTTTTTGTTTTAAGTCAAAGATGATGTTCTTGCACAGTTGCATGATTCCAGGACCTTAGCTTCAGGAAAAGTAAAAACCAATTACCACGTGGTTTGCAAGGAAATACTGAGAATTGGCAAGACCACATGAGCATGGCTCACAGGGAGAAACTGTTGCGCTTCTGTTTGTCCATATGAAAATGAGTTTTCTCAAAGCATCAAGGGGTACATGGAACAAAAAATTATCCTGAATACTCGACTCCAAAACCTGGCTTCACTATAGTTCCAGTGTTTTTTAATACTTTTTTTGAGAGCTTATGATGTGCAACTTGAAACGATTTTTCAGAATTCAGCTTCCTTCCAAAATAAAAGCAAAATTCAGAGAATTAATAAACTGATCTCAGCTTGTGGCATCAACGGTCTGATTTTGGTAAGGGCTGGGCATGGTGTCCGTAGTGAGCTGAGTTCCTTGAAAACCTTGGCTTGCCTGTGCTGAACCGTCTTGGGAAATCTGGCCCCACAAAGGTCACCTAATGGACAGCCTTGAGGGACTTCCTCTGCCTTATTATTTTGTCTTTGTATTTTACCCGTTCCCTCTTGATTGATGGAGCTTTTTGGACAAAGCACAGGAAAACTCTTTGCATACTGTTGGAAACAATCCTGAATTGTCAGGGGGTAGAATAAGTGTTTGAGTAGGTCTTTATACTGCTGCCTTCCAGTATTTTCTTCCTATATCCAGAAAGAAGAACTTCTAAGTAAAGAAAGTTCAAACAATACCCATGTCTGACTTTATTTTATGCCTTTCTCTTTTTGGTCTCTGTAGGCCTGACTTAGTCTGCTGTTGCTCTGCTACCTTGTGCCTGTTTCTTTCTAGAAAAGCAGTTTATTTAATTTAAGGTAATCTTAGCCTGGTAAGAGTTATCACCTATAGTTTTTGTGCTGTTTCAACTTGGTGAGTAACACAATTTTCCTGGATTGTTAAAATCCCTACTTGGATTTGGTATCAGAAAAACAGTAAAAATACTTACATTTTAACTATTGAATTTCGCTTCGTTTTCCATGCAGTTGGGGAAAAAGAATGGCGTGTGCCAATACAGCTGCTTTTAAATAAGCCATACTGCAGCTTTCGCTGAACTAGAAGGGATTCAAAAGCCTATTATTATGCATTAACTGTGCTGAAGGCACAATAGCACAGTTTCATTTAAAGTGCACTTCTATTCTGAAAGATAGCTGCTTTGGCAGCTCTTGTGGTTGCTTCTTTCTTCCTTCTCATTGTTTTCTACATGTAATCTGTTCTGTTTTCAAGTAACCTGGTAGCTTTGCTAGCTGCCAGCAGCTCAAACTTAATCTGTGGTCTGGCTTTGATCAAGTCAAATTT
Organism: Rissa tridactyla; assembly: GCF_028500815.1. Lineage (NCBI taxonomy): Eukaryota > Metazoa > Chordata > Aves > Charadriiformes > Laridae > Rissa > Rissa tridactyla. Next base: position 54,370,804 of record NC_071469.1, read on the forward strand.
TGCCGGTCATTTTGCAGTTTGACTGTGGTTGTCACGTCTACTGAGGATGTACCAGGCGGGAAATAGCCTCATATTCTATGTCATTTGAGGTCTATCTCCAATAGGTACAAGGAGGTAGTAACACCCTATTTTATTCACTGAAGAAGGCTAGGAAGAAGGAACTTGGCTGTGTGGAAAAATACTTTTGTAGTCAGTTTGCAAGCAGAGATATTCATTAAAAATTATCAGTGATATTTTCTAAGGAAAATTGTTTTTTCCTGCCACTCCATCTATATCCATTCATAAATGCGATAGTCTTTCATGTTAGTTCTGTCACTGGTAGCCAGCTTTTTTGTCTTTGAAGGGCAGTTTTGATCCCATTGTTATGTGGCATCAATGGAATGATAATGCATCCCAGTCTTGAAATGGGTGACACCTGCCAAATGAGCACTTCAGATGTTCAGAGAGGAAGGGAGACTTCAGCCTTAGGCGAGGTTCACGTCACCGGTCCGTCTTGCTTGCATATTCACGTAGCACAGAAAAGAGATTCTTCTAGCAATGAAATTCTGTAGTGTAGGGAAATCTGTCAAGGAGAACTTCTGTGGTGGTTGTTCTTTGTACACCTGCTGAAAGAGTCATTTTGGGAACAAAGGGGGAGGTAGTGGTCTACTCTCATTGTTGAGCTGCTGATTAGGCACAATACAGCAACAGTATATAGAAAAGCAGCTCCAATGCATATTCAGTAACAAAAGTGGGGAGTTATAACCCGCCTTCTGTAAAAGCGTCCTTCTTTTGAGCCAAATGGAGTGTGTTGTTTCAAAGAGGGTTGCTAGTCCCCAGTGTCTTAGAATTATATTAGACTTTTCATAACCTTTTCAGTAAGTGCTGCAGCTTGCCTGGTTGGTTTTCAAAGCCCTCTGGTGTTGAAATCTGACTGTCCTTTTCCCTGGATGTACAGTTTATTAATAGATTTGTAGAGAAATCCACTTGCAGATGTCATGGGCGTCTTCTTTCCTATCAGCTAGTCATCTTGCCAGGAACATCGCGTTCTATCTGTATTTAAAAAGGACACAGCCAACTTGAGTCGAAAACCTTGCATAGCCAAAGTGCTCCCTCCCTCAAATGAAACAGGAGGCTGTTTGCCATAGAAGCCATCAACTTTCAGGAAACAAAAAATGAGAGAAAGGTGAAGGGGAGAGGGGAGGTCGAATGTATGAAGCTCAAAGTGAGAAACCAGAGAGAAATTCCATGTAGAAGACAACAGTTTTTACTGGTGACTGATGTCTGTGGTTAATTCACAGACCAGTCATGAGGTAATACAATTTAAACCTGTTCACGTTGTTCCACAATGATTATTCAGTCCTGAGTGGAGGATGAAACACATTAATCCCCCTAAACTGGGAAATGACATATCTGAGTAAGCCACACCAGTGCTAGATCCTGCTAGTGTTTGAACTGCTTTGGCAGCTGTGGCTCAGAGTAGTGTAAGCACAACTGAGGGAGAACGAAACAGTAAGTAAATGAGGGGAGGAGGTGAAAAAGTTTTTAGTATCTAGTTTAGGAATCTGAGGTGATAATAAAGTCGAGATACAGCTGTATGAAGACATCGGGCAAGAGCTATCCGTGTGAGAAGATAATGGGAAATAACTAACTGTTGCCAGAAAGAAAAGAAAACTCATCATGAAGTTCTTGATCTCTAGCTCTTTAAAGGCAGTTTCTAGAGAGTGTATCAGCTGGAGGCTAGGGAGAAAAGAAATAATCCATGATCCCAAACCTTGGGGTCCTTTTAGAGTCATCTTGAGGACATTTTAAACCATTAACAGAAGGCCTAGTACACGTGAAATGCTGCACTCTGATATGCTGGTGCATCCCCATGTTGCAGTACTTGTGCATCCGTAGGTCATTACTGACTCCCTTGACTGCGAGATGAGATTTCATCATGCCTTTCAATTTTCTTCTCATTGGCCTGTAATTGTTAATATATTTTTATTTGATTGTTTGACATCGCTTTAGTGAGTGCAAATACTTTTGGTTTTTATAAAAGAGAAAAGAAACTAAATATAAGTCCAGGGTTTAATAAGGTAGTAACGTTACTTTTTGTTGTAGGTAATCCAGTCTTGTATAGATATTTTCACAATTTCATACTGAGGGAAGAAGAGTTTTGAAAGCTATTTCATTAATATACCGTCCTTTACATATATTAAATGGATTTAATAGTTTAGAGTTGAGTCAGTTATTTGCTTCGTAAGCTGCCACTTACCATTGCACAGATAATCGCATTTGGCAGTCCTCTTTTGGTTGTGAAATGCAAATTGAGTTAGTATACCACGGAGATAAAATTTGCTCATAATTCTACTGTTTGTGAGGTGAGGGCTATGGAGGAGGTTGCTTACCGTGCCTTCTGCCATATGGTACTTTGCCTGGAAATAGAAAGCTTGATCTTTGGCATCACATGGCGTTACGTGGATGCACAGATGTCTCTCAGAGAAGTTCGGTGGTATTTCACATCATTTCATTGCACTTCATTTGGATGCTCTGATGCTGTCCAGGTGGTATAATCCATTAAACCAATTTACTAAAGAGTAGTCTCTAAAGGAGTTTCCTTGCAGAATTTTTCAGGTAAACCTGTGTGTTTCTTTGAATTGCCCGTTCCGGATTTGCTTTAATGCTGGTGCCTTGATTATCATCCAGCAGAAGCTGAACTGAATGAGGGAAAATCCACATGTCGTCCTGCTACAGAAAACTGGTAACAGCTATCTAATGGGTATGGGAGCTTAAAGCTTAGCAATTCTTATTTTTTCTGGGTGGCACCCAGGATTATCAGTTAATTGTTCTTTTTTTGGTCCTTGCAAGATTGTCAAGTTACCAACTGTCACGTATGAAAGCACTTGCTAAATATACCATTTTTGTCCGCTGACAATTCAGAGTTAAGGGCATGTTAGCTTGTGGTGGTAGAAAGGGTTATTTTAAAATTTGATATTTGTGTGATTTATTTTTTTTTCCATGAATTCAGACTTTCTGTAATTCAGTAAGAAATACAGCTTTAATATACTATGGCACATTTATGATTTTCTAATGACTGTTAAAATTTATTATATCTAATTTGGGAAGCAGTGTTAAAAAGGACTTTCACATGACACATTTTATATATAAGTAAACTGGTTTCACTGGGATAATGTGGTCTTTGGGTTGACTTTTTTTTCCACTGTTAACACTGGAATACATAACCAAAACAGGTCAATACTTTTCTATGAGCAAAAGCGACCCTGCTCTTTTTCCAAAGCACACAATAGTGGCAGTGCACAGGCTGTGTGAGAGGATGAGAGGAGTGTATTATGCCATTCCTCAAGACACCTCTGTGTCTGTTTGGCTGCACTGAGCTCACCACAGTCACTTCTGAGGCTGTCACCACTTCAGCACCTGAGTGAAGACGTGAAGCGTGACAGGGGACCAACCCTCTTGACATTGATAATAAGGAGAATATGGGAGGAATTTCTCCCATGGCCATCAGGATGCTTTCAGAGTGGCTAACCTTCTCCTGGAAAAGTCTTCCCAGTGCACTGATTTTGAAGAACAGTATGGGCCAAAGCACCAAACATTTTGAAGGCAAGGGTGATTCTAAGACATTCTTATCCCATTCATTGCAACTCGGCTCATATAGGACCCCTGCATTCATTGATAGAAGTGATGATTTTCTGACTTTCACTCAAGTCTTCTGACAGATTATATTACTACAGAGTTATAAACTAGTGCAAGTTGCAGTGCCGTGAAGGCTGTTTGAAGTTCAACTCCTGGTGCACAAACTGTTGACATTTTACTGCTGACACCAGGTAACAATGCAGGCATTTGCTTGACAGGTACGAAGAAGCTCATTCCATCACACAGCGAAGAGTTTGTTTGCTGTCACTGAGGCACAAATAAATGTGCATGAACGCAACACTAGGCCTTAGGAAGATGAGGCTCTGCAATCTGAGAAAGAAATTGCATGTAAACAGAAATATACTAAGTGGAGAGGTGCCTAAAGCTACTTGAAGTGCTTAAACAAATTACGCAAATTTGAAATATTCAAGTTGGCCTGTGAATAGGATTATAGAGGGGGTAAAAGTGGAAGTATGTGATTCTGTCTTTGTCCTTCTTCCCCATATACCTCTGCCCTGGGTGAGTCTGATGATCAACAACCCCTGAATGCCAGGGCAAAGGGGTAGGTGTCGTGGTCTGTAGATGTAACGTGCCCTGAAGGGACAGAGGAGACAAGGGCAGGGGAACGACATGCAAGCATTAAAAGGAGAAGTGGGCTTCTGTGTACATCATTTGTCTAAACCGCTTCCTGCAGAGGCAGAGTGGAGCCCATCGCGTGTCCTTTCAAACAGCTGCAGCTCCCTTCTCCCTGTAAGGAGAAATTGTAACAGACTTGAATGCTTAGCAGGTATTAAGTAAGAGCTGGCGTGTTTGTTGCCTCCATGAGTAAATCAACTGCTGATAAGGTGAAGAAATCACATGTTGAGGCAGGTTATAAAACCAGAGATCCACGTGGTTGTTGAGATGTTCTGTCAGGCTTAGGAGATTTTGAAACTTAACTTCCTTGGCGGCCTGCCTGTCACAGTATGGATAGGGCATATGGGAACAATGCTCTGATGGTACCCAGGAGTAATCCGGTAACAGCCTAAGTCCAGGCAGGTGTCACTGGGCAAGCTGGGGTTACCCCAGTTGCTACATGCCAGATCTTCGCTCCAGAGCCATGCAGACGGCTTAAGCTGTGCAGCTGCTCTTATATTCTGTTCTGAGGCACGCTGTTTGCATGCCTTGTGTAGCTCTTTAGCCACAGACAGCTCAGCCAGAGCTTTTTATCAAAGGTGAATCATCCTTTCTGTCCTGGCATAATCGATGATTTTTTTGTTTCCGTCTCTCGGGGGGAAAAAGGTGGTGGTGTCCCTTGCAAGTCGTGCCTGGATAAGCTGCTTTTGTTTCCCCGCTCATTTCATGACTGGGGAGAGGGAACGAGCTGCAGAAGGATGCCAATTCCAATGTAGACTTGGCTTTCTTGGTGCCTTCCCTTCCCCCTCAAAAAAAAAATCTGTGCTTGATAAGATGAGCTGCAGGAGCCATGGGTTTGCAACAGTACCAGCAGGATAAATATTTCTGTGTTTCTAGCTGATTTAAAGATGATTGGTATATGTTCCCCTCCTTTTTTTGGCAAAGGTTAGCCCCATTAGATGTACTGCTCTTCATTTCATCTTCTTCCATCTGTTCTGTCTCTTTTTCAGTAGAAACTGAGGAGATGTAGCTCCCACTCGGGCTGCCAGAGAGCTCTGTCTCCCACAGATGAGAAAATATCTCTGTGTGAAGCAGAGCGGTGCCCTGCTGCGCACACACGTCGGATTGTACCACGAGGGCAGACCGTGCTTTCTCAACCTCCGTGATAATGTCGTGTCCCCTGTCAGCTCATAAAGATGAGGGAATACCACTGTCCCCCTCAGTTAAGTGATGTTGATTCCCAGGCCTAAGCTAGGAGCCGAGGGAATCCAAACAGCCTTTTCCTGAGCAACCAGGTTATCATAGCAGTAGGTAAGAAAAACAAATCTGTTTAACGTATTAAAACCACCATACAGCGAGTAAATAAAGAACAGTGCATGTCGATAAGGTTTACAGATTTTGTAGATGACAATTATACAAAACCTATGATTATCTGAGTAATAAAGCCATAAAGACAGCAAAATACTGAAAAACTCCCAGCTTTAACTTGGAACCCGCTATCAGGTGGCCATTTCATTAAGGAAGAAATCTTACTTATCAAGCTCCAGAACCTTGCTTCATTTCCCTGACTTTTAAAGATTTTGTAGTGTCTGTATGTGAGAATGATTGCGTGCTGCAAGTTCTGTGTAGAGAGGAGCATTATCTTTGAGAAAAGCTGTCTTCATGTTAATTAATTAAAAATTACCTCTGTGAGGCAAGCAGATCTTTATTACAAGTAGTTATTTATTACAAATACTACATGACCAGACCATATATGAAGCAATAGATGGTTTGCAGGGAAGCTGTTTTGCTTTTGCTTGGTGATCAGATGCCTGGCTTCTGTCTTCTGGCTCTTACTGTTGACATCTTCTGGTCTTCTGATTTCCTATCTACTATTAACTTCGAATAAGTAAAGTTACATTGGAAAGATTAGAACGGGATTTTTATTCATGCTTCTTGAAACTTCAGTTTATACTGACTTAAGCATTTTTAATGTTATTCTGTGAAATATTTTACTGTCAACTGAATGAAATTATCAGGTAGGTAATAGCTCGGCAGATGACACATCTATTTCGCCACGTTCTGGGCCAGGGGCTTGTTCCCTCTGCCATATGGTGGCAGTAAGGGGGTGGTGCTCCTGACACAAGCACCTGGGATGGGAGCTGCGAACCTTTGCATCAGAGCATGTGAAAGGATGTACCCCATGTGCAGGGTCAACTTGTCATTGCTAGAGACTCAGGCCAGGGCTCTGGTCTCGGCTCTCCTGGTGGCTTGCTGGAATATGAGTATTCTCACAGCCACGGCTTGGATGGAGGAGACAAGAGGACAAATGGGGGATGCGATAAGAAAAATATTATCCGTGTCCTGACTACGTCCCTGTGGGCATGGTATTTTAGCCAGTGACGCAAGAACAACCATATTGTGTAAGATGCCAGCAGCTGTACCTCTGGTCTTTTCTCCTAAAGAAGTCTCCTTAATGCTTTTTAGTTATTCATCATTTTAGTTAATATTAATTGTTAAAGGGGAGAATTTATTTAAAACCACATGCTTTGGGTGGTGATTAATTTTTTGACATACTTTATTTCATGTGGTAGGGAATAAGTCCTCTGAGAAATTTTGTGTTTGGCAGCTAGTGTAGCTGACAAGAAGTTCTTAAATTTGATGGTATTCCAGTATATTCTAGAAGTGTATTCCTCCCTGATTGCTACATGGGGAGAATGATATTACTGTATTTTACTATATTATATACTACTATATATAGCAGTATATTACTACAGGGATCCTGCTTGGCTGTTGCATGCATAGAAGGTTCTGCTGGCATCTTAAAAGGCTTAGGCTGGATAAGGCTTTGAGCAGCCTGGTCTAGTGGGAGGAGTCCCTGCCCATGGCAGGGGGGGTTGGAACTAAATGTTCTTTAAGTTCCCTTCCAATCCGAACCATTCTATGATTCTATGATCTGTAGATAAAAGCATTGCAGGTTGCTGCATCTTGACTGACAGTTTGCGGATTATCCTGCACAGTGTCAACTCTAAACACACGGTGTCTCAAAACTACAGTGCGACCAGCTTATGGATATTTCCACTATCCTTTTCCTTGTTTGAGGGTAACAGTGATGAAAACCAAATAGAAAGGAAGATGTTTTATTCACATATTTTGATTTTAGAAGTACTTGAATTTGTTGGGCTCAGTAGGCAAATGTCTTTTATTTACAGTGTGGTTTGCGTTTGTATAGCAATGCTATTTCCTCAGCCAGTTTCATAAGGTCACAAATCTCTTCACAGTGCAAATCACAACCCTTGAAGACTGTGGAGTTTGTACCAACCCAGACCCACTTTCTTGAAGCTAGTCCTGCTAAACACGGGTGTGCTGATGGTCTTGAGGCACTGAAGTGCTCTGCACCCCCCTGAATGATGTTCCACAATTCAATGAGTGATTGTGTCCAATTGTGCTATTGTTCTGATGTATTTGTATATTTATATCCGCTATTGCTTGAATTTTTCCTAGTGATTACAGAAGGAGGACCAGGAATAGAACCTCGGTGTAGGAAATCCCATTCAGGAGTACCTAAGCAAAATTTAATATAGATTTATGTAGTTTTTGTTGTCTGAGATTTAAGAGAAAAGATGCACCTATATCTTGAAAAAGGTCTCTTCAACATACCAAGTGCTGATATTGGTTCCAGTTAGAATCAAACAGTAAGAACAGGTCTCATAGAAAAGCCTAATGAAAATCAGGAAAGGAATTGCAGTCAGTCATTGTTGATGAACTTTTATTTTATGCTAAGTATTTTACAGACCATTAGTATTTTTAAACAAAACTATAGTGGCTTTCAAATATTAGGTTGGAGGATTTAGAGAGATTTCATAAAATGGTAACTGTGACTTTCAGAGGGAAGGTATGATTTCTGTATATAAGGCTTTAAACACTACCTGCTTGCCAGTGTATTAATTCAAAAATAATATATTTATGGTAGCGGGCACTAAGGGAAAAACAGAGCTATGGAATCTTCAGCTTTGCATGGAGACACCGTTCAGGTTTTTGTCAAGCTAGACGTGCAACATGTGTAGGTGTGTGTAGTATGGATGAGAATAGTCGTTTTTGTATTTATATAAAACTCAGACTGAGGAGATAAGAAGTCATTCAGGTCTTTGAAAGCAGATTATCCTCTCACTGCAGCTAAGATTTTCGAGTATGTTTGGTGATTATAGGTAATGCAAATTTAAGACATTGTAAAAAGTGTAACTTCAAAGAGTTACAGTGCAACATTTCCTGAAGATATGGCTAGTTTAGAGTGTTTGAAATCTAGGAGCTAAAGCCATCAACCATACCTCAAGTTCTTGGTTATTGTTTGCAGAATTATATTGAGAGATTGAGCAAATATGCCATTAAAACTGAAAATGGAGCAGCATAAATATAATGTATTGTGCTGTTAAGCATTTCTTAAACTGGCAGACTTGACTACGGGGAAGTTGATCTTATATTCTCTCTGTTTCCTTCCCTGAGTTTCAGTATATTATAGTAAGTTCATAAGAACCTTCTGGAACTTATCTTGTCAACTGACATCTGCAACCCTTTGCGTAAAGGAACATCTCTTTCTGAATAATAATTTGATGGCTTCGGTGCATTTGGATTCCAGTGGCAGAAATAATTATCACCCTTAAACTTCACAGGCTCCTGTTTGAGGCTGTAGGTCTCTATCCCCGCCTGTCTTGTCAATCTGGATGGTTTTTATCTCATATATTTCTTCAGGCTTTTGATTTAGTTGCTGTCTTTGTCTCCACCCTCTGGAATCTTTTTTTGAGTCTGTTGCCTTTGTGTGGAACATAGATCCTTTAACTGAGCTCCACACAACTTCGCTGTCACCCAGAAATAATCCCAAAACTCATGTCTTTGCACATTCCTATCGTCCACCTACCGTTTCTGTCTCATTCCTTCCTTTGCCAGATTTAGATAGTACACTTTCTGGAGAAAGTACTTGGAATCACTTTAATCTTTGTGAAATGATTTGCAAAACTGTGGAGCCCTATAAAAGCTTAAAGTTAAGAACCTGATGGGAGGTTGCAACCATTGCATAAGTTTTCAGGCAAGGCACACTTAAAGCCAGGAATATTATTTCAGCATGAATTTTTGTGCCTGTCACTTTGGATGTATATTTAGAGACACAGAGGAGACAATAGTAAAAATAAGGCATTAAGAACATGAAACGCTTAGAGGTTGGTTTAATTCGCTGGAATGATGATAATCAATAACAGCTAAGTATCAGTTCTCTGTTTTTTCTACAGAGCAGAAAAAAGGTTCCGAGGCGGCAAGCTATCATGTATAAATTGGAAGATACATTCATGTTTGGTCATTTCTTTCTACAGATGCATTCTTATTTTTCAGTCTTCCATTTAGAGAAGCTGTAAATTTTTTTTTTTTAAAAATGTATATTTCTCTTTCAGCCATTAATGAATTTCCTGAAGATATATTTACAAATAAAGAACGGCAGCAAGGAGGAGTTCTGCTTCATATCATTGCTGTAAGTTTTCCTCTACTGTGCTTCATTTTGTTTGTCTTGTAAGATGTTAATTATCTTAGTGGCCTTACTAAATAGACCTCTGTATGTATCAGTGTGTTTTTAATACTTTGATTTCAGTATTTCTAATATGTTTATATGGGTACAAATGCTCAAAAGGTAACATCTTGGGACGTGGTTTAGTGGTGGACTTGGTTAACAGTTTGACTCGATGATCTTAAGGGTCTTTTCCAACCTAAATGATTCCATTAGTCTATGATTTATTTGAGAAAATGATGCAAGTCTGAATTTGCAGTGCTTATGCATTCATCCTCTTGGAGATAAAATCCTGGCCCCATGGATCACAGACTTGTATTTGTTTCTTTCACCTTGTATAAACAGGATAACATCAAGCATGATGTAGAAGATTCTTGATTCTCTTTCTTTCCTGTTGTGCCTCTATGCAAAAGATAGAATTGTAATTTAAAAAACCCAACACTGAAGAAATACAGAAAGTGTCATGGGGAGTTTTATATTTTATTGTAGAAAAAACCAAATCAAGTAAGACTGGGGGGCTCCAGCTTTTGATTCCCAGCTCAGGGAAAGTAAAGTAAAAAAGGAGTTGTGTTTGATGGACAACAGCAGGATTAGGCCCACTGCAGGAGCACAGCACAGAAAGGCACATAAAACAGTGGGAGAATTGCATGTGTGCAGCGAACCAGCATCACTCATGAGAGATTTGGTGCGGTGAGCCATGGTCAGGGTCTGCTTATTTACAGGTGTCATTATTTCTTGAGTATTGTTAATCAACGTGGTGTTACTTTCTATTTAATTACTTGGTCCAATAATTAATTGAAAATATAGATGACGACTACATGACTTTGTAAGCCTTGCCTGTTACTTTCTTTTATATGAAGTCTGTCGTGGTACCCTATTCTGTCAAACTGTGGTACCTTTCCTGTTCTAGGGTCTGGCAGACATTCTTGTCCTGAACTTAATCTTATATTCAAGAATCTTGGTTTTATGCCATAAATTGATCAGCAGAGGGATTTTTATTTGGAATGGAATAAAAAATGAAGCTATATATTTCCACTACTCTGAATAAATATAATATTACCTTCTTTCCTCTTTTCAAGCACAGGAAAAATCTAAAGCGTTTCCTGAATTTATTTTCTTTACAGGCTCTTTATATGTTCTATGCTTTGGCTATAGTATGTGATGACTTCTTTGTTCCATCCTTAGAGAAAATTTGTGAGGTATGTTAAAGAACTTTATTCCTCTTTTGGAAATTTATTTAGAGAGTGTTATAGAATCAGGTACTTTGTGCCGTCGTTGTTTGGAGTTCATTCCTGTCAACCTCTTGGCCTCCTTTTCAAATGATTTGAGCTTTCCATCAAAAAATGAACCTGTAGTCTCACCACGTTGGTTCCCCTGGCCACACTCGAGGAAAAAATGAAAGATTTGATGGGATCAGATGGCAAAACCCACTCTCAAATACCTGAAGCATGTAGCTAGGATGGATATGACATATGGATGAGTTGGGTTTGTTGTTATACTCCTAGTTTTAAAAGTCACTTATGAAAAGAAATCATACATAGATAAATTAACGTGTTGGCTATGCAAGTTTTATTGCACATCTACCTCTGTATCAGCAAGGTGAAAGTAAGTGTCCTAGCATAAAGTAGAGAAAAGGGAGAATGCATGAGAAAAGTACGTACCTTGGTTTTGTATGGAATGAGAATACTTATTTTGTATGCAAAAAAATAGTAAATAAATGTCAATTCCTTTACACAGTTGTTGAGAAGACGTTGCAAAATTACACGTAGGATTCAGATTAAGTGAGCTGATCAGGACAGGGTAGAATATATACTTGGCATGTAAATATGTGCTAGGTAAGGCTTTGTTGAACTACTATAATATGAGTACAAAATACAAAACTAGATTCTAATTCCTTTTTGGGGGCAAAATGAAAATCTCACGTCCTTTGCTTTTTAACAAAAATGTGTGTGACCGTTTTCTGAAAAACTCCTGTAGCTAGTTAAAAAGTCTATTTTCCTATGGATATATGTACTAAATTCCTATTAGTGTTACTTAGAGCTTTATACTTAGACTTATCAATAGAAGAACAAGGGGGTTGGCCAAAAATAGTAAAGCAGTCAGTAGGGATCTTTTCTTTCCCTTTTCACACGTTCTGTCTTCAGCATGCACCTTATACACTGTGTTTAAGTTGTACCAGTTGGGTTGTACCATTGTGGCTGATCCTTCATAAAATCTTCGCCTCTTGTCTCATGTTCTGCTGAACATTAAAACAGCTAAGAAGAATTCAGATAGCACACTTAAGTTTGAGCTCCTGCAACAGTATGGCTGGTAATAGATAAACGGTACAGAAAGGGTTTGTTTTATGTTTTGTCAAGTTTTCTGTAGGATGCCATTTTCATCAGCTCAAAGTGTTGCATAGTGCCAGAAAAATACAGGATGTCTGTGCTGGTCCTTCTGTCACTAATCGCTTTCCTATCCTTGGAAGAAAAATAAGGTACTAGAGATGGGTCTAGAGACTCTCAAAAAGGAAAAAGCTCCTCCATAAAACCTTCTTTATAGTTCAAGGGAAAGATCTTCAGACAGTATTAAATTGATGCAGCCGGCTTGTGGAGCTACACATGTTTCTGCTGGTCTGAGAACTCAGAAGTTATCTATATCCTATTAAAGCTTAAGAGACACTGTCATAAAAATAGATCTGTCTGCAGTACACAGGCCTCTCTGTGTCTAATTGGACTAATTTTGTCTGTGTCAGCGGACTCACTTTTGATTAACACAGTTGTAAAGTGAAGCCAGAATCAGGCCTGCGGTTTGTAAGATTTATTCACAGAGGTTATATTTTTCTCTTATGGATTTTTATTTTCAAATTTTAGAAGCCCCAAGAATTGCCCTTAATTCTTGAATGAGTGTATTTAGAGTTCCAAAAGTAAATTAATGAAAACAATTTGAGATGTGTACAATCTTTTTGAATCTGCAGAGATCTTTTCTCTAATCGGCTACATGTAAGCCACAGTTGGCTATTCAGTTATATATATAAGTAGGCAGTTTTATCTGACACTTCACTGAGTCAGGGTGTAAACATTTTACTGGCCCTAAGTATATTTGCCTTCTCAAAAGGCAGCGTCTGATTTTGTATTGTAGTGACTGTTCATCCTTTAACAGCACTGCAGCTAGAAAATGAAGAGATTCTGTCTTTGCAACTGTAGAACTGTGCAATGTAAATACAGTAGCAGTGCTGAAATTATCGATGCTTTTCTTCCAGAAACTACATTTGAGTGAAGATGTTGCTGGAGCCACATTCATGGCAGCAGGGAGCTCCACTCCAGAACTGTTTGCATCTGTTATAGGTACGGAGCCCACACACTAGCTTTTATGAGATCTGCTGTTAAGAAATCAGCAGCAGATCAAGCAGAGGTATCCAAAAGTGCTACCATTCTTCTGTCAATTTATAATCAGCAATTGCAGCTGTCAGCGAGTCTGTGGTTCATGGTATAATTAACTACTCAAAATATCTCATGAAACTGTGAATCTCCTCTCAAAACACAGAGAGGAATGGCTGATTCTGAACATAGGAAGTAAAAGAAGAGATTTATTGCAGTCCCCTGAGAAAGAATTTGAGATACTTGATGCCTCTTTGGCTTCTTTCGTCACAAATAAAGGGAATTAATTTTAGTAAGGAAGTAGGAGAACAGGGAACATGGGAAAAGAACAAATTAACGTATAGGTAAGTCAGATCTGTTAAAGCCAGACAGACATGGTGTACATTACTTAGAGAATTATTTGAAGTCATCTCTGAAATATTAAAGATTATTGTAGAGAGGAGCTCTAAATGGCAACAACAGTACCTATTAAGAGAAAAAAGGACACAGGATTACTCTGATAGAGAAGGAGGAAAACAGCAAATTTCATAGAATTACAGAATCTTAGAGTAGTTTGGGTTGGAAGGGACCTTCAAAGGGTCATCTAATCCAACCCCCCTGCCATGAGCAGGGACATCTTCAACTAGATCAGGTTGCTCAGAGCCCTGTCCAACCTGACCTGGAATGTTTCCAGGGATGGGGCATCTCCCACCTCTCTGGGCAACCTGGGCCGGTGTTTGACCACCCTCAGTGTAAAAAATTTCTTCCTTATATGTAGTCTAAATCTACCCTCTTTAGTTTAAAGCCGTTACCGCTTGTCCTATCCCAACAGGCCCTGCTAAAAAGTCTGTCCCTATCTTTCCTGTAGGCCCCCTTTAAATACTGAAAGGCCACAATAAGGTCTCCCTGGAGCCTTCACTTCTCCAGGCTGAACAGCCCCAGCTCTCTCAGCCTGTCCTCATAGGAGAGGTGCTCTGATCATCTCTGTGGCCTCCTTTGCACCTGCTCCAAAAGGTCCATGTCCTTCTTGTGCTGAGGGCCGCAGAGCTGGACACAGTACTCCAGGTGAGGGTCTCATGAAAGTGGAGAATCACCTCCCTCAACTGACTGGCCACACTTCTTTTGGTGCAACCCAGGATGTAGTCTTTAGTAAATCCTTAGTAGGCTTTTTGCTACTATCCCGACTGTCATTTTTACAAACTTTAGGGAAATACAGTGTAAAGAAATGCACTATAACCTCACGTCCAACTTACTAAAAAGCAGTGAGTGTAAGCCTTTAAAGGCTCCTTTAGCTAAAGATTTAAATTACAAGTAGATACAGTTCTGTAGTGCGTTTTATCTCTGGTTCTGCTCAGTGCTGAAGATTACATTAGATATGCCCTGGAGGTCCACTCCAGCCATTAATTTTTGTCATTCCGATACAATTATGTTACAGGTAGATCTGAGGCATAGGTGGGTTTAGTACTAAGGGAAATCTTAAAGTTGGTACTTGAACAGGTTAATTCTGAATCCTGTTGTCTGTTCGAGTCAGAAGACACACATTACAGCACCCAAAGAGGCTGCCATTTTTTTGAAGGAAGAATCTCTTACTCCCATGAGACGTTGCAAGGAAGAAAACACTAAATATTAAACACCTGGGAGAGAGTTTTCTGTGCTTTATTATACTGTTTGAAATAAATTTCATGCTCCTGATATGACTGGAGACATTTTCTACTCATTTGAACGGATTACTGCACCACTAACAACGAAGCTGTGAAATACAGGACTTCCTGTTGAACTAACTAGCTAAGAAATAATTTAGTTTTAATAAAAATATATGTGTAGAGCTGTTAAGTCAAAAATGAGGAGCTGCTAGCTAGACTAAAAGCACATTCTCTATTCCATGGAGAAGTGAGCATTTATTATGAAACATGTTTTGGTTAAACTTTTAAACAATTTCTTGTTCTCAGGTAGTACATGTTTTACGTAATTGTCTGTGACCTACTATGAAGTGACAGAGATGATAATGCATGCTTTGCTCCCTCTGCAGGTGTATTTATCACTCATGGAGATGTAGGAGTAGGGACCATTGTCGGTTCAGCAGTTTTCAACATCCTCTGCATTGTTGGTGTCTGTGGAATATTTGCAGGACAGGTTAGTAAGATACTTATCTTTATGGAGTTCATTCGCTTATGATTTAGGGGTTTCCATAAGCAAATATTAAAATAAAAAAAAGGGAGTACTAGTAAAAAAAAAATGAGCTAGCGTTGTGAAAAATGTCAAATGTTAGAAAGAATTTACAAATGCTTTAGAAATAGCAAATGTTTCCAAAAAGTTCAGCTGTATTTTCAGCACTCTGAACACGTAGCATACAGAGGAAACTGGTTCCTCTTCATACAATACTGTGTTCACAGTCAGCTCATCAGTGGCATCTGCTAATCCTTCTTGGTACTGATGACAATCAAAGAATTTGGGACACAAGCATGAGATTTGCCTCATCTACTCAGTAGATGGTTAGACTGTTTATCATATTTTTTTCAGGTATTAAGTCCGATATATCTACAAATACAATGAAGTGGGAACTGCTGGTTTGCTGCAGTACAATGAATTGTACTTTATAATTGAAATCATGACCAATTAAAATATCATTAGTAAGAAATGTGTTTCATTAATGGAAATTTCTATATGATTTTTATTACTGGTGGTTATTATAGATGCATTGTCTAACAGACTGATATGTCTTCCTGTTAGCATAAAACTGCAATTGGTTCCAGAATCGTTGCTAATAATAATTCTGCTCACACACCCAAGTGTTTGCAAGATAGAGTCCTTTGT
The DNA here is from genome assembly GCF_028500815.1 of Rissa tridactyla. Lineage (NCBI taxonomy): Eukaryota > Metazoa > Chordata > Aves > Charadriiformes > Laridae > Rissa > Rissa tridactyla. Next base: position 54,386,719 of record NC_071469.1, read on the forward strand.
TTTGTCTTTAAAATTGCATATTTTTGTGGCTGAAGGTGTAATATTTTGCAGGTGGTTTGTCTCACCCAATGGGCTGTCTTCCGGGACTCTGTGTACTACACAATATCTGTCATCATACTTATTGTTGTAAGTAGTTGTCTTATCAAATGTGTTTCGTTGCTTGAATTTCTGGAGGACCAGCCTTCTAGCCATTGATATACACTGGTAAACAATTATTTTCCTAGCTAGTTCTAGTGACATCTGGAAGTGAGGGCTCAGATCCATGATATGTCCCAAATAGAAGAACTTCCTGCAGCCCCACAGAATATGTGTCCATCACAGCCACCAATGTCCATTCATTTTTTACCTGCAGTCTGTAAAGTTCTGCAAATGAGCAGGCTACTCCTTCACAGTAGCACTCTCTTCTGACCTAGGGGACTGCTCATTGTGGAGGTGAAAAATTTTTAGCTGCACCTCTGTTTTAAATAGGGAAGGTGGCTGTTTCTTCTATGCAGTAATTTTTCACAGACTCTGGGTAAATTTTTCTAAACAGAGCACAGGTGAGATATCGCTAGAGCAGCGTAGTAGTTCCTGAATGTACACATTTACCATGTCTGGTGGCAAGGAGGAGAAGAATTCCCTTTGTTTTGTAATAAATACGGATCGCTAGCTGCCCATTTAGTTACAGGTGTTACCCAGGGTGGAGTAAAACACGTATAACCGCTTGGCCTAAGAGAAGAAGTAAAATGGCAGCTAAAACTAGTCTAGCTATTAAAAAGACTGAGTTTGGTCTCTTCAGAATACATGGCTTTCCTGTCGTTTACACAGCACAGCGTGTGGGTACGTGTGTGCATATCTGTCTGTCTTTCACATGCTCACACTGTTTTAAAAAATAGTATTTATAACAATCACTGAGGGGGATCCAAGCCTTGTTCACAAGGTTTCCGCTTGTGAGGGGGACAGTCCGTACAGTGGAAGTTCTGGTTAGAAAAGGTCAAAACTTGAGTAACTTCTGGCTAGATATGACTGATACTTATTAAATAAATTTGTCTGCTTTTCAAGATAGATCAGAGAAATTGTCAATTTATGTGTTTCTCTTTTCTTTTTTTCCTCCTTCTTCTAGTTTATATATGATGAGAAAATAGAGTGGTAAGTTGTGTGAACTATTCCCTGCAGTCCTGTATTTGCCATGAGACTGATCACTAAATGGAGTTGCAGTCTAATTAGCTTTCATTCATACACACTGGGAGGATGAGCTGAATTTGATACCTAGGGAATCCTATCTTTGGTTATATTTTTTTGCGAGGACCAGGGAAAACTAAAAGAAAATTTAAGAACCTGGAAACATTAATGAAGTAAATAGGCTATTCTGTAAGGCCCGAAGACTCACATGTGCAGAACCAAAGTTCTGCTCTGATTCTGGCTGTTAACATTTATGGGGGTGTTAAGTGTCCCAGAGAACAGTCCAAAGTGAGACCCCAGTGATAAGCATCTTCTAAAAGAGTCCTCTCAAAGTGCTTGGCCTGTGCTTTGGCCCTGAAATGACAAAAGGCATTATGATCCTCAGAGGGTAGCTGTGGTTTCAGTCTGCATAGCACATTTCTGAAATATATGCATTACATTTTATTTGCATGTTTATTGGAACATTCTGCTGAGACACCATCTAATCTTAATGATGTGAATTCTGTGTACACAAACGTGACTTGTACTAGATGTTTAATGCACACTCCTACATAAAACCTGTAAAACATGCAGCTGTTTGAATGGCCTTTTAATACTTTTTTTTTGTCTCTTTGAGGTGGGAAAGCCTTGTACTCATCATTATGTATTCATTCTACATACTTATCATGAAGTAAGTGCATTTCTTCTCCATATGTCCTTTTAGGTGTTAATTGACTGTCGTTCCTTTGGTGTGGTTTTGTCCTCGGCCTGCCTGCCAAGGACAACACAGCCAGTGACGTTGCTGTGTAAGATCCCTTGCTTTTTTAATGGTTAATCAGTTTCGCTCTAGGTTTGTGCTCAGTCAACAGCAAATATTTTTGTGCATCCTTCTCATAGTGCGCTGAGGGTAAAGTAGATTTCAGAAATAGTTGAAAGTCATTTAAGGAGAGATACATGAAAAAGTCCACTAGGTACTCTGGATTGTAAGCACACAGCGTGTCAGTTATTACGCATATTTTGTAATCTCTGGAGAACAAAGTCAAGGGACGTTAGACAGACTACTAAGCATGTACTGATCTTCAGACCATCTCATACCAGATTGTGTGTCGACATCCTTCTGTAGTGTCACTGCCTCTGACAGGAGAGTCAGAGGTCCAACTTTTACTTCTAGGGTCCATGAGTCCATTCCCATAAGTTGCTTAGACTTATCTCTTGGTGCCCTCCCCTCACAAATTACCTTTTGTGGAACTTCACCCTCTGTTTTCTCCTACATCAGGTCTTAAGAGAGTTCATTGACAGCCCTCTTGGATCACACCCTAGTGCTAAAATAGACGCGTTCTTTCTTTAGAAGGGTATGGTCAGCAGTCCCAGAAATGCTCAAGCACCTGCCATGGGGAACACAGTACTGAGAGAAACAGTGAGGTGAACTGCGAGCTGATGCAGGGGGAAAGAAGCGGTTGTATATTGAATGTCCTGGCTCTAAAATCCACAGCTCCGGTGTTTTGCCTTCACTAAAGCTGCTCTAGTGTCTTTTTGCAATTTGCTGTATCTCATGAGAGGGAGGTGCAGCCCTTGCTTTCCTATCAGCTTGCCACTGAATTGGATGGTCCTTTCTCTTAACTGCCTACTAGTTGTCAGAGAACACGCATCTAGGCTTTACTGCTTGCCTGCATAAGTTGTTCTCAGATGCTTGAAAGTTTGACGAGGAAATGCAACAATCCAACCTTTTCAAACCTTTCCTTTGCACTTTCAGGTACAATGTGAGGATGCAAAATTTCTTCAGCCTTAAAAGCAAGAATGTAGGAAATGGTGACACAGTCAACAATGAGCTGGAAGATGGTAATAAATGTTATACCTCTAGTTGTGATGACCCGTCCATTCCATTACTATGGAAAGGTAAGGCTGAGCAGACAGGACTTGGAAAAAAAGTAGTTCACAGGATATCCTATTTATTTCTTTAATGCCATCAAAACAGTGTTACTGTTCAATCGTAAGCAGGAATTTTTATTGGGTTTACTTGACAATTCAGCAGTCAGACTGCCAGATGAAAAAACAAAACAATCAAAAATTTTTTTTGATATTTTGAAAACAAGCTGCTTTGCACATTGGCAATTTTGCTCCCTTTTGATCTCCTGTTCAATGACAAGCTACAACACTGTGAAAGAAATATTTTTTTTTTTGCCAGGAAGAAGGTAATTTTCACTTCAAAAATTAGATTGGAACTAGAAGCTGAGACTTGGGTGTTGAAGGAAAGGACATGGGCAGATCAGTGGGCAAGAGGGATTACGTGTTGAGTTCAGATCCTCAGAAGACTGGCTTTGACATTCCTAAATAGCTCTGCATACTTTGCCAAGCACATATGTAAAATTGAGAAATGCAGGTTCTTTGCTGTCTGTGTCTTTGTCATAAAGGGGAAGAAGATGATACCCAGCTTCTGGTACTGCAGGTAAGAAAATATACCTGGGTATTTTTGGCTTTTTTGTAAGCCTGTTTTTATTATTATCTTACCTTCTTCTCTTTCGTTCCCTCTTTTCTCTGTAGGGCAAAAGCATTCCTACCTTCAAAGCACAAACCATATAATCTAGTGAGCTCTTGGGCCGCTCTTAATGAGCGAGGTCTCCTTGCTTTGTTCTTTCCAAAGATCTCCCATTGTGGGAGACTGAGCTCAGCAGCAATGTAGGTAGCATTTGGAAAGTTACTCATGTGATAACAAATAGTGGCAAACAGGAATTTAGAGCAGACTCAGAGAAGCCTGCTCTTTTCTGCTCTTAGTGTTTAGGCTGGGATCTCTTCAAGGTAGATACTGTCACTTATTACAGGTTTATGCAATGACAGCACATGGATACTCTGGTCTCTGAGATATGGTGTTTAGACATAGTTTAATAGAGATTTAAAATTACTTCACACAGGACATTGTAGCATAACTAAATGAAGATGTCTTTGAAATACTTTGATCTCATTTTACAATGAATTTTTGTGAACGTTGACTATGATATAGTGAAGTCTGTCACTTGGATGTGGAGGTACGTACGTGCAAGATTCAGAGGGTATCTCCCAGGGCTTACGTTACTTATGTATTCAAGTGGGGACACAGGAAATGGGTGATCCAGTGAAAGAACACAGATGTTAGTGGTTTTTACTTCTGAGGTATTTCTTGCGTTCTGATGTCATCTCCCTGCATGCTCTCCTGTCTAGGCACTGTGTGGTGAAGGGACGATAGCACAGAGTGCTTGCCTGTCCACCTGTTTCCTTTTCAGGAAATGTGAAGGTTATTTAATGCTTGTGAAGAACATGCAGATCTTTTAGGAAAAGGAGCAAGAAAGCTAATAAAAACCTGGAGTCTTGAGAATGGTGTCTCTACTAGCATCTGTCCACAGCAGATTTTTTCTCTGTTTTCCCTCGAAGATGCACTGTGACTGCAGTTTCAGTCAGATCCCCTTTGCCTTTTCTGGCACCCATTACACAAATATGTGCTGTGTTGGAGGGACCATTGTTCAAAGTGTGAAAGTGTAGCTATTATCACAGGCAAACCTACCTGGGATGAGGGAGGAGACGAAGAACAGATTCAGGAGGTGACAGGGTTTGACGTGAGCAGTGGGAGAGGAGGGTGGCAGTGTTAGCCTAACTGCTTTGTAGATGGGCGCTTTATGTGTCAGGAAGGTGCCCTAGAAAACCATCACATGGCTGCCTGTTGCATCTGCCTCCTGTTGAGTCAAAATATGCCATGACCTATCAGTGGCTCGCTGTTAGTTGACACTTGGCTGGCTTCACAAGCTGAGCTGCACCTTCTCCAGCAGCAGCTTTCAGAAACAGGAGCACTGGTAGTAGCAGTGAGAGAACTAGAGCTGGACTCTGCCTCACCTCCAGCCAGTGTTTAGCAAGTTTCAGGATCCACCAAAAAACCTCCCTTGGCTTCACTAAGGTGTAGGTCTAACCTTAGTCTGGTTTTCCACAGGAGGAAAGTCTGGTTACTTCCCAAAAAAGAACAGTTGCTTTGGGTGAAGAACTTTCTTCCTACCAAGGATGGTTAGTCTGTTGCTCAAGGTGCAGATAAAAGTGGGGGGGGGGGGGGTTCACCTGCTGCACAGCTCTCTCTTATGCTTCTAAGTTTTATTACTTTTAAGAGCTTCAAATGGTACAATATAAAAGCTTCCATTACTGAAGTTTCAGAGAGAAAAAGAAGAGCTTTTCGCCATAATTCAATTTCAAGGACAAGTTCTACACACAGAGGTAAAGGCAAAATATTTGTTCTTTGTGAATAATGCTCCTATTTTAAAAGTAAAAACATGTGGCTCACTGCCCGTGGCTTTTATTATGTTGACCCATATTTCCACCAGGTGGCATGGTTCGATTCCTGCCTAAAACCAGAAACTTGAAAAAAGTGGGTTTCTGAGGGTCTGATCAGGAGTCAGCTAAAGTCAGCAAGAAGCTTTCTGTTGATTTTGACAGGGTTGTTGGTGATGACCTTTTGCAGTGAGCAGGTAGTTCAGGTAGTTTGTTAAAAGGAAAAGCCATTCTCAGAAGATATTTTTCTATGGAATATCACAATGTAGAAGCAAAAAACTCTTTTCTCTGTCTCACATTTATGAAAAGCCCTTCTGCGATTTTTAGGTGGACCATGTTTGTACCATATGGGGCCAAGGTGTGTATGTTCATGGGCATAGGGAGTGAGACTGAAGAGCTGTTATGAAAGTATAAGAGCAATGTGCTGCAGTAAGTTAAAACAGCTGCAGTTAGTTATATATATATATATATTTACAGTGATGTATTCTACATCAGCGCTGAGTCTTTTATCATGGTATTTCATCAAAGCTGAGTATGTTTGGTTACTGTCTCCTTAGTGCTCTTAGAAACAATTCCAGAGTGACTGCAGTGCTTCCTTCTTTTGCATCACAGTGTAAGATAGCTCTTTGGAGATTTCACTGGAGAAACTCAGTTGAGAGCAGTTAATCTGATGAGACTGTAAAAAGATATCTGGCCTTTTTGCCTTACCAGGGTTGCTGTCAAACGCTTCTTTTTCTTTGTCTAACCGAAGCAAATATTAAGCTACTGTGGTTGAGTCCTCTTCTCTAGGGTTGGTTCCTAGGTAGCCTCTTCTGGGAGGACTGGTTTCTAGGAAGCTTTGCTGGTAATATATTGTTTCACAGAAAAGCTGCTACGCTCCAACCGTAAGAGTCATTGGAATGGATGTGCTCCTTACTTGCACCATCAACTGCAGTACTCAGCAAGGTTAATTTGTTTCAGATGTCGGGGCAGGGGGAGGATAATTGCTCTTTTATGTTTACTAAATGCAAAATTACTAGAGTTCTATTCTTGGTTAGAGATATTAAGTTGCAAGACAAGACTACAGAGTGGGTTCTTTGAATAAGGCATATTTCTTTGCGAAACCGAAGATCCCTTTATGACACTTCAGGTGACCCCAGTGTACTCATTACAAATTCATTGTAGTGAAACAAAGCAAGACACTCAAATGCTAAAGGATAAAAATATAGCTGTTTACTGGTGATTTACAGGCTTGCTAGGTTTTTCTTGTTGTGTGATAATGTCAGATTATATTTCTTCAACTTCAGATCTGTTAGAAGATGTTACCAAAGCCTTTTTTGCATGATGAGAGTTACATTGCACGCATGGATCCAGTCTTCTTCCTGAAAATATTTCAAAAACATTTCAACACAGTATCAATGCAAAAAAAATTGCACTATAGATTTATGTGTGTGTAGAACAGGTCCATTTTAATTCCTTTGTTTGAGTTGAATGCTTTCTTAGATTTCCTTTGCTTCCTGACTGGAACCATGTACTAATAATTTTCTTCCACTTCTACCTCCTAAATTCTCTTCCTCTTCTTAATGTAAGTAACTTAATGCAAAAGGGGACTGGGAGGGTGAAGCCAAGCTAAGCAAAGCAGAAAACAAGCAGCAAATAATTTTATTGGGTTTTTTTTCCCATATGTATTATTACATGTGATAATTAATATTTATTACAGTCATATGCATATTTCCTGCCCTGCTTTCTAACACCACATGGGTATGTCTCCTGTCTGCTGAGCCTTGCTCTGCTTGCTATGTGTAGTCTGTAGCATTTGTGAGAATATTGGTTTGTTGTTGAGCTCTTAAAGTCTTTGCCTGTATTTGTGTTGATTCCCAATGTAATTTTGTCTCTCTGTGTTCTTAACACTGTAGAAGAAAACTCCTAACCTTGGTACAAGTTCCTTTATATTAACAAAGGCTTACTTACAATAGACATTTGTTCCTGACAATTGTTTTTCATCGTTTCAAATCTTGTCTTGTTGGAGATATTGATAATATTCTCTGAAGGTAAAGTGAAGATTTCCAAAAGGAGTGTGCACAACGTTAGGGACTTCCGGATGTGCAGCTCCTTGATCCAATAGTTAGAGGTTTCAGGAGCTCTGTCTACACTGCCACAGTGCAAGTGCTTTAAAGGGAAGGCTTACAAAACTGTAGTGGGACATAAAGAAATAAAACTGGTACTCCAGAATGAACAGCTGGGTAAAAGCTGCTTCCACTCACCTGAGAGTGGGTTGGTGGCTACCTTAGCAGAGTGAAAGCCATTTTCGGCATGTGATCTAAACAAATGCATGACTGATGAGTAGATTTACCAGGCTGCAGAAATATTACAGGAAAGTCACTCGTAAATTCAAGCACTCAGATGAATATTTACCCCCACCTGAGCCTGAAAAGAATGACTCTGGGTGATGGGAAGCATGGTAAGGTCAGTTCCACAGCTAACTCTGTCCATTGTGATCATTAGTGAAGGGGATGCAGCAGTATGGCAGAAACAGTGTTGTGATGGTGGATGAGATCATCTGCTCCAGTCCCCCCAAATACCGGTTTCCTGAAGCTGGATTACGGATTATGATTACAAATAGGTTTGGACCACGCACCAGAATGCGGATGGCAAGCCGACTCATCATTAATGAGGTAGGTTCATTAACAAAACCAATTAATAAATGACTGTGAGGCAGAGGGGTTGCCAAAGAGCTGTGCTTATAGTGATTCTGGAATTCAGATTCTCCCACATTTCTAAGGATGGGCTGGAGCTATGTCTTTCTCTAGCAGCTATGTCACAGCAGATTTGAAGATGGATTCCCAGTTGGTGGTGCTGCCTGTCTTAATGGGAGGGCAGTCACCAAGGAAGGACTCCCTTATCTCCCTGCCAGAAGATGTTTCAGTGTTTATGTATGCACATTTGGATTTTATCCAAGAAGAATAATAAGAAGAATTGGGTTTGATCATTTCAAAATAGGTCAAGCTAAGAAAGGATAATGGACAGGGCAACCAAAACTGCTCTTATATTAGCAGCCCATCAGGATCACATCAGATATTTGCCTACCTCTTCAGTCTTTGGAGTAGTCCTCAGCTCAAAATGAAAATGACTAAAGTATTTTCATGAGGTGAAGTTGCCCTGGACAGTTTCAGTTAACTCTTCATATATTGTCACCGCCATATTTTGCTTGTTTTGTGTCCTACAGCTAAAGTGACAGGATTGGCCAAGTGACACTGTTCTGAGCTTGAGGTGAAATCTTTGGCCTGCCAGCCTTGGCTTCTATGAAGGCAGGATTTTATCCTTTGCTCCCTACAATGTCAAATATGAGAGGTTTTTACTTTGGCAAATAAATTAATTTCAGTAGTTTAGGAAATACAAGCTTTGTCAAGTTCCTAGAATTTGAACATCATAACACAGTTTATATGTCTACACAGTATTGTGAATACCCCAATGAAAGAAAGCCGCACTAATATATTTTTAACAGCTGTCCAATTTAACAGTAAAATGGTGTTTATTAGGAAGTCAGCTTGGTGGCGTACAGTCAAGAGCAGAAGGTCAAATAGGGCACATGGCAGCAGTTGACTCTGTAAAAGTTCCACTTTGAAAGCGATTTATTGATCAGAAAAAATTTCTTTCTTAATGGGTATGTGCAGAGAGAGCTGATGCTTGCTAGTTCAACATCTGCAAAAAGCATTCTCTAAACCAGAGCGTTTTGGATCTATGTTCTTATGTATTCTCACTGCCAAAGTTTTGCAAAGTATTCAGATATCAGTTTTCTCTCTTTTTAATTACAGTGTGTTAATACTAGTTTCAGATTTTTTTCGTGTTGTGCAGTTACTTTATTTTTCAAGGCATTTCAGAGCACCTTTTAGGAAGTTGCAACAATTTGTCATGAAAAAGAGAACACTTATTGACCCTGCATTATCTTATCTAACAAACTAAAAATATTAATTTTTTTTATAAAAGTAGGAAATTACTGTTACGTCTCACGTTCTCCAGTGTATTAATGGGTATATACACTGATGTTTAAAACCTATCCCTGTAATTGTTGTACGGCATATTGGAACTGTCTTATACATGTCTGCAGGGGCAGTTATGAGCTTCATGAAATCATATACTTGGAGAAGGGCAACAGGAGTTAATCTTGCTTTTGAAATTATAAGACCTTTACATTTACCTCAAGGAATGGGGATGAGAAGGAGGGAAAGGAGTTGCACCTGAGTAGGAGAGATCCTGGGTAATGAGTCATTCATAAACCAACTCTGATAGTGCGGAAATGTCTTGAGGGTTACCACTGGATTATGGTGCTATTGCTGGTTTGAGTGGGAACTGTTGAGTGAGAAGTGCTTCAGAATAACCACACTCATTAAAACACGATGTGGAAGAACAGATGTGAGAACTTTCTCCATCATGGCTTGAAAGACTCCTGCCAGTAATTTTGGGGTGGAAGGTCAGCACTGGCCTGATGAAGGCAGGTAGGCCACAGGTAGATTTGTTTGTTGCTGACTGGAAGGAAGGCTTTGTGGGGAAGCATCATGACTTATGTGACTGGGGCTGGACGGACAGCAGAACTCAAATTTAACAAAGTCAATATTTTCCAAACTATGTCAGTTTTTTCTTTGACACTGTGCAGCGTCAGCGGTTAATCCAGTCTGCCAACGGCTCGAGCAAGCCACTTCAGAATGGGAGACATGAAAATATCGAAAACGGGAACATCCCTGCGGTGAACCAAGAGGAGGAAAACGAACAGGACAATCTGTCTCCCTTTTCATTGCCAGGTAAGGCTTACTTTCCGGGTTTTTAGGTAAGGAAACAGAAGATAATTAAAATGCCAAACACTGGCTTGTAAGAAAAGACTACACATGGGGGGAGGGGACGATGGGGATTGATTTGACTGTCTAAAGGCTGGATCTGACGACGATAAAACTGGGCTGGAGGATACGTGACTAAAAGCAGATCTTAGGGAAGTGTTTTCCAGCCATCATGCACAATAATGGTAAAGTGCTGGTTTGTGCTGGTGGAGGGGAAGCAGGTAAAGCAGGTTGATGTTAAAAAACATGTCAGACCAACCCGATAAGCACTGCGCTGCTAGTAATTTTGAAGTCAACAGTTAATAATGCCTTGCTGGAAATTGCTGGGCCATACATAAATGTATAACAATATATGTTGTTATATATGTGTGTGTGTATATATATAACATATATATATATACACGTATATAAATGTGTATAAATATATAACAACTTGATTTAGTGACTGTAGGGGAGGCTTCTTAGATGAAGAGGAAGAAAGGTTTAGGGGCAGAAAGAGTGTTTAATATCTTTGGCAGTATTTAGAATTTTTAGAATAGCAGTATGTAATAATATTCATCTTCTGAAATTTTTTGGAAACTCTTTGGTGTGAACAGCTATATTTAACCGACCGTATTATGTTAGTGCCCTCAGCACATTGCAGGTTGACTCTCCCCCAGATGCTTTGGAGATTAGATAGCAGAGATTAGATCACCCCTCACAGACATGTAGTCAGTAGTCATCTGTCACACAGTTCTTACTTGGCGTAAATGAATATCATATGCAGTGAGAAAGATGAAAGAATTTTCCATGTTATATATACTTCTAATTTCTTAGAAATCCCGTTGCTTCAGTTGCTATCATTTTAGAAGAGATGTTTGCGACTGAACAAACATTGAAGCGTACTATGTGAAGACCGGATAAAACCATGTATTTTCATACGTTACTGTACTGTGTGCTCTTACAGGAGGTTCTTGCAGTCAGCAGTTACGGGCTTTCATCAGAGGGAAGAGTGGAAACAAAGTGATTCATTGGAGACAGGCCCATTAGATGGGCTCCTGATAACCGATGAGATAATGAAAAAAATGGTTTTATCAAAACCAAGCGATCCAAGTCAGCAATATACTTGTGTGCATGAACATGTTGGTAATAATAATAATAACAATAATAACAGTAGCAGTAATAAACAACTTCTAAAGAGCAAAAATATCTCCCCAACCATCTTAACAATGCAGGATTCAATGCACGTGTTGGCAAAGAAGATTTTTTTTTTAAGTCAGTTGTTTCTAACAAGTTTTTGGATTCAAGTTTTAATGAGGGCAGTGCAGTCATGCTTTCTTCTTACATTCCAGGACAATGCAGGAAACTTCAAATGTGGCAGACATTACCTGGAAACCAAACTTTTGTATTTGGGTTTGTTCAAGACTCAGACAACTTCTTTATGAATAAAAAATAAATTTTGGAGTAGAGCTTCCGGAGTGTGTGACCTTCACAACAGATGAAATGCTTTGAATTAAGGAGGGAGTTATTAGTTGTGCCATTGGCCTTTTTTAAATGCAGTTTTTCTGCATTTTTGAGAAAGTCTTTAAAGATAATTGAGGTGCAACAGGCCAAATTGAAACCACTGATGATACAGTTCGTACTGGAATGGAGCAAAAGTTCAACATGAATTCAAAGAGTTTGCGCAAAAGTGGTAAAGTGATTGTTTAAAGTCCTCATTGTTGTCTTCAGGTTTTGTTACTCCTCTGTTGTCTGGAGATGTTTATCTGTTGGTTGGATTGTCATTGCTCAACTCATATTCTGAGGGAGAATTCTTTTATTTTTGCTTTCAGAAGTACCACTTTAATAACTTTGGAAAAAATGTAAAGAAACCAGCATCATGTTTTGTTGGTGTTTAAGTACTGTGGCACAATCAGTAGCCTAAAAAAATCCTGACATTTAAAACTGGCTTTAGGCAAAAGGTAGCTTGCAGACAGTTTCCCAGAATCCCCTCTGTTTTACTTTTGATATATTTTCAGGCCAAGAATAAGGCACATACATTTTCTAAAGATCAGAAGTTCATGTATTCTTTCAGTGCTATAAAGAGCTCTATGAAGAATAGGCTTTCACTTTTCAATAGGACTTTCCAAGTCTACTGCGTACAGTGCGCTAAGTAGAAAATTCACTCTGGTATTTTAAGAGCTGCAACATAAATGGCTATGAATTGGTCCAGACCTTTTCTTCTGCTGTTCTACAGTCACCTTTTTTAGCCTAGTTTGGGGTTTGACTTTCTGCCATCAAAATGTGTATTCTAGATCCTTTTGCAAGTACAAGTTTTTTCTGAAACAGAAATAAATGTAAGTGAAGTTTAAAGCACTACATAATCTCTGAGTGATTCCCAGTAATCATTTGCCGTCTCTGAGTTTTGCTTATTGTTGTCTTTTATCCTCTGTCAATGGCAGTGCTCAGCAATAAATGACTTTTAATAAATGGCTTTTAATAAATGGCTTTAGCACACAGAAACAGAAAAAACAAAAAAAAAATATCATGAAAACAGTTGCAAACTACAGCATCCAGCCTAGATCCCCTATGTCAGACATCCAAAGAGATTCACCACCAGGGTGTGGTTTAGGCCAATCTTGAAAGAGGAGGCCACATGTAATTTTTATGGAAACTACATATGTTATCATACAAACCAGCCTTTGCCTTTAGTTTCTGTGTGGGAAGAAACATTCTCTTTAAAAGAGGATTTTTCTTTCTTGACCTAACCTTTAGGTCATGATGATTATCATCCAAGAGAAAGGCTTATTTGATGCTTTAAAATTTGATTACTCTACAGTTGTTTGGAAACAGGTCTTAAACTTTAAAAAACCCCAAACCAGATGAGAATAAAGCAGGATGAAACTGAGCAGGCATATGTTGACAATAAAATGATGTGTAAACCCCCTTGCATAGCTCAGTAGTCTTCTAGAGCCCAGACTCAGAAAAGCACTTCTGTGCAGCTTTTAATGGATGCTTAAATCCCATTCACTGTCACATGTCCAGGATCCTTTAAAATACTCAGTGTTCTCAGCTCCTGCTGATTTCACAGAAATGAAGAACTCCTTCTCTTACAGGATTTGGACCACAGATGCTTTATGTAAGTCGTGATGGGTGTTAGCTAAAATAGGAATAATAATTCCCAGAGCTAAAATGAGATGGCAATAAAGGAGATTAGCAATCCTCCCCTTTTTTGTATGGATCCAAAATACGAAGACAACATGTAGGATGGAAGCGAAAAGGAATTAACAGCATCTACTGAAATCATAAAAAATGTTTGTACTTGGTCAAACCAAATGTTTGTTTCGCCCAATATTCTGACTCCAACCATGACTTTATGAAGAAGCCTGGAGAGGAATGAGACAGGACAAGTTGACCTTTAGCTATTTGCAGCTCAAGGAACTTTCTGGACTGGGTGTAATGTCCGAGTATTTAAAAATCCTTACTGTATTTCTTCTTCATTAACCTAATTCGCATTGAATCTTTGCAATCATTTGACACCCACATCATCCTTTGGGAAGGAGTTTCATGGTTGTGTGAAGAACTGTCTCCTTTTACTTGCTTTGAACCTGGCTCCTACTAGCTTCATTTGATGTCGTCTTTTACTGGGAAACACAGTGAACAAAGCAAACCCATGTACTTCACTTGGACACTCAGGATGCTGTAGCTTTTTGTTGTATTCCCTATGGAGTTGTATGTCCTCAAGGTTGAGCTAGAGACAGAAAAGGGTTCCATGTGGAGACCTCTGTAAGTTTCTGTCTCTGCAAACACTGATGCAGAGAGTTCTTTTAGCTTCTCTGCAATGCCCCTGTCTTCTCTCATTGCTCTTTTACACTTTGATTACCAGTGGACACATCAGACTTCCTGTTCCTAATGTATTTGAAATAAGATTTATTGTGAATTTTGATTCCTCTATGTAGTTGTTCCTCAGACTCTCTTTTTGACCTGCTTTATTTCCAAACTTTTTGCCAAAGTTTGGAAACATGACTTAGGTGGCTGAGTTAGAAAGAGAGCTAGTTTCCACAGCTGCTTTGATGTTGTAAGAGAGAAGTTCTTCCAAGAAAGTAGTTCAGAGCAAGACCTAACTGTAGTATTTTGAAATGCTTTTTTGGAGGAGCTGGTTCTTGCCACTGCCTGTGTAATAGTGCATTTACCTTAGAATTTTATTTCAGAACACAAGCGTGCTTCTGAGGCGCATCTGACTGCACTGCACTTTGATTTGCATCGTGTTGTTGGAGCTCATGAACCAGATTCCTTTTTGTAGAAAACTGAACTGGAAATTGTGCTCTAGAAGAGCAACAAGTGTGCTCTACCTTGGAGAAGGATACACAGGATAAATTGGAAGAGAAGTGGGCAAGGATTTAATGTAGTTAACTCATCACTTATCTCTGAAAGTGTCAAGAGGGACTTTTGAGAAAGTCTGTAAATTCCAGTTCTCTGTCTAAATAAAACCATCGATAAAGTAGACAGTAAGGTTAAAACATACACAATAAACCATGCCAAAATCCATCCAGGCCAAAAAAGATATGGGGAGAACCTCTGCTCAGTTGCATTTTATTTTTGTTGAATATTGTCTTGTGTAAACCTATAGTAACTCTGAGAGGAAAGTTTGTTTCTGCATACTGGAGCAGATTCTTTTTTCCAGACCAGTTCCCACTGTACCAAAAATGTGTCTTTAAGAGAAAATTATTAGCATAAATCTGAATATGCAAAGTGTGGTAAAGGCACAGGCTGAAAATAGAAATCTGGGTTGTTTTGGACAGATCTCATAGTCTGGAATCTGGAACTTGTATTCTGGAAAATGGAATTTCCGAGAAAAGTGTTAGTAGTTTAGAAAATAGCCTGTTTTGGATGTGGATGAGAAGTAAAACCTCGGTATTTTCCACTGGGGAAAAAAAAAATTGTTTCCAAAGCTCTGTTGCAGGAGAATTGCAATAAGAATGTTTTCATCCCACTTGGAAGGCTGACAAAAGTTGGGCTTTCTTGGATGCCCTTTTCCACACTACGTAGCCTGTCTCTGGTGTGGTAACACAGAGAGTCCCTTGCCTCCACAGTTCCCAGGGAAAGTCGCAGAGCTGAAATCAATAAGGATTTTCCAAGAAGGTGAAGAGGCAGCTGTTCTGTTAATTTTCCTAACTGCAAATTGAAGCCATCTTCTCAGAAATTTATTATTTTGCAACAAAGATATTTTTCAGTGGAAAATAATTCTGATGGAAAATTCACAATGGCTGTAGTTTGTGATATCTATTTCAGTTGTTTCTATGTTGAGTCCCATGCTTGGGACAAAAATTTACATTCCTCTGTTGCGCTTTGGATATCACACATGTTCAGAAATGAGTTAGGCTTTCAGATTGGCTAATTTACATATATTAAAGTTTTACAATCAGTCTCAACTCTA
Organism: Rissa tridactyla; assembly: GCF_028500815.1. Classification (NCBI taxonomy): domain Eukaryota; kingdom Metazoa; phylum Chordata; class Aves; order Charadriiformes; family Laridae; genus Rissa; species Rissa tridactyla. The sequence goes on from NC_071469.1 coordinate 54,402,349, forward strand.
ATGAACGAGAGCACTTTCTAGCAGAAATTTACTTGCTGTCTGGATTATTACAAAGCTCCCAGTGTGGGGGTGCGTATGTTACTGGTACACATTTTCAGGTCGAGATTTGAATTAATATTGCTAATGATATGTGGGTGTAAATATAAAGCCTAATTAGGACCAAGGGGACAGGTGATGTAAAAATCACTTTTTACTGGGGGAAAAACAGTTGAGAGTTTTGTTTTGGTTTGGTTTTTTTCAAATAAAAAATGGTAGAGATATTTAAAAAGATAAAAAAGGAATTTAAAAATTATGAAGTGGAGCACCAAGTAAATAGCCAACAATAATCCTTTTAGGCCAGCCTGAACGTGCCTTATTTTCTTCTTAGTTTACCATTGTCAAAAGCAAAATCCCACAAAAACAGAAATCAATAGTAAACTCCAGGAAGCCTTTCTCATTTAGCAAATAGGCTTAAATTAGAGAAAACTTTTCCCATTTTTCAAGTTACTTTAAATTAGAGATTTATATGAATTTATAACAATACCGTTATGAAAATCCCGTGTGCCAATTAGATTCGTGCTTTTCTGGGATGTTATAATTTTTTTTAGATCAGTCAGCTACTAATTGCCTTGTGTAAGGACATGCTTTTTTCACTTGTGAAGGTTTAGGCATGTGCTGAAGTAGCGAAGGTATGGAGCGGTGGTCTAGGCTTGACTACCACACTTTTGAAGAGAAGACGTAAGTGGAAAAGTGATCAAATTGAACTGGCTACAGCAGCTTAGATCTGACTCCTGACGGTGTAGTTCCAGACTCCAGTCTGTCTAAGCTCAGCAAAAGTGTTTTCTGTGCAGCTTATTGACTAGGATATGTAGGCTGTCTGCACCATCTATGTTTGGAAGTTCTGTTTCAGATTAGCTCTAGTGTGGTCCCACGGACTAAATGCCCATTATTATTTGGAACAATTCTAAGTTTGTGCCTCTGGTTCAGGTTTATACCAAGGGAATCTCGTTGGTGTGATGCAAAGCTGCTCCAGGTTGCAAACTAAAATACAGTAAATTGCAAACCAAAACTCAGTAAATGGGGACAGTCCAGGGGATTTACTTCAAGGGTACACTCCTGATCTGAATGAAAACAGAAATGTAGTTTCACACTTTTGTACTGAGCTCCTCTCAACTCTGTGTGAATGTTGTGAATAGGACCTTATAGCGGCCTTCCAGTATCTGAAGGGGGCCTACAAGAAAGCTGGAGAGGGACTTTTTACAAGGGTCGAGGGGTAATGACTTCAAACTGGAAGATACAGATTAGGTACCAGTAAGAAATTTTTCACTGTGAGGATGGTGAGGCACTGGCCCAGGTTTCCCAGAGAAGCTGTGGCTGCCCCATCCCTGGAGGTGTTCAAGGCCAGGCTGGATGGGGCTTTGAGCAACCTGGTCTGGTGGGAGGTGTCCCTGCCCAGGGCAGGGGTTGGCACTGGATGATTTTTAAGGTCCCTTCCAACCCAAACCATTCTATGACAGTATTTTTCCTGTAAAAAGGCACTTCCTTTAGTGCCTTAAGGAAATATTCCGTTCCTCTCAGTGCTGTGGTGTGTGTTGTTGACTTTGTTCACCAGGACATTATATGTATGTGAAAGTAATGATTGCGAGCATAACATCTGGAAAGATGACAAGCCCAAAAATGTATTGAAAAGGGCTGCTGCTTCATTTTCAGAAACATTGTAATCAGGCTTTTCTGTAATGATAACTCTCTGAAATACCTGGCATGCTTGGCTTCCAGATATTTGGAGAAACCAAAAAATGGATGTATAGGTAGGAAAAGAACTTCATGCAAAACCCCTCATCTTTTACAGCAGAGTGAAGTAAACAGAATATAGACCGGTGTTGCTTTCTGTAATAAGGCAATATTCTTTCATTATTGTTGTGGGAGGTGCAACAAAAAAAATCCACCTTTCCTCAGCTATGTGGGTTGCTGCAGGGGCCTTCAGAGCCAGGGCTCACAGGAGCAGCCAGTACTGCTATTAAAACAACTGAGCTAAGGCCTTGAATTGGGACTGGTTTTCTCTTGTTTTTGCAGAACAGCTATGTATTGAATAATAGCCTTAATGAGGATGATAATTTTCTTCCTTGCATATGTACTAGTGAGCTAAGCAGCAATCATAACACAATTTGTCATGAACTAAAAGCATACCCCAATTTAACTAATTTATCACTAAATCATTTTAATGATTATTTTAGAGGGGGTGGTCAAAACCAAAGCAACAGAGCAGCACAAGAAGTAATTTCAAAATAAATAACTACAAAAATATATATTTCAAACTGTATATTGTTTGTGCGTTCATCTAACTCAGGTGAAATGAATGAAGTCTTCTGGTTCCTGAGGGAATGAAGTCTCACTTTATTGAGGTTGCTGCTAAACTTAGGAAATTTTTACTTAACTACCAAGTTACAGCATAAGAGTAGACTTCTTTGGCACTGGGTGCCACACAAGTTCTATGACCCAGCATAGGAGGAGCTGAAGAAAATGGCTGGAGGCAGAACCAATGCCAGATATATTTAAGGCTTTATATAGAAGTTTATAAAAGCTGGCAAACCCTGACATAAAAGACAAGTGTGTGAAGTAGGCTGCTTTGGCCATGGTGGCTCAGAACTATTCCAGGCTAACTGCAAATGTCCGTTCTGCTTCTCTATTAACCCAACAAAACCCAGAATTTTTTCCCCAAAGTCTCAAGCCTGGTTGCCTTGTAACAAATGTAAATATAACTTCCACAAACGATCTAGCTGTAAAAAGCAGTTCTGATTCATGACGTTGTGTGGATAAAGCAGCACCACTAATAGGGCCAGGAATTTTAATCTGACATACATCCATTCAAACTTGAGCGAAGATGAGGGAAAGGCTCGTCCTCCTCCACTAATATTTCGGTTTTCCTGGAACTGAGCAAGTGTAGCAATGCCAGTGGTAAGGCACTGTGAATCCTCAGAGTTAAGCATTTGTTTAAATAATTCAGGGCACTAGACAGGATCCCTGACAAGATACATATTCTATTTATTCTCTATTTGTTCTCCAGGCATTTTTGTTTCTTTTATTCATGTTATTGAAAAAAGAAATGGGACTGAATCTCCTGTGTCACACAGGAGATTCAGTAGCAGCACCGAAGTCAGTCAGATGACACCTACAGCAGATCAGAATCAGATCCATAATTTTTTCATTTCAAGCAGTCGCCCACTCACCCTGCACTTGGAATTCTGCACTGAGGAAATTACTGGCTTAGGCCGTGCTGACTTGTTTGACTGTGAACCAAGTTTAGCAACTTGGGTAGACAAAGAGTACAGATTAACTCGCAGGAGTCTTTTAATGATCCACGCTGTAACAAATTGAACAGGAGGTATAAATTACCATAGGACATCGGCAGCCTTGTTAAGAGAATTAAAGTGAGATGTGACCTAAGAAGCGTCATTTTCTGGACAGAACAGATAGAAGATAACTGTTTAAAAAATCTGTACAGCAGTATGTGTAACCAGAGGGAAAAGGACTTTCCTGTAAAATCTGTAGTAGATCCCCAAATGATACATAAAATTTAAGAATTAGAATTGACCCTAGGAGACTTCAGTAGTTTTATGTGTTAGAAGTTCCACAGGCACAAGCTAAACGGGAATAAAAAGCCAAGCTTAGGCTAAGATTTCCTGGTGGGTTGATGGCATCTCAGAATTCACAAGGAAATCTCAGGTGAAGGAGCTGATTCATAATTTCTGCAAGACAATGTAGCACTAGAATACATACCAAAGTAAATGAATAAAGACTTGCGTTTGGAGTCACCAAGTTAAATTACACTAGTAAGTAGCCTCATAAATTACAAAAATATTATTAATTTTTAAACATATTTAATTTCATTGCATCTGGTGCACATTGGTCCAGAGGATAGATTTCAATCTAATTAAATTCACTGATAAAAACTTCTGTTAAACAAATCCCAATGTCTTTGCTGAAAGAAAATTCCTGGTGAAATTGATAGGAGTTTTCACTGATGATTACTAGTCCTTTTTAATATATCTAAATAACTTCACTGGAAGATGTATCTGATAATTTTCTTCAATGCAATCAACCATTTTATTTAAAGTGGCATATTTTATTAGATCTCTTCCATATGATAATCAGTTAACGATGGAAATCCTTACTAGCATGATTCTGAAACAATGTAAAGAAAACCAGAACAAAACCCACCATGCTGTTGGCTATGACACTCTGATTTAGCCTGATAAAAAAATTTGTTATCCTACTTGCAGGATACCTCATGAAACATATAAATGTAAGTGACCCATTTATTTATGGCCCAATTATAAAAAATTCTCTTTTGTGTATTGAGATTCGTGTGCAGATTTTTAAAAAATTAGAAGGTGTGTACTTGTCTTTGGTAATGACAGTTCTCTGGTATTTCTCACCAGCTGATTTTGGAGAGCTGTACGAAGGAAGTCAATACCTTCAGTTTCCTTTTTTTAGTGGATAAGAGACCCTCTCAAGGTGGTGCTGTATGCAGTTGGAGAGAGTTAACAAGTCTAGATCTTGCAAGTACCAGTTTAAAGTTCTGCCCAAGTGACCACAATGAGGCATGTGAAACAAGCTTTTCATGTTCATAGGTTGGGTCTGTGCTTTTGTTTTCTGTGAAAGTATTTTCTGTTGCTGCGTAGAAGGTAGAGGTTATTTTCACTGCAAGGATTTCCATCTTCCTTTTTAAAAGCTGAGGGGTGTGGGGGTTTTTTGGTTGTTTGGGTTTGTTTTTTTAAAATTTTGGATTAATAGTAATACAGGTATTTGAAAAGAGCGACAAACCTGACCGTTAGTTTTGGTTTTAAAAGCAGCCATGCTTTTAAATCATTGTAACTTTTTCATGCATTTACATAGACCTTGGCAGGCTTAACTGTAGGATTCTGGATGTGCATGCAGAACTTGACTGAGAGTGACAAGAGCAAGTAAAGATGAAAGGTACACTGGAAAATGAGCTGCACCAAACAGTAAATGAGCTGCAGACATCCTTCTGGGATCTTCTGGGATCATATGCTGTGTTCAGAGAGGTGTAACTGGGCCTGGGATAGTGATGGCAAAGCAAAACTGGTTCTTTCCTTTCTTTGTCCTGCAGATGGAAAAATGAACAAAGTTAAATGGCTTTTGACGTGGCCGTTGATATTTGTGCTCTTTTGCACCATTCCAAACTGCAGCAAACCACGCTGGGAGAGGTTTTTTATGCTGACATTCGTCTTATCCACTCTCTGGATTGCGTTGTTCTCCTACTTCATGGTGTGGATGGTAAGTGCATGCAGCAGGACTTTCCATACTGAGCGAAATGTGCTTCTCAAAATAGATAATACATCTTTTGTGTATTTGTTAAAGGCAGGCATGTAATTGTAGTGCAGTCCCTTCAGCTCATACTCCAATTATTATAATTGTAGCTTTCTGTTGCTCTTTCCTGCACAAATAATTGAGCCTTTACTGTATAGGGCCCAATACAGTACAGAAAGATTCCAGTTTGATTTTCAAGAGAAAGTGGACATCACATTCTACTAGTAAAAGGGAGTTTAAATGAAAATGTTTAACGTTCAGCAGCTGAGACACCTTTAGAAATTTGGCTACAGGGTCTGATACTAAAACATGCATAAAAAGCAGATGGATGGCCAAATTCGAAGACTCAGAAGTGGTAAAAAAACACCTCAAGAATAATGCAAGAGAATCCCTCTTAGTGAAGAGTATTATGATTGCTGGTATGTTTCCATTTGCCCTAGATCTGTGAGAAGTAGTGTATCAGGTGTAGATCTGTAAATTGTTGTCAGCTCAGGAGCACGCTTACTTGAAGATTTGAATAAGTTCCTATTTTTTCTTTCTTACCCTTTTTCGGTTTCTCAAGTTTACATTTTCAGTCAGAGAAGATGCATGGATAAGAAAATTCCTGAAATAGTTTCTGTGATGGAAAAATAAGCCATACTTTTGAAGTATTGAAAGATTACTTTTTCTGCACTAAAAGATGGAAAACTAAAAAGTTATATATTCCTGTAACTGTAAAATTGGTAGGATGTGCTGCTAAAGAATTTATATGCCCATTTTTCCTTTTAAAGGAAAATAAAGTTAAGAAATCTTCAGCTGATTTCATACCGGAATATATATATTGTCTCACATATATACACTCCTATAGTGTATATATGACGCACTTCTAGTCATGCATATGGAAGAATTTTTGTTCATGAGTTTCTTACCTGCAAAATCTTTTTTGGGTGGAGAACATCTCTACCTTCCTCAAATCTGTCAGGCATTTGTAAACTGCTTTATATTTATGTTAACTCTCATGGAAGATTGTGTTTTCTATATGCTTTTTGCAACTTTCTATATAAGTTTTGCATTGTAAAGTAATCCTCTTTTCTCTTAACGTAGACTGTGTTGGAGAAATTCATATGCCAGCCACTCAGTCTGCCTGGCATAATAGTGCCAAATCCACACGTTCATTTCATGCCATATGTCCTTTGCAAGGCCACGCCTCTGTACCTTGGCTCCATTTGTAGGTATCCTCTTCAGGAATGAGAGATGTGCTCATGAAGACTGCAGCACAGCTTATTTTAAGAGGCAGCCAGACCTTCATGCCCTGTTAGCATTTGCAGCAGGAGAATCATGCCCACTCCTATTTCTGAGTCACAGCTTGCCCCTGAGAATAAGGTTTGTGAGCGGGTTCCTAAAATACACCTTTTCTTTGGCGAAGGGTCCAATTTTCCTCATGTAAGAGACTGGCAAACTATTTAAAGAAAACAACACGGACCCTTAAAGACATGTACCCTTAGCGGTCTCGGCAAGGAGGCAGCTGTCTGTCCCTTATTCAATCTTCTCACTCTCACAAGGCTATTTTCTTTTCAGCTGCCTGTTCAGCCTGTTTTCTTGATGCTTTTTCAGCCTTTTTTGGACGTGGCAGCTAAATACAGTTCCCTCTCCTTTCCAAGAGCTCTGCTACAAGCTTCAGCCAGTCCCTAAGCTAAGCTCTTTTAAAGCTGCATCTGGACTCTCAGGGGACAGTATAACCAGACTTGCTCACTTTGGGATTATATCAGGAGTCATGCAAGAAACTGATTCCTTCTTCATGTGTCAGGATAAAATAAGTTCTTTAGATCTCTGCCCCTATATCACAATATAAATTGGTTGCAGTCCTTTTGAGAATAGAACCAGTGAGAATCTTGCCATTGTTGGGAATAAAAAAACCCCAGACCACAGGTTGGATTCTGTCTGTGCTCCTTCTTAAAAGATCAGTATGTCCTGTTAGAAGTACAGAAAATGGAACTTTTTGTTTGCTCATAAATGTTGAATAATATGACTCAAAGTACTTTTCGTTTTCACAGGATTGGTTTTGGGCTGGTTATTCCACAATTATTTAATTTGCAGAAACGGATAAGTATCCTGAGTCTAATCCCGTCAGCATCCACACCAGAAATCAAAGTTAAGAGTATGCCACAACTGTATTGGAACGAGGAGACTTTCCGAATATGATAAGTTCATCTCTCTTCCTCACTGTTCAGGTGACTGTGATTGGATACACCCTTGGGATACCGGACGTGATCATGGGCATTACTTTCCTAGCTGCAGGAACCAGCGTCCCAGACTGCATGGCCAGCTTAATAGTGGCAAGACAAGGTACTGCATCTGCTGAATCATAAATGCAATCCTACATACGTGCTCTGTGATTTGCTTCCTTCATACACACAAATGCTCAGTGCAATTTTATTCTTTTTTTTTTCTTTTATTTTTACTGTTTCAGAGCCTCATTAAAAGCCAAAACACTTTGCTAATTATTGTGAATCAAAAAAATTATCCCTGTCCTTTTATCTTTTGTTTATTGGTACTGGGCACACCCTAGCATCCTAGAAGGTCATTCGACACTCAGCTATCCCATGTATGGTATGTATCAGTCGGGGTAAAAAGATAATAGTAGACAAAAGTGGAATATCAGCTATTACAAACTACATCAGAGAATATATACTGACCAGCACTTGTCTGTGTAAAACTTGTGCTGATTTCTAGAAGACCTCTCCAACGCAGGGAAATAAAGTGGTTTGAGAGGATCTGGCAGAAGTGATGTTGCTCCAGGCATACTTCTCATGCAAATGCAGACCTCTTTCCTGTTGAGACATAGGAATAGCCACACTGGATGGGGTTTTAGATAAATGTCAGCTATGTCCTCATCAGCTTTCCAATTGAAATTGTCAAAGGCTTTCCCACGTATCTTTAAGTTTTAATTAAGGCTCCTTACATTTCCTTTTTTACTTGAGAAATACCTGTAGCTGCATCCCTTCCTGTTGTTGAAAAACATTAAACCTGACAGTGTGATCTGCTGTATTGCAGTAGAATAAGAAAAAGTCCTAATTGTATTCTTTTTCACTATTCCAATTCCCACAGTCTTTTTTTTCCAGATAACGAGATCTCCAGCACACATCACTGGGCAAACAACAAGGGTTTTGAAGTGATAAATTAAGTACTCAAAAGCCCCACCTTTGTAGTTTGAGATCGTAGTGATGTTAAATGTTGCTTGATTGAAAAGGACTATATATTTTAAATAAAATATTTCATTTTCCAGGTTGTAGTATTTGTTGTGTGCAGGAAAATGTCACAAGAAAGTATTTAGGATTCTTATGGAACCATCTTCCTACTAAATTACTTGTCCATAAGTAGTATTAAAGTGAATAGATTTTTGCAAGAACAGAAGGAAAACATGTTATATTTTTAAATGAACAGACTGCTGCTTTAGTTTAATTCTTCTTTAGCACTAGGCAAAACCACTGTAGGGATTGTTTCCTCTGAAAGTGAAGGTAAGCACTAGCTTAGCAAAAAGCAGCCCCATTCTCTGAAAGCCAATACAGGGACTTTGCACTACTTGGATTCAAGAGAGATGTTTACTGACAGATTGCAGACAAATAGCTAAAAAGTAGAGATGGACGCTACCATAATAGGAATCCAAAGCATAACCTTTCTCTCAACAGCTTCCTGCAAGAAGATACTGTACTTATGGTGTGGTAGTGTCTGTCTCTACTCTGTGTGATCTCAAAGTATTTGTGGGATGTGTCCCATTTACGTCAGAGTTCCTCTTCATTCCATATTCACTTTGTGGAAGTGATTCGATAGTTAGGCCACTGCGTAAGGGAAATCAGCAGGGACAGAGAAGAATTCTGCCTTCCTCGCATCCATTGACATGGCTGCAGAATGAGATGCCAGACAGTGACGAGCATTAGGAGCAGATTTTGAGCAATGCTTAGCGACTTCACCACTATTCACTCTTTTTTTCTTTTCCTGTACCATTTTATTGTTCCTGAAGTGAAATCATTGCTGATTAAGCCCCACAGAAGTGCTTAATAGCTTTGACTACCATCTGGTTGGGTTCTTTTCAGGATCACTTTTCACCATTCACATGAGATAAAGGCCACGTGTCCACAGGCTAAATCCAGTACATAATCTCCAGGGTCCCTGTGGCTGCAGACTGCTTAGAACAAGACTTGGTTTTTTTAATCGGCATTGAACTTGGGTGCTGAACGGATACCATGCACCCAGTAAAGGCTCTCCAAGGCACAGGGAAGATGTAGATGGAGCGAGCAGTTTTTGCACACTTTTTTCAGAAGTCATGCAAAGATTATGGAAATTGTCTCCCTACCTCAGATACTATGGCCAGTCCAAGGGGACTTGGATGAATGTGGATCATTTCCCTTTAGTTTCATCTACTACACAGAGTAATGGTCCTATACTTTGTATTTACCCAAGAGGTTGTTTTTTTTCCTCTGCAGGCCTCGGTGACATGGCAGTATCCAACACGATAGGGAGCAATGTCTTTGACATTCTCGTGGGCCTTGGCGTTCCATGGGGTTTACAGACCATGGCGATTGATTCTGGATCAACTGTACGTATACTTGGCAAATCTTTAATTTGTTCTTTTAGTCTAGTTAAAAAAAAATCTTAAAAAGAAAGCATGCAAATAAAAATTAAAAAAACAAACCAACAACTTGCTGAGCATGTTACTGATTGCTAAATAAGGTGTTATTTCTTTGCCAAGGAACCAGGAGTTGAGGAAGCAATTCTCCTTCCACAAGCTGAATTAATTCCCAGTTTGTCAACTGGAGTATATTATACTGTATAGCAGAAAAATAGCGCCATGGATATCTCTTCATGGTTCTGTCATTTTCTCACTGCACAGCTTCAGGCACACCTGTTTGTCTCCCTGTACGTTAGTATTTTTGTCTGTAAGATGAGAATAACAGCATATCTCTTTCTCTACTGAGGATCTTTTAACATAAAATGCTGATTTAGGTTTTTTTAATGGAGGTGGAATTACGTATACATTTGTTTTGATTCCTTAATCTTCCCGTTCTTCATTATGATAAATCTGACATGGATTTGCATAGTTTAAAATGTGTAAGTCAGTCACTATTCAAAACAGAAGGTGGACCATAAATGAATAAATTGATCTCTGATCTCCAAAGCACAGTTATTATATGCTGAGCATTTTAAAGGTCTCTTCTCTGTCTTAATTCCCGCAGGTTAAGATAAACAGCAAAGGACTGGTCTATTCAGTTGCACTTTTGCTAGGATCAGTGGCGCTTACTGTAAGTATTTGAGTGTCTCCAAGTATTCCAATTGCAAAATACTTACTAGCTATTTACATGTTATAGAAGGACAAAATGGAAATACTTATTATCCCCAAAGCATTGATTCTTGTAAAGTATCAATCTTCTAGCAGTACCATGAGTTGAAGAGCTGCCATTGTCCTCAGTGAGGACTGAAATCTGACATTTGGTACAAGAGATGCTGGATACGTGTAGGTCCCATTGATTTCAGTGTCAGTGTTGAAATTGTGGGATCCTATAATACTTTGCGCCTGTGTCCAGCTGCATACCCCAGGCCTGTCTCTACTTTATGGTGGGACAAGTCCCAGGTATGCTTTATCACTCTTTGCCCTTGTCTCTGATTTCCAAAACCAGCCTGGACTAATCAAGTGCTGTAGCCAAACCCCTTGATGACTGCTCTGTGAGGACTGTGAACCTCAGGACTTTGGGTAGCTAAATGTCACTCAGCGTCAGACACTTACCCTTGTGACACATGACTTGTTAAGGTGAAACAATAATTCTGTTTCAAAAATCAATTTTGCTGGTACTTAAGGTCTGATCCTGCTGACTCCCAGGGAACCCTCTGTGGGAAGAATCAAATCCCAAAGGTATAAAATATCCACTTATACTAACGTCTTTCACTGATTGCCTGTGGAGGCTCTGTAGGGGCTCTGTAGAGGAGGGGATCATCACTGAAGGGTTCACTGTTGCATGACTAGATCTTACAAAGCTCCACATCACCTGTGCATGACTTAAGTGATAGAACAACCAGGGCTGTTCACTCTGCCACTAACTTCCTCGTGCATTTGGTATACAAGCTGTGGGGGCCTGTTCTTTTCTTTTCTTATCCCTGGATCTGCCACGCTGCACAGTGCCTGTGAAACAACAGAAATGTTTTATAGATGTTTGTATTTGCTGTTGCTGCATGCATATTGGTAATCGGCACTTTGGAAAAAAGTGGGAGGATTATGCAGATGTGTTGTTATGCTAGCTCTTCATGCTTTTCTGAAGAGTCTTTTCATAGCAGAAACCATATCACCTGAGTTCGAAGCATCTATTATTGTTTCATTTGTTCTGCTGGATACCCTGATTCACGCAGACCCTCCCAGCAAAACTCAGTGGAGAGTTTTGAGCAAAACAAATAATAATTCAGAGGCATGCAACACCACTGAAAATAGATGTCTTCATGAGGACTTCGTTGCTTTGCTACCTGTAACTTCTAACTCCCCTTAGTTCTGAAGCTGAGCAAAACATGAAAGCAAAGCACCTCTTCTGAAGCTGTTGAAAGAATCAACGTTAGATGTTGGTGTAGTACTGGGATGTAAAAGATCTGTAGGGGAACACTGGAGGGAGAGACATTCATGTAGTTCAGCACATTCCTTTAGCTCATACTCAATCAATGAATGAGTGCTGCCTGACTAGAATGTGACCCATGCACTGAAAATACACCACAGACTAAAACTGGGCATCTCAGGGCCTGTTTCTCAGTTCCATGAAGAAGGTGTGAAGGGGCCTTAAGGTGGGTTCATTTAATATTTTGTGAAAGGATCTTAGGACAACTGAGAGTCAGGCCAGAGTTGGGGTTCTTCGTTTGGGCTTTTACATTCTTTTTCTTGATCAGAAAAACATATGTTACCTTCTTGATCTATAAAACACTGGGAATGTATTTTTATCTTCATTCAGGATCTCTTAATTCAAAAGACACTAATTTTTAGCTTATAAATGGTTGTTTCCAAAAGTCTCCTTTGGGGCTTAATTAACTAATACTTTGTTTGCTTGCAGGTGTTTGGAATCCATGTAAATAAGTGGAAACTTGACAGGAAATTAGGCATCTACGTGTTGTTTCTTTATGCTGTTTTCCTGTGTTTCTCTATATTGATAGAGTTTAATGTCTTCACCTTTGTCAACTTCCCTATGTGCCGAGAAGAACTTTAATCCACAACAAGTAGAGAGACTGAAATTCTTCTGATTACACGTGCTGTAAATGACAGGAGGCATTTCACATTTCTACCTTCTTTCCATCAGTAATTTGAGTGTCGTTCCTGCTTCATCAGCTAACAAGCACTTTTACCTGTGTGGAAGGAAAGCATACCTTTCTTTTAACGTGCTAGCTCGAGGCAACCAAAGCATTTTCCTCCTCTTTGGATATTGCTGCTCAGTGATAAAGCTGTGTGGATCTTATGCAGAACTCTAAAATGACCCATTTGTGGGACATTCTGTTGTGGTTTTCATTCTCCTTTTGCAGACAATCAACCAGCACCACCGAGGTTAGCAAGAGGATGGGAGAAAAATCTTTATAGTTCTTTTGGTTTTGACATTTACTTTCCATGGAAGAATAAGAGGCAAGTTCAGAACTTTTCTTGGCTCAGTCAAAATATCTCAACTACAGGACCAGAAAGTCCGAGGCACATATCACGGCATGCACTGTTGAGGACATCATTTCCCCCTTCAAGTGCTCTGCTTATAGAGGAACTACACTGACAGTTTTTGATGGCAGTGTTGAATATTTATCACTCTTTTCAATCAACATGAACAATGTGGCAGAGGAAGAAGAGGAAATGGTTGTATGTTGTATCACTTGTGATGATGCACACTAAAAGCCAGAGTATCTGCATATTGAAGACGAGAATTACATGCAGAAATTCATACTTGAAAAATACGTTTTACCACTAATGAGGAATGCTGTATACATAAATATGAACTAACATTTGTGGAATATTACACCACAAGAAAAACTTTGCATTGGCCCTTGTAAGCCCATTGTGTAAATTTAGATGAAACTAAACAAATAAATATAACTGGGTGCTTGGTAACGATCCGTTATTGTTATCAGCTGAGAGTAGTATCTGAACATAATCCAGACTTTCTGACAACAAAACCCACTCTGATTATGATTTGGTTTGATTGGTGGGGGAAAGAAGCTTATTTCATCAGTCAAGAAGCTGGTGTATTCTTCTCCATTTTTTATTTATTCCCAGAAGTTTAAGGAAGATGAGTGTCTGCCACTGAGCAGTGCAGATAAGAAACACCTAGACAAAAGCAAGTCCGCCAAAAAGAATGTGGTCCTTGATTTGATTGCATGCAAGTGTTGAAGCATGATATACTTCTTTTAAACCCCTAGTAGAAGCCAAGTTTTGATATCCTTTCCACCAGCATAAATCTGGTATCAGGAATTACTCTGGATGTAATTGACAGCAAGATCTGGCCCAGAGTATTAACAATAATGGGTAACATTCCACATTGTAGCAGTCTCGTGATTGCAAATCACTGAGACAGCGTATTTTGAATTGCTACTAAACTTTAAAAATATTTTAAAGTTGTATGTGAATGATCACATGAAGTTTCTAAAGAAAGCACAGTTAACTTTATACATAGATTTTTTTAATTTTTTAATGTTTATAAACCAAAACAAATTATCAACTAACAGTTGATGCATTTTTAAATATATTAATATTTTGCACTTAAGACTATATATAAAAAATCCCGTTATTGTGTCAATGAGAACATACTATCAAACCTTAGCAAATAAGCACTAAATCAGAAAGTTCCTTATTTTGACATATATGACAAATAATTCTCTTTAGCCAGCTCACATGCAGAATACTGTTTACACTAGGCAATGTGTTTACAGTTAAGGCTGTTTTAAAAATTATTTGATACAAATTAAGGAGTGTATTCTGCTGTTGAATTTTTTTAGCAATTGGATCCTTTCAATGTAACCCTAAGGAAAAAAGAGCAATGTATTTGTTATTTGGTTAACACTTTGTTACAAATGTCAGTATTAGCATCCATGTAGGGTTTTTCACCGTAATTAAGTAGTTATGTAGTTAAACTAGCCAGTCCTAAAGATGGCAACAAATACAGCATTATTAAAATGCTTTACTGAATAGGCAAGCATGACAGTAAACACATCTGATCTCAACTATGCCGGTGACCCCATTTACAGGCATTCAGGACATTTTTGCTGCAGTGTAGAGCTGGGGAGATGGAATTCACGTTCGTCTTTGAGTCTTCTGTTGCAGAAAGGCTGTGAAGATGCAGCATACTGCTGCGCTGCTGTAGAAACATCCCTCTCTAGTCTTACTCTCTTCCCTGCTATCTTTCAGGAGGACAGTTTGCTGCAGAAAACCTAGTGATGGTTAGATATGAGGCTGAAAGGAGCAGAGAGAGAGGCTGAGTAAATGTTTTTTTTTTTTCCTATGTTCTGCTGTTGGGTGGGCTTGGAGAACCAGCTGTCTCCAAGCAAACATCTGCTCTTCTGTGTGCAGTTCACGCGGCTCAGATGTCTTTACACTACAGAAGAGTAGTTCCAAAATCTAGTTTGGTATGCCTAGTGATCAGCTGAGTTGACAGTGATGAGGGCATCAATGTTCACAGTGCCAGACCTAGCAAAGTGCACTGTACCTTCATATTTCTGAGCCAGGCAACTTTAGAAGACTAGGGGCACCAATTTGTTCTGTAGCAATTATGTCCAAATATGCATGAAATTGTTTGCTAATGCCATGAAATCCTCCAGACATCATTTAGAATTATTCTGCCTAAATTGAGTATCACCTGTTCCAGAAAAGCAGAGTGTTCTGTTGTAGCAAGAGACAGTCTCAGAAGGTAATACTGACCTTAAATCGCATGGCTGGTCCTGTCATCTGTAGCCCTCCCTAAAACATAGACCCACTTCAGGACAATGTATACTGAATTCTAATGCTGCATTTCATGAGGTGGTCTCATGCGTCTTCTGCTATGAGATGGGTATCATGCCACTCTTACCATTATAAATAACATTAGTAGGATTCTCTGACACCACCACATGACCAGGGATGTATTGTTTGCCAAAGAATTATTAGATGCTGTATCAGGGCCTTGATGACACATAATCATATGAAGTAGTTTAAAGAGGCCCTATGTAGTCGTTATCCATAAGCTAAAATAAAGATAGATGGCAGTTATAGATCAAGCCATGCAGATAAACTGAAGATTTGATCTGATTGACAAATTGTTGTGTGTCAGATAAACCCACATCAGAATGTATCAGTAATTCAGGAGGCTATTGCCAGGTAATAGCGGACTAGTGCCTTTCACGTGTATAAAACATCAAATAATTTGCTCATGTGGTCAGGAGACCACTACAAATTTTGCCATTTTCCAGTCAAAAAAAAAAAAAAAGTGATTTGTGCTTGGCTCCCTGCAATTAGTACAGTTCCGTATTGCAGCTGTTGGGATTGTGTCTGTAAAATTTTATAGCCGTTTTGCGATAGTTAGTACAACAAAAGTTAGCTGGCTGAGTCTGGAATGTATGTCACAATGTTGTGCAAGTTAATGTTCAGCTCAAGAGTGAAAAGAAAGCTGGTGGATATGAGAGAGAAAACTGTTACTGTGATCTGAAAATTGCCAGCATACCAACACCAAAAAGTAATACAACTCAGAAAAAGATATCCCATATCCAGCAAAGCTTAACTTCAGTAGGATTGATTCCATGCTTAAAGCTAAGCATATATCCAAGTGCCTTGCTGGATTGTGTCCTAAGATGACAGCGGAGCATGGTTTATGGGTTTTCTATTGTATTCAGATCGTTTAGTATGTTTTTGGTTTTGCAGTCTAAAGATTTTATTTCTTTCTCAAATTAAAAGGTTTGGCCAGAATCTGTGGGCTTCTGCTCTGCTGATACCACTTTGGATTTGAACTCTTGTAAATAAGAGAACTGGTTCCTTGTCTCAGACATCAAAATTGTGCATCTGCCCTGGTGTACAAGCAGGATCAAAACTGAATTACAGCTGGCCAAGGAGAGCTTTTAGCAGCTCTTTTCCACTGCAGTTCCACTGGAGTAGCACAGTCCCACATAGACTCACGGGGTGCAATCCTGTCTGTGCGAGCGGGAGTGTTTTCATTGAGTTCAGCAGTGTTTGATTCCCTTTATTTGGCATAAAAATTGTACTGCATTATAAAGTGTTGCCTGAGTAAAGATTTCAGGCTCAGAATCTACATGTCTAAATCTAAAAAGCTACAGTGGTGGTTATCTTAATGACTATTTGGTGATCTGAGGGCTGCTCTCTGGGCTGAAGTCTAGCCTAGAAGAACACCTTAAGTCTTCCCAACAGGTACAGCATAGTCAACCATCTTTCTCCTGGCTCAGTCATTGGCGTGCCAATTTTATTTTATTTTTATATGCTTGCTGCAGCTGTAAGAAACATATAATTAGTTTCTGTCAACATGTAAACAAATGGAAAAGGTCTTTACCAGTCTAATACTTAGCAATTATTGAGAAGATTCTGTTGCGTCTTTGATTTCCTTTGTGACTGTGCTTTAATTACACACGCTTGTTTCTATTATGTGTTTGGTCTAGTTGCACAAATCCCTCATGTATTTTGTTGTCTTCCTTTCTTGGATTTCTTGCAGTTGTAATGCCATTTATTTGTGTCCTACAGTTAGATGTTTTTGGTAGAGTGCTTTAAGATGTGTAAATGCTGCCTGATTATTCATGCCAAGGAAAGATCAGACCTAATGTAATAGGAAACAGACACTAAAATAACACTGAAAGCCAGGTGAAACCAAAGAATCTTCCTAATTGAAATGCGTCACCTTCGAGCATAATGTTCTGTCATTGTAAGCCTCAGATCTCTGTTATTTGTGTTTAAGCACTCAGAAGAAAATCTCTGCAACTCATGTATTTACTACACAATTTCCCTTCTATATCTTTGAGTTTGAACTCCAGATTTTTCATTTTGTTGGGTGGTGAGATTTATATGATGGTTACGCAGGTAAATGACAGCATTTTGTTCCATCACACCCTTTATTATTCCCTTGAACTATTCTGAAAACTCTGTATGCAAGTGATCAATGTCCTGCTGAAGAGAAGAATGTCGTTCAACTGACATACGCATTCCAGTTTCTGACCTGCTGTGTACATGTTTAAAAACCTCCTTTTGAATAACTTGAGCGTACACTTTTTCTCCTGTTTCCCCCTGTGTGGTGTCCCGCTGTTTTGTCCCCAGAGAAAGCAGTGAAATCCTATACATCCCTGTCCTGAAAAGTGAGATACGTGTGGCTCCTTCTCCACAGGCTGAGATGTGTGGTGATTCTGGCAATTTGTACATCAGGTTGTTCTGCTTGCTGCCGTACTTTTGACATACAGTGCACTCTCTGAAAAAATGAATAATTATGGGAAACTAATGCCATTTGGATATTTTCTTACAAGAATTGCCAGTTTGAATTTAATTCCATTTTTTTTTTTTTTTTTTACTTGCACAAAGAATGTAAGCGATCATTGCCATTTTATCACTGAGATGATCTTGGTAAACTTGAAAGACAAATATAAAGGTTGATTTATAGCAATAGGGAATTGTGACAAAATCTAAAGGTATCAGAGTATATCAAAACCAGACAGGTATAATCTCTAGAAGGAATAATACTAACTGAGATGCTTCCTTTCAGAGGGTTTTTACAGCAAGATTATGGCCTTCATTCATATACCAGTTGTGTATGCAAAGAACGCACTAGTAAATCTACTTCCCCAGCAGCATCTATGTTTCAAATGGCTGAAACTCTGCAGCAAATTCATGACCAAATTCTTACCTTCACGTTCTTGGGAGTGGTGCCAGTGCTCATTAACGTCCTGGTAGTTGGCACAAATTTCTATCAGTGGAACAGAGTAGAATTTGGCTCTCACTATCTCCTCCGTTGCAAGAAAGTGTTTGAAACCATTTATGATCACTGAAATAACTTCTGAACCTTTTAAAATTCCCTATGTTTCCTACTTGCAGGCATTTGAAGTGCACCCTTCAGAGGTGCAATACCTCTTTAAATATAATTAAAACTTTCTAGAACTGCTTACTTTGAAAACGGAAAGGGATGGGTTTGTAAACTGTAAATAACAGAAATCTATTTATCTTGTTATTTATTTTTTCAATGACTGTGACCTTATGCACTGTGAATGCTCTGTGATATGGGGTCCTTTGTACAGATAAATATGTCATGAAATCCACATGGATTTAATGTGATAATTTGTTACAAAATGTTGGCATGATACTTGATTATTTTTGTTGTGAAAATTTTAAAAAATAGTTAACTCAGCATTTATAAAAGATTATAGCAGTCAGTATTGTAATGCACTATATAAAAATATGTACACTATCAATAAATTATATAAACAATTAGAGTGGTTGCTGGTTTTATTCTCAGATAATGAGAACATGTGAAACATTCTCATATTTATTGTTGAAAATCTAAAATTTCAGGACTCAACTAGGATATGTGCCTGCCCTTTCTTGGTGAAATCTGGACCCTGATGAACTGAATGACGGAAGGCCCACATTTGCCTCTCTTCCAGGGAGTATCACCTGGATCAAGCCGTTATTTGGGGTGAGTTAAGCGTATCACTTTGATACGCAGCAATTCTGAAACACACAATTTGCTCTTTTGGGACTAGAAATGTGTGGTTTGCTGGGAACAGTTCGCTGTACTGAGGCCCCAATCCAGAAGCAATTATGTCAGTCTCAGAAATACCCTGATTAACAGTATTTTGGCTGCTTTGTCCCATGGTGTAGTGGTATCCAGCAGGTTCACGCTGGAATGCTGGATGGTGACTAGAGCGGATGGAAGCAAGGTCCAAAAGCCACACAGTACTACTTTCCTTTGCCAATTACCTGGGCTCTGGAGATACTGTGGAGAGAAGGAATAATCCCTCTTACTCTTGATTGCCCCTTTCCAACATCCCTGTGGTCCACCTCAGGGTCTGTGATGACTTCTGGTATGATGTCTGTTCTGGGCTGGCAAAAAGCTTTTAAATTCTTGGAAATTAAATTTAATTTCTTGGAAAAAGAGGAGCTAAGAGTTAATTTTGTCTCATGTGCTGGCATATTAACAATTTCATTAGATGAGAGTCTTCTCGTGAATACTCCTAGCCAGTTTACTACCAGGAGATGCAATTTAAAACAAAGCTTGATCTTATTTTTCTTAACCACAGTGCATGCTTTTGCAATCCCTGTTGCCGTATAAACCTGTCATTATCCACTGTGGGTTTTGTGCATCTGCAGAAGAGCCCGAGTGAAGTGGAGAAAAGGGATATCCTGCATTCTTTGACTTTTGTGTAAGGGTTCATTCTTTGGTGTATGCTAGGCTAACTTTTTCTAAGCTGGGGAAAGGAAAATATTCCTTCTTACGCACAGAATTAACTGCTAAAAATCAATATCTGAATCTGGAAAGTACCTCTTCTTTTAATCCCCCATAGGTTTGACATGATGACCCCCCATGACCTGTTACGTAATAGGCTCTCTAAAAGGCACGTAATCTATGGATTAGTGACACAATAGGCATGACGATTCCTACGGGCTCTTATCATATGCCATATTATTGATGCAGCCGCTTCTGACTGCATGGAAGGCAGAACTGTCGTATAATCTGTGCATATGCTAAAGCACTTTATTATAGCCAAAGTGCTCATTGTACTTAAGGGCTTCCCCCATAAGCCATTTTTAAACCTTTCCAACTCAGCTGCATAAAAATACAAAAAAGGGCTGCAACATGCTGTGGCTTAAGATGGAAAGGGTGAATCAGTCCTAGAACAGGCAAGAATTCCCCCGTTCGGCTTGGATCTATCAGAGAGAAGCGACATTTTGTAGTGATTGGATATTATTTTGTTATTTAGCTTTTGTATAATTGTTTACTTCCAAAGCCTGATACTAGAACACATTGTCACTTTTGAAGCCTGTCAAATCTCTGGCTTAAAAAAACAACTAGCAAAGCTTGGACAAAGTTTTTCGTGTTTAAATTTGCCTTCGTTTTCATATTTTAAATATTTTGCAGAAATACTTCACTGTGTTGCAGACATACTAAATATTTTGCAGAAAAATGTGAGATTTTTTTCATGAAGTTTGGTCAATATGTTTAACAAAACTAATTTCAAAACTTCAGATTTCTGAAACTGCATTCTTTAAATTGCTAATAGTGTGAAAGATTTCACAAAAAAAAAAAAACAACAAAAAAAGCTTCTCTCAAATCACGTGAAACTGAAATAGCACCACAGTACTGGAGTTTTCTCGTCTCTATTTTTTCCATTTTTGTCTTGAGTCTTTTTAATAGTTCTAGTCCTTTTGTTTCTTCTTCCCTAACAACATCTTCAGAAATGCCCAACACTCTGAAAACTGATGCTCTGTATTTGCAAAATCTTAGGTCTTTGCCTAGGATGCTGCATATTTGTGTGGACACAGGTTTCCCCCATCTGGGGCAAGTCCATGCAGAACAGCACACCTCGACAGCTTTTTATCTTACCAAACTTATTTTCCAGCACAAGAAGGGTAAACTCTGAGTCAGCCTGATCCTCCTTGAATTGCAGTGGAGGGAAATGAAAACGTGGGACAGAGCTGAGTTTGTGTGATGCATCCAGGAGACTGTTGTTCTGCCAGTACCCCAGGTGCGTTTCAAAGGTGCCCAGCTACTGTGCAAATCTAGAGCTTTTTTTTTTTTTCTTGGACCTCTGTGCCTAGAACCAACAGAAGGATTTGGAGCTGACAACCTTGCAGCAAGGGATGAGTAAATCTCAGCCAACCAGTTTGTCTAAGAGGGCTAAATTCTTCATTGAGTGAGTTCATCATGGTCTGAAAATGACTACGTGAGTTGGAGCAAATTGCTCCTTAATTTAGTAGGAAAGAGCATTATGAGATACAGTAGCTGAAAATTTAAAACTAGAAAAGTCAAGGCAAAAAATCAAGTGCGAACTTAAATAATATCAAGAATTAAGCACTGAGATACCTTACATAGAAGGGTAGTGAATTTTCCATCACACAGCCTCTCAGTCAGACTTTGACTTTCTAAGAGAAATCCTTTTAAAAGCAAAAAGATAAATTTTCTAATGTTAACAGAAGTTACAGGCTTGATCCAAAAACCTCTGGGAAAAGTTTGTCTTGTGTTACACAGGTGTGAGCTGATGGCCACAAAGGTCCCTCTGATTCTCCCTAGCTTAGTGCCAGCAGAATTGGCTCTGTCTCCTGCACTGAGGTCTGGTTTCCCTTGTGCCCAGTGCACTGGCGGCTGCCTGGGATTTGTATTTCTGTTGTGGGCTGTACGGCACAGTCTGTTTACTCTTAGAAAGCTGGGAAATTCCTTCTAAAGATAAAAGGACCAAAAAGTTACCTTTGTCTCCCTTTCCCTTTCACAATTTTCTCTGCCTCTGCTTCATGCTTCTGCCTTACTTTTCCCATTATGTATTCTCCTAACATCAAATATTTCCGGAATGATAGGGCTGCCAAATAGGGCTGCCACCAGCCCAGTCTAACAGCACATCTGTCAGTCCCCAGCCTCCACAGCTGGTCTGTATTCAGTCGGGTTTCCAGTACAGCAAACACTACTCGACTGCTTCAGTAACTCCTCGTCAAATGTGCTCTGGGACAAACTGGAGCTTCACAGCACGAATAGCTGTCCATTTACCAGCAGTCTTACAACTTTATCCTTAGCTTTTCCTTTAACTGGGAATTATTATTTTTTTTCGCAAAGCTGTCCTCTGACAGTGTTAGACATTTCATTTGCTCAGGTCCTGTGTAAATATAAAGGTTTCCAAGCTCCATCTGGTTCCAGTTACTCAAGCAATAGAAATACACATGCTTCAGGAATTTGCAGTCAGAGACTTACTGCCTTGCTGCCTTATAAAATCCTTTACAAAGTTCACCATGCTCTGTTGCCTCCTGATATACCTGTAGTCTGTAAACAATTTCCCCCAAAACTTACTTAAGTTAGAAAAACAAATAAGCTGACAGTCTCAGGCCCTTCTTTCTAATAAGGTTAACCTGCTACTAAATATGGCTTTATAACGCACACACACACACACACACACACACACACCCCTTGACCACCAAAGACTGCCTCTTCCTGAAATCCCCTGTTCATATAAATACAGGAAGTAGAAATAAGAGAGGCTAAAATCAGACCTTCTTGGTAGTTTGCTTTCATTTCAGCGCTTGTTTAGTCCTCTGCCCTCCGATACTACTGAGCCTGAAGCTGGTTTTAAACATCCTCCCCCTGCCGCCCCTTGAAATATCATCTTCAGTACAAAACCTAAGGATGTGGAGGTTCTGCTCAGCGATGGAAAGGAATTGTTTTCTTTACCAAGGAACTCTAAAGCCACTGTGAAACAGAAAGTGTCTTGAAGTTTGCTGTAATGATGAAAACATCAGCGGGAGACAAGGGAGCCAGGGATGACTCAGGGTAAGTCTTGAATCTTTAGTGACTGCTCATTTTTAATAACTGTCGCTTTCCTTTTCCTACTTAACAAAAGAGCTCTTGGCTGCATTTGTGAGCCGGCTGCCTAGTTATCAGCTACACAATCACAATCGTGTGGCATGATTGTACCGTAATGTACAGTATTTCCTTTAACTAACAAGTTCTAGCTGAAAATAAACTGCAGTACCTTTGTTTAGCTTGAATCTTAGCTATTTAGGGAAGGAGGAGGACGAATTCCAAGCTGCAGTTTAGGGCAAAGGACAGGCTAAGGGAGTTCTGTGTTTTTGGAAACGGGACAAATCTTTTCTGAGAGGCTTGCTTTGTTTCTGCTGAAATGCTGAGAAGCGGCTAAGGGCTCGTCCCAATGAGCTGATGGTCTCCCCAGCTCCAGCACACTAAGGTACACACGGACTGTCCACAGGCTCCCAGGAGACTTCAGATGTGCTTTCTGTTAGGAAAAGACTCCAGGCTTTCCTTGCACCTGGCCAAACAGACACCGCACCTTGCAGAATCCAGCTCCAAGAAAACACAGTGGGAGAGAAAATGGGTTTCGATTGGGAGGACAGTGAGCTGCTGTGATTCCAAGATCAGGCTGGAGTCTGCCCAAGGCTCGGTGTTGTATCATAAAGCCCATGCTGAAGCTGAGCATTTCTGTTTCCTGTTGAAAACAATCAGGGGAAAATGACATAGCTACTGAAACCTTCGGTCACCCTCCCTTCTTGGAAAAACACATAATACCAGATGTTAAGAGTGCTTCTTATCTGTCTGATGCGCTTAGCTGGTTTCCCATGAATAAAAGCTCCCAGATTTCTGTGTGATGGGTGCAGTACAAGGTGGATAGATATGGGATACTTGCATTTTCAGTCACTGCAAGTCAGTCCCCTTTGACTTGGAGCACACTCAGTCAAAAAGGGGATAAAATTGCTGCTGATAGGCACAATAGCTATAGTTTCACCATAGCAATGTTCCTGAATTATGTGCATGGAGTGCGGGAGACGGAGGGAGAACGCTGCATTACAGCTGTCACTGCTTTTGCGCTTTTGCCTTGTGCAGTTGTTTACATTAAGTGGAAAAAATGACGCTCCTGTTCCAAGGTACAATTCCTCAGTTCCACTTAATGTTAACACCAAGGGACAAAGATCACATAGCCATAAGGAAAAAATGAAAGAATCCAATCCCTGTAGAGCAGCAAGAGGAACTTAGTAGGCGGTAATCCAAAGAATTTGCACTTTGCAGATGTTCCCTGCATTTGTGATAGTTAAGATGCCAAGTACTGAGAAACTGAAAAATTTATACCGTTTATCTCTTTCTCAGCTTTTCTGAAAGGAGGCACATGCTTGCAAAGGTTTGCTTTCAGTTTAGAGTTGCAGGAGAAAGCAAACAAACCATAGACCCTAGATTTGGACTGTAAATCAAGTGGTCGCAGGAATATTGAAGCAGGAATGGGCATGATGCATGCCTTCTTTGTAAGTTTATAAGCATCTGAACAATTTATAGAATGGCCTTTTATTTCATTAACCAATTGTCTTTATTTTCAATCTGTCTCACACTCATAAAAAAGAACTTAGGTATTTAAAAAATCTGTTTTAACTCTCTCTGTTTACATGCCACAATATTGCTCAAGACCGTCAAAACTGCACTTCAGCATATATACCTTGTGGCCCCAACACATTACAGAATTAGAGGTGTGTCTAAGTGATGTTTAGCTAATTTGCTGTTACGGTCACATTGAATTTGGCACCAATTTCACAACGTATGTGTAGACAAAGTTGGTAGCTTTCAAAAGTGGTGGTAACATAAGGCAAGCTGCCGATGGAGAATTTGGACTTGATTTTAAAATTCTGTGCACAAAAATTGCATGAGCAATTGCTGAGTTTGCACCTTCATTCACCATAGTCTTCAGGTTATTAATTAAATGTGAAAGCTTAATCACATGCACAGAAACTATGACAGTGCAAATTGTCATAAAAGTACCCTAGCAACTTGGAAAGTATCCATATATCCATTCCTAGTCATGACTGAAGGGTCTATTCTGCATGTAACAAACAAATAAGGAGGTTTTGCTGACTTACACCTCTGAAAGGGCAGAAGGACACTGGGGAGAAATCTGCCTCCAGAATTAGCAGCTGCTCAGAGAGGAATGTGGGGAGAAGTGTAGCTAAGGGCTGGATAGAAATCAGTCTAATCAAATTCTTCCAAAATGGTTTGGGAGAGAAACAAGGAAATTTAAGCAGTAATTCTGACCTAGAGAACGTTAATAAGTGGTGAGATCACAAAACATCTGGAGAAATGCAAGCTGATCGAGCTTGGTGACCACAGTTTCATGAAAAGGTATATGCCTTCATTCCAACATCTGGCAAATGTGTGGAGGGGTTGATGAGGAGAGCAGACGGGAGCTAAGACTGAGACATAATAGGCAAATATTAAATAGTCCTTTGGGATAGTGGCTGGTTCAGGTACCTGGGATGGATTACCGTGGTTCTCGTATCTGGGGCGCCAGGCTGCCTCATGAAGTAATGATTGTGCTTCTTTTCAGTGACATGACTTCTTCGCACAAAAACCACCATCAAGTTGACAGATTCCATGCAATGAATGTAAACGTAAAGAGGTCAAGAACTGCAGGAATCTGAGAACTGAATAACTCTCATAGGTTCACAGATTTTAGCTTCAAAAGGGACTGTTTTGAATTGTCTTGTCTTATCTCCTATGTAGAGCAGACCAGAGAACTGCTTTGGTAAGCATCCTATCAAACCCATGACTTCTGCTGGAATGGGAGCTTTTAGATACTTGCTGGCCACAAAAACTTTCTTATCACGTGACTCCTCTGTCCAGGCTACCTATCTGTCTCTGCAGTGGGGTAAATAAATCTAATATCAACAGTTACAGATTTGAAATGAGAAAACAATTTTTTAAAAACTCCTCAGGAGCCATCCTCTGTAAAGGACTTAATGTAAGCTTATTTGAATCAGTGGAACAAGTCCTGTTGGCCTCAGGAGATCTTGGACCCAATGCAAACTACTGCTCAAAGAAAACCTCAACCCAGAACATGTGAGATGTGGTGTTTAAGTGTTTAGGCAACTGGAAACAGATCAGTGTCATCAAATCTCTCTGCCGTCTGTCAAGCTCTGATAAGGGGTAGACTTTCCAGTCCTGGGGGTGGTGCTTCCCAGGAAGGAAATGTCTGTGCTCAAGGTGCATTGCACCAAGATCGGGATATTACTGTAAAGATACCATGAAGGAGGTGCTCTCCAAAGATGTGTATATTTGGTGCATCCAGAGAAGGGATATAAAAATCTTCTGAAATTCATTTAACAGAAAAGCATGTTTGCAACCGCACCGACTTACCATGTGATCTTTCCAGGGCTTCTCAGTGAGCACTTGCCAAACTTAGCGGATGCTTTGAGCACGTTATTGCAGCCATACCGGTGGTAGCACAGAGGACAACTGTCCCTTGCCAGAGGGCAGACCACACTGGGAATGTTGCCCTTGAGTAGAAAACTCCTCCTCATTGCAGACAGTCTCATGCCAGCGTTCACAGGAATGGGGGCACGAATGTAAGCAATATTCTGCTCAACTCCTTTCTACTACAGTTTCAGCTAAATATAGTATTTTCACTTCCTGTCCTAAATGGCTACGTGCTGGTTTGTGTTGTTGACTTTCCAACCTAGAGGCAGCACGGGCTGAAAAATGCACACACGTGTGTGCATGCATCTCTCTTGCTCTGTGCGTGCGGGTATACACGTAAAACAGCGTGTTCTGGAGAGTAGCTATGAGGGTTGCTTGGCACAAATCTGGGCTCGCTCTGTCCCTTATCAAACTATGCGTACATAGTGCAGATACCTCAGAGGTTATCTATTTTACAGCATTTTTCGAAATGATAGTAGGACTATATTTTAACTCATCCATCAGTAAATACAGACAGCTTCTCTGGGATCAACAAGAGGCTTGTGAGACTCAGGGTATTTAAAATGACCTGAAAAATAAACAGGTATTTGACTTTTAGGCAATACCTACACCCAATCTATTAGAAAAAGAAGCTGCAGCAAGCTTTACTTCTCAGAGTTTTAAATGCTTGCCTGCCTGTTTTGATTGCTAGAGAGCACAGAAATCAGAGTGTCTTAGTGAAACTAGGACAAAATATCACAGACCTTTAGCCATTATAGTTTTGGAAGGGAGGAGGGGTTTTGTGCTTGGGAATAGAAAGAAACAGTTCTTTGGAAGCGTAATTAGAAAGAAAAGGCAGCTGTTTGGAATGACTGACCAAATTCTAATGCAGATGGATCTGTGAGTAGAGCGTAGGTGTGGCCATCAAAAGCCCTGAGATGTGCTGGAAGACTATCACGCTTTCCCAACTGTATCGCAGAGGTATCCCTCCCTTTGCAGGGAAGGGCGTGTGTTTACGTTTGTGGTTGTTTAGGTTGCCCTTTGTTGAGGGCATTTGAGGAATCACAAATGAATGACAATGTAGATATTTAAGAAGTCATTATGTGATTTAGAATTTGAAAGAACCAGAGGAAAACACATGTTCTCTGAAAGACCGAGGAGAGGTTGCCATATTATCATCATCGGTACAGAGTGGTCCTACAGTCAAAGGAGGTGGGATGTGCTGGGATGGACCTGGTCTTGGCAGCCCTGGTGTTCAGAGCAGCAACTAGATCATAGATTACTGTGCTGATCTCGGGCCTTACATGGAAGGGACTTCTGAGGAATTAAAGCAGGAATAGTTACAGACCGGAAATGTTTGGTCATTTAAAAACAAAAAAACAAAACAAAACCACCAAGAAAACCCAACCATAATATTCTGTAGGTTTGAAGTATTCACACTACCAAAAAAGACTTCAGATTTATCTTTCTGAATAGTTATGGGTCAAAACTGAGAAAACAAGAATGGAAGAAGAGTAGCTTTAAGGCCTTCAGTAACCAGTGGAAGCAGTTAGGGATTAATCCTTCGCACCAGTATCATCTTGCTTTTGCCACTTTAAAAACTCTTGACAAATGTCAGTTAATCAATTCTTATGTTTCTCTAGTGATTGTAGTGCTGCGATAATACTGATGTTTAGAGGAGAAGGCTTGAAAACCACTGTTCTGTTCAGAGAAGATCCTTACAACAGTTTCTCAGTGTTGCAAGATCTATAGGAGAAATTCTGTTGGTCAATTATGTCTATATTAGGAGAAATAATTTACTCCTATAGGAGTTTTAATTTGAGGATGGAGAGATCAAAATTCTGCCAATCTTTTGTATCCTCAGATACATTTCTGCAGACTTTTAGTGGGGGTTGTATGTGGACAGATAAATGTTTTTTTTGCCACTGTGAATATTTACTGATCATTATGTCTCAGCTGGAGGGGTCTGAAATGCTTGTTAGGTATTTTATAATGCTAAAAACCTTCAAACATTAATATTCCAATACCATTCCAGCCTACCTGCCTGTATGAGAAAATAACTTTCTTAAAATTTGAGTGCAGGTGGTACATAAGAGATTTAATGAAGGTGGTTTCTTCTCCAGGTTGTGCTGAGTGAGGGGAGGCAATGCCCTTACACCCCTTGGTGGCCATGGCCTGGATTACTGACTATGTTATTAGAGCTGTAGGACTTGTTCAAAACTAGGTCAGTCTACTAGAATTACTAGCTGTAGGGGAATGCCGGGTAGAGAAGTGTTGTCCTCGTGCGATGGTTGCACCCCATCTGCTGTGGAGTGGTGTGGGGTTGTGTGTACGCTGTATTTTCTGCGAAGACCCTCGGCACCCCACTCTCCCTTCACCATTCTGGCATCCACAATCTGCTCTTACAATGTAGGAACACCTGTGCCAACACCATCCTCCCAACACAAATCCTCCAAACACAAATACGCACATGGCTGAGTTGGAGCCGCATGCTGGTGTCGGTCCGGAGTCGGAGAGGGGCTGAGTTCAGAATCCATCCCAGGTTGTCAGGTGCTTACATCTCAGAGAGGCAAGGCAAGCCTTCAGCTTGTGTTTTTTAACTGTGAACTTTGGGTGGTGTGTGTGTGTGAATTTACATGATAAAACAGCACTGCAAAAACAGCTGTGGTCAAGCAAGCAGTGCTATTTAAGCTGTGCAAATATAATAAAGCTACAAACATCACCCAATATGGTAAATATTGTAGCCACAAGCCTTTCCTCTGGCCATTTTGTACCTCTGTGAGCTACCTAAAGTCATTCTACCCACATCCAGAAACGAGATCCCTGTGTCAATATACCCTGCTTGAGTGGGAATGTTAAAGCAATACTTCCCTCAAGATTTCAGCTGCAAGAGGTTTGGAGCACTTAGCTCCTCTTCGCCTGCACCCAAAATAGTATAAATCTTTATGGAAGTGAAGATGATTACTTGCACAGCAAAGGATTAGCAGATGTGAGCATTGCATAGCTGGTTATGCTGGTCACATTTTCCTAAACAGATATTCTACTAGATGCACGCGAGCCAGGGAGTGCTAGGGAATGCAGCTCTTTTTGAATAGATGAATATATACATGCGTATCTGTGTGCCTTTCCCAGACTTTCCATCACCTTTCTGCTAAGCAGGGAATTTATGTTTGAGTAAAGGATTTCTGCTTTCTGCATTACTGATACTTTTAAAAGGGACAAGGTGTTTTCACTAATCGTAATGTCATTGTACGATGAATATAAAGCCCTTGCATGTGTGAGAGGACCTCTGGGTGTTTCATGAATATTAAGCCTCTCAACAATCAGATGAAGGCAGATATCTACCACTGTCACTGTAGGAAGGGAAACTGAGGTACAAGCTCATGGAGCTGATTTTGATTATAATCGCTTACTTTGTAGCCCAGTCCCTTGGACCCTTAAACCCTGGCCTTGCCCCAGACCATCCTTTAGGTTTGGGGTGATGCCAGGAGCAGAATCCAGTTCTCAGAAAGGCTTTTTGGTGGATGAGTTCCCTGCTGGATTACGGAGCTTGAACCAGCTTCCTCAGTGTTTACGCAGCCTCTACAACTGAAGCAGGAGAAGCAGCAAAAGTGAAGTGCTGGGGGTGCGTGCAAGCGGGGTCAGGGGACTGCCCTTTCAGCAGCATCCTGCCATTGCCCTGGGTTGGGAGGAGCATGAAACTGCACCCTGAGAGTTCTCCTCCGAGGCAGGGCTGCAATTCCGGCCCAGATCTGGTCCTGCAAGGACTGGGGCTGCTGGAATTTGCTCTAGGTGACTAGTTGGGGTCTGAGGATCAACACTGTTCCTCGTATGGCTGAAAGACCTGTCTTACTGCTTGAAATTATCTCCTGACCATGTTAATTAGTACTTTGTATTTGCTTTCGTGAGGCTAATGAATTGTTGGAGAATTTCAAGTGCTTTGTGGAAACCAACTGAATACGTACAACCTTTTGGATGCTGGGAAAACCTTGCCAAATATAGGGAATCCACGCAGCTCAGGTATACCCTTCCTCTTGCCCTCTGAAGAAAGTCTGTCTTTGGAAGCCTCTGTCCTGTAAAAGCAGTTGTTGGGCAGAGCTGGAAGGGGCTGCAGCCCCTTGTGAACTGGATTAAATTTTCTGCTGCTTGGGAAAATTCACCAAGGAAACAGAGAGACCAAAAAATAGCAGAGTCTGGAGACTGACAGCTCTGCTGGCTACCTGCAATGCTGCAAATTGCTAGCAGACTTCTAGGCAAAAGAAGGTTGTCCCACATATTGGCTAAATGACAGCCTGGGACCTGACCCAACCTTTAATCTTGCCTGCCAAGATGAAATTTTTCTGTCTTTTCTCTCTCTCTCTTCTTTTTTTTTTTTTTTTTTTTTTCCTCTCCCTTGAGTTCTCTCCAAGGAATTTGTCATTCCTGATACCCCCCACAAAAACAGAAACCAGGCAAAGCTCAGAGCTTCTCCTGCTGGATCAGCAGACAGGAAAGAGCTTGGCTTTGGACAACTTTCCTGTCTGTCCAGAGACAAATATGTAACTCAGGACATTTGGGTGTAATTCTGTACTGAACTCCCATTCTAATCCTTTCTAAGGATTAAAAGTTAGTTAGTTTTAGACTGAATCTCATTAGTAAACTTTCCAGCCCAAAAGGAAAGTGACTGTGTTACTCTGCCAGCAGGGATGGGTCCTCTGGGCTGGGAAACCATGGCAGAGATTGCCTGAGGGGCCCTGTGAAGAGCAGCCTGTGATAGGGATGGGTGATAGGGGTTGGTCCCTGGCTTTCTGTCATCTCCCTTTGCTATTAGACCTAACTATCTAGCTCCAGCCTGGATTCACCCTGCTGAACTTGAGATGTTTAATTGTTGCGTTCCATTTTGGAACCTGTGCACCCATGAGGATCTCTGGTCTTACTGGTGGAGAAGCAGTTCCAGGGAGTAATTCAGGGTGACTGGTGGCAGTGGGCTGAATCCAAGTCAAATATTTGTTTGTGCCTCACCAAGCCGAGCAGGGGACCAGGTCAGAGAGCTGTGTCCATCACAAACCTTCTTCCACCCTCTCATCCCCTCAGTCAGATTGCCCCAGGTCAGACAAGCAAGGGCAGCCTGCAGGTGGGTGTGGGTGCAGCAGTGATGTTTTGGGGAGGACATGACCAAGGCAGTCATGTTACGGATTGTCTTAAACTGCTGTGAACCTACGGCCTTTGGTCATGATTTATTTATGTCAGAGTCCTGGTGACCAACTGGCCAGAAGCACTGCTAAATGAACAAGCTTGAGGTCCCAGCAATGGTTTGACTGAGTCTGCGGGAGCTGACAGACTTGCCTTGCTGCTTGGCAGGTTTTGTAGTCGCGTGCTGAGCTCCCAGCCACCACAGGGACATTTCAGCAGTTTCTGACACTGCTCTGCTAATCAGTCCTTTGGCCGCAGGCTGTCCTACCAGCACAGGATGATGAGGGCCATGCTCACCCACAGGGCAGGTCATTCAACTTAGCCCAGCAAACTAGAACACCTTTCTGATCCTTGTGGTGGGGGACCGTGCCTTTCACCACCTTTCCATATCCCTAAAATACCCCAAAAAGCCTTTTTCTTCTAACTGTGCCTCAGTGTGAATGCAGGCAGGGATCCTACCCTAATAAACACATTTCTCCAATGCCTTATCAAAATTAAATATGAGGAGTATGAAATTGCTGGAGTAGGGATTAAAGATGGCAGACAAAGAATAGGTTCAAAGATTTAGATGATTTTTTTTTTTACTGAGAGCACTATGTATTGAAACATGTTCACACTGACATTGGGAGGAAATCTTATCCAAAATATGAATACTCGTGTGTAAGTAAGTCTGCAAATCAGTGACTGAATGACTGGTTGGAAGACCCTTTGTGTGGTGCCTTAAGGAGAGGAGGGACCTTTGAAGGCCAGTGCTCTGCTCCTTAAGATACCACAGGATGAAAGTTCAATGGATTTATTTCCCTTGGCAAAATGGCCATTTCTAGTTGCAAGTCATGACAGAGAGAAGTGTTTGCAGGTATTTCTTAGAAGAGGGGAAGACGGCTCATCTTTATGCTAGTCTGTGTGGTTAGCGCCTCGTATCTTGTGTGTCTCGTATGTCTACACTAAATTCACTCACAGGGTGAGAAAAGCCATTGCTTTTTATAACTAGTCTGACATTTCTCTTCGTATTTTGACCAGGGTTTTGGCTCTGACATGTCATGCAGCTTCAAATAATTTTTAATATATAGGGTTTGAAACAGAATGGCGTTATTTAAGCAAAACTACAGTATATTCTTAATGAATTTGGGAATTTCTCCCTCCCCTGTATTTTCCGTTTCCCTTTCCCCTCTTTGTTAAGTGAGTACAATATAGAAAAGCATTCCCCGGGTTTTCATTCCTGTCTTCCTTCCTGGCCAGATGAGCTGGGAAAGGGCAGAACCTCAATAGCTCTGGTCTTGCGGTGAAAACAGGGCTGCTCTGGGCTTCCGACACCTCAGGTGTTTTTCAGAGGCACGGAACAAACCCAGCCATCTTCTGTCCAGCTGGTGGCTCTGCTGGGCCCTTCTAGTGCCCTCACACCAGAAGGTGAGGAAGGTCTGTGGCTTCCTCATGTTCTTACAGCTTAGGAAATCGCTTCTCTTCTTCCAAACGTTTGCTTCTGGTTCCTGCACCTCACAAGCCTTTCCAGAGAAGTCGAAGTAGAATTATACAACAAATACTTTTGCAGCTTTTTGTTAAGGAAAACGTGCTTTCCTTGGCTCCTCTGACCTTGCCAGAAATGAATCCTGGCTAGGCCTCGTTTCAGAAGCTCTCTTCTTTGCATGAAAGGGCCTTGCAGAAATGTAAATTATCCTTCATTGCCTGCACACAAAGAAAAATCTTTAGTTTTGTTGATATGCTGAAATTCCTAAGGGAATAATTTGGGTTTGAAATAGGCAAAAGGACAAATGACCTGAAAACCTCTGAGTACAGGGGAGAAGGGCTTATCTTTAACACCACAACTGTCTGTTGTTAGTGAGGGAGTAGGCTAATAAAACTTGCAAAGTGGTTTTGACTTGCGAAAGTATGTTTTGACTGAGTAAAAAGAGAGAGTTGATAAGATATTTTGAGACAAATTGTTGAATGCAAAATATATATGTGCAAGGTTACATGAAGATAGCTGTATAATTTGTGGGGTGAATACAAGCCATGTCACATTAATAGGCTGTTGTACCCTCAGTCCACTGTGGGGCCACAGGCAGCATATACCTTCTGCATTAACGAATGCAGGGAACAGCTAGACTGAAGGGAAGGAAAAAAAAAAAAAAAGTCTTTGAAAGAAGGCCTCTTCCTTCAGGGAATTTTTGGCGTTTGTTTTTATCTTGTTTCTGCCCATGTCATGGCTGTGAGTGTGAGGAGGCTTGTTTGTTACTCGAGCTGACCTGGTACTAGCAGTAATATGAATTACCTTGTATTTTGTTTGGGGTTTTTACGCATATGCAATTCCTTATAATATATATACACCTTTGCGTATGTAAATGGAGGAGCAGACCTAATGAATCTAGGAGACATAGCGAAGCTAGCAACTTACAGCAGCCTTTCAAAGGGGCCTACAGAAAAGATGGAGAGGGACTCTATCAGGGAGTGTAGCGATAGGACGAGGGGTAATGGTTTTAAGCTGAAAGAAGGAAGATTTATGTTAGATATTAGGAATAAATTCTTTACTGTGAGGGTGGTGAGGCACTGGCCCAGGTTGCCCAGAGAAGCTGTGGCTGCCCCATCCCTGGAGGTGTTCAAGACCAGGTCGGACGGGGCTTTGAACAACCTGGTCTGGTGGGAGGTGTCCCTGCCCAGGGCAGGGGGGCTGGAACTAGATGATCTTTAAGGTCCCTTCCAACCCAAACCATTCTGTGATTTAGTTGCACCTCCCTGCTCCTTGAGAGCACTCTTGTGCTGAAAGATTGTTGATGGAGTCAAACAAGAGGCTTTGACAGGGGTATTGCCACTGCTTCACTGTAGGCACTTACAACTAAGCTTGATTAATTTAGGAGGAAGAGCAGCTCTTCTAGAGGAGCTTAGAGCTGACCCCAACAGCTGAGATAGGCACCCCTGCAATGGGAGCCCGCTCTGAGCGACTGGAGCAGAAACCCAGTCAGGTAACACAGCTGCTGTGGTTGGGTGGTTTACGGGAAGCACTGCAAGCACCCCCTCCTTCTCCACTCCTGAGCGACTTGGCCCTGCTCCTCATGCCGTTACAGAACATCATTAGTCTTAGTCACCGGGTTTGCTCTCTGATGAGTGGCAGTGGTTACATGTCCCTCCCAATATCAGTAGCTCCCATCCAGCAAGTCATCTTCTCCTGACGTTTAAACGGGGGCAAGATTCTGCTCAGTTCAGAGTCCAGATAAGCTGAGGTCATGTCCTTTGCATCATGGCAGTAATGAGGAAAAATACAGTTGTTAGCTTTAAACCTGGTCATGGCAGCTCCCATTCTGCCAGCGAGCACCATGTTTTTGCATAGAGCCTGCTCCTGTGGCTCAGCTA
The DNA here is from genome assembly GCF_028500815.1 of Rissa tridactyla. Taxonomy (NCBI): domain Eukaryota; kingdom Metazoa; phylum Chordata; class Aves; order Charadriiformes; family Laridae; genus Rissa; species Rissa tridactyla. The sequence continues at coordinate 54,437,043 of NC_071469.1, forward strand.
AATCCTTAAAGCCAGCTCAGCTATCCTCGCTTCTACTGCAGGCAGCAGTAGAAGTTCACACAGTTACTTCAGCACGATACTTGTCTATCAGACCTTCAAACTGATCCCTGTACTGTGTAAGACAGCAATCTGGTGTCATATGTGAGCAGAAAACTTTGTGGCTGCTTATTACTTAATAGATCGACACATGAATTAACATTCTTCCACCTGCACAAGTGGCCATTACACCCTTCCCCTCAAGAAGTATAATAGCACTTGCTCATTTTTGTGATTTCCTCTGTTGGTTTCTGTGACCAGGGAGGTGAGGACTTGGGGAGCTGGTGACTGATTTAAGGACAGATGAGTTGTCCCACCCCTGATCCCTCTGTGCCCATGAGTGGAGCTCCCAGGATGAGCGATGACTTGCTCCGCTTTGGCAAATACTTGTGAAGACGTGCAGGCAGGGTACAGCTGGGGAGAGGCGGGTACCTGCAGTCTGTGTGTGTAAACCCCTGCTAACCTTCCCAGAGGCGGGCAGTTTGGAAATCCCTGGCAGTTACAGAAAAGCTCAGGGAAGTGAGCCTTCAGTTGCAGAGTGCAAAACTTCACTGCTGAAATTGAGGGTACCTATAACAGAAAGTTGAATAGCTGGGGAAAAGAGAGATTTGCTGAGCTGTGGGGTGTCAGGGTATTTAGGAGATCCTTGGTTTGCCTTACCTTTTGGCATCTGGAACAGCTGCTGCCTTGGCTATTATGGTGCTTTCCAAGCTGAGCAGAAAGGCCTGGACATGGAGAGCGCCAGCTGTAGATCAAAGACCGAACGGACGAAGGGGCAGACATAAAAGCTAGAGTGGGAACAAGGAGAGCAGTGAGCAAGAGGAAGTGCTCTGCCAACCACAGGTTGTCCGCAGACCACAGTTTGAGAAGCACAACTTCCTGAGCTATGCGTTTGTCACCAAGGTGGACCAGTAACACAAGTGTTCTGCAAGGTAGGAAGGACTACTGATCAGGCAAGCCCGCCTCATGAGACACGCTGAGCCTGTCATGTCACTTCATTATCCAATTTTTCTGTACATCTGAGGACCTTACAGTGCAGGAAGCTCGCGTGGCTTGCTTAACTGCCTACACCTTTTCCCTTTTTTTTGCATATCAGGCAACAAGAAATTTGTTTGTATTTCTAACGAAAGGGTGGCAATCAGCCAGGTGTGATCTCTGAAGATCTCAAGAACTTTCTTCTCTTTCTGCTTTTTGCGTTTTTCACTGTGGTGTTTTTTTACTGTTTGTTGGTTTTATTTTTGTCAGATCTGTTGGCTTTACTATGAAAAAGCATTTATTAAAGCCTGAATTTTCCGTGAGGCAGTGCTAACATTTGGTGCACAAAATTAGCTGTTGTGCTATGGGTTTTTTCATGTGTCACTGCTGCCTTCCCATTTTCCTAATACTCTGTTTTATGATGATATGACTCAAAACTTGTACAGATGATGGAGCTCTCCCTGTAGCTAGGTTGGGTGCAGTGCCTCAGTTCCACCAGCTGAGAATCCAACAAGGTGACCCAAGCCAGGTCCAGAAAGTAAACAGATCTTTCTCCTCCCTCTTGAATTAGTTTGATCTGAACTGATCAAGTGAGCAAAGATGGACTGGCTTACGAGAATAACGAGAAGGCATTGAGAAGTGACCACATCTAAGATGGGAGCAAAATGAGGCTTGATGTTCTCTAGCTGGGGCACTGTGTAACTTCTCTCCCAGTGAACTGAAAGTAACAGCACATGAATTCGCATGTGTCTGAACAAGGATTTTTAATGAATCTATCTAATCGTAAGTGATATCAAACCAGGGAAAGCACAGGTAGCTATGTATGTAGCAAGGGTCTAACTGATGAAACCTTCTTGCCGTTCTTTTGCTGCTACTCATGTAACTGATCATTCCTCTTCCAGTGTGCTGGGTTCAGAACTTCATGCACGAAGGTATCTATGGAAGAAAGGGATACCAAGATCTGCCTCTGTCACCAGAGGCACAGAGCCCTGCAACTGAGTCCAACCCAGTGACATAGGATGTAAAACAGGGCTGTGAGTTTTCTGTCAGTCTTTTAATCTCAGCACCATCATCTGACCCATCTCCACAAAGCCCTGTGCTCCCAACTCGTGTCTTTTAACCACAGGAATTACCAGCATTGTGCATCTACTTCCACTGGGACTGGCGTGTCGGCTTTGGGAGCTTCTGTCTTTTCCTGCTGCTTCATGTGCTCCTTGTAAACTGTGTTGCTGTGCTTGAAAGGTTTCTACATGTGAGTTTCAGACACAGCCTGGCTTGTTCTGAACAGTATCCCTTCAGGAACCAGATAGTTTTGGTGCAAAAAGTTGTTCTTCACCTGGTGCATGGAGTTTATGGCTACTTCTCCATCTTTCTCCCTCGGTAGCAAGCCAACTGGCACACATTTTAAGACCTATGGTGCCTGCGCTGCTGCAAATACAAATATACCAGAGTATCTCTTTCCTTGAGGACAGCACAGCAAATCCTTGGTCTTGCACTCTCTTGATGTCTTCTAGTATTCAAGGGGAGAAATAAAAACAATAAAATATAGTGATAATTAACTAGCTCCTAATTCTTACACCTGGTCTATTTAAACATCATTGAGGCCCTCAGTCTTTACTTATCAGTGCCTACAGACCATTTGGTTTCTGATTCAAGATTTGGATTTAATAACACCTGATGCGTCTTCTCAGATCTGCTCAGGCTACAGGCAGAAGCTGCAAATGTGTGTGAGTGATGAGGACAATGGGGCCTGACATGGTTGGAAACCCTGTCCCAGCTCATCCGGCAGCCCCTGCTGCTGTCACACACAGTCCCTGCCTCTCAGCGGCCTTGGGAAAGTTCGGAGTCACCAGTCCTTTATATTACAGCCAGGAAAGCCCTTAGTGCCAGCAAGTTTGCAGCAATATTTCTAAAGTCACTTGCAAAAGGGGTGTGCACCTGCATGAAATTCAGTGGATTATATCCCCTTGAAGTTCTGATGATTCCTGGGAATATTCAGCTGGCAAGTGTGGATCTTGGTTTCTAAAGCAATGAGTCGTGGTGCTGTCATTGCTTCAGCGTACAGTCACTGTGCAGTAATTCAAATCACCATTGTCGTTATTATTACTTCCAACCAAGCAGCCTGGTACTTTCTGCCAAACTGGGGCAGGTGTGTGAATGTAATCACTGTGCAATTAATTAATCTCTGCTGCCAATCAGTATGTAACACACAGCTCCCCCCATCACAACTGAGTTCAGTTTAGCGGAGCGGCAGCAGAATTTAAAAGTAAGAACTCAATAAAAAAACTGAAAAGCAGGCAGCTTTAGGGCTGGCTTTTCAGCTTCGTATCACACCTAACAAAAAATGAGCACCTGCCTGCATCAGCCAAAGGGTTTTGCAGGACTGTGGGAGAAGGAGGAGAGAGTTAGCCAAACGGCATGTTATTTCTGAAAACTCTGAGCTTAGAAATCATCTGATGCCTGAATTCTGAGCAAGGGCAACAGCAAAGGCCACTGCTCACCACGGCGGCCCTGCAAATCCCTTCATTTGGCAGCACAGCAAGAACCTGGGAGCTGCCTGGGCTCCCTCCTCTCCATGCAGCGACAGAGCCACCGCGGAGCCAGATTAAATTGCTGGATTAAGCACTTCTGCAGCCTGGCATCTGGATCTTTGTGACAGCTGTGCCCAGGAAAGAAGTCAAGCATCCGTGCCGTAATTGCGTCAACTGGTGTGTCGCGGGTCACAGCATTACAGCTGGAAAAGGTCTGTTAGGTCATTCACTCCCATTTCTTAGCCAGACCAGGATTTGACTCCATACAGTGTTCGCTACTGCTCTGAAGAGGGCATTTTAAGAGATTTGGGCAATGTAGTCCTCTTTCCCCTTCTTTTGGGAACTTATCTGTTAGACCTCACTGTCAAAGAATCATCTAGTTTACCATTCCCCTGGTTTAATATGATCCCGTTAATGACTCTTCTTGACTTTTCTTTTTATCAAAGCCTCCCCTTTCGCATCACTGTCCTTTCTTCCCTCTGCACAGGTAAAAGAGCCTCCTTAGTGCTTTTTGGGCCAGGCTGGCGTTTGAGGGGAGCGTACCCCACCCCAGGATTCTCATCCCAAAAGGCTGCATTCCCGTTCTGCCAAAAAGCCTCATCCACTGCTCTTAATTATCTGCACTGACAAACCCCACATGCTCAAATTGTGAGCTGTTTCCATTAAGATGAGTATTTTCAGACTCTTCCTTTTTTATCTTGTATGTCCAAGTTCGAAATAATCTTCTGTTTTTCATCCATTCTCCAAAACTTGGATGATGGGCCCTACATGCAGCCTCGTGCTTTGGAAAGTCAGTTCTGTTATTTTTCTTCACCAGTCCGTTGTCGCCAAACCCACATTGCTGCTGGGAGCAGGGCTCCATCCAGATGACGTGCCTGCTGGGGGGAGCAGAGGGCTGGGTGCCTCTGCCTGCATCAAGCCTGGGATCCCCCATGGGGAACACTGTGCCAGTGCCACTACGTCCCTGGTGCTCACCAGGCGCACGCTGCTTTTTATTACTTCCTTGCCTTTGTTGATATCCCCCATTTCCCCCCAGGCAATGGGATTCTTGAGCATCAATTCTTTGCTGGCCCTTTTCAGCTCACATAATTAACGGGTAACGAAGTTCAGCATCACTGGAGCTATCGGAATGCATGTCACCTTCTGGTGCCACAGCAAGACATTATCAGCATTGGCCTCCTTTAGGTCTGGGTTTCACACATCATTGGCAAGATCGGATTCATGCTGGTGTGACTAATTTGGGGAGCAGCTTTTGCTAACAGTGGTATGGAATATTTCATTATAACTCACCTTTTTTTTTTTCCCTTCAGCTCATTACTTCTTTCCTGTTACCGAGTATGAATGTTGCCGTCCAACACATGCTTTCCTTTCACATGGTTACTAGGCATTTATTTTGGTTTCTAATGTAAAGAAAGAAACTGAGAGGTGAATTGGGTTAAATTCCAAAAGCTGTCCTCCACTGTTTTACTGTATATGTTCAAATGATACAGATGAAAATCATATGCTATTGCATCTGAAAGAAACTTCCTCACCTGTGTGACAAGCTGGGCTTTTATCACAAGTGAAGAGAATGTGTTTCACGTATTTCTATTTGCTTTTTTAAGCAGAGTTCTCATTCTTACTGTTTTGGCTATGATCTCGAAAATGGATTGATTAAAATCAAGATTCTGTGGATTAATATCCTGAATCAGCAACTGGGATTGCAGAGGAATGTGTATTTTCTAAGGAAGTTGTCCCTGTAGGGTTGAAAATGAAAAAGCTGCTAAAAATAAAATTGCACTGTTGGTTTTGGGATTTAAAAGGTTATTTTTCTAAAAACTAACTTTTGGGATAAGCAGTCTGTGTTTGGTTAGGCCTTTAAAGGGAATCTCTTTTAGTAGCTTAAGTCTGACCTTATTGAAATGTACTACTACAAGATCTGTATCATTAAAAATAAAAGGAAAAAGAGAAAGACTTGAAATCACGCCAAATCAGAAGTGAGAGTCCTGCTCTTTTCATCTCTGACAGCTAAGGAGCAAAACCGATACAGAAAAACATAGTGTTTTGTGTATGTTCTCCTACATTTTCTTTACTCTTAAAATCAATCAAATGAATGACAAGCCTCTATCCGTGAGCACGTAGCCTTATCCAGTAGAGCTCTTAAGACCAGACCTTTCAGCACAAGTATTTCCACCGACTGCAGTGCTAAGCACGTGTATAAATACTTCGTTGAATCAGTGCCATAGCTAGAAACCAGTGTTTCATACCAGTCTGCCATTAGACTGCAGGGGCTAAAAATAAATAGAATTAGTTCTTTGTGTCTCTGATCAGAACAGGCATCTAAAAGAGAATGTGTCCCAGATCTTTAATATTCTCAACAGTGTACTTTCAGTATTCTTACATCTTGTGCAGCTGAGAATAAGCTCTGAGACATACGGTGTGACTGGGCATTGCTGACATGTGATGCCACAGGATGGTCCCTCTTTTGTCACTCAGCATCTCCCATGCATCTTTTTGGAGCTTCTTTAGGACCGGCCAAAATGACAAATCATAGAATCACCATAGAATCATAAAATGGTTTGGGTTGGAAGGGACCTTAAAGGTCATCTAGTTCCAACCCCCTGCGCTGGGACACCTCCCACTAGAAGGCAGGAAAAAAGAGGGACACCAAGTCTACATTTCCTCCCTCCTGAAGGTCCCTCTGATGTTTCTCCACACGTTTCCCCTGCTCCCTCCCATTCCCCTTTCTTGGTGCGGGGAAAAGGTTCGCTACGTCTGTGTCCTTTGAGCCTCATCCTGCAGGACTTGCTGGGTCGTGCCGGATGCATGTCAGTGCCTCTGTGTGCCTGTGTCTTGGCATTGACAGTCGTTACTCCCCCCAAATTTTCCACTTGCTGCTCCACTTACGAGGGACCTCCCTTGCTGTGTTTCAGCCCTATCAGAGATACCAGCGAAGAGGGAGAAGAGACACATCTCTGTCAGGCCACTGCCCTGCAAAACTGCCTCCCGCTTCCAGGGATCAGCATCCTGGATAAACTCATCAAGACCTGTCCTGTCTGGCTTCAGCTGAACATGAATCAGGAAAGGGCTGAGGCAATACTTGGCAAAGAAACAGCAGGGGTAAGTCCAAAGCGGTTTCGGTTCAGACAACCACATTTCCTGTCCTTGGTGGAGCTGGTTAGGAGAGCAGCGCTGCTTTTCAAGTGGAAGCAAAAATATTTAGCAGGCCATGCTCTCTGTTTTCATTACCTTTTGATGCTTTAACCACTCACAGCGGTGCAATACAGGTATAATGGCTCTGGGGAAGCAAGAAATCTTGTCTCTGGTTTTATTTACTTAGTGTGTAGATTCATGGAGATGCCTTCCCATTCGCCACCATACCCATAGGTATGTTGACTATCCTAATTCAGAGCAATAAAAAAAACCCTGAACAAAAGGCCCTTAAATTCTGGGAGTTGATGGGAGTAGTTTTTGTTACAATAATTGCCATCTGGTCCCCGTAAGTTGAGTATTAGAAAATTAAGCTTGCTTAAGGAAAACAGCTCTGTAGGACATAGAGGTCCCCATTCCCAGGTCTCTGAGGTGAGGCAAGGCAGGGAGTGGACGTCCTGGTTGAGTCTGTCTGGGAAGGGCAGGTGCAAATGATGCTGGGGCACAAGGAAAATTCACTCGCTCCTGCTCTGCAGAGGTCTGGACCTGTCCGTTGTCCGAGTCAGTTTATCCCAGTGCTAAAAGCTGGCACAGCCAAGCCAAGTGACAGCCTCCCATGGGACCTGACCAACCTGGACTGTGCCTCACCCTGAACTAGACATTGCACAGATTATTTTCTTTGTTTTTCTGGGAAAACAAAAGGAAGCCTGAGTGACTGTCTCTGATACGGCCGCGTATGGCCCTGAGCCCCCTCGGTCACTAATCACTCCCTGTGGCCAGGGCCGTCCCCCACCTCCGGGTGGCTTCAGGAGTAAATCTTGCCACTGTTCCTCCTGCTCACACCGTCCTCAGGCACGGTCCTCAGCTGCAGCTTGAAGCAGGCAGGAGAAGAGCTGATGCGTCAGGAGAGTCCCACGGCAAGGGCAGGCTCTCACTCTGAGCCGACCTGAAGTTGAACCAGCACCGCACCTTTCCCACCACCGGTGAAAATGGCAGAGACTGGCTTGCGTACCGGTCCTGACCCAGGCAGTAGGGTTAGGCGTAGCTCAGAAAACCCACCTCCCTCTCCTCTGAACAGCCATGGTCCAATTTTATCCTTTGGAGCCATGGCAACCAGGCATGCTGATCAGGAAAACAGAAGTGATTCCTTTCCAGGTTTCACTTCTCTCATTGCTTAAATTTAGTTTCAGATGAAGCACTTATAGAATCATAGAATGATTTAGGTCGGAAGGGACCTTAAAGATCATCTAGTTACAACCCCCCTGCCATGGAACTGGACGGATGCAAGGTGAGATAGTGCTGTCTGAGGTCCAAGGTCACAGTAGTCTCTCAGGTGGGCTAAAGGGACCGTGCTGTCACATGGGTGGTAGGACGTGGTGAAGGGAAAGCCTCTGTGGCTTTTCCCTACCTGCAGGTGGTTTCTGTGATGTAGAAAGTGGGGGCTGCCCTGCATTAGAAATAGGCCTGTTTTGGGCATGCACCTGTTTGCCATGTGTTTATTTGGATTTTCTCTGCACTGCTGGTGGACCTGAACCGGCGGGGCTCAATTTCTTATGAATGGCAGAGGCCAAGACGATGGCACTGTGCGAGGTTGCAAAGCTGTCCCAAAGCTGTGTGTTTAGCATCAGTGCTTCAAAATGACAGAAGATGCCCTTATGACAGAGACTCATGCAGAGAAAGGTCCTGGCTTCTAGATAAGCTTTTTTTTAAATTTCTCTGTCCAAGAAATTAATGTTTTCTTGATAGATTTCCACTGCATTATAGTTGATTAATCACTTTATCAACTTATGCTTTCTAATATTAATATCCAGACTCCAAAATTAGCCCAAATTTTTAATTCAGTTTTTATAAAAATACCTTGACTCTCTCCTGCCAAAACGTGCTATCAAAGAACAGTTAAAGGTGAAGATTGCTTTGTCTTGGTATCTGCAGCTTCAAGGTACAACCTAAAAATATTCTTGACAATGAGCTTTAATTAGAAATACACTTAGGAGCTTATACAATACAAAGAATGAGATTTTTTTCTTTTTTCTTTTCTCTTTTCTCTCTTATTATTTTTTCTCTTTTCTTTTTTTCTTTCTTTTTCACAGCTTTTTTTTCTATTTTCTTTTTTCTTTCCTCTTTCTTTTTTCCCCTTTCCTCTTTCTTCTTCTTTTTTTTTTTTTTTTTTTTTTTTTAATATCACTGGTCCCATTGGTGGGAACCAATGGCTACAGTGGTTCCACTGGCTCCAATTAAAGACTCAGGGACCTCTTATCTGTGCGTGTATGAATACCTGATGGGAGGGAGTACAAAAGACTGAGCCAGACAATTCTCAGTGGTATTCAGTGAAATGATGAGGTGCAGTGGGCATAGGCTGAAACACAGGAAATTCTGTTTAAACATTAAGAATAGCTTTTTTATTGTCAGGATGATTGAACATTGGAAAAGGTGCCCAAGAGGCTGTAGAGCCTACATCCTTGGAGGTCATAAAACCCGGACAAGACACAATCCTGAGTGACTTGCTGTAGTCGATCCATCTTTGAGCATTGCAGTTGGACTAGGTGATCTCCAGAGTTCCTTCCAACCACATCTCCACTGTGATTTTGGGAGCAGTCAATACACTTGAAGTCAGTGCTGCCAAGCTGGGGGAACAGGACTGGCGGGAACCTGCCAAAATTCAACAAGGACAAATGCAAAGTGTTGCCCCAGGGAAGGCAGAGCCTCCAGCAGGGATCTGGGCTGGCAGAACCTGGCTGGGCAGCTCTGCAGAAAAGGCCCTACAGGGACGTTGGGCAGCCAGCTGGGCACAGACCTACTGAGGAGAGGCTGTAGGACCACGGTTTGTTCAACCAGGAGAGACAACTTTGCGGGGACTGTGCAGCAGCCACCTGGTTGCTACAGGGAGGTCATGGAGAAGATGGAGCTGGGCTCTGCTCAGCACTGCATGGTGGGAGAACAAGAGGTGACAGGTGTACATTGAAACCAGAGGGGTTCGGATTGGGTACGGGGAAACACTTTCTCCCTGTGAGGACAGCAAGTGGTGAGACAGGTTGTCTGGAGAGGTTGTGCAGCCTCTGTCCTTGGACGTTCTCCAGACCTGTATGGATGAAGCCCTGAGCAACCTGTTCTGGCCTCATGGTTTTGCCCAGAGGGTTGGACAAAAGCCCTCCTGGGGTCCCTGCCTGCCTGAATGATCTTCCGGTCCCATGAAGAAACTCTGCCGTGACACACTGTGGCCATCAGAGCCTTTGGCGTTATGTTCCGCTCGTGGGCACTTGAATCCTTTCCCTCTCAATGTACAAGTGACTCTTGTGTTTTAGACTCAGGCTGGGACATTCTAGGGTGAATTGTCTGTGGTTTAGGGCACTTATGTGAGGAGCGTCACTCGACAAATTGTGAACGCAGCTTTATACTCTTCAGTTAGGGAAATAGTTTGCCTTTTAGGCTTAAGTGGGACATCAGCGATGGACAGAAATTTTGCTCGTTCCTTCACAGCTCTGAATTTCAGACAGATAAAATGGCCCTTTATTCATTATTTTTGTCATGTAAAGTTCAACCAAGTGGAACAAAGCTAAAATAAGATCATTTAAAGGTGAATTGTACTGATAAAAAACTTAATCACCAATGACCTAAAATAAAGTTCAGAAGCTCACATAAAGTAGCTAAGCTCCTGATTGCTTTCTCCTTTTTCAGATATTCTTGGTTAGGAAAGAGGCTAATGTGAACAACATGGTCCTTGCAGTCCGCCTGCCAATGCAGAACGAGGCACCTGGTGTGCTGGAGTACAATATTAAAGAAGAAAAATCAAGTAAGTTCTTTACATTTTTTGGTCTTGCTCTGATTATTGTACTGAATCCTCTTGTGACCACCAGTATTTATGTAATCTCACTTGCAATGAGCAGGTTCCTCTTGTGACCGGCAGCAGATCTTGCTTTTATGGTGTAGTTCAGTTAATATTTCCTGCAGCTGCTTTACCTCAGCTCCCCTGTGGTTCTGCACCTTGTGTTATCGTTTACAGACTTGCAACAGGAAAATAAAGCACCTCCAGATGAGCAGGCCAGTGCTTTGATCAAGCGAGAGGAGCTGCCTTTTAGCAGGTGGAAGTCATAGAATCATAGAACCTTCATGGTTGGAAAGGACCTTTGAGATCATCGAGTCCAACCATACACACACAGAAAAAAACCCCCAACCCCTACAATCTCTGCCACTAGAGCATGCCCTGAAGTGCCACATCTAGACATTTCTTAAACACCTCTAGGGATGGTGACTCAGCCACCTCCCTGGGCAGGCTGTTCCAGTGCCTGACCACTCTTTCAGTAAAGTCATTCTTCCTAATGTCTAATCTAAACCTCCCCTGCTGCAGCTTCAGACCATTTCCTCTGGTCCTGTCATTATTCACCTGGGAGGAGAGGCCAACACCCACCTCTCTCCAACCTCCTTTCAGGTAGTTGTAGAGGGCAATGAGGCCTCCCCTCAGCCTCCTCTTCTCCAAGCTAAACATGCCCAGCTCCCTCAGCCTCTCCTCATATGACCTGGTCTCCAGACCCCTCACCAGCCTGGTAGCTCTCCTCTGGACCTGCTCCAGCACTTTAATGTCCCTCTTGTACAGAGGGGCCCAGAACTGAACACAGTACTCGAGGTGGGGCCTCACCAGTGCCGAGGACAGAGGCACGATCACTTCCCTACTCCTGCTGGCCACGCCATTCCTGATAGAAGCCAGAATGCTGTTGGCCTTCTTGGCCACCTGGGCACACTGCTGGCTCATGTTAAGCTGGCCATCCACCATCACCCCCAGGTCCTTTTCTGCTGGGCAGCTTTCCAGCCACTCTTCCCCAAGCCTGTAGCGTTGCTTGGGGTTGTTGTGACCGAAATGCAGGACCCGGCACTTGGCCTTATTAAACTTCATACAACTGGCCTTGGTCTATTGATCCAGCCTGTCCAGGTCCCTCTGTAGGGCCTTCCTACCCTCAAGCAGATCAACACTCCCACCTAGTTTGGTGTCATCTGCAAACTTACTGAGGGTGCACTCAATCCCCTCATCCAGATCATTGATAAAGATATAAACAAAACTGGCCCCAAAACTGAGCCCTGAGGGACACCACTGGTGACCGGCCGCCAAGAGGATTTCACCCCATTAATCACAACTCTCTGGGCACGGCCATCCCGCCAGTCTCTTACCCAGTGAAGAGTACCCTTGTCTATGCCATGATTCGCCAGCTTCTCCAGGAGAATGCTGTGGGGGCCGGTGACTTATTTCTCCCCCCGCCAGAGGGACAAGTGAATCTCTCAGTCTGCTCTAATCTCAAGTGCAGCCCACAGACTGCTTGTGTGGCTGCCATGTACCTCCAGGAGATCTTTATCTCTCATCTGTGTGCTCCTCGGAGCACACAATTGCAGAGATGCCCCACATCTTTAGTGCTCCTGCACGGAGGCAGGGAAAGCAAGCCTTTTGCCACAACTTCAGGCGCCCAGATTAAGAAGACAAGGGCAAGGGGTTAGCTGCAGGATGGGGAAACTTTTTTATTGAGTTATTTGAAGTTGACCTAGGGCTTAGGTTTTGCATGGTGGGACATTGGTTTTTGATGAATCAAGTTTTCCTTTGGATAAAAGTTAAATTGAATCCTGCCATCCTAAAAATGTCATTTATAGAAATGTTACTTCTTGACTTGTGTCCTGTGCCATAAAATCTGATTTCTTTGAGGACAGGCAAAGTAAAATGTAGTACAAAAATTTCACTGTGAAATAGCCCAGCTAGAAAGACTTTTGTGCCAAGTTTTTCAAACTTGCTTGCTGTTTCTAATTTATCACTAACTTAATGCAAAGTGTGCGTTCAGCTTTCTGGTAGGAATAAGAATTAAAACAGTTTCCATCATTTTCATACAAGTCGCAAAGTAAGTGGAAGAGGGTAATTAAAAATTATCTCTCTTTCAAAAAGCAGGAGAACTGCCATCACATGTGCAGAGATCCCAGCCGCCGTGAGGCTGGTGTATTCCTATGGTGGATAGGCACCTTGAGTTCTGTCAGCGTTGAGCTGTAGAAGGCCCCTCAGTTCTCCATCCCACACCGTTTTGACAGGAGCACACTGGGCACGGGAATGGTCATGCTTTTCCTTCTTCTCATTTAGGGTAAATAGCCTGCCTGTTGAGTTTAGATGAAATCAAATTTATTCCTGTTAGGGAAGCCAAAGGAATATACCTGGCACAAAGGGAGGTGGTAAATCTGTGTCTCGAAGTAACTTAGTATATTAGCTTTGATTTATTGTCTCTGTGTTGCTCCACCCGCTTTCTAAACTTTTTTGGGAAATAAAATTATATGTTGTATGAATGCTTTAAAAGAATTAAAACTGGAATCCGAGCTTCCTTCTAAGTACCCTGGTACGTCTGGATTGCCTTAGCTTAATGAAGTGCCCTTCAGTCTTCCCTGGTATTCTGTAAGCGTCAGTGTCAAACCTCTGAGCGCCCATGGTGAGTAACTGCAGACCAGAGATGTTGTCTCGCTGTGGAATGCAAGTCTGCCCAAAGTTTGGTGTTAAATTTCCTGAGAGTGTGTAGAGGATGCCAGCTGCGTGGCCTGAGGAACACTGTAGACTGGCAGGATTTTTCCAGGCATCTAGTCTTTAACTTCAGAAAGTCCCTCTTTAGTTCTGTGCTTGCTAAAAGGATGCCTCCTCCCCGCGGAACATCGCAAACAGGGAGGTGAATCCTCCTGACAGCTTCCTGCTCTTTGAGTCTGCATGAAGGTGGAGCTGAGCTGGTGCCCTTCCAGTGCCCTTCAAAAGGAGCAGCTGTAATTCCCCTGCCATTCAAGAATCCCCCTTTCCAGCTCTACTGGGTCCAGGCAGCTTTGGTTTTGCTGGCCTGCTCCTAATATTTCTTTTCTAAGTTGACAGATAAACAATGATCTGTGCAATCTGCCCCACAGAGAGCTGTTTGTCCCTTTCTGACTCTTCCTAAAGCGTTTGAAGAAGTGGGAACAAGTTCTCCCTGTTACCTTGGTTCAGCTCATTAGACTCCACAGACTTGATGCATTCAGATGTAAACTGAAAACTGAATTTGCCTTGATGTAAATAGTTCAGATTTTATGGAGATCCTCCCTTCCAGTTAAAATTCAAGTTGCAGCCCATCCCAGCGTACTATTTTGGAGCACCTTGCCAGCTGCTTCTTGTCCTTCTCATGAGGACTCAGTGCAATCTCAGCTTCACAAGTGACACAAAGAAGGATGCGCTATCCTTAAAGGTGACATGATGGCTCTGTGCCATCTCTACAGTGATATCCATCTCTTACTTTTACCGTATGCAGCTTTAAGCAGCAAGTTTTACTGCTCAGCTGTTTGTATAAAGCCGTTCTAATCCCGTCCTACTTTTCAAATAATATATGAAGAGGTTTTCCCCAGTACCATAATGGCAGTATGGAGGTTGCTGCCCAGCCCCTGAGATCCATATATAGATGGCTCAATCAATGAAGTACAAAAAACTTCTTAGCATTGCACTGCCAAATAATGGTGGATCATTTCTTTTCTCTTTCTTTTCCCCACACCAGATCTGCTTTGTTGATGTTTGATGAAATATTTAGGGAAGTATAGTTTTCTGAGGGGAAGACTGAATTTAATTGTGATTTTTTTTTAAAATGGAAATCCCCAAAGAACTCACTAGGTAAGGGGGTCAAGAAATGAAACTTCTTTCCATTTTTTCCTGGGGATTTTTCACCTAGTCACTGAAGTAGCCCTTAGAATCATAAAACAGGAGAATGAAGAGATTGGATTTAAAAAATTTTCTTCTCGTTCTTCATCTTTGGTCATAATTTCTCCAGAGACAGGAGGGCTAAAGCCTGGTCACAGCAGCAGGTATGGTAGAAACCCAACAGCAGATACTACATTGTTCATCAGAAAGTTGAGAAACCAGGCAACTTTCAGAGCCTTGGATCTCTGTGATTTTCCTTCTCGGCCTGAAGGATCCCTTACTTCTTACTCAGAACAGTGGAAATCTTTCAGAGAGAAGGCTTGTTACAAGATTTCTTCTGTTTAGACATGCAGTGTTGGGAGATACCTCTCCAAAGCTCCTCTCTCAAGTGCTGCTGAAATCTCAGCTACTTTGTGCGCTTTTGGTTCTGAGAGTTGTCCCTGACTTCTGCTTCATCCCAAAATGGAGCCCTAACCTCGCATACCTCAAGAACTGAGCGGTATTTGCTCAGATGACTCCTACCCTTGGCTCTTCTCAGCAAACTGATTGAAACCTCAGGTGTATTCTCCTTCCCCTTTAGGTGTACACAGTCAGAAGTCATTCCACTGACAGCAGTGACATTGCAGCAGTATTAAAAAGAAAAGAATCAGTTATTTAAAGTAAATGTGCGTGTTTGAAGTAACATATACTGAGAGCTTGAAAGAAACATCTGAGTATGGTAGACCACTTGGTGCAGGTAGTGACAGTAGCTTTTACTTTCACAAGTAGTTATGAAGACACCTGCCACAGGGGTAAAGTCTTCTAATAGAAGAACGCTGTAGTGCCATATACTGAGTGTAATGCTTCCTTTTTTTTTCTGGGAAATCTTGTGAATTATAGCTGAAATTAATTTGATTTCTTGAAACACTTGAGTTGACCATATACTTCTCAGGAGTCTTGCACGTATGCTTTGTTGTGCAATGTGTAGTAATTGTTTTCCAAACTCTTACGTGCCAAAAAAAGAGGATGTGATTCCTTTCCAAATATGCAAAATGACGTTAAACAGGAGAAGTATCTGCAATTGCACAGAATAAAGAAGAACATATTATTCATGTTTTCAGAATTCGGAATTGATTTGCCAAGTCAGTGCTGAACTCCTCAGGCTCATCTCCTAAGGCCACGGATCCTGCCACAGATGCCTGCGCTTGTAGTCATGCCTCCCGCATCGCTGTGACTGGCTTTGCTCACTTGGTAGTTTAATTTCCTGAGGCTGTTCACATGAGCCCATGTTCTGGAGTTGCTGTCCCTGTGTTTAGACCATACCTGCGTGGGACAATCTGCCACCAGGCATAGCTAGCTGTTCAGAAGCATCTCTTCCAATGCACTGGGCCAAGGCTGAGTTGAGCCCCCAAAATCACTGAGTGCACAGCTGAAGGAGGGGTTTGTAGTGAAGCCTTGTCTGTAGTGTGGTTATGTCATTTATTACATGAAAACTCTGAGATTTAAATTAAAACTTTGCCTGCTCTGTCCTGGCTTCTCTAGAGACAAACACTGAATGAGCTGGAGCATAAAGGAGGTCTTGAAATAACCTTAACACAATCAAATAGGAAAGACAAAATAAATTATCTCCAAGTAATACAAAAATGTCCAGATCACGATTAAATACCACCTTTGAAAGATGAGACATAGTGCCATTGGACACGGTAGATTATACTCAATTTCTGGTTTATGGACAGCAGCTGTACTTCAGGTTATCTCATATGGGCTTGTGGTAGGGACCCACAATATATCTTGACAGAAAAGATACAGGCAATTACTGCCCTCAAAAGCAGTTTAAGAGAAATCACTGAGTATTGCTGCAAGGTTGCAGGTCTCGTAGCAAAAAGGATGTTGATAAAGAAATCTAGTGTCCTGCCCTGGTCACCTTATTTGGCTTCTCTTAAAGTTAGACCAAGCTCAGGAAGTGCAGGCTGGAGCCTGGTACAAAATGTTTGAGACAGACAGTAGGGATTCAGGAGAAGACCACAACTCAAGTAAAACACATGGCAGCAGTTTACCTGCCTGTTTAATTCTCTAACTGCTTTTACCAAAGGAAATCTGTTTGCCGTGAAAATTCTTGAGGACCTGACCGCTTTGTACATCCACCACCCACTGAGCTGTGTCCGTCAGGACAGAAAGAAAAGTTACACCAGGTCTAGAGGCAGCAGGAACACAGGCCTTGCTGAGGAGTCAAATCAGTAATTTAGACAAGAAAAGGTGTCCCTTTGCACACTGGATTTTAGGAAGGGTGAAATAAATCAGAAAAGGGAAGAGATTATTTAAGGGCTAAGGTTTCATTATCTACTTTCTTGCCTTAATAATCCCAAAGAGGTGCAGTCTAACGCTGTGAAAGCAAGCTTAACTCTCAAATCCAATTTTGTTCATCATTACCAAGTTACTTCAGCCATTTCCACACTTCCATTCCTCCTTCCCAAGCTCATATGGTGGAAAAGTTATTTATTATAGACTAATGCCATTTGCATAGGATAAAAAGGGCATGTGCAGTCATTCTGACCGTCCTGTAGCAGTAACAGAAAATAATTAAACAACAGTAATCAGGCAGCAGCATGTTTACAGAGGGGCTTTTGAGTAACGGGGGGATGGACTTTGTTCATCTTTGCAGGCTTAGTGCTAAACAAAGCTGCTGAAAGCCCTGGTCTTTACAGCCCAGACAGCCTGAGGTGAGGTCTGCGAGCACACCTGGCCCGATGGCAGAGGTCAGGTGATGGGTCAGCAGGTCCGAGCGCTACTTGAGGGCACTCACCAAGTGAGCACAAGGCAGGGAAGAGGAGGCAGATTGACCAGGAACAACTCAGTAGATATTCCTTGTTGACTCAAACAACTTCAGATGCTGATAATGGACTTGTCTGCTGGCACTCTGGCCACTAGGGCCAGATACAGTCCATTCTGGCAGACTTCCCTGTTTTACTTTGTTAACATTTCTTTTTATACACGTTGTTGAGGCTGGATTAACAAATTCAGAGACCGAAGTCCTTGTTGCTAACATGGCTCAGCACGGTCAGGCGGTGTTTTCCCACATGAATTGCATTGAAGTACCGCATGAATGAGGTCATGGGAAAAAATGGGAGGATAGCTGAGTCCTCCCAGCCTACTGGAAATTTAGCTCCTTTAATGAGAGTGGCCAGTTGTGATATGAATATTTTTGTGGAAGTGTTGGCAGCTCTTGCAATAGCTTCCTTGGTTTTGCAAGTCTTTTTGCTAACACCCTGCCTGCTGGAATCAGGAAGTAGACTGAAGATAGACAGACATTTTTATTTTTTTTTCCCCCAGAAAGAGAAATAAGCCTCACAACTGCAGAGAAAAACTGAAAGATGTAACCTTAAAATTTCTAAAAGACTCAGAAAACACAAGATATAGAAAAACAAACTATAGGAAGACAACCTCCCATTTTTAAAATTAATGTTAATTGCGTTTACTTTGGGTCCCTTCTAAACTGGAATGGAGGTGGAAAAGGTGGAAATCTGTGATACTGACCAAGGTCAGAAATATGGGATCTTTCACTTCGTAGCTGAAGTAAATGAACTGAAGTGTGTGCTGGTATTCACGATACTGACTTCTAAGATGAAGCCATTGTTTTGGGTAGCACTTGCAGATTTTCACAGGGGGTTTTCAAGATGGGGCTGGATGAAGCCTTGAGCAACTTGGTTTGACCTCATGGCTGCCCCTTCTTCGAGCAGGGGCTTGGGGTAGAGGCCTCCTTGGGTCCCTGCCAGCCTGAGTGATCCCACGAGAGGCAACCAGCCGGCGAGACTGAATCAGTCTGTGGGCAAGCTCAGGGCAGACGGCAGTTCTCAGAAGGGATGTCTCATAAGAGCAGCAAAAGCAGTTCCCATTCTCTTAAGACCCAGGTTCTGGGATAAATACTGCTAAGATTTACAGAGGGTTGGTGGTGAAAAAGGATAAATAAACCATAAATATTTCCTGGATTAGTCTCTCACCTGTCATCTCCCCCAAAATTTCCTTTCTTTGGTAGATACCTTGTGTAGAGGGAAAAGGAGAGAATGTGCTCGGTCTGCTTAGTGCACATTTGTGCACTTAGTGCAGTTGAATTAACCCATATGAGGTATCTCAGCGTGCTTGAAAAGGCCCAGTAATGCCCTATAGATGCAATTACATGCCCTTTGGCATACTGCAGAGCTAAGCTTGCTGCAGGCTGAGATAGACTCCAGCATGAGGAGTTAATAGCACTGCAAGGCTCCTGGACTGGTTTTGCACAGGTGCTAAAGGGACTTTTCAGTTGAAGTAGGCCGACCCAAGGAGTAAATGTGCATCCTGTCCTTCCCAAGTCAAACCTCTGGAGACAACCTCTGGCTTGTCAGAGGGCAGGCAGAAGGGCCCATCAATAAGCACATTCAGCTACTTCTGTTATCACTGTAATGATACCATAATTCTTTTTAAATGGTCACTTTAACCGAAATGGTTGGCCTCCTTGAGTGGAAACCCTGCAGCTTTCAACACCGGAAAGAAGAATTCTTCATACTGTAAACTAAGGCATGAAACGCAGGGTAGCAGAGCTATTTATAGCTCTGATTTCCTCCGAATAGGTGAGAGGCTAACCCTGACATTACAGAGTGAAAAGATCAAGTTATTTATATTTTTTTTGGTAGCCCATGCTGCTATTCAGCGATAAAGCAAAGAGGGGACTGCCATGACAACCACCTCATGAAATGCCCTGGAGACTTATCTACGAGCCAGAAAGGTCATCAAGCATCTTCAACTTCAGGAATACTATAGAATAGGATTTTACTGAATATATATACAGAAGGCAAAACATCAGTGGTGCCAGTAGCTAGTAGTCAGGGTACAGCAGCCTCATGAGCACAAGTAAAGTAGATGGGAAAGGGTGTGGGCACTGTCCCTTAGAGAGGCAGGAGCCAGGTTTTAGGTGAGTTCAGGCTGTAACTTTGTGCTGAGACTGCTATCATGATAAGCGCTCTCACCATCCCTCATCCACTGGCCACATGTGTCCATGCTCTCATGCCCCTCTGGCCCCCGCCTTCCTCTACCTCATGCAGGTAATGGCTGGAAAGGGGTGAGCAGTACGGACGTGGGGACGTGAAAGAAAGCAGGGCAATGTGGTGGGGTAATGCCTCCTTAGGGGTGCTACTGTGCACTGGGTTATGTGAAATAAAGGCTGGAAAGGAGAACAATGTGATATGGGGTGGAGGGGTGGCTGGTGGCGTTGGGAAGGGTGGGTGGCAGGCTGATGACAGAGGTCTGGGAACAGGGTGGAGATTTGCAGAAGGCAGCTGAGGACGGTCACATCCTGTAGCGCTGGATGACTGCGTGAGCCTCCGAGATGCTCTGAGCAAAGCCGAAAGCGGACTGCCCATATTGGCAGGACCCCATCAGAGCTGTCCTGTGGTGCAAGGAAAGGAGGCTGTAGGCAGGGGTCGAGGATCATCGGGATGGGTGGGAGGTCGGTGCAGAACATCAGCCAAACTGCCCTAATTGCAGCCAGCCTCCTTGAGGCAGAGCGTGGCTGGCACCATGCTGAAGAGCTGCCCCTTTCCCTCCTTGCTGTGCGGGGCTGTGGCACACAAGGCAGGGCACGGCAGCTGCATGCACCTGCAGAGAGGAACGGACCTAAGGATATATGGCTCAGGGAGCTCTACTTAATTTTGCCGAGGAAGTCAGTGTTGTTGTGCCCATTTTACAAAGAGCTGAGGCGCGGGTTGATGAACGAGCTTGGACAGCTGTGCCCCACCAGCCCTGAACAAGCCAGGGCTGCAGAGAGGTCCTTTGCGCGCCGAGCACTTGACTTTGTTCAGTACTGAGGTACCAACACTATTCAATTTTTTTTTGTATGCTTTCTGTATACGCTGTCAGGCAACTCTGCTGCCGCACTGTGAGGGAAGCCAATTTTTCTAGTTTACTTCAGAGGAATGTTTTCCTTTATTGTTGCGTGATGGAGTGTGTGACTGTGGCAAAGTAAGAAACTGTTGTCAGCTCGGGGCCTGAATAGCCTGAAAAAAAGAAATGTGCTGGAAAAAATAACAACAGAGTTATCGAAGCCCTTGGGAGAGAAGATCCCTCTTCCCTTCTCTTGCCAAAAATGGCTGATTTCCTTAATTCCATCTCAATTAAGCAAATCATACGTTTCAGCAGCAGAACTTGTCCAAGACTACTTTTTTCAAGGATTAGCCAGTCGATGAATAGAAGTTTTTGTGTTTTTAGCAGGGGAGGCTGGAGAAGCTCAATATGTAGTTAACCTTAAGCTTCAGATTTTAAGCAGTTTAATTGCATATAAGGAGGCCTCTGGGCATGCAGGCTACTATCCTATTTTCCCATGGTAAGTGACTCCTGTTTGGTGCGGTAGACACCTTGCCGTTAAGGAGAGTAGACAGCCAAGTGTTATCTCTTAAAGCGGTTCCTGTTGCTGCCGATGGTGTGTCTGTGCAACAGCTCTGAAGCTGTAGAGCTACCCCAGTTATCTTCAGATTAGCCTTGCTCAGACGCAGATAACAATCTGCCTGCATCACCCAGGGCTCAGCAGGGGCTAATTTCCCCAGTTCAATGTTTCTCATTAGCGAGAAAAGTCTACCGTCACCTACGCAGCTTCTTGCCATGAAAAACCTACTGTTGAGCAAGTCTGTCCCACGGCGTGAGAGAACTGGGCAGCTCTGCCCCAGCCCTGGACTCCAGCTCAAGGAGTGCCGTTGTGCTGCTGCTTTCTGCTGGACCTCATCTGCCTCCACAGGCAATGCAAGGCCAAAGGCCATCTCTGCGTGGGCTGTTGGAAGGACACAGGAGACATTATCATTGTCTGGCCTACCGTCTGTGGTTTGATTGGAGAGAGAGACTGAATGATTTCTAGTTCCCTAAGGATGTCTAACCTAGACGTCTTCCCAAGGTTAGTCCGCCTGGCAAGGATGAGTCCTACATTATCCCCATTGTTATTAACACTGAAAATTGAGTTAGTGTCAAGGAGTTCCCACTCAGGAGGCTACTCTGAAGTAGGAGCCCAGCGTCTTGGTTTGGCAAGAACAGCAACCAAGGGCCTGGGGGATATTGTAAAACATGGTATGAGGACACATTTTATAACCTGTTATGCAAGTTCATCATTTCTCTTCTAAATGCAGGCGTGCACAAGGAAAGCAGAAAGTCTCACCAAGTCCCGCTCGTTTGAGCTGAGTTCCACATTGCTTTGACACCCTGCTTATTTTAAAATATAAAACACTTTTAAAACCTAAGGTACTTGTGCAGCTGATTTTTCAAGATGTAACAGTGCCAGGTTTCTGTGTGGTTTACAGGTTGTTTTGGAAACATTCTGGTTGCTTATAGCGGTTTGGTTTTTTCTTTTTTTTTTTTTTTTTTTTAAACTCTCCTCCTGAAGAGTTGCCTCCCCCCTCTCCATGCAAACGTTTTCATTTTTACTTTAGGCTTTAAATGGACAGGATTGTAGGGAAAGCCTGTTGGAAAGAAGCCCTCAGGGTCTTCTTAGCTTTGTTAATCCTTGCTTTGGCTTTTTTTGCTTTATTTTTCACTCCCAAGAGGCATAATGCAAAATCTGTGTGTAATCAGCGCTAGAGACGATGTGTGCTCTTCTAGGATAATATTGCCTTACCCTACTCTGCTTAGTACCTTGAACATAACCCAAAAAGCTTACTGGTTTTAAAACAGCTACTCTAAATCAGTACCCATAATACCAGTGCCCTTGTCTCAGTGGCTAAACTCTAACAAATTGTAATTTTTGCCCTTGGACAGTGTTTGCTATCTGAGGATCTTAAAGAGCTTAATAAACAAGAATTTAGACTTGTAAATGAGGTAAATAAGATATTGCTCAAAGTAAAATGAGGGTGGTAAGGACCTCATACTTTTACCTTTGAGTAGGACCTTCAAAGTCAGTGAGACTGCAATGTGTCCCACTCGGAAGAGTGGGAATCAGAAGACCTTCTTCTGCCAGGTTGGCTAATAGATGGGATTGCAGCTCTTGAAGCAGAAATATCATTTTTTCCTTTTATTGTCCACCATGTTGACCTCTGCCATTTCAGAGTGGGTTAGTCCCTTTCATCACTCACCTTTGGAAAGTATGGTCTTTCTTCCTGGAAGTCTCTCATGCAGAATGTGGTTCTGGGTAGTGTATGGCTTCCCTTTAAATGCTCAGAAAACTTCCTTTTTCTATATGATTAACCTCAACTCTGTGGTATTTCATGATGTATGTCAGAGCCGGAGAAATAACCTTTTATCCAAAGTAAATGGAAAAAAATGGTTCTTAATGAAATACATCTGTACGATAACGTATTTTTCACATAAAGATTGATTCTCAAGATTATCTATATGACCTGAAAATTGTTGCTAAGAACTAAATCCCCAGAATTTCAAATCATAGCATCGTTTCCCTTTACATGAGGCACAGGGGAGACCCTTTATATATCTGAAAGCTTTGTTTACTTCACAAAGTTTTACCAAAGAAATTTGCCTTCTGAGAGCAACTTCCAAGTATCTATATTCAGTTTGTCTTGTCAGCCATAGCCCTGAGCCCTGATGGTTTGAATCACCGCGCTGGGCAGCATAAATCTTGTACTGCCATGGTGATGTTTGGGTGGATGCTGAATTTAATTACCTGTGAAAATGTGACTTCTCCAGCGATGATCCCATAGTGCTCAACTGGTTACAGCAGGGACCACAGCAATCGAACGTGACACCCTGCTCCCCTTGGTGTCTTTGGGAGCCCTCTCAGTCCTCGACACTTCAGAAGGACCACATTTTCCCTCTCATCCCTGCTGTGTGAGAGCAAGAAAACACACTCTGTGTGGCTACATCTGAAAATCTAGCTAAATTTCATGTTGCTATCTGGTCTTGGGAAGATGTTCTGGATCTCCCCAGCCTCTGGCTGAAGAAAGCGCAAGCCAGGTATGGAATTTCCACAGACTTTAAGGTTTTCATTTGAGCACTGAAAAGGAGATGCTGGGGGAGGATCTGACAAAGAAGGCAAGTGCTTTGAAACCAAGCAGCCATTCGCCAGCCTGTGCTCTGGTCTTGACCCCTGAAGTGGCTGGCAGTGCCCACGGGCCTGCCAGGACTGTTCACATGGATACCTGTAAGGAAAGCACTGAGAAGCTGCGGCACTTTTAGCTGGTTTAGCTGTGCTTGAAGTTTCCGTGAGAGCCACCCTCTCAACCCCTGCTGAAACGCTAATCACAATAAGGAGGAAACAGGGCAGCGAAGTGACTGCGACACGTTTCTGCTCGAGCATTCTGCAGCAGAGGCAAGGAGACCAGGCAGCAGCAGGATTTTGTGCTGAATTAAAGGCATAAAATCTTAAGTGGACACCAACGTGCTGCCCATCTGCTTGGGTGAATGTGGATGAGCCAAAGTACTGCGGAGCGGTCAAGACCCCTGTGGCTGTTAGATCTAAGGACAGGTCCTTTTTCTAAGCACTAGAATACTCATACAGCGCACAGGGAAACAGTCAACTCTACCGAGTGTCCCCTCTGCTCAACCCCAGCCTGGGAAGAGTGCAAAAGCCTGTGTTTTGCATCTTCTTTAATGGCATTAATTTAGTTCTGCACAATATAATTATATTTTGTGAAAAACATAGCTTAAAAATAGATTTCTCTTACGCTCTAGACCCAAGCTCATTAACACTTTATCGCTTTCATAATTCATTAGTTTCCATTTCCCAGGAACTGCCACCAGCAGTGATTTTTTTTTCATCATGGCCAGAAAGATTAAACTCTGTAGGAAGCCATAAAATTGAAATCCTGTGAGAGAGCATGAGTTGGATGCACAACAGAGGAGTCTGGCAGAAGTCCAAACCAGGGAAGTGTCTGCCCTTCCTTGATGAGGGGAAAAAATAGAAACAACTGACAGTTTCATGAAAGAATCACTAGGAAACACAAGAAAGACAAAACAGACCTGGGTTGCCCAAGACAGTCTAGAACTGTGCAACTAAAAAGGAAGCTTAGGCAGCAGATGGAAGAGGCAGAGGCAGCAGATTACAGAAGAAGTAAAAAGGCCTTGAGAAGAGAAAGCAAGTAAACAATGACAAGTGTTTTACAAGAACATAGCACTTGAAGGTCGTACAGACTGTCCAGAAAGTCATCAAAAAATAATACAATAATGTCAGGGACAGATACTAGGAACTTTCAAACAGAGCTGTTGCAGAAAGACACTGTAAACACCCTAAGGACTTCTACCGAGGAATCTAAATTTCCCTCTATCCAGCTAAAACTCTTTTCTCTTAATGCCACCACCAGCCTAGTGCACGAGTAGGGGCCAGAAGGAGTTTTGCATGTGCTCAGGGAACTGGAGCAATAACCTGAAGGAATTGCATCACTCTCTCACGCATCTCTCTAAAGCATGGCAGGTATGACAAGCGCAACAGGGGTTACAGTAGACACTGCAGACATCTATTATGATACCCAGGGCTCATTCCCCAGGGGCAGAAAACTGATAACCTGGGCCATCCAACAGCTAGGAATGTCGGCGTCTGGAAGTTAGTAACCTCTGCCTTGGAGTGATCCCGTCTTCATAGCGAGATGAGGAAAGGGCTGAGGGTAGCAAAACAGCAGCAAAGCTGGGCAGTGCTGTCTACTGCAAAGGTCAGCGCAAGCAAGATCATGGCAACTCTGGTATCAAGACAGAGACATATCAAAGAAGGGGAAGATCAATGAGAGGTCTGGTTAGGAGACTGTGGAGTTATAATCTTAAATCTTAAAATAAAAATAGAAATGTGGAATCACTCCCATGATGACAAATCTCACAGTTTGCCAGAATCTGGAAAGATAAGAGCATCTCAGGCACATCCAAGCAGGACTTCTGAGGATGGTTGTGTTCTCAGTAGTCCTCTGTCAACACAACTGCTGCAGAATAAGGGATTCATACCTTTGAATTCAGATACCTCTGAAGGATTATACAGATATCAAAAACAGTGAATAGGACTAACAGTGCCATTAGAGAAGAAGAAGCTGAAGTAATTGGGTCCCGTGAGCATCTGTAAGCAGTAAGAAGATGGAAATTGGGGTGGTTTGTCCATGTGACCAGAATAACAGGACTAGCAAATACAATTCTGCAGGGAAAAATCAAAGAGGAAAGGAAGACAGAATGCCCAGGGACAATGTGACTCAAAAACATCATTATCTGGATAGAGAAATGATGGGGAGATCTAAAGACTAAGGGAAACATGAAGATAGATTCCAGTCAGTGCCTGAAGATGACACTCTACAGAGCATGTTGGGGTAGTAAAGGGAAGGATCAGGCAATCATAAATATTTATAGCAGTTCATAACCTGGCCATGTCCTGTTCACTTATTGAGTTGCACAAAAGACACAAACCGCAGTATGGTCAACAGCGAACCACTAATTTGTATTACTAATGCTGCCATCACCCATAAAAGATTTTTCAATTAATTCTGATATC
This sequence comes from Rissa tridactyla, assembly GCF_028500815.1. Lineage (NCBI taxonomy): Eukaryota > Metazoa > Chordata > Aves > Charadriiformes > Laridae > Rissa > Rissa tridactyla. Next base: position 54,462,778 of record NC_071469.1, read on the forward strand.
TTTGTTTCAGACGCTTAAAATTGCCCATTGATCTACACATTTCCCCTTTGATTTCCTGAAGGTGACTTTTTTCTGTGGGCTTCTAAATATCAGGTAAAACTCAATATGCTGTGCCAATACATTTGGCTCACAGAACCCAGCCTACTTTTGATGTTGCTTTTGGTCATACTCTTGACATCCTGCCACTGTTCTGGTGAAATGTAGAGACTTCCTTGCTCTGCAGGTGGTGTGGGTATAGTTTTATGAGCCCAAGAAAGGTGAATTCTGTCTCTGTGGTTTTCAGCAGGATTACAGCGGTCTGGCCGAAAAGTGTCTCCTTGGAGCTTTTGCAAAAGTCATGAGTTCCTATAAATGGCAACATCATGATCCCTCCCTGAGCAGCAGTGCTCCTGTCAGTGAAATGTCCCCAGCTGCCCACAGCACATCCACAGACAGAGAAAAGCACCTCTTCCTGACCGTCTTCTCAGAGCAGGGTGCCTTGCGGGCAGCGATGGCACTGGGGGAGAGGTACGTTGTCCCCAAAAGTCAGCAGAGCCCTTTTAGCTGTACAAACTCGCTGTTTTCTGCATCTTTCCAAGAATCAGAAACATGCAGCTTAATGGTCTCCACAAGCGAATGACAGCCATTCCCACAAGAGATGTTCCTATACCGTACTCATCATCTGCCACGGCAAAGCAGTCGGGAGGCACTGCTTATCGGTGATGCCTGCTGGCAGTCAGCAGGTGTGTGGATAAAAACAGGTTAAGGAAAAAGTGTTAGTTTCTCCCAAAGAAGACCTTCCCCACAGAAGACTGCAAGGCTTTCCCCATGGATGCTGTGCCGGGAGCAGGTCCCAGTGGCCACAGTAGCCCTGCGTGGGCTCGTTGACACTGTCGCGGTTCAGAATAAATTTTGGGCAGAGTGTTGGTCCTGATGGTGCTAGTACCTTGGGTAACGATCCATCTAAAGCAGCGGTTTTCTATTCTTACTTATTTGCAGGCCACCCAAAAATCTCCCAGCAGAGCTGTGGGTCTCTGATGAATTCCAGCCTTCTGACAAATACACTTGATTTTGTTACCTTCTGTGACCTCTCAGAGCAGACCAGGGACAGGCCAGTTTCTATATCCCACCTGCTGAAAATTCCTGTCCTTAAGCTCCAGCAGCTTTTGTACCTAGACTGCTTTAGCTATATAATTCCTAGTATTTGTGGTGTTTCATGCTATTTAACTACGCATGGAAGGAGAGGAGGAGTACTGTACAGTGACAAGGCACTTCTAGGTGGATACTCCTGATGCTGAGGGGCTTGGACTAATCTTCTTTTGTCTAAAATTCAAGGCCCCAAATGTCAGAGCTTCCTGGCACAGAAACAATCATTAGTCCCAATCCAGGCGATCTGCTCATGTCTGTAAACATGTACAGGTGCCGCAAGCTCTCTTACGTACACCTGCAACTTGGGGTGCCAAAGTGAACATGTGGTTCTTAACAGAAAAAAAGTCCTTAAAACCATCTTCCACACAAAGGACTTTAATAAAGTGCTGGAGATTCGAGTGAGTTCAGGCTCTTGGGGTTTGGTTCATTCTCTGGAACAGCACTGGGTTTTGTCTTTGTTTTTGTTTCCTGTGTCAGAGCTGTGAAGCAGATAGATTTCAAACTCTAGAAATTGTTTGTGGTAGATGTTTAATGAATGTCCCTGACTGAAACATCATTCTTAATAAGGAAAAAGAAAAAACTTGCCGAACACTTATTTTTCCAGTTGTGGGAGAAAAGTAAGGGAAAGGGATTGTTTTGCTTAAAGTATGTTTTGAATTCCACGTTGCAGTCTGGTATCAGTGCACACACTGAGGTTGATCCGTCTGTGCTGATCTAACACAAATTGACGTTAGCAGTGACTTCTGAGAATTACATGGCCTCTACCTCTTCAAAAAATGCCTACATTGGTGTATTCAGCCCAAAATAGCAAGCTGCAGGGCCTGGGCAAGGACAAAGGGAGAAGTAAAAGTAGGAAATGCCTTGTTTGGGAAACGAACTGTGACGCCAAACGAGAGACAAGCTTGAGCATTTCCTTCCAGAGGGATTCTCTGATGGCTGGAGAACAAGAGCCAGAACCTGGAGCCGGGGGAGAGGAGAACCAGGCGGATGTCTCCCTCCTGCAGGTGCTGGAGGCCCTCCTTGGCAGGAGAACTAAGAACCAAGCAGGCAGGGCAAGGAGGTGGAGAGGTTTCACAGGGCTGTGAGTCATGGCAGACCAAGGCAGCTGAATCACGATAGCTGAAAGATGGGTAGACATGGTGCTTAGGGACATGGTTCAGTGGTGGTTTTGTTGGTGTTAGTTGATGGTTGGATGCGATGATCTTAAAGGTCCCTTCCAACCTAGATGATTCTGTGATTCTCATGGCTATGAACTGTGGCCTGGAAAACAGAGTGAAGAAAGATGCAGAGTAGCTGCGGGTGCTGCTGTGAGGTTTTGAGCTGCTGCTGCTCCCCAAGGACTCCTGGTATGCTCCTGTGGCAGGAACGGTGCAGCTCTGGGGCTCCAGTTCTCCAGCACCAGTAAGTGGGCATTTTTGAGAAACTGCTGCAGATTTCCTTGAATCTCTCAGTCTCTGTGTTTGTGTGTTGTGTACATATGGGCACAGACAATTTGTGAGACTATAAAGCAGAAGCAAAGATGGACACTTCTCTCCTGCGGCTCCACCTCTTTCTCTCTGCCTTGGTTTAACAGTCAATGTGAAATTTTCTCCACTGGCTGGTGAATTTTTTCTAGCTTAGCAGCCAAAAACTCTCTAATAACATGTGAGGTTTGGGCTACACCATGCCATAGCATGCTGTTACAAAGGAGGTCATCTTGAAGAACTCTGCAATGTGGTGTAGATTGTATTTTGCCACTTAAAGGAAAGTGCCGTTGCTGTGTAACACAACGGGAGGGAGAAGACAGGGGAGATACAAATAGGCTGTGCTCACACCACCTGCGTGACCCAGGTCAGAGCCCACACACATACTAATGAAGTAGTAATTTCTATTTTTTTTACTTCAAAGCACTTTGTCCACCCAGACCAAACCAGATTCCAGCATGGAGAGTCACACGGTCAGCCCCATATGTATTGTGGATCTGCATATCCTTAGAGACAGATGGGCTTGTAATGAACCCTTTGGCTGTCACCTGGGGTTGTTTTCTTCCCATTGTTTCTATTACTGTCACAACATTCTGATATCTTGAGCTAACCATTCAGAAGGCCAGGCTGAGACATTTCTTCTCGTGTTTCCCTGAAGAATTCTCATTGCATTTGGCCGTCTGAAGACATTTCTTTATGCTTCTTCATATTAGTCCATGCAAATACTGGACAATCACAGAACACAAGATATGTGTGAGACAAACCCACCAGCTTTTCTTTACCATACAGCTTAAAGAAAACAGTTGCTGACTAGTTTGTTTGTTTGTTTGTTTGTTTTTCATCAGTCCTATACCTGGAAGGATCCGTCCTTGTATTTGAGGATGTCTTCAAACTGGTTGCCTTCTACTGCGTCAGTAGGTGAGTTAGATTCATTGCTGCCATGGCGGGGGGTCGCTTTGCACTCCCCACTGGACTGTCTTTCCCCGGTACCCAGTCACAGCACAGCCTCCACTGTTTCCTCTGGTTTCCTCTAACCTGCCAGACCAGGAGGTATTTCAGATGCTAGCATCTGTGATGAGGCCAGATCACACAGTTTCTAGCCAGACACACCATAACCACAGCTGTCCCTGAAGCTGGAAGCTTTGTCTGAGGAAGGTCCTTAGGGCTGCACCCACAAAGGACCAAGGCACAGGACTGGGGGTAGCAGGACGGGGAGGAGAAAAAAGTCCTGCATCAACCATCTCTTATTAAAAGCAGCTTTAAGCATCCACAAACACCTGGCAGTGACTTAGCAAGCTTGCTAGCGGACTGTTGCCTGCGGGAGACTGCACTTACTCACCTACAGGGAATCTGTCATGGGGAGTAGTCCTGAAACAATTTCTGTTCCTTAGCCAAAATTTAAAAATAAAATACAGTGATAAAGAACAGACCTGGTTGGTTTGCTCAGTTCAGAAATACCAAATGTAGTGGGCACAGAGATGGGAAAGACCTGTAAGGTCATTTTCGTTAGCGCAAGGTTTGATCAGCAGCTGATGAGTCCCTCTGTGTAATTAGACCTGTGTGTTTGCAGTCTCCTCCAATCTGTGTGTTTGTGCCGAGCACACTGCAGCAATACCTCTGCAACCTCCTCACCCCATTCCTGCTGCAGCCTTGTTCTGAGTTGGATGTAAACTTTTGACCTTCCCTGTAGAAACTTAGATGACTCTTAAAGTAGTTATTTCCATTTAAGAGGGGAAAGCAGATTCAGGATATGTTTACAAGGCAGTCGTGCTAGGGGCTTGGTTAGGTCACGCAGCAGGAATGGTCTATCTATGGTAAGATACAGTGTGCTGCAGCTTACCCAGCCAGTATTATTCGCTATTTTGGGGCTGCTTCTGCAGCCAGCCGAGTTCAACACTGCTGGGCCAAGACTCCTACCCACACGCAAGGGACCGCGCTCTGTCTCACCCCCATCCATGAAAAGATGCCATCTAGATGTGTACAGACCCAATAGAATGGGTATAAATTAATCCCTGGCCCCATATAAAGATTTCTGTCTTACCAAAGGAGCAAAGAAGAGCCCAAATGCAACCAAGAACTGGGCATTTCTAGTCAAATGGCTGGTGGGAAGGAAAATCTGCTCGCTTCTGCTTTCCTGAAGCTTAACGAAAAGCTCCCACGCTTAAGAAAGAGCTTTCCATGGCTTAAGAAATAGTCTCAGAAAGAAAAGCTTTTCTTTTAGTTCCTGCTATGGATCTTACTTCTGAGTGTTAAATACACATTTCGGTGGTTTATGTGATTTCTCAGGTTGCCGTCAAAAGACAAGGTAAACAGGGAATAATTTTCTGAGAGAAGGGGGTAATAAAAAAGCTGCTTAGGCACTGACCTGCCATTTGCTGTCAGCTCGGAGGAGCTCTGTGATGGTGAGTGGAGAGGCCTGTTCTCAGGGCTGTAGTAAAAAGTCAACTATAAATAGCTGTAAACAGCTATCAGGACTGACAGGCTCTTTTCAAAAGAAAGTTTGGCCTGGCTAGATTATCTTCGATCACAAAAATAACACCTGTAGGTAACAGGTGACTTGGTGGCTTGTCTGCAAGCTGCTGCACCATGAATAAAATCAGACTTCTTTTTTTTATTAATGTCTTGATGTTTCCTGATTTTTAGGTGTATTTTTCTAGTAAAAAAAAAATAGAAGGGAACTGCTCGTGCACGTAACAGTAACAAACAAAGCAAGCAGAAGGTCCATGGACCCTCTTCCTCTTTTAAGCCTAATATCTGCCATGAAAAAAAATACTACTGGGATCACATTATGACAAACAATGTGACAACAGAGTGCTCAGTGGTGCAGAGAACCCATGGAGTACACTGTGCATCAGTAAGATATATATCTGTTAATATGGGCAAAAATAGCCCCCCCCCCCCCCCGGCATTCATCTGTCAACAGATTGGTCCTCCCTAGGTCTGCAGTCACACGCATTTTTGGGGCGCGTTTGTGTAGCAGAGACCACCTACTCACAAGGGCAGCTTTTTCTAAAATAATTTCCTGTGGCTTGCAGAACATTTTGTTAAACTTTTTAATGTGTAAAATGACCGTGCGCCATTCTTTGCTTCCTTTTAGGGACTTGCTGGCTTTTCTAGTCCTTGTTAGAACGGGAATTGAGGTAGGAACAGGTTTAGTGAATTGTTATTGGGCAAGAGGCAAACCCAAACAGTTCACCACCAGCCCAAGAGCTCTGGTAAATTATTTGAGAGTTAAGGTGTCTTTCAGTGAAACCTAACTAACATCCTCTGAGAAACTGTATCTTTTTTTCAGTAAAAATATAGCATCTTTCCAGAAACCAGTCAGAAGTCTTCTCAGTCAGAAGTCTGAGAGCAGAGAATAGGGGGATATGTGTGTTTTCACGGTGCCATGCAGCAGTTCATCGTTTGTCTCTTCACCCAGGAGCTACCGTCTTCTCTAACCCCGTTGTGTCTCGCTGTGTCCCCATGCCTTACACTGATTTTTAAAAGAGGAAGCAGGGTGGGGACAGAAGGGTAAACAGAAAGAAAAAGGACTGCAGATCCCCTCCACACCAGAAAGAACGGCTTTTCTATTTACAATAATTACCATTCGCAACACCTCACTTTTCATGGGAAGGTATTTCAACCCGTGTGGCTTCCCCTGAGGTGAGAGGCGTTCTTTCTGGTTTTGGAGGAGGAAGCCAAGGCACAGTGATTAAGCCCATGGCATGGTATGAAGCATCACCACAGGAGCTGGTGATCTCTTGTGAAATTCTTCACTGTGAGGGTGGTGAGACACTGGCCCAGGTTGCCCAGAGAAGCTGTGGCTGCCCCATCCCTGGAGGTGTTCAAGGCCAGGCTGGACGGGGCTTTGAACAACCTGGTCTGGTGGAAGATGTTCCTGCCCATGGCAGGGGGGTGGAACTAGATGGTCTTTAAGGTCCCTTCCAACCCAAACCATTCTATGATTCTATGATTCTATGAAATCAGAGCAACCCAGGCCAGTACAATGTCCACGATGCCTTACTGGCCGCAAGATCTTCCCTTGACAACATTCAGGACTTTGCAGAACAGGGCTGAAATTGTGAGCCAATTCAACCGCTAAAACCAACAGTAAAATCTGAAGTTCCTAACAGTTGTGGGGTTTGTTCTTTTGTTGGTTTTTCACTGTGTTTCTTTTTACAGGGATTTGCTGCCCTTCACCCTGAAGCTGCCACAAGCAATATTAGAAGCCAATAACTTTCAAGACCTTGAAATTATCTCTAGTCTGGGGATAGGTAAGTCCCTCAGAGCAGCCAGAGTTTCACTCAGACTTGTGAGAACCATGGTGCCTTGCACAGACATAGTGCAACTGGAGGATAGATGAACCGTTGTCTTCAGAATAGCTGGAGAGGCCTGAATGCATGAGAGAAGATGTTTATGATCTTTATGTTTATAGAAGCACACTGGAAAAAAGGCCTCTTGCCCCTTTGGACGTAAACCTTCACCTGGAGGCTGGGGCTTTCAACAGCTGAAGGGTGGCACAGCCTCTCAGGATAGCTTACACGCATTGGAAGTATTTGGGATCTGAGGCATGTGAAAGGAGGAAAACACCTTTGCAGTTTCCCCTCTGATGTGTGGCGGCAGTGCTGATGGGGGTGTGATATTTCTAAATTCTGATATTTCTGCTTCCTCTTGCAGGATTTCTAGTTGGTAGAGAAACGTGTAGTGTCCCAGCATGTTCTCTCGCCTCACGCTAATCAGACACGAAAAGGAATGTTATTTTTAGTGACAGCACCAAATGAGCAAATTTTAGATCAGATGTATAAAGTTACAGAGTTGGGAAATGCAGTTCTGTTAACTAAAGTAGGTCTCCTTCTTATTCCTTCCCATTTAACACACTCCACTCGAGACAGCTATTAACAGTTAGCCACTCCCTTGCTATTTTCAGTTTTCCCTCAGCTGTTGAAAACAGCCAAACAATGGTGGAAGTGAAGAGTTAGCTCACTTTGAGATATTCACTAGAGCACCCTGGGGCTTTACAGATCTATTTTTGGATCTTCTGTGTTATACCTCCCAGAAGACGTGGCCAACCCCACTGGTTTCACTTCAAGCAGTTTTGTTGAATTCAACCATCGGAATTGCCTCTAACGCTTTCAGCATCCTCTATTTTGAAGATACACCGATCTGTCAAAGCATCCTTGAGTATGGGTGTCCAGCCAGCACTTATGCTTTAAAGAAAGGTACTTTGCAACTTGAGATAGCAAGTTGCAAACTTATTATTAATTTTATTATAACAAGTGTAAAAATTAAAAAATGGAAGAAGTGTGTCATGATTGTCCAACCTGTGGTCTAATTTGAGTCAGCAGAGGAGATCCTGACCTAGGCAACATCCTCCAGCAACTTCTGAAAGGAAGGATTAACTGAAGCACGAGCACCAAAGCAATGTTGATTGTAGTCTTCTTCCTTCTCTCCTGTACACTGGTGGTCATAAAAGTGGTGATGCTTGCAGGTTTGTCACGCTACATCGCATGCCAGGAAAGTTTCTGACAACAGAAGAAAGCCTGCTGTTGTATAAAGATTTTCTGGGAAATAATGCTAGCTTCTTGGAGTGCCGTGCTATCTCACTAAAGCCAAACAAGCTGAAGTAACGAGTGATACTGCTTACTGCTTCCTGGAACAAAGTTTCAGGGGTACAAACGGATACCCAAGCAATAAGTGCTGCCCGAAGTGGCACTCCCAAAGGAAAGATAAAATTGTTTGAAATTCTGGTATGTTGCTTTTTATTTGTTTCAAAGCATTATGTTTTTTGAGGGGGTAGAAGATGTCTACCTGCAAGCTAGATTGTTCCACAAAGGATCTGGCTGTTATGTATGTTGTCAAAGAGGATGTACTGCAGGCCCTCTAGTCCTGAGGTACTAGAGGCTGGTACAGAAGGCATTTTAGCAGGGCAATTAATGTGACTGTACTTCACAAAGAGCACGTACCATCACAGAGGTGCCAAAGTCTCAAAGAACTGCCTAATTATCCCTCACACAGCGTAAGCTAAGGGAAGGACAGCAATGGGAGATGATCAAACTGCCTTTCCTGCTCTATGGGACAGTGTGGCTTGGCTGGGAAACACCCTCTCTGAAGCAGCTGTGTAACCCTTGGTAGGCCCACCTCATCTGGTCCGTCACAGTCTGAGTGGAGTATTGCATTTTCATCACAGTGTCTTATCCTGACCACTACTGAGAAAAATAACCAACTTCCCTTTTGTAGATTGATTTACTCACCATTGCCTCAGCCCATGAGACTCCACAGCATTATGTTCTGACTTAGACAAGCAACTTCCACTGTCTTGCATTTGCTGATACCCAGTAGAGTTGGAGCGTTTAAAGGAAATTGTGCCCCAGATGGTCTCAGACATGAGGGAGTTGTTCGCGTGATGCTGTTATGTGCAACTGCATCTGCCCATCTATTCCTGAATTCAGTTGTTGAGAGTGCTGCTGTTTCTAGCAACACTTTTATTTTAAGCTTCTATGTTCTCCTCCCTCTTGTGGTAGGAAATCAGAGAATAAAGCTGCTCTAACCTCAGCCTCCCTGGGAAATCATGGTGACATGCTTATGGAGTTGAATTAGCCATGGACACTAGCCTAGGCTGTGAGACGCGACATCGGCGATTGTATCCTGATGGGAATGGACAGTCTTTTAGTTCACCTGTGCTTGGCTTACTCTGTGGTGATGTTCTAGAAGTGCTTGGTTAGAGGGAGCAGAGGGGCAGCGAGGAGTCAGCCTTGCCCGTCCTGCCCAGCCTGCAGCACTTGCACCCGCTGGAGGGATGGGGATAGTCTCCGTGGCCCAGGGGACCACATCACTGGCCAAGGGGGGCAAGACCAGCAGTGGGCTCAGGGCACCAAGGGGGAAAGGCAGAGCCCTGCAGAGGGCAGGTCATGGCGGAGGCAGAAAGAACGTGGCTTTTCCAGCAACGGTGTGGAGCTGGCTGCAAGTAGGAAGCCATCAAAAGTCACGGCTGCACCGGGGAGCAAAACGGGAAGAAGTGGCCTGTCTTTGGGGACACGGTGGGCAAGGGAGAGATATTATCTGCATGTGTTACACCCCCGAGTTCTGCGTTGGCTTTATTTGAAGAGTTCCTTTGGTCTGAGTTCCTTCCCAACTGGAAGTCCCTTTGAGCTTTTCTGGGGTGCTGATTTTCAGGAAGAGGCATGGGCAGACCCTGCCCAGGGCTCTGACCAGCTCAGTGCTGTGCCCCTTTCCCCACCGTGGGCTGGGGGCTACGCTGGTGCAGCCGGCAGGAGAACGGGGCCCTGGCAAGGCACAGCTGAAGGCACCGTCCTGAGAGTTGTACCGTCTGCTCAGCACTGAGGGTCATCCCACCCTTGTGCAGCCCTATCTGTCCCCTCTTGAGCCCAGCACATGATGTTTTTGCAGTGAGACACACTTGACATCAAGCACAGGGCAGGGCGTAGGAGCTGTGTGGCAGCCCCATTCGCATCCTCTGTAAATCCACCCGGAAGAGTGTGCCGTCAGCGTCAGCTCTGTGTCCAGGGACCAAGCATGCTGAAAGGATTTATTTATCTGCATCCCTGTGTTTCCACGATTTCCCATCTACCCCTTGTCCCTAAATCTGGGGGCAGAACATACAGGGTTTGCAGGAGCTTCTGTTTCCCGGTGCTTCCAGCAGTGGACCCTGGATTAGCATCTGAGCAATTAAAAACAATCAGACTGGTAAGGCGAGCAGGTACAAGAACTCACCTCTGGGGGAAGGGAAAATGGTTAAATATGATACTGAGTCTGTTCAAAAGGTGTACAAACATTCTGTATTTGGTTTCTTTTGTTTTTTGTTTTAAACAAGTTACTTCAAAATAAATTCTAATAAGAGGTTTGTGACATACAGAAATGACTACTTGCATCTGAAACACCATCTTCCTTTTCCAGTCGCAGGCAATGGCACTGAAATACTTAACTATTCTTTAGTCCTTCAGGATACAACCTTCCTGTGTACACAGTCTTTTGCACGATCTTTCCTCTTCTACATCTGTGGGCAGGTAGTCTCAAGGCAAACCAGAGTGGGCATGGCTATGGATAATGGTCATCCAGAGCTATAGACGTTAACGGTAATTTTAATCTGTGGAAGGTATTTAAAATCCTATGTTTCTGGACTGGTTGTACTGCAAAGCAGGATCAGACCTCTGTGTAGAACAGACTCTGCCCCATCTTCATCTGATGTCACTTGTGGTCCCGGTGCATGTCGGATCCAGGCTGTGTATCTCAGCCCTGCACCTTCCCATGGTCAGGACTCGCTGGGGTCCTCACAGCCTCACCTCAGGTATCCTCAGCTATTTGCATTTGGAATCAGCAATCACTGAACAAGCCATAGACCCTTTTTCACACTCATTCATATTTGTTACTTGTACCTACCTGCTCACACTGAATAGGCTGTATGGCTTTAACAGTTTTCACTAGATGAGTATTCTAAAATTGGCACAAAAGAGGTTTCTGGTGAAGCTTCTGAGCTTGTCCCCTGGTTTGAAGTATCTCACACACATAAAACAGGCAACCCTTTCTTCACAGTGTTTTGTGCAGAGGTGTGAAAGCTTATATACCATTTCTTATAACAAAAAGTAGGACTTATACATACCATTAGCAGCTAAAATTTTCTCAGAGCTGTTTTTCATTCTTCTTTTCTTTCTTTTTTTTTTTTTTTGACAGATTTCTGGGATTCCTCCTTAAACCACAGAAGAGGAGGTGAGGAGTTATCCCACCCTGCAAAAGACTGTGCTTTCAGCACTGCCCAGGGAGACAGTTTAAGATCTACCCAGTGTTTTGCAAGTAGCACAAACCACTGCTCATGTGAAATTGAGCTGTCAATAGGAAATGACAGGCTGTGGTTCGTGAATCCTATTTTTATAGAAGAGTGCAGTAATCCTTTTCCTCTAGACATACCTCCTCCTAAAAGCCATGCTGTGAGCACCGATCTCCCCCCTGCCACCATGCTCGCTGAAAGGAGGTCTCCCCGCCGGCCCCCTCCACCTCCACCTTCTCACGCCCTCGTCCAGAAATCTTCTCTGAAGCTCCTGCGGGATCCCATGACTGCCTGTGAAGAAAATGAGCTGCTGCTTCAGCCACTAGGAAAGAGCATCAGGGAAATGAAAATTGAAGGCGGTGACAATAAAGAAGAAGGAGGGAAGCAGAGCTGCTCAGGCAACGAGCCCTCGGCAGTGAGCACCAAGAAGGGCTCCCAGCCCTCTGTTCCCCCGCGGAGGCGGCTGTGTGAGAGGACCTTGGTGGAGAGCCGTGTGGGTAAGCTTGGAAGTTGTGAAACACTGAAAGGGGAACGGACAGAAGAAAAACAAGACACAAGTACAGAGAGCAGAGATAAAGGGTTGCTGTGCACAAACGCTGTAGAAATGCCTGGGGAGGTTCCCGAAAGGGCTGTATCGTGGTTTCAGGAGGCAAAGCCCGAACCTGTAGAGAAGAAGGAGGACATGCCTGAGATACAAAGCAATGCCATTAAGAAAGGAAAGTCACCTCCTGTCCCACCACCAAGAAGGAAGAGGCTTTCCCAGGTACCGAGGATCCACAGCTCAAAGCCAACAACAGTGGCAGAGACAGCCACGGCCACGGCTTTGTGCAAGAGCAGCTCAGCTACAGTGGTAGGTGGTGCCACTTGCACACATACCAAGACTGAACAAGGACACGGCCACAAATCTGTCACCTCAGCTGAACTGAAAGGTTCACGCTCCTCCCTGGAGGGCCCAGGAAGCAGCGCCGTGGCTCAGGCATCAGCGTCCGAGCCAGACTCCTACTCCACCAGCAGCACAGAGGATGACCTGGAGATGCTGAGTAGTTCGTCCGGTAAAAAGACACGCTCCATGATCTTGGATAAGGCCAAGAACAGGCTGTCCTTTGTGAGCCTGTCCAATGTCTTCACAGTCTTTTTGTCTAGTGACAGGAAGCTGCAGAAGAAGATAGTGGAGCTGGCACAGGACAAGGATTCGTACTTTGGCAACCTGGTGCGGGACTACAGAGTGTACAGTTTAGAGATGATGGCAAAGCAGAGCTCCAGCACAGAGATGCTACAAGAAATCCGGATGATGATGACGCAGCTGAAGAGTTACTTAGTGCAGAGCACCGAGTTGAAATCTCTGATAGACCCAGCCTCCTACACCGAGGAACAGTTAGGTAGGTGACTGCTTTACTCATCCTCGGGCAGGATTGGGGAAGGTGAGGAGGGAGACAGGATTATGCAGACACAGGTTCTGCTTTACAGAATTATAAACCATCTCCTAAAAGCTGAGGGGTGCATGTTGAAGTCTACTCTGTGGTTGCCAGCACTTGGAGGAGCAGCTCTAAAACCTGGGAGACCAATGAGGGGGTGTTGCACAAAAATGTTTTAGAAGGAAGAGTTTAAGCTGAAGAAATGCATGTTTTTGTGTGTGGGAGAGACATATATGTATGTTTATATGCATATACACACATACAAATACGTGTGTATGTGTGTGTATATGTGTGTACGCATAGGCACACACACGGAACTGTGCTTACTGGAAGCACAAAAGGCCAGCTTCCCCCTGCACAGACGTGTTCCCTGTGGTCTTCCACGTCCGCTGCCCCACGCTCTGCAGTGAGGATGGAAAACTCCCTGCGTGTGGCAGCCAGATCGGGGGCTGATCACTGTCTCATGAGGAGGTACAAGACTACAATGGTTTTGAGTGGCAGGTTGGAGGAACCACTTGATCCCGCTCTGTGCTCCTCAGAGCTCAGAGGCGCAGGAGAGCTGCCTGCTGCAAGGCCACTGCTGGCTCCCAAATGCAGCATGCACCTGTCTTTACCCCACACACAGTTTGCCTATGGGGAGGAAAAATAATATTTTTGGCTGTATAGGGGTGTTTTGTTGCTTCTTATTCCATATTCTGTGAGAGCGTAATGTGCTACTTCCCCCCTTGCTAAGAAATGGACTGGTCTGTTTAATGTACATTCATGAGGGAATATACAAGCAGCTATAGGATTTTTTTATCCCAGTCAAAGCTGTACAGCCAGAAAAAGAGTGCATGCATGCACTCACATGTTCTTTTGACTTAAAACTGTTTCTTGAGGACCCGAGAATCAGTGCAGAGCTATTTATGAGATTCCCTAAGCTGGCTTAAAGCAAACTGGGGGCTGGAAGACCCCCAAGACAGAACATGGCCAAACACAGAAGTGACCAGGGATTCCAGGGGATCCTGCAGCTCCAGTATTAGGTGGGACCCAGTTAAATGGTGTGCCAGGACCCAGAGGCACTCAGCTGTCAGTCTCAGCAGGCCCTGGTGACTTCTTTCTCACCCAGCAAAGGCTTCAAACGATCCTGTGGTGTCCCCAGCAGAACAGACCTGCTGCCAGTCCCTTGCCATAGCCAGGAGAAGGGAGCTAGAGCTTCACTTCTCATGCACCTCATCTAACACCTGCAATTTTTGTCCCCAAGGCAGAGGGGGGTGTCAGCACAGAGACCTCTGTCTCGAATCTTGATTAGGGAAGGTGAAGAGGAGGCAGAAAGAAGTGTCCTGTTCTGCTTGGCAGAACTGCATGTGTGCAAGGATCCCCCCACCTTCACACAGACACGCCTGGTTAGATCTAGCCCTGTTCACTGGCAGTTCCTGAACAGGATGATATGGCCTAGTCAGCCTGGGGAGGACTGTCTTCTCCTGGGGAGGACAGGGATTCCCACCATGGAGGATTTACCATTTGAATTTGTCCTGCTTCAGGCTGACTGATCCTCTGGATTCTTTGAAATACTTGCATTTTGCATACATAAATGTTACTACCCTCCGTTTCGTTCCTCACTGACTGAGCAGATGAACTCTTTTGCTGGTGACCTTTTTGCCTTGGTGAAGGGGTGGCAAGAGGATTCTTTGCAGTCCCTCTGGTTTCCAGGAGTCAGATGACAGACTTTCTCACAGTCTCTCATGCTTCCTTTAATGCTCAACCCACAGAGACTTATTTCCTCATCCACAGGTGGCGTAAGAAGTGGCTTAAGTATCAGTAAGTTAGAGTCACTTGAGCAGTAAGGGTGAGAAACTTCTGCCCAGATGTTGGTGTCTGCCTCTGAGTGGGTGGCTACAGCCCCTTTTCAGTCCCTGCGGAGAAAGGGGCGCTTTGAGGGTGCAATGGATTTTGTCCCAGAGTGAATATCTCAAATAGATTAGAGGGAGGTGTCAGAAGGGACATGAGATGAATCCCACCTGGGCATCTGTAAGGGCAGGGCTGTGAAAAGAAGCACAGTTAGGTGAGGTTCCTCATCTCTTCCCAGAGTTGGCTTTCCTGCTGCCTGACAGTGCCATGCTGCTCAGCCCGGAGTCGGGCAAAGACAGCAGGGGCTGCTGGCAGCAGGAGCTCTCCTACGGCTCCACAATTGGTGTTCATCTCAAGCCTATCCAGGACTTCTGGAGGCTGTTGGTAGTGAAAGGTTTACTTTCTGGGGTGTAATTTCTGTTTCCTGCTCACAGCTATGCAGTAGTGCATGAATAACCAGCCACATGCTTTCTGAGCAGTTTTACTTGCACCTGTACTACTGTGTTGAGTATCACAGACTGTTGTGTTCTCCCTTCTCTATGCAGAAGTGATTGCTGAGACGGCTTTGTACAAATGTGTCCTGAAACCTTTAAAAGAAGCCATTGATTCTTACTTAAAAGAAATCCACAACGAAGACGGATCTTTACAGCAGCTAAAAGAGAACCAACTTGTGATACAAAACACAACTACCACTGACCTAGGCGTCACGACCAGTGTGCCTGAAACCTTTGTGCTGGAAAAGATCCTTCACAAGTTCACAACCATGCACAAGGCCTACTCCCCAGAAAAGAAGATTGCCATCTTGCTGAAGTCCTGCAAACTCATCTATGACTCCATGGCTCAGGGAAACCCAGGTACAGCGCTCCTACTGAAATGGTATCCCTCCCTGCTCCTTCTCCGTGTATCAAAGGGAACAGGGTTTATGATACAGTTGATGTGGTAATATTCAGATTGCAGGTAACAGTGATGGCCGGTGTGTTTGGTGTCAGCTGTCCACAGGTTGTGTTCAGAATGGGCTGGCTAGTGACTGTGAAGTTCTCTGCACTAATAATGAGTATAAAAGGTACCTGGTTAACTTTAAGCTCCATAGCTCCAAAAACCAGATGTCCGTGAGTGTTTTATGGGTAATGTCCTTTTTGCACAGCTCTCCATAAATCCTCAGAGCTCTGTCCCAGCTTGTAGCAGCTTAGCAGTAAATTCTAGGAATGGGTTTTTGGGAAAAGTCTCTTGATTTGACCTTTACAAAGTTTTGCTTAAATTGAGGTGTTCTGCTTAAATTGAGTTTTGCTTAAATTGAGTACTAGCAGAACGCTAGTACTGTTTGTTACTAATTCCTAATGATCCAGAAAATTCCAAAAGCCACTCCTACACTTCTTCAGTGTGAGGAAGTATGTGCTCTGAGTATAAATATAACTTAGGCCTCAGGCCAACCACTAAATGCTCATTAAGCCCTTGGCCTGCAGACAGGATGCGTTTTTGCAGATAGACCAGGAAGCCCCTTCCTCCAGGGATCTGCCCTGCCAGTTTAAGGGCTTCCTTTGCATACTGGGGAGCTGATGACGAGCCATGCATAAATTTGGAGAGAAGCCAGATATTAATTTGCAAAAACCTGCGGTTGTTTAAGAGCTCACAATCTCCAAAGGTGCTTTTAGCTGTTCTGCTTTATTATATGCTGACAACGGCCTTGGAGCACTCATACAGAAATTGTTGTGTCCCTTCTGAGCCTCACTTCAGGGTCATCCCTTGGACAGTATGCATCAAGGTTCAATGACCAATCTAGACACATTAACAGCAGAGCAAGAAGCCACCCCAGGGCTAAGCCTAAGCTGCAGGGTGGATAGGACCTCCGACTGTCATCAAGACTGAGAGAGCTGGGGTTGTTCAATCTGGAGATAAGAAGGCTCCGGGAAGACCTTATAGCAGCTTTCCAGTATCTGAAGGAGGCCTACAGGAAAGCTGGAGAGGAACTTTTTACAAGGGCATGTAGTGATAGGGTGAGGGGCAATGGCTTCCAAGTGGAAGAGGGTAGATTTGGGTTAGATATCAGTAAGAAATGTTTCACTGTGAGGGTGGCGAGGCACTGAAACAGGTTGTGCGGGAAAGTTGTGGCTGCTCCATCCCTGGAGGTGTTCAAGGCCAGGCTGGATGGGGCTTTCAGCATCCTGGTCTAGTGGGAGGTGTCCCTGTCCGGGGCAGAGGGGGTGGAACTAGATGATCTTTAAGGTCCCTTCCAACCTAAACCGCTCTATGATTCTATGATTCTACTATGAGAAGATTTGGACATGCGTAGGGGAATTTGCTGTAACATTGTTAAAACAGTTGTATTAAGTTTGAGAGCAAATTTGGGATAGATCAAAGACTCGCATGCCTCATTAAAACCCACATAGGAGACACAGTCTCCTTCTGATGCTGGTGTTACATTACATATCTGTCACACTTCGGTTCGCTCAGGGCTGGAATTTCTCTGTTGCAGGAAATACCGTTGTGTCATTTTATGTGACAGAAATTAGGGGTCAAGGAAATAATTCAAAAAACCCTACTTGTTTTGAAAGGTTGGCTCTGACTCTCGTGAAATCAGGATTTCATTGTGGTTTGCTCTGCTAACCAAAGCGCTCCATTTTGGCTGGCTCAGCTGTTTTCTCATGTTGAGCACCACTGCAAGCGGGGCTAGGTCGGAAGATGACTTCACCCCAGTGTGTCCAGTTCCCTCTGCAGTCTGTATGATCAGTGGTGCATATCAGAGCCTGATCGGAAGGAAACTGGCCTGCCATGAAGGAAATGTACCCCAATGAATTCAGACCAGAAAAAGAGGTTAAGGGGAGGGAAAAGCTATAGTTAAACTCCCAGAAGATGGTGGACATGGAAAGAAATTGAGTGAAACATCCTGTAGGCCCACTTTGAAGTGAAATGCGTGAAACCTCTCCAGCAGCATGAACTGACCCCACATCACTTTGATTTTTCCACCCGGCAAAGACAAAGGTTCAGCAAACTGAACTGTTTTACTGACAGGGAATTCCCAGCTGGCGGCATGCAGAAGAGTGTGCTGCCGGCTACTCAACCAGATTTCCAGCGGGTAGGTGGATTTTCAGCCATCTCGAGAGCATTGGCCCAGGGCCCCTTTTGCTTTTTGAGCCAGCCCTGAGGCAGCGCAGTGCTCTTCGCACAGGAAGAGCAGAGGCCATGCTCGGCTTCCTGTGCAATAGTCTGTTTTTCTTTTAGTTCCTTTTACTCACTGCTGAATTAGAGAGTTCCCTCCTCTTCCAAGATCAGAGCAGGTGGAACATAAAAGTAATCATTCCCTCTACGGCAGGACCAAAGTCAGTCTGCCTCTGACAGAAAAATTATCTGTTTGGTAACGTGATAACTACTTATGTTGTCTGGTTTAATTTGCAATTTAGCAGCTCAGGCCAGGTCTTTACTCACTTTAAGCTGACCGTAGGATGAGCTGAGCTGACCCGAGAATATGGTTTCATATCTCAAAGCAAAGTGTAAATACCACCAAATCAAGCACACTTCTTTTTTCAGACCCATATGAAAACACAATTTTTTTATACATTTTGAGACCTGTGTACAGCAGGCCAGGTTTGGCCAGGGTGTCCCAACAGGTACCAAGTTTTCTTTAAAACTAGGGATAAGCTTACTCCAGAACATCTGTGCCTGTGGTAGTGCCCATCTTTGCACTGCAATTCCACGTATATCAGGCCATTTTAAGAAAGGAGGAATTCTGTAGTTTAATTGCAATTCGTACTACATGAAAAAATCTGCCTGAAAAGTTGGATGTGGTTGAACCTCATGATACTTAGACTATGAACTCACTGTGTCAGATCCTCAGCTGGCTTAAACTAACATTTCTTCCTCAAGTTGAAGGCAATCAACTTGTGGATCTGATTCATCACAAGGAATCAGGAAGGCAAGTTTACAGTCTTTCTCAATACACCTTTCTCCCAACAGACAACTACATGAGGACAACTACAAGACATAGATCTATGTTGAAGTAGAACTCATCTACAGCTACATGTAGGTGGTCACAGATGGGTAACATGTCTAGCTTCTCATTATAGACAATGGGGACTTAGTCGATGGCGTTCTGTTGATTCATCTGGCTCAACGTAGGTGTCTGCTTTAGGGTGAGATGACTCATGACAAACTCCACTGATGATATTGATTAGTTCATCACTGGCTATGAAAGGAGTTTAGGAGTACTGGTTCAGATGTTCACACTACAGTGTAGGCAGTGGTATTAGTAAGTGAATCCTCCCCAAAGGGACAATTAAGATAGCATTGCAGTGTCTCACCGAGCTTTTCCAAGTTCTGTGCAAACTTAAATCACAGCAACATATGTAACCTACAATCTAAAAATATGTAACCTGCTAAAAATAGTAGGAGGAGTTAGTAAGAATAATATGCATTAAAAGAATACAAAAAGAAGAATTTGGAAACCCAACCCATCGCTCACAAACTGGCTGGCATTTTTAATTCTGTGCACTAGAAAAAGAGGCAGGACTCATGGGAAGCTGTAAGCTCCCAGCTCTCTGGCCACTCCTACGTTTGGAAGGCATGCCCCAATACCCACAGGGAGAGCTGGGCGCATAGCTGATTTATATAGAAGCGCTGTAATCTTATGTAGGAGAATCTGCTTATTATTCATCTTTCAGAAATACCTTTACTCAGACAAAATATCAAAGGCATATTGTGTGGTAGGAGTAGAATGAGAATCTCTGCTTTTCGCTCTGTCAAAAACACAGGTGACACTTGTGGAGTGATAAACGAGACACGGATTTGCAATATGTGTGGTGCATACTGGCAACGGTGAGCCTTGAGTTCCTGGCCTTGTGCTACCTGGAAGCTGCTGCTCTGTGGAAGAGAACTGATGGAAAAGCAAAAATAGAGGAGCAGTAGGCATTGGTTTATGAAGAAATACTGTGTGAGGCAAACAGGCCAAGCTTGGTCAGTCCATAAGCAGGGAAGATCAGGCACAGAAAGGCTCTAAAGCTTAAGTTGGGAGTTTGAAAGATGGGAAGACCGATTTCTAAGGAGATTCAAGAAGAATGAACAGAGGGACAATTTTCTTACGGCAACATTTTTAACTTGTGGACTGCCTAAGGTTATGAAGCTTAATTTTTGGAGTATATTTGAATTGCATATTGAGCTGGCTAGGTAACTAGCCCTAAAACATCTGATTTAATAATTTCTATTGTATAGTTTTGCATGGCTAATCATAGTCTGCTTTTGGAAAAAGAGTAAAAGATAGGATGAAAAAGAGGAGAGACTGGATCTATACGCCATTGGAATCTTTCTCTTCCCTAGCTTTTAGGATGAAGTTTGTGATCCCCTATAGAATTGAGCAGCTGGACATTAGTTGCCCTGATGCATTCCTGTATGGCTCTGCAGTTGACAAAGGCATGGACAAGGAGCAGTGTGCCTTCAGCGGGATAGCTGAGCTTGTGAAAAGGAAACTGGTCTCAAATACCTCGGCCGCCAGTGTAGAACAGATGCTAGAAGCTCCTGAAACTAAATCAGAGAAATCCCACCACACTGCTCATTATCACATCTCACTTCTGAGAAGGAAAATAAAGCTATACATAACAGTTTTGCTTTGTTATCTTTAGGAAGAGGATATCTGTACTTAAGTTACTATTAATGAAGGCTGATGGACTAGAGATTATATCTTTTTCCTGGCTAGCCCAATTTCTACATTTGAATTAAAGAGCCATTCACATTTTTCAAGGGGAACGAATTCCTCTGATCTGTAAAACATGTTTTTGAAATGGAATCATGCTGCCTGTATGTATTAGCTCTCTTAATTCAGCTCTACCATAAATTGAACCTTGCTGAAGTATTATGGGATAGACAAGATAGAGCCAAATGCTAGTGACTGGAAGGATGGTCACAATCTTTTCTTATGATCTTGAAATAATCTGAGTTAAACTTTCTGTATCTCAGGTTTCCCAGCTATAAACTGAGGCTAAAATTCATATTACCTGGAGACCTGCTGCTAGACATCATGCCAGTGTTTGTAAAATATAAGAGCAAGGTGCAGAGTGTCATCACTGTCTGCTGATTGTCAGAATGTACATGGAGGGAAAAGAAATGCATGAATGTGTTAAAATAGGCTGTAATTTCTTTATCGAGGCTTGGGCAGAATTCCAGTTGTTTTAAATCATGTATTTAATTAATACCCATTCTATTCAGGCACTGCATGCCAGCCAGGAGCTGATGTTGTACTTGCTTTGCTATAAACATAATAGGATGAGTATGTGGCAGAAGAGAAGGCTTATTTTAAGCTTCTTATAGATATTTATGAAATAAATGTTTCCTGATCCTGCAGGGAAGAGGAGGAAATAAAGCAAGCAAGTCGTATCCGGAGTAGGGCAACACCACCTTGAACAAGCAAGCTTAGTCCCAGTGTCACTGAGACCACTGTCAGGACCAAAGCTAGAGTTAACTCTGTCAGCTGCAAACATACCCCTCTGTGAGAGACCACAGATGGAGCTAGACATGCAGGTCTGGGAGCTTGGCTCTGGCCCAGACTGAAAGTGGAGCTGAGGAGGCAGCAGCCTGGGGAGAACATGGACGCTGGTTAGTGCCCTGGTGCCTTTCATGGCGCAGGGAGCAGGTGGGTTGCAGGATGCTGAGCAGCACCAACCTCTCATGTGTCTTGGTTTACAGGCATTGTTTCATGTATCTTTGTGCCTCCTGCTTCTGGACATACAGTCCAGAGTTGCTGACAGCACCTGTTATCCCCATGGGTGGACTGAGGTACAAGGCATCTCAGGGCCATGCTTGGTCTGCCGGCTGTACATGCCTAAGCTAGTCCCTGTGCCTGCTGTGACATCCAAGGCCAGGAGAACAAGAGGAGGTTCAGAGTCCTGTCCCTTCAGGCACCTATCCTTGGCTCCATGGGCAGTCAGTGGAGAGAAGGTGTTGCGATGCCTTCAAGGAGTAGGCACAATATACCATGCCTGAGGTGCCCTAGGCAGCACTGGAAGTTTGTGGCAACACATGGAGTCAGAGCTAGATCCTTGATGATTAGCTTTGCTTTTCTCCTGTTGACACCTACAGCTCCTGCTGACTTCAGTTTTATGTACAGACGTGGGTATTTAAGAATCAGGCTTCATACTGCCACAAGTAGATTAAAATGATGTCTAGTCATTTATGCAGGTTACAAGCATACAGCATATGGAGAATGAGAACTCTTTTCATTATTGCAGTCAGACATCCCTACTCTGAGTTTATTAATCAAAAAGAAACTGCATATCAGATTTTTGTATTTAAGCCATATAAACAGCTGGGAGTCCAACAACATTTCTATAAAATCTTAAAGTTGAGAAAGGTTTATAACAAGGGCTGGTGGGCAGAGTAGCTAAATCAGCTTATAGAAATGAGATAGAGAGCAATGAAAAATAATTGACTCGGTGCCTGCTTCTCAGACAATAAAAAAGAAATAGATTCTGTAGGAGTTCTTGAAAAGTGTCCTCTAACTTTCATTTCAGTTGACGCTAGAAGTTGATGGCTGGGCACATGGAATTGTTTAGTTCCAAGTTGTGTTTCCACTCTGCATTGGTTAGTCAGTCTGTTGGCTGGCTGGTGATCTCTTCCAGTAACGTTTTATAAAAAAGAAGAAACAGCATTTTTTTTTTCCAGTGAATAGGAATTCATGTTCTGAAGTAGCAACTTTTCTTGGACAGACACAACATGGATTGGTCATGAAAAAGAAGTGGCAGGGAAGAAAAAAAATCTGCTAATGGTGTTGCACTGTAAATCCCTTGGCCTTCAGGAAATCAGAAGTACTCAATTCATGCTATGGGCAGTGACTACTACATCATAAAAAAAAGTTTTTAAAGAAGGGGAAAAAATGAGCCTAGCAAACTGTTTGGCACTTCATATTCCTTTACACTAGTTTTATACAGAACTAACTCTGTTGGCATCTGATTTACTCAGGTCAAAAGGAGAATAGGGCTTTTTTCTGGGCAGTTTTTCTAGTACATTTTCATGTCTCAGTTGTGTCATATTTTTTTGCTAGATAATATTAAATAGCTGTAATACTAAGCTGCTTGCATTAAGGTAATATATACAACAGTAATGAATTGGATGCTTCACAGAGCTGAAGCTTTCACAGAGACATAAGCCAAGGCAACAACAGACAAACAAAATGTCCATCCAGATGTTAATGAAACAATACAGTCCTTTTATAGTTTGGTTGAAGACCTAAGGCTGTGTCATTTAACTAAAGGCAGCCATAATAAAGCAAACAGAATTGAAAGCGTTAACCCAGCTTTCATTAAATAAATCGTCTATGTTGTGGCATGTGCAGATCCTGTTAGAAATGGACTGAATTACAGCCCCGACAATCTCTCGTGCCCCAAAACTTTTTTAACTGGATCAGCTCTCTGTTCACTTGCTGTATTACTGGGTTTATTTTAAAGCCACAATTTTTATTTTAATCAGTGGCTAATCTCATGTTTACTTGAGGCTTGAGGAGAATATCTTTCTTTGCCAGTGGAGAATCTGTGTCAGCTATGAATGACAAAAAAGGAAAGGTGACTCATGGCAAAGATTTGAAATAAGTCAGTGGGAACATTTGAGAAACAGGAATTTATTCCCTACCATGGAAGGGTATGTGGACTATGGGCCAAAAATGGCTAGGGCATAATTTCACTGAAGCTACATCAAGGTTAGCTTGTATTCTTTGAGGTCAGGCAAATGGTTCTCAAGTGAGACACACATGGCCCACGAAGCCAACACATCCAAGTGCTCAGGTGAAGAAAACTGCCCATGGTCTGAGGGAGGACATTCATAATGAAGGCAATGTGGGCTTTCATTCAGAGGTGTGGTCAACTCTGAGTGTTGGGAAGATAGGCCTATTAAGCAACTTGTTATTATGGGTTGTCCGTGATGAATTTATGACACATTGGTGGAAAGCGAAACCATCTTTCAAATAAGCAAAGTTATGCTTGTGTTCTTTGAGGTTTATGCAGCAAAGCTTGAGTTTTGATTCTATTTTAAGTAGTAATTATTTATAATGATAACTGCTAACATGTATGTTTTTTTGTCCTCAGCGATCCCAAAGAACTCTTACATATAAGATTACTTTGTTGGCTTTGTTGATATGAATGTTTTAAACACAGGAAATCTTGAGCCCATGAGGATCTGTTCTGTAACACCTGCTGCACACCACTGGGTCTAAGCCCAATGTGAAAGAGTTTTTGTTTTCTTAGCTAGATACCATGGCTGGAAAGATGCTTCCTCTTAGATCCTAGCTCTTGGGAGACTGTTTTAATTAGGAACATGTAGTGCAATGTTTCGCCTTCTGAAGGAACATGAACACGGAAGTCCTTAGTCCTAAAAACCACTGTCTCAAATTCTGTTTTCTGCTTTTTAGTCCCACATAGAGCAAACCTAAGAGAACAAATACCCCTAACACATGTAGACAATTTTGCTGCTAATACCACAGACCTGAACTGCAGTCTTGATGGCAGTGTCAAATCAGAGGGCCAAGCTGGCAGCCTCTGCACTCTTCAGGGATTGTCACTTGTCTGTGATCCATGAATTTTGAGCTTCTCTTTCTCCAGTTAATAAAGAATGGCAGAAATGGTGCTCACTAAAAAATCTTCATCTCATATTTTGGGCTTGAAGCAAGTTTATTTACTTTTTAAGTGAACTACCTTTCCCTTTTTCAGCATTTTTTCTTTGCTGGTGCTTTTGAGCTATAACTCTTCAGGTAAGGTAAGCTAAAGTCTGCAAAGGACGTGCTGGGTGAGAAGCTGTGACTGTTATGGGGGAATGTGTCTTTATGGCAAGTTTATTTGGACCACTCTCTGTTTCTCTTTGCTCAGGGAAGCCGTACGGTGCAGATGACTTCCTCCCCGTGCTCATGTATGTGTTGGCCCGCAGCAACTTGACTGAAGTCCTTCTGAATGTGGAGTATATGATGGAGCTCATGGACCCTGCTCTGCAGCTAGGTGAAGGTAGAGTACAGTGTTTGCTCATGGGATATTCACTTTAGAAATCATTATTTACCTCACTTCAGTGTTTGTGACAGTGGGGCAGCAAGGCTCTGTGTAGGCTTTGTGGATAAGCTTTGGCCAAGCTTTTCAAACCTGAGGCTCTAAAACACTTTAACTGTTTTTAGCAGTGCAGTGCCCTTAGACACCAGGTAGAAAGGAAAGGGCCCAGCATCAACGAGAACTGAGTTGCTGGATTAGTAACCTAAACAGAGACATCTAGTGCTCCTTGGCCCAAAGGCTGAAAAGTTAAAAGGTCTTTGCCTAAAATTAAACTGCTGCTGCAATCCATTGTGAAGAGACTTTTATTTATTCCAATGAGAAAAGACCACATTTCTGAAACTTCATTGTATGCCTGGGGCCATACATCATTCTGATGGTCACTCTACTCTTAAATTTGAGTGGCCCCTTTGAGAATGTTCTCTGGCTGAGTATCATAGCAAAGCAGAAAAAAGAAAGTTGGGTTAGAGAGGAATATTGGGTTTGGAAGTGAATAAAGACTTCTGCTATTAGAAAAATAAATACCTCAGGGAACTGTGGGCCTTTAGTTTCTTAAATATAGCTTGGGAACAGCGAAGGGGTTGCGCACTCCTGAATTAGGAACACAGATAATTTTTCACCGAGTAGTTACTAAACCAATAAAATAGGGTTTAGTTTAGACTTTTTTTTGGTAAGTACTGAGGTTCTAGAAGGGAGTCCTGGATGAACAACAGCAGACTAATTTTACTTATATTAAATGGTGGTGTAAGTCTGTAACTAAGAGCATGTCATCTCAGCGCAGTGCAGAGGTGGGCAAAAGTAAGTACTAACAGAATGAGCGGTAGCAACATGATCGTATTAGTTTCTGCACAAGCTAATTTTCCTGCTGAAAAGATCTGTTAGCAGAAAAAAATGTTATCCTAAGCAGAACGTTTTGCTGACATAACTAAGCTGGTTTTGGTGACTAAACTGCCCACAGGCTTGTCATTTCAACAGGGCACACTATCAGGCTGGTTACTGAAGTCAGTGGGGTTGGGGAGTTCAGGCTATTGAAGGCAAAGCTGGCTGGAAGTTCTCTTGAGTCAACGATGCCAAGACTGTGTGAAAGGTGTACTCCAGTCAAAATTCTGTGAGGGAGTTCCAGATGAAACTGGCTGAATAACCACTTCAGAAAGGAGACTGGGAATAACTGCAGATAGAGGGGATGGGGAAAAAGAACATCTCAGTGAAGATAGCTCTGAGATCATGAAGCACAGGGCTAACATGGGAGCTGGCAAAAGTCAATTTGAGTTAGGCCTTTCAAAGTTAAATGGCAAAAGGTGATTCACGCACAGAAATAAAAGGGAAAAAAAGGAAAGCAGAAGTGAGAAAACTGTAAAATTCAGTCAGGTCAATATACAAAATCATTTAAATCTGGCCTCCAAATTGAAAATTTACTTTGAATTTTATAACATTGATGTTGATTACTGGGGCAAAGGCAAGGACAGATGATGGGCAATGACTGTGTGGAAATGAAGATACTAGAAAGTGGAAGAAAAATTAATTCTTAAAAAAGATTGAATCAATTCCTGTCATGGGGGACTGGGAGATCTTCCTCCCTCGATTCTGAGGAAAGGGATACACCAGGTTGTGGGTCCCATCATGGGCACCCCTGAGTCTGCCAGAGCAGGAGAAATAATGAATGACAGATGAGGGAGGTAGTAACTATATTTAACAGGGGAAAAGTGGCACTTGCAGGCTTGTTAGCCTGTTCTTAGCAGCATTTTGTGGGAAGCAGTAAAGAAAGAGAGAGCGGTTTTGGTGTATGCAGACCTCCATAGTTATGGGACATTCCTCATCAGAACCACCCAAGTACGGAAAGTCAAACGGCAATGTCTTGTCTTGGTCTGTCCTCTACTACACCAAACTTTAATAGTGCTCTAAAAATACTGCTCTTAAATAAAATGCTGTCTTAGCCACCATGCACGCAACCAGCCACAATGACTGTGGAGCTCATCAGAGCCTCAGGAAGGGCTATGGGCCGGTGCGAGGTTTGGGTGATGTGGAAGTGCCATCTAGAGGCAACTGCAGTTATTATAAAACTTATTAAAAACAGGGAGCTCCACCCAGCTGATGGGCAATTTTTATTTCTGCCTGTCTTCCCAGCACCCCGGGTGAGGGGATCACGCAAAGGCCGGGGTGGTGGACCCATGGGGACGAGGTCTGGTCCCTCGCCCCACTTCAGGCCAGGCATGCTCCTGCCCGGAGGCCCAGGGGACCCATCCCCGCTGCTGCTGGGGCAGCTCTGGGGGCTGACTCCTTCCCTCTCTTCAGAGGAGACCGTGGTCCCAGCCTCTCACTCCTCAGCAGAGCCGACCCCAGGAGGCAGATGGGAAAATGAGCACTTTTAATCAACCTGGCACTGGGGCCATGCCCTGGCACGGGGCTGCCCCACAACCCAAGCAGCAGCTTCCTCATACTCAACTCTGTCCTCTTATCAGGGCTTATCTTCATCTCTGTCGGTGAAGCCTGTTCTTATCACAGTCCAGCTGCTTCCCTGGCTGCTGCAGTTGGTTATTTATTACCTGACGCAGCCACCGCTGCAGCAGCCAGGGAGTTTCTGAGGGAAAAGTACTGGCTGTGGGCTTTTACTGCTTTATCCCCTGTTTCTCTGCTTTACCAAGATTTATCCAAGTCCAGGAATTACTCTCGGCCAAACAACTGGGCTCCCTGTCTACTCAAGAGATGGAGGCAGTGGAGGATAACCTGTCCGTGCAGGTCTGAGACATCCTTCAATGGGGACTCGGCCTCTAAACGTTTCAGCAATGTAGCCAGAGTTGGAGGGGCTGAATCCAGGCCATGTACCTTTCCTACAGAGTACACTAGGATCGTTACTATTTCCTGGCATTATGGGAACTGCGCAGGAGCCCAAATTACAGACCTGTTGCATTGGCCCTGTTAAAGACAACAAAAAGGTGGCCATGCCCCAAAGAATAAGCCATGTGTGCTCAAAGGCGTTGGTTTGGGTTTGTTTGTGAAAGCAGCTTTTGTAGTAGTTTCCCTTCAGTCTGTGTTTCCTCTGAGGGCATCTACAGCCTCAGCAGTCCGGGCAGTGACCACATTGTGAAGCAGGAGGAGGACAGTGTGGTCATTAGGTCTCGTTTCTCTTGGGTTAACACCAGTAGCGGGGCTCAGACAGTGTGAGTGTTAGACGGCTGCCACTGCACAGACGTAGAAATGAATGGCCCATGCTGGCGTGATGTTGATACAAGGCCTTCTCCTTTCACAGGTTCCTATTATTTAACCACCACCTATGGGGCCCTGGAGCATATCAAGAACTACGACAAAATCACCGTCACACGGCAGCTGAGTGTGGAGGTGCAAGACTCCATTCACCGCTGGGAGCGACGGAGGACACTGAACAAGGCCCGGGCTTCCCGCTCATCAGTGCAGGTAGCTGTCATTGCTTTCTGGGGAAAAAGCCTGGAAGATGAACGTGCTCTCTCCATACTTACTAATTTTTAATATGATAATTATTTTAAAACAAAATTAAACCAAATCACCATTAAAAACAAGAGCACAAGATTTCCAAATCTTAACAAAACCCACCTCATTTGAAGTATGTATTACTTACAAAATGTATTTTGAAGTCTTGAAGTACCCTCATAATGGTATAATTTTAAATATGACTGCAGAGTGATTTTGTTGTTCATTCTCAAAGGTGGTGTGCTAGGAGCCTTCACATGTGGAGCGCTGCAGCAGGGAGGCAGGGAGTCCCTCTTCAACATGTTCTTTGGGCCTGGGGAAGTCCTGGGCTAAGCTGAGGAGATGTGAGCAGGCGATGCAGGGGCAGTTCCTAGGTGCATAAAGCTGTAGGAAGACCTGAGACATCCCAACGGCCAGTCAGACAAGCATCTTCCAGAGCCTGGCTTCTCCTGTCCGGCAGCAGGGAAGACCCAACAACATCTGGTTAGCTTTGAAGCCCATGCTGTGTATGGCCCGGCAAAGAACTCCCCATGCACCACTGGGAGAGGGTGCCAGGAGGGATGGGTGCTCTGGCCTCCAGCCATGGTGAGGCTGGATGCAGCACCAGGCAGGCAGAATGCCCTGCCAGCTCCATGTCCTGTGATCAAATTGTCACCCACAGGGAGGCAGCAAAGGCCACGTCTCACGTTCTGTAAAGCCTTCGCATTGCAAAACTGAAAATTGTGAATGCTGAGGGGAAAGCCAGGGAGGGGACAGAGTCCATATAGCCCCTTGAAAGCATGGAGTTGAATATATTTCTCATATTGCAGTCAAAACAGTGCCTGATGATCTCAGAACTTGCGAATGGTGGATGGGATACATCAAATACCCATCCAGCCCCACGTGCTGCCCTGGCAGTAGCTCATAGCAAGTACCTACCATGGAGCATAATAGCTGAGCGAGCAAATGCCACATTTCCCCAGAAGATTCCCACCACCTCCAGCAGCGTAAGAGCTGCTTTCCATTCCTTTGAATGAGGGGTAGTATCAGGGACATGCGAGCCCATCCTGGCAGAGGTAAACAGCCTGCTGATGTGTTCAGCGTGCCCCTGCACATCCCCCTGGCTGCCTTAATCATCTGCAGGGACCCTCCATAAACGCAGTTTGACAGTCCACATATTCAGCAAATCTCACTTCTGCTGGAGAACCTGAGTATTTTCTGACCAAAATGGTGGGGAATTTTTTTGAGCTTCACAGATTAAAAATTAAACACGCAGGTTCCACTGTGACCAAGAGCTCTCTAGATTCTGTTCGTCATGAGTTTGGCAAGAGGAAAGTTGTCCCAACAGCCGTTACTGCCTGGAACAGGGTACAAGTAAATCAGCCTCCTTAGCGTAACAAGTTCTTATATTTCCTTACTGATGGAAAGAAGTTTGGAGGACACGCTCTCAGGGTGCTGTTTGGGTGATGGTGGAGTTACAAGGGTCACTGCACTGCCAGCCCTTTCCCATTTCTGTGAAGCAGGGTTTTTTCAGGCCAGGTCTCTGGGGTTTTTGGCTTGTTATTCTGGTCTGTTACTTCTTTGCTTCCTGTTTCTTCAGGAGCTGTAGAAAGGTGGGCGAAGGAACTGTTGCAGAACTGCTCACTTAGGATATTCACCAAATCAGAAATAAGCTTTCACTTACATGTCTTTACAGGGCTAATTATTTGGTTAAGTGTTTAAGTATGTGCTGATTCAGAGCTTGTTCATCAGTGGGGAGAAAGGAGGGAATAACTTGGGCATTGGAGAATGATTGGAGGACATTTGGTAGCGTTTAGGAGCTCTAGGCAGCTAGAGGTTTGGGGCTGAATTCTACCTCCTTCGGTCCTAAGTCACTGTGTTAACTGCAAGATCTATCCCCACGTTTCTCTTCAGGATTTCATCTCTGTCTCTTTTCTGGAAATCGGTGCTCAGTCAAGGACACTTGCTTCCCGGAACGACACCACGGCTGAGCAGCTGAGCCAGCAGTGTGCTGAAAAGTTTGAAGTCTCCCATCCCAAGGACTATGGACTCTTTGTTTATGTTGATGACCAGTGGCTGCAGCTGGACAAAGCTGCCCTTCCTCACCACATCAAGGCCTCCCTGCTGAAGAGTGAAACCAAGAAAGATTTTCATTTTATTTATAAACCAATAGACCATAGAACACCACCAGTCCCAATTGTCAAAGAGTCAGACTTTCTCTAAGGGACTTGATGCTCTTCTGTTGTGTTTGCTGTCATCCTGGAAGAGCTGGATAATTTATCTCGTGAGATATTCTGGTATCTGCAGACCTCAGAAGGTCTCTGGAGCGTGGCCTTTGACATAAGGCAGAAGTGCTAGTTGTAGATGCTGTCTGAATTCAGGGCATTTCTCAGCAGAGTTCATTTGCAGGAATAAAAGGAGCATTCAGGAGAACATTCATCCTCTGGAAAACTTGAAGTATCGAACGTCAGAACCTCCCGCTGGCAACCAGCCAACATCGCAGAATGTGAACGGACAGTGGAGAAAAATCCAGAGATCTTGCGGAAAAGCGGACATTTACTCCATAGTAAATGATGGCAGGTGCGGATCACCTCTGTGCACGAGGCCTGTGAAAGGTCTGCACACACCTCAGTCTGTTTGAAGGTAAGAGTGCGTTTATGCCTTACAGCATCTGTTCACCCGGTTTGAGTAAACTACATCTCGTCTGATGGACTCAGTGGCGTAGGGCTGCCACCCGTCGCAGAACTCCATCTCTGTCTCACTGTCTACAACATGTCACTGCCTTTGAAATCCACGTAATTCCAGACCATGCCAGATGATCCTGTGCATTCACTAAGAATACCTTTCCTGCCGTCTACTTGACACTGAAATCAGGTAGCATTTTCATCAATGTATTTTTCTTGAAGATTGAAAGCCTTCACCATCAGTTTTACATGTACAGCAGTTTTAATCACATTGGTTGTATGATAGTGTCTGGTTAATTGTATATTTATTTCCATGTGTGATATGGTGCAATTATTTTAAAATAAGCGTTTGTAAAGAATTTAATGATTTGCCCAGTGTAGCAAACCAGATTAAAATTTGAAAGTCAAAAAGAGCTGGAATTAAATACCTGTCCCTTTTTACCTGGATGCCATTTTCCCCAGTGTTTTTGTACCTACAAGTCCCACAAGTTATTACTTTAATAAATTCAGGCTGCTGCAGACAGAACTTGCTAATTCTCCTTTCTACCTGTGCTTTCAGTCATTCAGCCAGCGCAGACTTAAATTTCCCTGCAAACCTAAATTCCCACGGAACAGATTGAACCAACGCAAAAATGCTTTTTCATTAAATTTGAAAACAATTTTTCAGAACGGTACCGTGAGCCTTAATTGCAAGACAGATCCATGTCTTCTGAGCGCCTTCATTCAGGCAAGATTCCCGCTACGAACACGAGAGACCGGATCGTCTGTGTGCAGGAAGCAAGCAACCTCCTCTGCAGCCGCACAAACTTGGGATCAGGCCTCGCAAAGCTCTGATTAGAAAGAAAGGGTGGTTTACTATGGGTTTTGCTCAAAGATGCTGTTGTTTCCTCCCACTAACATTCAAAAAAGAATTGCGACACGTTGGGCCGAGTTGCCCAAAGTCCCTGCCTTACTTCTGAACCTCCAGAGGCAAAATGGTATTGCGTGTAGCCGGTCACTCTCTCAGTCGCTGGGGCTGGAAATGTCCACGTCTACGTGTCCCGGCTGTAGCGTGCACTGGCCAAACCTGCATATGGAAAGCAAACCAGTGCTGTGCCTCCGCCAGCCTGGGCTGCACGCACGGCTCCTCAGGAAGGGAAAACAACCAAGAATGAGGAACAGTGAATAACAGCACTCTTGGTTTCGAGGACATCATGTGCAGAGCTTGCAGTGTGTGACACCGGCACCGAGCTGAGTCCAAAACTCATGGTTATTTCTGCTCACATGCAGCTGTCAGCACCTCCGCCTTGCCCCCGGGCAGCTCACCCGCGGGATGCCAGAGCAGGACCCTCCCTCGCACTGCCGTTAGCCTCCTGCAGAGCAGCGCGCTCCTGCTGGGAGCAGGGGCTGCTCTCAGGGTGGCACTCAGGATGCCACGACCAAACCTGAGGTACAGGTTTCCAGCACCGATCTGCCTGTCCCCATCCCCAGGGAGGTGCCTGATGCCTGGGACTGGGGCTGCCCCCGGTGATCTCCGCTGTAGCAGTGGGACAGGCACCCAGGGAGCCCCCATGGCCCTCTGGGAGCTGCTGGCCTCGCTTCCCCAACAGCAGCTTCCTCGCGTCCATCCTGCAGGCTGCCACAGGGACATCAGCTCTCACTCTTCTGCTGCCCTGCCCTGGATGTCAAGCATTGATGGCTCAGCACAGGCCCTCACCGGGGAGCTGGGTACAGGGTCCCCTGGGCACTCCGGCTGTGAGGCAGCATGTCCTCACCCTGCCCGGCTCCTCAGCCCACCACCATCCCTGTCTGGTGGAAGCACTGCCAGCAAATCCCTGACACACAGCACAGGGGCAGGTTGTCCTGTTTCCACTGTAGGTCTCACCACTGATGTCCTTATGTCCTGAGGGCCGATCTGCTCCATGTTGGCCATACCGAGGACAGTCTCGGCTGTCACTCCTGGGGCTGTGGCAGCAGGAGGATCCAACCTCTGGGCAGCATCAGTTACGAACCTTCCTTTCTTCTCAAACCCACCCCCAAGACACACGCTCTCCAAATCCTCCATTTTGCACCCACTCGTCCCAAAGAAGTCCCTCACCTGCTTCTTGCCTCCCTTCTCCACCCAAACCAGGGCCCAGACTAGATCTCTGCCCCACCTCCCACTGGCCTCCTCACCCTTCTTGGTAGGAGTCTGAGCCATGTACCCACCTCACCTCCCACGACCTGCGCACAGGTATCACACTGCACGGGGTCCATGTACGGTGGGACAGTGGGTCCCCAGCACCAGACCCAGAGTTGTGGTGGGGGAGGTCTCACCAGCAGCTTAGTTCTGCCGTGGCTCCTGCAAGTTATTTTAAGCCCTAGGAGCAAAGATGTATATGTCTGCCAAAGTCCTTGGGCTGATCAGGTTATCTTTATACTGTAACACTTACAGTTAATGAGCCTACAGTAATCTGATGAGGATAAGACTAAAGTAGAAACACGCAAGGAAGGAAGCTAGTACTGATCTTCTGGATACATCCGGAGAGCAACCGGACTTTGCACCGGCCAGGGACAAGCAACAGATGGAAGTGGAGCGCTCCGGCCCCTCACAGTGTCCTGGTTCATCTGAGTCAGCAGCTGGACCTGGGGGCAAGGGGAACTGCGGCTTGTACAGTTGGTCAGTGGAGCACATGGAAACCGTGACAGCGCTAAATCACTGCAGTCCAAATGGCCTCAGACTAAAATTTGCCAAAGCCTAGTCCCAAAATCAGACCTGCAGGTCCCAGTTTCCAAAATGCGTTGAGTGCCAGCTGAACTTCTGTCAGCTTTTACAAAGGCTCTCAAATTGCACGTGCGACATTTTCCTCTGGCGTAAAAACTGCAAAGCTCTGATTTGATTTGCAAAGGTTGCCATAGCTCTCCCAAACTCAGAGATTATTGAGAGTAATGCGAGTTCCCGTGCCTGGTGGCAACCACCCAGAAGGAAATCCCTCTGCTGGGGCTTGGTGCAGAGCAGGGCTTGCTCAAAGGCCCTGGGGCACCCGGCCTTTTTGGTCACGTTGCTTAGCATACATCCCTGGGGCACAGGGGCTCCTCCAGGACCTGAACACAGCTGTCCCTTGTCAGGGAACACGAGGTGGGAGATGACAAAAATGAGGGGGTCCTGGAGGACCCAGGATGGAGATGGCTGCCGCCTCTCTGGACTCACAGCTCTGTGGTGGGACCCAGGCTCTGCCTACGCTGGGGTCATAGAATCATAGAATGGTTTGGGTTGGAAGGGACCTTAAAGATCATCCAGTGCCACCCCCTGCCCTGGGCAGGGACACCTCCCACCAGACCAGGTTGCTCAAAGCCCCATCCAGCCTGGCCTTGAACACCTCCAGGGATGGGGCAGCCACAGCTTCTCTGGGCAACCTGGGCCAGGGGCTCACCACCCCCATGTCCTAATATCTAATCCAAATCTCCCCTCTTTTGGTTTAAAACTGTTACCCCTCACAGAATCACTACCCTCCCTGGTAGAGAGGCCCTCCCCAACTTTCTTATAAGCCCCCTTTAGGGACTGGAAGGGGCTCTAAGGTCTCCCCGGAGCCTTCTCTTCTCCAGGCTGAACACCCCCAACCCTCTCAGCCTGTCCTCACAGCAGAGGGGCTCCAGCCCTATGGGTCATGCAGCCCAGGGTGATGCAGGAACAGCCTGTCTGGAACAAACGTGCTGCTGTTTTGGTGACCCTGGCACAGCTCTGAGTCCCCAGCGTGGAGGCTGCTGCAGAGGTGCAGCCTGTCCCTCCATCTGGAGCCCGGGGTCCTGTGACACTTTGGGTTAGTATCTGACGTTTCATGTGGTGAGAAAAAAAAAAATCAAATGTGGGAATGAAACGGGTGGTTTTAAATGCTCTGTGGGATTTTATCCATTTTGCCATGGGGTTTCCTCATGCTGCAGCCCAGGCGAGGAGGAAGCCGTCCAGTCTGGTGATCTGTGGCCTCTCCTGGTTAGTCAAGATGGTCACGCTGTGACTCATGCTCTGGCCCTCACATGACCCATCACCAGACAAGAGTGTTTCAGGAGACTTTGACCAAATAGGGTTGTGCAATCACGTCCAGGCCTCCTCAAACACTCCTTTGCTGAGAAATGTTGTGCAACAATCACTCATGTACTCACAAGGAAAGGATCCCAGAGTGAGAGAGAGGAAGAGGGAGACCTGCTGAACCTGGCAACTTCTGCAAAGAAAAAACAAAAGCGCGAGCGGGTGCTTTGTGCACAGAGCTGGTTTAATGCCGCTTTGCACCCAGTGATGGGATCTGTCAATAATTCACTGACATAATTACACTGGCAGGTCACACATAACCTGAAATAAAAGCCATTGAAATCAAAGGCAGTTTTCCTGGAAGAATTCAAGAGCTTTTGGGCATCATCATGTATCAGTCACCACCTGTACTTTGAAACCCGGCACAAGACTGGCTTTTTTTCCACAGGCTTGTGGAGTGACTGAGGCTGGCAGGGAACCCTGGAGGTGGCTGGTCTAAGCCCTCTCAAAGCAGGGCTGTCTCCTGGGGTTGCTCGGGGCCTCCTCCTTTCAGTCTTGGAGACTCCACAGCCTCACTGGGGCCCTGTTCCAGCCTTTCAATTTGTTTTCCTCCTGCCCAGCTGGTGCAAAGGCCCTGCCTGTCCCACCAGAGCCCCCCTTGGATAGATGTTGCTACTGGGGGACACTGGCCAGCTCTGCCCGCTGTGCATGGGATTACAGAATTGGACTATTTCTGTTGTCTCCCATCTCTTTCCAGGTATCGTGTCCCTGGGAAGGAAGCAGCCTCCGATTCAGAACTGCCTGAGCTCTTGGCATGAAATGCTGCTCTGTCAGGGCTTCAGCTTCAGGTTCCTGTCCTTCTGTTGCTCCTCCATCCCTGCTCCCCGGGGGCAGAGGCTGAGCACAGGCACAACAGGCCTCCAGCCTCCTGCCCCGAGCTGGGCACAGCGCCTCAGCACCGACCGTACGCCGTCCTCATGAGAGAGGACACAACTTGCTTTAGACAGAGCTGAAATACTACTACTTACTGAAATCTCTAAAAAAGCGCATTATCTCCAACTCTAGGTGAACTGCCTTCTGCTTTATGGCTAGTAGGGATGGGAGGACAGGTACACGCGCTCCCAATAAAACTGTGTCCATGTAAATTTGCATTATTTAGATTATTTGCATTAGAAATAGTCAGCATACAGTGCCCTATGGAGGCGGATCGTGCCTGCTGCCCGCCGGGCCCTCTCAAGGGAAGGGTGGCGAGCTGCCGTGAGGAGCAGGATGTCGGGTGGAAACACACAGCGGATTTGGCACAGAACGGCTGGGAACAGGGCCTTGAACTCCTGTTTCTAACAATAATGAGGAGGAGGAGGACAGGAAGAGATGTCTGGTGCGGATGGCACTCTTCCCAGCGCTCACAGATAAACACCACTATTCTGCTCAGGGAAGGTTTTTGTAAGTAACACGGCCTCAACTTTGCCCTGTTCTGCCCGGTGATGACGATTTACTGGGAACCTGGCAGTTTTATGTATTTTGCAGAAGTTATTCCCGCTCCCCGGCATTCTAGGAATGGCAGCCTGGGCAGCCGCGTGCCTGCAGGAAGAGTGAGGGCGTCTCCACTTGCCCAATGCACCGCAAGACACTCTGGCATAAGACTGACCTTGCACAATCCTGAAATACTTCTCTTACCATCCCAAAATAAACAGCCTGCCATGCAGGCACTAAGCCTGTGCGCTGCTATTCGGAGGCCTTAAAACAAATTCGTCGATCAGTGCAGGTGAAGGTTGGTGTTTTTTTTCCTTCTGCGGGGCTGTTCCCCGAGTGACTGCAAAGGAAACGGGTCTCTGGATACTAACTGGAAATTCAATAGCAAATTAATGCATTTTGAGGAGCACGGATAAGAACCTGCTGTATCTCAGATGGGGCTGTGGCTGCAGTGACACCTTCAGATGGCCTCTCTCCTTCATTTCAGCTCATCGGGGAAGGGGTAACATGGCCACAGGTAGCATTCAGGATGGTGAAGCTCCAGAAATCACTCTTGCAGGAGGAAAACGGACAGAACAAAACCCCACTCCCACATTTCAGCTTTGCATCCTCAGAGCTACAAGGGTCTGCAGGAGGCCCAGGGCACTTGACGTTAATGGGGTACAAGAGCCACCTGGGTGTCAGTAATGTGGAAAATAAAAACATGTGCTAGCAGCCGATCTTTCATCTGGTAATTACTTTTTGAGGCCTACTTAGTATGGCTGGAGACTTTTGGCTGTGAAGTGATGCCATCTGTGAAGAATCTGGAAAGCTTTTTTCCCCTCTGCATTCTAGATATGAAAATCCAAAAGACCAAAAGCCTCTTCTGATTATTTCAGAAGAAAATGAGTACTTTTAAGGGGTGAAGAAAAGTGCTAAAACTATGAATTGATGATGCTAAGTGCCTGAGAAGCAGCCTGGATTTCTAGGGCAGAGAACAATTCTAAAAGCAGAGATGTGTAAAACTTAGCAGATATAATGTATATATTCAAACAGGGCTTTGAAAGAGTTATTTTCCCCGTTCTTGCAAAGCGACTCGGGGTTCCTGGTACACTCTTCCACGACAGCAGCCAGGCTGCCTGAAAGTGTGTGGGCAACACTTCCTCCTGCCATCGGGGGAACACCTGCAACACACTTGGGCACACAAGAATTTCCTACTCTCTTATTTTTAGATTTCTGCTAAAAAAAACCCCAGCTTTACAGCTGAAAAGAAACAAGAAGCAACTGAAAAGCATCAAATATCTGAAGTTGCAAGAACTCCCATAGTGTAAACTTTCATTTCTTAATTCAGTAAAGCCAAGTTCCACATAGTTTTTACCTTATCCCTTCCATCATGACACTAGATGTTCCCTGGGGATTTCTCTCCTTCACTCACTCAGCAGACAGCTGAAAGCACTAATGCTCCCGCCTTTATCTGGCTCTTCCTTATATAAATGTAATTTCAGCTGGGTACCCTACAACCCCCGAGTGGAGCTACTCAGAACTCTCTCCATCCTGCAGACGCAGGCTTGGCTTTCTCCAAAGTTTTGCCTTTTCCCATGGAGATGAGGTCATTTTGCATATTCCTACTCTGGAAAGAACCCTGAAGCACTTCTGTACCCTGTCTCTACACGTAAAAAGGTATGAACAACCGGAAGCTATTTTAAATCACCTCATAACCTCTAATTTGTTCCCCTGCTTGTCATTTACTGAGTCACCTCTAAGGAGTGGTGCCTTTGGATGTGATTTTGGGCTTTTGGTTTTGTACTTTTTGGTTCTTGTTTGGTTTGTTTTGGATTTGGCGGTTTTATTTTTTGAGATGACCTACTTTATAAAAGGCTTATAGGGATAGATAACCTTTTAATGCAACGTCATAAAATTAATTAGCTCTCGTTCAAAGACACAAGATGTATAACACTGTATTGCCCTGTGGGTTGATGAAACCGTCAACTTTATTTTTATTCACAGGCAGTTCCTGTACTCTGTGACTTCCCACAGGTTTGTGTGTATATACACTTCATTGTAGCATACTACTGCTAAATTTACAGCATTAGATATTTGTGTTTTTCTTTGGGAAACAGTGTTTTCTACCCACAAAGACTGCTACTGTTCACAGTTTAACTGTGCTGTTCACATCTGATAGTTCTTGAATGCAACTCACTTCTTTAAACTGTTAAGGACTTAAAACTTAAAGAACAAGCTTTGGTTTCTTCACTCTTCAATCAATCTGCAAATTAGTCACTGTAGTGGAATTCATTAACCTGTTTTAAAAAGCTAATAGTTAGCAATAGTATAATTTTTTTTCCAGGATTAATGACTTAATGTTTAAATTTAACATAGACTTAGCAATCACTGATAGATATAGGTGGCTTGTAGTGTTCACCCAGAGATTCTTAAAAGCCCCGTGCTTTGAAACAAATCATCCATCTTGAAAGCTCCAGGTGGTTGCCAAAATGCCTCTGTGAAACCAGCAGGCTGTCAGCAGGTGGGGGTGCAGGGGACAGCACTGGCAAGTGCTTTGCTGCTCATGGTCAGGAGCCTCAGCTCCCAGCACAG
The DNA here is from genome assembly GCF_028500815.1 of Rissa tridactyla. Taxonomy (NCBI): domain Eukaryota; kingdom Metazoa; phylum Chordata; class Aves; order Charadriiformes; family Laridae; genus Rissa; species Rissa tridactyla. Next base: position 54,501,521 of record NC_071469.1, read on the forward strand.
TCCCAGTACAGCAGATGACTCTCTTCATGTTGGCATGCATGTAAAGTCTGGATTATTACAGTTACAAAAAGTTATCACTGGTAGGAAGGGTTATATTAAGGACTGTTGTTTCCATCAATACCCAAGGCACACTTGATCCATGGCCAGGCATATTCTGCAACAGAGAACAATCATGATGAGAAATGCTTCAGGTGTCTGCTCTCAAACTGTTTCCCAAACTGACTGCAGCGGGATGCCACCAGGAGTGGGGGCAGCAGTTCTTCACCTTCTGGGTTGCGTGTGCACGCTGCCTAAACTACCAGTCCATCCTCCCATTCCCTACCCTCTGCTTTCCTCTCTCCCTTTTCTTCCTCTCACGTGACTCACAAACTGGGATCCCATCCTCTCTCAAAAAAATCCCAAGACAGAATTTCAATGCCGTGCTTCCCTTGCCCCAACTGCACCACCATAAGGCTCAGCTGGACCATTATTTCCCTGCTTTCCCACCACGCGCTCAGAGATGAAGGCCCTAGGACCATATTCCCTTTCCGCACCAGAACCCCGCAGTGCCGTGGTGTTCTGAGCCAGCAGCTGAGGGGGCAGAGGAGAAAATATGCCAGTTCCCAACCCGGCTTCAGTGTACGATCATACAGGAACTACAGGACAACACCCGTGTCCTGTAAAACACACCAGCCATGCAGTGCAGTGGGATCCTCCAACTGGCTATAATTTCCCCTGAGGGTCTTCCAACAAGGAAATTAAAGGGTTACTGGGGAACTGGATCATTATGAGTGGGAGGGAACTAATAATGATGTGTTTTCCAAAATTAGCATTCGTAACTTTAGAGTCATAACTTTACTGACAAAATAGTCAGTGGAGCAGAACAAGTGAGCAGCTTTGTCATGCTTCATCTGCCTATTAGCTTCCACTTTTCTAGCCACAGTGGGCCTGGGAACTCATTACCTGTCTATGGGGTATCCTCCTTCACAAACGTTGACCAGGGCGTACAGCTGTCTCAGTGCGTACTCATACTGAAATAAACAAGCATTGTTAATAACATCAACGATGGAGAGCAGGCATGGTTTATCCAAACTAAATTATGGAAGTAATTCAGAGGTGTGTTTATTTGCTGGTCTTGACAATGTAGTACTAGGTTTAATGGATCTTCTGTGTACTTTGCTCTCTGAACTTCATTAGGTAAATTCAGCTGTTGCTGCACAATGCTGCCTTAGCCAAGGCTCACGTATCTAACCAACTTCATTCAAAAACACCCACAAAAAAACAAACAAAAAAACACTAACGAGGAACTAAAAGTTTAACAGAGCAATGTGGCCTCCTAACAGCCTGGTTGATTAGAAGCTCCAACTGAAGGAGTGCATCTGCTTTTGATTTGTATGCAGTACTTAAAGCTTGACTAACTGCCACATAAGCCCACTGCTTTCTGCTAAAATAAATTTATTTGCTGTTGACTCATCCTACCACACACCACTGTCTGCTTAGGTAACCTTGCCTGACATCAGGACTGGGTTTTCAGGAATAGAAACTGACCTCTCTTATTCTTGTCTAAACAATGGTTAGAAAAACAGGATTTGATCCTCGACTGGGATCCCAGGAAGACTAGACAGTAATAAAACCCCTAAACTAAAAAGTCACTCTCAAGAATTGAACAAGACCATGGGTGTAGCAGCTAGGCTTCTGCAAGGAGCTATGCAACAGACAGTCGTAATGTAGAAATGTGAACGTACGAGGGTTATGAATTCACAGCAGTGGTGCTGCTTCTCTGTTTCGCTAGTAGAGATGCTTCAAGCAGAAATACAGCATGACTTCTTTAATATTAGGATTTCTGGGGAGGGAGCTGATGAAGGGACAGCACTAACTAGTAAAAGGTAAGGATTATTTCTAGTTTTGTTTTTAGTAATCTCCTTGCTTATCTACAGGCGTAGTGGAAGTGGTTTCCTGCTTCCAAAAACGTTACTCACACTCTCCAAAACTAAGCTGTAAGACTGCCCCCAAGCTAGCTTTTCAATAAAAGCTGATTTTGCAGACCTGCTTAGGACTACTAGACTTGTCTTACTGGTACGTGTATCAGGTTATATCTAATGCTTGACTTACCAAGGGCAAGTGCCAGTTGAAGCAATGAGCTTTGAAGTGGTTCACCGCTGACTGGTAGCAATCATAATTGCTGATGGTCATTCTGCCCGACAGAATTTGGTTGGTCTGGTCTTTTGATCCTGTTACTAAGGCGATGATCTTTCGCATGGATTCTTGGATAAATTCTTTCACCTGCACATAGAACAACAAGAACTTAAAACATGCTTTTTCTAAAGCTAATTTGAAGACTTTGAATTAAATTTCTTTCTCTAAACCTCCCTCAACTCTTGGGCTCTTTAAAGAACCCAATTTGCCATTTATTTTTAGCCCAGTCTTTTGGACCTGTCTCAACACACCAATGAAAACTAGGGAGACAGACTCCTGGCACCCAAAATCACTCACTGTCCTGGTGTTCTGCCAGAAGACTGACAGCAGCAATACTGGCTACCATTCTGCAGGAGCTATTTGACTGGGAGACTTCCCAGCAAGAATTCCTTTGGACGCAGATGAGGAGTTTCCTGACAGTAGAAGCTGTGAGACTAACTTTTACATGTGCTTACACTTGCCTAGATAATCACTACTGAATGTGCCTCGTGGAACAGGTGGCTGAATTTTAAAGGAGGAGTAAACCATCAGTCAGAATTTCGTTGCAATTTTCAAAAACTGGAAGCAGTTTCTCAATCTGACCCGATGTATAGTTCGAACTTTTTTTTTTTTGCTTACCTCCAGGTGTGTTTTCATCTCTGCAGCAATCTTCTTAGCCTCGCGAATGTCATTGGTAGCCATCAGCTTTCGTTTCATGATTGCAAGAGGTACATCAGGACTAGGAGTCAGGTCATAGTGTTCTACAGGTGGCAGAGAAATGGGGACAGACTTCTTCCCCATGCCCTGAAACTGCATCACTTTCATGGAGGAGATGCTCTGAAGGTTACAAAGGAAACAAATGGAAACTGTCAATCACTCCAGTAGGTAGTCTGTCTTTGGTTTGCCACGCAAACCTAACTCTCTAAACTTGCTTTATTAGAGAAAATAAAGGAGATCATAGGGTTGTAAGTGTGTGTGCATGCACATGTTGAGCTTTTTAATACAAGGTCAAGGCTGCCAAAAATCAGGGACCTTTTATTTCCAAAACTCACTGTGAGGGGAAAAAAGACCATCAGGTTAAGTAACCTGACTACTTTTTTTTTTAACAAATATTTAATTTGCATTTCTATTAACACGTTGAATAATGGGACTACTACAAATGATACATCACCTCTCAGCTCTTCCCTTTCAAGGGATCAATGTACTTAACAATTCATTAATATTTGTAATATGCCCGGAAGTGATAAATACCCTTCTTATACTTGATTGAAGTGTTAATAACTGGCACAGCTTTGAGGACAGCTCGTACCCTGACTCCTTTTATTAAAGCATAATACAAGGCTGTAAATCCTTTAGCATCAGGATCATTGTCTTTTAAATCCTAAGTGGTCTTCTGAAATATGAAGAGTTTCATTTTCTAAATCAAACTTTCCAGTTTAGTGTTGTGTTGTTTTATTTTTTAGGGATGAAAAGTATAAGGCATAAAAGGCTTTAAAGATATACCTGACCAGGAAGCCCACTCAAATACATACTCTGTTTCCATACTGCATCACGTGGCTGGTGTTGGTGCGTTTCTTCACAAGCTGAAACTGCTTGTGGAGTGTTTCTTTTCTTAGATCCTCCTGCATGAAGAAACTTCCATGTGGTCACAGATATTTACATTCAGCTATTCTAAAAACGCAAAGAAACCTGGAAAAGGTCTTAGCTGACAATATGTAGCAGAAACATAGTGCAAGAGCTATACAACCTTTAAAAGACATAAAAGTAAAAAATTAAATGAAGGTTTGACAGCTCGTTCTCAAATTGCCTTTACTGATCTCCTAATCTCCCAGCAAATGGGCAAGAAGGGAGTGGGCGAGCACACAAATCCCAGATGTGTTTCATTAATACTGTTTTCCATTATGCTAACAAATGGGTTAGCCACAGTTCAGTATTTAAGGATCCCTGAACCAGAGGAAGAACTTACTGAACCGCCCAATTTGTTTAACGAATTTGCAGATGTGGTCTCAGATTAGTAAATCAAGATTATGTGAATTTGACACTAGAAGCTAGACAGCTTCTAATCTTATAAATAGCAAAAGAGTATGTTTCTGAAACTTTCATAAATAAATTTAGTTGCCCAAACAAATAAAGATTATATATGGTTCTGAACAGTAGATAAATACTTTTACCAACTCAATTTGTTGATTTTAGTCTGATATAATAAACAAAGATTTTCATAAACCCTGTAAAAGAGCTATTTTTAAAAAGCCTAGTGATTTCTTTCATGCTGAAACTTAGATGAGCTAAGTAACTTACCATATCGGAATCTTCCATCCAATTCACACTGTACCAGTCCCCAAGATAAGTCTGCCTTTCATCATCATAGTAACATGCATAGGATGACTCTCTGGGATTGGCGGCTGTTGTTGCATAAACTGTAGACAAACGGAAAGTTATTTTTTTTTCTTATATTTAAACCCCCACATGATTTAGTACTTCGCTGCACATGATATGTTTGCCCAAGTATTTTGGCTTTCAGTCATTTACTTCTAAATAGCAGGAAGGAAAGAAGCCAGTTAACCACTCTGTTCGGTCAGACTCAGTGCTAAAACCTCCTTCCTTGCTGCCAAACGTGTGGTCTCAGGTGCTTAAAGAAGAATATAAATTTCTTGGGGAAAATCTACTATTCAAAGAACTGCCTGACAAGACTATGCACCAACAACCATTAATGTTCATTTTCTTTATTACAATAATGAGGACCTCTTTCCAAACTTGGAGTAAATCAGATAAATCATCTTTTCTTCCAGAAAATGCCACCTTCTAAGTAATATCCTTGCTTGAATACTGCTCTGCACTGAGAGGAAAGCAAACCAAACCTCTACAACATCTGCCCCAAGCACAGCGTTCCCAGTAAGTCATCTCTAACACAGTAGAACTGTAAATGCGTCTTTACAGGTATTATTAAGACAAAAGCTATTTTGACTTTTTGACAAAGTCAACTCAGCATACTTGTGTAACCGAAAGAAAGTCCAGGTTTCAAAATGAAAAAGCGTTAGGCATGCTTTTATATAGCTATAGTGTTGTTTCTACTCACAATGTACCTGAAGTGCAAAAGCCCCAAAAAAAGTCTTAAATCCTGCCTGTGTAGTAAAGCGCTGCTCTTAGCACCCCTTAAAATGCTTACTGAGTAACCAGTTAAGTTTTGTAAGTTCGCCATTGAAGGCTGACAAAGACAGATTTGTAGTGCAATACATAAATCGTCAATGTTCCGCCTTTGTAAGTCTGTGGCAGAGCTGGTGGTAAAACCAGAGAGTCCCTGGACTGGAATTTTCTAATAGAACAAGTTTGGGAAAATGCTGATTCACTGAGCATTTATTTTGAACAATCTTCAATATGAAACATTCTGTGTGCACTTTGTGTAAAGCCTTGATAGGGCCGTAAGCAATCTAGGTGGGTGCCAGGCAGCATACTCCAGGGCCAAAGACCCAGGAAGCCACGGATAAGCAGGTTGGTGGTCTTCCCTGGAATCACAGCTTCAAAACTACAACAAAGCCAGAGCAGTCGGTCTCCCTGCCATGGAACAGGAACTTCAAAAGATTGTGATTCCTCCTCCTAATTGAGGCTGAGCTCACAGCTCTGCAGCAGAGAGCTTAGAAACCCTGAAAAATCTGAGTTCCGCTTCCTGGCCTATTGTGCAAATGAGTGTAGCAAAATTGCCTGGCAATGATGTCTCCAGTGCCTTTGCTACTCAATGAAACTGAGGGCAGGAACTTCACACCTGCTCTTAGCAGGCTAAGAAATGGCAGTGTAACTTAACTGCTACCAGTTAACGGCAGCCACATAGTTCCTGAAAAGAAATCCTCTTTCAACTTCTCATTTGCAAGAAACTGAAAGCCTTGTTAAGTCTTCATAACACTCCATTAATTCTTTAAAAGGAACTTTCCATAAATGGAAAATACTACTTTCTCTGATTCTTGTGCTTCCCTGCTAAAACCAGACATAAAAGTGCCTTGAACCTGTTCTTGACACAGTATCTGTTTAGGTCCTGTCTGTGACAAGCTGTGACACTTAAGTCCAGTAAGTTAACTGATTGCTCACCGTTGATATTATCAGCCAAATGATTCATCATAGATCCAGACTCGCATGCTTCAATGTAAAACACCATCTATGAAATAAATCAGAGACCTTAAGAAATTCCATGAGGAAACGGAGAAAAGTCCTTCAGTGCTTTTCAGCTGTAGCTAGTTGGCCTGTCCTGCTATCCCTGAAACTGAAGCTATCCATAAAGCTAGAAATTAAAACACAAAAGCAAACAGATCAACTTTCATTTTTGGGTACTAAACTACATGGAAAAGGAAAACATAATCACAATGAAAAGATGCTAGTAATCTCTACAGAACCCACGGGGACCTACTGCCTCATGTACAAAGCACAAATGAAATACACAATCACTCTTCACGCACAGCAATGTGCTGCCATCGAATGTAGTATTTCTAGAACCAAGGGCCACACAGGTGTTCCTAAGTACAGCCAACAACATTAGACAGACTACCACAGAAAGTTGCTTTAGATAAGGCAAGCTACTCAAATGTTCTAAATAGTAATTTTTCTGCTTAAAACCACTTGCGATGAAATAAACGCACAGAATTTTCTGACAAGAGGTACAGTCTCTTAAACTACATTAGTGACTATAAGAGAAACATGAGGTCTATACAAACTTCCTGCAATAACAGTGCAGTCTGAAGTGAAAAAAGCACAGGAAGAACAAGTCAGGTCCGTATTTTGAGGGTGCGGTAGTTACGGATGTTGTTTCTCCGTGGTTGGTCAAAACATATACCGTTATCAAAAGGCAGTACTACATCTCAACATTGACTGCAAATATACAGTGAACTAAAAATGCAGATAAAATCTGCAGAGGATCAATCCTTTTAAGTGCAAAATCCTAATCCAAATTTCATTGCGTAGCAACAGCTCCCTCCTGCTTCAGACTCCCAAAATGAATCTCTCTCTCCCATGACAGCTGCTCTTTTAATCTCAAAACTTCTGATATGTTTGTTTACCTGCCGGTATTTTTTGTGATGATACATGTACCAAATAGTCTTATTCAAGTCCTTCACGTGAAGCTGCAAAATAAGAAGGTTTATATTAAACCCACTTATGTTCAGTAGACATACAATTCGCTTAATAGGAATAAATACTAACTACTGTGAATATGTTTACTGTTTCCCATTAAATCTAGCCAGTGCTTTGCCCTTCTGAAATACAATGTTCTAGTATTTACCGCTCTGGAAAAGCTGAGTAATTGTCCCAGATGATACGTACAGTACACCAGAAAGGCAAGTCATACCTGTGTGAAACAGTCGGGACCACCAAAGCCCAATGAAATACTAAATGACAGAACTTAATCTCGACTTGAATGCTTCAGATTCAAACTGGAAAAAAATCCAAACTGGGGGGATGAGGAGATTATTGCTCCTTTTCTGCCTCCCCCTTCAATATGGCAGTGCATTGAATATTTTCATCTTTTATATTTTTTATTTATTATTTTAGTATGTCACTAAAAGTATGGTTTTTATGACAAAGTAATCCCCCAAAATGCTTACATCATCATCAGGAAAAGCCAGAAGTCCTGGAGCTCCATGGTCAGTGAAATAAACAAACACATGATCCTTGGGACCACTGAAATGGAAAAAATTGCAAACAAATTCTTTCTAGCCTCTCCAACCTAATCTTCATTACAACAACAATCATCTGCTTCTCAATGCCAAGACATGTCAATATTTGAAAATAATACAGCTGACACATCTCCTTTTCTTGGTAATATTTTTTTCCTCCCAAACCATACTGCTTTGGGTGCTTATGAAAGGAGATGAGTGTCTGCAAAAGGCATGAAAACAGGGATACCGGCTAGTCCCTCAAGCATGGGGAATACGGCAATTACACTTCACGTTTCAAACTGTAAACTAATTGCTGGTCAGGTGGGGGCTGGTACGTTGGGTACAGGCGGGAGCACAATTGGTTTTTAATGCCTATCTGAAGAATCTGTTATATTGTGGTCATTTGTAGCCATCTGGTAAAAAAGGAATGCTTTTATAACTAAGTTATACTGAGGCACCAGGAACACGGGGATAAACCATAAAAACATGTACTACTTTGTTGTGATCTGTATGGCTATACTTAGCCAAACCAGTGTCAGCCTACATCTCCATGAAGAACTGATGTGTGTACAAACTCACCTGTTAGGCTAGACTGGCGTTTGGACTAAGCGGCTCTGCAGTTGGTTGAGCACTGCGTGCTCACAGGCTTTGATTCCCTCACGTCTGTGCAGTACGCTGTTTCCTGTACATTTTTATTGCGCTCTAAATCAGGCAGATCATGTTTGGGTGATATTAAAGTCTTGCCCTAACAGACAGATCTGCAAAGAGCTTTTGTTTTTACACTGTGTTCAGGGACAATTAAAATAACATGAACAGATTGGAAGGAGACCCCCAAACCCTCCTCTCTATCAGTGGTACAGAAATATGTATTTGCTCTTGCTCTTTCCTGACTGCAAAGAAGTATGACAGCAACAGCTCAAGGGGACGTTGTCTGCCTGCTGGTTAGGGAACAACCTGGAAGACAATCTGGATGCCTTTTGGGCAGAGGATAACTGAGTTCTTGTCCCACCCAGTAGCAGAAGTCAGGCCACTTGGAAATTCACACAACAGCGCCCAACAAAGAAGGGCTGGCCGTCACTTTTCTGGCTCCCACTCTTGAGCCTAAGTGCAAAAAATTCAACCAAGGTGAAATGCAAATAAGACTTTTATATGTGGGTTCAAATTGTCTTCCTAACAATCTTTGGCCCTCTGCAGAGCCACTCCCTTATTTGACTTACAACATCAAGCTTTCACAGGTGAGGTGTGCTCTGAAGTACTTTTCTTAAAATGAAAAATGCTTTATAGTCACCTCTTGACTCATTCCAGCTACTAGAAGAGAACACTCTAGTAACTGTGCAGCAATTTAGTAACGTCTTGCCTGTATGCCTTGCGTATATCATGTTCTTTCTCAGCTTTTCGGGATGAAGTTTAAACAATTGAGAGCAACAGTTTATTCAACTACTGTTCCTTCATTTTTTTAATTCTCCCCAATGCCCGGGCAGGATTCTTGTCCTCTGTTTCATTGCTTTGTCTCTAAAATTATACTGTCAGATGAAGATAGGCACTTACACAATTTTTCCTTAACTACATTAGTTCTTCCAAATGATCACATTTAAATTCTTAAAGGTTTTACAGGATATACTGTACATAGACAAATATAGCACAATATAACTCTTTACTAGCGGTACTGAGTCAGAAATACAGCACACCATCATGCTTTCATATCTCAAACTCTGTGAAAGCAAGATGAATGACTGACACCAGGTATCTTTCCAAGAGGTCTTCTAATTAGGCCCTCAAATATATTGCTTTTATTCTTGAATCACCTAAATTATATAAGCCTTTATAAACTACACCCATTACTTAGAGATCTTACATTCTACTTAGCCAGTCTACAATTTATTATTGTTCATATATTAGAATACTGCCAAACTTACAATCATTTCTGTAATGTAGTTTACAAATACCTTAGCATAATACATCAATTACAAGGCTAATTTTGCTTATGCTACTTTTTCAATTGCAAAGATTTTTTTTATTTTTTTTTTTTTGCATTAAACTATAATTCCATTTCATTACATTCAAGGCCTCAATAACCTTACATCTGCCACAGACCATGGCTGGGATTAGACATGCCATTCTTTCAGCTGATGAGCTGTTTAAGGTATCTCTGTCCCTCTGCCACTGACTGCTAAGTCTCGCCACCTCAGGTGACCAATACAACTGTTTGTGTACATTAAGCCAAGCCTTAGCAAACCCTTCCTAGGCGTCTCCAAACATTAATAAAACTCTCTTTGGATAGCAACTCTTGAAAAGACAATAGTCTAAATAACAAATACCTTAATACAGTTGATACTGTCCTCTAAAGTTCTTATACTTTCATCTGTACTGGGCTCCATACCAGCCAAATATCAGCAGTTGCTTCTTGGTGCTGGATAGTTTGAGAAGCCAGAATCTTTGTATTTCTAATGTGAATTACCTGGCATTACCATCAATAGCCTTGCTGGATTCTCAAGTTGCTCTAATTTACCCTCTTCTTTTACCTTTTCAATACTTTTCCTGATCCCACCCCCTTCACTGCTTCCGCATCTCCTCTGAGAACAGCAAGGAAGTTCTTTGGAGTAACATCCTAAGGATTTAAGAGGATTAAAGTTAAATCTGATCATAAAAACAACAACAAAATCTTCATTTCGAAAGGCTTCTGAAAGTCAGAATCCATGCACGGATGGCAAGTTTAGCTGGCCATCCTTTTCAGTCTGTCACTATATAATGTATTAGCCACTGGTGACTCCCTTGGACACTGAATCACGAAATCACCAAGTGATTGGATTACCGTTCTGATTTAATGAAACAATTAGTCTTACACAGCTGTTCTTCAGATTGAGTTACATTTATGAATGCAAGACTTTTCCTCCTTTTATGTCGTGTGCCAGCACAGAAACAATGTAAAGGTTTACTTTTATGACCGCTGCTTCACTTCAAAGCATCTGTTGTTTATATTCATCTTATGAACACCAAACTTCATGCCAAAGATTGCAAGTGAATAAGCTGGAGGCTTTATCCTATGTGCATTTTGGAGTGTAAGCTACAGGCTGAAAGGATTTGTGCAGAACAGTGGCTAATACTGAACCTTCCCTGGGGAATGGTGTTTCATTCCTACCTCCTTTGTATAGTCCTTGGGCACTCCAGCATACACATCTGTGCCATTAGGTCTATTGATGACAATGCCTTTTGTTGGATTTCTGAAAGTTAAACGGAAAATAAATATGAGTAATTAGCCACATACCACACAATGACCACAGAACAACTAGGAAACCATTTAAACTGTCCTCCCTGGCCAGCTTGCCTGAGAGAGAGAGTAATGGGTATTGCACCATGTGTCAAGTGATCTCAGAATAAAAAGGCCTTTTCACTTCAGACAGTTACATGTTTGCCTCAGGTGTCCTTCAAATATCCCATCTCAGATCATGTCAATTAATCTGAAGATGTAGGCGGGTGGTCTCTTACACTATCATCTCTCTACTTTCAGTCTTGCCCTAAGTCCCCTTTTCCTTTTTGCTTCCAGTGCTGCCATGCAGCTGAAGTCCACTGATTTTTGCTGAAGCTGTCTCAGAATTAGAAAGCAATATAGAAAATAGCATACAGAAAGCAATGATACGCTCTAGACAGTCTCCAAGAATGGGACATGTACACTTCTTTGTTGAATGTACATTCGGGGAATTAATCTGAGGATGTCCTTTCAAAAAAGCCCTGCAAGTCATACACAAAGCTTCCCTATTTTTGTGGTTTTAGGCTATTTATCTGCTGCAAACTGTTACGCCTGGGAGTTAAGATCACTTACTCTCATAACAGTGAAGCTCTGCAGTCCTCAGTCCCACAACTGATGCTGAGTTGCGCAGTAAGGCTTAGAAAGCTCGTGAGCACATTTCAAAGGAGAATTATTGAGCTGATGGATAAAACATCTCTATGCATATCACAGGTGGTTTTAAAAGCTTTTCTTATAAAACTACTACAAATTCAAAACACATGGGTGACTATGGCATGTTTGTAGTAACCATATAGTTTGTGATTAGCGCATGTTCATCACTTACTCGTCATTATCAGCAATGTCATCATACATCATGACAATGATCTGTTCATCTGGAATTCCATTTCGGTGTACAATCTGGTACGCGTGGCACACGTCTGCCTGAAATTAAGCAAATTTTCATTACTGGCTTTAACAGAGACCAGAATCTTTGAGACCAGAAGAAAAATAGCTTTGCAGGCCTAAGAGCGGGCTATTATTCAAAAGAAACTGCATTCAGATACAAAAGACTGAGGGCTGAAATGCACAGGTTAAACCAAAACTCAATGTCTTTCTCTAACTAGGCGGAGTTGCATTAATAACGGAGACTATGATTAAAATCTCTCTCTCATTTACCTATTTTGATTTCTTATTTAAACAGAAACGAGAAGTTGCTTCAGACTTGGTACAGATAACAAAATTTAACAAAAGGTTCTCAGCAATGTTCTGTGAGAAAATCTAAATGAAACCCTTGTGCACTGACAGACAAATCCGAAGTGTGCCAAGTAAAAGAGAAGAGTTGGATTCCCACCAATTTCAACTAGTTCTGTACCAAGCCTGCATGACTAAGCATCAGACTGTCCTTGGCTTAAGCAAGTATGGTTTACCAATCTCATGTCTGCAAAGATTTTATTAAATTTTGTTTTACTAGATGAAAATTTTGGTTAAGGAAAATTTCCTTTTCAATTATGTATTTCTTGTAGAGTAACACTGAAGCAACTTCAGAGCAAGAAAACAGATTTCACTGGAAAACAGAATTGCAGAATTTCTATTCAGGCTCTTTTCCTGACTTGTACAGGATATGAATAAGCAGATTTTCTTTACAGAATCATCTTCCCGTGACACAGAAATAACAACACTCATCAAAGTGATATTACAGTAAATGCAAACCTCTATCAGAACACCAAATTCATAGTAACCCCATCCCAAATAACTCTCTTCTTTTAGAGCTGCAGTCTGTGAATGAACTAATGGGATATCAACAATCATTCCTAAACTCTACAACTACAACCTACAACATGCTAGAAAAGCTGTGCAGATTTAATGGAAGAAGTCTCACCTAGCAAATGCACACTCCAAATGCAGGCAAAAAGCAAGCTTTAAAGCTTACTTCTATTGAGCTAATCTAATTTTCTGGTTTGTAAACCAAACTGAAGTGGTTTAAACGGACATATGTAAGTTCCCATGATTTAGGAGTACTAGTGATTTTGACTAGTTTAAGTGAAAGGACACTGTAAAATCCTGTCACTTTATAATCCTTGGTCTTCTAAGTGTGGCTGAAGCTGAAAAGTGAGGGTAGCTGTGCATGATTCTGGCCAGGGTGAGGCACATTCAATGCTAATGAACTCTCCCACAGCAAAATCTCTTCCCGTGGCTAACCCTGAACTTGTCCTTACTAACTAAAGCAGCTCCATTTCCTACTCCACAGGTCAGCCTACATTCTCTTCCGCCTATGCCAGACAGTCTTCACTGCTTATAGTTTTCCATTTCCTTGTATGTCATTATACCATCTGCTGCCTCAACAAGGCAACAGGTAGAGGTTAAACAGAGTTATAAAGGCATCACGTATAATATGAAACAGCAGAGTGCAGGTTTGACTAAACATGTCTTTGATTTTCAGAAGCAACGCAAGCAAAAGTAGAAGAAATCAGTAATCAGGGCATCTCCACACTGATTGATGAGTAGATCACAGATCTCCTCTCACTTTCCAGACATAATACACTTCTGTTACGCTGCCAGAAACAGCTACAGGCTGGCAACACACAGAAATGCTTTGGCATGCTATAGTAATGTAATATCAACATACTCAACCAGCAAGTGTCTGTGCTCCCACAGACATGCGACTGGCCCGTAGGGACTTCAGAGGTGTTTTTAATTCAAAGTACCCAAAATTAGTTAAGCTTTGCAAATGCATATTGTCAGCTTTTTTTGACTCCACTCTCCTTCCTTCTGATTCATTGACTGACTGCTCGCTATGTCCCGTCTTACTTAATAAAGCAGACACTGGTGGTAAATTTAAATGGGATTAATTCCCTAGTGTGGAGGGAAACAGATCAATGTAATCAATTCCCCTCAACCTTAACTGCTTGGGGATTGTCCCAGCCTTTTGATGCTTTTGCTAAAGGAACTGTACCAGCTGGTAGCATAATGGTAACACCAACATAGGGTAGAGCAGCAAAAATATGTTTTGCCGCTAAAACTCCATTGGCTACAGCAGGACAGTTCTGAGTAAACGGTTGGGGTTTTTTTGCATAGAATTAGCTGACCTGACTGGCCACCTTTGATGTTGGTCATATGTTCCCTACCCTACACATATAGAGATTTATGTTTTTCTAAAACCAGAAGAGAAATAGTCTGCTGCTAGAGTAGGGAGGCGTATGTAAATGTAGAGTATTTCCTGTTGATGTGTAACTGCCTCTCAAATACTGCTGTTTGAGCCTTGTTTCTTCCAGAAATATTTCTTGCATAGCCGTTACCTGTAAATCACCCTAAAGGAGACAGCTAATATTGTTCTAGATCTCTTGGCGGTATTATTCTTGTTGGTTTAGTATGTGAAATGAATGCTATAAACGTTTACTGGATAAATTGTCACTACATGCAAATCACGCTTTTGTGGCCACAGTTTGGGGTGTGTAGCAGCTGTCCTGAACAGAAGAATAGAAGAGAAGGTACAGCTGCACAGCTGCTACTGCACAACGGACCTCACATGCCAGCTCCAAAACGGACACTGTTAATGGCATAGTTCAGACCTTTCATCCCTAGGTTAGTCTAAACCTGTTGCTACATCAGCAAATTTCTGTGGAATATCTATGCTTAAATCTGCTTAAATATTTAACACCTAGATTTTGAAAGCATGGAGATCAGAGGTGCAATTCCCCCATTTTCCTGGAATGGGCATTTTGTTTCACAAAATGTGCATTTGGGGAAAATTCTAAAAGGAAAAAAACCCAAAACACCCAAACTTTCCTCTGCCATACAGCTGTTCAAGCATTTGAGTGACACAGTCTTTAAGTAGTCTACTTGGGGGGGGGTGTGTGTTTGGAAAAATCAAGTTATTTTATGACACATGCATAAATACTGCCTAAAGGGAAAAGCCTGGACTTCTGTGAAATTGGTTACTTCCAATCTTATGACTGCTAGGTTCATGGCTAATAAGCATGTGTAATGAACTGTCAGCTTCATTGCAAAGCGGCACTGTTCCCACTACAGGTACAGTGAAACGCCACAGCCTAAAAAAGAGTGAACTCTAATATATAAGCATGGTAGAAGAATACATCTGAAATGCCTGAATGTTTCACTTCCCTGCTTAAACATATATCAGTGAGTCAGCCAAAAACTCTTAACTGTATTAAGAACTTAGGAAAGGTTTTCCCATAGCTTCAGTTATAATTTTGTACGCACAGTAAGGAAATGTTAATTGAAGACAAACAGCCAAGGCATCCTTAATGTCTGTTACTTGCAAGACTGGAGAATTTAGGACTGTCCTGGAATAAGATACTGCTCTGGTTAGTGGTGTGCAAAACCCAGGATAAATACAGTCCCTGGCCCATAAAGCTCAGTAAGTATAAGACTAAAAACAACAACTGAAAACAGACCCATGCATGCAAATTCAAATTTTTTTAATTTTCAGCATTTTAATTTTGCCAGATTCTTCTCCTCAATTAAGACTGTGTTTCACATCAGGCTTTTCCATTGACTATGTCTATTGGAGTATCCAGAACATATTGGTCCGTGTGTGTGTATATATATGTATATACACACACACTTCTGCCTCAGGAGAGGTAGAAGTATATATAAGATTCTGTTTCTTTTAAGGAGAACTAGTTTGTCGGCTCATTCTCTAAATTGCCCAGTAGCATTTAGTGCTGTATTTGCTCAGGTATGTCACTCAGCTTTCCAGAGATGTATCATCCAGCTCTTTGCATAGTAGAGAGCTGAGCCGCTTTCCCAAGGAATGGGGGAGTACTCTTTCTGGTATGTATTATAAATGCTTAGTTGCATTTAGGGAATAGCAGCCAGTCTGGTAATAAGAAAGCTGCCATAGAGAAGTCAGAATAACTGTTGAGGAGCAGAGAGGAGCACATCGATTGTCCTTCCACACAGCCCAAGCAACTCTAATCAAAAACACTGAGTTATGCATAAAACCACCAAAGAACTGAGAAGCCACAAGCATAAGGTGATGTACAAGCTAGCTTTGCAATGGCGGTAAACCTATGACATTGGGATGTATACTATTCAAAACACTTAAAATTCATTTTAGGAACTTGATAAGATAAATGTTTAAGACAAGTTTAGATCACCCTGATTAGGGAAGTCTCAGTTCAGCCACCATAGACGCAACAAGTGCCTACAAGGTGTAAATCTCACTCACAGATAAGTGCAAACAGTGGTTTTTTCCTTATCTTGTCTACACATGAGGCTTGCACCACTGACAGTGGATCCTGACCAGTGACAGCTGAATCACAAGTTTCAGAAGAAGTTTCAGATTCCTTGAGGTTACAGGTGCAAAATCAGCATTTACAAGGAGGGCACAGTCTTTACAAACTTACTGTTCAGGGGGTCTGTACAGCATACAATGATGGACTATTTTCCCCACAAATTTTCATGTATGGAATTAAGAGATATTTTTGAAGGTGCAATATTCTTCTTCTCCGTTTATGGTTGTTTAGTCAGCTGAACACACCCTGCTATCAGGTAACTATTGCGGAAGGCAACAGAGTTTTGACTGTTGTGTGTAGGCAGCATGCAAAACAACTGGAGCTCATAAAATATAAATGTAATACAAACATACAATATCGTGTATTAACTGTACCCTGAGCAGCTGAACTTAGCAACTGAAACTCACGAGATGTGTCAGCTGAGATCTCAAATTACAGAGGGATATTATGAGTGCTTAGTTGCATGTAGGGAATAGCAACCAGTCCGGTAATAAAATAGTGTCACATTGAGTAACTGCTTACAGGAACGTTCATATGTACTAATTCACTTGTAGACAGGCCAGAACAGAGAAGTTCTGAGGAAGAAAGGTGATGGCAGAAGGAAAACTAATTAATTGGGTACAATATATTTTCTTCTACAGTTTCTCCCTTGGAAAGCAAAAAATTACACAACTCCACAATCCTGGCACGATGCTTCACTTTCTGACAGTATAGGTATTATTCTACTGAAAAATAACATGTGCCTCTGCGCATGTTCACTATGGAATGACTTTCATGATGGATGAAGCACAGAACTGGAAGTCCAAGTCCTATTCCTGGCTCCACTGCAAGTGACTTGAGCAAATAATCTAATTACTTACAGTGCTTTTGCTTCCACCTCTGGAAGGTATGGCATACTAACACACACAAAGACACGGTGATCAGTCTGCATAATGTTTCCAAAAATCTGTTATAAACTCCTGAGATTTCTGTAGTAACTCTCCTCTTCCGTATAACTCTCCTAAAAGCCTGTGGTTCAGCCAGTTTTGCTGGGAACGAGTTTCCCCCGTTTTCTGGTACCCAAGGCGCCCTTCTCTGGATTACACTTCATGGCACAGAGAGTGGATTTTCTAGGACTACCTGCTGGGTCTGCCTCCCGGTATGCCCTCCCACCACGGGTGCTCACCCCTGCCAGGCCCTTAGGGTTGGCCACAGAAGGCTGTGAGGCAAGACAGCACAGGCTGCTGACGCACTGTATCTTGTGGGAACTGATTTCTTTTCGTAACAAGTTAGAGGCACGGTATCTTGCCCAGGACAGGTAAGTAGGAGCTCAGCCCCATTCTGAAGGATCCTTCACACAGACTCTTATCTTACGATGCTGATTTCATAACTTTGATAGGCTTATTAGTGCTGTTCTAATTTTCTTTTTTTGTTATTATTCCAAATGTTAATACTGTGCCTGAAGCAAGTGGTAGAAGTTAAAATACAGAAATTTCTGGCACTGAAATTCAGAACACTTTGGCACTGCAGGTATTTTGCATTATTAGTTCATGTTACCTTCAAAATGAAGGTGCTTAAAGAAATCCCGTTTTCATTTTTCTGAGCTTGAAAAGCAATTACTTAGTAACTGTGTGCAAACCACGACCACAATCAAAAGTTAATTTGCTCCTGTGAAACAGGCATGTTCAAAAGAATTATTGTTAGAAACAAATAGGCAAATATGCATCTCGCGTTCTTCATAACTCCATTACACCTGGCAGATATACTTGCCATTGCCGTCTCACTGACAGAAAGGTTAAAAACTTCTATGCTTGGGCAACTGTAGAAAAGGAATTCTCATGAGCCACAGCTTCAAAAATATAGTTTTATTTAGACAATGAATGTTGCGGTATTAACTCCTCCTAGAGTGGAAGGGAGCCAGCGAGACTGGTTAGACAGCAATAGCAACAACCAGAGCACAACTCAGTAATTACATTTAGACACCCCAGGGCGGGCCATGATCAAGTACACCCCTAGTATTTTTATAATTGTTTTCCAATTTCAACTTTAAAAGTATCTTTTTTTTTTAAGACTTAATTTTAAATAGGAATAGTTTATATTAAGACTGTAATATTCCAACTATGATTATCAGGCGATATCTACAGTGCAAGGAGATGGCAAAATCCCTAAAACCAGTTTGTCAGTGTTGAGCTAGTATTTGCCAGTAACAGGTGGTTCTTCAGATGCAACAAGCTTGTCAGTCTGGTTCATTTATTTTTAAGCTCATCACTGTGCTGAAAGTTACAAACTGATTGTGAACTGAGAGGGAGGGGAAACATACATAAAACCCAATGTGCCCAACACATAGAACGCTCATTTCTTCCTCAATTAACACAAACAGAGAGGATTAAGCCTCTCTAGATTTTACAGGCAATTACATTAAAAATAATAAATGCTTTAAAAATTTCGGTGCCTAGCAAATCAGCTTGATGTAAGTACCCAGTCCATTTAATACAGTTTAACTTTTAAAATGTTGGTTTTGTACACTAGGGTTTCAATCTCTGTTCAAGTTCACATTAAGCAACAATAGTCTAGTAAACTAATTTTCTAACATTTATAAATATACAGAAATTAGAATTAAGTGGACCGTGTTCTGCAGGAAAGCAAGAGGTAGTTACAAGTACAGAGGAAAGACTGTGTTTAAGCGCAGATTAAGCTGTTTAAGGGACTGCCCAAGAATTCCCCAAAAGGAAAAACTGTCGTGGTCTCCTGACTGCTGATTATAAGTCTTGAACTTAATCAGAGTTAAATCACTTAAATTTAGTCCTGTGCATCCTGACACTCACACTTAGACCACAATTCCACAACACACTGGCTTTGACAGCAGTGTCAAACTCGGGAGTTCCTGTTCCCTTTTCTCCTCTTCTTTCCCTTCACTCTGATCTCTGCACCTCGGTGCACTGTATGCTTGTTGTGCCAACACAACTCCGAGGCCATGCTGTCGAACACAGTGAGCAAGCTGATTCAGGTTAAAAAGACCCCCCTTCTGCATGTCCCCCACCCCACAACAAGATACTGTGCATTTGGAGCCTTCACAGATTTAACTGGAGAAAAGAAAGAGAGGTTTTTCATACCATAAGGAAAAGAGGAAAACAAATGTAGTGAAATATGTCTCAAAACGAGGTTTAATTCAAGGTATCATTTGTTCAACTGCAATTGGGGTTAGACCCTCTAGCCTAGTAATAGGATGCTTAAACAAAATGATACGTCTCGCAGGATGCAGAAAGGTGATTAGAGGAAGAATACTGCTCCTCCTGCTAACGACAGGTTTCAAAAGATGAAAAACTGGATGGACAAAGTTGTAAGCAAAAAAAAAAAAATTCAAATAGTAAAAGGAGCAGTGGAGGGGAATTCTCAGGGTGAGAATGACAAGAACTAAGACCAGGCTGTGAGTGAATCTTCTTGCTATTTGTTTTGAAAACTTCACACGCTCCTGGAAGCCTAGAAGTAGTTCCACTTGCCCAAATGACAGAAGGGCTGAACTAGTCTAGGCAGCTATCATCTCCCCGCGAGTCCCAGAGCAGGCATTTTCTGGAGTTTGGCCAGCATCAGCATGTGAGACCAGTGGTCCTTACCTGGTGTCGATAGTTGTACCAGCCGTTTGAACCTGCGACAATCACCACCCAGTGCTTGCCTCCATCTTCAGGTTCTTCCATGGGGAATGTGCTGATGCCCAGAGCACAGCCCAGCAGCACAACTACTTTCCATATCATCTCTCTTCTTTATTTACTCCACAAATGGGATGAAAAGAAAAAAAGAAAAAAACCTAGTGAAGAAGTTTGAGAGAAGCAGATCAGAGGACATCAGTCAAAATAAACCAAACACAAACATCAGTAGTACCACAACCATAACCTTTTCTTGCTCGTGGGGATTTTTTGTGTTTTACAGACCATTCAACCCACAGTACAATTTCTGGTCATATCTTCCTTTAGCACCAAGCTGCTTATAGTTACAAGAGTTTTCTGTCAGCTTTCAAATCTGACTGAAAGCAATTCTGAATAGGACAACCAAGTCTTTCAGCTCCCTCTGGTTGTTTTGCTTTATAATAGCTGGTAATGAATATGCCTCAAATACAGAGCAAGCCTCACTATCAAGTATTTCACAGATAAAAAATTTTCAGATTAATACTGTTCTCTTGGTCTCTGCTTACGTAATTCACTGGTTTCCACTTGCTGGCAATTAGCCCATTATTACTGAGTCAAATCCCGGGTGATGTAGGCACAAGGATGCATGGACGTGGAGAATTGCTTGGGACTTGGAAGGTCAGAGTGTCACAAGCGCTCTCTGTGCCTGCAAAGCCAGAGACGGTGGAGAGAGGCCGTGTCGCTGTTCTGCACCAGATACAGCCCTAACTGCTGGGGCTGGGGGGAAGTGCAGACTGCGAGAGCCTCATGCTATTTGTGCAACCTGTTATGCTAGTGTGAACCAGTACCACATGAAAGAGTAGCATTTTCATCTGTTTTGCACAATGGTTAAGTGTTTGCACCAGGTGCACAGCAAGAGAATTGGGTCTGAGCCTGTGGACGGGAAATTCAGAGCAGCGCCAGAGAGGCGGTTTGAGCCCATGCAGAAATGGCTCTTTCTACTTTCTTGAGAGCACTAGAAGTAGTGTCCCCACTAGTGAACTTCCTGGGCACCCTGACTGTCTGATAAAGTGTTTGCTATAAAAGCAAACAATCTGTCCATATCAAATTGAAGGTTTACTTTTGTGGTTTTTTTTTTTTTCTGGGGGTGGGGCGTGTATGTATACTGGTCACCATCTCATGTCTGCTGCATCCAATGTGTCCTCATAAAGCAAACCCTTGAAGAACTGCATGCTTTTGGCACATGCACAAAAATTACATACTTCTTCATGCACTGAGAGATAGGATTTTACACTGGCCTACTTAGAAAAAAAGAGATTCTGGAGGCAAGATGTGCTGCAGTAAGAGATAGCCTACTTTAGCATGGTTTTCTCTGGAATAAAAGCTGGAAACTCCCAAGCCATACAACTTGGTCACAAAACACAATATCAAAGCTACCACTAAACCAAATAAATAAACAGTATCCAAGTCAGCTTCAATTCCCACCAGCCAAAACCATCCATCTGCAGCCACTCAAATGAGGCTGAAACAGAGAAGCGGCCAGCTCCGCTCCGAACCAGCTGCGCACAGTGAAGACTGCTAACCTAACGTGTGGTATGGGTCTTTCCAAGACTGGATCTACTGGTCACTGAGATTTGTCTTGCTAGCAGCAGTGTGAAAAATATACTGCATATATTTTTGGAAGGTTTTTTTTTTTTTTTTTTTCATTCTAATGGAGGTAGCACAAAGTAAAGAAAGTCACGTTAGCATATCAGCTCCCACAGGAAGAGCTGTTACCACACAAAAAAACTCCAGAACAGAAAGGAAAAGGCAGAACCAAATGTTAAGTGCTATGACACTTTGAATCTAGGAAACTTATCTTTCAGGCATAAGCCACTCCTGTAACTGCCTGCAACTATGAGATTTGGGAGCAAGAACAGTACATGTTAATTTAACAATTTGGGGTTTGTTGAATTAATAGCTACTTCAGCAGTTAAGCCGATATGAAGGAATAAGCAGAATTTTCTGCAGTTTGATAGACAGTTGTAATCTCTAATGTTGAGCTAGAATTGTAAATTCTTGTCATTGTTGTCACCAAACAGTGACACGTGGCTTTGTACGGCAACTCTACCATGTCTATCTCGTCACTTCTTCAGATGATTAAGACAAATAACACACTAACAACTGCACTGAAGATACACTGTGTTTACAGTATCCACAGAAACTGCCTATTTTGTTGCCTACAGCACTACTAAGATTCAGACCAAGTTATTTAAAACTTTCGTAAAGTATGACAATACGCCATGGGCCAACAAGCCTATTCATTCCCAATATTCAGTTGCAGGTATATCTAACTCATGAAATATTAGACAAGAAAAGAAAAATCAATATGTTTTAGAAGATCTGCTTAGAAATCTTAACTGAGTTTGACTTTATAAAGATGAATTTCATGCAAACAGATCCCTCAGAGCTCAGAATCTGTTTCATGAGAAGCTGCTTTTTTACATGTTCATTAAAGCACAACTTTCCATTTCTCCAACGAAAAACATTACTTATGTTTACATGAAACATACACAGAGAAAATAAATGGTTCAAATGATTGCTGAAGGTCTGGAGATCCTTTCACATGATGCTTAGCTCTTTTGAGATGTAAATAATTAATTCGAATTCAGGACATACCAATAGAAGCCGTGTTGCTGCCAGCAGTTCACTGGGTCACATAACATGATGGCTAATTTCAAGGCAGATCCTAGTAGATAGACATCCATCACGTGGAAACAGTCACTGCCCACCGTCTGTCAGTTACTGATATACCGCACAATGGAGACTAAAGCAGCTTCAGAAAAAAGTATGCTATGGAGTGCTAAGTCCTGAATTGAAAACAGTTTGATGGGACTGTCTTTCCTGACGAATTCATGCACCAGAGTATCGGAACACAGATCTATAGCTCTCTGGACCCCAGCCGGTATCTCTGCACTGGGCTGTGCTGTGTGGGACGCAGGTATGCCAGATGCCAGCCCTGCATTCTGCCTGCAAACAGGCCCACAACAGGAAAGCTCAGGGCCAGATCAGGAACAAAGACTTAAGTTATCAAGCCTCTCAGGCAGGCCCTTCACGAGGAATTCAGAAGCCTCCCATGTGGTACGTGGGTATTCAGATCATCAGATTTCTCCCCTCTGCGGTGACAGAGTTGTGAATGATGCAGAAGGCCCAAGGAAAAAAAAACAAACCAAACAAACACCAAGAAACATTTGCATTGTATTATAAAAACACATATGTTTTGTCATGGGTTCTTCCAAATAGAAAAAAACTCATCTTTTATACTAATTAATGACATATAATCCCACTTATCTGTTTTTTCCTATATTATAATTAAATCAAATTAACACCAGAAAGAAGGGGGGAAAAACCCAGACATACCACAATGCACTAATAAGCCATGATTAATTAATGCTGAGCTCTCCAAGGTTCTCTGAGCAACATTTAAAATAGGTTTAACTGTTAAGCATACGTGCATTGGGAATACGTCTTTCATTGCTTGTGTCCAACTACTGAAAAAAACCCACAAACCCAAACAAAAACAAACAAACAAAAAAGCCTCCCGTATTTCTCCTTGTTTTAAAGAAAGCCTTTCACTGCTCAGGCAGGCAATTTAAAAGATTGTGTTCTGGGTTGTCTTGAATGAGTTCTTGACCTGCGGTTGAGAAGAGAAAGTTCCCGTCACATACTGCATCTTCAGGTCATATTAGAAGAGAAACCAGCTCAGCTGACCACCTTACCAGAGAGCCATAAAAAGCCTTTTTCTGAAAGCAAGGAATCAAAGATCTGTCACATGAGATCATAAATGCATGCTCAGTGAGACTACATGGAAGAACTGAAAATTCACTACAAGATCATTTTAGATCTTTGCTTGACGGCAAAAAATAGGAGACGATTTTATCAGCTCTGCCTGGTCTTGCTGGTAAAAGAGTTAGTTAACTTTGCTTTGGAAAGCACATAAGGAAAAAGGCACATTTCACAGACATAGTGGGTACAGCATCAGATCTACAAGCGCAGAACCACAGCACGTACACACACAGGTAAGGTGCTGCGCAGTTTGCACAGCCCTGGAAGAAGCATGGCCAAAACTGGGTGGCTCTTGCCAGAACAATTCACTCAGCCCTTAAATCCTGTTTTGCCTGACAGAGGTACCTTGACTGCTTCCCATGGGCTGGCACACATCTCTGACTTGATAAGAGAGGGATGCTGAAGAAAGACCACATCTGGAAGCGGACGGTTGCTGCTAGAACAATTCTTCTGGTCAACAGCGCCCTGAGTTCACAACTTTTCTTTGGGAAAACCGTCCACTAAGATCAAAAGTCTTAGAACAGCAGGATACCACCCTAAAGAAAGGGGTTTGAGTTGATCAAAGCATTTTCCACTAGTGTTTAGAGTGATGTTGACACTTTGGTAGCTTAAACTCCGAATATACCTCAAGCACAGCCTCCCAGACCTATATAAACAGAAACCATATATCCATTTTCCCTTCATGTGAAATAAGTTAACAGTAGTCTTGGGTGAAAATAACAGCCTTAAGATAATCAGCTGATCACTCCATTTTTTTCTGGGAAATCTCTCTTTTCAGCTTCCCTTTTTATGACCACTAGCCTTCTAGTTTTCAGAATCAAGTCACAATTTCTTTTCCCATACAGTGCTTGCATATTGCCTGTCGCTGTAATATTTAGATGCTGATTTCCACAAAATATGTGACTCACGATAGCGCTTCTCACAGGAAACTAATGTCTGCAGTTCTCTGTCAGCAATGTTCTGCCTACATGTTGTGCTGGCTGCCACGCAAACTGAAGCACCTAAACCCATGATTAAGCCCCTGTGGAATTAGTCTGATTTTCTTGTCCGCTTGTAGAGTGGTAGAGAGATATCACTGTAAACTCTGATAAGGTACATTTTCAGGGAGATTATGGTCTCTGTTGCAAAGCAGTTCTTTACAAAGTCTACTAGTAACCATTTTATGAATCAGCTTAATTTGATTAGAACTTGTAGTAAAATAGTTTAGTATAGCTACTGAAGAAGTATAAGTCACTTTTACTGTAAAAACAAAACTTGTAATTATGTTAACTCAGAATGGTTTTTACACCTTTTTAAGTGTTAAAAAAAGGTATTTAGAAGTCATTTAAAATCAGGTTCATTCTATTGTTTGCAGATTCCTCTTTCTCAGCAGCAGAGAGATGGCACCATTTACCAGGGAAAAAATAATAAAAATAAAAATCACTCCTTATGCATCCTAGGATGGAGACAATCTAATAGACCTGTTTTAGGGGGGCTTATTTTTTTTTTTTTACATGCACTTCAAAAAGCCCAGATTCAAATTTGGTAGATCTTAAGGCTTCAGTAAAACTGCTTCTGATATTTACTTTCAGATCTGTCTACAAATACACAAAGTCTCCACAATCACCTTCTGATGGTAGAAAAAGCAGCTACTGCAACACTGCATAAATAACTTTATTACCTTGCACGATTCAGGACAGGATAGAGGATTAGGTCAGATGAGGGTTAGCATTTCTGCTCAACAAACAGAAATTTTTAGAGCATGGACAGAATGAAATTCTGGAGAAGTGATTATGCAGAAAGCCTGTGAGTCCCACACTCCACGTCTTTTACCATGGTTTATCTGAGCATTTCAGATCTTCATTGCAACCTTTGTTTTAACCCCCAAATTTAGACCCCAACGCAGTGTTGTCCCATCCTAAATTGGAACTAGTGGTGCTACTAACCCCAAGCATACTTTCATGTTATGGCAAGGTTGTCCACCAGCTATAAATAACCAGACACAGTGCAGTACCTTTCAGGCATCATCAGCTCTTTGCAGAAAACCCATAAATTCTGACTCCATCCTTTTCCCCCGTTAAAAACGTGCTATCCGGGGACTAAACCTGCGCTGCTGCCACCGCCTCCCCTCCACTCTCCCTCTTCTCCTGGGCCAGCAATGCCCCTCTGAACGAGCCGCTTGAGCTCCTCTCCCCGCTGAAGCCCTTCCACAAGGGCGAGCTCAAATAGAGCTCCGAGCCAGAAGGGCCCCGTGACAGGGGCGGGGGGACAATTGTGCCAAACCCCTTATTATTAAGGGCAGCACCGACGATGCGGGCGGGCGCTCCGCGGCGAGAACGCACAGGAGAACGGCGGGCAGACCGACCCCTCTCCCGGCGGCACAAGGCCGAGGGTGGGGGGGTCTGCAAACCGACCCAACCATGGGCCCCTGTCGGCCCCAGCGCTGACTAACGTCGGGCCCCGAAACGGGGAGGGGGCCGGCAGAGCGCTGGGGGCTCAGCAGCGCTCGGAGCTGGTGAGGGAAACCAGCGCCCCTCGACCTCTCCCCTGCAGCCGGCGGAGCCCCTCGCCCCTACCCCCGGGCAGCTCAGCCGCCGGGGAGCGGAGCGGGCCGGCACCCCCTCACAGCACATCCCCATAACGGATCCCCCTCACGGCTTTCCTCAAAGCACCCCCGCCCTCGCGATTTCCCTCACGACACTCTCCCCACCGACGGCTTCTCTCACCATACCCGCCCCCCTCACGGCTTCCCTCACCACACTCCCCCCCCACCCCTCACGGCTCCCCCTGCATCCGCCTCGTCCTCCCGGCTGCCGCCAGCCAGCTCTGACAGAACCCTCCCAGGACAGCGCGACCCCGGCGGGCCCTTACCGCGCTGCCGGCGGAGGTGTCGCCGCCGCGGCCGCTGTGATTGCGGTAGGCGCCGTGCAGAGGCAGGCGACCGCCGGCCGCGGCGGGCGGAGACCGGCCTCGGCCAATGGTGGCCGGGCGGAGGCGGGGCCAGACACCCACCCGACCGGCACTACGTGTCCCAGCAATCCCGGCGCTCCCCCGCGTTCAAAGGGCGGCGGGGGCTCGCGCGCAAAGCACGCCGGGAGTCGTAGTCCCCCGGGTGCCCCGTAGGCGGCTCCGTCACGAGTGCCGGCGTGGAGCACGCCTCGCGTGGGACGGGAGCCCGGCCGGGAAACAGGCTGAGAAACTCCTCCCCATTTTTAATGAGAGAAAGAAAAGAAGAGATCTTTTTGGAAAAGCAGAGGTACGTGCTCTTTCCCTGATAAACCTGACAGAAAGGAGCACACCGGGTTCCCCCTTGCATGCTGGCTATAAGTTAAAAAACCCCTATAAGTTAAAAAACCCCCAAATTTGCATTTTGTTACCAACCATGGTTTTGATCATCTGCAGAAAGTCATAGTGTTGCTCTGAGTTTGACATTTGCGTTATTTGCACCATCTCGGCTTTGCTCATGATCATAAATGTAAAAGGTCATTACGTGTTCATCATCAGTACTTCCCTTGAGGCCGGCGGCCTTGGTAACCCAGCGTGTGTCCTGACACTGGCAAGCTGTTAGAATTCCGGCTGATTCAGGGATGACCTTTTTGAACTGACAGAGACCGTCATGTTGATTATCCAACAGGAAAAAAACAAGCCCTAAACCATCCTTTCCCCTCAATTTAATCTGAGCTTAGTGACCACGTGGGTTATGCTTATGTTTTGAGTATTATCCTCCTGCCCTAAAAGTTACCTGGTATCAGTTAAGAGTATCACTGACCTGTCATCCAAGTCCAAAGGTGCTTTTCCTATTATTTGTCATAGCTGGACTACATGAGGTAAGCACGCTTATTGTCAGCTGTCACTGCTAAAAAGCCTAATAATACCATTTCCAAATAACCTGTCCCGAAATTCTACATTCAGTAAACAGCAGCAGGATGTTCCTCATTGTGAAAAATAATGGATGGGAAGAGCCCTACAGGAATCCCGTGTCTCGGTTAAGTGTATCAGACAGGTACTAAAAGCACTCAAGTAATATTCAGACTTTTACTACTGAATGCGATTACTTCTCTGCTGGTGTTAGAAAGGGAGCAAGCCTTCCTCAACCGGGAGGGAAGTTTGTGTAAAGGAAAGATGAATGGCGTTGCTGGGGACGTGGGCTGAAGTCAGCAGAGAGATCGCTAAGGTAACAGCGGTGAGGAGTCTCAAACAGAAGCGGCTAGATCTCCTGCAGCAGGAATCCAGCAGGATCCTTGCGGCCACTGCTAGCATGGAAGAAAAGAAATGAAAGAAATAATGCTCCGTCAATCACACAAACACACATTTTAAGGCTATGTAAGCAAACACATATACAACCTTTTTAAAAAGAGAAAAGCACATAAGTAGGTTAAAACATGATGCATTTATGAAACCTTTTGCTCCTTGCTCTGACAGCAATAAAAAGGAGAAGTAGCCGTCACCCACAGGTCTCATAACAAAACTCCGACGCTCTTGAATGCAGTTCCACCAACCCACCAAAGCCACACGCGACAAATGAGGACTAAGACGCTCAGAGCAAACTCTGAAAGTGTTGACCAAATGCGAACAAAAAAACCCCAAACCCAAATGTGAAACTTAAAAGCTGCAGATAAGGTGGGTTCTTTCTTACCAGTGAGATTTTACCAACCAAGGATGGCAAGTCCTACAAACCGCAAGGCTGCTGTACAGTAAGCATGGGTAGTTTAGTTCCGATTCTGTTTTGCTAAGAGTGCTCTGAGAGAATCCTCTCTCACCTCCAACATTGCTGGCATGGCAGCAATGGTTCTGGTTTCTGCAAAAAGCACAGGTTTCCCCAGAAGAGGTTTTCCAGATTTCTGGCTGAACTCTGGAGATGTTTTAACACAGGTATTTATGGTACCATGCCACTAACCTTACAGCTGACGAAATTTGGACTGAAAAGTCATTGGTTTTGCTTGCCAGGAAAGATATTTATAAAAATGTACATGAAGTCATTCTGGACTGCACGTGCATTTCTCCTTTAACAGCATCTGAATGGACCAAGACTTTTTTTTAAATGAGTCAAGGACTTTTTTAGCTGAGAAAAAATGGACTGGAATCATGAATTGAGCTCACTTAGGGCATGTACCAGGGAGCAAGATGCAGAGGTTATACACTGGTATAGTAACTGAATGCAAATCAGGTGACTATTAGATCAAAAACCAGCTAATGAACCACATCACTCCCGTAAGACTTTAACAGTTCTGTAGGGAATTTTTTTTAAAAATGTTTCCTACTTCTTTGAAAAATTGTCACCAAACGTTATTGAACATTTTCAAAGGGAAAGATAGAACGAATCCATAAATATTTCCCATGTGGATGAATCCGGAAAATAAAAAAAGAGAAAATTATTTTATTCATTAAAGGTGAATTTTTTAATTATTTGATTCAGTAACAATGTTTAAGAATGCAGGGGGCAAAGACCACATGAGTTGTGTTGGATCCAGAGCTGATTAATGTACTGTTACTGGGATACCCCGATGCTTATTCAGCCACGCAACTACAGGTTTGTTCATGCAGTCACTTGTTTCAGGACATTTTAGGCTTTAAAGTGCTTTGCCATATAAATCCCTTAGTATGTTTGCATAATACCAACACAATGCTTGAGTAGGTGAGATAAAAGGCAATTCCTTCTCTTCCATCTCCTCTTTAGGGCTTAAAAAGATTTTCCTGAGCAACTCTGCACCCAGGCAGCACGGCCAGCTGCCCCCAGCCCCAATGAACTGCTTCTACAATATCAACAAGTGCTATTAAATGCTGGATTCTTAATCCAAATTTAAATGATTGCTTAACATCAGTCCTAGACTGCAGATATTCGTGTAATTTTAAGCTTCCTTGACCTAGTTTAAACATTTTAACAAATGCTAATTCCTTGTAGTTGCACTAACTTGATAACTATTAGCAAAACAAAATAAGAAATTCTGGGTAAAAAAAAAGAGCAATTATGTAAGGTAAAGAGTGGGAGAGATTTATGGCAAACAAAACAATGTGCTGAGCCTGGTCTTTCAACATCTTCACCAGCAATGAGATTAGATTTGTCAGACTAGCAATGATGCATGACTAGCTGCCTTGTAAAGGCAAATATCAGACACGGTTATCCCATACGTTTGAAAAGAGGGAAGATTTAGTTCTCATTTTAGCAAAACTACTAGATTAACAAGGGGGGTCATCTTAGCTATCAAGTGATTAAAGGAAAAAACAACGTTCATCTTTATTTTGGGAGGAAAAACAGAAGAAACTTACACGAAGTCACCTTAATTCTGAAAGAAAGAGAGTTAATGGCAGGCATATCATCATGGGGATAAACTGAGATTAAGTGAGTCTGGGAGCAAGAGGGATTCAGAGGTTTACTTCATTTACATCACTAGGGGAATATATACACATACATTTTGAGAGGGAGTGAGGAAACACCTTATCCCTACAGCTTCACACATGCTTTATTCAACCATTCTGACAATTTAACTACATTTGACAGTGTTCAAGACCGTGGGTTCCTATATTTTTCTTGGAAATAGGTGGCCAAGTAGAGGGGAAAGTCTTGAGAGAGAAAAACAGTGAACACGATGACCCTTTTTAGAGGAAGGGAGAGAAAGGTGAGAAGAGTGAGAGCACATGATCAACTTGTTCCTGTTATATATATTTTTAGAGAGAAAAATCTAGATATCCGTATCTTGAGATAGAATATCTATATACTATACATATATTTTTATATACATTCATTTTATTCATTAGCATAAATGCTCCAATTTTGGGGAAAGGTTTGCAGATCAGAGCCTCAGTACATGCAGAACTCCTCAGCACTTAGTTGTTCCTAGTTAAGTTTTGTCTATATCACGCCAATAAATAACTGAATGAACTGTAGTGTCGAAAAGAGCAATTAGAGATTGCAAAAAGATCACTTATGAGAAAAGACTGAAAGACCTGGGGCAATTTAGTATAGACAACCAAAGATCCAGGAGAGACCTCTAACATGACACGTAACAGATTGCTGCAAGAGGAAGGTAAAAATATTCTCATGTTTCCAGAAAACAGAACAAGAAATAACAGTGTTAAAATGCAACAAGTACTTGTAGATTACAGAGAGGAAACCATTTTTTAATGAGAAGGTTCTAAACCACTGGCCATACAAAAACTTGGAAGTTTCTTCCAAGACTAAAAGAAGTTAGATCTTTTCTGTTGTTCATTTCTCCTATTGACTTTTTGGGGAAAGATGACAATCTCCCAGGAAATGTAATATTTCTATGAGGTCGATTCTCCAGACAGAGCTCTGCCTGGGAAGGAGGAGCTGAGGTTTAGTCTATGAGGCTTTGTGTCCATTTCTGTTCTAAAAAATAAATAAAGCAGCAAGGGTATGAAAGCATGCCAGGAGAAGTAAGGCACTGATTTCTGCATAATTACAGAAGGAGCACGCACAGCACAGACATTCAACGTCAGAGTAAAGATATGACTCATTTCTTTTATGGTGGAGTATAAATTTGGTGCAAAGAATCTGGGGCATATACTTCTACCCTGTGTCAAACGCAGGGGAACAGGAACACACATAGACGCACATATGTTGAAGAAGACAGAGTTTAGAGACATCCTGATCTAGCATCTGTCTGCATATAATGGTTTTACATTTGTATCTGGGAAAGTCTGAATAAGTCTGCCAGAAAGTTTAAGTGCAAGACAGTCTGGTCACTACATACACATGGAGAACAGGATCAGCTTCAAACCGGGAAATGCTTCCTTGAACGTTCGCTTGCACAGAGAGCTGAGAAAAAGCTCATCAGAAAAGCTAAATGCACTCAGTTCAGTGTTAACGTTTTATCCTACATGAAAATGACTCCTATCCCCTTGTGCATCTTTTCTGCAGATGACACCTTTCTACCTTTGTAGCCAAACGTTGAATTGTATGGAAAAAACAAGGGTTTGAAGTAGAATAAAGTACGTGTGAGGTGATCGCCTGAAATATCCGTATGATCAGGAAATTCAAGGGAAGCACAATGTGTACCAGAGAAAACAAGCAGGGAGGAGGGAAAAGGGGAAGAAGTTTAAAGGTTAAAAGACTACAAACACGTGCTTGCAGTCAGTCGCTTCCAAACAACCTGTGTGACTATGCAATGGAGAACGTATTTAAAAAATTGTGGAAGAGGTAATGGCCAGCTTAATGATGTTATTTATTGCAAATCTAGTTCACCAGTTTTTCATACCTATAAAATATCCACTGAAACTGTGAAAACAAATGCCAATTATGAAGTGCATACACCCAGAATAGGATTCTCTGAACTTGTGTTGTCTTTTTTCTTCATCTCAGGCAATCGTGGGAATCCTCATATCTGACTGACATACTTCCTAAACCTCACTGCATGCATCCCCCTGATAATGACTTTTTTCCTGCACACAATTAACGTCTGTGATATGTTTGCAGTATCATTGTGGATATCTGCACTCGGATTCCAAACAGTTGAATTACCCATTGCCACTGTCAGGTAAAGAATGCTCTTTCCTCTCTCTGTTCATTAAAATACACTTTCTTCCATATTAGATCCAGGCTAGCCCAGTCAATCTACACATTTACAGCTCCAGGATTAATCCA
Organism: Rissa tridactyla; assembly: GCF_028500815.1. NCBI lineage: Eukaryota > Metazoa > Chordata > Aves > Charadriiformes > Laridae > Rissa > Rissa tridactyla. Next base: position 54,533,806 of record NC_071469.1, read on the forward strand.
AGTAATTCACAGTTAAACCAGGAAACAGGTTCAGTGAAGACCTTCCACCCAGCACTCACATCGCCAGCTGTGCTTGCCTTTTGTGCTGGCAGCCTGTTGAATTTTATGTCAGGCTCGTATCTGTTACCCTCCTTTTCAAAACTTCTTGTAGCCCATATGGGCCACTTCAGCCAAAAGCAGTTAGGAAGATCTTGGGCAGTTATATTGCATGAGACCTGCTGAGTTTTCACCTGCAGAAGGGAGAGCATGTACGCAGAAGATAAAAGTTTCTTATTAAAAACTCCTCCTGGAGACATGCTGCATGCAAACTTATGTGCCTTCAGGACAAATAAGACCTTTTAAACTTGTCTTCTGCAGTTCTGCTGCCAAAAAGGGAAAACATCTATCCTTACTGAAAGAAAGAAGAAAGAGAAACATCTTCAATATGAAATTAGTATTAGCAAGAGGAGCCAGGTATAATAGAGGTGAACAGCAAAATGGCTCAATTACTTTAAATCTTTTTATTGAAAAATGCCTGTTTGCCAACAGTTTCCCTCAAATATTTTGCCTTACCAAGCTTCTGTAAGTATCAAAAAAGAAACAAGAGAAATGCCATTGGTCTTTCATTCTTTACATCAAATTGCATCCTCTTGGTAGCTGTAGACCTCTACCCTTTTAGAAAACTACTCTTTAGTATCTTGAGTCCTTTTCAACAAATACATGAAAATGCATGAAGAAAGGCATATGGCTGAATGCAATTAAACAACCAAATGCTCAAATGGCATTTTACTCTCCAGACTTTGTATTCTCGAACTTGCTATTTTTTAAATGTCACTAGGCACTTCTGATCTCCTAACTCCGATAGTTTTGTCAGCGTCTGGAGGGCTGGCTTTGTTTCTCATTAGAAGAATAATATGCCAGCTCTGTCAGAGAGAAAGAAAATAAGACAGTAAGGAGAAAGGAAATAACATAGTGTGGACACCGCAGGGGAAGTTTCATTGTGATTTATTACAGGAAAAGAAAGAAATAGGAGTAATGAAAGAAAAGGAAAGCAGTAACAACAGGAAGATTGGAAGACTGTGTGTGTGTGCATAATACAGTTGATTTATGCTGTGGGAGAAGGAATACAATCACAGCCTAACTTTGTGTATCTCATTTTGATGTAAAAGTGAGGATGTAACAGTGGAGACAGAGCAACCTTTCCGGGGGTAAATGAGCAGTGCTATAACTTCAAATACCTGAGCCGTGAGTCAGCTGTGTGTTCCAGCCTGGGTCCATTGCATTGTACCCCTGCACCTTGCATGTACTCATGTACCCACAGCTACAGCCACTAGCTAGAATTAAGAATTTCCATCATTTCATGTTAAAATGGAGCTCTTTTAAAAGTCTCCCTATCATTTTACCCTAATGGTTTCCATGCTAGGTGTTTATGGAAGATTTGCTTTCTAATCATTTTCAGTTTATAAATCATTCAGGCATATTGAGGAAAACCAAAGGTTGGTGTTTGGGCAAAAAGAACCAGAATTGTGCCTCTGTTTACAAATTCTCTAGCTGAGCTGCTGTATGCCTTGAAAAATGCTATTAAAGAAATTGAAAGAAAAAATACTTGAAGGCAAAAAGGCTTTGTACAGAGAGTCTAATTTTTCATCTACAGCTAGATAGGAATCTCTTACTTTTCATGCAAAGACACCTCCTCTGGAAATCCCGAAGTCAAAATCCCAGGGAGAATATAGCTGAGAAGTGTCTCCTGTCCTGTTCTTACACCTTAGCTCATCACCTGCAGCTGGCGACTTTCAGAGAGGGATTTATGCTTTGACTGGCACAGCTGCACCAACATAACTGAGAGGAATTATTATGTTCAAATCATGACCATGACTTTTTTCTGTATTTGTGAGAGGGCAGTCACATCTGGACAAGGTACATGCCTTGAAAACCCAGAAGAAAACCCAGTTGAAGGCTGGCGATTAAAATTCTCTAAAAAGTTCATTAGTACTGAGCATGATCCATCCCCAACATTTGTACATTTTGACCAGACCAAACCTGCTTTGCTCTGTTCAGGTGTGGGAAAGGACTTTCTTTTTAGTTCCTCCTTGCTATACCTCAGTTCCCCATCTGGAAGATGGTGAAGATAGTAAAACCACTTGCCTCAGAGGCTGTAGGTGTGAACCAAATATCACGGGTAATGTGACAGCTTGAGTGAACGTAGGCTTACTTGGGAGTGTAGGTGAGGTCATGCAAGGTAGCTAAGGGCAGAGGTTAGGTACCATCATTTACGAGGGAGTACATGTGGGGACACAGGCAGATAACACAGAGCTGCAGCTTTTCACCTTAGCTTGTCCTAAAGTAACCAGTTTCTCTGCAAAGTCACACACAACCGTCATACAAACTTATGGGGCAAGTTCATGCCATTTTATTCAGTGATGCATTTAAGTGATGAATGGCAGGAGGCCACATACTGAATGTTGAGAATGAAATAATAGTTTAAATGGCAGCTCATCCAGTGAAAATCACGTAATTTTCCAATCCTTGATATTTGGTATATTTTCAATATACTGCATAAAACAAAGACTTCAGACATGTAATTGTGTAATGATATATCATGACACATAAGCAAAAAAAGGCTGATTTAAGATGACAAACCAACCCTTTTTTTTTTTTGGTTGCTATGTTTTGCAATTTTTATGTTCTTCAGCACATTTTAGTATAGAAAACAACTGCTAAAGCCCTGTTTCAATATACTCAGAAAAGAGAATCATTAACTTTCTAAGTACAAGTTGTGTGATGAGGAAAACAATCTGTTTTGCCTCTGCTAGCTAACAATTTCCCTTCCTGAACAATGAAAAACCTGGGAACCTGCTCAAGGTAGAAAATGGTAATTTTTAAAAAGAAATAATTTTGACAACTGCAAAAGTGCCTCTTTTTTCCTTAAAAAAATAAAAACTAAAGCCCCATTTGTTTTCTTGCTATGAATTTTGAGGAAGTTATTTGATCTTGCTGTGATATAGTATGGCAGATATTTTCTAGCTTTGTTATTTAAATCTTACAATGAGAGCTGTAATAGGAAAAAAATAATGTGTGGAAATTCTTGGTAAAAATCATTTCTACTTTGACTATGAATAGGGATTTAAAGGCTTTGTACAAAGAGTCTAATTTTTCATCTACAGCTAGATAGGAATCTTTTACTTTTCATGGTTGCACCCAGAACCTTTCGAATTATGTAGCAGCCCCTGTAGCATACCAGATCAGAGCCTGGACTCTGGGGAGGGCACCTGTAAACTGGAAAGGCACCTGTAAAGTCTTCAGTGGTAGTTAATGAAGCTGTATTCCCCTTGTGACAGAATTCAATATTCTCACCACAGCCTAGCAGTTACAGGATGCTTGGAAGCAGCTGTCAATACAGCAGACATAAGGGATGTTATAAATAGGTCAGCAAAACACACAACAAGTTCTCTTTCCTTCCCCTTTCTTTCCTGCCAACCTGTAAATCCTTGCACCCTGAGAATATCAATTATTGGACTAAAAAAAATACAGACATCAAAGAAGCACCAAGGAAAGAGATACCACTACTTTAGATTTCTCTATATTATTCAGGCTCAAAAACATTAAACTTTCTGCTTAATTTTTTTTTCTAATTTTGTAAATGAAAACATTATTTTTTGAGACTATCAGGAATAGTGAAAATGTAAATGGAACAAACTTGAATAGTGTTGATGTAAACTTTATGTCTTCTTGAAAATCAGGCTATTGCAAAGATTATTCACCATACTGGGAGATACTAAATATGGGTAAAAATTGTAATAGAGTTACTACATTTTATCAGAGCACTCAGAGGGAATAAACGTGTTTTCCAGGTTACACATAAAGCATGACTGCTTTTATGGAACGATTCTATCAACCAAGAGTTCAATATAAAATATATACAGGACTTACAGGATTGGGTTACCTCCACTCCCACCCAGTCCCTTTATCAATATGGGATCCCAGTTTTTAAGATTTTGCATTAACAGGGGAAGACGGTTGCCATGGAATTTACTCAAGGTAAATAACTATGTCATCTGCAAGAACCAGTAATTCTCAGGCTGTGCGCAGTTCGTACATGGTCCTAGGAGGCTGCCTATGTAATATTGAACAAAAGACAATTATTTTCAAACATTTATTAATCGAAACTAGACTGCATCTCTAAGATGATCCAGTCAAACAAGCACCATGCAATAGCTGCAGAGTGGAATAGGACGTGTTAAAATGTGTGTTGAATTCCACTTGCTGCTTATGTATCTCTACTGTGGGTATATTTCCTAAAAAAGTTTTCAGACTCTAACTAATGCAGATAAAAGCTTATTAGATACGGTGATGCAATTAGGTATTTTATTGAAATATGCTTTGTCTGTATTCTCTGTGTAAAAAACAGAGATAACCTAGGGCATTGGCTTTGGCCCTTCTTGTTTCTTTGGTGATAGATCTGTTCACGTCACTTTGGTCTTCAATGATCTAATACTTCAAACATTCACAATCGCATGTGAATTTTCCACTGAGGGGATTTGTAATGTGTTTTGAAGACCAAAGAAGTGGAATAAAACTAGAATTAACTTGTAATTAATACAGTCTCTTAAAAAAATCCTCCTCTTTCTTATTGGTTTACATGAAAATTAGTTGTGCCATTGCCTGTTGAAATCTGAACAGACGATACTATAACACTTAAAAACAATCCTGCCACATACTGCAAATATCTTTAGCTCTAGGATGTTATGATTAACTTGAGTGGTCTAGATGAGCTTCCCATCCCACACCGGTGGCATTGGTTGTTAGGGTTTTAAATATTATGTGAAAAGGAGTTACCCTACCTATTTCTGGACTTCTGTAGGGTCCTGAACTCTTTTTTCCTTAGTGTCTGAGAAGGTGATATATTCACATTAATTGAAATTATGATTATGCGCAGCTGAGTCACATGATGTAGAAGTTGAAGGTTGTGAATTCATTTGGTTTATTATTTCCAATGTGTTGCTTAATCTGTCATGAGGCAAGATGGATTTTCTATTAACTCCTCCTAGTACTAGTGCTGTGAGTACATTCTGAGTAGGCAGCAGGGCTGATGTCTCCTCCCTGGGTTTAGGTCCTAATGAGGCCCAATAATAATTCATATCTGTAGACAAACATTTTGGAGTCTTTGTCCTACATAAGAGCTCTTCCCAAGCCTTGTGGGTTCCCCATAGGAAAAGGATTACCATAATAAGATGTAAGGAAACTTCAGTGAACCAAAGGAGCCTACCTGATAACAACATTCAGCATACTTGTGAATTTATCCAGAGAATACTTGTAAGGTGTGATCTGACAAGATGACATCTAGAGCTCTAGGGAAATGTGGATGTAAGACACCAACCATGCATTCAGCATTATAATCAGAAACTCAGGAGGAGAAGAGGTCCTCGACAGTGGAGGATGTGAAGTGGCAGAAGCTGTAAGCATTGTCTTCATTCACATTCTTGCTGGTGCCTCAGGCACGAGTAGAAGTTCTGTGTGGAGAAAGTATCTGAATACTGGTTAGTTGCAATGTGTTGGTATAGAAGATTGTTTGAGGAAACAAACAGAGAGATGATGGGAGAAAGAACAACAAAGCCCCCTAACCTAATATTATATACACTTTAACAACTATCCTTGCTAAGAATAAGCATTTATAGAAGAGAGAAAACAGCCATAAAGCTTGAAAGGGTTTGGGACACTGAGTCACACATGATGAGAAAGGAGTTGCAGTGACAAGTATGGGGACATCCACAGTGTGGGAGTCCCTCTAAACAATGCTTGTCAAGTCTTCATTCAAACACCCCATCTGAGAGAGAGTCTAAATAGTAAAATGGATACGGACAAGAATATGAGAAGCATCTTGAGATCTCACATATAAATCTGACATCAACCAAAAGGTTTTGACTTGAAACAGTGACTGAAAATTACTGAAAATACTATCTCTAAGTCAGAGTAGACTTACTTGTTAAGAGTAAGTAAATGCGAATTTCGTTTTGTCAAGGGAATTTGCCGTATTATATATTTGCTTTTAGGACGGGAACAATTGTGAAAGAAAATCCATTCTTATTCTTTTGCATGTGACATGAGCCATATTCCTGAAACTACCCCTTCCAACCTTTGCCTTAGATGACCTCTCAGATAACAAGTTGCAAGATAGCCTTCCACAAAAAGTTGTTTTTCTTTTTCACTCACCATCATGTGCTTAATATGCAAAACAGATGTCTGGGCTCCACTTCTCCTTTCAGCTAATGAGGACAGTAACTTCAAGACAGATGAAACAACATCACAACAAAATTGTTCTTTTCTTCTCACCCTACTATAAAAGCTGTTCTGAAATTAGCTAAAAGTTACTTGCTGTTTACTTCAACCCCCATAGACACAAAGCCATAGTAAAAGTCTCCTGTTCATCTGTCAGAAAAGCTAGAATCCTTCCTTCCTCCTGAATATTCATTTTATCTAATTAATGCTAATAAATATTCAAAAGTATCACTCACTGTTGAAGCAGAATTTTATTCCTTGCAGGATGTTAGTAGTTTTCACTTAACAAAAGTAATTTTTAAAGTCTTTTTTTTCTTCTTTGGGTGGAGGCAGTGCAAATCTATCCAAAAAGACTGCTGAGCACGTTCTTTATGCTAAGCCCCTTGGTTTCAGTGGGGCCAAGTGCCCTTCTTTTGTCATACAAACCTCTAAATCATGGGGCTTTGAAAAAGGAAATGGCCTCAGAAAATGGTGAGTGCTTTTGTCGAAGGGAAACCTAAGACTGAAAAAATAGGGGCTTTAAATTTTTTCTTTACCAGTCCCAGGATATTCTGTTATAAAGGAGTCCCTAAGCCCTTATGTTAACCTCAACTAATGTCTCTTCTAAGACTAGTTATGATCTTAATCTGAAAAAGAAGTAAAGACAACCTCAGTATATTTACCTGTTAGCTAAGTAAGAGTCACCTTTGCTTGCACAGCACCACTCAAGTATTTTCAGCAGAAACAAGGTGGTATTAGTGTTACCATACAGGACAAACGTAGGGGAAGGACTGTTGCAACAGGATGAGTGTGAGCCTGGACATTAAAGGTTCTGATAGAAGCTTTGTGAATCCAAGTTAAAAGGATGCCTTTAGTTATTTGCATTTGCTTGGGGGGGTGGGGGGTGGTGTTTATATCATAGATGTTTATACCCATGTTCCTTGGTATCTTACAGTTACCCTTGAGGATCAGCAGGTCATTCCCTTCATGTCTTCCCCAAGTTGTGGAGAACAGAACTTAAGTGCCCCACGTAGTTTCTTCTTGTTGAAATTCCTGTCATTTATTGGCAGTATCAAGGCTGAGGTGTTTTTTTCCAGTCGGCCTGTATGATGGTCTAACATCCCAACCCAGGCAACAGAGACAAGAAGGACTTCCCGAGTCTGGAGCGAGACAGGGGTACCCCAAACGGCTCATCCGCCATTTAGAATCATAAAATCATTGAACTGTCTAGGTTGTAAGGGACCTTTAAGATCATTGAGTCCAACCATCAACACAACACTGACAAAAACACCACTAAACTATGTCCCTAAGCACCAGATCTACCTGTCTTTTAAATACCTCCAGGGATGGTGATTCCACTTTCCCTGGGCAGCCTGTTCCAATGTTTGATAACCCTTTTGGTGAAGAAATTTTTCCTAATAGCCAACCTAAACCTCCCCTGGCGCAACTTGAGGCCGTTTCCTCTTGTCCTATTGCCTGTTACTTGGGAGAAGAGGCCGACCCCCTCTGGCTACACCCTCCTTTCAGGGAGCTGTAGAGAGCGATAAGGTCTCTCTTCAGCCTTCTCTTCTCCAGGCTGAACAACCCCATCTCCCTCAGCCACTCCTCGGAAGACTTGTGCTCCAGACCCCTCACCAGCTTCGTTGCCCTTCTCTGGACACACTCTGACACCTCAATGCCTTTTTTTGTTGTGAGGGGCCCAAACCCGCCTCTGCCCAGAAAGCTTCTGTCAGGCCAAGCCGCGATTTTACACACTACCAGCCTTCGACGCTAGCAAAGACGCAGACCGTCGCGCTTGCCTGTTTCTAACAGCCACGCCGAAGACCTTTCTCGCCCCCTCTCTCCCTGCAGGGCTGCAGCTCCTCCTGCCATCCCAAGGCAGAAGTGCAGGAATCACGAAGGGCCGGTCTCCTCAGAGGCCGCCATTACCGCCCCTCCCCTCCCACCGGGACGCGGGGCTCGATGCGACGTGCTACGTCACACGTCTCCCCCCGCGCCTGCGCGTCACGTCCCGGAAGCGCGGCCACGTCTGCCGGAAGATGGGGTAGCGCCGCCGAGCCCGGCCCGGGGCCTCGCCAGTGACTTTCGCCCCCTCACGACTCCCCCTCCTCGGTAACGGGGTCTCCCCCGCTGGGAGGAGGTGAGGCTCGGGCTGTACCGAGGCCTCCGCCGCTCCTGAGGGCTGCCGGGTAGGGCTGAGGGACAGGCAGCCGTGCAGAGGGAGGGAGGGAGGGAGGGAGGGAGGGAGGGGGTGGGGGGGCTGAGGCCACCCGGAGCGTTGCCAGGCCTTGCCTGGAGGTGTGCTGGGCCAAGGGACCCTCCACAAGCTTTCCCTGGGGTGAAGGGGCCCTTCCTAGGAGCTGGGGTGTGACACGTCGCCTGTGTGGTCTCGCAGGCCCTGGGTGGAAGTGAAGGCCTGCTCCTGTCCCCCGTGTTGGTGTCATGGAAGGCTGCAAAGTTTGCTGGGAGAAGTTCGTCTGACCCAGATTATGAATCTGTAGGCCAAACATCTAAGGCTGTGTAGTTACCAATTGCTGTAATAATCATCTGGCCACTTCTCCTCCTCCAACAGAGTTTGGTTTTGTCAGGTGCAAGTAAATTTTATTTTCTGTTATTGTTCCAGATTGGCTATCAGGCTGGATGCTCTGCAGCAGGTGCAGATGCCAGAAACAGATGTGCCGGTCTGATAGCTAAGCCTTGGTTTTGTCTGCTTTCTGCAGAAACTGATTTGGTTTGTTTCCATCAGTTACCAAAACAGTGAAATACCAAGTGAGCAGCAGAAAAGTGTTAAAATAATTACAGCACTAATAGATTACCACAACAGTTGTTTAGGTAACCCATACATCTTCCCTTACCAACACCAGTCTGATTTGTAATCATTCTATGTCTTTTGCAGCATATGGTCCTGAAATTTTAATTTTTTAGAGTTTGTCAACAGGCATCCATCATGTCTTGGCTTGCTGATCTCGCTGGAAAGGCAGAGGATCTACTCAACAGAGTTGATCAAGGAGCTGCATCGGCTCTGAGCAAAAAAGACACAACAAGCAGTGCAGCTTATGATCATAAGAATTTGGACTCTGCTAATGAATATTCTGAATTACGTCAGCATACTGGAGAACTCAAGTATCAGACATCATCCAAAGCAGCCTACATCTCCTCAGCAGCTGAAAATATTAAACATCAGAAGGCCACAATCCTGGCAGGAACAGCAAATGTTAAACCAGCACGTAGGACATCTTCAGACGTCGCTTCTCCCGTAGAAAGTGTTTCCACACCCAGAGCTGCCTCACATTTTGTCAGAAGAAAAAAGTCGGAACCTGATGATGAGCTGCTCTTTGATTTTCTCAACAGTTCGGAGAAAGAGCCTAATGGAAGGATGGACTCTAAAAAAGAGAAGAGCAAGGCACCTGTTCTTCAAAATCACTCTCGGACTTCAAGCATTAGTTCTGTGTCTACAAGTACACAGAGTGCAAAAACTACTGAAGATAATTCCATCAGGAGCCAAGGCAATGGTAGTTAACTAGTATTGAACCTAGAGATATTTAAAACTCAAGTGTGTTTAGGGTAAGGCTAGGTAATGGATTTACTGTCACTTCACGAAACATTTAGTGGTAGTAGTATGTCAAATGTGTGGAGTACAGCAGGGTCTTTAACGTTTTTTCATCACTTAGATACCATGCTAATTTGACAAACTGTGTAATTAATACCTAAATCTTTTATGTTCTTGATCTACCTCATTGCTGCTGCTCATCTTGACCTCCCTGAGCTGTGACCTAACCTTGCCTCAGTCCCCGTACATCCCCGCTTGGAAGCACAGGCACTGCTGCATTTGTTTGATCACTCAGGGGCCCTTACCCGTTGTTGCCACGTAGGAGAGTGAGTGACTTTCACTGGCTGGTAGCTGGTGTTGGCTGTTGTCCAGTGTACCGGCTGAGGTGATGTGAGGTTTTCTCTGTTCCACCATGGAAGAGGGGTATGCTGTCAAACCCGCTGGTCCTGTGAAGTGGGAGTTTGTATGTGAAGACAGGCTGTTGTAGAGCTACAGGCGTGAGAGAGCTGGATAGATAAAGCGTTTGGATTTGGCAGAAGTAGGTCATTACTGCAGTCTAAATGGGGATGCCTGAAAGAACCTCCAGGCCACATGGTCAAAAGTTGGGGCTATTCTCAAGTCAATGCAAAGGACAGTGTGTCAGGAACTTGTGTTCTCTGTCAGGCTGTCCGATCTAAACTCACTCCTTGCTGTTGCTGTGCTACAGACTGCTGCTGTTTATTCTCTGAAGTTGAAGCAAATGGTTATATTATTTCCAAATAATGTTGTTAGAGTACTTCATTATTTGTTCAGAACTTTGAGTGTGTAAAGCATCGTAAATGCCAGTTTTTTACTTAGTACATTAAGTATGCTGAAAAGTTTAAGACATAAAAAGGATCATTTCCAAAGATGTGAATATTTTTGTATTTCTGTGTCTGTAACTTTTCAGTAAGGTTTATTACTACTCCTAATAATAATTCAAATATGTTAGACCTGGCTATATCACCTTGCTGATTGGTGCTTGAGAAACATAGTTGTTTTGCTCAATGTGGTCTGTTGAATTTTCTTCTGAAGATTTTTGAGAGGAGTTTGCATTGTGGAACTGCCAGATGAGGAAACATGCAATTACAACATAGAGTTTGAGCACACTGGTTTCAAAGTTGATTGTATAGATACGTCTGTGTGATTTAAATGTTCTGTATAGCATCTGTTGAAGTAGCTTATGATACATTAGCTATAGACAAAAAAAATTAACATTATTCTTTGTACATTGACATGGGTATAATGTAATATGTGTTATAAATGGCTAATTTATTGCTTTGTTAGCTTCATTTATATATTGATTTTTCTGGACGACAGATTGAGGATAAATTGTCTGTTGATTTGGAAATTGTGTAAGTGAATCAAAAGGAAGGAAACGGCACTCGTTAGAACTGCTTAAATAGGAAAGGGGTTTGAGAAAATGTGGAAGAAATCTTGTTGCTGCCACTACTTGTCGGTATGGTGTTGTTCAGAATTAATAGTCTGCCCCAGCTCCCTGGGCTCAGGGTGATAGGGGCTGTTGCAGTGGTAACAAGGAAGGTGGAGCCAGGTTGGTTGGTGATCACAAGGTGGAGTAAAGAACGTTGTAACAGCTAAACTGCAGTCTTGTTTGCAATTATTTGCAATCTGTCCCCCTGGATTTTCAGCAGTTACTCATCTGGGACAGTAAATTCAGAAGTAATGTTTGTGGATTGCCTGCTTGTTTGCTTATTGCGTGCTATGTTGTTCTATGTTAATACTGCTTCAAAGCTTCCAACTATCTGCCCGCTGAAATCTGTTACAGTGGATGTGTCAATTTCACAGCATCAATCCAGGACACCCTGTGTGTGTTTGTGCATGGTGGGGAAAGGCTGTCGGTTCCTCCTTCCTTGCAAGTTCAGAATACTGCCAGGAGTTCCCTTACTGTTCTCACCGAGGTTCTAAGATTTTAAAAAAGAAAAATAAACCCCTCTATTTTGGTTTCTATAATCTACAGAATTTGAGTTTGTATTGGCAGAAAGCTTTTAACAGTTTGACAGAGTATATCTACTTTATATTTTTTCATTAGAGAAAGGAAAGATCATGCTCCTGCTTCAAATCACTGCAGCTTGATTTCTCAAGTGCTTTTGAAAAAATATTTTGAGAGAATTGTTAATACAGAATTATCAGTAAGATCATGTTTTGATCTTTGAAATAATTCTTAAAAGGCTTTTTTACATAAAGATAACTAAAATATGTAGCTACGTGGCTGAGTTACATGTCTAGGTTTGATATCAAAATAAGTATAGCCACCTGAAGAGATTTTTTTTTAAATAAAATTTACATCCTCGAAATCGAAATCGTAATGGAAAACTAGAATGAACTTGTACTGAAAATTCCCTTAGTTAGTTACTATGTATATTTAATCTCTTCTGTTGCTGTCTCATCTTCTGAAGACATCTCTGGGCAACATAGTCATAAAAAAGTATTCAGGTTTTGAAAATTGTGAGTTTGACATTAATGTAATAAGAAATTTTATAACTTCCACATCTTGTCTTGCAGGATTAACAAAAATGATGCATGTATGCTATATAGTAGTCCTATTTTGTGGAAGTCCCTTGGGAGAAGCAGCTCCATATTCCATTTCAATAAGCTGTTGTTATTTATTTATTCATTTAACCGCTGATGCAGAACACGGAATTGCTGTTTACATCAAGGCAACTTACAAATGCATGTGTTAGTTTTAACTTGCATCTCTCTGTACAGAAACTCCAGACAGTTCAGATTCTGGACTGGGAACACAAGGTGATGGTGTGAAGGATACATCACTAAGTCCAGTAACTAATCCCAGCCTTTCAGCTAATGATGATTGCAAATCACATGAGCTATCCAATCTTCGTCTGGAGAATCAGCTGCTGCGGAATGAAGTTCAATCTTTAAATCAAGAAATGGCTTCATTAATTCAGAGGTCCAAAGAAACACAAGAAGGTACTGTGGTTTGGAAGCTCAACTGTAACGTATTATTAAAATGCTAGTGAACTAGAAAACAATGCTATTTCTATGTTAGTGTTTTCTATTCATAATAAAATCTTTCTAGTTAAATTTCCATGTATGATTTGCCAAGCAAAATGATTCTTGGTTTCAGAATAATGAGCTGGAAAAAAACCTAAAAGGCTTGTTCAACTACAAAGATAACACAAATGTTGATTAAAATGGTGCAATCAAGTTAGTTCCAAAACTTACATCATATTAAAACAGTGCTGGAAAATCTTATCAGTATTAAAATACCTTTCCTGCATTTTAATGGCTATTGCAAAATACCTATTTTTAAATTAATAAATTCCTTTAAATACTTCAAAGTCTGACTACTTTCTGGCTGTAGGCTGTAATCTCTGATGTCTAGAAACTAACAGTAAAAATTTTTAGTGTTTTTGTATGACTTGTATGACTAGCTTTTTCAAAGCCAAATGAAGTAACAAATATAAAAAATATGAGTATAAATTAAACACTTAAGTGATAAAACCTTGAGCAAACTCCTGCTGTTAGGCATACAACTGAGGGACCACATTTTTTTCAAAGTAATCAGATGAGCTAGAGAATTGTAATTTCCATTGGAGTTTAATATGTGATGTTTGATTAAAAACAGAAGCCTCTGTAAATATTCAGGCATTATTTCAACACTGGTGTGTTTTTCTACTGTTAGGTTGAGTTTATTGTCACATTGTCTTGAACTAGGTGCTTTATGCAGAGGTTTCCAGAGGCTTGTTTGCACAGGGGTATTTGACAGTAGATCATTGCAAGGGGTGGGGCAGGTAAAATTTGTCAAGTGCAGTGTGACACAGAATGAAATGCCTGTTTTGAAATCACCTGCACATTTTTATGGGTTGTGCTCTGCAGCCAGTCTGGCATTTGTTACTTCTTGGTAGCTTGTAAAGTTGTAAGCGTTACTTCAACTTGGTTGTATTTAATTCCTTTCTTTAAGAAATGTGATGTGTGTATCCTGACCATTTACAAGGCCTTGCAATATCTGCATTTATAAACTTCAAAGAAACTTCTCATTTTGTAGAATTGAACAAATCCCGGGAAAGGGTTGAGAAGTGGAACGTCGACCATTCAAAGAGCGACAGGATGGTTAGAGAACTTCGAGCTCGAGTTGATGATCTGACAGAAGCTGTTGGTGCCAAGGATTCACAGCTAGCTGTGCTGAAAGTACGGTTGCAAGAAGCTGATCAGCTCTTAAGTGCTCGGAAAGAAGCTTTGGAAGCATTGCAGAGTGAAAAATCACGGTACTTCATAATTCCATACTTCATAATTCTGCAAATAGTAGTAAGTCGGAAAATTTAAGGTAGATAATTTAGTCTCTTTAAGAATAAAAATGAATAAATTAATGGGGAAAGGGATTGTATCAAGATTTGAAATACGAGGATTAAAGTTTGCTCTCAGCCCGTTATATCATAGCTGGCAGTGGGAAGAGGGCAAAAATAGGAGCAGTTGTCACCTCATTATTGAAATCCATTTTGTATAAAGTATTTGTGTTTGTGTCAGACGCCTGAAGCTGAAGATCTCAAGAAAAATGTTTTTGTCTTGAAAAATACATTTGCTTATCCACAAATATGAAGACTTCTCTGACTTACCTCAGTGCTGGGATATGAATTGGCAATTGGATACTCCAGAATATAGGTCAGGGAGGAGATGCGAGTCACTAACTCCAGCCCTCACACCATGTTTAGTAGTTTACTGGGTAAATTTTCAAAGCTGGTCTGAAAACCAGGTAGTCCTATTACTACATGAAATTCACACTAGATTTCTTCTTTTTCAATTAATATATATGTCGCTCTTTCAGGATAATACAAGACCACAGTGAAGGGAGCAGTTTGCAAAATCAAGCCCTTCAAACTCTTCAAGAAAGGCTGCGTGATGCAGACTCCGCACTCAAGCGAGAGCAAGAAAGTTACAAACAAATGCAGGTTAGACATGAAGAGTAAGGAAGAGTTTCAGACTGCCTTTGAGATCAAATCGATGAGGTTCCAACTGCTCTCTTCTCGTTGACTTCAGTTGCCGTTCAGGGTACTGAGTGCTTGGGAGGATGTGCTGTCTGCTGCATCCTCATGATGCTAATTTACTTTTTATATGTTATTTTGAAAGCTTCGTGATTAAAAGTTTTTGAGGATCAATGCTGATAATTTTTACTGTTTTTTTTCATGCTAACTTTAGCATGTAAACATGTTTTCAAACTAAATTAGTAATCAATTTAATTTTCCGTACTATGTTCTTACACAACAGATTGTTACACAATTTGAATATATAAACTTAAGAACATTAAGCTGGACATAACTTGTGTGGTAAATATGTGAGTACATCATTGCTAGAGACTGCTTTCCACACTTGGCTTAGCCTTTGTTATGTATAGTAGCGTCTTTGAAAATCTTTATCAGAGTCTGGTTTGGGGTTTTTTACATCAAAATATGGCAGACTACATTTGATAAAAATTTTGGAGGGGAAAGCTTGCTTTTTGTTTACCAAATGTAAAAATAGGAAGATTGTTATTCCCTCACTATTTCTGGTGGGGGGAAAGAAATGCCTATTTTTACTGACACTAGCACTTGCTTAAGCAAGCAAGATTTCTTTGCACATGGCACTAATGCAACTTTAAGTTGGAGGTGGTAGATAAGAGGTGTTGTGTCATGTGTGGTTGCTTTTAAACTTTCTTTTTTCCTTTCTAGGTTAAAGTTGAGATTGTGTTTAAACACAAAGTGTTGTTTCTTTATTGCTAATAGAATGAGTTTGCGGCTCGTCTAAGTAAAATGGAAGCAGAACGTCAGAACTTGGCAGAAGGGATAACTGTAGCAGAAAGAAAGTATTTAGATGAAAAGAGGAGAGCTGATGAGCTTCAGCAGCAAGTCAAAGTAACTAAAAACCACCTAGAATCTGCAAAACAGGAACTGGCAGACTATAAACAGAAAGCTACTCGCATACTCCAAGTAAGCAGTTTTGTAAAGAAATTCACCTTGATTTGGACACTTACCTTTTTCTACAGTGTTGTCCTTCAAATAATCTAATTTGTGTTTTTTTTTTCATGTGACCTGTAATATATTTTGGGGCATATGTATAATGATACCTGTACAGAAGAGCTACCAGTCTGCATTGTGTAAATTTAAGTTTACAGATTGAGTTAAGTGACTGAAATGGAAGTTCAGGTCCTGAACTTAAAGAAAAATCCAGGTGAACCGTTGCACTTAACTGTGCAACATCCATCAGTGTGTTCTGTATCTAAGAGTCCAATCTTAGGCAGACAGGTAAATAGATGTAACCTATTATTTGTTCCACACCCAGTATTCTTGAGTCAAGAATATTGCTCTATTCTACTTGGGGCCGAAGCGTCGCATATAATGGCTTCTTATGTGTAAACCAAAGGAAATATTTTTATATATCCTGAAAGGTTGCATATGATCAGCATTATATAAACAATGGCAAAATTAGGTATTTTGTGCAGAATTCTGTGCTACTTAAGTTGTCAACTATACCAACTCCAAAAGTGGTCAGTCTTGTTTATAAAAGTTAGCAAAACGTTGAAGATAAAGGTGTCTGTTTAGAGTTATTAATTTAGTCTGATATCTAAGGACAGGTTTTAAATCGTCTTGATAAATGTGAGAAACATGAGATCAGAAGTCAATGCCGAGCTGACATTTGGTTGACTCTGAATAAAATGGTTCATCCTCTTTCCCAGGAGAGTTGTTGCTGTATTTGGCTCTTATTTGGGTTTGTTGGCAGGAGAAAGGATGGAATGAAAGGGAGTCAGTTTTGGGTTTAGTCTCTGTTAGTGTCTGTCTTCTCTCTTATGGTATCTAGAAAGTCAAAATTGTTATCTAGGACATGTTTGACATTCCAGGCACTTCTAAAGAGAAAAGCTGTACTTTTCCTCAGATAACATGGATTTTCAGTAAATGTGGTCTCATGGCATACAGGAAGTCAGAAAAATTATCAGTAGGGAAGGATTTTCACTTTAAATTTCATTTCATTAATTAGTAACTTGGCTAAAAGAACAAATACAGCAGTTCTTTTACTGTATGTCTACATTTGAATTTTAAAGCAAAGTCATTTTGGCGTATTGTAGTTGAGCACTTGTTAAATACTGCAATAAATAACATGTTGATTTAATTATTTCAGTCTAAAGAAAAGTTAATAAACAGCTTAAAAGAAGGCTCTGGTATTGAAGGCCTGGATAGCAATACTGCGAGCACAATGGAACTAGAAGAACTGAGACATGAGCGAGACACTCAGAGAGAAGAAATACAGAAACTAATGGGACAAATACAACAGATGAGAACAGAGCTGCAGGTAGCTATGATCATGTACACATGTATTTGTAGTTAACCATGCACAAAGGACTGTTTTCTGGTATACTTTAGGGCTGTTGCTTCTAGTGTTTATTTGACCTAGTTTTAAAATAAGCCAACTTTTGCTCAAGGTGAGGCAAGTGCTTATTGATACCCGATTTCTTTCCATACCCTCTCTCACCACTTCAGGTCATGTGGGAGGAATACTATAGATAGCACTTCTGTCTTCCCTCACTACTGTGTGCTCCTTTTGAGGGAAGCATTTCTTTCCAAACAAGCGTGATGATTTCTCCAGAGATCACCTATATCTCTTTCTGCAAGGGCTACTAATCCTTGAAGCAACTGTAATCCAAGTCGTCTGCTGGCATAATTGGCTCAACCCAGCAGTTGCATGCAAGTCTACTTTACACAGTTTTAGCCTGTAGACAGTAGAAGGGAAAAATTGGAGGCCTTTCATGTTCACAAAATGCATTTCTTCTGTTACTACATTAGTAAAAAATATTTTTTTCTAAGATGACCAAATGCCACTTATTCTATACAATTGATTTTACAATTCATTTTCTTTTGAAGCAATATTGCAGATATAACTTTGTTTTGCTGTCACCTGTGACAGATTGCAGTACTGTGTGAATGTTAGTGAGATGGTAACATTTCTGTTCGTTTCAGGATATGGAGACTCAGCAGGTAAGTGAAGCTGAGTCAGTGAGAGAGCAGCTTCAAGACCTACAAGAACAAATAGCAGCACATAAAATGGCCAAACAAGAGGCAGAAGCTGAACTAGAACGGCAAAAACAGGCAAGGAATTCTTGAAAGCTGAAAGGCCTTATTTTAAGCCTCGTGTTGTGTCATCAGTGAAGCATTTGGCTTAATAGGAGAGTAGCTTATACAGTATTTGGGGGTTTTTTTTGTGTCTAGTATTCCAAAGAAATACCCAAAAGCTTAATGAATGTCACTGGGACAAAGAAAGTGCAACCAGTATTAAGCAATTTTCAGGGCCTTCTGGATGCTCCTGGTAAACAGAGATCTCACTATTTTATTAAAGAATAAACATGACCCTAGGGAGTGCACAAAATTGATCATCATCTTAAATTTTATTCAGCGGGGCAATAATCGAACAATGGGGATATAGTAACATTTGTAACTGTTACTTATGTCAAAAAACTTAAATGCTAAAAATGGTTACTGTGGAACTTCCTGTGCTCAATTACTACATAAGATTTAGCTTGTAAAACAATGCTATTGTAGTACCAATTCATAGATTGTTTTCTTTTGATCCACTTGTTACTGAGTTCTGAATCCAAATGTTGTTACTTCCCAACTGCTCCTTAAGACAAATTGCTGAAAAAAATTATATTAATGAATTTTGTCAGATTATTTCATCCTTTTAAGCAAACTCCCCCTTGATTTAAGCAGTTTTGTGCTAAAAAGAGGGAGGGAAAAAGGCAAGCTCATATTCCACGTGAACAAACCTACTATTCAGTAGAATCAGACAAATGCTTTGCACCCTATTAAAAAACTTCTCTGTAAGAAAAAACTCATGTAAAGAGAATGAATAATGAGGAGAGCAGGAGAGTACACTGTATCTGCTAGGAACAATTTATCTTATAGGATTATCTGTCCTTCCAGAATTTACATTTTAATGAGATGCTAGCAGCTTGAACTAATTAAAAGGCAGAAGTCGAGGTCTGCTCGTGATGGATAGCTGATGTTTATTACATTAAAGCAGATGGTAGATTGTATTTTGTTACTCCTGCCCTTCTGAGGGGTATATTTTAAGTCAACACTACATACAGAAAAAATGAGGTGAACTAAGAAAAAAAGGCATTATCAGTTATTACAGAAACTGAAGTATTCCTTTTGATGACACACGTTTACATGTGCTTTTAAAGTAATTGTGTGTATTGATACTTAATACAATTATAGTCTGTCCAGTCTGGGAGTTCCTTTAACTGTTGCCATGAGGTTTCTGAGACTGAAGATGGAAAATTAGTAGGGGTGTTATTTCTTTTAAATATGATGGTTTGAAGGGAGAATAGGATTATCTGTTTTCTGTAGCAACTGACAGCTGAAGTGATACAGTGATTTGAAGACTGTCTTAATTTAAAGGAGAAGCACAACAGGTCTTTAAGTTGGAGTTAAAATAGCCACTAAATCATGGGAATAACAAAATTTATGGTTAGATTTGCTATTCAGTGAATTGTCCCTTACTAATATTCCTTCCCCTTTTTGTTATGTTAATTTATCCTAAACTTTAAAGGAAGATCTATGTCATACAGAATTACAGATAGATATACCGGGGGGTTTTAAACACTTTAAAAAAGGTATCTCAGATTGACAGTTTACTTTAGGGATACAGATTCCCCTCCAAAGTATTTCCTAGTTGTTTGAGTTACATTATTGCCATCGTTTCAAGGTAGCGATATAATAAATGGTGAGAGTATAAGGAAGATAAATCATGGTCCCAGTGAAATTGTGTGACTCTTAGTAAACAAGTCTGAATTAATATTTATATTAGGTCGGTCTCCACAAAAGAATTTGATAAGTCTTTTGAGTTGTGTCTTTGTGATAGGCTCTCTTATTTTTTTTTCCCCATCCTAGCCAGGCACTTAACTAAAATTAAATTTGTTTTTATTTGATTGCAGCATATTGCCTTTCTGTGTTCTACTGTGAAACTCTAGATAAGAGGATGTCTCTCAAAATACATATATGTATAAAATCTTTTGTGATTGTAATACGTTTCATAGGAACTCCATTATACCGAAGAAGAATTGTATCGAACAAAGAATACTTTGCAAAGCAGAATAAAAGACAGAGAGGAAGAAATTCAGAAGCTCAGAAATCAGGTACTCTGTGTGTATAAAAAATAACTTTATCACCTTCAGTAATGAAAACAGTGATGAGAACTATTAATTTGAATTAACTGTACAAAAGCAACATAAAGGCTCTACTAAGTACTATGTACTTGTTTTCGGTACAGAGTAGAGTTTTGAGTGGAGGGAGTACAAGGGAACCATGAAGTAGTAAGTGGCCTAATTCATAATTGTATGTGCTTTTGTCTTTGGCGGGGGGGGGGGAAATCAACCTGTGTCCCAACTAGATATGATGGAGTGGTGCCGGATCAACACTCTTCTTTTTGAAAACTGAAAAAAGTCATTGGCGCTTGATGAGGTCATCAAGATTTCTACAAAGATCCCTTTAACTGGGCATAAGAACATAAGTAACGTCCTACAGACTCAGTGATCCATCTAGCCCACTGTTCTGTTTTGGACAGTGGCAATGGGGCCAGTATATGAGTCTGGCTGCTTTCTTCAGTCCCTTGTCCTCGCTCAGCATCAGTAATTGAATTAGGGACATTAGTGTTTAAGTCCCTGCTAAATCCCACCAGTGTGTTTATCGACCTGTTTTCCTTGAGTCAATCTAATCCCTTTTGGAACCTTCTGATACTTGTCAGGCCCCGCAGTCTCTTTGGGCAGCATAAAGGCATAGGCCTCGTTTTCTGTAAATTATTTTAGCATAAAGAAAAGTACTCTATATGTAGAGAAATTGATAGTCTAGAGTCAACTATGGTCAGCTGTACAGTTACAGCATCAGAGGATTTGTAAATTGTTTTGTTGCAGTACAAATTTCTTGAGCCTGATAGCTGATGATTCTTGTGGTAATACTGGCTTCAGGATTACCTGCCCTGGTGCATTGCATATAATTTGTATTTTTAATATCTCACTGCCCTGGTTTCTGCTGATCCTATTTTTTCATCATTTGAAGCTACATCTTTGTGGTATATGATGTTACAAGTGGCTGAAATCCAAGACCAGTGAACAGATGAGCTATTGCACATAGAGCAATCTGGAGATTCCCATTTGCTTTAAATACTTTCTGCAAATCGGGTGACATGACTCATGTCTTCATTTGCTGTCCGTGCAGTTTCTGTTTGCTAGTATAATCATGTTTTCTGCCTCAGTGCTCCTCAATTCATCTGCAACGTATCCTGCATTTTCACCACTTTCATTCAAGCTTTCCTGTAGAATGGCGTCAGATTTTCCTCATTTGTACTGAGTTTTTCCTCCCTCGCTTGAAAACGTTTTGCATACTTGTTTTGTGAAGTTGCAAGTATGATAGCCAGACTGGATTATCTTGCTACTGTCATGCCTACTGTTTAAACTCAGCTCTGAGGCGTAGCATTGATTTTTGTGATCAAACTTATGATTATAGAGAAATGTTCATCTGATTAAAGGTGGAAAACGTAGGAATACGTTTTTACACAGGGTTTCTTGTGTCACGTAAAATCTTGTTTTAGCAACTGTCCAAATCAAGTTTCTTCTGTATTGCCCTCATTGGTCATTGTTTTGATAGTATTATCCTGAAAAATGCTGTGATGGAGTAACTTGGTTCTTGGAGGGCTTAGATTTTTAGAGTTTTGTAATATGTTAGTTGGTCAGGCTTTGAACTTATTCTGATTTTTTTCTTTGCTTTGTTTTTTAGCTCACAAACAAGGCTCTAAGTAGTAGTAGTCAGACAGAATTAGAAAATCGGCTTCATCAGTTGACAGAAACACTAATACAGAAGCAAACCATGTTAGAGAACCTGAGCACAGAGAAAAACTCACTTGTCTATCAACTGGAACGACTTGAGCAACAGCTGAAGGCTATCCAAGGCACTAGTACTAATGGACCTTCCATTAATATGGCAGGCATTGACAGTGCTGAAGGTAAATAAGGACGTATGATACTTAAAACTCTGTCCTTCTGCAGTTCAGCCTTTTGTATTTCCTAATGCCTTTACCTGATAGTCTGAGTTTATAAGGAAAAAACAAAATCCTGAAAATATGCAACTTATGCCAGAGACCTTGTCAACAGCAGCCAGTATCATAAAAAATAGTTAAGTAGAAGCTCCTTCTTGTGTGTAAATTACTTATAGTGAACTTAATAAAGCCAATTTCATCTTTAATTTTCAATACTATGGCACTATTGGATCATATTTACAAATCCTGTCACAGGTGCAAGTAAATCTGTCTTGTGAGGTTTAAATTGAATGTCAGAAGCAGGATAGAAGTATTCCCTTGTAAGAAGGGTTTGGGAAGTGAGCAAGAATGGGATACATCCTTTTGAGAGTTGATCAGAATCAATGATCCGATGAAATCAATTTCCTCATTGCTTTCTGTTTTTCTTGAAAAGCAGCTTAAAATATGGTGGTTCTGCTGAGGTTGGTTTGTCTGTACTGTGTAGCGATCATCCTGTATCCCTAGGAGAACCTCAGCAGTCAATCCGTGGTTTTGAGATACTACTTTTCAAAGTCAAAGTTTGTAATTGTGTATGTATGGAAAGTAACTTTAAAATTACTAAGAGTTGAAAAATGACGGTCCAGACTCTTGTTTCTCTGCTAATGAAAGACTTTTAAAGAAATAAGTCAGGAGAACTAGCAAATTTGAAATAGATTTCCTTTTGGCTTGTTTTTAAGTAACTTCAGTAAGCTTAAGTTTAGTAGTACAAAGGTAACGTTATCTGAGAATCTTTTTTTTTTTTTAGTTGATACACAGTAAAAATTTAAATAAAGTAGAAATTTTGGGAATATTTGAATTAGTATCAGAAATGCTATCAGAGTTTTAACTGTGGCAGTATCAAACCCATCATTTTATACACCTAATAATAGAATTATTATATGATAGAACTATCAAGATGTCCATCTAGTAAAGCAAAATAAATTTAAAAAATATACTAAATTGAAGAAACATTTGACTTGATTGTAAGGTTATCAAGAATCTTACCCTCAAAACACACTCCTCTGACCCCAGCAAAACGGCAGTAAATCAGATTAATCACTATTTTTATGTTGTTTTTATCTTTGTTATACACTACGAATTGTTTTATTTAAACAACTACTTAGCTGATTTTAGACTAATGAGGTTTATTGCTTTTTTCCCTTCAAATAGGTGCTCGTATGCGTAATGTTCCTGTCCTGTTCAGTGACATGGATACTAACATGGCAGGAATGTATGGGAGAGTTCGCAAAGCTGCCAGTAGTATAGATCAGTTTAGGTAAGAGTGTCGTAAGGGAACGTGTTTTGTAATTGCTGGAATCCTTTTGCAGTTTCAGGTGGCACACCTTCTGTTTTGAATTGCTTCTATGAAGGTAAAAGTAAAAAATAATAAAGCTAAAGTACAGTACAAATTACTAAATATTCACCTAGTTGACTTGTGCTTTCCTATGCTATTAATATCCTTTGGGCTTTTGCAAATTATAGTCAATTATTTAAACAACGTTTTTGTAGATTTGGATACAAGAGAATGACTAAACTGTGTACAAAAACCCCTAACCTTTATCATTACCACCTTCTACCTTTTTTGCTTTCAGAGGTTTTGACTATGTCTGTGATAAACTCTGTAAGAGTGTATTAGCGGGGGAATATCGTATGTATTCTTTTAGTCCTGTTTAGGCATCGTCATGAAGACAAGCTTCTGGGTTCTGATAGATAGGTTGAAAGATAATCTGTTCAAGGAATTAGTAAACAAAAATCATTCTGGGTGCAGCAAAAGACTTGCTTTGATCCCTTTTCTGAGCAGTTAATTGTCAATATTGACAACAAAGATGTGTTCCAAAACTTGAATGAAATACCAATAGAAAACAAAATTTGGTAATACATATTAGTGCTTCGAAAGCAAGATACCTTCGTAGAAAGTCCTTTATGATTCCATGGTACGTCAGGTTCATTGTGAAAGAATAATCAGGATTTCCATGAGTGGGACCTATTACACGTGATGTTTTAATACTAAACTTCATTTGGCAGTATCATACTCACTTCAGTGCGCATGTGGGGTTTTTTAACAGATGTTACTGAGTGCACATTGAATGCAGTATGCTTTGTAGCACTGTAGCAGGAAACTTGGAAAACCTAGTAAACTAATGAAATATAAGAATGGTAGTGATCTATCAGTTTTTTCAAGGGAATCCAAAGTTTTAGTTGCTGAAATCTTTTTGAAAGATTCATGACAGCTCCTCAAAGTAATGAAATTTGACAACTGGATAGCGTATTTGTGAGTTTTAAAAAACCTGTACAACTCTTGAGTCTTTTTCACTCTGCGTCTAGGATGTAACGGAAAAACTTAGGAGAATATGTTTTATGGTCTGAATTCTGAATTTTCTCACTTCATTTACTGTCTTGAGAACGTGAAGTAAAATTCAATCAGAAACGCAGCCATGTGTATAACTAGTCAGCTGATGTTCATGAGTTTGTGGTGATTGGAATGACAGGAATTTATTGCTCAGTGCTAACTCGTGCACTTTGGTTTTCTCTTGTGTAGCATTCGGCTGGGAATCTTTCTAAGGCGCTATCCCATAGCAAGGGTCTTCGTAATCATTTACATGGTGAGTAAGCTTTCTTTAAAGTAGGAAGTTTAATGCAACATTTCTATAGCCGATTATAGAATACTATTTAAATTGCAAGATGTTTGATGTTCTAAAGGCTATATAATTAACTTCAAAAACTCGATGTATTTTTTTGTATAGCAGACTAAAGAGTACTTACATAGCAGCATTTTGGAGTTGCGTTGCTTGGCAGTTTTCAGTTTTCCCCAGGCATTCTTAGTATAGCAGTCCTAAAGGTGTTTATGTAACTACCGTTTAAAAGACTGTAAAAGTACTAAAATACAGAATGATAGTGACCTGTTGCCAAGGTTAACCCACCACACCTGCGTGCAACTGCATTTAGGAAATGACATGTTATAGCTTTTTTTAATATTTGGCACTTCACTTTTCATTCAGTGACTAATAATCACACTTCTCTAGTAGCTGAAAAAGTAGCAAGAAAAGTTTTTCTTGCTAGACTTTAAACAAATAGCAGAAAGTTGCCCATCCTTACCAGATGAGATTATCTATCGAGGCTTGCAATTGATAAAAATTAATTTCCTCCGTTTTCCACTGGAGGGCAGATGTCCGTCAGTTTAAGTGACCTGTGGTAAGGCAGGTTTGCAGTCTCCTCGCTTGAAAATATTCCACTGGTTGAGCCTTTCAGTCTTTGAAATGAAAGACAAAAATGTTCCTTGAGAAGGCAAAATGATTCTTCTGAACAGAGTTTCCAGGAACAGCTGTTACTATTTCAGGATATAAAGCACACAGACACAGGTGAATAAAGGAAATGGTGGTTCCCCCCTGCAATTGCTTCTTCCAGCCTGTTCAGTACCAGAAGGAACAGGGATATTTAATTCCTAACCTCTCTCTCTCTTCCTGTTCGTGGCTTAGATTTTTCAATATATGAATAAAATGCTTTGTACCCAAACACTGAAGACTTCTGCCACCTAAGCTGCTATCTGAAGTGAAGCTCAATGATGGTTGCATAGGAGCTGTACATCGGGCAGTCAGTGGCAGTTACCCTTTTTCAACCTGAACCTTCACTATAACTATTATAACTTGAATATTATTTTTTTTAAGGAAATGTGGTTTGTGTATTCTGTCAGTTATCGCCCTTGTTGCACCCTCAGCAGCTTCTATTCTAATTGGATAGCTTCAGCCAAATTCAAATGAGAATTAGCATTCCTAAAAAGTTCATAAAAGTGCCTCAAACCAGTGCCTGTGGTAAGGAAAATGGAACTCAGATGTTTTACAGTCTGGTATCAGCCCCTCGGCACAGGAATAGTGACTTACCAGTCACTCGAGGCAGATCACACAGTTCTGGCTGGGAGATGGATATCAGAGAGAACAGCTGGAGTTACTGGGGCACGGAGGGAAAGCAAAGCCAGAGGGTATAAAGCAGCCTGGTTTCCTACAGATTTAGTTCTGCTGTTTGTGTAAAATCTTCAGTTTTCTGCAAATGGCTTCTGTGGAATCTGACTCAGCAGTTCATTCTGCAAATAGGAATTCTTTTTTTTAGGAGTATCTGAATAATATAAAATATATTTAATCAAAATATTTTTACAATACTAGATGTTATTAGCTCTCATTGAGAGCTCTCATTTTTACAGCTGCTCTGAAAGGCGGTTGTCAGTGCTGAGAAGTTAATTCTTTCTTTTCTTTTCCCAGGCATTGCTTCATCTCTGGGTCATGATTGTTCTACTCACCTACACCCCAGAAATGCATCATGAGAGTCCCAGTGGCAGATAGACCGAGACGGGACCATGCGCTGCGCTAATGCAATTTGGACCGGCAGTGTCTTTAGAATCATCAGTTCTGAAATATCAACAAACTTTCCCTCGTGGTTTTTAGGAAGAATGAAAACCATCATTCTTGATTTATCACTACTTTTCAAATACGTGTATAATACTCTGTAGCTTTTTCAGTTTACCTAAAGGAGCATCACTTTCCTGGAGAAATAAAGCTATTAAGTTAAGCTATGATTAGCCTTTACATTTTATGTAAACCTTCTGGTGATTAGCGTAAAAGGAAAGGGTTGTACCTACAGAGACATGCAAGGATTTCTGAAATTATAGATATATATGATACAAACTATTTTGGATCATACTGGATGTGGGCTATAGTCAGGTAATAAACTGTACTTAGCAATTTAAATAAACTTTATTCTTTCTGGTTTCTTTCAGTCTACTTTTGCACTTCTGTTTTTAACTTTGTAAATAATAGTTTTTTCCTTAACACGTTAAACTGAAAAAGGACAATGGATTGGTGCAATATCTTTCTGTAAATAAGTTTAAAAATAAAATATTATGCATTCTTCGCTTATGTACCTCTAGTGCAATAGATGTATCTTGCCTACCAGCTGAATAGTGGCACTGCCTATTTAAAGGCTGGTATTTTAGCTTTATTAGAGGAAGAGAGAGCTGGTTTTGAGGAAAAAAAGGCTTGAATTCTTTAGAAGTAATGGTGTTTCTTTTTGCACTTAAAATTTATATATTTTAACTGCATTTTCTTATACCTCTCTCATTATACGTGTCTTAATCAGATCTGATATTCATCGAAATATTTATTTTCTAAAGCTTTGGGTACTTCATTAAAACTATTTCTATACAAAATCAATCAAAACATCAAAAAATTCTCATGTCTAAACGCGTACCAAATGTACTATTAACAAACCTCATCAAATAATTATCGTGAACCCCATAATACCAAATGTACTGTAATGGTTCTATTGTTAGACCGCGGCATTCAGCGATTATGAATTCTCAGTACATAATACTACAAGGTCACTTTATTTCCCTATGAAATTTTGTGTTTTCTTGTGTGGTGCTCAAAGCAGAGTAAGGAGAAGGTGGCTACAAGCAATTTTGTCACTCCTGCTCTTCAGAACACAGTCCGGTTTCCACGCAGCTTGAAGACACCAAGTATTAGTCCCGTGATCCAAGTCTGTCACGCCGACTCCTATGGAAATGTTACAGTAGGCAAATGACTGTATTGCTGCTCTGAGTCAGATCTCCCAGAGAAAACTGAAATGCTTTGATGAACTAACTAATAAAAGAGAGCATTTACTGTAAGCTGTGTCCCTGCCCTCTGTCACATTTGCTGTGCTTTGACTAATTCCTGTTACCTGTTTTGTTTTCAATTCTGATATTAAAGCCACTTCTGAACCCTGGGGAGAGCTGATTGCTATAGGAGGAGATCAGGTAAGGTCCTCTGTACAATCTTTTTCTATACGTATGCATTTTTTTTCATGTAAAACCTTCCAACCACTGGATCTTTTTGTACTCCAGTATACTGTGACAATTTTGGGGAACATCCATAGTGGTATATACGTCTTACAGCTTTGCTGACGTCGCACCAACTGCACATCTATTCTTGATTCCTTTCTGCCTGTGTTTTTCTCTTGTCCTTCCTTTTGGGTATTTCCTTTTGTAGAGATCACCTCTTGGAATCCACAGACACTTTTTTTTTCCTGATAACTTACTAAAACCACTACAGTGCTTCTGGAACCCTTTATCATAGATTCGTACTCTTCAGTTCTTCCAGATTTTATGCTAGAAATTTTACAGGGGTGAGCACTGAGAGATTCCAGCTGACTTTTGCCTTTGAACTAGGCTCTTGCATTCCAGTATCAGTTTGGGCTTAGCTGATGGTGACCCCTGGGATGTCTTAGAGTTGAGAATAACGTCCTTAGCGCAGGGCACTGAATAGCATCAGCCTCATGTGTGTTGCTAAGACGTTTCTGGTTTTATTCCTTGTCTGTGAAATGATGTATAACATACTTTTCTTGTTGCAACTTCAGTTCCCATCTCTACCATCTATTTTCCTTTTTTTTTTTTTAGTGCTTGTAAAAGAAAGGCACGGCTGTTTGAGTACCTGATTATATTCTGATTTTTAAAAGGTGCAATGTTAACAACCAAACTGTGAATCGCTGTGTTTTCCCCTAGTAAAAAAAACCTGGAAGCAGGCAGCTGATAGTCGCAATTCCTTGCCAGACAAAGGGCTGTTCAGTGAGGAGAGGAAACAAATGCTACGGTACCACTAAAGGCTGTACTACCATATGTAAACACCTTTAAACTCTCTTTAAAACACAGAGGAGTATGAAAAGCCTTTATTAGGGTGTTAAACTGTTTCAGAGCTATACAACAAATACAAAGAACTGCTCCTTAAAGCTTGTGTTTAAACACACTGGAGTTTTGTCCCCATAACTCATTTTAATAAGCTGCACGTGACGCAGTGCAAGGGCACGTGGGACCGTGTGATGGCGTCTATCTGAATATAAATGTCAGTTTTTGAGTTGAAGGGTAAGATACGCTTCCCGTCTCAGATCAGCAACGTTGGGCTCTGGTGTCATCTGTAGGGATCTGCAGAATGTGCCACAGCTATGGGTCAAAGGTGACATGGAGACACACCATTTCGACAAGCAGCTCCTGATGGTGTCAGGAGGTTGCCATACTGAACAGATGGCTGCGGAGCCACGAAGAAGCTTGTGCTAGCCTCTATCCTCAGTGGCGGGAGAATATTCCAAGCGCCAAGTCTATTCTTGAGCGACTATCATGCTACAGGGCAGTTAAACTACCCCGACTTCAGGACACCAGCGTAGCAATTTAGGGTTTTTAAAAAATATTTTACAAATGCTGAGCCTATTTTTCCATGCTCTGTAGCCTAGCACCGGGAATAAATGCCCATAGTAACAACTCACGGAAAATA
This sequence comes from Rissa tridactyla, assembly GCF_028500815.1. Classification (NCBI taxonomy): domain Eukaryota; kingdom Metazoa; phylum Chordata; class Aves; order Charadriiformes; family Laridae; genus Rissa; species Rissa tridactyla. Next base: position 54,562,954 of record NC_071469.1, read on the forward strand.
GGAATATCTGTCTCCCAGCTGCAGTATCCCGCTGTCTTGAGAGCACAATAGGCTATTGTGTGGCTGAAGAAAAGTCCTTTTTCATTTCTTTCCTGCTAGGAGTGAAACTGCTGCAGGTACCAAGCGTGCACCTTGAAAGAATAAAAAAATATGAAAAACAAGGAAGAGAGGGTTGATGGGGAGCATGAGATTATTTATTTATATTTAATATTCATTTCCCCCCTCCCCATTTACACTCCATTTACGTGCTGTGGTCCACAGCAGGACCGAGTGCACTATGCCGCCTTTCATGGAAGGGGGTGAGAGGAGATGTCCCCCGGGATGGCCGGCAGCGGGCTGACCGCAGGCGAGGGTGGGAGCTGCCCGGGCGGAGGGAGGTGGGATGTGTAGCAAGAGCAAAGCTACCCTTTCTCTGACTTTTTGCAGCCTAGAAAAGGCCTATTTCTTTCAGATGCTGGTCACCTTGGTACACGATCAGTTAGGCAGATGTCCTCGGTGCCAGATTTGGGTTTCTACGAAAGGGAGCTGTGTGTGAATACTCACCAGCCCCTGCATGGCAACAAACTCTTCTTCGCCACCTTGGTTTGCTGATATCTGCCGTCTGCCTTATTGACTGTGCTAGGTCAGCCGCGTGTACACCAAGACCCTGTACGAGGGTAGTGACTTTATTCCTTGATGGCAGATAACATGAACAAGGGGGAAATCAGACTTGCACAGTAATTAACTTACTAATTTCTCCTCGTTTTAGATGAGACAGATGTTGCTTTATCACAGAGAATGGATTTCTTTGCTTCCCTTCTTTGCTGACCGATTGCAGCCTGGTTGTAAGATTTGCCTGTGAATGTGTTGCTAGGTATTTAGCCATGAAATTGTAAGGCAATTTTTATGAATAATGCAGAGAATTCATTACAATTGCAATTGCTTTCCTCTGTATGTTACCGTCTTGCCCTATGGCTTGAGTTTAGAAAGCCTTGACTTGGAAACAGGCGGGCAAATGTCAGCCAACCAGAAATTACGAGAAATTAATAGTAGCTCCCAAAATTACCTGCATTATTCTAGCAGGCATCTGTGTACATGTACTCATATAAATAATCCTCTTAGACATACAGTTTCCTTTCAGATATGTGCTCATGAATTTAATCTGTATTTTACAGTTCGTGTTGGGCTCCTGGCAGAAGCCGGCCCCACTGCTGAATTCCACAAGAGTGGAATAATCTTCCGAGCTCTCCCTGCCTGATGTTTCTTCCTGCCAATATGGCTTGAATTAAATGCTTGTGCACCAAGGAGCCCGGGCAAGCTCTTCAGAGAAAGTACCCAGTGCCGCAGGCAGCTCGAGGAGCTGCGGGAATCGTGGAGTGTTGAAGAGATCCGGGGCATAAGTGAAGGAAGGTGAGGAAAAAGCTTGGGCAGGGAGCACAAAAACTCTTGTTCAAGTTTGGGAGGAAAAACCAAAAAGCTGCTGATTTATGATTAATAAACTTTCTAATGACATAGTTAAAAGTCTGACAGGTTAAATCTCACGTATGAGAGTTCTTGTGAGAAAAGAAAAGATAATAGAAGGGAGGAATGACCTTTTTGTGCCATGACTAAGGCTTCTCTAATGAAGGAATTGGAAGCATGGATGGGTGTCTTGGCTAAAATTGACCTTTCCTGTGCTGGAATTTAACTCTTCTCAGACAGATGTTGCATGTACAGCTTCTCATGTTTGCTTGTTCAGTTCAAATCAGGCAAAGTGTATTTTGAGTCCACATTTGTCGAAGAGAAACTGGAGGACGACACAAATAATCCGGAACCTGACCTCTGTGGCAGCAAGTGGATGGGCTCCAGATGTTCTGCAAAATCAAGCAGATGTGTTTGATAATCATCTTTGATAGGAATATAGCATTCATAGTGAAGAGGATCATTGTCAAAGGCAAGACTTTCTCCAGTCTTGTGCTCATGTACTTGGCATGTTTTCCCAAAAGTTTATAAAGAAAATATCACCTTAACGCTAGTGTTTCACAGCAACCTGGAATAGAGAATAATTATTTCTATGTAAACTCAAGCAATAATTAAGTCCTAAATTGCTCATTTTAAAAAATTAAGAAGCTTGTTGAAAGCGTTTGCATTGATATCTTTAGTGGCAAGAAAACATAATGATTCACAATTAATTTGTAATTAGAAAATGTATTCTGCTGGCTGAGAGATGGGAAATGCCAGGTTTTTGCCCAAACAGGTAGGTGCTGGAGGAGATCCCTGCCCGCCCAGCGTGCTGTCTCCATTGCAGCATCCCTGGCAAGCTGGGAGGGAGCCTTCCAGCTCCACTCCGCTGTGAGAGCTTGGGAGGCTGCACAGACGCAGCAGATGAAACAAAGAACAGAAATTCGTATTTCCCCAGCTGTTCATGCTGATGTTCAGCCTCCCCATACAATAAAGCCGTCTCAGCTTCAATTTCCTACCAGTTTCTGCCAACTGAATATGGGCATTGACACCTTCCCAAGCGGGATCTCCTAAATACATATTTATGCACCTGAAGGAAGGAGTCTGTGGTTTTGCTTTGGAAAGCCTTGATTCTTTAGCACTGTGCTAACTCAGTGGGCCATGACTTTGACCTTTATGGGACAGTCAGCTGGCCACAAGATGTTCAGATATGAACTTCTGCAGCCTTTACTTCAGGAAAGCAAGGAAGGCTTTGCTTTCGCAGCACCACATCTGCGCTTCTGCTTCTTCAGAGAGCCGTGCTGATGGTGGAAGGTGCCTCGTTTTGCAAGTGTGTGACCGTGGCCCTGTGGAGGCTGGTTTCCCCAGGCTGCTGCCAGACCCCGGGCAGACAGTCCGGCATTGGAAAGGCAATATCCTGGTGGTCACGGGAGTGGGAACGGCTGTGGTAGGAGATCAAGGACAAAGATGGGTTGGGCTTGGAGCAACCTGGTCTAGTGGGAGGTGTCCCTGCCAACAGAGGGGGGGTTGGAACTAGATGGTCTTTAAGGTCCCTTCCAACCCAAACCATTCTGTGATTCTAAGACACGCTGGTTCATCTGTGGTGTGTGTGGCCACCGGAGGGGGTCTGATTGCACATGGCATTTTTGCAGGATAGCAGTAGGGGAAGTTGTCCAAGCTTCTGCTTACAAGTTGGAAACCGAAGCAGTGCTGCCTGTGGAGGCCATGGGGTTGATGTTGCCTCTGCTGCTGGACCTGGGGGCTGAAGACACACCAGGGCTGGGCACAGCTGGGAACTGTTTACAGGATAAAAATCCTGCCTCTGCCTGCAGAGGTCAGGGAGGGAAATAAGGGTTGTGCAAGGACTGCGGCCCCGGCTTTGCAGCCGGGACAGACATTTCCATAGGCATAAAGTGGAGCTGTGTGATCACCTGTATCAGTTAGTTATACATGACTATTTATCACAAATCCAAGGTTATTGAAAGCATCGGTTTGAACCTCCAGCATCTGCTGCTTCCCAAGGGTTCACGCAGAGATCAATTATGCAACGAGAGCATTTAATAAAAGCAAGTGGTGCAGCTGCTGCCTCGGCAGGGGCTGTGCCCTCCCAGCCTGGTTGGGCTGTGAGCAGAGCCAGCCACAAGGCCCGTCGCGGCTGCGTCTGGGCAAACATCGCCTTGCCCTGGCTTTGCCCACCTCCAGCACCGTGGGTTTGGTGGGATGAGAGGGTGCACCCACCCACTGTCAGTGCTGCCGGAGCAGTGGGTGGTGGGCGCACACCTCAGCAGCTCCGTGATGGGCAGGTGCCTCTTGAACTGGCTACTGGGAATGTAGAGTTTAGGATCCTGCACAACTTTGAGGTAGCGGCAATTTAAGGCACGTATTTTACCTTTAACTCCAGAGGTGAGAGGAGCACCAGATGCCTGCACCAGGAAGAGGAAACCCATCAGCAATCACAGCTGCCAAAGTAACCCCAGGGACCTGGTGCCAACCTCAAGACATATGGAGGTGTTGAAACCTAAGGTGCTTCTGAGCAGCACTCTTCCTCACACGTCGTCTGGTGATCCCTCAGGAAGGCTGCACTTTTCTTAGCGCTTCAGATATTTCAAGGCATCTTCTGAGTGAAGGAATTTTTTTGAGATTTTGGCATTATCATGTTAAGTCCAAGTTGAACCATTCCCTGCTGCAAGGATTTACGTTTATGAAAAATTAATTCTCAATGCTTGACCGTGAAAAAGTTATGGCAGTGTTGCCATGATTTCAGCAATTAATGCCATGGTATTAAAAAAGAAACCTGGTGTCATATAATGACATCTGAGCTGAGGTTGGGGTTTGATATGTCCGTTTCTTCCCACCGAGCTGGTGTAGCATCAGTTCAATGATTTCTTACGGCCTGAAAACCACAGTTTGTCACAGAATAAAGACAGACCTTGTTTGGTTTGAACTGTGGCACAATTCTCACTAAGTAAGACCCAAGTTTGTGTTTAAGACGTGGTGTTCTGAGGGGCAGCCGAGGCAGCAGCGGGCAGAATGGGGTCTAGGCTGCCTCCTCCAGCTGTGACCTCCACTGAAGCTAAAGTTTGGTGGGTTACAGTGAAACCACAGCCATAAAACATCCCCAGTGGAGGACTTCCTTAAATACGGGTGTGCTGAGTCCTCGGGAAACAGACTTAGGGGGAGCGGGAGCAGGCCTCGCCATGGTGGGCTGCTGCGGAGGGGAGGAGGAGCCCGTTCTTCATGGAGCTGTGACTCTCATCTTTTCCACCTAGTTATCAGCCAGATCTGGCTTTGAACAGTAGCATGCTTGCCTAAACGGCCGGTCGCTAAATGATGTTTTTCTGTGGAGAATGAGGTAAATGCGTATTTTATCTAGCTAATTAATCTGAGGGATAGAGCTAACATGATTATTGTGTTCTCCTTGCCCTCGCTCCTGTCAATATGGCCATGTGGCATTTGTATCTCAGAGCCTTTATTAAACTGGTTTATTTGTAAGCAATCAAACAAGGAGAATCATAAGGACGGGATGATTTTGTTCAGCCTGTCACCTTTATCCAGCACTAATACAGCAGGAAATGGCACTGCCTTTTATTGTCTTCCTATCTCTGTAAACTCGCTTTTATTAAAAAAAAAATAAAGCTCTTAAATAAGCAAAGAGGAATGGGCTTGGAAAATTCTGTGGACTCCAAGGTGCTTCTCTGTTTTTCCTCTGCAGGAACAAACACCACCCGTTCCCCCTTTCCCACACTCCGAACCTTTTTATTAGCATGTCAGGAAACATGACTCAATCTGCAGCTTTGTCAAGACACAGACAGGAAATTTAGGTGCTTGCATTACCAACTGCTACTGCTTGTAACATTTTTTTCTCCTTAGATCTTGACGGTTTAGTGCCTTAGCACAGGCTGTTTCTTCAAATATAGTGACTAATAAGATAGTCAAAGTTGGCTCAGCATTAACGCTTCTTTGAGATGGCAATGAGTGAAGAAAATGCTATTGCAGGCTAAGAGGAAAGAGGTAGGAGAGTGTCTCACCTGTAGCTCTAGGGAAAGTCACCCATAGGTACCCATCCATAGGTGCCTATCCACAGGTATCCATCCACAGCTACCCATTTTTCCTGTACCCCATGTCTCCAGTGACCATGCAACAAAAATCTTTCCATGTCCTCTTCAGTTGGAGCAGAAGCCAAGGTGTAAGCTCAAATGGGTCACTGTTTGGTCCTGTCAAGGTCCTGTTTGACCAAGGTCAAACCGCCTGACCTCGGGTACAACTGCAGTACCATAGGCCCTGGCCACTCGTGTAAGCTACATCCTCATGTTTTGGTTTTTTTCCTAGCAGCTGTCTCCTTGAAAATTTATGGGTTTCAGTGTGTGTTTTCCAAAGGCTGAAGCCCAGGCATAGACTCCAGGTGCCTCGCTGTCCTGAGCTGTCTGTGCCACCACAGCAAGCACTGCAAAACAGCAATGGTCTGCCAGCTAGGAGACTGGAAAAAGTGTTTTCTTCCAAGTTTCAAAGGTTTTACAGCTTGCTCAGCACATTTTTTTTTTATTTTCCACATAGGTTTAAATAACAATTGAAATTACTGTTTAGTGCGGAACCTGAGATCTTTTGGAAATGACCATTCTGGCTGCACAAAGATTTAAATATTCACAGTCAAGTAAATTAATTCCATATTTTAATGTCAGAAGGAGAGAAAGAATATAAAGGTATTAGAGCTGGCTCCTTGCCCAGGGTGAGCAAAGTGACCTGGCCCAGCATGGGCTGGAGAGCTGAGCGGTCGTCTCTGGTTTCATAAGGGCTGCAGCTTGTAAAAATAATAATAAAATAAAATAATAAAATAATCCCCGAGACCATAGCCTTTACAGAGCCCCCTTATGATCCCCTCTTTCACAAATGAACGTCTTAGTTTTCCAGACTTATGCCGATTAACAAGAACAACCCCAACAGAGACAGTGTCGATCTCTTGCACCGTCCCGAAGATGGTTTTACAAAGCTCATAAATCCAGAGTGCTTTTATTTACCAGTGCTGCATTTAAAGAAGCCAGGATAACGTAGCTGCTCAGATTTGATTCTTACTCTGCCTAGCACAGATATCCTGCGTGAATGTCTAGTGTGTCCTAGCATGTTTTTATTGGAAAGAAGAGTTTGGGCAAAATAGTTCTTTCTAATCTTCTGACACCACAATGGCTACTTTCCCAATATGAGCCATGTCCCCCCAGCCTCTGCTCTCCTGCATGTAAAGAACGTGTCAGCTAATTAGCACGCTGTGCAAGGGGACATCTCGACGATCAGTGCCCTGCTGCGCTCATGGCCGAGCGTGGGTGTAAAGGGGAGATAGGTGGGCCAGCAGTTCCCAGTGTCGGGTGGATGGGAGGTGAGCTCAGAGCCCTGCAGGACACGGGCTGGGAAGTGAGCGGTGGGACAGTCCTGCAGCCACCCCCCACCCCAGTCATGGCAAAGGGACGGTGTCCTGGTGTCCGCTACAGCAGTTGATCTCACTGGGTGCCTGTGATTATAAACCATGGGGTTTAAAGGAGGGATGGCTCCAGGGCTGCTTGGACCCCATCCTGGCTCTCTTTGAGCACCATCCGCTGGCTGTGTAGGTGAGAGGACAGCTGGGTGTCCTCAGCCCTGTTACAGAAGTGTGGCACCAGACCCGGGAAGAACGCTTCCCCTTCACTTCTCCTTCAACTCCAGCCCCTGGCTGTACGGTCTCTTAAAAGGAAATTATGTCTACACGTCAAATGCAAAGAAACAACTTCTTTCTGAAATGTCAATGCCTTTTCATTAAAATTATTCCCCTGATGGGCTGGAAACCCCAGTATGGTAAAATATCACATTACAGGAGGAAGTGGGACTGACTCTGTCAGAAATTAATTCCTACATTCATCCAGCCTCTGGTCATTGTCCGCATGGGGTCAAGTAGGACAGACAAACTCGGAAGAAAAATCTGATCTTCTTCAAAAAAACAAGAGCAATTGTAATTTAAATAACTGAAGGAATTACTTAGGGCGTAGGAGAGGATGGTAACGTGTGCTGAAGATTCTTCAGATTCTGTATTTTTCAGTCTGGATCAGTGGTCAAGAAGGAAGTTTAGAAGATTCAGTGGTGTGTGTCTGTCCAGTTGACTGCACACAAGAAAGTGGGGTGTGCCTGGTTGCAAAACCGGTACTGCATGCTCCTTCGCCTGAAGAAGAAGCAGGTCAGCAGTTCTGAGGAAGCAACTAGGTCTGAGTAACAGGTTTTGAAGAGGGAGAGTGATCTCAAGGCCAAAGTTGAGCCGCATGCTCTGGACCCAGGAAGGTTGAGTTCATCCCTGGCTAATAGCATCACCTGTCTCTCACTTTTGCCTCAGCACACTGTAGACATTTAAGGACATGGACCATCTCCTAAATCTGTTCAACAGACTATTTCAACTTTATTCCCTCATGATGCCGAAAGAAATCAGCGAACGTCTCCTACTTGTCATTATTTTAATCATGTTCCTTACCTGGAAAATTAACTGTCTTCTGTACTGCAGAACCTGAGAACAGTACAAATGAGGCAGAGAACGGACATGTCTTTCTATGCTTTTAATAGGCACCTTGATGCAGAATTTCCCAGTAAAAGATATTTTTCCCTGAATACTTTATTAGCATGAGACTAATATACGTTTCCAAAGAGATTAGATTTCTCTTGTGCTCTCTCTGAAGGGTGAGACGGTGGCAGCTGGTATTCCAGAGCACTGCTTTCCTGAGAAGCTGAGATCTAATATCCTTCTGAAGGACTGTCAAGCACATGTTATTGCTGATTGCTACTATCTATTCTGTTTTCAAATTAATTCTAAAGTGCTCCATTTAATGCTGACAGATGGGTTGTCCTGAATAGGCATGGCTTGCCCAAGCTAGTTTGGGGGACCTACATAATTTTTTTTTTAAAAGCTACTGCTCCAAGATTCCTTTAACTGTCCCATCTAATCCTGAACCTTGACTCCTTTAGCCCCAACCATCGTACTGCTTAGCCTGAATCCTGCCTCTCCAAACCAGCAACCCAGTCCCAGGTCCCTGCCTCCCCTTTTTGTTCTCACCCAGAAACATAACGATCCTGGCCATGGGAGGCTCAGAGCTAATTGTGGAACTCCTTTCCTCAGGATGTTAGGGATGCTGAAAGCTTAAAGGGCTTCAAAATTTGATTAAACTCATTCTTGGAAGAAAAACCCACCAAAGGCTCTTAAACCCAAAGATGTCATCTCTGGCACAGGAAGCCTCTGTGCTGCTGATCACTGGAGGCATGCAGTGATCATCCAGCCTTAGATATTTCCCTGAGCACCTGGTTTGGGCTGCTGGCTGGGGCTTTGGTTTTGTTCAGGGAGAGCTGGCACTGCCTCAGGCTCTGCAGACCAGTGTCCCATGGCCAGTGCACGCAGAGGACATCCTCCTGCCCGGCTGTGGTGTCTCCTGCCCGGATGGTATTGGGGACAGCACAATGAGCTACGCAGACCTCTGGGCTGACTTAATAAAGCTCCTCTTATACCGAATGGATGCTAACATGGGCCCTGGCACTGTGCGAAGTCCTGCCAAACAGACATCTGCCCGGTTGCGTGGCTGAGCAGAGGGTGCAGACCCCCGAGGTCTCGAGCGGCCATCTGCCCCATGTATATCTGTGACAGCTCTGCCGAAGTGATCTCCACCACTACTGCAGAGACACCAGTGGTGGCAAAAGCAGCCTTATGCTAGATGATCATATTTTCATCTAAATAACTGAAATGGGAAGGAGTTATTCAGTCAGTACTAACCACTTGCCCTCTTTGAAAGCCAATCTTACGGGCCATGGATCGCAGTGACAGGTAAAGAGAGGGGCAGGTCTGCTGGAGGAGGTTTGCACGGGCTTCCCCTTGGTGCTGAGCTCCAGCAGTGGCTCTGACTGAACAGCAGTCACGTACATGTTGCCACATGCCTTAATCCTCTAGCCATGATGTGCTGCAAAATTTGCCGCCCACGTGCTCGTACTGGCTGAGTGACACATGGCCTCCCTGCTCCTGGCTCACCAGGCAGCCCTGAAAACACGGGAAAGCAGGGAGCCGAACTCCCACCCTGCCCAGTGGCAGGAGGGTGCCCCTGCCTTCTGTGGCTCTCTGAGCACCCACAGCTGCCTGTGGCCACCGGTTTCGGCATCTCAGTGTACAGTGATCTGAGTTCAGATCCTTGTAATGAATTAAAAATAGAGAGGGTAGGCCTTGGGTTACTTGGAAAGCAAATAGTGTGAGGGGAAGGGGTGTTTCCGGTGGCACACTGTCACAGAGCAGTGTGAAGGGTGCAGATTAGCAGGGAACTGCAAGTCTGAATGTGAATAATATATGAGTCAAGCCATGCATGTGGAGAAAGCATCTTACACCTTCCAAATCTGCGAGAGCAAGAGCTGTGACTGAGAGGCACTGCAGCCTTTCCTGGCTGTGTGGTGATCACACTCCGCTTCCACAAGTTGGTGGATGAAGAAGCTGGTGGCAGCAAACTGCTGTTGGATATAGTTCACCGTGCTGGAACCACTGGCAGGGTGTATCTGGAGGTGTCCATGCAAGCCCCTGGAGCAGGCAGCGAAGCAGACCTGCCTTGAGACGGAGCTGCAGCAGGGTGTCCGGCACCCAGGTCTTGCAGGAAGAGGTCCATGTTTCTCAGCGACCTTCTGGTTTTGCAGGGGCATGAAGGAGCACTGTAGGGCTGATGTGGGTACATGGGAAAGTCAAAGGGACACTCTCTTTCACAAATCCGCCAGCGCTTGGATTGAAAGTCCACATAACATGGATGCATGCCAGTCTGAGTATGTTTTGGAACCAATGGTGGGGGCAGCTTCCTTCTGTGCACTAGTCCTCTCTCTTTTATGTCTGGCCTAAAGTTGGGAAAAGCCCAAGTCCTTGAGTTTAAGCCCAACCTAGAGTGATTTCTGCCTTCACTGCTGTGACATCTAATGTAATAGCTTGACAACAAGGTGGAGTAGTTGGTGGTGAGCTGTGGGTGTAAAGGCTTAAGTCACATGGTCACCTGTCCACATGGCAGCTCACAGCTGTGGCCTGGGTCCAGCAGTTTGCCACTTTACCACTGGACCAGCTCTGGAGAAGTCTTGGACTCCCCAGGCCAAGGCATCTGATCAGGCTGGAAGTGCTCTTTTCCCTGCACCCCAAAGCCAACAGACAGAAAGACCAAAGAAACAACCCCCAAACCCAGAGCAGGGGTCTGTCCCCTCTCTGCATTTCTGTGCTTGCACCATCATCTTTTTGCAAATCAGAGCAAGAGGACAGGGAAGTGGTTGAGGCACCATCCCTGGAGGTATTTAAAAGATGGGTAGATGTAGTGCTTAGAGATACAACTTAGTGATGGTTTTTGTCAGAGTTAGGTTGATGGTTGAACTGGGTGACCTGAAAAGTCCCTTCCAACTTAGGCAATTCTATGATTCTATGATTCTATGACAGTCTGCCCAGCCACAGGTGGAAAAGGTCTTGTAGATGCGCAAAGCTGAAGAGCCCCGGGCTGCCTGCTGCTCGCTGCTCCCTGCCAGGATCCTGCCTCCCACACTGCCTACAAGGCAGATGCAGCCATGGAGCCGTTTGGCAGGGTCCCACGTGGCTGCATCATTCCTCAGCCAGCGGTAGCGAGCTGCCCACGTTCAGCAGGGCTGGTTGAACTAGCTGCCTTGGGGCCTCCTAGCACGAAAGGCTGCAGCACATCACCACTAGCAGAAGTGATACGTGCTCCACTCCCTTCCCTGTCTGCCATGCCCCAGTGTCAGGTGCTACCTGTCCCCCATCGCACGTATCTCATTAAGTACTTGCTTCTGGCAGACCTTTGGAAGCTGTCACACAGTGGGGGAGTAGAGGAAGTAGGAGGGTGTGGGTAAAGGGTACAGCCAGCAGTTTGTGCTCCCAGGGGACCCTAAAACTAATGCATTGCTTTGTATGGCTAGGGATCCACTTTTGACCTTAAGAAGTAAGACCTGGAATGCTAAAGCAAAGAAGAAAACTCACCGCCATAAGCATGAGCTCATTAGTAACTTACTGATAATAGCTCGGCCACATCTGGGGCAGAGGGCAGTGACCCTAGCATGGTTTCGAAGGGACCTGAGTGATTGGCAGCTTGTCTGAAACACTCAAATTCCCCACATTAACGAGCACTCTAGGTCTGCCATGCGTCAGGTCCCATGCCCGCCCTGCAATGTCACCTCACCAAATTAACACTGCTGCAGAGACGAATGAAAATGTGGCCCTCCATGTTCCTGTGTTGTACAAGACTTCAGGCAGGCCTTGAAAATCGTGCTCTGGCTAATGTGCCAGCATCCCCTAAAACATCAGAGATCTGGATGTGAGCAGCTGTGACTGTGACTTAGCCCTTCCTTGAGTATTTTAAACTATTTTAAACAACCGTTCACGTCTTAGCTGCTGGAACTCTCATAGGAAAAACACCCCAAAGAAATTACACTTCTGCAGCAACCAGAAGTGTGTCCAAGATAAGAGCTGCGCGGCTCATTGCCCAAGCTGTTGGGGAAAACAGATGAAGATAATTTGCTAATTTGTAGCGTCCAACCAAAGTGCACGGCTTGAGTATCAGCATTACCGAGCAGTGGAGGTTCCTGCTCATCTCCCCCAGGCTGGTGACTGTTTGGCTCCGCTTAGCATCAGGCATAACAAGTCCTGGCCACAGAGTCCAGAAATGGTGGCACCCAGAATCAAGACTGATTTTTAAAAATTAATGTGTTTTAAGCTGCATTAACCTGTCTGCACCAGGTTCCCCAGCTGTCAAAGAGGAGTGTGGTACCTGCATGCTAATGATGTGGTGAATTCCTGCTGCTGTGACATTTGAATAATGTAATATTCAGAAAGTTTGGAAAAATGGCTTTTTTAATTTCATGTTGTTCCTTTTAGGGGAGGAACTGAGGATGGAACTGATCATTTCTCTGCCATCCCCCCTGCTTTGCCAGTATACCCAGTGCTCTGCTACCCACGCCACCAGTGAGTCCAAACCACAGGACAGAGGTTTCTCACTGACAGTTCCTGGTCCCTTCCTAACAAGCCCTCTGCCCAGGGGCTCTCTTTCCTGCCTGATCCTGGAAAGGTCTCCTGCCTGATCTTGTTTTTCTTTTCTGCCACAAGGACCAGGGCTCCCTTCTGGCTCTGGCTTTGGTGTTTCCAAACAGGGAGGTGGAATGGGTTAGGGCATGTCCCCATGGATGAGAGTTGAGAAATGCTCTCAGTTACAGCATTTTAGATGTATACTGCACTGTTGAAAGTACCCAGCAGCGTGCAGTATGCACAACCTGTCTTTCAGAGCCCTTTAACAAACTCAGAGGCACTTGCATTGGTCGTATCTGGATGAGGATGTAAAAGGGGGATGAGAGTTTTAAGGGTCTTTTGAATCCCATAGACCTCCTAAAACTCTTCAGATAATCTTAGAATATTATCAACAATATATTCATTCAACTAGCTAATATCTGTACCAGAATGGACTGATTTTTCTTGTATGTATGATTTAATCTCCAAATACAACAATTGCCCGCTGTGCCAGGAAGAAGCTTATTCTGATGCTTTGACCAAGTCTGAAGTCAGGCGTATTCACCTTTACCTGTTGTTTCCAATAAAGCAGTGTTCCAATATTTGGACCTTTTCCCTAGCAGGCTTTTGGCTTCTCCAGAGTTTGTGCCTGCAGCCTCACCTGTATTGTCAGGATGCACAGACATGGAAAATATGCAGAGTCTGAGGTGGGAAAGATCCGTGTTTTCCTCCCCAGGTCTTTGAGCAGCCTATTTCCAGCCCTTTGCTTAGGCTGCGATTTGGTTTTAGCCTTCATCTGATACTGTTTGCTACCCAGACTTTTCTGCTAGCTCTTGTAACTCTAGATTTTTTTCCTACCACATCATAAGTCATTTGATTTGGGAATCCCAAACACCACGAAAAAAACCCAGACCTCCTGTGTTTGCAGGAACCGTGTTGCATTTCCAAGGAAGTGCTAAGCCCAGCTTGAAAGCTATGAACCTCTTTTTTGAAATCTCTTGAATCTCTCCTTTCTCACTTGAATTCCCACCTTCCTTGGGCAGGGTTTGAACCCATCTGGCTGGATCCTCTGGCTGCAGCACACACATGTACCAAATTCCGCTGGGAGCAATGTTAAAATGTACTTACTTCAATGGATAAGATATCAAGGTATTGACTGGAGGCACGAGTCGATGTCACTGTTAATTTGTGCACCTCATTATGCTACTCAATCAGAGAGTTCTCGTTCCACTGGGAAATGTTGCTCTAATTAAGATCCTGGAGCTTTTTGAGAAAAAGGAGTAGAAACAAAATAAATTGAAGGGGAGCTGCCCTCAACTTCTGTAAAAAGCAGTAGTTACACTTGACTTCTCTGCCAAGCCAGAAGAGCAGTGTTCGACACACATCATTGATTGCTTGGAAGCAAATTACAGAGCCAGACCGAGAGTGGTGGTGTGAGTAAGTACTGGCTTCAGGGGGAAAATACGGTGTGCAACAGCTGAGGTCTTGAAGCGTTGTCTCAAAGAGGGGACGCTGTGCCGGTAGGACGCCCTGGGCCAGGCCAGGTGCTGTGCCCATGCAGCCTCCCAGCACACGTCATGGTGCTGTTTTCCCTGGTGATCTCCTATCACAAAGGTAATACGCTAACTTGACAACACGTGCCCCATTGCTTTATACCTGGATATAGGTTAAACAAGTAAATATAAAAATGCTCAACCAGTTAATCATAAAAGGGGAAGATACATCCCTTCTCTTCCCTCCTAAGCTCTTTCCTCTAACCTTCATTCGTTTACTTGTTATTGTATTAAAGATCAGTTAGATAAACCCTAACACGGATTTCTCAATAATCTCTGTTTGCGTGGTAGAGAGAGCAGCTGGAGATGGAGACCAGGAGGGAAAAAGCTGTTTTCATTTCCCTATCAACATGAGGTGTTCAGCATTAAAGAGCAGAAATGAAGATCTGGCCTCACAGAGCTGGCATAAGGGTCACACCTTGGCAGGGACGTCACCCAGCCTGTAGCACTGGCCTGCAACCGATAATCTCCTGATACTATTACAGGCAGTGCCATTATGACTGTCAACTTTAATTAAGCGCACTCCCATTTGCTGTGTCCTTCTAAACATCGCTCCAGGGCCGCAGCTAATTCAGCGTGCAGCCAAGTTTCGTCAGGAGCGGGTTTTGCCTTGTCGAAATCAGGGTTTGATCAGCCACTGGTGGGGTTCGCTCTGCATTTCTGTGCCTGCAGTGAGAAGACCCTTTGCATTGCGGTGGGGGACAGCAGTGGGAGGGGGTCACCCACGTTCCCCCAAACTCTCATCTGCTGGTGGTGCTGCTCCTGGGGCTCCTGGCTCCCGTGGGGGCTCAAGGCAGAGCCCCCTCCCCTGCTCCAGGCCAGGGGGAGCCATGCAAAGGGGTGCCTGGAATCCTCCAGCAGCTGAGCTGTGGGGACATGGCCACCACAAAGCCCCTCTGCATACAACCTTCAACAAAGTCTTCAGCATTTCATGTCTTTCAGCCTCTGCCTTCAGTTTATTGCGCAAATATGAATTAAGCATTAGGGCACCTCTGTTCTTGCAAGGACACTGAGCACTGACACAGCCCCGTGTTTTATTCATTATGAAGGATTGAATCCTATTACTTTAAAAATTCAGATATTAAACTGTATTATATGGACATGTAGGGGATATATGTCTGTGTATTGACATATCCATTTATTCATAGGCCCTGTAGGGTCCTAGCTATAGGTACAAATAAAGGGAAATTAAGTTACTCACCCAGCCTCATACAGTAAATTGGTAGCTGAGTCAGGGGAAGCACTGAGGAGATGTTATTATTCACTGTTGGTTACACAGGGAAGCTTAGAGCCTCCACCCAAGGGTCGGTTTACGTTTGCAAATTATAACTGGCTTTCCTGAGGTGGGGTTTGTCTAACGCTTTGAGAATTCCCTCGTCAGCTGCTGAGAAAAAGTTGTTATGGCCTCTTTTCTATTCTTCCACACAGTTCTTTGAAGTCAACAAATGACTTGTCCTGCTCTTAGCATGTGAGCTTGAATGACCATTCCTAAGCTGAGCTTGGTCCTGCTTGAATGGGCGCCTGGCTCCTGTCAGCATGAAGAGCATGGCTGGAAAGACAGGCAGGGGTAAAGGCTGCAGGGTCCGGTCCCCCAGCCACCCCTGGAGGTATTTAAAAGACATGTAGACATGGTTCTGAGGGACATGGTTTCCTGGTGGACTTGGCAGTGCTAGGTTAACAGTTGGGCTTGATGATCTTAAAGGTCTTTTCCAACCAAAATGATTCTATGAATCTGTGATTCTATGATTCATCTCTCACCTGCAAGGAGCAGGAGCCAAGTCGTGCTCTTACAGACCCGCTCCCCCGGCATGAGGTGCAGCTGGGGACACCTTCCCTCTTGAGCCCTGCAAGAGCTCAGAAGTGCTGGGCTGCCCGCACAAACCCCGGGTGTGTTTTGTGCACATCCAACCCGTACGCTTGGGCTGGGTGAATAAAGCGTTTGCTCCTCCAAAGCATCAAGGAGTCAGGCAGACAATGCTACACAAAAATTTCGCTTCCTACATCCTGAAGACTGAACACTGGCCTTCCCCATCCAGAGTGTGAGTTTTCATTTGTGCCAGAAAAACTCCTTCATCTCTGGCTCCATCAAAAGTCACACTAGGAAATTTGTCCTCAGCCCTTTGCCCGAAATAGCTGCTTTCTAGAGCAACATGCTCTAATTTGAAGATTACTGGCCATTAGTGGCTATATTATCCCTTAGCTAAGTCTTCCAAAAGAGCAACCCTGGCAGTGATCTGATCTCACCTGGACACTCAAGTGCATATTCGTGGAAAATACCCAGAGGGTAGAGGAAGGTCATCACTGTCCGCAGTACATAATTATGGAGAAATGACGGTAACAGCTGTAAACAATAGGTCCATTACGGCCTAATGGCTTCCACAAAATTTCACACATCTGTGAAGGGGAATGGCAGGGAGAAACAGGAAAACATGAGTTGGACTGGCAGTGTAGTTTTCTCTCAGTTGAGATCAGGCCTGGTCAACAGAACTAGATGATCTTTAAGGTCCCTTCTAACCCGAACCATTCTATAATTCTATGATTCTATAAGTACTGCATAAATCTAAAGGGTATTTAAGTGGTGCATTGACAACATCTCCTTGTCCCTTGTGGTATTCCTGTCATTCCCCCTGCTGAAGTTGGAAAACTTTTTTCAGGGAAAACACCTTGCTGAAAAATGTATGTCCAAATTCACTGAAGCTAGTAAGAAAAGGGGAGGTGCATAAAGGACCCTCCAGTGCCATGTTGAATTTGGCAATTTAATAGCCTGTCCCTGGGGCAGCACAGACGGTATGATATGGGGTTTGTCCTCCAAAGGCACCTCTAAGAAAGGATGGCATAGTTGCAGCCCAGTAGTCTGTGTCCCCTTGTTTAGCCGACTTTTTTTTTTTAATGCCACTCACATTTAGCCAATAGAGTGGCTAAAAATTGGTGAATCTGAGTGTAGAAATAGGGTCAATGGAGGCCCAGTTTGGTTGGAGATCTCTCTCAGTTTCCGCAGCCATGAGACAAGGAGACTGGCATATAAGCTCTTGATTTTGTGGAGAACTTGTGCGAACTGCTCAGCTGTGTGTGAGTGCAAAGGCCTAAGTAATACTGTGTGACACCACTTATGTGTGAGAACTTGTTCCATTTCAGAAAGTACAGGAGACAAATAGACTTTTCAAACTTTAAAGAAATTAAAAAGGACAATTTCAGAATAATAAATTTAAAATATGACCTGAATACATAAGGAAGAGCTTATTCTGTGTTGCTCAAGAAATACAGTTTCCTGCAGTGCAGGGATCAGCACAGTGAGATAATCTTGAAGATTAAGGAGTGACTTGTTTTTTAGTTCTGCATTTGTTAGTCGTGACATTGTGGCTTGGGTGAGGTATCCAGGCAACAAGCCGGTCTTCATGATTAGCAATATAATACCTGGCTGAATAAATATTTCACACACACAGATCTAATGAGGCTGGTGCTAGGGAAAATGCACATTAAAAAGTTAATTAAGATATGCTTTTTGAAACGCATTATTCCTTATTGTTGCTGGTGTATCACCTGCAATGCCCAGCATGGTTCAGGGAAGGCTGTAGCCAGATATAGTTACAGAACATCTGCTGAAGAACAAAGCGTGAGTGTCCTCTGCAGAGCAGCCGCCCCACACTGAAGGGAGATTTGATGCAATAGCAGTAGCCTTAGTTATAGCCTTGCATGCAGCAAGTCTTGCATAAGAGTGTGGAGGTCAATGCAGTGTATCCCAGGATCTGAGGGCAGCTCTCATCATCTAAACTTCTCAGGGTGAAATAAATTTAATGGTGGGTAGCCCTGTTTTAACCCTTCCTCGGGAAGGCACGTGGAGGAACACAGTTTGTCTCCCAGAGCATAGTTTTGGTGCTGGCACACCTCCAACCATGCCACCTACCACCCACCTGTGAGCCAGGAGGCACAAGCATTCCCAGGCACCGGCTTGTTTAAAACATCAGGAGACCTTCTTCTCTGCTTGCTTGTCAACTGGGAAGGAGCTTCGCAGCAATAAATTGTTGTAATAGGCTTTGGTTGTGGTAGATAATGTTTGATCAAACATAGGTTAGGATACGTGCGTCAAACTAGTTACTCTTCAAGGTGATTTTTGCCCTAGTTTCTCAAAATCATTTTGTGTGTTTGCTTGACCATAAGTGTAGGGTACCTATTAAATTTGAAAGGCTTTGTTGGGCAAACATGCCCAGCTAGAGTCTGTACAAACTGCAAAACATGGCTCAAATCAAGTGACTTTGTGTTTGAAAACCAATAAAGTAGCTATGTGTTCTTTGCACTCCCCCAGTTAATTTCACAAATACTCATAAAGCAAAAGATTTAGTTACATGGTCCTTTTTGTTAGTTGATATTTACCGTATATGCAATGAAAAAATAATGAAAGTGGAAGTATGATGAAAAGACCCTGCTCCGAGTATCTTATTAGAGAAAAACAAAAGCGAAGCTACTAGGCTGAATTTATTACTGGTATAGCTGTATTTAATTCCATGAGGTTATAACAACGCTGCACTTGAGCCGCTGAGCCTCAAAGCTCTTAATGCTTAAACTTTACAGCAAAAGGAGTGATTGGGATGCAAGTTTCAGAAGCTGTTTCTATGGTTGTTTGGGTGATTTTGTATGAACAAAGGCTTTTGGTACAGATTTCAGACATATGCTTCAGAAAGGTTGCTAACGCGCCTGCCCAGCTCTCTGCTTTCCTCCCAAGAGGTGCATCCAGCTTTGTGATCAGAGGCGCAGGGTCTGGATATAAGAGGCATCTTGCAATAAATATGCAGGTTTCCTAATGAATGGATGTATAAATTCAGAGAAGCTCCTACAAAGAAAAAGGAGGAGGAGGTTGTGTTCTGGAGAGATAATGATCCAGCAGCGGCTGAAACATCCACTGTCATTTTCTGCTTCAGACTTCCTAGAAAGGTTGATTATAACCAGGTGTTGAACACAATTGAAACATATAACAAGAGGATTGGAGCCACGGAGCGGAATAAGGAAAGAAGAGCTTAAAGAATATTTAGATTAGCGAGATGGGTTCCAGCCTGCAGAACCAGACAAAATTCATCTGCAAGGGCTTAAGAAACCATCCAAAGCCATTTCCGAGCTATTAGCAATTGCTTTTGAGTAGCTGGGGAATAAGAGGGACAGAAGAGGAATAGCAAGGGAGCGCTAAGTATCTGCCTGGAAGGGAAAGCCAAGGAATTTAAATCAATCATCTGCCTAACTTTAATTCTTGGAAAGATTGCCGGAACAAATTATGAAACCCTAAATTTGTAATCATCCACAGGTTAGTCAGTTGATATGAAACACACTGCAGGGATTTGTCAAGAGTAAACTGTGTCAATGCGTTTCATTTTTTCCTCTTTGGTCTAGTGGTCAAGGGAAACGGACTTAATTCTAAGACGAGTTTGGACACTTTCCTAGAGAACATGCTCAGGTGTGCACTAGAGAAACATGGTCTAGACTTCACTGTGAGAAAAGGGCCCAGCTACCTGATAAACTGCAAGAGTAAAAGGTGGGCCAAAGCACTGTAAGAGCCGGGGGTTGTGTGCTCAGCCCATGTCTGACCAGTGTGTGAAAGAACAGTGGATGATGGGGAAGGGAGGGCAGCTATAAGATGCCTGAATAAAGCCAAGTTGTTAGACCTTGCAAGACATTTGGAAGACAGACTTATAATTCAAAATTGTCTTGATGACTAAGAAAAGTGTTATGAAATCCTCAAGACAAAATTGAGCAAGGAGAAGAGCAAAGTACTGGAAGCCAAAAGGGAAATAAAAGCACAACTACATAGGGATCCACAAAGAAGGTTCAAGGGAAACAGCAGCAACAAACTAGGAATGAATGGATACTGCCCAGGTATTGCAAAAAAAAAAAAAAAGAAATGGGTTTAAACTACCTATGAAAACAATTGAGCTGGAAACGAGAAGAATATTGGAGTGAATCTTTCACCTTTCTCTGATCCTCACAACTGCATCACATAGTATTTTCTCAAAATTTGTTCACACACCACAGGTGCACAGGCAGTAAAAATTCAATACTCTCTCAGTCCTCAGCTGCAATAACATGGTACTTCTTTCACCTTTTTCTTTCAGACATCGTTTGAAGAATTATTGTATTAGAAATCATTTTCAAAGCCACACGAACCTTAGTCCTGCCCAGTACCACAGGGCATCTTTTTAGTTTACAATCCTGAAACAAATTCTTCTGGAAGGGTAATAATTGGCACCAAAATGAGAGGGAAAGAGGTGATGGGTGCGAGGAAGAGGGCACAGAAGGTGTGCCCCTGATAAATTCCCACACAGATGCTAAATCTTGGGGGGAGGACGACGTACCCAGGATTTAATAGTAAATGACTGTCAAGGGAAACCAATTGTTTTACTGTTTGCAAGACTGAAACCACAGTGGGTGTTAACACCAGACTTCAGAGTGTGATGATCTCTGTTCACTCTCCTAATAAATAATTTTCTTCAATTAGCCTGCCCTGTGAAATGGCTCTGACTTGTTGGACCCTTTGAATAGGCTGATGAATGTTCTCTCAGCTTAATGACTGCCCGTAACCTTGCTGCTCCCTCAACCAGTTGTTCATCACTGCCAGCTTTTTCCCCCCTCCAGGAGGTTGTTTATCTGACAATCAGGGGCACTGCTACTGGAGCATTTCTAAAAAGCTTATTCTGCTAATTATTCAGAGGTCATTAATTGGAAGGTGAAGCAGGCACCAGCTCTCGGCTTTGAGCTCTCCTGTTCTACAAGAATGTTCCTGTTACAGAAAAAGCTGTTGTTTTTTTTTTCTTCTGCGGCACTTAATCTTCTCGCAGCCTTTGAAGGAAGGTTTCAGCTCCAGCAGATGTGCTTTGTGTGTAAGAAATGGAAGTTTAGCTTTCAGTAAGCACAGCAAGCTAAAGACACTTCTCCTGCCTTTTCCCATGACAGGTTGTGTCATGACTGGGGGGAAAAAGCAAAAGCGGGTGCCCAGCAGCTGCCCAGGCAGTCACACATGGACATCAGTGGCATCCACAGACAGACACTGCAACTAGCCCCTCAAATACAGGCAGGTTTTGCCTGAAAAACTTGGATTTTATTTCTTCCCTAATAACTTCAGAGGTCTATAGAAATAGATACATGTTAAAAGTCACCTATGGGTCGGGTAGAGGGCTTTAAAGGGATCGTGGACTCTGAACATGCCCCTCTGCTTGTGCTCTCACTCAGAGCTCAGCACTTCATGGAGAAGGGGCAAATCCCTGCAGTGCACAGCTCTTCTGGAGCCGCTCTGCTTCCCTCAATGGTTTTGTTTTGCCCAGGTCTACAGAGCTGCCTGGCAAACAGCTGCAAAAATATTGTTAAAGAGCTGATGAAGAAAGGCTGAAACAAGTCCCCAAAGAAGGTGCATGCAGGTATGACAGAAGGTGAAACAGCCATGGGTTGCAAAACAGGTTTGCAGGTGATAACTACGCTGTTTTGGGTAGTCAAATGTCATGCCAATTCTAGCTTCAGAGGAACCTCACAGAGCTGGTGAATGGACAAGGTGCTGGCAGGTGATCTTCAGTGGAGATAAAGCGGGTAATGCAGCTGGGGGAAAAATATCCTAAACCATCACAAGCACCTGAATCAATGTGTGGGATGGAGCATTTGAAAGAGGCAGGAAGAGAAGCACAAAGGTTGGGACCCTTTGGTTTAGAGAAAAGAAGGCTATGGGAGGATATGAGTGGGATTCACAAAATCATGAAGATGGAGGATAGGGTGAATGCAGAGCTGATATTTCCCAAATCCTGTAGCACTAGAAGTTGAAGATCTCTAGTTAAAGAGTGGGAGACTGCATTAAAGCCAGTGAGGTAGTTCTCTGCAGAGCAGGCTGTGAACTGCCTGCCTGAAACTGTGACTGTTTGTCCCCAGGCTGACTCTGGCGGCTCTGGTTGAAAACACTGACTGGAATTCAGTTTGCAGTGAGGTTATACTGAGAAAAGCTGCATTCCTGGCTTTACCTACTGGACAAGGCTTGGGTGAAACCCAGCAAGTTTTACTGCAGCAGAGGTTTCAGTTCAAGACTAAAAACACGGTTCCCACAAAACGCAACATTAGAAAACTCATTTGGGAAGATTCCTAGCACCGGGGTGTCACCCAGCACATTTCTGAGTCTCCTTCAGCTGCAGAAGCCCAGGGGTAAGACAGACATCGGTGCCTCTGAAGGGCTGGCTCTCACAGCTCCTTGGTGCTGCGTGGGCTAATGCGGTGGCAGCATTAGCCGTTTGGTAGAAGCATTTGGACCACTAACATCCTCAGTGACAAAGACTCTGGAGTCAAGACCCCATGGTGGGGCTGTTAGAGGGGACTAGAAAAAGCAGGTTTTGTTAACTCTGCTGCTCACAGAACAATTTATCATAGAACTATAGAATGGTTTGGGTTGGAAGGGACCTTTAAAGCCCATCTAGTCCAACCCCCTGCCATGAGCAGGGACATCTTCAACTAGATCAGGTTGCTCAGAGCCCCATCCAACCTGACCTGGAATGTTTCCAGGGATGGGGCATCTCCCACCTCTCTGGGCAACCTGGGCCAGTGTTTGACCACCCTCAGTGTAAAAAATTTCTTCCTTATATCTAGTCTAAATCTTCCAACTTTTAGTTTAAAACCATTACCCCTTGTCCTATTGCAACAGACCCTGCTGAAAGTCTGCCCCCATCTTTCCTGTAGCCCCCTTTAGGTACTGAAAGGCCACAATAAGATCTCCCCAGAGCCTTCACTTCTCCAGGCTGAACAGCCCCAACTCTCTCAGCCTATCCTCATAGGAGAGGTGCTCCAGCCTCTGATCATCTTTGTGTCTTTATTCACTCAAAATGTGCTGCAGGGAGCGAGTCCCTTCTGGAGATGCACCGAGGAAGGTGCCTGATGGTTGTCCTTATCAGCACATCTCTGCTGGCCGGTCTGAGCCTGACAAGACCCTTCGTTCTTTAAATCATGCTGTTTGTCACTAATTCCATTTCCAGCCTTGTAATTGCTAAATATCACTTCATGCACATATTTATTTGCTCCATAGTTACTACCAGGCAATCAACCAGTAGTTACTCAAAGCCGTTTGCCCAGTCTCTGGACTGCAGCCTTACAAATTCACAACCAACATTTGCAATTAAAGAGTGTAAGTTTAAAAATACTCAGCCTCAATAATAGAAAGAAAAAGCTGAGTTATGGCTCCCCGAGGGCTCGCAAAGTGCTCTGGCTTAGGTGGCTGCGACTCCCTTGTTTGCTAATGGAAGGCAAGGGCCAGAATTGCAAACATACAGCCTCTGACATGGGAGAAGGGCTTTGCCACAGAAGCAAGTGTTTCATGGTGAAATCCAGGCCTGCCAGAAGCGGAGCATTTGGGGAAGGGTAGGATCAACTGCACTTTGTATTTTCTAGATGTTTCAGCCAATGTTAGTGTCTGTAACACTAAGAGAGGATTTGGAAAATAACTAGTTGTGTCTAAAAAAGGCCTGGAGAACATGTCAAAACTAAGAAGACAAGGAGCAGCACGCTGAAGAGTAAAAGGTTTATATTTAATTTGTGTATTAGCTGTCTATTAATGATAGCTGTGTGGAGGGACATGGCCATAGCTCCCCAGCACACAGACATCCCCTCTGCCCCTTATGCTCCACGTGAGTGAGAAATGAGATGATTGTATCATGAGCGTCAATTCAATCCCACAGCCCCAAGGACTGCTCTTCTCACCATCGAGCACCGCCGCTTTTTCAGCGCCTTCCCTGCTGCCATCGACATTATTGATCCCTTCTGTAGGGCAGTGGGGAAGGTCAATCCCTCCCTCTGCACAGCAAAGCCCCCCCACCGGCTTGGAGGGCCTGGCTACAAAGGCATTATGGAGACTGGCTGCGGACACATTCTTGGCGCCATGACCCACAGCCTGGAGAGAAAGATGTGATGGGCAGAGCAGCTCTGGATGGTTCCTCAAACCCCAGGCTGGAGGTTGGCCATGTCCCCCCACATCATGGGAAGAGGGGGCTGGAGCCACTGGCGAAGTGCTGGGCATTTGATGTCTTCTCTAGGAAAAGCTGGAGCTGTTTGAGGCGCCCAAGAAAAGCACAGGCTGGCCACCAGTGTCTCAGAGTTAATTTGGAAGATCCACCATGCCACAAGCGAACCAGGCATGATCCCTGGGCACAGACTGGCACCTACAAGAGACTTTCTTCTTCCTGCTGTCTGGATGAAAGGGGATGCTGACAGTCCCTGGAGACCCACCAACCACTACTGCAGTCTTGTCTTGTGGCGGCCTCTGCCAACAGCTCCCACTGCATTTTATTCAGGCACCTTTCCCCATCGACAGGACATGCCCCTCTGGACAGGAGGATGCCGAGATCCTGAGCTCCTAGGAGAGTTTTTTTGTACCAAGAGCTAAGAGTGATCTGCAACAGGGATTCCCATCCGTTGAGCAGAGCACACTGTACCCTGGCTGGTGGTGCCTTGGCTGCCACTGCAGCCCAGCTTGGAACTTGCTGGGGAAACCCAGAGAGGTGACTGCATGCAGCACTGCACGCCTAAATGGTACCACGGAGATAACTGGTGCAGGCAGCAGCTCCAGCAGGGGTGGTCACCATCCGCAGGCACCCCATGCCAAGCAGACAGACCAGCAACCATGGCACCACCTTTTTCATCCCCACCCTTCAGAGAATCTGGCTGTGCTGAGAAGCATCTCCAGCTCTTCGCCTTTTCAAAGCAACCGTGCTAACACGAAGCAGCGATACCATGCGGGTAGAGCATCCCCCTTGCTCTCTCCCCAGCCAAACAGGATTTACACTTGCTCTGTGGCATCTGCCTCCAAAATCCCTGGGCCACTGCCCTGCTGGGGGACACTTGGGCCCCTCAGCATCCTCCAGCCCTTGCAGACGGGCTCCCAAAGTGCCTGTGCTTCAGTTCATCCCTTCAGGGCTCACTCTTGCCCGAGGCAGCTGATTAGCAATTCTGCAGCAGCAAAACTGCGCTGCCGCATAAGCCAGGTTTAGATCGTGATCCCTGTAAACAGGAATGATCTCCGTCAGAACGGCTTTCTTAAATCCTGAGATAGATGCTGCTACTTGCACTAAATTGTTTTTCTGTGTATTAGCTATTTAACGGCATTAGCATAATATGTGCTCCCATTTACAGAGGAAGCGTTTATCTATGTGGTTTCACCAAAAAGTGGGTTTGATTAATTAAAAAAGGAGGACGGATGGGATTGCTGTGAGGATTTGAATGTAAATGCACTAGCAGATGCTTCCTGATCCTCCCAGCAGAGTACATCACTTTTAATAAACTCAGAACAGATGGCTGACTGCGATGGCAAAGATGATATGTATCAAAGTGCTCTGCGCTCCCCTCCCAGCCAACTTTGTCCTCAAGCCTCCAAATCCAGAGGGGTGGATCCTCACCGGCAGTTCTCTGGCAAAGCTCCCTCCACCCCAGGGGTGCTGCGCTGTCTCACTGCAGCCCTCCCAGAGCTGTGCAGGGTTTCTGCTCCACCACTCCTGTGGAAACGCGATAGAGCCGCTTGCTGGAATGCAGAGCCCGCAGTTAGATTAATTAGTCCGCACGAGAAGCAGCAAGAGATAAGTCCAGCTAGTTAGAAGTTCAGGCGTTCCTCTCCTTTCTCCTCCAGGGAAGCTGGGTCCTGCTGACTCTCTTAGTTCAAAAAGGTGTCGGCAGGACTGAAGTGACCTCTCCCTGAAACATCTGTTGTACCAAAATTGCCACTGAAACTGTTTATGTGTTTGCCTGATCTCTTGACCAAAAGACAGGATGAAGAAACCAAATAAGAAAATTACAGAAAATGAATAATCAATGCTTTCTCAGGTTTTTCATTCCTAGGTCCCAGTGCCCTCTCCAAAGATGTGAAGCATCACTGGGATTTTGTCTAAGGAGTAAACTGAGGCACAGAGCTGTTAAATGTGTTGCAGTGGTCATGTGGGAAGGAAATAGCAAAGCTGAGCATAGGCACCAGGTCCCCAAGCTTTTATCGCAAGCTGAGCTATTTCCTCAATTTAAGCATGTCCGTTACCTGACTCATTGCCAGCTTAGTTAGTGCTGGTTTGATCCAAACTATGCAATCAGGCTCCTGACTCCTTCACACCGATTTTCTGCCTGCTGCCACTGCTGCCTGGTCTGGCCGCTGGCAGTAATCGTGGGAGCTGCTGGCTGGCAGGTGAACAGCAGCAAAGTCTGTGTGACTACTGGAAAGGAAAAACGAGCCGCATGATTCACCAGAAAATAGAAAGCAATTTTCTGACAACGGGGAGGTGGGTTAAGTAGGTCTTTCCCTGGACTATTACTAGGAAGAGAGAATATTTATCTTGAGGGACTGCACAGCTCTGGTGTTGCTGGCAGCTATTTCAAAGGCCATAGAGGGAATTAGGTTAGCAGGCTGACTTGTAGGTATCTTTGCCATCTGGAGCTCAAGCGATGTAACCAGAGGCAAATGCAGACCTAATTCCATAAAATGAGTTAGGTCTCATGAACCGTGCTGGAGATGGGGAACATCTGGGATCTAGTGAGCAAAATTTCCACTGTGAAATCCTTATGAAGATAAGGGCTGGCATAGTAAGCTGTGCCCTGCTTTCACAGTAAGAAATCTGGCCTTGGTGCAGCCTAGCAGGAAGACACAGGGGCATGAAATCCTAAGCAGAAAACAAAGATCTGTGCTAAGACTGCTATTGAGATATCCCCTTTTGAGCCAAAACGCAACAGAAAAGCACATGGATATTCAGCAGAAGGGATGACAGACTGGCAGTGGAGTCCAGGGGAGCCTCCTGGAGAGGGTGATGAATCTGGAGCTCAAGAAATCACGGTTCACGTCTCTGTTTACACTGCAGACAACCTACAAAGGTTTGGATGAGCCATACCGGGTATTTGCACCCACCCTTCTGTAGGTTAGAGAGGACACACGCAGGCAAGTGTGTAAAGCTTGAACATCCCAAGTTACACATTAAAGCAGATTAAACTTCTCAGGTGTTGGTGAGGATGGTGTGGGGACATAGCGTTCAGAGTAAATACAGGATGCAATTAAACTCTTTGGAATTAAAATCAAAGAACTGGGTCAGTGGTTTTAAAGAAAAGTTGGACGGATAGCAGGGAGAAGGCAAATAAAATGTCAGGTGGGATATTCTGGAGAGGAGAAAGGAAAGCATAGATAATGGACATTTTTGAAAGGAATAGAGAGGTTTGGATGGTCTTGCCCAGCGTCTCAGGGCAAGTTGGCTGGTCCTTGGCAAGCACAACCCCTGGGTATCACACAACCTCCCATAGCGCTGAGCATAACCATCAGCCAGTCTTTCCTGTTGCCCACTTCGATAGTCATCCCCTATAAAACCCTGTTCCCTCTCATTTCCTGTTCAAAAGTAAAATATTATTGTATGTTGCAGGTATGAAATTAATATAACTGCAGTGTGGTTGATCCTCAGAGGGAGGTTAAAAATATTTCATAAAACTTATTCTCCGTGGGTAAAATGGAGGCTTCACTGTTGGATGAATGCCTGTCTTGGGAAGTTCTTTATTTTAAGCATCCATTTATCACTGTAGCAGGGACCATTGGCTGCAAGCATTCAGTGACTGCGAAATGAACTTTCCCATGAGTACAAACTCATCACTCAGCTCTAATGATCCAAAGAAAAGTTTCAAACTAATCCATACAAGAAAAATGACAGTGTCATCCTGGGATGTTAATAGGAAGAGAAACACCATGCAAGGTCATCCCGGTAATATGGAGGAGCCCTGTATTTTCTTGGAGCACCTAATATGTGTCCAAGGGTTTCAAAGCAAAGGCCATTGCTCCTGACAAAGCCAAGGGCCTGTTTCTGGGTCAGTCCAAAGTCCATGTGAATACTAGTGAATTCAGGAGTGGAGGTGAGGGTTACAGTTTGATGAAAAATTAGGTTAAATGAGGCATCAAGCTTGTTAATTCACCTGATGATCTTGTCACAATACCAGTAAACATATGCCAAGGCCCTTTCTGGTGGTAAGGGGATGCTTCTGATATGGAAGATGAAAATGAAAGTATCAATACCCCTCAAAAATGGGGAAGCACCTTCTCTTGGTGGATAGGGTAAAGTGAGGCACAGGCTGGGTGTGAGCCTCTGAGCTGGGTAAGCAGAGCAGCTGGCAGAGCTGAGCCAAGACTTCTGCTCACTTTTACTCACTGCCACCGTTGCCTTGTTTTGTGGTGGTTTTATTTTACCCCTGAGGGTCTTGACTTCTCTAATTAGCTTTTTTTTTTGTTACATAGGAGTGATACATAAAGATTTCCTTTTCTCATCTCTGGCTAAATAGAGGATAACAGCTTCATTAGACAATTGAGTGCTCTTCCAATCAAACAGCAATATGTCATCCCCCAGGAGCTTTCTTTAACCACAGGATACAATCAGCTGCTCTAATTGCACTGTGCAGGAGGCCCACTGCAAGGGCAACCATGGCCACCGCTTTTTCTGCCAGTGCCTTGGGAGCAGAGCAGGAGAGAGTTCTGCGTTTGGTTCCCCTATTACAGCGTGAATTACCAATGGGCCCCTCTGCTTACCCACCTCTTCCAATTAACGAAGCTGCTCTCTGAATATGAAAAATTCATTTATTTGCTTGAGTCAAGGGGTAAACCCCAGAAGGCTGATGATTTTAACCCCTCAGATGTAAGATTTTAAAATTAAATTAAATTAAATAAAGCTGAAGTGCTTGTGATACCCAGGAGCGTGTGGACAGAGGTGGGGAGGTCAGGGCTGAACACCCGATTCCCCTTTGTGGCTGTTGTACAATGTGTACCTGCTGTTTATAAAGGGTTAACAAATCATCAATAGATGCAACAAGCATCTGAAAAACATAAGTAGCCTGTGATCCAGATGGCTATAAACACACCAGTTGATGGTGGTAGAGATGGTCTTCAGCACAGTTATAAATAGAGCTGATCAAAATATGGAAAAGTGTTTCTGCAAAATATTTCAATGAACTAAAGTTGTTTTCAGTTCAAAGTGTATGAAATATGTTTTCTTATATCTTAAAAACGCTTGACAAAATATCCTATTTAACTTCTGCTTTTATTGTTAAAAATATAATAAAAATAGATATTGACATTTTGTCCAGTGAATTTTCAAGGAGGGAGCTGAGTTGCTCTCTGAGGCACTGGTCCTGCAGGAACTTTCTACACAAAGATTTGGGGGATCTATCATTGTTAGGTTTACAGATGTTTCTCCACGTTTCACAAGAGATTCAAAGCAAGTCAGATCTGCATCTACCTATATTGTTATTCTTATTGCTCTGACACCTAAAATATCAGGTGTTAGTCTGTAGCATCACCTGTTGGATATTTCATAGCTTCAAAGACAGAGAGGCATATGGTTTTGTCGGGATGAATCTATTGAAATGGACAACGAGCACCATCCCCATGTTTGGTAGCAGAGGAAAGAGAAACTGGCCAACCTAGAATCATAGAATGTGTTGGGTTGGAAGGGACCTTTAAAGGCCATCTAGTCCAACCCCCCTGCAATGAGCAGGGGCATCTTCAACTAGATCAGGTTGCTCAGAGCCTCATCCAGCCTGGCCTTGAATGTCTCCAGGGATGGGGCCTCCACCACCTCTCTGGGCAACCTGTTCCAGTGTTTCACCACCCTCATTGTAAAGAACTTCTTCCTAATGTCTAATCTAAACCTGCCCTGCTCTAGTTTAAAGCCACTGCCCCTTGTCCTATCGCTACATAAGCAGTGGCCAGCATTTCCCCTCCAAGTGACCCAGGAGAACTGACCCTTCTCAGCCACCAGGAGATGCAGCTTCAGTAATTAGGAGCCTGCTTCTGCTCAGGATTTGTCTGGGCGATCAGGATTCTTTCCAGCACCTTTTACTCTTGAAGTTTTTTAAATTATTGCAGGCTTAGGTCTACAAAAATCTCCAGCTGAGCAAAGCAAATCTGATCAGTCTTTGGTGGATCTAAATTGATATTCAGACGGAATGAAGTGTTGAGTCTGCTCTTAGACATAGAATCACAGAATTGTCTAGGTTGCAAGGGACATTTAAGATCAAGTCCAGCCATTAACCTAACACTGCCCAAACCACCTTCCCATCTTTATTTTTGGTGATGAATAACATTGACTGATTTTTATTTTTTTTTTTTAATTTTTGTTAAGACTTCCTCTGAACAGCAGTTATTCCCCCTTGTAGCTGACATCCTCATTATTACCTTTACTCCTTGCCTGAATACACTTAAACTATATCATTCCCTCTGGGAAATGCATCCCAAACTCAGGGAAGGAAGCCAGGTCAAGAACTCAAACCAAAACTCTCTGAAAAGGGTGACAGTCTTTCTATTGGCCTGAACATGTTTGCATTCAGGCTCTTAATGAAAAATTTATTTAGAAATGCAAATAACAAATTTGCTCCTTACACTTCCAGTGTTCTCACTACACGAATCTATACCAAGCAAAACAGCTGCAATGTTCGCCAGTACAGACCGTCACATACTCACTGCAAAGTGAACGTAGTACCCATTTATCTTTTCTGCCTGGGGGAAACCCTTCTATTTCTGCTCCCCTGCGCTTACACATGACAGCAACTGCCTCTTACCTGGCACCAAACATGGATTTTGCTATGTTTGCGGTTGTCTAGCTGCCTCCATAAAACAAAAAGCTGTTGAGAGCCAGCAGACATTGTTTCAGTAAAAAACCTGAAAAAAAGAGAGAAAAGCATGGTCCGGATTTCCTTCCTGTTTTTTCTTTTTTTTTTTTTAATCCTCAACAAAGTTGAAAGCATGGTTTGTCCTGAAACATTTCCACAAGAAGTTAGAAGCAGTTAGTCTGAACTCAGCTGAGCACAAACAGAGAGATTTCCTCAAGGTCACTGGTGGAAACCCAAGTCTGTCCCTCCACACAGAGCAAACCAGGGGGGCAGAGAGCTCCCTCGGGATCCCCCAGCTCTCCTTTGGGCTCATCCTGCAATGCAGAGGAGCCTGTCTGGACCATTTTGTCTGCAGACCATGTAGATGGGGCAGGCTCTGCTGCATTTGAAGGTGCCTCGTGCTGCTGCCCCTTGCTCTGCAGAAGGTAATTGCTGCTCCCCAAGGACAGGCACTGCAGCCCCTGCTCTCCTGGGAAGAAAAAGCATTGGTGAGGAAAGAAACCTGAGCTCCTGTGGGGTGAGGAAAAGCCTGGTAACAGTAATTTAAGATTCTGTGGCTGTTCCTCAAGCTGCTCTGTGCTGATGCTCTCAGACAATTTAATACCCGAAAGGCTACCTCCTCCTGTTCTCTGCTTAGTATAGAAGGAAAAGGTTTGCTTTGCCTGTAAAAAGAACACTCATTAACTGGCATTAACATGCAATTTGGTGTTCAAAAACTGCCTTATCAACAGAACATCTGAGGTAAGAGCCATCTGCACTGCAAAGGCTGCCCACAGCTCTACTTGGGCTGTGCGAATAGCCTGACCCAAACCAGGGTGAATGGGTGGAGGAGGGGGATGAAGGTGCCAACTGAGACCAGTGAAGGCAGAGTGGGAGTTCTTTTCCTTACCTCCTCCAGCCTGAGTCAGATTGCCTACACAGGCTGAGACCACTCTCTACTACTGATTTACTGCTGAAGCGTGTCTAAGACTTCCAGACATCTTCCCTATCCTCTCCACGATGTCTTTAATATGAGGGAATAAATACATCTTGAAGAATAGTGACTCCTGAGAGATCTGCTTATGGTCATTGCTAAAAAGAAAAACAGGTATTTCAGGTATCCCCAGAAATTTTCTGGGACACCAGTAAGTGAAGACTGGAAAAGACCTAGTGAGTGCAGAATACACCTGCTCCTCTTTGCACTACGCTATAGGTAATGATATGCTAGAGGTAATTAGGCTGTGGACTCACTGGCTAGTAGCCAAGTTTAGAGGAGCCTTAACGAGAAACGGATGATTGCAATTGTTTCTCTTGGAAAGGATATTAGAAAGGGAGAAATGTAAGGATCTATGAGATCCTCACTGGTTAGGGAAGACAGAACTTTTTTACAGCTTTTAGCATCAGGATAAGAGGCAATTTAAAAACAACAGGTGAAAGATTTTTGCAGAGTTTGAGTGAGCTGTGGCACTTACTGCCATGAGAAGTCTTCAGGCTGAGAAGGAACCAAGTTTGAAGAGAGACTCTATTCAGAGGGACAAGCAAACTAGCTACTTCTAATTAGCTCCACTGTCAAACGTCAGGGCTGATGCCCAGTTTTGGGGAGGTTTGGAAGCTGGGAATATTCCGGGGGACAGCAATGCCCTGGTAGTCCTTAAGTCTGGCTTTTGTGGCTGGCACTTTTGGGGGACAGAGGAGTGTGGGAACCAGACGCCCAGATGACTGTTCCTCACCCTTTTCCTCCATCCTCCCACAACAGCAGCAGGGGAGCAGGCTGTATTCAGTCTTCTTTTCGTCTCTTCAAGTGCATTATTATAAATGTGATCCAAGGAAATCAAAGGAGGCATCTAGAATGGAAAGTGCTTATACGTTTCATGATCCTAAACCCTGCCTTTAGAAAAAAAAAAAAAGTCTTTGTAATGGTTTTTTTAATTAGGGATTTTGTTACTTCATCTCCACGAATTGGGAAAGTTAGCACAAGTGCATCTAACTTATATCTCAAAAAAAATCCAACCCTGCCTTGATCACAGCATTTGATCAGTATGCATACTCTGGCTGTACGGGGAACACAGGAGACCCACATATCCCTGTGCCTCACCCAGTGCTCACTGAGCAACTGGCCTGGAGTGGACGGACAGCTTGGGACACTTCAGGAATGAAAGGGAAGATGAGGAATAAGATTAAGTTGTACAAAATATACCAGGCAGTCATCTAATGTACAGAATCTGGGATGACGCTGATGCTGGCTGATGGTCCGTGTGTCAGCTATGAGCTGCTGGCAGTGTGGAGGCAGTCTGGTGAGCCCAGGACCCCCGGGAGAGGTGTGCAGGTCCAAAAACCTGAGTCATTCTTGTCATTTTTTTTTTCCTTAACTCATGCATCCTGTTAGTGCTTGCAGGGCAAGAAATAGGACTATTTGCCTCTTACTTTGGAGTTAAGTAAACAATAAGCGGTATCAATGGTCTTCTCATGAACTTGTTTTAGACCATACTAAAACTTATAAAATTGTTTTGTGTTACTTAATATGTACATTAGCATGACACCGACTTTGTTGTCACAAGTCATATAAAACCATAGCCATGGACATAATCAGTAATTTCCTGAGGGAACTGTTTGAGATCACTCTGGCTGGGGAGAACCTCCATCTCCACATCTTTTCTTACTGATCCAGTGGGGCTCACAGGAATCAGTGAGGGCTTTCCCTAAGTGCTAGGCGAACTGACCAAGGCATTGGAGGGGCATGACATTTTCCAGATTGGTGTTTGAATAATGTTTAGAAAATTATATTGAGATCCAAGCTATTCGTAAGGGTGCCCAGATGGTATTCTGTGATTGCTACAGAGACGTCTCTTCTCCCAACAGAGAACATACTCCATCTGCCCCAGTGAGATCTGTGCATGCAGGCAAGGATGGAAATGGATAGGCAGAGCAGTAGCTACTGTCAGGACTGGGCACAATGTTGGGCTTTTTTATGGGACGTAAGTAAACCTTTGAACAGGAAAATCAATTAATTTCAGGTTGGTTCAAGCACAGTCTAGACTAAGAAAATCAAAGAAAGTCAACATCAATTTGCCTCTGACCTGAAAAAGAAGAGAGACGACTGCCTTTTAACAGTGTAGATGGATATTCACAACAGCAGTCTGAGTTTTGAAGCTTCTTTCTATTTGCAGGCAGACAAGCAGGGCTGGTATGAGGGAACTGAGAGGCGAGCGTGATTGACTAACATGTGGGAAAGAAGAAAAGGTGTGATGTGGGGTTTTAATAGATCTTGCTACTAAGTTGGCAGTGCGCTTACATTCAGGTTTTCAGTCAAAGAGCTGTCAATTGATTTTATATGCAAGAAAGTAATAGTTGCCTATCTTTTGCTTAATGTTCTTTTTGGTTGAGGTGTAGGTAATTACTGTGCCTTGGCTTCAAGCCTTCTTGATGTCTTCATGAAAATTACACTTTTCCTCTTTCTGTGCCTCAGTTCCCAGATGTGTGAAATCACAGCAGTCTGAAATGCGGTGTCAGTGTTTCCAAGCACAAGAGTGGGGTGAATTCTTAACCCAATTTCTGCCAAGAAATTAGAGAACAAAGCTCTCAAAGTAGCTCAGAACCACACCCCAGATCCTTTGGGTTTAGTTCCTAAATTCTGAATTAAGAAAAAAAAAAAGGACTCTCATGTGTTGATTGAGAATAGCACTTAAGCCACATGATCTCTTGAGCAAATGACCTTATGCATAGGAAAATATTCATATACCAAGACGTCTTTCAGGCTGGCCCTCTTGTTTGCTCAGTTCAGAGCATGGGTGATGCAGCAGTGCTGGGTGTCTACTTCCATCCATCCAGACATTGCCATCTTCTCAAATCACTTTTCACACTAGGAAGGCAAATATCCTTTTCCCACCACAATAACTCATCTTCCTCCCCACCTACACGTTATGTTAGTGACCACAGGCAGATATGGTATATGGCTCTCCACATTCTCACGCCCTTGATGCGCTAGAAATTGGGCAGCCATAAGAAAATCTGGAATTGCTCTTTACAGACATAAACAGCTTTTTTTGTAAGACTGGAACTGGTCAGAAATGTCCATCATCATCATCATCATCATCATCATCATCATCATTTTGCTATCCACCAAAGATTTACTCCTGTTCCTTATTGTTGCCTTTCAGTACTTAAAGGGGGCCTACAGGAAAGATGGGGACAAAATTTTTAGCAGGGCCTGTTGCGATAGGACAAGGGGTATGGCTTTAAACTAAAAGAGGGAAGATTTGAACTAGATAGAAGGAAGAAATTTTTTACACAGAGAGGTGGTAGATGCCCCATCCCTGGAAACGTTCCAGGTCAGGTTGGACGGGGCTCTGAGCAACCTGATCTAGTTGAAGATGTCCCCCCCCGAATTCTATAATTCTCCATATACTAAAACACAAACTACTTCAGAGACTCACAAATCTGCTCTTCCCTTGAAGTCTGCTTCTGGCATTTCACTTCTCTGTGTGGCAGAGTACCTTCCACTTTTTTATTTGATCACTTTTGCTCTTTGACAAAAATCTTTCCCTGACATGCTTTACTTTGACAGTTCCAAATATAGCTGTGCCTAATGAGACAAATTCCAATAGCAGAAGTACTGATTCCTGGATTAACAGTTTCATATTCATTCTCCTGGGGCAAGAAATATAAAAATTCATCACCCATTTTATGCTACTACAGTGGGAGAATGCATACCATACCTGGAAAACATTTAGTTTCTCCTTTGCAATGAACTTAATGGATGCAAGTCCACAGCTTGAGAAAGAGAAAAAAAATATCATCATGGGCATTACATATCCTGTGACATTTCTCAAAAAGGGGCCCCAGGGAAGAAAAGGACTTCGTGCAAGAAACTGGATTAGAACTGAGATAATTTATTGACCTAATAAAATCAATGTTTATATGTAAGGATAAGTAAATATTGACTAGGTAAACATAACCTGATAAGCAGATCAATCTGTTTCTCTCTTAGGAATACATAGGAATTAACAAGCTTAATGATGTTCAGTATTTCATACTCAGATACTAAAATGCTCTGGTATATCCTGAAGGAGTAAAAGGACATTGTATATGACACCCACCCCCCTTTACCCGCTAATAAATAATTCAACAACTCACACACACACAAAACCCCCAACCCAACAACCAAAAAGAAAGGATATCTATTGTTCCTGGAGGATGAAGGAGGTGCATCAGGAACTGTCATGGGTGTTCATTTCATGGTCTTATAAACATTTAAATATCAATCAATGTCATCCACAAAGCACTGTTCAGAGGATCAATTTATTTTCAGCTTTTCTCCACTATTAAATAGAAAATGCAACAGACAAGGGGAGCTTTGATTTTGTTTGAGTGCACTTTTACAATCCAAATGTGCCTTTTGAAGCATGCATTTACATCAGATAGATATCAGAGGACATTTGGGAGTACACATTTGGGAGCACATTTCCATATGCATATGGAAAGAGAAGGTGGAAACCTACAGTGCAGTCTGTACCCCCGGTCTCATAGAGAAGTTCTTGACAGTTTAGAACAAATATGTTCTCTCTAGCTCCTTGAGTGCAGGACTCCCCTGTGAGCAGAAAACGGTAGGGTGGGGAAGAAGGACAATGCATTTTTCCAAATTTGGTTTTCTATTAGTATTAGTCCATGGCTTTTGTGACCTCTGAAATTGCCTGAGGGATAGGATGAAATAGCAGAGGTGCTATTCCTAAAGAAGCATTGTCTTAAAGAAGCATCGGAGTCACTTTCAAAAGAGAATCCATCTGTCTGACCTGACGGACACTCCATCCAAAGAATAGACAGACATTTTGGGAAGAGTATGGAAATGCTTGTGACTAAGAGAATGGTACAATTTGTTACTTCCTCTCTCTCCTTTTTTAATGGAAACTAGTGACCAGGTAATCTTGATTACTTCAAGTTTGAAGTGCTTAGCAGTGAGGGTGTAGGGTGATGCTGTAGGTTGTTGTGAACCACTGAACAAAGGATAGCAACCTATTAAAATTTGCTTGCAGAGTCACAATAGCTGAGCAACAGACTCACTGGCCTTTGCTATTTACCCCAAATTATATCTTACTACTCAAAAATCTTTCATAAAATAGCTGCGACCTATAATCTTCATTGGCAAACCAGTTTCATGGTAACCAGTTCTGTGGTTCTTGACCAGTCTTACAGGCATTCCTATCCTCTGTGGAGGCATTTAACAGGCATCTAAAAACTTCAGCATCTGTTCTAAACTATTTGTCCAGGTACCTTCTGTGGTCAGTGAAAGACAAGGACACCCCTAGAGGGCAAATCTCTCTACAGGTGTCTATGCTGGCTGGGATACATGAGGTGACTCTAACTAGTGACTACTGGTACATACAGAGAGGGCACATATGCAGAGGTGCTTGTAGGTTGCTAGTGTTGGGTGAGATGCTGGAAAAGTGATATCCCGGAAACACACCTCACAACCATCCTGCTCCTGCTGAGTGTGAAAAGATGGAGCAACTGGACCCTGACACCTTGCTGCTGGAACCCTTTGCCCAGGTAGCCGGGGGGGAGGCGGGGGGGGGGTGTTGGGAGGGGTAAGTCGGGGGGGATCTTCGCAGGTGGCTGCTCCTCTAACACCCGGTGAGTGGTGGAGGCTGATGGGAAGGCTGTATGCGAGAGGAGGAGGGAGAGAGGAGGAGGTGGCTTCCTCCTGACGCCATTTCCGAGGGGCTGAGATATATAAATGAGCCGGTTGCTGCAGTGCCCCGTCTGGGATCTTCAGCCAGGGCACTGGCGTAGACACGCACGGTGCTGGTCTCCCGCCGGCACCTCGCCTGGAGCCCCCACGCCAGGGACAGGCTCACCCTCTGCCCCTGTCTCCCTTCCTCCCTCCCGCCAGCACCATGAGCCGCCCAGGACTGCTCGCCGTCCTGCTGCTGGCCGTGCCGGGTAAGTGGGGCTGGGCTGGGCTCCGTGTCCCCCCCGCCTCCCGGGACCCTCAGCCCCCCCGACAGCGCTCATCCGCCGCGCCCCCTTCAGCCCCGCGGACAGCGCTGATCCGCCACGGCCCCTTCAGCACCACGGACAGCGGCAGCCGCAAGGTCACTGCCGAGGGCCGCGCCGGGCCCTGCCTGTCCCGCGGGCCGGGTCCAGCGGGCACTGCCAGCCTGGGGACCTTCCCTTCCCTTCCCTTCCCTTCCCTTCCCTTCCCTTCCCTTCCCTTCCCTTCCCTTCCCTTCCCTTCCCTTCCCTTCCTTCTCCTCAGAGGGTAGGAGGGCACAATGGGGGGGCACAATGCACAGCTGCTGCATTCAGCTGTTGCACCCAAGGACCACTTCCACCATGCCCCTCTTCTCCACCACCATTTTTAGCAGGATCAGATTTCTTGGCTTGTCTCCCAGTGGAGGTGAATAACAAGCTCTCTTTTTTTGCCCTCCCCTCATTTTACAGCCATCTCCCTTCCCGTGACAAACGACATGAATAAAGGGGACACTAAGGTAAGGATGGGCGTGTAGTGGAAGGGGCAAGTGACTCTGAAGGATGTGGTGTTTAACCTCCACCTAGATGGGTGGCTTTTGGCTGCCCCTGCTGAAATACCCTGTAGGAAGTGCCAGGGATTTGCATGGAATCCCTACAGCAGGATATCCCTCCCCCGTCCCAGCCTCCCTCCCTGCCAGGTTTTACCCTTTGTGCATCCACTTCTGGGCACCTGGGCAGGCAGGAAGTCCTTTAGGATGTACCAGAAGGACCAAACAAGCTTGTCTGGAGAATGGTGAGGCTGGGGATGGAGGTTGGATATAACCCTCCCAATCCTCCTACTTTCAGCTTTTCAAAGATCCCAACAGGAGGTGACTCAGGGGAGAGTGGGGGGAGATGTGATTCAGGAAAGGGCATCGCTGGAACTGTGTGTGTTTGGGGGTGTGTACACATCTGTGTTTGGGCGTGTGTGGTGTGCTACTTTAACGTTCATGTTCCTGAAAAACAGGCAACTGGCTACTCTCAGATTGCTAATCTTTCCTCAGCTACTGCTCAGCTTGTCTGGATGTCTACAAGCAGTGTCAGGACTTGGCTGACCTCTCCAACCTTCTTTTGTAGGCTTCTGTGTGTATGTCTGTGTCATCCCTCTCTGACATTCATAGCTGCACTTTGCAAGTGTGCGCACTCCCAACGGGCTCTCTTTGCATAGGTGTGTGTTTGCCTGTGTTGTTCTCTGACAGACCTCGTCTTCCTCCTGATATTATAATGCCCGCAGTCTTTCAGATGAGCTGATCTCTTAGCTGCCCAGATTAAGATTTCTACAGAAATGAATGTCCAGAAAGGAAACAACATCCTTCCCCCCCTGTTTCTTGAACGTCTTTGTTTCCTGAAATCTTCTAGCCGCATAATGGGTTTTCCCCAGGCAGGAGTAGGGGAGGACACATTCATGTCACTCTCAGCCACAGGCTCCATTGTACAGCATCTCTGCCTGTTGTTACCTACAGGGGAAGCGCCATGAGATGTGCTTCCCTGTGTCCTGTCAGATGTGCCTGGGCCTGGAGAGCTGTTGCTTTGTTAAGATCTTTAGCCTGCTTAGCCCTTGCTGGGGCTGAGCCGTGAGCCGTGAGCCACTGGGTGCCTGCTTCAGGCTGCATGTTGCTGGCCGAGAAAGGGGGCTTAGGGCAGGCACTTGCCATCCTGTGCCAGGAAGGGGTGCTCATTGGGCATCTGGTGGTACAATCCATTAATTCCACAGTTTTTCTTGTGAGATCTATTCCCCAATATATTCTATGTGCAAAACGTGGCACTTCCCAACAAGCCAGATTTAGCTTTTGTGGAAGCTGGTGCAACTCCATGGGAATGCTTCCACCAAGGAAAGGTTGTCTCCCAAGCCTGTCCCCTCCCTGAGTACTGCACTGCAGGCTCTAGCTGAGAGCAAAATCAAACCACACCTTTCTTTTGGTTTTTGCTGCAACTGGAAGGATCCATTAGGGCTCTTCCACCTTCACCACCCTCTGAGACACAGTATGTCAGTGAAGGAGATCCCGGTCTCACAGGACAGATCAGGGCAGGGATATCATTACATGGGTACAGCAGTGAGCACAACAGCTCTTCCTACACACCATGCTGCTCTAGATCTGCTCTGTGCCACCAGCATTTGTGGGTGACTCGGGGCTGTGAAATGGGTAGTCAGCATTTGCAGGCCTTTCCTGGGCAGCTTGTCAGGCTTTCCATACACCGAGGGCTTTCCATGGGGAGCTGAACACGACCAAAATTTTTACAATATCTCTGGTGTTTGTCCACTCTTATGCTCGAAGGACACCATTTCCTGCTTACAAATATACATTTCAGAAGGGCCTGAGCACAGCCAAGCTCAAAAATAGTGAAGTCTATTCTTGTAAGGACACGATCCTTTGGAGGTTTCTGTGTAGCTCTTAAGGATCTAGTTACATGCTCATGGTTAGAGGACAGCTATGGCAAAATTCCAGTCCGAGTTTCTGCACTGGATTAATTACATTCATTTGGAAAGGCTCTCCTTCATTTCCTCTTGCAGGCTGTTATTTCATGACCTTGTGAAGTCTCACTCTGCAAGACTCGCTCTTACAAAAAGTCAAGGAGAGTGTTGTGGAATGACTGCACTCTTCATTTTATTGTGTTACAAAGTTCCACCACAGAGTTGGCCCTATTTCTGTGGTGACCGATGTGTTTCTTTGTCTTCAGATAAAGATCTTAGATCAGCTTAGAAGTCTTCAAAAAGCTTGTACAGCGTGTTTCATTGGGCCAGGTTCTTATTTCTCATGCTGAGAAAGTCCTTACTTTTGAAGCTGCATTGAACACAGCTGCAATAAGTGGCTCCAGAGACTGGGAAACACAGGAGGGAAGTATCAGAATTTGGGGTTTGGTCAATATAATGGTAGAGTGAAGTGACTCAAAGTCATCTAAAATCAATATTAATGGATTGCTTGTGGCATAGGAGAATGATACCAGGGAAATTTCCCTGCTTTCTTTTTGTTAGATCTTTCCTGTAACATTTTTAATCCAGCAGACAATCTCCTCAAACTATATAAATAGTTAAGAGTTCAGCATTTTATGGCTGTGATGTACAAAAGCAGAATTCTCTCCTTACACAGGGTGAAAATTTGCCCATTCTGGCTCGTCAATGAACATATCTGATTGCTTGAATGAGCAACATTGAAGATGACTGGGAATTGCTGACTTGTGTTTAATTTCTACTGCAGCCGCAGTGCTTTGCTCTCCTGAGAACGGCACCTTGTGAGGGAGGTCAGGACTTTTAGGGCTGCCTGCAGAAATTGTCAGAAAAGGTTCAGGAAGTTAATTTTTTGCCCCCAAGGCTTACACATATCCTTTTTTTTCTTTTTTTTTTTTTTCAATTTAGCCTCTTTTTTCCACAGGCACTCAGGAGCCCTGCATACTCTCTGGGCTGCTTTATAAATGACCATCCTTTTGAACTAAGCAGCCTGATTCCCGCACTGCTAACCAGCACTGGACTGTAGAGAATGCTGCTTTCTCTCCTGTGTGCCCATTTGGGTCTACCATGACCATACAGCAGGGCTGCTGATGGGGTGGCAAGGGTGCCTTTACCCTTGACAGAGGTGCCACCTTGCCTTTGCAAGAAGAGCTAGACCTGCAATCTCAGTACAAGTGACAAACTAGATTAATAATGATTTTCATTTAACACCAAAGAAAAGGGCTGCTGGAAAGGGGAGGCCCGGACTTCATTCTGTCTGAGAAGCTGCCTCAGGCGGTTGCAAATACTTCAGAGGCAAGTGTGGAAACTTCCTTGCTCTCAAATGACCTGTCTCTGACAACAGCTCTTCCAGTCTATAATAGATGGCTTGGACCCTCAAGCACAAAGTCAGACACTTCTCCAGAGTGTCTTGTCTTTCTCTAGGGCTTGAGAGCAGTATTTCTCATCCGTGTTGGAAAGTACAATATACCTCATGTCACCCTCCACGTCTGGCTGTAGTCTAATTGCGGTGCCCTTCTCAGGGCTCAAAGAGCTCACAGATTTCAAGGTCACCTGTTGGCGAACTTGACCCCACTTGTTCCTCTCTACAGTCTCCCACTGAGCCCTTTTATGAGATGCGTGTAGAGATATATTGACTCTCTATGTATATAACCGGATCCCCTTTAATATCCTGACATGCCCAGCCCCTGAGATGGGCTAGAGTAGTGGGATCCTCAGCTGAAGTGCGCGTCATGTTGAAGAAGTTCTTTCCATTGCCATGTGCCATTTGCTCACTTCTCAGTTTCGGGAGGTACCTTCTGTTCTTGCGTTAGGTAAAACAGGAACCGAACATTCAGTTCTGGCTCAACCAGAAAAACAGAAGGATCTGTGCCATCATCTGCTGTGTTTTAGCCTTGGTAACAAATAGATTTAGGGGGAAAAAAAGACAATAAAGCAGTGCTTTTATTTGTATTTTTGTCTCTTTCTAGGTGATGAAGTGCATCGTAGAGGTCATCTCTGATACTTTATCAAAGCCAAACCCCCTGCCGATCAGCGAGGAATGCCTAGAAACACTCAGAGGAGGTACAGGCCCAGATTTAACGCTGGATATCAGCAAGAGCAGAT
Organism: Rissa tridactyla; assembly: GCF_028500815.1. Lineage (NCBI taxonomy): Eukaryota > Metazoa > Chordata > Aves > Charadriiformes > Laridae > Rissa > Rissa tridactyla. Next base: position 54,605,081 of record NC_071469.1, read on the forward strand.
CTGGCAGAGATACAAGCAGGGGCTGGTCCATGCTTCATGGACCTGACAAGGGGTCCCTGACACACTGACCTTCCTTGTGGTCACCTCACAAGGCTGCACCGGGCCCCAGAAGCAGGGACGGAGTCACTGCTGAGCCCAGGCCATGCATCGTGCTGGCACCGCAGCTGGGGCAGGCTCTGGGTGGCATGAAACTGCCTGGTTTTCATGGGACCTGGGACCTTCCTGTCACCTTAACCACACGGTTAAGAGATGTGGCAGCAGATCAGGCCAAGGGAGAGAAAAGAGTAAACGAAGAGAGAGGTGGCATTTGGGGTTGCTTTTAATTTCCTGGGGGTGGGGGGAGGTTGTCTTTGACCACCTTCTGTACCAAGTCTCCCCTATTGCAGATGAACGAATCATTTCCATCCTTCGCCACCAAAATTTATTGAAGGAACTTCAGGAAATTGCGGCTCAAGGTACAGTTTCACTACAGTTTTGGGGAAGAAGGCTTCCTTAAGTTGAATACAAGTTCCTTTGGTTTGGAGAGACGTGGGCAGCTCACCACTTGTCAATGTAGAAGCAGCAGCAGCACAGAGCTGTACAAAAGGGTGTGCAAGGGGGAAAAGGGTTCCCTTTTCCTCTCAGGTGCCCAGGTCCCCAGAGCTGGTGTGGAGGTCCCATGCAAGGCTACTTCAAAGCCAGTGCAGGTGCCTCTGCCCAGGTGGTTCCATTGAGGCTGCAACAGGGCTCTCCGCAGGCTGCAAGGAGAGCAGCTACCAGCCTTCCCTCCTCCTTCTTGGGGTAACCCACCTGGCAGCCCTCCCTCACCAGGGCATCCCTGTGCCCTGTTCCTGTGTGGCACGGCTGCCAGGGATGGCTGGGACACAGTGCCTCTACGTTCCTTTCAGAGCAGAGGAGCCACAGAGGCAACAGGGAGAAGGGAGAGGGAAAATTCAGGAAGCCAAGATTAGGAGAGAGCTCTATGCAGCTCCCAAAGCAATAGTTTGATCACTGCCCAAATCCCACTGGTGGAGGGACCAGCTGGGCAGTAACCCCAGACAGGCTCCATTGATGCTCTGATGATCCAGAAGAAACCTGGGCCTCTTCAGTGTGCTGGGATGCTGGTGTCCAGGCACACCAGGGTTGTGAGGAGGAGTGCTTGGCTACCAGACAGGCTGTGCCATATAGCATGGAGTCCATGGAAGGGATTTGTTTCACAGAAGTGCATCTTGCTGGGCCCTTTCCTTGGGTTGAGCCCATCACACTGTTTTATCCTGGGGTACCATGAGCTGTAATCTACAGATCAGTGACCACGGATAGGAGAGTGGTGGGAAAAGCAAAGGTATTTACTTTGGTCTCCTCTGTGCTAGCTGCAGCTGGTCCTGCTCAGGCTGGAGAGCCCACACCATTCAGCTCTGCCCTGTGCAGGGCTAGAGAGGACTGGGCCGGCAGTGTTGGCTCTTGCCTTTGCATCAAGGCATAGAAGCAGGGCATGAGCTGGGTTGGATGGGGCTTGCTTGGCTTGTGGTTCCCAGTGGGATGGGGTGCCTGGGGAGCGCTGGTTGCCAGGAGAGCTGCGCTCTGACCTCCAGCTCGTGCTGCCTTCAGACAGCGCTTCCTCCAGGGTGTTGCTTTTGTTGAGCTGGCTCCATAATCCCAAGGGCTAAGGTGTGGTGGGAATGAATGCTGCTCCTCCCTCCCAGGTCCCCCACGACCAGGCAGGAGGGCACAGGGTCTCTCAGTGCTCACCTCAACAGAGGTACACGGGCAGCATCTGGAAGGAGGCAACCTTTATCTTTCAGTACTCCTATGCTTAAGTCTTTTGTAGGCCTCAGTGTGCTGCAGTTCAGCAGCTCTTATTCCCTAGCTTTCCATTGATATTACTTTCCCTAGCAACCCTGCTCCTCTGTTTGTTCTGAGACCTTTTTCTTTCCTGCAGATGATGTTTTTGATGGTGGTTTTGATACTGCAGTTGATTCATGTATCCTCCCCAGTCTCACTTCTCCTCGCAGCTCCCCTTTGGCAGAGTTGTCCATTGTAGAAGATATGTGTACAATTATAAAGGGCAGAGAACTATTTTCCTGCCTCTACTTTCTGAAGCACAGGTGGGCTTGTTGCCCTTCCCTACTTTTTGTTACTTGGTGCAGGTGCCAATGAGAGAACACAGCAGCAGAAGAAAAACAGTGGCTTCGAAGATGAACTTTCTGAAGTCCTTGAAAGTCAGAACGACAAGAACAAGCAGAGAGGTCAGTGTCAGCCTCCCCTCCAGGAAATCCAGGTCAGGCTGTAAACAAGGATGTTCTTTCTAACAGCCTTGATACGTCCATCTGCTTCTCATTTAGGCATCTTCCTTGATACTGCTGCTGACACACACAAGCAACCCGGTGTTTGCTTTGTTCTTATTTACCAGCTTAAACAACATGTAATTTCTGAGCTATAGTAGCTGGTGATGGTCAAGCTACCAAACTGATCATTACCATGAGCACCATCACTCACTCCTAATGCTTAAAGTGAGTCACAGCCAGGGAAATCCCGTACTGAAACTCAGTGATATAGGCAAGAGCGATCTGGGCCTGCTCCTGCCGCCCTTGTTTCCAGGCATGCAACGTATTAGGCTATGGGTCTCTGGAGGGACAATCGAACTTGTGATATACACAGTGCCCACACCCACACAAAACACCTGCATCTTGGAAAGACCACATTCAGCTGGGATTTTCCCCTTGTCACTAGGTTTCTATGGCCTGGCTAGAGACAGGCAGTGGAGGGAAAAGGAAGGTTTAGCCCCTTCCCTTTTCCACATCAGGAAGAGAGGATGCCATTGTGGGGTAAGGTGATTTCTTGCCCAGCAGCAGCACCACCACAGAGGGTCTCAGGTGGGCTCTGGGGTGTGTGTCTGCACCACAGCGGCGCAGCGATTCTGCAATGTCAGCCCAAAGCGATGAGGAGCGATACCTGAGGAGCGATACCCCTGGGGGCTGTTGCTGCAGCCAGCACAGCCAAAAGCCAACCGAGAGGATGGGTAGCACTGCGTCTCCATCCCACCAGGGCAGAGCTGAGCCTCTTGCTCCAGTAGTGTGGTGACTGCATGAGGATGAAGCGTGGCATGTTGGACAATCCAGCCCCACAGGCAGCCCAGTGATACCAGTGTGGTGTCACTGGTGGCCACCAGCCCTGCATCTCTGGCTCTCTGCATCCATCCCCTCACCCCAGCACACTCCTCAGCCCTGCCTGGGGCTCCACTCGCCTTTGCATACCCATCTGGCTTTTCCCACTGCTTTTAAGCCCCCCATCTTTTCTTTTGTGAAGTGGCCAATTATGTTAAAAGAGGCCAGTCTCTGACATGAGCAGGAGCCAGTACCCAGCCCACACTAAGCTCCTGCTGAGTCGCTGCTTTGGCAGAAGCGGAGTCGTCCCCCCCCTCCCTCCAGCTCGCCCGCAAACAGCCCGGGCTCCTTTTTCATCCTGGTGGAAGAAATTAGGACACGATGTTAGCGTAGCGCTGAGAGCAGGGAGAGTTCTGCAAGGGCTGTATCATTTCATTTTACATGCAATCTGATTTCGTGTGGGGCAAGTTTGTTGTTGGCATCTCAAGAGATGGTGATGAGGGCCGTGCCGCAGCGAAGCACTTCAGCATATGTTTAACTTCAGCCTTGCGAGTCTCTCCAGGAGAGCAGCCACCAGTGGAAGCACTGGCTTGCTTGAACACAAGCATATGTTGAAGTGAGTTGCGAAAGGATCCATGGGCTGGTTCAGCAGATTGCGGAGCGGGGCTGAAGGTCCCTAAGAAATGCACGGGCTTTGCTGGTTGTGAAATGAGCTCTCAGGAGAGGTGTTGCTTCTTGCTCCTCCCTCTGCAGACGCAGCAGGGGAGCACCCTGAAGAGGAGCAGCCGACGGGGTCCCTGCCTGAGCTGGCAGCACAGAAAACCCAGCAAAATGAAGATTCAAGAGAGGAAGGAAAAAACAGCCTGGAGGAGAGGGAGCCCAGGCCACGGGATGCCGACCCTGGAGAGAAGGAGGATCAGGAGGAAGCGGAGAGCAATGAGATTGGGGGGGCAGAGGATGCCCAGCAAGATGAAGCTTTAGACAACCACATCAGCAAAGACTTCAACGAGGACAAGCGGCAGCAGCGAGGGGATGAAGAGGAGGAGCCCAGAGGCTCCAGGGACAGCCTGGAGCTCGAGGATGAGGGAGAGCAGCCATCCAGGCAGGGAGAGGATCAGAGCAAGGAGGCGGCAGGGGAGCGTGTGGAGCGGGAGGATGATGGAGGAGACGATGCTGTAGAGGAGGACCCTACCGAAGCAGAGAGGTCACTTGATTTGGCTGAGGAGGAGGAGGCCGAGGAGATGCAGGGCGATGACAGTACGTATCCCAGACAACTGCACTGATACCTACCCGGGGTGAGCTGAGACCACTGAGACAGACGGATAAGAGGCTTTAAAGCCTAGAAGTTCAGGCAGGTGCTTACTGGGTTTACAGAAATACCTCCACCGACAGCCACCCAGACCCCCCCGCAGGCGCCTGTCCATGCAGGCCCACGCGCAGCAGATAACACACGCCCGGCAGCTGCCTGCTGCTCAGTTTCCATACTGACAATCAAGGGACAATCAGTTTCTTTTTCTTTAACATCCTACGTGGTTTTTGACTGCTGCCTCCAAGCCCTGTTACTGACATGATGATGTGAGAGTGGGTATTTCCAGAATCCTGGGAAAATGGGAAACCCACCTTGAATCACCCCTGAAGGCTCAGTTCAAAGTTGGAGTGTAACCAGGTCAACACTTGTGCTCACTGTTGTGTTTAATGCTCTTTCAGATAATGACGACGCTCTGGGATTTGGCAAAGATGAGCAGAGCTCGGAGGAGGAGGAGGAGGAGGAAGAGAAACCCCGGGCACTGAGGGGAGGAAGGCATCGCCTGGAGGATGAGGGGATGCAGGGGGAGAAGGACACTTTCCAGCCCAGGGATGCCAAAAGCGAGGAGATGGAGGAGGAGTCCTCCAGGGAGTGGGAAGACTCCAAGAGGTGGAATAAAATGGATGAGCTGGCCAAGCAGCTGACATCAAAGAAGCGCATGGAGGAAAATGACAGTGGGGAAGACCCAGACAGGTCCATGAAAATGGTGTTCAGGTCCCGCAAGTATGACTTCAGTGGTCCAGAGGAAGATGTGAGAAGATCATGGAAGCATCATTCAAAAGAGGACAGCAGTGAAGGAGGCTTCCCGCTTGCTCCCATGCCTGAGGAAAAGAAGGATGAGGAAGGCAGCGCTAACAGGAGAACGGAGGTTGGTGTACGTAGCCTTAAGAATAAATCCCACTTGGTTATTACTTGGGAATCCAAACTATGCTTGGAGATGCTTGGAGATGTGGATAGTACCTTGGCATTATGCAGCCAGCATCGGTTCTCTGTGACATTAAGGAGATGCTTGGTGACCTTTTACCCATTCAGCCCTAGGTATTATTGAGATTTGTGCCTGTCTGTGCCTTTGTCTGTGCCTCACCTCCAGGTGAGTGGAGCCAGTTTGGTGCAGCTCTCTTGCCTCCAAAACACCCCTCTTGCCTTAATTACACACCAAAACTCTCCCCAAAGATTGCCCATCAGCATCCCCTGCTGAGAGGGCATCTCCAGTTGCATTGGTTCAAAGCAAAGCCAAACGCCTTGGTGCTGAGCAGGGGTGCAGCGGATGCCTGCCGAGGAGGTGGGCACCGGCAGTGGGGGAAGGGAAGGCACAAGCTCTGGCTCTGCCACAGCAGCTGCCACCCTGTCCCCTCTGCTGGCTTTTGGGCCATGTGGCTGTATGGCTTGGCCAGTGAGGCTAGTGTGGGCACAGCCCGGGGCTGTGAGTGCTGTCCCTGCACTCGCCAGGGCTCGGCACGCTGCCAGAGCTGGAGCTTTCCCAGGGGCTGAGGTAAGAGCCCTGCAGAGGGGCAGGGTGATTTTCCTGTTCTGGAAAAATAGCTCTGTGATGAGAAAAATGACTTTTTTTTACATACTGATTTTTTTCACACTGCCCACATGCAGCACAGGCCAGTGGCTCAGCGTTGGCCTGTGCTTGGCAGCCAGCACAGCTCCACTCCCTCTGCACAGGAGAGGGGCCATCACCTCAGCACTGCCGGCAGAAGAAGGCACTTTTAGCAGCGACAGCCCCCAGTTTGCTCCCGCAGAGCCCACTGCTGCCCCGGGCAAGCCCCAGGTGGCAGAGCTGTGAGGGACAGGCAGGGCTGGGGCTGGCAGCGAGACAGGGCCACTTGCATATGACTGGAGTTGGGGCAAAGCCACGCAGTTACGAGTTTGAGTTCCTAAACGAAAGCTAAACGAAATAGCTTCAGGTGATGGCATAATGCACAAGAGCTGCTACAGAAAGGCCACCAAGCCATGGCAAGCTTGAGCCTTTAAACTAACGGCTTCCTCAGTCAGTATTTTCCCAAATGGAAAAGCCTCTTCTGGTACTGGAGGCGCATGTGGACGCCCAGCACAGCATGGGGAGAGGGGACATCTCTGTCCCCTCCACTTGCCACAGGTGGCAGGAACCCATGCCCGTCCCGGTTTGACACCGCTGCCTCAACACAGGCGCCCAGGGCCATTTGGCAGTGCCCACCCTGGGCGCAGCTCCCTGGCAGCCATCTTCCTCCCGCCCCACGCTCAGGGAGAGACCCCTCAGGGGCTGCCATGGCTGGCAGCAGGGCTGGGGCAGGATGGGGGTGGCATGTCTTGACCCCATCGTCAGCTGCAGCCATTTAACATTAGGACAGGACTAATTAGAGTTTGAGCACAGACAACATCTGTCCAGAGGAACAGGCTGAAGGGATGGGGAGAGACATGGCTGTGCTCGTACCACCCCTGGCAACTAGCCCTGGGCAAGGCCTTCCATTGCTCTGTGGGGGCGAGGGCTGCCCAGCCATGGCCACTGATGTGTATCCCGGGCTTTCATTGCAGGACCAGGAGCTGGAGAGCCTGGCCGCCATCGAGGCCGAGCTGGAGCGCGTCGCCCACAAGCTGCACGAGCTGAGGCGAGGCTGAGGGCCTCAGCCCTCCCCGCCCAGGCGACCGCCGCCGCCCTCCTCCCTCCCCACCGCCTCTTCGTTTCCTGATGTAAAAGCAATTAAGCCGGAGCAGAAGCATCCTGCCTAGGAAACCAACCTCGCTAGTGCCCAGGCCTGCCTCCCTCGCCATCGTGTTGTGCCCATCACTGCTTCTCCACCTCACGCTCCCCTCTCCCAACAGGGACGCCCACCCGCCCCGCCGGGCGCCGGTGAGCGCGAAGTGCAACCTACACGTGTATTTTTCTGTCCGGGTGGGGGTTTTTCTCCCTCTTTCTTTTTTTTTTTTAAAAGACAAGACAGCTTTCTAGAAAGTTCTCCTTCCACTGGTAGTTTCACTGGGTTAAAAAAAAACCAAAAACCTGCAATAACTTGTTATCTTTTGATTAAAAGCTGAGAACTCTGACTGTAATATATTCTATATAAAAAAATTTATCTAAGGAAAAATAAAACTGCAGCGAGTTCCTTCCTTTGTTTTGGCAGCTTGTCTCGGTCGTCAGCACGCTGCAGGGCTCGTAGTGTCCTGGTGGAGAGGAGAGGGAATGGAGGCCTGCCATCACCACAGACACGTCGCGATGGCATTTCTGTCCTTCCCTAGGCTCCAACGCTGCTGCCCACCAAGGCCCAGCATGGGGGACACCTCCCTTGCTCTCCCTGCCCACCTGGGGCCCAGCGGCGTCGCACAGCCCAGCCCTGGTGCTGGCTGTCCTGGGTCCTTCTGTAAGACATGGGGCACATCCGTAGTTCATCCATGAACATGGGGTTGAGCAAAGAGAAACCAGTGTAGAAGTTTAAACACTGGATGGGATCCCATCCAGAGGGACCTGGACAGGCTGGAGAAGTGGGTCTGTGGGAACCTCATGAGGTTCAACAAGGCCCAGTGCAGGATCCTGCACCTGTGTCGGGGCAACCCCTGGTATCAATGCAGGCTGGGGGAATGAAGGGATGGAGAGCAGCCCTGCCGAGAAGGACTTGGTGATGCTGGTGGATGAGAAGCTCATCATGAGCCAGCAATGTGCACCCACAGCCCAGAAAGCCAACCATACCCTGGGCTGCATCCCCAGCAGCGTGGCCAGCAGGGTGAGGGAGGTGACCCTGCCCATCTGCTCTGCTCTGGTGAGACCCCACCTGTAGTACTGCGTCCAGCTCTGGGGCCCCCAACAAAAGAAGGACACGGACCTGTTGGAGTGGGTCCAGAGGAGGCCACAAAGATGCTCAGAGGGCTGGAGCACCTCTCTTGTGAGGACAGGCTGAGAGAGTTGGGGCTGTTCAGCCTAGAAAAGAGAAGGCTCCGGGAGACCTTATAGTCCCTTTCAGTACCTAAAGGGGGCTGCAGGAAAGATGGGGGCAGACTTTTTAGCAGGACCTGTTGTGACAGGACAAGGGGTAATGGCTGTAAACTACAAGAGGGAAGATTCAGACTAGATAGGAGGAAGAACTTTTTTACACTGAGGGTGGTCAAACACTGGCCCAGGTTGCCCAGAGAGGTGGGAGATGCCCCATCCCTGGAAACATTCCAGGCCAGGTTGGACGGGCTCTGAGCAACCTGATCTAGTTGAAGATGTCCCTGCTCATGGCAGGGGGCTGGACTAAATGGCCTTTAAAGGTCCTTTCCAACCCAAACCGTTCTATGATTCTGTGATGGGAAAGACGTGAGTTCAAGGCCTGAGCGCTGGGCCTGGGAGGACGCCTCACCAGCTGGCAAATGCTGTCCCCCAGTCGGCTGTTCCTCTGCCCTACAGCGCGTCCCAGGTCACCACTGCAGGGCCTGGCCTTGGGGCTGGTACCATGCGCTGATCCCCAGGCAGTGTTTATAAGAGTGCCTCTGCTGAGCGGGCTTGTTGCTTAGCAAAATTTAATGCTGCTGGGTGAGATATTTATCTTTCCTGCACTAGCCAAAACAGGGTCCTCATTAAAAATCCTCCTAGGTTTTGAGAAATCAAGAATTCCCTACCCAGGATGATGCAGGAAGAATCAGCCCAGAAGCCTACGCTAGGAATAAATGCTTAAGTACAGCAGCAGCCCAAATCCCGGTTATGTTTAGCTGTGTTATATAGTAAGATAAAAATAGCCGACTTCCCACTCGTGTTAGAAATCACATCAAATCTTGCTGGTACAAGGAGGCCAAAAGTAACTGTAAACATCAAGGATGTGAAAACCAAATTCTCATGAAAACAGGCTGCCTCCAATGAGGTGGTCACCTCGCTGCCCTATCCGCTCATAAAGACAAAGCAAAGTAGAACTTGTTATAAGGCATTTATTTTCATTACGTGTTGGAAAGGGACAATTCTGTCTTAAAACAATTACAGAGATAATGCCACAATACCTACTGCATATTGCTTTACTGTTGAAACCAAAACATTGTCCAAAACAGGTGCTTGGCAAATGAAAACAAAACGAATATATTACCATCGAAATCAACGCTGTTAGGTGAAAGCACCATCTTCATTGTCAGATCTGATCAGTCATGCAATTGAAGACGCCAAAGCGCAAGTATTTTTGGTTTTTTACAGTAAGCCACAATCTTTTAAGGGTTTATATCATTCTATACAAATTTAAGTACAAAATGGGAGTTATGTTCCAGAAATCAGTGAACCGGGCTGAAGTGAATCACACGACACACTCGTTAACACTGTACAGCTGGATTTTAACATAGATTATCGATGAACTAGTGAAACTTAGCACGTACACAAAATGGTCCCCAAGATTCAGCCATGCTCAGGTGGGGAGCGACGCTGGAGAGTGAAGGATGATATCCAACACTATTCACACCCGGAGGGACAGTTTTCTCAAAATTGTTGGGATCCCAAGGAATTGTTGTTACTCCATTTTAGGAACGACCACATTTTAGTCTGTGGTTCTCACAAGGGTATACACAAGCTGTATCGAATACTGAATCAGAAATAAATAATAAAAGATACATCTAATACATCTTTTATTTTTAATATTTTTTTTTTACAGCACTGACTTTACAAGAGGATAAACAACTCATTTTTAGGGGCTGCTAACATCTGAAACAAAGAAGTCACTATTTTATACTCAACATATACTCAACCTTTTAATAACTTCATATATGTATATATGACTTTTCACACCAAAAAAATGTTAAAATAATTTATATCTAAAAACTACTGTGTAAAGAACAAAGGAGGAAATAAAATGTGGGTTTCCTTAAAAAGGATGGAAGAGGAAGACCTGATTTTCATGAAACTCCATGCACTGTTTCAGCTATTTCTGGAGTTTCAAGAGATATCCAGGCCATCAACAAAAACTTCCCAACACATGAGCAGCTCTTGGCAAACTCAGGGCATGCTGGGGAAGGTCACCTGCTGACGAGCTCTTGTGGCCCACGGGCATCTGCCAACCTCAGCCCCAGTGGATTCAGGGTGTGAAAGGTGGAGAGAAAGAGAAAACATCTCCCCAGATTGCTATTAAAAAAAGGTGGAGTGAAATCCTGGCCCACTGGTAGCACGATGTCCACTGGCCAGGATTTTACTCCCAAGCCCTACCTCTCCATGTCCTCCTTCTGCATGACGGATACAGGACATTTTCGTACAGTGGATTTTTTTCTTCCACAGGAAAATTGCCCCAGCAGCAGGGGTGGACCAGACCCCAGCAGCCACCTGCACGCACCCAGTGAGAACAATTCCCTTTGCTTGCTGCAGATGCTATTGTGCTTGTGTTGCTGAGGAATCACTCCAACATCTCCATTTATATATGGATCCTCTCAAATTTCAGCAATCTTTAACAATTTCTGGGGCCATGTAAACACAACAGAATCCAAGGAGGATCTGAAACCCATCTGGTCAAAAGCTCAGGTGTTGATGGCCTAGATCCACACCGAGGGAACAGGGAAAGGAAAGGTAGTGAAGATGTGGAAAGTACTTTTCTGGAGGTTACATTCCTCTGAAATAGATATTAAAGCAATAGTACAAATAAAATCAGCAATGTGATCTGCAACAGTGTGTCTGTTTATCTATGAAAGTGAGAGGAGATTATATTAAAGGAAATATTTTAATCTACACAAAGCATTTTCACATACTCCTGATTACAAAACACACAGTTGCAACACCATAAAGTAATTTTATACTGAATACAGAAATCAATACATCTCTTACTAAAAAGGAGAGAGGAAAAGAAAATGAGCAGGGTAATGCAAGTGAACTCCTGCAAGTGTGCACATGGGGAGACTGCTACATACTCAAAATAGCCTCTATTCACTACAAAACCAAAATCCAAGATTTTCTACACAGCTGTGGAAGGCAAGGCTGCAAGCTCGTGTGAAAAAGCCTGACTCAGTTGTCACTGCTGCCACGCAAAGACTTTGGGAAACCAGTGTTAGCCTGCTGATAAGCCTGGGTATTTTTTTTTTATTGAATGGAAACAACAGAAGCATTTTTCCTTTGTTCTCTCCTTTTTGCCAGCCAATTCAAACATCTCTGGCCCCATTTATTCCTTTGCCTTTGGACTGCATCCTGCCTTTATTATCTATCCACCACTCCACCGGGTTGTTCCCTGGCTGGATACAGCCCACAGTTAATCTGGAGAACTTGAGGCTTTATCTTGAGCAACCCTTGTTACCTCGTGAAGCCTCACGGTCAGGTTCTTAATTTGTACTCATCTTTAAAGAAAACAAATTAAACCAGGGGCTTTCCATCTGAGCGACCTGCTGCTGACCTCCTCCGGACAAACATTCCCACGGTGAGGATGGAGATCTTTAAACAGCTGTATCATTCCAACAGCCTGAATAGTATTAATAAAAACAGTGCATCTTTTCTACCGACCAGCCCCGTCAATTGGCTCCTACAGCACAAAGGTTGACTAGCCAGACATGTGGCTAACCAAAGGCATAAGAGCATCGGCACAGCGGCAGTTTTGGGTTACGCCAACTGCAGGTGCCAGCACCGATGCTCCTTGTTAGGCTGCGTTTCTGCAGTTGGTTTTCAGGTACCGATGAGGATGTTCTGGTACAGTCACTGCAAACCCAAGCGTAAGGTGGCAAAGTCAGCCGGGGGGAGGAGGAGGGTGATGGCTTTACATCGCAGGCAGTGATAATACCACTCAAGTTCTCTTCAACAGGGAAAAATCTTCACCTGCTGAAGCCGATCACGTAATTACGGTGGAAACCAGAGTCCCATCTCCTCCATCACGCTGACACAAAACCTGGAGAAATTTCAGTCAAGGTAATGGTGTTCTTGCGGATTTCTAACAGTGAAGCAGAATAGAAATAGACTGCTAAGAAGCTAACTGGTGACCATGTAATTTTAACATAATTGCTCCCATCAACATGGCAATAATAGCTATGCCTCCGAAAACACGGCAGAACCTTTTCTAACTCACAGTAACAAAATTCAAACAGACATTATGGAAAATCTCCCTCAGATTGTCCGCAATTTTAAGAGCAAGGGCATTCTGGTGTGGTCTAAATTAGACTCCTCTACTTTTACAAAAAAAGACAAGGCTATAGAATATTAACTAACTTACTCTGAAGCTTATCTTAAATCAAAACCATCCTGAACTTATCAAACGAGGCAGCAATTCAGAAAAGCACTTCAGCACAGGCTTAATAACATATGCATGCTCAAATGTTTTGCAATAATGTAATTGTATGTCTGGATACTTGGTAATTCACAATTTTGGCTTTTAAAAGTTGGTCTCCCAATTTGCCCCTGTGATTTAGCAACATTCTAGTATATGAGCCACAATAATCATTTCTGCAAGGAAATATAGTAGTACAGCAACTGCATGGTAATTTATGTGAAAACTCTATCGTAATGCCACATCACAACAGGTACCTGCATATCTGCACCTGGTAAATTAAAGTGATACCAATACATTTGATAAATAAAGAATAAATTACAGGCTATGGGAAAAATGTCACTGATCACACCAATGACCTAAACTTGTTTTCTAGTTACTGCCAAGGTCTGGAGTAATATTTAAATATAGTATTTCTGCAAGCCTTCAGAGAATTACAAAATAAACTTCTAACAATCATTTGTAAACAAGTTTAAAATGCACAATTATATTTCAGTAGTTTATTTTGGAGAAATAAAGCAGTGCAAAATAGGCCAACCAAAATTCAGAAGGCAGCCAGGAAAATAAAATTCTTATTTGATGTTCTAACTAGGAAACAGCATACAGACATTTCCATTGGATCCAACACTCAGATTCATGTAAACATACTTAGGTTTGAAAGGTCTTGAGTTACTAACCCAGTTTTAACATCATTGCTTCTTCCCCACCACCCAATAAAAAAAACCAAAAAACAAACAAAAAAAACCAAAAAACCCCAAGCCATTGTAATAAAGGGAGCAAAAGGCAAGTCTACAAACACTCCACCAGCCGGTTACAAGAAAGTACCATACAAAAATATGCACTGGCAAGTTCCTTCCTGAGGGTATCTTTTGTTACACACGTAACATAAAAAACACTTTTTATTTTAAACAAACAAAAACAAACCTCAAACTGTAGATGTCAATTTTTATTTCAGTCATGGCTTTACGAAAGGTTTGGTCTATCATCAATACTTTTATAAACCCTTACCTATGTACATCTGACTCACTCACACCACGACCACCCGAGACCTCGGAGCTGCAGATGGCGTGGGGTCCAGCAGCCTCAAAGCATCCAAGGGCTGTGAAGCGCAACCAGCTCAGAACTGACCTGCGATAGTCTAGAAGTTGCTGCATTTATGCGCACCCTGGAATTTGACAGATACCACACTCATAAGGTCCTTCCAGTCCCTATAGAAATACCTTAAGGTTAGTAATCCCTCTAGAAGTGGAATAATCTCTTCTTAAATCATCCTCGAAAATCCGATCCTGGCTACAGGAAATTCCCAAGAATGGCATTTTGGGAACAAACTCGATCTCTCCTAAGGAAAAACCATTGTTTACACAAAAGAACTGCTACACAACACTCTTCAAAACTTTCTCCCCTCCAGGACTGGTACCATCAGGTAGGATGGTGACATCTTTATGCAGTTTACTCCTCTCTCCATGGTCTACCTGGGCTTTAAGCTCTAGATCCTTTCCTTTTGAGTAGATATCTAACACGCGATGCTAAACAAACTGGTATTAAATGCTGCACCGATGGATGCTTTACAAATACCTGCTATAGAACGACAGAAATTCCTGTATCTGCAAGCTAGGAGCTTAACGAAGCAAATTTTCTTAACACCACCCCTCTTAAATGTATTTAAGGGCTTATATGGGGAACGGAAGGCCACTCTGTCTACCAATATAGTGTCTCTGTTCTCAGTGCTGACAGACTTGGATATTTCCAGTTTAGTGTTCAGAATTGGCAAAAGTTTCAGGAATTCTCAACAGCAGAGGATGCTGCCATGCTACAAGATGCAACAGAGGGTGAACACTGCAGATGTACTGCGTATCTCGACAGATACGATTTGGACATTCTATAGTTTACAAACAGTATGAAGCACTATTGTAAATTACCACATGGTCTCATCCGGCAGCTTGCAACAAAATAATTTTATCTCTTAGCTAGAGCTACGATGTACTTATACCTCACATGAAGGTACATGATTCTGCTTATATGTAATTTGCAAAAGAAAAGCAAAATGCACGGCAGCATGGATCTAGGGAAGGCAGCAACTGTGTTATGCCTTAGGATCTGCAGATCAGGTGCTCCAAGGAAAATGTGCGGCTCTTTGCCAGCCTTTGCAGAGCTGCCCAGAGTCCTCACAAGCGCAACGGAGGGAAAACTAGATTCTCTGCTAAGAGATGAGCTGCTTCCATCAACTCCTCTAGGATTTCACCACTAGCAGACAATTGAAAGGATGATATTTAATCTACTAAATCACTCAACCTAACTATCGGCACCCTGTCTGGATCAAACGTGTTGCTGCTGGCGAGTGTGGTTAGAAGCTGCTTTTGACTGAAGCAATGAGGCCTGGGGGAGAACTGCAAAGCTGGAACCGGGGTGGTCACCTCGGCTCCGCACCCTGAACATCCAGTCTGCTCTGTCCCACTCACAGTGCCACGGCTTCACATCAAGCTACCTGTCAACATCTGGACTGGTCAACGTTTCCAGGGATTTGGTTTAATGACACCGAAGTTGTCTTAGCTTTCTTTTGCAATGGTCTACCTGGAAAAAGGGAACAGGGAATATTTTAGGCAAAAATCTCTAGCACTGTTACATTCAGACACTGCATTTCAACATTATCATCTTCTTGATACCATGAGGTCCGATTTTAAAATGCTGGTCACCAGTGATTACAAAGAACAATAGAAATGAAAGAGCTACCCTCCCACAATGAAAGGACTAGTGTTAAAACCCACGTGTGTGTAAACTCACTACAGATTTGCAACTGGAATCTGATGAAATGGATCTGAATCACTTTCTCGACCTCCACCTTTCAGTCCATTTCATCAGCAAATCAGGTTAAATCAAATGGAGGGTTTTTTTTATTTTGCTTTTTTGTGTTGTGTTTTGTGTTTGTTTTTTTTTTTCTTTTCATTTTTCGCAATCATATTATTACAGCCTGATCTGGTTCTGGGACCACAATTTGTATCCCTGTGGCTTTTTCTCAGTCCATGGCATTGGCAAGTTATTGAGAAGAAGCTTTTGTTGCCAAAGTAGCGACGCAGTGCTGCTGGAAGCTGGGGGACACTGACGAGTTGCAGCCTAGTCTCTGGTGTTGCAGTTTTACTGAGCTGTTGGTCTCGCTTTCCACAATCCAGGAGGAGTCTTTTCCCATGACGCCGAGACAGCCCGTGCTGGCACAGCATATCCGCTCGTCCATGATGCCGCTGGTCTGCTCTGCCAGGAGCTTGCTGCGGTTTAGCTGGGTCAGCTCAGGTGCCTGACCCTGCAGGACAGCAGCTATATGGTTCAGAAGATCTGTGAAAAATTCAGAAACGCCCTCGTAACCTGAAAAGAGGAAAAATGAAGGAGAGAAAAAAAGGCAATTAAGTAATTTTCATAAGATCTTTGAAAGGCTTCTTCCACCAGTTTGTTTCTTGGGCTGTCTTTGCCTTCCAAATGATAATAAAAAGGCCTCTTTTCCATGACATCATTTTGAGTGACTGCACGAGCAGATTAGCGTAAAGAGGAACAGAGACCATTGCCACAAAAAAACTTTTGTTCAACTTGAAAAACTGTCACCTTTCAGGTTTTCTGTTCCTTTTTCCTCCCAAGTATATATGTGTATCCAGAATTTTAGGTATATTCTATCATTTGTTGCCAAGTCCAGGTTTTTCCCTAAGTTACAAACTCTGTGGTACAACATTGATCTTTTCTATCCTGTTTCCGGGTTTACTATTAGAACTAACTTCAAATGCAGTTTCCTTGAGTGTCTGAACCCTCTCTAGAATTTGCGGAGCAATACCCTCAGTTAGGGAAACCTCCGAGGACAGCGGGGCTGGCTTTATATCTTACAGAAAGGCAGCTTCCCACTGTGTAAAAGGCAATGTGATGCTCATCTAATCTCACCTAACTTGGCACTTAAAACATGTTCCCCGCTATGAGAAATGTCTGAAAAAAACACTCGAGGGACAGTAAATGTGTATCAATGATACAGCATTTGGTAGAAACATCAGTCTCTTATTTCAGCACTGAAATCACCTTTCTGCATGTTCTGTTAATCGATTCCAGACAATTTACAATGCAGAGTTTAACAACGAGCTTCCTGGTTAAAACAGTTGCTCAAATACCAGGAGACACGACATTTTTGGTGACACAAAGGGTGGCAGCAGCTGTACAGAGCTTCTGGCTCTATTTTAAACACTCTGGCACAGGCACAGTTTTATCACTGTGTTCATTTTAAAACTGAACCAGACATGCAACATATTGGTACAATGTCTTGAAATGGATCTTAACTGCTACTGCGCTACCTAAAATTGTTATCAATTTGATTTAGTATTTAGAGGTGAAATATGACATTCAGTGTATTTAATGGGCTAGGCTGATTGTTTTAAAATGTCTATAAAGTATTCTGAAGGTGACCTGGTGTTAATACAGGAGATTGAAGCAATAAATAACACTTTAAAAGTCCCATGTGAATAGCACACATTCACCACAGTAGCACATGAGCGGCACCAGACACCACAAAGTAAATGCACATTTTAAAACACTTTTCGCGATGTGATCACAGGGCAGAAGAGTCTCTCAGATCCATAAATAATTCAGTTCTAATCTCCATTCTCCTCTAAAGACCAACTTCCTTTGGCAACAAAACCCCAACTTCCTGAAAAACGTAAAGCAAGAGGGTAATTTCACCTTAAGATAAATGTGGTGACTGGTGTATTTATAACCCACACGTTAACCAAATAACTCTTATTTAGGGTGCTACATTGCTTTGGATTTTATTGCACTTGGTCACAGTTCCCCTAGGTACTTAACAGGTCACACAAAACACTAGCAATGTGAGACAACAGCTCCCAGTTTTTCTTTCTCAAAGGGCTCTTAAACAGATTCACCAAACAAATTGGCCATTTCAAAACATCGAGTTTCCCAGTGACCCATGCAATAATCCACCGGTCTGCAGGGGGCAACTAGGGCTCTTAGGGCCGGTCATGGGAGCCAGAACAAGATCCCCACCTCTTTCACAGAGGTGCTTGTTACACTTTCTAGCTTATATAAAAGCCATGGGATTAGCCTTCAAATCTACTCAGAGTGCTTCAAACACCCTGGGAATAAGCCATCTCCATAGTAACAGCTTTAATATTCAGAGAGGAGATCCATAGTACCCCGGAGTGTTTCGTGTCTGCTCACTGAAAACAAACCAGCCTTGTTTGAGGGCACCTGGCAAACTCACAAAGAAGTTGCTTTAAATATTTAATGGGAATAAGATGGCCAGTCATTCAATCCTGCAATCAGCAGATGTTGCAGTGTAAGGAAGCTGTACGCATCAGGCAGGCTTCCTCTGTGCAAGCCCTCTGCACACCACGTGGAAAGGCCCAAATAATTCTGCCTCATCACCCAGAAGAAACTTCACACACTTGTCAAAAAAAAATACAGGCAAGGGAGGAAGAGAACCAGGGTGCCTCAACTCCTGAGCCATGGAATACCCAGGAAAGGCTGCAAACTCAGTAGATATTGCCTCGCTCTGTTCACTGGCTGCTGCTGCAGACCTCTCAAAAAAGGCAATTGTAGGACATCACTGTGCTGTGATGATCAAGGGAATTAAGAAGGGCAGATTAAATTCCACCTTTAGAAACTATGAATGAATTTGGGGTTCATGTCACACAAGGAATCAATGGGAGGATATAAGTTTTGAATGCTTCACAGCAGAAGTTGCATGAATTGTGCTCCAGCAGGTACTATCCTGGCACTGCCCACTGATACAATTTTGGAAACACCTTTCTACAAGAGGCCTGAATTTTGCTATGTTGAAAACAGTCTCCAGAGTCCTCTGGCTGAGCATGGCTAGGAAGGAAGTCCACCCAGCAATGCATCTGAAAAAAAGTACCTGCTCCCCTGAGCTTTGCAGAGTCAAGAAATGCCTGTGAGCATTTTTAAGCCAACATTAGAGATGCTAACTGCCAGATTTTCAGGAGACTCTCCCTGGTCTGGCACACTCTCCTGCTTTTCTACCTCTTCCCTTGGGCAGAGAGAAACGGACGGCCCATGTACTGCATTTGCGGCAGCGTATTTACATACACAAAGCGCACACCGAGATCTGATGCCTTTTCTCTTGGCTACCTGAGGTCAGACAAACATAAAACCCACATGCTACGTGACTGTGCCTACAGTTAAATATCTCAGCTGGTAACCACAGCTAAATATAGTCCTGGTGGTTTCCCATAGAACAGGACATACAATAGGCCTTTTACAGATTTATCTTTAAAATCTTTTTGAAGAGCTGCTGGTGCTAATGGAGCAGATAACAGACAACATGCTCCTAACAGGTACCTCTGCTCTCAATCGTGATGTTAAACTAACCTCAGGATGACAACCATGGAGTGGCAGGTTCGAGTGAGCTTCAAGCCCGGTAAACACAAAAGACAGCAGACAAGGAAGCCAAGGGGCCATTGGACAAGGTTTTAGTCAGGCCTGTCCCCAAGGCAAGCAAATTCTATGATTCTATGAACTGGATTGAAAGATTAAGATGGCTGGGGGCTCAGTGCAAGATCTCTAGATGTAAAGGTATCTCAGCCATACTGAAAACTCAAAGTCTTCAACAACAGGTTAAACAAACTGTAACAGCCTGGGCATATCTCTGGAAACAAACATCACTATTCAAGTAATGAGAGGAGATTCTTAAAGAGAAAAGACCCATGCAAAGAGCATCAAATGAGATGATGTATTCTTTTCCTGTGTTAGGCTACTGAGCTTAGCGCAACTGACAGACCATTATTGCCTCCCATTATCACAGAACGGTTTAGGTTGGAAGGGACCTTAAAGACCATCTAGTTCCACCCCCTGCCATGGGCAGGGACACCTCCCACCAGACCAGGTTGCTCAAAGCCCTGTCCAGCCTGGCCTTGAACACCTCCAGGGATGGGGCAGCCACAGCTTCTCTGGGCAACCTGGGCCAGGGGCTCACCACCCTCAGAGTGAAAAATTTCCTCCTGATATCTAACATAAATCTACCCTCTTAGACACACTTACGACCTCTTTTAATAATTCCAGTGGCCAAGGAGCTTGTTCAGTTGTTCCCGATACACATGTTGCATTAAAAAAAGTGAAGGAAAAATTTAGCCATTTTCACACATTCTATTCTATTGTTCTACTTCAGGATCCATTTATGAGAACATGTAAGGATATTTAAACCTTTATAGCAACTTCTGTGAACCTATAATTTTAACATCTTCTTCAGATTCCTGGTGTTGTTGCTTTTGTGCACAAAATGTCTTTTCACGGGGAATCAATTTGCACAGGAAGAGATTTTCAAGGGAACAGTTTGCTGCTTCCACCCCCTCAACACTTTTAATTGCACAGAGCCTGGAAAAAAAGAAATCTTAAAAGGCTCTCCTAAAATAGAATTTATTATCATTCTTTTCATCTTCAGAATGAGGGACAGGCCCAGAAAGGCCAGGTCCCAGCACACAATCCCATGCTTCAGTTCCTGGGCAACCCTTTGCAGGGAAGGGCATGACAGCCATGTTACAGCTGATGACTAAAATTTGACCGTATGTCCTAAGAGCTTACATTTCATTAGCACATTCCATATCCGGATTAGGGTTCTGCCCTTTCCAGATTAAACAGTATCTGATCTCAGAACAATTTGGCTGCTGCTCTCCTGTTCCCCACCTGGGAAGCAATGATGTGAGATACCAGCAGTGAAACTTCCCACCAAGCACACGCTGCACAGGTTCCACAAAGCATGCGTGGAAAGGCCCTTCTCACCTGGAAATGCATTTATATCAATGACCGCATGCTGCCCGGTCTGATTGTTAATGATGATATCGATTCCAAAGAGGGAAACTCCCAGAGCTTGCCGCAGCGCCTTAGAGATTTCCCGGATGACATCGTCATTTGGCCGCTCATATACTCCTTCGATTTTATCCAGCTATAGTGGAAAAAGAGACATTAGTAAGGGACTCCAAACCAGCCTTTTTAGTGGAAAGATTAATTTTCAGAGGTTTCCAGGTGCATATCCACCAAATCGAATTGCAGAGAACCGGTGACATGAAACAGAGAAAGACACCAAAGAGAAACTGCCTTTGTAATTCAGAATCCTATCTATACTGGAAGTTCACCTGCTCTAAAGCACCTAGTTCCTCCTCTTCATACTGGTGCAGCTCCTCAAGAGACACTGCAGTATAGGAATGAATGGAGAACCAGAATCACTATTTTAAGTACTAGGATCTACACCTTCAAAACCCAAATACAGCTGGTGTGTTTAACTCTGTGCTGCAAATATCATTCTGCTATTTCAAGGTAGATTAAGGTCTATGTGAAAAGACTGATAAGCCAAACTCCTGCTGTTAGTTTCATTTGAGCCATACAATACAACTCAGCTGATATCTTCAGGGCAGAGGCTAATTCAAAGGGATATCTTTTATGTGGGTTTCCATGTATAAGTTATTCTACAAACAGGACAAAACCACAGGTTATTCATGACCAGAAGATGCATTTTTTTTTTTTTTTTTACTTTTTAAACCCCAGGTTATGCAGCAGAAGTATGCTGTTATGCCTACAGAAGTGTGTATGGAGTATGTATGTGTATGAGAGAGATGGCCGGTAAACCACAGGAGCATGTACTCTCTCTCTAAGTTTGAAAGTAAATTTAGCCATAAAGAGATTTATGACTAACACAATTACAGCTTGAATATTTAGCATGCCCATCAGTGTTGCACAGAAATTTAATCATTGCTGACTATGAAACTGCTCCCCAGTAGAGCTTGTGAAACAGAAAAGAATCTGGAGACTCAAGAGATTGAAAGGACCCAGTCCTGTGAAGTGACTTACTTTCACAGCAGCTGAGTGCCTGAGAACTTCTTTGTTTTTATATGCTCAAAGCTTATTAAAAGGACTGGTAACGCAAGCATGAAACTGTGCACTGTGCTGGCACTGCTGGACTGGGAAGACACCCAGAAATGGTCCCGTGGCCACAGCTCGGGTGTGCTCGCACCGCAGACAGCTACTTGCCCTCTGTGGCCCTGCCCAACCCAATTTCTCTGCTTGAATTTTCACCGTTTGTCTTTCCTCACAGAACTGAGTCCTAGAAGGATGATTTATGCTTATTAAGCTCTCTGGACAGGAAAAGGCCAGGTATTTGCATTCAGAACCTCATTCTTCCCTTTGCCTAGATTAGCTCTGGGGCATTTAGGCCTGGCAAGCAGCACAGGCTTGCTCCATCAGTGCTTCCTCACCGGAGCTCGGTAAGGAAAACCAGAGGGACACACAGTCATGCTGCTTCGTTGTACCAAACAGACCTCAGCCTGCAACACAGAAGCAGACAACTTGTGAAGAGAGTCACTAGCTACTAACGCTTTGGTAAGAAAGGACTAGATAGTTTTCCAGCCATGCCAGAGCTAAAAAGAGCAAGTGTACTTACTGCTGTTAAAACAGATGAGGATTCCGGCTTTGAAACATTGTGGCTGTTGAAAAATATCGATTCTCTGTCTGGAATGAAAAGCAGGTTGTAAATAACTTTATACCAGATTTTAATTTCCAAAGGATTAGTGCAAGGAACAGTAGATGGCACTGCAGTCCGTGGAATCCAGTCTTGCTCCCTCCCGCGCAGTCCTCTGCCACCACCCCACCTCTCTTGCCTGGCACCCACGGCCTGGTCACCCATGGTTTTCCATCCTCGGACCACAGATAAATAGAACTGCACAGGGGTAATAGACACTGGTTTCTTTTCCTTCATCAGAATCAATTAACTAGAGTTCAGTAGGATAATGAAGTTAATTTCTACTAATTTGCCATACTCAAAGTGACAGTTCCAGTGGGAAGGCACGTGATAGAAGGGAGAAGCTGAATTCCCTGCCGGCGGAGTGCTGACAGCACCCAGAGTGTTCTGAGATCGCTGTGAACCTGGGGAGGACACTGCCACCATGGAAGAAAGCTGTATGTTTCATGTTCAGGACCTGCCCTGCCTTTGGAGGCACCACAGGAATGCAGGAGACACCCCAAGGTGACAGAAGCCACCAATGTACCACAGTGGAAACCATGGGGAGAAACGTACCAGCGCTTCCCGCCCTGTTCCCTTTGTGCAGAAGGTTTTACTGGTGGGGAGAAACCCACCATGACAAGTGTCCCCTTGGGATTCCCACCACAGCAAACTGACAACACTGTACAGACAACCCGCATGGGAACACCCGGACTCAAGTCTCAGCAGGCAGGTGGCACCACTCTGAGTGGACACTGAAGAGGAGCCACAGGGCCACATACCATAAAGATGGGGGAGCTGTGAAAAGCAAACCCAAATCCCCTCCACAGTCTGACACCACCATATGCTCTTCTTGCCTTTCTTCCCAGACCAGAAGGGCCCTGTTCTTTCAGACATTCAGCTCCTGTCAGATCTGCCGAGTCAGGTGCCTGTAGCACGGCCCCCTCGAACTCTCCTGATGAGGGTAAAAAAGCCGGGCACTTACCCTAATCTGCCCACAAAACTTATTTTTATGTGGGCTTCCAGACACCTTTCAAGTCTTACACCAACAGATGAGACATTAGCTAAGGCATTTTTAGAAAAGTGCCTCAAAATGTTCTCTTCCAGCAAAAGTAAAGACCAACTGTCTTAATCATTTATATGGACACAAGTTCTGGCCTACTCAATTTGATCAGGACGTAGAGCAGACCTAAATGTAAATACAGACATACACACCTACAGACAAGAACTTTTACCAAGATCCTACTATACATATAATAAAAAAATACATATTTGTGTGCAGAATGCAATGGTGAGCAAAGCATGGATATACTAAGATCAGCAGAAACTACTAAGAAAAGTGACAAAAAGCTGGCACTTCTTAATTAATCTCCTTTAGTTTGATACCTTCTCCCCTCTCCTCCCACCTCCTGGACTTGCCCAGTTGCAGGCAGATCATGCTCCCATCCATGCCCTGCTAATTCCTTCTTGCTTCGGAAGGTCCACGAAATGCAGTTCTTGGGAAACCAGCTTTTTTTCCATAAAGGAAATTTTAGTAATGTTTAATGAAAACCCTTCAAGGCCTGCTGCCTAGTGACATACAGGGAGGATTACTGTCCTCACTGACAAATCCATTCCTCCCTCCCCGCAACACAGCTGGTATCTACAAACCAAAGGACATTTCCCACCAAGGTTCACAACACTGTGCCTCACATGAACAGAGAGGCTCGTTTAGGGGAGAGCAAGAGTGATCTTTAATTTAAACACACTTATATAATTGAGGTAAAAATAGGGAGAGGAAGTTCTGAAACGACGGAATCCAGGAAATTCTCTCCAAAGCGCATTTATAAACAAATTCCGGAACAAATGACACATGAACTTACTGTGAAATTAGAGAATATCTCTCTCTCTCTCCCCCTCCACATGACATAAACCACTTTTTTTTTAACAGGTAAGAATCAGGTTACTCTTGGATAAATATTTACTATACGAATGTCATTCGTATGTATTCCAGAGCAGATGAGTTATCTCCCTTCTTACTGAAATAATACAGTAGAGGAAACATGGTATGTAAGAACCATCTGCCTGCACTTCAGCAGCCTTTTCAAAGGTATTTTTCTTTTGAGTTGTTTGCTGCCAAACCTCCAAGAACTGATACTTCCTTTTAAATTGGCACAACGTACCTGAGATTCCCGCAGAGAAGTTCTTTAAAGATGGTCTTTTCACCACTGTGTAGGATTCCCCGACCACAAAGACTTTATACAGCACAGCGTTGTGATTGATGAAGCTCTGAATGACGCAAGGCGGGCGGACAGCTTTCAGGCCCTCCTGGTTGAAGATGATCGCCATCTGCAAACACGCACACACAGTTGTGCACAACTCTTTCAGTAATTTCACACTTACCCACCTCCTGACTAGCAGTGAGGGGAAACATCTACTGGTGGATATATATTGACCATGTGTGAATTCCTTCTCAGCAGCTAATCCTATTTCATTACGTTTCATTTCACTGACACACAACTCTCCAACACTGCTGGCAGTGCAGCTTTCATTTTCAATCAATGTTTTCTTCTCAGCTCTTTGCAATTTCATTTACTGCTTTTAGTTGGGAAGCTACTGCAACTGCAGGTACAACAAAAGGAGAAAACATGTGACCAACACAGACGACAACGTCTGTATCGTATACAAGCCCATGTCCATGACAGGAACAGAAAGAACAGCTCTATGTACTAACTGTAAGAGTTCTTCCCCACGGCTCTGCTTCCTGTGGTCTGGTTTGGTCTAGTTGCAATGGCCAAAGAACCAGGGTTTCACCCACATCATCAGAGAACTTTTTTCAGACTCCAGTAGTTCTTACTGCTAGCATATGCTGGCCAGCCTAATGATTTTATTGGCTTGGTTTCACCCCATTACACCAAATGGATAGTCCTCTTGCAGGGACTGGAACAAATATGCCAAAAAGGAAGGCATTTATAGGGCCTGAATGATGAACAACAGCTGCCTCAAACAGCACAGAAGCGATGCTGGTAGGTGCAGAGAAGTACTTTGAGGAGCCAATATATATTGAGAACATGCTACGCTGCTCTTCCCATTGATCCCTCCATTACCATGCTTACATGCACGTATAATTAACATAACCATGGTTTGTTGCTGAAGTATGGATGCTGCCATGGCTCCTACACCGAACCGGCAGCAAGCACCATTCTAGCACAGCTGATGAAATTACTTTATACCAGTGTGCCCTTACACACCGGTGAGGATAAACTTAAGTTTGCTCTCCATCGTCAAAGCCCTAAAAAAGCTATGCTCTAGTTATCTGAATATAGACCTGTCCTCATTACTCCAGCGATGCTGGGTCTTGTTATCCATGGGGGCAGAAGGGCATGTTAGTTGTCAGGTGAATACGAGTAAGGACTGTCCACGGCCAGAGAACCTGACATATGTTTTATCTTCCTTTCCTCTAGGCAAAACTCCCTCCCTGCTTTGGTCAGAGCATCTTCCCCCTCTGAAGAGCCTTGAAGACAACAGCTAACCATCCAAGAGCTGAGCCTGCTGCTCTCAGCAGCACTCAGTCAGTGCAGGATGCACAATACTTGCCAGAAAAATTCCTAAGCTCTGAAACACAAGTCTTTTCTTATGCCTGTTAATATTTCCTCATTGGCCTGCTTGGGGCTAGTGTTCTACTCGGCATGCAAGACAGTCCAGAGAGGCTAAGAGAATTCCCGTGCGTCCACAGTGATATACAGAATAAAATTGGAGCTTCCTGCCTCAGCATGATGCAGATGATGAGTTATACTGCCTTCTTGCTCTTTCCATATGCTTCCTGTTGGTCTTTGTGCCTTCTGAGATTAGCTGTATCTTAGTGAAGTCAGGGTCACTGGAAGGATTTTACAAAGAAACTTTACCGCTTTGCGCTCTCTCTCATGTATTATATATGATCAGCTGCACATTTGATGTACACTGTACTTTCAGGCTGAATTTTTGCTAACACCTTAGTTTGTTCCTGTAATAAAAATAGTAAATATAATATGTTTTGTTGCTCAAAAATGTAGTCATGTTAAATGATGTACTGTTTACATATTCATAGTTAAAAGTCTGAGCACATTTTTGTCCTTATTCCTCCTTATCCAGTAGACCACATTAGATCACATAACTGTCTGCACGCATGCACAGTGACTCAGTAGATTAACATTTTTTGAGTTCAAGTCAATGTGTGCATTCAATACCTTCTTGCAGCTGATATTCTTACTGCGTCTCTATTATACCAGATGCTATCTATCTGACAGCACAGAGTGAGTTTGCCAGTGGTAACAACCTCTGCAAGAAACCTACTCTGACGAGCAGAGTCATCCATCAAGATGATTCACAGCAACAACAACATCATACCTCATTGATCTCCCACTGGTGGCAAGAAACACTGCTCTCTTTCTCCTCCTGTGTAGACTGCTGGCATTATAGCATCTACAACATCATACCGGCAAGAATTGTGCTGCTGCTATAGAGTTCTCTTCAAATATTAGTTAATTAATCCCCACAGACCACTCCTTCATAAGATGAGCAGGTACTTATCATCCTGTTTTACAAGAGTGGAAACACAGAGTTTATCATCTTGGCACTGAACTGACCCAGGCTACTGGAAACCATGTGAAACTTCTCTTCTGCAAAGCTCTGTGCCAACAGCCCCATGGACCAGCACACAACCCATATAACTCCCATGGTGTTGCATTATGCTGGCTCACTGCGATGTCTTACGGTTTTCAGCATGCATGAATACAGCTCCAAGAATTCGCTTGCAGAGCGCACTTGCTCTTTGTCATCTAGCACAGACCTGCTGTGTCTGGCAGTAACATGGGAACAACACTTTATATCATAATTTCCAAATAGCATTCCTCATTATAAATGCAGAGCTCCTTTGAAGGCAAAACAAAACATTTGGCACCAAGAATTTTTACTGACAACGTCCTTAAGGAATTCAGTCTTGAAAAACCCAGCAATTATCCACCTTTTCATTCCTGTCTGCTCAACACTTAGAAAAAGTCATTCTGGACACATTTCTTCTCCTCAGGTTATGGGTCTCTGTGATGTCTGACGGCAGCTTTACCAAAGGTCAGTTATGTTCTGGCCTGCTGGCAGCTGGGAAGGACAACCTTCAGGCATCATCTCTGTTCAAGTCTAACAAAATGCTGGCGAAGTGGGGTTCAAGTGCTGAGCTGGCCAATGTGACTTCTAGTGTAGGTCATGTAGGACTGTGGGACACCACAAGAAGACTAACTGCACCTTGGCTTAACTACCTCATGTTTTCACAGCGAAATGCGGAGTCTGCCAGCTTTGGCTGGCACCAGACTCAAGCTCAAGCCTGCACCGTCAGCTGTCCCTGTTAGCCAGTCCTTGAACTTTCCGAATAGTCATCTTATGAAGAAAAGCAGGTTTCTGGTCAGGCTGTGTTCTAGTTCCAGTGTCAGCTCTGCAGTTGGAATATCTCTACAGAAAATGAAGCGATTTACCAAAAGCCAAAGAAGGAGTCATTAATAAAACAGGCAACAATTCCTTGCTTCTAGACCTATGCTCCATCTTTTAGACAAACCGTACCGTAAGCAGAGTATTTATTCTACGGTTCCTTTGCCATTATTGATGATAAAATAGCAATTACAAGACAGTTCCTCTCTGATCATAAATACACTTTTGGATCACTCCTGAGAACTCAGCAACTCCAAAAGTGACTACTACTACTAACTATGTAAAGTACTACGCAAGACTTCAGGCTTTTTTCCAGTGGTCTTCCTAGTCTCTAACCAGAAGTTCCTGTGATAAAGTGCAGCCTATAACTGTATTTTAGTCTAATTTTTGCACAGAAAATGGAATTCTGGCAGGAGGCTGAAGTATGTCTGCACTGTATGAAAGAACAGCAAAGAAACATTCACCAGGGAAATGAAGTCCAAGCCTGACTGGACAAGCACTGCAAGGTTCATGCATTTCAGGCTGCAGTTGCAGAGAAACTTTCTGCAGAAAAATCAACAAGGAAGCTGGAGTCTTAAACTAATTCACAACCCAGTCCCCAAGTGTTCTCAGGAATGATAGCGAAAATTTATAGCAGCTGCTCTGACAAACTAACAGGGCTGTCTGTCATCCTTGTAAAATGATCCAAGCTAAGGCCCGCATGAAAAAATCTAGCTTGCATTTTCAAATGGAAGTGCTGGTCACTCAAGATTTCAGCAGTAGGCATCTAGCTCATCTAGATTTACATTTTACTTCAGGGCTTTCACCTCTCAGAGACGCTGCAGCAACATACTGCACGTTTCAGGGGCAGCTGGGAAACCTGGACGGACGACCACGTTGTTAAAAAAGGAAGCCAGGCATTACGAGAGCCAGCAGCGAGGGCTGGATTCTCAAAACTGAGCAGCGGTGAGCAGGAAGGCAGGAAGCACAAATGGAAAAGAATTAAAACAGGACTCGGCTCACCTAAATTTAGAGCAAGCTAGGCTCACAGGGAACGCACTCCTTCCAGGAATACACAACAATTTTACCTGCAATTGCCTTACGGGAAGGAGGGAAAGCAGATAATTCTACTAGCCCTGTTCTTCTCACAGCTCCAGCCGTGTTATTACAACTGAACATGCCTAGAAACCGTCTCTATTTGCTAGTCCCTTCCCCTCAAGGAGAGAAACCATCTGGCCTTCACTCATACTTCTGCTTCGTCTGCAGCACAAAACCATTTCTCACCTGCACCACATACAGGCTGGAAGAAAAACATGGTGGGGTGGAAACATCACTTAGTGTGACCTCCCACCAAAGGAGAAGCTGAAGGAGATTCCTTGCAGACAGAGCT
The DNA here is from genome assembly GCF_028500815.1 of Rissa tridactyla. NCBI lineage: Eukaryota > Metazoa > Chordata > Aves > Charadriiformes > Laridae > Rissa > Rissa tridactyla. Next base: position 54,633,924 of record NC_071469.1, read on the forward strand.
GACTGGAGACCACAAACTGCTAGAAGCAACTAGATGACAGAAGCTAGAAACAGCTAGAAGGAATTTCCATGTCAAAAGGTTAAAGCCATATTTAACTTCATTTCAGATAAATCTGAAAAAATAATGGTGTAATTAAACACAAGGGAGAGGCGAGGGAAGGGAAGTCCTTTGGGCATAGCCCTCATTCTGCCTACTACAGGATCGGAAAGCAACAGCCAAACCACCATGGCGGGACTGGAAGCAGGGGGATAACACTGCAAAAGTTTTTAAACTCACCTCGTGAGAGTTGGTTCCATGGGCCACTCTGGTTTTACAAACTGGGTAAATAAAAAAGAAAAAAAAAAGCATCACTGAAACAGGACACACAAAACCCTTATAAATCCATTCCCACCCACATGTGCAAACACTGGAGTTCACCAGACCAAGACACTGACTGTACCAGATACCAGTGACAGCCTCTGCTTGAACAGTGCCCTCAATCTCTACAAAGCTTGGCTTGCTCCAAGCCCTACTCTCTCAGCTCCTCCCTGTAACTAAGGTGCACGCAGAGGTCATTATTAGGACTAGACAGAGGTGCAAAACATCAGCGAAGAAGTTAGTACCAGTGCTGGTATTGCCACCCTGCCTACTCAGAGGGCATCTGCACAAGTACGTGATTTTGCCTGAGGCTGGAGCTACGTTACAGGTACCACAAAACACCACTGTGCTGAAAGCAAGGGAATAGGGACACAGTGGAAACCAGCTGCTTCTCCTGCCTCCCTGTTTTTGGGGAAGAGGAAGAAACCAAATGGGCCGAACCAAACTAAGATACAACAGATTTTTTGCAGGCAACCGTAGAGGGGGACAAAAAACGTAGAAAGAGCCCAGCAGTTCTTTCTTCTTCATATTTCTTATCGGCTCCATATATCTTGGTTCTCACCTCCATCCTAAAACCAGTAAAGAGGAAAGAAACAACATGCTCCTGCTATTATGAAACCAGAGAAGGGCTGAAGACCCTGGGACCCTCACGATGACTAGAACTGATGTTATTTATGTTAAGCAGAGGAGATGAAAACTTGGAAGTAGTGAGGGGGTGGATAGGACAAGACTTCTCTGGGGGTTGTTGGAAGAGTCAAATTACCAGGCAAGAGGACAGGCAGCTATGAAAGGCAGATGACCTACACTAGAGTCCAAAATAAGCTGGTAACTCAAAATTTTGCAACGTGGTATGTGATATCTCACAGACACATGCTCTGGAGAGCCAGGAGCGTTTTTTTTTAAAAAAAAAGGAGAGACAGGAGAAAGAAAAAGCACTCCTACAGTACCACATTATATTGATTTTCCATGGTATTTTTTAATTTCATCCTCATTTAGAGGAGTTGATTCAGGCATTCAGAATATATGGGCTACGCTGCTGACTTGTGAGAACTAACTAGCCTGTATGGAGAAGACAATGTGCCTGGGCGAGGAAGGGGGGGGTCAAAGCCATTCAGTGGGCTTTAAATTACTGCTTCACAATCTGGCTTCAGGAGACCTGCCTCATTTGGGAGTGCAATGGCAGGAAGGGAAAAACATGCTTTTTTCCACATGACTTTACCTCTGAACTTTATAAATGAGGCAAGCGCCAAGGAAACAAACACTGACTAAACAATTCTGCTCACTTTATACTGCAAGGAATCAAATAAAGTAAGGAATTAAAGCACAACCACACCAACGAAGCTTGCTACAAAGCACAAACAGTCCATAGCAGCTGTTTGAGGCTGTGGGCCCTTGCAGCCTGCTATCCATAGTAATTTTTGCACTCTTTCTTCTACCCTCTAAGATTATCTTTGTAGCCTGGACCAGGGAACGGGAGGGATGGGTGAAAAAATGGGGCAGTCAGCAAGGCAGTGATTTTCTCAAGAAAAATCATGAACACAGCTGGCAGGAGAAACTTCTTGCACAAGTTCAGGGCAAGAGGCTAACTTTGTTAGAACTGTTAGCTTTTCCCAGAAACACAGGTTTACTGTAGCAAGGTGTTTAAATTAAGGAACATGAACAAAAGGCAAAGTAAAAGCAGATAGGGATGGGTTTTGTTTCACATTCCAAGCAGATTGCTTCACAGCATTTGCTTCAGGAAGGTTTTAACATGCCTGGCACTTTGGCAGTGAAACCCTCAGTCCTACAGTGTTGGCTACGTCTCAGGGGGTGCATGTGCAATATTCAGAACCCACCAGAAGCACCAAGGAAAAAAGCCCATGTACATACTGAAAGGGAATGCCAGTCCATTCTTCTCTATGAGCTGCAAGGTATCTTCTCCACAGGCACTTGTCAGCTCCATAAAGGGTGGTGAACAGATCCTCTCATCTGCAAGACAAAAAGAAGACTCAAATGGAGATGAGGGGCTTAGCTTCTCAGCTGCATCATTACCAGCTCTCTCCACGCTAACTGCTTCTTGCTAGTCAGCTTTACTTTAACAGTTGATATTAAAGCACTGGAAAGACTATCAGCCAGGCCTGAATTTGGGTTCCCGGAAAGATTTCAGAAGATGAACAGCCAATTTTCAGATAATCTAAATGGAAATATAAAGCCCATATTTTCACAGTTAGGCAGCAAAACCAATCACCTGCTTAGGAATACGTAGCTGCACAAGACTTAGCCAAGTGAAGTGAAAAGCAATTGGGATCTTGGCTCTTAACGTTGTGGCTTCAAGCATAATTTTTCTAAAGCATTTAAAAAATCCCCGAATGGTCAGCAAGCGTGGCTGGAGTTGGCAGTCTCACAACGCCATCATTACTGTAGGGCCGCTCAGGTGGCAGATTCCAGTGTGGGTTTACTTCAGCAATACATCCATCCCACTGTCCACTGGGACCTCTGTGCAGCGTTCATTTGGTGTGGCAAGGCCAGTCAGAGCACTGCGGAGACACCGAGACACCCTGGCGAGACTGCTCAGTGGACTTTGGTTAAAGAGAAAACACAGGAAACCACAGTAAAATCTAACAGAGTAGATCTCCTCCAGTGTGTTTCTGCTGATGTTGTGCTTGGGGTTGTGGGAAGGCTGAAGTCAAACCCCAGCCCTCGTAGTGACTCAGTAGGTTGAATTGCTCTAGGATTCATGTCCTCTTCACTGTAGGAAAACTCTGATTCCTCCAGGAATGCAGCAGGAAAAGGGGAAAGCACTATAGGACTCAAAGTACTTGAGGATAAATCTCCACCGCTCAAGAGGGCTGGGTTGCAATTTCAGGTGCAAAGAGAAGCCTGGCTTCAGCCATGGCTCTGGGACAGGTCAGTGGGCCCAAAGACTTTCAGACAAAAGCTGCACGCACATTGACAAATTCAAAGCAAGAACATCACCCAAGTAAGAACAACTATCCAACTTAACTCCTCGGTGAGCACAGCCTTAAACGTACTGCCTCCAAGGAGTTTTAGCTATGGCCAGGTTAACTTCGGAGTCACAAACGAGTTATAACTCGAGTTAGCACCGTAGTACTGAGCTGCAATTCAGAACAGGTCTGCCAAAACTCACTTCTAAGACTTATTTCAGGAGAAACAGTGTGACACCTTCCTCCAAGAAGCAACCAGAGACCAGCACAAATGATGGGAGCAACTGTATCTCGCAAACTCAAGTCACAGGTTTATATCAACCAGCAACTTGTCTTGAAAATAAGTGAAACGTGACTGTTTCTACCATCCACATCTATCCCAGCGAGCAGAGAGAATCCAAACAGGTGGGGGCTATGCTGTGCAGATGGTGCAGAAACTGGAAAGTACACGTAAACTAAAACCCCAGCAAAACTAACCATATACTCCGAGAGAGCCATGCATCTAGAAACCAAACCACTTTATAAGCATTGTTTAGATTAACACTTTTCACTTCATTACAAGTATACGTTTATGCACGCTTCCTCACACAGAACAGAAAATTGAATCACTGAAAATAAGAGAGGCAAAACTTTACGTATTTTGGTATGCATATCTCAATACATGCTTCAGCGCTCCAAGGATATCTGAGAACTCCGGTCATTAGCAATACTGTTGCTACAAGAGGTTTTCTGCGAAAAGAAAAGGCTATTTTCATGCATCCTAAAAGGCGCAGAAAGATTGATGCTTTGAGGTCAACCTCTACAAAGCTAAACAAAACATCCCAGACTTCAAAGCTTTCAGTCTGCTGCTATGAAAACAGAAAGCAGCATCCAAAAGTGACAGGTACTGTAATATTTACAAGCCTTTGCCAGAGTGAAAGTTCTTTAGTTGGATGAATTTAAGGAATCAGATTTAGTTTACAGATACTTGGGAACAACTTTGGCTTGGCAGCCCTCCCACCCATATGCTTGAGGCTCACAAATAACTTTGCCTTCAGAGTGCAGATGCAGAGGGGCGCATGGTTCCATCTCACTTCCCTCCGTTTCTCTCCCATGGAAACAGGAATGGGAGACAGGGAGGATTCAGCATTCCTGCCGATTACATGACACTTGCATGGGGAGATGAAGGAAGGGGCAAACAGTAATTTCTTTGACTTTGTGCTTAGAAAAGACCACCTGGAACAACAAAAAGTGGCAGAGAGAAGACTCTTAGCATCTCAAAGTGCTCCTGCTGACTTTGCACAGAACTGGCATTTTCTCCACCAAGAAGGCAATTCTAGCCCACTGAAACCTCTAAACCAGACCATTAATTCACAGCCAGACCTGAGGACAAACAAACTTGCTCCGCACAAGATTTCAGTATGGCCTACAGTTAGAAAGCTGCTACTCTGAGTTTAATTGCACGCACTGCAATTCTGAAGGTAGTGGCAGGTTTAAAGGAAAGTCACCAGCTGCCAGCGATGATCCTCTCCTCCTTCCCAGGGTGGCAAACGCATGCTGAAGCATTCTCTCATCACCAAGCTCCTGCCATCACAGTGGCAGCAGTCTCAGCACATCTTCTCTGCACTCAGGTCCAGGACAGACCTAATTCAATGACTGAGGGCCAATCTCAATACTGTTTTACATCAGCATGGAATTACACCTTACAATCCATGAAGTGCAAACGAATACCCAGTGGTACATTGAACCCTCCCCTCTTCTCCTGTCAAGGTAAGCTGCTTTAGCAGGGTCCTACTGAGCTGCGGTCAGGCGCCGGACTCTCGGCCACTGTCATGGCTCCTTCGCAAACCAGTAGTGACCAGTCACCACAGGAAACCATTGCCCAAAAGGACAGCAGTAAATATACAAACAAACGAACATAACAGTCTAGAGGCGAGAATGGGCGACATGAGCCTGGCTCCACCGTTGACCCTTCATGTTGACGCTACAGCCTAACCCTCCAGTCTAAAACCAAGCAATATTCTCATTTGCATCAGAAAGCCCTAGTGTGGATGAAGCACTTCTATAAAAGCAGTCTGAGAACTATTAAAGTATGAGGCCACAGCCATGGCATGCCTCCCACGGAGCTGCATTAGCCGTGCACCGCTAGCAGAAGTGACTCTGTATGTCTGTCACAACACAGAGCTGATACAGCTCAGACCCCGTGCAAGGAGCCAACGCTGTCGCACTTCTACCATCGATACTCAGCTCTAAGCTGTATGTTGGGATGCCGCTGACTGGAAGAGACTTCTAAAACAGCAAGTTTGGAAAAGAGTCTGCCTCATCTTCTATCCTTGGCTAGCCCTTAGTTCCCAAGAGATTATTACAAACACAATTTCTATGCTTTCCATTTTGGATCCGCAACTAAAACTCAAGACACTTCCTCCCTCCTTTTGGGTACAACACATTGAATCACACAATAAACCCCATCTTCATCAGCATTTACTGAAGATATCAGCAGGAAAAATCTCTCCCTAAGTCAAAGGACCACTGTGATTCAAGAGCTGTATATTTTTATAGGGCACACTTAGAGAGCGGTATTTCTTTCTTTTTCTAAGTGCCTGGTACTCTCTCAGAGACCTGCCTTTGAAATACATCCAGGATTCCAGGTGGACCATGTCAGGTCCAGAACTGCCAACAGCAAGAAAGAAAGACTTCAGATCAGGAGAGGGTTCAGCTCTCATTTCAGACAAGTACCAAAAGTATCTGTAGCATTTTGTTATTAGAAACAACACATTATAATTAAATTTAAAATTCAAAATGCTGTCACTGTGTTCCTCCCCCGTCTTTGTCCTCATTTTTATCGTATGTCTTGGCACAAACTTTGTGGTGTCTGCTTTCTATATTTTCCTTAAATTATTCTCCCTTTTGTTCAAGATTATCTGATCTCATAGGGAGCTCCCTCTCTCCTCTTTTTTTAGTTTCTGCATTTTTTCTCACTGCCATCACCATTTCTTCTCTGCTAGTCTTTTTTTCAACTGTCATTTCTGTTCTGCTGCTGCTCCCTGCACTTTATCCCTCTGTCATCTTTCAATGGAGATCACCGCTGGGATCGTGTTCATTGCAAACACAGGGGGAGTGTTTGCAGTGGGACCTCTGAAGACAGGAGGGAAGCTGGCACTAACAGGTTGTGGGTGACAAGTAGCCATCACCTCCTTCCACCCAGTGTTGGGGCAGTCAGCTCCGGCATGTCCTGCTCTGGGGTGAGCTTTCTCAGAGCACCGCTCCATTCCCATGGAGCAACAACGTTATGATGAAGGTGGAAAACATGGCTAATGAAGACCAGTTTACAGGATGAGTAACACAGCTAACCAACAAGAGAGAGGTGAAAGAGTACTGAAACCAGGGTGTTGGTGCCAAGGAGGGGATTATTCCAGATAAAGTTCAACAATAGTGACAGAAGCAATGGGATGTGAAGATGGGGAAGATGCAGACTGGCTGGGGAAAAAAGTTTTCTGGCAGTGAGAACTGGTGGAAATCTTTATGCTCGGGACTTGCTTTAGTAAGAGATGCTGAGCAGTGCTCCTCTAGCCAGGGCCTGTACACCACTGGCGGCCTGCAGACAGACTGCCAGACAGTTACAGGATACCAAAACCCCCAAAAGAAAGAAGGCACAAGAAACCTAGCACTGAACACACACTCCCATTTAGCAGGTAGGCAAAATAGATAGAGGAAAAATAAGAGCAATATATGGCTGTGCCCCGTTGAACCAAATCGTGCATGATAGCAAATGGAAACCCCTGTGACAGGGCTGTACAAGACAGTCCCTGCATGGTTTCGATGAGGGTAGACAGTCCTTGTACTATAAAAGGTTGAGAAGTTCGGACACAGAAGACAGCTGTGGGTCACTAGGGAAAAAATAAACCATAGGAACAGAAGAACCATAAAATAGTTTCCTATTTAGATTTCTTTGGTCGTTATGATTTTGGAGAGGTAAAATAACAAATAGTAAATTGCAGATCCAATGCTCTGCATTCATAGATCAACAAAGTGCATTTCCTTATCTTCAGAAAAGAGAGTTCATGGTCATCTGTGAGGATAGCTCAAAACCTGTGACTAGGAAAAAAAGACCACGAGGAGGCCACTGCCTATTAAACTTCAGATTTACAATCTCAACGTGTCTCCCTACCTCATAATTCACCATCTTTCACTACCTAACCTAGGGATTAGGAAGTGGAGCGGACAGGCTGAAGAACAAGTATTTATTCCCAGCACCACCAACCTCTTGCCGTGAGACCATGACCCCATCATCAAACATGTCCTATCTCTGAGTTCTCATTTGCAAAGTGGGGAGAAGGCTTCGCCTCCCCTTGTCAAGGGAATCTTTATGGAGCTAGTTAAGGAGTTTCAGGAAGACGGCTTTTTGATGCTATTGGGGTTGTTACAACAGCTGAACAAACTACCTATTTGAAGTTCACTCTGAGCATTGGCAATCAAAATCCTAAGAGTGTTACCAGAAAAATATAAAACAACACGCGTCTATTCAAGAATATCCTATCTTCTGACCAGGCTCAGTATTGTCTTGTTAGCAGCATCTTCTGCTCTGTTTACACACAGAAGGTAACAGGAGCACCAAACGAGGGGCATGCTGAGGAGAAGGGAAAGGTAAAAGAAGTTGGTGCGGTGAATTTCTGAAACAGGTGGAGGGAGGATGCAGTTTGTCAAAGGAGCACAAGAGGAGGCCTGGAGTCTGCCAGGTGTGCAACAGACTTGGCCCAAAGCACATGAGTGTGTTACTCTCTAATTCCGCTTAGCAATTACAAATGGAGCACAGCTTGTGCCTGAGTTGCTCTCTGTGGCTGGAAAGGCTGCCAAGGATTATTTCTGAAGAAACAGGGTGCATGACCTCCATATCACACAATGCTCTATGCAGAGAAATGACAAAGCTGCTCCTGAAAAGCGCTAGTCTCTGCTATAAACACCCTTAAGATAAGGAGAAAACATCCGTGTCAAAATCAGGACTGGCTCAGGTCAGTCATCATCCAAAGCTCATGGAGCAAATGTTAAGCTTTAAGCGCTCTGAAAGATTTACAGCAGACCATATCAAACTCTAAACTTCCTACTTTGTTGAGAAAAGCCACTCTTTAATAGAATAGTTGGCTCTGAGATTTGAAAACGCTTAAGCCTCTTTAAAAATAAATATATTTTCAGTACACTGTGCTTCACTGTAGCTTCCACCAGCTTGCACTGCTGCACTCTGCTCCTGGGGGGATAGAGAGGATGCACAGTCAGGGCAACATTTTTTTCTCCTAACACAATAAGGGGAGGAAATCTGAACTTCCAGCTCACCCCTGCCTCCTAAGTTCATTTTCAACCAAAAAAACAACCAACCACATAGAGAAGCTGGCGGGTTCTTTTTTTAGCATGCAGATGATCCTTATCTTGAAGGTATCTCAATTTAAATCACTACATGACTGGGTTTTTTTGCCCTTCAGAATCCCTTCAATCACTGTAAACTTATCACAGCTTTGGACTGTCACTTCTTCTAAGGTCAAAAGTTGGTACGTCAAGGAGTCAGCCAAGCTAAGCCAACCCCTAACTTCACAGCAGCCCAGACTCTATCACCTGGAAGAACCCCTTCCTCTCTCCTTCCTCCAGTAGATAATTTTTCAGTTGAAGCTTCATAAACCCCCCAATTTTAGTCATAAACCCCACAACTTTACAGAGTGTTCAATCAGGTTTATTTTATCACTTCTGAGCTGTATTAAAAATACTCTCAAGTTGTTTTCCCTTCAGACATGTGTGTGCATGAGGAATATTGGCAGAACAGATTTAGTTCAAACGTATGTCGATCTGTACTCATCACTGAAAAATCAACCCATATTTGAACACCTGCGTGTTTGCATCTATCTAACTCTTAAGTCTGTGGGGGGGAAATTCCAGTTCTGACAATAAAGTAGCTGTATTTGGGGAGCATTTGGCAGCACTTTCCAAAGACACAAGAGGGCAGAGCAGACTCAGCTTTGAGGGCACGATTTTAACCTTACCCTAGCTTGATATACAAGGAATTGTGCACTGAATATCTGTTAAATGGAACATCTGCAGAGCAACAGTCTTCATTTCTAATATAGTAGTGATTTTGAAGCATCTGGGCAGCGAGCGAGGAAATCTCACACTTGAATATAAATAAGAAACTATTCAAAAAATTCCCAATAACTTGCCATTTCCATGCAATTTAGGAGTGCTAATTATGGGTTTTGAATATGATGAATTCAGCTTAGATTGAAAAGAAATGATACAAGATAAGAAGAAATAAAGGTGAAAGTCAAAGTAAACCCAACCTGATGGAGTTTTTTTCCCCAGCTGACCTCTTTTTCAGAGACAACCATTTCACAAAGCTATGTTCTGTACAGGATCCTCCCTCACCTTTTAGTTCTAGACTTTCATCTTATGCCCACTTTCCCCAATGAGCATGACGCTGCTGTCTGATTCCCGAGAAAGGAATTCACCCTCATCTCTTGGGTGCTCAGGCTGAAAGAGGCTGGTTTTGCAAACAAGCATTATTTAGCTTACTCATGGTGATGGAGCCTCACGGGTACCTGGCAGCAGAGGAGAACAGCTACAGACATGCCTCCAGTTAAAACAGACCTGTGGTGAAACACCTTCATTGACACAGTCCAATAAAGTGAGCTCACGGCAACGTAACAAGATAAGAGGTAAAAGATTATCTCATTCAAGGGACAGAGTAAAGGCTGGGAGATGTGTGTTCATCATCAAATAGCCTCATCTTTCAGTAGGTAAGAGCAGTTACCCACCACCCTGCAAATGCAAGGGACAGGAAGCTTTGTAGTTGAATTTAAAAAAACAAGCACAACTCCAATTACTAAAGCACATGACTGTAGGTGTTTGAAAAATGCAGGGTTTTGGCTATGTTTATACACTTACTGTACACAAAAACGAAAGCCTATTTCCTGCCGTTTGACAGGATTATCCAAGAGACTGGTCTATATGCAACTTCAGTTCATCCTCCTCCACTGCCATTCAGGTTTCTCAGTAGCATCACAAGCAAAGGCTCTTAAGGAGATGCTCTGGCACACCTGACCATAGGAAAAGGAAGCAAATGGATTAACTTGCCAGGAGAAGGAAATAAACCTTCTGGTGCTTCTTAGACTGTGTAAAGAAGAATGTTAGGCAAAACTCTCTGCTAAGTAAGGACAAAAGGTGGAGAAAGCCTGCTAGAACAGCTTTTGTTGAAACGGTAGCATTTATTCCTGAGATCACTGAAACTGTATCAAAACTTGGTGAATCATTTTACAGGCTGGAACGTTTCCAACATTACAGGAAGAATGAATGCAATTTTCCTTATCAAGGAAAAAAAATGAAAGGGATAGTTTGGCAAGCTCAAAGATGACTTTAGGTGCATTTTTATCCCAATAATGTTCCACTCGGAACCCTCGCATTGAAAGTATTGATATCTGTGAAACTCCAAAAGCACTTCCAGAAGAGAGACAATGAAAAGTCCGCTGTGAATGTCTGCTCTATATTAAAATACAAAGCTCAGGTTCATTGTGAATACCTTCAGTGTGATTTTAGCACTCTTACCAACATGGACTACCCTAGCACACAGAATGATAAATGAGCCTCAGAACCAAGAGCCAGTGTCCAAACATGACTCCTTCCTCTGAAATACAAAAGGTATCTAATGGTCCAAATGTAGCTTATTTCACGCTTCCTCTCCAAAATACTCTTCCTCTCCAAAATACTGAGATAAGAAACTATTTAGACTAGTACAAAAGAATTTCCAAGCTAAATTCGCATTTGCAAACTATGCACCTCCAGGACAGGAGCAGGTGGGATGCTGGTTTGCATCTCCCTGGCCTAGACAGTGCATGAGAACAACAGACAGCGGTGTGCACTTCCCTGTATAAACAGCCACCCGCCACCCATGACAGAGTTCATTTGCAGACATTAGAGTACCCAGAAGAGTGGAGTCCACTGAAGCTCTTTATAGCTCTAATCTAAGAGGGTTGATGGCCCTTAACCAGATCAGTTTAATGAGCTTTTGGAAGCTAAATCCTGGGAGAGACTACACAATACATGTCCCACGCTTTCAGCAAATATCACTTTCAATCTCTATATGCTGGGTCAGAGGCAAAGCAGCAGCCCACAGGGAGTGCGAAATAGCAACAAAACTCCCTCTAAGGTAGGAAGGCATCTCAGGGACACGCTGGAAGGGGCTCTGACACTATCAGCCAATGCAAGACACCTGCAGCAGCTGCGCCCCAGCTCGAGCCAGGGAGGAACAGGGCTTTTGGCTCCTTTTCCAGACCATGCCACCGATGACAGGGGAAATGTGAATAACTACCTGCCTTTCATTACTTTCCTAACTTACATGTATGTGAACACAAAGTGAAGTGCAAGAAGATCTATGACACACAGTAAGATCTTGGGATAACACTGAATAATAGGAGAGGCACATCACTGCCGCTGCACCGCTGAGCAGGGCTGACGGCAAGCCCCGCGGCCGAGCACCTCCAGTCAGCTATGTCGTGCGTCCACCTTTGTCAAACACTGGTTCTGGCCTTGAAGGATTCTGCTCTGTGCTTGTTTGTGATGCCTTAACTGGAGTACAGCGCACCAACCAAGGCTGCTGCTCACTACAGGGACTGGGGCGATTTGACGATTTTTCCGAAGTGGGGTGGATAGAGCCCACTCTGAAAACAAGGAAAAGAAATAACTTCTGAGACAAACAAGCTATGTGTTTTTTAAACACAAAAAAGAGCAAAGACCTATCCACGTGGGAAAGCTTTGTCAGTGTATGTTTTTCTGTTATAATTATGCTAGTATAACTATAGCAAAGTAATGCACACACACCACTTTGTTTACATTGGATTAGTTTCTTCCGTTAAAAAGTGTTCAGACAGCCCTGTACATTTTTTTTCCTGAACTGCGAAACACTCTGGGTAGATATTGCAGGGAACAGCATTGCCACACCGAATCTCAGATGATCAAAACACTGTGCAAGACTGTGAAAAGCTACTGGGAGGCAAGGACCAGCAGCGCTTACTGGCTACCCCAAAGTCATGTTATTTTAGGGAGCTGACACTATTTTCACCCTGCTGACGGGCTGCAAGGAGGAAATCCTGTGCGCCAGGATTCTGGCTGGCACCATGAAGAAAAGGTAGTGGCGGCTGAATTGGAAGGGGCATGTGTGCAAGCTTGGTATTTCTGTGGATCTGCTCAGACGCCAGCCCTCTAGCAGTATCCAGAGCAAAGTGGTTTCTATTTACTCTTGCACTGCAGGCTGGGTCTTTGGCCCCACCTTTGGTGCAATCAATGCCTGAGTCCCTGGTTTGATGCTGGACATGTCAAGCAGCTAGCAGCAGCCACAAGCCTCTTATTTCCTGAAAACCTCAACACTTCAAAGTAGCACGTCCAGCATTAGATCTCCTCTAATAACACTTGGGCAGGAGGAAGATGGCAATAAAAAGAGAGTGGGAGGAAGGACAACTCCACGAGAGCACAGTCCCTGATGGATGTGCCAGCACACATGGCAGTACCAGGAGCCAAGCGCCCTGTGACAGCAGCCGCCTTCTGAGTGTGACCGTGAGCTCCCCAAGCCCTGTGCCAACAGATAACCATGACAGAAGGGGAATTTGTCTCACCTAACTCCAGCCAACTTGTCTACGAGACATGTCTGTCTACCAGTGTAGTCATTGGAAATGGGCACATCTGGACAGTGATTTACTTCATACGTTCAATAGTTTAAGATTAATCAGTTCTGGACATACCTATCTCTGCCCACTGATTGCAGAAAAACGTAGACTCCTAGTACTGAATACACAGGCAACTTCTAGCTCGGAAGTGTCAGGTGCAATGAACTGCCCTTTGCTGCCAGACAATTACCTTCACAAGAGCTGTTGCTGCAAAGTAATCTTCCTGTTTTCCTGAAATGTGCATTCCTGTCTTGCAGGGAACAATGCTGACCTGTACAGTCTGAACACACAAAGAAATACAGATAATTTTCTGGCTTCAGTTACTACACTGACTCCTTGTTCATTAACTTGCAACCATCTCCTGTCAAAGAAGCACAACAGCAAGAGAGGGGGAGATGTCCACATGCAGAAACACCCTGAAGGAAAGCCCACGAAAGACAGAGAGCTTGCGGCTGATTTCCTCAGTTTATATCTACTAACACTAGCCAGGACAAACAGTCTCCGGAATCATATTCTCTACTTTGGCAAAGATTAGCTCCCAAATAAACTTATTAGTATAAATGTATTTGTTTAAAAGGGAGTGTAAATATTACTCGGGTCCACCTGACTGGAGGTTTGTCTCTTGTTTCATGTTGGGCTCCTCAGCACAGGCTTGCTGATGCTTATTAAATCTTTTGCTTGTAACAACATATTAGCCTTGGATTACACCTCCTGCTCTTCCTTAACTGATTAGTATGGACTCATGCAGTGAGGGGAATTCTTTTTCTGTGTATCTCTTTGTACTGCATTGGGCTGGAGGAGTTGCACTGGCCTCTGTAAGTAGTTCCCATCTGCTGACATAAGGACCAAATGTACTGAGGTATAATTTTTTTTTCCCCATCAATTTATCCATTTAGGACTTAACAGCTATTTCCATAATGCCTATTAGTCAAGACATAAGGTGTATGGGAGGTGCTTTTCCTAAAAATTAAAACATTCTAAAAATTGCTATGCTTTCTACATATAATGGCCACTTCTTCATTTATCTCTTCTTTATCCTCTCCCTTTTATGAATGCAGTAAAATATTCACTGTCTAGGCCCTCTCATCCTGGGGGCCCTTTAGTTAAAGCTCTGCCCCCAGGTCTTCTCAGACATTGCTGGTTGTCATTTTTGTCCACCCCAGGGTCCCACCTGCTCTTCTAACTGATGACTCAACCCTGTCACCATCCGTGACCTTCCCCTTCCCACCTACACTGCCATCTTGTCAAAAGCTTTCTCAAGGATAAACTCCTTCTGTGACATTTTTAAAACCAGATCCTTCCTCAAGCCCCCTTTGCCAAAACTCAGGCTTAAACAGTCACTTTTTTCCTTTAACTGGGTGACTAGATCCTTTTTACGTCTCTCCTCGTTAATCTGTCTAACAAATTCAAAGTTGTAAAGAAATGTCTTACATTTACTAGTCTTCTCAATGAAGTGTAGATGAAAACGCCAAGTAACACCTCAAGAGGAAGAAGCCTCAAATATCATGAAGGAATTGAAGAAAACTGAGCTACAGCATAGCGGCAGTCTGGATCATTAAGACGGCGGGCGTTGAGCGGGTGCAGGGAGATGAGTAGGAAGCCCTTCAAACTCCTGTCAACTGTCCACAATTCCCCAGACACGCTACACCTACGCCAAGAAATACAGGGGCCGCAGACTCCTAGAAGGCCAGACTATATCATATCCACCCCTTAGCGACCCAACACAAAGGGGGCTGGGAGCCCTATGAGTTTGTACTGAAAGGATGAGGGTTTGCCCTTTCACAACAGTGACAGGACGCGTGACAGTGACAGAGAGATGGAGCCTCTGGAAGATGCCTTGAGCCACACAGACACATCCATTTAGGAAACACCACCATAGTTTGCGGCTCAGAGTATCTGATCGGTGAAGAGGAAAGTTCCCAGTTTTCACCAGATTCTTTCCCAAAGGAAAAGGAACATCCCGTGTCTCCAGGAAATGCACTTCTTGCAGAAGTTAACGGCTGCAAAGACTTGGAGAACTTCATTTGCACCTGCAGGCTATCTTCCAACCCACTTTTTGGTGGGTGACAATGCTGCAAAGGTATGTTGAAATCCTATGCTCTACATATGATGTGTCCTACACAAAAGAATTTAATAGTTACTAAAAGGATAAGTAAAATCACAGGCTAAACTCTAATCTTAATTATGTTGTAATGAAAGAAGCATTAAAGACTACTCAGTCAGAAGAATGCTGGGTTCATATCATACCAGTTGTAGGATCTGTGTAGGTGGATTAGAAAGTTATGGAAAGAGCTGAATTCTTGGCTAATTTTCAGGGAGAGAAACATTGCTAAGCTCAACAAGCTAAACAGCTCTCAGCATGACCCATCACGGTTTGTATAAAACATCTTTGATTTAGTAGACATGCTATTTCCTTTTCGTCTGATCTATTTAATGACCTTTTTCCAGGCTTCAGGAATCTGGGTACTCATTTTCTTTTGGATGGACTGAAAATGCTGTATAACAAAGTCAGGGCAAAAGAAGACATTCAGAGACACAGCATTTCCAAAATGAGGAACATATCCGTAGGTCTGGGAAAGCTAAACACTTCAAGGGCAATTAGTAGATTTCTGAGACATGCGGTCATGTCTTTCAGTCAAAACTTTACTAATCTGCTTCCTAGTAGATGAAAAGAATTAGCTTCTATTTGCAACGATTGAAAAAAAACCACACAAACCAACACAGAATAAATACGAAGATTAAACTTTTCAACTAGCTAAAATGCAGATGAAAGAATGCTCACAGAAAATCCAGGCTTCTGTCACTGATGTCCATTTCATTTATACAAACTTTTTTCAAATACTCAAAGTTTCACATGCATCAAAGATTCTTCCAGCATCCCTGGGCTATCCAACTGGGCTTTCATTTTACCGCCAGGGAAGCTGAAGCAGCCCCTCAGTGAACTGACCAGAGCAACGACAGGTTTCAGCACAGGCTCCGGCTCAGGATGGATCAGCAGTTCTCCCAAGCTCTCATACAGCACTCCTCATTTGGAGACCTTTCCCTTTGTAAAATGGCAGCGCTTGTCACCGCTCCATTTGACAAACAGTGAAAATAAGAGAGAAAACCCTAGAAGGACTCCCCAAGAGAGAGCGTGCAGACAGGGGTGGAAAACCTCATCTTTTGTGCCTGACTCTGTCTGAACCAAGAACTTAACAGTTCCTGGGTCTCTCCCGAGTCACTAGCCACTTGCAATGCAACAGCTGAATGATGTTTGTTAAGGCATTTCCATATAGAGAAAGGAAACAAATATTGTAGTAAAAAACTGCAGTGGAAAAGTTTATAAAACTATGACCAGCACATAGAGTACGAGCATTTTAGTTTATTCCAAGAATGTAGAACGTGATCCTAAATAATGTTAGGATTTTCAAAGATACATAACACAGACACATGGATCAAGCTTTATATGAGATTTCCTCATGTGTCTGGAAGCTCAAATCCTTGTCCATTTGTTTGGTTTTAACTTTATGTTATTGCATTGCTGTGATTACCAGAGATTGCTTTTTTGGCCTTTGTGCCCACGGATGATTTCATGTAATTGTAACCATGCCACCAGCACCACAGAGGTATCCAAATGTGCTCAGTCCTGTGGAGCCTCTCAAACACAAGGATCTGCACATCAGCACCCGAAGCACTTTAGAAACAAGCAGGACACGTGCTGTACAAACACAGCAGTTCTCTGGGGTGGAGAGGCTGCTCTTCCCAACTTGAACTCATATTTGCAGAAGATGAGATTATGCAAACACAGGACTTCTGAGACCATGGATTTGCCCTGACAGGAACATTTTAGCTTTCCTTCCTCTTCCCTGGGGCCAGCGCTGGCGCCATTCATTAGCAGAAACCCGAGTGCCATGTGTTAAGCATCAAAGCAAGAGTACACACAGCTTTTCTGGGTAATTTCTTCATGTTATTGGAGAGAAGAGCAACAGAAGATGTTAGGCCACTGTGGACAGGGTACGGTAAAATTCAGCACTGTGCGAAAAAGCAGGAGTGATAGACCTTCTGTCTCATGGGGAAAACCTTCCAAATTTGACCTCAGCAGCTTCTCTCCGAGATGCAACGTGGAGGAGGATGCTGCTTCTCTGTGCTGCTGAATTCAGCTCAGTAAGGAGGGAAAACACTCAGAAAGGAAAGCTGTGTATGCCAGACAAGGACACGTTAGCACCCTACCGGGACACCAACCCAGGCAGTACCAGCATTTGTTTTGTTCCAGTAAGTCTGACTATTAGTCACATTTATGCACCGACAGCAGCAGCCAAATGCCGTAGTTAAACATATGAGACTTGTACTGGCAATTCCAGAAACTCATTCATCCCGTGCCAAAATACAATGTGCTGCAAGTTACAGAGGGGGATTCTCACTCCAAGAGTAGGGGTGATACTTTGTTTCCAAAAACGTACCAGCAGTCAGAGGTGACATGGGACCTGAAACCAGGCAGGAATGTACCACGGCTCACTCTGACAACGTGCTTGTCCTCTGGAAACCCTTAGTTTTAGCAGAACAAGAGGAGGAAATGCCCTGAGCACTCCTCACAACGTCTCCACAGGAAGAGGAATTGATTGTACTGTTGAACTGAGAAAGTGGAAAAAAAATAAAATAATCCGTGTTCAGAACTAAAAAGTAACAGCAGGTGCCAATATTTTCCAGTCTTCAGGCATGTAACATCAACATTTCAAGCTTCTCCATCAAGCGTTTAATAATAGTCTCTTTAGGTTCCTTAGGAATTGTCTGCACAGCATATAGCAGAGTACAAAGGCAGGAAACCGTTGGGAGATTTGGTGCTCTACTAAAAGGGGAAGCAGAGAACATGCCAAGTTTCTTGTGAAGAAAAAAAAAAAAAAAAAAAAAAAAAAAGACGTTCACACATTGGGTAATGCTGCAAAGGACACGGCTGCGATCCTGATGGTGGTTAGGCTATCACAGCTTTTCAAAGTGCCAGGGAACCACAGCCAAGACGACAGGGTATCCGCAAAGAGCATGCGGCAGTAAAGCCTACCTCGCTCATGCAAAAACCTGTCACTGCTGCTACTCGATTTTGCAAACCACTTTCATACCAATACACAGAGGAGGGAGGCAGCCTGCGCACTTTGTTCATCTGAGAGCAACAGTTCAGGCTTCCAGGTAGGAACAGGCAGTTCGGAATAGAGAGGAGATGACGTTTAACAGGACTCATACCCTGCTGCTCCTTCTAAATGAGAGACTGAGGACACGAACTCACTTCAGAGCACTTAATACAGTTGTTAGTGGACTTTTGGTGCTGCACCAACTAAATGCACCCTGTAGAACTAAACTCTTTGATTTCCTTCTGTTAGCCCTGTTTGGGGCACAAGGACACAGTGTAAACTCCAGCAGACTCACAGAAGGTAAGTATTAGCTCCAAGACCAACCAATGAGGAAACCACAAAACTAGAAAGGCCTCTTCCTTCCCAACAAGCCTTCACCGTTCACCTGCATCTTCGTGGTGTGAGGCTGGGGAAGAAGGCAAGCACCTACCCACAGTTCAGCGGAGGACAGGACACTTGTGACATTCACACATACTTCAACCATAAGCTATCCGGACAGTACTGCAATCAGCGTGCAGATGTGCCACTGGAACAACCAGTGGGAACCCAATGCAACCACCGTGCTGGAGGAGCTGGATCCTCCTGTGGTGCCAGGACTGAATCCCACTGCAGAGGAAAGCAGAGGTAGGCTGCTTCCCAGATGGATGCAACCTCATGGCCACAGAAGGCAAACAAAGTGAGATCCTGAGCAGGATGGCACTGCCATGGCTCCTGCTGGCTAAAGCAAAGCAGAAGATGTGCCTAAGCCAGGCCATGCTCTGGGCACGCAGATGATATCTCAGCATCTTCTGAAACTGTGGGTCTTCTACACTGTGTGCTTTATTCAGTTCATATTATTTCCCCGTAAGGCTGAGGTAGATACTTATTTGAATTTGCTTTTAAATCTGCAGGATGACCCCTGCTCTGTATACCATGAAACAGTAATTATGTTCATTTTGGCAACGGTTATTAGTCTGTTATCGAAATGAATACCCTGTCTTCAATGCCTGTTTCTTAAGTCTGCCCGAGTAAGAGAATATTCTATAAATATATCCCTGTCAGCTAGCCAATACACTCACGTTATTTTCGTTAATTTGGTGTACTTTTATAGCTCTTCCCCTATAAATACTTTGCAAGTCTATCTCAGACAAGAAGAAATTCATCTTCTGTATGAAAGGCAAATAGTAGGATAGATGTTCATGTAGTACAGTGAAAAATGAAGCATTGCAAACACATCGTTGCCAACTGGGCAATTATCGTTTCTTCACTTGGCAAGAGTTGGAGAATTAGGCATGAATGAAGTTACCACCCTTTCCTCTCCCCTTTCTCTTTACCCTTCTAAGCAGGAAATCACAGAGAAGTCTCAGCACCCACGTTTAGTAACGTATCCTTCTAAGAACCAACTTAAGATTTTTAAAGGATTTTCATTTATTACAGCTCACGATCGCTTCTACACGGCCCTGTACTCATTTTATTTCAGCTTCCCTCAAAATATACCCACGGATTTTAATTTAATTTTATTTTTAACCTTTGCACCCCATTTCAAAAGCACTTATGTTCCGCAGCATGAGTCTAATCATTATGTTCTACCTTACATAAAGCTGCCAAAATCCAGGGTTAAACTGCAGTCAGCCAAATTTCAGACCGCTTCTTCAGGAGAACACAGCCCAGGAGTGGTTCAAAAGCTGCTCCTCAGCACGAGGTGAGGTCCTCACAGGCAGCATCCCACCTCAGTCAGCAAGTACAACCTGCAGGCACTGGCACCAACAGCTTTAAAATAACTTCATGTGCATTTCACTCCAGATACTCATCAGAGAAGACCAGAAAGATGCCATCTGCCTTTTTATTTCAATACCCATCTGACTACAGTACAACCAATAGGAGGGACAAGAGGGGATGGGACTTAAACACACCATGTGAACCAGCTTATGGGTTTCTAGTTTTCCTTATGCCCTTAGGCTTACCCTAGTCCACAAGAAGAGAGTGGTCTCTCTAAGAGATCAAAAAGATTCATCTAACCGGGATCAGGAAGGTGTTTTTGCTCCCCAGGATGAAGCTCACCCTTTGGACTCCAAGTTTGCAGAACCCTGTGATGTTTCCAAAGGATGCAAACTCGGATGCAAACTCAGATGCAAATTTATAGTGATGGGGTACGTGTTCACGCTCTCCTGTGGAAACTGTTCCCTAGTGTTCACTTTGCTTTCTGTATTTTATTTTTCCTTTAGCTTCCCCACTTCCTCTTCTCTTTGGTCTTTGCCAGGGAGATCTTCAGTATCGCTTGCTCATTTGTTTTGCTTTTGGATTTTTTTCCCAGCATCACAACAACACATGATCGTAATAGGACAAATCAGCAGAGAAAAAGGCTAGTGGCAAATGTCTAGGGAAAAGTATAAAACCGCAGAAACCTTACAATGACATTGTCCACGTCATAGAATCATAGAATCGCTGAGGTTGGAAGGGACCTTTAAGATCATCGAGTCCAACCTTTAACCTACCCTGACAAAAGCCACTTCTAAACCATGTCCCTAAGTGCCCCATCTACCCTTTTTTTAAACACCTCCAGGGATGGTGAATCCACCACCTCCCTGGGCAGCCTGTTCCAATGTTTAATAACCCTTTCACTGAAAAAATGTTTCCTAATATCCAATCTAAACCTCCCCTGACGTAACTTGAACCCATTTCCTCTCGTCTTATCACTTGTCACCAGGGAGAAGAGGTCAGCCCCCATTTCTCTACAACCTCCTTTCAGGTAGTTGTAGAGGGTGATAAGGTCTCCCCTCAGCCTCCTCTTCTCCAAGCTAAACAACCCCAGCTCCCTCAGTCGTTCTTCATAAGGTTTGTCCTCCAGACCCCTCACCAGATTTGTAGCCCTTCTCTGGACACGCTCCAACACCTCAATGTCCCTCTTGTAGCGAGGGGCCCAAAACTGAACGCAGTACTCGAGGTGGGGCCTCACCAGTGCCGAGTACAGGGGGATGATCACTTCCCTAGTTCGGCTCACCACACTATTCCTGATACAGGCTAGGATGCTGTTGGCCTTCTTGGCCACCTGGGCACACTGCTGGCTCATATTCAGCCGGCTGTCCACCAACACCCCCAGGTCCTTTTCTGCTGGGCAGCTTTCCAGCCACTCTGCCCCAATCCTGTAGTGCTGCATGGGGTTGTTGTGACCCAAGTGCAGGACCCGGCACTTGGCCTTGTTGAACCTCATACCATTGGTCTCAGCCCATCAGTCCAGCCTGTCCAGATCCCTCTGCAGAGCCAACCTACCCTCAAGCAGATCAACACGCCCACCCAGTTTAGTGTCATCTGCGAACTTACTGAGGGTGCATTCAATCCCTTCATCCAGATCATTGACAAAGATATTAAAGAGAACCGGCCCCAGCACTGAGCCCTGGGGGACACCACTTGTGACCGGACACCAACTGGATTTAACTCTATTTACCACCACTCTCTGGGTACGGCCATCCAGCCAGTTTTTTACCCAGCGAAGAGTACACCTGTCCAGGTCATGAGCAGCCGGTTTCTCCAGGAGAATGCTGTGGGAAACAGTGTCAAAAGCTTTGCAAAAATCCAAGTAGATAACATCCACAGCTTTTCCCTCATCCACTAAGTGGGTCACCTTATCATAGAAGGATATTAGGTTTGAAAGGCATGACCTGCCCTTCACAAACCCATGCTGACTGGGCCTGATCACCCTGTTCTCCTGCATGTGCCGTGTAATGGCACTGAGGAGGATCTGTTCCATGACCTTCCCAGGCACCGAGGTCAGACTGACTGGCCTGTAGTTCCCTGGATCCTCCTTCCGGCCCTTCTTGTGGATGGGTGTCACATTTGCTAACCTCCAGTCAGCTGGGACCTCCCTGGTTGTCCAGGACTGCTCATAAATGATGCAAAGTGGCCTGGCGAGCACTTACGCCAGCTCTTTCAATACCCTTGGGTGGATCCCATCCGGCCCCATAGATTTGTGCACCTCCAGGTGCTGAAGCAGGTCCCTCACCGTTTCCCTTTGGATTACAGGGGCTTCATTCTGCTCCCCATCCCTGTCTTCTAGTTCAGGGGTCTGGGTACTCAGGGAACAACTGGTCCTACTGCTGAAGACTGAGGCAAAGACTTCATTAAGTACCTCAGCCTTTTCCTCATCCTTGGTCACTATGTTGCCGGCCCCATCTACTAGAGGACAGAGATAATCCTTAGTCCTCTTCTTATTGCTAATATATTTATAGAAACTTTTTTTGTTGTCCTTGACAACAGAAGCCAGGTTTAGTTCTAGCTGGGCTTTGGCCCTCCTGATTTTTTCCCTACATAGCTTCACTACCTCTTTGTAGTCCTCTTGAGTGGCCTGCCCTTCCTTCCAGAGGCCATAGATCCTCTTTTTTTTCCCTTAAGTTGCAACACTAGCTCCCTGTTTAGCCAGGCCTGTCTTTTTCCCCGACGGCTTGTCTTCTGGCACATGGGGACAGCCTGCTCCTGCGCCTTTAAGACTTCCTTCTTGAAAATCATCCAGGCTTCCTGGGCTCCTTTGCCCTGGAGGACTGCCTCCCAGGGGACTTTGTCAACTAGGCTCCTGAAAAGGCCAAAGTCCGCCCTCCGGAAGTCCAAGGTAGCAGTTCTGCTGACCCCTCTCCTTGCTTCTCACAGAATCGAAAACTCTATCATTTCATGGTCACTGTTCCCGAGACAGCCTCCAACCATCACATCCCCCACAAGACCTTCCCTGTTTACAAACAACAGATCCAGCAGGGCACCTTCCCTAGTTGGCTCTCACTAGCTGTGTCAGGAAGTTATCCCCAGTACATACCCCCT
Organism: Rissa tridactyla; assembly: GCF_028500815.1. Lineage (NCBI taxonomy): Eukaryota > Metazoa > Chordata > Aves > Charadriiformes > Laridae > Rissa > Rissa tridactyla. The sequence continues at coordinate 54,656,766 of NC_071469.1, forward strand.
TGCAGCAGCCACATAGGGACTTCTTCAGGAAAATAAAGTGTTTATCCATTCTCAATAGGTTTTTCTGCCATCAATCTAATTGCTTTTTCGAACCCACACAAATTGGCATTCACAGCATCCTGTGGCACTGAGTTTAGGATAGTGAAAATGTTTTGGTTTTTTTTTTTTTTTTTTTTTTTTTTTTTTTTTTAAGCTTACCACCTACTACTTTCATATTTACCAGAAGAAACAACACATTGCTGTTCCCATTCATCATCAGCATGCTGCTCCTGATTCACACAGGCCTCCATTGTGCTCCCCTCTCAGCCGCTTCAAGGAGTTTTGAGTTCTGCATTTCAGTTCGATCAAATCCCTTGCCAGTGAAGCTACTGTACTGGGGATGGAAAAGAAAGGGTCTGGCCACTGTAGTGAACCATTTCCGTAACACAGTGCAAGTTTCTGTCAGAAAATCTTTGATTTTGCCTGCAAAGACTTACGCTGAGTCTTCAGTAGAGACTCTTAACAGCGCAGGCAACCAGTATTGCACGAGACTTGGACGGGGAAACAAACAAACAAACAAAAAAATCACACTTCTCTAAGCTTGCTTTGGGACTTGAGGCTACTTAGGTTGTGTTTCAATGTACCAGGTTATTATGTAGCCCTTGTAAAGCTTGAACAGCCACTTTCTGAAAGAAAATGAGATATTTGGTAGGACCAAGTTGGAGAAATGCCAGAGAATACTATATGATTGTAGATGCCGGTCTCATTTTGAACACAGTTGAACACAGTCTCCTACACAAAGTCCCCACCTCTCATATTAAAGTGCGCTAAACCAACAAGCCTAGTTATTAAGGACTAGAAACTGCTCTAAAAATATCACAAAATACTTAAAAGTTAGCTCTTTATTTAAATTTTCTTAGTTCAGAAGGGAACTCATTTCAGCGGTTATAATGAAGATGTGAAGCTGCACTTACTGCAGTTACAGTGCATTAAACATACCACGTTCCTTTTGTGTGATTTAGAAAAGGAATCAGAGGCCATCATAAAAGAGATATTCTGTAATGGCTATGCAGTTAACTTGGGCTGGAAATCCTCCAACCCTTGTGTTCAGGAGGAGGGAGAGTCCTGCTCTAAAAAAAGTGCTGCAGGCCCAGCTCAGAATTTGGTACTGCTGGTCAGACTCTGACTTGAATCCACGATTGTGTCTAGACATGAATTTTCAAAGACTAGCATGCAGGTAGGCAGGGAACACAGTGTGATGCCTGCAGGAAATCAGTTTGCTTAACACCCCCCACTGCCCAAATACACCACATACACCCCCAACTCCTCCAAAAACCCCACTTGCCTCATTCGAAATAAAAAAATACCATACTATATATGCTCTGCTCATCAATTCCAATTAAGAACGCAGGCAATAACGCATAGCTAGAAAGAAGCTTTAACTTGAGGTTAACTTTAAATCAAGACTCAAATTTTGTAGCTGGATTGTTTTGGGTTGGGTTTTTTTTTGTATTTGCTTTGTAGCAGCAGATGTCTGGTTCGGGGCTCAGCTTGAAGAGCTCAGAAAGCTGCTCAGATGCTGGTTTTGAATCATGGAGAAACTTCGTATAACGCTCTTGCTCTCCCCCCTCCCAGAGATGTGCTCTGATGACACGAGCATCCCCAGTTCACTGCAATGTGAAAGGAACCAGACTTGCGTAACTCCCTTCCATAGCCCAGCTTCTTCATTTTACCCTGAAAAGGAGCTGAAAATTCAGAAGCTGCTATGATTCTGAGGTAACACATGCCCAGCAGTGACAGCTATCTCACTACCGAGAAAAAGATACAGCCTGATGAAAAGTGTATTTCTCCTGGATCATGCAGTGCTCATGGACAGATGCAACTGTGACACAGAAATAACCTGTCCCCTGCAACGCAACACAGAGCACGCTCTGCAAAGCCAACAGAGGACTACTGCTGCCTTCGGCTTCACCTGCTACAGCCGAGCGTAGGATTTCAGGACTTTGTAAGACTGAAAATCAAAGCAAACAGACATCTCTGATCTCAGTAATATCACTGGAATTAAGAACCATCAGAGATGATGGTTCTCAGGAGAGCCGTTTGCAGGACGATGGTGAGAGTTTGGTCGATGGGCATTTCCCCATTATGGAAAACCCTTCATAGAGGCACTGCTGGTTCTCTACCATAAAGGCCGGCACTGGCAAAAGACACTTCAGGAAGCCTTCAGGACAGACCCATTCCAATATTATCTTTTCCAGCCATCAGCTAGAGATGTCTCAAATGGTAAATGCAATAGAAAAATAACAAATAAATTCAATTTTAGGAACAGCAGTTCTCTGGTCAACTCAGTCCACCAAAGTTTAGCTGCAACTCTTCATAGACACATATATTATGCTTAATTAAAACCCAAATATAGTCTTGTTTATTTAAACTACATTTGCTGACGTATCACCAGCCCATGGACCTCTCCTCCCCTACATCAAACTTTGACTTTAGCATATGTAATACTTCATTTTGTGCAAACAAGTCTCCCTACGGGATAAGGATCATTACATTAAATTATCATTAATTTTAATTACCGTGCTATCTTAACTCTGGATACATTGCCCAGCCCTAAAGATATGTTTCGTTTCAAATTACAAAGCAGTCTCTCTCTTCTGGACTGTTTTTAAAAGCCACGACATTTATTTAACCCTAATGACAATCAGTATAAAGGAGAAAGCTAAATCACACCACTGAAATGGTAAACACCGAGTTCCCAGCAGCGTTAATCTTTCTCTGATCCCTTCTTCCAAGAGGTTGCTCCTTGCAATCTGATCAAACCTGAAAGCCCATAAGTACTTTTGGAGATTGGCTGGTGAAGCAGAAAAGAGCGTGAGTTAGGGTGGACAGCGAGTGTAAGAAAAGTGTTTCATTGTGCAAAATTCTTCACACTTGATCTCCAGGGCTCTTTTCATTAAACATGTTCTATATCGCTTGAATGACAATTTCTACTGAATTTCCATAACCCCTCTTCTGTCAACAGTTGACGAAGCCCAGCACTGACATGGGCCTTAATTTAACTGACAAAGCAGAAGAAGATGGAGGAAGACAGGTAGCCAGGGGTCCCACCAGGTCTCCTGCACCCCTTACATCACATAAAACATGAGTTTTTCACTTGGTTTGAGGCAAATTGAATAGAGAAAGGCTCTAGAGACAAGAACAGGACACTACATTTTTGGAGATGTTGACGGATGGGGAAAAAAAAAAAATCCTACTGCTTTAGGTTTTGGCTACTTTGGGGGACATTGGGATCTGAAGCCTAAATCGTATCTCTTCTCATTGTTCTTGCTTGCCAGAAGTATTCTGAGGCAAATATCACTGCCTGAATGACTAACAATCAAAAGACTAGGCATTAGACCCTGTGCATAATACATTGCTACAAAGTAAGTACAGATCTACTGCTGGTATGGAGTCTTCTCTTCTCCAGGCTGAACCAACCCAACTCTCTCAGCCTGTCCTCATAGGAGAGGTGGCTTCACCTCTCTGATCTTTTTTGTGGCCTTCCTTCTGGACCTGCTCTAACAGGTCCATGTCTTTCCTGCTCTGAGGGCTCTAAAGCTGGATGCAGTACTCCAGGTGGGGTCTCACCAGAGCAGAGGGGGAGAATCACCTCCCTTGCCCTGCTGGCCATGCTGCTGGTGATACAGTCCAGGATATAGTTGGCTTTCTGGGCTGTGAGCTTTTCACCCACCAGTCCCCTCAAGTCCTTCTCGGCAGGGCTGCTCTCCATCCCTTCATCCCCCAGCCTGGATTGATGTTGGGGGTTGCCCCAACCGAGGTGCAGGACCCTGCACTTGGCCTTATTGAACCTCATGAGGTTCACACAGACCCACTTCTCCAGCCTGTCCAGGTCCTTCGGATACCATCCTGTCCCTGAGGTGTGTCAACTTAAAAGACAAACAGTGTCTGTCAAGCTCCGCACCCAGATTTAGCATGTAGGTAAGGCATCTGCGTTCACCTATTGGAACATTTTGTCTGTTGTTTTTTTTTCTAAGAATAAGCACTCTCCAGTGGAATTCATGCTCTAGTCTTGTCATGTACAACCTAGAATTAGGTGGCCTCAGGTTCTCTTACAAATAACCTTGCTTGATGCTTGCGTCCATTGAACTAGAGCAGATGTTCTCTAATTGTGGGGGTTTTCTCACTCGGGTGAGAAGAGAGCTGCAGTATGAAAAGAGCTGCTTCCAGCACTGCTGACACCTGGGACCAAGGATAAACAATCGGAAACTGCTTCATTTGCTTCTTTTAGCATGTTATTTGATATGGACAGGGAAACCAGATGATTTGTCTAATTTTTTTAAAAATCTTTTTCACTGTTTGTTCTTCTAAAAGTCTAACTGTTATGGTCACGCCCTGACAGGAAAATTCTGACATTTGAATATTTGTTCTCTCACTACTTTGTAATAACTGGCATTCAGTTCCATCAAATAATTTGCTGAATATTTATGTTTTAAATAGCTTCACGAAAACCCCAAACTGCTTAAATTTTAATTGCTGACTTCTTTTGCAATATCCCTTTCAAAAAACAGTGAGAGGACTAGCAACTTATTCTCATGATTATTAATGCAACCCCATTACACAGTCTGATTTTCCTATTCCTCTGAATCTGCCTTCTCTCACTCATGTTCCCTGCCTCCTTTTTAAGGGAAACAGATGAATATCCTCCCGGAAAGGATCCCTGCTCAATCCTACATTCATAGATCACGTAGCCAGAATTAAAAAGGGAAGGCAGAGAAGTGACAGAACAACAACAAAAGGTCAGAAAACTGAAATTCTTCCGCACCACCATTCTACATCAAAAGGCAGTGAACTCACAGATCTGACCCACAAATGTTAGTTAGAATCAAATCAGCCGGATGACAAGTGCTGGAGGTAAACCAGGCTGCCCTGAGTAATTTCCATTCATCTTCCATTTGCCTTTTGTAAAAAGCCAAACTATCCCAAACTGCACCCAGACCAGGGGTAACTCAAAGCAGAGCTATGCTCCATGGTCACCTCACGCCTGGCACAGAAATGAGATGCACGACCCGCGAAGAAAATGTCATCCTTTTAAAATGAACACTGCAATCCCTCTGCTTCTTAAAATCAATGCGTGTTCCTTCCCACTCCAGTGCTCTGGCATAATGCAAGCTCTGCAGGGGTCCCTGGCAGCGGGCGGGCTGGCCTTTCCACGGACAGAAGGAGTGGGGCATCACCCTTCGTGATGTGACAGGTCTCACTCCTCCAGAGCTGCCTGAGCATTCCTGCCTTGCTGCCCCATGCACTGTAATTTTCTTCACTCTTGAGGTCTATTTTAAGGTCTGAATTAGGTTCTACAGAGTTTGACAGTTAGTAATAGGTCTAACAAGCTGCAATTTTGTTTCTTTGCAGGAACAAGATTCACAGCAGTTCCCAGTAAAATGATTTTACAATCCTATTTTTCAACTTGAAGCAGGGTGTGCAGACTAAACTCAGAGACATGAAGGCAACTGATGGAGCTGAAGAACTGGTGGACTGGGCACCGATGACATTCATCACTTGACAGAAAAACCTAAGGCAAAATTGTGATTCATGCAAGTAGGGATTGCTTGTTTCTGAGAATTAAGCCAAAAGATTCGCTTCCTAATTAAATCAGTCTTGAGATCCTTAAGACTTTCTGCTGTATGCTTGCTACTTACACTCCTTCCCAGCTCACCTGCACTACCAATTCCCATCTCACCCACTTCCCTTCAGCTTGCGTAGTACAAGCTTGCACCTACGCTGATCCCTGCAGGTTACATGTGACATCCTACGAATTATTGTTCATAACTGTCCACTGTCCAGATAGACCCATTTCAGCACCAAACTTTTTTCTTTTCTTTGGGTTTTTTAACCTCAAATGCACTTGGACTTCTGGGAGCAGAATATTTCAGTCCAGAAAGAGAACTGTGGGAGTCTTTTTGTTTTAGTCAAGATACCTGGATTCAGGAGACTGACTACAGCACAGATCTTGCTACCCTGAAGAACTCTGCCTCACATACCAACAGTTCATCTCTGCTTTTTCCCCTCCCAGTTATAAAATATACCTTCTACCAATAACAACAGAACCACCAGGACTTTCATACCACTTGGTGTTTCAGTTTTCTACTTTGAAGCATTTGATAGAATCATATCACAGAATGGTTTGGGTTGGAAGGCACCTTAAAAACCACCTAGTTCCAAGCCCCTGCCCTGGGCAGGCACGCCTCCCACTAGACCAGGTCACTCAAAGCTCCGACCAGCCTGCCCTTGAAACCTGGTCAAACCATTTCTACAAAATGGCTGTGAAATCCGAACCGTAAAGGACTGAAGCATTTGACTCTATGCTTATGCTCAAAGCACAATGACAGACTATTAAAATATTTAGCTTAAACCTTTTTAAGGTGTTCAACTGTAGAGGTGCAGGCTCAACCCTCCACATTTCACAGCTGACTGAAGAATTAAGGAGGATTCTCCTTAGCCCTCTTTAGATTTGCCTAGATACTGGAGAAATGACAAACTAAGCCATGAAATGACTGAAATGATGCTATAAAAGCAGAATCTAAATAGGTCTAGGAACTCTCATTCTAATCTGTATTTTTCTACTCAATTTTGGTTTGCTCTGAGCAAATCCCTTATGAACTGCACGTCAAGATATTTCTATAATGATCGAGTGAACAAGTATTATTTATGGCAAGATTTATATAACTACCTACACGTGGGAAGCTCAGCAGAGTGTATTTTTAGAATCAGATACTGCAGGCTTCAAAATAATGACGAAACCTGAATGTTTAAAGAAAGCAGGTCATAGCTCATAGCCCAGAATTCAGCTTTCACTAAATGCTGTTTCAAGGCATTTCCTCTGTATGTAGTTAGAATTAAAAGTTACGTGGACAGTGTGGAAACCTTACTATTTTCCCCCCAAATCACAGGATTATTTGTATTAACAGGGGCATTGGAAGGCAAATATTTTGAGCATTGTGAAAACATGTGATAAGAGGTAGTGTCTCCCTCGGAGAAGTGTCAAACCAAACAAAGAGGATTGCTGAAGGACAGAGGTGTGAAATGAAGAAACAAGGGGGTGGAGAGATTAACACCTACCCAGGCATCACCGGAAAGGCTTGGCACGGGCTCGAGCCTTTCAAGCCCCAACACAGCAGAATTCTTCTATAGGTTTGTCTTTAACAACTTCAAATCTCCTTCTGTACCTTTCTCTAATGGAGATGACGACAGCGTAGTTCCTCGATTAATAAATACTATGTGCCCTACAGCCACTAAAAACACACATCAACACCTTTGTCTTTAGAAGCTGCAGTACATGGTGTATACATACAGCAGTAAAAAAAAAAAAATCACACCACCAGAGCACAAAACAGAAAACACTTTGAAAAGATCAGTTGCTTTTTTAAAGTCAAAAAAAGAGAAGAGGAAGCCTACTTACATTTAGGTTTCAAAGAAAACAAACTTCTCTATAAGCCTGAACAAACATTCAGTGCGTGTGGATCTACCTTTACAAAAAGAAAAATGAATTTTCCTATAAAGGCTAACCAAGTACAGAAAGTTATTAGAGGAAATTCTCTTGGACAAAATAAAATGAAAAACAATGACTGCCTGAGAGGACAGAAGGAAAACGGATCAAAAGCAGCTGCATATGACAAGACACATTAAATTCAACATAAAATGCATTTGTTTTACTTTTCAGTTCCAAGGAGGCTCTTACTTTCACTGCAACTAAACAAACACTAATGATTTGATGCAATTCACTGACTTATAAGGTTAAAATTATACCTAAATTTGGGTATATTTCTATTTAGGAGATAAAATTTGTTTAAGGATTCTTTCCTATTCCTAAAATAGAAGGAAAAATTAATGTGATTGCAGGATTAGATAGAGAACTATGACTGTTTTTGTTTCTTTTTCTAAAGATAATATCCTCATGGTAGATCAGATATAAATAGGGAAGACAAGACAAGTACTGCCAGCCTCAGAGAACCGTGTGCGTGTCTAGATGCGATTCTCACTCAGTGAATGCCTACTGTGCGTTGAATCCCAGCTCTGTCTCAATCCAAGCTGGTTTCGTTTGTGCCAACATTCAGGCTCCAACAAAAGGTGAAACGGCCAATGCAGACAGAAAACTGTGTTTTTAAAAGAAGATGGTACAAGCAAACCTGACTGTGAAATCAGTTTGGACTTGAAATTAGAAGGGATGCTCAACTATTTAAGAATCCAGGCTCTTGAGCCACCTGCCAGTTGGAATAAGGTGGGGAGAAGGGGGAAAGCTCTTCCCACTGGCTCACCCTGGGTTTCTGGAATGGGCTGGATGATGAAGTGCCTACAACAGGCAGGCCAGGACTCGATAAGCCTGGATACTGAACTAACACAGAAACTCTTATTTCCTTGTAGGAAGAATAAAAAAAGGAGGATTTGGTGTGTGTAATCTGTCTGTCTGCCTTGCAGTCTCTTTTTCGTGTTTTGGGGGAGAGAGGTAGCCTTACAGGCATATATACATACATACAACTTATTGAAGCTGCTTCAACTACTTCCTATGTTTCCCTTCAGCATCTCTGGCCTTTCTGTGTTTTCTCCCAGGCTGGGGTTTAGCATGATGAAGGGTTCAGTAGCAATTCCGCTTTAATTTGTTCTTCCACCCCATACCCCACAAACACACGCTCCGTCCTGCTTGTTTCTGCTTTCAAGCCCTGGCACACTGCCCCTGAGCTGTACTGGGGTAAGCGTTTGTGGGGCCATGCTGGAAAACACACCTGAGGAAAAGGAGGGGCATTAAAAGATGAATTAGTTCTCTGATCCAGTTCACAAGAAAAACAAGAGAGGGGGTGGGGTGAGGGGGGACAACCGGACACACCAAAAATACCTTAGACGGCCACTGCTGCTGCGTATGGTGCACAAAGCCAGTCCCAGGCAAACAAACCTCCACAAATCAACCATAAAAGGTCCTCCACCCAATACCTGCCTCCAGAGAGCAACACATGCCTGTGTTTGGCACAGGTAGCACTGCTGTTTTAGCTACTCAACAACTTTGAAAGTGTATCCAACCACTTAAATGGTGACACCAGTTACACACCTTCAGCCTATTCACAAAGGATTTGTCCTAATTCACAACAGCGTCTTTAAAAATAATCACTCTAAGGAGTAAGGCAAGGGAAGAGGCAAAGCACTCCATGATCTTGCCTCAGGACAGGCGTGCGCTTGCAAATAGCTGCATCCCTGGAGCAGCTCCTGCCAGAGGTGCAATTACCACCTGGAATGGCTCCCCTGCCCCAACACCTGCACAGATGTAGTTATACAGAGCAGAAAGGTGCTTTCTGCTGGGACGGTTCATCCCTCCTCCCACGCAGGAAGTTGTGTAAGAGCATCCACGTTGGAGCTGTCATTCACTGGGAGGAATGGAAAGCAACACACCTAATGCAGACAAGCCCTCGGACCCTCCTAGATGGGACCCTCCTATAACTCCAGCCCCCCACCACAGCGAGCACAGTTTGGGTTTTACTTTTGCGCATTACTAATTTACAGCTATAGTTGGTCCTTAATGTTAAGTTCAAAATAAATGGGTGAGCCAAACTGCCTGCAACACAGCTTGCACTTTCATCACAGATGTGAAGCAAGATGCTTTTCTGTGAAGCATAAAGCAAAGCTCTTTTACTCTCACCTCATACAGGTGTCCAAAAGAACAAGTCACCTTTCTCACAGGGACTCTCGGGCCAGCAAGCTATGGAGTAAGAGTGAAAGAGGAAGGAGAGAAAAAGAGGAGATATATTCCTCTCTCTTCTTCTTCTCCAAGTTCTGAAATCTTGAAAATACCAACTCTCTCCACCACCCCTTTTAGGTTCGTTATAAATGATAATTTCTTCAGTGAAAATAAAATGGATATTTTCTGATCTCTTCTAACATTATTTTCTTTCAAAATACTGAAAAACAAAAGCAATTACAATCAGCTCTAGCATCTAGGACATTTACTTTCCCACAGCACAGGACCTTGAGGGGAAGCATCACACTTACAGAATCGCCTTTATCTCACAAACAGCCCATAAAATGGGAAGGCATCCAAACATTGTGGGGCACTGTTGGAAGACACAACACTCACAATGACTACAAAACCCAGCAAATGCAAAGTTCGGCACTCCCCTAAGCACTTCTGCTATTTAGGTAAACACATTTCCAGATTTAGCAGTTTAACTAATTGGTAGCCTAACAACTGCTTACAAAACTCAGTATCAAAATTCACAATAACTGCAATACAATATCAGCGTAGATTTTACCCCCAAAACTCATACCAGACTCTGGGTGACAAAGGCAGCAAAAATCAACCAAACAAAACAACCTAGAAGAGATCTATGCAATGCTGAAGAATTTATGGTAAAATTAATTTCCCCGCAGCAATATACAAGGAAAGTGCATTTGAACTGGCTAGCTTTCTTGGTGGAAGCAGCTTTCTCAAACTGCATCTGCCTTCCTGCCAAAACCAGCAGGTTTTTTTAAGTGTTTTCTTAAATAGGAACTAAAAAACTGTCCCCCAAGAGCAACAATAGCATCAGCAAATTACACAGTACAAGAAATCAGTTGGCGTGATGCGCTTCTCTCCTTCTAGAAAACCAATACTAATTGCCCAATACTGAAGTAACTGCAGTTTATCTCCTAGCAAATGCTTGTGAGGATTCCCAAATCAGCAATTAGCATCTGTCCCATTGTGCTTCTCTGCCTAATATTTTATGCAAATTATACAATTTATAGCTTTAGATTTAATGTGCGGTTGCCTAACTAATGCCACAGGGCAAGAGGAGCCTGCTGATTCAGGAATGCATCACTCAACTGCCTCACCCTTGTGAAGCAAGTGACAAACTCATTCCATGGATTTCTCCATCAGGGAAGAAGTATTTACTCCTGCTGCGCCACGTCCACACAAGCAGGTGCAGCCAGCCCACAGCTCTGCTCTTGGCATCTCAAAAAAGCAGAATGAAGCCAGCTTCAGCTGAGAAGTCATATGGCTAGAGTAATGCAACTATGCCCAGCTAAAACATACCACTTTTTGTATGGGAGCACAGCCCATATTCAGGTCTGGCTGCATTAACCCATGGAGACTTTGCTCCAGTGGGAGCCCAAAGTCTACTCGGACTGCGTGGCTCTTATGCCAGCACAGGAGAGCGTACACATTACATGTCTCCTTCTGTGCTTGCCCCGCACAGGACAAGTATCTATTAACATTTTTCAGCATGAGCTGGCTAAGCTCAAGGTGTCAGCAGTTGATGCTTTTCGTTCTGAAGGACAATCAACATCAGGAAATACTTGTCTGGAAAGGACCTCACCAGGTTACCTACCCCAGTCCCACTGCATTCAGGCAAGATGAAATGCTAACACCAACACTGACGGATGTTTGCCTACCTAATCTGTTCCTAAAACCTCCAGTAGAGCAGGTTCATAACCATCCCACTAGTTTGCCCGAGCACTACAGCAGCCTTGCAACCAAATATCTTACCATACTTACCTCCTCCCACTGTTCAAACAGGACACTCACAGGCTTCCCAAGCGCTGAGTAAGCCTCAAAAGGTTCCCCTGGTGAAGCAGGGAAGTGTGGCTGCCATTTTAGAGATCAAGAGAGTAAGCAGGGCTGTTGGGAATGCGCTGAATCTCAATAACAGAGATCAAAAATGCCTGGTTCCTAGCACTGATGCTCTATGTGCTACATTTCTTCAGAAACATCAGGTAAGGCAAGTCAAACTGGACTACTTGAAGAACAAGTAACCTTGCAGATTTGGCTGCAATGAAACTGCACTGGCATTACAGATCCCAAAATCTCAGTGCCATATTCTGGCAAAGTTCAAAAATTCCCTTAACACATGCCTTGCCTGCAATGCTGCATGTTGACTGGCGATAGTACACATGAACCAGGATGGGGCTCAAATTCAGTGGCCTTACTACTCACCCAGATGGGCATCCTATTCTATCACACCAGCTTACTTAGTTGCTGGTGTTGTTGACAAGCTCTCAGTTTTAAGTGAAGAAATCACTTCAGTGAAGCTGAACTTTCCCACAGGACCAAGATCTTAGTGGACCTTCAAACACTAATAAAAATAAATCAGAACGGACAAAGCTCTTCCTGAAGGTTAACATCTTCCATTGCCTTCATGATATGTTTAGCATCTCTTGGTCAAGAGAATGACCTCATTCAGAATATTCAGTAAAGAAAATTCTGTCAGTAGAGACGTGTGGTGGGTAGATGTCTGCAAGACTGACACTTTGCATCTCCACAGGATAGATTTCACTGCTGGCTGCTCACTGGCACTGAGAGCAAAGACCCCCCGCGGCGTTCTCAAGCTGGTTAAGAAGGACCTGGAATATGAACACTCCCTCGTGTAGGAATCCCAGTGCTGCGTCTAAGGTTAACATGCTCAGTAACAGCTGAGTGCTCACTTCCCTCCTCGCTCCGGCAGATACTGAAGAAGCCGGCAGCTGAGCTGCAGCTATTCCGATCACAGAGCAGGCTTGTTAGGGCGGGCAGGAGGGTGAGACCTGTGAAGCACTATCCGTTCAATCACTTTTTACAGGGGAGATAAATTTTGCAACCCGTCAGTCTTCATGATTTTCCCAGGCAGGGAGAGAGGAAATGAGGAAATGAAACAAAAAGTTTTAAAAGTTGCAAAGTCACAGCATGCAAAGTAACACCCTGTCCCAGACAATCCCCCAGCGTGATCTGGAGGACAACCTTCTTGATCCGTTAGTCAAACAAGAGCTAAAAGACGATCTCCTTCAAGGGTGTTCAGCGCCATTAAGTCCCTGCCATGTATTATGAGTGCCTGCCCCGCGGTGCCACCGTTCCGTGCCCTCACGCACACCTCCCTGCCACACTCCACGGGGGTTTGTGTGGGCTTCAGCGCAGCGGGAGAGAGAGCTATCGAAGTCATAACCACATCATCCAGCTGTATTTCTGAAAGAATAACAGCTTTAACACATCAGGCTGTATTTGAAGTTCCCGTTTAACATGCAGAGTGCTCATAATAGTTAATATAAAATCCCAAGAGTTTATTCACAAGGTGGTAAAGAGTGCCAAAATGTTACTACTTGTACCGGGTTTAAAATTTATGTAGAACTAGAAAACACTTTAAGTCATCACTGCACTCTCAGGCATTCATGCTTCCTGGGTGATGAGAACTGAACACAGGAATTACCAAATGCAATGAGACCACAGGTCAGATGACAGGCATCGCTATTTCTGCTACATGGCAGTGGATTTCAAATCAGAGGAAAGGGAATTTATACTGTCCCCCAACATAGTCCAAGTTATGGAGTTCATAAATGGAGCTTCTTTCTAATGCCCACCCGTCGGTACCATATACCCCCCAAAGCAACAGAGGCCTGTAAACCTCTTAAACCTAACTGTAAATGTTTCCTACCTTTTTCAGTCCAGCTATGACCTTAGTTGATATTTTATGGCAACTGCACAGATATTCAGTGGAACTCTGACATGGTAGAAGAGAAAAAGGAGAACGTTTCTCCATTTATTCATATTTTGTTTGCTCAGGGCTTGGTTCCACCTCTGCTAGCCCCAGATTTATCTCACTCTCCCCTCGTGTGGCTGTCTCTTGGCACTGACCACATCCCTTTTCTCCAGGTTTCCTCTCATTTCTAATGCATATTTTCAATTCAGGAAAGCAGAACTGAAACCAGTCTTCTGGGGAAAGCAAGCACTTTATTTCCATGACTGTATGCTCAGTATCTTCAATGCTATTTTTGGCCACCATAATCTTTTTGTTTGGCTCTGTTGGCATGTTCTCTTTTGACTATTGAGGAAAAGGGGGCAGAAGTTTCCAGTGAGATACCCACTGTGACGCTGAGGTCTTTCCTGAGCAGTGAGTCAATATAGAATTTAACAATGCATGAGCTGTCCGTATTATTTCTTTATGGGCCCAAGAGACTGCAATAAACTGGATCCATCATCATGCTGACTCTTCACTGACTTTTGGTAGACCCATCCAAAAGTGTTGTCTCCCATTACCTGGAAAAAAACTAAACAATTTGGACTTATCTGAAAAATTTGCCATCCTGTGTTCATCTGCCTTTTCCAAAGTTATTAATAAATGTCCTGGAATGCGACTAGTATGGGATGCTTGACTTGCCATATTGAAAGCAGTTTATTTATCTCTCTGTCTTTGGTCTGTGTCTCACACTTTCTGATGTTTCAGTTTATTTAACATCCGCCCTCAAAGGAGGGATTTATTTATTTATTTTAACATTATTTCAATGTGTTGACTTATGTCCAGCTATCCAATCTTTGACAGCTTTGAAGAACTCTAACAAGCTAGAAGGCCTCAAGGCAACCGAAGCAACGTGGCCACGTAGTGCTGTTTGGGACACACAGAATTTCTACTACTCAGATTATTTTAACCTGATTTAACAACCAGTGGTTCACTCTCAGTGTACAGAACTAAACAAGTTTCATATTTCCCTACAAATGCCACAAGTTCTGAAACATGCTCCACATACACCTTGCCCACCAAAGAGGGTATGAATGGATGCAACATACGACTGTAACATCACCACTCTTCCCAGCGTAGCATCTTTCCATTTTCATGGAACTAAGCTGTATCCTTCAGAACCAGTTTTGTTTTGTTTACACAAATGCAGTGTAGTGAACTGAATTGCAATTACTGACAGTCCAGAAGAGCTGACTGTCTCCATAAAGCCATACCAGCCTATGGATGCATTTGAATATCTCTATTTCCAGCCCATCTGCAGCGTTTACATGTCAGAAAAACAAAAAATCAGCACTTTCCAATAACTACTGTGAGAAGGGTACCCAAAACAGGAAGAAAAGCAAGATGTTAGTGGTGTAGTGTATCAAATGAGGATGACAAGTAAATGACCTTGTCTAGGAAGACCACCAAGCAACTGACTGCAGAGGTTTGGCTCCACTCAATCATAAACTATACAAGAAAATCAGATTATCTCAAGTCCCTCCCAAACTTTACACTTGCAGCCTCTTCTGTTCTAACTTCAGAAAGCCACTTGGAAAATTCATGAGACAGAACCAACTACTGACATCAAGGAACATAAAGGCACTCAAGCTTTCATAATTTTCTTTGCTGATACACTCATATGTTATAATGGTTGCACAAAGCCAGCAGATAAGTGAAACAGGAGCTGATAGTGCTTTTAGAATCATAGAATCATTTAGGTTGGGAAAGACCCTTGGGATCATCAAGTCCAACCACCAACCCCACTCTACAAAGTTCTCCCCTACACCACATCCCTTAACACCACATCTAAATGACTCTTAAACACATTCAGGGATGGTGACTCCACCACCTCCCTGGGCAGCCTATTCCAGTGTCTGACCACTCTTTCTGTGAAGAATTTTTTCCTAATGTCCAGTCTAAACCTACCCTGCTGCAGCTTGAACCCATTCCCTCTTGTTCTATCACTAATTACCTGTGAAAAGAGACCAGCACCAACCTCTCTACAATGTCCTTTCAAGTAGTTGTAGAGTGATGAGGTCTTCCCTCAGCCTCCTCTTCCTCAAACTAAACAGTCCCAGCTCCTTCAATCGCTCCTCATGAGATTTATTCTGCAGGCCCTTCACCAGCTTCGTTGCCCTCCTCTGCACTCGCTCCAGCACCTCGGTATCTCTCTCGTATTGAGGTGCCCAGAACTGGACACAATACTCAAGGTGTGGCCTCACCAGTGTTGAGTACAGGGGGACAATCACCTCCCTACTTCTGCTGGTCACACTATTTCTAATACAAGCCAGGATGCCATTGGTTTTCTTGGCCACCTGGGCACACTGCTGGCTCATATTCAGCTGCTTGTCAATTAGAACCCCCAGGTCCTTTTCTGCCAGGCAGCTCTCCAGCCACACTTCCCCAGGCCTGTAGCGATGCATGGGGTTGTTGTGACCCAAGTGCAGGACCTGGCACTTGCCCTTGTTGAAGCTCATTCCATTAGCGTTGGCCCATCGATCCAATCTATCCAAGTCTCTCTGTAGAGCCTCCCTATCCTCATGCAGATCAACACTCCCGCTTAACTTGCTGTCATCTGCAGGCTTATTGATGATACACTCTATGTCCTTATCAAGGTCATCAATAAAGATGTTAAACAGAAATGGTCCCAACACCGAGCCCTGAGGGACACCACTTGTGACTGGTCGCCAGCTGGATTTAACTCCATTGACTACCACTCTTTGGAACCGTCCATCCAGCCAGTGCTTGATCCAGCAGATCGTATGCTCATCCAGGCCATGAGCTGCCAGTTTTTCCATGAGAATTCTATGGGGGACAGTGTCAAATGCTTTTCGAAAGTGTAGGTAGATAATATCCACAGCCTTTCCCTTGTCCAATAATTGGGTCATCTTGTCATAGAAGGAGATCAGGTTCGTCAGGCAGGATCTGCGTTTCATAAACCCATGCTGACTAGGCCTGATCCCCTGCTTGTCCATTATATGACTTGTAATGGCACTCAAGATGATCTGCTCCATGACCTTCCCTGGTACCGATGTCAGACTGACAGGTCTATAGTTTCCCAGATCCTCCTTTCTGCCTTTCTTCTAGATGGGTGCTACATTTGCTACCCTCCAGTCCATTGGGACCTCCCCAGTTAGCCATGACTTCAGGTAGATAATGGAAAGTGGCTTGGTGAGCACGTCTGCCAACTCTTTCAGCACTCTTGGATGTAACCCATCTGGTCCCATAGACCTGTGTGCATCCAAGCAGTGTAGCAGGTCACTAATCACTTCCTCTTTAATTGTGACGACCTCATCCAGCTTCCCCTCCCTGTCTCCTAGCTCACGAGGCTGGGTGCCCAGGGAACAGCTAGTTCCACTGCTAAAGACTGAGGCAAAGTAGGCATTGAGCGCCTCAGCCTTTTCCTCATCCTTTGTGACTATGTTTCCCTCTGCATCCGGTAAGGGAGGGAGATTTTCCCTAGTCCTCCTTTTGTTGTTAATGAATTTATAGAAACATTTTTTGTTATCCTTAACAGCTGTAGCTAGGTTGAGCTCTAGCTGCACTTTGGCTCTCTTGATTTTCTCCCTGCATAGCTTCACTACATCTTTATAGTCTTCATGAGAGACCTGCCCCCTCTTCCAGAGGTCATAGACTCTCCTTTTGTTCTTCAGGTCCAGCCAAAGGTCCCTATTTAGCCAGGCCGGTCTCCTTCCCCGCCTACTTGTTTTTCGGCACACAGGGACAGCCTCCTCCTGTGCCTTTAAGACTTCTCTCTTGAATTATGTCCAGCCTTCCTGGGCTCCTATATCCTTCAGGGCAGCCTCCCAAGGGATTTTGTCAAGCAGTCTTCTGAACAGGTCAAAGTTTGCCCTCCAGAAGTCTCAGATGGCAGTTTTACTAACCCCTCTCCTTGTTTCTCCAAGAATCAAAAACTCAGTCATCTCATGATCACTGTGCCCTAGATGGCCACCAGCCTTTACTTACCCCACAAGTTCTTCCCTGTTCACAACAAGCGGGTCCAGGAGGGCACCTTCCCTGGTTGGCTCACTTACCAGCTGTGTGAGGAAGTTACCCTCTACACATTCCAGGAACCTCCTGGATTGTTCCCTCTCTGCTGTGTTGTATTCCCAGCAGATATCCAGGAGGTTAAAGTCCCCCACAAAAACAACGGCAAGTGACCGCGAGATTTCCCCCAGCTGCTTATAGAAGGCTTCGTCCGCCTCACTGCTTTGGTTGGGAGGTCTATAGCAGACTCCCACAGCGATATCAGCTTTATTGCCCCTTAACCTAATCCAAACACTCTCCACCCCATCATCAGTATATCAGATTTCCGAGCTCTCATAGCATTCTCTAACATACAGGGCAACTCCACCGCCTCTCCTTTCCTGTCTATCCCTCCTGAAGAGCTTGTAGCCATCGATTGTGGCACTCCAGTCGTGTGAGGCATCCCATCACATTTCTGTGATAGCCACTATGTCATAGTTTTCCTGGTGCATCATGGCTTCAAGCTCCCCCTGTTTGTTGCTCATACTGCATGTATTGGTACAGACGCACTTCAGATGAGCTAATGATTCCAACACCTTTTTGTGAGCGTGGACCCCATTTCCTACCAGACCCTTCTCAGGTGCTTCCATGATTTCTAAACATCTATCCCTTCTCTCAAATGAAATGGCAGAGTGAGAGTCCTCACTAGTCCACCACCCTTCAAGCCCTGGCATGCCTTCCTTGGGTTTAGTCCTGACAGGCCCAGGCCCTACCTCCCTTTCCCCCCCTCATACCTAGTTTAAAGCCCTGTCAATGAGCCCTGCTAACTTCTGCCCCAAAATTCTTTTCCCCTTCTGGGACAGGTGCATCCCACCTGCCACCAGCAGGCCAGGTGTCTCGTATAGCAACCTATGATCAAAAACCCAAAGCCCTGCCAATAACACCCGTCCCAGAGCCACAAGTTGACCTGTTGCCTCTTCCTGTTAATTTCATCATTCACGATTGCCACTGAAGGGACAGAGGGGAACACAACTTGCGGTCCTGATCCCTTAAGCAGCTGTCACAAGGCTTTAAAATCCCTTTTAATTGATTTTGGGCTCCTTCTACCCACTTCATCACTACTCACCTGAAATACTAAGAGAGGGTAATAGTCAGAGGAGCTTACTAGGGCAGAAAGTTTGTCCAACACATCCCTGACCCGTGCCCCAGGGTGGCTGCAGACTTCCCTGTGAAGTGGGTCAGAACGGCATATTGGCCCCTCTGCCCCCCTCAGTAGAGAGTCACCCACAACAATGACCCGTCTGCTTTTCCTTTTGGAGCCAGTTGTGATGCTGGGTCCATGGCGACTTGGTCTTTCTAACATTTCTGGCCTGGGTGTATCATCCTCCTCTCCAACAGCCAGTTCCTCCTGCAGGGCTTCATACCTGTTCTGCAAGGGCAACTGGGAAGGTGGGAAGGGCCGGGAGGGGATTCGCCTGCTTCTCCAAGCAGGGACCTGTTTCCATTCCCCCTCTTCTCTGAGATCCCCTCCTACTGCCTGGTGACGAGAGGGGATGGGGTCCTCTGATTTGTGTGGGGCCTCAACCTGTTCCCTTTCTCTCAGGGAGTGGGTCCACCAGTCAATCTCCCTCTCACATTCCCTGATACTCCTCAACCTCTCCACTTCATCCTTCAGCTCAGCCACCAGAATGAGCAGATCATCTACCTGTTCACATCTGACACAGGTGTTGTCTCCGCTGCCCTCCATCGCAAGTGCCAGGCTCCGTCACTCTCTGCAGCCAGAGGCCTGGACGCCCACATGTTTGTGTGGGGGCTCTGTCTGGGTGCCCACAGCTTTTCTAACAACAGCTTTCGACCTTTTAGACTGGATGTTAGTGGCCCTGGTAATGGAAAGCATCCTCTCAGGTACTGTTAACATCAGCTGACCCCATGCTACCCTGATAAAGCCTTAAGGTCCCACTGGACTCTTCATGAGGAGAGATTAGAATCTAACCAGGGGTCTCATATGTTGGCTAGGTACTTGTCTGAGGAAATGTGAGGGATGTTACTTTTCTTGTCCACGCTAGACTGCTGTAACACATCTTAAAATAAACCGTTTCTTTAGCAGCAAAGCTGACATGAACACATCATGCCAGAACTAGAATAATGTTCTACCAGCTGAGTCCTGATTTCCAATTCAGATAAAAAGGTCCTATTTTTCAAGACTTATTTCTCGACCTCTGATCTTATGACAATATGAGTAGAAATATCACGGAAAAAGCCACTTGCTGCAAAAAATATTCCCCGTTAAGTTTGTACATTGATACTGTGAACCACTTACCGTTTATTGCCCCTTCCTTACTTTTTCTAGCACCCAGATACTTGGGAAAAGTATATTCTGTTGCTGGATGCCAGCCAAGGAAATTTCTGCTCAAGAGGATCAGAATAACTTGAAACACAACTTTGCCAGAATTTCAAATGTCCAGTTTATTCAGTCAAGACTTCCTCATGACAAGAAGAATCCCTGTTCCTCCTTTCCTAATTCTAGAGAGATGTCAAACCTCAGGAATTAATTCATGTTCTGTTCTTAAAACCCAAACTGTCTATGTCTTAGGAAAGCCCCACAACAATGGAGTGCAGTCATGGCTTGTATCTTTACCCCATAAAAGCAGATTCAGTCATTCTTCAGATCCACCCAAGCCCCAAACACAAAATTCATAGAAGCTCTTGCTTAAATTGCTATAAACTCTTCCACATTTTCAGCTTTATCAAGTATACAAATGCTTTGAAATTATGCATGTAGATGTAAAACAAAAGTTTCCAACACTGGTATGCAATAAATGGATAAAAAGTTCAGCCTTGTTTCTTTTTAGATTTGGATAAGCAAAGGAGCTGAAAGTGGGATGCAGATTCCCCATAACTGGCCACAAAAGCACACAAGATTTAAAGATTAAGCCTAAGTGGACCCAAAAGTAACATCTGAACTTTACAGACAGGCTTATTTTGAAAGCTCTGTGACCATCAAGACTACTAGGATCAAAGATGAAAATTATTTGTTGGTTCAAGCAGTTCTGGCTGGCACACTATGAGACAAATTGATAAAAACGCTTTCTGTATTATCATCTGGGATAATACAGTCTGTTGGTCTGCAGAGGCAGCTTGAACAATACCAGCCCGATGTATCTCAGCAGGCCCAAAACAGCAAGCCAGCACACTGCCACTCCTGGCTGGGAGAACAGGGAATGTGACCATCATTTCCACAGTGGCCCCCAGCTCTCTGGCCCCTGCTACCCACACAGGGACAGAGCTGACAGCTCAAAATAATGAAAACCTGGGAAGGGAGAGGAGAAGGAGGAAGGGAAAGGAGAGACTGTTCATATTTTCTGTTTATGAAATGGCTAACTTTCAGCATTCTTACCTTAGAACATCCTTTTGTAAACTACCTTGGCAAGAAGCAAGCAATGGTACAAGAGAGTAGATTCCAGGTTCTGTTTGGAGCTTCCCACTTTCTTTTCCTGCGGGAAGCTTTTCCTTTCTTTTTCCATCTCTCTCAGGACAGGACTAGTCCCTTGGAAGCAGCTGTTTACTTTAAATTTCAAAGCCAGGGCTTATTTATTGTCACACCAACAGGTCCGCGTCCCTTTGTCAACCCCCTCCTAGATGAATTTTAGGACAAATTTCCACACTGAAAGGGTTATTAAGCATTGGAATAGGCTGCCCAGGGAAGCCTACCATCCATGGAGGTATTTAAAAAATGGGCAGACATGGTGCTTTGCTTAGCAATATGGTTTAGCGACGGTTTTTGTCAGGTTGATGGTTGGACTAGATGATCTGAAAGGTCCCTTCCAACCTAGGCAATTCTATGATTCTATGAATGAATGAGCTTTTAGGAGAAATATGTCAAGTGACACCTCCCTGGGACAAAAGTCCCAGGGCCTTTCCAGTTTGACAGAGCAGGGCTGAGACCTACCAACTGGTGGCAGCCGGGATGCAGCACACCACCACCTGCAACGCTGCTGTCTGCTGATGCGCTTTGGACAAAGTCTTTCCTTCCAGTCACAGAGAATATTAATTCCACTCCAATTCCTTCCCTCCATGCTTGTACACTGATTTCAGACAGAAATTAAAATGCAATGAGTGAACATGCACCACACTTGGAGCAAGGTAATGAGACATCTGTTTGCACACGTTTTTGGTGGAAAGAGAGCATACGATCAACAAGGGAGACTTTTGCATCCAAAAATGGCGGTTATTTGCAGTAGCTAACATCAGCTCTCTAACTTGCATGCTTTACTGATATGTCCCTATATAAACAAGTGAGCCTCAGATGAGTCATTTAGAGCCTTTAAATTAAAACCAGATTTTTCCTTTCATTTTAATAGGACCTTCAAATACAGATAGAGGTGCCTGAAGTTGACCTGTGGGACTATTCTTCTCCCTCCCCCCTGACCAAAACTGCTGCAAAAAATAGGCCACAGACAGTAGTGGCCACAGTTTCAAAAGGTGAATGCCTAGAG
This sequence comes from Rissa tridactyla, assembly GCF_028500815.1. Classification (NCBI taxonomy): domain Eukaryota; kingdom Metazoa; phylum Chordata; class Aves; order Charadriiformes; family Laridae; genus Rissa; species Rissa tridactyla. The sequence goes on from NC_071469.1 coordinate 54,678,694, forward strand.
CTACAAAGCTATTTTCAGGCACTTTAACTGGGTGGCCTGATTTTGAGAAGTTCTGAGTACACACCACTCCTGCAACGTACGTGCTCCACAACTTCCAAAAACTATAACCAGATTACCTACTTTGGTGATTAATTATCAATACCTGGTTTTCTACTCAACAATACAGCTACAGTTTCTGTTAAGACACCACCTATGCAGATTGCTTGGTATCAGACTCACTATATAACAGTGCGCGTACGTATATTTGGAAAAGAGGTTCCTGCCCAGAAAAACATGGCATTTAAAAGGAATGGACAGGCAGATGAGTGTCAAAAGGAGATGCACAGGGGTGACATGCTGTGCCCAAGGTCATGCAGCAAGTCGGAACCAGCGCCAAGCGGAAAACCCAGAGCCCCAAATCAAGTGCCTGAGCCCTTACATCATGCCGAGCCTGTCTCCTAGGCACAAAAGATACATGCAGCTGTTCAAAGAGTATTTCTAAGACAGGCACACAGGATCTGATAAAAAGAAATCCAGGGAAAAGAGAAGGGTGCCGTCATCTGTTCCGTAATATCCCCCCAAATCAGAAGGTACGCACACAGCAGCAACAGCATCTCATATAATAGTAAACAATCAAACATAAATTATTTCGATTACATGCTGGGATGAAAATATCACAGCTAAAGGCTTTTATACTGTTTAAAGTGTCCTGAGGGAATAGTTCCCATACTTCAAAAAAGCAAGAAAGTCAGGAGTCGCAGCTTGGCTCATGCAGGAGTTCCCTCTTCCAGGGGAACCCCACAAAGCCTAGTTGTTGGAGAAATTTTAGATTTGGAGTTAAATTTAAGAATCTAAGAACAAGAAAATTTTAAAATAATGGAAAAAAAAAAGGCCAGGTGGAAGCGGTTAAAGAAATTAATGACAGGGTGTGTAGTATCTGAAGTTCAACCATTATCAAAGAAACCTGTAAGTCACTTAAAACAGCAAGAGAAGCTGAGTGGTAGATGCGAACGCTAACTAGGTTGAGCACCAAGTAGCATGCTTACCTCAGGTTTGGTTTACATTCTTTCAGTTTAGATTATTACTTGTAGGATATGTAGGGAATTTTTAAAGCTTTCAATCTTCAAACTTAAAATGTAATGTAAAAAGGTTAGTTAGTGCCTAGTCACAGTGATTATCTATTACCATCTTAAGCATAGTTTAAAAAGTCAGATCTTGAATTCCGAGGCTGTAGGATCACAGCTTTTCAAGATGCCATCACAGAATTTAGTTATTTTTCACGAGGCTAAAACTTAAAAAAAGGCTGACACAGCTTCAAACATACAACACCCTCCTGAAAATGAAATTTTCATTAAATAATGCTCCTAATCTTTCACTGTGCATTACAAAATCTGATCTAGAGCACTTTTATATCAAAAGCAATTCTTCATAGGTAAGTAAACAAAGTAATACAGCTGCTGAGAGAACTAACTGCCGTAACAAAAAAAATCTATTCAGTGATTTATTTCAAGACAGAACTGCCAGCTATGCAGGACACAAGTTGGGAATGCAAACTTGGACTCAGAAGTGAAGGTTTCAGAATAACTAGCTCTTTTAGAGCTTGCACTCAAAATAACAGAGAACAGGAAAAAGAGGAAGTCACAGCCCTGGTCAGACTATTGCTTCAAAAAAAAACCCAAACCCATTAAAGTCTATGTTAAAATATCTCATTAAAGCTTTTTTCTATTTTTTTCTTTATAAGGGAGTCCCAATTTCATCCAAGGGCCCATTGTGTCTGACAAATCTGGTGGCCTTCTATGATGGGGTTACAGTGTTGGCAGATGAGGGGAGGGCAACTGATGTCATCTACCTGGAGTTGTACAAAGCATTTGACACTGTCCCAGACAACATCCTTGTCTCTAAATTGAAGAGACATAGATTTGATGGATGGCCCACTTGGAATTGGCTGGATAGTCACACAGAAAAGGGTTGTTGTCAATGGCTCAATGTTCAAGTGAGAGCAGGGACGACTGGCATTCCTGAGCGGTCAGTACTGGGACCAGTGCTGGTCAACATTTTTGTCAGCAGCATGGACAGTGGGATCGAAGGCACCCTCAGCAAGTTTGTCGGCAACACCAAGCTGTGTGGAGCGGTCGACATGCTGGAAGGAAGGGATGCCTTCCAAAGGGACCGAACAGGCTCGAGAGGTGGGCTAGTGCATAACTCATGAAGTTCAATAAGATCAACTGCAAGGTCCTGCACTTAGGTCAGGGCAATCCCAAGCACAAATACAGGCTGGGTGGAGAACGGATTGAGAACAGCCCGGACAAGGACGACTTGAGGGTACTGGTGAGTGAAAAGCTGGACATGAGCTGACAATACGCACTTGCAGCCCAGAAAGCCAACCACACCCTGGGCTACATCAAAAGTAGCTTGACCAGTCCACTGAGGGAGGTGATTCTGCCCCTCTACTTCGCTCTTGTGAGACCCCACCGGGAATACGACATCCAGCTCTGGGGCCCCCAACATAAGAGGGACATGGACCCGTTAGAGCGAGTCCACAGGAGGACCGTGAAGATGATCAGAGGGTTGGAGCACCTCTGCTATGAGGACAGGCAGAGAGAGTTGGGGGTGTTCAGCCTGGAGAAGAGATGGTTCCGGGGAGATCTTATAGCAGCCTTCCAGTACTTAATGGTGACTTACAGAAAAGGTGGAAAGGGACTCTATCAGGGACCGTAGTGATAGGACGAGGCCTAATGGTTTTAAACTGAAGGAGGGGAGATTTAGATCAGATATTAGGAAGAAATTCTTTACTCTGAAGGTGGTGAGACACTAGAACTGGTTGCCCAGGGAAGTTGTGGCTGCCCCATCCCTGGAGGTGTTCAAGGCCAGGCTGGATGGGGCTTTGAGCAACCTGGTCTAGTGGGAGGTGTCCCTGCCCATGGCAAGGGGTTGGAACAAGATGACCTTTAAGGTCCCTTCCAACCCAAACCATTCTATGATTAACTACATAAAGAGCAAACTACAAGACTTTCAGAAAGCCTAACAATGTCCAGATGTCCAGTTCCCTTCAAAAAGGGATTCCCTTGTTCAGGAATCATGGAGAATTGACTGTCAAAAAGACAGGCAAGACATTAACTTGGACATTTGAAAGATAATTACATTTAAAATCAAGCTGTTTATAGAACACGGGGTCCTACTGCTACAGAAGGCAGTCAGCTCAGCAACACCTGACATTTTCAAAAGTGCAGGCAACACAGAGGGAGGAGGATTCAGCACTGCGCAAACTGGAGTCAGCAGAGCACATCGTCATCCTCCCTTTAACTCAGCTATATAGTTCTTGTAAGGTCTTCAGGGTTGAAATGAAGTGTAAATTGAAGATCATAAATAAAGACTATATTTCATTCATAGTTACTTTAAAACATAATTCAAATAGAGGTAATTATCACCTGAAGCCAAAACTAGTCTGTAAACAAACACAGTTTTCTTCTGAAAGACTTTCAAAATCAGATTTCTCTTTCCACACATACTCAACCCTTCAGAGTTTATGGCATTCCTTTGGAAGAGACAATCCCTTGCACTGAACTTAACCCACCACATCAGTTTTGTATCCTGTGATAAACTGGGCTCTCTAGTTACCCCTAAAGACTAGGATATTATTTACTTGGTAGTGACTTCCATTTTGAAATTCCGGTCCAAAAAAGACATGGCTCTTAACACCTCATGCTATTCACAGATGTATTACTTCTTGTTTGAGTTTTTCTAAGTGCTCATGGCCTTGGGATATGACATGACAGCTGCAAAGTAGAAAATACAATTTAGCAGGTGAAAACAAGGCTGGGGGGGGCGGGGCAGGGAATCCACCACACTGTCTAGAGGGATGTAACTTTTTTGGTCTGAATTCCTTACTGCAGATCGTTATGTGTGGGAATACAGAGGCTGATCCACTTGGGCCAGAATGAGAAGTTAGCCAATTACTCAACACTCCTGAGATTCCCCCTGCTAAATACAAAGTTGGTTCAAGGTCTCTGTCATGATATTTCTGATGATAACACAGAAATAAGACGAGACTGGGGGGGGGGCGCACAGGGGGACACAGGGAAAATATGGTCACTTAACACTGCAGTGGCCAGTGAGAACAGGTGAAGCTTTTCCTTACCTCATTCCTCAACTTTGTTAACAGCCTCCCTTTAAAGTGTCCGTTTTAACTGACTACAGACCCACTTTTTTCCTTTTCTTCCTTAAGCATTTATTCCTTTGTCTCATCAGTTTGAGCAGAGGAGACTGAAATATGCACAAGACAAACTTCTTGCAAAAAGTGGATGCTCTCCCGAACATATAGTTCTCATAGAGATAACAATAACAACGCTCATAGCAATTTAAAAGAATCCAAAACCCTACTGAATCTCTCCGCTGCTAGAACAAAATCCCAACCACTTCCTCAGAGCACAGGTTTCCCTCAGCACCTCTCCCCCACTCACAAACAGCAATAAGCACTGCAAAACAAAATCCTTTTAAGCTACTTGAACATTTTCTCCTAAAGAGATTCCAAAAGACATGGGAGAGTGTTGCGAATTATTGGTCTTATTTTCACATAAAGACACTGCCGATGCGGCCAGGCAGGTCAGATGCAAACAGTATGTCTATAAATCCACAATTATAAAATGCAAATTGATGAGCTGCTTATCTGCCCATCAAGATAGTGATAACACAATCACAATGGTAATTCCAACAATGCCCCATTAGAACATAGTTCAGCAACACAATTTCCCTCAAGTATAGTCAGCTAACATATGAAACAGCGACTTCAAGAGCTAATCTAGATTTAAACTCAAAAGCCAATAAATGTTGCAAGAATATAACAGTAACAGAAGTAGAAAGGGAATGAGAGACTAACTTAACCCAACGACTGCAGTGCTTGAAATGGTAAGATACTAGAAGTATTCAGGTTGAAAAGGCATGAGTTCGAAACGTGGGAATACATCTCAAATGATGCTAATTAAAGGCAACAGTCTATGCCAGGTAACTAGCCAACACCAGAAATGCATTTAAGTTCCTCCTAGCAATTAACTTGTGCAAAAGGCTTCCAGTGCTTCTCAAAGATCTTAGCTCTATTTACAATTTAATTTCTTTCGGTCCTTTCCAAAACCACGTTTTCTTCTTCCATAATGTCCTCCAAATTCAGGCCTCAGGATTCTTACGGCAAGCTGCTAACTTTGTGCAGCCATTCTCCATTTACCAGCATGGACAAAAAGACAATGTTTTCCAGAAGATTTCTGGAAGTGTTTGCTGCAGTAAATATGCTCCCCATTAAACCCACATCGTATTTTTGACCAGATGCAAACCTCCTTCCTGTAGATGGAAAAAGAAGAGTGTGGGATTCCAGAGGGCAATCCTGTGACACAGGAATGCTTGTGTTTGTTCTCCCACAGAGAGACAGAATGTGAGGGGCCCAAAATCACTACTTCAAATCTCACATATAGCTTCCAGAAGCCAGCTGCTTCCTTCTCTAGTCACAATAAAAGCCTTTAGGGAGAGCAGGTATTGGCTTACCTTGCATGTATGCCTCTATTTGCCGAATTAACTCATAGGACTTGGATCGGTCCAGAAGTGTACGAATAGCTGGAAGAGGGTCCAGGATAATGGTTTCTGGATGAGCATCAATATACTCCTGCAAAACAAAGACATAGGGGGGGAAAAAAAGAAAAGGCATTAGGTTGGCTAAAGAGTGTGGAAAAAATAACAAGATGGGGAAGACAATAGATAATGTTAAAAACCACAGTCTCCAGTTTCTCTTCAAGGGGGTGCAAATGGACATTGGCAATGCAGAAGGTCTGACAGGAAAGTCACCAACCAATCCAGACACTGACACTTGAAACAAACGTGACAGCTAACTGTTTTAGGATGGCAAACTTCTCCTGTGCACTCACCATCAGCAGTGAAACCTGCGCTGCAACCACATCAACTCAGAAGGGAGCCAGTGGCAAAGTGCCACAGTAACAGCTGGGAGCAGGGCTGAGAAAAGCAATTAGGAGAAGAAAGACGACACACTGCTATCTTGGGGTCAGCCTTGCATTGTATTACTGTACGCAAACATCACAACTGTCTGAAATAAGCTCAGAACTACATCTGGGTTCTTTAATGTTGTTGTTACTGCTGTCCTCTAGCTGGGCTGAAGACACTGTTAAGAGCTGGCCTATAGGGCTAGAATTTTTTTTGGCAGAGCTGAAGAGATTGCTGCTTAACTGTGTCTTCATTAAGTTTTGAGAGCACCTATCTTGTTACTTCTCTAAGTTCATACTCTCCTCTCCTGACTACAAGAACAAAGCAAAATTGATGTCCTCATGGATCTTCATCTCAGGATCTCAATTCCCCATTCCCTAAGGTCATGACTGCCCTACTCCATCTTGGCCATGAACACAGACACAGCTGCCAGGTATTGCCCTTGCAAACCCAAGAAAACTTCCTTACTGTTTCTCAGAACAGAAGCTGAGTTCCTTCATTATTGCCCCAACCTGGCCCCATAACGTCAATGGGAGAAACAAGCATCCATCTCACCCTCTCCAAAACCAGACAAACATTTCCAAAGTTAGAACCTGCCTTTGTTTTACCCAGCTTCCCAAAGCCATCTTTATGTTTCCACTCATTCCTTTAAATGCATTCATGCAAATATATGGTAAATGCTCCTGCAAGTAACAGACTCCCATGAAGTCCTACTTCCTTATGTTGGTTACTTCAGACAACAAAACATACTCCAAAAGGTACTTTGGAGTATGATGAGGTGGCCTCAGAGGTGGCCTCAGGAGATGCACTTTGCTAGATACTGAGCTGGAGAGAGAAGAATGGCATCACCTGTTCCCAGCAAGCTCCAGACACTGCCTGGGGACACAGACTTCCTCCCCCTACACCTCCCAGCGCTGTCAAACTGTTGCTTTCTGCTGACTCCATAGTTTGAACTGATGGCTTGCTAGAAGGGGATTATTCTTTTGAGACTAAGAGGATCCAACATTGGGATTTAACGAAACCACTGCACCATCCGCAGCACACAAGTAGCTTTCCTTCACAGGGCATGAGGCATCCTTCAGTGGCAATATGTATGTCTGACGTATTTAATAATCCCCACAGAACACAAAGAGTGAATTCCCCAAAGATACGCTTAACCTTGCTGGGAAAAGTAAGTGACAGAGCCTTTTGCACAGTCAGTCATGAAGACTGTCAGACCCAGCTGTTGTCCCACCCTTGCAGTGTGGCCTGGATAAAAAGCCTCTTTGGTTCACCGGAGCAGCAGCTGGATTCATTTCAAGTCATTAATACACAGGACATAAAGAGAACAGTTTTCAGGAGTCTCCTGCCATCCGTAGTTCCAGAGCACTCAAGCAGAGCAGTCAGCTTTCAACTACAGAAGAGATTTTATGTTTTTTTAAAGGGATAGAGTAACTTGTTACCTAATGCCTCTTAAACACCTATGTGTGCCTATGCATACATGCCCTTTTACACAGCAGCTAAAAGACACCTTGTAGAGGTAGGATGATCCAGTGATTAGGGCATTAGCTTAAACTTGCTGATCATGAAACTGTACTTGAGTATTTCAACATACCTAAAACATAACAAGACAGCTCTTTTAGCCCCTCTATGCCTCAGCTTAAAAAAGAGGGAGCTACCACAGTGTGCGCCTTCATGGGCACACCGAGAGGATGAGCACATTACAGATGGCCAATATGGTGGGGCGGCAGGTAAGTATACATGGTAACCAGTCTGAACAAGCCACAGCTCCAAAACTTGACCTCAGCAAAGATATGACAGCAAATATCAGCGTTTCTGATGCGTGTGCTAGCTCATCCTTCACATGGTGGTGACCAGCACTCCTCTTCCTTGAGTGGTCTCTGGTTCCACATGGAATTCAAGCTCCCCACACTTCCATCCTCACCCAGCCCCTGCTCTGTACATACTAATCCTTCCCCTCACACATACATTCGTCCTGCCTGTGGCCTCCATCCCCTTCACTCCCCTCCACAGAGAGAATGATTTTTTCCCTCTCCCAGCTCCTTGTGCACCTTCCCAAACCTTCTCGATGCTCATCTCCGCATTGAGGACTATCCTCACTTCCCTGTGTTAGGTGTGTTCCACTTGCTATTTTTGCTCATGGTACTCTAAGCATTTCCAGGGGGAGCCTTGATTTTTTTATGCTTTCTGTAAGGAACTTCACAGTGCTTTATTTATAATAGCTCTAAACCATATTAAAAGATCATCCAAGCAGTAAGCTTGACACAGCATAACAAAGTTTAACAGGAATGAAGGCATGATCCTGAGGCCATTCTACACCAGGCAATGCATCAACAGAAGTGAGCATCTTAGCTGACTTTCCAGTGACTGATTTCTCATCCTCTTGCCTTAAGGAGCCTCCAAAAAGCTCCGAAAGGCAAACGTGCAATAACTGATGAAGACGAAGGAGGTAGGGGCTGTTTTCCAGCAGCCATGTAGAGTCTGAAGGACTTCAACAAACTATTCTAATGTCGAGAACAGCATTGTGTGTAAGGCAACAGACCCTTCACACACACACAGAGAAGCCTGAACATGAAGTTTCTTTATAAAACAAGGAAATTTCTTGGCATTAAACCTATTTCAGCTACTATTCTCCAGCTCTCCTCCATTTACAGGCCTAAGTCCTCGGACAGCCTGAGGGCACAGGAATGGCAAAACTCAGAGACTGTCAGCAGGGCAGTGAAGACCTGCATCATCTGAGTAAAGGAAAGGACTGGGACCTGAAGTAAGTGTCTCCTAGAGTTAATCTGGGGATGGACTACAGATCTCTCAAAGGGCTACAGAACTCTCATTTTAACTGAATACAGAAACGGCTGCCCCTTTGAAGCAAAGGAGTCTGACAATGCAGAACAAGGTCAATGCATTTGTATAGTGCATCTCTATTTGAGCACAGTGAGTGGTTAACTGCTGGAGCTGTTTAGGGGACAGGAGCATCAAAATGCACTCAAGTCTTTGTAACACTGCATCTTTTTCTCAGGGTATCGTGTGTTGCTTGGATTTCCATCACAAAGCATTACCTCTGCATTCAAAACCAGAACCATCAAATTGCACCAGGATCCCCAGAGCAAATCACCCAGACTTCCCTTGGGCATGTATGCTGACAACACTTTCCCAGTCTGCCACACCTCACACCAGTACATCACCAGCACATGCAAAAGAAAGAGCTCCAATACCTATGCACAGAAAACTAGTTAAAATAAATAATTTAAAAATCCAACACCAATTCCCCACAACAGGAAATTACAATAAGAAAAATCAATTTTGTTAGCTTCACAGGAACAATTACAGTAGCTGATGTGAAACCTTTCATAAACTTTGATTCTTTACTAGGAACTGATGCATGCCCAGGCATCACGTTTTACTGAGTATATAACTGTGAAGATCACTTAAGAGATTGGAAAACTCTTGATGTAGCTTAAGTAGCATCACTCTTCCCATGGCACAAAATGGCTCCACTATTGGAGATACAGATCTGGATGAACGTGAAGGGCTTGTGTCTAAGAATTTTGATAGCAGATGAGCTATTACACATATGAACTTGAAGATGGAGCAGTTGCAGAAGGAAAAGAGAAACGCTGAAGCCAAGAGATAGCTTTCAGTACAGCACAACCTTTCAACTTTGAGTGTTCAAATCTTCTCTGATCATCCCAGCAAAACAACGCTGCAGTCTCCTTTCATGGATTTATCGAAGACTGGTATCCAACAGCAGACTCCAACAACACAGGCAACAATCAGAGGATATTCAGGCTTCCCAACAATATTTTGAAAGGGCTCTGTCCTTGGACTGCAGTTCAGCTTGACCCAGACAACATCTATGTTTTCCTCTTTCTAATCTTTGACATAATAAAAGCAAACAAAAAGAAACAAGGACTTTTAGCAGATCCTCCTTTGTTTGTATTCCAGGCTTGGTGTTCAGTCGTGCTCTGTACCAGCCCTGTTACTGGCAGAAGGCCAGCAATGAAACTTGAAATCAAAGAGAGACCAAGTATTTCACATTCTCTATTAAATACCTCTGGATGTAACCCAGAGATTTAAGAAAACACACCTTTTTTGAGAAGCCTATGTGTAGATGAGGACAGAGTTGATTGTCAATTTTACCCAAAAAGGTAGCTAATGTTTTTTTCAAATATATATATTTTAACAGAAAGTTGATACAGTATCTACTGCAAATATTAGGTCATTAATTGATAAGAGAAACTCGCTGACTCATTGACTTGATTTTATTACTAAGTAATAAAATTTCTATAATCTTTTGTTTAAACAAAAGTTCCGTATTAAAAAAAATGTTAGCAAAAAAACCAACAGCGTTTGGATTTGTGTTTTCCCCGTGTACAGAAACATGAAGATGACCACTTGTGACAACAGATCGACATTTTCCAAGGGGGAAGCAGAGGTAAAGACAGACACAGCTTGTCTAAAGAGTTTGCATCAGATTCAGACTTAAAATTTCCTTTTTGTTGTCTTGGGCTGCAATGGTCTCTTTTCACAGACACCCCCTTCCAAAAGGAAAGGTTGGATCTTGAACAAACACTCATCTCAGAATTGTTTGTCTCTAAATCTAAAAGAGATTCCTGCAGCAGTTGGGAGGGATGAGGGGGGTGGCAACAGGAAGTGGGGACAGATCTTCTCTGTTATGTTTCTATTCACGGTACACCTCAAAGTAACTTTCTGAGTACTTCCCTGTCCTGCCTTCAAAATTCCATCACTGCTTCATCTTGCAAATACCTACCCACAGAGAGCTATCCTACCAGTTAGGACTTGAATGACAAATTTTTAGTTAATTTTGCCTCCTTATGAGGCTCTTCCAACAAAGGTAAGACAGAATTATTTTTCAAATGGGAAAACCACAGGTATTTGCCTGTGAATTCAGGTGCAAATAGGCCATTTCAACTTTGTGTCTCACCCTGTCCCCCCATTAAGAAAAAAATTGCTAAGATTTTATAGTTTCCTTTGATTTTTCTCTTGCCTTTTCTCAGCAGAGGACATGAAAAGAAATTTGAAATGTGAAACTATTTTCAGAGTACAAAGATGAAAACCAGGAGCAGAATGGGCTAGTATCTTAAGGAAAAAAAAAAAAAAGCAGCATTAAAAATCCACTGGCATAACCTCCGTGAGTACACAATCCAAATCATCTCACAGCTGAGACTTCTGAAGAAAGCAATCAGTGCAGCACGAACAATGCTTCCAAGCAACCACAGTCCCCTAACTCCTTCCCTTCCAAAATATCTCCCTAATTTTCCTTCCTCCCAGTGCCAAACACTTCTAAGGAAGCTTCTGAATCAAGAGTAGAAGAGCCTTTCCTGGACCACTTCAGAGTGGGAGAGCCAACAGATGGAGGGCAGGTGGGGAATAAACACTTCAAATTTTCATCAACCTGATAGCAGAAGCCTAGGCATAAAACCTGCTTCCAACCTATCTTTTTAAGAAGGCTAATGCACAGAGAACCTGTTTAGAAAATGCTCTGAATGACAAATTAATAACCCTATTGATTTTCCATCACTTGAGCCATCATTTTGAATGGAACAGGCTAGTATGAATTTGCAACGAACGAAGCTACTCAAGCCCCTGCACAGCTATGACAGACAGAGAGTATTTTGCTCTAATCAGAGCATAAAAAAGATTCCCCAGTCACTGTCTTACACAAGCCAAAACATAACCACTTTTCAAAGTCATAAACTTTTCCTAGAAGGCAGGAACTGGGGTAGTTTCATTCTCTTCCTTACCAAGACAGGAACTGGAGCACCAGCAAGTGAAAGGGACCCTTTAGGACTATGCCTCTTCCCACCTGACTTCTCTCCATGTTCCTCCGGTCAAGAAGGAACCACCAAGGATTGTAGCAATTTTTTACTAGACAACAAATAAACTCTGTTCAATCAGTTCAGCTCAGTATTACAGTGGGTAGGAAGGGAGACTAATCATCATCTATACATATAATCATCATCCCCAAAATCAGGATCTGAGCGTCCTACGAAGCAAATGGAAAGATTTCTCTACTTTACACTTCATGCGCTACACTAGGTGCTGCATGCAGTCTTCATTTTGGCTTTGGATGAGATCACTAGGCACTCACCACTGATCTTCAATGGCTCTGATCTCCAGTCAGATCCACACTGACCTCCAGCACCTACCAATGCTCTCAAGAGAAAATGCAGTCCAGAACGCATCCAACTAGCATGAAGACCTCAGAAAGCTCAGCCCAAAGGTCTTCTGCAGCTAAAAAGCCCACTGGCAACAGGCAGCCTCTCTTTTCAGAGTCTCCTGTAATGATTATTTTTTACAAGGCAATTGAGAATAGTCGTTAAACAGCAAGATAAAAAAAGCAGGCTAAGAGGCTTCCTAGTCTATTAGCACTCTCCACCAGACTGTACAACACTTCATCACAGGCCCCAGAGCGCAGGCACACAGACTCATGTAAGTCTGAAGCCAGTTTCCACCTCAGCTCTTGCAGACGACATGGTCAAGGCTTCTACATACAGCTCTGAAAAAATGTTATTCTCACAAAGGTCATAAATAGCCTCCTCCTGGGGTCAAGGATCCCTTGCTCTTCTGCTTCCTGGAAGACTGCTTTATGGAGCCAACAGTAAGACTGGTGCCAGGTATCATCATGCTGTTACATTTATATTCAATAGCAGGAAAATTACCATCATGAATTTTGCACTGTTTGGTCTGGTTAACATCACCAGAACTTGGTCAATTTAATGAACAATAAGGGAACCACACTATTTCCACTTGTGTGCAGGTGCCAGAAATACCACAGTGATTACACAACATCACACGCACAGAAGCAGCTCTATTGCAAGGTGGTCACTTTACATTTTCTAAGTTGATCATTGATTTGAGTTTAAAGAGCAAAAAACCCAAAAATAACCCCAAACCAAACAAAAAAAACCCAACACCAACCACTGTACACACTTTATACAAATGAAATATTACAATTTATTTTTACTAGGGAATATAATTTTCTTCTTTTTAATAGTTTCCAATATCTTGAAAATAATACAGGACAGATGGAGGCAGGCAGCAATTTCCTGCCAGTTTCTGCCCTGTATACAAAATTAAATGAGAGTATACCATTTAAACACACTTTGGCATGTAATTCAACACTGACAGACCTCTTCTCTGCTCCGCTGCTTCCTGGGTACTGTGATGTTCATCCTGTTTTACTGCGATGAAATTTCCTGCATGCCAGCGATGTGGCACAAATCAGTCACATGTGCAGAACCAGAAGCCCAAGGCCTTGGTTTCCTGGGGAGAGGCTATCATTCAGAAGCCTGCTCACAGGGGTCTCTGCCCTCTATCTCATTCCCTAGAAAAAGATCCTCTCCCAGTTTGGAAGGCACTGGGAGACGATCTTTTTCTGACAAGTTTTGAAGACACTGAGAGACTGTAATTCCATACCCACAGCCAGAAGTAAGCATAGTGCAGTAATGGAAACCTACATTCTAGTTCAACTACATGGCTGTGGACAAGTCATCCACGGGGCTATGCTAAAGAACACTCCATCTGTAAAGAAAGAGCATCAGACATCAGTGTGACTACTGTAACTTGGTCTGTAAATCAGATGTCATCATAGCTACTATGAATTCATACCAGAGCTCCAAACAGAAACAAAGCCCAAGTCCTTATGACAGTCATTCTGAGTTGTCCTAAAGGGTTTCTCAGCTTAATTTCAAAAGGGAGTTAACACCATTTCCTTTAATGTACAGCTTGCAAAACATAAAATTAAGGAATGCAAAGGGGATGGTCTAGATCACATAATGAAACTGTGGAAAAGCACGTGACTAAACCCACATTCTAGGATCCCCTTCTAATTAGGCATCAGATTGCACTTCTTTGCAGGAAAATGGCATCCTCAAAAAGAATAGATATATTAGATAATATGGTGTTTACTGTACAACCAAGAACTAATGACAGGGACAGAAGAAAGAACATCAAGTTCTCCTCTAACATTCTTGGCTTTTTCATTATTTTCATTTGCGGTTAAACTTAATATTCCTAAAAATGAAAGCCTTGAAGGCACCAGCCAGCTGGATCCAAGCATTTCACAAGAAGAATTAAGCAAGTTTCTTAGCGTAGCCCTGCAACAGTCTTTCTAGAGTATGCCTGGCCAAAGCTCGCCACTGAGAACACAGCAACGCTAAACTGGAATTAGGCAGAGTGTTCAAAAAAGACTAAAACCACTACCAACAGGGACATGTAACAAAGATGAAAATGTAGAGGAGTCCTCAAGGCAGGAGCCGAATTCACCACCATCCTCTGCACAGAAGACACTGGTGTAACACAACACTCTGTATCCATGGGTGCTTTCACCCAAATTATTTCCTTCTTAGACAGTTCATGTTGTTAGTTGAACAAGCTCAACTGTATTTACCAATCAAGTCAGGAGACAGGGAACTATTTCTTCTCCATCTGAATTGCTCAGGAATTTATCCTCACTTCCACCTGTCTCTACTACTTGAACTCTGGAAAAATACGCATGGAGCATGCATTATAGTAGAGAGAGGTATTCTAATAATACACTTGCTTATTGATTAACGCAGCTAGCAACAATTAAAGGGTGCTGACTTAAATGCAGCATGTATGAACAATACCTTTGCTTTCTACAACAGTTGACACACAATCCAAATTTCCAATATTATAAAAATTAAAAAAATGTTTCAACTTCCCATCAGCCTACTGCAAATTAGCTTCACAAGAACTGAAGTATTATTTTTGCTCTAATACTGATATTTACAGGAAAATTATGAAGTCCATTGTTAAGAAATAGAAACCATTTTATGAAAGGGTGGTGGTAAGCTGAGGCACAGAAAGAAGTAAGCGTTCTACAGCAATAAAATAGCGGCAATGGTAAAAGACAAAAGACTGAATTTCAACTCTACTATCTAGTGTCTAGATTACAGCTATTTCTGTTTTACTCGACTGTAACCCAAACCTGCTCCAGCCCAACTTGTTTCCCCTTTTGTTCTCTGTTAATTCTTAAAAGGCGGCAGACAGGTCTGCAAAAGTATCTAATGTAACTGAATGCTCTTGTGCTATGCAGGTATTTAAATCAATTTATGACTATGCAAATCCTACAGAAAGAATCTGACAAGCTGTATCAAATACCTCTGTCACTACTCACCACGACTCCCTGGGACCAACAACTGCTCTCACCTCTCCACATTAGTTGGCATGTCACAAGAAGCATATCCCCAGTCCAAATCAATGACCCGAAAGCTCACCCATTACTGTACACGCTCTATGAGATTAAGGCCATGCTGCCAACAAAAAAAAGGCCGAAGAGACAGGGGAGGTGATGTTAACACAGGTGAACTTAGCAGTATGGGAGAGAAGAGCTGGGTCAGGAAGCACAGAGGGATTAAGATTTGTTTGCCCCAAATCTTACGGGAAGGTTTCTTATTGGTTTCCTTCAGAGGCCACTAAAAAGAAAGCTCTGTGATTTCCAAGATTAACAAAAATAGCAAGAGCTGCAGCACAGTCCTAAGAAACAACGCAGCACAGGGATGCTATTATGCAGCTTCCTTTGACAGGGGATCACCTTGAATATGGTGAAATTCTTGATTTATTATTTCTAATGGGACAGAGAGGAAAGGCAAGGCTGAATTGTTCAACTTGCACACAAGGCTATACTCAAATAGATAAAATAGGATTTTAGGGCAATATGAGTTTGGTTGTTCATCTTTTATTAAGGCTATGATTTAAAACTGTTTTCAACAAGTTGCTCCACAGTTGTAAGACAGGAGGAGTTAACCAGCCTGAGAGACGCTGGAATGTTTCAGTAAATTCACTGTAGGACACGGACAATCCCATCTTGCAAAACAGCAACTGTGGTGAAACAGAAGCACAACACGCCGCCTCCGAACTTTGCTCGAGGGCACAACCTGACAGGTGAGCCATGCAGGAATGACAAGGAGCACATACACTAATAGGTGGCAGCTGCCAACAGGAATATAACCGGAGGGGTCCCAGTGCCACACAGCACCGTACGCGGGATCTGAATACAACTATTTCTCAGCTGCTCTGAAATGAGGCAGCTCAAATGAGATTTGCCAGCACTAGTGAAGGTTATAATATTGTCCCAATAAGAATATCCCTGTAAATCAGGGGTCTGCAGCCTTTTCTGATCTGTGTACCTCTAGAAACTTCCACCTGGAGCGTGGACTGCTGTACAGAGGACGTGAGCCTCCTGGGAGTATACCTGGTTTTCTCATTAGTTTGGCTGATGCCTTCACAATAGTCAACAGCCTCCTTCCCACCTGCCCAGCTCCCCCCACATCCCAATCTCCTTGTGGTTGAGGGCTCAAGAGAGCAAACAGCCATTGAAATTTACACTTAAACTTCCAGCCTGAATTCAGTCTTATGGCCCAGCACGTTGCAGGAGAGCACTCCTCTAGCTGCAGTCAGCTCTTGAGGAGCGCAAAGACAGCCCTAAGCACACAGGTTGGACTTACCCCGTGGTGTGAAGAAACAGCACCAGGTGAGGAACTGGTGGAACTGAAGTTCTACTAGTACTAGAGAAAGCATAAAAAGCATGACCAAAAGGTCCAGGTCGTAAAATCGATGCCATCGTGTACGATAGTAGCAAACAGATTCAATAAGCCTGACAGGAATGTACAATTTCTTCAAGTTTTGCAAAGCTTTTGCCTACAGTCTCCTCTTCCTGCCCCCGCCACCATGTACACTTTGAAAAAAAGATGTGAAAATTTGAGAACTCTGCAGAAGGCAATTCGGTACTGAAACTGAATTATATCTTACTTGCTGAAAAATATCCAAGCTGTGCTATATAAAATACCTTGTTCCTGACAAAAGTGTAGAAAATGGAAACAATATCCCCACATACATTTCTTATTTTTTTATGCTGTATTAACTGTTACATAAAAACTAACTATTTATAATTTCTAAAAGTTTATATGAGTAATTTCACTTCAAACAGTCTGTGGTTAAAAATACACTGTATTTGATATTATCATTTGAAAGAAAATAAAACCTGTAAGATCAGTGATACGTTTTAACTTAATAGCTCTCTAGAATTTGAGAATTTTAGGAGAGACTTTGGGTGGTGGGAGCTGGGGTTTTAGTTTGTAGTTGCAGTTTTGGTTGCAGATTGGTTTAATTTTTTTCATAAGGGGATGTTCCTGTTGCTGTTTTTAGGCCGCTGCATCTCTATTCAGGTGGTATTATTGTTTTCCAAGTGCTAGCGAAAAAAAAAGATACAAAGAATAAGTCCCTGAACTAAAGAATAAATGGATATTTATCCATAATTATATATGGATAATATATCCATATATACTGCTTCTCTCTCATCGCTCTCAGAATCTATCCCACAAACTTGTTAGGTAAAAAAGTGTACTTTCACTGAGGTTTTCTAACTTAAATATCTTTAAAAACAAAGCTTCAATATTTAACCTATATAAAAATAACAGATTTGGTTATTTAAATTGTAACAAAGGTACACAGAACAACGTCAAGGTATATTATGATTACTTTAATAAATCTATCAGGGTAAGAAATTTAGTTTTAGCAGGTCATTTTACCTCTACGAGCCAAATAAGTCCTCAGACAAAGCTAAAGGTCTAACTGCAAAGTGCTCTACTCTGCTTCATACCAAACTTCACTTGCAGCCTTTGTACTTACTACTGTTTCCTCCAGACCTCACTTTGGCACTTGAGAAAGCATCAGCTTGTGATTTTAAGCTATTATCTACGATAAGTTGACTAGCTGGTGTTCTTATTTAAAATATTCCATATCCTTTGAAGAGTTCTTGCTCAGGAATAAAAGAAATGTGGTTTAGATATTAATTGTACTGCTACACACCAACTGTTGGTCTACAACTGCTTGCACAAGTTCCCTCCCAGCATGTTCTCCAGGTGACAAGGGAGGTGCCACCATACTACAGAGAGCTGAGCTCTTTGTGCCTCATAAAGCCTGGCCTTCAGGAATGCATGCAACAACGTAAGAATTGGGGATGACAAATCTCATGAGTCTTAATCAGCTGTGAGCAACTTAACGCATGTGCCCTTTTGCCTGTTTGGTCATCAGTTTTCCCCATCAATAGGATGGGTATATTGCGAAGGCAAACTAGTTAACATCTGAAACAGGGAAAGACTATGCAGAAAGCCCCTGAAGTCCATCTCTCCACATGCTTCTTTGGACATTTACAAGTTTCCAAGTAGATACCTGCACTACTTAGTGACGAACTGTCATCTACTATTCAGAGAACTGGTGCCAGAGGGTCAGGCCCACAAGTCAAACCTTTTCGTCTCCTCTGTGTAACATACAGGCAGGAGGAAGCAGAAAAGCTTTCCAACTAGAGAAAAGAGAATACTGACTTCATTAAGTAAAATATTTTCTGCATTACTAGTTGTAGAACATTAAGCAGAGCAAAAAACATCATTTCCCAAGAAACCAAAGTTGTCAAAATAGCAGAATTTGTCTGAGCCGTTTTTCCACCTGACATCAGCATATTCCATAAAATTCTGAAAGTATCTTTTTTAATTTTGCTTCTCTTTCTAAGAGAAGAAAAGAATATACCTTTGATCAAAGACATCCATCAGAAACAACACCTTTTAAAATGATAAAGGTGTTGCATTATCATTTTCATCGGCATTCAGACTACTGACAGGAATTCTTTGGGAAGACAGTTCTCTGTATCACTCTCCCCTGCATATTTCTGACCTTCAATGTAAACTTGAGAAAAAAAAAATTAATAGAACAGGATTCTCAGCACTAGAGGACAGAATCACTCACGGTAACCTTGATGTTACAGAAATTAGCATTCCAGGAACTGGGAAGACTAGACAGAGCCGGGCCAAATTAATTCAGTGCCTTCTGTCATGAAGAGATGCATGTGAAGGACTCTGCAAACACCTGTTCCTCTTCCTGAACAGCACTAATGCTCTTGGAATGACATCAGGACAATATTTTTTGGGAAACCAGTTCTTAATAACCTTACCAATACAACATAAAACCTATCGAAAAGTGCAAGTCGATTTTAGACTGACAGAACTATTTTTGCTGGACTATCAGTAGCAGGTCAGCAGTGTGCCAGGGAGCTCTTCTTCATTAAACCCTACCAACTGCACAGGAAACAGATTGAATTTGCTGCACCAAGATCATCCTCCTGCTTGAAATGCAAAAGGACTATGAAAGAACCACTCACCTGGAACCTCTGAACCAACTCCAGTGACTGGCTGTCATTCTGGTCTGCTTCAAGGATGACATCTGTCAGTTTATGTATGATCACATCCAAAGGGCCCTGATCTTCAATGGGTTTGGTGAGGTCAAGCTGAAGAAACCAGAGAGAAACCTTTTATTAATATATGGAAGATCTGAGGTTCTTGTTCCTGCCACCATCTAAGGTGTTGCTGCCACACAGAAGGCATTTACTTTACACGCTGCCTTTATTTTGGTATGTTACCCAAATCCCGGAGAATTTATATTTCACTGAATGTCAGAAAACTTTACTCAGACATTTATTTCTCAGCAGTGTAGATCTAATCCCATGAAAAAGCACTGAAGTCAGTAGCAAGCACCCTTCATCCAAACACCTTCCTGTGCTTCTCTGAGCCAACATTTCCCTCTTCCGCTCTCTTTCCTGGAGCTTACACATACATGCAAAAGTAAGGAGTCAACAGAGATTATCATCACTAATAAAAGGAACGCCTGCTGTGCCCTTCGCCCTTTAGGATTGCACAAAACAGCACCCAGGACAGTAATACAGGTAACACAAAACTAAGTGACTCAGGATCTTCGCAAATTCATCTGCTGCAGGGACCGCTATTTAGCTGGCAAGGAGGAGGGCAGCTCCCAGAGCACTCCCAGTGCTTTGGCAGTTGGCTGGACTGGGGACAAAGATTTGGGGTGGGGGGTGTAGAAATTCTGCTTCACACAGCATGGGAAGGCATGTGGCAATGTGTCACAGGGCCTGGTCCCCAGTACCAAGACAGGGTTCAAGAAGCAGAGGAACGACCTGTACCGGAAAAGGACTGAGTTACAGATCTCTTGAGGAAATCTTAATACAAAGAAGGCTACTGGACCTGATGGAATGTATGCAAGCGTACTAAGAGACCAGGGTACTAAGAGAACAGGCCAATGTCACTGTGAGGGCTTAGATTTATCAGGACATAAATCAAAACTGTGGAGATTCCAACTAAATCTGGAAAAAAATTCCACCGTGAGGACAGTCTGGTTGTAGCACAGAGTCCCACAGAGGCTGCAGGATCTCCATCCTTCAAGGTTTTCAAGACCTGGCTGGACAAAGCCCCAACCAACTTAGTCTAAATTTAATGCTGAATCTGCTTTGATCAAGGTGATGTATTACAGACCCCCAAGGTTCCTACCAAATTTAATGATCCCATGAAGCTACTTACCAGATTTGAACATTTGTACAATGTACAATGTATGAGAACTGGCTCATGTTCTAGCCAACATATGGGCTGTCCATGGCACAAAACCTGCCACATTATCAAACACTGCTCTTCAACCAATTGTGAGATCTACTGCATCAGAGCAACTTAACCTTGTGCACCGCAAACCGGGAACATCTTTGAAATGAAAGACAGACGTGTGCTCACTAAAGTAAAGCTAGCACCTGATTTTACAGTTCCATGCATGCGCCTTTCCATTGCTGCTATCCCTTTTATACAACTCCGGCAGAGAAGCGGGTGGGGGGCACAGGAGGGAGGGGAGGGCTGGCCAAAGAGGCTACTGATGCTCTGCTTTGATAGAAGCCTGGTCTTCACTGCCTCATTAGCTTGAGTTTTGTTCTAATAAAATTACCCACCCTAAAAAAATACCCTGCTTTGAATTAAGGAGTGCCTTAAGGAAGGTAACGCTAAAACAGGATGGCTGGAGCTCAAGCACCAATAAAACTAAAACAGCAGAGATCTAGCAGCCTTGTAATATTTTTCTAGTTGTTAATCTAACTGATCCATGTAGCTGAATTGCTTTTCTTGTGTAGGCACTCTTTTCTGGGCTAGGCTTACTTGAGTAGAATAACTGAAGTTACCTACAGCAACAAAAGCAAACAAAGACAGCCAGTTCTTCCCAACAGAGATCACCTTTGCTTGCCCATCACTATCTGCACCTGCCAACAGTTACAGCTTGAGGCTCTAGTACTATCTTTGAAGTACTTACATAGATTCTAATGTAACTGGAAGACATACTGTGCATCTATCTTCCGAGGGGACTAACAGAGGCTCTGTTCGCAGCTGGGCAGCAGACTCCCTGCATGTGAACATTATGCAATAGTAAAGACAAATACGACAGACCCGCTGTGGATGCTCAGTGATGGGTAAGCTGTGGCTGGCTAAGGCTGTCCACAGAAGGTCTGCCTGTCCTGGCACTCACATTTTTACTCCCACAAGTAGTGCGGCACAAAGGCTAAGGGCAAGCATAAGCACCGGCAAAATTAAGGCAAAACGAAGTGAACTGCAGCTTGGCTAAGGACATGGAAGGAGATGATCTACTTCTGCAACCAAATTCCAGAAAAATCAGTTAATATCCTTAAAAGAAATCTCAGATGACCACACTGCTTTTCCTGAGGTTTTTTTCATCTGCCTATCACATCTGGAAGGAAGCAGCAAAACAAAGGGTCCATTTAACTGGGTCAGAAAGTTCCCAGTTGCCAAGGTACAAAAATGCGAATTAATCCCTATTTTCAGGACTTCCAGTTTGAAAAACACTGAGAAGCAAGTAAGTATTTGATTGGTTACCCCTCTACATTCTTCCTGCAGTTGCAGCTCAATCTGCACAGAAACATTCAGAAAATAAGAAAACAGTCCTCCCTTTCAGCCTTGACCCAAGAATAGAAGCAAGCCTCCAAGGCATAGCCAGGCATTTTCAGCACAGTGTTGTCCAGAAGCATAAGACATCTGGGCAACATAACTTCGTCACGAACAGCTGTGCCAGCTAAAAGCAACTGGCATATTTTGAAAACGAAACCTTTGCACATTGGGAAGTGTTAAAAAAGGCACCCCAGCACAGCCCTCTGCTTCCCCTTCACCAGGAAAGCAATGCTAGAAATGACAGCATGCTATGGCAGCTCCTCCGGTAGGAAGTTCAGTGACCACTTCAATTGGCTCAACAAGGACAGCAGGTACATTTCAACCACAAAAACCTTCAAAATTTGATCCAGTGTTTTGTGGATTGGAGGATCAAACCGTTTGCAAGAATAAGTTCTCTGTGTTCTGGGCCATGCTGCAGAAAGCAAATATCCCTGGGCTGTGCAGAATTTGGAAGACAGCCACCTTCCTTTTATATATCAAGAAGAAAAAAAAAAGTAAAAATAAATGAAAGAGAAGGGGAAAAAAAAAAAAAGGTTTGGGGGGGGGGGGGGGGGGAAAGAAGCTTTTTCAGGTGGAGCATCAGACCCAAGCACAAGTCAGTGAAAGAAGAGTGCAAAATTTCTGATGGCCCTCTGCTGAGACAAACACTGATTCATTGTTTGTCATCAGCTGGAATTTGAGCCCTCCTACTTCCCTTCTCTTTCAGCATCTCTCTCTCCAAACGATCTTTGCATTTGACATGATCACCCAAAGGTTTGTTTTTGCACAGAACTAACACCATAGCAACAGAAGTGAGAGAAAAGATTTATCAGCACCAGCCTGAAAAAACAGAGAGATATGACTATGGTGCCTTTTCTTCTGCGAAGTCAGCTACAGCCTACTCCTCTTGTCTTTTTTTGATTAAAAACAACAACAAAAAAAAAGGAAACCAGGTATTGGTTTCATGGCATTATCACTTACCATCAAAACCCATCAGAAATCACACGGAAAATGCCAGACATGAGGCATATGCCTTTCCAGGTCTTACAAACCCATATATGGAAGAAAATAACCTCTAGATAAATGCTGTTATCATAGCTGGCTGTAGCTGCGCTGCTCACCTTCTAACAGACTGGCTGGGAATTAAAAAACGCCCCAAGCTTAGAAACCTCACAGTCCACTCTATAGCCTTCCCAGAGCATCCACTGGAGAGCAAGCTACAGGCATGTAGAGCTCCATCTCTGCCCTCCTCTGCCCTTCCTCTGTTCTCCAGAAACACGCAGCCAGCACATTATCCAAATCATTACCCAGGAGGGCAAAGAGAGTTTATTTCCATTAAGCATAATTTGTTTAAAGTTTTGGGGTTGTTTTTCTCCAGAATGCTGGCAATCCATCCATATTGCAGGGACAGGGTGAGCGCCTGGCAGAGTGCCACGGCCTTCCACTGGTCCCAACTGTAATCCCACACGCATGCATCTCTGGAAGCCGCATTTAAAAATAAAACTATGTCCAAGTGAAAAAAAATCTGGATTCGTTCACTCAGGAAAAAAACAAACAAGTGCAAATGTTGGATTTAGCAAAAAAAAATATCATTTATCTATGTGATTAAAAATAGGTTTGTATTTTTTGTTTTATTCAGTGTTTCCAATCCACGCTATAATCAACTGTATTTCAGAATCTGGCTGAGCAGGATTTGTGTTTTTTTAAAAGCTCTTCTTCAGAAATAGTTTTTGGATTACCATCCACATGAAATGAAGTCTTAATACCAACCTGTTCTGTTCTCCGAACTGAAGACAGATCTGCCCGCTGCTATATCCCTGAGGAATTTACAACTCATCTCCATTCTATTCATTCTCACTTTTTTCTCTTAAAATATTTTCATTTTAAAAAAAACCCAACAAACTCATAAATCTATTGTTTAAGCATTTTGCTTCCAGTCACCAGTCAGCTAACAAACTCCACTCACCAGGATGCTGCACTAAGTTCTTGCTTTGTTTCAGTTTTTATTTGATGCACTGCTTCAGAGCAACAGGAGTGCGCTTCCCTCCAGAGCAGTCTGTCTTGCTGCAGGTGGAAAAAGCTCAGGAAACTTTCCCCCAAAAGAGGTGAATGAAAATAAGGAGAAAATCATCACAGACGGTTAGGCAGATACCGCCAAATCATCAGGTGTTATCCTGAGTGCTGGAAAGCTTGAAAAAGTGACAAAAGGGAAAGAATCTGTCCAATTTTCCGGTAGGGAAATGTCAGTGCTCTGCTACACATTTTCACAAGTCACAGTTCAAAAGTCCCTTTGTGGTAATTTAACCATTTTCCTCCCTTTGAACCAGACATACAGCACCAGCCTGACCTGACCTCTCTGCTCCCTGACTCCTGAGGCTGTATATAGAATTTTCTACACAAATCTGTTGTATCCTGTTATTCAGATACTCCGTTAAGGCTGCACTGACCCCAAAACATGTGGGGTTTATTTCAATCTTAATTCAGCTTCTTAAACTCCACTGCACGTAGACCTTCAGGTTTTTAGTCATCATCTTCCTCTCCTGGGGCTATTTTCTACCCTGTGTTTTCATCACATGCATTTTTATCAAAAGGCTTGTAAAACAAAGCTTTTTAAATTCTCCCCTTCTTCCCCCAGCCCCAGTGTTTACCTTTGCTGGGCACGAATCCTGAGCAAGTCATAATGGAAAAGAGTCACGATCTTTGGGCTGGAAAGCCAAGACTTCAAGAAGGTGAACCCTGACAGCTGATGTATTGGTGGATGTTGTTCTCTCCCCAAAAAACTCAGGGATGAAAGCCTCTAAAAATATCTTAGGCGCTCTGGAGAGGGAAGGGAAGGAGCAAAAATCAATACTGCCAAGTTCACTGTTTTGCCTTATGGTAAAAAAAGTAAACAAAACCACAGAGGATAGTCTAATTACAAAGATGCTTCTATTTGAAAGGAAGTGGGGAAATTCCCTGAAAAGAAATCAGGGAAACAGTTGTGTACGTCCATCCACACACGTGAGATCTACTTACATGGAGCAACAGCAACGGAAGAGAATGGCGCAGAAGCCTGCCTGCTCTTCTGACAAACCAAAGGAAATCCACAGGACCAAACAAGACCAGCACGTCCTCCTTTCCCAAATTAAATCCAGCAGTTGCCGTCCAGTCCTGTCCCTCCACCGGGACTACACTCCCACAAAGTCCACTGTCAGGTCTGTGCAAGTACAAAACTGACACGAGTGACACCCTGCCAAAGCCTACGAGGTGACAGAATACACGTTGGTATATGTTTCCTCATGAGGAAAGACATTATGTTAACTGGTAGATGAAAACCAGGTATTTTCACTGATACACAGGCTCTCCACAGCTCCCAAAATATTCACACATTCAAACTAAACAAACATTTACATATTTAAGACAGTTCCTCCTCATCTCTCTGGTCAAGCAAGAAAGTGATCTGGGCTCTCGTCATGCACAGCTAGTGCAAGGATTCACCACTTGCGGCCAAAGGATATTGAGGGAGAACATAAACCCCTCTGTGCGATGGAAACACCAGTTCTGTCCCACTGCAAAGGGCAAACATGGACCCGACCATCAAGAGCTGTAAAGAAAGAGCAAAAAGCTCACCAAGAGGCCCTGTTTTCTCTCTCCACATTCCCCCTTGCCCAGCAATCCTTCTCTGGTGCCAAATTAACTTGCATGTCCTGTTGCAGCGGTGGCCATCTGAGAAAGGAAATCCGCTGCGGTGAGGAGACTTCCCCCCTCGGCTCTCCCCTCACGCTGACAAGAGGAGAGAACATCACAGCACCAGTAACAGCCGCCACGCTGGAGGGGAACTCCTTCCCAAGCAGGAAGGAAATGTAGTTTGAAAATACCCCACCTTTTCACTAGTCTTCTCGGAATTGAGGAAATTAAAGACCTACCAAAGAGCTCACCTTTTCTATCACCGCAGGATGCTAAGTCTATGGGTCACCTTTTGTTGCTCTGCCCGGCTTAGTTTAAGAGAACCACCAAAGGAGAAGGAAAGCATGTTCCACACTGGGACATGTTGCTCAGAATCTCAAGTGCCAGTGACATCCCAAGCAACAAGATATGCCTAAAGGTGAGGAGCAGCACAGCATAAGCTATGAAGCCCTGCTGGGTTCCCATTTTCTCACATACCGAAACTTTAACACCAGAGGAGAAGATTCTGGGTTTAACAGATGGTTTCTTTGCATTTTCTTGCGCTAGTGCCAGAGTGGATCACTTTGCATTCTGCTTGGCACAAGCTGTCAGAGAGGACGTGCAAGCACTTTGCACATTTTCAGGAGTCACACACTGGAAGCTAGGTACGATCTCTGAAACTTCTGAGAAGTTCTCACTTCTAGCTGTATTCCAGATAAAATTAGGTAAAAGGAATCTCATTGCTTCTTTTACAGTACATGTACTAACATACATGGACACCATTTATGGATCACTTCCCCAACTACTACCTAAACTGAAGGGCCTTTGCACATTCAAGGCTCGTCCTGCAGTTGCGCAATCCCCCGGGACCCCGGGGAGCGTCGCCTCCCCACAGCTTCCTCTGCACCCTCCCACAGCAGCAAACAGCGAGCCAGCGCTGCTGTCGCCTGTGTGACAGGGACAGACTGTGGCTCGCAACTCCTACTCGGTGTGCAGAACAACGCTGGGACAAGTCACCGCATCTCAGTCACTCAAACCTCTCCCACTGCCCCTCTCTCCTCCCTCCTTGCTCCTCTGGCCCTGGCATATGAACCTCCACCGAGCATCACCCTCCTCTTGGCGCTAAGTTTTGCCCCTTCACTTCTTTAAAAGGAAAACAAGCAACCCCACGTTTCGTCTATGGCTAAAGCTCTTCACAGCAATGACTTTCTTTTCAGTAGAGATTTTTTTACCCAAGAGAACTTTGTTACCAGATTGTTTTTGACTTAATGCAAAAAAACCCAAAACAAAACAGAAAAAACCCAAACCAAAACGATTTCTAGAAATTAAACTGCAACTCGGCTTGGCTTATCTCCTTCTCTCCTGTACAATACTTTGGCAGTTGCAGAAAGTTCTTTCCAGAACTTGCAAAGATGTGGGACTGGCTGTTTCTGAGCACTATGTTAACCCAAGAGCTCACGTCCCATTAGGGCTGGACTGCTGCGAGCAGGTTTCGGTAGGCAAGTGGTTAAGGAGTTCAGCCTTGTTCAGGGACAAACTCCCTGAACAATCACTGATTTTCAGCACTGCAGGAGGAATAATCGATGTTACTGGAATCCAAAAACGTCTCTTGCCAAGGGTGTCTCCTGAGGTCATCAACGCTCCTGTGGATTAGGGGGCAGCAGAACAAATCCAGAGATTAACAGAGGAGAAAAGTGTAACAGAAAACGTGTGACACAGGAGGATTAGCGCTCCAAAGAAGGAAAGCAAGTTACAAAAAAGCAAGATCATAAGGAGAATTCGCAGTCGGCATAACCTGCTCTGAGACTGCCTTGCTTTACTTTCTGTAACTGTCAAAAAGACAGTGTTCACATACACCAGATTAAAAGGACATATAGGCAATCCTAGTATTGGAAGGTATGGGAAAATTACAAAGTGGTTCAGAAAATTTCTGTCTCACTTCTTGAACTTAAGGTTCAACATCTGCTTTGGAATGGGCAGATTGGATCCAGAGAGACTAGAAAGACTTTACAAGGAAGATTTTTAATGTCTCTTTGAGCGAACTGGGCCAACTCTAGCCCAGCTATTGAACTGCCAGATCAATCAATCCTTTAGGAGAGCAGGCATTAAAGGAGGAGTGGAATAGAGAAGCCATCCATGGAGAACGCTCCAACTCATCCAGAATACAGAAATACTGTAGCACTGCAGCCAGTACAGCCCGGGAAAGCAAAGCGGGGAGGGACGAGTGGGGTGCACTTCACTTCTTGGAAGCTTTCAATGCTTAATTATAATATCATATGAACACTCAAAATATCAAGATCTGATAGTACTGCAAATACCTTTTTTTTTTTTTTTTAAATAATTACTGGATTAGGATAAAGTTAAGGTGAAGAAAACACGTTCTTCTGAAAGTTTCTCTTGGAGCCATGTAAACATGCACTGCACAACGTCCTTCCCTTTGGCCACGGGATTAAATAAAATGATATGTAACAAACACTCCCCAGAAAGCCCGGCTACCGCCCTTTATCCTAAGGGCCGAGGAAGCTCAGCTCTGGACTTGCCCCACATGGCTCAGGCTCAGCTTAAGGACAATTCTTCAGCAGAACCTGTCAAACACCAAGAGCAGTCGGTGCTGCAATTCCCAGGAGATCGCCAGTGTCTCCGCTGTAATTCTGCCTTCAAAGCCTCCAGCTGGTGAGCAGAGAGGCACAGCCAGGCCACCAGCACCCTCTGGACTTCTGTTAGCTGGATTTCTGGGTGCATTTCTCTTTCTCAAGAGGCTCTGGATGACGCCAAGGTGTGAGCAAATACAGGTAGCACCCAAAGTACATTTAATCCACTCTGCTCATCACTTCGCTGAATTTATGTTGTCTTTATTGTGTACTAGGAAGCTTAAATACATGTGAAGAAAGCAACAGCTGTCGGGGTAGAAAGTTTTTATGCTCTTTATTTGCCCCCTGCCTACACTAATTAGGATTCCTTCTGAAAAAATGAAACTGAATTGAAACATACTTCTTTTAACAAAAGATCCTCCTTCATCCAAACATATTCTTATTGCATTTCTCATGGACACTGGGTAGCTAGTAATGTTTGTGCAACTGTGAAGGACAGAGGAGGAGGAGGGAGAAATACACTGGAATACAACAAGGAAGAAACCTAAAAGCTTTAGAAGACTTCATCAGCCTAAGAGGGAAATAAAATTGGGTAAGGCTGCTTTTAAACAAAGAGAAGGCCATGCTCAGGCTGATCTGTATCATATCCCTATGCTGCACGACCAGAAATCAGAAGAGAGACCGTGAAGAGATAGCAGAGATTGTGGCATTCCCTTCCATCCTGTTCCAGCAAGTATTATTTATGGGAGAATGAAGTTGCCTTTCAACTACAAAGCATTACTTCAGCTTGAAACCACTGCTCCCAGTAAGACAAAATAATGAAACTGTTCCTTCCAAAGATGAATTGAAAGGCGTTTGAAATGCTCTGAAATGAACACGGCCACAAAGATAAAAATAGTTAACCCATGATTTCTCGAACTGAGGAAGAAGGGTGTGGGTGGAGATGACAGTCATCACGGACCACCTTCGCAGGTGCTGCACTGCTAGAAGGTGTTGGAAGGAGCAGAAAGCGAAGCCAGGAGAAGGTGACTGGGACACAGGCAAGGCTCTAACATGAGGAAGAGGAGCCTGGTGGGTCTGGCTCATTGCTTTGGCAAAACCCCTGGCACAGAGAAGGTGATTGCAATAGTTAATGGCCAACACTTTGTTTCTCAGCAACTGCAAGGCATCTTTGCTTTTTATTTTCTATCCTGTCTGACAAAGTCCTCTCATATGCTCCACGGCCCAACCATGCAGACGCCTTTTCCCACCCAGGTGAACTGTCTACAACGCAGCACCTGCCTAGCACATATGGAGAGCCACCACCACAGGCAGAACATTTTAGGTAAATTCCCTTTAAATGAGAGTAACAAAAAGTCTTGTTTTTGCTGTGCTGAGGAGATCTGACAATCCCACGGTATCGTTTGGACAAAGCCAGATATTAATGAGAATGAAAACAAGAGAAACTGCATCATTAGGGCAGATCAGCTTCTTTAACTCAGGAGAACAAACACTAGGACTGAGGTTATGGACCAGCTATTCCGAAGCAGGAAAATGAAGAAAAAACTGAGTAACACAAAGAATACTACATCAAGCCAGGTTAGTTTAAATTATAGGATGAAATGGTGTACAGCTCAAACATATTTTTATGACCTCAGGATGACAAATTGATAAATTAAAGGAAGTAATAAGTAAAGACTGCTGAGCTGTAAAAAGCTCAAGGATTTGAACATAAAGGATGTTTGGCATTCCTTGTAGGCATGCCAAATAGTGAAATGTATTTCAGGAACACAAGAAAAACAAGAAAAATTGTGATCTCTGTGCAGCAAGTGAAGGTTTAATATTAAAGAAAATATAAGAACGGCCCCAAACTTTACACAGGTATTTGGCTTCAGTTTTCACCAAGGATAAAGATGCTGACCGTGGGAGCAAGGAAAGGTGGTAAAGATGAGTACAGATATATCAACAGGTACCAGCAGTCAAAGCCAGAAATCACGGAGTGAGATTCACTCCATCTCATTTTAAGGAGTCAATAAGTACACTGTAATTTCAGGCTTCTCCTTGCAGTCAGAGAGAAATGAATAAATATATATCTTGATGTTTTTAATGTAATCTAGCCTACTTTACATTAATATTCTAGGACATGAGGAATTGCACCTGAAATATGCCTGATCAGAGGAAGCCCAGTGAAGTGGCACAGGTGTCAGATGACTCCGAAGAATTTCACGTTTTGAGGTGAGGGGAAGCTGCCTCTCTCCCATAATTGGATACTTAAAAAAAAAAAAACAAAACCTAAACAAAACCCCTCTAGGAAACAAAATGCAATTAACCAAAACATGGCACAGGAAACCACAAGATGGTGATATGAGGGTTCTGAATAACTGTATCCATTATGAAGTGCTTCCTCAGGATAAAAAAAAAAAAAAAAAAAGCAACTATATTAGGAAAAGAGTAAGAGGGGGAAAACGCAGCTATTGATTGTTCATCTGACATAGTATTATGCAAGCATTTCAGTACATTTAAAGATACTGAAAAATAATCAGATCTCCAGAGGTAAATAAAAAAATGTACTAAAACATGACATGAGTCTACAAAAGATGGATTGAACCCATACGGCTAACTGGCTGTATGACCACTGATTCTCTATACAAAGAAAACGCAGCAAAGCTATTTTCTCAGACTTCAGTAAAGCATGTCGTCAGGCAAACTGGAGAAAGACAAGGACCAGCAGAACAACAGGAAGGTGAATGAAGCGCTAAATAAAACAGAAGATGACAATGGCTTGCATGCTGAAAGCAGCAGTGGCAAACCAGAGAGGGTGCACTACTGGCATTGCTCATTGACAATTGCAACTAGTCTTCTAACTATTTTATTTAATATCTTCATTAGTGGTCTTAGCACAGTAAGTAGATTACTGATAGACCTTAAAAATTACACAGAAGTGTAACAGACACCACCACCCAGACAGAAGTATCATGCAGATGGGACATTCAGAAATAGGACAACATGACTAAACAAAAAATAAACTTCTACATGTAGCTGGACTCACGATGCAAAAAAGTCTGCCCTATGCCCAGAGAAGGATGCTAGTATGGTAGCTGAAGTACGACTGTGACAAAGATAAACTCAGTTTCACCGTGATCAGGGTATTTTGAGTGAGGTTTGTAAGAGTCAAGCTAGTACAGAAGGCACTACTGAGGCCCTCCATGGAACAGCTCCACCCAGTTTAGGTCATCTGTATCTAGAAATACAAACTCAACATGAAAATAAATGCTTAAGAATTCAACCAAACTTTCTAAGCTCTAGTCTCAAGAGCTGAGAAAATCCCTTCCACACTTACATCCCATGGTCATGGGTCCTTAAAAACTAATAAAAGGAACGCTTGGGCTAATATAGATTCTTGGAGTGTTAACCGCTTTCTGGCAAGAAAATGCTTACTGTAATCAGAAATACTGCTGCTGCACTTGAGTACTGCTTTACTTTATACTATATTGGCTTCAAGCTGCAGCAGGGTAGGTTTAGACTGGACATAAGGAAAAAATCCTTCACAGAAAGAGTGGTCAGACACTGGAATAGGCTGCCCAGGGAGGTGGTGGAGTCACCAGCCCTGGATGTGTTTAAGAGTCATTTAGATGTGGTGTTAAGGGATGTGGTGTAGGGGAGAACTTTGTAGAGTGGGGTTGATGGTTGGACTCGATGATCCCAAGGGTCTTTTCCAACCTAAATGATTCTATGATTCTATAAATGTGCATTCCACGGTGCACAGTACGAAGACAAATCTGCTACCCAGGAACATGTATGGTCCAGGAGTTCCCTAAATACTCTTTTAGGAACAAAAGAACCAGGAGGTGCAGTAATAGCGCTCAAGTAGAAAAAAATCCAGGTTTCAAATTATTCAAACTCACATTTCACTTCCATCATGAACAGAGCACTAAGTGAGCAGCACACAGGCAAGATTAAGAAAAGACCATGAGAAACATCACTTAAGCAGAAGCAGGCAAAGAAGCACTTTGTCATCGAGTTGCAAATGAAGTCTGGCACACACTCTAATTCTGGGCTCTTTCCTCACCCACCTTGACTGATAAGTCTTCCTCACCAGATGGAGGAGGAAGCTGCAGCTCCTCCCTTGGCAAGGCACCCGGGCCTCACTGGACTTCTGCAAGGATCCTGCAGATACCTTGTCTCACTAAAATGGTTGAGCTGACTTAAAGGAATATCAGTGACACTAGAGTAGGTCAGAACTTCATTTTAATTGGTTAATAATAGTTTCAGGTGCTATCTCCCAAGCCTACTACCTGACTGTTGGGGCTTTAAAATTACATTACTTGCTCCCCATTATTCATTTTCTTTTCCCTTTCACTGTTTGAAAGGTTCAAGTGAACAGGAAAATGACTTCCTATTCAGGCAAGACAGTGAATACAACGGTAATTAAATGAGCTAGAAAAAGAACAGCTAAAATTGTAGTTCTTATTCCTCACTCAACTCTGTTTACAGGAATCTCAAGTGTTCCTGTCACAGCAACAGGTAAAACACTCTCAAAATGGAGCCTATAAATTGTTGGTATGCCTTTCACAGATATTAAATCCCATCCTTAGTATTCATACTAATTTTCACAGGCAAAGATGGGAAGAGGAGAAAGCAGTTAAAATATAAGAACACAGCTAGAGTGTGAAAAGCCTGTTTGTGTAGCTTATACCCTCACTGACAGAGAAAACCAGATAAACCCCTAGAAGGTCTCATGTGATAACCTAGTTTTCAAAGCATGTTTGCATGCACTCTCTCCCTGAGCTCTGGATATCAAGGCACTTGCCTTGACCATCATTCATCTGCCTGTCAAGATGCCCTAACAACTTCCTACATCCCTCCGCTGCTTCTTGTCCATCAGCACAGATGATGCTTCATTTACTCTCACTTTCTTTCCTTCTCCACTCTTTTGCACTCCAACAGCCCTTGTTGGAAAGGATATACATACACGTTTTCTTCCTCCCCTTCCCTTCTGAACTAGTTAATTTTCACTTAGGACATGGCACAGAAGAAACCTCCACACGTGGCTACTCCAAGCCATCTTCCGAAATGGAGAACTTATGTTAAGCGTCTATGAATTTCCCCATAGTCAGTTCTCACCAGTGTAGTATTTAAATGCCTACATTTTGGGGAGGAAGGGGAGCTTGAAATCATTATGATGCAGTTAACTGACATCACTTCACAATTCACACTCTTCCAACACAAGCGCTTTGAGCTATGACGTGAACGCTAACTCTTTCCCTTGTCTGTCCCACACCCAGGAGCCAAGCACCTCACCGTAAGCAGGCACCTCTGAGGTGTCTGAGCAGGAAAAACTGAAATCACACATCATTGCTGGCACAACTTTTACACCCAGAAGTTTTCACTTCTGAAATTGAAAAAGAAGAGCCTGTTTGATGACAAAACCCCTTCCACGTACTTCCTGACTGACTGTTTGGTCTTCACTGTTAGTCTAAGCAAAAGATCTTGAAACCTTTTCAGCGCAAGCACACTTGAAAGTTTCAGGACAAGTCTCAATTTCCAAATGAAAAACGCTTTTGTTATTGAAAGCAAGAGATGTGAATAAACTTCCCATTTTAATTTATGGTAACAGTCACATAAGAATCAGCTTTATAAAACTTCAGGGAAAACTTCTATTTAATGAGGATTTTAATGCACCATGCTAAAAAAAAAAAAAAAAAAAGAAGGAGCAGAATTTGCCCCCTTTGCATTCCCTGACTTACTGTACCTGCTCAATCCCGTAGCACTGAAAAGCTGACTTGAAAACCTCAGATGATTGGTAAAAAGAGTTCCTGCAGATGAAGTTTACCCTGCGCATCACAGCAGCGTAGAAAAGCTAACTGCTTCCTAGCAGGAGCTGGTAAGGTGATTCCCAAGGGCTGCTTCCTCTGAGCTGTGTGGTGGCGTGAGTGTGGCCACGGTTGGCCAGGGGGTCCCACCAGGAGTGGATCCCGAGCAGTCCAGTTCCTGATCCTCACCTTAACCCAGAGATTAAAAAGAGCATTTCAAGTTTTCTGAGCGTGACTTCCCTCTCTGATGCTTTTCATCTCTCTACAAGCCCCCTTTATCTCCCTCCATCCCTCCTTGGCAGCTGGGGATTTCTGCCCAACTGGCATCTCCCTCCTCTTCAGCCAGTTCGTGTGGCCATGGCTCCACACCGGCAGCCTGCAGGACCACCCCTCGCTGCTGGTTACAGACAGGAAAGACCAAGGTGTGTGACCCAGCTGGCCCCTATTAAAGATAATGTTATCACAGCCTCAATTGTTCCTGTCTACATCTGCTGGTGGGAGGAAATAATCGACTTGTCTGAGCTGGAACAGGGGATGTTGGAGAGCTATGAATCAGAAAGCTGCTTGTGTCAGGAAACTTCAGCCATATGCTGCATTAATAAAGGATTTTTTTCCATAGCTGTGCTAATAAATGGCAACTTACCATTATTTCTCCCATTTTCATTCTATTTGCATGGAAGTGAGAGGCAGGGTGTTGGGGAGGCGGTGTGGGGAAAGGCAGAGACCTACACGCATAACCAGAGGTAAACCTTCCCAGTGCTTCACCTTCCCAGTGCTTCATATGCAACTGCAGCCATACACAGAGTCTAACGTGTACGAGATCCACACTGCAGTGAAAATACAACTGCTAGGAAACAGGAAGCGCTGCAGGATCTACATGCATGTCCTGAAGTGCTGAACTCTAAGCCAAGTCATCAGAAAAACACACAAGACTGAAAAACAATGCTGTCATCCTCCATACCAGCTTCCTACTGACCTACAGCAGGACCCACTGCCAGGGGTCCCACAGGCCAGTTCAGCCCTGGTTGCAGGTGCCAGGAGTGCCCTTCGGTGCCGACCTTCAAGGATTTTTATTCTACACAGCAGCCTTTAAGAAGAAAAATACTAGAAGTGGAACTGGTCAAGTTGCAACGTTTTAACTAAACCAGAATAAACTATGCTCCAAGGCAACATACTTTGAGAAAGCTTGTCTTCTGTCCCATTACCACCAGCATTACCTTAATTAGTTTTAGCAGACTGTCTTCCTTTAAGCTGCAGTGCCTGCTGTGCTCTCACATCTGGAAGTTCATCATCCGGAAGGTCATTTAGGACCTTCCAAGTTACTTCCTGCACCATGCTTTTTTATCATTAGCCTATTTTACTTGGTGTTTGAATACTGGATCAGGACATCAGAGAGATGCCTATGAAGCTACAGCAGCTGTGAATCTTACAACAACAGAGGTGGCACCTGGGCTCTTTTATTATGCCTCAGGTGTCTGGACCATCAGCCAAACTCAAGGATCCTGTAGGTTGTTACAGTGGTGTATTTAGCACAACTTGCCTACTCCACTTTTGTGACTAGCCAGGAGCAGAGTCTGTTACTACTTCCCAACGGCGTGGCAATAGTGTAAGTTAACTCACCATCCTGCAGTTGATTAGAAGTGCAGAAACATCTCTCAACACCCGTTATTTGCTATCTGTAATACCCAAATGGTCTATACGATATCCTATTTCACTTATAGACAATTTTATTGTTTTCTCCTATGAGAAACAACCCATGGGACCAGGTGACTCTGAATTGCAACTTTTTGCAGCAGAAGTTCTCAAAGAGAGGGAGAGAACCCCATCCCACAGTCCTCATGCTTTGACGTGCTCCCCAAGGATGCTGCAGGCTTGGAGTTGCTTTCCTGTGACAAAGCTCCGTATCTTTAAGTGCGGCTACCAAATATTCCTTCTTCGGCAAGCCAGCGGAAACTCATCTCTGAAAAAGCAGACTGTTTAGGACAGTGACTGGTTGTACTGGGTTTGGCGGGGATAAGGTTAATTTTCTTCACAGCAGCCTGTATGGCACTGTGTTTTAAACTGGTGACAAAGCCAGTGTTGATAAGACACCCATGTTATAGTTATTGCCGAGCAGCACTTGCACGGTGCCCAGGGTGGCCAGGGTGGGCAAGCAGCTGCAAGGGGACACGGCTGGAACAGCTGAGCCCACCTGAGCGAGCGGGCAACTGGCTGTGGGGACTTAGATGCCATCTGGAGTTGACTCACCGCAATGGTCTACAGAGCATCTTCCACATTTGAGCTCATGCTGTTGCTTAACACAGATTTAAAATCATGTTATACAGTTAAAATTAGACGTGAAAAATATGTTTTAAAACATCTGGCTGCCACAGACCAGGTATTTCTGTTGTTCAGGTAAACATCAAAACTCTTTTTGAAAGTCCCCTTCCCATCTCTACACAGGCATAAGCAGGCATCCTTCTAAGATGGAAAGACACAGAGACAGAAAACTTGTAACTACAATTAGCATACTTATGGCAATGTGACATTTTCAGTTGTGCAATTTAAAAGACGGAAAGTCATTTCACTATTGATGGATCTCGAGTTTTAGCATTCCACTTTTTTTTTCCCCTCCAGTTATTTCAGCTGTTCAAAGCTTTTCACATCCTTCAAGAAATATTTAAAATACGCTGACTGAATATGCCCTTTCCAACACTAGCACAGAAACAATTTCCCTAATTTATGGCTAAGACAACGGCCAAGAGACACTCCCAATTTCCTAAGAAAATGAGTGGACTATCCAGTAATCACACCCTTAGTGAGGCCACGTCATTACTTATGGCTATGACTGCTAAACGAGGCCTAGCTAATGAGAAGACAGGAGCTCGCTCACCTTACATGAGAGCCACTTGTGTGTCACTACTCCGGTGGCACAGGCTCTTCAAGGAAGGGGGTTACACAAGCTGGGGGGGGACACAACCAACCTTCGACAGGAAGGGGAACGCGCCGGTGAAGTTGGTTGCTATTCAGAGCAGTAGCAGAGGGACCACTGCTGAAGCCTTGTTTGCATCGTCAAAGGAAGTGACATTGCAAACATGGCTTAAGGGTGGACAAAAAAAAAAACCAGAGAAGTCATTTAATTTTGATGATGGTGTGTTTGCTCCAAAACAAATACTGAAAGTCGTATATTGAAAGTCTGGCTGAGTTGCTTATTCACATTCTCCTAAGTGAAATTTGAGTGAAACAATTTGCTCAAAATTGGTAAAAGTTCTCCTCTGAACCAGATAGTTTAATTAAAGGCAAAAATAATCTCAGAAATTTTTAAGAAAGCCTAGACATTCTTCTCACAATTATTATAAAACCTCAAACATAAGGAAGGAAAAACAGCCCAAAGCATGTTACTTTCAGGTTACTAAAGAGCCCATTGGGCTGGGCTGTCTCTCTTTAATAAGTCTCTAAACAACAACAAATCAACAGGGGGGAGGAGGGAGATGGAGAAGGAAGGGCTCAAAAATAAACCAGTGTTATTCAAACACTGCTAGATCCTAAATAGAACACAACAATACTGACCAAGCAGAGACACAGAAGACCTGGCATGGCTCCAGAACACAATAACCATTTGTCTTCTTTGCCAGAGGCAAGCAGCAGCTGGGGATGCCACTCGGGGGGATAAAATAGCACCACGCTACAGCTGGAGGATTACTCCCAGGAGCAATGCAATACATAAGAATAAAAGATGACAAGTTAGATGAATGCCCTTTGAGAACCTTTTCAGAAAGGACTAAGTGTTCTTCAGGAGAAGCAGGAAAATTAAGGATGGAAAAAACCGCCACAATCGTTTTGCCAAATTCACTTGAGAGTGAAAATGAATCAACATGCAAAAGGCTTCATCTGAATTGGCCTGAAATCCTGCAAGAAAACCCCGTAGGGCAGATCCCAAAACACTGGAGATGCCCAAACGGTATTTTGTGAAAACAGAGTATTTTCCTAAGAGTTAATGGGAACCCTTTGAAACACTCCCCAGAGTTTGCATGATGATTACACGCACTGCAATGGGAGCTTCTGAGTGGCAGAAAACGTCTTGAGCATTTCATAACGTAGCAGGGGAAAGAAGCGGAAAGCCAGCAAGTAGTATTCATTTATTTATTAACAATACCTTCTTTAAAATTAATGCTTTAATACTACCTGTAAACCTGCTGCACAGCAAAATCAACCTTTTGGAGAAAGGTGTAAGACTGGAATCAAAATATAAAACCCTTCACAACACTATGTGCTCTGTAATGTAACCAACGCCATTGCACCTACCCGAGCACACTCACCACATGGCTGCTTCAATACGAATACAGTAAGTGAAAGCAGAAGTGTAGGTGCTTCAGGAATAGACCCTTGTGGTAATATAATCAAACATGCAAAAAGGACCAGACCAGCAATACAGGAAGCTTTTCTGCTGTGGGGTTGGGGAGCTAAACTGGGAGAGACTTCCCAAGTGCAAATGGGAGGGAAGTGAGAAAAAGGAGAACAAACTTCTGTGGTATGACATCAAGCTTTACATAAAGTAAATTATAGCCCTTTCTAAAACACCATTAAGTCAATATACAATATCCCTGCTAATGACATGGAATGGAAACAATTTCTTTCGTGCACCTTTCAAGGCTGCCAGGAAAAAAAAGCGCGACAAGACTGGAAGGAACGTGGTGACCAGCAACAAAAAACAGGCAAAAGGGCTCGATTTCCAACAAGAAAGCTAAAAATAGCTAAGATATCCAAGGCAACATAAGGACTCAGGTTCCCAGGTCACAGCTAAATTTATTTAGGTACCTAAGCCTCCAAGGTGGTTAGTTTGAAACTGTTAGGTAACAACCAACCAAACAAGTTACTTTAAGATAAAGTCTGTGGATTTGCAGCTCATGAACAATGCTGAAGCCAGGGAGAAGCAGCCAGGGAGCAACCCTGCTTTCACCCCTGGTGAACAGGCAGTATGGTAAAAGAGTATCAGCATCTAAAAGATGCTTTGCCCCAGAATAGAGATAATGTTCAAGATGAGCAGCATACAAAATGGGTTAACTAGAATTGATGCGATGGAAAGGAAAGGTATGAGCTGATTTGCAGGAAGACTTGCTGGCAAACAAATGTGTTAGGCCATGGAGCAATCTCCCACAGGAACTGGTGAAAGCCTGATTGGTTGGAGCTTTTTGAAAAAAAAATTACACCAAACAATAGAGAAAACATAGGAAAGAATCCTGCACTTCAGGGAAACAGCGCGTAGGTATTTCCGCATCTACAGAGCCTTCCTCCCCAACTCAACCAACCAGAAAAGCTTTACTCAAGCCGTTTTATAACTGGGTCCTTCCTTTACCACAGCAGCTTTGCTCCCACTTGAGGCCAGCCACAGTGTGGGGGAAATCAGGCCTGTCCCCTTGGGTAAGGCAGCACCAGTTCTGAGACCACAGGCCGCCCCGCTCCGATCTCCACGCTGCCCACTGTCAGCTCTGGACCATGCCAGTCTGCAAAATGTGAAACTATGACCGAGAAAAAATACCTCCTGCATTTGAAAATGACTGACTTAATCCACTCTGTAGAGATTGCAGACGTTTGCCATGTCCATAACCAAGGCAGGCTTGCAGGGCCAGTGTTCTGGGATATTCATATATTGCTTACTACAGACATGTGTCATTCAAGCTCTAACTAGAACATTTCAAATAAATCTGCTCGGAGCTTTAACAAGTCCTTACACAGCTCAGCTCTGTGGTAACCACAGTGCAGTAGACAGTAATGCATCTGAATACGCTCATAATACAAAACAACCTATCGTAGTTAGATTTCAGCCCATTAACTATCCTGTAGCAATACAGCGCTGAGTAAACACTGGTTTATTAGCTGTGACCTATAGCTTTTTACGGAGGAACGTACCAATATAAATGTATTATGGTAAGTGCTACGTGCTGTAACGTACGCTGGGGTTCCAGGCACTTCTTTGTATCAACGACCAACAACCAGGATTTTTAGAAGTCCAGGTCATTTCACCAAAGGACAAGAGCCTCTCCCTTCAGCACAGAAACTTAAAGGAGTGATGGTTTTTAATATTCGGCAAGTTCATAGTCTCTACAGCACGTGTACTTTGACACCAAACAGGCTACCAATGCAGTTAGGGAACGCCCTATGCAAACATACCAGGGAGTAAATAAAATCAGTTAAGAGCTTTAAGAGGCACCCTTGGCTCACCAGTAGCTAGGCAGCAAAGATTACAGAACACACACTTCCACAGTACATCCTGAGACAGGTGTTTCAGCACTGTGGGCATCTACATGTGATAAAGACACTGTAAGAAATGAAGGCAGGTCATGAAAATGATGCCCTGTCATATTTATTACTACAATGAGTAACTGACAATAAGACTTCAAGTCTCGTCATCCTTTGTCACTAAAAATCTGTCATCTTTCTTCCCCTTCCTCTCTTTACACACCCTACAACCCAGGATGACCCCAGAAAGCACAAGCACTAGACAAATCATCTCCAGACTGCGTTGGCAATGACTATGATGCTGTGGGTAGGTCCACCTTTGGCCTTCCTGCTAACAGTAGCAATTTCATTTTTAAACATTTGATTGCCTGTAGACATAAGCAAAGAGGAAGAGTAGCTGAAACACGCTAAATACCATTAAATTTATGAAGATAACATGCAGCAGGAATTGTTTCTATGATTAAAACCAACAAAACATACGCACACATGTAAGGTACCTCAATACTTTTTTTTCTTTAATGTAGCTGATCCTATAATATACAGGAAAATAGAACAGGATTATCCAGAAAAATTCAAAAAGTTACTTATGCTTACTTTGGATTCACCTTATTTATACTTGCCACAGTTAGTGGTGCAGCAAGAAAACGGAAAGGCAGAACCAGCCCAGAGCAAAAATTAGCACCTGCAACAGGGTGCAGCATGTGAGAAAACTCCCCAGACAGCTACAACTGCAAGAGCACATTCTTAAAACATACTGATTTTGCAGGAAATCTCAGAGAGCTGGTGTTATGAAACTAACAAAACTCAAGAAAACAAAAGGAGAAAGCAGCAGCTGGAACCATCAAGGCTGGTATAATGGAAAACCAGGTGCTCTCCTGCAGAAAGGGCAGTCGGCACTGGCGGAGCTGAGGCGCTGCAATCCAGTTGTGTTACCACCACAGTGGTGGGCTCTGTTAGCAGCTACCTAAGTGTAATGAGTGATGCTTGAAGGCAGGGGCAAGAGAGCAGAAAAGTGTCTCCTCTCTCCGTTGCCCAGCACTCAGCAGGCCGCATTGCACAGAGCACGGACGGTACAGCCTGTACCTGCAGA
Source organism: Rissa tridactyla (assembly GCF_028500815.1). Classification (NCBI taxonomy): domain Eukaryota; kingdom Metazoa; phylum Chordata; class Aves; order Charadriiformes; family Laridae; genus Rissa; species Rissa tridactyla. The sequence continues at coordinate 54,719,795 of NC_071469.1, forward strand.
ACAAAGGAGAGCAATCCTGCAACAACGATTTTTAAGCCGAAACACCCCCAGATGACCATTAGCCCCATGCATCATTGTAGCTTTCCTCCCCTCCTCTTCTAGCCCCTTCCAGTCACCTCTTTGTCCCAGAGTCACTAACAGACCAGCGCCCATGATGCAGGAAATCTGTCTTTACCAAAGCAACTGGGTGACAGGTGGTGATACGGTGAATTAGCTAGGGAAAACAAGCTCTTGTAATGCAAAGGTGTGTGCTGAGCAATGAAGAGTAAATATAGAACTCAAACTATGCAGTAATTCCATTGGGAAAAGTGTTTCACTAACTCTCAGAGGATCTTAAAACCTCTTTGATTAGTTTAAGGCTCCTAAATCCCTGATGAGGTTCAGACCAATACTGCTAATTAAGGCCCAGAAAAATTATCCAAAGTCTCCAATGTGGGAACGAAAACAGGTATTTTAACTGCTTGGAACACCCACCACAAACTGGCTTAAAACATGCATAGCTAGGGTTTCGTTTTGCTTCCTTTAGCCAGCCGTCTCCCCAGGGAACAATAAAACCCACAGACAAGCCAGCCAGCCTGACCCCTCCAGAGACCTCCTGCATCACCCCACCGTGCAGAGGGATCAGCTTTCCCAGCCATTTCCTTCTCCCAGCGGTTCTTCCCTCTGCTCCAGCAGGATGCAAGTCACTGAAATGGGCACCTCCACTCCAAACCCTGTGCTTGCGGGCTAAGAAACTAAAGCTTATAAAAGGCAACTTGCCAAATGCTTGACCTAGTGTCCTCCTGGTTAACTTGAATCATGATTACGGTGATACGTTTGGGATCAATAGGCAAGAAGAGTAGAATAGAAGGTTAAAGCACGTTTTGCCTAGTAAAGCTTCCAAATTTTTACTGTCCATGAGACAAGTGGGAGCAGGAGACAGAAATACAGACAGAGCCTGTCAAGGAGAAAGAAAAAAAAGGAGATTCACCCCGCAGCAGAGACTAAGAATATATACAGGAGAATTCAGCTGTTTTCTTCACTGCCAAAAATAAACGTCTCAAATAAGTGCTTCAAGTAACTTTTAAGTATTAAAAATAGTTTATGAAAAATGGGTGCCTTTCAAGCTGTCTCCTTCTAGGGAAAAGTTCCCAGCAAGCATGATGAGAAATAACTAAGACCTAATGGCAATTAGTTTCCAGCCCAGCCAATAAATTGCATTTTATCATTTTTATTTCTACCTCAGATTGACACAAGATAGCTAGACATAAGCTAACAACCTACTACACAAAGGTGACAGCAGCAGAGTAACAATTTATTGGACTTACTCTGGGCTCTTTGATTTGGTTGGATTTTACTTTAGGAACCAACAGCGAGGGAATTATTTTTACCAGGGGATATAAAGCTTCTCCCTCTTCATTCTGTGCCTGCAGGAGGGGTGACCTTTGTTTTCTTGGTAATAAAACTTTTCTTTCCCAGTCTTTCTGTATGGTAGACATACCAAGCTCATGACATTAGTCTGCTATTTCAGAATCAGAAAGTTGTCTAGAGTTCTGGAGAGAACGGGTGGTATCCTCAAGAACATGTCTGGGACTGCCCTGTCTACAATACACGGTATTTTAAAATGCAATGGGAGATGTGGTTGTGGCACAGTCACACATTTGGGTTAACTTGAATCTTCCCAGGCAAACGAGCCAAGGAGGATACAGACTGGTCCAGATTAGCAACATATTTCATGCTCTTCAACAGATCGACTGGTCCACATAGAAAAGATGCCGCTGTTGCTACCCATAATGGCTACTCCCGCAATCCTGCTTTCCCAGCTACCCTGCAGGAGCGCTCCCACGGCTCCTGCCCAGAGCAGTCTCCTTTGACCTCAGGATGTACCAGACCACAGAAAAGGGTTTTAACCTGCACTGATCTTGGCACTGTAAAGCTCATCTTGTTTACACAACTGCCCCAGTCCCCTCTGGCAAAACCAAACTAAGCAACAACCCACATCAGCCACGGATAAATTAAAATGTTAAGCTCAACTATGCAATGAGAACCGCATTCAGATCCTGCCTGTTAATTTTCTCACAGCCTGGTGCAGACTCACCAAACACCCTGCTGAAACCCTGCTTTGCAAAGAGCTGCTGGGGCAAGAAGTCCCTCTTTACTACTGGAAAGAGCAATCTCTCACTCCCTCACCTCTTCAAACCCCTTCAAAAAAGCATATTAAAAGTGCAGCAATAAGCTGCTGGTGTTGTGGTTTTTTTCTTTATAGGGGAAGAGAGGGCAGAGGTTCTGCAGGTCACCACACTACTTGGCTTCTATATTTACATCTGCTAAATTTGACCAATTCCCACAGAACTAAAGTCCCTCACTGAATACTGAAAGTATCTCATCTTGTGGGGAAAACCTTTCAGTTTAGGGGGAAAAAAAAAAAAAAGAAAAAAAGAAAAAAGTTCTCATCCTGGAATTTGTATTACATTTGTATCACTTGTCCTATGGCCCAAGTCACAGAACTTCCCCTCACTGTGACCTCCATCATAACTGACAACCTGCTGAAATACTTATGTTTGTGAAGAAATAATTATTTTAAACAGTTTCAACTAACTGTGAAGTTAATTTGATACTTAGTAGTATCTTTTTATGACTATTTCCCCTCAACTAGAGCAACTCATTTCCACTGCAATGCTTGCAAATTTCATGTACCAACTGCACTTTCTATGCCATAGAAAAAAATAAATCACCTTTCAAAATCTGGAGAAACACATGAAAATTTCGTGCTGGCAGTATTAATTCTGCCGCATTTTTCTTTCAGAACATTGCAGCCAGTCCCAGGCTGTAACGCAGCATTCAGCAGTGGCCCAGAAGGCAGGACTCCACGCTGAGGTGGGTTGAGCTGAGCAGTTTAGAGGAGACTGTCCTCACAGTTCACCATGCTGCAGGAGGCTTCCCATCATCAGCGCTCTCTTCATACCAACAGTCATTCAAATGCTATACTCACATGGATTAAGAGATTTAGGTAGGTCTGTGGTCACATACAGGCAGAGACATGCACGATCTGCCTCTTTGCACAGCCAGAGCAGACGTAACCTGGCTCTGCCGCGGATGCTGCCTGGCCTCACTGATGTGGCACGGGGCTCGGGAGGCTAGTAAGTCCCAGGGAGAAACAAAGCCAGTCCTCTGCCACGCTAGCACAATTTTGCAACCTCAAAACGAAGAGCTGGCTTGCCTCCAGCCAACTTCAAGTACAGGACAGGCCCCAAAGACACGTCCTTCAGTACAGCCTGTTCTGAACACCACAGCCCAGACATTTGTGAAGGGGAACAAAGAAGGATACGAAGCCAGTGCAAAGAGTGGTTTGAAGTTTGAAATTTGTTCTTCAAAAGCTCTGTCCTTCAAGCTTCACCTGCTTATGCTAACTGCAGAAACATTCACCTCAAAAGCAAGTTCCATATGCAGAACTTAAACAAATGAGCCAGTAAAACCATAAAATAAGGGACAAAATGCAAACCAATGACCAGCAAGTTATGTGTATTCTTGACATAAATACACACTTTCAGCATGGAGAGTAAGTGACTTGAACTTTTTGGTAGACATGCCGTGGCTCCACTACTGAGCATCTTATCCCAAAACTACAACACACAGAAAAGCGTCATCTGATGTTTTTAGTGTTAGCCTTAATAAAACACACACACAAATACTATTTAATGGCCTTTAGTTTTAGAATAGCTTGTACAGAGTTTATTCTTTTACACATTTATTCTTGGTCAAACGCACAGCTTTTGAAACAGGTGAAATGACAAACACATGAGGCAGTGGATATTAAAGTAGATGGGCGTTCACCGTTTTGCACAGAAATCAGACAGGAGAGAAAAGTCTGCTATATAGTTCCCAAAACTGGACTGAAACGACAGGAAACACTGTGTGTGTTTTTAAATGCAAACCAGTGCAATGAGGGCACTTAGCTGTGCGCTCTAGCCACAACTAATGGTTTCCTGTTCCCATCAAATGTAAGTTCTTCAAATCCCCGACTGCTGTAAGCATCTGCAGAAAGGACAGCACAACCTTAGATAATCCCTTTATGCCACACACAGAACAAGACAACCAAGACAGGTTTGGTTTGACCTACCCCGTCAGCTTAAACAAACTGTGTGATAACCCTGCCCAAAGCAGACTACATGTGTAAGGGCATAACCTTGCCCTACCTCCTTGTAGCTGGTTCATGTCAGATAAACCCACGACCTTGACAACACAGTGAAGTATGACTTTCAACATCTATAGTGTCACGAATGAAGTAGGCGTGCAGAATGACAACCTTCAAGTCAGTGAAGTATGCTACACCAAAAAATCTCAGCCCCTTAGTGTTGAAATATATTATAGACACAGTTTTGGGTTTGCAACCTGAGGTGGAGAATTCAGCAGACTGTTCTCTTGTTGAGCTGTTCCAACTTACAGGTTTATTGTATGGCAGGGTGAGTTCGCAATTAAGGAAAGACTTGAGGTCCTTCACTAAGTCAGTCTCACTATTTTAGTAGAAAACATCACTGCTCATGCTCAGCACTGTATCTTCATACCTTCCTTAGTATGAAAGTGTATTTTACAGAGGATATTTTCCAAGCCAAATAATAACGTTCTTTGTTTTCTCCTCCTTGAAAATGCCAGATTCTAAGGTCAGGGGACTACAAATTTGAAGTAACTGCAGGAATACCAGCAGCAAACTGAACTGGGGAGGGACTCTTTATAAGGGAGCGTAGCAATAGGATGAGGGGTAACGGTTTTAAACTGAAAGAGGGGAGATTTAGATGAGATATTAGGAAGAAAGTCTCTACTGTTAGCGTGGTAAGACACTGGAACAGGTTGCCCAGGGAAGTTGTGGAGGTCCCATCTCTTGGGGTGTTCAAGACCAGGCTGGATGGAGCTTTGAGCAACCTGGTCTAGTGGGAGGTGTCCCTGCCCATGGCAGGGGCTTGGAACTAGATGATCTTTAAGGTCCCTTCCAACCCAAACCACTCTATGATTTTATGAATTCCACTGAAATCTCACCTTTTCCATTAAAACTTAGTTTCATACCCAAACTCAAAACTCAGGTAACTCAAGACCTAAATGCAAATATTGCTGTTTGGTTTCTTCTTGAAAAGCTCAAGAAACGGTAGAATTTCTTCAGCCCACATCCCAGAATCAGAAAAAAATAGTTAAAATAAAGCATTGCCTTTCAACACTCAACATCTCCCCCACCTACCATGTGCCCCTTGAACCAATAAGATCCATAAGCACAATGTCAGCCGTGTTCCTGTCAAGTTATGTTGCCTGACAAACACAGATGTGGGGCATTTCGCATGTATTTTTGTCCATACCTCAGACCCTGAGGACGATTTTTTAAGAAGAAAATGTTTTCAGATTGCATTCAGCTTTCCCCTCCAGTGCAAGCTAAGTCTTTTAAGTCAAGCAAGTTATTGGTATCAATATACAACAATAAATGGCCTGAAATATACAGACATTCAGACTTGAACTTATAATCCCTCTTGATCTCGAAAAGACCCCCAAACCTAAACAAGATAAAAAACCCATCACTCTCAGGAAAATAAATGTTGATTATTAGAAACAGCAGAGTCTTACTGCATTAGCACAGAGCTGTAAAGTTGGAGTACCGGTCTAGATCCCAGACCCCTCCAGGGAGCTTTTATTCCTTAGCTATTACTTGGTGAAGCACTAATTAAGAAGATTTAACAGATTAAAGTGTGAGTTGCTTTAAAATCAAATAGTTATTTCTATTTTAAATACCCAGGAGATGCTCCATTACAACATTTGCAGACATCCCATGAACATCTACAGAAACAGAGAGAATCATTAGATCAGGATGACAAACATTTAAGTGAAGACTGAAAAGCAAAGAATTTTACAAACAGTGCCCCACAGAAACATGGAACTCTTCAGTGAGTGAGATGCTTTGTTTTGCTTTAAATTTCTATTTACTTGCTGTTTCTGGGTGTTTCCTCATTGTTTTATACTTCATGGTACCACTGTGAGCATGTCATGGGCAACCTCATTGTGCCATAGGCTGTTGCTAAGTGATCCTCTGCAAACACTCAAAGTTCTTGAGACAAAATCATAAACAATCCTGACAGATTCAATAAATAAAGTTGCAGAACATCAATCTTAAGAAAAATTTATAAGAAATTAAAATTCCTAATCGTCAGCAACTATGCTTGGTACTCCTATCTACTGAAGATGAAGTAAACTGTTAGCTCTTCTTTTAAACATTAACTTGATGGTATTACTGCACCAAAACTTGGCTCCAGGCAGACATATCTGGGCAGTAACAAAGACAACCTTCAAGACAGCATTTCCACGGACAGCATATTTTTCATACATGATTATGCTGCATTTACATTGCAATTCCTTACACAAAGCAAAGACAGCATAGCATTACTTGCAAATCACTTATGCTGTAAGTAGAGTTAAGCTGTACTCACTCCGGGAGAGTCTTGGATAACAGTTATAAAAAACAGTCCACAAAAACTGGGAATACTCAGCACTAAGGAAAAGGCACAAGCAGTCAGACTTGTTGATTTGAAAAGGACACATTAGAAGAGTCACAGAGCTGAGAGTTACAAAAAAACCACACACCAGACCCCTTTCTGGCTGCTAAGAAAGCACAGGGCACTCCACCCCACAACACCGGCGGATTTGGGACTAGTTCGGGACAGAATTCCTGGGACATGACCATGGCTTAGCATGAGAACAGCTTTCAAGACCCAGGTGGCTCAAGGGCAGTGGGGGCTGGCCTTCTGGAAGCACCTTTGGGGTTTGAGCTCCGCCCCTACAAACTGAACAAAGCACTCTCTGACTGCAATGCTGCAAGCATGGTGCTTCCAGCTGGTTCCCTGGTGTTTCACTGGGACAACCTCTGGGTAAGGCGCTCCCTCCTCCACTACTGTCTGGAGAGGTCCTCCCTGCACACAAGAGTGTACGTTGGTTGGCAGGGCAGGGGCTTAACTAAAGGCAGGAGTGTGATGAATGCAGACCTGCTGAAAACGTCATTTAAATCTTAATCAGCACTTCGTCATTTAAGAAAGAGCTTGACAATGCAAAAGTCGAAGAGACAAAACGCATTTTCACTTGCTATCTAACTTTCAACAATGCAAACTAACTTCTCACTGACCATCAGGATGTGTTGCCATCCTCTCTCCTTCCTTGGGCTATATTGGAGTAGGACAGAAGTAAGTATAAGCCACCAAACTGCTGTACGAAGAGCTGACTGACCTAAATTAGTAAAAAGACATTACACCAACCAGCCCTTAAAAGGCACTGCAAGGCCTGGACCATACTGGATAGACTGAACGTGCTCTGGCCCTAGAAGCTGCATACAAACCAGAGACTGGCCGTACCAGCTCAGGCACGGCACTGTCACACCCACGCAGCACACAGTGCTCAGAAAGCCAACGCTGCTTTTGTGCGCATCCACTTCTACATGCTCAGTCGAGAAGATCCAGATTTTAGGAAGCACAGAAAGAATTAGAGATGCACCGATCTAATCATACACGAAGGCTGAAGAAGCTGGGAGGAGACCCAGCGGACAGTAACATCTAAGACAAGCAATCACAGCTTGCTTGTCACAGTTTATCAAAAGAAAGCAGAGAACTTGAGCATTCAACACACCTATGAGGGAAGACTCACAACCGGGGTGTAGTTTCCTCACCCAGCAGGAACTGGAAGTGCTGCGAGGAAGGTGCATGCACTTTACTGGCAGGAAAAAGGTCCTCTGGCCAACACAGAAATGTCACTGTTAGAAACCCACCAGCAGCTCTAACTTGCCCTTTTTGGCTCAGAGGTGGGGAAAAAAAAACAGGAGCAGGGACAGTGGGAGGATCTGTCACCAGAAGGGAGCAAATGCTATCTTTATCTCCTTTTTAGTCACTTAGTTCACTGATAACCAGCCATTAAGGCCTTCAATGGTATGCAAGTCATCACAGGGGGCTCATGAACATCTAATATGCTTTGACTCTGTTTCAAACTGTTCTGTAGTTAAAGTTATAAAGAAAAAGTTCTGTTTCGCCCTTTATAGCTGCTGTTCTTTTTTCAGCCACTTAAGGATGTTATCATAAAGGAAAGGGTATTACAAGATAAGCTCATCTAGGTCACAGGAAAGAACATTTTCCAAGCTAACCTAAAGTACAAATGATCTCTCTGCAATCAACATAAATTCTCTATAGACTGCAGTTAGCTTGTCCTCTAATCTTTGCCATCAGTAAGTCAATGAACAGTTTTAACACAGTAACTCTATGCTGCTGAGGTTCCAGGACAGCAGAGTTGTGCAATGAAGCTTCTTGTACAAGAAAACATTTTCAGATGCACTTAGACCTTTGAGTAAAGGAAGCTCTTGGCTCCAATCAACAATTTACTACAAAAACAAAGCTAAAAAGCTTTTCTCCGTTTGCAGTCAGCCAAAAATTTCTCTGCAACAGTTGTTTCCCTTACGCTTCAATCTCTTACAGTATTAGCTCAGACCCAATGGCATCTTTTCCATCCTGTCTTCAGATGACTCTGTCAAAACACTGTAAATAACTTGTTTGCACTTTGTCAAGGTACCAGGAGGAATTTTAAAAAAAAAAAAAAAGTCTTCAGTAACTACCGAATACTCACCTGATAACAAACACTCAAATGAGGACACAATATACATATAAGTTAACATATATAGCAACTTTAAATTAGATACAAAACCCCTTTTATTCAGGGAAGCATGCCAGTTGGGAAGTTAAAATGAGGCAACTGTAATTTGTTGCAGCAACCTCAGGTTAAAAAAATTATTAGTGAACTCAAGTAAGACACTGAAGTACCCTGGATCCTAAAATAACAGCCAAAGAATACTCTAAGGCAAGTCCATTGCTTAGCAATGACAGAAGCAGTCTATGGTTTGTATATAGGTGTAGTTTCTGCTCTCCCACTCATAACCTCTGTTGTGCTATTTTTCAAAGACAAAGGAGCAACACATTATGATTTAAGTTTTTTTATCATGACTGAAATGTCTGATACCTTTATGACTGGTTAATTGAGAGCATTGCCTTAGAATCCTACAGGTCAACAAGCAAACTTTAAACAAAACTACAGAAGACAAGTTCTCTTGACATGTTTCTATTCATCTCTAATATAAACAACAATAATTCTTCTGACTCCTTTAGGAAAATAACCTTAACATAAGAAGAGAACAATTAAAATAAAACGTACTACGGCATGAATGTTTAAGTGACAAATTGATGCTGTACACCAAAGGCAGGCTTGGATTTCCTTTGTTTTTAATGCACAGTTGAGTCCAGAGAGCACACCTGGATACGGAGCCTCCTAGAAGCAAACCCACAGTGCTCTATGGACGGGCGAGCAGGAGGGGAAGCAGCCGAGCACCAGCTGTGACTACCACGAATGAAGGTGCCCCACAGCACTGCACAGAAAAAGCTCGGTGGCTTTTGTGGTTCCTCTGTCTTTGGGATTTATACAGACTTACTAATATGACAGTAGCACCTGCCTTTAAATATACGAACCGTATCATGCCCAGTAGAAATCTGAGCAACAGAGATATATGCACGCAAACCTGCTGGAGGAGGCTTGTCTCCAGGCTCCCCCCCAAGTCTATAGGAGGAAAATTATCTCCTGCCCTCAACCTTCTCCTTGAAAAGAGCTTTCTAAAAGGAGGAACTCTATTTCCACCACTTCCTAAGGGACTGCTTAGGGCAGATCATACCCTTACGTATCCAATGACTATTTTGATCCCTTTAATAACCACGGTTGGCCCACTCTTGCTCCCCGGATAGCCAGCGGAGGGCCACACTAATCTCATCTAGGAAGTTGCAGCAGCAGTCTACTTTTTGACAAGTCATGTGAGGGAAGGAAAAAAAAAAATAACATACCACAGCTCTCAAGAAAGGAAGTTCAGCTGTTCTGATTAACTTGAAGCCACTCTGCTTTCTTCTGCTATAATTCCACAAAGATAATCAGGTTCAGGAAAACATTTCCAGGTTTTGCTGTGTCTGAATGTGCCCTGTTTTATATAGGGGCAGCTGAAATACACATGTTAATAGTTTCTCTAACTTAAGGCTGAAGACCAAATACAGGAAAATTTAAGAAACTTTAGGGCCTAATGTCTTTAAGCACCAGGTTTTACTGGAACCCCATTCAATCTTGTGATATGAATGGGTTTATCTCATTTAATTGTGAAGTGCCAGAAGAGCAAACAAGCAGGCAATGATCTCCAGACACAATTATCTCAGGTCACAGCTAAGATCAAAGGAGTAAGTAACTTTTGCAGAAGCTGGAGAAAGGAAGAGTCAACAACATACACTAAAAACACTTCCCCAAAGCACCGATCTTCTGCAGAGTCCTCTGGGAGTTCAGACCTACCAGCACCCTCACTGAGGAAGGCAGGCATACAAATAGTCTTCTTTACTGTTCTGATGACATTCTCTCTATAAAGCTTTGGTTCGAAGCAAGCAAGTCTGAGCTATGGTGGATACCAGAGTCATCGCACCCAAAGGAACTTCGTTGTCCCTGTGGAACAAAACCCCAGGTCCAAAGACAAAGCTACAAGTGCTGTCACAGAAATAAGCTTGCAGCTCTGCTTGAGCAGGAGAATTGCCTGATTTCACACCCAAAACAAAGGATGGGGCGTTCAGCTGGGAGAGGACACCTCAATGCTATGGTGAGACGTACAGACACCCTCCACACTGTATTAAATTAACTCCTCAACCTTCCTACTCCAAGAAAAAATTTCAGAAGAAAAGGTCAAAAGAGCTACGTGCATATTTGTACTTCAACACAGACTTTGCAGTTTCAGCAAACCACAAACGAGACAGGTTGGTTTTAAAATAAGGCATTTCCTGAGTTATATGTCTCCAAACACACAGCATTTGCCCTGCTTTGATACCATATCACAACACCTGCATCCAGTGAGACAAATAATCCTATTGTTTAATGGAACCCAAAATTAAAGCCTGGTCTTTGTTGACCCATAGGTACCACTGGAGTAATCATGATTAATAAAAGCAATGTCTAATTGTTATTTTGTGCAAAGAGTGGAACTGCATGCTGCAAAATATTCCTAGTCAAAAGAAGGCAAATACAGAGTTTTACTCCCCAGCATTTCTGTCAGGGTCTCATTTATCCATACTATTTCTTGAGGAGGGATTTATAAAGCTTTGCAGTATGCAGAAGTATCTGGGAAGACACATGCTGATGGTTGAGAGAATATTATACACAATAATCTTCAGAAATTACCTGTCCCCATTAATAGTCCCATTTTCCTTTACACACTCATCCTACTCTACATCTCCACGATTCAGATATCTCTAAGCAACTTAAATGGCATTCCACGAGAAGGAATATTACCTTCATTAGGAAACAGAGGTAGAATTTGAAAGAGAGTTGCCCAAATTGCCTGCAGTAAGTGCAGCAACTCTCCACTGCAATCTCAGTCCCATTATAGTAACCGAAGTCTTTCGCAGAGGTCCCATGGGGACTAGATTTCCACCCAGGACATCCCAACTCCCAGCCTTTAGCCCTATTAGAAATCACTGCCTCATCACTACATACCAAGAGTCAGGAGAAGACAAAGGGGCTAGGCAGAGCTCGCTGCATGGCCCAAAGCCGTACAAGCTTAAACCTGACAGCCATTCATTCCACATTACTTACAGATTTCTAAATCTTTAGTAATGTTTTCACTCACCCAGGTGACTTCTGCAAGTGGCTGAGGAGCCCACACCTCTCCTAGGCCACTGGGATTCGCAGTCAAAAGAAAGCAGTCAAACCAGTCAGTAAGAGACTCTCTCTGAGCCACAAATTTTTTTTCATGGTTCTCTCATTCACTCACCAAGATGAAAATAAATCGGATCTAAAAGCATTTTGATTTGTTTGGCTTATTCTGTCTAATTTTTAAAAATAAGTGCTTATTTATTTAATCTGCTTAATCCACATGGTGAAAGCGTTCTGTAGTTTTCTCTTCCTTCCCTCCCCAACAGATGTGCAATTATTCTTCTTCCCCACTGGACCAGAAAGGGCCACACTGTACCTAACTGCCCAGTCTGCTGATGCAATACGTAGCAGTGTGCCAAAAACATCTCTCCCTGCACTGGAGCCTGGGCTTCATTCCTGCTGGGCAATGCTGCTTCTTAGCTATCAAGAAGCTCTCACAGAGAGGGATCTCCACTTCTGAGAAGAACCAGAGAGAGGATTCTGCCTGGGATTTGTTTTTCCACAGTCCTGCTATTTCTGGGGTTGAAGCTGAGATTATTACAGTTTTGTTAGAAGACCCCACTTTGTGTGCTTAGCACACTCTGGGTAGCACCAAAGCTAAGAATTATCAGGATCTTCTCAAGGTTTTAACCAGCGAACCCCCACTTTCAAGCATGCACAAAGCACTTGACACAATCCAGACTGAGGAGGGCTGGAGGGCTTCTGTAGCATCATTTCCAAAAATGCACTGAAGGCAAAGCAGGCTGCCATTCTCAGGAGAACACGCACTTTACTGAGGGGCTGGCATGCATGTGAAAATAAACTTTCTTCTCCCTGTAGTAGAGAGCCAACTCCCCAACATCTCAACAACCCTGCTTGCTTTGGAAGCTTTCCAGTCACATCTTTCTGTATATGCTATCAGCTATATATTTTATAAGCTCCTTTTCTCGGTTAGAACGCTGCCGTTCCAAGCTTATTCCATTAATGCTTCATGTGAAAATAAACCTCTCCACATTTCAAGAAAACAACAGTTCCCTGGCAACAATTAGTGGAAACTGTTGTCATTGGTATTTCACTTTGATTGAAGAATTAAAAAGCGGGGGGAGGGGACCCTCAATTCTCCTTTGCAGGCTTCAGTAAACCCACAGCTCAAAGGACAGTTTTCTTCTCCAAAGTAAAAGATTTCAAATATCTCAATTCCCAGAGAGTTTGGGGGGAAAAAGGAAAAACAAACCAGCAGCCGAGACCATTGTAACTACTACAATCAGCTGTTCCACATTGAAAAACATGTTGTCCTCCATATCCCACTGCTATTAAAAAATGTGCAGCTTGAAATACAATGACTAATCCCACTTTTATAGCCAACTGACTAGAACATCTTTCTAAGATAAAAGAGAGCATTAGTGTTCATTTGAACCAAAAATACCCACCGAAAATAGGAAATCTTTGCTATTTTAAAATAAAAAAAAAATGTGAGCAAGAGCTCTAGGAAAGCTTGGGCATGGAAGTGCTTGAAACAGCTTTGAAGTTGCAAGAAATACGAAAAGCTCCAAACTTTGTCACACAAAGACCGAATTGGCAATTTGTCAGAAGCCAAAGGGCTGCAGCTAATTATTCTGGATTTGCATAGCTTGTGAAACAAAAATAAATGCATGTCCCCATCAGAGGTACTTGTGATGATTTCCACTTCACTGCACATGTTTTCAATCTTGCATTCTTCAAACTAAGCCAAACAGATTTTTCCTGAAAAACAAGGTAGATGGAGATGTTCTCTCTTCCCCTCGCCAGCATACGAAATCATAAGAAACTGGATACTTCACTGGCTAAAGAAGAACGAACAACTTGTGATTTTAAATTCGGCCCTATGCTAATTTTGGGAATGGAGGGGGTAAACCAAACAAAACCAAGCTTTTACTAAAAAAGATCAGAAACAGCTTTACCTTTTAGAAAACACCCAAAGTCCTTCTTTGCTAGACTCCATTATTAAAAAATAGATTATTTTTTATTGTAAATGTCTCATCAGACAACGACTGCATAACTTCAGAGGCAGTCTGTCCCTTGAAATAGTGATGAAAGAAATCATTAAGAACTGCTTCAATGTAAGCATTTACTGGCAAGTCACCCCAATGCCAGTGCAAGTACTGCTCGGCCTCAGCCTTGCCAGCAGGCCACGGCAGATGGGCTTCGGTCACATTTGTCACCTGTTCAGAGCATCCTCAGGCCACCAGCTGAAGCCACTCCAGCTGAGCAGGCAGCTGCAAGAGGCTGGAAGAGTTGGCAAGGGAAGTAAAAAAGGAGGGGATGACAGGGAGCAACTCAGACAACGAGAAAGCCCACTCTGGCCTTCTCTTTCCCTCCCTGTAAGGGGAGGTATGTAACAGCCACAGGAACAGCCTTAAGATTAAATGCAGCTGAATCGGTGCAGTCTTTCACTGGAAGAAAGCCAGCAACACCAGGTCTGCTCACCACCTTCACCTGCTCTTCCCTTCCCATCGTGCCCCACAGAACAGCATGGGGAAGCCCTGACACTGGGCGCCCCGCACCTCTGCTGAGACAGCCACAGCTGGAACTCCTCCTGCCACAGCTGGAACTCCTCCTGCCAGCACAGCTCCCAACAGCGCTAGGGCTGGTACAGCAACAGCTTCCCCCTAGGAGCTCGGCCGCATCCTTCAGTCTTCCCACCTGCAAAACTGGAACAAGAGCGCTTCCTCACCTCACAGGGTACAAACAAGTAAGCACCCAAATTCCAAAAGCACCCTGAGACTGGGGGGATGTCTACTTAAAAATATTAAGCAAATGACCTATCACAAGGTAAGAGACATAGCCCAGTATTCTGTTAAGAGCCCATATTTAAAAGTCAGGAAGACATTTGTGTTTTTTTTCTTGCAATATAACACAGGTCTGTAGCTGCCCCACTGACTTGGATTTTAGCTGCAGAAAGCAAATCTGGATCTAAAAGACTGCCAGATCTTAAAGATGCTGGTACTCAGAGTTCTGCCACTGCCTACTGGAAAAATAGAAATGAGCTAACCCGTTCATGCTCCCAAATGTTTGTGTGCAGGCTCAGGCTCATACTGTCTTTGGAAAGTTCATAACTTTGAAAGCTTTTTATTTAATTCATCTACTGTACTATCTTTCAAGCCAGATAGCTTGATGGATGTTACTCAGTTGTACTATATGAGGTCACACATTTCAGCTCTTGTGCATTGTGTTCACAGTGAAGTCTCGTTAAAATTTAATCAGTATTTCTAAAAAAACCCAATTACTTATCGCCGCACAAGTTGAGAGTTTCTTTCTTTGTTTTCTGTGTGATGCTTGAACAACATCTACCACTGGATAAAGGAGCATGCCTGCTTAGCATCCCACTGCCAGTCCTATTCTTCCATTATTTCTCTTTGGAGGATGTGCATGTTTCCCCACTCAATAAAAACAAAAAGCTGGAACTGCTCTTTCTGCTGTAACTGGAAGTCTGAGACAAGACAAAACACAGAACTTGAATACAAGTCACAGAATGTTAATTGCTGTCTAGCAGCAGCTCGCTGGTAATCTGTACAGCACAATCAGCCTTAAGGAAGTGAAATAAGAGGATTTCATTGGTCTAGGTAAAGACTAGAGTACCATCCTAATCCCTCACTGCAGAAGGAAACAGAAGTCACACAGGTGCTTATTTGAAGACTTCACCTTAGTAGCAGGAAATTCTTTCCTGCTCCTGTGAAACATCTTTGGAAAAGAATAATCTGATGTCTGTTCACCAAAGTCAGCACATACCAGTCCATTGTGCTTTACTATCTGGAAGCCAGTAACCGAACCTTACCTTCTGACTCACTACTTATTACTGGAAAGCATGTCTATGTTCGTAAATTTTGAATTTATGCAAAGAAGAAAATAGATAAACAGCCTGTGTGGTTTTATGTTCTGAGTTACTTATCTATTGTCAGGATTAAGAGCTGGTTTCTCTTGAACAGATAGGTTCCTTAAAGGAGCAGAATGGGAAACAAATCAAAAAACCCTGCTGCTTAACACAGGAAAACAATATTTCCCCTGCCTAATAAACTTTGTCCAGCAGAGCAACACCAAGACATCCTCCATCTAGAAGCAGGGCTAGTGGGACATATCATGCGAGGTGACTCAAGCAAAGCTTTCTAGTAATGCTGCATGGAGAAAGAGCCCGTGTCTGATACATCCCCTACTGGCTACAAGTACATGTATCAGGAGATATGAAGCAACACACAAGTGATGGGCGAGTGGTGATCACACACAACCATCCATCCCGCTGGAGCAGAGCAGGTGGCATCGGTGTTCAAGGTATGCCTTTGGGGCACAAATTCCCAGTATAGGTTAGTCTGACATCTCAACTATGCTGTGAAGTTTGAGACCATGAAGTACTTTTACACAAAGTCCTGCATAGTTCTGTCCAAATGTTTCCCAAAATGCTCTTCTAATAAAGAAATCCTTTCCAATCATTCTGTGTCTATCTGATGACTAGCCATTAAGCTACACAAACATCAGAAGACGAAAAGGCAAGCCATGGAAGGACAGCAACTTTAATCCACAAGGTAAAATGTAATTTGCCATCTGTTCAGCTCATCTGTGCATCACTGAATTCATCTCATATGAGCACCTTGCTTCTTCAATGTACAGTGAACACACAAGGCACATATAACAAATGCAGACATTGGATTTAATACACTGGGGTTTTACTACAATAAGTGTCCCCTAGACAGTGACACATGTCATATAGGCTAGCTATAGGCTAGCTATAGGCTAGCTTTCTCCCTGTGCTGCCTGTGAAGCTGTGCTTCACAAATGCTGGTTTGTATTTATCAGTCTGGAGATGTTACTATCACAACTGATAAAGAAGCTGGTCCTTAGCTTTGAGCAATAGGAGGTAGAAGTAAGGAAGAAGATGCCACAATGGTGAAAGGTTAAATGCAACTAGTGAAGTATATGCCTGTTTTCCTTGTAATACTGTGCAGTTCTCAGAGAACCACACATACCTGAAAGACGTATTCTCCAGTTTAACTAGCAATGAGAATTTTTTTAAGCCTTTTCTGATAGTGGATTCTTTAAAACACATAGCTCTTCTAAGTACACAAAATAAGCCAGAAGGAGAGAGCATGCTTACCCTTTGATCTTTTAGTGCTATAGTGCCCTACATTACAGCTGTCACGGTAACATAATTCCTTTCCCAAGTTTCCATCATCCTTTAAGTAGCATTCTTGTGTGAAATATGACCATTCAGACCTGGCAAAGAACAAATGTAGCCAACACCTGAACTTATCTGTAGATGGGCTACAACTTGAAGGCACTTTAGTATCATTTCTCTGCTCACTGGGTTACAAGAACATTCCTTCTGCCATACTTTTTTTCCCAAAGGCCAGCTCCTGTTTCTGTTAAGCCTGACTGTGAACATAATAAACAGAGTAACATTGCCTAATTAACTATCAGATCTTATTAATCATCAAACACAAGAAAAGACTAACTGCATTCCCACTTTCACCAGGGCACCTGCTGAGTTAAGACTAGATGTGCTCAACTCATGCTTCACAAAAGGGGGATCCTCTTTTTCCAAGAACAGTATACACAGCAGAGAATTGAATGGAAAAGAAAGAAAAATAATTAAGCCCAGGTCATGTTGACATCTAAGTGACAGCATTTAAAATCAGTAAATCTTCCTCATAAGAAAATAAAAGGGGGAAAAAAAATACAGTTTTTACTCACCTGTACTACCTCTACTCCTCTTTTCCTGGAAAAGAAAAGAAAAAAAAAGGAATAGTTAATGTTGGAAATGTGGGCAAAATGTAAAAACAGATACTAATTGAAAAGGGTTGCTTCGTACTAGAACACAAACAATAAAAATCTGCACTGATGAACCTGATTCAAATTCAGGAAAGCACTTGTTCAATTCCATTCCCTGCCTAGGAAGCACTTCCGCAGCTCCTAAATCATGGCCTCAGCAGTGACCCAAGATGCGTATTAGCAGCTGCCAGGTGAGCAGAGGTAGGAAGTGGGTGATGCTAGGGAGGGAGCATCTCCATTTTAGTCAGTTCTACTTTGCTCTTCATTTCTCATTTGCCCTCAGAGCGTGCAAATGGCACCACAGCCTATTCCACATGCTTGACAGATCTTTGATTTTGATCCAAAGATACATGTATAAATGTCAGGGAGAATGAACACAGCACCTTGCAACCATTTATCCACTTATTTACAGCCTTGCTCTACCCCATCACCTTAGTACACAGCACGCTTCACAGAGCTACACACACACACACACACAGTGACTTGCATCAGTTGTTCTCTGCTTGAAACCCTTGCCAAGAAACTTTTAAGCTGTCCCATGGCTTGTTTTCATCCCAAGCACAAAGATACCCACACTGGCTCCATGGAATAGCCCTGCAAACAGAGCAGGGAGGGGACAAAGGAGGGGTACAGGCACAGGCCAGGTTCGGAACAAAGAGACTGCCCTGCAGCTGGAGCACCCTGCCCAGATGTGTCATCCTGCTCCAACTCCATTGCAGATACATCCCCATAGATCCACTGCTCAAGACGGACAATCTGTTCTGGAAGCAGTGGCTCAAAATCACAATTATTTAAAACTCCAACTGGTGGTTTTGCACTGTGTCAGATGGACCCAACTGTGCTGGCCTCAGCAGAGGCAACAACCCCTACACCATGTAGCTGTGCCCGAAGAAAAGCTAATAAATTATGCTAATAAATTATACAAGCAAACATGTACAAATTCAACCCCATAACGTGAGTATGCTCCACTGTCCCAGCCCAAGCAGGCATCAAGCTACATCCCATCAAGGCTGGATGGGACTCTGTGCATCCATCTACCACCGATGCTGTGGTTTCCTTTGGGCAGAAAGGGACACACAGCCAGGTATGTGTGAGGAGACAGACACAGTGTACTGTCATACCCCGTTCTAGATGGGAGGCACTCTGGATGTGGGGACACCAGAGAGTGCAACGCCCCATGGTTTAGACACACCCTTGGATCTTGTAGTCACTCAAGTCTGGCTCCCACAGGAGCAGAGTTCAAATACTTGGGGTTTGCCAGAAAGGCCCAAACCTCTGAACACTGCTTTGGCCACACAGGGACTAGTTCTAGTGATCCCAACATGCCAGGGATAAGAGACTGGAGAGGCCTACTAATTAGACACCAAAACATTGAGAACTGCAACTGGTAGAGCTGATTTAGGCAGCTGTGTAGAGTTGGTTATCTACTCTGCTGTATGAGAATTGCGATTCAGGTACATGGATCCAGACAACGCTCAATCACTGCATTTGACAAGTTATCAAGCAAAACAAACCATTTCTGCTCTAGTCTTGAGAGCAGAACTGAACCCCGGGCACAAAGCCCAGCCATCCCTGCTCCGTGCCACCCTCCCAGTGTATGCAGGCTACTTAAATATGTTAGAACCTCCTCCTCACTTTGAAGGCATGGGAAATTTAACTTAAAAATCAAAAGCCTCAATAAGCAGAAGACAGGAATCTCTCCCTCCTCGTTCCCACTAACCCCATGTGTGAAAACCAAATACCCTTTTTGGGGAGGTCATGGAGCAGGACTGCCTAACTCTGCCCTCAATGCTTTTCTATATAAGAACGTCTGTGTTGTCTGTAGTCGCAACTGCTGCACGCTGCTGAATACACAATGGCTCCTCCAGTTTTCCACTCGATACAGTGAGTCTTTCTTTTGGGAGGCCATTACAAAGATGCCCAAAGGGACAGACGATCAATCAGCATCTACGACACAAATTGCTCCCTTCTTCCACTTTACCAGTCTGGAGTTTCTCTGGCCTAGAAGCAGCATGCACTGCACAGCCACAACAGAGAGCTTGTAGCTGTCAGCAAGGAAATTCAAAAGAAAATGAAACCAAGCACCTCTCACAGAGAATTTCAAAGCCCTCTTGCAGATAACAGTAGCCTGTAAGTGGTGGGTGATTAATATGCTGCCATTACGGTGTGGGAAGCTTTGCTTCAGACCATCACCTGAGGCTGGCCAGATGCGTTCCAATTGTGTTTTGAGAAGAGAATATGAATCTCATAGAGAAAGAGTTAATAGCCAAATTGTTGAAACCCTGATTTTCACACAGCTAAGCAAGAAAAATAAGAAATATTAGGTGGGGAATGCTTTTTCATTACTTAGGGCAGCAGCCTACTCAGAAGCATTCCAAGTATTGTAAGCTAAAACTTAAAATAACCAAACTAGCCACATTTTTGCTCTGTCTGCCCTGAAGTAAACAGAACTCAAAACTGCCATTGAAATACACCAGGCTTTAGACAGGACTGCTCCAGAGCCCCTGGAAGAATGGAGGCTGATAGCAAACGCTGCATTTCTTGCCATGCCTGCACACACACGGAATAAGCTTTGTTCTACTTTAAAGAAGAAAAATACTTGCAAGCTAGTTGCCAAACCTACTTGAGAAAGAGTCAGTCCAAAAAGTTTTCTATAATCCCCCCCAAAATGGACTTTGTAAATGTACTGGGATTTACTGAAACTGACTGTATTGCTCCAGCAGAAGGGAAGAAGCCAGACCAGCACACAAGCAGGGAGAGAAGGGGTGCCTGCTTAAAAAGGCACGGGAAGGAGGAAACAATTACCAAGGTTGGCTTGTAGCACTGGGTCTTCCCCTTTTGCAGAAGGGGGGGGGGGTTGGGTCATCCCTTTTGGTTACCTGAAACATGAGAACTTTTTATACTTAAGCCCAAGGGACCAGAAACCATAGAAGCATGCATATTTTGAGGATTTGTTAATTTGGGAAAAATCCTCTACCAAAATACCTTTTTTTGAAAATAAGTTATTTTAAAAACAAAAAGTACGCAAACAACCAGGATGTCAAGCAACCATGGATCTCAGTTCTGCCATTAGTCGATTCTCCACCTCGAAGATTTCCTAAACCAGTGACTCCAGGCTTTTCAGCTGGGCAGGTCAGAGCTGCAAGATATCCCTTACGCAACCAAGCAAGCAACACCATCTAACCACACTAACTGCCTCATGTCACACGTGAAAGGGCTGAGGGACAGGCACAGAAAGAAAGCTTATCCTACACACAAGAAACTCTAGGGCCTTCAAAAAATAAGCAAACAGAGAGAACAAAGCAAGCTGTGGGCCACAAGCGATTCCCCAACAAGGGGCTGTCTGTGCAGGACACTCAATGGAGGTGAGATGGCTGCTGAATTAACTGCTCTGGGAGTTTGACGAAGCCATGGTTCTGCCACCACTTCTTCTTATGCTGCTTAAAGAGCTAGTAAGAAAAATACATCTTACAGTCTTGGTGTACGTTCTTTTGGGCTGTTTTGTTAGCAGAGGACAGGCTTTCTGTTAGCTATGCTGAGACGTGCACCGCAGATGCACTTAACATACACGAGAAGCTACAAACTCCTCTCCCAATGCCAACCACAGATGCTTGCATGGGTACAGGACATGAGCAGGGAACTGCAATTTCTGCAGACAAGCCAGACAGTTAAGAAAAATTAAGTGAGGGAGATTAGAACCGGTCCAGGCTAGGCAGAATGCTTCCACAGGTACCAATGCCTATGTCAAAGGTGCTGCCTCCTGCAGGGAGCTATTTCACTTGGAGTACTGACCACTACTCGTGTCCCTCACGGTATTGTCCATGATCCTTCTTTCTTCCCACGTAATGTGAAATTGAGCCACAGCCTACCAGAGGAAGAGCTACCATTCCCAGCTGGCCTGGCTGCCTCTTGATATTGGCAATAGACTACACAAAACCAAGAGCAAGTCTTTTTTTCTGAGGAAAAGAAATATCATTATTAGCTGTATTCCCCTTCTCCCTCCAAAGAGGCAACACAACCAGGTCAAAGAGACACTACGTCTGCCCACTTCCATTGAACAGATGTTTGAAAAACGGTCAGTTCTAAACTGTATTGCCAGACATTACTATTTTTAAAATACATTTCATTACAAAGATCATCTGGACAGCAATCTTGTACTCCAATCATCAGTAACAACAACAACAAAAAACAACCCACAAACAAAAAAAAACCACAAAACAAAACCAAAACCCGATTATTAGCAAATGTTAGTAAACCTCTGGGAGGAAAAAAAAAAGGGAAAAAGTCTTTGAAGGTGATAAAACTAAACATCTAACTTACAGCAAGGCTTCAATGTCTTCAACTGGCATCATATGCCTAAAGCTATGGAAACCTACTCAGATGCAACACAGATTACTCACTGGTGCTTCGTGTGTTCCCTTCCTTCAGCACACAGCTCTCTAAATCACACACTGTAACATTTAAAGGAAAACCATAAACATTTAAGAAATGGCTGCATAAGCCTGCAATACCAAATCAAACCTAGAAACTTGTTATGACTTACTAGTTCTATACCTGAAAGCAGTGAACAACTCTAATGGATAATGCAAGCCTTACCATATGCAATAGCAATTAAAATAATTACCATGCAAGTTGACTTCATGTTTAAGTTAGAATGATGTGTGGATTTAGAGAAGAATTCAATATCAAGTTACTAAAAGCACATGAATTGGTGTTTTGGAATTCATGTTTTACCACAGCCTCAAACTATGTAGAACAGTTGGCTTTTGGGGTTGGGGTTGTTGTTGCTTTTTTTTTTTTAACATCCAAAGTAAACATTTTTTACTAATTCCCCATCTAGGACCTGAACATTATAGTGAAATGACAGTTAAAAGAGAAAATGACTATCAGGTCACATATCATAGTCACAGTTAAATTAAGTAACATATTTTTGCTGTCTGGTCTGAGTGACAGATTGAAAAATGCCAAACAGGATTTACAATTTCTGTTTTAATAGCCTAAGAAGTTATTTGTGCATGCAGTGAAGTTCATTTTCTCAGATAGGAGAATGTTTCACCTCCAAAATTTTCCATGTAAAAAGTGGCAAATAATAATAATGTATTACTTTGATATTAAAAAAAAAATCATTTTCCTAAAAAAACAACACACTGGCATCAAAGGGAGTTCTATAAATATTAAATGCATCAGAGCAAAAACCTGCAGCCACAAAGACTTCCCACCACAGTGAAATTATCAGCCACAGAGGAAGGCACCGGGCAAGCAATACCAAAGCAAAGCATGAAAACCAGCCAATACCGGCCATCTGCAACCCTGCAGACAGCCCGTTTCTCCTCCTGGCACAAAGGCAAGCTCAGCTCATTTGCTTTAGTTTTTCCATCATCAGAATACCCTGCGTTTCTGTTACTAAATATTTGTGAGGGTCCTTGCTTTTATTACTTTTCATCACTGATGGACTCCACCTTATTGTCTATCAGGGAAGCAACCAGGTGGCAACCTCAGCACAGGGGTGCTCGCTGCCTGGGGCCCCAGCTTGCAGCCACAGCCATCAGGGCACATGGAACTTAAGTGAGAGCATCTGAAACATGGCCAGACTCAGCTGTAATGTGGGGATTTTTTGTGGTTTGTTTCTTTGCACACAGACTACCAAGCAGGCAATTAAACAGAGCTAATTGTACCAACTTATATCCAACTATTCTTATGTTTCAGCAAGCTTTTCCCCTTCAGTAATCAGTATTTTGGAAAGATTTATGACTGAAATGGATCAAAAGTTGGCATTTGGGGGAGGAAGTCCTCAATCTTCTCACTCTGTAAAGCGTCATAGATCCAAGGGAGAAAGGAAATAAAGTGACAAGACTTTGGGCTGTCACAGAGGACCTTTTAGGTAGGAAA
This sequence comes from Rissa tridactyla, assembly GCF_028500815.1. NCBI lineage: Eukaryota > Metazoa > Chordata > Aves > Charadriiformes > Laridae > Rissa > Rissa tridactyla. The sequence continues at coordinate 54,743,171 of NC_071469.1, forward strand.
AAAAAAAAATCACAGAGGGTAGCCACATTTGTGCATTTCTTCCTTGTTTTATAAACAGAGAATCGTCCAAGCAATAGGAGCCCTCATACATCAGACACTACAATACCGTAAGTGATTTTCACACCACCACCCCATTCACACATGACATTTGGTAGAACCATCTGATCTGAACCACATCTTCAAAGCATTATGTTATTCCATTTACAGCTATAAAAGTGCTTCTTAAGAGCACTGTATCAAAGCAAAGCACCCTGAAAGGGTGAGAAGATAAGAGAGGATCTTGGTAGACAGCAGCAGCATCACTCTGGTATTCACCTGCGACACCGCAATGCTTCCACGTGCCACAAATTCCCACCACAACACACACACACATATTCACCAGCATCTCACAGCGAAGATCCAGCCAGAAACCCACTAACCCCTTATCCTGCAAGAGCAAAGAGAAAACGAAGCATCCAACATCACGACTTCAGAGGTTCAAGTAGCAGGGAGGAAAGAGCCATGAAAGAAAGAAACCAGACACTGTAAGCAGTGACTAGACGAAATAAACTGCCTTTAGTCACTAAATATTAAGACAAAGTTTCAGTAATAGCTTAATGAAACATTGCAGGGCTACTAAGTTCAGCATTAAAACGCAGGTATTGCAGAAATAAAATCTGTATATCCCAAGTTATAAAAGCCATAAAGTCAGTATATACAAACTCAGAATGATGTGTTTTCTTTTTAAGCTAGGCATTTAAGACGGATCAGTGCTGCTGAGCTCTGCCAGACTCTTTTCTTGGAACTAGTGACCCCAGGTTCTGAGAGCCCATACTCGCTGCTTTCCCAGCAAGGACACAAAACCTTTAACCACAGTCATTTGAGAAAAGAACTGAAGAGCCATCAGTGGGGAGAAGGAATGATTAACAGCTGCACAGAAAAATTATTAAAGGCAATGAGTTATTCGTCCTACCAGACATTCAGAGACATATTTAGTACCTGATGACAATTATAAGCAATTGGGCAGGGTTCAGTCTTCAGCCATAGGCTTACACCACCAGATATTATCAGATCCAGCTCCCAGCTATGGCAGGCAGCCACACCATGTGATCTCTTTATAAACTTATTAAAAACCATCTTCAAACCAAGACATTTTGGCACTGTATCTTCCATTACAAGACATTAATTTCCCAAAGGTCAGAGTCCTTCAAATTTGCAGGCTAAATTGTTCCAGCATTATCCTTTGGCTTCAATAAACTGCTTGCTTCCTCAAGCACTGGGAAGAGCAGACATGTCCTCTCTGCTCCCAGCTCCCATTGTCTCCCCATGGCCCCGGTCACCCCAGTGTTAATATGACCCTCTGCAAAAAGCAAACCCATGACCCGTCCCTTTCAAAAGTCTTTCTTGGGTCACGGGGTGATGACTGAAAGACACCTGAGAGGAGGTGGCAGAGTCCCAAGGCAGAAGACAGTATCCCTTCTGGGGACAGATATGGTATTTATCTTTTTTATATCTGTATTAAAACTCTTACTGCAGAAGCTATTAGAGGCCTCTAGAAACACATGAACATATGTATATTTCACAAAGAAAATGAGCAATAACTTCACACTAACAGGTTTATAATCTGAAGGATGCGTAATATTGCATACTTGCTCTCCAGTGCCACGATACTTTCAATTAGCTGCCACACTGAAGCAGAAGTTTTCTGCATGTGTTAATAAAACGTCTTGTCACTATAAGCATAAAACACTTTTTTATTCTCTGAAATCAAGCTTCTGAAAATCTATGTTTTATATTATTCTTAGCAACTCTCCTCCTATATTAATTTCAGCCAGCAGTTGCAAATTACTGTCTTATTTTTCCAAATCACAGAATAAGTCACTAGTCAGCAAAAAGATTCTAAAACCTTCCATTTTCCATCGCCAGTGGAGCCCTGGAAATCAGGTATGCAGATTTTCTTCTTCATCAAGGGAGTCTTCACGCAACTTGGGCAAGAAGGGCAATCCCCTCTTTACCAAGAGGTACATTGATTAGCAGATTGGTATTTTACTTCTGACTTTCCAGATATTGCCAAATTGCAGGAAAAACTATAATCCACTCCTTAACATCTATTACGCTTAAGTAGGAAGGCAGATATTAGTGTCCCCTCAACTCCTCCAGTACTAAAATGGAATATAGGGCAAATAAAATCATACTGAAATACTTGCCATGAAAAGCTACCTACACTGAAGCTGAAAAGAGAACTCGCATTGACCCAATGGATGAAGATTTCCCCAGTGTAATTTCTGGATAATGTGGCTAGAACTGCTCCAGCCTGAAAACTAATGGGAAATGGATACTTCCACTTCTCCCCTGTGCCAACAGTGGATCCAATAAGCAGATAGTATTTTTCAGTCTTCCAGATGACACAAGTCACCACCTTTTTCATTTCAAAGAAGAGAACACCCAATGTGCTCAAAAAGCACAATGTAACAGTCAGCAACTATGCGAAATGGCATTAGAAAGGGCTGCCAGAACAACGCCATTTTAAGAAAGTTAACAACAAATTACCATGGTCAGTCACAAAGAGTTACATGAAACAGAGAGTAGTAAAAGTAAAGAAACACTTGGTGGCCCAGCTGGCATTTAACTGGATGTATTTACTGTCACGAAATACCTGTGGCTACAACTAATAGACTTATGCCAAAGCTCCTAAGAGGACTTACAGACAAGGGCACACTCAACTACAAGAGTGCTGCAACCTGAAAGTGCAGGGCTGCAGGTTCAGTTCAGCCTTAAAGTTTCTCCCCTGCAAATCATCACCATCTTGGGAATCTCCTTGTCACGGAAGGGAAAGCTGGCAGTGCACAAATTGTGCAATGACGGACTGACACAGTTTTACATCCATACTGTATGCCAACTGCATTTTGATGCCCTCAGTGAGCTTTGTCCAGTGATAAGCAGAATTCCTCCTACCTTTGCACAGGTCCATCTAACTTTACAGTCAGTTGTCAAACCAAGCTAGCTAACAGTATTAGTCAAATGCCTGTTCTCTTAAACTGAGATACCATGGCATCTAGTCAGTTGCAGTACCACCCCTCCAAACTCTACCTGTCATTATGTTGGCCTCTGCATTGCTTGAGCAGTATCAGCTCTTGGAACAGACAGATTTACCAGTAAATCCTTGAACTGCATCAGAGAAGATAATCAAGCTTCCTGTCTGTCTGCCTCCTTTCAAAGACCACATCTTTTGCAACAGGAACTAAGAATTCAGAAGTGCTGAAGCAATACATAGAGAGTCAAATCCACGCATACATCTATGCTTCTGCCTACCTAGCGATAAACCTATCTAGAAAATGGAGCCTTGCCTAGCTTTAAACTCCTCACCTCAGGTACTAAGAGCTATTTTATTGTGGCAGTGCGCAGCTTAGCGCAGATTGCAGGGCTCAACTGAGGATGTAGCCAGCTTCTGGGTTTTGCAGCCAAACTTTATTTTTCAGTCTCAAAATCCCCTGAACTGGCTTGTTTAAAACTATCTCGCTGGCATCTTCTTGTACTACAGTCAAAGCTAGACTGAACAGTAGGCCCATTCTGACTGGAAAAGAAAAACAGGATGAGAAAGGCAGAGCAGGAGTAAGAAGAGAAGGGATCTTTTTGTTCCAGCATAGGCAAGGCTGTCAAGGCGAGTGGGGAAAAATCTGGTCCACAACACACTTGTACTAGAAGGCCAACAAAATCAGGTTGCTCTTACATATATCCATCTAGGAGGAGAGCAGCTCACAGAAATAAAAGATTTAAGACAGATGCAAGCAAGCCTTGGTTTATTCTCAGGCTTCCTTTAGGCTCCTGCCTCACTGTTCATTGTGACCCAACATAAAGTTACTGTTCAATGTATGTTTTAATTTTTAACTCATGTACATCAAGTCTAGTAAAACCTGCATGCATATTTTATGGAGAGCTTTCTCTCAGAATTGTGACAACTACCAATGTTCCTTTATTAAAACTGTTACCTCCCATGTTTTGGTTAATCAAATAATTAAAGGTTTCTGGGGCTTTTGTAAGGCAAGATGAGTTTTACATAGGGACGGCATACATTTTCCCCGTTTGAACAATACAGAATCACAACGTTCATTAAGACACCCAGAAAATTGTTTCACTAGTGGTTTAAGACTTATGCACTATCAAACAGATTTAGGGATCAAATTATTCTTCTCTATTATTGCAGATAAACTGTATGAATCACCAGTATTGGTTTACCAGTATTAAGGCAAATGGCTACTGTTATCGGCTACCAAGCAAGGTTAAAGAGACATTACAGGGATTTGGGCCGAGAATATAAATCTAGCTGTATTTACCTATCTATATATCTCACTGTATCTTACCCAGAGAGAGAGGGATCTTCAGATTAAATATGTTTACGTCACATATAAGCCTTCCCAATACCTCCCTGTTCTATTTGGACAGGGAGAATTCAGATTCAAGAAGTGCAACACATCTGGTAACCTAACCTACAACGTGCGTAACTCTATTGACAGCAGTTGTCTTTTTTTTTGAAAGAGGAAAGCAAAAGAACAGAAAAGATGACAAAAAGTGAACAGGTTTGGTCTCTCAAGCTCACATCAGAATTTTGAGTGCCCAACCTATCTTAACCTACAGGAAGCAGACTCAAAGTGCCTGGCAATTGCCCTCTGAGAATCTGAGCCTTTCAGTACTTCTCTTAGTTTTAGGTATCTGCCGTAGCCACTTTTAACAATCTCATTGGAGCTTGCACACAGCTACCTGACGAAAGCATACAGAAAAAAACTGTATTAGAAACACTCATTTACCAGAACCATTATCCACAGTTTGTCTTAACTAGACCGTAATCCCTCTAGGCGGTGCGTTTGTAAAGCATCCCACAGCATCAACCTGGAGAACTACCACAGCGTTCTGGGGATCTAGCAATGCAAATCAGCAATGCAATAACAAAAAATGATTCAAGAAAACAGTGTGTCTTCTTCAAGTCTCTGGAAGGTTTGCAGAGCGTACCAAGGTGACGCTCAGCATATTAAGACTACTTGGAGGCATTTATTATAACAGCATAGACACTCTGAAGAAGAAATTTTGTCACAATCCTATAAACACCAAGAATGAATTAAGAGTATCCAGGGTGGGGGGATCTCCTTTCTACAAATGCCTTTCTACAAAGGGCATAGGTATGGCAAGCCAATCTAAAAAGCCCTTAGTGTCTGTTAGATTCTCACATGCTAATCAAAGCTCAGAATTGAGTAATTTTAAAGAAAAAAAAGGTTCCTAAAGTAGACTTGTGCATAGGCTAGAAGCTGCTGCTTCCACACCCCTCCCTCTGCCCCCTCCCCATCACCTCTCTCCAGCATGCTACAGGTACCCCATTTACTTTCCTAAATCCCATCTGGATTCCTGCCTCTTACACAAATAAAAGCACTCTAGTGGCTTGCCTCGATATTCTGAGAAGGAGCTTCAGCTGCTCTCATCTTCAACATAAGCATGCTGCACAAAGACCATCAATCAGTCCAGTATGGCCAGTGAGATGAGGCTCTGCTGGGCCCCTGGCTGGTACTACAGGTTCTGCAGGTCTCCAGCACACCACAAGGGACAATGAATGCACACCTCCACTCAGCTAAAACCAACAGGTACAGAGAGAAGAGCCTGTCTGACAAGCCAAGTTTCATCTAGAAATGCCTTTTAATCCACTAACCCTGAAACCAAATGCTGTACATCCACTGCAGCTTTCCAAGACTTTGGCAAACAGCCCTGAATAAACCTTTTGGGAGTTTTTATAGAGGCCAGACACCCACTGAGACATGCATGAGAAATGCGTAATACACAATTTTTTTTTTTTCAGTTCTTGGATCTTTAAAAGAGACTAGACCGGGCATTTTTTTGGCAGAAATTAGAGACGTATTTAAGTCCAGAAACTTGCCATGCAAAAATGAGTTTATTCGTCTCCAGCCAGGCTTCAAGTAAGATATATAGGTGTCTGGGGCTTTTTCCTTCATGCGAAACTTCATTATACAACTTCATTATACAAAGTTAACACAAGAAAGTTAACATGGCTGTTCACTGAGGAAACCTGATTGCAACTCTTTTTTCCCCCTCTATATGGGACAGCCCTAGTGTTCTGGCATCGCACAAGTCAGACATCAAGTCTCCCTCCAGTTTTTTAGCTTTGAGAGCACTTGCAATTTCTTGTCTCCTGCGCTCACCAAGCGACCACTGTTTGCATAAGCAAAGAACAAATTTTCCTCTTCATTTACAGAACCAGAGTCTGTCATAGATTCATAGACATAACTGACAGCAAAAGTCAATGCCTAGAAGTTACTGTGGCCACCTATACATGCTGTCAGATACCAATCCAGAGTTTCATCAGGCTAAAAAAACACCCATGGAAAGGTTTAGCATGACGTAACTAAGTAAGAGATATTCCTAGAAATCTTTTCTCCTCAAACTCTGCATCAGCTTAGGCTCACATAACTCATCCAGTCAGTTCCTCCGTTTTGTTTACTCCCTTTGAGATGCATCTCAAGCTTCAGCTTTTAGTTTGGGGCACTTAAGAATGCCACTGTTAAAGAGGACTGGCTGGTTAAGCCACAAACAAAAAGCTGGCTAAAAGCAGTTCCAGTATCATCTGAAATTTGGTTTCACCTTTTTTTTGCTATGCAGCTCCCTCCAAAAACTGTATTAACCATGTCAATAGAAAACAGAAATTCCCTTGGAATCTGAAAAGTGCAGTTCTGCAGCCTTGTACCATATTTGAGAAGAAAATGATGTTCAGCAGGAAATACATGTTACAAATTAAAGAAATGTGAACTGGATTGCTTTTCTCCATTTGAACAGATTCAGATGCCAATACCAATAATGGGAATTTCCTTCCCCTGCAACTGACTCTTCTGCTTGAGTTTACATCAACACAGATCAAAGAAAAATGATTTTACTATATTTGGAAGCCTCATTAGAGAGGCTTGCAATAAAACGAAAGCTTGGCTTCCAACAAGTGATGATCATATTGTTTGAAAATATTCCATTTATTGACACATGGCCAACTTCCCTGAGAAGCAACAGGATAGAACATTTGACAGTGCTGCAGTGAATCATCTTGGTGACCTGCACAAATTACACATGATCCTGGAAATCCAATAAATTGTCTTCAACATTACAATATTCGAGTGTGGTCCTACTTACAAGAAAAAAGGATCTAAATGGAGAGACAGCAAATTAATAAATGTTTTTTATTATACAGCATACAGAATAATATTAATAGTTGATGTGAAAATTGGAGGACACACACAAAAAACCCCAACCGCACACCCTGGCCAAAAGCCTTACCAAAAGGTTCAGATAAAAGAATGGAGTTTTCCATTGATCTCGATGGATGGGGCTGCAGTTTGAGGAGTTGGAAATCCAACACACGGAACAAGGTACTGCTGCCAACCTTTTAATATAAAGGCAATGTAGGTCATGAAGATTCATCAAAATACACCAAAAACTTTGAGCAGGGATCGACAAAGAATTGTTATGCATAGGATCAGCCAAGGTCAGAAACCACAAACTTGAAGCTGGAGCAGAGATCAGACCATGAGACAAAAAGTCTCCACCACTCACGATAGTTTCTGCACCTGAAAAGGGCAAAACAGTATCTCCGAGAAATTGCCACCTTAACTGGTGAAAATTCCCTGTCCTGGTGTCCGCTTCAGAGAAGCACACCTCTGTGTGTGTGTTATGAACATATCTATTTTATCAGGCATTTTGTCTCCTTTACATTATACTGAAGTTTGCCGTTAAAGAAAGATTAAAATCCTTCGTATTTCTTCCAGTCCATGGGCTTCTTGCTTTAGGCGGTGGCATATGTATAAGTCTGCCAGAACACCAATTTTCTTGTTTGCTTCAGTGGATTGTTTACAGTGCAGTAAGAGAAAAAAAAAAAAAGAACCCACTTTTATAAACCATAAAACACAGCTACTGCCTGGTTTTTATCCAAGCTGATAGACAAAACGCACATCCCTCCATAAGGTAAAGTGAATGACAGAGACAGTCGTTCTTCAACGTAAATCCCGTTCACTCACAAGAAATTTAGAGCATCCTATCACTCTGAACCAATTTTTTCCAATGAGCCTCAGCCCTTCTGCAGGCACCACTTCACCCAAGAAGATCACCTTCAGAGCTCTGTCTTGGGCCAAGTGAGTACAATATCTGCCTTGCTGTCTCCCACACCCCTGACCCTCCATGGCACATCTTGCTACTAATCTCTCTCACACAGACACACTGGGGTACACACACACACAGGGTGCTCTAATTAATCCTGCCCTTGTTTTTTTCATAACTTATCCTAGACAGCAGCTGTTACACCCATCGTTTCCATCAGTGACTGAGCACATGTGTTTTAACACAGCAACTTTCCCAAATTTGGCCAGGACACGCAGAAGCTGATATTCAACCCCGAAAACGCTATTACATTTTCTAACCAGACTCTGTTGTAGTCCAGATCTGGATCTGCTGGGAGGTCTGCTGCACTGCATAACTGGAAGAACCAGACAATTTCTTGGGCCTCCTCAGATTTTCTAGAAGCTGCCTCAACAAGCTAAATCATACCATCATACCAGAGCTCTGTTACTCATACCCTGTTCTCCCTCTCAGGAAAAAAAAAAAAAAAAAAAAAGCCTAAGGCCAACAGTTCAGCTGCATCTTTTACATTCGTTTCCCTTTATGGACTTATCTAGATTCCCTGGTACCTGCCCCTCCCCATTACAACATTGGTTTGATCACAACACGCTGATGAGTTTGTAAGATAACCTAAACCCCTCTTAAAGGGAAAAATAAGAAGTTACATTTCTATTCTAATCTACCAAATTTTCATTGTCGTTATCATTGCTAAGGAGGCGGACGTATAAACAGCTGATACAGCTTTTGAGTAGGAACTGGAAAGGTGGACACAAAGAGCAGCAGCTAGTTGTTTTCCTCTGGGTTATTTCTGTCCAGTTCCGCCCTGAAACTCGCTCTTCAATCCCAATAATTGGCAGTAACTAATTAGAAGGAAAAATGCAAGCAGTTTATTAAATGTTTGATTAAATGCTGATTACGTTTGACTAAACATGATCACAGAACAAATCTCCCTTGGACAAGCGTACTTGTTTTCTCTTGCTCACTTCTTTTGTTTGTAGACATAAGAGATAAGAACTATGGAGATGATGCTCTACCACACACTGTGATTTCAAGCCTATAGGTGACTGCACAACACAAGGCAAGGAGAAGCTGACGATTGCTCTGCTGTTTCAGGTTGCTTTTCACATTGCCCATCGTCGGATGCATGCTGCTAACTTCTCACGTTCTCTCCTTAGGGCTTTGACTGGGGGGTGTCATATGCAGGATCAGCTCAAAGATACTGCCAGAATTACATCACAGGTTAACTGGAGATAAAAATCAGCATAAAAGAAAAGGACTTGCAGAAAGGTTTCAACTTTTAAATTGCTGTCATTCTGAAATATGTACAAGGACTTGAGGAATCCTTTTACATGGGGGAAAAAAAAGTCTGCGTTAAATAACAGCTTCAAGTGATGTTGAGAATTATGGATGTTTTGGATGGATCCTTGAACTATATCTGCTGAGGAAAGTGATTTTTGTTCATTCCATTTCCTGTCACTTAAGAGTTATCAAGTAACAGTTAATGAAAGTGACTGAACCATGTAATACTTATAGAATTTTACACACAGAGAAACATACACATTTACCTCTCAATCTCTTAGTAAAGTAAAATAACATTTCCTCAAAATATTTCCAGGAATTCTTGTCTGTGAGGGCAAAAGAAAATCCTTGACCAAGTGTCTGCTTTTACACCCTACTAGCACATCTATCTGCAACAGGAAGATTTCTTATCCCAAGAAGTCTTTTTTTCCCAGGCAGCAGGTTTTCACAGCTCTGCGCACATCAGATCCCTGCAGTCAGCCCTGTTTCATAAAGAAGGAGGCTGCTCCACACCCAGCTTTGCGTAACCCCCTTGCATGCAGTTGCTCGGCCTCACTGACTTCACCCTGGCACTGGGTAGGTATTATCTGCCTACCAGGACTTGCAGGGTTTCATGCTTGGTCAGCACACAGTCCAAGGTGCCACAGTGAGCTGCAAAATACACAGGCATCACCTTAAGGGCAGAAGCTATTCCAATCTAGCAAAAACGTTCTTCTGGAACAATGAAGTTGTGATGGTTATAAAATGATAATCAAACCCTTGCAAAAGTTGCACTCTAAGAGGCCAGATAACTGTAGTTATCTTATCTGGACTACTCCCTTACACTTCAATGAAAAAACTACATCACCCGTAATTATTTTGTCTAATTAGTTTCCAGATAAAAGTAAAAAAAATGCCAGGGTAATAATTTTTTTCCAAGAATAATCTGAACACCTACATTTTTTTCCTCTGTCTGAATTCTAGCATCACCATCCACAACGTGTAAAAGAAGTCTTCCTCCAGCCTGGCCTGCATGTCTCCGTACCACCACACCAAGGCAGACACCAGAAAAACATCACCCCCATCCCACAGACAGCTCTCAGACCTGCAGGGCTGCAGACCATCCTCCACAAGGCACAGCCAACCAACAGCTCATCTATGTCAGTCCAACGGTATCAAGGACAGACAGCCTTGGTTTTGCAGCCGAATCCTCTCTCAAGGCTTCAAGAGAAGACCAGCTTCAGTGTAAAGTACTAAAGCAGAAATTTTTTGAACCAACAAAAAGCACTGGCCTACATACTGGTGAGACGTAACACCTATGGTTCCAATTACTAATTTCAGATAGAGTTTAAAACATCAGCTCTGTGCCCCAGGGCACTTTTAAACCACAGACCCTACTTACAGAGATACACTACAGCTTTATTTATATCCTTGTCTTACTTCAGGATATTCAGTCAAAAGTGATGCTGGAAAGATAACTGACCACTTCATTATGATTTTATTCCACTGTTTTCACATTGTGGTGCTCTCCTTAGAAAAATCTTTTTTCAGGAAGACTTTCCCTGGTGATGAATAACTTCTCTACTCGCATCACCAGGAAAAAAAAAAAAGCCTACAGACAAACAATTCGGAAACGAAAGGGAAAAAAAAAAATCTAAAACTGCATTTTTGGCCATTTAAGGCTATGAACTGAGAAAGAATGAACAAGCCCTTATGTCAAGACAAAACAAAACTGTAATATTGTTAAAAGCAGGAAGACTTCTCTTTTCCAAGTATTTGTCCATAAAATATTTCACTGTAACTAAGGCCCTAACCCACAAAGTTTTGCATCCTACCTAACAATAAACTGCTTACAGATGCTTCTAAACATAACCTGCATGCTAAACTTGCCATTAAACTCCTCCCTCTGCCCTTACACGGGAGAGAACTATAGAATTCATAATATCAAAGGTGAAGTTTCTTCCTCAAATTTTACCACTGCCTTGCTGTTAGGATTGCTCAAGATGCACTATCTAATGTCCCTGCCCACCTACAGCCACACAGTTCTTGTGCTGTAATTTAACGGCACCCAGCCAAACATCAGCGGTCTTCCACCTTTCTAGTAGTGTAAGTAGGCATGGCAAGCTTATGCTGTTGCGTACCAAACACCTCCACTGATGATGAATGTGGTAGGAGAACATGGGTGACAGAAGCTGTGGATGAAGCTTGCCATTACAGAAACTTCCACAGCACTGCTCCTTCTCACCTCTTTTCTGGGTTTTGCAAAAGAGCCACGTGAGCTCTTGTCTGTAAGGTGCCTCCCCTTGAGATGTCTGCTGTTGTATGAGACAGCTACAAGATTAACACTGCAGTAATCTATCCTAGGTAAGATCCCACTAGAACCAAACAGCTTTTCTCAAACTACTTCCACAAGGCAGAACTATATGCTAAATCCTCTGATTTTTGTCACCTCTCATTGTAGGTCCTTATCAAAATAGCCAGTCAAGCAAAGGCATTTACAGTGCCGTGCTGCTTTACCGTGGGTAACAGCAATCCTTCTCTGTTGTTGATTCCATGGCACTAAAAGCAAAATCACTGTAAATCATTTAATACTTATACAGAGAGATTAACTGGTTTTGTCTGGAAATGAGCCTTACTTGGGAAGGCATTCCTCCCACATGCACACATTAGAATCATATGAAGAGTTGCATTCTATCCATCAACTCTTCCACTTGCTATATACCTTCTACATGAACATGCAACAGATGACAGTTACTTCCCAGTAATTAAGCCACAGAGAAGATTTCCAAGGCATTCTTGAATAACTAGCTTACCAGATTTTCCATGAACTGACACCATGATATAATTAAAGCTACGGAGAACTACTCTGAAGTAGTCAAGCTGTTCCTCTGAAAGCTCTCCTTTATGGCAGAAGTTTGTCTTTGTTCCAAAAGCCCAGACACAAAGGTGTTTTTAAAGAGCTAAAGTTAGAACTCAATTTTCAATGTACAGGTTACATATGAAACAGGTTTCAAAACTGATAACCTCTGAGGAGGACATACTGAGTACCATCAATGCCTCAATCAGAACACGTCCCAGGGACAGGAGGCTAGGACCATAACCTCTGCCTCTCATGCTGGCCCTCAATATTTCAGCTGATGCGTTTTACCCTCCCACATACCTCACTTAAATACTCCTTGGAGCAGTAAAGGCTTCCACTGGCTGCATCCCGCAGGCTCAGGCTCAACAGTTATCCTGGACACTTCTGCATCTCACTCCAAAAGGCCCATCCATCCTACACTCCTTTTGTGTGGAAAGAACTACTCCTTCCACGTTCATCCTGCAGTACCCACTCCCTCCATTTGCTGTTATTAGAAGCATTGAACGTGACATCTGCTCATTTTGGGACCCAAAGACAGTGAGCTGAAGAGCCCTCAGTCTTCCCAATCCTTGCCTGGGAGGGTACTGCAACTATTCCAGTTAGTCTCTTGCTCTGGTGATACAAGGTGGCAGCTGTGGTCCTGGCCTTTCTGTCTTCCACAGCAGGGTAGTCTGGCAGGAAAGAGAAAAGCAGCTGCTAGGGACCATTCTATCTTTCACACCCAAGACAACCAACAGTGAGCTTTTGAATGCCACTGATCATTTTGGACACTGTCTACCACAGTCTGGCACCTGTGGGGCAACAACAATCCTGAATTTCATAGTTTCTGTGGTAATGCTCAAGACTACAGTTGGATTAGCCATCCTGGGCTACTACCATCACGAAATAGTCCATTCAGAATGGGAACTACTCCAACAGTTCTTTACCACTTACCACATACCTGACTGATGGACAAAGCAGTCACAGCTTTGCTTAACATAATTTCTTCAACACAAGTGGGACCATACAGAAATCCTTCCGAAGGATTTCCAAAGCCAAAATAAAAAGACGACATTGAAGTCTCCTCCTGCTGAAGGAAAAAAAAAAAAACAAACCAACAAACACGCACAACCTGAAAACCACACCTTAGAGAAGCAAGACAGAGTGGGCAGAAAGAGCAACCTCCAACAGGTCAAGAGCACGGGAAATCTATGGGACACTGTCAGTCTGAGCATAAAATAAGAATACGTGTAATAAGGATCTCCTGAAGCCATATGTATTACATCAGGGCAGGAAGCCATTACTAGTCCACAAGTAATCCAGAAAACCATGGTAAAAGTTTTTCTCACAGCAGAACAATTCAACAACCTGAACTTCCTTGAGAAGGAGTAGGAACTGCACCCCAATTTAAGTGCATGCATAACCCCTTCCCTTGGATCTGGAAGGGTGTTTACAGCAGCTCAGAGCATCACGCACCCTGCTCTGATCACCATGTCCGTTTTCTTTCCCAGTCGTGGCTGACAGCTTTCCATTTGAAAAGCAACCAGGAGAGGAGGTACAGGGCCTTGTTGTCTAAAAAGCCTTCATTCTGTTTGGGGCATTTTTTTCTCTCCCATGAGTGAGACCACTCCTTGAAATTTTTACATACACAGAGATTAACTGAACACACTACGTTCTGCAGACATACTGTTTGCAGTCCTGTAGGTGAGACAGCCAACATAAACAGAGCTCACCTTAAAATACTAAGCTTCATCTAAAGCAAATTAACTGCCCCCCTTATTTTCATTTGGGAGTGTTTAGATTACACTCGTCCACTTTCACTGCTAGGATGTGACCTGGACAGTGGTTTACAGCTACATCCTCACCTGTAAAGGAAGACCAAAACACTGCCTGTGCTGCTTGCTGGTCACTTGAAAGAGGTATTCTGCTATTTCTCAGGCATCATTTCAGAAGACGCATCAAATGATTCTATTTTTCAGAAAATAAATAAGCGGTCTTAGAATCTCCTAGGAGATCTAGGGCCCCATTTAGAGGGGAAAAAAATAGTTTCTTGGTACAATGGTGAATAGCAGCTTCCTTTAGAAAAAAGGCTGCAGAGCGTACCTGACGTTTTAATTTTTAAATAAGCATAACAAAACCAAGCTGCTACCCACTTCTGATACAACCCTCAGCCAGACAATCATTCAAGTCTTTCAGACGTTTATTACAAGTAAAATTGTGTATAATGAACACAAAGGGGTAAAGACTTCATGAAGAGTCAGTCCCAGTAAACGACCTGCAGATGTGAAAGAAAACTAATCACTTCTCAGAAGGAATTTATCTTTTTTTAGCTCACAGCTAGATTAATAAGTTACATAGCACCTTCTTAGATAAGTTGCTATAGAAATAAGTTTCCTACTTTGAGAGGGTTTTTTTTCCAAAGTTCCCATGTTAGGTAAAGTGTTTTATACCTAAAACAACCCTCCCATTAGCCTCAGCAGGTTTAGGCTCAAGCTCAAATTTATTTGTAGCTTCCAGAGTTTTTCACTTTTCTGTGTTTCGTCAGGTTTTGTGTGCACTTGGAGAACAGCAACTCTGTCTACAGGGCAACAACAGCCTGCTTGGACTTCAGGCACCCACCCAAGAAGTAGAGAAAACCATAAGAAAACAACCCTTATCACTATCACTGTCTCTTCTGGACTGGATTGTTACACAGCCTCCTGGCTCCCTTTCTCTTCTTTGCTTTTCAAACTATAGCTTCATTTTCACCACGAATTAAAATGACCAAGTTAGGAAAGTCAATGCAGGAAGATGAAATCTTAGCTTGGCAAAAGCTGAGTAATCACCTACTCTGCATATGATAAACTGAAAACATTTACTAGTTAAATAGGTCCGAGAGAGAACAGCGGTTAAGAGAGCTAGAATTGTTAAGACACACTGGAAGCCTCAACGACCAGGATCAATGATAATTCTTTTACAGAAATCACCAATGAGGAGGAGACACATTTTAACAATTTGAATTTTTAATTTTGAACTATGCTTTGGAATAGATAGATGCGAATTAAGAGCTGATGACAAATGGCAAGACAACGTAATAAACCCTTTGGCTCTCATTTGAGATCCAATGATCTATGAGCAATTTGCAGTCAGTTCAGCCACATGACAGCATTCTGACAGGTTGGTATTATTTCTGCATATGACAGGTAGAAAAGGAATTAAATTGGGAAATTCACTGATTTGCTTAAGTTAAAACAAAGTCTATTACAGAGCCAAAAGCCAACCCTATTTTGGCTGCCAGGCCTATGCCTGATTCAAGAGACTTTTCTCTATCCTCTCTCTTGGATCTGAGAGTATTCCTTGATTTGGAAACTCCCTGTACCTCTCCCCCCAAGTGAATACATGAAAGACAACAAGATTTAAACACATTTCCATTTTTGCAGCTCATCTACATACACCTAGGACTTTACCATACTTCAGAGCTGTCTGGGCAGCATGCTTCAGAAACCCAAATGTATAGTCAAACTATACATTTGCAATACAACAGGAAAGAGCCATCTCTCAGGTTCTTTGGGACTGGCCGTGCAGGAATGCCTCTGAGTTCCTGAGCTAGTATAGGCATCCAACACCGACATCAGACATTTTGAATAAACAATTTAATTTCCTGAAGTGTTGGAGGGGAGGGAAAAAGCCAGGGAAAGAATTTTCACATTCAAAGACATATAGGGAATGGAGGAAAAAAAAAGTTAGCCCTTTAATAGTTTTTATTTCGTCAAAAGGAGGTCAAGCTTTACTGAAAGAGAACGTTCATCCCTGTTCTTATAGAAGGTTCGAACAATTAGCCCCTTGAAGCCAAAGTGGCTGCTGAAAATACCCCCACACAGACATTACTGTTTTAAAGACCGAAAAATATTTAACCAAAAACATTCTCCAGCACAAGCCCTCCTTTGCTGTAATATTAACAGCACTGCTAGGCTGCTCCATTCTGCCTGGATCAGCACCAAACAACTGGCAATCTACTTCGATTTAATGGGAGAGGAAACAGGGAGATTTTACATAGACCACGTGCATTTTCCAGAAACAAATATTTCGTGTTTCAGGTTTCACTACCAGCAGCAGCAAGCATGCTAAAAATCTGTTGTTACAGGGAGCTTTCACACCCACGTATCAGTCAACATAAGAAAAGGTGGCAGCAGCACCAACAAGTAACAGGAAACTCAAATACTATACTTGGTCCTACAAAAACATTTCAAATTATGCTACCGGATACTTCCCTGGGCCAAGAAGGCATTCAGAGCACTTTCAATGGCATCGTAGTTGCATGTTTTAATTACTACCTAACACACTTTTGATTCTTGGCCATCAATCGTTGTTATCAAGCCATTACATCTTTTAAGTGCCTGCTCTCAGTAGTTATGGTGCAACAAAGCAAAAGTGAACCAGCAAGAGGTCCACGTGTTGATCCCAGGTTTGCCACCAAATTTGTGCCACTGTGAACAAATTCAATTTCCATCCATTAAATCTGAACACCAGGTATATCCAGTTCCCAAAGAATCCAACTACAGAGATTTCCAACAGCTTCAGAGGGACCTGGATTAGGCAGAGGTCTGCAAACATACTCTGCTCTCACCAAGGTCAAGAAAACTCAGCACCTTAACAAGTAGGAGCTTTTGAGAATATCAGCCTAATTCATATGCAAGGATTAGTATTTTAGGAATAAGTACTAGTACAAAGAACTCAACTCCCATCTAACTCATCTACAGAACAAGAGATTTAGAGATGTTGATCTTACACATCAGGAAACAGCTTTGCCCAAGAAGAAATCTGAGGTAAAGCTGCCTTAGAATAAGTGACTTTGTTTCCAAATTCTTTGCCCAAGCTACGAACCAAGCATTTTAATTAAGGTCTCCTAATTGCAGTTAGCATAACTTGGGGGTAGGGGGCAGGGAGGAAACACGCTTTTCCACAGTCCACTTGTACCAAAGCTGACAGACAAGCAAAGAAAAGTAACTTTAAAAATACACGTTAGCTGCAGTAAATACTGTACCCGTGTTCTGTGGTTTCAGAAACACATTTTCCTCTTTGAAGAAAGCTCTTCTGTCTGATTCTACAGACCTTTTTCACAATGACAAACAGGAGAAACTAGGAACAAGGGAAAAATCAGGGAATTACGCCCTTAACATAGAAACAGCCACAGCACCTCAGACCGAAGGTCCGACCTACTCTGCCTTTAGTGTGGCTGTTCTCTCTGTTCTGTAGCCAAAGACACAAAAGAAACATCCCAAAATACTGTTTTTCTTCAGTGATCTCTTGCAACTAGAGCTACACTGTTTCATTACCACTGCAACAATACTAGAGGAAAAGATGCCAAAAAGGAATGGGATTAAGCATTATATTTTAATAGATGATTCAAGACAAACAAGAGATCAAATCACAGCACAAAAATATTGTGCCAACCCCCACCCAAACAATACCTATTGTGAGTCAAGATGCAGCTGATCAGGAAACTGCTTAACACAGTAGCACAAAAATGAAGAAAAAGTTTTACTAGGAGAGCTGGTGGTTGGCACAGCACACATGGAAGCGATAATCTCCTGTAACCGTAATTCTGTACTACACACCTGAGTTTACTTTAGTTAGAGAAAAAAGACATAACTCCCCAACGACCCTATGCCTTCCTCATTCAATCACTTCTGGCTCCTTTGGGCTCCGAATGTCAGACCCCTAGTTGACTCAAATGAGCACTTGCGTCCCACCAGCCTCTTAGAAACATTCACAATTAAAACACAGCAGCTGACCAGCATCAATTAAGTAAAGTCTTCTCTGCTCTCCACAGCCTTCTCAGGGAGACATGAGCTCACATGCTAAAGGTCCATGCAGTTTGATTACAATACTCAGGACCAGCAATAACCTGTTACATACTTGATGGAAAAGATGGCCAAGAGAGGCTTTAAATTAACTTCAAACCATAGTAAGATCCATCGGTTTTACTGCAAAAAAGCAAGTTCTGATCCACAAGAAAGCTCTACGCTGAAGTGCAATGCTATTTGAGAACAGGCAATCCATCATTAGTAAGCAACAAAATGATGAAGATCAATGCCCTATAGCATACATAAAGAGTAAAGCTACAATCACATTGTACTAACAAAGGAATCGAAAGGAAAATTAGCTAGACAGTTCTTGAAACAAAGTTAGCCGCAAACAAAAGCGATTTAAACTTGGGGATGTCTATGACCAAAGATTTTTCACTCCACTGAATTGTGAATAAAACAAAATTCAAAGCACAAGTTCTCACAGATGCTGAAAACCGAGGGCCTAAAATAGCATCAGAAAGAGAAAGAAAAAGAAAATGGAGCTTCAGCCCCCCCACCTAGCAGAAAGCTTGTACTTTCTATTCCTCAAAGCATGCTAAAATTTCTGTTCTATAAAGGCCAGGAAAAAGAGCAAAAACCCCTACTCTCTTCAAAATTCACTCCAGCCTGGATAGAGTCCCTGGACTTTGATCTATTCCTTGAGACAGAAGGAAAGGTTACACCAAAATGTCAAGCCCCAACCAGAGCTTGTCCGCCTGCAAATAGATGTCCTTCTTCCTATAGCCCCAGCTCCCACTTGCAGTCCATGCAACCAGGAACAGCTAAATCATTTTCTCTCCATAGATTAAACCTGCTTTAAAAGGTGTCAATTTTGAAAAAGAAAACTTCTGCTGAGTGACAAAGGGATGCTGTTCAATTTGATTATCATGTACTCTTTGCACAGCACACAGAGCTTTAACCCAATGTACTGGCAACAATAATTGTTCCTTTTTACTCTTACGCTTTCCCCTTTTCTGCCAGATAACCGGGTGCAGGTCAGCAACTACTTTTTTTTTTTTTTTGCCATCAGCCTTTCATCAAAATAGTAGACTGACTTAGATTCTTTTTCCCTTTCCTCCCTCACATACACTTATGCACACTTTTACAGGAGTTTTCTTTCAGTGCTTGAGAACTACCAGATTGACAGCTCCAGTGAATTAAGCTCCCTCTTTGTCGGCAAAACAAGAGCAGCACCACAGGCAACCTCAGAACAAGCTCCTTCTATCCTCCTCTTCCCACCTCTCCAACGAGCAAGCATATCTAAATGCTGAGCTTCGCACACAGCTCTATCATACCAGGGGCCTTGTAAAAAGCCTCTGATAATGTGGTTTACCCAGAGTATCTCACAGGAGACTAATGTTAAAGCCATACGTGACGGACACATCATGAGTCGACACATTATCAGCACGCACCTGTGCCAGACAGCACAGTAACTCGAAAACCATGAGGCTGGCCTGAGTGCACGAAGTCTGTGCTTAAAGACTGACTGGCAAAGAAAATCCATTTTAGACAACAGTGTGAAAGAACGCTGAGTTGAGGCAACTCTTAAAGCCATACTCGAAACTACAGAAAGGCACTGTTAACTGAAAACAAACAGAAAGACCAGAAAAATTCAATGCGTTCAGTACCAGACAAAAGATGGGTGCAGATTTTATTTGAAAATTAATTGTACATTTGGCACAAATGCTACAGAGACAGAGCTTCCATTAATATTGCAGTACTAATATTGTACTTCACTTTGGAGCGCACTCCTCTGCAGTGTTACCACTTAACCTGGGTCTGGACACTGTCCTCTCTTCCATTACAAGAGGGGTTTAGGTTCTACAAAACCCTCTACTGCCGGTTGTAAATGCACTAGGTGAAGGTAGAAGACGGCTCCTAAGATGTACCCAGGCGTTAGCTCCTCCTCCTCTCTCTTTTGCAAGCTTTTTAACAGGAAAGTCTTTACTCTTTGGGGAAGAGCTTTTGACTTCTGAACTTTTTATGACATCTTGACTGAAATGATTTTTCTTTCATTGGTCAAGAGCCAGGGTGTTTTAGTAAAATGAACATGTATACACTTAAAAATAAGTAATGCCTATTCCTTTACAGGTTAAAAAAACCCAAAAACACAGCAGAAGCAACTTTATATTTGCTCGTGTTTTACTCACAGCCAAACTAGAGAATAGCCAACATGTGTGAATAGCATCCTTACGTTTCTGTGATGTCAGGAATGAAAGTAAGTTCAAAAATGCATTAAAAGTTTTATGCGGAGCAGATCCATGGACACAACTGCTGCCACTGCAGTCTGTAAATCACTGACTGGCAGAAGGCAAGAGGGTCTGCAGAAGGGAAGGTGAGCACATTTGCTCTGTGCCTCATACTTTCTCTAAGCATCTGCTACAGCCACCATCCAGGTGCCAGCTGGCCAGGTTCAGGTCTATTTGGCTGGCCCCACGCCCTTCGGCTGGCCTGTCAACCAAAACAACTCCAAGCAGTTAGGACCTCTGCTCCGAAACAAGACATACTGATAAACTTGTGCGGGAGAAACCTTGCCATTGCCCCGTGCTACCCCCTCACCCTTCAAATGGCAGCAAGGAGAGCCCACACCGGCTGCACCAGTACCAGAGCCCAGCGACGGCAGGCAGCTGGACCCTCAGCCTGTAAAATCTCCTGAACTGAGACTGAGTTTTTGTAATACAAAGGAATAGCACGTTCATGAACAAAGAAGCATCTACACACAGCTTTTATGACATGCAGACAGAGCTAAAGAGCAACAGCTTCATCCCTGTGGTTTGTTTTTTAACTACAAGGAAATAATCAAGATTCTCATTGAAACATACATGTCTAAGAAATAACACACCCCACTGGGTTTAAATGTTCATTGCTGGGCTCGCTAAAACATGGCGTATTGCTGAAATAGGCAGTGTGTCATAGCCCACCTACACAAATTATGACGCTTTCTACCCTTGTAGTAAAACCATGCTGACAAGATAAGGAATAAGCCCTAGTCATTACACCAATTCTTGTAACCACAAAAGTCATTTCAGAGTGGCAGGGAGAAAGGACTGCAATGCTGTGTCTGCCAATGGGGCAGGCGTGGCATGTCACCAGTGGACCTTTATGCTATCATTTCCTTCCAGCGTCATTAATCACCCCAGACATCACTTGTTCTATCAGCTATTAACCAGTTGCCTCAACGCACAGATAACTTTATCAAGGTTAGTCAGTAAGAGTCATTACTAAGCACTACTACATGCAGTGCCCAAGGCCTTGTTTCCAAAGAATCCTCTGAACTGTTTCCTTCTGCTGTAAGAAAACACATTACGCTAGTACAGGTACCTATCCATACCTAACATCAGGGGGGAAATTACAGAAAGTAGCAAAAGTCACCAGCACTTTACAGCACATGATATCAGAAAAGGACAACTACGTTGCTTTTGGCCAAAATATTCAACTAAAACCAGGCCTCTTAAAGCACCGATTTTTAGCCCATTAGCATTCTTCAAGGGGGAGAGACTCCCTCAATGTGCATGCACATTGGCGGTGTGGTCTGAAGGGACAAACATGGGCCTTCAGAATGACAGCCAGGAGCATCCCAGCCTCACAGGTCAAGATTTAGTATTTTTTCTTTTGCTACAGATATGTCTCATTCAAGTATTTTTCCCCCTTTGCCAGTGCCATTATGGAGAATTCCGTTTCCCAAGGCAATGCCTCAGGACCCAAACCAAACATGCAGAACCAGTGCGTTACCGAGAGAAAGTACTGAAAATGGCTTGCTGACAAGGAAAGAGGAGTGTGAGCAGTGTGATGAAGAGAGAAAATAAGCCTGTTTTTTTAAGGAGGAAGGACCGACTTCAAATTCTTCCAGGCAAGCAAGCATGACTCGGCAGTATGCGACAAGACAAAATGAGATGCATTATAAATCTTCACTAACTGGCATCTGAGGGGAGAAGATTAAACAGCTCAACATGAACTCAACCTGCTTCCAAGTTCTGGGCCTGGCCCTGCCAATTACGTTCCCAAGAGTGCTGTTAGATCTAGAAACATGACTTTCTCCACTCTGCAGATCAGACCCCTGGGAGCCCTCAATGAGCACACACCCTCCTCCCCGCAATCGGTAGTAGCCCGGCTGTGGGAAAGAGCAGACTTCTGCTTCGGTTCCCAATTCACGGGAATTATGTGACAGAATTTGTACGAGTGGCAATCCCACACCGGACAAAATAGCCCAAGCACTGCAGCTGGGAGGAAAGAGAACTACAACTAAGGACATTTTACTTGGAACTAAAGGACATCCCCCCATCAATGAAACTCAGTCATTTTGAAAGCCATTCTTAAAGTACGTGGCTGTCCTCCAAAGAGGATTTCTCTCTGCAGAGAGAGAGAATACTAACTAGTATTTGTATAGTATTTGGAGAGTTTGGAAGTATCAGCAGTTTCCTCATTGATCATATAAAGGGCGTAACACGGTCTGAGGAGAGTTAAATTCCACTAGTACAAAACAAACCATTGTTATGAGGATTGAACGCTGAACTCAAAAACGAGAAAATGAAGATAACCAGACAGAAGAGGGTTTGTTCCACAGCACTATAGCACAGATGTGCCCATCACAGGTGCTTATTTTATCTATTATCACATTTATTTTAGTGTGTTTCACATGCTCTCCTTCCTTGTTTCCTTGGAATACGTTCAAGGATGTCACTGCACCAAAAAGTGACAACTGTTGAGATGAATAGCACATTATCTGGCCAATATCACGAGATATACTGTCAATCGGTGCTTCCCAGGTGCAGTACACTAAGGCAGAGCAAATGCTTGCCGTCATCTCTGATACCCCTTGCAGGTTGAGCCTATGTATTTGAAAAAGTTGCATACATTTAGACTGTATGCCTCAACTTCCTGACTCCTGAATTACTAAAGGGACTTCAAACCACTTAAAGTTCACAAAGAACTGTTTCTCAGGCACCTTCTGCACTACTATAGATCGTGCCAAACCAGGGACAGAGGTGACCTCAGGAGAGGTCAGCATCTCTGCCTTGAAATGGGACCAGAGGCCCACGTCATTCCCAGCACATTTGTCCAAACCGGTCTTAGAAGTCTCCAGCGATGAATTCCACTGTCTCCCTAGACAAACACAGTATCTTTTCCACTTACCTACCATCCCTCCTTCTTGGCACAAAGTCCATTACTTTTTGTTCTGCCTACAATGGAACTCGTGAATACACTGGGGGTTTTTTTGAGGGATTGTTGTTTTGGGTTTTTTAATTTTTTTTCCCTACAACAGCTTTTTACAGTGTCCAGAGATCCATCTCCAGCCTCCTCTTCTTTATGCTGAATAATGCAGTACAATACACAGTATTTTTAAGACCTCCGATCCTTCTCACTGCTCTCTTTTGGGCACTTTCCAGCTGATCTGCCTTTTCCTTGAAATGCCGTGCCCCAAACCAAAGGCAGGAGGTGAGGCTACTGCAGCGGCAGCCTTATCAGTGCTGTGCAGAACAGAGGCATTACTTCATGTGCCTTGCAGGCTGTATTACAACTTATGTACCCCAAGATGACATTTGCCTTTTTTTTTTTTTGTCAACGCTGTCAATTTGTATTCAGCCTGCGATCTGCAAAAGAATGCAGATCCTTCTCTGAAGAGCTGCCACCTCACTAAGCTTACTATTGTTCCTCGCTGCGTACCAGTTCAAACAGTTTGTGGTAAAGGGATGTACCATAAGGAGGACGCAAACTTCCTGAAGCTGAGGTAAATGATTGCTAGATCATGAAACAGAGTTCCTATGAAAGGGTGATTGTTACAGTCACTTCTGTTGCAGAGCGGCTGTGCTCTGTGTTCCCATGAAATGGTTCTGCAAGTGTAACGCAGTAAGCTTTTTGTGAGGAGGATGCCTACCAATAAGTGCTCTCAGAGATTAAGAAAATGCACATATATCCAGTTCTTCTGGGATGTAGAGTCTTCTCTGCAGACTACTGGAAGAATGAGCAAGAACTCAGAAATACAGTGAACTTTTTCTCCAAGAAATACATGGGGGCTTTTGCTCCTGCCTTCAACACTTTTTCATGGCTTAGCATAATTTCTACTATTAGGCTAGTTGTAAGTCCTTGTTAGAGCTGATGTCAAAGAAACTTACCCACCCATCCGGCCCCCGGTAACTTCTCATGATATAGTATTTCAGACTAACACAAGCAACAATGGAAGCTATTGATCAACACACGTATGTTTTATTTTTAGGGCTTTTAAGGCTGTAAAAGCTAACTGGCACAAGCCAGGCATTTAACAAAAGTAGTATTTAGGGTTTTTTGTGGGGAATTGGGGTTAAAGAAAATCCCCTGAGTTCCTCCTGGAAAAAAATATGCAATATACTTCATGGCCTGCTATATAAAGAAACAGATTAAATTAATACCCTCAAACCAGCATTATTCTTAAATCTATCTTAAAACTCACATTTGGGTTCTTGTGCACAGGCCATAGCACACAAGAGACCACAAATAAAGTTTACAAGAGAAAAAGAGAGCTCTACAGCACTAACAACAGTGTTTACCATTTTATGGTAGATTTACTAAACAGAGTAGTTTCTCGTATGTACTAAAAGGAGGCTTAACTATCTATCACTGAAATGAAATGCGCAGAAGTGGAAGAATGAATTTATCTTAAAAAAAGAAAAAAAAAAGCAAACCAGATTGAGTCATGCAGAAATTTAAATTAGGCATGCTAATATTCTGGTAGGAAAAAAATCATCGTTTGCTATGTTCAGCAGATCGATCTGGTATCACCACCAAAACAGCTTCATCATAACTCAATTAAAAAAAAAAAAGAAAAGAGAAAAAACGCACAAAACCAACCCAACCCACCACGGTGGCCTGTCATACTCAAGTGGTGTTCAGCACAGGTGATATAAACTCTAACAGGAGCTACATACCCACAGAAAAACACATCCCCTTGCATAAAACCTAAAAGCTGCTGACCTGATGCAGGTAGCAATTCAAGAACATGGTCTCAAGTTTCAGAACAGCCTTCAGCAGCAAGTAGCACCTGGGAACCCAGACCAGGCCAAGAAGCCTTAGCTTCCTGTGTGACAACGAATGAATGCTATCACTTAGTCATGGATGATCTTCCAAGGAGGGAAGATGACAATTCGCCTTGCTCACTAAAAATCAAGACAACTGGGCTTTACTAGAGGCATTCTCAATTACCTCACTTCCATTTAATTCTTTTGTGGGCAGAATTTGATTTTCCTCATAATTTCTATAATTTCCTGAGAACTTTTTCCTTCCAGACACTCACCCTGCTTTTATGAAAAACACACAGCACAATAAATTCTGACCATAAATAATATGGACATTAAGATGTACAAGCACAGTTCTTCTGTCTGTCAAACTGCAGGATTTATCATGACACGGATTACATCTTCAGGCAACCCCTCAACTCCTTCACTATTCATTTTGTACATGCTATAAAGGGGAAATTCTGACTCATCATGTATATAGCTACACAGAAAAGTTACCACATTACCATGCAAACTTACAAACTGCACATGGGAATGCTTTTGCCAAAAATAATTGAGAAGTAGCTTATTGTTCGGAATGGGGGGACTTTAAGTTACCTCCTCTTGATGAAGCGTATTTCACTTCACCTCATATCACTGTAACTTATTCATGTTGCCATAACCTTACTGCCTGGCATCTCCGTGGCTCCCAGAAGAGACTATATTAACAAATGACATGCAGACCAACTGCTAAGGAAATGGAGGCTTTTACAGAGCAAACAGCCATTTGTAAATGGCTGCACCTTGCTACTCTGAACTGGTGCCAAACACAACTCATTTTCTGAACACATATATGAACTTTTCTGCATCACCACCACTCCTCGTATGGTGTGAACAGGAGTCTTTTTATTCACAACGTCCATAGAGACCTGGCAGCACATACATCTGTGCATATTTTACAAAAAGATAATATGGGTATCCAAGAGTCCTTACCACCATCTACAATTCACACCACAGCTCTGTCATCTCTGTAATGGAACAGAGCAATTCCATTTCCCTAACTTTGTATTAGTGCTCTTGCACCTGCACAGTGACAACCATTCCAAGGTCAATGTGATGAGCAGGGAACTGATTGTATTTAGAGTCTTTGCCAACTGCATAACCACTAAACCCAGCCTGAGACAGAGGACGAGACCAAGCAGCTAGAGGAAGGAGGAACTTTTCCTTTCAGTGGTGGCAGGGACACATGACTACCTCAGAGCTACACACTTACACCGCAGGCTCCTAAATTCTCAGTTAGGAGTCCCCAGAAAACCTTGTCTTTCTTTTTAGCAGGTGCACTGGTTTTGGATGGGATAGAGTTAAGTTTCTTCATAGTAGCTAGCATGGGACTAATGTTTTGGATTTGTGGTGAAAACAGTGTTGATGACACAGGGATGTTTTCGTTACTGCTGAGCAGTGCTTACACACAGCCAAGGCGTTTTCTGCTCCCCACCCGTGAGTGGGCTGGGGGTGCACAAGAAGTTGGGAGGGAACACAGCCGGGACAGCTGACCCCAACTGACCAAAGGGATATTCCATACCATATGACCCCATGTCAGCATATAAAGCCGGCGGAAGAAGGAGGGGGCAACATTTGGAGTTACCGTGTTTGTCTTCTCAAGTAATGCATGATGGAGTCCTGCTTTCCTGAGATGGCTGAACACCTGCCTGCCAATGGGAAGTCTTTATCCCAACCCACAAGTTTTCACACTTTTACCCTTCCAACTCTCTCTCCCATCCCACTGGGGGGGAGTCAGCGAGCAGCTGTGTGGTGCGTAGCTGCCAGCTGGGGTTAAACCATGATAGCAAGCTATAGATACTCTATATTTTGCCAGTAGCCAGCTACCTAAAGCTCTGAGACTGTGCCATCACCTTGGTGGAGCTGAACATAAAGACTCACAGGAAAATCTGCTTCAGATGCACAAACCAGACATGTGAACGCTGCAGTCCTGTAAGAGGCCCTAGTCAGGGAACTGCAGCTGCAGCATATATGCTAGCATGCAGATAGCACTGAGTTCAACAGAAAGCATGGTGACCTAGCATCTTTGCTCAAAAGCATATGACAACTTGGCAGTAGTAGCTTCTTAAATTGCCTCCTGACTAATAAACTCACTGAGGAGATAAGAAGCCTGTACTAAGTGCCCTGTTCCACACAGAAGTGCTCAATCCCACATCACAACTCAGTGGGAATGCCCTCTTATCAGCAAGGCTGAGACAGAGACTGTCTACTCCCCAGTGAAACCATACCGATGCACAGAAAGGAACAGAAGAGTCTTACTCCACTGACGGCTTATGTAGAAAGGAGCTGCTGGGTGGAACCGAAAACCGCTGTGGGAAGCAGAGACCAAAACCGATGACGTACCTGCTCCCAAAGGAATGCCCCTGCCATGGTACTACAGACATGGCACAGAGCTGGAGAGCTCTCAAGGTGCTACCCCAGGGACCACTGACCTTCTGCAACAGGGCTGTGAAACCACACTGCCTTTTTTGCTCACCACACCACTCAGAACTCTGAAAGAGATGTAGAAGTATTAAGGGATGCAGTGGGCTGTAACCCAACAATCTGGGGACCGCTGGTCCGGGCTATAAATGTGGAGGTAGGTATGACCACAGGCACTGCTTTCATTTCCTTGGGGTACACCTGGAGGGCACAGCCAAGGCTCTTATGCTCTACAAAGAATACAGCTTAAGTAGGACGTATCTAATGTGCTGCAGTGAGGAACAAAAGTGCAGGTGACCTCAAAGGCCTTTGATACAAGGAATATTACCTCGTGGATACAAAATTTAGGTAAAAGTCCCAAACACTGTGTTCGGGCAGGACAACTGCTGTGCCAGTCACACATGTCACCAGAACTTTACATAACGAAGCAAAAACTTTAAGAAAAGGCAGCAGGTGCCTATAAGTTCTCCAGTAACAAAACTGGAAGAATTCAGATGCCAAAATTTAACAAGGAAACCTATTGAAACCCAGCAGCCTAAGCTGCACTTTAAAGACAGATCCAAACATGAGGAAAGTATTTAAGGGTCTTACCCAGTCTTTGTGGAGCAGAGACCTGAAGGCAGGTCTGCCTATGCCCGAAAGCAGCACCTTAACTGCTGGTCCACTCACACTCACTCACGACTCATTTCAGCTAGGACAATATAAGAACTTTTCAGCTGCTGGACACAAAAGCTGGAACCACTCTTAAGAAAGCGGTTCAGCGCTTAGGCTCTCTCTCAGAGGATGGTCCAAAGAGATTTTAAAATGTCTGTCCGTGATCCCTTTAGGACAGCCACTAGAAGTGGCTGCACTGGCAGATTTTTCTCATCCTAACAATATCCCTGATTTAAACACAGCATGCTTCAGAAATTCATTAGGAGGCTTCTCTTACTTTCCTGCATTGTATCACTGCTTCACTGCAAACCCGTACAAACAAAACTGAACTTTGTAGTCATTCAGAAAGTATATCCCTAGGCAACATGCAAATAAATTCCAAGTAACAGTCACCATAAAGTACATAGAGTAGACAGACATAGACACATAGTCCACTCTAAGGCATGAATCACTGTACAGGAATGAGTACACTTGCCTTATTTCCTACCATACACAATATTTCTGTTAAGATGTACGTTGAGCTTGGCACCGCTTTTTCTACAGCAACAAAAGCTTACAAACACACAAGTAATCAAGTAGATAATATGTATAAAATACTTGAAATCTTTGCCTAAATGAATGCAGCCTCCCATTGGTGTCAATGGAAGTTACGGGCAAGGAAAATAGAGCATCCAAGATACCATCGCAGCTTGCTCCAGTGACTGTACTGATCTTTTAACCAGCTTCTACAGAAAGGCTAGTATTAAACACTTTTTAAAACACCAAAGCATGACTGAACAGACATATCTATCCAACGTCTGTAAATGCTATTCAAAGTGAGCTTAGCCTGTACAGAACGAGATAGCCTAATTTTCATCAAGAAATTAGTAAAGTGTAACAAGAGAGACACTTTGGGGTCAATTTTCACAGTACTGCAAGGACCTAAAACTATTAATAAATCTGTACAGTACACAAAGAAATTGTAGATCCATGTTATGTAACAAAAGTGTAAGGAATTTCTGAAGTAGAGAAAAATTAAGCAGAGAACCGAGTCAAAAAGAGAAACAAGGACAGCGGAGGGCAGAAAGTCAGTTTTGGAGATTCCTACATATAAGCACATAATACCAAGAATGAAAGACGAATTACTACAGAAACTTTTCTGCTTCTTTTCTGAGATTCCCCTTATTTTCCAGGAACAAAAACCAGCCTATACAAAACCTCAAGTCCCTAAAAATTACATTTTGCTTATGCTTATTAGAGTTAGAAGTATATTCTGGAGTGTCACAAAGACTAACCAAAAATCTCTTAGGCAAGGTCAAAGCACAGCATTATTCATCCCAAAGTATTTTGTTTGGAGAACCACATGAAATTTAAAAATACATTAAACCAGAACCTGTGGCCTTTTCTATACTTTGAAAAACTCTGGTAAGTTTTGCTGAAGTTTGACAGAGAAGATACAGAATGCCAAGAACACAAGCTGATGTAAAAGCTTCTGTTACGTTCTTGAAATAGTTTTCTGTTTCTTCTGCCTCCTTCATCTTTACAGAAAGGAGCAAGGGCTGCCAACAGAAATCTTACATGGCATGCTGTAATACAGTGTATTTTATGAGACTTCAAATATATTCTGCAAAGTTTGAATAGGCATCGCAGAAACAAGAACACAGGTTACTTAGAATATTTTCAATTATCAAAATTAATTTCATATACTCAGTATAAACTTACTATTGGAATTAAATAAATAAGAAAAAGCTGTTATTTGGTATCAGAAGCTGTAATGCGTGTGTCACAAGACCTTGGACCCGCATGGAGTTTACATTTACAATTAAATAATAAAATTGTGTAATATACTGCATATATTATCCTCTAAGCCATTCAGATAAAGTCTAATTACAGCAGCTTATCGAACTAACCTTTACCTCTAGGAGTGTGGAAAATACATAGAGTTATTACCTTCAGACATCCCATTCACGTCTGCGGTAAATACAAGCTCATTCGGGGGTTCGTATAACCTAATTTTATGTGTTTTCACATGACATGAAGGAAAGTTACTCCCACTGATTTGACTCTTTCTAATAATAACTCAGCTTCAACTCCAAATTTTAGCAAGGTCCGTAGAGAGCCCAAATGAGAGTATTTCACCGGGAATACTAGAGACCGCTCGGGAAGTGCCAGACAGAAATTGACCCTGGCAATAACCCGGGTAAATTTCTGTGCCGGGCCCTCGCACACACACACACAGAGACGCCGGGCACCGGCCCGGACCGAGTTTCCCGGGAGCGTGCGGCAGCCGCCCAGGTGAGCGGGAGGCAGGAGACCTCAGCCCCGTGGGCACCAGCCAGCCCTGCCGCCTCCCGCTCCCGGCGGGCAGAGCCGGCTGAGGGGAACCACGCATGCAGTACAAAACGCTCGAGGGCCGGCGCAGGCCACGGCCGAGCCCGGAGCAGCCCGGCCCCGGTCCCATCCTCATCCCGGGGCCGCCGTCCGCCCCAACTGCCTCGGCGGCCGCCCCGGCGCTCCCCGCGGCGAGGGCCGCCTCCTTACCGGCACAGCTCAGCGAAGGCCTGGAAATTCAGCTTCCTGATCTTCTTCTCGCTCAGCCAGTAACCCACCCGCTTCCCCTTCAGGAAGGTCTGCATGGTGCCGGTACGGAGAGGCGGCGGCCGCCCCGCGAGGATGGGGAATCAGCCCGGGGAGGTGGGGGCAGCCCGGCCACCGCTCGCACTCAGCGCCTGCCAAGCAACGGCTTTAAGAGAAGAAGAGAAAGAAAAAATCAGTCCGTGTCCGGCGGAGGACGCCGGCGCTACCCCCCGCCCGCCCAGCCCTGCGCCGCTGAACCGAGCCAAGCGCAGTCTCCGCCGCGGCGTGCAGCCCCCGGCAGGCCTTGCCCCGCACCGGCAGGCACCTCACCGAGGCGGGCGGGGAAGGTGCCTCTGCTGGCGGGGAAGCCGCTACCCCCGCCAGCCCGCCCGCTGCCAGCCTCGCAGGCACGCCGCTGCCGCCCGCCGCCCCCTCCCGGCCCGCCTCCGCCCGCACGGACCCCGCCGCCGGCTCGCCTCCGTGCTCGCCCGCTGCTGCTGCTGCGCGGCCGCGGTGCTGCTGCAGCCGCTCAGCTCCCCATTTGCCCCCTATTCGCAGCCGCCTCCACTTCCTCCTCCTCCCCCGGCTCGTCCCCTCCTCTCCCCGCTCCCAGCCCACAGCACAGGGGCGGGCGACCGACGGCAGGACACACCCGCCGCACCGCGGCCCCGCGCGCACCGAGGGGCCTCGCCCGCCGCCCGCCCCGCGCCGCGGGCACGGCGCCCGCCCGCCGCACCGCCGCCAGCAGGGGGCGCCCGGCGCAGCCTTAAAGAGACAGTGACCCTTTTTTCCGGCTGGCGGAGGGCTGCCCCGGCGCGGCCCCTGCCCCGCCGGGGGCACCGGCATCGGTCTGGGGCGGATCTTGGCCCCGTCCCGGCGTGCTCAGAAGGATACCGGCGCTACGCCGCCGGGCCATCCGGGCCGGAGGCATTCAGTGTTCTCCGGGAGTGAGGCCCGTCGATGAGCCATGAAATTGTGGTTTCCAAGGGAAGAACAGTTTATACCACTACTTATACTCCCTATTAGAGCTACTAAAAATGGTTATTCAGTATAAAGGTGTACATCTTTCACAGAAAAAAAGATTCCACTAAATACGCCCAAAAAAAGTATCCTTCTTCCAGCATTTGGCAAGTATCTGTAAGGATTTAACAGAAGTTTTGGTAACAGCTATTTCTTATTTAACTTTTTTTTTGCAGGAGGCTGGAGAAGGCAGACAATCACCAGCATGAGCAGGCATTCTGATTTTGGGGATGTGCATTCCTAAAGACTGAGGCAGCTGTCCTCTGCTTCGTGTCGGAGGAAGAATGTTTCAGTCTGAATTACTGTGCTATCTCACAGCACAATTTTCCCCTCTTTGTTTCTCCTTTTCAGCTGAAATGAGCATCATCCAGCCTGAACATTTTTCTCTGTTTCTCTGGGAATGGAAAGCACAGCTTTTATAATAATTGTGCCTTTCGCAGAGTGGCTGGCAGTACCTGTGATCCTGCCCTGAGATGCCGACGATGCTCCCATGCCGATGCTGTCTGTGAACCCAGCCTGGAGCCTGGTGAGGCTGAAACCGCTCAGCAAGTTCTGCTGACTCACTGTGCCACCACGAACGCGGTTTAATAACTTCAGCGGAGTATCGGCAAAGTGGCAGAAGCGTCCATTCAAAGGAAAGAAGGGAGAAAGCCAGGAAAGCCTTAGGAAATATGAAAGGGGTCATCGACCTAAGGAGTAGGTAGAGACCGTTCTACATTCCTGTTGTTATTTACATGAACAGCGAAGTCAGAAGTCATCCTAAACCAAGAGCGTATTAGAAAGTAGGTGGGGAGTGGAATCACCTACAAACAGCTCATACCGATGTTTTTTGAAAATCTGTGTCATAGAACCATAGAATGGTTTAGGTTGGAAGGGACCTTAAAGACCATCCAGTTCCAACCCCCTGCCCTGGGCAGGGACACCTCCCACCAGACCAGGTTGCTCAAAGCCCCATCCAGCCTGGCCTTGAACACCTCCAGGGATGGGGCAGCCACAGCTTCTCTGGGCAACCTGGGCCAGGGGCTCACCACCCTCAGAGTCAAGAATTTCTTCCTAATATCTCATCTAAATCTACCCTCTCAGTTTAAAACTGTTACCCCTCACCTTATCACTACACTCCCCGATCAAGAGTCCCTCCCCATCTCTCCTGTAGCCCCTTTAGGTACTGGAAGGGGCTATAGGGTCTCCCTGGAGCCTTATTATCCACAGTATAATAGCACTTTTTCTCCATTTGTGCTGGCTTTGAGGAATAAATATCTTTTCTTTTTCTCCTTCATCTTTAAATTTTTTGCCACTGGTATGTTATAACCTTTATTTTTCAGAGAACTTTTTATCTAAATCATATTCACAGATTTTTGCACAGTTCATTAATTAACGTAATTAGAATTAGTAAATGTATTTTGATAGCATGATTCCTGCTGCAGAATGTTTCACTGATATTTAAACATTTTGGGGAAGTGTGGTAACTTCAGGAAAATTTGTAACTTAAAAAGGTCCAAATACAACATTTTACCAAGCACTATCAAAATTAGGTAAGAATCCTGAAACAAAATGATTTGGGTTTCCTGATTTGAAGTGTTTCCTTTTGCTAATACCAGTGCTTTATTTCAGCTATCATTTCACTGGATTTATTTTAGACTTTATAAAAATTTGTATCAGGATGTTAAGCTCAAAATCTGTATTTGTATCAGAACAGAATATGAATGTATTAGAAGCTGTCTTCCTAAGTGATTTCTTTATGAATGTTTTTTAAGAAATGTCACCATTCCAGACCAATCTAAAACACAGTCTGCAGAGACAGAAAGATTTATGAACTTCTTCCCAGATTCGGGAGAGCAGGATGTCAGAAGTGTTGAACATTCTTGGCTCCTGTAGAAATGAAGCACAGGAGCTACAAAGGAGGAATTTGTTTTGCTCCAATATAGACAAACTTGAGTGATGTGTATCAGAGATTCAACCTTAGGAAGGAGAAAGCTGGTAAATGCCTTCATTTTAAACTGCCTTTTTGTGAATCCTAACCCTTGAACAATTTCAAACGTGGGAAATATATTCCATCTGGCGTGCCACTGTGCTGCATTTTGCTGCACAGTGTTGCTAAATAAATTACAATCCTCTGTTTACATTGCAGAGCCAGTTCAAGCAATGCCAAACCTGTGACCACATGAAGCCCCAGGGTAATGTTTACCCAATTCCTGATCAGGAGCAAGCTGACTATCCCTGTGACTTTCTGTGGCCCAGTGCTGTAAGCTGCAACTCGTGTGCTGCTTCATGCTAATTAAAGGGTGAGAGTTGATTAAGATCTTGAGCCCTCCGGCAATCAGAACTATCTTCCTCTTCATCTCAGCTTCACCTACAGGTCAAAGCAGGTTTCCCTTGTTTATCTGGAACCTCTCACACCTTGTCTTCTAACCCTTTCAACAAATACAGGGGCTCAGATGAAGGTTGGACACTTGCGATGTGGCACAAGTTAGTGAAAAATTCCATGGAAGTTCATTTTGGAATAAGATGAGGCACCTCCATTCACTTCATTAGTTATCGAAGTATATTTTCGCAATGAATGACTAAGGGCAATTTTATCAGCACCTGGCAAAAGTCATGACAGGATCTTTTGCAAGGAGTGGAAAGAAGAAGATTAAGTGATTTTCACTGTCTGTAACTTAAGCTTTTTATATTTT
Organism: Rissa tridactyla; assembly: GCF_028500815.1. NCBI lineage: Eukaryota > Metazoa > Chordata > Aves > Charadriiformes > Laridae > Rissa > Rissa tridactyla. Next base: position 54,777,606 of record NC_071469.1, read on the forward strand.
TTTAATTTTATTTTTATTATGACCAGACAGACGTTATTCTTCTGCAGATGGCCAGGAGGAAGGGCCCAGCCTCCCATACCAGGACAGGCGTCTCCGTTCTCCAGTTGGTCAAACCACCAAGTCAGATCATGTGCTAACACGGCACTGTTGGAATGAGGCTGCAGGTGGGAAGGAGCACAAAAAAAGCCTGCACTGCAGCTTCTTCTTGGCATTGAGAGACTCAAAGAATAGTCCTGGTGCTGCACAGCACGCGTTGTCATCACCAGTGAGGCTGCTAGAGAGAAATGCATGAGAAGCATGATGGGATACCATTTACTTGAGGTCTCTGCTATATCTACAACTGATTCATTACTGCAAGATTTATAAAAAGTCCAGATATGACTTCTTTTCACAGTGGTTCACTAGAGGATATGTGTGAGTGAAGCTGAGCTTCTCCAGTTTGTGGTTGTTTTTTTGCCTAACTTCTGGCAGAACACTTTATAATCTCAGCTATTGTTTGGAAACTTTTCCAAATGTAGCCTGGACAAGCAGCTTTTAAATGACAAACCAGCGAAAGTTTGTACTTGGGGATGAAAGCTCATTTCTGATTTTTGTGTTCAAAATCACAAAGGTTAACTCTGGGCAAGGGACACGTTTCAGCCAGCTGCTGCAGGGTTCCTGTAGTGGCTCATGGGAGGAGACCCATCTAGTGGCTGCTTCAGCCCAGCTCAGTTTCCCAGAACGAGCCATTGCCCACAGAGACTGCACCGGAGAATTGGACTCACTAGCTGGAAATCAAACTGTCATTTTACAGTGAACTAAATCAGGCGTTGCTGTTTAGAGAAGCAGACCCTCCAAAAACTGCCACTTGTTCTCACCTTCTGCCATGCCCTCCTTCACAACAGCCCAACTGCTCACGTGGCTATGCGTGAACAGGATCAGGAAGCTAGGAACTGAGCTGGATGAAAACTCAGAAAGCTGACAACAGTGTTTTAGTCTTAATACAAACCAATTCTCCACTCTGGATCACCATCCTTCTTCCTACCTGTTTATAGTGGCACAAGGCAGAAGGCGGTGAAGAGGCTGGAAGGAGGAGGTCAGGTAGAAAAAGCATTGAGCTGCCTCTTTTGGTGGCAATCCCATTTTACAGCAGCAGCAAAGGATTGGTGTTCACCCGTGAGACTACTCCCCTACTCACCTAACAACCTATGCAGTTTATACTTTATATATTTTGATTTTATAAAGAAAAGAAGGATTAGTGAGGACTGGCTGCGACTCATCAGTATTTCTGAGATCTTGTAGAAAGCAGAAGGAATTCAGGCAGAAGGGCTCAAAAACCTTCCAAAAGAGGGTAACAATGATGCCTGGCAGATGACCAGATCTGTGCGGGCCAATGCAGTGCCCTTCGGGGATTCCTGAGCTAACGCTAACCAGCCCCAGGGGAGCACTGCTTAGATTGCTACCTGTTACACCGGTAGCACAAGCTCTTATGTTCCACTCATAAAAACAGGATAACTATGGGGTTTTTTTTAAACTGCAAGGAAACCACCATTATGAGAAGATATGTCTTACTTTATGTACAGCTCAAAAGTTTGGCTATCCTGAGCTCTGATGAATGTACATGCTGCAGGAAAGTAAAAAAGGGTCTGGCTGCCAAGTTTGCTCGGTTGGCTTATAGCACTTTGGGTGCAGACTCTGTATGAGCTCATAAGCCAAGGAAAGCATATCATCAGTGAACAAAGAATTTAAAACCACAAATAACATGCGGCCAAGATGCAAAAGATGGAGAAGTCCTGTGCCAGTATAATTTTCTCAGTAGGAGTAGATTTTTTAAACTGAATTACATTTGTTAGTCAAATCCCAAGTGTGGATGCAGACTGTGCTGCTATACATTGCTGTAGCTCTCTTGCCTTCTGTTATGGGAATAAGCTACACGGAAATAATGCTCCTGCAAACTCTTTAATTACAGACACACGGAGAGATTTACTTACCTGATTGCTTCAGCATAGTTAAAATGATTCAAACTATGTGTGCAAGTAAGTCCTGAAAGACTTCTCTGAAGAATTTGGGTGACCTGACAGCGCATTAGGTTTGGATTGAGACTTGGATTAGGACTGAGGTTTGCTGTACCTACAGTTTCATGCTAACATAGAGTTACTCAGGTTATAGGTGGTGTGGGGTTTTTTTTATCAGGTAGTTTTAAGTACCTATGAGAATTCTGGGAGCATGCTCCCAGCAAAATGAGCCATCTTTCCACAAGAAAATCAATCATATATATTTTGTATTGCTAGAATTCATTATTTTTTTAAAACAATATAACCAGTTTAAAAATGATGAATGTAAATAAGACTGACATGGATGTATAACTCTTGCATATAAAGTGACCTGGACATATAGGAGTCCTACCACTATTATCCCATGTTTGCTGGCTTACATCTGTCTTTGCCTCTTGTGTTAAGAACACATAGTTCCAGATGACCTGAAGTACGCATCCTTGTTCCAGTGGTCCTCCACTTCCCCGAGTTGTTTGTGGCTACAGCTGAACCTTTTAAACTGCTAAAACTGAGAATACAGGAAAGATAAAAGTCCAATGTGGCCCACAGTGCCACACCATCACTTGCACTTTCTTCTCATGCTTATGCCTCTGAAGATTGAGAACCCTTTTCCTGTTTTGTTTAAATGCTTCCTTAGAGTTCACTAAAAGTTCACAGGCCACTAGTCTCAGAAAACCATTGTGCTTTCTGCTTCTGGATGGTCACATCAGGAGACACTGGCTTTTCTGCTGTCTGGGAAGGGCAGCAATTTTCATCTTTTCAGAAGCTACCACAATGTGTAGATTTAAAAGTGTAAAAAGAATAGATGCAGAAAAGCATTTCCAAAGCCTATGCCAGCACATTCCAAAGCCAACTAACTGAGGCATATTAAAGAAAAAAACCAAAACCAATCAATCTGATAGTATCTTGAACATATGAGCATGTTATAGAAGGACAGACCTCATTTTTGCCTGTGATGCAGTCACAGAGCAAACTCATGCTTCATCAGCAAAGTTTAGAAATGTTTTTTGAAACAACCCAAATCTAATCAAAAGGAGCTTCTCCTGGACAGCCAAGATTTCTTTAGGACATGCCAAAGCTATACTGAAGTTAACTAAAGACGCTACCGGGAGATAATCTAGGGATACAGTTGGGAAACCCCTGCTATGAGTTAGGTGCTGTTCCTTTTGTGCTTGCAAACTTTTCATACTTAGCAATCAGTGCTGCACTCACTTGACTCCTACTTACCACTGTACTGGAGGCAGGAATGGTACCTGTCTTGCTGCACCAGTCATTCCCATCCTTGGCTTTTTCCCACTCAAGAGTGCATTTTGAAACGTTATCCAATCTCACTACTCAATGACCAAAAGATGCCTTTTTTCTTCTTGCTAAAATACAAATCTCGTATCTAAAGATTAAACTATGCACATACATCTCCTCCACATTACCAACATTCTCTGTTCTCTAACACCCCATCGCTACCTCCTACTACATGCAGCTCTTCTGAAGGAAGAAAAAGGTCATGTAGAGAAGAACTGGAAACTTGGAAGATGAGTAAGTTACAGAAAGCAGGAGATAATCAGCTGTAGTGTAAAAAGGGAGGGGAAAAAAAAAACAACTCCAAAAAACCCAAAGCCAAAACAAACTGGAATAATCAGCTGAGCCCACAATTCGGTTATAGCTATGAGTTTTTGCTAGATGTTCAGGCTTGTTAAGTGAGATATGTAGCTCATTTAAGATCACAAACTTTCAGACATTTTAAATTCCCTAGATCCTATAAGACACTTGCAGTTGCATGGATGATAAAGTCCATTAATAGTTTTTTGTTGTACCACCATGCTGTTAAACTTATTGTCTCACATACTCAGTGCCTGTCATTCTGTAAATAAAACCTAGGCAATGAGAACATCAGAATGTGGGACATGTTATAATGCTGTAGTGTCATTATGGAGCTGCCTGGACAGGTACTGCCTCCCAACCATTTTTCTGACAGCTCAAAGGACGCTTCCCCAGACAGGATCACTGCAAATATTCCTAGTGGTTCTGCACATCTGTGCCTCACGTTAATACACCTGATATACAAGAACAGCCTTTAGAGTTGAACATACAATTCCTATGCTGCCCTTTGGGATTTTCCCTTCTCTCAGAGATTCCTGTGGAAAAAGCGGACTGTTGGTGACTGAAGATTTTTATGCACATTTTACAACATTGTTATAATATTAGTACCTCCTACCTATATTTGACTGGTTAGTAATCTACATACAATTACACCATCAAGTTATAGCGACCATGCATTCTCAAGGGAAGGGTCTTCACCTGGACAAGGCTCTTCTTGACCTATGGGCAAAACTTCTCGTATTATAATGAAGGTAGTTCAGCTTAGGACACTAAGAATTTTCACCTCCCTGTCAAGTTGGCTAAATTTCTCAAAATGCGTAGACTAGTACCATCCTCAAGGTCCTTATGCTCCATTTTCCTCCTCGAGAATGATACAATATTTGCCTCCCTTGATTAGGAGTTCTTTTCATTAACTCATGCTTGATAAATTCAAGGATAGAATCCTCATTATTCGTAAGAATACATATAAAGCCTTTCAACCCTAGCTACTAATAACTAGTCTACTAATAACTAGTAGGATATGCTTTGGAGGTACTAATATTATAATGATATTGTAAAACGTGTATAAAAATCACGCAGAGAGTTCTGATGGGGGTGCTTGCTTTGTGGAAACCACCGAGCACCCAGCCTTGCGTGCAACTCTGAAATAAATAATCAATGTCTCATCCTGGCGTGTGAGATGATTGGCTATTGCACACCAGGTAACAGATCTGACTTTTCGGACAACAGGCTGTGTGACATTTTGAGGCAACAGTCACTCCCAAGTGCCCAACAGAATCCTTTCCATTGTTAACGTGCAAAACCTAAATTGTGGGCTTCAAGAATAAGCGAAGAATATGTAGAACAGTTCTGAAAATAAAACTGCATAAGACTATGGTTGACAGACAAACCAGTGCGCAAAATCCTCAAGTAATAAAATGTTACAAAGTGGCTAAATACCAGGTGATCGAAGTATTCTAGAGAATGAGAAATAATAAAGCTTTTAAGAACAGAATAAATTGAAGTGATAGAAAAAGGAAGATACTGATACTTCTGCAGGAAAGTGGGAGTTCTATTTTTTTATAATGTACACAAACATTTCTGTGACTAAACTTATCAACCCTCACATTATATGGACGGATGTCTTACACGTATGCCTCTTGCAGTACATTTTAGAAGTTGGTAACTACGCACTAATTCCTAAACTCTAACAGGACACAGGGAAGAGGTTCCTAAAAGAAGACAGACACACACATACACAAACGCCTTTTTTTTTTTTAAATGAAAGCTTAGATTCAGCAAATCTCAAACAATACCCTCTCTACCACCCCCAAACATCCATCTTGATCTATGCAAAAAAGCCGGGATCCTTTGAATGTGGGAAAAGGCCTAATCTGAACTGTGTTGTTTCAGTGTTTGTTTAGTAAAAGAAAGTTATGCTTCAGGAAAGTCTAAATATAGATATTCCCTGCTGCACACAGTTCACAGTCTAAGCAAGATAGGCACAGCCTGGGAACAGGGAATCTCAGAGAGACAATAACTAAATCTCTTTAAAGTCATTCTATGGTATTATTGATTTGCCTCACAAAGGCTCCATAGAAGGAAAGATAATTAGTGGAAATTTAAAAGGAAAAAAAGCAAGACTGTCATTGAAACCCCCTCTCATGAGGACAGAGCTGTCACTCCCTCAGATGGTCAGATGTTTCTCTTGGAATATGTATATGGAGGGAAGAAGGAGGCACAGTGCATATCTCTAATGAGTGACCTTTAGAGAGGATTTTTTTTTTTACTCTTTTTTTCTGTTGATGGTTGAAAAGTGCCTCTTTTAGGCCAGCTAACGGAAGCCAGCACTTTCGGCCTGCAGATCCCTGGTTGTGAATCTGTTTTTCTTTCTAACATGGGTGACTTTTCAGTTAACTTGTTTACATGAACAAACATGTTGGCAACAGCAAACTCAGCATGGAAATACAATAACTGTTCCTTTTAGGCAGTATAAGCAGACTTTAGCTGAAATAATGGAAAAGCGTATTTCTCAGAAGTTTAATGGCAGCTTTAGGAGTGATTTTTTGCTGTATATTATTTGTGGAGATTTAGTTAAAAACAATAAACTGTAATGAATATGCTTTTGCTGAAATGCAGTTTATAACTGAAAACTGCTTTGACCAAAGTTCCTCAGGATAGCGCTCTTTCATTCCAGATCAGTACAATGCTGGGTCATATTGCTGGAGCTGAGATCAACACCTAAACTGCTTCTGCATAAATTGTATTTGTCCTCTGTTTAAATAAATGCCACAGAGAGAAATATTCAGTTATCAAATATCTCTGATGGTATTCTCTTAGTGTGTTTTGTCAGTTCTTGCTAAACTTTGAAGCCACTTTGTAACTGGTTGAAAACAGAAGGTAACAGCAAAGATTTTATCTCCTTCCTGTCAGAATTATTTTGACCGCAGACAATGTAAACACGAAGCTTATATTCAGTGGTAACCAATGAACAAGGAGCATCACTGTAATAAAATCTAAAAGTTCAGTCTAAAATGCCAAGGCGCTTCTTCATAAGACTCAGTTCTTCAGAGGCACTCTGAGAAAGGGTAACTCTGTGTAATTCTACCTTTGGCAGATGTTTACTGGGGATGTTTGTGAGAATGAGTCAGCTATTCCATTTGCAAATCCAAAAATGTTTGTTGGAAAGATGGTAAATATTTCTAGAACTAAGAACAAAGTATGGCTGGTATTCCAAGAACCTGGATAACATGATTGCCTGAAGCTTAACTCAGATGTGGCTGCTGCTAAGAAACAGGCTGGAGCAGAATTTCAGGAACAGAGAATTAGAGATCCAGGTAATTTAAGGTCCCAACATTTCAAATTATAAGAAGCAAGTCAAAGGAGGAAAAGATCTCCATGGATTACACACAGCTCACCTCTGCTTCATGTGGTCAATGTATCCAAAACAAGCAAACATAATATTGCAATTCAAAATGAGAAGAAATAAAATACTAAAATGCCAACATATAGAAGAGCGTCTTTTTTACTCCCAAAATAGTAAATGTACTACCCCCCGGTAAGAAAACACATGTTTCCAACACAGAAGTTCAAAGAAAGACAACAGTAAAGGCAAAATAACCACACAAGGAAAAAAAGGGAACCAAAAGACTGTACGCTTACTTTTAGAAGAAACAAAAGTTATAAAATAAAAAATAAGGATTCATAAAACGTGAAATAAAGCATATGAAATTGAAACTGAGCGAACCTAATGTTTCTGACTCATAACAAACAATAATATAAGAAACCAATCAAAACAAGTTATTACACCACAACAGGATACTATGAAATTCACTGCAACTGCATGCAATAAACAAAACTGCTACAAGCTGCAAAAAACACTGGGCATTCATTCACTCACTGATAAAAATTCACATGAGCACTATAAATACTGTTCTGAAAAAAAAAAGCTAAAGGCATTTTCTTTTCCCAATATGCCTCCTCACTTTTTCAGGCGTGTTACTTAAGATTCTCTCAAAAACCCCTTCCCTTCTGTATTTCTTTACAAACACAGTACTAACTCTTCTTGTTACGCATATGGGAGCTTGCCCATCTGGAGCTGAGGGCAGAAGCCACGTGAGGCTTAGGCTCTGAAGAAAGTCTTCTTTTTCTACCAGTTCTCCTCCTCCTCCGTAAGCCCGCAAGTGAGCATTTTCAAGGAGCTCTGTGCTTCATCCCTTACTCCTCAGAAGCTTAGCCCTACCCTAAAACTACTCTAACCCTCTTGGCTTACGGTTAGGTATGATCTTCATAGCACCATCACATGGGCTTATGCTCTGTTCTCTTCCTTTATGCCAGTTTTCTCCTCGGAATCACAACACATATGGACTCCGTAGGGCTCCCAGATATTGAGACAAGAGTTTGGCTTAGAGTTAGGATTAAGAAGAAAAAAAAACACGAATGTGGTGTTCTTGATGAATCAAAAATCAGTGTCCTACAAAGTGGAAGGCAGATGCCTTCTTAAGAGAAGTGTTTCTGTAATTAGATTCTCATTTCTTGGTTACTTGTCAATAATAAGAACCTATCTATGACTATACTAAATCTTTATCCACCCAAAGAACACATGGTATGTTCTGTCCTTTAGCTGCTGCCTTCCATTTGGAAGCCCAACTAACTTTGGTTTGGTAATTATCTCAGGTCTTCTACCTTTGCTCTTCTACTTTGGCCAAAATCTAAGCCTAGTGAAGACCTTCATTTAGTACTAAGTTATGAAAACTTTGTTTGATGCAAAGTTTAGAACTAATCTTTGTTTCCTATTGTCAGCCCTCCTTTGTCCTATGTACTTTGTCAGGACCCTGAGTGCACTAATAGGCATTAATAGCCCCAACAAGCCTCACCTGCACCCCACCCATGGGCTCCGGAGCCCCATTTAAGCTGAGCCCTGGGCCTTCAGTCTACACCTGAGCTATGTTGTGGGAGTACAGGTCTTTGGTTCAGCCATGGTTGTGTCTAGGCATGTTCATTGGGCTCTAGACTTACACGCTGACTCCCTAGCTTGACCTTAGTCTTTTCTTCTCAGTATGGACCTGTCTGGCAACCACCGGATTATGTCTGACCCTAGTTATTCTCACCTGACCTGACCCTAACCTGTGGGCTGCCTTCCCAGCTTGACCTTGGACTTGCTTCGTTGCTTGCCTGATGAGCTGGCAGAATTTGGTGTGCCCTGCTTGCTTTGCTCAGGTACTGTGGGACTGGGTTCTAGCAGTGAAGTTCTGCTCTGTCAGCTGTGTTATCATGCTTGGCTCCTGTCCTTTATGGAGCAGCCAGCCCTCACTGAATCATAAAATCACTGCTCCTGATGCTTTTCCATTTTACCTTCAAAATAACCCCAGTATTTCTATAGTTAGTTTCACAGTAACTCATGTGTCAAAACTAAGTGAAATGCTCATTTTTCTTTTTTAACACTACAAAAATCCATTGTTAATTCTCTAATTCTAGGCCTGAACATTAAATGTTAATTCCTTTTGATTCAACAGACTTCTGTCTCCTCCTCCTGTTTGTAGCCCTTTTGAGTCTCACCAGGTGTATGTCCCCATTTCAACATTGAGAGTATAAGTTGTTCTTCCTTATTGTTACCAGCCTTGGTGACTGGAATTTATCTTGAAACCCCGCTAAAGCTGAGAACGGTCTCTTGTTCCATTAATTTTGATATTAGTGGAATATCTTCCCCTCCAAAGGGTGCTGCTAAAAAACCCCAAACAAATCCTCAACTGAGCTATTTGCTGTGTCCCTCCCTACACTATGCCAAAGGTTAAGCACGACACTGAATTTATGCAAACTGAGATCTAGCCCAGAGATATTACAAATCACTCACTCTGGTGCCATGCCTTAGCTTTCAAAGGCAGCTCGTGTTTGCTATAACAACAAATTTTTTAGGTCTTTCTCTTCATCACTGTAATTTCAGGCCTATAATTAAGACTGAAGAAAAAACCCATAAATCAAGTGGGTTAAACCCTAAACCACCCTCCCTTTCCAACTCCAATCCTTCAGAGGAGAGACTTGTTAAGTAGGAGTAAGCTGCACATTTCTCTTCTTTTTCTTCAGAATCTTAAGTGCAACCGCAGGCTTCACGCTTAGCATGTATATCCGCTGCCAAACCATATATTCACACAGCCACATATTCATTCTGACTGAAACCCTTCTCTTTGACATCTATGTTGATATTTTAGAGGAAATAGGCTCTACGTGGTAGCTATTCCATTTCCCATCACAACATCTAACCCCAATAGAAGAAAATGCAATAAAACCATACTTGAGTAGAAGGTTTGTCAGCTATACAAGAGCTATATTCACTTCTAGATGAACTGGGACCTCGCCACCTGTAAGAAGGGAAAAGAATGGCATTTAGTTGAGAGCAGTGTCTCAGGGATAATTAGCTGTACGTACTTATTCACACCTACATCGTCCATCAGAACTACACTAACAGTTTATTTAAACTTCATGAAAGATGATGAAATCCTCATTCAACTGAAGTCAAGTGCAAAACTTCTGAACTGGGAGTTGGGGTTTCACCTGGCCTGCAGAAGGCTGGCTTTACCTGTGGTGTTGAGCACCATCTAGTGTCCTCACAGCGGCCAAGGAAAGACACTTCTTTGAGCCTTTAGTTGAACGAGCAGCTAAGCAAAAAAAAAAAAAAAAAAAGGCAGCATGGCCTAAGGTGAAGTTGCTCTGTGCAGGGGAACTTATTTCTGACTTTTTTGGGCCCTAGACAGTTTCATTTTTCTCCAGTGACACCTGCAGCACCGTGTATTTAGTCATCAGCGGCTCTGAATATAATCCAAAACACTAGATTCTAACATTTTTCATTGAAACATCAAATGTAGAAGGCTAAGCTATCATAAATTTAATTTTGCAGCAGCTTTTATATACAGCCTCACAAGCACCTACTACATCCCCCCAGAAAAATGGCAGGAAATCCTACCTGTATGTATTTGTTTACACCCAAACAAAAAATGTCTTTGCTTTAGCACCTTTCATTTCTTATTTTGACATCCCTTTTAAAATTCTATTTTAGCCTTCTTTTTAACTATAGCTGGATGCGTGTGAATTGTGGCCACCACTGCTTCTCTGTAACTTTAGAGGACAGAATTCAGTGCTGACTGCCAATGAGTCAGTCCCAACACTAACGGAGAGCAATAGTCAAGGTTTTGACAAATCAAATGGAATTGAAATCCATTTTACTCGTAGTTGATTCAATTTGTGAAGCAATTCAGAAAGTTACAACAGCTCCCAGCATAAGGAAGCAGTTTTTTCATGACACCGGGATACAATTTAGTAAAAAGATTTCATTTTACATATACTACTATGTAGTTACTGAATTCTTTTAACTAGCACAGGAAGTATGCCTTAAACATTTACTGAATTCAGGCAAACATTGAAACACTTTTTGCACAAGCAAACTTTCCAAACATCATTGTGATACACCTCAGTGAACTGCACATATGTGACCAAATCACCCATTTAGATCATCTTTTGGCGTCATTGAAGTTTTCCCAGTACTGTATTTCCTAATAATTTCATTCAATATTTACGTATAAATACATACTGTTTTTAAGTACATATATGCAGTTGTTGGATGCTGTTCCACAACATACTAGTCTCCATTGGTATTTCCCTCAATGTATCGCACCTGGCTAACGCAGCCAACTGTTCAAAACAACTGTTTGGAGTTTCTCCTCTCCTCCAGCGCCTGCGCAATTAAAACAAACGCAGCCAAACGGGGAGTGCGGGAAGAGGTGGGCCTGCGTCAGGCCGCGGGGGCACAAACCTGTCAACTATGGAGGCTGCGGCTGGGCTGCCCAACCCCGGCCTCTCCTCCACCACCATATGAAGGGGCACTAGCGGTGAAACAACGGCTGCTCAGGGCCGGCAGCAAGCAAAGGGTGAATAAGGGAGATGAGCAACGACACGGACCCGCTGCCATCAGCGGCGGCCGCCATTTTGGGCGAGGCTAACGGCGCCACTAAGGGGCGCGAGCCCGAGCCAAGATGGCCGCCAGCCAACAGGGGCCCGCCCCGGATGCAGACGGGCGTGTACCCGGAAGTAGTTTCCCCCATGCCGGAAGCGCCGCGGTTCCGGAGCTCTGGCCGGGCGGCGATGGCGGCGGGCCGGCAGTGGCGGGCCGGGCCGGTGGGGCCCTCCGCCTCCCGGCGCGGCGGCGAGGGCTGAGGGGAGCGGGCCGCCTGCCGCCGCCCTCCCGCTCCCTCCTTCTCCGCCGGAGGAAGGTAAGCGGCCGCTGGGGTCGGTTGCGGCGGAGCGCTTCTCGCCTGGAGCCCGGTCGAGCGATTGCCGGGGCGGGGGCTGAGCGCTGAAGGTGTCGCTAGCGGCCGGTTTGAGCGGCCTGTTGCGGGAGGAGAGCCCCGAGGAGCGGCGGAACGGGGGTGAGCGGCTGCGGGAAGCACCGCGGGGGTCTCTGAAAGCTGCAAGTGAAAATCGTGTTTCGGGGAGGAACATACGAATGAGAAAAGTCTTAAGCGTTATCTCGGCCTCCCTTGGTGTAACCCAGGGCCGAGGCTTCTCTTCTGGCTACCGCTGATTAGCGAGGGCAGGAGAAAAAACGACTAATATTTACCTTCTTAAATGTACTGCAACTTCACAGTGTAGGTACTTCCAATACTCTTAAATCTACTGCAGTTTTAATAGTGTTTGTGCTTTCAATATGCACGTCCCTTTTGAAGATTTATTTTCTGTGAAGGCAGCTACTTCTTTGCCATCTCCAAAATGGCTAAGTACTGGAAAAAACGGACAGTGACTTAACTGTTGGGTAAACATGGACTCTGGAATTTAAGTTTTTACCCAGTGAATTAACAGCTTCGTACACAAGTTTTTCAGTTGTCCTACAAAAAGTATTAACTCGGTGTTTTAAAGGAAAACATACTGTTAAGCTATATAGAAGTATAAGCTAAACAACAAACAGCTGTCACACATGTAAGTCATGGTATTCTCAGGTATTTACTGCCACTGTGTGTTTGACTCTTCTAGCCAAGGTAAATGCAGCAGGGTGACCCTGATCAGATTCTATCAGGTCAGGATTGAGGATATCCTTCAGATAAGGAAAACCGGAAAGTCTTTCAAGTTTGCTAACCCAACAGGTTATTCTGGCCTCAGGAAGGGGGAGTTTAGAAAGGTGTAATGATTCTTTTTTTTAACAATTATGATAAACTCTCTCATACTTAGATTAATAATTATTGTTCTGTGTGCATAAATCATCCTTAAATAAGCATTTCTGCCTAGTATTCTTAAAGCCTGATATATTTTCTTGAAACAGTACTGCAGAAATTGATTTTACCCCTCTCTTAAAAAAGGTAGGGAAGATTAACCCGCCACCTCCGCAAAAAAAAACCAAACCCAACTTCTAACAAAAACATATTTGTTAGGAGAACTCTAACCAGGTGCAGTGAAGTGGTGGTTCTACCTTTCCCGTTTTTGAAGAAAGGTGGTGACGACTTCTTGGTACGAGTGGAGGTACTTCAGCCGGAGCGTTTGTGACTGGTTTGAAGGTGTCTTGGTGACTTAAAACACTCAAGATCTCAAGCCAGAGATCTTATGCAGATAAAATAGAGCCCAGGAGTGTTTGTAGTGTTTCAATAATTTGTGCTGCTTCTGAAAAGTGTCAGTTGACTGGTGTCTGGTTTGTTCTGCGCCAAGTTAGCTACTAGTACAGATGTTCAGCTCCTTTCCTCCAGAAGGCAAACTGCAACTGTTCACACAGGCAGAGCAGAGATACAGTTAGGCGCAGGTAATGTGCGTATAGTATAGTCGTGTGTGCAAATACATACCATTAGCATATATCTTCTCATGTTCAAATTGAAAACATCCTTTTGTATGGTTCATAGGTGGGTACTCAGCCAGAGTTTAATAAAACTGAATGTTGCTGCACTGCAAACAAGCAGTGATGCTCCTGGTACTGGCTGGCTATCAGCGTGTTTGTCTTGCAGATGTCAAAGAACTTTATAAACTTTCCATATTTAAAGAAAGTCTGGTATTATCCGCGCCCTGTGGCTAGAGACGCTGGGGGCAGATGGGGTAAGTAACTTAGCCAATTCATGACCTGTTTTCTTCACTCAGTACTTGACTTTAGCCTGGGATAACTTGATAGCTAGTAGGACTTAAAACTAGCCGGAGCCATCAATGGAGCATTGTGTGTAATTACCATTAGCCTGTTGCTGCCATAGTAGTATGATTTTCACTGATGTAGAGAGAACTCGGGTCTTCAGAAATGTATGTGTGGGCTGTTTTTACTATTGTGTAATGAAAAGTTTTAAAAGGTAACTTGTGAAAACCAAGCTTCATCTGTGTCCCCTCTTTCTCCAAGATGTACTGAATGTATACGTTGCCTTTTGTTCCAGGTGCAGAGCATGGAGAATGATGAACTTCCGCCAGAGGATGGGATGGATTGGTGTGGGGTTGTACTTGTTAGCAAGTGCTGCAGCTTTTTATTACGTCTTTGAAATCAATGAGACTTACAACAAACTAGCACTGGAGCACATTCAGCAACACCCCAAGGAACCACAGGAAGGAACCACATGGACGCACTCCTTAAAAGTACGACTGCTATCCTTGCCTTTTTGGCTGTGGACTATAATATTTTTAATACCATATTTACAGATGTTCTTGTTCCTCTATTCCTGTACAAGAGCTGACCCCAAAACTGTTGGATATTGCATCATTCCTATCTGCTTGGCTGTTATCTGCAATCGTCATCAAACATTTGTGAAGGCCTCTAATCAGATCAGTAGATTACAACTGATTGACACTTAGCTCAATTTCTAATTTCCATAACTGTTTTGAAGCAATTGCTTATGCCTGATCTAATCACAAGACTGAAGTTCTGAGTAAAGGCTGGAAAGAGCCTTTTCTTTCAAACTGTTAAGCAATGAAGAGAGTGACTGTTTTCTATTTAAAAAAAAAAAAAGTAACTACAAAGGTTTTTAAATATGGGTCTATCAGAATGGCCAGAGTGGGAGAGCCCTATGTGACACTTGATGGAAGGATTCCTCATTTTGCCTTAATGATGCAAAATTGCAACACTCCATCTGAAATGTCTTGTGGGGAAATAAGTTTCTGGTCCCTGACTTTACTCCTCTGTGCAAAAAAGTGATTTCCTTTGTTTTCCCTTGGAGTAAAATCAATGAAAAGATATTTCTTTTGTGGTAAATGTAAAAGGAAAAAAATCAGAACATGATTATAAAAGCTGCACTTAACACAATTCTTTGCTTTTTCTTTTTTTTTTTATTTAAAGTAATTAATATCTACATCAGTGCTGGTTTTTAATGATTTTTTTTAAAAATAAGTTTAGAAATAAATACAGGAAGCAAAGAATAAAGTTTGTGTGAACCTTTAAAGGAAAAAGGTACTTTTTTTTCTGTGATAGCATGCTTTTTTTTCAGTGGCCACAACAGTACCATGCTATAGCAGGTAGGCAGTGAGGAGTGGTATAAGCCTGGAGGTTGGTGCTTTAAACTCTTTTCCTAAGACGTTAAAATCAGCTTATGCTGGCGTTGGCCTATAATCTGCACAAAACTTAATTTGTGTTTCCTTCTCCTATCTGTAGAAATCTCCTTTGATAAAATTACAAGTGATTGGAATTTACTACTGTTCTAATTTCACTCCGGACGTGATGCAAAACCATGTTGTGGGAGCACTGATGCATTGGGGAAAAACTTTGAATTTGGGAAAGTGAACTGGTGCTAGGTCGGGAGGAAGCTGAAAACAGGTTGTAAGACAGATAATCATGTTTCTTCCAGAAATTTGAAGACTTAAGAGACCACCTTCTCATTCTTGCCATGCATGCAAATTTCTTCAGTCATACTGAAATTCCACTGAGACTTCTTACCATAGTTTCAGCCTCTATTTTTCAGTGCTATTTTGGCATAGCATTTAATGCTGACTACTAGATTGTGTATTTTGAATAACATCACATCTGTTCTTGTCCTTTTTTTGTTTCTTCTTAGAATAACTAAATTTTTGAGCCAGCCATGATGGAAGTAACCTTCCAAATGTGAAAACAGTGCAAAATATGCTCTTCAAAAGCAGTAGGCCCAAAACAATTATGAACTAAACTCCTCGGTTATAATTTGAATCATATGCGATTGTCAGTACCTAATCATCACAAATGCTAATCCATTTCTGATGCCTTTAAGGGAATCCTGGAGAATATCAGCTTTCTCTTGCTTTGGGAAAAGAACACTCTTTTCAGTGTTGCAGTTTAAGCATGGCAGTTGACAACACGTTAAACTTTCTGTTTGCATTTGGAGATATTTTAAGACACTGGTTTCAATTGTCAGCGTCGGTGCTAGGACCCGTAAACAATGTAGCCTTTACAAGAAGGCTTTCATTTCTAAGTGCAATATGAAAAGGAGGAAGCTGCCACCTTAATATGCTGGAGTAAGACTTAAAGTATAAACTCTGACTTGTATATTTGGGAGTCAGAGCTTCTAAGTTGTGTTGTTTCTTAACTTTAAAAATCACCATCCTATTTATCTATAAAATAAAAACTTTTCAATGTTTATAAACAGAAGTCTGTTACTGCAGATACATATCAGTGGTGCTTTTTTTTTTTTTGCCTATGTTTGTTGCTAGATAGCAGTGCTGGCGGTCAGCTGCTGTAGCTTACTCTCCTGTCTTTCCCCGAGTGTGTGTGTTTGGTTGATCTTTTTTCCTGTCCTATGCTCTGTGCGTAATTACTTGTCTGTAACCTGAAGTTTTGGGGCTGGCTGGGTGCAACAGAGCCCCTTTTTCATTTCTCCACCTTTGCGTAACAGGGCGATACCGCTGGCTGGACTGTGTTTTTTAACTTGATGCTGTAGTTTTTAAACTGAGCAGTTGTGTTGTGACTAGGTGGAGTTATTTAAAGAAGAACAATGTAAGAGGAAGCATCAAAAATAGACATTTTTAGGGAGAGCTGCCTAAGTTTCTGTTGTGCAAGCATGTGGCCTTTAGCAAATTCGTCAGGGCGCCTGATGCGATGAGCCAAGCTGTCTGGATGTGGAGCACGTGCTGGGTGCGGCGGTGACTTGCCGAGCAGAGGTTTCTGTTTGTAGGCTTCTCCATCAGAAGCCTGTTTTCAGATTAAAGCTGTTGACAAGCTTTACAACTGACTACTGAAAGATACACAGTCTAATTCAGGCAAATGCTGTGCCTGTAAGGATTTGAGCTTGGGGTAGAAAGCGGCAATAGAGAGAATTAGTATAAACTATTAGCATAGTGCATAGGAGTACTACACAACAGGAGTAGAAGAGGAAAGCTACCTCCCCTGCTGCTTTCAGCATTTTTGGCACTAGTGGAACATCAACAGGTGAAGTCTTACCACAAAACAAAGGAAACACTATAGAAATTAATGATTAAATTGTTTTTTACTGTCGTCTTTGAAAAGTAGTGGTGAAATAACTTTAAGCTTGATTATCCTGAAGATTTGTATATAGTGTCAAGGCTAATTAGTTCTCAGTCACAGAAAATAACTGCCTGTAACACAAACCGACATAAGAACTAATTGAGAAGTACTGTAGGCTTTTGAGATAATCAAGCTCAAAGAAGTTTTACAACCTCTTTAAAGACTACAGTACTTCTCAATTAGTTCTTGATTGTAAATGACAGATAATAGTGCAAATCTGTTTCTACAGCAGTGGCATTAATAAAAGATGTGAGACTAGCTTATACTAGAACTTGCTCATACAGATCCATTTAGTTCTTTTCACTGAGTGGGCAGAAAAGACGAATTGCTACAACTTCCACGTAGGGGTGGGAAAGCTATTTTTACTCATACTCTTTTAAAATGAGTTAGCTCTCCTAAAGCAGAAGCTGTAATAATAGAGGCAAGTAATGAAGTCCTCAGAAGACTGCTAACCTCTACCAGCTTAGCAATCATTCAGAGCTTAAATTTTCTGCCAAGAAAGTGAGTAGCTGTAACACAAGGTTGATTAATACTCATGTCTAGGTAGTGCCGCCTACCCTGTATTCCTTTTTACTGTGTCTGTATCACAAAGAAAAGCTTTGTCAGACCGTGTGAGCATCACTCTGGGCAGTCTGAGTGTTCGTTTCATTCGCTGCTTGACCTTCACCTGACAGTCCCATCCTGGCCCAGGGAAATGTCTGCCACGTTTCCTTAACTGCTGCTGAGCGTGCTCTTCCTCGTTTCCTCCCATGGGAGAGCAGGTCCAGTGAAGAGCATCACTTCAGGCTGCAGCCCTTCAAACTTGGACAGAAGTAAGTTGCGATAAAATGTGTTCATTGTGATGCGTGTTTCTTCCAGCAGCGAAGCAGAATATTTCTTTTTTTAATTACAAATACAAGGATTGAATTATCCTTGGAACAAAACTTTCTGGTTTGTGCAGGATGCCTGTTTACTCCCCTTATTTTCTCTTGCCTGGTCCATTGTCTTCTTAAAAGGATGCTTTCTAGTTTATTATTCTATTAGTTTCTAAAAAACACTGCTTTTCATATGCCCGTCTTGGATAAGAACCTCTTTTCTACATATGACATAATACATAATGCGTGAAAGCAGTTTAATAACTTTGTCGGGTAGTTAATTTGTAAGAACTGGCTCATCTTAGCTCTCCTTAAAGCTAGCCCTAAGGTACAGGTTTCTTCTGGAAAGAGCAAAAAGGCTACAGCCACAAGAAGGTACTTCTGCTCAACTATCAGTCCTCAAAGCCTATGACTAGCCCAGTGAATTTTGGCTACTGGATATGCCCAAAACCACTGCTCAGTTGTTTGCCCTGCGGAGTGTTAACCTTGTTGCCATATATTAAGCCCCATGATACATTATTATGTCCTAACTGCCAGATTACTGGGTAGAGAGAATATGCTATCTGTAGTAGCCTGTGTATAACTTAACTTTTAAGCTAGAATTGAGTGGGAATTACACAGACGCTGCAATGGGTGAATGGCATTCAGACCCTCTTAATGGAAATAATGAGTGAATCTTGCAATTTTAGACAATGTGCTGATTATCAGGCGTAATGGTGGGAACACCCCCTTTCCCTCACAGAATTATCTGAGTGCCTAATAAATATATTTTTATTTATTTATTAAATAAATAAATATTATATTATTTTATTTATTTATTAAATAAAGATCACAAATTCATGCTGAATGTTAATTGTTGCTTTTTAGCCATCCCACAGTTCCCGCTGTTGTTGGGGTGTTAGGACTGTAGTCTGGAGGGGTGGGAGGTAGAAAAAAAAGAAAAAGAAAAGAGAAGAAAAAAAAAAAAAAGGAATATGGTGCTCTCAGATGTTGCTCTACAACAAGCTTCCAAAGCTGCAGAATAGAGCTCATCTAAGATGCCATCGCTTTAGCACAGGCTTTTTTTTTTTTTTTTTACTAAATGTTGCCTTTGCCATTTTGATAAGCCACTTCCTTCAATGAATTATCTACCCTAAAACACTTCAAGCATTTTACCACTTTAAGATTTTGCAGCCTGACAAGAGATGAGAATTAATGTTTCATTTTCTCTCACCCTAGGTCCTCAGCAACTAAAGCTCACTAGTTTTCAGAGTTAGTCTTTTCTCCTTGGTTATGCTTCTGTCCTATCTGCTAACAAAATAATGGGGATGTGAATCTTTTAGAATAAGAGTACATAAAGATGTCCAAAATATGTTTCCTGAACCTCTCTTCTAGCTCCCCCCCATTTCAAACAAACGCAGACAATTTTGTGCTCATAAAAAATTTATCATCTTATACTTTGTCCTCTGTACACAAGTCTCAAGATTTGCTCAGTTTCCATAATACATAAATTATGCTAGTGGAACATATAGAAATGAAAAAAAAATGCTTTTCAAACTATTAAATCAGTCAGATTTAGTATCTGCATTGCCATCAAAAGAAAGAACAAGCTGCTTTGGCAGGGGGATTGGGTTATGCTGGTTTATACAGCCAAGAAGCGCTACACATCATGTACTTGTAGCTGTTACTTCAGTATTTATATTTTCTTCCCCTCTAGAATAAAGTACGGCAACCAGCGTAGAACCCTACTACTTTTACCCTAGTTTTGGTTTTAGAAAGCATCTCCAAAAATAATTATGCTCTTTTCTTATTTCTAAGCAAAGTTGGGAGTTCTGCATAGGCAGAATATTAAGTTTTGCTCTTTGCTTTATTTGACTCTGCTACCAAATGACCCTAAAAATCCAGCTGGATAAAACAACTCAGTGATGGAAGAAAGTATGTAAGATTGACCACTGCGTGAAAAAAACCCCAAACATTTGGAGAAAACATGCTTAGGACAGACAGCGGTTTTGAATTGTGGAATATTAAAAATAATTCCCTAAGTTGCACCGGCTTGTCACTTTCCTGGCTGTCACAAAAACTGAGGATTTCTTTGAAACCGAGATTCCCAACTCTTTCAATCTACTTTGTCTATGATCTTTCCCAGGAAAGTGATTGATGGGTGACTAAAATAAGCCTTTTAGATAATGGGGGAAAATAACCTTTCATTGTGGGACTGTGGAGGATTGTTGTAGGACTGTTCGGGAATGGATGGAGTCCTACAGGTGTGTTTTAATTTTGAATGCTATAGTGTACTTTGTCCCCATACAAATAGAAGTTGTCTTCTAGAACCATAGAATGGTTTGGGTTGGAAGGGACCTTAAAGACCATCCAGTTCCAACCCCCTGCCCCGGGCAGGGACACCTCCCACCAGACCAGGCTGCTCAAAGCCCCGTCCAACCTGGTCTTGAACACCTCCAGGGATGGGGCAGCCACAGCTTCTCTGGGTCTTGTACCACTTTAAGATCACATCTGACAAAAGTTAACTCTTTCCAGATTTTATTACTTTATTTTAAAACTCAGGTGAAGAAATGCCATGACTTGGAAAAAGCCATCAGAAATGTAGCAGTCGGGAGACTTGTGAGAACAGTTTTATAGTTGTCAACTCTCAAGGTTCCTCTCACTGTAACAGGGGTCCCTGTCACCAGCACACCGCCAACGCCACGCCGCGGACCTTCGTTCAGGCTCCCGCGTTAAAATCGTGTCGGGAGCGACATTTCGCTTTTAAGCCAGGAGCAGCAGAGACGGGGGCGCCTGCGGCCCGCCCCGGCCCGGGACACCGGCACCCGCAGCCTCCCTTTCTCGGCCTCAACCGGGTCCCCAGCGCCACCGTCAGAGCTGCTGAACTCGCGTCCGCTTCGCAGGCGGGTCGCTGGCGCCCGCCTCAGCGTCCATGATGCCTTCGCCTTCATCATCGTCATCCTCCTCCTCTTCCTCATCGTCCTCGTCGTTACCTGCCCGGGGTTCAAGCGGGGGGCGGATGAGCAGAGCCCGCCCCGGGGCCGCCGGAGCCCGCCCGCCCCCGCCGCCACTCACCGGGCTGCCCTCCGCCGCCGCCGTCGCCCGCCGCCTCTCTCTCCTCCTGCACCAGCGGCGCCAGCAGCTCCACCACCCGCTGCTGCAGCTCGGCCAGGCCCCGCCGCAGCTCCCGCAGCTGGCCGCTCTCGCCCTCCTCCTCCGCCGGGCGCGGCAGCGGCACCCGCACCGACCGCGTCCGCCCGTCGCGGTCCCGCAACTCCGCCACCAGCTCCATCCTGCCGCCAGACCCGCCCCGCCCCGCCGTCACGTGGGGCGGGCGCGCTTCCGCTTCCGCTGGGGCGCCCCCTGGCGCCTCGGCCGCGTGTTTCCCGCCTCGGCCTCGCGTCCCGGTGATGGAGGCGGCGGCGGCGGAGGGCGCCGAGCCGGCGGGCGGCGGCTGCGGCGCGGAGGAGCCGGTGGTCTCCTTGGCGGAGGTGCTGGCGGAGAACGAGGAGCTGGAGAAGGAGGCGCGGGCCGTGCTGGGGGGCAGTGACCACGAGCGGTGCAGCTACTCACAGGTGGGGGCGGGGCCGGGCGCCGCGGGGGGACGGGGGACGGGGGGGAGCACGGTGGGCGGAGCCGGTAGGCGGGGCCGGAGATCGGGGGCGTGTCCAGGTGCCGCGGGGGGCGGGGCCTTGAGAGTCGGGGCGAGGGTCTGTGGGCGGGGCCGAAGGGGCTGGGGCGGGGCCTTTGGATGGGGGCGAGGGGCTGGGGGCGGGGCCGGTGGGTGGGGGGTCTTTTGATTGGGGCCGAGGAGGTTGTGGGCGGGGCCTTTGGATTGGGGCGAGGGGCTGGGGGCGGGGCCTAATGGCTGGGGCGGGGGCTTTGGATTGGGGCGAAGGGCTGGGGGCGGGGCTGAGGAGGTTGTGGGCGGGGCCGAGGGGCTGGGGCGGGGCCTTTGGGTTGGGGGCGAGGGGCTGTGGGCGGGGCCGCCCGGTGCCGGGACCCCCCTCTCCTCCCTTCCCCGTTCCGCTGTATGCCGCCCGCCCCGCAGGGCGCTGTGAAGCGGCAGGCGCTGTACGCCTGCAGCACCTGCACGCCGCCCGGCGGGGAGCCGGCGGGGATCTGCCTGGCCTGCAGCTACGAGTGTCACGGCACCCACCGCCTCTTCGAGCTCTACACCAAGAGGTACCGGCGGGGCGGGGGCGCGCGCCCGTCGCGGCGGCGGGAAGCGCGCGTGCGCGGGGGGAGTGGGCGGGGCCGGCTCTCGCCCCCTCAGGCGGCGGCCGGGGGGGTCTCGCGGTGGCCCCGGGCCTTGTGGGCTCGTCATAGCCCACCCTCCCGCCGGCGGACACCTTCCCCTCTCGGTGCTGGGCCGCTCCGCGGGGTGAGCCGGCCAGGGGGATTTCCCCAGAGCGTCCTCTGCTGGATAACGCGTTCCGGTGAGGTAACACAATGGGAAAATGTGTAAACTCCTACAAAGTACAGCATTCCCAGCAAAACTGCGTGGGTAGCGGAGGTCATAGAGTCGTGTAGGTTGGAAGGGACCTTTAAGATCATCAGATCAAAACCACCTCTAAACCATGTCCCTCAGCACCACGTTTACCTGTCTTAAATACCCCCAGGGATGGTGATTCAACCACTTCCCTGGGCAGCTTGTTTGTATGTTTGATAACCCTTTCAGTGAAGAAATTTTTCCTAATATCTGTCCTAAACCTCCCCTGATGTAACTTGAGGCCATTTCCTCTTGTCCTGTCGCCTGTTACTTGGGTGTAGAGACCAACCGCTGCCTGGCTACACCCTGCTTTCAGGTAGTTGCAGAGGGCAGTGAGGTCTCCCCTGAGCATCCCATTCCCCAGGCTGAACAACCCCAGCTCCCTCCGCTGCTGCTCGTAAGGCTTGTGCTCTAGACCCCTCACCAGCTTTTTTGCTCGTCTCTGAACAAGCTCTAGTCCCTCAATGTCTTTTCTGTAGTGAGGGGACCAAAACTGGACACAGTATTCAAGGTGGGGCCCCACCAGTGCTGGGTACAGAGGTACAACCACTCCCCTAGTCCTGCTGGACACAGGATTTCCAATACAAGCCGGGATGCTCTTGGACACGTGAGCACACTGCTGGCTGATATTCAGCTGGCTGTTGACCAACACCTTCAGGTCCTTTTGCACCGGGCAGCTCTCCAGCCAGCGCTGCATGGGGTTGTTGTGCAGGACCTGGCACTTGGCCTTATTGAACCTCATACCATTGGCCTCGGCCCATCCACCCAGCCTGTCCAGATCCCCCGGTAGAGCCAGGTTGGGTCACTGAGGTACCCTTTTCCCTCCATTCACTTGGCATATCAATCCTATTTAAGTGAGAGCTCAGGTGTCTGAGTCAGAGACAAGAGCTTAATCGCCTTTGTGGGTCCAGGCTGCGTAAACCAACCAGTTCACACTCCTCTTTCGCCAACACACGTGCTTATGTTTTTGAGTGTGGTGGTTGCAGCACCTGGGGTTGGCTGTGCTGCTGCACTCTCCCAGCCACGCACTGTCGCAAATGGTGGTGTTAGCTGACATCTGCCTAGAGCACTATGGGAGAGGGTAGGGCTGCGAGGCCCTTTGGCCAGTTCTGACTGATGCTGGTGTTAAAAAGCAGCAAGAATATTTTTATGGCTTCTAATAAACCGCAGGGAATTGTTAGGAACACAAAAATTTAAAGTGTTTTCAGTTAATAAAAACACTGAAATGCTATGTTTTTCTCCCCAGGAACTTCCGCTGTGACTGTGGAAATAGCAAGTTCAAAAATCTGCAGTGCAAGTTGCTCCCAGTAAGTTCAGACACAGGTTTCATACACATAGAACCAAAATAACAGTCATGGGTGGTTGGTGCCTTGCCTCAGCCGGTGCTGACGCATGCAGTGCCTCTGCTTTTCCCCACAAGTTAAACTAGGTGGGAGTATTACAGCAGGAGATAAAACTGCTGAGGGACTAAAGGGGAATGTTGAGAGGAGAGAGGACATTTGATCCTCGTCACCCGTGAATGCAGCAGTTCTGCATCCATGGTCAGCATAATGCCACAAATGTGTTGTGGTGCCTGCACTAATAGATCTCATTAACTTTAAGCTGGCTTCAAGAGAACCTTTTGGGGTGCGATTTTGCAGTTACATTAAGGAATTTAAAGGTTGTGCTGCTGTCTAAGGGACAGTTCTCGCCCCTTCTTCCTGGTGGCATTAGTGCCCTAATCTTTTTTGATAGGTTGTCACCAGAGCCTACTGATAGTATAGTTTTTTACTGTATTAAGCCCCCTGTGCTTTTGTACTCGGCATTTTGGACTCATCAAGTAGTTGGTAATCTTGTGGGAAGCGGCGACAGGAAGCTGCTTGGCTTGCCTGCAGTGCCACTCCCAGGGTAATAACAGTCCAAATGTAGAAACAGCAAGTGGTTTTGTGTATGCCCATTTTGTTCTGGCAGAATTGGGACGGATCCAGAGCTAGTCAGCCTGGGGCTACAATCCTGCAGAGACACCTGTGACAATTTTAAGATGTTACTGTTTCTCATTTGTGCCAATGAAATGGATCACGTGGTTGTTCCTTCTCCTTCTGTTCAATGCAAAATCAATTGTACAGGTTAGGTGACCTTCAGCATCCATCCATTAATCTGGCGGACTTTGTGGATGCTGGGTGCTCGCATTGTCCATTCTTCCTTTGTGGGAATAGCAGTAGAAAGCATTTTTTAGTAACATCATAAATGGTCACAGCTGTTTCTGCAGGGGCCAATGGTGGCCTTAGGCTGCAAATATGTGCAGTTCTGAAGCCCTCTGGCTGCAGCTGTATTAGTTGTTTTTGTTTTTTCTTTTAAATGGGATTACTTGTAATTGAATTTCATTCAGCATGTTTTGTAATTTAGATAATCCTCTCCTGTAGAGTGAGGTTTATATGACATAGAATTTAGTGGAAGCTCAGTGGTGAGATTAAACAAACTTGGGTTTGGATCACAGTCTGGATGTTTAAGAAAATGGAGGGGAAGTTGCACAATAAATCTATAGACGTTGCTGTAACGGCAGCAGGCACGTTGTCGATGAAAATTCTTACATCGTTTTAGATTAGCAGTAGCTTAACAAAACACTACAGTTGCCATTTGTTGCAAAGCCGGAAAGACGTTTTTTCCTCTTTCCTTTTGAACTTCAGTATTCCTCATCTGCCCAATCTGCTGCTCACTGTATAGCATAGGAATCTGGATAATATTTTTCTTTTTTTGACCTTCAAGCTCATGAGTATAGTGATTGCTTTTAGGAATTAAAGTGGAACAGGAATCGGGTTTTTCTAGATGATACATCTTTTCAATGTTTTGTTTTTCACTGCATTGCCTACTGAGACATTTTTTCCTTTCCTTCTAGGAAAAGAGCAAGGTGAATTCAGGAAATAAGTATAATGACAATTTCTACGGATTATACTGTACTTGTAAAAGACCTTATCCTGATCCTGAAGATGAGGTAAGAAATGCAAAACCCAGTAGTAATCATATATGGATGGTACTTCTGCAAAATACTGTGCAGAGAGTGGTCGCTGAGCTGCTTTGCAGGGAAGATCCCACTTTAAGAAATCTTATGTTCCATATTGCTTTTGGTTGTCATGTGCTGTATAAAGTAATTACTTTACCAGTTTTTTTTTTAAATGGTGCAATATGTTTATGCCTTAAAGACAGATGAGGAGGACAAACCATCATTTGGACAAAAAACACTGCTGCAGTTCTCTTTGCTTTCCTCTCTCTGGAGTTACAGAGTTCCCTTACGGGGTGGGTTTCTCAGTGTCTTGAGAAATGTGGCAAGCGCAGAATAAACACATTGCACGTGTTAGCAGAGACCAGAATCTGCTTCTTTGTGTCAGCAGCAGCGCTCTGACAAGGCTTCTGGCACGGGGAGAGTCTGTCCTGTAGCACTGGCTTTAGCTTCCCTTTACAGTAGTCACAACACTTTTTCTCTGTCTGAAGTATTAAAATATACCACTTGGTTTGCACATGCACACTTTTATTTGCAGTCAGAAGTTAGGTGTTTTAAAGAACAAGGAAGGCCCAAGTCTTTCAAATACAAAAAAATATTTTATAAACTCTCTTCTCCGCAGTTCAAAGATAGCTAAACGTTTCTAAAGAAATCATAAATAATTGTTTTGTAACAAAGCAGTTTGTACTGCACTGCATTGTGGACAGCTAAGTTGGGATTCTGGCATTCCTATATAAACCTGGTGACATCACGAATATCAATATCTCTCCTTTGCTAAGCTGCCTGCTGATGCATTTCTGTTTACAGGAAGAAAAATACTGATAGAGTATTAACTTTTATCCACTCTTTTGTGTGAGAATGTCTTGCTCTACTGGGAAAACTAGTTTTGTAATAATAAATGGGAATTTCCACAGTCTTGATAATAAGACAAATTACATATGCTGTTGAACTTTAGGGAAGCAAACTGACTAATGAAGCAGTAACTACTTATTAATGGCAGCTCCCTGTGGGTGGGTGAAGAGGGAAATGTAATTCACTTGAGCAGGCTTTGCATAATACTGCAGTCTGAGGCTTGTGAAAGATTCTGGAGGTTGCTATGAATGCTAATAATGTGACCATTCGTCTAGATTCCAGATGAGATGATCCAATGCATAGTTTGTGAAGACTGGTTCCATGGAAGGGTAAGGAAACTATAAGTAGCAGAATTGCCATTTGCATAGAAATAAATTGGTGTCAGTTAAGTTTGCATGGTTAGTCTTAGTTGTGAAGGTTTGCTCTAGTTCTCAAAAGATTATGACACAAATTCTAAGGTTATTTCTTTTCATCCTGTGCAAAGGAATATTGAAAGTTTAATCCTGTGCTGCTGTCCACTCCAGTCCAAAAAAAATAGGAAGAGTTCTACCTTTCTGAAGGTTACTGCTGCAGAATAAAATAATAACTTCATAACCGTCTCTTTAATTGGAAAGTTCTGATCAGTAGAATCAGTGAAAAGATTCTTACTGAGGCACATCATTATGAACTACCTGGATAGTTCTTCATTCAAAAGAATGCTTTTAAAACTGTAATTACTTTAAATAACAAGGAACAAACTGCACTGTTGGTTCCTGATTACGAACTTTGGGGAAATCTTTTAAAAGCAGCTCAGCACTCCGATGAGTGCCCTACTTACCGTGTAAGCATTAAGGATTCAGCCTCTTGTGCCTCAAAGGGCACGAGTGAAATTCCGTGTTTGAAGTTGCAGGATCAAAGAATTTTGAAAAAAGATGATTGTCTTCAATTATGGGTTCTGTAGATAAACTATAGGATTCTTCTGTATAAATGTATGTATTAAGAATGTTACGCTGCACACTGTGAGCTTCGCAAGAGTGCTTTTCAAAAGAAAGCCCGTAAGTGCTTTTAATTGTCTAAATTGCTCTCACCAGTTTATGGAGAGCTTTGGGACCTAATTCTTCTCAAGTTCAGTATGAGGACTTACAATCTTGTACATGTAAGGAATTAATCATAAGTTATTTAAGAGTTTAAATGCGCAGTGTGCAATAGGTATCTTTATCTGTCCTATGTTTAGGACAGTTCAGAAAAATAATGTTCAGAAAAAAGAAAAGCATAGGACTGAGATTTCTGGGTACGTAGAAGGCATAAAAGGCTGTAGAAAAAGAAAGAATTATTTCAGTTTTCCCCTGGAATTTTTGTCAGCTCTTTACAGCCTTTAAATTATACTGATAATCGTTGTAGAAAGTTAGCAGGAGTGTGTGCTTGTGCTGAAAATGTGATGGCAATTGATGTTTTACTTCCTCTAAACCTAGAGTTGAGTCTGTTAATTTGCAGAGAAGGCTTCACTGCCGCGTGCTTGTTTCTTTTTGGTAGCATCTTGGTGCAATTCCCCCTGAAAGTGGAGACTTCCATGAAATGGTATGCCAAGCCTGCATGAATCACTGCCATTTCCTATGGGCCTACGCGTCACAGTTAGCAGGTAAAGAATATTAAGATGTCTGAGCCAGTATTTCGTTAGCATGTATTTCTCATTCTTGCTTGATTAATGACATAATTCTGTTTGAGTGGTTGGAGAAATGATACTCATTATATTGGACAGTCGCCTTCAGCAGTGGAACATGCAGGGCTGCAGTAACTGTTCTGTAAAAAAAAATAAGGCAGTTCTTATTCCAAATCTTAATTGTGTGGTGCTCACTCTTCTGTTTATTTTATCAAAGATGTGCTAGCACACAGATGGGTGAAAATTTAATACTTGTCTCAAGGAACTTAATTTCTAAAGTGGATCAAAGAACTGAAGAGCTGTCCTAAGAGAAGCGATGAGGCAAACAGCTGAGGCTCTGAGCAGCAGAGAGTTAACGATAGAGTGACCTGAAATGAATGTGTAAAACCTTAATCTGAGCAGGACTGGTGCTGCGCTTGGGACACGTGTTCCCTGCGGTCACACCAGGCCTCTGTCTGCTGTGTGGTCTCTGCGGGATCAGAAGGGTAGATGGTGTGATTTCTGTGGAAAGAGCTGGTTTCACGTAGTCTCCTAAACGTTGCTTATATCAGCTGGTGATTGAGCTGTCATGTGCCAGAAACGTCAATGGTAATTTTAAGGATTCCAAGCTGGCCTACCTGGCGTTCTCTTCTTTCTAATATAAATACAGTACACAATGTTTCTTTTCATTTGTTTTTGTTTCTCCTTCTAACCAGCTGTGTCACAGGGCACATATTTGAATTGATATCAAAAGAAAAAACTTGCTTTAAATAAGGAAGTGGTTCATGTAGTTAATCTGTGGTGGAGTTTTTGGGGTGTGTGTCTGGAGAAAATGAAGGACTCTGACACAAAGTCAGCAAAAATGTACACAGCAGCTACTGAACCTGTGACAGCTATCAGGGGGTGTGAAGAAGGACAAGCATCTTGGTATAGAACTGTCTCAAATTGTGATACCCCTTTCCCTCTCCTCAGACTTAGATTTTGGGAAGCAGAATATTTTAGGAGCATGAGAGGGGAAGAAGACTATGGTGAAATAGGGAGTGGTTTCTTTGTATACTTAGGTCACCGTGTTTTTGGACAGCTGTAGAGTAGATCCAGGACGCTGCAGTGGACCCAATGATCCAGGTGCTCTTCAACACTGCACTGTAAAGCAGAGAACATCTGTGGTAGCCTGTAGATTGTCTGATGTGCTATTTTCACTTATATATCTTCCAGTTCCTGCTTTGACCAAAGTGAACTCCCTTGAAGATGAAGGGATTGTCCTGAAGGTTGAGGAAAGCGAAGAGCAGAAAAAAGAAATAAAAAAAGAAGGTGGAGTGGAACACCAAGAAATGAAGGAGGAAAAGCAAACGGAACAGTTCAATGAGCCATCCACTAGCTCTGGGTCTGCCTGTCCTGAGGTGAGACAGACCTTCTTTTTGGTCCTGTATGTCTTCGTACTGATGGTAGGTGAAGCAAAGCCCACTTCTTCATAGGTGCGGTGAAGAGGTAAATGCTTTCAGCCTATTCCCATGTTCCTCTTCAGTCAATGACACGTCAAACGTGGGGTCTCTGGAGCACAGCGCAGGCCCTGGAACATGCTTGTAGAAGTGGGTGACAAGGGTGCAACGTCTGTTGCAGATGGGTTAGATCCATCCCTTCTTGTCGGCCTTTGCACCGAGGTGACTCCTGAGTTTGTTGTAACGCAGGGGTATAATGCATTTGCATGGTAGTCCAGCTCTGATTTCTTAAACATTTATGGCTTTTGCAGTAAATTTCTACAGAAATTCCCAGTGGAAACTGCTAAAATCGCATCAGAATCCTCACGTGGATGAAATGGTAATATAGGTTGTTTATAAAAATTAGTGTCTGAGACAAAAGAAGGATCTTGCATCAGGGAAATGACATGCTGGAAAGAACAGAATGTATTTGAAGTGACATTACAGAGCACTGAACGCTCTCGTTTTAATTCAGGTAGTTACGAAGAGCGAGGGGCCAGTCTGCAAGCTGAAAGAACTCCAAAGCAAGCAATTTTTAAAAAAAGATACTGCCACCTTTTGGCCATCGAACTGGAGAAGCAAATTATGCACCTGTGCAGACTGTTTGGTATGTACTCTGTCTTCTTTACCATCACTGAGGTGGGGGAGGCAGGGGGCAGCTCCCAGAGCATCTTCAAAGAGAAGCTTTTAGATAAAATCTGTGTAAATGTTCTTACTCTGTGTATAAACACCTAAAAACTCCCTCCACCCCACATAAAGAAACACACTGAATCCTTTGGAATTAATACAGCACGAAGGAGCTTCTAAACCTTTGTATTTTTTTTGCTGCGTAAATCCAGTATTGCTTTGGAAGTCATCATGGGGAGATGTCTGAAATGCTGGATTTAAAATTTACATTATTATTTTTATTGTTACTATGTGAGATACTGAACGCCGAAAGGACTGGGGGAGAGCATCTCCATCTGAAAAGTTTTGTAACGTAAGACTAAATTTTACTTTATTCTCCAGAAAATGTATTCAGAGCTTGAAGTCCAGTTCCTGACAGATGAATGCGACACCGTCTTGGCTTACGAAAATAAAGGTACCAGTGACCAAGAAACAGAGAGGAGAGATCCTTTGATGGACACCCTTAACAGCATGAACAGAGTCCAGCAAGTGGAACTCATCTGTGGTAAATACAACTTCAGTTTTAGAACCTGCCTTAATACTTTAACTGAACAGTTTCGCCTGAGAGATCAGTATCAGGTCTGGCAGCCTGGTGCCAAACGGTTTTGCGGCCACACGTAGCAGACTGACAGACGGCAACACCTCTGTCGGGGTTGCCTGGGGAAGTTTGTCCTTGCTGGCCTGTGGCTGCAACTGTCGCTTACATTGAGGAACTAGATGGGGCGGGAACTTTTCCCCCATTTGACATCTTAGATGTTGTATTGATAGTAATTTCTCGTAACGTGAATATTTAAACATTAATTCTCACTGCTGCTCTCTGGCTTGTTTACCTCACCCTGTCGTGTTGTGCTGGCGCAGGCCAGCCCACGCAAAGCTGAGCTGTTTCCTAACTGGAGCCGTGCTTCCCTCTTGGGAGTGAGGGGCTGGCGCTCCAGTGAGGACACTTGTCCTGAGTTACAGACTAGGGCTTCCCACCACTGCCCGCACAGCAGCGGTCTGAAGTAATTGGACTAATTCACCCACTGTACTTCTGTACGTTTCTCTGAAGATCACTGGAACAGATACTCAGACTGCATAGGCTAGTCTGATAAATCATTAGGCTTCTCATGTTTACCTGGACTTGCCTTTCTTTTTATTATCATTACTATTACTATTATTTATAATCCAGTTCAAACCTGGATTTGTCTCACGTAAGTCTAAGTAATGACAAGAGGAAGTAGAACAAGTTGTCTTCTTGAGCCAGTGTTAAACTAAAGCTGAGTAGCTTGTTTTTCTGTTTTCTTTCCCTTGCCTTCGCTTTTCCGTCCAGAATACAATGATTTAAAGACAGAACTGACGGACTATCTCAGGAGATTTGCAGATGAGGGAACGGTAAGGCGCAACTGCAGAATTTGTTTGCCAGAAAACATACTTTAAAGTAACATTGAGGGGTGGATGTCGAATACTATGATGCTATTGTTTGTTACAATATTTTTTTTCCTGTCTCTTGGAGTTGCTGGTACTGCAGTAGGAGTTAGAAGTCCCTGATTTGATTGGAATTTAAAAGTGGCGTTTCCTTAATGACACTGTTAAAAGATAAAAGGGACCTTGCAGAAATCTGTCTATAAAGCACTGAGAGCAGTTCATAAATTTAAATGGAGCTTCTGTTGCTCTAGGAAAAGTATTCAGGAAAAAAAGCTCTTAAGCTTTATGTTTTCTCTTAGATTGAATTTAAGCCCTTTGAAGAATAAGGATTGACTAAATATTGGCAAACAGTCTTGGAGGAATTTGCATGCTATTATTAATTAACGAACGCATGCATTTTGTTGGCTTATTTGCTAAATTGCTGTTCTTAGTTACATTGCAGTGAGTCTGAAGTGAGGCACTGGCAATCTTGCTTTCTGTTAATTTGTTTGATGATAAAAGCAAGTGGTCAGACCCATTAAAATTACCCTTGAGAGCTTTGCTCCATGTCCTTGTTCTGCCTTTGGGGCTCTCGTGTCCCTGTTTGTATTCTTTTATCATAGCATTGGGGCATTAATCATTTCCTTCGGGTCGGAGAGGATAGATGTTTTGGTGGAGAGATTTCGGGATACCTGCTTCTATATGCTTTGTGTGTTACATGTGGGAGGCATGCAAGGGGGAGGAAAAAAAAAAGGATCATTTAATTGAATTCTTGTGCCACAACGTGGGTTTTGTATCGCTCCCCCCAGGTGGTTAAAAGAGAAGACATTCAGCATTTCTTCGAAGAATTTCAGTCACGGAAAAGACGACGGACTAACAGGATGCAGTACTACTGTAGTTAGACTGAGGGGGTTTGGGGCGGAAAGGACAGCTGGGAAAACAGTACTCATTGGCAAACAGACGAGGCATCTCCAGTATTTGGCTTCTCATCAAAATCCAACTGTCCAAGAAACATCTTCGTTTTGTCTCATTCTTCCCTTATTTGTAGCGACTGAAAGCGTTCTTAGCAGGTACCTTGCAATTATAGGGATGTCAGTTCTGCCCGACTGTGCTCCCCCCAAAGCTGGCCTTGTCCCAGGGGGGAGGACGGCTTGTTACACCAACGGTGTGCCACCGCACCTTCCCTTTGGCCTGTCACCTGTGTCACTGTGCCTGGCGCTGTGCTGCGGCCTGGGTGGGCTCTGCAGTGCGGGCAACACGCACTCGCTCTGCTTTCCAAGACTGGAGCTTTCCTGCTTTCCTTTTTTCCTGCTTTTCTTTTTTCTTGCTTCCTGCAGCACCGCTTCAGGGTGTGGTGGTTCTAGCGAAGGCTCCCCGCGCAAAGACGCGTCTCTCTACTGCGGCAGGGGAGGCAGCGCTCCTGGAAGGCTCGAGCCGCCCGTGTTCGGCCACGGTTGTTGGGTGAAACTGCGTCCCAACACTGGGGTGGGATCAGGGGAAGCAAACAGCACTGGAGCGCCGCAGGCTCGCTCGCTCGCTGCTCTGGAAGCGCTCCCTAGGCGGGTGAAAAAATGAGAAATCAGAGGGTTCTGTTTTTATAAATTCAAAAACTTCATTTCTAATATTGTACAGGCATGTTTTACATGCAGAAATTTGTCACATGAACCTTATCTCCTCGCTGGAATGATGTACTAAATTACAAATTAAGCATGAGCGGGGTGTTGTTACAGGAATTCTAACATGACTTTTAAGAATCTACACTTAGCTACAATTAAATACTGACTTTTCCTAAGTTTGGAGCTTAATGTAGTTTTTAGTTTTCTTTACCCACAAGCCCCAAACATACTTTAAGAAAGTTCTGATTTTTTACCTCCTACTTTGTGTAGTTGGAGGGTTTCTTTCCCATGGGCTACTATTCTGCTTCCACGTTAATCACTTTTGAGAAGTAAATCAGACCTTTCTCTATCATTCTCCCTATTAATAGTTTCTGACCGCTTTATTTACAAAAGCTGGTTCTAGCGTAGGGGCTCAGCTCATCGGTTTGTTTCCTGCGAAATGATTAGTTGCTTTTAAATTTAACTGGGGGTAGTGGATGTGCTTTTTTTTTTTTTTTTGTAGCAACTGTTAACGGGAATTGTAACTGCCTAGCAAACTAAAATACCTGCAAATTAAAGAACTGTTCAATCTGTGCCGTCTTGAGGGTGTTTTTGACATGCTGCTGTAGGGGTTGGTGTTCATCCAGGAGCCGCTCAAAGGCAGCAACGACCCGTTTGCCATGGGGCCAAGATATATCTCTGGAGCCGAGCAGGAGAAAGAGCAGAAGGGGATGATGTTTCCTCTGTGCTGCAGTTCGCCAAAGGTGCCCAGAGGAAGGTGCTGTCCTGGGCTCCAGCTCTGAGCTCAAACCACCCTGAAGCGAAGCCCTGGGTGTTCCAAGTGGCACTGTCCTCCCCCAGGACATCAGAAAGCAGCAGGAGGTGCCGGGGTGCAGGTAAATGCCCCTCCCTGCGCTCAAGGAATGACAGCGGCCTCGCACAGAGGGAGGAGGTTTTTGAACCAAGCGTGTAATTTCCACAAAAAGGAGTTATTGCAGCTAGTTTCACACCACAGGGGCTGCGCTGACACCACACGTCCATTCTTGGGCCACTCATGGAGCAGGGGTTACCTGCAGCAGCCCCAGCCCCTAACACTCCTCCTTTCCAACTTCTTCCATGCAGCTGCGCTTCCTTCCCCAAGGCTGCCCTGGGAAGAGGCAGCCTCTCCTCTGTCAAGTTAGCGGACCTAGAAGAAATTGTTGCAAAATGAACAGAAAGCCTCTAACAAGAAGCGTTAAATTTGTCTGGTTCAGGAAGTTGCTCCTAAAACTGTCCCTGGCTGTGGGAATGAAGGTGTCAGTAAACTTTTAAGACCACACAGTTCTCTCCGCCCCCCCCCTTACTTGATGCCAGGATACAACCCCCCCCAGTTTTTCTGTCGTACATCAAAGCCAGACTAGTCCCGATTTGATTTTCTGCTGCTGGACGGCACTTCTGAGCTTCAGCCACCTCTTTGAAGTAGCGAAGCACTTGTTTCTGTGGAAGAGATTTTAATGAGTGTTCGGCTGATGGGGGCAGAGGAGGCCGGGTACTTAATGAGTGGCTTTGTCTGGCTGCGCCGCTGAGAAAATAAACACTTCCTCCACCAAGGGCTCCATCTCCACCCTGACTCCGAGCAACCCTATTGCCTTTAATAGCGAATGGTCTCCCCCAATTAAGCTCTAGCCAGAAGAACTCACTGAACTATTTCACTGAAGTGCTTTTCCTTTTTAACAAGCTGCTTGAACAGTGCTGCTAATTTTGAATTCCTTTTTTTTTTTTTTTTTTTTTTTTTAACACTGGTTTGTATCAGAGCCTTGGTGATCAAAGTGTTTATTGTGCGCTTTTTTCCCCCCCAGAAGGAACAAACCTTGACAGTTTTAAGAGCCTTTTACTGTTAGAGGGCACCTCACGGTTTGGAGTGACAGGGCTCAGTGGGTTCCACCAGCCAGTGCTGCTGCAGGCCCTGGTTCAAAGGAAGACGTCGCACAAGCACGTTCTATACAAGCCATTTATTTGAAATGCCAACTATACGTAGGATAAAGTCAGTGTTACATGCTTCTCAGCAACAGTAGAAAAATAGAACCAGTGAAAACCTTTTTACAACTGTAATGGTACTCAAAAGAGAAATGTATTGTTTTACAATGCATCACACAAGACTAGAATTCAAGTTTGGAGGTACCTAAATAAAAATACTATTTTTTTTTAAAAAACACTATGTACAATTGAAGCGTAAACAAGTTTTACAAAGTACTGGTTATGCAGGTTGTAGAAAAAACACTTGCATAGGACATGAAGTCAGTTTAAGAAAGTTTTCTGAGCCTTTAGCATTGAAGGCACTTGACTTTATACCAGTAACAACACAAGGACAAGAAACAGAACCGTAACGCTGCCGAAGGCAGGGTGACCTTCTGGCAGTACAGATAATTACAGAAACCCTAAATACGGTTTTAGAATTTATCTCTCGACCATTCCCTGCGTTGGGCAGAGCTCGGCACCGCCTCTGCCATCCAAGCATACCGTTATTAGAAGCGAGAACAGTGCCTCAAACAGCACGAGTTATTCTTTCCAAACAACCAACCCCCCAAAGAACCCCAAAAAAACCCCCACCAAACCCAAACCAAAGTAACGCATAAGACAAACATTTGGGACATTCCAGGACCAAAACCCAAGGCGTACAAGTACGGGTGGCCACAGCCTTAACTTTCAGAAACAAAACTCCTCAACAACAAGAAAAATACAACAAGGAACTGCCAATCGACACAGCAGTCATTAACACACAGCTACAGTAACTCTGTGGAACAACAAAACATTTCAAAGGAAGAATCTGTTTCAGGAATTAAGTTATTCATATATTAAGGAGAACAGGAGGGGGGTCAGGGAAAGGGGAATAGGAAGTTTTTGCATGTTGCTCACTAAATGAAAGTCTGAGCTCTCTCTTGAATGGAAGGAGGAGCACGAGTCTTCCTCATCCAAGAAAACTTCATACCTCTCTCCTCAAGCTCAAAGATCATCAGTAATCTGTTATCTCCCATCACATTTACAGGAGGAAAAGATGTCAGTTTCCAGCCTAATCAGAAAGTGCTTCATGTAAACAAGGAGCTTCTGCACCAGAAGTGTCAGGAGGCAGGGAAGAAGCAGCAGCGGGTAGCACAGGTACGTGTGCGCTGCCAGCGGGACACGGGACGAGCACCAGCTTCCCAGTAATGCTTCTGTGAAGAAGAATAAACACAGTCCCTCTCCCCTCCCTCCGCACATCCAACCAGGCAGGAAATCCTACACCGGAGTACAAAAAATATGGTTCCAGTAATTTGACAAATCCTTCTTTTCCACTAAGAATCAGCTGCCGTAACCCACCATCTTCTTCCCAACTCAAAAGATACAAGTGAAAACGCAGATTGTCTACACGGCCCGATTGTCTCTGTGGCCTCAGAAGGACTTGTCTTTTGTTTTGCACCTACTTTTAAACACTTTATTCTCTTTTTTAATACTGCTCAGCTTCTAAGACTCCAGAAGCAATTCCGTATTCTAAAATGCAGCCACGTCCCGCCCCCGCCAGAGGCATTTCTCACCAGCTTATTCGGAAGCTAAAGAGCATTTCACCATTTCCCTCAAGCCATAACCTTGGAACTCCTCAGTCTTCATCAGCCACGTCCCCACAAATTCCAAGCTTAAAAAGCTACATCTGTCGATTTCAGCCCCATCTCTGTCCAGGCACACAGTGCCACAGCAAGCTACGGAAACTAAAATACTTTTCGCAAAGTACATCTAATGATTTTAGGTAAAAAATAAATTATCGGAATAGGAAGTCTTCTGAGGGCAGCTATGACTTTTTAGTAATTAAGCTACCAACATAATTATGACAAAGCCCTGTATTTCAGGGGTTTTGTGTGGGATGAGTTAACGCTTCTAGCGCTGGCGAGCGCGGAGGCTCCGCAGTCAGAAAGCGCCGTGCCCAAACCTCCAGAGGCAACCCAGCCGCCCCCAGTCCCTGAACCTGCAGCAGCTCCGTCCCCCCACTGCCACCTCCTCGCGCTTACCAACATCCTACACTGCAGCCCCACGGAAACACGACCTACGAGCTGGTGAGGCCGGGACCACCAAGTGTCTTGACCATGCTCAAAAAAAGAAAATCTAGATTAAAAAGGCTGACAGAGGGGAAAAACCCACACCCCTGAACATCTCCCCTCACGCACGAGACCCATCACCTGCACAGTCCAGCTAAGTCTCTCCTCCAGTCCCACACCGCGCCTTCCATGGCTGCATCTCGAAAGGAGCATCTGCAGGGCTGTCGCAGGAGGCCTACAGATGCGTACGCAGGAGACAGGAGGATTTTTTTGGTTCAAACACCTCTATCTTCACTTATGTAGAAGCTATTTGGTAGTTTGGAAACGCAGTATTCCATGGATTTCAATAACACGGTGGTGTTGTTACCAGGCCTCGCATACCTTAATGAAAAGGGTTAGGTCAGAACCTGCCACCGACTAGAAGTCGCAGCAAGATTTCTGTTTAAATAGAATTAAGCACTTTGAACTGCAAGAAACAACTCCACCTGACCTTAAAGTAGTCCTTAGGTCACACTTGGGATTAAAGTTTTCTGCTACAGGGAAATTCTTCATTCTAGGAACTGTATTTAATTAAAAAAAAACCCAAACAGGCCTTTACCAGTAATCACTACGCTGCAGTGACATCGGGATCCCTATCCGAAATGCAATGAGTCTGTGGTAAAAACTCCATGGGAAGAATCAAGGATCCACCGAACAACTACAACCGTTACACCCGGCGCATTGCTTAACCCCAGCCCGCAGCAGGGAGCCAGCCCAGATGATGATCATTCCCTCTTCGTATCACGTTAATTGATGAAGCTCATTTCTGTGCTTTGAAAAAAATAAAAAAGCCAAGTTGGGAAACAGAAGTGTAATTTAAGAGTGCTAAAGCTTCGCACATTTCATGATGCCAGAGCAGTTACTCTTCGCTTTGAGTTTGTTCACGGAGCAGCCGAGGTCACCAAGTCGGCAACGCTTCGGATGGGGTGAGGGACACCGAGCGCCGCCACTGAGAGTGAAGCCCTTTTGTAAGCGTAGGCAGGAGACAGTGAGGCAAAGAGCGGAGTCACCTCGGCGGGACAGGGAACCCCCCCGCGGAGGGTCACCCTGCAGGCAACAGCGAAGACACTACGCCTGGTCCTCCCGACACTCCAGGATTCAGCAGGAATCCGCAACTCCCGTCTTCACTTACGCCCGCATACGGGTAGCTGGAAGAACAAGTTATTACCATCATTTTTACAGTATTTCTAGATTTCTTTCTGCATGGGCAAATGAGCGATTCTAGTCTGTCTAGTCAGTGCTTCTGGGTGATCACAGAGTTCTCCACGGTCACAGCTGAACCAGAAGGCAAACAGAAAACCAGACTGTCAGATCCCAGGGAATTTCACTGGAATTTGGACTCCTAAATATCCCCCTGGATTCTTAAAAACCCAAATACGATTCTTGAAGTGGGCTTGCTATAGAAGGATAAAACCAGCTGCCAGAACTTTTCAAACAAAACATTAGACTGGATTCTTGCTGTAGTTGTAAAAATCAGGAAGATTTCAGATCTAAACAAACAAACCAAAAAAAAAAATCTAACCAAAAGTGTAGTATTTTGATGTGCTGTTCTTTGGAATTCCTATAATTAAAAAATAAACGCATTGTTACTATCTCATAAGAAAATACATTTCATAATGTGCAACCCAATGCACACAGGGAATTGGCAGGTGACAGGGAAAATGCAAAAGTATGAAAATACAGTCCTTTAAATGTGACAATAAAGTTTAACATATTAGTACAAAACTAATACACTAAAATAGATGTACAGGTGCAAAAGGCTACCAGGTTGTAGAAAAAAGGTACCAGCTTTTTTTTTTTTTTCCTTTCTCCCCAAAAGGCTTAATTAAATTTGCTCCAAAAAAGTTTCCCACAAAATTAAACCAGAAGCAGCATCAAAACCAAACTGATAACATGCTGTCTCTAATAAAGCAATGTATGTACAAAAGAAGTGAGCAAAGCCGAATTCGTCTGCTGGCATCAACGAACTTGTCTGACCGAAGTCAGGCCAGAAGTTGTGGAGAACGGGATGTTGACAACTCTTAGGCACGGAGAAATAGTGGAGGTTGCTTTCATAGGGCAGATTTTTTATACAGGAAGTCGGGTTTGTTCGGAGACCTCCTTCCCCTGCTTACTGCATCTTCCCTTTCCAAATCCGTGCTTCTCTGTGCTCCGTGTTCCAACGGCTCATCGTCCGCCAGTCTCCTGCTGGGTCTCTCTTCTTGCATTTCAGAGGCGTACGCAGAGAGTGAAGGTCTGTTGGAGGTTAGCCCGTAGGTTAAATCCGTTTCCATTTTTGTTCTTCCCCTGACGTGAACTGCACCGTTACCAGCGTTTTCCTGGGTGGCCAGTGCCAAGTCCAGTCGCTGGGGAGGTTGTTCTAAGACATCGAGGTGTATTGGCTCATTCTTTTGTCTGTGTTGATGCCCGTCTTGGGAGAGCAGGTATTCGCGCCTAGAGTCCTCTTGCTTTTTAGGAGATATCTGGGAAGGTAGATAGGCTGACTTTAAGCCACTTGGTGATGCCTTACTGTGGCTATACAAATCCGGGCCAAAATAGATACCTTGCGAAGGTGAAGGACTGTGCCTGTTGGGTGCTGGAGTAGAGGGTCTGCATGCAGCATTAGAGAAGTCATAGAAGTCAGGGTATTCCTGCTGATTTTCACGAGCATCTATTTTTTGCTCTATTGCATGTTTCTTTCGAGAAGTGGGCACGTGTCTGTTCTGAATACATGAAATGTGCTGGGGTGGACCGGGCCCTACCTCTGTAACCGTCTGGCTTAATTCTGTGTCGACCGTGAGCTCTGGTAATCTTCTGTCTTTTAAAGACATTGCTGACACACCCATTGCGATATCTGGCATCAGTTCATTTAGCAAGGGCTGAGTACACTGGAAAAGAAAAGAAATTGGTCCGTGGAAACAACACAAAAGCTAAACACAAACTGTATTTAAGACACGTTTTGTAATTCAAAATGGCATTTTTTTTATCCACCTTTGCCTAGACCAACCTACACTGTTTAAAGAACACAAGTAATCCCCCAACCTTCATCTTCCTGCTAGCTTAAGACAACTTCTTTCCTTCATGAAGCTGTTGTGCCACAATAATAGCTCCTTCTCAAACGCGTCTGGTGTTGAATACGCAGTAAGTGTACTGAGAAACTCCCCAAAGGTAAGTCTGCTTTAAGCCACCTGCAATTATCAAACTCAACAAAGTACTGGGTGCAGAGCTTCCACGGTTCCTTACAGCACAGAATTCCAGTACAGGGAAGCCACCCAATGTGTATTTCATCACTACAGACGCAACCCTTCTGCTTGCATTTCATATTTTAAAGTAAGTTAATTGCAGGCCCATGTGAGTGCACACACGACAGCCTCGGGGCTTGCGGGGAGCACCAGTTCCAGGGGCTGACTGGATCCACAAAGCCCATGGGAGCTGTTGCCTGGCATTTTTCTCCCCTACACCTATAAGCAATCCTGCATTGAGACAGGCGTATTACACTCTTCCACACAGACGGAATCACGGAATCTTCAGAGTTGGAAGGGACTCTAGAGAGTCCCTCTAGAGATCATCTAGCCATCATCTAGCATCTTATATATTTATATATTATTTTTATATATTTATATATTTTTATATATTTATTTATAAATTTATATAATTTATATATTATTTTTATATAGATATAAAGGGGGATATGAATAATATATAAATATATATAAATATATTAAAAAAATTTATATTTTTTTATATATATATAACCCCCTCTTTTTTTTATATATATATCTCCCCCTCTTTTTTTATATATATATGTGTATATATATATATATATATATCCCTGTTTCCATTCAGAACTCCATGTGAAATCTGCATCTAAAGAGCAGGTTTTCAGCATGACATAACTGTGCACTGAAAGTTTTTTCACTGCAAAAGTTACCAAACTCTTTATTTAGCATTTCATGTACTTCACAAAGCTCGGTCTTTGTCCAGTACATTATAGTTCATTGCTTTCATTGCATCATGCTGTACTTTAGCAACTATAATGATTGTTTTTAAATGCTATAATGAACCCTTTTGTATTTGCAATTACTGATTTCTACTGGCCTATTCCTTTTAAAAATCTTTTCCACAGCTGTAAGGCCTTCACGTTCTCCACAGGTTCCCTTTTACACCCCTGTTTACTTCAGGACTGCTTACCTGTGAGTAGCCCAAATGGCATCACAATTTCTACCCGTGAATTCTAGCATGCCGTCCACTGCTCAAGTTGACTTACACTTTGTTTTAATGTAGAGCAAACTATGTTATTTCAGAAGATTCACTTGTCCCTCCAAAACACTCCTGCCCCTGGAAGATCCATTCTCCCAGGGATCAGGGCATGCCTTTCAGATGCAAAATGCTGACAGCTAGTTTGGCAGAAAATTCTTCTCACCAAAGACACTCCTATTTAACAAAGCCAAGTTATTTCTCTCCAGCGCCTCTCCACAAGCTACTTTGAGCAGCCAGGGATAGGGAGGAGAAATCAATACTTACCACTTGCTTCTCGGCTGCCATCACTGCCGCTGCTGCCGCCACCGTTTGTCTCCCCAGACCTGTAGTGTTAGTGCAATCGGGGGGTGCTGCTTTAACACTGGGCAAGTAGACGGGTGGCACGGCTTTGGGAGCCGTTCGGGAGTGGAACAGTGAGTGATTGCACGGGTAAGAAAAGGAACGGGAGGGATGTTGACTTGGCACCCTTTGTTTCCAGCCCACTTTGAACTGGTTATGAATAGGAGTTGCTGGTGGGTGGTATGGCGGTGGAGGAGGGGGCAATGGTGGATGGAAGGCCACAAAAGAGTCCAGTTCTGTAAACATGGTTTCCGCAGTGGGAGTGCTGTTAACGCGACATCGTCCAGGCTGCCTCATCGTCAGGAGCGGGCTCTCGTCCCCAAATCGCTCATCAGGAAAGAATTTGTGAGGATTCTGCAAAGGAAAACACCCAGCATATAACAAAAAGTAGGAAATTATTTAGAAAAGTCTCCTAAACTAACACACACTGGAACTAGAAATCTGCCAGTACTGTAACAGGCTAGTTGTGCCACCTGAAGCCTCA
This sequence comes from Rissa tridactyla, assembly GCF_028500815.1. NCBI lineage: Eukaryota > Metazoa > Chordata > Aves > Charadriiformes > Laridae > Rissa > Rissa tridactyla. The sequence goes on from NC_071469.1 coordinate 54,819,687, forward strand.
CTGACACTCCAGGTGATTACAGCTACCACAGAATAAAAACAAAACAAGAAGCACCAAATGCACTGTGTGAATAAGTTGAGAAACAAATGCATTTGCTTTAAACAGCAGCGTACAGACAGAAGTGGGATTTCCAGTTTCCCAGTCCTAATATGGATTATGCAGATTTACTGTACTAGTTAGAACTTCTTCTCCTCTCCGATTCAAGAATAATTAATAATCTAGATTTCTAGTTATGGTTTGACTATTCTCATCGACTGCCTCTTCAGGAGATTTTTTTTTTTGTCCCCAAAATCTGTGGCAGTAAGAGCATCCTGAATATTTTTCTTGAGAAAAATATTTCTTGAGAAAAAGTATTTATACCTTGCACTGACACATTTACAAAATCACACACATCAAATGCAACAGTCTCATTGTAGTTCGCACTTGGACACTTTTAAAGTTATACAGGCATTTCCAAGCATTTTTGCACCTGCACATGCACACAGAAGGTAGTTCTCTTACTGCAGATTACAATCCAAGCCAATTCACACAGAACAGAATCGAAGCATTTGGGGTCTCACCCAGCAATTCTTCATACCTGCAGAAGTTCAGCAGCAGCATCAGAGAGTCCGAATTCCCGCAGCACACGAATCTGAATCTCGTAACTGACTGTGGCACCTTCTCCGCAATTGAGAGCGTATGCTCGTTGCACCTGCTCCGTGTGACGCAGCTCCTGCAGCCGCTTGATCATCTCTTTCACAACGAGGAGATTGGGAACTGGAGGGGTAAGAGACCACGGAATGGGGATAACAGAGATTACTTTTTGAACTGGGAGACAGTAAGTTTGATTGCAATGGTTAGATTTAATTCTGAAGGAAAAAAAATCTAACATCAGGCTGACTTGGCTTTTTTTTTTTTGAAGCAGCATCCTGCCAAGAACAGTTTGATTTATATGTTCCTTGAAGCATCATTAATGCCCATGGGATAACACACGTATCACACAAATGGTCGAGACATACACCATTTTCCAGCTTCTGCTCGAGCGAGCCACAAATACAGCCTTCTTTGTAAACCCCTTATGATGCAGGAATTTTATGATTTGAGGTGGGGGCAGGATAGCTTAAATAGCAACTGACTGTTCCCTCGTGAATTCTACAGGCCAAGAATTCATTGATTTTTTTGGCATACACTTCAGACTTCCAGTGGAATTCCGTAATCACAAAACCATAATACCAGTATGTAACTACAGAAAGAGCATTTTAAAAAAATTACACAAACTGAAAGCCAACATAAACCTGTAAAAATTATGTTGGTTTATGCAGGCATATTGAAATAATTAAAAAACAAAAAGAACTTTTCAAAGGAATTGTTCTGAAAAATCCTAGTTTAGCAGCCAGATGTTTAGCTACAACCAGCATTTTGCTAACACTGAAAAAAAGAGGATTTTAGAGAAATTTGAAGCAGTTCTCCAAACTAATAGGTATAAAAATCATCTTGGTTTTTAATGAAAAAGTGCTGTCTTCTCAAACTCAGATTTGTTTCTGGTTGGGTGTTTTTTTTTTTTTTTGTTTTTGTTTTTAACTATTATTCATGTGACACACATGGAAGAGGGATTACATATATAAAAATTAAAATTGTTTCAAGTCAGCTCCAGGATTTCTAATTCAAACTGGAAAATACCTAGGGCAACCTGTAGAACACTACAGCCTCAAAGCAGAACAGACTTCATCAGCGGTTGAACTCATTTTACAATAATTTTGTAAGAAGAGCACCAAGACACGCCGCCAATAGCATTTATGCAAATATAGTCCCCAGGCAGCAGGGACAAGGAAGATGCAAGTGCCAGATGGAGAACACCCAAGCGGTAAAGAATCCTCTGTTGTAAGTGCTTGGCCTAAAGGGCATGGAGGCGATGATGCCTAGCTCTCCCTCCAGCCAGCTCCTGCACTCCACCTGTGCTTTGGGATGGATTCCTCTACAAGTTACAGGTTTGGTACACGCCTGAATCTCCTCAAATTAATTGGGCTCCATCTACCCTTCCTAGCACAAGGCATTGACAAAAAAAAAAAAAAATCAATTTTTTTGCTTAATTACAGAATTAAGCAGAGCAGGAGGTTACCAGGACACAATAACCGTGCTCCAACTACTACTGGCCAGGCTGAGAGCTCACACCCATGCTCAAATCAAAGGGCTGGCAATACTTCCTATGGATTAAATTGTACAGAATTACGCAGTAGTGGAGTTTCAGATTGATTAAGGTGTCTCACACTTGCCCACAGAGACAGATTTTTTCAGAACAGAAGAACTTTTGCAAAACATTGGAGACCTTTGAGAACCTGTTTCTTTTCTCAACTTCTTTGGAAACTAAGATGAAGCAAAGCATTGTGAAAGTCACATCTTATGACGAAATACTTTACATTCAATTCGTGGTGAGTATATCTGTGCTTTTCTGAAGAGGGAAGGGGAAAGAGTCTGAGTACTGTAGTGTACTGCTGAGATGCCCCAGCTATAAATTTCCAAAATTACAGAAGTTTTCAGAAGCTCCTTCTAAGCTTTATCAAGTCTCTTCCTGAATCACAAGAAATGAATAGATCAAAACCATTTCACAAATCTTCCTAGAAAACTTACTGCAGTGTTTAACTAAACAGTGTTTCAAATCTCCCTAACACCTCAATTTAAATTCTCTTGCAGCAATTTAAAGTTATTATTTTTGTCCTGGTTCTAGCATCTGTAAGATTAGTTTACCTGCTTCCTTTCAACATAGTTGACTGAAAGGAGATGTAATTGTTATAACAAAGAACTTATAAAATGGGGAACGGGGAGTGGTGGAGGGAGGAAGATGACTGTTTCCTTGGTGGCATGTCATCTTTATTGCTTTTCTACACACTCCCAAACTGATCCGTATCTACTGAAATGTGGTACTTTGATCTAAAAAATGGATACCAAAAGTTTATGCAAGTTTAACGAAAGACTGCATAAGCTCATGGGTTAAAAACGCATTTAAAATTACTAACTGCACAGAAACGCCATCCACCATAGGACACCTCTGAGCTGCAAATGGTTGAAAAGCACACAGAATTTTACAGGAAATTATTTTATGTGGTTTTGCTGCTACGCTTTCCTTATGCGCTCACTTCTGGTGACTGCTGGGATAGGGATACTAGACTAGACAGACAAATCCTTGACCTTGTCCAGTATGGCCATTTAAAGGGCTAAACACAGTGCTCCATCTAAGACCAAATTATTTCACATGTCTTGTGGCATATTTGGTTTTGCATTTTAGCATGACGGTTGCTTTTTACGGAATTGTTTAATGTTGACTTTCAGCCTTTTCTCCATGGAGCTTCCCTTAGCCATCCTGTTCGCACACAGCTGGCTACACCAGCACAATGTTTCCCACTTTCTTCACTGAATTCAAATTTAATCTTGGTCATTTAGGTATCTAATTCTGCGCTCCAAGACATCCAACGATCCTCCCAACTTGTCATCAGCCACAAGTTCTGCCAGTGTATTCTTTATGCACATTGAGTATTAATAGGGCTGGGGAAAGGTGGGAAGACCTAGATGTTTTGTGAATCCCACCAGATACCTTCTTCCAGTTCAACACCAAAAGATCAAATGCATAAGCAACAAAATATATTACAGTAGTTTTATGACTGTATTTCCCTGGTTTGCCTATGGGGAACATCACACCAAGTATCTCGAAGTCAAGAGGCCATATCTACTTCCACCCATGAAAACTTACTCTGCCACACAAGGAATCAAGTTGGTTTGACTTCAAAGCTAAAGTGGATTTGGTAAAACAAGGAAAAAAAAAAAGTGTGTTTTGAGCGCCTACTTCAAATATTTTTCTGAAACTGAGTTAAGCTGACTGCCCTACAAGGTAGACGACTATGAGACGACTGGTTGGAGAAAACAGAGAACCACTCTGGAAACAGAGAGCCAGGCTCTAGCAAGTGTCCTAGAGCAAGTTTAATCAGTCCAAGGTTTTCCACATTGCTCATCTGAAGTGGGTTAAAATACTAACCCCTCCAGTAGCTTACTTTCTAACTACTTACTATGGCATCCAAAAATAGTTAATGTCTTCAGAGTAGACCAAACCAAAAGGGACTACCGCTGGGTGGGAAGAAGGCCAAATGGAGCAGTACCATTCTCTGAGAAAATCATAATATTCAATAATTCACATTCACTCTCCCCAGCCCCAAGCCCCCACCCACTCACACAAGATCAATCGGTGTTGCAAGTGATCTACAGCCTTACCTGGGATCTCATTGGCTATAACTGAAGGAGGACTGGACTGGTTAGTGCTAACTTGCTGGTGGGTAATCATATGACAGCACTGCGGCACCGCGTTGTTTACCATGTAAAGGGTGTCGGGCACATTGGACATTCGAACCATCCGCAAACGAACGAGATCGGTTTGTTCCACCATCATCTCATCCAGTACTGACTGCAACGACAGCCATTAGAGCCCTCATGAAGGCACTGCACACACCCCCAGTGGGACCTGCTGCAAACACGGTCCCGAGGCCACAAGTCTAACAGCGTCTAAACCGTTAACCAGGTCCCAAACAGTATTTGGCTTTTCCACTGCATTTTCTATTCCATTTTCCAGACATGATCAGAGTTGAGTTTCAGAGCTACGAGCAGGCAGGTGAATAAAGTTTGGGAAGGTTGTTTTGTTTATTTTGTACCTGTCAGATCAGAAGTAACCTTCTCGAGGCCAGACCCTCTGGACTCTGTCTCAATTACTGCTGACAGCTCTCAACTCTCTGTGCCTTTCAGTAGAAAGCACTAGTCTGAAAATGAAACTTGTTTCCTTCAGATGTCTTAAAAGACTAGACAGGAATTTATACATACTCCTTTAAAAGTGTCATTTAACATTAAATGGGTTTAATTTGAACAATGGGAGACTAACAGGGGAGTTAAAAATATAATCAGAAATCACTCATCCACAATTTTTGCATTTCACAAGAATTAAACTATGAATAGGAGTATAGTTACCAGATAATAAGTTTAACCCTTTAAGGTTAAAACAGCTAACGATGCTTTTAAAAATATTAACAGCCTAATATGAAACTAATGGAAACAAGTAGAATTCCTGACGGGGGCGTGTGCGTGTGGAATTTATAATGCACTTTTTCCTTTAAGATTACTATTAGAGCACTCCCATACCATATATCTGAAAACTAAAAGAGTCAAAGCTTTTATCACAAGTTCTTTAACACATTTTTGTTAGTTTTAACAATCCAAGAGACAAAGATAAAATTTTAACTGGCTAGTCTTCCTTTGCTGCTCTAGTGCCACCTGGTGCTCTCTAACCTCTGTGCGCAAAATGCCAAGCGGTTTTACTTCTCCCCTCAAAGAGGATGTCAATGACAACTCACACCCATAGAAAATATTTCCTTTCTTAAGCACAGGGCAAAAGCTTTGAATTCACCAGAGCAATGATCAGAGTTTGTAGGCAATGTGGATGTGCACGGCTTCACCTGATCCTCTTGTTCTGCAGTCACCTGCGCTGCTGGGGCTCACGAGCTCTTGACCTAAGTCAGAGCTGCCTTAAGCAGTGGCATTTGTTAGTGACCTACAAGGGTCACGTTCTGTCAAACAGAATATGGCATGTTCCTGCCCCACACAGAGCAACCTCCACCCTGTCACTGAATGTCACTAGAGATGCTACAAGATCTTCAGTTTGACAGAACTAATGCAAATATCAAATAGGGAAACTACTGCCTGAGCGGGACACGAAGGACTTCAGTCAAATTGGACACAAGATATTTATCCCATTTTGCAGAGGATCGAAAGAATTTTGGCTACGTTCCAATTCAAACAAGAAGCTGAAATATCAGAGTCCCCTGCTGAGTGGAATAGGAGTTCTCCACCCAGCTCTGGTGGGAGCTGGGGAGCCTGAAAGACCTGGCACCAAGGTTGCTGACTAGCTGCAAACTGGGACTCTCAGGCTCTCACCTTGCCATCCGCCTGCCAGGAGGGCTGCCGAGGAGCTGGGCCGGCAAACTGGCTGGAAACCAGGGAGGTTTCCCTCAGAACGCTGCTTTGTTTCCGGTGGAATTTCATCAAGATCTGTCTCGCAAACATTTCAATTTCGACAAAAAAAAATTTTGTTGAAATTTTTCTGACCAGTTCTAGAGACTTGAGCCTGATGATCAATCTTGTAAGTCTTGTTAAATTGAAAATGTTAGTATTTTAGGCCAGTACATGCAAAGAGAGACAAAACACACCAAAATCTTTCCCTGTTACAGAACCCCCTGATGACTCCAATTTAACAACAGTCAAGTGTTTTTAATGATTATTACCTTAGCCTCCTCCACATATGGCGAGAACAGTCTTGGCCGCACATATATTCCAGCATTTTTTTGCCGCAGCCAGGCATTTGACTTTCCACCTTCTGATGTTGGTAGCATGTCTGAAGGAGGAGTACTAATCAGGCCTCTCTTCATCTTTAAGAATCAAGAAAGGGTTTTATGATTTTTTTAGGTATAAATGTGGGAAAAACTTGCAAGAAATGCATTTGTTACACTGAATCCTTACACTACTGATTTTTCTTCAGCCTTCTGCTAGATTTAAAGAACAGAAAATTTAACCAAAAAGTGTTATACACGTATTACTCTGAGCGATAACATTTTAGAAGCTAATCCTTAAAAAAAATAAATTAACCTGAACATTGTAGAATCTGAAGTACAAAGAACCTAGAGACAGTATTTGTATGAGACTTACTGCATCGCTCAGTACTTCACTATTCATGGGTAAGATGTGCTCAATGCGGACAAAAGGTAAAAGTGGAGACAGGATCTCTCGCAGCTCCTCAATGTCAAGATCTCTCCTCTTCACACCTCTTTTGTTCACACTGTGAGCAGTACCACTGAGTAAATTGGGCTCTGTTGGAAGGAACAAGAAATAACTAAGTTTACATCAGAAAGTTTAAATAGGAAAGCAGGAGTTACAGGAATTATAGGAAGTTATAGAAAAGGAACGAAAATTCTAATTTGAAATCAACAGTACTTATCAGCATTGATCCACAAAATCATTTCATGCCTTAAAATCTGGTATGAAGCATCCGTAGAGACAGGTTCAGTTTATACAAGCATAGGTCATTTGCACAGCTGTCAGTTTCAAAGCATAAACCAGGAAGAAAATATAAAAGTCATGTTTGGTGTAGTTTATAAAGCTGTACCAAGAGCTATGCTATGAAAACATTTTTATGTCCCTGATAGGAGTCCCCCCCAAGGACTCCTGCAGCTCCACTCCCTTTCCCCAGCAGCGTTCAGAAACTTATTTTCTACAAATTAAGGCCTGAAGAGTCCACTGGGATAAACTACTCCAGCCTCCTTGTGTAACCCACCTTCGTAACAACTGTGTCAAGCCCATTTGAATTGCTCTCGTGGTCACACTCATGTTTGGTGCAAATGGGTATCTTCCTAGAGATTGCAAGATGACAACATATGACACACTCAGGTCATTCTCCCTCTCCAGTTAACTACCTTCACCTGTATTTTAGGTATTGTGCCCAACCTGAATTTGACGAACTTCACTCGTTGAGGAAACCTGTCAAACACTCCCGGCCTCCCTTCAGTACAGGCAGCTCACCCTTTGGCCACAGCCCATTACAATTTCTAACACCCTCTGGGATTTGACTGACACCACCATTTATTCAGAGCTGCAAAATCAGGAGGGTACCAAGGAATTCAGACCAAATTACTAGACTAAATTTGTCCCTAATCTGACAAAACTTGGCACAGCTCTTATTTCTGCTTTTGCTTATCACACTATCTGATGATCCCAGAAAAGAGAAATGAGACGTTTACTTAATGAACACCACAGACCTGGAAGCTGCACCATTACTCCAAACGAGCAGCTTCTCCCCCAGTCCAGGGCTGCTACTGTTTAACTGGCTCCATTATGTTCCAATGTGCCTTAAGACAAACACTTAAAAAGGCTTGTTTTGAAAATAGTTAATACTTCCTTGGGCCATTAAAAGCACATATATTAACTGACTTTTTGTTGCATTTCATACAACACATCCACGAAAAAGCAGCTGTATCACAGGCAATATCAGTGGACTTCAAAAAGGTGGCCAGCCCTCCAAAGACAGAAGCCACACCAGCACCGTTCTGTTTTCACGCAGGCAAGTTCTTCCCTTTCTGTCCATCTTGTTGTACTACCTGATTGACACCGCATGGGTGGGGATGAACTACAAGCTACTTGGCATTTGTTTTTTTGGAAATACATATTTAACTGACTTCCCACATCCAACGCATGTGAGATGGCCCTTGAAGTTACCACTGTAGCAATAATATGCATCTGAGCTAATAAAAATAGATTCATGTCTACTTTAGGAAAAACACTGATGCCACTTGATGGCTTTTTTCTCACTGTCACAGATTTCTGTGGGAGAAACGTACTCAAAATGAAGCAAAAGGTTGATACAGTAAACTAAGAATAAAACTACTGCGAGAAGCCTGCATGAACACAGAAAAGATACTGCAGGGTTTTTTTTATTTGATGAATTAGTTACAAGAAAAATAATTTTGAGAGAACAGGAAATCAACCAGACAAAAAAAAAAAAGAGAGAGACAGTCATATAGGTTGAAAGGACCTCCAGAACTCTGGTCCAGCCACAACCACAACCTTCTCCCACACTCCCCCGGCAGGGGAGAACAGGTTGCCCACAACTACGTCCAGTCAGGTTTTGAACACCTCCGAGGATGGAGGCCCCATAAGTACTCCAGGCGGCCTGTTCCAGTGTCTGACCATCTTCACAGTTTCTTGCATTTAAGCAGAATTTCCTGTATTTCAGTTAATGCCTTACTGCCTCCCATCCTGTCCTGGGTGCTGAGTGAAGAGTGTGGCTCTATCTTCTTTGCTTCCTGCCATTAGGTATTTATAGACTTTGCTAAGATCCCCCCAAAGTCTTTTCTTCTTGAGCCTAAACAATCCCAGCTCCCTCAGAATGCCTGCATTCTTTTTGAGAACAAAAAGCTTTTTAAAAAAGAAACCAAACAAAAACACAAACCAACATACCAGCCACATTTCCTTAGTTTTGACTATACTATGAACAAAGTAGATTAAATTTCCTTAAGTTACAGATTACCCACAAAAAAGAACATCCATACTTTTCGGTTTATTTGTTTTAGTACTGTGTGGTTTAAAAGATCCTTACCTCGATCTGCTATTCTCTTCATCAACTGGTGTTCTCCCCATTTAATCAGATATTTAAGAATATCTTGTTCACTTGCCTGGTAGAAAGAGAAAGTCAGCAATCTGTCTATGCTTTATGTCACACCAAAAAAAATAAAAATCACACACAGAGGTCTTTTAGAGCTATAAAGAAACACAACTGTACCAAGAGCGAAGTATTTGTACTTTACAATCTGCTACGCCACTTGCTCCAAATATTTTAAGGTAGTACTACTGGTGTATCACCACCATGATTTCTAGATTCACGTCACTTATTGAATCCCTAGGAAGAAGGAAACATTTTTTTTTTCCTATAGAAAGAAAAACTTTGTCTATTGTGAAAACTTACAGGTATTAAATTCGAATGAAATTTAATTAAAAGGGGCAGTTCCAACACTAGGTGTTTAGATCTCTTGTTTAACAGTACAAATCCAGCATCTGCACAGCCTGGAAAGCTATGAAAATAATTAAACCAACTAAGTTATAATCTAGGCAAAGGAAACATTTCCAGTAACGCTATAAACAAAATAACTTTGCTTTGTTCATACCTATATACGTGTGCTAACCACTCAACATTTTTAGAGGAAAAAATCATGTACTGAAAAAGTTTAAAAGTTATCTACCTAATTTCTTAACAACTAGGGTATGAAATTTAGTCATAATACACACTCTTGTGGAAGATCAACTGTACTGTTACTGTAATTCCTGAAACGTCTAAAGTAAACAAAACTTTTTTAAAAAACCCACTTTAAAAACGCTGTATATAAAAAAAGGTAAGATTAGGATGGAAACAATTAAAAAAACCCACAAACAAAACCAATCTTCTTTAAGCTATAAAAGACTGGTGATCATTACAAAAATGTCTCTCCTGAAAAGAAACAGCAGCAAAAATCCACAAGCTTTCTACTAGTCAGTAGTTTCCTCTCCCTAAAACCACACAGTCACTGAAGGAAAGTCACAAAAAAAAGAAATTCTGCAATACTTGTAAGAAAAGGTACTTTTATGTGTGTCTCAAAAAATAAATTAAGCCTCCTGAATGATTACTAGCTTATTAGCTCCCACTGCCCCTAATTAGGATGTACGTTGTTACAGCAAAACTGCTACCATCACATAATTTTTATAAAACCCTTAAACATGCAAGGCAAATACTAGGTTCAGAAATGCTTCATATAAAATAATTTGCAGACATTTCTAAACTATTATTAGGCTTCTAAGTAGCAGCATATACCACCAGTTCGGCTTGCGTTACAAGCCAGGAACAGAATAGTTTTCTTAATCACTACTTCATTTCAGTTTTTACATATTGTAAAGGAACGCTGAGTGTGCATACAAACCCACGCTTGCCTACAACGTAAAATGAGCTACTCCCAAGCACTTCTAGTAATGGTATAACATACCCTGCTTCAAGCAGCACCAGCTGTATTCTGCATTGCAGGTTACCTGTAAATAGTCAGACTGAATAGCTGTGAGTAGGTGGTCCTTGCTGAGTTCATAGAAGACGTCTGAAGTCATGACCTGGGTAAACTCCTCACAGAGGAAATGTAGCGCTTGGCGATGTACCCACTTGGAACCGTAGGGCTGAGAGCTCCACTTCAGAATGGCAATTAAGGTGTCTAGTGAGATGCTCTCAGCAATAATATCTTCACAGCCTAGGAAACAAAAGCACAAAATCAATGATGTTGCTGCAGAGGCACTTTGATCCTGAAGGAATAATACATACGGCTCAATCTGTAATATAAAGGGTTATACGACCCCCAGTGAGAGTGAAAACAGAAGTGCCCTACAGACCAAGGTTGCAAACGGGATTAAATCCTGACTAAAGGTATAATAATTTTAACTGTGGTTTAGGATGCCAACTATGCAGTCATTTACCTTTTAAAGGCACACGAAACACCACGTCTGCCGGCATGCCTGGATGAACAACTGGAAAGCTACTTCAGCCCTACTAGAACCTCTCTTGGTTAATATACATTAACACATTTTGAACTTGCAGATTTGAATTTGAGTCACTGTTGTTTAGAGAAGATTCACAGAAGCCTATCAACCGTAACAGAGGTGGGATTTTCATCCATGGACCTTTCTCAGACGGACCATGCAGAGGAGCAGAAATAAGAGCTGTGACATGCTGTTGGTACTCAGCTCCTAGCACAGGATGAGGGCAGCAAAGCATCACTTTCTGACTCACAGCGAAGGCAGGAAGCAGCAGCTGGTTGCTCTAAGGCCACCACCCTGGTCTCGGTATCAAGCAAGGCACAGAGGGTGCCGAGAAAGAGCACCTCCTCCCACAGGGAAGCAGAAAGCGAAGCATCCAAGAGACAGGTATTCTGACTCGCAGGCAGTCTGCTATAGTTTCCTCCTACCCGCTGCTGTGTGAGGATTAACTCTTTCACAGAGCACGTGTCTGCTGAAGAAGTGGGGGATATTTAAGTCTCCTGAAGAGAGACGGAGCATGTTTGGAAGAAATGAGGGGAGACGTACTGTGGGAGGGCTGAGAACATGGGTACTTGGGGTTACTGAGTTAAGACAGACGGTACCACAGTGTTGGTAACTCGAGATCTCCAATAGCACTTTGCTGATTTCATTTGTACATCTGGTTTACATATACACAGAATACAACTTCTGTTTGTACTATAAAGATAGCAATTTAAAGGAAAAACAAAATTACATTCTAGAATTGTACATTCCAGCCTCAACCCACTACAGCCACAAAATTACAGCTGTGCTCATGCCCATGAGAGGTCCCCGGACGGTTCAGAGCAGCATGCTTACACTGCAATTATTTTACTTTTTTTTTTTTATACATCATCATTTTCCTCTCAGTTTCAAGGATATTTAAAAACTGAACTTTGAAAGTTTTCTAGAGAACTGTATCTCTACAGACCAAGCTGAGTAAGTGTTTAGCATGGTAATCAATGTTTGTGAAGATAAAGATCAAAGAGGCTCTCCTGACACTACATACTTTTGAACGGGTTGCATACACGTAAGACACACCAGCAGCAATTAATGCAATTAAAAGAAAATCTTACTTTTCTACATAGGCCAGCATATAGAATATAAGCGTTGACTCCATTTCTGTTGCAACTAATTATGTGAAGGATAAGTTATTTGGCAGTACATAGTAACAAGCGAACATGCTACTTTAAGTAGAAGGGTATCTACCAAAGGAACTACTTAGAACTGAAAGTCATTGAAAAGGGATTTTAAACAGTAAGGTAAAAAAGAAGGAACTAGGAAGCATCAGTTTAAATATGAGGCAGGCTATAAATTTACCTGTCCTATTAATGTATTTCTGTTGTATTTCTACTTACCACTACAAAAAAGCTGGCATGTTAGTCATGAGAACAATATTCTGCCATTAAAATTTCTGAAAATTACAGTGAATATAACACATACAGCCAATGCTTAATGACAACGTTTGCAGCAAATTCCAGGAATATACCCGATATCTATTTTTGTAACAATAAGGATACCTGCCCCCTGCAAAGACAGAAAGTTACATTTCTGTGAGAAATGCAGTTCCAAAAATCTGAGCAACAGCGATTTATAGAAACAGATAAATCCAATTCTTCTTTCAATTCCAATTATTGCACAACTACTAATAATATGACACCATCAGGTGAAAAGCTCATTTAGGATGCCTAGCAAATGAAACACTCCTTTTCCCAAGTAATTTTCACAATGTGTCAGAACTGTGGGATTATTAAAAGTGTTTCTTCCGAAGTAAGCACGAGGTAACAACTGAAGTGTTTTCTGAACATCTAAATAAATTGGGTCAACCCAATTCTAGCTACGGAAGGAAACCAATTCTTTTCTTTTGGCAGAAGTTTTTTTTTTTTTTTGCTTTAAATCAGCCACTTGGCAAAAATAGCAGTTCTCTAATAGCCACAATATTGTTCTTCACAGTGGAATGGAGCATTTTTCTCCTATGAGTACTATTTTGTAATATTCAGGCAGCAACAGTCTTTCCAAGATCTGTTTGTAGAGTCCCAACATGCTCTACCGCAAGCTCCTGTGACCATTATTATCTTTCAGAGATTCAACTTGGAGTCTAAAGAAGTGAAAGATGCCTATCACATTTTGGACAAATAAGGCTATTCCACCACTCCTTTTGCTGGATACCAATAGGTCCTGCCTACAAACAAGTCCTTTCTGCTTCCCTAGTTCTCTCTCAAACGCAGTTCCACAGCCCTTCCAAACAGCAATAGCTGGAGCCTGCATTTAGCACGCCAGCTAATAGCTCGGGATCTTATCAAGGCAGTTGACAGACCTACTAAAGACAAATTAAGTGCGTTCAACAGTTTGCAAAAGTGGAATTAAGCAAAGTTTTTACTACAAAATTGTTGGCTTGATTTAACTCTTTCTGTGGTGGAGACCTTTCCCCTAAATTTATGCAAACTACTGGAGCCAAGAAAAAAAAAAAAGTAATAAGAATTCATCTTGACACTGAACTGAAGTCTAGAAGCTATTCAATGTTTTAAGTTTGTTGCATTAGGAAAGACCATGCTGGCAATCAGGAACCATACTTTTTGAATTTCTTGGCATGTAGAGAACAGAGGCACGACCTGTAGCTGTTCTGGACTGCAATACGATTGGAAGTTCCACAGACATTCGTCTCGCCCATTCATGAGCAACCTGGCTGATCTAACCAAGCTTCTAATGGGAAGAGAAAGGAAAAAAAGAAGATATCATTCGTTCAGCCCCTTTCCCACATCTTACAGACCCAAAAACGCAAACGTGTCCTGTACTTGCTAAGGATTCTTCAGAAGGCAGCCCACACTCTCGGGCTGTGGAAGCAGTCGCGGTAGCAGTCGTGGAAGCTAGCCACCTTGTATAGTGGTATTAAACCAGACTGTCATCTTCTTACGTTCCGCATCTCCTGCTGTTCTGTCACATTGGTGCTTGGGTGGCCACTCAATGAACAAATTAACTAATTTCTATCAATCATACTTCCAGCAGCATTAGATCCCAATGGCGCAAACCCTACTGCCAGCATAGAGAACAGAAACGAGGAGGCTAATGCAGGAGACAGGGCAGCAGTAGAACTTCTGACAGCCAAACAATCTGTCAGACTCAAGTGACCTCATACAAGCAGCTTGGGAGACATGGCAATAGGAATTTAGGTTCTCCACAGCAGCATGCAAAACATCAGTTACAAAAACAGTATCAGCAAGTCATCCTTTTTAAGTGATTATCACATAAGCAGCAACTGGAACAGCCTCTACTTTTCTCTAACTGTATTGTGAGCGAGGGATCTTGTTCAGCATCCCTCTTCTGGATGCAAGCTGACTTTCCCAGTTATTAACATTTATTCCCTTCTGGTAGCACTATATTCTCTGTCATAAAGTAATGCTACAGGTTTCTAGCTTCTTGAAGGTTTTGGGCTTTTTATCTCTTCCCCAAATTGCTTAAAAAAAAAAGTCTTTAAAAACAGATTAAGTTAATAGTTAACTGATGCCAAGCCTGTAGTTTGCAGGTGGATTATTCTCCACGTTTTAGAACTCCGAAGCACAGAAGTTTTGGTTACGTGAAGGTACAAAACTACATGAATGTTTTACAGAAAAGAAAACAAGACCTAAGTAGCACTGGAGATCAATTAGCAAGGAGGACTCAACAGGCATTAGTGGTCAAACACTGCTGAAGTTTATTGCTAAATTCAGTACCTCTTCTGAGCTATTTTTAATCCCTCTGATAACTTTTCTAAGCACGAAAATTTAAAACACTCATGTACTCCCATCCTTGAAAGGCAGAATTCAAGTACATCTATTATGGCACTGTTAAAGTATACAGTGCTATTTTTTTGCTTTATTCAAATACAAAACTGACAACTTTATAGCATTTCAGATTAAGTGTTAAAGCAAAAATAAAATATGATCTGAAAGTTAGGTCAGGCAGCATTTTGTGTTATGCTAACCATCCTTCCACAGTGAGAACTTAGTAAGTTGTGTCAATTCCAAGACAGCATGTTATCCAGCCATTTGAAATCTTAAATTAGGGAGCAGATGAAAGCAATGCAACTTGTGTTATTTAAAAATATTTTAATTTATGATATGGCAGTTACAAAGCTGTTAAACATTCTAAGATATTAACAGCTGGATTTTGAAGTTGTAAGTTTCATCAGAAATGTAAGGTAATTGTTACATGTTTAAAGCATTCAATATTTGTGGCAAAAGCTCTTTAATGTTTTCTCTCCCAAACAATGAAAGTGAATTTACTCTTTTGCTCCTGCTGCATGCGCAATGCATGAATTTAGGAAGCCTGAAATCTGCATTTACATCTTTGGCTTCTCTGGGCCGTGAATTGATAACGGCCCTTGACTGGGCTTCAGCATTCCTTAAGAAGCCCATTCAGCAGCAGCGCAGGCAGTGTAACTGATCCAGCTTCAACAGAAAACAATCCTCAGTTGGAAACAAAAAGCTGTCAACTAAACCATGACAAACCAGAGGGAAGAACTTAACCTGGGAACAATGAAGGGCTGAGGGAGGAAGAGCTGCTGTTCAGAGGGACCGCCATCAGCCACCACTGTTCAGTATTTAAGCCGTATCCTTCCTAGAACACCGGCAGCTGGAAGAAAAACCTGGAAACAGTGACCAGATCTGTTTCTCTGCAAAAATTCATTTACAATGTCATATTTATGTGCCTAGTTACACAACTCTGTCAAATTCTTTACCCCTGCATATAACCCTGAAGTGTAACTGCTCTAGGGAAGATCTTTTCCACTTCCTGCATTCTCCAGTCTTCATCTTCATAATATAAAACCTAAGCAATAAATTCAGGCTTGAGTGCAAGTGAAGCATTGTACGGAAATAATAGGTCAGATTTATTTTAATATTTACTTAATGATACCCAATTTATTTTAAAGCTGAAAGTGCCAGACTGGTTCCTTTGAGCATTCCTACTGCACTGATATATAACTGACACTCCTGCTGTAATTTTCCCACAATACATTTGTGTGTATTTAATACCACTACTGTGGGCTTCCTGGCATTTCAGTCCTGCTGAGATCAAGGGTACTTTTGATGTCAGGTGATATCTGCCTCTAGATCAAAAGTTGCGCTACTCACTACGGCTTTAAAATAAAGTTTCTTACTTCTTAGTCTTGTCAAGGGTAAAGTCAACACCCAAAAATAAAAGGAAAGCAAAAAGTCTGAAGTTAAGCTATTTTTTGTCAACTTTACTTTAGAAAACTTCTTGGAATCAGCAGGCAGAAAAGATCCCTGGGCAAAACTATTTCATAGGGCTCCAGTATCCAAAAACCTGTAACAGAAAAACTTACTGTACCACCGCCTCAGTGCAGCTACTCATGACAGTAAGCAACAGGGCCAAGATGCAGAAGAGGATTAATTAACATAGCTATCTAATAAAATTAACATACCTGAAGTCAAACTTTTCTGCAACAGCAGTGGATGTGGCAGCGCAGTAAGACTGCAAGGGGGGATTATTTTAACAACGCATGATGAACAGAACTAGGGAACTGATCTGGTTTTAATAACTGTGCTACAGAAGAGGAAGGATAAGTGATTTTAAACCTCATCTTTGAGAGTCAACGCGCTAAAGCCATCGCACCACTACACTTGACAAGAGCAGCAAGGTAGCATAAAGACACAAAAGCAGGAGCAAAGTGCAGAAATAAGCAGGGAGAGCACAGAAATGTTTCACTAAGGGGTATGACAAACTCATGGAGAGGACTCTAATCCTCACAGCCTCTGTGAAAGCAGTGAAGAGCTTCACTTTTTGGTAGTTAAATACTGCAGCACCCCTAACAGCAGCCTCTGTCTGGTTAGGTACAAATGGGTTTCACTATGATCAGCTCTATAGATGAGATATGCTTGCTGATTAGTTCATTTATTCAAATTAATTCATTCAAAGACCTAATTCAGTTTCTCTTGGAAGAAGTGACTATCATCATCTGAAACAAATCAAGCTGAAGCCAGGATAAATTCTAAATAAAGAAATCTTACTTGACTTGGACTGTAAAGATTCATAGCACATAGCCACACTATCACTGACTTCGTCACTGGAAAACCATCTAATAAAATACAATAGTCCAAAAAAGCAGTATCACTGTGTTAGGAATAGGAAGATTTCTGTGGAAAGAGTCAAAGCTGAATCATCTGCTGAAACTGAAGAAAAATTAGAACATCTGGATACTTAGGAAGGTCCCTGAAGAGAAATCAAACTAAAATCTGTTGAAAATGAAAACAGTTGATCAGAAGCTTTAAAATACATCAACTTCACTTGACACTCAGTTACAAATACCCAGCCAAAACTGAGTAAAAGTGAGCAAAATGAGTTGGAAAGAGTATCCAGACTTACATATAATCAGCCCAAAAATATTTTCCAGGAAACCAAGGAGACAAGCTTTAGCAAGTCTGCAATTGGCTAACATGAGTGAACCGAATCAAAAATCTTGAGCCAGGGGGTGTGGAAATCTAGAGAAGAAACTTAAGACATTAGCTACTGCAAAAGCCAACTGATGGGATTGGTCAGAACTGGGGCAAAGCTGGACACCTGCAGCACAACAGCATAGAAAAGAGCTGCCAGAGGACCAAGCTAAGAGATTTCATGAGAACTGCCTGCTGAGTGGTCTCCAACACCTACGCAATGCTGTCTCTTCTAGATATTATGCAGAGCGATGCTAGAAGTCAGATGTTTGAGTGACAGCTTCTGGCACAGAAGTATGCTAGCTATGAAATCAGGGAACAGGAGGGACACTACTGAAACAAGATCTCTCCTCTACCTCATGTTAAGTATTGCAATAAGGGAGGACAAGGTGCTACAAGTTAAGTGCCAAAAACAAGAATGGTGGTCACTACTGAAGTGCATACTTTAAGTAATCTGTTAGTCAAATGCAGGCATACAGTTTCCCCTGATCAAACTTCCTTTTTAAGATTATACCTGAATAATTCTTCAGTGTCAGCACAGTACCAATGACCTAAACATGAACTCAGCAAATTAAGTAGGAAACTATTAGATACTGACTTCACTGGCATATAGAGATTTTCTACAGACTGCTTACTGCTTTCTCCTGTAGCTAGGGAACGCAGCACCAATTTGTAAAATCCTTATTAGTTCAAGTTAACATCTAGAATTTCAGTATCTGAAGGGGTGCCAAATTTACATTTGCTAGTATTGGATAATATAATAAATTTCAACTCTTGCCTGATTTTACTGCATTTCTCCCCTATATATTTAACAACCTCCCCACCCTCCCAGCTCACCACTTCTGTGGTCATACACAGATTTACCGGGGAAGGAAGAAAATTCCTCCAAAGGCCACTGCATCCCCCTACTTCCTCTCAAAACGCTACAGCTCTGGTTCACCCAGAGGACCACCAGGACTGAGCCCGCACCGCTGTACTCGCTGGTTCCAGCCCCCCGAGCGCAAATGCTGAAGTGCTGCCAGCCCAGCACAACTCCAGCTGCTGCCTTTCTTCTTCCTCCCTAGAGCTAGTACCGGGGAAACACCTCCAGGGAAAAGTTAAGATCTTGTTACCGCTGACTCATAGAAAGTATATTCCAGAGCAGCACTGGTCTGCAGTGCATTACTGAAAAGACTGCTGGTTTAGGACACGCCGATCCAAGCACACTCAACAAAGCAAGCAGAAATAATGAAACTTTGCCTCAAATAAAACATCAGTTCTGTTTTGCAGCATTTACTAATACCTAAAAAATAAAAGCCGTTTTCCTATAAGTCTAAGTTTCTCTTTGAACTCCTCTGTCTTTGCTTATCTGCTTTGATATAACCTACACTGCTTCATCAAAGCACCTCCAGATCACAGTTCTTACACTTTAGGTTTCCAATCTGAGGGAAAGAATTACACCCTGTTCATTTATGAAACAGTGCATAATTATTCAGTGTCTTACTGAGGGCTTCATTCATAGTTTAATTCCCTCATTAGTATTCCCTGAGCTCACTACATCCTTTTAGCACTTGTATATGTGCATGCACCAAACCTGAGCAACTGTACACTTATACCACCTTTTTAATTACAGATAGTTTTCCTTTCTTGCTCTCAGGTGATATACTGAGTTGTCCAGTTCTCAAGTACTATTAACTTGCAAATATCGTATAGGAATTAATTTAATACTGTAGTTCAACTGCAGTAAAACTTTTTGCCACTTCTGCACTGCATTCGATGTTAAGTTTCTAGGTGTACTTAGAGAAGAACAACAATAAAAATAAGAAAGATGCAGACAGACTGGAGAGGGCTTAAAGCAGTGCCACAAAGATGACCAAAGGGCTGGAGAACCTGCCCTATGAAAAAAGGCTGAAGGAGTCAGGTCTTCTCTCCATGGGGAAGAGAAGGCTTGGGGGGACCCCACCATAGTATGCCAGTACCTGAAGAGAAGCTACAAAAGAGGACAGAGGCTCTCTCTTCACAAGGAGCCACATGGAGAGAACAAGGAGCAACAAGTACGTGTTGCACCAGGAGACATCTCGATGCAACACATTTTTTGCAGTGAGAACAATCATTCTGAGGAACAATGTCCCCAGGGATGTGGTACAGTCCCCATCACTGGATGTTTTCAAGGTGTGATTGGACAAGGTGCTAGATAATCTCATCCAGGCTGCCTTTCCCATGAAAGGTTGGACCATTTGATCTTTCAAGCCCCCTTTCAACATGGGCTGCTCTATGATTTGATGATTCTGAGCCTAAGAGCACCTCATTTGCATTCCTCTAGCAGCATTTCCCAGAAAACTCATCTCCCGTATTTTCTGCCAGTTTTATTGAAGTAGTATTATTTCACCTTTCAGCATCATCTGAAAATTAGTTTCCCTGTTACAACCCCTAGAGAAGATACAATAGTTTGGATTAGTTTCCCATATCTTTATCATTCACAGTTTGAGATAACTATTAGGAGAACCCATTATAAGCATGATCTCTTCCTGCAGTGCTTGTATCTTTTTCCTGCCTGCTCCTTCAGAAGTTTCCTATTTTTCTGAGGTCTACTTAATAGTGTATACTACAAAGATTTCAATCTTGTCAAATTTCATTTGATAGCTAGAAGTTACAGATGTACAGGTCTACTATAAAAAGTTATTTTCTTAAAAAAATTAAGCTAGCTTAAACAAATCATGTTGCTGGTATCTCGGTGAATTCCATTCTCTATTTCTTTGCTCAAAACTAAAATTCTCATCCCCCACCAACAAGGCCTGAAGAAATTGCCATATCCCATTATGTACAATTTGGCCACTAAATAGCTCAAAAACCAACAGATGAAACAGCAAGCAAAGCTCCTGCCACCACAAGAGGTATTATTAGTTCACTGGTCAGTGCTCCGACCCCTCATCAGAAACTGCAATAATTTTGGCCAGCCTCCATGTGCAGGAAGTATGTTATCAAGATCTGCATGATCTTCAGGAATAATGAACAGAAGTGAAGTTTTCTAAACTTTAAGTCTGAAAATCCTGACTGCCCCTGCCTTCAGTTCCATACAACAACAAAATAGATACTAAAGACCTAGGACTAGTGCCACTAAGCTGTTTAAATTTACTTTCCAACTGCAAGATTGCAGGCTTGGTGTACCTCATTTGACAAAAACCACAGAAATAATCATTCAAGTTTACAGCCTTGTTAACATATAGGGACACTTCATAACAAGTCTAAGTATTTCCTCCCCTCAACAAGGATCTCTTGTATCCTCCCCCCATCATTTACACCCAAAACAATGGGCTATAGATGAAAGTAGATAAAGATCAGAAGTATCAAAACCAGTTATACATATTTGACATAAATAGCATGCTGCAATAATGACGTGCAATACAGTGAAAAGCTCTCACATGGCATTTCTTCTGTCCATAGAAAACACAGATGCATTATCTACAACTTACAGATGGAAAATGAATTCCTTTTGATTGCAAGACTCATAGGCATACTCACACTGCCAAAGAGCTAAAAAAAAATATCTTTTAATAAGGTCATATGTTCTACAGCAAGGACAGTATTACATACCTTGTGCAAGCATGTTAAACTCCAAGAACAGTGCTATGTGATAAAGTTCCATAGCTTCTTCAGCCCTCGTCATGTTTAGTTTTCCTGCTACAAGAGCCTGAACTTCACTTAAACTGCCCACTGAAGGGCTGGAGTGCAAAACTGAGAGGTCCACCACATCTGTGTACATACAGTTCAAAATGACCTTAGCATATTTTTTTGGTATGATAGATTCATCCAATATAATTCTAGTTGGAGTTCGTAGAGTTCGGTCTGTGATTTCTTCACCAGTTCGTATCCTCCTCTGCAGCAAGTGACGAAAAAATGGAGATCGTGATGAAATAATAGCTTTGTGAGCTCTGAGCTCTTCATCTAGACAGTTCTGACTTCCACCAAAAGTTTCAACCAAGTCAGAGTTGGATGAAAAGCTAAGAACCACATCGTAGTAGCACATGTAATCAAACAGTGCACGCATGTCAACATCTAAGGAATTTGGTGTTCCAAATTCTTCACTAAGCTGCACAAGGATATCAACATTTTGGAATCTTGAATCCTCCATTCCAAACTCGCCCGTATAAAGGTAGTGTAACAAAGCAGAAAACATAGGCATATCTATGCCAGCTGTGTTAATATCCATTATTATTTCTGCCCCATACTCCGGTGAGGAAGAAAGTAGCGTCTTAAAAAATGGACATCTTGCTGCCAATATTGCACGATGCACAGGAAAACAAGTTTCTTGAAATATTAAGTCTACATCGGTACAATATTTGTACTGATAAAGTTCAGCCATGTCTTTTTGTAGCGTCCTGGCTTCTGGTCTTGCCAAATTAGCTTGTAGATAAAGTTCCTTTAAGGCTGATGTCCCTTCATATTCTTCTACCAATGCATTAACATCTCTGACATCCCAGCCTGAGAGGAGTTCGCGCATCTGCTTGGCATGATCAGCAGATCGGCTAGATTTCCGACGCTTAATGAATTTCTTTTTGAGGGTGGCAAGGCCAGAAGTTTTCTTTTTCTTGTCTTGAGGTTTCTCATGGCCATGGTCAAGGCTATATAGCTTTGATTCACAGCCATAACCTTGATGAGAGTAGGATGATGTCCCTGAAGGCAAAAAAGAAAATTGAACACATTTATTCTTTAAATTTAAAAGGAAGGACCATAACACCCAGACAGTCCATCCATGTCCCTGCAAGTTACACAGTTTCTCCATCTCCTCAGATCAGATAATTCAGCAAGCTGGAAACCTGAGTGAAGCCCTTTTCTTGCCATTAAGAACAAAATTTTTTTTTTTTTTTCGACTATGAAAGTTATTTGGGTTTTGGTTGTGTTTTTTTTTTTTTTGAATTTACTCAATTTTAAAAACCAAGCAGAAAGAGAACACTGTGGTCATAAGGTTAAAAGTGTAATTGTATTAACTACAGGAGGTGAAAAATACAGCCTTTTTAAAAACTTGTATGATCTCAGTGAAACAGTAGCACCTCCCTCTTCAAAGTGTTTTTCAAATTCTGCTGTTCTAGCATTAAGTATCATTTCAACAAGAAAAGCATACTTGGCATCAGATAGTTATCACAGTCACAAGAAAAAAGGAAGAAAAGATAACACAATGCCAAAACATTTAGGGAAATCGAGGACAATGAATTAGTTTTCAATGCAAATTTAGCAAGAAAGTAAAAATCCTGTCATATGATAATCAAGTAATGCTGAAAGTCAAACACATAAAACGGGCTCCTTTCCACAGAACCACAGATACTAATTTGTGCGTGCACCCCATTTAAAAGAATATGGGGAATGTAAGTTTTACTGTATTATTAAAGATGTCCTTTCAACAGAGCATTACACACTCAGACTACACATATAATTATTTTTCCCCTCAAAAAGCATTTATAGGGAAACTATGTTATGATCCAAACATCATAAAAAGAAAAACAGATTCCCCTCAACATTATTTGTGTTACATCCCTGACCTGTTCTGCTAAATGAACCTTTGCTGATTGTCAGTTTGAGGCTAGCTGCATACACAGTAACACTGATAGCAATTTAGTAGGAAAAAGAGGAATTAGGATCTGCATTTCTAGAAGTAATGGAAAACTGATGCAATGTTTTGGTAAAAAAGTAGTTAAAAACTATAGTTTAAACAGAAGCATGACTCTCACGTTAAAGGGTTATTTTCTAATTTAACTGTATTTACAGAATTTTCACTCTAAGCCAGATGGTGAAAAACCCCAGACATACCAGGAAAAAAATAATAATGTACACAAACCCAACTACTACTTCCAGACAAAAGAAGAAACCATTTGCAAGTGGTATACAGATCAGTAACAATCACAGGTTTGTCTGAAACAGCATTGGTCCATTTTCCATTAAGAATAGTTATCATGTTTCCAGTGGTACACTTGCGCAGTTTCACTACTTGTTGCCTTTTTTGGATCTTTAAGTTCAAAGCATATCCAACCACCTGAGTTTTTGGGGCCTTTTATATCATTCATATCTTTCATATCAAGATAGATATCTTTTATATCTGTCGTTGCTCTCTCACAGTTCCCTTTGTTTTGGGTTGATCTGATGTTTTGCTATTTTGCTATGCTATTTTAACAGTGATGTTATGGGCCAGTCTGTCAAAACACAGCGCTTTTAGTTACCACGTGGACACTGGAGCAATTCAAATTTGGCAACTGGAGCAATCTCAGATTTCTGTAAATTCTATTATTATTTAAGCATCAATAATTTTAAAGTAACCTTATATGCTGGCTTTTACGCCAAGCTAAGACTCCCCCAGATCATGCATCAAAATGGTTTTACAATTCATTTATTAGTGAAAATTTTGGGAAGGAACTTTGCTGTCTTTGAGGAAACACCTCTAACCATTTTACCCATGCTACATTAAATTTTCCTTGACCAGGCAACGTGTTATTAATCATATTGAAATTTCAAGACATTAAAAAAAAATCAATTTAAATTAAGAGAACAGCAGTAACTCAAGACAATTTCAACAGAGAGGCTGTGCCACAAAATCCACTATAAAAATTCCTTCCACGTGCTATACAAGATATTACAATAGAAAAGTAGAGACTGGGTTTCCTGCTGATAGAGACAAGCCTAGAATTTCTGCTCCATTTAAAGAGTATCAATTACATTTCGCAATAAAAGTATAGATTCTGCTTCAAGAGAACATGCCAGCTCATTTCTATTTTGAATTCTAATGGCAAATTTGAGTATGCAGAATATTCTCTTACATTCTGCTAAAGAAAAACTAGGACAGCAGAAGTCTCAATTTCTTTCTTCTCGGAAGGCTGCCATGAGGTATTACTTGCACGTGAATTACCACAAGACACTAAAACATTTGTGTAGCCTGAGCTACTTACAAGATTTAACATCAGAAGTACTGCAAACAGTGCTATTAACCCTTACAAATAGATAAAACGCTGCTATAAAAGTGCCACCACACAACTGCTGAAGTAGGGACGTACCAGCATCGTCTCTCTGGGCTCACAACAGCTGGCGACTCCATATCCCTCAAAGAAAGAATTTTGAAGAGCCCCTTTTTGACCTGCCTGTATTCTTTCACAAGGCAGCAGCATTAGAAGTAGGAAAAAGAAATTTATTCCCCACTTCTATGCTAAAAGGCACCAATATATTAAATGCTGTTAAAAAGCAATAGCTACTTCATGCCCTTAGACCATATCTAGCTTTGAACAGATAAATATTTACAAGAAACAGATGATTACCAAGAGAAATTACTTGGGCACTCGACAATGAATAATGGTATCTGTCTAGTCCTCCGCATGCCTACACATTTTTAAATCTAATTATAGAGCTTTATTTAAAAATAAACATCTTGAGCATATGTACCACCCTAGAAAATGGTGTGAAATCCTCCTCCTGAATGCTGCAGACAAAACACCAAGAGATGACTAGTTCAGCCTTTGCTTAAACAAAAGTATTTTTTACAGTAAGAGCACTGCATTATTTTTACTGATTCATCTACTCTTCGTAAACGGCAAGGAAATTCAGCTTTAAGTCAACTAACGAGAGCTCATCTTACGAAACTACTGTGCTTTCCCAGATCAGCTCTCAGCTTTTAATATTCATCCTACAATTACAATGTAATGTGGTGTAGTGCTTTAATGGTAAAGCAGGATGTCCAAAACAAACCCATAGGCCTGAATCCAGTTTCCAGGAATAAGACAACTAATACATATTCTACAGCTACTAGAACGCTAGTCCCCATATTTCCAGTTCTGCTTTGGGGTAGTAAATAGATCTAACAACTTCTACACAAAAAAAAAAAAAAAAATAATCCTTAGAGGCTGACTTAACATTAAAACATCATTATTCTGACAAGCAATGAAAACCCCAGCTATCAATTTTAGGATACCTCTGTTTTCTCCTGAGACACAAACCGATCATGCAAACAGGAGTCAAGATGAGAAAGAGCCAAAGTCCACAGAGTGGGAAGAAGAGATGCACGCCTGCGTTGTAGATAACACACTCATAAGTGTCACCGTACTATCAGAATATTTCAGCAAGAATTTTAACGCGAACACTCATTTGCCTTGCCCAAGATGAGACAGCCATATACTTTTAGACCTTCCTCAAAAAAAAAGTCTCAACCACCGTTTTCAACAGTTAACAAGGATCAGTAAATTTATCATGACATAATACATAATGGGTTTCTATTTTGAAGGTAGTCAACAAGACCTCCCACATAACTAGTAGAAAGTTTGGGGGGAATTTAATGAAGGCTTTAGAACGCTCCCCTCTTCAAATCTGCTTAAAGGTGTTTCAGCACCCAGATCTGCCTCTTTTCAGGTCTGTAAGGGTTTCTCTTCATTTAATATAGAGGCACATAAAAAACACCAAGACGCGACAAAAAAAATTTTGGCGTGACTTTAGAAAGCATATATATAAACTGGGGCAAGCCTTTTACTCCTGTTAGTTCTGACAGACTTAAAATACATAAAGCCTTAAGGGGGACTTCCCAGCACGGATATCCAAGATGTTACTACTAGAAGTTCTTTCTTGACACGCTACGACAGCGCACACAGAATTTTTAGCCCAGAGCACAGGCCTTTACATGTAACAGTTTGAGGGCTGTCCTCTACTCAGATCTCTAAAAGTTACGAGTGTCACAAAAGCGCAGACAAAAGAAAAATTACAAAGCAAGTCAGTTTTTCTTCTGTAAGGATATCACTGTGCTTTCAGCGGTGATTAAGAAAAGAAGTAACACTGAATATCAGTAACTACTTATTCAGCATTGCAAGCCAAGGCATAAAGGAGAAAAGTGTTTATAAAGTATTTATGTTATTTACTGCTAAGATCATTCTTCAGGCTGTCAGAGTTGGGGTTTTTTTGGAGCAAGAGTTATCTTCTCAAAAACTGACTTCTTTTAGATTCATCACAGAACTATTTATTATTTATAGTGTGACAGTACTTAGATCTACACTGAGGTCTTTTTGCACTAGACTGGAAAGTACATAAAGGTAATACCTGCCCCAGTTATGACTGGGATGAGAAAATACATTCTTAAGAGTACTTCAGCTCACATTTCCAGTTAAGCAAGGTCCTTGTTTGTAAATAATACTGTTAGGACAATAAATACCCCTAATTCCCAGGAAAAGGACAGGAGAAAAAGCTGTCTTCAAGACTGCTTGTTACTTTAACAGGCTTATTATCAGAGACATCCCTTCTAGCAATAAGGGAGTAATTCACTCATATCAGACAGAGTGCCAATGTTATAATGAATTACAATGTGGTCAAGAGTTTTATATGCTCTAACAGTTTCACAGAAAATCTGAGGAAGAAGAGTAGAAAACAGTAGATATTAACAGACAGCAACCACTCTTGAACTGGGAAAACTAGCATGCATGGTTTAATTACCAAAAAACTCCACTTTCTTTTATTTAAATAAACTGGCATCTATTTACTAGCAAATGGCAGATCAACTCATTGCATACGTAGGCCAAACAGATACTGGACAGTACCAAATTTCATGCACAATTGAGCTTGAATGGATTCAAACTGGTGACCTAGAAAAATCAAAACTCTGCATAACATTCCTGCAAGCAAATCAAATCCAGTGCATACATAATCCAGCAAGTCATTTATGTAAGTGACAAAATAACTGAAAAGAGTTACCTATGAATGTCTGTTGTGCCTGTGAATTTCCCCCTACCCTTGGGGAACACGAGTGAGGGTAGTTAGATGCATTAGCACCCATTTTCTTCAGTCATTCAGGCATTCCGCCTGCTGGCTCTTCAATGTATAATCCCATAATCCTTTATAAATCTTCAATCCCAGGTCCAGCATTCTGTTCCTCCATTTCTGAAGAACAAAAACACCAATAGGTTACTTCATTACTTTTTTTTAGTAGGTATTATGTGATTTAGATAAAATAAACTCAGCCTCCAGCACATATTATTTCCATAAATTAAAACCTCAAACACTTCCAAGATAGCTTTTTATGAAGGACTAAACCAAGATCAAAAATATTTTTTTTTCAAAAATAATTTGTAATTTTACAAACTATTCACAAATCAGTATGATAAACTGCAGTAAGGACCAGGATGGCTATGAAAATTTACCTAAGAAATCTTCAAGTAAGAGTTGGTCTAGACTAGATATGCTCCTTTAACTATACCAAGAAAGACTTTCCATACACACCGATATGTTTATGCATTGTTATAAAAATCCTAAATTGAATTATATTGGCTGAGAAAGCAGAATAAACTAATCCTCTTGGACATTACACCATCACCTGCATTTTGATTTCATATCATTTATGTAGTTCTCATTCAGGCCTACTTTTCAAGTTTAGACAAGTACCTAAAAGTAGGTTTATAGGAGTAAAAATAAGGTGTTTAAGCATTCATCTACTGTTTTGTGAGGCATTTACGAAGTCAATTCCAAGGAAACTTGAACAAGGATTCATTGCTAAACACATAACAAGCACATTCTAATTTATTCCTTTATTAGCAGTGTTAAAATACTAATACTGCAAAATGAAAGCTAGCATCATGAAGAGCTGCCTACTGTCAACAGAACACATGTGCCCCCATCCAAAACACAAACACACAGGTATGATACAAAGGTAAAGTCTATACTAAGACTTTTTTAGACTCCATTCAATATTGTGAACATGTAGGTAAATTCCTGTGTTGTCAGAGGTGTATCTACTTTTGCTATATGGTCCCAACTTTATCTCCTTTCTCAGTACATCTCTGGCATGTTAAATCAGACAAGTGCCATGCAAGAGCATGTGATTCAAGGAAACTGCAGCACCATTGCAGTCTACTCTCTGCTTCAATGATCTGTTTGTTTCTGGCATGAGGGGTTCAGAAGAGGGAGATACTGTGACACTGGGGAGGTGAGGCCACAAATGCAGAATGCAAAGCAGATCCCAGGGAGCAGAAAGTGAGAGACAGGCCAGGAAGGAAAAGGCTGCAAATTGCTGCAGGCAGAGGGGTGAAGAGGAACAAATGCCCCAGGGCTCGAGGGCTGGCTACATGAGGAGGAAGACTAGAGAGGGTTTGGAAACCTGGCTTATAGCCGTGCGTGTGCGAAGAGGTAAGGCACAGGCATGGGACTGAAGTATTATAGAATCATAGAATTGCCTAAGTTGGAAGGGACCTTTCAGATCATCCAGTCCAACCATCAACATAACTCTGACAAAAAACATCACTAAATCATCTAAGCACTACGTCTACCTGTCTTTTAAATACCTCCAGGGATGGCGACTCAACTACTTCCCTGGGCAGCCTGTTCCAATGCTTAATAACCCTTTCAGTGTAAAAAATTTTTCCTAATATCCAATCTCCTGGCGCAACTTGAGGCCATTTCCTCTTGCCCTATCGTCTGTTACTTGAGAGAAGAAACCAACCTCCACCTCTCTACAATCTCCTTTCAGGTAGTTGTAGAGAGCGATATGGTCTCCCCTCAGCCCCCTTCTCTCCAAGCTGAACAACCCCAGTTCCCTCAGCCGCTCCTCATAAGACTTGTTCTCCAGACGCCCCACCAGCTCCGTTGCCCTTCTCTGGACCTGCTCCAGCACCTCAATGTCTTTTTTGTAGTGAGGGGTCCATGTGGAAGCATGAGAGAGTGCACTACTTCCAGCCATCTGATGCTTTAGAACAAGGTTGCTAAAATCAGGCCTTTTGGCATCTTTGGGGTCACTGGCCGAGTTCTGCCAAGGCCGAGGACACAACCTTAACACCACAGCATCTTGGCTGGCATTATACGAGCCAACTTGAGCCAATCTACCAGCGTGCAAGTGCAGAAAGGGGAGCTCTCACACCTGCCCTCCATAGGTAGGTGGCAATGTCTCCTCAATTGCACATAACCCGCTGCCTTCCTTGAACTTGTCTCTACGCAGATTCAGCTTGCTATGCATCAGGCAACAAAATAAAATAAAATACCTTCCTACATGAATAGCGATCCTGCTCAGGATGAAGTCAGAATCAGAGCACATGCAAAATGGGCAACATCACACCAGCAAACACCAGTAAATGTTCTCAGCAAACACAAGCTGTTGGATCAGTTCAGTCTTGGCCAATGCACGTACTAATTTTCTTCCTTGTGTAGACATAAGTGGGCTATTCTAAGACAACCAAATCCATATGGATGTAGACCTCTTCTCCATACATGAAAAGCTCCAATGATTTAAGAAAAAACACTTAGAAAATAACTTCATTAAAACTGTGACACTCCAAGTGATTTGTGTACCCACACAGAATACATTGCTTAAACGTGCCATACATTTCCAGATGGAATTAGTTACATTCAGTACAAGCTTCGTGCAGGTAAGAGCCACCTTTCAGTTTGAATGCAAATCCCTCACAAATAAAGGCCAGCATCCTGTGTAGCTATCCCAACAACTTCCCTTTTCTCAGCTAAAATTGGATTTGGTTCATTTGGACAGAGTCCTGGAATAATGCCATTGCTATTCCACTTTCCTCTTCTGCGCTCAGCTGTGGTGTGATAACTTGTCTATTAGATGTCTACTAACACTTTTCAGTTCTTCCTGACATGGGAAATAGCTAAGTAAAGGCGGGGGGGGGGGGAAGTGCCCCTTTTTTTTTTTTCCCCACTAGCAAGCACTAAATATACATAACCAAGCCTCAGGATTGAAGTTAATACATTCCACCTCGCAACAAGCATGCCCCAGAAGATGAAAGGAATGTGATCAAGGAATATATGCAACTGTTCAATACCATTATTATTCAATGCTTGAGTTCGCAGAACAACAGGATTTAAATTACCTGTATAAAAAGTTCCTAAAATATCCAATATTTAAAATAATTGTATTGAGGCTTACCACAAGAACACTGTTACATATTAAGCCCAAGTGAGTATTGTGCAGAATGAATTCCCTCCCTAAAGTATGTAGCTTAAGTAATATAGGATCGTGTAAAAACAGTGTCATATTAAAGCTGTATACAAAAATATATTCGTTTATATAAACTGAATATGTACATTATATAAATTTATATATTTATATCAGTAAAATCAAACATGCCAGGTTTCAGTGAAGGAGGAATTCAATGTAGAGTAGGCACTGTGGTCAGCCATTTGCAGATGCCAGAACTTCCTATACCTCCTTTCAAATTTAACCATGCACTGCTTGCTCACATGTATGCTGGCTGACTTCTTCAGAGTATTTTGCATCTTGAATTCAAACACGTTGTCGTTCCTAACGGTGTATTGTGCCCCATGGCTCAAAACTGATCATAGCTTTAGTCCCACTACTGTCCTTAACCTCATGTATCAACTGAAAGTACAACATTTGTATTTTTTAGTACATCACTAAATTTCACACAATAATATTGTATAACCCATGTTGTATTTCCCAAACAATTTAAGCTGGCCGCAGTGATGAATTCTGTCCTGGAGGAAGCCCTGCCTGTGTTTGCTCTGGCCCAAATATTCTGTGAACCAGATAAACTGACCCACACTTAAACCAACCTAGAGCAAAAGTTTAAACAGTATGAGTTACCTAATTCATTCGTTACGGCATCACATGAATACTTGCACCAGCTCAAGTGTAAAAAAGAAAGAGGACCACGGGAACAAGCTGCTAGAACCAGGATTGCATCTTTTGACAGCAAGGTGTACTTGAACCACTCATGGATTTAGGTGCCTTTTTTTTTTCCTGTTTGGTTTGTTTTGATAGTGTCTGCTTCAGCCTCTACACTAAACCAAGCCTACGCGCACAGAAGTCAGTCTTGGGCTTAACCTGCTGCATCTAGGACAAATGTAAATACATCTTGGTTACCACATAAAATGCCAAATCAAGAATGCTGTTTCCCATGGTGAAAGACAGCTGTAGGAAATGAACCCAGAAGTGAGGAAACAACCCCAAACCATAAACAATTAGATTTTTAGCTGCAAAAGGAATGAAAGATTTCACCTTTCCTTGCAGAAGTTATCCTGCATACCAAAGGCTTCCCTATTTTAGCGAAGTCGAAGAATTTTTTTAATCTAATTTTAGCCTCAGAACAGTCATGGAATTTTTTTGTTTCTAAAACTACCATCAAGTGAATTTTTTTCTTGCCTTTCTGTTAAGAGTTTATATGCATCCACATAACCATTGTCAAAAGAAAACTAAATTCAACATCTGGTGACCTACTGAAACAGGATCTCTTGCTGAGAGCAGAAATGCACACACAGATGTGCATTATGTATGTATACATGTACATAGAAAAAAAAGTTAAATTATGTCAAAGTTTGTTTAAAAAAAAGCCTGCACTACAGAAATAGTATGTGAAGCATGTTACATGAAACCAGGAAGCTTTAGAAGCTAAAATTACCATCCCAAATGCCACAAAAAGCCCAGAAGTTACTTTCAGATTATATTTATACTTAGAGCAGAATAAGGTTTAAAATAAACACAAACCTAGTTAAAAGTTTCAGTACCTGAAATAAGTTTCTCAGTCTTCTCAATACTTGTCACACTGAACTTAAAATCCTAAGAACCTAAGACAACTTGCATCTGAGGTGTCTGGGCTGAGAGCCAGCAATTCCTGGATTGGGAATTTTGATACAAAAAAAAAAAAAATCTGTGTACAGAATGGACTTTGGGTAACAGTGACACTTCGTTTATAGTCATCACTCAATACAAAGGTTTCATAAAATTTTCTGTACTCCACTGGGATACAATTAATATAAAAGGCAAGATGGGGAGTGTTACAACATGTTTTACAACCAAAAGCATTTGACTTCTTCCCCTCTAAAATTTTAAGAGCTTTTTGTATTTCTTCTGGAGTTGTTGCCATAGGGTTACGAAATAGCATAATACTAAGACCAAAGTAGGAAATCGTATCAAGTACATGCACATACTTGTACAACATGATTTTTCAGGTTTTACATTTTACTTAACACATTTTAAATTTACTCCAAGTGAATGACAACAGAAGTATCACAAGCATACCTTATTCATATTTGCTTAGATTTTTATCTAGACCAAAAATGCTATGCTATTTTCCCCCAACAGTTCCTTTGAAGTAACAAGGAAGAAGAACTGTAATGCAAGATGAGAGGACAATGTCCAGCAGTAAATTGGTACATTTGGGGGGAGGGGGGGAGGGCAGGAATTAAAAAAACCCCAGCTTTTAGAAGTGGTAACTCCAGTAAAGAAATTCTTCAACTAAATTTTAGCAAGGACAAACCTCTTTTCATAGTGATTAGGTAGACAAATAACTAAGAGAGAAAGAGCTTGTAAGAACAGATCCCTGCCACTGTCCCCAGGATACATGCCACCAGCTTGCCTTAACCTGAACCTGCCCCCAGTCTGGAGCCCTGCACCACCACAAAGGAATTCAGGAACACCCATGTTCACCAGAACAGTTCTACAGCTCCTATCCACTGGGGAGTCTTCAAACCAGCTCTGGCTGGCCATGCTGGTTGTTACGCAGCATCACTACTGGAATTACCAGCCCACAACATCTGAAGGGACAAATACTTAAAAAATTAAGAGAAAGCTGCCTGTGGTTGGAGTTCCAAATGTTTGTTCAGATGTGCATTTACTACATACCTCATTTTCTTACTCTCCTACTGGAGGCGGGCTCTCCAAGGAAGAGGAGCTGACAGGAACCCGTCTGACCCTCCTCTTACTCCACGGACGAAGCACTCAAGGGAGGTACTGGCAAACTCAGAGATTTCACTAAGGTTAGATGTCTCCAATCTCGAGAGCATACACGTTAAAGGACTGAATGCATACAGGACAGCATATCTTGAAGAAACTGTGCAACTGGTAACTAATTCTCTATTCAAAGGAAACAACTGAAATTTTGAAGGACCAGCTGATTATGTAGCTAGACACACACACAAAACCATGCAAACCCAATTTTGCCTTTTTTTTTTTTTTTCAAATCCAGTCAAGCAATCAACCTTTATCATTATTCAAAATTATCTGGATGATACTGAAAGGTTCTGGTTTGGATTAGCACTGTACAAAAATGACGAACAGATAACGTTCTTCATGATTTGGGTTTATGAATCTGTGTTATTTCATGATTTGGAAAGAAAGAAAATCCAATAAGCAAAATACTAAAATTTAAGCCACATCAGCAGTTACAGGGACAAGAGGGCAAGGAAAAGCAGATATAACTGGATTACGAAAGTGACGGCGTTGCTTAGCGCTTTGCTGAGAATCATGTGTTCCAGCTACCACAAAGAACCCTTTCTTAAAGTTAAGCATGAATTTTAAAACACTTTCTTTTTCTTGAAGTAGTACATTTCTCCATTAAGAAGTTCTTTTAAAATGGAGGCAGCAAAACCCTCACAGTAGTCCTGACTTTTTATTTCTAGATTTGTTTCATAGGACTGAGTTTTAGGAGGAATAAATAAATAAATAACCTGTACCGATTTTCAACATGTCCTCTGAGGAACCAGAGTGAAAGTTAGAAGAACTATATTCAAATAGAGTATAAAGGTAGGTAATCTTGAAGATATGTACGCTTCAGAACGTGAAAACATTGAGAAGCATTCTGGCAGTTGAAAAGACACAGAATGCATAGGAAAATCCCCTCTTTTCAATGCTGCCTTTGCAAACAGTGTTCAAAGTAGGATTTTTGAAGACCAGCAAAGCAATTCAGAATATGATGTGAATGTGTCACATCCTAGAAGCAATTAAGTAACATCATCAGCACAAAGTGACAGGGCAAATCACTAACAGCAGTGTGGAGACATGGGACATCAACGTTTTTATATTTCCCTACATACAAAAAAATATTCCAGCACCTAAAAAAAAAAACACAACACACAAAGCAGACACAGACTAACTGAATTACAGCAGTACAATCCTGCACAGAATAGGAAGTTCCTCCCAAGCAACTTAAATGTTTTCATATACTGGTAAATTAATCTTGATCTCTGTACTTCACTGAACCTTCCAGCTAGTTGCAGGTACCCACTAATTTACCAAAAGTCTATTCCGATTGATGATATTCACATGAAGGACTTAACTAATGTTCCAGAAGTTGAATTCAAAACACTTCTGTTAGCAAAATCAGCAAGAACTCACTCGCTGCCCTTCAGGACTCTCTTGAAGTGAAATGACAGCACATATTCTTCAATGACTTTCCATTTTTTAGAAGTTCACTTGAAAGGAACATTATCTGATTCAGACACAAAACATCATTAAATCTACTTTGTAAGAAAATCAGAGAAATCCTATCCACCAAATCTTTATCAGCATCGCTGAACACAATAATTAGGAATGAAAATACCCATTTACAGGGAAAATCCATTTTTACAAGGATAATTCATTTTAGCCAATCTAGAATAATTGCAAGATAGTCTGACACATCGTGATATATTTTAAGGAGTCTAAAGGTTTTTCAAAAAGCCTCTTCTAAGCAAACAAAAACATTCTTTTGTTTTCTAAGAAAGGCAAATTCTCTTTGGTATAATAAATATGTGAACACATCAGTTGGTTAAGACAGAAAGAAGAACCTCTAAATTACATGAAAAGTACCTCCAAAAAAGGATCAGAACCTTTTTTAAATGTAGTGTGCTTTTTTTCTCTCCATCAAAGTTCTGGCCAAGACTCAAATTGTCTTGTTCGGCAGCAACTTAACTTAGTTGAATTTCAGCTAAATTCAGCTTCAGATACTGGGATTGAACACCAGTCTGGTAAGAGCACTGTCCTCCCCTTTCTGCCTCCAGACACCGCCTGTCCTTTACTGCGGCAGTATCCTCGGTCATCTGCTCCTTTCTTCCCCCTCCATGGAAAAGAAATGAGCAGAGCAAAATCAAGAATTCTCCACATGAAGTTGTTCCACCTTTATACAGTGTATTTCATGGGCTTCCTGTTCAAGTACCCCTTATCTGTCAACAGAATTGTTGCTTTTTGTGGAGCAAGCCAGGTAGTCTTTCCTCTCTGCAGTTTTCACAATTCATATGATTTTATTTTATTTTCTTTGACAGTGCCCCCTGCCAAGATCCCTGTTTCATTGAGAAAGGGAACTCCTCTTGTTGTTTGAGCTGTGACCCAACCACAACACAAGATGCCGTTTTCAATTAGCAAGTCTACTAAGACAAGGAAATCTTGTCTCAAACCCCAACCATATGGAAGATCCGTCTCTGGATTTTAGCGCTGCTGCCTTCTCCCATCAAGTACCACCTCAGTGGGGTACACCCTACAGTCATCTTGTACTGCAGACATTTTCCCTTTCCTCCAGGCTCAATTATTTTGCAGAAAGCCATTTACTCTGAATGAGTATCTGGGAGCTTCCTGTACACAATAGTGCCTCTAAATTCACTGCAGTTACATTCACCACACTTCCTCTCGGAACATGTTTCCTCCGAGGGTATATTAAAGTTACTAAGGCAATCCCAGACACTATGCTCTGTACCTATAAGTAAGCAGCACCCGTCCTCTCTTAAGACATGCTATTTTCAATTTGCCTTCAAAAAAGCATCCTTTTGATCGTACTGTTTTAGTTCCCTTATTAACTTCCACAGCTTTAAGAGGAACAGTAATAGCCTCTGGTGATGACACTGCTTGGGGTTTTCCCCAATAGCTCCAGCATCCCAACGTCAAAGCAGACTAAAAATCTTGGACTCACACACTGATCAGCCTTCCCATGTGGGTGAATTCTGTTCATGGATCAGTTTACTGACTACCTCTATCATCTTATTTTGGCTGCAATCAACTCCTCATCCTGCCAGCCAGTCATTTTACCAGTAACAACGTCATGTTGTGGTATTTCTGTTGCTTGGAACCATTACTGACAATATTCCTCGTTACCTCAGTGTTCCTGTATAATCCTCTTTCTTTCTGCACAAGCTTCTGAGATGCCTGGTGACAGAACAATATGCATCTCATCTGCTTCCACTGAAAACCTCTGCCTGTGGCAAAAAAAAAGCTATTACCAGTATTACCATATATTCAAGACAGTTTTCTCTACATCCCCCTCCTTCATATACCACCATTCTTTTTGTTCTGCACACCATCCTATTCATGGATCCTTTTGTCACCACACAGCAGCACGTTACACCCATGCAGCCTTTTCTCTTCTATAACAAAACTTTGAAGTATCAGTTGATAGCATCATCTCTTATATGTTTAAGACTAATGGATTCATCTATTTACAACAGAAAAACTGGAAGGTGGAACGTGGAAAGGCGTGGTAAAGAACTCAAAAGGCAATCTAGTCCACTGCATTTCATGAAACATATCAGGAACTTTATTAAAGAAACACTAATTTTCCTTGTTCAAGAAAGCATTAAGTCACAGCCATGAAACTGACACAATGCAGGTACAGTTTTAAATAGAGTTTCTACAATAATAGCCACAAGCCATGACAAGTCTTGGATCTAACCAAAACACAGTTCCAATCTGGATTCAAAATGCATTATTTGGCGTACGCAAAACCAAGCTGGTTCATGGACACTATGGTTCCACACACATTTCTTCATCAGCAGTGTTCACCTCAGCTACTATCACCATCTTCCCAAAGCTCCATCATCACGTCAGCAACCAAATCACAGTATTCTCTTCTGCAGGATTTTTGTTTCTAACGTAATTATCTCCCTGCACCAGTTTACCAAATCACCCAAGGAATGTCACCATAGGAGGGAACAGCAGCAAGAAAAGGCTGCTTGCTCCCCACAGTCAAATGCAACGTGCAGTTTGACTAATACTCACTTGGCAGTGCCTTCAAAAAATAAACATTCCCGGTCCCATGTACTCATGCCTACAGCACAGTTGTCCCCTTTCATTCTAGCAGACATTTGGGAAGCCACATAGTCCTATGAGGGACCTGACTGAGCCACATTTGTTTTCATCTGATCCTTGTATGTGGCTGCAACAGCCTCTACCCTTAAGAACAGCATCGCCTCTACCCTCATTCAGTCAACTACCACTTTCAATGCAAACATCTTAATGTAAGTAGGTAGCTGTAAAACCACTCTTGCAATATGCTATTTCTCCTACATAGCTCTTAAAAATTAAGAGTAGGGAAAGATTACCTTCAAATTGCCTGCAAAGCAAGGGCAGTCCTACCAGAAACAGGCGATTTCCACAGCAGTGGATTCACCACAGCAGTGCTCACCGTACCTCGTTAGCTGAGCTGCCATTTCTTCTTTGGCCTGGGCTTTTTTTTTGCTCTGTATCTGTGCAGTTTGTTCCTCCCTTCAATTAGGCCTTGGTTAACAACCCTTCACACAGCAGCCATTAATACTGAAGAGGGACACGGAGGTGGTTGTTTTTTTGAAGGCTTGGAAGATTTTAAGTTTGCAGTGACAGAATACATCCATTTAGGTATTAGTCATATGGGGGGGGGGAAACAAGGCCAAGCGTATGTGTATTTTAATATATATATATTCCCCTCAATCCCGCAAATTTCTGCGGCAGTGGGGAGAAGCTCGCTGTGTATGCAGGACCCCCCATCTGTCAGCTCTTCACAGGTACATCAGGGTGATCTGACACTACCGCTGAAGTCAAACTGAGAGGGAGCAGTACCTTCCCCTGGCTCTGCTGCTCCAGCCAGGGGGTCTTCCTGCTTCCCCTCACACTACATACAGATTCTATGACCACAGAACAAGTAATTTCATCTGGCTGCTCCATCACCCCACTGCTGGAGGGGTTGACAGGTAACAGACAGGAAAAAGGGAATTCTTGCAGGTTGCTTTGACAGTCAGCTGCAACTGGAACAGGAACCCACAGCTGTCGATATGAAGAAAGTAGACTATTGCTATTAAACTGCCTCACAACTCTGCAAAATTATAGCCTCGTAGTCATCCTTTTTGTCCTCTCTGAGCTCGGGCCCAGCCTCAACAAGGCACCCTCGCCTGCTCCAAGCACACGGGCAGAGTTCTCCTCCGCAGCCACCGCTCCTGAAGCTCAGCTTTCCGCGTCGACACTCCACCTTTTTCCCTCGTCTCCTTACAACATCCACAGTCATTCCAGTGAGCCCACTCTGCTCACTGAAGTGGGCAGCAGTACAAAAAAAAAAATCAAAATGGAAAATTCATCGTGCACGGTATTTATACAACAATTAACTCATTCGAGAGCTTGTGAACTGGTTACGGACTGCTGCCACCCTGAGCAAGTCTTGAAATTCCTGTCAAACCCACAGGCTGTTTTCCTTTTATTTAGACACTTTTAACACACAAAAACACAACAGACATGGTGATCTCACACCTGTTTGTATAAATCAGTTATCTCTGTTTATATTAAGATTTTAACAGTTATTTAAAAGTTTGCACATTTAAAAGATTTCTCCTTTGGTTGGGCTTTTCTATATGGTCAATTTAAATTCATTAACTTTAATGGTAAATGTCAAAAGCCACACTGACTTCGAGTAACATTTATATCATAACATCTGATGCCAAGAAATCCTTCTATGCCATATACTTCAAAGATCTCAGTTGTTTTGAAGATGGGTATTTTAGTACATGCCTGTAGAGTAGCAAAATACACTAGTATTGCAATGCCTCCCCTCACAAGCAAACTTCAGATACTTCCACAAACTCTAAGAATCCTCAAAAGTTACGCCAGTAACTTTAACTTCAGTAGTTACCTTCAGTAATACCTACACTTAGATTCCATGCAAGTGTAGTGAGAACTAAATGCTCATAAACTTTGATGTGCATCTTCCCCAAAAATGCAGAAATACACTTTCAAAAGAAACAGAAAATATACTTTCTCAATGATAAAAGCAATCAATTAAGGAAGGAAACCAGCCTAGTAGTTACACTACAATTAAGTTGGAGCTTTGTTTACATTTTCCCCTTGGCAAGAAAAGGAAGTTATGTCTTCCAGATTTCCTGCAACAAGCTCTCTCTGCATTTCTAAAGCATTCATTTTTGTCCTGTAACTTGAACTTACAAGTTTTACAGAACAGTTGAAGGAGCATTGCACATGTTGACATAACGTGTTGTTCCTAAAAACGCACCAATCATACACGCATTTAATTCATCAATATCCTCATGTACCTCATGTATGCAGACTTTTTAAGATTGCACAGTTATGAGCGCCTCTGGAGTGGCTTTTTGTTTAACTATTTGCCAAAGCCAATCTGCCCTTTGAGCAGTCTGATGATGCCTTAACTCTTCCCTCTCCCTCCACAAGATTTGAAGCTTTTCAGATGCCCCATTTGAAAAAACAGATCTTTCAAAGAAGTCAAAGAAAAGTTTCAGAAGGAAAGCCTATTCGACTGTACTAATTAGAGGAGACATGCCATTAAAGCAACCCATTGCTCTTCATCTCATTTTAGACCAAGTTTTGTGCATCTTTCTCTTATCCACAGCTGTCCTTTCACACTCAAAGCAAGTGGGTGCTATACCTCTCAAATAATGGAAGAATCAAAGGAGGTTTGGTAATTTCATCAATATATGGAAAAAAGTCAGTATTGCCCCCCCACCCCCCCCCCGGCAAAAAAAAAAAGCAGCAATCTCACTTCTCTCTCTACGCAGATGATCATTCCCACTCAACTCTCCATTCTCTACTAGCA
Source organism: Rissa tridactyla (assembly GCF_028500815.1). Lineage (NCBI taxonomy): Eukaryota > Metazoa > Chordata > Aves > Charadriiformes > Laridae > Rissa > Rissa tridactyla. The sequence continues at coordinate 54,859,747 of NC_071469.1, forward strand.
TGTTCATATTCAACGAACAAGAACAGTTTTTAGCTGGATCAGTTTTCAGATTAACAAAAATAGAAGGTTCGCTTTAACTTAAAGGAAACAAGTTAATCTTGTATATGTGGAAAAAAAGAAAAGAAAAGACAAGTTCCATTTTCTTCCAAATTTAAAACAAGGATGGAACTCAGATTCACAAGATGTTCAAGCATTCTTATTATTGTTGGAGATCGCCAGTGCTTAAGAAAATTCAGCTTTGATGCAGGTAATGCCCATTCACAAAATGTGACATTTTAAAATTTAATTCTCCAGAAAAATAAGAGTGTAGCTAAAAACAGAGTGAAGGGAGATGGGAAGAAGGAGAAAGGAAAGAAGTTCCCTAAGATGGTGGTGGGGAAATATCTAGATCTGCACAAGTCTGTTAATCCAAACTGGCACATTTTGAGCCAATAATCAACTGAGGAACTACACAGTAACAAAATTACATATTCTCAGCAGAGAAACTAAAGTGTCTTGAAAAACCTACAGTAAGATAAAACAAATTTTATTTTCCTTAAAATGGAAAAGCCACAAGTAGCGTGGACAGATCTTTTGGAAAGTTTGCTTTAGAACCATACGTTTGAGTAACATCATTTTCAGAAGCCTTGTAATTTAATCCTGAAAAACAGCTTTAAATAGTAAATGTTCAGGTTACAGCATCAAAGTTCTTGGTTAAATGCAGTTAAAAGACAAGCAGCCTTAATTCAGTGCATAAATATATACAAGAGTCACTTTACCAGGGGTTACCAAATCTTCAGGTTTGAGTCTAGAACTACAAAGTACTATTAGAGAGAGGATAATCTTATACTGGTGACAACCTTACTATGCTAGAAGACTATTTTGGCATTTCAAGTCCAAATGCACATTTCCAGGAGTGTTTGAAGGACTAAACCTTGCAGAGATTTTAATGACCAAGTAAAAAGTGGGAGGTACTTTCTGATCCAAATCATGTATCTTTTTATTAAAAAAAAAAAAGAGACACAGAAAATAATTCTCTTGCTGTTATATACATTCCTTTGCAGGAATTATGGTACTTACACCCAGCTCATCAGTAACAACTGCAGCCTCTCAGGAGCTGAAAAGTACTGACACAGCTTAGATTCTTCCTGGTTCGTTATCAAGGCTATCTCTACACCAAATGATGCAAAACTTCCTGTCTTGAGCATGCATTCTGTCAACTCAGCTTTTTCTACCGTCCCAGTGTCTGAAGTACAATAAACAACCCATTTCAAAAACTTCCTAGAAGTACCTCATTACAGACTGACAAAGGTATATTCAACTTAAAATGTCAGTATAAGCAATCTGATTGTATTTCAGTGATCTGCAGTCATTGCTAGAATGACTTTAAAGCAATCCATGAACCTATTAATGTTACCCTCTCTGCTCGCACTCTAGAGACTTTTATGTACTTGATTTCACTTGTTGAGACACTTGAAATTGAGATGCCCATTACAGGCTGGGACAAGATATAGGATATCAACCTTTAATATACTCCCATACTTGATTAGTCTGTGATATTTTTTTTTAAATGGCTAACACAGAATTCCACTACGTATATGCCTACACCTCCCTTCTCCAAGATGAAATCTTCTGAGCATTCAGTTAAATACCACAAGCAGCTTCAGAGGTAGTTAACCTTCTATGTATTTTAAGAAACAGACATCTGGGTGCATGAGAGGAAACCTCTAAATGTCTCCACTTGTACAAAGTACTTCAGCACAACCTCATATTAAACACTACAGGACTTACATGGATGAGCACTATAATTATCACTGCAAAAAAGCTTCAAATAGGACTTGCATCTTCCTAGATGAATTCAAAGATCACCAAATCCACAGCAAATCCAGTTTCTCAATTCCAACAGTCAAGGAACTACTTCCCCCTCCCGCCCCTTCACATCGAGTCATCGTGAGAACAAAGCTAAAAAAAAGCTGAAGTTATAAGGCAGCACAAGACCAGAAAAATATTGTCTCATTGCATTCTGATTGGATTTGTCATTTTAGAAGGCTTTTTAGTCAGCTCTCAAGCAACTTTTCCAATATTGGGGTCAGGAGAAAGAGCAAAAAAAGGAAGTTTTGTCACTCATACTGACTATTTTTTAAAGCAATTAGAATAACCTACCTGTCACAGAAGTGTTTTACATACTTCATTGCAGTACAGAGACCTGAGGTAGCAGATAATGATAAGCAAAGCAGCATTCCAATTTCTCACTAATGCAATGTGATCTACCTGGTCACTCAAAAAAACCCATTTAATTTGCATATAAGTAGGTATAATTTTACTAAGGTCTGATGCCTTCACAAGACCCTTCTTGTTCTCTGTATTCCAAGCCTTGATTGAAATCTCGGCACCAGACTATTAGAAACAACAGTCTTCTCTGACCCAAACTAACATCTAAAACACACACAAATACATTTTGCAGCTCTACTGATCACATAGAGCTTCTGCAAGTACTGGGTCACAAAGCAACACGCCCAACTAAAAGACCAAACAGCAGTCACTTATTACATTGCTGTTTCAACCAACTCCTTTGAGTTTAACCATTGTTACCATCAGAAGAAGTGCAAAATGGATTGACAATTATCCTGAAACAGATCTTGGGCAAGGCTTCCAAATTAGAGAGAAATCTCAGATACCATTAACTAGTTTGATCTATCTCCAAAACACTTCTCACTGGATAACACTGAAGATTTGAAGTGATGAAGAATGCTGGGAAGAAGAGAATAATCTTAAAAGCTACAAGTTAGCATACTGAAGTAATACTGTATCAAAGAGGACAGAACAGAAATAAAAAGGCTCTTTAAGAAGATGGGGAATGGCAGTAACAGTAGCACTAGAAAGAGATTCTTTAAGAGATATTTAAAAAAATTAAATTTTATCCTTTACAATTTATTATAGCGGACTAGAAACAGGATATGATAGGTAAGAAGAGACAAGCAAAGAGGGACAGAAAAAAGCGTCCAGTATGATCACTGAATTCAGTCAAGATTTGAGGACAAAGATCAAAGAGGATTTACAAAATGATCAGACGTTTATACAGATAACAGCTAGTGTTAGAACATCAAGTTGGAAAAATAAAGCAAGACCTCCAGAAGATACTTCTGAAACTTAGAAACTGATTTATGAAGATGCTACCCCAAAATGTTACACCCACACACCTTACTGAAAGTTCTTCTTAATCAGTTTTGACTGCTGTAAATTTTTTTTGCGTGTTTTATCACTCTGCTATAATATAGTAATTCCTATTTTTCATTTAGAGAAATAGTTTAAACCCACTGATGACAGAAAATCCCCAACAGGCTGGACATCTGTCTGCAAGCCCACAGTTGTTAAAGGACACACTCAGTAGTGTTTGGTGTAACCTTGCACAATGCTTACACCCAAAGGAGTAATCAAATCAGATTTAAATTCAATTAAGTATATAGTTATGTACGTACTTCAATCCAACATGTTTTAGGCAACACAGTCCCACCCCCCACTCCCTTTACCTACCCAACCTTGCCTCTACACTGTGCCAGCAAACAAACTTTCCATAGCAGTGTGATGACCCAGATCAGGGACCCAATCTGAAGTTATTTTGTGTTTCAGTGGTTTATTTTTCAGACAGATTAGTTTCCTGCAACGCTTCAGAATGAAGTCATGTAAACGGCTCTACTAACACAGCTGAGGGGACTGTGCAAGAAGCAGGAAAAAGCAGTTGTGGACTGCAAGCCTTTAAGCCAATTTTGCCACTAAGCATCTATCAAAAAGCTCAAGGCCATCGTTATGCAGTAAAAAAGCTACCTGCCATAGTCCCAAGGACAGAGAAATGAGAGACTTCAGATCCCCTTTAGTTTCGGGTGAACCTCTGCCATGATCTGATTGCTTTGGTTGAACACTGGAAACTAAAACACCACAGACAGAGAATAAGATGATGACAGCAAAATGTCAAAACTTCACAGAACTTCAGATAGCAAGGTGTGAAATAAGTGTTGCATATGCCATCACTGATATTCAACTCCTTCCTATCCATTTTTCCTCTTGCCCATTTCTACTCCACCCAACACACAATTTTCACTGTTTCGACATAAAAACACATGAGGATTTCCTGTCTCCTAGCACCCATTCATGACACAGAAGGCATCACTACAATTGGCATCCTTCTTGGGAGACATGCAGGACAAACTGGTTAGGCACAAAATGTAAGACTAACATCAAACTTTGCATCTGCAGTCCCTTCTTGTTATAGTTCAGGCATTCTGGTGAGCCAACATACGAAAGAGCATTCTAAAAATCCATAATAGCTTCTGTCCAAAGATTTAAAGTTACATTGACAAGCCTTATTGTTGAAAGAACCTGGGTGATTAAACAGATCAATAACTACATGACTCACTGGAAGCTCATCTAACATTCACATCCCATCTAGGATTCCCAGTTTCCACTGCATGCACAATGACGTTTGTGCATCAGTTTTCCAGACTTGTGTGAAAAAGTGGTACAAGCCATTGATTTGATAACAGAAATCAAAACTCATGTAAATGTGTTCAGAAAAAAAAAAAAGAAAACTAAGAGTTAAGACTGAAACTAGCAGTTTTATACCAGGATTTGTCGTAAGAGCACTAAGATTCTCATAACTATTTTTAAGAACATGGTTATTTCTTCTTAAAAGCAATCTCACATTTTACCTATAGAACTGTTGTTTGATTATTTCAAACTACATGCAGCCCATGCAAGATGTCTGTAGGATGTTTTGATTCATCTTTTTGTCTCCGAAAGGCGGTCAGCCATAACTACCTTGGTCATCACCGAGCAGCCAAGACATCACAATACACTCCCCTTTTCTTGCATGTGGGCTGGTGTATCAAGACCAAACTAGCAACAGGGTGGCAGGAGGGACAGAGCTAGCATCACATCTCCTCCTACGGCCACATGCAGGACTACAAGACACCTCAACACCAACACAGCCTGCAAAGCAGGACAGAGGAAGACTTTGTCCGAGCCTAGAATTCATCTCTAAAAAGCCTCTAGGATAATTGTCATCAGTGACAGCTGTAAAGTTGACATCATGTATGCAGCAACTTAAAAGACTGCTTTCAAAACAGAGACTCAATATTTTGTTAAGCCTATTCATCAAGCTCTGACAGCCCCACTGAATTAAATTCAAACAGCTGGCTGCAAAGACAGCATATTCTACTACAAGGACAAGCTACATACCTTCACAACACAAAGTTTTGAGTTTCTCAGACAAGCTTGAAAGCCAAGAGGGGAGAAAAAAAAATTTAAAAAAAAAAAATCACTACAAGTCCATGCAAGTCTTCCAGGAGAGCTCATAAAAATAATTCTGTTCTTTCATGTATGACTCTTTGCAAATCAGTCAATGCCAGCTATAAGCATTACTACTGTATCTATGACTCAGCAAGGGAATCTGGACATATGAAGAAAATTCACTTACATTAGTAAGAGGCAAGGATTTAAAAAAAGCCAGCAATTACAACAATGCCACAGAAAATGATCTGTAATGACTTAAGCCTATGTTTCTTGCATGTTTACACATGCAAAATTAGATTAGAATGTCAAACCTGTTTACGTATTGGTTAAAGTTTGAAAGCAAGTAAAACAATGCTTAGTGCAGCTGAGCCGAAATACAAAGGATTCAATAGCTTCTTTCCTCTCCAGTGAACAGAAACAAACACTGGCTGCACATTCTACACAAAACACTGAACTCTTATTTCCAAGATTACCTGTATGTAGTCCAACTCTGAAGTCTAACTTTAAATCTGAATAAAAAACAGAGAGAGCAATTGGCAGCTTCATGTTGTAACTTAGGACAGAAGCTTTATTCACCAAGTCAGTCGTCAGAGGTTTACATATAAGCACGAACAGATAGCAATATTTACACAACATTATTTTATACAGCAAAGTAGCAAGTTCTTGAATAGCTCAATTATGCTTTGGTCCATCAACTGAGACTAGTTAGAATTAAATTATTCCAAGAAGGCACAAAACATCACAAGCCATACCTTTCCAATACATTATCTTCATCGAGATTTTCTACAAAATAAGCGCTCAGACCTTGCCTTTTAAACAACACGGTCCAGAGAGTCTGTATTGCTAAATAAAAGACACTTGTTCCACATCCTCAAAAATAATCTCCACAGAATTTTTTTTTTTTATGTTGACAGCAGACTGTTAGTCAACAAGGAGAGGAGTGGAGCAAGGAAGAAGAAATTTTTTCATTGATTCCTTAAGCAAAAGGTTCAAATAGAGAGGGATATAAACTCACTGGATCTAAAAAGCAATTCCTCTCCTTGCACGTCCCTGTGTGAAGAATACTAATACATAACTAGGATGAAAGTGGTCCACGGTTTACGTTTGAAACAATAAAGGAGAATCTTAGTAGTCTAATCCTCTTCCCTAACATCTTTCAGACAAAGAGAGTAAAGCTTTAACTCATCAAGCTTCTCAGTGCCTCGAAAAAAGTTATGAGCACCAAAAATTTTGTATCTGAGTTTCTGTTTTTATTTTCTCCCTTTCTAAATGACAACAGCGCATGCAATATGTGGTAAAACCTGAGGTAACCACATCCCAGCAGTGCATCTGCCAAACACTTTAGATTTCGGTATTACGTTACACGGGTCTGGAGCAAAGCCTCAAGCGATGCCACATTCCCTAAGCAAAATTCTCACGCAAGTAGACTATCATTGTACCAACACTTATTTTGCTGCCTTACTGTCATATTTTACACTAGCAGTTGACATGTGTGTCATCTTTCACCCAATGGCCCCAAACGGGATGGCAGGGGAGAGGCGAGGAGAAGCGCGAACCAACAGCAGAGCGCTATCCCACCGGCGGCAGGAATATTCCAGAGGCAGAGGCAGGCACAGCACCTACAAAGCTCCCCAAGTTTCCCCAGGAGCACCGCGGCAGCACCGACACGGAGAGGGGCAAGACGGAACCCCACCTCCCGCGGCCGGGCCGAACTGCCCGAGCGGGACCCACAGCCGGCGGCTGCGGTGCCCCTCGCACCGGCGGGACCCCAAGCCCCGCACCGGCTCCTCCGTGAGGCGGCTCCCACAACCCCCCCCGCCGAGTGCTCCGCGGGGAGCGGCTCCGGGGCCGCCCCGTCGCCGGGGAGCCACGCCGTACCGGGTAGCAGAGGGGGCATTAGGGCAGGATCCGATGGCGAGAAGCGGCAGAGGCGAGGCCGCTGCCGGCGGTCCGGACCGGGGCCCGCCCGCCCCCGGGAGCGGCATGAGGAGAAGGGCCGCTCCCTGCCGCGGGAGGCCTTGTGGGGCGGTGGGGGCCCGCACCCCGGCCCCGCCGCAGCAGCGGAGCTGCGGGGTCGGAGCGACGAGGCGGGAGCAGGGACGAGCCTGCCCACCGCCTGCCCGGCGGGGCGCGCACCCGGCCCCAGCTCAGGCAACCCCGCCGCGGGGGCGTCGGCGCTCTTCGCCCCCTCCCCTCTGCGGCCGTGACACCGAGCCCGGTCCCCCTCCCGGACCACGCTCCCCGCGGCAGCCTCACCTCCGGCAGCCCCTCGCCGCCGCCATCCTCCCCGCTCAGCACCGCCCGCTCCCTCCCGGTCCCGCTCCGGCCGCCGCCATTTTGATCCAGAGCCCCGGGCTCGCCCGGGCTGGGGGGGGGGGGGGGGAGCGGGCACCGCGCCTGCGCAGTGGCGCTGCGGCGCCCGGGACACGTGGTCCGCGCGGGGGGGCGAGAAGAGGAGGGGCGGGGCGCGCGGGCACCGCCCGCTGGGGGCGGGCTGCGCCTGAGGGGGCGCGGGATATGGCGGGTCGGGTGGTGGGTGTCTTGTCAGAGCTGTGGTGTGGGAGCAGGGGAGGGGGGCGGCGCCGTGCGGTGGTACCCGTGGCTAAGGGGAGCTCACGCCTTTGGGGGACTCCTGGCAAAGGGACCAGAAGGCGTCACTCTGAGAGCCTTCGCGGTTTCCACTCAGCCCCGGGCTTTGGGGGGCTTCACCTGCCAAGCGGCAAAATGGAGGAGGGTGGGCAGGGTGCCGTGGGGCTGCCCGAGCATAGGGAGCCCGTGGGCCTGGTGTCGTGAGGCAGCGCTGGGACCGCAGGCCAGGTGTGGCCCTGCCGCCAGCCCACACGTGCGTGTTTTGCCTTGTGTGACAGATCTCACAGGTTTGTTATCCCCAGGTACAGAGGTGTTTGCAGCGTAAGTGGTTTGTCAGCACATGTTCTTTGTCCTTGAGACTTCCTTAAGCTGCTTATATTCAGCATATGTTTAGCTCCTTGCTTTGAGTTACAAATAGGCCACAGTCAGATTCTAGTTTTACTGTTCACACTAGGAATACATACTGTTCACCTGGAAATAAACTCCCACCATCTTCCCCATTTCTGATAACCTCTCTCAGCATTGGGAATCAGTATTTCACACATCTAGGTGAAATACCACTCCTGCTGTATTTTCTTCAAAGAAAGGTGCGTGTAGGTACAGTAAGGATGACAACGTACAGGCACCATGTTTATAAGGTCACTGTTTTATAAATCAGAGAAAGTGACCTCAAAAAACTCAAAGTTTTATTAGAACAATAAAACCACTTAAGCCAAACTACTTGTGCTTTCTAAAAGAACTAAGCACCATGTGTCTGTCTATGAGAAGGTCTGAGAAAAGAGTTTCATGCAAAGGCCAAAAGTCTGATGAATTCACATGTCAGAAAGTCTTCAGCAAGCTGAAAGCCACATCTGTGATCATTCGTTGTGGGTAAAGGCGAGCTCTGACTGATGATATCCCCTCCTGGCTTTGCTGACAGTCCATTTCTGGAGGGAAGCCTTCCTCCCACTTGGCATTGCGCTCTCCTCCAACCATCTCTGTAATTAACTTGCCTGACTGCAGCAGGCCTCCCTAACTACCACTTGGCATAACATCCCATAATGCTGAGCAGCTTACCAAGAAGTTAGGAAAAAAACAACCTCTAATGTATTTGTCCATGCTGTAGGGTGTTTTCTAACCGGTTTCAGCCTAAAAATGCAGGAGAAAGACAGTTTGTTGGGCTGATGGACAGAATTTTGTACTCCGTGGGAGTTTAACTGTCTTAGTTATTGATACGGTCTCCGATATTGTAGTATCCAAGAGAACCACAACCTTTGTCTTCCGTATCCGCGCAGTACCAGAGTGAGAGGAGGGAGTTTTTATAATAGCAATTTAATAGATAAAGTTCACACGGCCAGGGTTATGCTTTTATCTGTTCAAGGGGGACTATTCTCTGTAAATATTGTGTCTTTGCAAGCTGTTGTTGCTGTTGTTGGGAGAGCTAATAACACTGACTGGCCGCTTTGAGCTGTTGCCTGATAGAGCCTTCCCATCTTCTACTTCTGTCTCTTTTCTTGCGCCTGCCCTAAACCGCGTTCCATTCCCTGCTGTTAGGAACTGTGATCGTGGAATACCACATACACAGCATTCAGCTTAGTCCTGTTTTACCCTGGTTTTCTGTAGAAAGGTGGTATATATGATCATATTGCCTGCCTGCGCATATATGGGTTTAGCTCTATGATGTCTGTGCTAAAAATTTTTGAATTCATTGATCTGTTTCTCATTTGGGTCCATGTAGACACTGCAACTACAGAAAAGGCTTTGTTTGTTTTAGCCATCAAAGTCCAGCAACCAACAGACACAAACCTGGAGGAAACTAAACTGCAGTACTTTTAATGCATATGGAATTATTAATTTAAATATATCTGTTAGGAGAAATGGTTGCAGCCGAGGTGCCTGAAGATCAACAGTGTGAGACAACCCCTGCCTCTATTTGCCATTCATGATTTATAATATCATTGTTACAATTTTAGCAGTGGCTTGCTGGGACCAGCATAGAAATAAGAACCAGTTGAAGCTTAAGATTCAGGTCACAGAGCTTTTAGACTGAGGGGAAATAGGGTGCCAGCTTGGTTTTCAGGTGACGAGAACTAGTTATGAATTTGTTGCCAAAGTTCTGTAGGTAAGCGAAAAAATCCATTCTTCCCTCCAGCGAGCCTTGCTCATAATCTTACAGGTAGTGAAAATGAGAAGAAGGGATGGAAAAGAAGAATGGATGTTTGCTTTATTAGTGTTTTTTTATATTCTAATATTATAAACCCAAGTGTAGTCAAAATGGATGGTTAGATTGAAGTACCAAGATCCTGCTCACCAATAATCATCCTTTTAGCAGCTAAAATAAACCTTCTCTCTCTTATGACTCAGAGACAAACGGTGTGTTGAGTAACAACTTGAGGAGACATCTGGCAGGCTGGAAGTGAGGAAGGCCACCATTTGCTTTTGCTTCAGACTTTTCAAAGCATAGAGGTAACCCCTTGACTGCAGTGTCATTACCTCTGAGGACTGCGTGGTCTCATGGGCTAGACAGCTGTGAAGCGTGCCAAAAGTAAGCTGACCAGCTCCTTCTGCCACATGGGGCCTTGGTGCAGGAGACAGGTTATAAAAAAATGAGTTACAAACCTTGCTGTGGAGGAGGGGGAAATGGAAGCTCATTGCATTTATGTGCAGGTGAATATGTTTTCTGAGATGAGAGGATAGGAGATTCACACCATCTGAAAAACACCCCTAGAGCATGTGCACACATATCACTTCCCTGGTTATAATCCTCACACTGTGCTCTCAGAAATAAATTCATCTTCCATTTTTAGCAGGATTGAGATATGTTTGGTTTGACTGATTTAAAATAACCGCTTGAAGTCCTAATGAGCAAAAGCTTACATATGCCTTAAGTATTGTAAAATGCCATTTTTTTAGAACAAAGTACAGAATGTGATACTGCTTGAGCCACACAACGGTTCTCCGTACCTCCACTCATGAAGAGTGCTGTAACGCTTTATTCATGTTTTTGCTGGGACTTCTGTGAAATACTGATGATAATCACCGTATGTACACATTGCATTTTATCTCCAAATTCAAGAGTGTTAGTAGGAAAAATTGATTATGTGCCACCACTTATTAAAAATAAAACCAACCCAGCTGTCTATTGTAGTTCATTTACCCTTCATTTGCACTAGGAAGCTCAAGCTTTGAAACGCTGTCTGGATATTTATCAGAGCTTACTAAAGAGAAAATACACTTGGGAGAAAAAACCAACAACAACAGTTCACTTGCATTGATTCTTTTTTTTGACCATGATTCATTTCTTAGACTTTTGGATGTTTCATTTGCTTTTCATTCCACATGTGTACCATTTATTATTATTAATTGTGTATTTGTTTTGCTGTGTTGTGTGGAGGCCCTAATCAAAACTGGGGTCCCGCTGTGCTGGATGGTATGCCAAACTCAGATTACAGAACATGCTCTAGAGAGTTTACTAATTAACTGGAAGGCCTTATCATGCAAGGCACAGAAAACCTCCTGCAAACCAGTGAGAAAACTGGATGTGCGTAATTTTCGGTGAGAGTTGGGGTCACACCACATGTTGCAGGAGGTACCTCTGAGTGCCTACTACAGAAATAGTGTCAGCTGCCTTACTTAGAGAACGTGATTCTGGTTTTATCCTGACTTGTTTTTTTAGTGTGTGTATTTCAGTTCAATTTTATGGCACTCAGGGCAGTAAATCACGGCTAAAGAAAAGCATAGAATACTTTAAAGTATTATCTGCTTATTGGTAACTAATCCACAATAACTGAAACCTAAAGGGCTGATGCTTATTATGTTAAACAGGCTTCATTTCTATCAGTGATAATGATTAGATTCTGCAAATGTATAGATCTGGATTGTTACTAGCTCTTTAATTTTATTCTTTGTCTGTTGTCTTTCTCACTAGCTGAGCTTTTCTTGCTACCAAAACGACTTTAAAATTTCATAGAAGAAATGTGTTCACTACACTCATATACACATTGCTCATTATACACCATCCAACAGCTCCTCAAAGAATAGACTGAAGTTGGCATGCAAGTCACAATAATTGGATTTCTATAATCAGTGATGGCAGAGCAAGAGATGCGCTTCCTTGCGTGAAATGGGAGGCATGGAAGCACAGCTGTGACAGCAACATGCTCCTTCTGCCTTGATTTTGCTCATTCCTCAAGTCACCAGATCTTCACACAGAGACGAGGAAAGCCCTGTGATCTGGCAAGAGAGCAGAGGAAGGGAGGAGAGCGTAGAGGATTTTGTTTGCTGTTAGCAGGAGAGAAGGGGGCAGCCCTGGGGCAGCTGTGATGGGGACTGCCATGGAACCACCCTGGGATCTCTGCCTGATCTGTGAGGAAGCAAATTCCCCGCCAGCATTTGAGGAAAGCTATGGGGCACACAGCCACCCTGCGCTTCTGAGAAGCCTGGCAAATTTGATGAGGTGAAATAGCTGCATCCAGCAGGAACAAAGTACAAGCTGTTACCTTGAAGGAGGCGTTAAATAGGCCCTGCCCAGGACAGGTCGCAGAAAATACGCATGCATTGTGAGCCTTTGAAGAAGCAGGAGGAAAAGAAGTGACATTAGAGTCCCAAGTTAAGGTGGGGAGGCCTGGGGACAGATGTCTGTTTGTGGGACAACCCAGCACCTCAAGAAATGAAGACAATGGTGGTGATCTATGCCAGGAGGTTAAACCTTACAAAACTAATGGCCTGTGAAGTCTGTGGGCTGACAATGTTGAGCATCCCATGGTCATTACATTGAGACAAACTTGCATTGGGAGACACAATTAGGATCTCACATTTAAGCACACAAAAATAACTGTTTCGCCTGTGTGACCTTTATGTAGCTAACTTCTGCCTGTCCACACGGAAGATCTCTTCACTCTGATCACAAAGGCATATCCTAAAAGGAATATTACCTCCTTGTAAATCAAATGTCATTTGGATTAACCTTTAGTTGTGTCCTTAAAAGGGTTTTTTTATGTGTGCAGTTTGTTTGTTGTTACTGATGGTCCTGTATCACTGATGCTTTTGGTGAGGGTATAATCACCCGCCCTGTGGCTGCATTCCTTGGTAAACGCGCTTTGTAATTTGTCAGTGTAGAGAAAAATGCCAAAACCAGACCACTGATGATGATGGCAATTGCTTGGCTTGGCTGTGGATATCCGCACTGCTGGTCTTCTACCACTTAGTATTTTATCAAATGATCCCTTTTTTTTTCCAAAGGACCCATTTTGGTGAGCAATGTGCACAATGTAAGATGGTCGCTGAATAAGCAGTTACTCAATATATCGATCTCTCCTCAGTTCAGTATGGCACTATGCCTGCTTTGCTGCACGCTTCAACCTCTGCTTTAAATGCCCTTTCTGTGGCATCGGAATGCTTCACAAACACTAATGAATTTTCAAAAAAGCAGTTGTTATATCCACCCTGTAGATTACAATGTGAGGCACAGGATTATTCAAGTGGAGAATCTGCTTGTTGTGGGGGCTCAGTTAAGGTACATGGGTGCTTACGGGTGTTTACCAGTACTGTAGCACTTGCTGTGTTCAGTGCGTGTTTCCCATTGTTCAGTTGCAGCTGTGAGTCTGCCCTTTTGCAAATTTGGCACCAAGATTTCAAGCCAAGCAATCAGAACATGAAGAGCTAAACACAACTTATGAAAAGTTTAAGTGATCAGCTGATTATTACATTGCAGTTCTTTGGCAGAGGCAAGGTTGGATCCCCAGGAGAGCACTTAGCTATGAGACTGTCCTTTTTCTTCCTGGAATTGCTTGCCTAATGCCATCTGCACCTTCCAAGTTCTGCAACATGCTGAGCAAAGGTCAACATATGGACGACATATTTTTACAATGTACATCCCTGATGTATACCCAGAACAGGTCCATCCTATAAATCATCTATCTGGTTAGACCCTGCTATGGCCCATTTGGATCTGGATGTCATAAAGTGCAGTTACTGACGTTTAAAATGAAAACTGAAATTTTGATGTTAAAAATCCATTGAAACGTAGTTACAGCTTCTGAAGTTACATAGCATCAGCTAAATTCATAGCACTGGCTTGAATTTTTCTATGTGCTTAATGTATGGATAAACTAACTAACTGATAAGTTCATGCTGTAAAGATGATAGTAGATGATTAGTGGGAAAACACATGATACAAGAACTAATGATATGCATCTAAAGCCTGTGCTTTGTATTCAAGTTGCTGAACCGGTAATCCTCCTGAGATGTTGCTTGATCAACAGTGGACGAATCTTGCGAAGTTATTACTGCTACTTGCACTACTGCCTTAATAAAGAAACCTGGATGATGAAGCTGTTGTCAAGCTGAGTGGTGTCTGGACAAGACTGAGTGAGTCTGGTTTCTGAAAGAGGTAGGGTTAGAAATAAATTGAAGCAATCAATCATTGTCAGTGAAAGGGCAATACTACAAACACCTTCAGATGCTGAAAGTTTTTGGAGTACCAAGTGAGAGCAACAGGCAGAGTAACCAGCGGTCACAGGGAGAGGTGACCTGGAAAGAAGCAGTCAACATGATGGAGATCTAACCTTCCTGAAGAGAGCTGAGCACAGTAAAGGATTGCTCTCAATCAGCAAAATCAGCAAGTCTGGAAGACAGTCACCTTCTCCACCACTGCTCTTTTTAAACTAAACAATTCCAGTTTATTCAGTGTTTCCCTGTGGATGTGTTTTGTAGTTCTTGATCATTCTCCTCACACTTCTTTGTTGTCTTTGTGATTAGTTGACATCTTTCTTGAAGTACAGGTCCCAAACTGGAAGCCAAATTGCAGCACAAGTTTTACCAGTAGGATGTGCTGTAGGGGACTCCTTCAAATACTTCACAGACGATGCTTTTGTACCTATCTCCCAATTCACGAACAGCAGCTTTTGTACCTATCTCCCAATTCATGAACAGCAGTGTAATGCTGAGCCAGGTTTAATGTGTCATTTAGTACATCTCTGACATTGTCTTCAGCAAAATTATTAAGCCAACTTTTTATCTTCTTGTGTTTTATGCTATCGGTTATCCTGGGTGCAGAATATTCTGCCCTTTGTTATTTGTCTAAATTTTGCCTCATTTATGCCAGATTGCCTGTGACTGAGACAAGTTGGCTTCTTGTTACGTGCATCTCCTGTCCTTTCTTCGCTTTGGGTTACCCTGCAACCGTGCCATTCATATTTTTCTAAGGAAGTACCGATTTTCTGAGACCCCTTTTCCCCTTGGGCATATTTTTGTTAGGATCTGTGAGTTTATTGAATTTCACAGAAAGAGCTCACAATCTTTATTTTACTGTTCTTCCTGACTCCCTTCACGAAAACGAGGAACACCTGTTATCATCTCAGCTACCTCTCCTCTCCACATTCTCAACCAGTTCCTCCCTACTGCTTGCAATGAAAATGAAAAGTGAGCTCTCTTCTAGCTGTATTCTAAATAAACACATCACCAGTGTCTTCCAAGAGTTTGCTGGACAATCTGTTCTGTATCTTTTTTTTTGGCCTAATATAAGCGCAGATGGCAAAGTCTCCATTATTTCCAAATCTGGAGCTTTGGCTGATTCTGCTAGCTGCTCTCAAAAAGCCTTGTCTTGCATAATCTGCCCTGTTTATGTCCCCATGACACCACCCTTTTGCATATCCTTCTGTATCATTATCCATATGTTAATATTACAGTAACATGGATTATCCCACTCTCAGTTGTGCAAATTCAGTTGTAAGTGGGTTATTGCATTTAAGGTTCCCAAAATTTCTTCTTCCTGTGTTTCTTGCATTAATATACAGATATCTGAGATGTGCAGGGAATTCACTCGCTGTCCTTCACAACCTGCTTATGACCCTTAGGAACACAAAGCAAAGATACCGTCCCCGCTTCTTCAGAAGGTGGACCAAACACCTACCCAGTAATTTGTAGAACAGTGTTTCAGTGCTCAAAAAACCCAGTCCTGCTGCCGCTACCATTTATGCAGAAAAAATGCTCATTTCCAAGATGTATCTCTCACTTCCTTGCCCTTAATTCATAACTGGAAGAAATAAAAAGAGTACAAGCTGAATTCCCTGCTGCCTCACCCTCGCTCTTCGCACCTTGCTGTTGCTTCTGATCCCTTCAGGCTCTCTCCTAGCAGTATCCTTGGCACTCACATGGATGAAGAGCACGAGGAAATAATCAGTGAACTGGCGGGGCTTCCTCATCTCTTTCCAGGAGTTTGAATGCACTTCTCTTGCAGCAGCAGGACAGAGTAGTGTACAGGTCTGCCCTGTTCAGGAGAGGTTGATGCCACTTTTTGTTTCCTCCATGGAGGTTGCGTGTCTTAGGATTTTTGGAGAATGTGGCTTTTTTTCCTTCACCCTGAGTGCTAAATCCTTGCTTGCTGCCTGGGCCCTGGCTCTTTGACTTCAAAAGCAGCTGATGTCTTGGAAGAGCAGCTTGTTCACCCCCAGCTACTGTTGCTTCTGCAGACTACTCCAGCTGGCCAGCTTTCCTTCTCTGCATGTTGATCTTAATAAAGAGTTTGAGAAGCAAAGTTAATTAGAAACTCCTGTCCTGAGGTGCTCTCAGACTATGCATGAAGACCCAAATCCTGGAAAGAAGGAAGCTACGAAGCATAATCTGAGGGTTTTTTGCCTTAGAAGGCCTCTGACTGCGAGGTGCATGAAACACCAGAGTTGGCTGTACTGCAGCTGGGACCGACCCATGTTTTGCTTCCTGACAGTAGCAGTGCTGATCATGCCAGGGAGATCTACAATTCCACACCGAGTCACAAGGCATTTCAGGGATAAATTAAATGTTATTAACAGGTTTTGGTTAATAATGAACAGTTAATGAAAACCTATAACTCCTTTTAGGAGATCCAAGATGATGTGAAGAGTGTTAGCAAAGTTTCCTCTATGAGAAAAAGGAGGAAAAGTGGATAGAAAATCACACAAATATTGACACTCAGACTCTGATGAGCCTTTTAAACATGAAGATAAGATCTGAGGAGGTTGTGTATGAACTTTTATACATCCTGTTATTTTCACGGGAAAACTGCTGGAGATGAGGGACTGTATCCCCAAGTCATCACAATCGAGGATTAGAATTTGTTGCACCAGCCTGCCATATATATATAGAATGAGTAGTATGAATATATCCAATGCAAAGCATTCAAGCTAACAGAAGGGGTTACAGCAGTTACCTGAATGAGATGGTTGCCCTGGAAGCCCCTTGTAAATAGAAGCAGGTTTAAGCTGCGTCAGATGTATGTTCTATGTTGACTGATGATTCACAGGTCTTTTGATGCAGAGTATAGGTGCAGATCTTCACAGATAAAGTCAGCCCCAAGTACAGTAAACTGAAATGGATAGAACATCACAGTGGTTTAAATTATAATTTGTTGAAAGTCTGGTTTTGCTTATGTTTCAAGCTTTTGACTCCGCCTCCCCTTTTGCCTTTGAAGTTAACATTCATTGTACACTGATCTTTGTTTTCTCCCAAGCACTTTCATCCTCTGCCCCAGGCCATCCCATGCACATGGGAGGAGATCTGTGCAAAAGGCTTTTTTAAAATCCCTCCTTAAAATTAACTTCTGCTATGAATCTTAGGAGCAATAGTATGCTGCTACTGCTTGCTGTGCTGCATATGGCATTTGCCTTGTTACTCCTCGCTTTTCCCACCACATGTACATTTGTTTTTGGCTCAAGCTCTGTGCTCTTTGAAAATAAAAGAGCTTGATGTGCCAGAAGGTGTTACCTTGGTAAGACCAGCTTTTCTTCTGTAGACCTCTGCTGCTGCCTGGGGATGTGAAAGCAGAAGTGCTTGTGAAAGTGGTGTTTCAGGGTAAAGATAGACCTCTGAGGTTTTGTTGGGACAGTGACTCCACCAATTCTTTTTATGATATTGGAGAACAAAAATGGATTGATGTCAGATCCTGATAATTTCCCCCTCTGGTGTCTGTTTCTCTCTGTACTTTGCTTTCTAAGAGTTGTTTTATTTGGCCCGTTCAGGCTGTAGTGTAGCTCCTGCAGTAGTTTGTATGTAGATACGTGGATAGTCTTGTGGCATAACATCTATTGGCAGTCCGTACCCTGCTGAATTAAACCTGTGCTGTGGAGACACCAATCTTTTCACCAAGTCTTTTCTCACAGCAGTGGAGCTAGTGCAGCCGAGCTCTTACGTCCACACATCACTGCTTGGGGATATTAACCTGACTCCAAGAATAGTACAGATATTTAGCAAGATGTTGGGCATTTCCAGAGCTAACATCATCTCTACCAGCACAGGAATATCTGCATTTCTTTGCTGTGCACCAGAAATGTGTCCTTAGATTTCTATGGGCAGAATTCACTTTCAGTCTTTAATTCTCTGTGAGCAAACTTTGGACATAAAAACAAACATTGCAGGCAGAAGACAAAAATGTCAAAGATCACCCACTGAAACGAATTACCTGGCTCCGGTCTGTGCCCCAGGATTACATCATCATCCAGAGCTGAACATGGCAATTACTTTGTGATACCTACCCACAACAGAAGAAAAAGCCAAAAGGTTATATGTTCTTGGGATCTGACGAAAAAAAGAAACGTGGTGATTTTAAAAGTCAGTAATAAGTGCGCTGATTTTCAAAGTAGGCACAGTTCATTTCTCCAAATTGTAGGAATCGGTACTAAGACTTGCTTGCTTTTGCAAGAATGCCTCCAGCTAACGACTGCCAGCCATTGGGATCAGTTTTGTGTGTTGTCCAAAATACAATGTGTTGAACATTGCCGTTCATGGGCCGTCCCCTCCCTCTGTCTAGGTTGGCCCAGTGCCACTGTCTTCAGTGGTACAGTGCTAGCTCATACCAGCTGTGAATCAAGACTATCATTTGCTTATTCATCATATTCCAAGGGAAAAATATAAATAGTATTTAGCTCTCTTTACTGCTCCCTACAGAAAAACTAAGGAGTCTCATCTTCATTTAAACAGAAGGGAAAAGTAAAATACTGTTAAAGTCTTGAAATTTTAGTGTCTCAAGTAAAAGGGCAAAAAGCTGATGTTGTCCCACTAAAATTGACAGGAACGTTATCACAGATTGGTGGATGTAGGATGAATCCCCAATTTGAAATGAAGGCCCTTGTGGGAAAGCAACGGAAGATCATCGAGGAGGACTGTAAATACGCTCAAGTGACTTGCACCTGGGGTGCTGGGAAACACATATATCACGCTAATTGTTGTTCAGTCCCGGGTGCTTGCAAGTTGTCATGGTTTTGGCTGGATTGGCCAATCAGAACGAAAGATGGCCCTCCCCCGCCTCTCTCCTCAGAGAGGAGAGGAAGAGATAAGGAGATTTATGAGTTTAGAAAAAGAACTAAACTACTTTAATGAAAATAATAATAAATAAGAAAATAGTAAATAATAGAATAAAAAAACTAAAGAAAAAAAAGTATAAAATATATACAAAACTGTATCCAGCTCCCAGGATGATGGTCGCGTCACCAGCAGACACAGGGAAAGTCCCAGACTGGAGTCAGGATGGACAGGAGCTGAATTCCGGAACTAGAGTCAGGAATGCTCAGATTTGGATCAAAGGCAGATGAACAGACAGGGTCCTCCCCAGATGTTGGCCATTGAAGAAAAGAGCGAGCCAGAGCAGCCTTGCCCCTTTGATCCCTTAGCTTTTATATTGAGCATGATGCATATGGGATGGAATACCCTGTTGGTCAGTTTTGGGTCACCTGTCCCGTCCGCTCCTCCCTGCAGGTGGGACCCCTCTACACTCCTCTGCTTCTGACCCTCTAATGGGGCAAACAGCAAAGTGAGCTGACCTTGGTTGTTATAGCAATAAGTATAAGCAAGAGCCTCTGTGCATACCATTCCTTGGTATAATCAGGTCTTATCACTCTGAGAGTGAACAGTTTCTGAACAATATGCTGTTAATTTCAACTGTAGTCAGTTAGAAGAGGCCCAGCTAAAAAGTAAAATTACAAATCAGAAAATTGTTTCTGTTTTACCTCAAACCTCAAAGGACTCAAGTAAAACACTTGCATTTAGATAACGTAAGTCTGCAATGGACTCAGGGACACCTTATCTAGCCGCTTGAGAATCCTGGCCTGTTGAAGAAAATCAAAGGACAGTGGGAAAACGATGCCTGTTTGAACCCTTTAAATACCAGAGAGAACAGGGAGTCCGCAGGCGCTCTTGCTAACAAGGACTCTCTCGCTGCTAAGGACTCTTGCTAACTAGGACTCTCTCTCACTCCGTGGTGCCTGTGTCCCCTGCTTGCGTGCCTCTACCCGGGTGTTGCTTCAGAGATTCCCCAGTCTGTGAGGTATCGAGATTAAACTTGTTCTTTGCCTTTCATCCATGGTTTTGTGGTTGTTTCTGCATCCTGCCTGCATCAGCTCACACAGCCCTTTATGAAAGTAGAATAGTTTTCAGAGGAATTCAGCATTTCATTACTTCATTACAGTGTTAGCAACATATTGATTATTTTTGAGATTGCAAATAAAGGCAGCAGCCAGTTTGGGCCCTTACCATATACAGAAATACCTGGTGAAAGAACTTGCAAAATGCTCAGCCTTTCTGAAAAGCAGTTGCTTTGTACTGGAACAGCTGTGGCCAGAAGCAGAAAGCAGCATCCTCTACTATTGCCCCTGCACTGCCCAGGAAGCCACGTTCAGTCTCCGGTCAGTTCGACTGCCTGACGGGTCCCCAGCACATCCAAGAGCAGCCTTACAGCACTCTACCGTTCGGAGGCTCAGACTTTGAATGGGAACTTTGCTGGCATTTAGCTGTGCCAGGACAGCTGGAGGAATCCTAACCTGGAATCACATCAACTAATCTCTGTATTCCAGCTCTTCCACCGCTCGACTCTATCGTTTGAGTTTACAGAACAAAAATGTTGTAGGCTATACATCAGTCAAAAGCATAGCAGAAAGTATCTTTTGTCCTAGGTTGCAGGCAAGTTTTAAGTTGTTTTTCATGCTACTTACTTAGGTGGATAAAAATCTCATCCTTCAGGAGAACAAAACCAGAGCAAAGTCACTGTATACCCAACCAGACCATGAGTTTGCTTTGTGTTGCGCAATGATTTAGTGCCATCTACAGTGTGAAATGGGTCTCCAAGACCAAAAGCTGTCAGAGGTTTCAATTACAGGCAAAACAAAACAGCATGCACAAAAAATTACCTTATGATTTTAAAACAAATAAAGACATGATGAAAAACCAGAAGAAATTAAATTAAAATATTCTGTATTAAAATAAAAGAAGATTTAGTGTTGTTTAATAAGATTTGTGCTTTTGAATATGCTTGATTATAATATTGCTCGATGTATTGATATATTATGGTGGGTTTCTTTCTCAGCTCTTTTATTTTTGCTATTGTCAATTAAACTGAGCTTGAAGTAAATGACAAATGAAAATGTCACCTGATGCCCTTCTTAAGAAGGCTTATGCAACAGCGTACCAAACCTCTGGGTCCTTTGGTGTCATTGGTAGGACTTACCCAGGCTTCAGGAGCAGACAATCAGGCTTCTGTTAAGTAAATTCCATTTTGTGGAGTTTTCCTTGTTAGTGCAGTCATTCAAAACCTAGGAGCTTGTCGCCTTTTTTTAAGCGCTGTGCTCTTGACCAAAGCACATGAAGATTTTAGTGGCCTTAACTCGTCACTTGTTAGCTTGTCCTAACACCTAGGAAGTTCTCTCCATTCTCTCTTCTCTTATGTACTCTGTTCAGGCAGTAAATCAAAAGGGGTTTTTTTCCCCCCACATGATGATAAACTGAATTATTCACTTCTTTCTCCCATTGTACAGTCTTGCAGCAAGAGGGCTGAGCCTAGTTGCTCTTCAGCCTTTATACATCATAAATACAATTTGGGATGGAGAATGAGTTTCTGACAAATGCATGTGGACTCATCCTGAACTCTTACACAAATTGGCAGTCGGGCTCTGAATCATTGCAAGGGGCAACTTACCAATTTCTGCAGTACCTAAGTGCCCAACTGCAGCCTCTAGCTGTGATCTCTCAGAAACACTGACAGGGAATGACTTCTCCATTTGCCATTAATGATATTTCTAAAATGAAATGGATTTGAGAATAGGAACTGAAGCAGCAGGCTCTGATCTCAAGATGCCTCATAACCTTCCTTGCTGCTCTCCTCTCTCTCCTTTCCTCTTCTTTGCTTATATTCCTCTTCAATATTTGTAAGTCTCTGCAATTAGAGCCATTGTTTTCTTATGTCGGTGGTATTACATTTATTGTTCTTAGGGTAATACACTGACGAAATCAAGAACAAATTTTCTCCATGTCTATACACACTATGTGGAACAGGCTTATTAAATGTTGAAGCAATGCTTGCAGTAATACCGTGCATCACCCTTTCTTTCTGGTAAATTCATAAATAATTAGAAATACCAGTTTTCACCTATTAGTAGGGACATTGCTAGGTCCATGCAGAGAGCCCACACCAATTGTGACAGCCTTGTTGATTTTCTGAGCCTGGCAGCAGTCAGGCATAGATTCATCCCATCAGGTGTCAGTACTTCAAGGTATGTTTGTTAGGAGCACAGTCATTCTTAAAGTCGGTAGAGGAAGAAAGGCATCTGCGTGGTAGATTCAGATCTTTGGTGCATCTTGGTATGAAGAGAAGATCTGTACAATGAAGAAATAAAAAACAATGACAGAAGGAATCTATGGTGTCCATGCTCCTAACTTACATACCTCAATTATGTCCAGGGGATGAATTCAGTGGAAACTGGAGCTGAGAAGAAGGACTCTGATTTTTTTCAGAATAAAAACAAACAGTTGTAGAATTATGAACAAGAAATTTGTTATATCTATATTCTAGGACACAAGAATGATTCAGCTGCTTTTCTTAAAAGAAGGATTATATGAAAAAAGTACTTGCCTTCATTTTTCTTCTGCAGAGAAACAACCTGTAGAATATCAAATACTGAGTAAATGCTCAAGGCAAAATGGTATCTATAATTAGCTGGTAAATGGTTTGTTTATTCAAAATGCAATGATGACTTGAGTGTTATTAAGCCTGCTGTGGCAACGCTCTTGAGAAAAATGCATTCTGGATTATAAACATGCAGCATCTGATTCCAGCGTTTGGTGCCTTTCTCCGAGATCCTCTTGTAATTCAGGAGCAACTGCACTGAATTAAGTTAATGAGCTTTTCCAGTTTAGAATGGGCTCAGCTCTGCAGTCCCCAGGTGGCAGCATTTGCACTGCAAAGACACAAAAAGCCCAGGTCGTGGCTGGAAGAGAACCAGAGCACCCAGTGTCTAGGATACTGGGGTTGGATTTATGCTGGGAGGCAGTTTGGCTAAGTCCCATCGCTGCCCTTTTTCCCAAAAATGCTTCTAAGAGTCTGTGCAGCTTAAGCAAGCACTCCAATAAGGTTCAGAACAAAAAGATCATGAATTTGTGTTAAAACACGTCTAGATTGGGTCTATCCTAGAAACAGACATTAGAACAGTTTCTATTTGCAAAATTGGAAAGGGTGTTGTTCTGAAGAAGTGATGAAGAGGAGAATGATCACCAAATCTTTTATATTCTACTATACTTGTTATTGATCTGCAATTCATGGAAAAAAGCACAATATTCTTCATATAAGGCACATTTATGAAGATGAAGTATATTTAATTTTATTGAAGGCAGATTTTTTTGTTGTGTCCAAGCAGGAGAAATAAAATTGTTTTTCTTCCAAATATAAAACCTATGGCAAGAGAGCTACAACATTAGAAATTGGCCTTGCTCTAATTTTTCTCATTAAAAAAAAAAAAGAAAGAAAGAAAAAAACTTTCAAAACCCCAAGGAAATTGTATTTACTTCTTTTTCAAATTAGGTACTTAAATTTCACCATAGTTCTACTGGTTAAATACCACCAACAGTACAACTGTCCTAAATTTACATTGCTGTAATACTTCTGTTTTGAATTCCTCTGTATCTTGATGATGCATCTTTAATCTTTTATGACAGTGATGGTTCAGAAACTAGTTCACTCCAACTGAAATGTTTTCATCAGTGAAGACGCAAAGGCAATCAGAAATAGCCTTTCAAAGATAATATCAAGAGATTTATTCATGGGAGTATTACTAAAGATAGATAGACCAGGGAAAAAAAAATTCTCTCCCCAATGATATCATTGGAGTCATTTTACCAGGACTGAAGAAACTGCAGATCTGTAGATTAGTGATAATGAGTGGTAATTTTCAGAGCAGTTTCAACATGTGTCATAGTTCTGTATGTTCCATTCTCTTTAAAATAAGGATTTCAATTTCAACATCCAAGGAAAGTAAAGATTCTCTGTGCAGTAGGCTCAGTTTCCTCAGGTGATATTCTGAAACCAAATACCACGGGAAATATGGACCAGCATTAACTTCCTGCACACCTGCTTCAACTTTTTAAATAAAATAAACAAGCAATCTCTTGCTGAAATAAAACTCCCTGAGAGAGTCTTATGCTGTTATCTACAGTTTCCCCCCAGAGGCAGATGAGGAACAAAATGAACTACAACATCAGGGGGTGGGTGCTGTTGCTGTGTATGTTAATTGGAAGTGCTTTGCTGAGGCGCTGATGGGGATGTTATAACCTGTACCACTGTAGCAGTGGGGAGAGAATCTCAGCTAAGATGTGAGGAAATGGTACTGGTTAATGAACATATAAGAAGGGGCCTCAGTAACTCAAAATTAAGCTATTCCGGAGGTAGCAGTCTAAAGAGCAAATAGTCTTATACTCTTAAAAGCAGGGCTCTGAAAAAGAGAAAGAGCAAGGAGCCATCCTGTGGGATCAGGTATGTTGGGAAAAATACAGTGTGTATTATTAAGGTAGCAGAGTAGAAGAAAACTGCTGCATAAACTGTGCCAGGAGAGCTTTGGAGTCCTCCTGCCATCCTGAAGGGACTGATAACAAATGCAGGAACAGCAAAAGGCTTTTCCAATCTAAATTTAATGCAAGAAAACTCCTAGTGTTCACAAGTGGTGGATAAGCAGTGTCTGGAGGGCTGGCCATGTGAGTATAGGTGAGGCTGGAGCAGGCTGAACGTCCCCAGGCGCTGAGACACAGACTGACTGAGGAGCAAAAGGACCAGTGCTGAGCCAAGAAAACTGAGTCTTTTGCGGGGGCGACTGACAAATACTGTTCACTGCTACATGAAAATACAGAGACTGGCTGTAAATGCCGGGGTGCAGCACCACTGTGAGCAGAGCTGTGGTCATGGGGACGAGCGGTTTGGACTTCACAGCTGAGTAGTTGGCAGGTTTGCTAGAAAAATAAGATTATGTCTCATTTTCTAGTGAATGTATAGAAAGATGGAAAACAATTGCCAAGCCTGGTAAGATTAATGAGAGCCAGTGTTGCTATTGTAGGGCAGCGTTTGATTTCATTTTAATACAAGAATTAATGCTAGTGAGGTCTGTGCAGGAGATAGCTGGGAGATGAAAGGAGAATCTCAGTGTAACTTTATGAAGTTTCTAACCCTCACAGCTGTAGAGAAAAATAAAGTTCATGTAGAAAGCATGAAACCCAAAAGCTAAATACCTGAAAATGAGTAGCAGAACTGGAAAACTGTTATTTTAAAATATATATCATATATCTAGGGCAATCTCTTGGTGTTAGAGGGTTTGTCTCAGTAAGTTTGGTTGCCTAGAGTGTGCTTAACTGCTGTTGCCATAGCTAATGAATGCAAATCAGTCTTTTGGTCTATAGTTACTTTAGACACACCTGTCAGACATATTTATTTCTGGACAAATTCTGTATTTGTTACAGACAGGTAGGATATTTAGTGTTTGGAGAGGATTTACAGGAAAAAAACCTTGTCTCTTCCTCCATAAAACTGAGCAAGTAAATTTACCACGATAACAAAACCACAGCACTGGTAAAATACATGCCAGACCTGTCTGTTTAATCACTCATCCGCTATTGTTTGTGTAGACTGCTAAGTCTTTGCTCTTCACACCTTGCTAACATATTCCACACATTGTCAAAACCCCTCAAGCTGAGGCTCTCACCACCTCCACCGCGTCACAGGCTGTCTTGGAAGTGAGCTTCAAGGATGTGCTCTGATGAGAAGCCTCGAGAAGGATGTCAGAGTTGTCTGCTATAGGTTTTGGTAATTAAAGGCAGGAGAAAGCACAGGACAAATTGGATTTAGAAACAAGTGGGAAATCTAATAAGTTCCATGTTTACTGCAGCTAAGTGAAAATCTCCATGTCTGCATGTAACAAACACATTTCATCCATCAAAAATGTTGGTACTGGAAATGGCACAGTCTGTAGCTGAGGGGAGGATTATTTACTTCCCTGCCTCTTAACCTCCGAGTGCAGAAGTAATACATTTTATACAGATGTGCGTAGATTGTCGGACATCTGATTACTCTTGGTGAAAGCTGACTAGCTATATAGTTTGCAAGCTGAATTGCTTAATTAGCGTGGTGCTGGTCCTGGGCTAATAGCCCTTAAACTTGAGCTTAGCTCCACAGCACCGTAGCTCTCCAGCATCCACCCAGAGGAGCAGACACATCCCTCTGCGCCTGCCCAGCTCCTTCTGTTCTTAAATAATCTCCTACCAGTCATGCTGATAATTTCTGCCTTTGCCTGTTACCCTGTCACACATTCTGCTTTGATGCTGGACCCAGGCAGGTGGTTTGATGTTTCCCTGCTGTGGACGGCTGCTCTCGCTGCAGGCTGCTTCATGGCTTCTTTGTACACTTGGTTTAGCGATGTTTTGGGTAGGATGTGGAGGAAGGAGACATACTCTGCAGTGAGGGGCAGGGAAGTATTTTATTTGAGGTATTGGTCATTTATGGGTCAGAACATATTTTGGACGAAGGTGGTAAGTGAACTGCAAGCGTGGCAAATGGGAATTTCAGAGAGTATGTAATTGGGGGTGCAAATAGTTTGTGTGGAGAGGCATATGCATATGAATATAGGGAAAAAAAGACTGTTAAGGCTCTAGCAGATGGGGAGGACAGACAGTTGTCTCCATTTTGCCTCACAGCATCATCAGCAGAGACAGACTCCTCCCATCTGCTGGGCTCAGCAGCATCACTCAGCGAGCCTGTGGGAGGTGGCTGCATCACCCCAAGGTGCTCCTGTCCCAGAGAGCAGCCACATGCTCCCGCTCCCACTGGGGCTGACCCAGGGACAGCAGCTACCCAGGATATTTCGGTTTGTGTTGGTGCTTCTTGCACCCAACTTAAAAATGAAGGGACCTGACTGCTAAGCAGAAGGACTCCTTGCCTTCCTTTGATAGAATTCAGCGTCCTACGGGCTTTGAGCAATAGGAAATAGCAAGGGCTGGTCAGGATACCCCAGCTGTGCTCTCCCCTCACTGGGATAAAACAATGGGTCCTATAACGCACCATGGATCCCGACTCTTCCGCTTCGGGTCTGCCAGTTGGAGCAGCCGCTGCATCCACAGCTCCCCACCTGAGGAAAAAGTGGGACTGGTGGTGAGTTCTGTCTTTGTGCCCTCACTTTTCCTTTCCTCACCCGGAGCTTAGGTGGGAGTCCCACTCTTCTCAGAAGAGCTTCCTCTCACTGTTCTCTTCCATATAGACAATATGGGTTTTCTTCATCCCAGCTAGAAGCCAGCTCTCCCCAGGAACTCCCCTCCACTGCTGGCAGAAGTTCCTCTCCTCCCACCACTTAGACGGCAAGTTTGTTCCTGAGAGGAAGGGAACGCTGCCACAGCATCCTCCAGAGACACGCGTCACAAAATCCCATTTCTGCCCTGTTATGAGCTTTGATTATAGTCCCCAGCACAAGTACTCCAATATGTGATTATAGAAGACACATAACTAAATTCTACCAGCAGCCCTCCCTATTATATCACGTCCCAAGTCCCAACCCAAAGCTCTTGTATATGATTAGTGGTGAGCTGCACTACTGTAACTATTAAGCAAATAATACTGTTTCTATAAAGATTTTATTAATAAAAAGCTCAAGAAATAGGCAAAAAAATGTACTGAATTTGTAGGAAAATAAGAAATTTGCCATCTCTTTTAATGTGTCTTTTATGCTTTTAAATGTCTTGTATAAGCATGTTTGTGCATGACATGGACTAAGATAATTTTTTTCCAGCTGCCATGGGTTACTAGGGTTCCTAGACCAAATATGTAGAATAATCCTCTGTGGATTATTTTTTCTACTAGAATCTGTCACGTCTCTGGGATTATAGCTGCAGAAGTTCAATAATATCACACAATTTGGTTGGCAATAGATTGCTTACCCTGGGAGCATTCCAGTTTCTTTAGCTTTATTTAACCTTATTTCCTTTAATTTAGGAGACAATCATTGGATTCTCAGCATTTTCACTGGCAGTTCTTGGACCGGCTGGATGGTTCCTGTGCCACCTTCCAAGTTATAAAAAGAAATAGAAAACGTCCCTTCAAAATTAAGATCTGAAGTCTGCAATAAATTGTAATATCCCTAACTTGGACTCTCTAGAGAGGGGGAACACAGTGGCTTGAGGACCAGTTTAAAACAAAATGATTGAAAAGTGCGTTCAGGTTTTATGTATGTCACATTCCTTCTGTAAGAAAAAAACCCCAAAATCCAGATTGAGAATACGGCTAACGAAAGTCCCAGTTCACACACTACCATCAGAAAGCTTTTGCAGATATTGCAGATCTGGACCCAGATATAAAATGGTGTAGCCATGCAAAACAGTGGTATGTCTACTCTTCCATCATCTGCTGCAGCTGGACCAGTCTGCATTGACTAGCCTGAATGTGTCACCAGGTACCATCCAAACTTTAAATAAATGGGAGAAAGGACAGAAAAAAAAATATAGTACTTTCAGTTATACTTATCTCAGACAAAAACTCTGAGAGTTTAAGATGAGTTTCTTGAAAGTTTATCTTTAATCTTTACATGTGTTCTTTTGGTGTGTTCCCCCACCCAATCTACTCTTCCATCAGAATAAATGTTTTTCTGCAGGTCATGATTGTCAGATACTTCAATTAATTTTCAATTTTTAGATTAAAATTTGTGACATTTGAGAGATTTTCCCATAGTTGCTGTTTATAATGAATGCTATGATAAATACTTTGAAGTCTAGACTATATTTGAAATAAGTACAATAAATAAGACTTGTTATGCCATGTTATATGTGTTATAAAGCAATGTCTTATAATGATTTTGTGTCTGTCTTGGAAAAAATACAGAATATTAACCTTTTGTGATGCTTAAGTATTAGTAGAGTATGATTTATAATTCCATTAATTCATTTGTAATGTCTAATATCAAAACAGATCCTGAAAGTAGGACTATGAATATGTAAAAGTGTACATTCTTGCTGTACTTCTAAAGTATGATTTTCAAATAAATTGTCTGAATTCCCTTCAGTCTTTTAACCACAACTGAAGTTTTGTGAGTGAGAATGGAGGCATTCCGACTGTTAAAAGAAAGTGGCACTGGTTTCTTTTTTTTCCAAAAATTCAGCTTTGTCACTGAATTGAACAGCCTGATCTGAAAGCCCAGTTATGTATCTGGAAAGTTTCCCACAGATTTTGATGAGTTTTGGGTAGGCGCCTACATTCCTGGCATCCAGAGAAAAACCCATGCCAGTAATAGAGCAGGATGGAATATAGCAGGGCAAGTACTCTGTGGAACTCCGCTCCTGCACGCCATGAGCGCATCCACAGAAATCAGTAAGGCTATTTTGCAGAATCTTTTGTAAAAAATGGTTTTGAACATTTCAGTGTGCGTGCTTGTCCTGCATCTGATTTTGTCATCCTTCTCGCATCTAGTAATAACTAAATAAATCAGCAAAATATGACATATCAGTTGTGGTACTTATTCTCTTAAATTGTTGCAATGAATAATAAGATTGCCTGGTTATAACGCATACTGGGAGCACGTGAGTGAAGCACTGAGAATTGCATTAGATGAAACATGGTAAAAAACTCATCTGGTGTTTAGTTCTGGCAATAGAGATATATAGGGATGTTTATATTGATTTATATATATATATATAAAATATTAGGGATAATATTTAGAATCTGCTTACCTAAAGGACTATTTAAAATGTATTTTTCATAATTTTTTTTTCATATTTCCAGTTCACTTCAGGTATTTCTTCCTAAAAGCAATACGGATTACATTTTACAGGTATTTTAAAATACTGCGGTTTCATGTTGCACTCTTTACAGATGGATTGGCAAATGGATCTTTAACCCTGAGACTGGAAGTTCTGGGGAATGTAGTGCACAGAAAACCAAGATGAAAAGGAGGGAAGCCAGGTCATCGCAGGCACCTTTACTGCTATTAGTGTGATATGAGTGAGCTAATAAGCTTTACCAAGTACAAGCTTTTTGTTTTCTGCCCTAAACAAGCCAGAGTTCAGCCAAGGCTGGGCTAATAAATGCAGCCAGTGGTGCCCGGGGCTCCAGCTCCACCAGCTGGTTTTTCCTCAGGCTTCCTGCAGCTCCTGGAGCCGTTTGGTCAAAACGGTTGATGAGTTTTGCATTTCAGCAGCAACGACCCGATGGGTACCAGAGTGTCAGGGCTCCCTGCTAGCTCAGGGCTCCCCGAGCGATGCTGAGCTTTCCATGCGGACATCAGCAGAGCCCTGTGCAGAGAAAGGCAAGAGCCACCCTCCTGTGGGTCTTCCATTCTACAGATGGGGAGGACCAAACATGAAACGTCTGCCCAAGATCAGGTGGCAGGTTAGGAGGAAACACTGTTGGAGGAAGGTTCCCTGCTGTGTTTCTCACCGTATAGCTACATCAATGGTTTGCGTTTCTTGCAGATGTGACAAAGCTGGCTTTAAGCCGGCTATAGGCAGTAGGACAGGTAACACATATATGCCTAAGGGTAAGTGGCTGAAGCCTGTCCTTCCATAGGAACGTAAGTAACAGCCATTCCAGCTGAGACAAAAGGTCTTGTATGGAATTAAACTCTGGCATATTTGCACGGTTTGCGATTATACCTTGAGAGGGAAGGTCTGAGTAGCCTCTTTTGCCACGTTGTACATCAATGTCCCAAGGAGAGTTTCCTCTTCTCCATCCGCATCCACTCCCTCAGGGGCAAAGCACAAGAAAAGCAGCTCAGACTTGCCCCAACAAAGAGGGAAGGCAGGTGCTGGATCAGCCCTGTTACCTACCCACCCTCCCCTGGGACTCTAGCAGTAGTCTAGCACTGGTTATGGTGGAGCCTTGAGTTTCGGTCAAGAACCCTGAGGTGCTTGGCCAGAACAAGTCTTAAGAGGGATGAAACCCCTAGAGCCCTTGAAGTATCCCCACTGGGGCACTGTAGTGCTCAGGAGAGAGCAGGACACAAACCCCAGTGGAAGCACAAAAACAAGCAAGACCCTGTCGTGGCTTTCCCCCCGGGCCAGATCCCTGCCAGAAGTGCCCAGCAGATACTTACAAAGACAGTGCTGTCTCTGAGGGCACTGCTGATGGTTCCAGATGGAAAGACTTCTTTGGAGACGTGCTGCACAGTGACGGCAGCCAAGTGGACTCGTGCTGGCAACCTGATGTGCTGCAGTACGTATTTATGCTAAAATACTCATTATAGCTCTGAGTAAGTAGAAGGAGAAGTTGCCATGGTGCCTTTCAGCCACTATATTGTCTCTACTCAAGAATGGATGCTCTGGGTGAGCTCACATTTAATTTAAGAGACCCACTAGTTTCTTGTCTTGGGTTTCTTGTTTTCCATGTCCATGTCAGCCTTTGGGCCATGATGCTGTGATAGGTTTAAGAAGGCAGTTTTTTTGACACTTGTCATTCTAATTCCAAAAGCATTCCTAACACAACAATGTGCTTTTACTTTAGCCATGTAGGTAGTTAGTATAGCCAATTCTGCACAAGTCTGAGATTAAAGGAAAGAAAAAAATTCAAGGTTTTTTTGGGAGATCTAATTCAGCATTCAGGGTAATGCTAATTTTCACAAACACGGCATGGTAACTCTCAGAAATACTGTGCTGCTTAGATCTAGTAAAACCAATCTCTGATTTTATAATAGTCTTAGTACATGCTCATCAGGTTTGTGCTAGTTCTCTATGCAGGTCACCATTTATTTCTCAAAACTCCACTGCTATGGCAACAATTTAAGTATTTTGTTCACTTAGAGGCTAATGAGATTACTCTAGAAGAGAAATTAAGGGCATTTATGAGAGGTTTTTTTTTTTACAGTGACAGATACTGACAAATGTAATAATAAAGCTAACATCCACAGAGTTAATTGAAGTAATTGTCAGAATAAGAGGAAAATTATAGATTTGTAAATACAACCAAATAACCACTGTATTTCCTAATGATTTTTTTCCCCCTGAAGTCTTAATTATTCTAAATTGGGGAGGTAAAGAACAAATCTTAACATCACAAGCTGGCTACTGTGTTGGGATCACAGCACCAGCAATGAGACCCAGAGCTCTTTACTGCTCAGCCTCTCACTTTAAATCAACCCAAACCAGTGATGACTGAAATGCATTTGTCACATGCCAGATGGCATAACTGGTTGGTGGCTCCAGCCACGCTTCTGATCACATCACGATCACTTCTGCCATGACTGCCAACATCTATTATTCTATTCTATTCTATTCTATTCTATTCTATTCTATTCTATTCTATTCTATTCTATTCTATTCTATTCTATCCTATCCTATCCTATCCTATCTTATCCTCTACCTTATCCTAATTTCTATCCTATCCTATTTCTATCCTACTATACTCTACACCCTTCTCCTCAGAATAGCTACGTTCCTACAGCAGGAGGTCTGGTTGTTGTTTTTTTTTTCTGTAAATACCGCTGTGTGATAGTAACACCAAAGGCAAGACAGGAAGTTCTCCCTGCATTTTATGTCTTAGCCCAGAGGCTAAGAATGGGTATCTTCTCCTCAGAAGAAATTATTTTCCTGCACAAGACTGTACAAGCTGTCTGTAATATTGTGTTACTTTTGTGCATAGGCATGATTTTCTGTGAGCAAGAAGAGATGCCTCCTGTTCACTGTCTCTTGGCTGATGCTGATTGACCCAGGTGTCTGAGCCCTCAGGAGCAGCTCCGGAAATCATCCTGTGTCAACCAGGATACATGCTGTGGCATATCTGAGTTGAGCCTAATGGTTCAGTTTCATCCCAGATAAATTTTTTTCCTGAAGGGATTATCTATTTGACCATCATTCATGAGGATTAATGCTTATAGAGAGCAAAGACTTAGGGACAAATTAAATTTAACGGGGTCTAACTATTGCTGTCAAATGCCCAGGTCTGAGCCTGAGGGACTCCATCTGCTGTTTGACACTGAGGAGGTCAGTCCCTACACAGGTCCTGTTCAGGGGCTCCAGTCCCTTGCCAAGCACCTTGCATCTGGGTTAGGTTAGCCTGGGGTGGTGGCAGATACCCAGAGAGCACCACGTGAAAATTCCTGAGGGCCAGAGAAGCTCATCCTCTCCTCCCGCTGCTCCAGTTGACTCGTTGTGTTTGGCTTTTCTTACTGGGATTACCGCTGGCTCATCAGTCAGACTCTACTCTCCCTTGCCTCCTTTATTTCATGGCAGAGCCTTCAATTCAGATAGGTCTGTAGTGATTAAAGCAAGAGTTTGAGACTTTCTAAGGATTTAATATCCCTATCACAATGCAGTTAATGATAAACTCCTGACAGAAATTATGAGCAAGTTTCAAAAAATTGAGATATTGGCTTAAAATAAATTGAAAGTTGGCTGTCTTTATTTGTTTTGTGTTGTTTTTTTTTAAACTTACGAAGCATTTAGGTCCTTGCCTCTCATTTAGGCATTGAAATCCTCATTTGTTTCAAACATTTTTATATTGCATTTGAATGTGTCAGGCAAGAATTTTTTTATTTAAAATTCAAATACAGATCGATGTAATTACCTGACTCTGGAAGCTGAGCTGTTAAGGAGAACACCACGAAAATGTATCAAGAGTTGGTGACAGTGAGCATCTCTGTATACAAACGCGTACCTGTAAACAGATCATAGAATCATAGAATCTTCTGGTTGGAAAGGACTTTTGAGATCATCGAGTCCAACCATACACACAAAAACCCCCCAAAAACACCAAACCAAACCAAACCAAAATCAACCCTGCAACCTCTGCCACTAGAGCATGCCCTGAAGTGCCAAATCCAGACCTTTCTTAAACACCTCTAGGGCTGGTGACTCAGCCACCTCCCTGGGCAGGCTGTTCCAGTGCCTGACCACTCTTTCAGTAAAGTCATTCTTCCTAATATCTAACCTAAAATTCCCCATGGATTTATTTTATATATATGCATACATGCACTTTAATTTGTGAACAATTTAAGAAATTTTCTGTACATGATTCAAGGTAGGAGAGCTTAGGATTTTGTATTCAGAAAGGATTACCTTTCTAAAAGTAGATTTGTTAATGCTTGGAGATTAAAAATGAACAATACTACATTTTGTGTGTCTGTTCAGAGTTGAATACTTGAAAACGTAATTCAAAGTGACAACAGTCACATAAATAGTGAGTTCATCTCTGGACAACTTCTTTTCTTTGTACAGGATATTTCATTAGTTTATTCTTGAATTTTGTTGTAATTGCAATTCACACTGTTACGGCAGACAAAGTTTTAGTTAAAAATCAGCACGAAGCACACAGTATGCTCCCCATCCCTTCCAAACCTTATCTACCTTATCCTGCAAAACCCACAGTGGAAGGAAATATGAGAATTAAGTCTCTTCTTGTCAGTGGCGCTCAGTGACAGGACCAGAGGTAATGGACACAAACTGAAACACAGCAAATTCCACTTAAACATAAGAAAAAACTTTTCTACTGTGAGGATTGTCAAACCTTGGAACAGGTTGCTCAGAAAGGTTCTGGGGTCTCCATCCTTGCAGGTATTCGAAACCTGACTGGACATGGCCCCAAGCAATCTGCTCTAGTTGACCTTGCTTTGAGCAGGGAAGATGGAGCACACAAGCTGCAGAAGTTCCTTCCAACCTCAGTGATTCTATGATTCTGTGGAACTTCCACTCATGAACTCAGAAACATAGCATTTGTTCTTTTTGGTTTTCAGCAGTTGGTACGTAAGTTTTCCATCCCCCATTCATTTATCGCTAAAAATATGTTCCTGCACTAATGACTTGCGGACTTTCAGATGCCTGCAGCTTTTATGTGTTCTCTTAACTGAGTGCCTGCAGAGGTAAAAAGCATATGGACATAAACCTCAGCTGCTTAAAAATGTTTCCAGTGGAGCTCTGTACCCATTTTATTAGGCAAATTCATCAGGATCTTGCTGAAAAATGGTGACTTCTATTCGGCCTTGAGAAATTAATTCCTAGAGTGCCATGTTCCTGTATTTGCTCCTTTATGATATTTGTTCGCAATTTGAAGCATGCATCTCTATACTTATAACAAACTAGGCAAATTTATCAAATTGTTTGACCAAATAACAGATGACTTCTATCACGATTTTTTCGGGGCTTAGGCATTGTTTAGGCATACAGAAGGACTCATAAGCAATAAATTGCTTTCCATATACCTGAATTACATGCTGAACTGTATAGGACCTTGTTCAGTAAATGCAGGCATAGCTGCAATTTTCAAGCACTTAAACCAAAGGAGAACTTTTACATGAGAAATGGAGTTCGTATTTTCTCAGTGTATTCTTGCTTTATCAACCTGAGTGTTCGTAATAGGCTCACCTCTGCAGTATGTGAGCACTTGGTATATTTTAAAGGATACCTATGGGACCTCAGTTCCTCTCGGTGCACAGTTCCCTATTGTTCTGTAATGAGCAATAAAGCAGTTCAGATTGATTTGTTGCCTCAACAGACAGAAATTCAAGATAAAGATGAGATCTGCCTTCAACAGCTTATTTCTGTGAGGTCTGAAAGCCATTTTTCTATATTTTCATCACTTATGTTCGATGTTGTGAGACCTGGGGTTGGAGGAAGTGGCACTTGTAGCATGACGTGACCTCCCTGGGCACCTCATTAAATTCAATAAATAGAAAAACTCTCACTGACTTCCAGAGGATCGGATATCACATGTCAGTTTCTAATAAAAGAGCAAACTTAAATGTTTACTCTTAAATGTTTAAATGTAAAAGAGTAAACTCAAATGTTCAGGTAGCAACCTACGGGATCTTGCAGCAAGCTCAAGACGAAGAAGGAGCAAACCACATACGGGAATGCGCCAGTGCTCTTTGCTTTCATGCAGTACTGCTCAAGGGAATGGAGGTGACACCTCTCCCAGTTAACTCATGCCTTTTGGTTGCTGATCAATCCCACTATAGTCATTGCAGCTTGTTCATATGAGCCTGTGATAATGGTTTAAGTTGACTCCGTGCTCTCTTTGGGGCTCGCAAACAGCAGGGAGTGTGGAAAGAACTATGGCCTCACGGAAATGCATTAAGAGCTCTATTTGGGACCTAATTAAGTGGTGTTGGAAAACATTGCACATTCAGTATTTTTAGAAGATTGCTTTGAGAAAAACAGCCACCCGGTGAACAGCATCTGCCCCCTTCACCACAGTTCCCAAGACAGAATGTGCGTCACCCCCAAATCAGGGCAGCAGTAATTCGGATGCACTGCCTTGCATGATGAATAATAAAATGTACCTGTTTCCCTCCACAGCACGGTTCTCTCTGGCTGCCGCAGGCCTACTCATCTAATGCAGCCCAGCCTTTTGAGGACAGTATGTTGCAACTGGCTTTTTATCTATAAACATCAAGGCTCCTGAGCCCTGGCTGATGAAATACAACGGCTTCTACAACCCCTTCTCAGAAGTGTGAGGATCTGAAAAACTCTTTATGGGAAGTTTCAGAGAAGAGACTCAGAGCTAGCCGTTTGTTTCTGAGACCTGGCAAGGCCAAGTCAGGACGCTGGGGAAGCTGACAGGACACACACACTGTTGAAATAATTTCTCTCAGAGCAAATGAATAGTGATTTAGATTATATTGCAATTACTGTACTTGCACCACAACTGGTCCTTCCATCCCCCCTTCATCCTGCACTGACAGCACCTGGGGCAGTCACCATAGCTAGGACCTGGTGACAGAGAGGGGACTTTAGGGCTGAGCTCAGTCTTTAGGGAAGGGCAGATAATGGCAGGATGCTTGGCACACGATAGAAACAAGGGGGACACTTGGCCAGAGGCACCCGACTGAGGTACAGAGCGGGAGCCCAGGGGTTTGAGCGGAGGAGAAGTAGTGAAAGAATCAAAGAATCATAGAACGGTTTAGGTTGGAAGGGACCTTAAAGATGATCTAGTTCCAACCCCCCTGCCATGGCCAGGGGCAGAACCCACAACAATTTATTGTCATTTAGACAATTATTCTATCACCCAATGACCCCTCCCCACCCAGGAAGGGGAATCAGGGAAAACAAGGAAACATGAGGGTTGAAATATCAATAGATTTAATAGGATAAGACCAAATAATTAACAACAATACTAAAGAACCGCTATTAATCCTGATACCAATATAAGATATACAAAATTATACTCAGACCATTCTCTCAGCAGAAGCTGTGCACTCCCAGCAGGGGACAGCAAATGTGGGACACTGCGAGTGCTGTGGCTTCAGGAGGAAGGGAGGGGATCAGGGGTCCATCATCCGGGCCAGTTCTCAGGATGGTGGCCATCATGGAAGACAGAGAACTCCTCAGCAAACTTTCTAATTTATATTGAATGTGACGTTCGTGGTATGAAATGATCCTGTTGGCAGCTTGGGTCAAGTGCCCGGGTCTCGCTCCTCCTCGACCCGCACCTGTTGAACTTGAAAACACCAAGACCTTGAAACCCGCATATCGTAACTGGCTATAAAGTAAATATTTTTACAAATTCAGCTACTAGAGTCTTCTAAAAATGCAGTTTTCCCACGCATTAGAAGAGACCTTGCTGCAAAGTAAAATTACTGAGAGAGAAATTAATCCTGTGTTGCTCAAACCGGGACATAAGCGAAGGATAAAGCGGAGCACACAGGTACAGCCCCTGACGGCACCGCCGCCAGCCCGGGCCTAGCTCAGCGCTGCCGCTCCCGCGGTGCCATGGCGGCGAACCGGGGGGGTCGGCACCCCCCTCACCAGCCCCCAACACCCCCGGGGGGCACCGTCGGGCCCGGGGGAGCCTCGTCAAGATCTTCCGGGCCCGGCGATAACCTCCCTTCAGGGCCGCCCCCGTCCGCGGCCGCCAGACGCGCTTTCCCTTTAAGAGCCGGTTCCCGCCCTTCCCCGCCCGCCGCTCCTCGGCCCCGCAGCCCTGCGGCAGCGGCACCGCTGCTGAGGCGAAGCCGCTGCCGCTTTCACCGCGGCCGGCGCTGCTGAGGGGCAGAGCGCGGGGCGGCAGCATGTCCACCAAGGCGGAGCAGTGTGAGTGACGGGGCCGGGCGGCTGAGGGGAGCGGGGGAACGGACACGACCGGGGGGTACCTTCCCATCGATGGTGTTGCCTTGGTGCCGGCCGCCCCGGCGGGGTAGCGCCGCCCGGGCTCCTCCCGCGTTATGTGGCGGCCGCGTTGCAGCTGGTGGAAGGGGAAGGGGAGGCGGGGGAGGCTGCCTTCGTTCTGGCTCTTTCTGTCTCGGCCGCCGCCGAGCGGCTGGTGGCGGCGGCCCTCGGAGCGCCGCGGGGAGCCCGGCTGCCGCGGTGGCAGGAGCGGGGACGCGGCGGGTTTGTGCCTGAGGGGAAGAAAGGAGGGAGCAGAGTGGAGATGGAGAGCGCCGGCTTGGCCCTCGGCCCGGCGGCGGGAAGGGTCCATCTATCCTGCCCCCTCTGTGCCCTGTCCCAAAGGATGTGCCCACCTGAGAGAAACCAGAGGTGACCCACACGTTGCCATCTTGAAGGTGCTCTTGCTGTGAGAGGGAGGGAGAAGAGAGGTGTGCTGTCATTCTTGCTTGTGGCGTTCGCCTTTTGGGTGAATGTAACCCTGCTGTTACCACCTTGCCTTGTGCGCCCACATGCCTGCCAGGCACAGCCCCCAGAGTGCCCCAGCAGGACTCCCGGGGGGGCCATCCATTCCCCCGGCCAGGGCCCAGCCTGCCTTTTGGCAGCCATGGACCTTTTAACCACCTTGTTGGCTAGATCCCATTGGGGCAAAATCAGATGGCATCATGGTGGTTGGGACATCAGCAGCTGGGCCAGTCCAGTGTTCCCCACTGTTGTTACTGCTGGTAACAGCTGCTGCATCTGCAAGAGCCCTGGTGGGAGGCTTAAAGAAAAAGACCAGGGTAGCTGAGCTTGTCTCGCTTATCAAAGCTGCTTTCTCTCCTGTCGTGGCCGTGAGGCAGGCACTCCGTGACTGGGTGGTTGGACTGATGTTTGTCACCATGACATGGTGGGATCTGACACTTCAGGTGCTGAGACTTGCTGTCTCCTTCCTCCAGGTCACTGTGAAGGATCCCTGTATTTATACATGCCTGTGCTGAACTGATCTAAGGAAAAGAATACTTGTAATTTTTTTTTTTTCCTTTAGGGTTTACTGCTTATTTACAGTGATGGACGATGTTGCTGTTAAAATATTACGTGGTTGCTAATTTATTGCTGTGGGGATGCAATTCTGGCCTCATAAATAGAGACGCAGTGTTCTGACCGTGCAACAGCCCTGTAGTGTGCAGTGTTCGGATCTGTATCGCTCTGTTCTTTCTGCCTTCCCCACCTGAGTTCTGTAGTTGTTTCTTCTTTCTTGTGGTACTTATACATTAATTATGCTTTTTTCACACTGGCATGTGGAAGAATTTCTGCTGCCTTTTGTCCCAACCCTGCCTTTGGCGTTTTCTTCCTTTTCTGTTTTGCCTTCTCTGTTCCTCCCGTTCCTAATGCTTTTGGTCTACTCTGTTTGAGCTTCTCTTTCACATTTCCTCCCTAGCTGTTTTTTTTTTTTTCATCCCCTTGTACTGTTCAAGACACTGCATCTTGGCCCACCATGTCCCTGTTGCTATTTTAAGATTTACTTGGAGTCCAGGTTTCAGATCTTTCTGCCTCCTAGTGTTCTTGTCTGTGATACTCCAGGTAGAGTATTCAGTTAGTGGACATATCCTGTGCATTCTAACCTACTGAATGTATTTTGTTTACCAAGGCTGCTTCCCTGACTAGTTCTTATGACATTACCAAGTGTCTTTGTCTCTACATAACTTCAAGATTCCCTCACCTGCAATTTTTGACAAATGGTGGTGGACTTGGACAAGGATTATATTGATGCGCACACGTCACTGTCAGGCAAACCTTCAAACCCCAGCTGTTGCTGCTATTGCTTCTGCCCTCGTTGACTGACAGGCAAGAACCAGAATGTCTTGGGAAGGAATCACAAGTCATAACGAATCTCAGTTTACCAAGAACAGCAGCAAAACACTATGAATGAGGAAACAGACTGATCAGAGCAGAAGAGCAAAAAGGCGCTGGTCTAAACATGAATCTGTGGCCACCCCACAGCTCTCTGGCAGGTTGTATGAACAACAGGTAAAATGGTGGCAATCCGGGAAATCATCTTGAGAAGCCTCTCTCTTTTGTCACATGCATCTTGTATCTCATACCATAGGTATTGACAGTGACTTTCATCATTCGATTTATCACAGCATGCCTGAGGTTTCTGTTATATTCAAATAAAATGAGTTCTATTTCACCTTAAATAGCAGTAACTGGTGTTTAGTTGTGGTAAATAATGTCCTGGGAATGCCTGATAGCCACCCTGTTATTCTCCAGGACAGTGGAGCAACCAAGACCATCTTTAAAGACTTCTGATGGTTTCGCTCTTGATTCAATCAATGCTTACAAGGGGGCTAGGGAGTTTAGTTAGGTCTGTGGAAAGCTGAGAGAGATACCCAGCAAAGCACTGTGGAATAACTTTTTTTTTTTTTTTTATTTATGTGATGA
This sequence comes from Rissa tridactyla, assembly GCF_028500815.1. Taxonomy (NCBI): domain Eukaryota; kingdom Metazoa; phylum Chordata; class Aves; order Charadriiformes; family Laridae; genus Rissa; species Rissa tridactyla. The sequence continues at coordinate 54,900,349 of NC_071469.1, forward strand.
CCCTATGACAATGGCTCAGTACTTCCAGAGTGGCATCACTTTTTTGAAGTGTATCTCTGGGTGCTCAGAAACTCAGAAAATTGGGTCATTCATACACTCCTATAGCTTGAAAGGTGGCAAAGTTTTGCTCTGGGGCTTTTCTTCAGAAGGTTCTTTGCGTTCTGGGAGGCTGTGCTGAAATTCTGAGTGTTCTTGGAAACAGAACTGAGGTGAGGTTAAAACCTTTAGCCTAAAGTTAATGTCAATATTTAGGCTTTATAAATAAGTTTTCTGTTTTGGTATTTTGCCTGATACAATTGCATGACAATGCTGATGAATAGAAATAAAAATATTTTCTTCTTTATTTAAAAAAGTGATTCTATATATTCGATACCCTTTATTGAAAGTAAATAGTTACACAGAGGCAGACAGTTCTCTGAAATACAGCTAGACCTGAATTCTGACATCATCTTTGGCATTTTGTTAATCCAGTTCAGTTACGGATGTCTGACAGCAAAACATGGCAGCCACAGTAAACTGTGCATCTTGCTGTGAATTGTTCTTTGTTGGGTACTGTGAAATGAGGTCTGTTTTCTTTGCAAATATGCCTGGCCTCATAGTCGTCTTTTTTTTTTTTCTCCAACAATAGAAAGTAGTGTCACAAAATACATTTATGAAGTAATTCCTTTCTCAATCTAATATAATCTAGATTAGTTTTTATAGGGGTCTTCATGACCCCTATAAAAGTGGGGAAAATAAAAGTAAGGAAATATAATTAAAGTTGCTTATGCATCCTTCGGGTATTACTTCTGCATATGCATGATGACAGTGTCCCTAGTAGCATTTTAACTTGCTGTTTTCCCATAGACCCCAGCCCTGTTCAGTCACACAATGGCGTTCTCCCTGTGATGAAGCAGGATGATATTGCGAGGGAGACTTTTGTCTGTAGAAGCTTCACTTTCTGCAGAAATTGGGAGGGTTTGGTCAGTACAGTAGGAAATGGGAGAAAGGATGATCCTGGTGAGGGCAGTTGAGACCTGAAAACTGGGTTTCTTGTCCTGCAATTCGAGCAAACTGTGTTCTTTGCCTGATGATTACTTGAGTGTTCCTCATTTTATGGATAACTGACTTGAAATTGTCAAACCTCATTTGTTGTTTGACTGACCACTCAAAGGTGCTTTTGTTTACTGGACATAAGGTCCAGTACATACTGCAGTCTATTCTGGCAAAAATGGCTCTCGGTATCTCAAGCTGGACCTCCAACAACAGTTGCAGACACTTTTCTCTTGGTGTCTGTCCTTCATTTCTGCCCATTTTCCTGTAATATGGATACAGTATCACCCCTTCTCATTCAACTTGTCAATGATACAGAAAAAAAATCAGAATGCTCATGAAATGTTCAGATACAGCAGCAGTGAGAGGCCTAGGGATGTCTCTCAGGGGGACTTCATGGTATTTGTTCTTTAATAAATGCTATTTGACAATGCGAATAAAACAAAGTATTGACTAATTTCTCATTTAGGAAGCATGATTTATCTTCCACACTGAAGGAGCCCTGAGGGGAACAAGGTATATCTTGGTGTGGCAAAAGACTATCATAATCCATATGCCAAAGGCTGAGGTCGTTCAGATACATCTCCCCTTTTAACTGCCTATTACATAGTCTTGGCGTACTTTTAACATGATTAGGAGTTCCCGGCTGGCTCTGCTTTCATTGAGGCTGTGTCTGCACAGAGCGATGCGATGAACAACTGCTGAGCAGTCTGGCTGGAAGCACAGTTGAGCTGGTGCAGCCCTCTGCCACTGCCAGTGCACTCTGTTTCTCAGCAGAGCTGATGAGCCTGAGCAGAGCAAAATAGAGTTGAGAGTGTGCTCAGGTGCCTCTGCATGAGGCTGTCTTGTGCCATGCGGGCAATGTAACGTGTTGCAGCTATGGTGCATAATCACTTTTTTCCAATACTGAACAAAGATCTCTATTAAAAAATAAACCTGCTGTTATTTCTAATGGTTTCAGTAAAGGTGTAGAGCTGCTACTGCTATTTGAAATGCCCTCACCTGCTTGATCAGACTTCCTAAGGCACTTAAATAAACAGCACAGATCTTTTCATATCTTTAATTCATTGCATGAAGCAAATGTATGGTCTAAAGCAAATCACGTAAGCTCTCTCTGTCTTAGCTTATATCTCTGCTTTGGCTGTGGAAATACTTATCTGTCTCATATGAACCTCCTGTGATCCAGTGACTCATTCATTATAAATGAATCTCCAGATCCTTGGAGACAGAGAAGTGCAGGTGTTTTTTTTTTGTTGTTTTGTTTTATTGGCCTTTTTTTTTTTTTTTAAATTTCCTAGCACTAATTTGGTCTAACTTGGCATTCACTTCTGTGCCTTTCCCTTGGCACTTTTGCACTGGAGTGTTCAATTTATTCAGTCAAAATAGAAGGAATGGAGAGACTTTTCTGTTTGGGGTTTTTTTTTTTTTTTACAGTTTAATTATTAAATTAAAAAAAAAAAGAGAAATGGTAGGAACAGATGTGATTCTGGCAAAGTCTGCAAGAAACCTAAATGAAAGTTTCTGTGTTTGTTTTTTGTCTTTGATGTAGTTGCTTCCAAAATCCGTTACCTTCAGGAATACCATAACCGTGTTCTCCACAACATTTACCCTGTGCCCTCTGGAACTGACATTGCAAATACTCTGAAATACTTTTCTCAGACATTATTGAGGTAAGTTTTCACTAATGCTCTTGAAGAAAAAAGAGCTAAAGAATTGTAGGGGGTATTGATTGACTTTGAATTGGTTGCAAGATTTAATGGGTCAATGCTCAGCCAAAAGGAGTCAGAGCATATTTTAAGAAAAGAATGTTATGAATTAATCTCTTCAGTGGCTGTTGCCCAATTTGCCCAGTTGAGCTGCTTTTTGAGTGGCTGATTCTAAAATAAACTTGGTTGATTACACATTTGCTTGGCCCTCCTAAGACTTAGCTGAATGCACAAACGTGCTGAACGTGTGAAGAGTGGAGTTTGTGACCTACAGAGTTTTAGATGTGTATACTTTTGGCCTCCTTGGCAGTCCTGGTGCCTCAGGATCCTGGAGCAATGAGCCAGATGAGCAGAACTAGGTTCTTTCTGTGCCATAGTTCAGCTGGCTGTCAGGTTTGGGTTCTGGTTCAGTCCCTTATAGTAATGTGAACAGACACAAAGTTTGTATACAAATCTGGATTTGGATGGCAACAACAGGTCATAATTGTTCTGCCTTGGGGTTTTGATTTAGTACAGTATTTAGTAAAAATACATAGTACAAAATACCATTTTGAATAGGAAATATTACCTCATGTCTTGCTAAAAAGATAGGAAAAATTGTGAGACTTAATTAGGAATGACATACATTTCAGAGTGCTACCTAGTGGATTCATATTTTCAAACTGTTTTTAAAGTGGCTTTTGACAGTAAAGAGGTGATTTTTTTTTTTTTTTTTAATTTTTTTTTTTATTTTTGTCTGCCCAGGTTTTGGCTCTCACTAGTTTTCACACACAGAAAAACGCAGTTAAAGCCTGCATTTCTATGTGTAGCTTCCTGGTTTATACCTGGAAAGATTGTCCCTGCTGTCAGAAGCTGTTTGGAAATACAGCTATTTGCCTTATTTGATGATGAAACATTAACAGAATACAATTAATCCATATATTTGTACGCATACCCCTATGATGTATACAAGTTGAGAAGCAAGATTTTAAACTTGAAAGAATGACAGTAGTTCATTCTAACATTCATTTAAAGCACATGGGATATATCAAAATTCCTGGTCCTGTTTATAAGAAAGATAGATACACAGACAGAAGTACTTGTTATTAGTGGAACACCTGTTCACTGCAAACTTAAAAACCTCCTGTTTACTTTTGAAAATTTCAAGAGCAGAGTTGTTTAACCACTGTGAAATTTGTTTCCTTCATCATTTAGAGTGTTCATGAAACTTATGGCAACCAGTAGGACTTTTTTTTTTTTAAGGTTAATAAATTATATCTTATTGCAGCAGTGGGGAAAAAAATGTTCAGTCACTAAAGATACCTCTGAAATGTGTCTCTGTTCCCCCATCAGGCTGTTTTGATGGATTATTCGCACAACACACGTACTTAAATAAAGTATGACAAAATGGCCTCTGCTTAAATGCCGTGGGCCTTTAAGCTGTTAAAACAAGAAAGTTGGACCTGATTCTGGACATGTATAGCTGTGTATATCTTAGCTGTAACTAACAAGTGCTATAATGAAATCCATTTCTTTTTGGGCAGAAGTTCTTTAGGACAGGATGGATTTAGAATCTGCTGCTTAAAGAAAGTGTCTTTATACCACCCTGTTGTTTTCATCTTTCTAAGCAATACAGCTGATATGTCCTGTGTGACAAATTCTTTGCATTCCTTGAGCAGTGATGTTTCGGGACTTACTGAAAAAGCTATATACTTAGCAACTATGAGAGCAGATCAGAAATTGGGGCAGCAATTGCACAATTGAGCAACTCCGTTTCTTTATTTCATGTTTAGAATGGGACTGAATCAAAATCCTGTTGTTGGTAATGCTGAACCTCATGGGGCAGAGCTGATACTTGTATCTGATAGTCAGGTTTGCACAAATGGCTTTATCCTTCATGATCTGGGATCTGCTCAGCCTCGGAGCTAAAAGGCACCAGAAACTTAAGCCAGGACTTGGATCTGAATTTAAGCGTGCTGAGTTCTGGTGCTCAGCAAGGTCAAATCCACATTCTAAATTCCCATGACTGGGGAATTTGAACTGTCGGTCAAAGCCTGAGTGCTATGATTGAACCAGTATAAGTTTATACGTTTCCTAATACTAAGAAAGAAGCTGGATAAAAAAGCAAAACAAAACACACCCTGTATTTAGTGTGGCAGATGGAAAGAAGGAAACTCCCACCTACTGTGTGCAGATCTCTGCAAGATTTACCCTAAAACTAAACAGACTGGTTAAGAACCTTTCTGAAGAGCATGTTCAGAAATTTCTTTGAATATTCTGCATGCTGATTCTTCTTTCTGCCTCCTACACTGAGACTCCATTGTGCAAGGTTTAACATGAATAACAGAAGTACATGGTGGAGAATAATCTAGCTTGAGACAGAGCATATGCAATGAATTTGAGCTGCTGAGAGAATACTGATCAAACAGTAGCAAAAATGCCCATTGATTTCTGGAGATCTTGGGTCTGGTCTTCAGAATAGGTTGCTTGTGATCATCTACTGTTTTAAAAACCTTAAAAAAATAGTTCCGAATTTGATGTGTACTCTCCTTGCAGCTGAATTATTTTAGGACAAACATTTCTTGGTGAACTTAGGTAGTCATAGGAATAATGGAGGAATAGTGATTAGTCAGAGAAATTCCATATGATGACTAGGTTCTAAGGTGTAGCTTTTACTGTTTATTATACTTTTTATCTTTCCTTGTTATGAACACATTGACTGTGTTCTTTTCCGTGGGGCATACCCACGGTTTTGGATCACATTCATATCTGGTGTCATTCTGCTAGCGATAGTTGGATTGCACAAGGGATTAATTTCCTCCTTTGCTCTGTACATAGCCTCAATAAATCACAAGCTCAAGGGTGGGGGGGAAATGATGTGGAATGGCTGAAAAAAATTAAATTCCTTATTTCTATGAACAAACATCACATAAAATCACCATACACAACGCATAGCACATTGATTCATTTAGTTCTTCCTTAATTTTCTCTTTGGGCAAAAGCATTTCTTTACGTTACAGCATGAATTTGTTTCATGCCCTGCTCATTTTCAGTGTTTTCTCCCTCATTTGAGGAATGATCTAAGATTTAATAAACATCTTGCTGAACAGCTCATTCTTTCACATTTTCTTGGAGAAAATTCTCCATATGTATTTCTAAGTAAAATGTTTCACATAAAGACTAGTTATAAATGCCTGGTGGCTAATTAATAGTCAAGCTTGTTTTGCTGCCTTGGCGAGATGCAGTTCTCTTGTAGGCATTTTAGGAAACCTTTCCTTCAAGGCAGTAATTTTGGGATAGATTTGCAGCGAAGATGTACAAATCTTGAAACAAGCCCTGGTAGTTTTGTCACTTGTCACAGAGCAAGTTTGTTGTGGGGTTACGTTCTGCAGATGCTCCAGGTTCTCAGTACTTGGTTTGAGCAGAAACAGGAGCAAACCACAATTCTTGTATCTTGGTCCTAGGGGACTGCCTAGATTTTCAATTTTGACACTTTTGTTTATTGCTTTTAAAACATATGGGTCAGGCAAAGCCTGGATCTGGAAGTTTGGGTTTTTTTTCCTAAATTTAGTGTGGTTGCAGCTGGAATTTAGATACAGCCTCATTGCTGTTTCTGAAGTGAACAGAAGGATGCCCTGATCAAGGTACAAGATGGTGTGCTTTGGCCTCTTATCCATAGATGAGCCATAGCTACGTGTTAAAAGGAAGGGAAGCCTGTAGTGTAAGCTCTCCATCACTGCCTTACGCTTTCCAAAGCAAGGATTAATTAATACAGTAATATCCTTTCTGGAAATAAGTGCGCTTGGAGTGATGTGTTGGCAAGTAAAGGGATGGGTAATTGGTATCATCTGTTGGTAGACAGAGAAGAAATATAATTTAGTACCTTTATGTCTCTAAACATGAGCTGCAAAGTATGGCAAATGAACATCAAGCAAATGAAAAGGAATCAGCACTCTCATCATTTTTTTTTAAAGTTATACTAGATCTTAGGTGATTTTCTGATACAATTTCATAAACACTGTCATGACAGTCACCATGTTTTACTGGACATTGGGTAACAGAAACCAAAATAATCTGCCAAATATGTAAGGCACAATAAAAAAGGGAAAAAAAAAAAAGTAATTTCTTAAAACAGACTGTGTCTGCCATCTCTGACTGCAAATGTGATATGATAGTAGCCACTTGGCATAGAACTGTACTTGTAAAAGTGTTTTATATATATGGCAAATAAATTACACTTCTCTTATAAGCACCTTAGCAAGAGTTTAGCTTGTGTAAATTGTTGAATTGACTTGTGAGATAAGATATATCTGTGCTAAGGTGATAATACGATAGGGATTTCTGTATTGTTAAAGAGGACAGAGGTTTCCAGGAGTGCTCCCTCTTGACATAACTCTGTTTTCATTAGTCAGTGGAAACTTTAATGCCACTGACTTGTATTTTATAAGTTTTAACACTGACTTTGGGAACACAGTTAAATCAACAGCAGCTGCTTTTGGAAATCCCAACCACTGAGAGGTGCAAAATGTGCTTTAAAAAAAAAAAAAAGCATTGTGTGTGGTTTAATATATTTAAAAGATGTATTATATTTTATAGGCACATATGGAGGTTATGAACTAACCCTATAATTGCCTGATAACTAAAATATAACACTGCTTAAGTAAAAATTTATTTCTATTTAAAATAGTGGGGTTTATTTTTTTTAATAAATTAGATTAACATGTTTACAATCATGTACAACATTCTTAAAACGACATAACAAGCTGGTTGACGTATAGCCTCTATTTTGATTCCCACTAAATCCTTTTTATTTTTTGAAATTATCTCTCCTTTAGTTTATAGTGAGTTTTGTTGAATAATAACGTAAGTAACAGCAGGAATGTATGGTAACATACTGTCTGATCTGCAGTTACGTAATTGGTCTTGCTTGCTTAGCCCTTAGATTTTTGAAGGTAACTATTTACCCAAGGAGGTTTGTATTCATAAAGTAAAGTGTTTCCTCCCTAAACATGGGCAAAATTATAAACACACATAAACAACCATTACCATTAGCTCACAAACATATGCTAAAGACCATCTACTATATATTATTTTATAACTTTTCCAAATGTAGTTTAGTTAACATTTTAGAAATATTATATTATTTCTAAATCCATGTGCCTGTTTAAACTTCATTATCTCAAATGATACTGAGTGGTCATGAAACAGTATCATAAAATACATACAGACATTATTTTAATGCAATAAACATGTGATTTTTAAGACTATCTTAACAAACACACATGTTTATTCTTTGCTAAAACATGTTTCTGCAAGTGCCACACCTATATTTTGCATGTTTTCAGTCAGTTGGTTCAAAAGATTATAGGGGGGAAAAAATAAATCTCTCAAAATCTCAGAGCAAAATACCAGCCTCTTTTGACACAGCTGTTTTTCCATAGCGAACACTTTTAATTCTCAGAATTTTTCTTAACTGTGAAACATGGGTAGGGCACTGAAACATGCATTTTTATATTTTTGCTCCTTATGAACCAGATAACACATGAGATGCAATGAAACTTTCCTAGATGACAATTTTTAATTCTCTTACCTTGAAGCATGAAAGTAAATGGTTGCTAGATTTGTAGACACACTGGTTTCGGTAGCGATTGCATCTTATGTGGGATGTATCTGGTGTTTTATTATTTGTTTTATAGTGTCATTTCAATGTAATGTGCTGTTCTTTGTGTCTTTGTTGTCTCTTTTTTTTCTTTGTCCCCCCAACAGCATTTTGTCCCGCACAGGGAAGAAGGAGAATCAAGATGCCTCCAATTTGACAGTGCCCATGACCATGTGTCTTTTTCCTGTGCCATTCCCACTCACCCCATCTCTAAGACCACAGGTCAGTTCCATCAACCCTACTGTTACTCGCTCCCTCCTTTACAGCGTCCTGCGAGATGCTCCATCTGAACGTGGCCAGCAAAGTCGTGATGCTCAGTTATCAGACTACCCATCTTTGGACTATCAAGGACTTTACGTGACACTGGTGACACTGCTGGATCTAGTTCCCTTGCTACAACATGGTCAACATGGTAAGCAGGCCCTTGAACCCTTCCAGTACGCTTAACTTCAGTGCTGTGAATCCATGAGTGATGCATAAATGCAGTTGAAGAGGTGGGCCTAAACTGACCTGTATCTGGAATTCAAATCTCCTGGGATGTGTTTATATCCAAGTGTTTGGTTTGACTTTCTTAAATAAAAGATGTTTTTTTGCTAACTCTGGATTTGGGTTTCAATTCTGAGGTTGTCTGATTTCTAGTGATATGCTGGTGGTATGTAACTAAAATACAATGGTATGTAACAAAAATAATATAGATGGGTCTAAAAAAATCTGGATTTTGAATTTGAATCTGCTGGGATATCTTCAGACCGGTCTCTTTGGGGTGGCTCTCTTAAAAGGGCAAAAATTGCTTGCAAATGTATATCTGGCCTATAATGAATATGCAGATTGAGTGTTTTGGTGAAGGTCCATCTCTAAACAGAATGTAGTATACATTTAATTGAAGAAAAACCGTGGTAATGGTGATTTGAGATGGTTTTAAAATGTTCCTGGGTAAAAAGATAGCAATATCTGTGTCTGACTTACAGAAAAGCCGTATATTCTTGTGTTTTGAATCAGTTAATCATAAAGGTTTTTTGTGACTCTATTGTATTTATATTGTTTTCCCTCAAGTTCTGCATACGTCTGGCTTGTTAGTCTGTAGCTTTCCGTACTGGGATTCAGGAGCCCAGTGTTCTCCCTGCGTTACAGAAGCCAAATACTAATTTTCACCATGGTATCGGGGTGTATTACTCACATAGTTCGGTATAGAAAGATTGTTGTCAATCTGATAAACTGCGGAAATTCTTTAGGATGAAATTGTTTCTGTTAAATGCTGAATTTCATTTGTGTTGGCAGCAGCATGTTTTGAATCAAACACTACTGCGCTAGGAAATGGTATGATCATGTAAGAGCAGGGCTGCTAGCAAATTATAGACTCGTCGACTTAACTTCAGTTTCTGGAAATGGTGGAGTTAATTATCAAAACAATCTTTTTCTAAATAGAATCATAGAATGGTTTGGGTTAGAAGGGACCTTAAAGATCATCTAATTCTAACCCCCCTGCCGTGGGCAGGGACACCTCCCACTAGACCAGGTTGCTCAAAGCCCCATCCAGCCTGGCCTTGAACGCCTCCAGATAACATGGTGATAATTAACAACCAATGGAGACCTGTAAAGAACAAATAACATCGAGCAAACATAATTTCTTTTATGGCAGCACAATGGCTCTCCTGGTGGGGTTTTCTTGTCCTCAGTGAAACTTCTGTTGCTGTGTCACTTGACATCCTAATAGGCAATCTGGGACATATGGTCCCCACTTGAGTGAGGAAGACACTCCAGGAGTAATTACGAGTGGCTCTTGTCAGCTGGAAGGGTATACCAAGTGTGAATCTTACAGGAGCCTGTGCTGGGTCTAGTGTTATTAAATATTTAAATTTTTTTACTTGGCTGATACAATGAGAGAACACTTTGAATTGCAGGTGTTGTCAAGATGTCCTTTGTGTGAAAGGTATCAGAATTAAAACAACCTTGGCAAATCGAAACATCTTCAAAGGAGAAATGTAAAATACTATGTTTAAGCAGGAGAAATCAAAGGCAGAAAAGAAATGGGGGAAATACTAGCTTGAAAACCATACTGCAGAGATCTAGATGTTACATTAGATGAGACACAGACCATAATTCACTAATATATTAGTATTATTCTAGCAATATGTAAACAGGTGCTTTGTGTATGAGACATCCTAAGCATTTTGATTACCATTCTAACATCCCTAACAAGGCCTCAGCTGGAGTAATATTTTCAGATTTGTCCATCTGGCTTCAAGGAAGACATGGACTGTTTGGGAGGAGTCCAGGAAAAAGAAGCAAAGATGATTTGAGGTCTAGGAAATGTGAACAGTGAGGAAAAACGGAAAGAACTTGGTTTGTCTAGGTTACAGAAAAATGGAAGGGAGACATGATTATCATAAACAAATATGTAAAGGCTGCTGCAAGGAGAAATAAAATAAACCAAACTATTTGTGGTTAGAGTTGATCAGGATAAGAACTGCAGCAATGGATTTTTTTTTTTTTTTTTTTTTTTTTTTTAAAAAAGACCTTTTTCCTATAAAGATAGTCAAACATTAGGATGAATTGCCAGGAGAAGTAGTGAACTGTCTTGTGAACTTTTAAGAATAGTTTAGATAAATATCTGCCAGGAATAATTTGGTTGACTCATACTTGGGGCAAGGGGAGGTCACTTGCTATTTGCTGTGGTTCTGTGTACAGAGAATTAAATTTTGCAATACAACTTGTTATTTGTTTTTCCCTCAGTTTAGCATCTGATTAAAAGCAATATATATATATATATATTTATTTTTTTTTTAATCAGAACAATCAATGTTGTTTGGGTAAGTACAACTGGTGTGCTAGGCGGTTCTGAGCTTTGGTCCAATTGGATTATACAAAACTCTCAAGGCTTAGCTGGTAACTGCGTATTGCAGGAGTGAAATGCTCTCTAGCATTAATGGGAGACCCTTGCATAGAAGACTTGCCAGAACCACTGAAATGGAGTGCTAATTTTAATTCTTACTATGACTCATGATGTTTACAGCAACAGATCCCTGAGCACTTTACAGAGGCAGTTTTAAATCATCCTAGTTGTACAGATGAGACTGAAGGCCTGTGTAACATACTAAAGGTTACAGAGTGAGTAACAAAAAGAACCCCTCTCATGCAGGGGAAAGGCCTCCTGATGTGTTGGGATCATCAAACAGGTTCAAACTTGGGGTTCATTGAGTGCCCTAACCTTTCTCAGAAGGTTCTTGGCCTCAGTTCAATTCCTCATTTGGAAGAGGGTATAAAGATGCCACAGTGCCCAGATACACAATAACCTATCCTTTCCCTTTGGATCTTGAAATGTTGCACATTTCTTATTATCCCTTCCAAAGAGTTATTATATAATTAATTAGAGTAAGTATGGAAATTCTTGAGAAATATATTTTTCCTTTTAATCCTTGGCCATTTTTTGCCTCAGTGGCAAACGAGATCCATCACATGTTTGAAAAATACAGTGATGCTTCCTGTAGTCTTGTTGTGGGGGGGAACTTTGTAACTCTCTTGAGGGTAATTAAGATCAAAATCTTCTTTTTCTATGGCTGATAAAGACTAGAATGCTTTTTGCAGAAGCAGGCTTTTTAATACCAAAGTGCATATCAAATTCTAATTACATCTCTGCTTAAATGCAGGCTGCTGTATATTAATCACTGTGTGATTAAAATCAACATTGATTTTAATCAATGATTTTACTGTAGTATTTGTATTCCCTCCAAACTCTTCTGAGTACTGTTGAACAGCCATTTACCTCTCTTTTAGGAGGGTCTTGAAAGTAATGGGTGAAGTCTCTTATCTATAGTGATTAACTTCACAAATTACTTTGAAGAGAAAACTTGAATTTAAATTAGTATTTTTTATAGTTTTATAAGGTAAAAAGTACATAGTCATAATTATTTTTCCATTATAATGATTCTGTATTTATTTCATTTTATTCAACAGATCTTGGGCAGTCAATTTTTTACACTACTACATGCTTACTTCCTTTTCTCAGTGATGATATTTTGAGTACTTTACCCTATACAATGATTTCAACACTAGCTACCTTTCCTCCATTTCTGCACAAGGATATTATAGAGTATCTCAGCACATCTTTTCTGCCTATGGCTATATGTAAGTAAAACTGATTCTAGTATTGTTATGTCTCAGAAAACGTGGTGCACTGCTATAATAGTACCAGACTGTAGGAGTCAAAAGTTTGATTGGTCATAGAATTGTAGTGGGACATCAATCTATTGTATGTATATATGTAAAATAATTCAATGTGACTATTTCTTGAAGGGAAATAATTCTATAACTTTTATTTATTTATTATGCTCTGTTACTATGTGAATTCTTCCTGAATTTAAAGGGTGAAGTTTAGCTTCTTTAAGAAAGATGCTGTTGTCAGACTTGTAGAACTTTTGGTGCCAGCAGTGGGAGTTTTGAATACAGAGTCAATGGACAAACTGATCCTGAGACCATAGATACAATAGCAACATGCATAATTTTTGCATCTGGACTAAATCTGCATGTACAAGAATGACTCTTCTTAATGTAGAGATGTTGTGATGAATTTCCAGTTTTTCTCCCTCCCTCTCTTCTTGGCATTTTCTCTTTAACTTCTGTACTAAATAGCTGCTCCTGTAATGTCTCCTATCCATAAGTGTTAAGACTGAATCTGACAGTGCCTGCCTTTTTATCTCTTGCTTTCTTCCCCCCCCACCCCCGCAAACGTGTCACGTAATTACATAATGTCATATTCCCTGCAGAATGTGAATCCTGATGTGTGTTCGGAATGGTTATCTGTGTACCTGGTAAAAAGCTTCGTGGGATTTCAGTAGTAGTGAGAAATATAACCATGTTCTGCAGATGTAAGCGCTAGACTCAATATTAAGTCAGTTTTAACCAACGAGCCTTTTACTTTGTGGGTGATCAAACAGTGGAACAGTTTGCCAGAGGGGTTGCAGCTTCTTTATCCTAGCAGATGCTCAAAACACAGCTGGACAAAGACCTGAGTACCTGGTCTAGTTGGCCTGTCTTTGAGCAGCAGGGTTGTACAAGATGATCTTCAGAGGTCTCTTCTGACATCAGTCACCCCGTGATTCTAAGAGAATGTCTCGTCCTTATCTGTATTCCAGTCCTTTATGGAAAAATATAACAACATTGTACAGAGATCAACACTATGTCATTTCAGCATGTAGAAGGTGCTGTTAGAACATGGGAAGAAGCATGGTCCAGTGTTTTGAAATTAAGATTTTACAGAAGTTTATGATGTACGTTTTCTGGCTCTACCAGTCAGTGATCTTGGAGAAATCCCTTAGCTTTTCTGTACCTCAGTTTACCCTTGTAAGACATTACAATGATGTTTTCTTTGTTATCTTTGACAGGTCTAATAACAGTATGCAAATGAAAATTACTAAGATATATTTAATGCATATGTGCAGTAGGTCCTTTTTGGGTTAAGAACAGAATGTTGCATAAAACTCCTTTTTCTTCCATTACTGTTACCTGTTAAAGAACAGCTGATGTAGGTGGCTTATCCTTTCCTGTCCATCTTCAGATCTGTAAAATTGTTCTCCAAAACAACTGATTGAGCCAAATCCTTAGTTTTTACTTAAATATGTACTATTGCCCAGCTGCCCTTGGCAGAGACTGCATTCATGTAGAGCATGGGACCAACCTTTGTCATGCTGCCCTTTTCCTCAGTTTTGGTTCGATCTCTGTATGAAATCAGTCTGCTGCTCATTAAATTTGGATTCTAGTACTGTGTCCTACTTTTGTGCTGATGGCCACATTTGATTAGAGCTGCTGAGTATTTTGCAATTTAAATCCATACAAATAGACCTTGCTGTAATAATCTGGGGGCTCTTATGTGTGTGGATGAGATTCAAAAAAGAATGAATGAAGTGCAGTGAAGAGAGCCATAATAATGTTGGGTCATGTGGAGAAGTACTGGATAGAGAAATTCCGTTTTCCCTTCCCTTCTTCCTTCCCAGACGAGTGCTCTTTTAATGGGTGTCCTAGTCTTTCCCCACTGGGAATGATGTGCCCCTTTGCAAGGCGAATGCAGAACCTTTTCTTCCCCTAGTGTTCAGCTTTGACTCAGATCGAAAGGGAGGATTCAAGAGATTGTGTAAGCAGCTGGAGAGCCAGATTGGAGGGACGAAAGCATCTCAGTGAACGGGTAGCTACAGTTCTGTGCATTTATCGGTATTTGGGTCCTGGCAGCCAGGCTTGGGAAGGTGCTGTGAGTGAGGATGGGGAAGATCCACGCCATATCTCTGCGTAGGAGGTTGCCTTCAAAGCCGTATTGCCATGTTATAGTTCAGCAAATTAACACCTACACTCTGCAGGGTTTTTCCAAGTGTACCATTTAATAGTAACCACTTTGTAGGAGACCGGAAGGAACTCTAGTCACTTCATGTGTGAGGTCAAAGTTACAACAGCTTAGCTGCATTTCAGTGCTACTATTTATCATTATCTTAGCATAGTTCACATAACAAGGAGGACTAATTTTTCTGGTATGTAGCTGTAACTTGAACTCATACCATGTGCTCCCTGGAATGTAATCTGTGCCATACACCAGCAGCCAGCACCTACCACCAGCCCCAACCCTTCATCAGTATACCTCAACAGCAGGCTTTCCATTTTTTCTTGTTTCTTTGCCTTCCACTTCCTCCTTGCCTTTCCTACAATCCAAGCCTCGGCTGCACTTGACTATGTAAGTGACATTCTTTTTACCAGTCTGTGGGTTCTGAAGGAGAGTGTCTGAGAAGATCACTGTCTGGCTAATGCGGCTCTGAGAATGTAATCTTACTGATCTGGAGAACCAGGTGTGCGCTCTGTGAATCAATATTCCTAGTCATGTTTATCTTCCAGCAGAAAAGGGATTTCACCCCTTCTGATACAGAAAGTTTGTAGGATTTTTTAGGGTTTTTTGTTTGGTGTGTTTTTTTTTTTTTTTTTTTTTAAACGATGTGGTACTTTGGAAATCTTATTTGCATCAGTTGAAATGAGTTATATGCTGTTCTCGCCTTATTTTCCTTGTTATACAATAGAAAATATTTTCTTTCTTTTTTTCCCCCCTTTTCTTTTAAGTGGGATCCTCAAAAAGAGAAGGTGTTCCAGCACATGTCAATCTGTCTGCATCATCAATGCTAATGATTGCAATGCAGTACACATCAAACCCAGGTACGTGTAAACATGCAACATGTTGTCATTCTCTAAAACTGTGTCATGAAGTACTGTGTCAAATGCAATCAGAAAAGTTCAGATGATGGGAAAAATTTGTCTCATCATCCAACACAGGATGAAAAATAAATGATTTTAGTCAAAACTGGAATTTCTGAGCATCATGCTTGAAGTAATCATTATGTAGGTAAGAGATCTCATTGTGATGAAGAAACAGAATTGGGCCCAGGATTGGAGACTCTGATCTACTCGTTTGACATCAGAAAATAGTGTTGATACAAAACATCGGTGTTGGAGAGAAATCGCTCCTAACTTCGACTATAGAAATTCATAGTAACACTTTGTCTTATACTATGATTCATATCCCACCGAGTTCACAGCTGATACTGTTTTTTTTTAAAGATGACAGATAATGCTGGCTGCAGACTCAATTATAATGAATTTAAATGTAATTATAAAGTATCTAAACACAAGGCCATTCTCTCTCACTGTGGCACAATCCCAGTTAAATCAGTGGGATATCATAACCAAATTGAAAGAAAATTAAACCTGAGGGAGCTGTTACATTACATGATAATAAAGTATCTCCTGCTTTATGCAGGTGGGTAGATATTGTGTGGGGGAAGGAACCCCACACTGCAGTATGTGTGTGAGAAGTGTCGCATCATGCTCACGTAGTTCACAGTAGTAAATAAAAGCAGCATACCGTTTTTGAAAGCTACTAGCACAAGTTAGTTTTTTTTTTTTTAGGAAACATTCTATTGTTGTGAATTCCATGTTCCAGCCATCTGAGGAAATTTTGCCCTGTGGTTTTTGGGAAGTCAGACATGTAAAGTAGTTCATTTGGCTCTTGTGTGTGTTTGATGCAGAGTGGCTCCTATAGCCTTTGGTATACCTAGGAATAATGTGTTGTTCCATGCGACTTCCATTGCTGCCTCAAGGTGAATGACAAGATACTCATTTACAGCTTTACATTGTGCCAGAGGGACAAAGTTTAAGTGAATTAGCAGGTATTCTTAAACTAGATGTGTTTGAAAAAGATCTCCATTGCTGTGTAAAAAGCTGTACACTCATAATACTCATCTTACTGCATTCCTTGACAGAAACAAGTTACTAATATTTAGTTTCTAATCTTTTGTGATGACTCTCAGGGGAATGATTCTTTAGCAAACCCTTTAAAATAAGAAGTAATTAAATGAGGTTTAGAGTTTAGGATGGACTAAGCAAGGCCAATCACCTAATTACGTCACTTCTGTAACTTGAGTTTCTATTTCAGTATTATGTCCATACTGTCTTTTCTTTCTCAGTGTATCACTGCCAATTATTGGAATGCCTCATGAAATATAAGCAAGAAGTATGGAAAGTAAGTTTATGATCATACATGCTTTGTGGAAATGACTGTATTTGGATAGTAATGAAAACCAGATGGCTTGAAAATTGAACTGACTGTATGCCAAGAAGTTATAAATGATCTTTATACCCAATTCTCCTTCTGGATTATGGGGAGGGAGTTCCCTCTAACTTTTAGTTTACAGAAGCAGCTTCGTGTTTTATAGAGCAGAGCTCCATTTTGTAAATACTGGTTTCTTCTCCCAAGTAACAGGCAATAGGACATGAGAAAGCAGCCTCAAGTTGTGCCAGGGGAGGTGTAGACTGGATATTAGGAAAAATTTTTACACTGAAAGGGTTATTAAGCATTGGAACAGGCTGCCCAGGGAAGCGGTTGAGGCACCATCCCTGGAGGTATTTGAAAGACAGGTAGATGTAGTGCTTAGAGATATGATTTAGTGATGTTTTTTGTCAGAGTTATGTTGATGGTTGGACTCTATGATCTGAAAGGTCCCTTCCAACATAGGCAATTCTATGATTCTATGGTTGTGGCTGCAATTAATAGAAATTTCAATAACCACCAATCTTCTCAGTTCATGAGGGGCTGGCTAGACAGAGGCTTCATTTGCTATATGTTAGTGTACTATGTGGGGTGGGTGGTAGCTGTTGGATGCTCTGATCAAACTCAGAAGCCAGTTGTGAATATATTGAAGTTATTCATCTAATCTACTTGTAAGAGTATGCAAAGGATGTTTGGTAGGGCACAAAATGTATATATTTTTTGTGCTTAATGTATCTTTGTGAACACAAGTAATGTGTATTGAATTGTGTTTTGTTATCTTGCAAAATAAACATTTTGTACATGTCTTTCCTTAGGATTTGCTATACGTGATAGCCTATGGACCATCTCAAGTTAAACCTCCAGCGGTACAAATGTTATTTCACTATTGGCCCAATTTGAAACCCCCTGGGGCAATCAGTGAGTACAGAGGACTGCAGTACACAGGTCAGTGCTGCTGGTTTTGTATAAGCCAAAATAAATATAAAGGAAATGATCAGGAGTGTGTTAATATCACATATTTACAGTTCTACGATGTGTTTTGAAATATTTTGTTCCATAAGTTGGTACTTTCTTAAGTATATACAATATCCATTTCTCTGTATTTTCAAAAGATGTTACGAAAAATAAAAACTGTGATTGTGGTCACTAAATATATTGTTACTCCCAGTACTAACTAAACCAGAACAGGAGAAGAAATAAATACAGCGTTCCAAATGGTCTGTGAAACTGCCTTCTTGGCCTCACAAGGGTTCTGGCTTATGTTCCTTTCAATTACTCCTTTGGTTGCTTTTGTTTTGCCAGCTGCTATCGCTGCTGCTGTTGCTAAGGCTCCTTATCTGGCTGTTACTGTCAAAAAAAAAGTCAGGTGGTGTCAGGTGCAGTCAGTATAATGGATAAGTGCTCAAGGCTGACTATAGGGTGAAAATGAGAAAGCCAACAACGCAGCTGGAGCTGAGTAGGTGGATGGTACAAAGTCCTCTGTCCACGAGACTCCCCAGTGATACTGATGGGATTGTGCTTCTACAGTGGGGGCTGTCCAGCAGCAGTTCATTAGTTGCTTTTCCTGCTTGCCCGTCTCAACCTGTTTCAAATAATCTCTGTCATATGGGTTATGTTTTCTTCACTTCTAAAATTTCTGGACCAGAATGCAACTCTTTAAAAAAAAAAAAAAAAAAAAAAAAAAAAGAAGGATTGGAAGAGACCATAGAAGACCCCCTAGACCAACTCAAGTACATACTGAATGTTCCTGATACATGTTTGTCTGATCTGCTCTAAAGCCTTCCCTTGCAGGATTGATAGATTTCCTTGACTTTTTAATAAATCATTCTTGTACTGCTCCGTATCACTTGTTTCATGCAAGCAGGTCTGTAAACCTGTATGATATTCCATCTGAACCGTTAGCAGCACTGGGTAGACTGGAATCATTTTCCTATATAAAGATTTTCTGTTAGTGTATCCCAGAATGGGATGAGTATTATCAACAGTTGCATGGCACTTTGACCTGAGGGCATTCTCTATAGCATCCAGGTGATGCCACTTGAACATACCTTTGTTGTTTACTTCTTGTTATTACAAAGCTAAGGCTTCTTCTGTGGATGGGCTGTTTTTTCTTTTTGCTTGGGAATGTTGCTGAATTTACTCTGCTACTCCTACCATTCTGCTTCTGAAGTGGAAGGATAATTAATGAATTCAAGGCATTGGTGAGATCAGAAAGGGTCTACAGCAGGGATGTGCGTGTGTTACTTTTTCCCCTTTTTCACTGAGTTCATGATTCATTTCATGATTGCATCCAAAACAAATCAGTAGGCATGTATATTCTAGGTTGTTTATTGTAATTATTAGGTTTCCTGAGGAATGGCTAGGTCTTCTCTCATATTTGTATAGTACTTAGCACAAGAGGATCTTGTGATCTTGTGATTACAAAGAATGTAAGTGTATTTTCTCCATTTATTAATCAGCTGTGTTTTGGTTTTGCAGCCTGGAATCCTATTCATTGCCAGCACATTGAATGCCATAATGCGATTAACAAACCAGCTGTGAAGGTACTGCTGTTTCTTCGGGGGTCAAACCCAACTATCTGGGGGGTGGGAGGTTGCACTTTGACACCAGCCATGTGCTCTGGTCGTGTGCAAGTGACCAAGGGCAGGATCTAAGGTAACAGTAAGGCCTGTCGGGGCCAAGGGGGCCAGAACTTTGTGAATATGTTCTTTGGCTGCCTAAAGAAAGATGGGATATTTCCTCCAACTACAGTGGGCCAAGTCTTGATGTTACATGTGAGGATGGTTGCAAAGCACTTAATAAAATTCTAAGCTGGCTACTGGCTAATCCATGTAATTATTTTCATGAACACACATATGTGTGTTAATATGTGCACAAATATTACTATATACAGGAAACATGTCAGTTACATACGTACATGTTTACCTTGGTATCTTGATTGTCATACAACGCGCCTACTCTGATTGTGATTCTTTGCTTGGAATGTGTCCTAAAGCAAATAGCAACAAAGCTTTGTTTACCTCTTCTACAGCCTTCTTTGAGGGAAGTAAATGGTATCTTCCCTGTTTACAGATAGGGTAACAAAAAGTAAAATTGCTTGACCAGGATCATGGAACAATTTGATGGCAGAGGCCAGAATAGCATCCCAAGTCCAGAGCATACTACAGTCCGGTGTACAAATTACTTACATTTGTATCTAGTTAAATTTGTAGCTACAAACAATTTTCCTGGCATCAGTTCTTATAGTAACATCATTACCTCAGTCAAAAAGTTCTTCAGTCAGCCGTTTCCACAGGCTATGATTCTGATAGGGCATAATGGTGACACCTGTCTCACAAGTCCTGCAAGGGACCACTTTCCTGCTTACTCCAATAATTCTTCATGTTCCCTTTTCATAGGAAAAAAAGCTGGCAGGTGTTGCTTAATGTTGTGGTCACTAGATTCAGACTAATCACTGAGTAGAGCAAAATACTAATGAAACCTACAGTTCCAAGCTTTGCAGATGACATACTTGAATATTTTTGAATGACCTCTTAGCTTAACTTTGACAGAACCAGTCTTGGTCAGTCATCACTCAGAAAAAGGCAGTCTGTTATCTCTTGGAAAGATGAATGTGAATTTGGTTAACAAAGATGAGAAACATTCAAAGAGGTATTTGTCTTTATAGATAAGATCTTGCACTTGAATATAGTAAGAAACATTTTGATTTAAGTGGTTAAGATATTGTGTATGCTATTGCTGTTCATCTTTTCCTTATACAGTACAAAACACTTAAACAAATGTGTATGTAACTGACTGGTAACTCTAACAGTTTTCTGTAACTGGCTAATATGGAAGGATAAAAACTAATGCAAGACAAAGTTTGGACCTCTGCTGCCAAGGGAACTTCATTCCTTCACTGGAAATGTGTTGTATAGTTAACAACTATGATGACTAAAAATGAGATTTTGCTGGAAGAGGTGTTACTGATAGAGAAAAATCTAGACTTTTACATTACCTTGTCCTAAGCAATGGATCCTTGAAGGTGACTACCTTTTTGGAAAAAAAAAATAGAAAAGTACGTCTGTCATGACTATGCAATGTAGAGGTGTAACACAAAATACACTTTCTTTCAGAGAGCAATAATACTGATACTGAAATATGTCCTGTTCTCTTCCCATAGGCTCTCTTTTTCAGTTACATCCCTCTCTCTGGTAGAAACAATTTGAGATCCTGTACTGCCGGGTGCTGAGTGCCATCTTTCAGAATACTAAATGCTCTCAACGCATACTGAAGCTGGGTTCTATTACATGTCCTAGCTGTTGAAGATGTCCCTGCTCATTGCAGGGGAGGTTGGACTAGATGACCTTTTAAGGTCCCTTTCAACCCAAACTATTCTATGATTAATGGGTTGAAGTTTCTTGGTGAACTTCAATGAACAGATGAGTTAATTCTTCTTCTTCTCTACGTTTCAGATGTGCATTGACCCATCTTTGTCTGTGGCTTTGGGTGACAAGCCACCTCCCCTATATCTTTGTGAAGAATGCAGCCAGAGAATTGCAGGGTAGGTAAACTAAGAACTGGAAAATGATCAGGTGTAGTCAGACTCCAGAGTTCAGAATTCTGGAGTTATGCTTTGTTTCAGTATGATTAGCATATAATTTAGATAGATAACCCTGTTGAAATATCTGGAGCACACTGCCACTCAGTATGAATAAGGATTACAGAAATTTACCCCATATGATCAGCATTTGCATCTGGCTTGAACAGTAGTGAGTTTTGAAGTTTAGATCTCTGAATGAATAGATACTGTGGGATACACTGTCTGTGGCAGGGGAACCTCATTAATGTACAAGCTTTTGCTTATGAAACGTTTTTTTTTTCTCCTCATCCTTTAGTTTTTGTTAAAAGCAGGACATTACAATGAAAGCTGTTTCACAGCAGCTTCATTACTTTTCTGTAACACATATTTCAGATTATTTTCTAGGGTGTACTGTGAAGCAGCAGAGTAAAGAATTGAAATTGGTCCAGGCTTGTCCAGTACCTGGAAAGAATATAGCCTGAGATGAATTAACCTCACTTATTTTTTATTTTTTTTAAATGCTAATTGGATTTGCATTACTTTCCAAGATCATCTAATACTTATAGGGAGTTCCAATCATTAGTTCAAATGGACAAGGTTACAGGTAGTTCAGAAGCTACATGAGGTTTTTTTTTTTGTCCCCAGTTTAAGACACCTTTATATCACACCAGCTGTAGGAAAAGCAATTACATCTCACCTTAGGTTTTTAAGTCATTATTGATTTAAAGCTGCAGGAAGAAGTAATGGATCTGGTAGAAGCATAGCTTCTAAGGAGACTCACGGAAAATATTTTTTCCCTACGTTTGTCTGTTATTCTTCACTATCATTCCTTAGCCCTCAGACTTTCGGAGCACACACAATTTTAAATTCATAAATTTATGCCTTAAAAGTAATTTTTTGAAAGCTCTGAACATGGACCAACATTGGCAAAGTGGCAATTTGCAATAAGGCAAGTACAATAAAGAGAGGTAATGTAAAGCAGCTGGCAATTTATAAAACTACATCTGTAAAAAGGCAGCTTCAGAATAATGTCAGTCCTACCACATTAATTTGATAAATTTCCTCTGTGAAAAAATAAATGCATATATAAATAAAAAATAGAAGGCTAATTAGATATACAATTTTTATAGGGATCACAGTGAATGGTTGATTGATGTTCTTCTACCACAAGGTAAGAGGTATTTTAAGGGTAGGTACAAACTAATCATAATTGTAGAACCCTCTGCATACTGATATTTCTGCATACTGTATTACTTGAAATGCTGTGTTCTATTTGAAAGGATTTTTTTAGAATTTTAAAGTAGCTTTTACTTAATACTGCTTAATGTCTTTAAAGCGCTATGAAAAGTTGACTAATCCTCTACGTCAAGTAGTATGCAACCCTTTATGTGTGAAGAAACATAGACAATTGAACGGATTTTCAAATCTTGAAGCATCCACAGTTGGGGTGGAAAAAAAGGGACTAGTTCTTGTAACCTGTGTCTGAATTGAAAGCTCTTAAAGCTTCTGAGAATCCATTCTATGAATAGAGGGCTGTAAAGGGTATCAGAAAAGGCCATAAAATATTTTTCAATGATTCAGTCATTGATCCAGTCATCGTCCATTGGCCAGTGAAACAGCCTGATATTCTATTACCTAACAGAATGAAGACAAAGTTTGTTGAGAGGCTAATGAGAATTTCCTGGATTTACAAGGATAGTCACATATTCTCTAAAATAACCCTTTCAATGACAGAACAAATACAATCCCTCTGTCTTTGTTCCGCAAAATGAAAATTCTTAGGCAGTGGAGATTTTTTTGCAGTCTCCTTTTGGTTGAATTCTAATCCAGATTAAGAATGTTTTATTTACTTCAGGGAAGTACTTCTTTTTACTTGCCCACCTATATTTACTGAATCAGATGTTGCCAGGGCAACAGACTGAATAGCTACTGCTTACAGGTTGAATCTGCAAATGTTTCGCTATGGAGTTACGGACCACAGACATAGTGGCTGCTCCTACATTTTTCATCCATATTCACTAATTTTTCATCCTGCGAGCTTTCACAGGCAGCGTATGCACATCTGAGCCACGTCTCCCACAGCGTGCCACACGAGTGTGCCTACAAGGGTACTGTTGTTACAAGGCTGTCCCTGAGGCAGAAGCATAGATGGAAGGTGGATGGGATGCAGAGTGACACCATGCTTAATGCACCAAGGTTATTCTTTCATTTCAGTGTAGAAATAGCCACTTGGCCTAAGTATACAGTCCAACAGGCTTAGAACTTTCAATAATACCTGGAAACACAAGTTTAGCCTTGGGGATTTCATTGCAGCAAGTCCATTTTCCCATGGCTGCCGTAGAAAACAGAAGGATCATCATTCTGTGTTGATGTTCTGTATGCCTTCCCCTTACAGCTGAAATTTCTGCTATATGTCAGAAGAAGGTAAGATTCAGCCATTTGTGTGATGGGGCATGATTTGATGTTGTGTGTAGTGTCATTACATTACTATGTCGTGTGTTCTTTTTTGTACCATTCCAGAATTTCACAATTTATCCATAAATGCATTTGTTGGTGGATGGGAATGATTCATCAGCAAGGTTTCTTTTTGTTAAAACTGCTGATGTTTGATTTGAGTTGTAGGTTTTTATTGAAGTGACAATTAGTGAAGCAATTCAGTTATGCAGTTGAGCTCAGTTTTTGTTCTATAACGCTGCTTATGAAGAGGATAGAGCAAGAGATTAATTTTAAATCTAAGTGTTTTTATATTCTCGTTTCCTTAAAGTCTTGGATTAATCCTAAATTGGACAAAAATTCTACCGTAAACTGTATATTTTTAAAAATATATGGACTGAAAGTCTTCAGTGCTTGGCTCTAAAAGATGTCTGACAAAAAGAATCTGCTTGCAATACATACCAGCTAGTGTGTTTTAATAACATTCTAATAATGAGGAATACAGTGTATGTCATATTCTTGATCTTATGGGGTAAAGGAAGCTTTTATGTTGGGCCATATTACCAGGTGGCAAAAATAAAGGTAGCGCATATTTTGGAGGCTTGGATGATTACCTATGATAAGGCAGATCTTTACATAACATAAACTGATGTGGCACCTTTGATTACACTCCGAAGGATCTGCCTGTTGCTACACGTAACATAAAAAGACATTCTAAAGTATAAACAGGGGTTAAGAGGACTAGTGTGAAGTTTTAGGTACTGCTCCAAGCCATAAAGTTGAGGTTGATGACCAAAATGTTGGTTTGGCCTGCTCCAAAAGAAGAGCAACCATGACGTGTAAGTCCAGGTCTAGCGTTTAGGCCTGAGCTCATCTTTCTGGAAGTTCAGTGACACTTGTCGTCAGGAGTTTGCACAGTTGTGCTTATATATAGTGATTTTGGAAATGCCCAATGCTTGAGCCAATTCCCCAGTGCTAACTCTCATCCCTGTTTTCAGTTCCACTTCCCGATGGTTGTGGCCTGATAAAATCTTTCTTTTTTCCAGAACTGTAGTTCTCATGTCAGAAGAGCTGTTGTCACCTGCTTCTCAGCGGGCTGCTGTGGCCGCCATGGCAACAGGCCAGTGCGCTATTGCAAAAGATGCCACTCGAATCATCACAGCAGTGAAGTTGGGGCAGCCGCAGAAACGCATCTTTATCAGACCTCGCCACCCCCCATCAATACCCGGGAGTGTGGGGCAGAGGAACTTGTGTGTACTGTGGAAGCTGTGATCAGGTAATACGGCAGCTTACGAGGCATCAATATGTAATGCAGGATCAGGCTTTCATGTAAATATTGCCTGCAAATCTTGTGCAAGTTGATTTTTAGTTTCACCAGGATAGGTTGAGAGCAGGGACACTGAACAACTGCTGTGTTAGCAGAGTACTTACCAGCTGTGAGTGTTGTCCTCATGGAAGAAGTCAGCCTTGAATCCTAGAATTTAATGTTATTTTATCACTATTCTCAGGAAAATGGTGACATCACATGCCTTAACCTCTAGTCATTCTTGATCAGATACCTGTATCCAGTTCAGGAAAGCTGCATTCACTGACCACAAGCTTGTTTTATAGCTTGCTGAAGGAAGCAGAGTTTCATGCTGAGCAGAGGGAGTATGAACTCAACCGCAGGAGGCAGATGGGCCTCTCCTCTTCCCATCACTCTCTGGACAACACAGACTTTGATAATAAAGATGATGACAAGCACGACCAACGCCTCCTGAGCCAGTTTGGAATCTGGTTCTTGGTAAGAAATTCGTGCTCTCCTTTCTTGCTTCTCTCTCTTCCCTCTCCCTTCCTTTGCGAAGGCTCAGTTTAATCTCTTTTTTTTCCCACTTCTTGGATTTAGTTGGATACTTTTCTGATTTGTGGGTGAAAAGAAGTTCTGTGAAGCTGTCAGACTTGGAGATTTCAGAACTAGTTTGGGTGGAGCTGCTCACTGCCTTCTAAGTCCTGTATAGAGTGTATAACATAATTATTCACCCTTTCAGTTTTTTTATTGACTTTCTATGTGCTGTCATCTGCTCACAAGTGCCCTCTGCTGAGTGCCATTATTTTAATGTTAGAAGGCAATCCCCAAAAGATCTGTCTTTCACCTTTCATCTTTCACCATTACTGTCTGGAAGCACAGCTCACTCTCTTACCTCTGAAGAGGCTGAAGGACTCTTAGTGAGCTGCTTTTCCTTCCTGCCTTCAGATTATTCTAGCTGAATCAGTCCTAGTCACTGTACTCCAACTAATTCACCCCATGTGGGGTGATAGAGTGAAGCCCTGCTGGTTCTACTCCTCACAGTAGCTAGCAGAGATTATTCCAGAATAGCAGGGCTGCTGCTGGCTAATTCATGAGCAGGCCAGGCGGGACCCTGATAGATCCTCAGAAATTTGCTTCTGCAATTCTTAAGGAGAATTCCCCTTCTCAGGTTCTTTCCAGTTCACCTTAAGCTCCAAGGCTCTCTCCTCCTTGGCACCAGAAAGCAAACACCTTAACTTCAACCTGCAGGGAAGTAGAATAATGAAGACTGTACTTTGAATTGGCAAGGGTGTTGTAAGGTGCCTTATCCCAAGAAAAAACATGGAGGAAAAGCACTTGTTAGATGGGTTCTGGTCTTCTCTGGGAAGCAGTGCTGTCAGCTGTTTCCCCAGAAATGACATGAAGATGTCTCCTTTGTTCACTTGCTACAAGGCAGCAGTCACTGGTTTCAGGTTGCCCAGCGCTGAGAGCGCAGCTTTTACGAGGAAGTAGCAACAAACAGCTGATAGATGGTTAAAGGAGCTTCCTGTGTCTCCTGTCATCTGCTGCTTTCCATTTTTTGGATTCAGTGCAGCAACCTGACTTGAGACTCTGTCTCTTGTCCCCAGAAGATCGCAAGAGCTCACATAGCGGGTGATTAAGGGCTTAGCAGTGTGCCTGGTCTGTGAACTGGGGTACTGACTTGGTCTCAGACTTGTGACAGTTTTACAGTGCAGACATCATTTTAGACAGAGAGAGTTTGGAGAAGGGGAAAAGAGTATTAATTATTATGTGAGAATTTTTGAGGACTTAAAACTCATATTCCCATCCCAATTGAGGACAAAAATATCAAAGTTAGAATCTTTGCAAAGCGAAGATCACTTATTATACTAAGTAGACATCTTCTTTCAGACTTTTTGAAACACTTCATTTGGTTTGTCTTTTTATCTTGTACATCTTATATATGTGTGTGTGCGTATATCACATATTTTACTGGGCATTACATTACCTTTTGAAATGAAAAGTCATTTTAAAATTCAAACCAAAATGTTTCAGTTTGTCAAAGCATTCTGTATTAATATTTTCAGTGTTGAAACTAAGAAACAAAAAACTCAGTGCTTGGTTTTTTTTTTTTTCCCCCACTTATTTTATTCTCTGGTTTGGAAATGTTTTGACAATTGTCCTGTGCCAAACTCTACTTAAAACTGATTAGCTCGTTTGTCTTCTATGTAATCTGCATCCTGGTATCTCAGAGAATATGGGAAATATAGAAGACAAACACTTTGCCACATTTAATTCCAGAAACGAAACTTGATTTGTTTTTCTGTCTTCCAGGTGAGCCTTTGCACTCCCAGTGAGAATACACCCACAGAGAGTTTAGCAAGGCTGGTTAGCATGGTATTCCAGTGGTTTCACTCTACAGCTTACATGATGGATGATGAAGTTGGTAGCCTAGTTGAAAAGCTCAAACCCCAGTTTGTTACCAAGTGGCTGAAGACAGTCTGTGATGTTCGGTTTGATGTCATGGTTATGTGCCTCCTTCCTAAACCAATGGAGTTTGCCAGGGTAAGAATAATTTATCTGAAAGTACCTTTGTTTGCCACAGAGATTAAAGTCTTAGGTATAAAGACCACTTCTCCTTCAGCTCCCTCAAGGCAAAAGAAACCTCACTGGTTGAGGGAGCAGTGGAGTTCCGGAATTTTTCCTCTTCATAGCATTTTTAGTTTTACTGTGTTAGAGAGTGGGGATTATTTACAGTAATATAAAGACAGGTTGGAAGAATATTAGTTCTTGGAAGCTACTGTACATTTTTGATAGCTGCACACTTCTGTTATGCCACTGAAGCATCCAAGCTTATCTTTAGTAAAAGGTATCAATTGTCTCCTCCTAGATATAAGCCTGTCCTTTACTAGTCTGCTTTACTAATGTTTCTCTGTTCTTTGCATACTTCATCTCTGCAGCTGTGAGTTAAGGTTCATGAGATCACACAGTTGTAGCTGAAAGGAACTCTGGGCATAATGATGCCCTGTTGCTTCAGGTACATAATTTAAGTGACTCAGTTAAGAGACTAGTCTGCTGTGGTTTGCCTTATTGCTGCTGGAGAGAAAGATATTACCTGGAAGGCCATTCAGGATGCCTGAGACCATTACTGGAATGGCTTCTAGAAAAAGTCTTTCTGGCCATTAATTGTGAAGCAGAACTTGCCACTTAACCTGGATAGTGAAGACAGGCAACAGAGTCAGGCATGTGAATGTTCCTCTATAGAAGAGGAAACATCAGCATGAAAATAGGAACTTTATATTTGTGAGGGGTTTAAGACTTTTTCCTCATTTATCACTGCTGACTATACCACATGTGCTTTTGTAAGAAGACTTTGATTTTGTGACCTTCTTATTTAAAGTGTCCAGGGGACATGTTTGCTTTGTTTTCTCAAATTAAGTGGCTGGACAAGGAAGGGCCATAAAGACCTGACGTGAAATATTACCTCATCAGGGATGAAATGTGCATCGCTGGATCTTTCATGACCTAATATATGGGATTTGCTGTATATGCATAGACCAGCATGTGTGTGTGTCTTGCTCTGGAGACGCACCTGGCTGTGGGAAGGCCAGAGGGCAGCTGTGAGGGAATTTGAGAGGTGGATGGATGCATTGAATGTTAGAACTAAAGAAAAAAGATCAGACCTTTGAGGCTAAAGGAGAAAGGAAGGACTGAACCTCATGCTATAATCTCTTATGGATTTTTTTCTTGTTTTGGATCCAGCCCTCTTTTTTGACTTTTATTACCCCCACTGCAATACGTAAGACCAGATTGACAACTTGCCAGATTTGCAAGGGTTCACTAGAACATGAAGACAAACAGCCATGAAATTAGCTGTGATGAATGGGGAAAAAATAGTTTGTTGGCTGAGATTAGCAGTAATTGCTGCCAAAACAGCAGGCATCTCTGGAGCCATTAGTCAGGAAGAGCAGATGTGAGCTGAGGTCAGTTAGAGTAATTAATCTTTGTAGCCCAGTTACTTATTTACTTAGAAATATTTTTTTTGGCTGCCATCACTTAGAACCTACCCTCAAAAAAACCCCAAATAAACAACTACAAAAGAACACCTGGTACAGGCCAAGTTGTTCAAAATAAAGACCCAGCAGCGTAACAAGTTGCCCAGAGTAAATAATTGAAGGTACAAGCAATAAATCTGTCCCTTTGAGAACTGTAAACAATGAGAGGTTACTCTGCGTCATGGCCTGGAAGTGAGCAAACTTCATCTAAATCTTGGACAGTGCTTTTGTGTACTGTGGGTCAAATGAGAGAGAGAAAAAACAATGCAATCCCCACGGCTGAATTCTAAATTCAGGCTGGAAGGTGCTGATGATCACACCCCACAGTTTCTTGGCTGTAACACACTGAGCAAATTTATGGTGCTGGGGCAAGTTACAGAGACTAGAAGTATTGTTCATCAGTATGATTCCTGGAACTACCCACAGGTTGGTGGATACTGGGACAAATCCTGTAGTGCTGTAACCCAATTAAAAGAAGGGCTGAATCGAATCCTTTGCTTGATTCCGTACAATGTGATAAACCAGCCGGTGTGGGAATGTATCATGCCAGAGTGGTTGGAAGCTATAAGGACGGAAGTGCCTGATAATCAACTGAAAGAGTTCCGGGAAGTGTTGAGGTATGTAGACACATGTAGGAACCATTCTGTCGTTGCATATGTTGATTGTTGAGGATTTTAGCACAATAAGATGGTGATGACAAATGAAAACGCTTGTGCCCAATAGACAGTTGTGAGTAAATGCTTCTGAATTTTTTTATGACTTACATTTAAACTAAAGCACTTAAGCTTTGGGAAGGTTTCCTTTTATTGCTCCTGATATCCTCAAATCTGTATCAAGAGCTATCTGTGTGGATGCTTCTTTTCTGTGAGCAAGGCACGCTTTCAGTGGCTTCCTGCAGCATGATGGAAGAAGCATCTTTCTCCTTTTGGCCTGCTTTTGATGAGAAATGGTGGGCATTAGTAGAGCTGTCACTGAAAGAGCGATGGTTTGTATTGATTTAGCTAATATCTTCCCCTGTTGAGCAAAGAAAACACCTGAATAAGAATGGTGGCTGTCTGAGTGATAATTGCATGTCTGGTGTATGCCTTTGACAATAAAACTTCACATTGCCTTTTAACTGAAGATGCTTTGAAACTGACTGTAAGCTTATATTTGTAGGTATCAGTGTAGACTTTTTTAGTGTAAACATGGAATAGTGGAGGAGTGGTGAGATGAGAAATTTTCCAGTTTTTACATTGGATGTTGAAAAAGATAGTGGTGGGGTCGGTCTCTTCTCCCAGGTAACAAGTGATAGGATAAGAGGAAACGGCTGCAAGTTGCGCCAGGGGAGGTGTAGACTGGATATTAGGAAAAATTTTTACACTGAAAGGGTTATTAAGCATTGGAACAGGCTGCCCACGGAAGTAGTTGAGGCACCATCCCTGGAGGTATTTAAAAGACGGGTAGACATAGTGCTTAGAGATACGGTTTAGTGATGGTTTTTGTCAGAGTTATGTTGATGGTTGGACTCTATGATCTGAAAGGTCCCTTCCAACCTAGGCAATTCTATGATTCTATGTGATGTGAGTTCTTAAGGTGCATCACCAAATTCCGATATGATCTTGTGCAGTCAGGACAGGTGGTATCAGCAACCAGCTCAACTCCCGTGGAGGGTGAGGATGCAAGTAAGATTACAGAAGCTTCATCAGTGCTGGTCATGAGATTGCCTTTCTACCAGTTTTCTGTTATATCTCACACACCGTATGCCATGGTAACTCAGTGATGCTATATTTCTGTTCTACTTTTCAGCAAAATGTTTGACATTGAACTTTGCCCTCTCCCTTTCTCCATGGAGGAGATGTTTGGCTTCATTAGCTGTCGATTCACAGGGTATCCATCCTCTGTGCAAGAGCAAGCATTACTTTGGCTGCATGTAAGTGTCCTCTCTTGATGTGTCATGCTGAAGCAGCTTAAGATTTTGGAAAAGAAGAAAAAAAAAACAGAGGTGGGGGCAGGGGAAAGAAACCATTTTTTCAAGGATAATGGAACCTTTCTGCCCTTTGCTTAGTCTCAGTGTAAGGATGGTTGGTAGACAGATCCTGGGAAGCGTTATTTATCATGGGCAGTATAATTGAAGCCTGGGAATTCCTTTTACCTTTGAATGTCAGTTGTGTCATAAGGGCTGTTCAGCTGTCTGACTTTTTGCCAGCAGTGGTTTTAGTCTCCACAGAATTTGGTTTGTAGATTCCAAAATTAATTCCAGACTCCAGAAGCAGCTGTAGTTGTTCCCACATATGAAGATCTGGACTCTTTACTCATCAAGCTTTCTTCTGCTCTGGCCCTTTTGTGCTATGTTTACCCATAAGGCTGGCATTCGCCCAGTGTTCATATTCAAAACCTGCGGGGACAGTCATGTCAGATGGGGGCAGTGAATTCAAAAGAGTATAAAATTTTCCACAGCACCTCAGAATAATACCTATATTCTTCATTATTGCTTGTTTCCTGCTGAGGGTTATTTTGGTTAAGCCTCTGCAAAGACCCATTTACCTGATGACTGTGGAAATTTTTATGTATGCAGAGTTTTCAAGTAAAGTATGATTTGGATTTTTTTTTTTAATTTTTTTTTTGACCTCATAACACTTAATAAGAAGTACAGATAAGCTCATATTTGTCTGAGTGTTGGTGACAAAATGGATGATGAATATTCCCTCAGTGATTTGCAGATAACCATTCTGTCACTGTGCCGACTGGATTCCTAGAATAAACACAGGAATTCAGTTTTAAATAATAATAAATACAGTAAATAGTTATTCATCCAAGTATTGGTGATACTTTTGGTTTACAAAAATACTTTTGTGGAACAACCTCACATCCCTGTGTGTTTGTGCATAAAACTGATCTCAAGGCACACCAAGCGGATGCTAACAAATATTTTTTTTTTTGTCCGGTTCTCCGGTTCTCTCTTGGCCTGATTCTAACAGAAATCTAAGCTCGCAGTTCACCTCATTGAATCCCAAAATTAATTGCATGGGACTTGCTGGACTGAGGATCATATGATAAAGGTGCTTGTAGAGTGGCTGGCATTTTTAATCAAACTTGGAACTCATGCTTTTTTATTTATTATCTTTCCTCAGGTGTTATCTGAACTAGACATTGTTGTTCCTCTTCAGTTACTAATCAGCATGTTTTCTGATGGGGTTAATTCTGTAAAAGAGTTAGCAAATCAAAGAAAATCGAGAGTCGGTGAACTGGCGGGAAATCTTGCAGCTCGGAGGGTAACTGTTATATATCCTGCTTATTTTTTTTTCTTAGAACAGTTTTCCTAATATAATGCATGTGAAGAATTGAAAAGTCATCTTTCAATATGGCAGCATTTGATTGGAAACATCATAAATTTTGAGATTGGAAGGAAAATGGCATGACTTCTTCAATTAATACCACTGTATCACATGGTCAGTGTGAAGAGAATGCAGACAGAAACTGCAGAAAAATTGTGCAGTTTTTCCTTAGTGAACTGGTTGGTTTGGGGTATGTTTGGAGTGTATTTGGTATCTTTTCCAGCCATTTTCATTCTCCATACCTTCTATTAATAACCATCAACAAAAAGTTATTATGGACAACTTGTCATCCAGAGTCAGCTTTTGTATTCTAGTACAAATTTGGTGGGCCTAGGTATGTTTTGGGAAGGTGACAGAACAGAATTTATTTCTGTTTCCCTGTATTTTTTCCCCATCCAAGAGATGCAAAAATTGATTAAAAGTTGTCTGTCAGAGATTTACGTTCCGGAAGAAAACATGTACAAATCTGTAGGCACTACATGTACTTGGACTAATGTGACCAAGTACACAGTAGTCTTGGATGAAATGCTTCAAGGACAGCAGGAACAAGAGTGCTTGAAAGGTCAGATATTTAGGTTTAAGGAACTACAGCATTTAGGCAGTTGATGATTCCTCACATGTGGTGTGCCTGTCTTCTGATGTAGCTCAGCAGAGAGCACTCCCACAGTTAGCCCATGACCACTTCTAAACTAAGCCGAAAAAAACCAGACTAACTTACTGTCTAGTCTTTCAGACCACAGCTGCCTAAAAATAGACTTAATGTGTCATCTAATTCTGTATCTCCCTGTAACACTTCAAAGTTGTCAGGGTGTTTTAGGTGGCCTACTGTGGTGTGGACATAAATCAATACAGACACGTGCATCTTGTTGCTGTTGTGTCTAGTTCGTTACCTCTATCCTTGGTGTACCCTTAGTTACGCTGTTGTCTTGAGATAGTCTCCTTTATTACCCTCCTGCTATTGAAGTTCATGTCCCTGGATCATGGAGCAGATCATTGTAACCTGATGGCCACTTTACTGCCAGCACCGATTTTCTGTTTGGTTTATGATGCTAAAATTATTCCTTAGTAGAAATAAGATAACGAATGCCAGCCACTTAGCTTAAGAGAATGTATACATCTGTGCAGAATGATTCCTGTACTTCTATCATATTTTATCATTTAATGGCGTTAAGGGACATGTGTAGATTTTGCAAAAAAGCTACAGAAGGGAGTAGAAAGGCTGTCAAAAGTTCTTGCCATTTTCTGCAGTTTCATATAGAATGAGATTGTTTAAATGCTTAACAGTCATTTGGTTACGTTGATTCTTTATGTCTTCAGGTAAGCGTTGCTTCTGACCCTGGGCGCAGAGTTCAGCATAACATGCTGAGTCCTTTCCCAAGCCCTTTCCAGAGCCCATTTCGGAGTCCAATACGTAGTCCTTTTCACAGCCCTTTCAAGAACTTTGGACACCCCAGTGGAAAAGCCATTGATTTTGACTGTGAAGACGATGAAATGAATCTTAATTGCTTCATTCTGATGTTTGATCTCATCTTAAAACAGGTACTTGCAGAAGAAAAAACAACCACATTGAGGAGACACTGAAGTTCTTTAGTCACTTTTGGCTCTCCTTTAATCCTGTATTGAGTCCCTTTCTGCTGAGGGATTGGCATAAGTAGAAGAGATTTAAATCTCTCTCTATAGCTGTCATCTGCCTTTACCCATATAGGAGTCATAGGTTCGTGGTCAATGAAGAGAAGTTTAGACACCTCCATATTCATGTTAGATAGCTCATCTGAGTGAAAGGAACTTCTCCTTGGAGATAGGTTTATTTCTACCGACTAGAAGCAGAGGTTTGCTGATAGGCTTAGATTAGATGCGTAACTTCTGTATAGCTAAATTTGTACATTGTGAATCCAAGACCAAGGGTTTTTTTGATAACTGTCTCCAGGTAAAATTCATGGATCCCATGCTTGAAATTGTCTATTTAACTTCAAAATCTTACTCTACCTGCTTGAGCTTAGGCCTCAACACCAGTGGCAATTCAAAATTGTGAGTTCCAGTTTAACTCTTCCTAGTACTGTAATGTAACACTGGCAGAAATGTCGGAATAGGCAGAATAGTTAGTGCTCTAGCTTTTAAATAAATAATAAATCCTTACTCTTATCACTTTCTTTCAGATGGAACTCCAGGATGATGGTGTCACTTTGGGCTTAGAGAACAGCATTTCAAAAGATATAATATCCATCATAAACAATGTGTTCCAGGCACCCTGGGGGGGTTCTCACACCTGTCAGAAAGATGAAAAAGCAGTTGAATGTGGTCTGTGTCAGTCCAGCATTCTGTGTTACCAGCTGGGTTTTGAGCTGCTGGAACAGCTTGCTCCAAAAGAAGAAATCAGACTTGTGGTAAGTAGAGTAAGAAAGGGCCTACGTTATTGGTGTGCCGAAACTCCTCCTCTTCTTTGTTCTCATTACATTGTGCACAAGGGAGCAAAGCTGTGCAGACCTTTGTCATGGAGGATTTTGGAGGTTAAAGCAAAATGCCATTGAATTGTAAAATTTCCTAGGTTTGAATTGATTCAAAGAACCCAGGGAAGATGACAATATTCATCCAGTATGAACTCTTCCCCCATCAACACTGAAGTGCTGTTTCACTTTGGAAGGATGCTTCCATGATACTGTGTCTTAAATAAAATGTGAAATGTTAATACTTAGTGCTTTCTGTCTTCTTTTAAAGGCTAAGAGTGAATATTTTGAAATGATTAATGATTTTGAGTGAATTCATTGGCCACAGGCAGAAGTAACTCCAGCCTGGTCCTTTTCTCAGTGTAAAAGTGATTGGGGTAGCTCCTCTAACTCCACAGTAGCGTAGGAAATATGCCCTGCTCCTCTCCGTCAAGGATGACAACTTTGGTGAAACCACCACCTTGTGATTGTATCCACCTCAGCTCCAATATGGATATGCAGTTTCTGTCATCACTTAAATCCATGTTTGAAACATAGTCTTCTTGTCAGCATGCATTTGCTGATGCAGAATTTTAGATGTGCAGGTGATTTGAATGCAGAAGTGTACATGGAACTAGACGGTGTCTGCCTCATTTGAGCTCAGTTTATCACACCAAATTTAACTTAAACAGCAGGATATGGCCTCATGTATTTAGATAACAATAAATTAATTTAATTTATTATATTCTTAAAGGAACCAACAGACAACCTGGAGGATAGTCTTCTGTATACTAGACCCGAGTTTATTATAGGAACTGAAGGAGAAGAAGAAGACAAATTGGCACCAAAACATGGAGAAAACCCAGGAAATCACACAGAGACCACGGAAAATGCAGGTAGGTGGAGGGAGAGAAGGTTGAGCATTCCAGTAAAGCTTTAAATGAAATGCTTCTGCTCATATAGAATACAAGGTTCTGAAGCAGTGTCTCAAGTCCAGCAATGCATGGTCACTCTTTTCTTATGCATTTGATTCTTTCAACATATTCGTTAAATGGGAATTACATGGGAAGGCTGTATTTACGTTGATAGCAACTATGCCTGTCTCTCAAAAAGCGTTAGAAGAAATCTTGGCTTTTTGAACACGTTAAGTAGCAAAAACACTGCATGTCAAATTCTGTGCTGTTGCAACTTTACTGACTGTGGGGTTACTGTGGCTAGAATTAATTTCTCTCTCATCACTTTGGCATTCTTTAGTTTCATTGTGAATCCACAGATGAGAGAACTTTAACAAGATTTTGTGTAACTTACATTTTTAACAGCGATAAAGAATGACACAGAAAGAAAGTTTTGTTATCAGCAGCTTCCAGTTACCTTGAAGCTCTTGTACACTATATTGCAGGTAACATTGATTACTTGTTTGTTTAGTTGGAATTTTTCGTTACATGGTATCATTGTGTTGAGAGTAGTACCTCTGCTTACACAGGAAATGTCGAAGTTTGAAGAACCAGACATTCTTTTTAACATGCTGAACTGTCTGAAGATCCTGTGTCTTCATGGGGAATGCCTGTATATAGCGAGAAAGGATCATCCCCAATTTCTTGCCTATATTCAAGATCACATGTTGATTGCAAGGTATGTTTTTATTGCACATTTTGTCTTTATACTTCATTGGTTCTCCAACTATGTATTTGTTGTTGGCATCAAAGAATTTGCAGGTATAATATGGAAAATCAAGAAAGGGTGGTAGGGAAGCATGGAAAGGTTAAGTAACTCTTTAAGGGCACATGGCACAGGCTAATTAAGAAGTTGCAAATGAAACAAGGTACTCTGTCCATTATGGCTACTGTGTTATGTACCACTTGTTTTGCAGGGAGTCAGAGAATTTCTCATATTGAATAATAGCATTGTCTGAGACCTGAGGTATCTTTTCTGACTGTACAAAGTAAAATAAAGGAGGATGTAGAGGCAGGCATACAGTTTGTAGGGCGTTAGCATTAAAGCTGTGAGAACAACAGTACTGCACCTTGGTTTTAAGAGGTAAAGGGAGGTTTTTCGTTTAGTATCAGAGTGAAGTGGATTGAAATCGGTGCTTTTAAGATTCTCTTTGGAGCAAGTGACTTTTGCAGAACGCTGACTGAATAAACATCAGGATATGATGTTCTGAAATAGTGTGTTCATCAGTGCTTACAGCTGCTCAGTATCAATTTCACTGAGCATCTCCTGAGACCGTAGGGTTTTAGCAGACTAGAGAATCTGTCCTGAATCTAAATACCAGCAAATTGTGAGCACTCGACATATTAGTCATTTGTGGATGCACATGATTCATGATACCAAGACAGTTCATGTGGCTTATGCGCTGAAGCTAGTCATGCTGAAACTGCTAATTCATAGCATAGATTATGTTCCATGGCAGTTCTGCCTTGAATTAGGCAAAATCCTGTCAAAGAAGATTTGCAAGTATCTCTGTCCTCCGACCAGCAACTCTGTAGTATTCACATAAATGCCCAGGATGGCTTATAGAGATTTTCATGAAAAGTGTGTTCCCGCCAACAATACAGTGCAGACATTTAGAAGGAAGGATGTCAAGGGAGTGTTTTTATAAGCAGGCTTGCTCTTTTTGGTCTTTCCAGCTTATGGGGAGTTGTGAAGTCTGAATTCTCTCAGCTTTCTTCCCTGGCAGTCCCACTTCTTCTTCATGCACTTTCGCTTCCCCATGGAGCTGACATTTTCTGGACAATCATAAACAGCAATTTCAACAGCAAAGATTGGAAGATGAGATTTGAAGCAGGTGGGCCAGTGAATTGTACACTATTTGCTCTTTGTTGCTTCACTGAAGAGGTAGAGCTTTCTCTGCTGTAACTGAGGAGACCTATGATAGATATAATAGGTGATTATCTTTTTGCTGCTTGGGGAGTTTTGGAGATAGTCTGGTGCAAAACTACGGCACAACAATGCAGTAAAAGAGAGGAGAACAGGAGACTTTTTGGATAATCTAAGTAAAATCAAAATTACAACATTTGCTGGGTATTTTTTGTTATTACTTTCTCAGATGGGCACATTTCTAGGAGAGGTATATTAATCAGGACATAAAGAAGCCATTGCCTAAACTAACATGCGTATTTTCTTTGTCTGGGGGGCACGTCTGCTACAGTGGAGAAGGTGGCTGTGTTGTGCAGATTTTTGGATATTCACTCTGTGACAAAGAACCACCTGCTGAAGTACTCTTTGGCTCACGCATTCTGCTGTTTCCTAACTGCTGTAGAAGATGTCAACCCAGCAGTAGCTACAAGAGCTGGGCTATTGCTTGACACCATAAAGAGGCCAGCTTTACAGGTAGATTCATTATATGGGGAAAAGACATGTTCAAACAAGAATCTGGGTTTTCACTTGAAGTTCAAAGTGGTTCAGGCATACAGCATCACAGTTGCTGCTGATACTTCTTTAGGCAAGCCTTACGGTCTTATCCTATGGGTAGGACAGAACTTTACCTATACCTTTGTATTGCTCAAAATCTTACCAAATACTATGTTCTAAATATGATGTTCATTTATCTCCTTCCTTACCTTACTTTTCCATTGATATCAGTAGCATTAGTCCTGATATAAGGGACTTGGTGGGGAAAAAGGAGCTAAATCTTTATCCTGTACTAAATACCGTACTACTGTATTATCCTGTCCTCCTATACTAAACCAGGAGAAGTTGGGAGCTTTGACCTCCCTTTGCTTTAAAAGATGCTTAAAGTTTTCACATCTCAGTTCTCTGTTGTTTTTGTTTTTTTCTTTATAGGGTCTCTGTCTGTGCCTTGATTTCCAGTTTGACACAGTTGTCAAGGACAGGCCCACCATTCTTAGTAAGCTTTTGCTACTTCATTTTCTAAAAGCGGATATTCCAGCTTTGAGCTGGGAGTTCTTTGTGAATCGCTTTGAGACCTTGTCTCTGGAAGCACAGCTTCATCTGGACTGCAACAAAGAATTCCCTTTCCCAACAAGTAAGCAGAGTCCAAATCAACCTGATCCCCTCTTATCAGCTTCTGGAATTTCAGCTGCCTGCAAGGGTCTGAGAGAGATGTAGATCTCACCTGTATAGAGAATAATTTGAAGCGAGCATTTTTTGACTGCCTGAATACAGATTAGGCTATATGCTGTCGCACCTTTGGGTGTTATGTTTTACTCTCACTAGGATGCGATTGCCAGCCTTGGTTGAAACACAGTCTGGTTCTGTGATCAGCTGCAACCTGCATTAACTCACTTGTTTTTTGTACATGTTCTTATGCTATAAACGTTGCTATTCACAAAGGCTTAGGTCATGCCTCACCCTGTTCTGTAGTGGTCAGTACAAAGACAGCCCTAGGAGCTGTATGACCCTTGAAAAACAAACAAATGCATGAGGCACAGCACGCGGACTCTTAGGTATGGTGCTCAGTTAACTATTCCCGCAGTGACAAATGTTTGTGTCTGTCCTGTTCATATGTGGGTTCTTGATGAGATCCCATGTGTCCTTCCATTCACTAGGGGGGGCTAAAAAATAATTTGTGCATGATTGTTTAACACACTGAGTAATTGCAAACTTCCTTACCTAAGTGGTGGCACCTGAGGCAGATCTGTTTCCATCCGAGTTGCTTGGAGGAGGTGGGGACAGCTGTTTGGACAGTGTGTGCCCCCTCAGCAGCCTAATGCCTCCTCCTACACTTGCATGGAGCCCAGTGCCTAAAAAAGCCCAGGTGCTGCTGCTGCAACCATACAGGTAATGGGTGGAACTGCAAATGTATTTTCTTCTCAATATGTGAGTAGCTTGACCCAAAGCTGGGAACTCCTGATGTGGCCTGAGAAGGGAATCTTGGCACTAGTATTGAGCACCTCAGGCAGCAAATGTAGGGTCACATCTTTAAATATGAATATTTGGAAGTGATTTAAAATCTGCAAAAGATATCTTTCAAGTTTCTTTTTAACCTTTCTCTTTGCCTTTTCAAAGACATGAGTGGTGCAAAGGATCAACTCACCAGCTTTAGTTGCTCAGATAATTAAAGGGTTTGGATGCACTATAGACATGAGTATAGAAAAGTACTGGTGACCCCATTAAGGCATGCAGGGACACTGCTGGTAACACCATTGTAGACGCAAAATCACATTCACAGATTTCTGGAGGCGCTGTTCAAATCCAGGGTGATAGATGTAGGCAGGATAGGAGGTCAAAATTAGTGGCCACATTTGGGTATGAGTGCACTAAACGTGATCCATATTTGCGAGATTTCTGCCATTTTAAACAGAGGGCACCTCATATTCCCTCAGCCTGAAATTCCAGTTTTGGTTTCGAGAACCTGTTTTTATCCAGTCTCTGAAGAAAGAAGTAACAGTGTAGTTTTTTAAACACAGTTACGCAGTCTGGGGTTTTATGGATTTCATAATGACAGCATGCAAATGAGTACCTTGCAGATGGACCCCTTGAGCCCATACAAAGCTTTCTTGACTTGAGTGGGACCTGGGGCCCAGATGCATTTGGCACTTGGCAGCGTTAGGGCCTCACCATGCTGTGGAATGAATCCTAACTTGGTCAATTGCATTTGCAAAGCTATCACTGCTGTCCGGACAAATGTCGCCAACCTCAGTGATGCAGCAATGTGGAAGATCAAGAGGGCTCGTTTCGCACGTAATCGTCAGAAGAGTGTGCGTTCCCTGAGGGACAGTGTGAAGGGACCAGTGGAGTCAAAGAGAGCGCTCTCCCTTCCAGAAACCTTAACCACCAAAATTCGTTGAGTATCTATTTATATTTTTGTGACACGTCTGTATCTTCTCCCTTAGGATTGTATCCTATTGCTGGGTACACATTGGAATTGTCAATGTTTATCCAATTGGGATAGAAAACTCAGGTTTCTGACTGATTGGGCGTTATTCAGATAATGACAAGTTAGTGAGTTTGACAAATAACATAGGCAAACACTATGTTTATGCTGTGTTTGTTTAAAATGCCAGAACAAAATGCTTCAAGACTAGTTTGTGGATAGATCTTAATTTTTATTTGTGGCTAATACACAGTAGACTTGTCTAAAATAGATACAGTGTTTACAGAAAAATTCCTCTGTTACTAATTTATTTATTGATTGTAATTATTAATCAGTGTATGCAGCATATGCTAGACATCTTAAAAACAACTGTTAATGTCTCAAATAAGCTTTTGGATATCTTCAGAATTTCTTTGTTAGGAAAACAACACCCATGGAACAGATCCTTCCTGCCAGCTTGTTTAGGAGGAGCTAGGTGCTGGAAATCCATAGGCCTGTATGGAGCGCCGTACAGATACTTTTCCAAGCAGAAATAAAGCTTCCCCATTCTCATTTAAAGAATTTTACAAACACAGATTAGTTTTTATATTAAAATTGGACCTCTCGCATTGTTCCTACCCATATAATAGGAACCAATAAAATATTCAAACCTGGGCGTTGTTGAACTGTTAAGATAAAAGGTAATTTATTCTCCAAAAAAACCCACAACCATATTTTGGGGCTCCTAGGTAATCCTTCTTGAGCAATTTCTGATCGGGCACAGGGGGTCCTGTGCAGTGACTCCTGTGACAGCAAAACTGAATGATGGAGAAAACTAGCATTATAGAACATGGTGCACAAATCTGTAGGGCACAGAAGTGACATGTTTCAAACAGTTACACTCACTGCCTGACAACTGTGCATGAGGAAATGAACATAAATATGCTAGCACTGAATATATGCTGAAGTAGATGTCAGTACTGCCTTTTTAAACAGAGTTGCTCTTGTTTTTTGTGTGTGTGTTTGTTTGTTTTTTAAGCTGTGAGCTTGACCAGACACGAGCAGTCTGCTCCAGCACTTGGAGGAACACCAGAGCAAACACCAGGTGGGTTTGACAAGGCGAGTGTTTGGATGGAACCGGAGAAGGAAGGCACTAGTGCTGGCTTTCTTGATGACTCATGAGACAAACTTATGCAAGATGGAAGTTGTCTAAATGGGACAGTGAATCACGCCTCAGCGTGGTTCCAAAAGGTGTACATTGAACTTTTGCTCTTGATCTGTACTGAAAACTGCCCCCAGTTGTTAAACAGTGCTCCAGGCTGGGAGGAGGTTATTCAGAGGCAGTCAGCTATGCCAGCAGCACCTCACCCTCCTGTCTTCCATTGCCCACAGGAACAAATAAATCTTCAGTAGGCTGGCCCCATGGGTCACCTGTCTTCAGCCTGATCTTTGACCTTCAGGTTTTAGAGAGAGCAGACAGAGTGTTTTTGATTGTTGGTAAATTGCACTTGTCTCCTCTGTATGCTTACAGACATCTTAAGTCCCTTATATATTTACTGACATTTTGTGAAGATGTCACCCTTCTGTCAGGCATTTTTAGGACAGCTAGCTCAGCAGGGACCAAGTGATCTCTAAATAATTGTGACTACTAACAGTTCTTGCTCTGAGTCCTATGTAGACTGACCATTTGGAAATGGAAATTTTGGTGAAAAATCTCAGATCCAGATCTTCTCATATTCCTTCTTCAAGACTTGCAATATTTTAAACAGGCACAAATTCAGAATTAAAGCAGGCCAGTTTGCTGCGTGATCAGCTGAAAGGAAAATACCTTGCCAGTGTGGGTGCTGACTAAGCTGTGAAATGGATTAAGAGAGCTTCTGAACTAGCAGTATATAGCCCTATCATACCAGCCCAGTGAGAGCTGGAAATCAAGCAGATCCTTACAGAACACACTGTACATACATTACAGACAACCCTGTGCAGGTTGTCACAGGCTTATAGAAGGAGCAAGCGAAATAATGGTGTGATGAACAGATGTGTCAGTGAATGATTGTTCTTCATTTAATGTCACGGTTCACCTGCTATATACTGGGCTTGGGGAAACTTGTCACGTAAGAGGTGTCGGCCTCACAGTAGGCATTGTTAGCTATTGTGATTTTATTAGATATATGTTGGTATTTCAAAGCTTCAATTTCCAGGCTCAGGTAATTGATCACCTAAGCTGCAAATTCAGGTTCCACTAAAAATGTATGTATAAAAGGTTGCATGTAGCTAGGAGCCACTGATGTGAAGAGAAGTCTGATAATATGATTCAAAATTATCACAGATGGTTTGGAAACTAGGAGACAAGTGACTGCCCCTCTCCGCCTGCCCAGTATTTATTTCTTTCTAAAATCTTATTTTTTTGTAAAATGGGTTTTTTTTTTTAAGGTTTGACTCATAGTTTTTAACACTTTGCGTTGGCAGTACTGAGCATATCTGATTCGTCTAAGGAACTGACTCCTAAATGTAGGCTGTACATCTGCTGTAGAAAAACATTTATTTTATTATTATGCATACGACTGGAATGAACCAGTCCCCATGCTCATCCATTCTTTCTAGATCTAAAACTGTAGACCTTGTCCAGTTCAAATACAAGCTGAATTCAATGCGCATTTTGTAGGGATTAGGCACCAGGATCATGTATTTGTTCATCTACCCTTTACAGTACCTGGGATAGTTTTATCGATAGGCACAGGGATCACAACGGGGATGAAGCACGATAGAATTGTGATCTGATGTTTTTTTGTTGTATTGTGATAGACCTTAAAGAAAGACCTCTAAAATTTGAAGGTAAAGGGGTCTGATATAAGGGACACGTGAATAAAGAGATATAGCTGTGGGCACGACGCTAGATTGAATTCAGGAATGGTGGCTGTATATTAACTAGAAGGCTGCGTGTGTGGTAATGTGAGAAGGTTTTCCTGGGGGGTGTCTGTATGTATATACCTTGTATATAGGTGCACACACACATACACAAACTGTATATGTATGTGCATACATTTTGAGGGGTAAAAGCCACCATAGCCACTGTAAAGACAGGCCTGCCTTGGTTTTGCATTCTTACCTTGACTGTGAACAGCTTGATTAGGTACAGGACACCCTGTATCAAGTGTTAAAGAAGTGAAAGTTTAGTTCAAGCTTGATACAAGGTAAGACCCATTTCAGAGAGTACAGGAAGGTTTTCTGGACCCTGAAAGTCTATTGCCTGAATGGGATTGTAAGGTTTTTGTATTTTTAAACAAGCAGTTCTCCATTGCTGGTTCATTGCAGGTTTCTGCATTAGAAGTGAAAGCAGGAGGTGACTGACATTCTCCAGGCTTGATCCTTAGTAGAGCGGTGATGAACTACTCAGGGTGAAGCTCTGTTCACTACGTCCTGCTGTATAGTTTTCAGAGAGGGTGAAGTATAAGAAATGAGATTTTAATGCTTCAGAAAGTATAACAATATTTCTGGAGAGTAAAATGTCAGGAAAAGTCCTGGAAGTGTTGGTTAACTGGTGTTAGCGTTACAAACTTGTGGCAAAATTGAGCATTTCATCACTGAGCTTCTAAATTATGTTTTTCAGCAAGTGAAAGTAAGATAGGTTAGTCTTTTCAGATTAATTACTCATTGAGTTCTATTTGGAGAATCAGGATTTATTTAGAGCCTCACGATCCTTTGACTCATTCCGTCTTATCTCCTCCTTTGTTTTATGGAAAATCTCACAACACGTAACAGAGCTAAAAATGAGTAGGGCTGAAGAAAACAGTCTAGTATCATCTTTATGAAAATAGTGTCTTTTTGATACAATTTCGTGGAAAAATTTAAGGTGCCTATAATATGTGGAAAGGTCATTTGTCA
Organism: Rissa tridactyla; assembly: GCF_028500815.1. Lineage (NCBI taxonomy): Eukaryota > Metazoa > Chordata > Aves > Charadriiformes > Laridae > Rissa > Rissa tridactyla. The sequence continues at coordinate 54,944,996 of NC_071469.1, forward strand.
TTTGTTGTCCACAGATCTAAATTTATTTCCTATATACATTTTTAATGTGCTTCTGAAAATGGAACTTGCTGTGTTTCTCATTCTAATTTTGTCAGAACTTATTGTTTTCTTTTTTGCATCTGCAAATCTTGGTCCAGCAAAAGTTTGGATAGAGAATTTTCATTTTGAACAAAGGTTTCCATAAATAAAAAATGCCAGTGAAAACTGTTTGGAATAAAAAATATTCTGTAATATGAAGTTCATGACTTCTTTTTACCAAAATGAGACCAGTAGAGGAAAGTTATTCTTAATAGAAGTGATTCTGAAAATTTCCCCCCCTAGTTTTCATTTTCAGCTATCATGAAAATAGCAGCCTTCTCCCATATTCAGCAAAACAGCCAATCAAACAAAACCCTTTGCTCTCCCGCCAGTAAAACATTAACATATTAAAAATTATTTTAAAAATGACAGACACTGCAGTTTTGCTGGTGAAGAACTAAGACAGATGCAGTTGTACCAGCAAAGGAGTCCCTTGTCAGAACAGCGTATTACATTTAGAGTATGGGTAAATTAGAATATTAAAATAACTTTTAGTATTTGCCATAAATATATAGCTATGAATTTACATAAACCCTAAGACATGTAAGTAACTCTAATGGACTAAATGGATAGTAGTTGCTGGCTAGTAACTCTAACACAGGCATGCGAGAACAATTTTAAGATTATACTTTGAGCTAATCTTGCTTGTAGGGTCTGTCCTGCAAACTTCAACTTAAACTGTTCTTGCAAAAGTAAGGACTTTCTCCAGTAGTTGAAAGGATTTATCATTGAAATGAAAACGAGCAGATCATTTTATAATTCTGCTTCATGCCAACTTGCTTTATCTCAGTCATTTGCTGTTAGATTTTTAACCATAGATCAGAAAATGCATCAGAATATGTTTTAGTAACAGTTAATTGTAATTGGTAAGAGCTATAGTGTTTAATGAACAAACTAAAATTAATGGTGTCATTAAAACTTAATTTTCAAGTATGGCCCCATTTTGATGCTGTCAAAATATTTTTCTGATCCCTTTGATTATCCTAGTGGAAATAATTTTTATTTATTTTGCATATAATCCAATCCACATATAATGCATTTTATCTATAGAGAAGCATTTAAATTATATTCCTGTTTTAAAATAGAACACTTTAGAATAATCTACTTTACTGTGCTTTAGCCATGCATTTATTCAGAATTATTTAATAAAAAGAACCTGATACACTGATGGGTGAAATAGCTGCTGCTTTTCATGAATTCAATTCCTAGTGTTAGTATAACATAAATCTTTTAGGAACTGTTAAGCACTAAAAAAAGGCTTCACAAACAGGGTGAAAGGGAAGAGGGTAACTCCAAAGGCAATTACTAGAGAATTCTAGTCTTAAAAGTAACTAGAAATGCTATATTTAAAAAAAATAATGAAGTATGAAAATGAAAGTACTTGCCCACTTGGCAGTGTTATTTGTAATGTGTCTGTTTTGCTTGGATAGTGATAGCCAGCACCCAGCCTTCCTTGTGTTTTGTGAGTAGCCTCTCGCCTTTCACACGATCGTATTCCCATGCAAAGTGTTATTTCCATTCAGTGTTTGTAATACCAAGTCTTGGCCTTCTTCTCTGTGAAGAAGTCATCAAAACTTTGACTTTGTGTCCCAAAACCTCATATAGTGCCTACATTTTGACCCAAGTTGTTTGAGGAGAAATATGGACTCAATGCAAAATGGGGAAGTCTTCATTCTTTGTTTCATCATTATTTGGTAGAATTTTCTCCATCTCCTACCTTTGCCGTTTTGTACATCCTCCACTGGCAAAGACTAATATCCACTAACTTCTGCTGAAGAAAGACTGAAAACTATGCCAAATGAGAATTTGGTGGCAGTGGGATTTGATTCTCCCTTAATGCTTGGATATGAAGGAATAGTACCACTCAATTTGGCAGAAGCGCACTGGGATGGGCGGATTACCAGCTTGCTTAAATATGGGAAAACTGAGAAATGGAGTTCGGTGTACACAGTAGGTGTTAAAGTGCTGCTGACTCTGAGGCAACAGAGGAACAATGCCTTCAGAAATGCATACCTATCTCCTGTGACTTCACCATGTGTGTTTGGGCAGAAATGGAGCAATGGAAAGATATTCTGGTGTATTTTGTACCCTGTTTATAGTCTTATCTGGTGTCTGATACCAATATCTCTCTTGTGCCAATAGGACAACCCTCCCCAGAGAATGATAATACAATAAAAGACCTACTGCCAGAGGATGCTGGGATTGATCACCAGACTGTCCACCAGCTGATTACTGTGCTAATGAAGTTCATGGCAAAGGATGAGAGCAGCGCTGAGTCGGACATCAGCAGTGCTAAAGCTTTCAACACAGTCAAGCGCCATCTGTACGTCCTGCTTGGTTATGATCAGCAGGAAGGATGCTTCATGATTGCACCACAAAAAATGCGTGTTTCGACCTGCTTTAATGCCTTTATTGCTGGAATAGCACAAGTAGGTGAAGGCGTTTACTACTTTTTGCCCCTATTTATCATTGCCTGTTGTTGAAATGGTGGTAGCACAGCCTTCTTTGTACCAAAATAATGGTTGAGTGTGGTAATTCTACTTAAAAATTCATAACACCTCTTCAGTTGGTGGAAGAATTTGCTGCTTGTTCTTTATTCTCAGAAGGCCTCCATGTAGCCTAAGTGCTTTCTGTAGGTTTTTGCTTTGCAGTTAAAAAATAGTTAAATAGAAGTATGCTGAACTTGCTGCATCATTGTCATAGAGGTAATGGTTTTGTGTGCATGGAGGCACGCCAATACTACCGCTGTATGAAAAATTAGAGACTACTCCAAACCTCTGTGCCCTCTTTCCCTAGCCTTTGAATGCCTTACTTTCCTCCCATGTCATTCCCTCCTTTCCCATTCAGGAAGACCCGGGACCCATCTACTCTTGCTTGTTTCCCTGCGCGAATGGTCTGTAAACTCTTTGACATTCTTCACTTTGTAGGAGGCTCATTCTTCTTCCTTAGAGTGCACCAAGACTTTCTGTTCTCCCTTTCCTAGGGAGTGGTGCCACCATGATAAACTTCTGCATATATTGCTATGATAAATATCCTTTCCTTGTGCCTTCTTTCTCTATTGTGTAAGAAGTATGGTAATTTCCTATCTCACAAGGCTCTTCTAAGGCTCAACTAATTCTTACTAATAGAGCAGTTGGCGATGCTAGGCTGAAAAACATTTCACACTTGCAGCGTGTTCTTATTATGTGCAATGAAGCATCATCATCACTTCCACACTTTTTCCTTATCACGGTCTCTCATAAAGGATTACTTCAGGGGAGAGAGCGGGCTGTGATTTCAGATTTCCCCCTGCCCTAGCTCTTAAAATGCTCACTGTAACCTTCAAACTTTGCTCAAAGTTACCCTCACCTCTTCTGATCTGCAATTCTTACCAGGATTTTTTGGTTCACACATTGGAATCGGTGATTTTTCAAAGTCAACTGTAATGTAGATTCTTGGATAAACGTTCACAGTCATGGAGAAGTCAGGTATCCACATTTCAGCAGGCAAAATAGAAGGTGTTAATGCAAACTGGGTAGCTGCAAATGTATCCTGATCCATTGTCTCGGAGCACCATTGCTATGTGGTGTTAATCATCTTTCATTTGTACGGTTTTAAGCTGAAGTGTGTAAAAGGAGATTCTGGCCTGTTACTGTTCTATTGAGAGTCTGGAAGTGGCAGTTTAGATCACAGGGCAGTATCTACCACATTTTTCTACATGTTTTCCAAGTTTGGATTGCCAAACTTCAGTGGCCCTAACTGACCGGATTTTCGGAAGTACTTCTGCAGCTCTAAATATCAGCCCCTGCCTTTCCTTTTCTGCCTTTTGTGTCTCATGAAAGCTGAATCCACCATTTCTGTTTGAAAAGCTTTGTTGTGAATACTGGCTTCCTTGATGTCAAATGAAATTTGACAACTTCAGTAGGCCAGGATTTTTCTCCAGGTAGCAGATATCAAAACTTTAATTTATATTTTGGGGGGATATATTTTCTTCCTCTTAGCTGTAGGGCTGCTTTGTGTTGGGAATCACCTTTGCTGCAGGAGAAATGCTATTTGCAACCTGAAGATGTGTTTACAGAGTGAAAACTCAGTATAGCGCTTTTAAGAGATGTATTTCAGTTATGCTCCCCTCCATAAATATTTTTAAATATTTGTCATAAATATTTGCTTGCCTCAGTCAACTCCACAGAGTTTGGGATTGGGCTTACTTGCTGTTGCATTGATTTTGATCAGGAATGGTCAGTTCAAGGAAAAATACTAAGACTTTTGATTTTATTTTTTTTGCATCATAAAATCTGTCTATGTGGAATCCTTGAAAGCGTAAAATGCCTTTTTCTCTCTCTAGCAGCAGAAGTGGCCAAGTTTTGGTGTTTGCGGTCAGTGTGGAATTGCCCCGCATGGTGGCAATGTTGTACAAGCCCGTCAGAGTGGGGAAGCCATCAGTGCCCGGCTCTGCTCAGCACCCCAAGCTGAGCTCTGCTCAGCATTTGCAACATCATTTATTACAGATCTTCATGTGACAACTTAAAAAATGGGTCTGCTCAGCTTAAGACATGTCTGTATTACAGTATGTAATTTAGGGGGGTTGGAACTAGATGATCTTTAAGGTTCCTTCCAACCTAAATTCTTCTATGATTCTATGTGCCGTGTTAAGGCAGGGCTCTGTCTTCCTTGTACGGATGAGTTTTTCCTAACCACGCTATATAACTATTATCACACTCTGAGAAGACACAGCATTGCAGGGTAGGACCATATTTGGTGATTATCTATCATCTGTTTGGCAGGCTAACCCTACATGGATAGACATGGGATTCATCTATGTAGTTCTATGCATGCAGCATAAAAATTTGAGACAGCTGCACATCGAACTAGAGAATTTTACAGGAAAAACCTTCCATTCGGCTTGTGCAGGAAGGAGCTTGAGAGATGAGTTCTGTGTTTGTAAATTAGGCTCATCCCCTTATTCTAATAAAAACAAAACCAAAAAAAGAACTACAGACCTGAAGGAAATGGATGATGTGGATGAAACTGATGTTTGTGTCTGTTTAGATGTACTGGGCTCCTGATAAAGCACACTAAGTTCACTGAAACTGCAGGGATGTGTTAGATCTTGGGGGTTGTGTTGGAGTTTGCTTGGCCTGCTGTTAAACCATTCTGGATGTCAACCAGTATAGGTTGGCATCAGAGACAAGGGCTTTGTGGATCCTTGTTATGATCTAGTTCAGCTGCTGATTTCAGGACATACGGCTTTAAATAATAATAGCTAATGTTGCAGGACTGATGAGGAGATAATGAAAAATAGCAATGCAGTTTCAATTGAAAACACAGTTGTGTCAGGGTAGTGGGAACACATGGCCACACTGCATGTAACCATCAGGATTCGAACCTCTGGGATAGGTACCAAATAGCATGATGCTCTTCAAAGGTCATGATGGAGGCAAGGCTTATGACTAGCAGTGATAACAGCAACCTGTCTACAGCAACACCCCCATTTAAAATTGATGAGCATTTTATTTAGAGCAAGTTATTATTTTCCATTAGCTTTATTCTTGGATCCTGTAGGATTTGCATGCTTAGACTTTCTGCATAACATTGCAGACAAACTCTTACCTTTCCTATAGTGAAGAGTGGGCTTTTTGTCTCATTACCTGATTCCAGAACATGGAGCTTAAAAAAAAAAACAACCTAACAGCTAATGTTGCAAGCCTGCTGAGAAAACAATGAAAACTGGCAATGCAGTGTTAATACAAAAACCCCCAAAAGACAAAATATACAGCCCTCCCTCCTAAAACCGACAAATACATCCTATCTGTTAAACATTGCATATACCTAATATGGTTATATCTATTGAAGCATGATCAACTTGTGCCATAATACAAGTCTATCCCAGCACAATATAATCTATGATCTTGCCAATGTATGTTAAAATTTAGTCTGTGCAGGATAAAAGGTTTTCAGAACACATCTTTTTTTGTTTCATTTTACCTATTTAACTAAAATGAGAATGCAGCAAGCTGGCAGAAAGTTTCTAACTGATAGTGAGACTTCCTTAAAAAAATCTGTTTCTTTTCACTTAGCATACCTCAGCTGTATCAGTTATTTTGCTTTTCAACATCAGAGGATTTGATTTTGGTGAGCTAACTCCTGTGCTAATATTCTTTTCAGGTGATGGACTATAACATCAACCTGGGAAAACATCTTCTTCCCTTGGTGGTGCAAGTGCTGAAATACTGCTCTTGTCCTCAGCTAAGGCATTACTTTCAGCAGCCTCCTCGCTGCTCCCTCTGGTCCCTCAAACCTCACATTCGGCAGATGTGGTTAAAGGCTTTGCTTGTCATTCTCTATAAGGTGAGTGGTCTTAAAAAGATGCTGACCACATTAAAATTTACACTTCAATTTGAAATTTTTTACAGGGAACACCTAACTGTGCTGCAAATGAAAGGACCTGTAAAGAACATTTTTCTTTGATTTGCTGACTCGCTGCATTTCATTTCAATGTCTGAAGTAGCTAGGCTTTTATCTGTTCTGCTGACTTATTACTTCTGCTGTCTATATTGTCTTTCACATGGTTACCTGAGCAAGAAAAACATGGATTTGAAAATAGGAAAATACTATATAAAGTTCCATTGAAGAGTATTTTGAGTAGCTTAGAATTAGTTTTAAAAAAAATTAGTAACTTTAAGTGAGTGGGTCAGCTTAACAGCTTGTATTCTTTAGTCGAGTGATGCTTTTTGGGAAGTGTTAAAATGAAATGTGTTTATGCACTAAAACAGAGCTGTGAATACTTTTGGTATGCATAACAAATTTCTAGCAGGTCTGTAGTACTTATGAGGAAGTGGAGACACTGGAAATGAATGATAATGTGCTGATTGAAATATAGTATTTGGAGAATGGTTCTGATGAGAGACCTTTTGCATTATTATTAATAGTTGGTTTTGTCATATAAAAGTCAAGAAAACAATATATGAAACTACACTAATAGGGATTTTTAAAACTTTTTTTAAAAATAACTCTGTGTACAAAGCTGAAAACAGTCCTACTTCTCATGATGTATTTAGAAATGTGTGATCAAAGGAAGGCAAAGGCCATCCAGCTGACAATATTCTTGTCATTTTTCTATTTTACCACCTTAACATTTATCCAAGGAGAAAAGTTAGATTTTAAGCTGAAGTTTTTCTCTTTCATTGCACAGTACCCCTACAGAGACTGTGAAATCAGCAAGATTGTACTTCACCTAATCCACATCACAGTCAATACTCTCAACGCTCAATATCACAGCTGCAAGCCCCATGCAACTGCTGGTCCTTTGTATAGTGACAACAGTAACATAAGCCGATACAGTGAAAAGGAAAAAGGTACTTTTAACCCTCTCATTTATGTGATAGTCATTGATTTAATTAATGAAGTCTTGCAGATGCTGTAGAAGCGGGTAAATCTGGTCTGAATTTTAGAACATAATTCTGTTCAGGTTCAGGATTAAGTCCAAGGTGTGACTTATTTGACCAGCTATAGACATCTATAGTAAAAGAAATTCACAATTTCCCTGTAGGCTAAGCATAGCACAGTGGTCTAACATCTCTCAGAGGAATCTTAGTAGTTCAGTCACTATGCCTGGATAGTCCTTGGCATTTTCTATGACAGTAATAACAGATTATGCCCACACACAAGGTGTGCAACCAGCCTGACACCACATTCTGATTATACTTTTTAATAACATGGCATAGTAGCAAATATTTGATCTTGAAGAGGAAAAAATATTAATTCAGTCTATAGCTTGTTTTTCTCTGTAAAAGGAGCTGAAGTTGACTAGTGTACATGCAGACGTATATGATGTGAATGTCTAAAGGCAGAAGAGAATGGTTCAACCCTTAGCGTCTGCATCTAATTGTTATCTGTATGTTTGCTAGCCGTAGCAGAGGTACTGCGGTGGTATGAACTGGTGTAAGGCTGGGGCTTGAAATAACATGGTGTCACTGAGTGTAGTTCCTTACAATTGTGAAGTTTATTATGTGATAAGTAGTTATGATCAAAGTTTAACAGGTTCTTTTGGTGTTAATCTGTAGCTGCCTTTAGCTACTTATTTGCTATTTACATCCTCCTTCTCAAACAGTCTTCCAAGTGTGCAGCAAACCTTCTTCCGAAAAAGAATACAAGAAGCACGCTTTTTATGCGTGTCAGTACCTTTTCCTCTTTTGCTGCTGGTTGCTCATGAAAAAATATCCAGTAGAACAAGGATACAAAATTTAGTTTACCTGAACACCATATTACTCAGCTTTAGCAAATTAAATCAACCTTAAAATGGATGTAAATGATATATTGCATATTCTCACTCACTTGGACATTTTTTATTGCTAGAGGAGGGCTAAGAGCGTTCAGATAACTGACGGCTTACTATGAATTTGTCTTTGTCCAGAGCTGAGTTAATGACTTAATTCATAACGACTTAATTATGGTAGTAATATACATTTATGAAATGCATTCAGTTTCTGGATTAATTCTGAGTCATTACTAAGACAAAGCGAGGTGCCCAAGTGCCCAGCTTGCAGTTCACAGTAAGTGCCAAGTTAGGTTTAGAAAACGTGGTGTTCCAAACCCATGTCCAACACTGATTCCCTGGGTGGCCTTGTGTCTCACTTCATCATTGTTTCCCTGTGTTCAAAGTAAGGAGAATAGTATTTACTTGCTTTCCAAAGCTCTTGTGAAGGGGCTCAGAGGTAAACGACTATAAATGGGCAAATTTTACTCTATAAATGCTGACTTAATCATAGGGCTCATCCTCCTCCTTTGCTGAAGTGCTGCAGAAAAAAGAGGATGTAGAAGAGTTTTCTTCCACCGGCAAGAAGCAGCCAATATAATTCCATAAGGACCTGGAAGTTGAAGCCTTTCCCATCTTTTCTAAGGAAGCTTGTTTAGTCTCTGGTCCAGTGGTGTGTATGCTGCTGTCATCGTCAAAGGTGGTGTTTAGATAATCAACAGATGAGGATTTCATTGTCAGGCAGCAAGAATCCCCATGCTAAAGATGGATTTTCCCACTATTGAACGTTTTTCCTAATTTTTCTGCCAAACTTTGTTGTGGAGATCATGGCAAGCGTACAGACTATTGTAGAGCTGATAATAAATCTCGTGAGAAGAAGCATTTGTTGCCAAGGGGAAGAAGAAGTTAGACACATAGGACGTGACGTTAAAAGTGATCTCCTAACTTATTAAACGCAGTCGCTGGGTTTAATGACTTTGATTTTTCTGGATTCAACATATCAGTTAGGTATCTTATCCCTGATGCTTTTAGGTGGCAGTTCCATAGCTTCACACATAGTAGAAACTCCTGCAATTTCAAAGCTAGAGATAATAATGTCCAGTTTAAGTCTCCAGTTGTGGGCCATTCTATCTCTATGGCTTAACTTGCTCTTCACTTCTAGGTACCAATGCGTTTGCTTACTAGAATAAACAAGGCAAGCTTTTTTTGTTTCTTCTCTTGAGTGCTCTGTTTTCTTTATCGTCCCACTAGTGTTTCTTATTTCCTTGGAGATGAATCACTAGACACAAGAGATACATATTTTTCCTTTTTTTAAAATTTCTTTTTTATAGCCATTTCATAGAGATGATGTGATTATTTTTTGAAGAATAAATAGATTTGTATCTTTCTTTCTCTCAGCTGTTTTCAACCAGCAGGTCTCAAATTAAAGCATAACATTTTACTATTACTACTTAGATCAATAATCTCATAATTCATACTCTTAGGTCTTATGCTATTACTATTACCAGCTTCCCAAGATTATCCATATCTTTCTTTTCCACTTTCCTATTTTGCTGGTTTATTGCTGACCTTGAAGTTCTTGTATTAATTTCGATCTTCAATTTACCGTTTCTCACTGAGCACTATAGAAGTTATTTACTCAAGTCAGTGTTCAGATGTATTGTATTTCTTCTATCTAAAGAATCTGTATTATTATCAGTAGAAAAGATCAGCTTAGAATGATAAAAGCTTTGGTATACTTTTGTTGCATTGTAACCCATTTTTCATTTATCTCTCTCCTTTCTGACCTTAATTCAAGATGTAACAAGAATGGCAGTTATACCCGAGATATAAATTTTCTTACAAACTTCAGAGATTCTTCATTTTCCTATTCAAGTTTAATTGAAACTAGCTGAGGTTTTGTTACAGAGACAGCTTTCATTCAAGGAATTGCACTCTCTTAAGAGTAATAAAGTTTTTTCTTTCTCCAGCAGAGGAAGACAGTGTTTTTGATGAATCTGATATTCATGATACACCAACTGGACCTTGCAATAAAGAATCTCAAACTTTCTTTGCAAGACTGAAAAGAATTGGTGGCAGCAAAATGGTGAAATATCAACCAGTTGAGATGAATGCTCAGAGAAGTATGAATTGTTTTGTCGGTATAAAATCATGCAGAAATACAATTTCCTAGTCTTAGTTTCAAGCTACCACCTTTCTTTGTAGAGTTTGTTGCACTGCCTAATTTGAATACAATTACTCTGTCTGACTTCTGAGAGCAGGTACTCCTCATTTCCCTGAATGAATTCTCTTACAGGAATCTCAAAGTAGGCACTCCAAAATAAAAAATACCTAAAATCAGCAGTTGTTTTCTGAAAGTTTAAGGTCTTTTGAATGTAAAAATGTTTAAGAGGATTCGTTGCAGTTTTCTTCCACCATTGGGCTGAAGATTTTTACTCAAATTTATTTTTTCACAGAAATTGATTTTTTTGATGAGGTGGGACTCCAGGGTAAGCAAATTTGTTGTTGCTGCTGCAAATGTTATGGTTTTCCATTGGTATAAAGGGTCATTTGGTGGCTTCAAAAAATAGGAAGGATTTTATTTTCAAATTTAGGTATCTGAAATGAATACCCTAAAAAAAAAAAAAAAAAAAAAAAAATTGAAGAAACTTCCACCACCACCCACCTGCCTTTTTTCTTTCAGATTTTTGCACGGGGTGGGGAATGATTCTGACTAGAGCAAACTCTCTCACTGCTTTTTTTGCATGGTGATTGATATGTGGAACATTTTGAAATACGGGGCTAGTAATGACCAGGAATATTCTGGTTTGTGTGAAAATATGCCGTTCCTAATAACAACAGTGATAAGCTTTTGAAACGTTCTCAATGAATGTGTTCACATAGCAAAATAACAATGCAGTGGTAGTCCCAGAAGGTATTATAACTGTGCTCACTTTGCTCCTCCCTGGGACAGGGAGGTATGACTATTTGGTGTGATGGTTGTTTAAGACTCTGTTGGGGTCTAGGAGCACTGGGGGCAAAAATTCTCTGAAAACCTGTCTGATCTCAGGCTTGTTATTGCTACCCTCGCTTCTTGAATGAGAAGCATCCATTTTAAGCCCACTTTGCTGCAGTAAATAACATGTAGGTGTACTTGAATATATGTTGATGTCCAAATGATGTCCATCATTTGGAAACCTCTTCAAAGTGGTCTGCATAGCTCATTTCTTCTTTCATCTCTCATGCCTAATGCAGCCATTCCAAGTGTCTGTAGAAATTACTTGCCTGTGCCATCTTCTTTTCAATGCATAACGTTAAACAGTCTATCTTCAGGGTACATCTGTCCAGGATGAGTAAAATTTGGATAGAATTTAGATAAACCCTATTATCCAAATAGTAGGGCTTTTTTGTTGTTGTTCGTTGTAAAAAAATCTATGTAATGTGGCTCTGAGGTTAAAACAAAATCTAGACAATTTTGACTAATATTGGTTTTGCATTTGAAATGCCAGTCTGTTGAATTGTGAGATAAAGATGAACATATCTGCCAGAAGTCTCCAACTGAGGTAGTATTAGCTCTTTCTGTTTTAATCAGGTGAAATAGAGCTGGCTGAATATAGAGAGACGGGGGCCTTACAAGACAGTATTCTACGCTGTGTGAGAGAAGAAAGCATTCAGAAAAAAAAACTGCGCTCTCTAAAACAAAAATCTCTTGATATAGGGAATGCAGACTCCCTGTTGTTTTCATTAGATGAGCATCGCAGGAAGTCCTGCATAGACCGGTGTGACTTAGAAAAACCACCTGTCCCTGCTGCTTACGCCATACACAGGCAGAGTGATTATGGACGATCTCGGCAGAATTCTTCTACTAAAGCTGAACATATAGAAACACAAGAAAATCTTCCTCGTACAGAGAGTTTCCAGGAAACAAGAAGACCCGTCATACCAGAAGTTAGGTTAAACTGCATGGAAACCTATGAAGTGAAAGTGGACTCGCCGGTTAAACCTGATGGTCCCAAGGAAGATGTAGATCTGATAGATTTGTCCTCCGACTCAACATCGGGTCCTGAAAAGCATTCAGTACTCTCCACTTCAGACAGTGACTCTTTAGTCTTTGAACCACTTCCTCCCCTTAGGATAGTGGAGAGTGATGAAGAAGAAGAAACAACAAACCAGCTGAATGATGAGGTCTCTGGCAAAACTGCTGCTTCATCTCCCTCCACTCCTATCAACATCTCCGCACTTAGCCTCAGCACAACTCCACTGGTCCAGTTCAGCATTGAAGATTGCTCTAAAGACTTTAGTTCTAAGGATTCGAGCAACAATGCTTCAGCAGGAATAGATGAGATCCTTTCCACTTCTCCTAAAGTCCAAAAGGACTCTTCAGAGTTGGTTAAGCCAGAAGAACTTCAGGACACGTCCTGTGGGAATCCACTAACACTGAAACAGAAAAGGGACCTGCTGCAGAAGTCATTTGCCCTTCCAGAAATGTCCCTTGATGATAACTCTGAGCTCAGCGTGGAGGACATTAAACCTAGTGGAGCAATTCCAAGCCCAAATGTAAAGACAGTCCTTATTAAAGTACCCGAAGATTACGAAAACCAAACAGAAAGTGATAAACTTGATACCAACACAGAGTCTGACACTGAACAAAACACAGAACAGAAGCAAGAGGAGGAGACTGAGGAGTCAGAGTTTAAGATTCAGATTGTTCCTCGCCAGAGGAAGCAGAGGAAGATTGCTGTGAGTGCCATTCAGAGAGAATACCTGGATATTTCCTTTAACATCCTTGACAAGCTGGGAGAGCAGAAGGAGGCAGGTGAGCTCAATCGCTGACCCGATCAAAAGTCTAATTACTGCGTGAAGGTTTTAGTAACAGCCCAGTGTAAGGACAGATGTGCGTACGTCCAGGGAGAGATGTGTATATGGAGCATGTGGTGTGGTCTGAGCTAGCTAAATGCTTTCAGGTGTTTGTTTCTCAGAAGGAAGGTACTAACCATACGGGCATTGTGCATGTGTGAGGACCCATTTGAAAAGGAAGCGGAGCTCAGTGACAGAAATACTGGTTCTGATAGCCAAGTTAAGGATGCAACTCCATGGCCTTTTTATGCGGGGAGTCAGAAAAATTGTCATACTTCTGTGCATTTCGTCCTGCTAATCTAGTCCATGCTACACTGATTCTCTTTTGAGTGTGTGATTTTTGACCTTTATTTCTTCTGCAAGCATAAGGCAATGGAAAACAGGCTGGATCACGAAGTGTAAAGCTGAGCAGGCTGTAGACTTCAGAACTAAGAATTAATCACAGTTTGCATTTAGGATCAGACAACCATACATATTTTGGTTCTATACACTAAAAACTTTTTTTAGCCTTTTTTATATTGAGTATCTACAAAGTTTACACGGCTTGTGTTTGTTAAAGACTTAAAGTTCAACCATGGGAAAAGCTATACAGTATTTCTGTGTATCCCAAGTTTTTTCAGATCATTTTAATACAGGGTTTTGTTACTAAGTTTTTCAGGTGGAGAGAAAGTGTGTTTTAGCTGCTTCCTCGGTTTCCAGTTTTAAAAACTGTATGCTGCTACCTCTTTACTTCTGTGGCTGTTTTTTTTTTTTTTCCCAGCATTTTTCAGTTACTAAATTTTACCAGCCTTTTTTTTAACATATTAATTAAAAAAAGGAAAGAATCTGTCAGGCCTCAGTTCTTTATTCCCCATCACTTCGCTGGCAACGTTTATGCATTCCTGACCTCACTTCTTTCTTAATTGCTTCAGAAGGAACCATAGTATAATTTCCTATAACTATATTCCACTTTGACAAGGAGAAATCATTCAGTGTGATCATAGTTATTCTGTTCCCTTTATGTTCCAGGCCTGTCATCCCATTTATGGTTCCAGTAGGCTGAAGAACCATTGGAGCTTTGTAAAAACAAAAGAGAGCTGAGTGCTTTTGAACCTTTCACGTAGGTTCTTAGAGAAGAATGAAAGAATTGTGCAATTAGACTCAAATGCTTTTTTGACCATTAGTCAGTAACCAACACTATCATCCTTGAAACTGCTTGGAAGGGCTGTCCCAGTTCAGAAATACTGTGGGGAGCCTAGGATTATGGCATATACGATGGTCATTTGGTTGCATGCATCTAAGTATGTCATCCAAGGGGAGCATAAAACATTCGCAATGACTCATTAAGTGCTCACTTCCATTACAGGTTGATGCAGGCAGTTCAGATAACTAGGTAATTTAGTGACTTGGGTCGTTTAATTTATCTCTTATGTTCTGTTTTCCTTTCATTAGTCTTATTGATTAGTTTATTTGAGAACATATGTGTTGTAATTCATTTAAGTAGGCTTAATATCACCATCATAATGGGCTGATTATAATTTCAAAGTCTTTTGTCAGCCTTCTATACTTCCACATGTTTTAGAAGGGCTTCTGATATAACTGATCTCTGAATTAAATATTCAAACGCATTGTTTCTTTGAGTGAACGATGCTGGGCTACAGACTTTCCCACCTGAGACTTTTTACAGATATATCTTCATTTTTATAGGATATGCTGAAACCAGCCATCGACACCTGAAAATTTTTGGCTTTATTCTTCCCATATTGGCAATATCAGTTATCATAAAATAAAAACATTAGTTTTAATGGCTAATTTTTCTTACAATTCTTGACAGAATTGTAAACTTTTTGAATCTTTAGGATCAACTGCTAGAATGAATGAGATGAATGAAAATGGATATTTTGAATGAAAATTGAGAACCTGTTGGAGATAAGGATTTTTAAAGATGCTAAGCTGTCACTTACACTAGCTTTACATCAGTGGTACCCCTCTTATTTCCATGTTAGTGGTTCTGATAATCCCCCTATGAGTGGGATCAAAATCAAACTCTATGTGCATTTATTAGTTCTGAGCCCTAAAGAGCATAGGTAGAAATCTCCTTTAAAAAGTGATTTTAAGCAGTAGGTCCCCGTGCCTCTATAAAAATTCTTACAACACACACACTGAGTTCTTTTAAAACTGCTGGGTATGCCAGATGGTGAATGGATGACTGAAAAGATGTGGAAAAGGCATCCCGGGAGAAAGAGCGTGGAAAATATTTATCGATTCTAAATACTGAGAGTTTAAGCACAATTGTCACATGCAGATCCTGCTGCCAAAGGACTTTCAACACTGGAAATGCCAAGAGAGTCATCATCCGCACCGACCCTTGAAGCAGGAGTCCCGGAGACAAGTAGTCATTCTTTTGTATCAAGTAAGTTTACCTGTGGTTTGAGGATTAAATCCAAGTTGCTGTATTTGTGCGTCAGATGCATATCATGTATGGTAAATGCCTTCCCCTGAGTTTCATTGATTCTTGGAAGTACAGCTGTGTTGGATATCATTAGATCTGTTAAATCTCTGATGGTCAGCAGGATTTTAGCAGTTAGTGGCTGCAAGATTATCTGTTGTGACGTGGCAAATTTGACAAATGTGGTTTTCTTGAATTAGAGTAGAGCTCTAGAGTAGAGTAGAGCTACTCTGCTTCAAGAGTAGTTTCTTGAAGTGGAGCAGCTAAAAGCAGTATTTCAGTAAAGCTGAATGCGAAGTGAGAAGAAGCTTTGTCAACTGTCAGTGCACAGAAGCAGAGGATGAGAGCTTGACGGGGCTGTCACTATGCTCTTCGGTACATTTCTTGCTGTACCTTAGGAAAAAAAAAATCTCTTGCAATTTTTGTAAAATGCCTTGAAATGCCACTTCCTCAGCTGCTCGTTGAAATGCAGTAACTGTTTACCTGAGACTCCCATACCCATTTCAATGGAAAGCGAACAATAACAAAATCCAAAATGGCATTTCCATCTAGGTAATGTTAAGTAACACATCCAAAGGTTGATGGAGCAGGACTCTGACTAGTAGAAAAGGAAGGGGGAATGATGACCTGCTTTGATACCAGCGAGTTCCTAGATCAGCTCAAGTGTCTTGCTGAACTGCAATTTCAGATTGCTGTAGAAAAGTTAAATTTTAATTTCTGAAATTCAGCGTCTGCTGATTTGATTGGAAGGGGGTGCGACCTATTAAAGGAAGATGTTATTTTAGATGTGCTAGATGAGTACTCCAAATGAGAGGTTTTCTCTCCAGTTTCACCACAAGCGTCTCATGTCATGTGCCCTCTTGTAGTCAGAGTACATTTGTTAGACACCTAATGATACAGGTGTAACTTACTAAAGCAGCTAAAGAGGTGCCAGTTAAGACCTATCTCTCTCTGGTTTTACTGCGTGCTAGGTGTTCTTGGAAATTCCAGTATATGAAATAGGAAATAGTATCTGTATGATATTGAGCCTACATTCCTTTCCTCTTTCTGTGTGCCCCAGTTTTCAACTGCAAAAAGGGAGATGAGTGCTTTCATTGTGTCACTTGTCCATTTAAACTGAAATATTTTTGATGTTTTACTGTGATATAACTGAAATATTTGTGATGTTCTACTTTACAGTTACAGTGCTTTGCGTAATAAGCCCCGATCAGGACTGTGAGCACAAGGCACTAGATAACATTACTTGTACAGCCGGTGCCTCGCTGCAGAAAGCGTACATCATTAATCCTGTCACACATGCGATAGGAAGATTTTGCCTTTGGACTTCTCTTCTTGAGTAGAGAATTCCACGGCAACGGAGGGATGATTGACCAGACCTCTAGGTAACATATCAAAGGCTCACCAGCTACTATGTGAAGGTTACTGATCTTACGATTGTTAGGTTTCCTGTAGGAAATCTGATCAAGGAGAACTTCCCTCCCTATGCCACTAGTCAGTTGTGGGCATGAAAAGTCACGTGCTGGTCCACAGCAATCAGCCTGGCTCCAACACTGTTCAAAGGCTGGCAGCTCTTTAGGGTTTTTTAGATTTTTTTTTTTTTTTTCTTAACTTATAAATATTTGAAATCATGGCTGTCCTTGAGAAATCAGGTAAATAGCCCTAGAAATCCAAACCTGCTCAACAATAGCCTGATTATGTGAAATATGCATGAAATTTTTTTTAATTACTGTTAAGAAAATTCAAAGAGATAATTTTCTATATTTTGCCAGTCATCTGCACTCCAAGCAGTCTTGTCATTTCTAATGTTAATTGCTGTTCTTTTATCAGGAAATTCTATGCTTGATAAAGTGATAAAGCATCTATTTAAAATCTTTGCCCTGGAAACAATGGAAATTCTATTTTTCTCCTAATTTGCTGTGAAAGGCAGCTGCAATATAATTCTTAAAAGTGAAATACGGAATGGTCTCTTGGTCTGGTTCAGTTCCAGAAGTTCAGTTATACAAGGACTGCTTTGCAGCAATGCTGGAGAAGTTTGTACTTGGACCAAAAATAGAGTTTAAATTCACTCTGATACACTGAAGGGATATATTGAGGGAAAACTTAAAATACTTCATCTGATAAAATAATTTCAGTATGCAGATTCCCACTGAAGTTATCCTTGTGCTTATTATTACTTAGGGCCTGCATTTGTTTTGTGAGGGAGTACTCTGCTTTCCCTCAATTTGAAACTCAGATAGAAACTGAATAGAGCAAGTTTGGAAGGCACTTAGCCCCTCAGAGCTTTCTGAAAGTTAGAGTTTATCCTTTATCTATGAAATGGTGGGTTTATTTTCAGAGCTTAGCTACCTGATATTATGTTAATACTCTTTTTAACGGTGTTGAATATATTTGCAGATGAAAATAATCATTGTGAGAAGATTTTGCTTTGTTGCCCTTGCTTTTAGGCCCTGTTGAGGAAAACGCTTAAGCATATGCTTAAGGCAACATTTTAAAAGCTTTCCTGCATGGAGGTGGGTGTCAGCAGCCTCACATGCCTTGTTCAAGCCGGGCCTTAAAACTCCGTCTTCATACCTTAAAGAATGATTTTGATTTCAGTGGTGGAAATGCATTGGTCAGACTCCACTGTCAAAGTGAATGTGTTGTGCTTGTTCAATTTGAATTTTCTTATGAATGGAGAAAAAAGTAAGAAAGTAAGAAGTTGTATATCATCTGTTTCTTCCTCCATTTAAGCACTGAGAAAATACATGATAAAAAAAAAAATCTTAAAATTTAAATCCACAGGTTTTTTTGTGTGTGTGTGAACATTATCCAGTGAGACACATCTCTTAAAGCAAACAGTAATACCCATTTAAAGAACTGTTGTAAATAGTCGGACAAGGATTAGAATGCTTGTTGCTTGACAGCTCCATGTCAGAGGAATGGCAGTGAAGTTACAAAAGGGGCTTATCTTCAAAGGCATGCTGGCTTCACGCTTCAGAAGAATGTGCAGGTGTTCTGCCCGAGTGGTGGGTATTGTGTCACCCACGAAGAGTGCTGGTAGTACACAGTCAGTGAATTTGCTTTCCTGCAGGGAGCATGGACAGAGCAGTCCTCCATACTTTGCTGGGAGGAGACCAAGTTTCCTTCCTCGGTACTTTATATATGAGTGAGATTCAAATATACACTTAACACCTGTCAGCGTGGGAATTTTGGGGTCGTATCTTGCACTTCACAGATACCAAGTGTTTTGAAGAGCTTTCATGATATTCGGAGACAAAAAGGCACTGACAGTTGACACAACGGATGAGATCCCAAATCCAAGTCGCTTATGACTGATGTCACTGGGGCCAGAATTGTACCCTGTGTAGTTGTGTGAAAAGTGCATATTGACTTGAGCAAGATCCTTAGAGCAAGCAGTCATTGCCCTTTCAGTATTTATCTCATGCTGACTTGTAAGATCAGGAAATAAGAGTAGTTTTACATGTTGTCTGAGCCCCTGAAATCCTTTTGCATTTCTGACTTGCAGCTCAGTTCAGACAAATGAAAAGAGGCTCTTTGGGAGCTCTGACAATGAACCAGCTAATGAAGAGGCAGCTGGAACACCAGTCTAGTGCTCCCCACAATATCAGCACTTGGGATACTGGTGAGCTGCATTTATTGTTCTTTTTTTTCCTATTTCCTAAACCAACTACTTGCCGAATCAATCCATTAAAGAAGTGAGTATTTCTATTCCACCATTGCAGATGAGTAATCAATCTCAAGTCTAAAGTGAAACTTTATACTGAGTACCAGATTCTAACCTGGTATGAATTGGAATAGTTACATATTTGGGAGGTTAGTCCCTCTGGTACAGTGGTATCCCTACAGTTTTGCATATTACTGGGATTATTTCCTGGCCTCATTGAATGAAATGGAAGTATGGCTGTTGATTTCATTAGGTGTAGGATTTCATCCCTGGTGCATGGAATCATTTATTTGCATGTATGTTTACAGGGGCATTGGTACACCAAGGAGTTGTGCCTTATACCGGCCAGTTTTATTTCTCTTTTGAGAAGTTTCTGCCAGCTCATGCTGAACACCTGAAGTTTCTGTTCACTCACTGACCTGTTTTTTTTTCCTTTAAGAAAAATGCAAAGCAATGAAAACTGAATTAAGCACATAATTTTGTCAGTACCAAGTATTTTGGTTTTTTTCTTCTATAAAAGATTTTCTGTTATGACCAAATTCATAGCAGATGTCGCTAAACAGTTCATTCATCCTAGTTTATCATAAATGCTAGATATTTTATTGCCCATCTTGATGTTAGTGACATTACAGAATCGTGCTTCTTAGGAATTTATCAGTAGATCCAGATGCATCCAGAGAAAGGATTCCCTTCTCTAGATGCTTAAAACGTTACATGAACTGAGCATGCTGAATGAATGTCTCACCACCAGTTCTGGACAGCTGAGTTAAGATTTTTGCTTAATTCAGTCTTCAGTGTCAAGTTCCATTAAACTGAATCTCATAGCTGAAGAATGGCTAAAGGTACGGTATATAGTTCAGGATTATCCTTTCAACTCCAGTCTGCTGAGTAGCATGCTCAGCATGAGATCCTTCAATCATAAAGGTCAGAATTTGCCCATGATAACAATGGGGTTTTTTTGTCCTATCAGCAGGTAAGTTTATTGAAGAGACTTAGCTGTATCACCTAGTTTCTCAGGGGTTTAGAGATGAAAAAATTATTGCTTTCATTCTGCAAGAAGTAGTTAGCCTGTATTCAAGAGGAATAAGTCAGTACTCAAAGCCACTTGGGAACTCTGTCTTGTTCATCTTGCTCCAAGTCCACTAGCTTTCTTCACAACATCTGTGACTTTTTCCACCAACATTCATTCCAGCTAGAGGTCTACTAGCATGGAGATACAAACTAAAATGTTCTTTTCCAGAAAGCTTTGCATCTCTCAGACTCTTTTTCAACCACTAGCTTCAAAGTAAAATTGTTATTTGGACAGAAAACAGGTGGTTTGATTTTTTTTTTAATTTTTTTTTTTCAGGACAAATTCTCAGTGTGACTATTTGTCATTTTAATGTCACACCAGAATCTTAAGACTTATTATACTTAGATGTAACAACTAGGAAATAGTGTTATGCCACATAAGTATAAGATACATGCTTGGTTCATGCATGATTTTTTTTTTCACATTGATAGGTAACGTGTGTGTCTCATTTCTTTTTCTCAAACTGCACTTTTCCCAAGCTTGCTATCTGTCAAATAAAATCATTTTGTGTCTAGCTTCTGTCAGCACAAACTATACCTGACTTCTATTCTCTTGGTATTTCTAAACATTGTCTTTCTCTTTTTGTGACTCATATGTTCTGTAACTTGTTGAATCTCTACAGATAGCACTTCCTTTCTTGTTTAATGACACTTTTCTAAAACGCCTTCTTTGATATTAGGTTATCTGTGTGCTTTTTCTGTTGCGGAATTCTTTCATCTTTCTCTACCCCTCCTTCTCCCCCCCTTTTCTGTGCTTAAAAAATTAACTCTTTGTTTTTTCAGTAGCTGTTGTATTTGTCTTTCTCTTGTTTTAACTGTTGAAGACATGTGGTGCTGGTGGCAGATGCTGGATTCATAGCTCTGGAGACTGAAGTTCTGTATTTATTCACAGAGCAGATACAGCATGGGAAGCGGATGTGCAACGTCCCTGTTTGCCTAAACCCTGACCTGGAGGGACCACCACTAAGAATCAGAGGTTAGTCCAGTATCCATTTGACCTGATCTCTCTCCTAAAACTGCCAGGAAGGTTTTTTGGTTAGTACCAAATGGTGCTGAATTTTATGTTCCATTCAGCTCTATTAAAACCCTCCACTGTACTGCAGAATATAGGTTATTGAAAAATTATTAGACAAGACATTTCATTCAAGACAGGGACAGTTGATAAGAAATACTGGTTTTCTGCTCGTACTTGTTTTGGCTGTCAACCTGGAAATAAAAGACTCTGTATGCAGAGTGTGGCTGAACCCAATTTCTTTATGAACTCTCCTCCATCACAGCCAAAATACAGCCAGATTTTCTTACAGCCTTGCAATGGGGTAGTGACCTACCTTCATAGCCTAAATCGAGTTTTTTTCCCTACTGTTCAGTGCACGAGAGGGGACGTTTTTATTTTGAGTAGTTAAGTCTTATTCCAACGTTGTAACCTGCATTATGACAGCATTTAGCATTTGTGTGCTGCAATGGGACTTAGATCTAGAGAACATGACAGTGAAACTTCTGAAGTCATGGTAGAGGGATCATTTGGCGGGGGGGGGGAATGGGCTATAAGTATGTGAAAATCTACTCCTATTCCATGCATTCTGGATGGTGTCCTATATTACCTGAAGAGTATTTTGGACTTCCTGGAGTATCTGCTCATATCCAACAAAATCTCAGGGGACAATTAGGAATACTGAACTCTATGTAAAAGAAATATTTCCTTCTATACTTAGTAAAATGATTGTTTAAAACCTCATTATTCTTGTGTAACAAACCCTCATCACTCCACATATTTTGAGTTCAGAAATTGTGGGAGCTTCTTAAATTATTTTGGCTGAGAGTTGATGTTAAGTTTGATTCTCTTGCAGTAACTGGTATTATCTCATCAGAAATTCCATCTGAACTGAGCTTAGGTGGAGAAGCTTCCTCCTCTTTCCATAGCTAAGTATTATCAGAACATGCTAATGTTAACATTAAATCTGAATCTGCAGATTGAAACAACCAGCAAGAAAGTCAACAATGGATTACTTAATTTGTGGTTCCATTGGCATCAAAAGAGCATTGGTACTCTTCTAGAAATTGGTTCACAAAAGAGCTTTTCATAGATTGGTCTTTAGAATGAGATGCCCTTGAGGATGGCTTATATACATAATGATGGTATCTACCAGCTGAGGTCCCTGGATTCATTACTGGAGCTGAACTGTATAGGAACAGGAGTAATGCTCTCTGTGTCGTGTCAGCTATGTGTGGCAACCAAAGGAGATATTTTTCTTTAATTTGCTTTTCTTTTGTTAAAACAAGCATCTATCAGAAATTAGGTGCACAAAAACTGCCAAGGGCATAGGGAACCCCATATGTTGGCATGATCACAGTGGCAGTGTCCCCAGCTGAACAACTCAGCTTCGGAGAATAAAGATGCTTCTGAAGACTTCCAATGGAAAGCATTTCTAATCATCAGCCCGACAATGTTCTCAGTGTTTCTCAACTCCTTATGAATTATTTCTTCTTGCTGTCCTTTCCTGATTTCTCTCCTATGCCTCTGTTAGAGATGGTATGAATAGATTGATGACTTGGTCTTGAAACATAGGAACTTATTTCCTTCTTCGTGTCACCGAGAACTATGGGAAGGTAATTCCCCAGAAATACAGGGGAACACTGCAAATCATCTGCTCTCCAGTCTCATAGCAACAGTAGCATCATCCTCTCTCCCTAAAAAAAAATAAAATAAGTAGATTACAATTCCATCCGCCTTCCTGGAATTTTTGCTTTTCGTGATCTTTTTTTCCAAGGCGTTTTTTTTAATAAGTTGTTTTGTTTTTTTTTAATTGATAGTTCTAGGTAATTGGAATAATCTGACAGAAGCAAGGAATGTGCTCTATATCCTTTTGTAGACACACTTTATTTCTTATTTCTGTGCACAGTAAAACCATTATGGCTCTTCTTTAGAAGTCTGCTCTTCAAGCAGTTTGGATTTCGGTTTAGTGATTTTCTTTCCTTTTTTTTTTTTTATTTTTTTATTTTTTTCCCCTAATTACCTTAAGGTGCCACAAAATCTAGCTTGCTGTCAGCACCCAGTATAGTCAGTATGTTTGTACCTGCACCAGAAGAATTTGCTGATGACCAGCCCACTGTGATGACTGACAAGTAAGTTCTTTTTCTGTTCCTTTCAAAGAAGTAGTTGAAGTTCAACTATGTCAAGTAAAGTACAGATATACTTTATGGAAATATAAAGTCCAGTCTATCAGTTATCTCTATGCTAAGTTTTTTCAATTAATTTTTTTACCCCGAGGTAAACATTTTCTAAACACTGCCAGCAAGATGTGCTTTTAATTCAGTAGGACCTGTATGAGTTTGCACATTCGAAATGATGACTCAGGCTATTGCGTGTGCATGGAGGGCAGGGGAAGCACCTCCCATCCTATTTTAAGTCAAGGGTTCCTTGTGATCCATCAGAAACCACTTTCACCTTAGGAAAAATAAAAAGCTCTTTTTAAAAATTCCTTTGGGTTTCTGTTGAAATAGGTTAACTGTTGATGTGTAATCATGTGTAATCAACATAGCGTTTTTAAAGCTGATACTCACCGATCCTGAAAGCTTTTGCAAACCTTAACTGGTTGGTTAAAATGCCTCTAAAGGAAGTGTTAAACATAAGTGTACCCATTCAATGGAGAAGTAAAGCAGTCAGCAGGGAGCCGTGCATTGATTTGGTCAAAAATTGGGAAGGAAAACTGTAAGTTCTTACTTGTGCTCCTGTGCTCAGTCCAGTAGACAGTCATGCCAGGATGATCACTGGAGAAATACAGGGCCGTTGTGCAGGCTGTGGCTGGAAGTGGACCTTATTGCGTGACAAAGTGGAGCATCCCAAAGGTTAGGCTTATCTTTGGCACTTCCTTTGGCCCTTTCCCCAAAGCTCCAGCACCACCTATTAACATACAGACTGGCTGAGCTTGACTTTTCCTGACTTTGTTGGCATATTTTCTTTCTGTTAAGTAACAAAGGCAAGAAAATTGCCTGTACAATTCCATTAAGTTAAAATATCACAATCTGTTGGAGTCATTAGCAACCGATTGATAAAACTAAGAAAGCCTTCCTACCGGGCTGAGATAAGCCAGTTTCCCACATTGGTTTGCCTTTTTCATAGGTTGTGAAAGCCTGTCTCATCTCTCCTAAATCTGACATCCCCTTTATAATTAGACATTATGTAGCCCTTTCAGAACTTCATCAGTTGTCTTTGAGCATTTCAGGAAGGATAAGTGACTCAGCAGCAAATCTGCCCTGGGAAAGGAGACTTCTCTGAAATCTAAGGTTCTGTGCCCCTGAGAGGTCCTTTCATTTCCTTCTTAATAGTTATAACTGCTATGGGAACCAATCAGGCCATTGTTTCCTAGTTGTATAATTTGTTATTCATAATTCATGACTGACAGGAAGGACAATGTGAAATTGTTCCGTCTCTTTAAGATCATCTGTGAGCGTCACTGTTTGTGTCTGTGCTGCTAAACAGAAGAGTGCCAGGGACTTCAGCCCTTGCCTGAGCCCAATTCGCATGAACTGGCAGATGTTCACGTTGCTGAGGACTAGTCTTCACTGCTGCAGATTTCTCTTGGATGGTGCAAACTGACACAGTCCAATACGGCGAGGGAACTGGCTAACAATTACTAATGGAGGACCCAAAACAAGGCCTGCCCTGTGGCCCTCTTTCATTTGTCAGTGAAGAAGCAGCCAGTGCAGCTAGTGAGGAGCTTTAATAACGTTTGAAAGCCACAGACTGTTACTAATTATAAAAGATAACCTTTACATTATCTTTCGAAATACATTTTGAATAGAATATACTAAATAATAGTACTTTAAAAAGATAATTATACACATATCTATATATAGTAATACTTTGTTTTAAATTTGTTAATGCAGGTTTTTAAAACTGTTCTTTGCAGGTGCCATGACTGCGGGGCTATTCTTGAAGAATATGATGAAGAAACACTAGGCCTGGCCATAGTTGTGCTCTCAACCTTCATTCACCTTAGTCCAGACTTGGCTGCTCCTCTGCTGTTGGACATCATGCAGTCTGTAGGCAGGTAAATGCAGGACTTTCTTCTTTCCTGTGGGATCGAAATAATTTTGTGCCTGGAATTGGGTTTACATCAACAAAGTTATATATTTTATAACTCTTAAGTGAATAACATGTGGTTCTGTCTGCTTCTTTGTTACTCATCATTTCATCAATTTCTTATGTAACTTCTTCCACTGTCACTTCAATTTTGGGCAGCTCCTTTGATGTCCTCCCCTCTTACCCTCCAAAGGGAGGTTCCAGGTCAGGAATCTCCCCAGCTTGTCCCACTGTAAGCAGTGATGTAAAGGATATTCAGTTTTTCTGCAGGACCCTTGTCTTCCGTGAGTGCCCTGTTCATTCCCTGAACAGCAATTGATGCAGCATACTGTCTGGTGTGCTTCTTGATCCTGTTTTATTGGAAGAAAAATTTACTGTTAGCCTTTATTTCTTCTGCTAGTTGCTCCTTGAAATGTTTTTTGACCTGCCTTCTTGTGGTTTTTACATTGGATTTGTCGGAATTTGTGCTCTTTTCTGCTTTCATTTGAAACATGACTTCAGCTTTTTGAAAGAAGCGTTCTTTTTTTCTAATAACCTCCCTCACCTTTCCTTTCTTGTGCTCTCTTGAAGTCTTAACAAGTGGAGTACCTTGGCCCTGTGCTTCCAATGCTTTTAAACAGTTTCTCTGCTTCTTATAAAGACTGAATTCTCTTGGATACCCCTTTTTGCTGCTTTGACATAATTTTTTCATTTTTATGTAGTTCCTGCTTCAGAAGTTATGCACAAATGTGGGCAGCTTTTCTGAATTTTGTTGCTCCTGGAAGACTGTTGACTCCTGGGTATGATCATTCATTAGCACACCTGAAGCTCCTCAAGCTTTTCAACCATATTTTGTATGCTAATTAAGAATAAGTAAAGAGTTGCATCTCCTTATAAGGGCTTCCTAATCATCCCTGAGATTGTCTCTGATAAGGTCTTAAATATTTGGTGTCCATTATTTTTTCTCGTGTGACTTTTACCCAGTGTGCATGGGATAATTGAAGTGCACCATTACTGTTGTATTACTTGCCGGTGCTGCCTCGGCCTCTTCCACGACTTCCTGCCTAAGAGATGGGAGGGGTGTGTTGGGGAGACAGACATGGTGCCCAGCTGTCCTTTTCCAGTTTTTTTTTCAGTGACTGAAGTTAAAATTGCTGGACTGTGACTTCTGCAGGGGCACGGCTCTTCACAGCCCTGTCTCATCACTATCTCCAGATTCCATTTAAACACAGCAGCTATTCGAGTCCTCCATTTCCACTAATTGCAAGGCTGCAGTTCCCTGCTGTCACTGCTAATGAACTCTGATGGAGGCAAAGTTTCTAGTCTAGACAGATGCTATCCATTCTGTGTGATTCTTGTAAATACAGCAGAACTACATCCACAGAGTAAATCATTTGGAAAGTGAATTATCAGGGGACGAGGGCCGAGTGGGCTACCTTTTTCTGTGCTTTGAGGAAGAAATGCCGCGTCTTCGGAGTGAGACAGCTGATTATTTTAGAGCAGCAGATGGCATGCAACATGGGGTATTCCTGGTAAATGTCCTGTGTTGTTCCTACTGGCTGCCATTTCTGGCAAATTCTAAGTCCAGTAAGAGGCTCCCCACAAAGGAGTTACTTTGAATACATGCAAAATAAGTAGCATGTACAAGCAGAGAGGCATTCAGGTGCCTCATGCATGTAACCTAAGTCTGTCTTTCATCAAGCAGTGCCGTATCATTACCTCCAAATACCCATTTGACAGCAGAGGTGAGACTGAATTAGATTTCTTACATTTTTATTTTTAGAAAAAGAACTACTACATTCATGCTTAGAAGAGGAAACAAGGAGTAGGAAATCTAGGGTCTTTCAGAATACCTAAACAATATACAGAAAGATTTGCAAAAGTTATTTGAGTACCCACAGGTACAGATAAGCATCTGTTGGGACTTTCAGAAGAGAAGTTCTGGGTTCAAATTACTGACAATTAGAGACTGACACGTTTGTAAGACTCTGGCATGTGCTTAGCTTTATGCTCTACCTTCTGAATCATAATTTTTGACTTGTTAATTCTTATTTCATTGATTTCGAGTTAGATTTAGCTTTCCAAGTATCAAAGCCCTGTTTGAAAATGGCATTTAGGCTCTTGAGTTAGTGAGGAGCTTTGAAAAGCTTAACTTCTGTTCTTAACATGTACAAATTTGAACACATCCTTTAACTGTCTACTGTCCCTTTACTGTTCTGCTTTCTGCTCTGCAAAGTGGAGGTAATGATGAGAGTTCATGGCCTTTATGCAACAAAATATTTAGAGTAGTAATGATAAATACATACAACCTGTAGATTTCAAAAAGTTTCAGATGTTCTCAAGTGTTTAGTGTAGTTCATGTCTCGTGAAGTTTTTCCGAAGGTAGAAACCAAATGTTTATCATAAAAACCCACTTGCACTATTGCATTCAAAAGAAGAGAACAACTTTGCATAGGACTTTAATTTCTTTTAGGAAAAATATCTTGCTGTTGTATTTGTATGCTTTAGTAGATTTTTGAAAATAAGTGTCGTGTCCATTGGGCATGTGATTAGTCTCATTGCTTTCTGCAGAAATCCTCATGAGCTTTAATGTAAGCAGATGCTACAGTTATTCCAGAATCAAGGTCTGTATTGTTTGAAGGTAGCTTCAGACCTGTTTTCACCCAGAATTAGCTTTGCACACCAGAATTAATATACTGTATTTTAGTGTGGACTCCTCTTAACAGCAGTGGAGTCAGGGACTCAGTAGAGTTTTTTCTGATATGCTGGGACAACTGAAGAGAATATAATCTTCAAACCATCCAGCCTGATGTTATTGCACTGTTGAAAGTATGCTGTGTCCTCAGCTTGTCGTGCATCGTTAATGAAAATCCCTGTCCATTTTGGTTTACACTGATGCATTCAACTGAGCTGCCTCAGGGTCTCTTTTGGATTTTGCAGTGGTGACTGGAGACACAAACTGTCTTCAGAGCAGAGGCTGACAGAGGATTGAGCAACAGCTAAATCCAGCCTAAAAGGATTGTGAATCAAAGATAAGCATTGAAGGGCCAGATCATCAGCAGATGTAAATTAGCGTAGCTCCATGAATTTTCCATTTAGACATATCGACTTATACCAGCTGAAGTACCAATATGCGGCAGATTAAAATAAAAATTGCATGGTATTTTGTATGTAAGAGATGCTTCAAGTGTACATCTTTATAATTGCTTTTTTAGTGGCTTTTAGTATTAAAAGTGTGTTGCTTTGATATTATAAACCCTGATTCTATTCGTTTACATGTCCAGGATATTGAGGGGTATGATTTTGCTTTAAGGTTGTGTTCAGTGTTTTCATCGTTGAATGCCTATATTTGGCTTTAAAGTCTATATTTAGGTACTAGAAGACATGACCTGATTTTTGAGAACACGGTATTTCTCATTTGACTTTGTAAAAACTCGTAGATACTTAATGTTTCTGAAATTAGGCCAGTTATTTAGGTGCCAAAATCTGTAACTAGAAGCCTCACTTCAGGCTGCCAAGTAGAGAATTTTGGCTTAGTCCATGTTGCTGTGTTAATCAGAAACAATTTAGTCTGTAGGCAGCTTCTGGCAAACTCTTTTTTCTCCAAAACCCTCTAGGTTAGTAATTATCCGTGATGTGCATGCAAGGCAATAGCTTTACTTCATTATCTTCACGCTAGTGCAGGGAGGCAAGCAGAATTTTCTTTAGAGTTGTTAAGTATTTGTGAGACTGCAAGACTGAAGAGAATTTATATGTCGTGCAAACATGATTTGACTGAATTTATGTGCTCTTAAGACAACCTTTCTGGTGACATTTTAAATGTTCTCTAAAATTCTTACTTATTATTTCTAAAAAATGGTACTTTATTGGCTTACTTAACAATGAAACACAAAAAAAAGCATATGAGCTTCACTTATTTTTTTTTTTTTTTTTTTTAATTTTTGTTCCAGGTTGGCATCAAGTACCAGTTTTTCTAATCAAGCAGAAAGGTATGGTAGCAAAGGATACCTTGGCCAAAAGTAAACAGTTAATCTAAAGCATCATCCTCCACGGCCCTGAAATCAACTCAATTTAACTTTTAAAAAATTTATTTAAGGTTTGTGAGCAAGAGGAAAAACCTGTCCTTTCCCACTTGTTTCAAATATCTCATGTGTTCTGAAAATGAACAGGAACCCATATCCACATGTATTGAACTTGAAAAAACTGAGATTCAGACATAATTTAAAGATGCCTTCTGGTTTCCACAATTTCAATGCAGCTTTTCCTAGCTGGTTCTGTGTTCAGTATTTGTCTTGATAAACTATCTCCATACATTCAATCAAGTGAATCATCCTTGGACGCGGAGAACCCCTGGTAGTGATGTCTCATTATGTAAATCAGATGCTGAATAGGATAAATGAATTTTGAGAAGCTGTAAAAAATGTTAGGATGTGCAGTTTATGAGTAAATAGATAATACTGTAGCTTTTTAAATGAAACCATTCATTTTATAAGTGATTAGGAAGTACTTCACCCTTTTAAGAGGCAAATGAATATTATAATGTGTGTATTTACCTCTTGGCTTTACCATAAAACACATGAACAAGAACTTCAACCTGTATCACTGAAATACACAAGGTGAGAGCAGGATTATATTTCAAACTCAGATGACCCAAATAAAATTATGTGGAGAATTGGGAAAAATGCAACTGTTTATTGAGACTTAAATACTTTAGGTATGCGTACATAACTTTTTCAGCTCTGCGTAGTTGCGCTGAAGTCATAAAATCAACATGCTGAGCTGTTTTTTTGAGATCAGGACAGTTCTGCTTTTGACTGTCTCACTTATAACGGAACACTTTCATAATTAAAAAGAATAGGATCATCTTTATTTTCTCCGTGTAGTCAGCTTTGGGAAGTGTTTGATCTGCAATGCAATTTCTTTCTTCTTTTTCCTTCTCTTCGTTTCAGCATGATGATCCCTGGAAATGCTGCAGGTGTGGCCAAGCAGTTCCTCCGTTGTGTGTTCCACCAGCTGGCTCCCAACGGCATTTTCCCCCAGCTCTTCCAGAGCAATATTAAAGGTAACGTGCAGTACCTGAGTGCATTTCTGACCCTTGCAGTTACCTCTCTATGGACAGCCAGTGCAAAAATGTCATTTGAATTTCAGATGGAAGTTTTTTACGGACCTTGGCCACATCTCTTATGGACTTCAGTGAGCTGAGTTCCATTGCCGCTCTGAGCCAGCTGTTAGAGGTATGTGGGCAATCGGCTCTGTTAATGGTGCTAGTTTTATTAGCATTATCAGGCAGATTGGATCGTTTCTTCTTATTCATGAAGATTGCAAACTTGCATCACCAAAAGCAATGTGAATTTTTGCTTAGTCCTCCCTGGAAGGAGGATTAGGCTGTCCTCACCGCTTTCCCTCTGGGTTTTGCTGTCACTGTTTTTTTGGTTTTGGTTTTTTTTTTGGTGGGGGGCGGTTGCATTTTTTTGTTTGTTGTTTGTTCCTCCCCCACCCCCAACCCCAGCCAACTCTTGGAATTGTCCTACACAGTGGTAGTGTGGGCTGTCCCTTTGTCCAGCACTGTTTCTGGTTTCTGGGAACATTTCTGCTCATAAATCTCAGGTCTCACTCTCCTCTGTGTCTGATGGCAGTTTCTTTAAGTAGTCCAAAGTTGTATTGCCTGCCTTTCACTGACTGCCTTCTGTGCACTCAGCTTGTTCCTACCATAACTTTTATCCTCCCACTGGCACTAGTCACTTGCATTATCCTGCTCTTCCAAGAACATGGCGGACGGTTCATGCAAAGATTTTGACATCACTTTAAAACTGCTTATGTCTTTCCAGTCCTGACCTTAGTATACAAGCCAAAAACACATACATGATTTACTGAACATTAATGAACATCTTGTTTAATACTGTCCAAAGGAAGACATGGGCAATCCACTGGTGAATACTTTACGAGTTCTTATGAGTTTTTTACTGCCATGCCAGTCTAAGCAGGTTATGAGTTAGGACCCCACTTTGAACGTTTTGGCTCGAAAACCTTTGGTTAGTGCTTTAGGAACTGAACTAGACCTAACTGCCACATACACAGTTCAAATTCCCCGCACAAAATTTTATCATTAGCATTATAGAAGAGGTAAGTATTATTTAGTCCCTAAAAAATCACCTTAGCATTTCCAAATACTATTAAAGGGACCATTTCTACATGTGTATGTTTGTTTACAGTTCTCGTTTTGTTTCCCAGGGTTTAAACAACAAAAAGAATTTACCAGCAGGGGGTGCAATGCTACGCTGTTTGGAAAATATTGCTACCTTTATGGAAGCCTTGCCGATGGATTCGCCCAGCAACCTCTGGACCACAATTAGTAATCAGTTTCAGACCTTTCTTACTAAACTCCCCTGTGTTTTGCCACTTAAGGTAAGTGAAAATGAGCTATACTGCCATTGCTCGGGATGTACCGAAACAGTGGGAAAGGTGTAGATGAGAAATCAGAGTGGACTACTGTGAATATTTTCTAGTGATTCAACTAGTGTTTCCAGAAGACTGGATTTGTTGTACATCTGATCCATCCCTTTAATTATATTTTCCGTGGGTAACAGTAACAACCCTGACCTGAGTACTCTTTACCTCTATGTTGGCTTTTTTCCTCTACGCTTTCCATGCCCTTTGTTTGTCAGACTAGAATACTGCATTTGAGACAACGAGCATTCTGGCAATAAAAACCCATCTGGTTTTATCTGTTAAAACAAAATAAAACTCTCAAGAAGAGCAGCACCACCTAATTCATTTGCTAAAAGTACACAATAGTCAGACAGGCAGAGAGGACTGAGACTACTGGGAATTGAGCCTAGCTTGCTTGGCTGATCAGGTTGTAGTTCATACTGTATTCTGGCTGTAATCAGAATATAGTTGCAGAAACTGAATCTAGAAGCTTTGGGCTCTGATTTTGGAGTGCTCAGAGGACATATAGAGGGAGCTATCTCCTAGTGTGTATCTTTCCAGATGTCTTTTCCGTAAACACAGTAAAAAATTTTCCAAGTCTTTACAGTAAACAGAGGATTCTGATGCCCTTATTCTGACTTTATTTCCGATGGCATGAATGAGGCCAGTAGTAATTTCTTCTGTGCAAAGCAGTGTTGCTCAGGATGAATTGGGGGATCCAAAATCTAACTTTGTGACTTAGAACATTGTCTTTTAAACTGGGTGTCGCTATCAAATTACATGAATGATATCAAATTCCTTGGCACTGTTATGCAGTAGTCAGATCTTGAAACATCTTTAGGTTTTGGTAAATTGAGGCACTATCCTGTAGCACTTACTAAGCCAAACAGGCAATAACCATTTCCTTTGCATACTAGCCACTCCAATCTCTTGCATCTTGTCTAATTGAAATAAATAAAAAGAAATGAATTGGATCTTAATAGTTCCAACTGCATATCTGCCATTCACGGAACATTTAGATGGAGCGTTTACTCTGATTTCCCTTTTTTTTTTTCATGGGAGGTATCATTAGTGATACAAGTAAAACAATTGCTTACTGCTGAACTTGACATCTCCTGTTCCTTCCTCTGGGGTCATAAATGACTCTTTGCTGTTCTCGATGTTTGCAGCAGGGATGATGCAAGACAATGGATAGGCCCTGACAAGTCCCACTCACTGCTGCAACCTGTGGGATTTATGCAGAAGAAAAATCAATTACCCCATTAGGAAAATGTTAGAGGGGCCTCTGGAGCAGCTCTTGCCAGGGCACGTTCTGATGTTATGGGCTGTGAGTTACAGCCCTGGCTTGGAGTGAGGGGGGAAATGTCACAGCCCAGGGCAACCACAGAAATATAACAAGAGGCAGATGGTGTGTACCTCCTGCTAACCCTCTTTCCACCCCCTCCCCCCTGCCCCCCAGCATCCATTTTTATTACAGTAGCAGTATATTGCTAGAAAAATTTTGTCATAAAAGAGGTGAAGTTAACTTTTCTAAACTAGCCTTTTAGTGAAACTTTCTCATCTCAAGGCCTGCACTGTGGTATGTTACCACTGAAGGGGTATGATAGTGTGTTCAGGAATAAGCCAGTTTAGGCAAAGTAAAATTATCAGGGCTAATTTTTCAGACTTCACCCAGAATTAGTCATAGCTGCTACCACTAAAAGCAAGACACGTGCACAGAAAGGTACTAACTCCGCTTTGTTTTTTTTTTTTTCTTTCCTGCCTTCAAATATGTTCACAGTGTTCTTTAGATTCTAGTTTAAGAATCATGATCTGCTTGTTGAAGATACCTACCACTAGTGCCAGCAGGGTAAGTTCCAAGAAGACAAAACTCTGTTGCCTGAGATTTAGCCAGCCTGTGGCATTCTGTGAACGTGTTCTTATCCCCTAGCTAGGAAAGTATTATATATAAGCTTAAAATTGTGCAGTCCGATACTCTTTGGAGAATGATAAGAGCTTTGGAATCTAGGTTACAGTAAAGTGTGGGTGGGATTACATTCCTGTGCGGGTGTGAATGTATATCTTCTTAAAGATTTGATGTTCTTGTGTTTTTTTTTTTTTTTTCTCCTCCTCTTTATTCCCTTTAAAATTATTTTTTCTTTTTTTTTTTTTTAAAAAAGATAGTAATGAAGTTCCTTAGAAGTTCTGCAGTACAATTCCACTGAGATCAGTGAGGTTTTCCTGCATAAACACAACATAAGATATAAGAATCTCTTCTATCTTATAAGCACTGTATCAGAGGTGAAGCTATTTTCTGACTTTTTGCTTCTAATTTCTCATACAAGCATGAAAGCAAATGCTAGATAGAATGGCCATTTGATCGAAACAGTGTAAATCTTAGCAAGATAGCCTCTGAGCTAAAAATAATGCTGTTCATTCAGGCGTTTCAGAGTTGGAATGCTTTTTGTCTTGCTGAGCAACCAGTTATTGATTTCTCTAAATCATGTCATTGCAGAGTCTTCTGGAGCCTTTTTCAAAATTACTAAGCTTTGTAATTCAGAATGCTGTCTTCACTCTGGCCTACCTGGTGGAACTGTGTGGTTTGTGCTACCGAGCCTTCACTAAGGTAACAATGAGACTATATTTTCCTTTAGGGACAACCGAAAGCAGGACAGACAAAGTCCTACTTCCCTCAAGTAGTATGTTTGTAAATCAGCATCAAGTTTCAGACATTTCAACATTTTTAATGTAGCTTGGCTAATCAAGTAGTGATCGTGATTCAGTGCCTTTTAATAATACTGAATTTTTTAATACTATTGAGTTTCACATTCATGGTATAGACACAGATAAAGGGAACCTGCCAAAAACATTGCTCAGAAAAGTATTTTGGTGTGATTTCATGACTTGAATTTTTTTTCTCTTGTAGACATGATACCTGGTATTCATGCATGACTTCCTTAAAATGTCTGTACAGTCATATCTTTCCTAGAGCACAAGTTTAGCCACATGCCTTGTGCAGTAAAACTTAAATATTCCTGGTAGGGCCCTTTGAGAGCACAGCCATGAGAGGAGGCAACAGATAGCTAAGTAAAGTGGAAGAATCCAAGGTAGGAGCTTCCCAGCTTAGATCCTGTTTCATTCCGTATTAGGTGTCTAACTTTGGCGTGCGCGGCTGTAAGCTGTGTGGAAAAGAGAGCAGTATGTGTGCACCTTTAAAAGTTTTTAAGATTCCTGGATGAAAGCTATGGTGTAGAAATAACACTCAGTTATTACTCAGTTTCATTTTTGTAACTATTGGTGAGAAGTTGAACAGCAACAAAATCCACAAAAACCAATCAAACCTCTTACTAGGGCTGTATATGCTCCATTATGTATATTGTTAAGGTATTGAGCAAAAATATTGCTTCAGCCACTAACTGCATGGTTTTCCATCCTCGATATGTTTGTCAAAACTGTAATTAATCCTCAGGAAATGTTCTCTCATTAGGAGCTACGTGATTTTCTATATTGATAATGTACAACTGGAAGATGCGTTGCTTCAGTCTTGATAAGACTTAAAGTATCACTGGACAAACAGTGAAGAAGAAATGATAAAAGCAATGACACACAGAAAAACTGCACCACAAGACAATAGGAAAAACTTTTACTAGATGTAATGGTTTGAAGCATTAAATAGAAACTAACAGTATGTTTAATTACAGCAAGCAAATAATACCTTTTTTTTTTTTTGCTCGTTTGAAAGAAAAAAAATCCTGACTACAGAAGAGACTGTCCAGCTTTTGGAAGTAATTTGAATTAGACCTATAGTTAAGGCTTTGGGCAAGGCAAAGTGAGAAAGATAACTTAAAGTCCAACAGTGGGTTGGTTTTTTTTTTTCATTGAAACAAAAAAAGGCCTGTTTAAAACTGAAGCAAAGACATTCCTTTTTACGTTTGTGGTCTGATAAGACTATTTCATGTATGCCTGCTAAAGCAAATTGTGAAATACAGGAAATGTTTCTCTCTTCTCATGCTTCGCGGTTTCAGTTATTTCAATAAAATTTTATTAAAAACACAGTATTAAAATCCCCCATGTTTTTCTTGCATGCTTCCTGGTTCAGTGTTCTATTAATATATCGAGTGTTTAATTGCACACAGGAAGCTTGGATTATAGCACTTGGTAAAATCTCCTCTGTGATCTAGTTTAATGCAACCTGGTGACCCAGAAATGGAATCATTAGTGAATGGTCTCCTGCAATTTATAGCCACAAAATGCTTAATTTAGTGGAACTCCACACTACATTACCTTTGTTATTTCTGAAAGCTTACCATGGTTTTGCATTAGAAATATCAAATTAATGACTGCTGTTAGAAAAAAATCAGTTGTGATGTCTGTGTTTCTCTGCAGTGGAAATGACTGTAGCCAAGTAGGAGCGTTGTTTGTGATGGAATAGCACGTGGAAGTGAATTCCAGAAGGAATAGTATTTGGGAACATTGAAACTGTTCAGATTTAGTTACTTGTTTTGCAACTTTGAACGTTCTGGCTGGAACAAAACACCAACTTTCAGCTAAGCTATGGAGGATTCTTGTCTTTTCAAAGACCGAGCCACTCTGACATGTACTTTGTAGAGGTCAATGCTGTACAACCCTTCCAGATCTTTTTTTATCTCCAACGTTTTCCTAATACCCTGTGGCAGGAATATCTCTTGTCTGGGAGCCTGAAGACTCACGTCAATCTGATATTTCCTTGTCTGAGTTTCTGTTCCAGGTCAGCAATTTGATTTTTTTCAGTGCCTTTGGAACTCTCAGTTGAGAGTAGCATCTCTTCTGCGGATTGTACTCTTCTTATCTTTCGTTTTCCTTTTAAGTATCTTAAGGTCCGAAATGGACACGTTTTGGCTTTATCTCTTACAGCTGCAGAAGCTTGAACCTAAACTTAGTCTTTTGCTAGCATTCTGTTGACACTTATTAAGTAAATGCAGAACACCACTTGAATTTGGCATGACATGATTTTGCTATTGAATTTTTTTAAAGAATATTGAGATGGACGATCTTCAGTATTTGTAATTACTGTAGTAACAACAAAGATAAAATAAACAATTTTGCTTTATATGGGCTTACTTGGTAGATAGCGTACCACTCCGTTAAAGAACCAAATTTATTGTTCTCATTACTAAGTTTGGGCCCTGAGATACTGCTAGAAACAAACTTCAGTAGTTTCACGTTCTACACATAGACACAGTTTGAAGGTTGCAAGGCAGTTTTTATAGGAATGCATAGACATTTGAGGGGGTTAATTTGGCTGAACAGAGGCTAAACGGGGTTTTATGCTTGACTCTTTGATACCAGGTTTACACATATGTCTCCCCTGGGCATTATTCTGGCAGAACTAATACACGTTTACAGCTCTGTGGCAGAACAGAAAGTTGTTAAAGTATGTACAAACTATGTTTATACATATTTATCACCAGCGGAATGATAGGAATAAGTAGACTTTGATAGGAAGGGTACTCTGGGCTATTGACTTCAGTGTCACCACTTCTGATTTACAGTGCAGGAAGCAAGAGGTCAGATGTCAAAAAACATTTTGCTTGATTTTTTGCTTCATCTCTCCGCACAGCGTGTGCCTAATAAACATTAAGAGTTTGAACTGGGAGATAGGAGACTTCTTAGAGAAAGAGGTAGCTCACTGTTGTATTATCCTTAGAGACAAGGAAAACTGGGATTCATGAAGCCTATGCTTCCTTCCTAGTGTTCTGACAAAGCAACTTATTATGGCCCAATTATATCTTGTGTGGCATAGGTGTTAGTCTGTAAAATAGCTGAATGCTTTTGAAAGAATGTTACCTTTCTTCTTTTCCAGTATGTGCAGGCTACTGCACTGGGTTACTGATAGGAACTTCTGTCCAGTATTTTGGGGGATGCAATTGTCAACTGAGTATGGCGTTACATTATGGATGTGAAGGTATATGACAGTGGGAAGGGTCGCTCTTGCTGGTGAATTCTAGCAAGTCATCAGGATCTATTTGTGCCTTGAGTATTGTGCACCCTTTTGGTTCTCCATTCCCAGTCAGAATATAGTAGAATTGGAGAAAGTTCAGATAACAGTAACAAGAATGACCAAACAGTGGGATGAGTTCCTCATGCAGAGCAACTAAGTTGGGGCTCTTCAATCTGAAAAAGCAACAACTGATGGGAATGTGAGAGAGGTCTGTAAGATCAAAAATGACCCAGACAGGGATCGGTAATTTCATGCCTTTCCAGTACAAGAACAAGAACATATTAAGTTGTAGGAACCAGCATCAAAGCAACTAAAGGGAAGTGGTTCTTCATCAGTGTGTGACTCCTTGCTGAGTACTCTGGGTGCTAAAAGTTGACATGGGTCCAAGAGGTCAATGGACACACATGTGGAAGAGAAATCCACTGAGAGTTATGAATTATACGGGAACCACTCTAAGCGCAGAAGTTCCCTGAGCTGAAAGTAGTTGGTGGCTAGGAGCATACTAGTGGGAATTCTACATGCTTGCCTTGTTTTTATTCTTCCTTTTGCATCTGCTTATGGCCTTGTTGGAGATAAGTTACTGAGGACATTTGTTCTGGTCTGACCTCTCCTGGATATTCTTACATTGTATTATTCATATCAGAGCGCCACTCATGCATGTGGGATGCGTGACTTTTGAGTACTTGTCCCCTGAAGTAGTGGTTTCATAACACAGCAGAACTGATTCAGTGTTTGCTGCTCCCATAAGGGAATGATTCTATTTATTTATTTATTTATTTAGGAGTGTTGGCTTCCTGTGAGTTTAGCTGCCTAGACTGCAGCAATGTAGTCAGACAAGGACCGCTGCATTTTGGGGGCCTATTCCACCAGCTAAATGTGTTAATCTGTCTGCACACTCCATGCAATTGAAGATCAAACTAGGGCCTTGCAGTAAGGTCTCTTGATTCATGGACTGGCATCATAACATCCATGAAAGACAAGATGGAAGATACTAGGCTTTAAATCTTAAGCACACTTTGGATATGCTCTCTTTATTAAACAACATTATTTCATTTCTAATGGTCATTTGAAAGAGAGCTCAGCGTAAGTCTTCCTGCTGATCAAAATTCTTGAGCTGCTGTGGTCAGTAACAGGTTATAGATCTGTTCCACATTTTTATCTTATCGTCTAAAGTCAGAGAATGTCAAAGTAAGATGTGTAACAGGCTCATCTTATCTCTTGTACCTCCTTGCTGTCCCAGCTCTGCAACTCTATTCTTAGGCTTCTGTGTTCTAATCTCCATTGGCTGATTTTCCCCTATGTTTTAAAATGTTTCTGTTGTAGCAGCTGTAGCCAAGATGGTTTTTATTGTGTAAGTGGAAAAGTACTGCTAGTCTAATGAATGAAATTGATGTCTAAGCTGCCTTAGTGCAGGCACCCTTATTTTAAGAAGAATGATGACAGAAAAAAGGTATGGCAAACTGTAGACCATCTCTGGCAGGTTTAATGAACGAATAATGCTAAATACTATTGCCATTTTTGTTCTCCTGTGTCAATCCTTATTGCCTTCCCCTTTTCCCTTTATATGGAATGACTTTGTGAAAGCCATGCTGCATGCCTGGCCTTGGTGACTGTTTTATAAAATCTATCTATATTACATGTGTGAAATATTAAAATCTTGGATATAGTGCCTGAAACAACGTCAAAGGAGAATGACCCTCATTCATGCCTGTTCAATCAAGTCTGTAGAATTACATAAACGATGAATGATCTCTGCTGTTTGTAAGACAGGAGAAACCAGTACACTTGTGTAACTTTTTTATTTTCAAAGTCAGATAAAGAATATCTTTATGGTTTACTAGTGGGTGTCATTGAATTTCAGGACATTCATAATTCTGTGTTTTTCTTTGTAGGAAAGGGACAAATTCTACTTGACACGCAGTGTGATATTGGAGTTACTGCAGGCACTCAAGTTAAAGTCACCCTTACCAGACATGAATCTGCTGCTGTTGGTGCAGGTACAGGAGATTCCCATGTAATTCTCATACTGATCCTGTCTCAGTCCAAATTTGGGGGGGCGAAGGGGCAAAGGAAGTCCCACGTGGTTGCAGAAAATACCAGCGGTGTCAGGGGAAGCAAGAATCTTTTGAATCAAAATCCAGTTACATTTGTAACCATGGGTGCATATGTTTAGACTCCCATGCTAAAATTTAAGAAACTAAATTGGGGATCCACATTTCCCAGGATGACAATGACCTGTCCATCATTGCTGATTTATTGAGGATCCTAGAGTATATCTCGAGTGGAAGGAAACCCAAAAGGATCGAGTCCATTGAGCTTCATACCATGCCGCAATGGGACAGCTGCCCCAGCTGTGGCCTTGTCTTCATAGCATAGCCCCAAAACCAGTGAGCAGTCTGTGTGGGAAGGGCTGCTGGTCGATCGTGGGCCAGAACTTAGTTTCTGTTTACTCGGACAGGCAGTAAGCTGTCTCCAGTCCCTGAAGGCTGTTCTGTTTTAACATGGAATTTTTCAGCAAAGAATATATAGAGAATGTCTGTTCATTTCACTCTCTGGATTGCTGAGGTAGGAGTTAAGCTAGCTTTTTCATAGGAGAATCTGAGGAAGTAAGATACAAACTTATGAAAAATCTTTCTGCCTTCAAAATGCCAAGTGTGACACTGTTTGGCACCACAAGCCTGTCCCACAAAAACATTTTACTGAAGTCCCATCAATTTTAATCACAGGTAGTGAGTTCTCATTGTTTACAACGAGCTAACCCTTACATGTGTTTAGTAACTTTAAATGATGGGGAACCAGCATAAGAGCGCTCCGTATGGTTCAAGCGAGATGTTTGTTGTGTAGATCATTCATAATGCTTCCAGAATCACAGCTCCATTCACTCTTTC
The DNA here is from genome assembly GCF_028500815.1 of Rissa tridactyla. Taxonomy (NCBI): domain Eukaryota; kingdom Metazoa; phylum Chordata; class Aves; order Charadriiformes; family Laridae; genus Rissa; species Rissa tridactyla. Next base: position 54,985,644 of record NC_071469.1, read on the forward strand.
CTCTCCTGTTATGGGAGGGGGAAGCTTCATATAGCTTCTTATAGCTTACTATGGGATCTTTTTCTTTTCATTACTCGTAGTAAATAAGTGGTTGCCAGTTGACAGAGAAATAATACTGACAAGTGAAATTATATAGCAGTTAGGATAGCTCTGACAACAATTATTATGCCATCAGTGTTAGGGGAAGAATTTGTGGCAGGGAAGAATAATGGGGTTTTTTCTTTCGATGGTAAAGGGTTATTTTTTTAAAATCCATTTTAATTTAAAAAGCAGAAATAAATTTGCTGCTTTTTTTTTTTTTAATTTAAGCCTAAGCTTCTTTTTTTGGTCCTAGCCAAGACCATCAAATAACTTAACAACCACCAAGGTCTTTCTGTCTTATGTGTGCAGTGATGCAGCTTGATACCATGTGCATCAGTGTTTGTTGACTTGAGCTGACATTTCCTGTATTACAGAATAAAGCAATTTTTCTGCATTGCTCCATTGTATAGCTCAGTCCTATGGCTATCTCAAAGAGTGACTCTTACGGTTTGAAGAACCCACAACAATTTATTGTCATTTAGATAATTATTCTATCATCCGATGACCCCTCCCCACCTGGGAAGGGGAAATGGCAAAAAACAAGGAAACCTGAGGATTGAAATATAAACAGATGTAATAGAACAATACTAAATAATTAACAGTAATAATACCAAAGAACCAATATTGATCCCAATACCAATATAAAATATACAGGGATTATACACACCCCATTCTCTCAGCAGAAGCCGTGCACTCCCAGCAGGGGACAGCAAATGTGGGACACTGTGAGCACTGCGGCTTCAGGAGGAAGGAAAGGGCTCAGGGTTCTGGCACTGGGGCAAGGAGTTCTCAGGATGGCAGCCATCAAGGGAGAGAGAGAGACTACACAGCCAACTTTCTAATTTATATTGAATGAGACATTCATGGTATGAAATGATCCTGGTGGCAGCTTGGGTCAAGTGCCTGGGTCTTGCCCCTCCCCGTCCCTGCACCTGGCGAGCTCGAAAACACTGAGACCTGGAAACCCACATAAAATACCTGGTTATAAAGTAAATATTTTCACAAATTCAACCACTAGAGTCTTCTAAAAATGCAGTTTTCCCATGCATTAGAAGAGACCTTACTGCAAAGTGAAATTACTGAAAGAGAAATTAATCCTGTGTCGCTCAAACCAGGACAGTGACAATCCCGCAGTCTAGTCAATTCTGAATTCCTCATTTGAGAATGCAAACGTGTCATGTCAGTTTTGGCAGTGGGATATAACTGGTAAACACTTGTCAGTTTTGGCAGTGGGATATAACTGGTAAACACTTGTCCTTCACATTGAGTCAATCACCTGATAGACACAGTAAGCAAAACTCTCTTGGGTTATCTTTATCTCATAAAGATAAAATGCTAATTGCCTGGGTTTTCCTCCTAGCACTGTTCCCATGTGTTGTATTCACTTTGGGATGTATTCATACCTTGCACAACAGCACTTAATGTCTTCTATGACATCTCCCTTTCAGCAGCTGATGAAGTGATTCATATTTCCTGCTATCCAAAGCAGCCAGCTTCTGGTGTTATGCAGTCAATGGTAAAGAATAGGGGTTGTATTCAGACCATCTGCTATAGATGCCTACTGGAGACATGATGACTACTTGTCCCATTGACTCTGCAGGTTGGCAGCCCTCGGTAGTATGTGGTCTGAATCATTCAACACCCTCTTGAATTTAAATACCATAGTAACCACTAAGCCCGTCTCAAGCACTGTTGTAATTTAAGAAACCTACTAGTAAATCACATATGTATCTGATCATTTTAATTTTCTTTGGTGTCATTAATAGAATGAAAGGATTGCTTCACCTCTTTACCACACAAAGCCACTAGAATATTACTTCAAATTGTGTGGTTTTGAATCCATAAAGCTATAGCAGGGTTAACACAGCAGCAAATGGAAATGGTTTTCATTTCCAAGACAGTCATGTCCCCATGGACATGTTAGCCTGTATACAAGATTCTATACAGACAGTGCACACAGAGTACAGAGATTCAGTCAAAATGTTCGAGATAACAAAGGAGGTAGGAGCACTTTAATGATAGATCAGTCGTGGGCTGACTAACAAAGGAATTCCTAGGAGTGTACATTTGACACCCACATTCATCCAGATTCCATGGTGCCATCAGTGTCACTGGTGACATCAGTGCTAAGAAGAGAGTTAACGCTTTACGAAGAACGAGAATTTTTAACGAGATCACCCCAATCCTAGCACAGGTGTGTCCTGGATGATAAAGGGTACAGAAAGTGTCTCCTTGATTTGTCCTGGCAAATGAAAGCCATCATATACGTGCTGCTCTTCCATGGGTTTCCATAGGAACTGCTTCTTCACCCAGCATTTTGTTTCCAAGTACTTTTCTCCTGCTCACATCTCAGCAGCACAGATCTTCAGGATTTCCATTGATTTCAAATTATATGAGTATCTCATTAGGATTTTCTTGTTCAGTCAGGCTCTAAGCTTCAGTGTAGCTGAGCTGTTTTGTTTAGGTGACTTCTGTTTTCAGCTGGACCTTCTGCTAATCAGTGTGTATCTAGTAGTTCCAGTTTATGCTTCTGTGAAGATCTAAACTGCTAAATACTGAATGGAAGGATTTAAAGTTACATATAATACTTTTGTAAGAATATATATTTTAAAAACTCTGATTGTGAATGGAGGTATAATATAGATAGATTATGGTATATAGATAATTCACTACAGTCAGCAGACATTCCTGTTTAGATGTTATTCTGCAGCTGTATCTCAGCAGACGACGCTAATAAGCAGCATGGCAGTGATTTGCCCGTTTCTCATCTTTTTGCAGTGTGGGGGTATTTTTGTTTCCTTTTTTTCTTTACACATGGCTGGCATTAAATTGTTTGCCAGTGACAGCTTAATGTATGATAGTATTTGTAGAGGGAAACGACATAAATGACAGTGAATTGGACTGGAAATATCAGAAAGCTTTCATTTTGAGTTTTGTTTCGCCATTCTCTCTTGACTGCATTGCAACTTTAGGAAGGGTCCTTGGAACTGGAAGTCTGATGATGAGAAAGATAACCTAAACAAGGCCTAATTATTCATTAGAAATGAAATGGAGTTTGTCAGCTGTTTTTCATATATAAGTATCTGATATTTATCCCAAACATCTCTGTGCAAAAGATATAGAAACCTTATGAGGCCAGCAGAGGTTGCTTTGGCTGATGTTTCTTATTACTGTTAAAAGAAAATGCCTGAAATAAATGACATTTGTCTTTGGCAAGGGTTTTTTGTTGACTTGTATGGTGAATGCTCCACAATGCCTGTAGCATTGCACTGCACTGCACTCATTGCTAGGTCCTAAATATACTCACCCATATTCTTCAGGGAATTATGGTCCTTTTTTACAGCTGATGTAGTACAAGGGAAGCCTACTCTACACACAGATGGTTGACTGAGAAATGCTTCACTCAGGAAAATAACGTATCTGTTGTCCAGCAGAGCCAGCGTCAGCGTTGCTCTTTCTGAGATAGGGTGCAGTAGGAGAAAATCTGTCATCTATTTACCTAAGTCTACTAATGGTCCTTCTTTTAAAAGAGAAGTGGAGAGTCATGGTTGCTGTTTGAACTTAGACTCAACTGTCTTTACTGGATTGATCCAGCCCATAAACCTAAGAATTTCTTTTGCTTCCCATGTAATTATTAGAGCTGTGGTACAGAAGAGCACCAGGCCCTCTCAGCTGAAATATGAGTTAGATTGCTGTTTTGTTTCCTTTTGGCTTTTTCTGTTGTAACATAATTTCTAACCAGAAGATGACTTAACTGGAGCCAGGCCTGTGTCTGAGGATACTTAATTAGATTATTAATCTAAACTCAGGTACGTCCTTTGTGTATTTATCCCAAAGAAGAGACTCTTTGTCAAGACATAGGTTGAGTGGTTTCCAAGTCTTGGTATGCAGTCTGAGTTCAGATTAAACCTGGCATTGAAAGGTAAAGATCATGGAAGCGTAAGACTAAATTCTAGGTCTGTAGAGGGTATTTGGAAAGAAGAGCGGTCAGTCATTGAGAGTGCTGCTAACACACATGCATCAGACAACTGTAAAATATATTGTGTAGTCAATATCTATCTCAGTTTGTGAGGTTACCATGGTGTTAATTTTCAAGAAAGAAAATTAAGGCTTAGACCTTGGTTTTACAGTTCTTTTCTCTCTGCTCTTTCTTAGAAAATTGCAATGCATCACTAGGGACAGAAATTGCTCAAGTGCAAATACGGTATTAGGACAACAAGTTTTAGGAACAAGCAAATGATCTGCAGGGTGTCCAATGTATTATTGAAGCTTATAATGATTAAGTAACAGTATTAGCAGGTGTAATGCATGAATGAGGTGGACATCAGATGTTTTGGGTCAAGGAATTTGGAAATAAAAACAAGCAAAAAAAAAAAAAGGCAAGGAAAATAAAAGCATAAGGGATATAAGCAATTAGAGATATTCTACTGTAATAAAACGATACTGGCCTTCTCTCAGAAACAGCTTGTATTTTTGTAGTATTGTGGCCTGTATTATGCAGAAGCTATACCACACCATACCAGTATGTTCTCAGCTTCAGAATTGTTCATATAATTCATCTTTGTAGAAGTTCAATGAAAGTGGAGTAATATCAGAGTGAAGAACGCGGCATGCTGCCTTGTCATCCTCTATCATGATTTACTCTATAATGAAAGAGGAACATTTGATATACGTAAGGAATAGCAAAGATAAATATTTTTGTTCATAAAGGAAGTCTGATTTATTATATAATACTCTTCAAATTGCTTCTGCACAGCATATGTGTTAATTAAGCACATTAAACTCAGATTTTTTTTCATTGAAATTAGCCCACTTATAATGGTGAGTTAACTAGGTTGTTTATAAAGAAAGAGCTCTAAAGGCAAATTACATGAATAAAAGCGAGAAGAGATCTGAACTGATTTTAATAAAGTTGTGAATAACTTACAAGTGTCTTCAGGTTCCTCCAAAAATAATAACTTGTCTTTAATTTCTTCTCAGTTTGTTTGTGCGGATGCTGGAACAAAACTAGCTGAGTCAACAATCTTGCATAAACAGATGATTGCCTCTATGCCTGGAGTAAGTACTGAATCAAACTCCATCTCTTAGTTTTGGTTTTTAAAATAATATATCTTATTCAGCTCATTTTTCTTCATTTTAATGTTCTTCCCTTTTCATGTCTCTTCCGGTTGGCAAGGTGTATTGCGGGCAGAGGTGGAGATGCTTCCATTTTTTTCCGTGTTGGAAAAGTTCTGAACTTGATGTTGCTTCCCTTTCTTTCACTGATAATCTTCAGTCATGTCACTGACTTCAGCTGGAGCTTGTGCTCTAGAAGACAACAAGAACAGAGCGGCTGAATGCCTCAAAAAATGGTAGCAGGGAGGAAAGCTCCAAGCCATTGCCTCTGTTCTCACAAAAGATTATCTGGTTAAAGAAAGGAGTTAATGGTATTTTTCTGGTAATGTATAAGGCGTTCATCTATATCTTGCTGATGAGTGTAGCTAAATTACCAGTGCTCATAATTGCCTGGGCGCTGAATACACACCTGGTGAATACGCAAGGAAGTAGCGCAATTGGAGGTCCTGACTTGTTCCACGGCACATGTGACTGAGTACACAGACAGATGTTGAGCATTAGCCCAGGAGCTGAGGAGAACTCATCCCCTGTATGCGTGTGTCTGTCAGCTTTAGGGGTGACCTAATAGGATCTTTCCCATGTATCTTCTGAAGTGTACGATTTTTATCTTTTTTTTTTTAAATGCAAATCTTTAATAATATTTTTCCTCCCAACAGAATATTTTAATTTATACTTGCTTTAAATAGATAAACTAACATTGGTGTTCCAAGGTATGATAGGAAAGCGATCATTTCAGAAGAGATCGTAGAGAATCGTGCTGCACGCTGCTTGAATGAGACAGAATAGATGGTTGGAGAGAAGTCTGTCACAACTGAGCATTATTTTCAGAGGTCTGAGTGTAGTATCTCTTATAATTCTATTATTCAGTATTTTAGAACCCCTGTGGAATCCTTAGTCCGCATAGACCGGATGGTGGATATGTTGACAGGGCTGCCAGTTACCTTGTTTTACTGTTTGTTATTCTGTCAAGGGAAGTGACAGGCGTAGCGTTTGAAAAGCCAGAAGGTGGCATAGTTCAACACTGTGTAGATTGATATTAACATACAAAAATGAGAAGTGCCCAGGTCAGTTGCTTAAAAATAGAATGCTAGCAGTTTTTCAGGTTTCAGCCACTGAAAGTCAATTATGGCTTGATAATTCTGTGATCAAAACTAAATCTGGTTCATATGTATACTCAGATAGGGTAATCAGCTTCAGTGCTTCAAAGCATAGGTAATTAAATAGAGGTCAAAGAAGAGTAGTTTTCTTCTGTAAACTTTACTGCAGTGTTTTGCCCTGGGCCTATGAGTTTGGATACAGTAGCTTTTGGCAACTTCAAAAAGTTACTCATTGCTTTTAGTTGGCCCCAGAGAATGAGGCATTTGTAGTTCCCCTTGAATTCAGATACCTTCACCTCAGACTATTAACATGTAAACAGACGTTTATATGATACCTAGTGGGTCAGTTGTGTCGCTTTCTGAAAGCTTTTCTCCAGGTTCTCTTGGCTGTTTGAAGCCTTTATTTAATCCTACAGCTTTGTCCTGTTGACTGCTGTGCGCACTTTGGGCACATTTTATACTAGCCAAAGGCCAGATTCACATTTCTCTCTGTGTTCTAGGAGAAGAATTATGAAAATTTTTACTGTGGGAATACAACAAGCGCAATGTTAAGTTGGTTTGTTTTCCCTTTGAGGTCGTTCTTCCTCTGGCACAGGTCACTTCTCAGTGCTTACACCTTTGTGGTCAAACTGAAGGATTTCATTTATCACTTGTAGTCCTTGCCTCTGCTTTTGAAAATTGCAACTCGTCTAAGTGCCATTAGAATGCTGTATTTTGTGTTACTTGCTTCAACAATATCCCAGAAACATTTGTTAGTTTATAAAAAAAAGAAGGAAAAAAAACCCCAACACTTAAATTTCAGCGGTATTCATTTTAGTGATGTTTACACATAAAATACCCGAAGCCAGTCATTTAAACTGTTTTTTTTCCATCATGATTAATGTGAATGTAAGGGCATCTGTGCCTGTGACTGAATTTTGTTTTCTGGGTTTGTAGCTGATTGGTTCCACTTGCAGAAATGCTCAGCTGCTTGAAGAACTGGGTTGTTAAACTCTCATCGACTTTTTAAGACTTTGATTCTGGACCACTGTAAATTTCAGGATGACATGACCAGGATGTTCTTGAAAGTTTCAACAGTTAATCTTTTATTGCTGCCACAGATAAGAGTATTTTATCATTCATGGAAAAGCTACAGTGACTGGACTTATATACTATCCTCAGATAAGAGGGCATATTACAGTGAGAAGAAAAACATAAAGAATACCTATTCCTAATTAAAGTAATCTAACTAAAAAGCAAAATAAAGAATTTGAGACAGACAAATTGTGTGCTGGTGAACAAGAAACAAACACAAGAACATGACCATATTCAACACCTGGTACTTAAACTTATTTCTTTTATGTTCTAGTGTGGAACAGCAGCAATGGAATGCATGAGGCAATATGTTGGGGAAGTGCTGGATTTCATTGCAGATATGCATACCTTAACCAAATTAAAGGTTGGTTCTGGGCATACATTGATCTAAAGTGTCTGTGCTTTTTAACAAAAATATGTTAAAAATCATACAGGTTCATTTTCTGTAATGAACCTACCTGGGAAAAATGGTTGCAAGTCTTTGAGGATGACTGACAGGTTTTTTTCTTTTTTTTAAAAAAATGTTAGTATTTCTATAGATTAGACACTTATGCAGTGTTGAAATGGAGGCTGATTCAAATATAGTGAGCACACAATAAAAACGCAGGCTTGATTTTTCTGTAAAGTTGATGATAAGCTCATGTCATGCCAAAACCACTGCAAGAAGCAGCCGTGTTTAATATAACCATGGAAACATAAAACTCCTTGTCTGTACAACTAATTACACTCTTCTGGATGAATCCTGTGTCTCTCATACACACAAACAGACACGTAAGTTAATTGGAAGTTCAGAGGTTATTAAAATGCCGTAATTGACCTAAAAAAAAGGGGGGTGGGGTGGAGGGAGTGTCCTTTTTCTTACGAGTGCTGTTGTTTTCATTGTCGGGTTATATTCTGTTGAGGTGGGGAAAACTTTGAGTAGTTCTTACCTCTGTAGTCCAGACTGCTTTTTGTTTTCTGTAAATTAGTTTGATGCCAAATTGCAAGAGGAGCGATAGGAAAATACCACTGTCAACATAAAGTATTTTATTTAGGAATGTATTTCATTAAAACATCCTAGTAACAATTAGCTGGTCAAAACCTGGAATTTCTGTTTCATGGGGGAAGCCAGTACCTATTAAATTTCCTACAAAATGGAAATTCTTTTAAGATGGTTTAGAAAAGAAATAGGCTAAGTAATATTCCTGCTATATAATAGGAAATAGTAGAAGTGTAGCTGTTTCAGTTGCTAGCAAAGTAACATTAATTCTTGATTTAATCTATTAACAATAGATGCTATATTTCAGCTAAAATATCACTAACAGTCATAATGCTGTGGAGGGGGCAATATATATTCTATTTAGCATAAAGCTATCCCATTAGGTAGTTTTATTGTACCATCTGAAGCTGAGTACTAAGTGAGCACTGAGCTGGAGGAGAAACTTTGGTGGTTAAAATCCTGCTTTTTGTAGAGGGAAAACACCTGTTCTATAGTGAAACCATCTGTCACTTCTCAATGCCAGCCAAAGTTGAGCGTAGTCTTTTGAGCTACATACCATGCCCTGCACTGGGTGGATTTCCTTCAGCACATGGAGTGGAGGCAGAGGTGTGACTAGACCTTGATGCTCCTGACTTCTGCAAAGCTGGCAAGACAAATGAACGGTGTGGGAGTGCAGCAGAGGGACTGCTGCAGATACGGAGGAGAGTCTGCGCCGTCAAAGATGTGGCCAATCCTGAAATCTGGCAGTAGAGTTTTAGTCCTTGTACACCAGCAACTCGGTGATCCAAGAGGAGGTTCATCAACTGAAAGAGCTCATTTCATCACTGGGCATAGTCCCAGCCAAGCTGCTTTTATGTGATGTAAAGCTCAGTTGACAGATACAGAAAAGCAGTGCTGTCCTGTTCTAGCTATCCTGAATCATTGCCATTGCTTACGTGCCTGGGCTTGGGCATGTGTGGTCTTCTAGGGAAGTCCTTTGACCGTGGTCTTGCGTTTGTTTCTAACCTCAAGAGAGCCACTGTGTTTCTGTAACACAGAGTTCATCTGCTAATAAAGGTCTCTTTCAGTACAGTGTTGCCCTGAAAGGGCCTCTCTACTACTGCACCAGTCCTCTGCTGAAAGTTACTGGAAATGCACGGGAGCATTTCATGCCACAAGTTCATGCAAGCTTTGTGTGTCAGGCAACACCAAATAAATGATAACCTGTTGTGGATTTCGATACTGGGGTTTATTATGAAGCAATGAGATGAGATCTTTTACCCTACTGGTTTCTCGCACACTTACTTGTTCACTGTCCCCCTGTCCCCTCCACCCTACCCCGTGCCCCCTGGGGGACACCTTATTGCAAGTTAATAATACTTATCACAAACGAAGAAGAATCCTAGCTAAACTGAATCTCATGTCTCTTGAAACTCACAGTAACCTTGTTTTATTGGACAAAATATCCCTTTTGTTAAGTTCTTACCCTGTTGGCTATATGCCTTGAATCACGTTGAGTTTTAAAAAAAATACTTTTAATAAGGGAAGCAGCTTTTTGTGCTGGAGTAGAAATTTACTTCAAAGCACAAACTAATTAATCATTTTCAGCTGAGCTGGATTGCCTTCCCACTGTATCCTTTAAAGTTATTCACCCATTTCTCTTACAGTTCAGAACTGCTTTCAGAATAGGTAGGCAAATGAATCATAAATGAGGGACAGATATATCTGGTTTGCCAGTTCCACAGAAAAACATGAACTTTTTTGAAACCAGAAACGGGGAAAATTTGTTTCTAAATACTTGCAGGTATTCTCTCTCCTGTGTAAAGTGTTCCTGCAGAAAGCTCTCTGCTATTTGCACTTTTTCCTTCCATTCCTTCTCCCTTGAACTGTAGTCTGATTTTTAGAAATGCTCTTATAATGCTTAAGTCTGATAAGATTATAATTTCTTATGCTCAGTAAGACTATTTTTAAAATTTTTATGCATAGATATAAGTAGGACATGAACTTAACCCAGTTTTTCATTTTTATATTTTGAAATTAGACAAGAAGCTTCCCAAAAGTGTAGTCTGGCCATTTGAAACTAAATGGTCTAAAATTTCCTGTTGTTTTGACTTAGCCATGTACTGCAAGAATCTGAGAACAAAATGAACATAATAGGAGAGTCAAACATGACCATCATTTTATGTATTGTGAAGAATAAGCTTTGACTTGGAAAATGAAAAGGCAGTTCTTATTTAACTAGATCAGATAAACTTATTCTGTAGTTCCAACAAACTTATTCTGTGGTTCCAACATAGGCAGGAAAAAGTTTCTAAGTTTACCAATGGTCAGAACTTTAAACAAATTCACAACATCTAGATTCAAATTCTCATAAACTCATTTAATATGTTTACTTATGCTGCTAGCATTTTGTTAACAGAAGTGCTCCTAGGAAGTGAAGTTCCTAGGAAGTTCCTAAGATTATCCAGTTGTACAATTTCTTACTATAAGTGCGTATTATCAACAGCATCTGGACTATCAAACTAGCACAAAGAATACTATATGATTTATATGACCAGTAGCAATCCCAACAGCAAAAGTTTTATGTTGGTTTTCAAATTTTGAAATGCCTACTCTCCGCAGAAATTCAGTGAACACAAATAGTTAAAATTGTTTATTCATTTCCAATGTCTTATTTTGCATGTCTGAGAACAGTTTCTTTGAAAGAGGTTAATTATTTTCAGTTCTGCTTATTAGCAGCTATTGCATTATAAGAAAGATATAAATGTTAATTCTCAAGATAATCGCATTCCAGTTTATTGTTTCTGTTCGGTTTATTACCTTGTTTTTCCTTTTGGATTGACATTTTAATTGGTAAAGCTCAGTAAGGTTTTATTTAGAAAATTCCACCATTTTTGAAGAAGCATAATGTATCTGCCTGCATACCTCTCTATCCTTTGTACCTGGCTGTAGAACAGAATTGTTAGATATTCATGGTGGTACATGTTTTTGTTTTGTTTTGTTTTTTCCCTCTTGAAAGAGACTTCAGGTGAATGATTTTTGAGTGTAGGTTGCTGGGGTCAGATACTTATCTGTTACAAACTATTGTTGGTGCTCTGATTTTTATCCTGTTGTAATAATTTAATAACTGATGACATGGATTTTCTTGTGCAAAGCAAATGGCTCTCCTTTAAGCAAGCAAATGCACTCAGTACGTGTTCTCTTAGTCTAGTCACAGTAAGTAGTGCAAAGTTAGCTTAATTAGAAATACACAAGTGTCTCAAGAAGTACCAATGAAACATTCCTTAGAGGTGACAAAGCAGGATAATAAATTATCTTTCCAGGCATAAATATTTGCATGTTTCTCAGTAAAAGATTTATCACTTTTATTTACAGAGCTTGAAGGCATTTGTAGCAGCTGAATAATGCAACATCGTCATATTGCCAGTGAATGAGTGACAGCTTATTTCTGTACATGTAAATGGCATATTGCACAGGGAAAACATTTCCCGCCCAGATGCTGTCTTGCTAAATGGTTTGATTTTTTTCATCTTCACTTAAGCTGTCTGCATGGGCAACCGTTAGTTTGTATTCATCAGCTGTTGAGTTTGCTGGTACAAAAGCTGCCTATATGTTTTGCACAATTCATATTTTGTGGGGGCTCTTGAAAATGTGACCCCGGCATTATAAAGCTGTTACTAATATAGGGACTGGAGAAGTTTTGAAAATCTATTTCTGAGTTTTGTTCTGCAGTTTTGGATACACAGAGACCCTGAGAAGGGAACTGAAGGGAAATGAAATAGCATATGCGTGACTTGTAAGAACTTGGTTCAAGCAAAATACTCTTTTCGGGTAGAAAATCAGATCTTTGCCTTGCAGAGTCACATGAAGACTTGTTCTCAGCCACTGCATGAAGACACGTTTGGTGGACACCTGAAAGTTGGTTTAGCTCAGATTGCTGCTATGGAAATCACACGGGGAAACCACAGAGACAACAAAGCTGTGATCCGATATTTGCCTTGGCTTTACCATCCTCCTTCTGCAATGCAACAAGGGTGAGAATGCTTTTCCACAAAAAGGAATACTAAAATGAGTTAGAAATCTTCACAGAATTCTGTGTTTATTGCCAGATTCCATAGATAAGACCCGCAGTAAGGAATAGTGACTGTGGGACATTGAAATAGCTGGTCAGCAGCTCCCTCATCCTTAACTGAGGATTTCATCAATGCAATATTTAAAGTACATGCCAAAGGAACAGTGGAGGTAACTCCATTGGCTTGACTGGAGTTACTCTGGAAATTAACTTGATTTTCGATCTAGATGCAGCCAGTGAAAAGCCCACAGGTACTTGATCAGTCCTAGAATTAGAGAAAATATATTGAGCGGGGATACTGTCCCTTGTCTTACAGTGACAACAGATGAGATGTTTTGAGTGTAGACTATTGAACTGTATTATTTCAACAAACCTGTATTCTGGTCCCAGCTTTGTTCCAGACTACCTGCCCCAGGATTATGGGGACTAAGGTGCTTGGGCTCCAGTCCTGTAGATACATCTGCATGTACTTCCATGTAGAGCGTACCTAGTTTTGGAAATACAGAGTTGTTATCTCCTTGTGTATTAGTTTCTTACATGTAAAAAAAAGGACTGTGTTCTGAGTTAAGATAGTGAATTCCTATAAGACCCTATAGGTACTTGAGGAAGAGCATTGTATCAGAGTCTATTAAAAAAAAATAAATTAATGGAATGTCTCTCTGGTGCTATGAGTCCTTGACAATGACATCGAATTAGAAAGTAAAAACAGTAGTGAGAGGCGCCTAGTAAATAGTGATTTATTGATTGAAAAACAATTATTTTTTTCCTGTGCCTATGAACTCAAATGAGTATGTAATCTGAACTTGGTAGCAGCAAGGGGACAGACACCAGAAAAGTGCGAGTCCTTTTTAGATTCTGTAAGCACATTGCTTTACAATTAGACATTGCACTGGATGATTTAAGTGTCACAAAAAAGTATAGTCTCTGCCCTCCAAAGCATGCAGTCTAAATGTCCTAGTAGAGGCTAAGGAAAAGAGGAAAGGCAAATTAACTCCACTTTACCGACGGGGAAGTGGAAGAGAGTGGAAGTAAGGCATGGCGCCTGCCTCAGAGCTCGCTGTGGAATGAAGAATTTCCTGCCATCACCCTGTCAGCTGTGTGGTGTCCAGGGGAGTGGAGAAGAGCATTTCCACTTAGGCAACTCTTCCCATCTGATGATTTCTATGTAAAAAATATCACTGTGTATGGAACCAGTGAATCTGTGAGTGTTTTAGCCTTTTATGGAGACACTTTCTTAGACCCACCAAATATGTTCTGTTGGACTTGTTAATGGTACGTCAAGTCCACTAAAGTCTGTGTGGTTCTGGTCTTCCCATAAGATGTACCAATGATCTGTGCCTCCAGCACACTGAGACTGCATCTGCCTAGTGTGCATAAGGAGACTCCATATTTTGGGGAAAAACAGAAAACTTGGCATCATTGTAAAATCTACTCTTTCTTGACAGGCCCAAAGAGTTCATAGAATGTGTCTCACACATTCGTTTGCTGTCCTGGCTACTTCTGGGGTCTCTGACGCACAATGTTGTCTGTCCAAATTCTCCATCATCTTGCATGCCTATTCCACTGGATGCAGGTTCACAAATTGCTGACCACCTTATTGTTATTCTGATTGGGTTTCCAGAGCAATCAAAGGTAAGGGATTCTGTGTTTTAAGTGGAGTTGTGTTATATATTGGCCGTATTATTGCAAACACTTATTTATTTCTTTGTCAGAAAAAAGGAGGGGTAAAACCTGTGATCTAGGGGAAGAAATCTCTGTAGTTTTTCTTGCTTAGCCGCCTCTTCATGCATAGAAAACTGGTGATGAAATCACTACAATTAAGTCTGAGATGCAGCTATTTCAAAATATCCCAGCACAGGAGTGAGGAAGGAAAAACTGAATTCCAAATTGAACCTTTAGCAATGACAATCTCTGTAGCAAATTTCTCAGAAAGTTATTTATTCTAGTTGTATAATAGAATTAGATAACCTATAAATAATGTTATGATCAAAAGCTAATTACAGTGATGGTTCAAGCACACCTTTTTTTTCTCAAGGTGCTCTGGACAAGAAGAGTTATTGCAAGTCATAAGCCATTTGTGACAGTAGTTTAACACAGATATAGCAGCACTCTTTGACACCAACCAGGTTTTTATTAGTAGCAGAAGCAGAGTGATCACACATGTATCTTGTACATAAAATCCCCCTTTCTTTCCTCTTACCCAGTCAAGACACTGGTGCTTCCCATTAATTTCTTTGACTTTTTTTTTTCTCTTTCAAATAAGTCTTCCCAGTTTCTAAGCAACCATTGCGATGTTTGGTGCAATCATACTACCACTGCGCATGAATCACTGTTGCACTTGCAAACCAAGAACATGTCTCTGACCAAAAGCATCTTTCTCGTAATGAAGTAGTTCATGTCCAGTGCTCCTGGAGGCTCAGGCACTGTGATATATAACACGTATTAGCAAAGAGCTGTGCTTGAGTATGCAAAATGAATTCTCTGTTAGCTTTTCTAAACTTGTTTTTCTTGACTGTGAGCAGTTCTGTCCCAGCAAGGTAGAAACGGATGACAGATGAACAGAGCAGGTGTAAGATGATGTATTTTGTAGGATAGGCTTCCTTTCAGGTGATCAGAATCTGAATGACTTATCCCAGCAGCATTTTTGAAATGTTGTCATATGTGCCAGAGCCTCCAGCCCTTCCACAGGTTGCGGTAGAGTTTTCCATCAAGCAAGTCTCAGAACTAATCCTGAGTAGCTGTTCTGGAGAACTAACCTTCTCTTTAAAGGGACTGACCTTAATGCCATACACTAAGATTGCACGGGAGTGTGTGTTTGCAAATGTGGGTTTTAGTCTGTATATATAAAACCAGTTTTTAAACATGGAGAAGGTGTTATCAAGTGTACTTGACTTACTAGTTCCTAATGGGAGGGAAATGTGGGAAAGTGAGGGGCAAGCTGGGATGCACGACAAAGGAGTACTTGATGAAATCCTCTGCGCTGTATCCCAATATACTTATTTAAATAAACGTTTTCCTCTGTTATCTGTTTCTACAGACATCTGTTCTGCACATGTGTTCCCTCTTCCATGCTTTTATATTTGCTCAGCTCTGGACAGTGTATTGTGAGCAAACAGCAGTAGCTCCGACAGTCCAGAATCAGAATGAATTTAGCTTTACGGCAATCCTTACAGCCCTGGAATTCTGGAGCCGAGTGACACCGAGCATCCTACAGCTCATGGCACATAACAAAGTGGTGAGTCAAGTGCTGTGTACAGATTTAGTACAGATTAAACTTTGGAGGGCTTGGCTTTGTTTCAGTGGAATACATTGGACCATGAATGATGTCATAAAGCAACTTCGATGCTTTTGAGAAATTAAAGGGAAAGCTAATTAGTAGTGGTTTAAACTTGCAGTAGGCCTGAAACAGGATGTAGCCAGGATCTGCCTGAAACAGAATCAAGAGCTAGAATTGCTGCTTGTTGGATTAAGGGCTCCCTGCATCAGGTCTCACTTTATATATCTTCCTGTTCTTCACAGCGGTCCTATTGTTTCATCTGACTCTTCCTTACAGGATCAACCAAATGTTTTATGATAATTCTGTCAATATCCATTTGAATATTTTTTTTTACCACATGATGGTGAAAAAAATACAGAAAATGCTGACACTTGGCTACTCATAACCCATTAGTTACTCATAAAAATAAGCTACCTAAATACTCTGGAAACGTTTTTAAGTAATGAATGACTTGAAGGAGGTATCTCTAGAGATCAGGTTTGAAAGGGAAATGTTCACTGTGTTCAGAAATCGTCCAGACCATGTTTTGGAAATAACATTTAAGCATTTATTTATCTCAACTACTCATTGCTGTTAGAGCAGCTTTGTACAATAGCAACCTGGAGGGGTTCCAGCAGCCTTCTCATAGGCGCTACCTTTGCGTCCCATTGACTAATGATTCTTTGTGCCTGCAGGCTTAGGGTTGAGTGCTGCTTTCTGATGGGCAAGTGTATTTTGTTTCCTACTTCCGAGAAAGTCATGACAAGTCTGTCATGACTTGTCAAAACTTCTTAACTTTACCTGAGAAGGTAAATAGTAGCTCTGGCTCTGGAGAACCCGATACTAGCTTTGAGTGAGAAGGATTCTTTATACGTGGCCCAGTCCTCTAAGTCAGGTGTTCTTAAGGTTTGGGATTTTCATTCGTTCGTTGCTTGGGGTTTTTTTTCTTTTTTTTTAAATTGGGACCTGCTATCTATTTGGAAATTATTTTATGTGATTCCCCTTTCCTTATGCAAAACATCTTCCACCCAGGCAGGTACGGACCTTTGCCCTTTCAATTGTACTTGCATGGGCTGCACTTGAATGTCTTTGAACCAGTTACTATTCCCTTCTACCTTGTCCATACCGGGCAAGGACCACCAAAGCTGTCTTTAAATGATATTTTAGCCTCTGACATCTAGTGAGGTCTCTGGTGGAGGAGCCACTGTTGGGAACAGCAGTTCATGAAGCTCCATTTGAATGAACGGGCAGTGTGCATAATGCTTCTAACTAGCCAGTTGTTTGGTCAGACACAAAGTCTTCTTGTCAAGCCTCAGGACAAGAATATGACCTGGAAGTCCCAAGTTCCAAGCCTTATTCTGGAAGTATCTCATTATGTGGCTTTAGTGCAAGTTATTAAACTCTCTGCCTCAGCTATTGCTCTGTGAAATGTAGATAATACTTGCCCGTTTCACAGGGGTGTTGTGAGGTTAATTAGTTAGTGTTTGTAAAGCGCTTTGAAGATGAAAAGCACTACATAAAAGCTAAGTTTATTATTATCGAGGGGAATTTACACATAGTTCAGACAGGCACTGTAAATACTGCTGGCTCAGGGTATTTGTCTTGTACCTATGAATTTACACAATATAAAACATAAAATGCTGTCTACTACCAAATAACTGGTATTTGCATCTGTCATAATTCATGGTACAAAATGGATGAATTATGGACTAGCTGCCAGTTCAGAGCAATAAATTGTCTTTTGATGGGAGAAAAAAAAGGTGGTTTTGTGGGTATGTTAATTTTGGAAGATTCAGTAAATAAACATATCAATTTCTGACACACTGATTGATGAGAACTATACAGCAAAGGCATGTAAAAGGATTTATGATGTCTGAAAAGAACAAAGCTGAACGCAACTTGTTTTGATGTGCGATACGAATTAAAATACATCGAGCACTTTGAAATATTTAACAGATAGGTGTTGCCGCATCAGGGGAAAACTAAATAAAGACAAATGTCCCTTGAGTGCTCGTGTAATATTTAATCTTATATGTCAGTGGTTAAGAAATGCACATCTAGTGATTCAGTGTAACTGCCAAGCAAGTACAGGAAGAGTCTTTTTAGAGACTGTTGGCTTAGCTTACAACACTGTTAAGCTGGACACTAATTTGGTTTTATGCTTCATTTTTTTTTTTTTTCAAGATGGTGGAAATGGTGTGCCTGCATGTGATTAGTTTAATGGAGGCTTTACAGGAATGCAACTCTACTATCTTTGTAAAGGTAGGCATGCCATTCTATGAATACTTAGTTAATGATGTTGCCTATCTATTGTGATTTGTAGGCATACTGTCCTCTGCTTTCCCTCCCACTCAAAAAAAGAAAGTGGAAGAAGCTGAGATTGAATGCTAACGCAGAAATAAAACCTCATAGAGTATAACAAAAAATAAAATCTCTGGTAAGAAGTAAGACCAGACTATAATCTCAAATCCACGTTCTCCTGATTTGGTTTTTTTTTTTTTTTATAAGAACTTCTCACCTCTTTCCTTCTTCCATTGTTTCAATGGTCTTATTCATCTAATAGACTCAACTGGTGTCACTGACTTTGAAAACCTCCAGGTACTGTCTGAATTTTCAGCAATTCTGTAACTTTTAATCATCATAGGACCTTTGCATATCGCCTCACTGTTCTGATCCTCACGTTCTTTTAGATGGATAACAACAACTTTGTGCCACAGTGGTTTTCTTATTATTAGACGCCTAAGTTTCTGACTTAGTCAACTGTTATTTGATAGTGAATCTTCTTCCCCTGGGATGTGTAACAGGGTATTCTTTGGTTAGAGAATCAAATCCTGCATGCTCCATTTGTGTAAAACTCTTTTTTTGGAAATCAGTGGTCACTCTCCTGTGGGTCACCACAGCGTTTTCAGAACAGAGTCCCAAAAGACTGGGGTAGTCTCACAAGCGTGAATCGATTTTTACTAGCTTTTTTTACAAGTTTTCACATTGCATTATTCTGAAGGCATTTTTCACATAAAATATCAACAAATTAATAGTTTAACGCACTCTGAATCTAACTGAAATATGTTGGTTTATATAGCTCTTCTGTTGCTATAAAGGAAACTTCTGACTGTTGTTTTACTCCAGTCTTTTACGATCAAGGAGGAATTGAAAATAAAGTAGCTAAAATTGAAGGTCTTGATGTCAACTGGCATGAAAATATTCACACTCATTGTGAAATTACAGATTTATAGTCAGTAATTACTTGATTCACTACAGAAACTCTGACACTGTGGGATGTTAAAGTGATCGTGGCTGTCCCTGGAAGACATATGGGCTTTTCTTTCAGCGAGTCTAGGAGATTTGTCCAGGATTTGGTTGTCCAGGATTTGACAAGGGTAAAGAATGGCTTTAAAGCTGTGAAAAGAGAGGCCTTTAGGGCCAAATTCCTGTCACAATTCAAATGAATGCTTTCAGGGGGTTATATTTGAGAGTATTTATCAATAATATGCTCAATCAGGTTAAAAGCACATTGTTGTTACTGCAAAATCAAGCTCTCAAACTTGTGAAATTCAGGGTTAAGGTGCTAAGCTTGCTTTCATGTTCAGTGGATGAGAGATGGAAGAAAAGAATCTGGGTGTCCAGATCCCCTTTACTTGTTCCTAAAGTGAAATCCTGCAGGAATAATATACATAGATAATAGCGTTATAGGTTTCATAGCCCCAGATTACTAATTTTTTTCAAAACTAACTAATTGTAAAAATATATATAGCAGATCTGAAAGTAGGTGTCATGATTTGGGGAAGGACTTATTGTATGTTTGAAGTCCTTCAGAGAGGCAGAAGTGTAAAGTTTATTCACACAGGAACCAGTAAGTGAATAATTCGAAAAAAGACCCAACTTTGAGACTGTCCCTTCTTCAGTGGCTGTGAAGAAGATCTGAACTTTGTTACTTCTAGTTCAGAAGTCTGCAAGGATGTCTTTGCATATTAGTTGACTGGGCAGTTTTTTGGTACCTTGTTTTATTCTAGACAATCTTTTATTGCCCTGCCTTTGATAATGAAACAATTTTATCTTGTGCTTTAAAGGTTTTTTTTTTTCCCTCCTTTATTTGAGATGTAAGCCTTTCAAACAAGGTTTAGTTTTCACTGAAGGAAAGGACGTAGTGTAGTGAGAGATTTTTTTTTTTCTAAACAGAACATTCTTAGCACTCTATCAGAGATTCATTCAGCAAAATTAATAATTCCCAATGACTTCCTCTTGGAACTGAGCACAGTAGCACTGATAAATCCCAAGCATTTATCATTCATATAACTATATTTGCTGCAGTGTCTTTTATTCCACCTGAGGAATCAGGTGCTGGAAAAACTTCATTTGTCAATGAAGTCACTGCATGATTCAGCACACACGTATTTTTAATGCACCACAATGAGAAGGTGGTGCATGTCCCATGAGTCCCAGGCAGTTTATGGGATATTTATATTAGGTGGCCACTTTCTGTGTGACAAGTCAGGGGAAAATATGTCCTAAAACAAGAGAGAAAGTGAAGACATAAACAATACAGCTCTCCATCATTGAAAGCAGAGGTGCCTGAGATAAGCACTCCTTCATCTCCTCCTTGTGTTGGTGCTGGGAGGTTTCCTCCTCCTCTGTGTTGGCCTTTGCTATTAAATTAAACTAAACTCTCACTAATAGCATTGAGACATGTCTTGATTGCTTCTGATATTCTTTGAACCATTCCCTGTATTCTCAGAGGATATTTTTTGGATCTGATGTTAGACTATCTTTACCAATCTGGTGAGGAAAACAAAGGTTCTTTCCTGTGAAAAGATTTCAACCATTATGTATTTATTTTCTTTCTAAGTTGGAGTGATTCTATAAATATATATATACACACACATTTACACAGATGCACGCATACCCACGTATCTGTTTAATTCATTATATTTTCCTCTGAGGAGAAGCATTCTGTTTTAGGAGGGCTGTAATGATAGTGTTCAGCTTTCCTGTCATTTTTCTTTGTCAAAGGAACTGGGAAACTAGCCATCCCAGGACAGTCATTGATGATGGAGACCAGCTGCTTGCTGATCACAGCTCTCTGTCTGACCATCAGATGTATGTCTGAGGAATTTGGGAGCCTACAGTAGAGAAAGGAGCAGCTCAGCAAACTACAGCATCTTTTGCAGACACCTAGGGGTTTTGAGCAGCTCCAGGAGCTGCTGGGTAGAATTCTAAAGAACTGGGCAGACAGAGGAGTTGGGGAGCCAGAAAAACAGTGACAAACCTGTTCTCCAGCCTGGTTTCCATCAAAACTTGCACTGGAATCAACATAATTCTGTCGAAAATATAAACTCAAAAAAATTGCCGGTGTCTGACAGCAGTCTGTTCTTCCAGCTGTTCTTTCTAACTAGCTCTCCGTATTCTTCCTTTGTGAAGAAAAGGCTGGCTGAGGATTAGGTAATAAAACTCAAGTGCCTCAATAAAAATGTCTTCTTTTCTCATTTATCTAACTGGCAGCTGTAGGAGTGGAGGGTTTGCTTGCTTGTGCCTGCAGCAGAATGTTTCATTTCCCTAAATGTGTCCAGACCCTGGAAGACAGAAGTGGCGCTGGAGGACAATGATCTATATCTGACCTTAGACCTCTATAGAGTAGATACCAACATGAGCTAGTTTCCGTGAGTGCCCTTTAAAGTCAGTGGAGATAAACAGGTATTTTTGGACATGATTCATCTTGATCTATTTTAGATACCTGCTCTGGGACAAGATGAACTGGATGTGAGAAGTTCTTGACTCTCTCGGCTGACTGTAAAAGATATGCAGTGAATTGGTTCAGATGCAGAGGGGTACCCTAAGTTTTCTGCCTAGCTTCCCTCCTTGCTTGACACACTTGTGACACCAGTCCTGTCACCTCTGGCTAGCTCCTACAGGAACTTCATTAATGCTGGTTGAAATTTTCAGTGACATTTTGTTGATGCCAGTGGGACATGGAGCATGGCTTCTCAGTATGCTTACCTGGTCCCTCCTCTCCAAAAAACCATAATCGGGCCTTGCGGTCACTGGATCTTATTAAGCACTTCGTTAGTGTGAGAGACAACGGAAGGATGTACAGAGCTTGCATGTCTGGCTGCATTCCAGCTGTTTTGGCATGCATCTATCTGTAAATGCTGAGGTTTGAATATGGTTCTTCATGTAGTAGACTGAGTAATCAGTCCTGACAGAGCTGCATATGATTCTCCAGTAAAACAGCACTGAAATTGGAACAATTATTGTTCCTTGCACAAGGGAAAGCACTTTATCTAATGTTGTCAATAGTGATTAGGTTTAACTTGCAGCTCCCGGTAGCATAATTGGCAAATTGCAAATTTTAATGCCATTTGGAGGAACATTTTAGAACAATAACCTCAGTGGTTAAATTAATATTGGAGAACATGAATACTTTTGCTAGAAATGCCTCTCTGTCTTTCATAAGCTTGTCACGTTATACTTACTCAGAAACAAAAGTTCTCCGACGAGCAGGAGACTGAAATACATATCAATCCAATCATGGGTGATAGATTCTCAGACTTCCTTGAGTTGTTGTTCTGGATAGTTAAGAGTTCTTACCTGTGCCCCCATGCCTACAGGTCACATTCTGCAGTGATGCGCTGATGTGACTAGTGGCTTATAAAATGCTGTTTATCATTTAAATATCTGGCCCATTATTAGGAACTTCTGCTGCTTGTTTTTTTCAGTTCTTGATGCATACCTTGCCATGCAGGATGTTTGCTGTATTTATTCCGGTATTGCTCACCTCCACATACAGGAACACCCTCACAAGGACAATAAGAAGTGATTTCCTGTAACAAGTTTTTATTGTATACTCTCATCGTTGCCTTAAACAGGATATCAGTAATTGCTACTGGTGATTCATCAAGCTACAAACAAGGGAAGCTGGCTTCTTTACCTCTGAGAGTTACTTGCCCCGAAACATACGCATTGTTTAAAAATAACTAAGTTTTCAGATTTGGGGTTCAGGCTATGTCCATTCGGACAGCTAAATGCGTTAGATATACCCGTGTCTGTCTCACAGTAACCAGAGCACGTTTACAAGTCACTTGTATGATAACAAAATACACCTCTTTTCTTACAGCTCATACCAATGTGGTTGCCAATGATACAATCAAATCTAAAGGTAAGTTGTTTTTAGTACCTTTTTATTCTTAGTGTTACACGTTTCTGTAAATTCTGGAAATAAGATCACTAAATGTGGTCTCCAGTCTCTCTGAATACAGATCACTGTAGCATACCCAGATGTGCTGGATGGTTCAGCACTGAAGGTTTCGGGTGTGAGCATACAGAGAGCATCACCAGCTAAGATACTTGGCCTGCAATCAGTACTGCTCTCCCTTTCCCTTCTGAAACACTTTCTTCTAACCAGGTCCTGGGGCAGGGCCTTTCCTCCCTGTTTACTGACATTGGTTGTTCCCCCAGCAGTGGTTTTCGTGCTAACTTTGGTTTGAGAGTCCCTGACAAATCAGGATGGGGACTCTTGGCTCAGGAGATGGATTTGGGTTCTGTAGCAGATGTTGTGGGCCTGCTCACTTGGGTAAAACCATGCTAGCTGGCCCTGTTTGTAAGAGAGGGCAAAGTGGATCAGTGTGGCTTGCCAGTGAAGATAATTTGGTGATGAGAATAAAAGTGTTGGAGTTGGTCTCGGGATGGAATTGTTTCTGGAAGCACGTTTGCCTTTCATAGCAACACTACAGTGCAGGATGCAGAAGAAAGAAATGTGACACTGGGGCAGTTGCAGAACTTTCCCTGGCCAACAACCAGTACCTTTCCCAGTGCTGTATTAAAGGAAAGAAACTGAATGTTTTGCATTATTTCAACAGCATTTATCTGCTGGACTCCAGCTACGCCTCCAAGCCATCCAGAGCAATGTCAACCATCACAGCCTGAGGATGTTGCAGGGGTCAGGACAAATCAACAATACCTCATCTGTGCTCCGCAAATGGCTACAGTGTACCCAATTTAAAATGGCTCAAGTGGAAATTCAGTCGTCAGAAGCTGCATCTCAATTTTATCCTTTATGATTCACGTAATTTGTTCCAAATGTTCATTTTTAGCCTAGCAATAACAGGGTTAGAGCTGTAAGAGACCTTTTGTATAAATCAGTATACAGAGTATATACACTATCTATACTTTTTAGCCTAGGACAGATTGTGGAAAAGCTTATATTGGGTGAAGCTAAGAGCCTGATCCTGCCGGTCTTTAATTACACTTAATCGGAATCAACAGGTTCTCAAGTCTACATTCATGAACATGTATTTGCAGGATTGGACTCAAATCTATCACATTGTACATATCTCTCTGATCATTGAAATATCTTGTTCTTAAATGTTTCTTTACATTATTTTTGAAGCTAAGACAAAAATCACTTTTCTTTAACTTCTATTTTTTTTAAAAATAGAACTGTGGGTATTCACAAACATATGGAAGTGCTATGTTGCTATTTTTGATGATAACAAAAGAAAATAGGGTTTTTAGGAACCTTTATAGAAGTTGTTTTTTGGGGGGTTTCTGTTGTGGTTTTTTTTTTTTTTTTTTAGATTCACAGCTGGCAATGCAATAAAACCTGTCACTATAAAACAGTGATGTTCTAGCAAGGCTTTTTGTCATCATCTTCTGGGAAAACAGCAGCTTGTAAGGAGAGTTATTATAAAGTGCACTTAGAAATTAGGTTGTTAAACTGTGCCAATTCATTTGTCTTTTTCTTCAGTACTGTTTTCCAAAACTGCCAAATCTGATTTATTATTTTTTTGAAATATTGCTTTTACTTCATTGATTCTGTGCTGCTCTTCTTTGTAGGTTTCATAGAAGCCTCTTTAATTTTGTGACTACTGTATTGTATTCTTTTGTCAATACTTGTATACAGTGCAATTAAAAATGCATATCCCAGATGTATTCTTATTGATGTCTACAGAAATTAACTTGCAGACTTCAAGAGGAGCACGATTGGACCTGAACTTTTGCATAATGATATTTACAAATCACGGCATTTGCATACTGTTGTATTAAACATGATGTTTAATAACGGATGGATTTTAATATCATTAAGGGACTCAGCCAAAGCCCATTGGAATCTAAGGAGACTCAATTAATTCAGTGGATTTTACATAAAATCTTGAGAGCACCATGATTTACAGCCTCTTGTGATTAATACTTAAATCTGTGCAATCACAGTTGTATTTTCTGTATTTATTCCTGTAATGCACTGATTAGAAGAATAACAAACACACATTTAAGTTGTGTATTAGAGTGCTATTAAATTCCTACTCTTTGTTACCACTCTTAGAATCGACATTTTTCCTCCCTGATTGCATGGAAGTGGAAAGGCATACCTGTAAAGAACTGCCTGAGTACATTTCAGTTGTGGAGAGTCAGTCTTTCCTCAGTGCATTTACCAAAGGAAAAATGGAAATGTTCGCAAATCTGACATTAAAGTACCATTATGCTTAAAAAAAACACCCCAAACCCGAACAAACCAATCAACCAGCCAACCAAAAGACGGTAAAGCATGTGTTAGCTTGCTTAAAAGGTGCACCTCTCTGTGTTTTCAGTGGAGAGAAACTGATTTTTCTTTCCTTCCTTCTCAGATTCACACATTAATAGAGTCTAAGCTCAAAATGGACCAAAGAAAATCTACGATTCAGCGTTAAGCTATGTAATTGTAACTAGTTTTGCTTCTATTTGTTGAGGTGAGTGACTTGCATCTGACTAAGCAGAGTTTTTGAGTTTCTGGAAAACATTTCTGTTTTGATGTGATGATTATTAAGAGATTCACCAGATGATAATTTCTCAGTGTTTCAGGCACTGATTTTTGATTTTTGGCATGGTGAATTAAGATTGTGCAGATCTGCATGCATTGATGAATAGAATCACAGAATAGTTTGGGTTGGAAGGGACCTTTAAAGTCCATCTAGTCCAACCCCCTGCAATGAGCAGGGGCATCTTCAGCTAGATCAGGTTGCTCAGAGCCCGGTCCAACCTGACCTGGAATGTTTCCAGGCGTGGGCCCAGGTTCACTTTGTGGGGTCTGGGGTCACCCTAATGAAATGAAAGTGCTATTGGGGGCCTGAAAATGGGTCATGTAGGAGAGAGAGATTTTTGTATTTTCATCTGGTAAATCTGAAAGACCAACTGAAAGGCAAGAAGAGGGAGGGAATATGAAGCCCTTGGGTGTGAGGTGGGTGAACTTAGATGGGTGTAATGGGGATTCTGGAAACTAAAAGGATGAAGACAGATGATTTGTGGGGAAGAGCAGAGCCTGAGAAAGTGTCTTTAAAAGTCACTTGTGGAAAGCAGAAGCCATGATCAGGCATCTCACTGAGTAGATAATGGATGTAGGCAACATGGCACAAATGCATTCCCTGCCTAGCAAAATCTCTGCTTCAAAGCATCCGCTATTCAGACTGGCAAAACACAAAAAGAATGCAAATGCGGTGGTGGGTAGTTACTAAAATTAAACGCAAGCCAAAACCAGACCTGCTCAATCCGGCTCCATAACTGAACACTTCAAGACTTTGGGGGAATTTAGATCTGGTTTCAGCTCAGGGTTTAGAGATAAGAGCTGGTCACAGGATCTACCTCCATGTCTGAACGTTTGGTTTAGCATGGATCTGTCACTGATTATAATTAATATGGTTCTTACAGAGCTGTTATACATAGGCAAATTAAGACTGCAAATACGAATTGAGACGCTGCTTTAGCATAGAGAATACAGCCTGGAAGATGGTGTGACCAATGATTGGGGATGTGTTGACTAATAATAATCAATAACATGGGGCTTGGCCAGACGTGCGTGGCTTAACGCCTCATGAAAATCTCTAAGTGCACTCTAGGCATCTTCGGAAGTGCAGAAATCTGCATTAATTGTTTTTAAAAGCACTGTAAAATATATCTTTACAGTGCCTGAGGTCAATACACAACTCAAGTGAGTCACTCACATTATCAGTCTGAAATAGCCCAGAGCAGCAATTCTTTATATTCTGTAGGAAGATTAGGAAGTAAACAACATTTGTTGTTCCCTAAAAATGCTACCACATAGCAGAGGCCGGTCTTCCCGCTCTGCCATGCTCCCACCACGGCTATGTGTCTGGGAATATGTCCCCAGGAGCAGGATCCATCCTCTCTCTGATCACAAGGAGCAGTGTTTTGTCAGCCCTTGCAATCAGCTACTTAAATCAAGGCCTATTGCCAGGCCCGACCTAGTAAAAGAATCAATTTACTGTGCGTCGAACTGAAATTTTCAACAAGATGGGGTCCTTTGGCTGAAGGGAGGGGTAAAACCCCGCTTGGGCTGTGGGGTGTCCTGACACTGGATTGTGTAAGTCGGTGTCCTAAAAGTGAGGTTAACGTCACTGCCGGGCCCCTCCAAGTGCTTTCCTCCTGCCTGCCGGGGCAGCCACTGACTGGGCTACACACAGGATATCGCAAACAAACGGCTTTTGCAGCACATCTGTTATGATCTACATACGTGCCTTGTCTTATACGTAACATTTCTGTGACATCTCGTTAGAGCCGTGGCAGGTCAAAGGCCCCAAAACCACGCAGCGGGTTTTCTGGCTTTGCTTTTCATGCTCTGACAAGAGTCGATGTGCTCTAGGATGGACGAACGTTCTGGGCCTGCAGATCTCTCTGAGCCCTGGCCTGCACGGCCTCTTTTCGAGATGGATGGAGATTACCAGAGCCCAGGGCTGCTTGGTCTTCGCTAGCGTGTCCTGGAAAGGAGCTCTGCAACAAAGGTTCCTGTGCTGTTCCCCTGGCTGCACACAGCTCTGGGGGAGAGTTTCATCCACTGTTTTCCTTGTTGCATCTTAATGTAATTCTCCAGCAGGGTGGAAGCCTGTATTCCTTCAGCAGCATCTGAATCTTGATTGCACGGGTGCCATTTAGTCAACAACGTGGGTCTTCGTCTCAGCAATCTGCCCAAAACCAGGTGGAGGCAACAGCATTGGAGTTGTCCTGAAGTTGATATGCTATTTCATCGAATCATAGAACCATAGGGTTGGAAGGGACCTCTGGAGGTCATCCAGTCCAACCCCCCTGCCAGAGCAGGGTCACCTAGAGCAGGTTGCACAGGAACGCGTCCAGGCAGGTTTTGAACGTCTCCAGAGACAGAGACTCCACCACCTCTCTGGGCAGCCTGTTCCAGTGCTCTGCCACCCTCAAAGTAAACAAGTTCCTCCTCATGTTTAGGTGGAACTTCAAATGCTCAAGCTTGTGCCCGTTACCTCTTGTCCTGTCCCCAGGCACCACTGAAAAGAGCCTGGCCCCATCCTCCTGGCACCCACCTTTTAAGTATTTATAAGTGTTGATAAGGTCCCCCCTCAGCCGTCTTTTTTCCAGAGAGAAGAGAGACCCAAATCCCTCAGCCTTTCTTCAGAAGAGAGGTGTTCCAGTCCCCTAATCGTCTTGGTAGCCCTGTGCTGTACCCTCTCCAGCAGTTCCCTGTCCTTCTTGAGCCGGGGAGCCCAGAACTGGACACAGTACTCCAGATGTGGCCTCACCAGGGCAGAGTAGAGGGGGAGGATGACCTCCCTCGACCTGCTGGCCACACTCTTCTTGATGCACCCCAGGATGCCATTGGCCTTCTTGGCTGGCTCATGGTCATCCTGTTGTCCACCAGGACTCCCAGGTCTCTTTCAGCTGAGCTGCTCTCCAGCCGGTGAGCCCCCAACCTGTACTCATGCATGGGGTTATTCCTCCCCAGGTGCAGCACCCTACGCTTGCCCTTGTTGAATTTCATAAGGTTCCTCTCTGCCCAACTCTCCAGCCTGTCCAGGTCTCTTTGTATGGTGGCACAGCCTCCCAGTGTGTCAGCCACCCCCCCCCTCAGCTTTGTGTCATCAGCGAACTTGCTGAGGGTGCACTCTGTCCCCTCATCCAGGTCACTGATGACTATATTGAAGAGGACTGGACCCCAGTACTGACCGCTGGGGAACACCACTCGTCACTGGCCTCCAACTAGACTCTGTGCCCCTAATCGCTACCCTCTGAGCTCTGTCTTTCAACCAGTTCTCTATGCACCTTACTGTCCATTCATCTAGCCCACTCTTCCTAAGCTTCCCTATGAGGATGCTGTGGGAGACTGTGTCGAATGCCTTGCTTGTTTGTTTGGCTTGATGCAAATTTGAAAGGAAGGGCCCTGCATTTGTCTGTTGATTTATAACTCCAAATTACTCCCTCCAAACTCTGCCGAGCACAATTTCAGCTGGAGGCTGAGCATCGAGGGACGGCAGTGAGAAGAGCGAGTGGAAGGGAAGGTGTCCTGATGCCCCTCCAACTGCAGAGGGACCGGGCAGAGAACCTGAATCGGCCTCCCCAGGGCTTGCTGATGAGGAGTCAGCGGCCACCATTGGAGATGCTGTGGCTCAGGTAACGGGAGGCCGCATGACGATGAGGCCTGGCCAGCCTGGTGAGCTGCTGTGGTCCCCAAATCCTGCTGCTGGGAACCGGGGCGCTTCCAACTATGGCTGTGCGTGGTTTGTGTATCATAACTTGTGTGCAAGGTGCAGGAGGTTGTGAAGAGCTGACAGCACTGAGGAAGGGTGGCTGCGTTCTCATTCATAGTTACGAAGCGTTAACGTGGCAAAGCAGAACCCGTGATTGTTACTGGGAGTCTGCATCATGAACGACTTTACAGTATTTCACTGGGTTTGATAGATACCATGGGGCTGCCAGCTGACTGGCTGGCAGCCTTCTGCGTGCCGCCCCAGGTAACTTGCCCTGACATTGCCTTTAACCACCTCCCCATCAAACCCGACAAGCCATGACTGTGAGCCAGGAGGCCCCGGGTTTGATAGACACAACGTGATGCTGGGTCAATTTTCTCGATGTATAATTCAGCAGCTGGGCAACATAACTGTTACGGCTCGTTTACTATTTTAAATCCCTTCCAAAAGGTACCATAGCACAATAGCCTGTGAAGTTTTACACATAGAATAAAAATTTTATAGGTCATAGTTCCTTTAGGCAGGTTATAGTTTTTCTGGCAGCTCATGGCTTTCATGTGAAGTCAAATTGATTGCAGTGATGTTCTTTACAAAAGCTTTTCTAAACCTGTGAAGCCTTGCCATGCAGAAAAATGTCAGTAAAACAGAATATAAAGGACCATCATCAAAAGAAAGAAATAATCCCTTAAAACTGTTACCCATTTTGCACTGCTGAGGAAATCCTGCCTACACGGTGTTGATTAGTGAGATCCAAAGCAAGTACAAACTGCCAGACGTGTACCAAAGTCTACAGAGAGGCAGATTTACACCTGTTAAGGATCAAACCCTGTATTTATAGCTCAGAAAGAGCAAGGATTGATACTGTGAAGCAAGCAAGCACCTCAGGAATATGTTTGTGGTGCTAGTCGATTCCAGGGAGGTGTCAGATTGAACTGGTAAACCGATGCAGTCATGGTTTGATCTTCTTCTTTCGGATACATTTATTCAACACCAGGTTTCGCCATCGTTGCACAATCAAGCCAACAGTGGAGGTTTTCTTCTCTGTCATGGGGGAATGGCACATCTGGTCTCCTGTGTTTAGCTTGCGCCTTCAATTTGCTCTGATCACGCACACCTCAGCTCAGCCTTTTCCTAAATCATCTTAGTGCTCCAGTAGCAGCAGGTCTACTTTTCCTCAGGAGATCCTGTTAACGGTACCTGACCAAAGCATTTTCCAGCCTTTCAGTAACACAGAAAATAATACTCCTGGCATTTTCCTCCCAGTGATCACCAGCCTGAAGACATTGAGCTGGCTCAAATATCAGATGCTCATCTGCTCTGAGTGTCACAGTAACAAAAGCCCAGACGTATTTCTGGGCTTTCTTAGGAAGAGTGTGAGAGGGCCAGGCTATTTTCCCAAGGCCAGCTTTCAAATTTAAAACCATTTCTTTTCCTTTCCTTGCACCAGACCCCTACATCAGGCCCAAAAACATCTATGCCTGGATCATAGACAGAACTTTCTGAGCCCTTCTCTAATTATTATTTAAGATCCATTGAGAGTTGTCAGGGTGATAAAAGCTGTACAAATCAGGAAGAAAACATGCTTCCTGCTAATTTTATGAAACTCAAACCTATGCATCCCCAGCCTTTACAGACAAAAGCTTCCATGTAGCGACTGCCTTCTTCGGAACCTTTTCAGCAGCAATATTTATCTATGTTTCGTTGTAACTACTTCAATATTTTTCAATGTTTCTGTCAAAATGAATTGCAGCTGATTCACCTAATGTGTACTAATTTGCAAATTAATTCTATTAACTGAATTAGGCTTAACTGATCTGCATTGTCCAGTTATTCATCTGACTCATCCATCCACGTGGAGGAGAAGTAGCCTCAGTGGGTTATTGTTCTGTTCCTTTTGAATCACAAAACAGCTGGTGCTTTTCCCCAGTTGTGAGGCTGAGATCAAACGTTAGGGCTGCTGAAGATGCTTTTCTTCAAATGAAGGTATTAGAAGTAGGGAATTTAATAATGTTGCCTCAAGTGTCACAAAGCGGAGCAGATCTGAGTGGGACTGAGCTGTTTCCTTCCCTGTTCAGTGTCTCAGCAGGTGAAAACAGTAGGTTTGGACAACTCTGAGCTGTAGCAAAAGATTTGGTGAGAACAAGCTTAACTTGCAACTGAGTTTCCTAGTAAAAAGGAGTTTCAGATATTAGGAAATGAACCTTGGATTTGGGATATTTACTTCCCTTGCAGCCAATTTTACTGTTTGGCATGAGAGAGCTATTTCTGCTGGGAGCTGGAGCAGAGGGAAACATAACAGGCACCTCAAATACATCTGTGTAGTTTGGGTTGAGCTTAGATCTGAAGCTAGCAGGGGCCTTTGTCATGACGCCGGTCCAAAAGGAACAGCTGATCTTATAGTCTTAGACAACACAAAGGACCAGCAAATAAAAAACCTAGATGTGATTTAACTTAATATCTCTAAGCCAACAGCATCTTACCTGAGCTCTCCCGTGATTCCGAAGTGGACACAAAGTCCTACATGCCCTCCGTAAGTCCACTGTTATTAACCTCAGTAAAATATTAATTCTCAGTGCTGTCGTCATATGAATGTAGCAGTGAAGTGTATTGATTTTTTTAAAAGTGAAAATTGAGTCTCAAGGGAGTCTGGCCCGCGCGGACGATCACTTAATACACTGACGAATCCGTCAGCCATTGCTGTCTCCAGAAAAGAATGGTAGCTCGTGGTTCTACAGTGATGCTCGCTTTTGGCTCACTCTCAGGGAATAAAAACCTTGACTCTTAGAGGTTTCTGGGCATTCATCTCAAAGGGAGCAGGCACTTGCAAGTCATTGCAGTTCTGGGCTAAAGGCCTTCCATTACTACTTGATACTGAAGACTTTTTTTGTTTTCAGAGGTTGTTCTGTTGCTGAAAATCTCCCTTTAGGAGCCTTAATAAAGGTGGATAGCACTTTAAAAACTACAGAAAGGAAAATATATGTCCATCATTGAGAGGACTGATTTATTTTTTTCAAGACAGAAAGAATATTTTGAATTCGATGCCTGTTTCTCTGCCTTGTTATGCTTAAGCAACAACATCAACATAGCTCCGAAAAATTGCAAGGGTGATCCCTAAAGTGTCTCTGTAAATACCATCCCTTTTGTGCTCTGAATACTGCAGAAGCAGTTAAGCTTCTCAGAACAACTTTTTAATCAAAGCAACAAAATGTGCCACTCACTGCAGAAGTGAAGCGGCCTCCCCTTTGCCTTCTAAATAGGAATTATGATTTCAGCTTCTTTATTGCCACTTCTAAGCAAGAATCAAAAAGCAATCAAGTCTGAAGGACCGTAGGAATCTCAGATTAACACAATCAGTCTGACAGGAGGGAGACTTCTTTTTTTGGTATAAAAATAGCAAATAGCAATGCCAAGTAGGTCCTGTATTTTTTTTTTGTTGCCACTTGTTTCACACCATTAAATGCTTTGGAAGAAAGGTACAGTAACTGCAGCTATTATAGGTAAACTTTAGATGAATGTACCTGCCAGAATATAAATGAAATCCTATATCACTTTGCTCATTTGGTTTTGTTTTCCCCATCCTAAATGAAATTACAGAGAATTAAATTTTTGAAGCATGACCATTGCAGAGAGAATTATTCAGCTAAGAGCTGGCCACCTGCAAGAGGTTCCCTCCTCCCTCCCCTTAAGCTTGTTATTCATTGTCTCTGTTACTAATTAGGTTTTCGGACTTAAACTTAGTTTGCAGATGATGGATTTTAAAGAATATTGCAAGGGACAGGACATCAAGGTCAATATTTGAAACTGGCAGAGAAGTAACCTTCAGAGGGCTTATGCTTCTGCAATAGCCCAGGAAAGGGGGAGGCCGTGTCCTGGGCTGACATTCTTGTTTTAGTGTGTTTTGTTGTTGTGGGGTTTATTTTTTACCCTTAAACCACAGCATGTAGCAAATAGCGTGGTAGTTATGAAAGTTATGAAAGTTAAAGCCTTACTTATTAAAAGCAGCACCTGGTGTGTGTGAAGGTCTTCCCTAGACATCTGGGAAATGCATCCAGGGTGGATAAACAATATGTTTTCTTGCAATCTAAGGACAAACTGACAAGGAGCACAAGGGAGAAGGAGGCATTATAAGCGTTGTAGATAAACATTGACTGATTTATTGCTGATTGCAAATTCAGAAAGGGAGCTTTACAGGGCTGAAGGGAGAAGAGTCATAATTGGATCCACAGCTAATTCTGCAGCAGCGTGGCGCAGTTGCAGCTTAATCTTTCATATGTATAAAATGGAAAATTCCACTTCAGTCCA
Organism: Rissa tridactyla; assembly: GCF_028500815.1. NCBI lineage: Eukaryota > Metazoa > Chordata > Aves > Charadriiformes > Laridae > Rissa > Rissa tridactyla. The sequence continues at coordinate 55,019,071 of NC_071469.1, forward strand.
GTTCTGGTGCTAGATCTACTTTAAATAGCTCTTTTCTCCTCCAGTAGGCCTAATGACTTTGTTACAGTCTCTTGTGATCTAAGGCACTGATTGGAGCAAATAGGGTGATTGGAGTATGGTCCTCCACTGGTTTCATGGCTCAGGAAACCCTCTCGGGAAAAGAGTTTCACCATCTGGCCTATGCTAGAAACCACAAGGAGGAGTATTCCCTGAGAATGAACCTGTGGTGAATACAGCAAGGTCTTTATCATTTAAAATAAAAGCACACCAGCTCAATAGATAGACTACTTTCCGAGGACTTGGCTCTCGTTAACAGCAGCGTCCCTGCAGCTGGGACCATGATCTCCCATCCTGGGGAAATGTGCAGGCTTGCCAGTCTGCACCAGCGAGCCATGTCCTAGCTGTGCTGGTGTGGGCTCGTTTACAGTGGGTTGTTCATCCCATGTGGGAAGGGAAGTAAGCTTTAGTGATAGCAGGTGCCTATATATCAAGGCACCTGTGAACAGCAGCAGTACTGCGCCAGCGGAACAATTTTAGACTAAGTGGTACTTTTGGTGGATTCTTACCTCTCCCAAGGATCTGTGGTGTTCCTTTGGACAAGCTGGGAGTTTCTTTCCCTAATATGGTGGTGCTTGACTTGTTCTGAAGTCTCACAGTCTTCCCTGACTTCCACAGTACTATTCCTCTTGCCATGGCAAACCTATGCTTTAACTTGTGATCAGCCTTGAAGTGGTCAGGCAGTTGGAATAGATGATCATTGTAGGTCCCTTCCAACTGAATCTATTCTATTCTATTCTATTCTATTCTATTCCTGATCCAAGGTGCCATGTCCAAGGCTGGGAATCTGTGATGCCCTTGTCCCTGGAGGCTCTTTCAGCATCAGCTGCTGTGAAAAAGATATACAAAAAGATCTTGGCCAGATCTGCAAAGGCTTATTTAAGACTTCTTCCCTAAGAAATCTAATAAGTTGTAATTGTTATGACTCATTCCTATAGAAAGCTATACCCAGGATGACAATCTGAAACAAGCTTGGAATCAGCATTCAATCGGTTTCCCAAATATTTCAGCAATTCATGCAGTACTGACAGAACAACACAGGTATTTCGGGTCATTATTGCTCCATACTTGCTTGAGATAACTTGATATTTATATATGCAAAGGCTTGTTTTCTACACTGGGATTAAGTGGAGGGAATCACTGATTTCAATCAGCCTTACATCTGTAATAATTCAGCTCTCCCCAGCAGGTTGATTAGGTTTGCCGGATAAGACAGCTGTAGGATATCCTGTGGCAGGAGAGAATGACTGTTTGCTGAAACACTGCTGTCCATGGAGGCGGTTCATTTGGGAAATGTCAGCAGTAGGTGAGATGGAAAGGATGTGTCTGAAAGCTTAAAAGCTAATGGTGGGATAGGCTGCTTGCTACAAGGGAAAGCAGAGGACTCGGAGTAATTGTCGCTGTTTTTATTCCAAGTCATTGCTCTTTATTGGATTAGCCAAGCTAAAATCCCCTCTAAATTAATGCTTAGGAACAAAAAATTTGGAATAAAAGAAATAATATTTACATAATTAAATTTGGTTGTCCTCAAATTATCTGATCTTTTTTGCCATCACGGAGAGTCATGTTTTCAAATATATATACTTTGATACTACATTCAGTTCTGACATACACAGGTTTAAACTGTCCCTGAAACATTGAAACAAATGTTTTATGCTTTTGTGAGGCAAACAAAATCTGGGACTTGTGTAGACCCACTGTGTAATATACATATAGGAAAAAAACCTTTGTTTAATCTGAGGCATTCATTAAGTGAGATACAGTGATTCCATTGACTCGAGCAATTGTCAGGCACCAAATGAGCCTGCACAGGAATGCCCTGGGACTGGACATGGAAAAGAGAGGTCTGGCTTCCATCCTCTTGGTCCTGGAGTGGGACCCATCTTAGACAAAGCAGCTGTGTCTCAGTTCCTTCATCACACTGCGGGGGAGGTCAAACTGACCTTCCTCAGAGCAGTTTTATGAGAAACATGTTTATACATGTGAAGCCCTCTGAGAAGTGTAAAAGGAACTTGCCTTACCCCCGGTGTCTCTGTGTAAAGATCTTCTGTGCACAAAAGATGATGAGCAGGTTCAAAAGGAACTTGAATGAGCCCAAGAGATGGAGAACTGATGTAGTTATGGGTTCTCAATGGGCCAGTGGAAGAAATTCCACATGGATATGTAAGCAAAAAAATAAAGCCAAGCAAAAAATTTATTTGATGATTCTTAATAGATTCCAGTGCTCATAGAGGGGAAACTACCCACTCAAGAAACATTTCAGATGCAACTTTTTCTGCATGTGATACCTGGTTTTAAGGGTATACCAAAATTAAAAAGTAGATTAGCTAACACCGAAGATGGAGCAGAAAGAGGGTTTAATTTATTGAATTTTTGCAGATTGTATCATGTTTTGAAATTTAGAAGTGAACTTAAAGCCCAGATTGAACCTGTCTGTACTTCATGCCAGAAGGAGTGATTATAGTCTAAGAAGGGCAACTTGATATGTTTCCATAACAATATTTTATTAGTGTTAATAGGCAGGCAAATGCCAAATGGAAGATTAATTGAAGCAATAGACAGGAAAGAGCTGAAGTTTGACTGTGAAGTCCTTAATGAGCAAAACACAAATTGCGCATCATTGTCAGTGACCCATAAACATTTCTAAGATGAAGTATTTCTTCCTGTTAGGAACCAAGGAGACATTCTTAAATTTAAACAAAGGGGAAAATGGGGAAAGAAAGGCCCTAGCAAAAAAAAAAGGCAGAAGGAGGAAGACATGAGCAACAGGAGAGATGGCTTTTAATTTTCTGAATGTCTGATCCCTTCAGTGCTTTGAATCACTAGAGCTCTGGACCTCAAGCTACCAGCAGGCATACATAACACAGTACATGTCTGGTCTTTTTAGGGGAATTTATACCCTAAGGTAGCTCCTTGGTATATGTAGGATATCCACCTGTGAGGCAAGAGGAGAATGTTGAATTGTCGCTTCTGCACACAGGAGCTGGAGCCCATCTTCCCCCAGAGGAGGAGGGCATGCAGATTTTTTGTTAAAGAAATCGTATGCTTCTTCTTCAAGCCTTCTTTAAAGGTTCGAAATGTAGTCATCAAACACGTGAAAAAACTGAAAAGAGGGAAGTTTGCAAATACCAGACCAAAATCCAGTGCTATCCTTTTACATTTATCAGTAATGACAGCTAACATTAGGTTGGCAATGAAGTCGGTTCAAGGTAGGAGGAATGGCAGAATCTGGCCAAGAGTAGCAATCCAGTCTGCATTACTTTCTCCAAGATTTGTAAGTAAATGATTGTTTTGTGAAAAAAAAAAAAATTGAAAATTGCTGCTTACAAAAGTAGAAGATGTTTTCATTTTCTTAGTTTTGATGAGGTATTTTGTTCAGAAGTATTCAAGGATTAAGGCTTATATAAAACTCTGATCCTGCAGGAAACTTTTCCTCCTCGGATTCAATTTCTGCCCTTGTTTTCCTTAGTAGAACAACCTCAGGCCTTGCATGGCAGAGGAGTAACAGTTATTAAGCTTCAGCAGCAGGAACTGATTAGCTTAGCAAAAATGTCACAGGCATGTATAGTCACTGCAGGCACGTATAGCGAGTAACAATTCAGAGACAATCACCTGAAGTCCAGAACACGCAGCTTCTTGATCAATGCCAAAACACACTCAGAAAATTAAATTGTTAAAAGTCAAGCTTGGTCATTCATTTTTTCTGGAGAGCATGATGGAATAGGAAAAGCATGAGAAAACAAGCTCTCTGGACTCAGAAGACCCACTCCCGGCTGCGCTCCTGGTTTCCTCCTAAATCCCCACCGTGCCAGCCCGGAAGGCGTGCGAGCCTGTGCTGGAACAATTTAATTACCCATCCCAGGAACTTTGCCGGGGATGCTGTGCACTTCACCTAGGGGAAGCTCGGGGCTGGACGCAAGCCATCTCCTCTCTTCTGATCCTGACAGAGAGGCTAAAGAGACCCCATGAAACGCACCCGCTTTTCCTAACACGACTGGAAGACTTTTTAAGCTTTTAATCTCAGAAACTTCCCTGGGGGAGGAAGGGAGCAGAAACATACTGAAGAGGGAGCAAAGCCTTTTAAGGTCTGGCACGGTGATGGTCCCAGGTGTGGAGGTGGTGCTGGCCTGCCCCGTTCCTCAGCTTTCTTCTCCTTCATTATGGGATGAAGGTGTGGGAGTCCAGTGCTCACGGTGGGCCTGCCCCACTTGCCTGTTTGCTGCACTGTGAGTGTGGTGTGGAAGAGCCCTCCCAAAGGAGAGATATTTGTTTCCTTGGTGTCGTATGAAGTGGGTCAGTATCCATTGGCTTCAGTGGTGGCTCTTTATACGGGATAGAGAAGAAGGATAATGGATGTGCTATTGCAAGATATGAATATTTATACAAAATACAGAAGCATGAATGAGTTATTGCAAGGGAACGGAGTCACGGCATGTAAGCTCCTCTGTGTGCCTACTCATACTGTCATGAAAATGGAGGTGTTTACTTTCAATGATGATTCACTCAGTGTTAGCTGAGGTACCTCTGCAAACCGCTGCACTCGGAGCACAGACACGTCTTCAGTCTCTAACTTAATGCTTTTCAACACACCAGGCCCCTGGGAACCTGCGGACTACTCCTTGGGAAGCTGTGAAAGCTGATGAAGACAAGCAAGCTTGTATATACCTGCAGTAATCTTTGTGTTCAACATTTCTAGAGGAGGTTTTCCACAGGAGCCCGCAAAACTGACGTGACTGGCCATCACCGGTCATGGGCTTCAGTGCCTAAATGATTCCTGGCGGTATCTGCCTTCCTTGGTGCAGAGTTAGCATTTCTGAAAAACATATTAAAACACCTGGCTGGTTTCAGTTAAACACCTAACCCATTTCAGTTCTACTTGCACACAGCGCAGCCACCATGGTGGGGCATGGGGAGATGAAATGTTTCCCACGTCTCTGGCAGATAAAGCAGCTGCTTTGCCGATTTGATTTATACCGAGAATTGAATCTGGCTCTTACCTCCAGTCTGTGGCCTTTCCCGGCGTTGTTGGGTAGGGATCTCTTTCCTTTCTTTCCTCTGTCCCCACTTTGCACAATATTGACCAGACCAGGGCACTGATTACGACCCCCTCCTCCCTGTCAGTGCCCTAAGCCCAGGCTGCGAATACAGAGTCTCCCTCCACAGCCCAGTCTGATCAGGGCAGAAGAAATGACAAGTTTGTGATTTCTGATGAATTTTAGCTCTTGGGGCTGCTTGGATGGATGGAATCATGTGTGTGCCCAGAACTGAGCTGCTCTACTGGGGGGATCCCAGCAGCCAGTGAATTTAAGCCCCTCTCAATCCAGGCGGCAGCTGAAGAGGTGTTCCTGAGCCCTGCATTTTGGGTTGCTCTGTCACATGTCTTCTGGGGATCTGGCTTTGTTTGTTGTGTCCGTGTCTTACGAGCAGTACGTGACAGAGCAGGGATTTACATTAAAGAGTCCTGTCATCCATCTCCCTGCTGTTTTTTAAAAGTAAAAATCTTAAAAGGAAACTTATTTTGCAGTGAAACTAATTGTTGAGGGAGGGATAAAAAGGAAGTTGTTTATAAAGTCTAGGTCATTGGCTCACAAGGGAAGAGAAACAGAATTTATGTAATAGGTCACATTGGTCACACTGTTCAAATTTTAGATTGGGACTGTTTAGAGGACAATTTTCTCAGCAAACTGTTTGCAGAAGAATGCCCGTATACTGGGGTTTGTTTAGATAAGAAATAATGAGAGATCTTCTTGCATGAAGAACGAAAGATCCTAAATGAAGAAAAAATATCAGGTCAAAACATCAGCTGCTTAACTCATTAGCTTAATGGGTTTGGCTCTCTCTAGAGTAGAAGTGGTTCTGCATCATTTTTCCTGGTGCTTTTTGTTGTTGTTTTGGTTTTTAATTCCACAGTTGTGGACTGTTAATTTTAATCTGATTTTTCCGACCCTGTGTTGTCTCAGTACCACAGACCTTCTATACAACATTTTCCTATACAACAAAAAGCCAAGCCCTGCCAACATTAAGCCATAAGATGCAGTTTTAGTTTTATGCCAGCTGGGACACTGGAAGCCTAAAGAGGCTTTTCTGATTTTGCTGGGTAAATTCACATTTTGACCTTTTTCTGCTATGAAACTGATAAATATAGCAAAAAGGGTTTTCACATCTTCAGGGTAGATAATTTTCTGTTTGAAATGCTACTCTGAGGCATTTTCCTTTTGTTTTATGAACTTTCTCCCCTGGCTAGAAAGAAAAATAGAAACCTTCCAGTCCTAACTGGTTTGGACAAGCAGACCATGAGGGTCTGCAGATGGTGAAAGAGGTTACAAGAAAATGCCAGCATATATGACCTCCTTTTTCTCTTTAGGAAAGTTAGGGAAAGAGACCCTGCCTTTGAACTGCTTTCTCCATGGAAAGAAAAACCACATTTCTTCCAAAAGGAAAAATGCCAAGGAAAAAGCAGCATTGAAAGGCAGAAGTTTCCACCACAGACAGTGACAGAAGATGGGCCATTGTAGCTCAGAGGGTAGCTGTCCCCAAAGGTGGTTATTGGTGGTTTAGGGCCACGGTGACACGGTTACACTCTGAACACAGACGACTCTTGCTGAGATCTCCCCGCTTCACTGGATGCTATGGGAATCCCGAGAAGTGCGGGCTTTTGGGCTATTCCCTGTGAGTTTTCCTTTCTGTGCAGGCCACTGTGTCCCACAACTTTCCCATTTTCGAATGGGAGTAAAATTTATCAATTTCTCCTAGCTTTTGCTCTCTCTTCAGTTCTTTGGAGACTGAATATCTCTTGTTATGTGTCTGCACAGTGCCCAGCGTAACTGGACCTCTCTCATGGTATGCCCATCTGCGATGAGTCAGAGTCCGTACGTAGATGGAAATTCATACAAGGAGCTGGAAGAAGATAACTATCCTCCTGCAATGAAGGAAACTTCTTTTCCAATAGGTGAGTCATAAAATTGGGACTGACTCTTACAGGTCCTTTTTCCTGTCTTTTGCTCAAAAAGAAGCCATTTTCCATCTTATTTCCCTATCTATATTAGATTTGTATATTTTAGAGTCCCTATCCATTTCAAGTAAAACATGGTGACCTGCCACATTTTTTAAAGACAGTGTCCTTTTCTACTTCTTGACAAGGTTTCTCCATAGCATAAAAAGCATATCTTGTCCTAAGCAGCACATCTAGAGCCCCCAGAAGGCGGCATTCAAAATGCTGTGTGCACATATGGCTACATGCATAGGATTATGTTTCTGAGAGGCCTTCTTATAATTTGTAAAATTATAGGAAGACAGAGCATAAGGAAAATACTCAGCTTTGTCTTTCTGTGATAGTTTTTATAATCTGGTATTTAAAAGAAAAAGGTCATCCCCAAAAAGCCAGGTAAAATAAGTATGTCATACAAAAAGCTCTGTATTGCTTGGCTGGTTTGCTACAGTATAGCTTCATACAGTTCCCAGGGTAAAATAAATGTTATGGTCTTCCTCTTTCCACGTAATTGCATGGTATCGTGCTTAGCCCTGGGACACCCTGACCATGGCAAGATTTCATGGGCGGTACAGAGACAAAGAGAACAGTTTTCATTAACAAGTCACAGCCTCAGGACACCTCGGCTTCCCTGTGCCCCTGACCAGTGAGGTAAGTGCATTAAAGCTAAACTCCTCTGAATGTGTGACACGGGTCCCATTAAACAGATCGTGAATGTTCTTCACACTGGTTATTTAACAATAAACATTAGGACAGCCAGTGGCCAGGTGATGTCGGAAGAGGAGAACAAGAAGAAAAGCAGTGAAACTCAGCTGAGCAGGATCAAACGAGGAGGGCAGTACATCTAGTACTGCAGCATGGAGATCCCCCTATTTACAGAACATTCATCAGGCAGTGATTGATTTTTAAGGAGAGGCTGGATACTGTGGATAAAGGCTCATTATTATATTAATGCAGATAAACTGGCGCCCTGCAACATGTCTGGAGAAGTGTTCCGCATTTGTCTAAATAATGGAGATAAGGGAATTAAAAGCTCTGGGAGACTGGAAGCCATCCTGGAGCTTCAGGCAGAGGGCATAGAGCTGTGCGGGAGCAACCACAGCCAACACGGATGGGGAGAGGGAATAAGGCAGATATCGGCTCACAACAGGACTGGGTTTTTTTCTGGCATCTTTGTGAAGGGAGCAAAGGGGTTGGATCTCTGCTTTTGATAAAACTGAAGTTCCTTGACTCCAGCGGGATTTACATGACTATTTACCAGGTGAAGATCTCAGCTCATTTCTATGAATGGACAGGTTTATGGCAGCTGCTCTATTTTGCATGAGAACGTGTAGTTCTATGAGAGAGACAAATTGCAGCATGCAGTCAATTAGTAGGGCAAGACCTTTGCATTATTTCTGTTCTTGGGGGACTCTATGAGAAATTGATGTTACCCATACGACAGTTCTTTCTTTCAGTACCTTGGTTTTTGTGAAGAATAAAAATGCTATAAATCATGGTAGTATTTAGGAGGTTAGGAAAAAAAATGTAATGGGGGAAAAAAACCCCACTCATGAAAACAGAATCAACCAGTAAATAATCTTACCATACTGATAAGACTGATTCTCTAAAAGTTACACCAAGAACACACGGGCTGGCCTTGTGATTATCATTTGACATCAATGCAGAGAGGAGGACATGATCCGCACTGTGGGCCTCATCGAAAAATGACAGCTTTTCCCTTCAGTGCATTTCCAGAGCGGTGTCATTCCCCGAGGATGGCTGCGAGGCAGAGCTGGAGCGCTCGCTGGGCGGGCAGGATGGGATGCCCATTGCTCAGCTCTGCTGAGTCAAATATTTGAATAAAAAAATGAAGGCATCTGCTGAGAAAATCGCATTTAATTAGAAGGGAATAAAATGGACATGCTGAATAAAAGGAGACCGGAGCTGTTGTGGAAAGGAAGTTGAATTAATCCATCTGGGAATTCTCTGAATAATGATTATCATTAATAATACTGAGCACTTATGTAGCTCTTTTTGGGGTCAAGTTCATTGCTGTGAATCATCACAACAAATGCGGAATGTAGGTCTTTCTAGCATTCAAGTGTCACGTCTCATTTATATTAGTTTTGTTATCGCTATCATATGATACATGGCTGAATTCTGTCTTTGTTACTGCAGGATTTTTTGCCCTCCCCTGCAAACAGGAATTTCATCACTTGTGCATCTCCTTAGTCTGTCTCCTGGCATATTACGCATGGGATAAAATGGGCAGAACATAATATGGAATAGCTGGTTTTGCCTCCAGTGTCATTTAAAATTGTGTTCCTCTATGCAAAAGGAAGTTTCAGACAAATCTTTTATACTTTGGTTTCAATAAACATCCTCTTCTTATCTACTTCAAACCCCAGAACTCTGCATGAAATGCAACAGCACTCCCTTTGGTCTTGAAAGCCTGAACATGAACCCACCAGCCAAGTCCATGGGAGCCCAGCCACTGAAATCAGCACACATAGTGCACCACCCTGTAAAAAACACCAACCACACAACTCTGCTCTCCCTCCTCAGCTCTTCAGATCTGGCAGCATCCGCAGATCCTTAATTGTTAGCAGCTGGGATCATCCGCTGGGCATCATACTTTCTGCAATGCCTTTGATGGCTGGGATCCCCTCTCCAATCCAGCATCAAGGCTTTGCAGCCTCAGCTGATCATCTGGCTCGTGGTTCATACGCGTTATTTACAGGTCATTGTCTTAATTCAGCTACAGTTGAAAACAAACACAGGGCAAAGCAAGATTTTAAATTATTATTCTTTTCCAGGCAAAGTCTAGAGCTACTGATGCACAATCTGACGAAAAGAAATTGGTCCGAAGCAGATCTCCCCTTGGATAGACAAGTTGTTTATGTAAACAGGACAGCAGTGAGCAGGTTTGAAAAACAATTGCAAAAAAACCTATTTTAAAAATTTCTGTTCATACTACAAATAACATCAGCAGGAACATTCCTGGAATAAAGGTGTATTTTACTGGAGCAAATGGGGCTTGAGAGCTGTTTGGGAAAGGTGAATTGGCAGCTGGTATGTTTTAGATTCCCTTTTTTTTTCAGCTTTTCTTATTTTCTACCTTTTTTTTTTCCTTATTTCTGCTCATTAAATGTAAGTCAAGGCAGAAAATCCCTGAAAACCCATTGGTGCAAACTCAGTGCTGATTGTTTTGGAGCTTGCCTAAGCTGATGGAGTGTCATGTTGCCTTCAGCTGCTCGGTTCCCTCGGAGAACGGGCACGTCTGTGCGATGCGTGCTGAATTCAGGCGACGGTGACAGACTGCAGCCATCAGAAGGGATGAGTTGGCTTTTCGGGCACCTCTGGTCGTTCCCGTAGATGGCGTGCGACCAGCCAGCTTGGACGGACACTGCAGCCCCTCACCCTACAGGCGAGTCAGTTCAATGGGCATTCACATCCTCACTTACGTGTCTGATATGAGAAACTGCTCAAAAACAGGAGGCAAAACAGATTTGAAGGAGTTGTCCTGTGGCCACTGCAGTTTTTCTTAACCTAAAAAAAGAAAATGGGTTGTAAGGAGCTGGGGGGGGAGGGGCTTTATGTTTTAATATGTTTGTAGCCTGCGTTTCCACATTCACGTCAACAATGGAGGGAGATGGCCTTGCCAGAAAGTTGGGCTGGGACCCTGAGCTCCTCTCCCGTGTGCTCACTGGACCCCCATCAGGTCCCAGGTTGGGTTTCTGTCTCCAGAGGGGGAAGCTGGGCCTCCAAGCAGCCGCGACCCTGCAGTTGCTGTGGAAGCCTGTGCTGGCCGTGCTGGAGCTAACTGGGAGCTACGAGGATGTGCCGCAGTCTTTTCATTTGTCCCGTTCAGTGGATGCCTGACCAGATTGTGCAAGTGACCTCAAAGGTATTGTCTGTCCAAGAATTATTATTTCCAGAAAAACATTTTTCTACTCAGGGTGAACTAAATTGCACACAGATGGACACACACATACACACAATGTTTTTCTTCAAATTTTCTGAAGTCCTGTTCTGTATTAATTAATCCACTGTCTTTTCCAGAATAAGGTTGGATTTTCTTTAGAAGCTTGTATGAATATGTCCGATTTTGGATGGACTGTTCCGACTCTGATTAATGATTACTATTATTATTGTTGTTGTTGTTGTTATTACTACTACTTAATTTTGCATTATTTCCCACTAGGATGGGCATGTCTACATCATCAGACTGGATGATAACCCCCTGCTGAAATGCCCGCGTGCGGCAGCATCTGCCCTCTCACTATCCATAAATTCAGACCCTGGGAGCCACGTCCCGTGTTGCAGCCGTTGTTCGTGCACAATCAAACAGGCTGGGGCCGTTCAGCCCCCCAGGCATAGGTGCTTATTTCAGGGTAGGATGGGTTGCCATCTGGAGGCGCTGTCTTTCTCCGCTGATGACAAGGCTCTAGATAATTTAGATACATTAAGCACCAAAATTTTAGTTTGGTTAAAAGTAGGTGAGAGGAATCTTGCGTCAGACATTCAATGGCTTTGCACGTCGGGCTTCATAAGTCATAGGTGTTGAGAATAAACACCTTCTCCCATATGACAAATGAAACTGCAATATTATTTATATCCCCCAAGGTCCTGACAGCAGAAGTTGGGCCTGTTCAGATCCCATGGTGCTGGGAAGAAAATGTCTCTCACTGTGTTTATATGGCAGCCAGCACAGTATAAATTTCATCACAAGACTCATTTTCATAAGTTAAAACTCTTATAAAGGGAATGTTGAATTTAGAGCATCCCTCAAAATTATGATGGATCCGTTTCCCGTTTTTACAGTAAATAGCTTTTCAGAGAAGACTTTTTTTTTTTTGTCTCAGAAATGTTAAATTTTAATTCTGCAAAGTGCTTGGCTCCATCTTCTGTGGGATCTTAACAACACAATTCTCACATGAAATTATAATTATTAAAATAAACTTCTGGTGCTTTTCCCCATGCCTATTGCTAAGGAGTAGTTCTACTGCTTTTAGCAGGGCCAGTGAAGCTGGTGGGTGACCTTATGGGTACCATACAGTCTGATGCCTCAGCTGGGGAACTGCTTGCTAAAATTGCATATTTTTTTTTTCTTCCTGGACAACCTCCCTGAATACAGCTGCGGGTCAGAAAGATCATAACCTGAAAACGATGAGTTGCTCAAATGCAGCTGAAAACCCTATTTGGAGACCTGAATTCATATTGCAGGTGATGAGGCATGAGAAGAATAAGCCAACATAGCTGCTGAATCTGTAATTTCTTCATTCAGGTACATTCCTCCACCCCCGTAAAGCCTCAGTAATTCAGATGTGCACTATCAGTACTTTCAAACGTTAGGAAAAGAATAAACCCAGAGATATCTCCCACTCCATTTTCCCATTGCAATTTTTCAAAGGAAAATCAGATTATAACAATTTCCCTTTAGTGATTGGGACAGGGAGAAAAGCTTGCTTCAAAAGATGTCCCCAAACAGTTTACACCACATTGTCATGGAAAATTGCAAATAGTTGCTGCCCACTTCTTGACAGGCCCCATGTGTATCTGTATATCCATATGCGTGGGTCGGTGTGCCTACACCTCGGTGTTTGAGGCGTGTTTGAGTAGCTGTTGAATTGTAGCTTCGTCTAAGCACCGCCCAAGGTACCAGGAAGGTGGAGTAGATTCATGTGGTCATTCGTCTGAGGGATTTCTCATGCTGACGGTTTGTTTCTACATTCATGTATGATCCAGTCACCTGTTTCAACCAGGAGATGTTGAAAATATCCTTCATTCCCACTAACAGAGCGAGTAGGATGATTCTCCTTTGGTGAGACTCTGCTTATCTCTGCTAAGTGGTTTCTCTATTCTACTAAGGTCTCTTTCTACCAAAATATTGGAAGATGGAGCAATCCTCCTCTAAAAGTTGGGCATTCTCTCATTGTTTTAGGCAGAAAGGAAAGGATGAGACGAACGAATCCAACCTCTGCTTTGGTAATGAGATAAATATGCAATGTTCAAGGGTGTCTGGTAGAGCTGGGAAAGTATAGAGTTTTTATTTTGTTGGTAGAATTAGGGGGGGGAAAAAAACATAGAAGGAGATGTGTTCAGTTAGAACGAAAAGAAAATGTGGGGTTGTTTTTGGCAAATCAAAAGATTGTACTCTGGGCCAGTCCCAAACATTTTTGGAGTTGGAATATTCAACTTTTCTGCTGTGTCTCAGTCTATGACATATTTTAATGCCCAAAATAAATGCTTTGCCATTTCAGGGTCCCCTCTTCTCCACTCCATTTCTAAATATTGCAAATGTTTTATGAGTAAAATTCACTGCTAATTTGAACTCAATTTCTAAATAGTTTTGATCCTCCAAAACTCCAGGTTTTAAAGCAAATGAGTTGAATCGCTTTTATTCAGCTCTGCCCTTGACTTTATTCACAGATATTGAATTGATTAATTCTTGGACAAGAACTGACTGAAATTTGGTGTCTTAATTTTAGTAGGAGTATCAGAGATGGAGCAACTTTACCGCAAACAGACTTTTCAGATGATTTACCTGTCCCATTCAAGTGGTCTGTAAGGAAGGGAAATCATGAGTTTCCAGAGGCTTGTAACTGGCAATAAAAGCATCGATCTGCTTATTAAATTTAATCCTTTCTCCAAAGACTGGAGGAATTAGAGATTCTCAATAAAACAGTCGGAAGTTACTGCTGGGTTTTGTTTTAATATCTTTTCCCCAAATATTATTCTTGGAAGCAATGGGATTGGTCTTCCACAGCCCCTAGACAAATACAAAGGTCAGCTTGCAGCAAGCAGTTAGCATGGAAAATTTCAGCACACTTGAATAGGTTATAAGCACAGTGGACACTGGGTCTTCAAATAGAAAGGCTCAAGGAAAGTTACCACTGTATCTGGCATCCACATTTACTTTATGTACTTTTCCAGTTTTTTGCCATCCAAACTTGGTCCCACGTGATGCTTAAAATGAAGAGGGGATAGGCGTGATCCATTCCTGAAAAGTTTTGCAGGTGAGTTTTCTGCACCGGAGATTCCCCAATGAGCCATTGAAGGAACACGAAAGGGATCTAGCCTGCCAGAAAAGTTTTACTTGATGAATGATGATGCTTTCATCACCTGCCTATAAAAGTTGTTACCAAAAGAATGACTTTGAGCAGCCCAAATCTGTGTCCATGAAAGCAGTCTTGCCTGCCAGCCAGCCAGTTGATAGGTTAGCGTGACCCTCTGCTTCCAGCACAGCTTCTTGGGGAGAAGACAAGCAGCTTTCCTTCCCTTGGATTCAGAGGAGAGTGCCTTTAGAGCAAACAAGGCTCTGAAGCATCCTTGTTTGAGGTTCCCCCTGAACTTCTTGCATTATTGTTATACACAGTGTTTAACATCACTGAGCTATCGCTGGGCTGGGTCCCTGACCCCTTGCATCCGCCACACGTGGTGCTGGGCAAGGAGTCATGCAACTCCTTGCAGGCACAGGGATGGGTTTTCCTGCTCTCCGGCTTCTCTAAGTGGGCCTTAGGTCCAGGCAGGACTTTCACCTGCTGCGTGGGCACGGTACCGGGACCTTGGTGATGCCTTTTGGATGCTGTTAAGCGCGGGCAGGAGGAATCCAGCTTTCATCGTCATCATCACCATCAGCAGTTCCCTTCTATTTTGCTCCTCAACGCCTGCCTGCCTTTCAGCTACCACCAGCGAGGTGGAGCAGATGGGTGATCAGGTGTGTTTGTATTTTAATCTCTCTCTAAAAGGAGCGTACATGTCTTGAAATATTCTGTTAAGCAAATGGCTGCAAATGAGGTGTGAAGCCCCCAGCCAGGATATACACCTCCTTCTGCTGTTTGTACTTCTCTCACCGGCCTTGTCCTCCCTTGCACCCCTCTTTTTTTTTTTTTTTTTTAAATTTTCCAGTAGGCATCAATTAGGTGAGGGCTTTTCATTTTAAACATTGGGATTTTTCCTCAGCCTGCTAAGGCTGTCAGGTCTAGTTTGCTGCTGAACAGTTCATGCTTTGGTGCCGGACAATGCATGAATGTTTAAATTGCTTGAAATGTCTAATTGAATTATCCTCAAATTACAAATCAAAATAGGAAAGGCTGTCTCTGGCTCACAGGCTCGTTCACTGGGATGTGTCTGCCATACCACTGCTTTTCTTTATATATTCTTTTCTGCTTCCGACTGCGACTGTGTTAAATGGAACCTTAAATACTGAAAGCATTTCTGTTTGCGTGTGCAGGGGGAAGCGATGCTGAACGTAAAGGGAAATTTATTCACGTTCCGGCTCCGAGTTCTTTTTCTGCTGCACGAAAACGAGTTCATGAAATTTATATCAATGCATAGGAAAGCAAAACAGCCAGCTGCTATTTACAAAGAAACTTCCTTTCTCTTTCAGCCACAGTAATATATAATATAAAATACTTTCAGGCAGATATACATAAATACCATTGAACTGTTTTTCTTTTTTTTATGAGAGCACACAGATTAAGGAAACCAACAAGCCAGAAAGAAAATCGGCTTGTTAAAGCCTTGCCATTTATATAGTGAGGTAGAAATTAAAGCCTGTAGGATTTTCTTTTATAAGTTGTTAAGGGATGCAGAGCTGGGTCTCCGTGCATCACGTTCACCACGTCCAGCCCCCTGCCCAGCAGTGCTGGAGGCTGATCACAAACTCTGGTCAGTGCAATAACGCTTCTTACGTGAGTATAGTGTTTTTATTTATAATATACAGTAAAGTGGGGATCGACCACCCACAACATCATCCTCAGTCGTTTCGCTGCTATACCTTGAGTTGTTCCGCGCGGGACAGTATGGATGCTCACACTGGGATGGGATGGGCAGGGAAGACGGTGGCATGGCATAGGCACTGCTCAGATGCTCAGTCTAATTAGGAGAATTGCTAATTCCCAATGGATATACCAAACCGTGCCACGGTGCAAGACAGGAGCAGCAGGAGAAGTGTTTAAACGCAGCAGAGTGAGTGCTTTTTTAACTAGAAACAAAAATAAAACAAGCTCAGAACATGCCAGGAATCTTGGTATTAATATTCCCAGGTTTTTTTTCCCGAATACTAAAAAAAAATTAACTGGATTCAGGCCACTTTCAAGGGCAACTTCTCTGTTGGCTTGCAATTAGACAATTGTTTCTGTGCTATAAAAATGGTCGAAGAGATAATAGTTACAAAAGAACCTTAAGGAAGTGGCTTAGATAAAATATTTATTAAACGGAAGATCAACTCTGAAGGGATATTTTTGATAGAAAAGAAACATCTGCTAATATTTAGAATATTAACACTTTAGTAACTGAAGGCTAATACATACTAGAACATCAGCTGTGTTTTTTTTTTAAAACATCTGATTGTTTTGGAGGCAAAGATTACACCTGCATGAATCAAGCATGCCCAAATCAGAGCATCTTTCAGGAATGGGGAAAGCTGTAATTTGAAGCTGATTGTACTGGACATCTCTTAAAATGATGTAGACCTTGGCAATGCACGTGTCCAGATGAAACCAGTGAAATGCACTTGATAATGATTGTATATTACCAAAATCACATAATACACTGCATCTCTCTAATTACAAATCTCTTGCTCCCTCTCCAAATAATATTAAACCCTGGTAATCTAATTTCTCTCTTGGTACAGTAAGGCTGGTTCCCAGTGATGGAGCAGTGGAGGAAGAGCACACCAGGCAACACCAAGCTCTTCAGCACGGCAAGTTGCTGTGTCTCCTGTTATTTAGCGATGTTTTCAGTTAAGCTCAAAACATAACCCTGGGTTTTTAGTTAGGAGCTCTTCTGCTGTGCTCTGGTCTCATCAGATTTGTACCAAATACTTCCTTGCTTGCTGAGGAGTACTTGGGTCACTATTTCACATGCTCATGCATTGGTTCCTGTGACCACCTCACCATGACTAAAGTATGGATAAAGTTCAGCCAAATGGCAGTGAGATTTTTCCTGTTACTAGGAACTGATGGACCTCACCTGAATTTCACCAGGGCTGTGCCCTACCTTTTTCTGCTGACTGGTTTCCCAGTGGTCGCTTCCCAGTTGTGGCAGTCTCCTCTTCAAAGTAACGTCCTTTTCTTTCTCAGTGGGCATTTTCTTTCTCAGTGGTCACAGGGTGATTTTAACATGGTGGTTTTCTTTTGCAAAACATGGCTGATATTTAAGTCTGCTGGATATCATGCCGTAATGGTTATTGCTGTAATTCATTAAACTGCCACCTGATCGTTTTGCATCAGTGTTGGTCTGTTCCGAATAAGGGCGTCTTTAAATTGGGATATGAAATCATTCCCAAGGGACTGGCAAATCTTTGTACCGTGAGGGAATCCTGTCCTGGGAATTAAAGGCAACTAAGATGCCCCCACACATAAAATCCCACCCTCCCTGTCTCAAATCCAGCTGACCTCACTTGGGCACCTGAAGGTCCCCGGGGAGTGACTTTAGGCTTAGGATGGAAGGAGGGTTCAGGCTGTGACAGCCCCTGGCTCCAGAGGACCTCATAAACCTGTGCGGGGCGAATCCTGGCCCAAGGATTCGGGTTTAGCTGCTATAAATCAGTGTCGATCCGCTGAAGGACTGGTCCATAATTTGCTTTTGTTCTTGTGCGAGAAAGGGAGGGTGAAGGGAAGTCAGAGTATAAAACTGCACGTTGTCTCTTGCACCAAAATAAGCAGAGTATTATGCAAAAGATAAAAAATAAAAATCACTCTAGAACTTGAGTATGTTTTTAGGGAAACTTGCAGCGCCTCCAGCATAAAGAGAAGGGGTTTCTTGAGCTTTGGGGGGCTGCGGGAATGGATGAGTGTAATTCCTTCTTTTACGAAGCACCAGCAGTGCACACATCTGGGACTGAAACTGCGGGGTTAGATGAGACAGAGCCAGAACCCAGCCAGACACAGGCACGAGCAGCAGCCACGGGCTTCTCCAAAACCAGACCAGGGTTAACCATCAAGCAGGACTTATTTGGGCAGTAAGAGAAGTGCCTGAAGAGGCAATGCAGCCATTCCTCCTTCAGCGTTTCTCCTCAACAGGTAGACTCAGTTCTCAGCTACATAAGCGACAGGACACAGGAAACTTTTTACAAGTACATTTTTATTTAAAATAAAAATTAATTATGGTGCCTTTTTAAAATAGGGTACTGCACAATCTGTATATGCAACACAGTTTTTGGTACGGAACATACTTATTGAGCAATATCCTTAAATACTAAATATATATTAATGGCTTGTTTGAGAAACATGACAACATTAATTCTGATATTTTTTTTCTCTTTAGTCATTTAACCACTGATACAGATTTCCTATAAACAATATTTGTTTTCATCTGTACATGTGGTACACAGTCAAGAAGGCAGATCTTAGAATATTTACATTCATGCATTGATTTAAACACATATTTTGCAGTTTAAAATAATATACTTTTGTTTGTACAGGTGCAGGGAGTATTGTAAATACATATCTACCATAGGCCTGATTCTCCATCGCTTGGCAGCATCTATGGTCATGACCTGGCTGGAGCAGGAGGCCCACACTCTCTTCACATGCTGTGACCATATGGCATGCAAGACTGGACAATTAGGTCTCTGTATAGATATATATCAATATATTTATATCTTATACTTAGTAAAACACTCCTCTTTCCTTCCATGTCTGTTTTTGCAGCACCTATCCAAGGTAGAGATGCTTTCCCGGTCACACCGCTGTCGGGTCTGAGCCAGGAAGGGCGCAGGGCTGGGGCTCCAGCTCCACCTTCCCGGCGCTGCTGAGGACCGAGGAAACTCAACACTTTGCAGCTCGGGCCCTTAAAGTGCGTTCCCTGCTAGTGGTGATCCTTAAGAAGAAATTTGGAGCTGATTTCTCCCTCAGACTGACCAGGGCAGTTTTCTGGGCCTGTCTGGTGGTGGTCAGAGCAGAGCAGTTAATGTCTGCGTAGAAGTTGGCCACCTTTGCATCTGCCTGGGATCCGGCTATTTTGTGAAGGGAGCTGTGCAGGCCTTTTCTATGCCTGTTATTTTAGTGGCTAAAAATAACCTTGAAATGCTTGTAAAGCTGTATTTTGGATCGCCAGTTCCCCTGATCCAGGGTCACTGCTTAGTGGAGCCCTTGTCCATCAAACCTATTCTTTTCCCTTTGTATTCAGTTGTAGTACAACAAGGAAGCACAGAAGCTCTTCCATAAAAGCTTGTCAAGTAGTCTGTGGAGTGTTGACCACAACCTTAAACCAGACCAGAAAACTTCAGAAATCGTTCCCCAACCAACCACACTGCCTCTCTGGCCTCGCCTTTCTGAAGGCTTCTGCTTCCAGTACACTTTTCCAAGAGCTTTTCTGAAGACCACCTTAAATTTTGGTACAGTGCAGTCAACTATACTGAGACAGGAAGGAATGTAATGGCAAAACTACCCCGTGGAGGATTTCCCATCTCTCCCCGCCGTGCCGCTGTGCGAGGGCCGAGGGCAAAGGCTCTGGCCAAGAAGAAGAGTATCTCTCTGCCTGTTTCCTGCTGCTGCTCTTCCTCAGCCAACGGATTAAAAAAAACACACTGGGGAACATTTATTTCTGAAATATTATGGCAACAATGTGCCCAAATACATTTATTTAATATCAGCCTGTTGGATGTACTGATAGTGTAAATCTGCCTAGGCAAATAGGATACATCTGTATCTCTGAAAATTCTGCCACAGAGCTGGGAAGGATTTTCACCTTGATTAAACAGAAGGGTAAACCGAGGCACAGAGAGGCAAAATTGCTTGCTAGTAAACAGCAGATCAGTGGCAGAGTTGAAAACAGATCCTAGTCCTCATATGCTGCTCCTCAAAATGCCCTGTCTTCCCACTCTCCGTCAAGTTTTTATGTTCTCTGGAGGAGACCTCGGGGTCTGGGGTGGGTTTGCCCGTGGTTGATGTCATGCACCAGGGGCTTCTCCAGTGAGGACATTTCACCATTGGCATCACTGACAATCAGACAGCCTTCGGTGACCATCTCTTCAGACTTTTTCTTGCAAAAACAGACACATATTGATGGACATAATGAGCTACAAATCCCTTGTGTGATTTTGGCCTTACAGAACATGCTTTTAAAGCTGTATTAGGAAATAAATAAAATCAGCAACCTTCAGGAGAAAGTGCTAATCCTGAGCCCGTATCATGCTAAACTCATCTGCATTCACACTTTATACTCTCAGCTAAACATGCAACCAGTCTCAAACTATGCCACGTTTAGGCAGAAACAACTGGAGTAAAAAAAGAAAGGCGAACATAGGTAACTACACCAAAATAAATGTTATAGCTCAAAAAATATTCTAGAAATATACTTGCGATATTTTTATTATAGTATTTAGGGGCTAAGTGCTTTAGGCAATCAACATTTGGGATACTAGACTCAAAGTGTAAATTCTGTCAATTTAATCCCACTTTGGATCTAAGAACATATCACTGTGTCTTGTGCAAGAACACAACATGAATATGGCAGGGAACGATCGCATTCCTGGGCAAAGGGTTACTTATTCCCTTCCGCGTTTATAATTGCATTCACTTCTCAAGAAAGTCTAGCCTTTGAAAAATAATTTTATGTAGCTAAACTTCTACATAGCGATGACAGGCTAAAAAGCTAACTGAATAACTCCATAAATTCCTCAACAGCAGTATATAGCAGCATTTCATTTTATCATTGAAAAGGTACTTATATTTACATACACTCTATTGTTCAACAGGTAATATAAAAGTAGAGATGGGCCTGAGCTGAAACTGCTGATTTGAGCATCCCGGAGCTTTTTCGGGGAAGGTCTGCAGAACATCATCTTCCTCTATCGTCAACCCAGACTCTACATCCCAGCGATAGACCAACCGCAGACAGGAATGCGTTCAAAATCAAGGTCCGGTTTTTGCAGTTCAGGCACATCCTTATATAAAACTGAAAGCATCGGTGTGTTGCAGTACTGAGGGACGGGATGGTCGGGGCGCAGCCGCGTCCTGGAGCCAGACTGGGTCGGCGCCTGGGACACAGAGACCGAGTGGTATGGAAGCTTGACGTCCAGACAAGAAGCCAGGGTGGAAATTTGTCTTTCACTGCATCACTACTTTCAGCACAGAGGTAAATGGAGACATACACGTGGAGGTGTGACATGAAGGAAAGTTTTCAGGAGGTGGGGAAAGACCAGCATCGCCTTTATCCTAAGGGTTACTTACTGAGTCTAACCTGAGATCCTACGTGAAATGAATTTGGGTGGATTTGGCTTTGCTTTAAGTAGTCTGCGGTCCACGTCACGGGAAGTACAACACTAAGCTGTGAGGCTGAATTTGGCACGATTGGCAGTCTCTGCCCAGGAGAGGCAGAGACTGAGTTAACGTGGGCACAACCAGCTTACCAAACCCTCAAAAGCGGTCCTCCAAGCCAGACCTACAATGTCCTCGGTGGGTCAGTTCAGGAGACTCGACACTTTCAGGCAACAACACTAACCAGTGAATGAAGAGGACTTCAAAGGGCTGCTAGTCATTTCAACACAATCCCGCCCAAATGCTCATGCCAAGATGCAAAGGACATCTTTCCTGTAGGGTTTTCCTTGGGGAATCAGTGTGATGCAAACACAGAGAGACATGTAGAATTTCACAAAGGAAGAACTTTTTAAAGGTAAAAAATAAAGTGTGATGCAAAAAAGGAGGCTGATTATGAAGTAATAATGTTCAAAGCACCTCTTAATAATATCTCCCTCTCAAGAGCAATGCTATTTGCTAAAATCTTACATTTTGATTTCTTTGCCTGAAAAGTCTTCAGCCATGGAAATTGCATAGTCACCAGACCGCAGATGAATTTTCTGGGATAAGTCACAAGTTCACAATGCAATTTTTGGTTGCTTGATGGCTTAACAGAAACCTTTTTCCCTTTTTAATAACAAAATAATAAGAATGGTAAGAATGAAATATAAGCATACAAAACTGCCCAGGCTGGAGAAGGATGTAGGTGACACCTCCTACCCATGACCCTCAGACCCACTTATAATCAGCTGCTGCCACTCTGGCAGATCACCTTCTCCTCGAAAGATCCTATTTAAGCAGCTTTTTTTGGACGCTCAATTCAAACTGAAAAGTTTTTTGGGGGGGGGAGGCGGGGAGAGGAAGAAGAAGCGGGAGGCATCGCGACATGGCTTTCACGAGATGCAGCATGCAATGCTTATGCCTTTGTGAGGCCTCTTCTCCGGGCAGCCCAGGTGGGCCAGTTTATCCTCCCTGGGAGAAGCAGCAAGCCTGAAGAGCAGCCTGCTTTTCTCTTCTGAATCACTGATGCGTGCGCTATATCTGAAATGAAGTCCTGGGCCACAGAGCTCCTTTCGTTGCCTTATTTCACCCACCTTGCATAATCCGCGTGTGTGCTTTGAAAGTTTACCACCTCCTGCGCCTCAGCGGGGTTCCAGGGATTATACGACCGCATTGTTATCAACTGTTTTGTTGTTTTGAGAGGAGGTCATTGCATATTCAGCCCGACTGGTTCCGTTCTCTTCTTTTCTCATTGGTTTCCTTGGGTGATCCCAGGTTCGGTGATGTATAGGCAGGGTGGGGGGAGAAGAAAGGACAAAGGTAAACATCATCTTTGTTAATACAGATTGAAAGCAAAGACATGTAAGGTGCATCATAACACTGAACTTTTCCTCTCTATTTTCCCTTTTTGAACACGGGTCAAACCAGCAGTTAAAATTTTGTCAGTCCTTACGATCCACCTGGAAGATGAGGGGTCTGGTCCTAAGCCCTGTTGATGGGCTGTTGGTCTCCCCGTGCTAGCCTGTGTATAGATACAGGTGTGCGTGTTGCCTGAGCCAGAGGCTGCTGGAAGGAGAGTCCTCCACCACCACCTTCACCCCTGGAACAGAGGCTTGAGCGCTGGGTCAGGCTCTGCCCTGGGGCAGTCCTGGGCCTTTCTCCTCAAAGTGCAACATCATTCAAACTGGGATGATGACCAGTCGTGCCCACTTGAGGGCCCAACTCACTCACATAGACGTCATAAAAACACCGTGTTTGGTCACTAGGAGAGGACTCGTCTGACCAGTGTAGATTTGTACATCTGTGGTGATCACCCCAGCCTACCTTCACGCTCAATGGAGAGACAAAAGCACTTTAAAAAGACAGTTCAGAACAGCTTAAAGTGGATACCCAAAATAAGTCAGATGCTTTGTGTCCAAGGCATTCGTGTTTCTCTGCATTGTCTGTGAAGCAAGGCCAGTTTACTAACGCAGATGTTCATGTTATGTTCTAGGTGTCTGAGTTGGTGACTGAAACACTGTGACCTACCAGTCCCCCAGTACCAACCACTGAGGCACCTCCTTTTTGTTTTGTTTGGTCACCGTTTGGTAACACAGGCCAGGGACACCAATGCTAATTGTAAGGCAACTCAGGAAATGCCCAGCAAGTGCAGAAATCTAACAAACATCTGCATATCACGGAGCAAAATCATCTTATTTGGGATTTTAAAATGACTCTGAAAAGGGAGACCTGAACATAAGTCCTGTAATGGACCACATTACATCATGGAAGTGTTTCCCCCACAACTCCTCTCCTCAAAAGTGGTGGAACCTTTCCTTTATTTAAAGCTAAATCTGTACACACAAAAGGAGCAAAAAGCTTTGTGCTTCCCAGGCGGATATTTCAGTAATTAGTGCCTTGAGTTTAAGGTGCTTCTAAGGGCAAAAAGAGGACCAGATAAACGAAAGTAATGCAACAATCGGTCTGTGCTATTGTTCTTGACGGTGTTTAACAAAACAAACAACAATTAAAAAAAAAATAGTTAATGACATTTATTTTCAGCAAAGTATTAGTGAAAGATTTGTGGAGAATGATTACAGGAAGATAAATGCGTTTTGCTTGTAATCTCAAAGAAAATACTGCTGATGATTGTAATATGTTACACCGCTCTTCAGCTGGTAAGAGTTAAGTCTTGTTAATATGGGCTGCGATTCCAGCTGTTAGAGAATGGAAACGGAAGGGAAGGGGAGACTAAGAGCTTTGTTGAACCCTTTTTCAGCCATTAACATGCTGTGCCTGTTTGTATCTGACACAAGCTCCTGCGGCTCTGTCTTTCATGACATTGTAAAGCACCCATCCACCCTGCCACATCCCTGTCAGGAGGGACGGAGAATCGGATGGCAATACCTCTCTGATTTTTTTCCTGTGCGGGAAAAAACGATGTGGCTGTCTTCAAACTTCTCTGCTGCTTTCAAAAATTCCTTTCTTTTTTTTTCCTGTCCCCCCAAACCCTGTTCCAACCCTGACAATCAGCTCTATGAATGGTCCAAAAAATTAAGACATTTTGGCCACTTCTGATTGCTATCTGTTTCCTGTTTACCCCTTTTTCCTTTTTTCGGTATCCTATGTGTTTCTGCACCTCTCCAGTTCCATTTTCTTTCCCTGTCTAGCCTTCCTCTTCTTTCTTCATGTTTAAAATATGTCTTCCTCTCATTTTAATCTACATTCTTCTTTTTCCTTTCCTCCTCCTTTTTCCCCTTCAATTTCTCTTCCTGAGAGTAGCCGTTTGCTCTTTCCCCTCCGCAGGCTGCTCTCCCAGCACAGACATGGGAGGGTCGGAGACTCTCCTCGGGTGGTGAGACCTCTCTGGAGACACCGGGGGAGAGGCTGCTGGTGATATTACACCGCTGGCACTAGCACACATCGAAAGTGCCTTTTTTCAGAGCCTGCAAATAGCAGAATGGAGATTTTATCAGGGTTCTGCTTCCGCCTTATCAGCCGCTCATGGTTAGCGCTAGCAAAGCGGGGCAACTACTTTCTTGGCTCTCAATGAAATGGCTATTTGAGGCATTTATTAATTTATTTATTGGCAGACACAAAAGTTCGGGCTTGGAGACTAATCGATTTGTTTCCACAAGCCCGTCAGACACGGATTTAGGGTTAAACTTGCCTCAGTTCCACCATTTGAATCGCTGGCTTGGCAGACTTGCGTGCACTTGTCACAGTGATTAAGGCTGACCTATGTATTTAGATACACAAAGTCATTTTGGCCTGTTGCGATTTTTAAACTGCCCTTTTGCATTAGGGCAGCAGCTCTTTTTGTGGCACTAGCTCTGTGTGTCACTAGCTATTTTATTTTTTTTTAACCTCAAATTTCATTGACTGTTGAGATCCAAGCACGCAAGTTTTCCTCTTACACACCAAGGGAAACCCTTTTATCCTATTTTCTGCCTGATAAACCAGGTTATGTATGATCTTCCTACATGTAATACTCCAAGCCCCCTTTCATCGAAGTGCTGTGGCCCTGTATTTATGCATTTCCATTCCAGGATTGCTCTTCATTGGTAAAAGGGATGTTTCAGATTAGTGAGGGAACGAGTAGGGAACTATTCGTACCTGACATACTCACTTGGTGGCAGGCGAAACAGGCTGTTTGCTAACAAGTGGTTTGCATTGCTTTACAGTATGATTTGCTACACATCGTGCTTTGATGTTTAGCAAAAAAATTGGTGCACTCCTCGCGCCAAACATCTGCGAGTGAAAGGTACATGCAACTCTGCACAGCTTAGTACACGCCTGAAAGGATGCTCCAGAATCCGTAATGACCTCTCCACCATGCATGCATTAGTTTGTATGAGTCCTAAAATCAAGAAAGCATCAAACAGCCATTTAACAGTGTATTTCACGCATCAAGCTTCAATTTCAGATGAGGTTCTAATCACTTTATAAATCTTATTTATCAAAGAAATTCACATTGTCTTGTCATATTGGCTTGTACCGCTTCTCTGCAGAGTCCTCTGTAAAGGTCAACAAAAGGATGCACATTCAAACATAATTTGTAAATTGTCTTTAGAAAATTTCTTAGAGGAGGTGTAGTTTTTGGCCCTTGATCATGTCTGAGCACAAAACTCGACATATTTGACAAAATAGCCTTGAGAAGAGAAGAGTGAAAGGGGACCTCATCAATGCTTACAGATATCTAAAGGCTGGGTGTCAAGAGGGTGGGATCAGACTCTTCTCAGTGGTGCCCGGTGACAGGACAAGGGGCAACAGGCACAGACTGCAACATGGGAAATTCCACCTGAACATGAGGAAAAGCTTCTTCACTTTCAGGGTGCCAGAGCACTGGGACAGGCTGCCCAGAGAGGGTGTGGAGTCTCCATCTCTGGAGATATTCCAAACCCACCTGGGGCTCCTGTCCAACCTGCTCTAGGTGACCCTGCTTTGGCAGGGAGTTGGACTAGATGATCTCTGAAGGTCCCTTCCAACCCCTGCCAGTCTGCGATTCTGTGATTCTGTGAAAACCCTCCCTGACAGCTTTGGCTACTGGTATAAATTTGGCACAGTCCTACTGTCTGCAAGGCAGTTGTGCGGCAGAGTACTAGGGGAGCGTTTCACCTTGTGTCTCACTTGTACACAAGAAAATCTCTATATATGACTTTTCAGACAAAATCAAGCAAAAGCTGAGCAGGCTGTTAATTTAATCAGAACTTTATTATGCCTTGTTACTTATAGGCTGATTGAAGCTTTGAGGAGAATAGATCACCTAGAAATGGGAATAAAAGTCTTCTCCAGAAGAGTAAACTACAACAGAATTTAAAAGACACAATGCAATCCACATGTTCATACTCTTCAAGGTGCTTTGTGCTTGGAAGAGATGAGAGTTAAGAATAAAACCTGATTTCATAAGACAAGCCTGAGCTTTCCAAACCTGTTTCCTGCTGCCTACCTCCATAGCAATGTCTCTGTTGAGTGCCAGTGCACCATGGCCAGCATCCGGGAAGGTTGGGCCCCAGGGAAACCCAGCTAAGCTAGGAGAGGGTGACTTTGGGCTGGCAGCAGAGAAATGAAGGGATCTTAAATTCATCTCCTTCTGGGGTCCCCACACATGACTCCGCACTGCCAGGAGACACCTGCCTCCGCTCGGGATTTGCTGCCCTGGATTATCCTCCAAGGGAAACACCTATCCTGTTTCTTACAAAATGGGAACAGAGTGTCATTCTTCTTTTAAAATGCAGTTAGAGGAGGAAAGGCCACTTTGCCCTCCCTGCTGTGTGTTGTTGGAGCCGATGCCCAACGCTCAGAAGACCACAGTGCAACTCCAACTCCTTCCTGAGCAGTGGTGGCTACCACCACCAAAGGGGAAAGATGTTCTACCGGCAAGCATCACCAGGGCTTGTCCGCCCCTCCTGTGTTGGCAGTGGCATGTGCCGGGTCGCGTGTGTGCCTGCCGGTCCCCAAGGCAAAGCAGCAGAAGGGAAGAGGCAAATCAGAGAGCTGGAGATGTATTGCTTATACGTGCAGCGACTTCAAAGCTCTTCTCCATACTGATGAATATTTCATTAGCTATCAACACATAAAAATTAATGATTTTCAATAAAATTGGGTCTCATACGACACACCCATTCGCTTCATAGGATTGGCCTATCCTGAGGCGCCCCCAGCGCACAGCTGAAATATCCCATCTACTGATATACCAGTAGAAACCCAACTGCAGCAGCATCTTCCTGGCTTACAAAAGTTGCCCAAGAAACAGGGTAAATACCTGGTAGGTATATTTTCACTCAGCTTCGTCCCCTGAGCTAGGATGCTTGCGGTATCTATGGCAGCTGTTTAGAGCTCTTGGCTAGACTTCGCTGCTGGAAGCCCAGACAAGATGATGGGTGGGCTACAGTCATGCTTCAAAAACATCCTTATTTAGCAGATACAGGAGAGGAAAGGAAGAATAAATTTTGCAGTGCTGTTCAATTATTGGACCATCTCTCCCAGTAACCTAAATGTTTGTAAGAACATAAAGAACGTGAATGGAGGCTGTTTACAACTCAGTGCTGTGGGCGTTCATCAGACAGCTGTTTGATTCATGCTGTCCATCAGCCATCAGAGGTGAATCAGTTCCCGTGATAGCAACTGGTGGGAGAAGCAAACTCGCTTTCTAAGACTGGTCTGTGAACAGGGCCCTTGCTGGAGGGCCTCAGTGCACTGACAACTGTTGCTTTCTGGGACATAGCCATCAAACTTGTGTGCAGCTGCCCACCACGAGCCTTGCCTAATGACTAACGTGGTCTGCCCAGCCTGGCGCTGTGGCCCAGACACATGGCGCTCATGTTAGAGAGGGACACGTCTCTGGACATAGTTTCCAGAGTCATGGAAAGAGAGTCACATTCTGACTTCTCCATTTGACTGTCTCAGAGCAACCATAAAAATTCAATATCTGGCTATTTATGAGTTGACAATGTGAAGCCAGAAATCAAAAAAGAAACCCTAATGATGAAAATTCTCCAAGACCTTAGTTTTTCTCTATTACATTAGTTAACAGCCATATGTGGACCATCTCTCTGTCCAGAAAACAAGGAGCATACTATTCAATGCTTGTAGGAAGAGGTTACTGGCTCAACTACCTCCCACGTACAAAGCAAATGTTTCACAGCAATAATGAAAACCAGCTCCGTTTGGAAAACTCTCAGCAACGCACTCACTACTGCTCACGGTTTGTCAAGGACTGGTGTTCAATACTCCCAGTCTCCCAAGGCTTTTACGTGTGTTCCCTGTATTTCCATCTCCAGTCTGGTAAGTTAGATAGTCCAGCATCTAAAAGACACAAACTGTCTTGCCCCGGTGTTTCTTACTTACCATCCCAATAAGTGACCTTTTTTACTTACTCTTCCAAACTAGAAAGTTTTATAGGTAACCTGGATGATATTACCTGCACTGTTTGGAAGGACCGTGTATATTGGGTTACTTTCCACTTTGGACATCTGATGGAGGTCTCCTTTTTCAAGCTGCATTGCCCCTTTGCTCCTTTTATCTTCTGTGAATCAGAAAAGGCCATTCTTTCCCTAGAGACCTTTGAGTACTTCAGTCTTAGCCAAACTAGTGGTCAGCTGATAAATAAGATTTTTCTGGAGAAAGTAAGCAAGCAATTTTTAATGTCTTCAGACCTTTCCTGTCTCTCATACGTGGAGAAGGGGAGAAGATATGTACAAGTGCATGTGCTAGGACCATTATGCAAAACGTGAAAGTCTCTTTCACAGCACTGCAAGTCATGTTGCATCAATAGGCTTTGATCTGGCCCCGAGATACCGTCTCCTAAGGCGAGTTTCTTCTCTTCTGGCTGTTCGCATGAGCTCTTTTCAAGCCTGCAATTCATGGCTAATTTGGCTCTCCCTCACAGCCATTTTTAAATGACCAGTTTCTGGAGTATATTTAAGGCCCTGGAGGCTTGTGGGCGATTTCTGTTTTCGGGTGTTTCACGCTCCCCTGTGACAATCAAATCCCACTTGCTGTGCACAGATTGAAGATCTACCCTTTGCTGAGTGCTTCTCTCAGGGGGAAAAAAAATAATAAATCCATACGGAGCCACTCTGCAGCCGTTCATCAGCACTTCGAGGTTCCCTGAGCTGGTGTGCTCGCGTGCAAAATGTGGTGGGCTGATCTCTTTCTGCAGAAGTGCATCTATCCCAGCCTGCTGAAGTCGCTCTGGGTATACCTGAAGGGAGGACTCGGCCTGTTCAGATTGCAAGTAATTGAAATAGATTGCTGAGCCCCACATGTAATTTAAGAAGTGCAAGTTTAGCCTTCATTTATTTTCAGCAGTGCAAAGTCAGAGTAATTCCACAGGCTTCGGTGGACTTGAGGAGGATTTGTTCTGATGTTACCACGGAAGATCTGTCCCTAGGAGACTCAGGTGATGCAATCACTTTTCCTATTAGGTCTTCAATTAAGCTAACTTCAGAATTATGCTTCTACGCAAAACCAATCTTAAGGAAGAGAAGCAGCTCCACTATTAAGATACAGGACTATTAACCAACATAATTGATAAAAGTACTTTCAGTGACCCCTCACATTACAACCCATTCTTTGCATTCCCTATAATGATCTTTAAAAGGTTTTATTGACTGGAGGGATATTACAGCTGACGTTATCCATCGGGTGTTCTCAGTGCGGAATGCATCATCGGTATGTTTTGATGACAAAAAGAAAAGAAAATGAATGGGCCTAATGTAAAAAAATGAGCTCATGTTGCCAGCCTTCCAGCCTGGCAAAAAGCCACAAAATGAAAAAAGGAGAAGATATTAAACGTATGGAATGAAGGTACCTGCTTCAAACAAAACAAAACCATGTCTGGAGGATGGCCACGGCCATGGACGTGCCTGGCAGTGTGCTACGTGTTGGCAGAGTCCTTTGGGGACGAGCTGGGCACACTCCTGCTCCTCAAAGGCCTGTCCTGCCCCAGAGCCGTGTAAACAGCTAAGGAACGTGCACGGAGCTCGGCTCATGGTGCATCACAGTCTGCCAGGCAATGCAGAAACAGCCTGGGATTGTCACTACATACATATGTCCTTACAAAAACGCACCTTTATTGGAGGGGGAAATGGAAGAGGGAAAGGTGCAGGAATCCCCTGCCACTGGCTGGCTGTTGGTGGCCTGTGCTCCAGGTCAGGGTGACCATCAGCACAGGAAAAACATGGGGCTGGAATAACAAGGGGCAGAGAGAGGAGATGAGCGAGGGCTGCTCTTCACTGCTCTCTCGCCATCTCTAAAGGACAGTATGTCTCTCAGCAGCCAAGCGACCGTAGATATCGCCATTTTAGGCACTGAACTTTTCCACCTCGAAAACAAAGTTGATCTTCTGTGCTACTTTGTGCCCAGATTTTTTGCTGAATGTAGATAACTGCCTTGCTATTTGATCCCTTGCAAACATAGGCACAAACCTGAATGATGGACTTGATCCATGCAGAGGAACAAAGCTACTGCTATGTCACAGAATCATTTAGATAGAATTTCACAAAATTATTTAAATAGTAATGGTTAATTTCTGTGCAGATGAACCAAAATTCTCTGCAGATTTTCCATTATAAAAACTTATTTAATAGAAGAGTGTCTGCAACACAAATAAATGCAAGGAGCTGAGGAAAAAAACCCCAAACCCTATAACTTGTAAAATGAACAGACCTTTGCAACTATCTATCTAGATCACTTTGCATTTGAGGAAATCTGTCGCTGACACCAGCTAGAGTAAGACCACTGATTTCTAAGCAGCTGCTTCTGAATTTCTCCACTCACAAAAAAGAGCCTGCAGAGGCAGACCCTTCTCGTTGCAGGATAAATGCAAACCCCAGTACCTAAAGGGGGCCTACAGGAAAGATGGGGACAGACTTTTCAGCAGGGCCTTTTGTGATAGGACAAGGGGTAATGGCTTTAAACTAAAAGAGGGAGGATTTAGACTAGATATAAGGAAGAATTTTTTTACACTGAGGGTGGTGAGACACTGGCCCAGGTTGCCCAGAGAGGTGGGAGATGCCCCATCCCTGGAAACATTCCAGGTCAGGTTGGACGGGGCTCTGAGCAACCTGATCTAGTTGAAGATGTCCCTGCTCATGGCCGGGGGGGTTGGACTAGGAGACCTTTAAAGGTCCCTTCCAACCCAAACTATTTTATGATTCTGTGATTTAGCCAACAACTCTGCAAGCTGGACAAACCAGGAGCATCGTTCTCCAGCCCAGCCATACTGGAGGGGGTGGCCATGTGCCAGCCGGCGGAGGGGACAGCGGAGTCGGAGCGAGGTAAGCGTGCGGTGGAGCAGGACCACCCCGGCAGATGCCATCTTCTCCCACCCGCTGCTCTGCCCACGCTGACCTATTGCGCGTCTCGCCTTCCCGGCACGGCTCTCCCGAGCGGGGAGCTGCGCGCTGCTTAGCAACCCCGGAGCACGATAAATATTTAGCAGTAAGTACTGGAGGGTGCAGAGAAGGAAGGACGGAGAAATCAGAGCGTGCAGCCACACGAGTGGTGGCAGCACGGCTGTGAGGGGCTTGAGGGTGGCTGCAAGAGACTGACGTGTGCCTGAGGAGCGTCGCAGCTCTGCAAAGGGGGACCCTGTCTGCACCATTTTCCCCCCGGCAGCGTGGCTGCATGGCAGCAAACAGCCCAGCAAGGCGGGGGGTGTGATGTGACCTCCCTTCAGAGCCCTGAAACTAGCTGGTGTGGACAAGCACCCCTGAGCCTTCCTTTACCAACAGCTGCTCCCAGCCAGGGCACGGAAACGCTGAGGTCTTGTTTGCACACCAGGTTGTGACTAATTAGACGAGGGTGTGAAACTAATGCACATAAATGACAGTGGGAAATCCACCTGCCGTGGTTGGATGCCTCGTTACCTCTGGCTGAGATTCCCTGCACAGGAAGATGTGTGTCCAAGCGCGGCTCCTGCCGTTCCCGGAGCTCTACCTTTCCCCAGGGTCTCTGCGCATGGAAGTCCGGCTTAGAGCCAGGCATCAAAACCAAAGCCAGCAGAAGCCACAAATTAGAGGATCCAAGGGTGGCACCAAGCCAAGGCTGCCGGCCAGAAGCGTGCCGAAAGGTCAGGTAGGAAGGAGGTACCTTCTGCACAGTCAAACCTGGGGCAAAATGGGGGTGATGCAGGAAACAAAGCTCTGCAGAAAACAAGGGAAGGCAGAGACTGGGGGAAAAATGGGGTATACACGCAGGGCTGAATAGTCCCGAGTGTCCTGATGGTTGTTGGATACACGTGATGGGTAGGGGACCGACTGGTGCTTGGCTGCTCCACGGTCAGGTCTAGAGCAGACTGAGTCCGGGCAGAGCCTGCCTGGGGCAGTGTGGGGCACACGTGGGAACGGCTGGGGCATTCCCATACTTTTCTGGCTTTCTCATTCTAACTTTTGGGATTTTTAGAGCTCCTGCAAATCCACCCTGTCCGCTGAACCCACCGGGAGCTGCAGTTGTTCAGCCACTGGAGAAATCAGGCGTTACTGCTTTTACTCAGGCTGCACTGCAAATCCTTCGTGGAAAGGAAAAGGGGGCTATAAAGGCACCCAGCAAGTTCCTATGGGATTCTCATTGCGCAGAGGGAATTTCTGGGTGATACAGAGCTGGAGTAATGGATCTACGCTCCCACCCCACTACCATGGGTACAATTTCCTTTGAATAAAAAAAAAAAAAGATTGTCCCAGGCACCCCAGGGTGCTGTGCTGGGTTCTTGCAGGCTGTAACAAACACAGGCCTAAGCTCAGATGTCCCAGATAACAAAGCCAAAAACTTCCTTCAAATGTCCCTGCACACTGTGCTGGGTATATCTCAGCCACAGTTGTGGCTTTTCACCGGCAGGGCCAGCCACAAGTGCCCTCATGTCAGCTTGTAAAAAACTATGATTGGCTTAAAAATTATATGAATTTCTAAGAAAAATGTATTGCTTTGCCTTACAGCATTTTGAATATGTAAGAGTCTTGAGTATAAAGTCAATTTTTAGACTATCAGGTGAAGAGAACCTTGATCTCATATTTATTCAGATTTCTTCAGAAGTTACGGCTTCAGGAAAGAATGTAATAAAAAGCTCATGGTAAACCTGGCAACTCTCCTATACATTTCAAAACTTTGGTATCCACTTGTACCTTCTAAGCGTGCTGGGGTAAATCAGGAATAGTTCAACCAATACAGTTAGACCAGCATGAGTGTTATATTCTGGCACCAGCCTGTGAATTCCACCCGTGGCCATTTACAGAGTTGCACCGGGGCAGTAACTGTACAACACTTGAATCTATTGCACGACTTCTGCCCATTCCATGTGGTACCCTCGTCTGCAGTAGAAAACAGAAAAACAGCAAGTTTGTTTCTGGTCACAGTGAAAAGCTAATTGATCACAGGATAGGCCACAATGCTCTAGAGATTTCTGTTGGCATCTTTCTCAATACATCACAAATTAGGATTGAACAAGTGAAAAATGATCCATAGGAGAGTATTCTGTGAAACACTGGATCGCTTGTTTTACGCTAAAGACTAAAGCCTCAAGCCTCCTGAAGGCTTCCAGTGTTCCCACTTATGAGAAACAGTGGGGCATTTTATCCATTTATGACAGCAAACTTTCTCCCTAGCAGAATGTGACTTTGGTCTAACTTAAAAGACACAGAGAAATCCTGCCCTGTAATAGTTATGGAAACATGTAGTGCTTATAAAAATCCCAGACTGACAGCCCTGAAGAGCAGATCCTCCTGCTTATCCGACCAACACGTACTGCACAGGCAACAGCAAAACAAACTTTCCTGCACAGCACTGCCCATGTGGTTTGGCTCAGCCATCTCTCTGCATGAAAGGCTATTTTATCCCCTTTACTCATCAGCGCTTGACTTGTCAAATGAACCTGCTAACAAGTAGCAGCAATACTTTTGCTATTCTACTCCAAAAAATGAAGCCAACCCTTCTTCATCTTGATGCACCCAACAAACGTTGGGCAGTGCCAACTATTAGTCCCCCATCCAAAATCCCCAGTGATGCCACTGAATCAGCAGAATTAATACGGCAGAGCTCTGGCATCTTCACTGAGCTCGGATCAAGTTGTAAAGCTGTTCAGCAACTTGTCTCATACATGCTACCCTGGAAAGTGTTGCACAACCAAGACCCAGACTTCAATACTCTTTGGAAGAACAACTGCTTTTCCTTGTATAGCATTCAGTTTTCATCAAGCTGGGCTACATTT
This sequence comes from Rissa tridactyla, assembly GCF_028500815.1. Lineage (NCBI taxonomy): Eukaryota > Metazoa > Chordata > Aves > Charadriiformes > Laridae > Rissa > Rissa tridactyla. The sequence goes on from NC_071469.1 coordinate 55,053,533, forward strand.
AGTTTAATAAATAGCACTAGCTTTGAAAGAATACAAGAAAACCAACAAGAACTCAGAGAGGTTGTGGACTCTCCATCTATGGAGACATTCAAAACCCAGTTGGACACAGACCTAGACAACCTGCTCTAGCTGACTTTGTCAGAGCAGAAGGTTAGACTAGATGATCTCAAGCTGTCCCTTCCAACCTCAACCATTCTGTCATTCTATGAACTCATTTTTTGATGGTTAAAAAATGGGATTTCCTGCAGAAAGATTAGTCGTTCAGGGTATTTAAATTGTCATTAGTAGATCACCTGCAACCTCATTCCAAGGATGGGAGTAAACTCAACACTGGCAGATGATTAGGCATAGAGGCTAAGCTACACACGGGGATGTTGGGCTTCGGTTAGAGGTGACAGAAGACCTGGACAGTGGCTCTCAGTGGTAGATGCTGATCGTTCATCCAGTGCAAAAGACAATCAGGCTACAGTGTGACTGTCTTTTTTCCTTGCTTTTCCAAAATGTTGAAGTTTGTCTTTTTTTCAGCTGCCCTTAGTGACATTCCCAGGTCTTCCTGATGAAGACCGTATTCCCTTTTGAGTGGCACTTCTTAGGCGCTGACCTCTTTTGCAGAGCTGAATTGGTTTGATGTCAACGAGTTGCATCAAAGACACTGATCTGCCCTCACAGACCTTCTTCTTCTTCCCTTTGAGTGTCCCTCACTCAAACAGTAATATTAACTCAGCTTTTCCACCGACTATCTTTATCTTCTGAGCAATTACCGTTTCCCAGACACCTGCTGAGAATTAAGGCACCACTTCAGTATGAACCCTTCTAATGTGTCAGAGAGAACAGAAGAGATTAACAATCTCAATTCACCTTGACCTGTCTGTCATCAGCCCTGCCGTGAATATCCACTTCAAAGTGATTAAGTAAGTTTAGGATGCTCTTCTGTCTTCTCTCCCCGCATTGAAAAGCATTGTTTTGTTGCAATTAATAATGACTTTGGACTAGATTGTGCTCAGCCTCGGTGCTTCTCATAGGAGATGGCCACATGGAGGACTACACAGTCCTTGCCCTTTGGGGGAGCGAGTGGTGCTGGGGGAGAGGTGCGGGGCCATGGCCTGCTGAGCAGGACATACACCCCTGCACTATGGGACATGTTCTTCCATACATAGCAGCTCTCTACAGACCCAAATCCCACTTTTTACCCTCTTTAAACAAGCCTCGGTGTTTTCCCCTCTCAAGCACCTGCCTCATTTTGTTAAACAAAACCAACTTCCAGAACCTTGCTCCCACTACTGACACCTTGCAGTATACAGGGCCCATAAATCATATGCTGAGTACCCTAGAAAATAACCTGAGCAATGAATTTTAAGGCAGTTTAAATATGACCTGTCATTTTATTTCAGTACAATGTTTTCTTCCATTTAATTATTATTTGAAGGTGAACTCAGCGCCTATTTAAGGAAGTGCATATGTAGGCATTTATAGCACATTTATCTCAAGCTACAGAACACACACAAAACTGTTGTGGCTCGACAAAGTTAGAGTAGTGAGTAAAAGGTATATCATGCAAAACTTTGCTATCACCAGCCTGCTTTCTCTGCTGACTTAGCAAGAGGGCTTTTTGGCAGCAAACCCTGTGGTAGGTCTGAGAGCAGAGGTATGCATCCTACCTAAAATCCTGCAGAGCCCAGGAGTCACATCCCAACAGGCTGTTCATTTCAGACTATATGGATGTTCTGGAGATACTAAGTACAGGGTTTTCACATGTTGGGGAACCATGTGGAACACCTCCTGCCAGGTTGTATAGCTGGCGCATCAGCTGGCATGGAGACCAGGATGCTCAGCTTTGCTTTCCTCTTCGAGGTTTGAGAGATGGCTCCAGTATCTTAATTTTATACAGGGTGCCAGGGATTTATTTTTCCCCTTTTATGTAAATATCTTACTCCTCTCACAAACACTGCCACACCAGAGAGCTTCAGAAACAGATTACATCCTGCAGGTCCCTCTTTCCCCCGTTTCAGTTGCTTATTTACCAAACAACTCCCGTTAATCCTCTTTGCTGCATTTACTCCTCACTTCCCTCCAGTCTTACTGTCTTACTATTATTCAGGTGCTTGGAGATGTTAAAAAAAACACACTTAAGCAGCAGCCACCTCCAGAGCTGATTAAAATGAATTGAGCTGCGCTGATTGCTTTTGAATCCGCACCCGTTTACACCAGACGAAGATTTGTTAGAGCCGACAGCATTCATGGCGCACGTGTCCAAGTCCAGTCCACCAACCATGTAATACTGAAATGACCCAGCTTCCTCCAGCCTCTGCTAGTTTATGAATTGTCCTTGGACTTCTTGCTTTTATGACAGTCTTCCAGGGAAAGAGAAAGAACGGCAGGTTTTTACAAAGAAATGCTAGCGAAATACATGGAGGTATCGCGGGTGTTGAAGCAGGTGTTTGTCTGCTCTTGCTATGTGTTACAGGAATCACCGGTTGTGAGATCACTTTCCTTACCCATGAAATGAGCAGAAATTTCACGCTGCTTCCAATGGGTCCGAGCCCTGGCCAGCGAGGGATTACGTCTGTCCGAGAAATCTGCAAATGTCACAGGCTGTGACTGCTGCCTGCCCCAAGTGCCAATCCTTAAAATTTTTCTATTGTGCCATGGAAAAGTTTCTTAAGAGAAAATTCACTTTTTTTCTTAAAAGAGGAAATATCCCTCTGTCGCCAAGACCGGACAAAATAGCTCTTCCCCCGCTGCCAAACGGAAGGTGCTATCGCCATGTGTGTGACCACGCTGCAGCACAACAGGGTATCACGTGCGGTGTCCTCTGGTGCTGGATCTGTGCAGTAGCACACATCTGTACTGGTGTGCCCAACACCGCAGACACCAGCAGCGCACAGAGGATATTTAGAGGCTGCTTTAAGAGCCTTCAAAGAATTGCACCGCATGTATCTTTCCAAGAGTTTAACCTATCTGGCTGTGCTCTGAGTTTTAAAGAGAATTGACACGTGCTGGTATTAGTTCCCTCGTGGACCAGAGACATCAAATCCACCCACTGGAATGGATCTCAATATTTCATAGAACCATCTCATACTGGCAGAACCTTCGTATTTCCAGGGGACATGCAGGGATGGAGATAAGCAACATGCTGGCTTGGTTCTGGTAGTCATTTTATACAAAGATTCACAAATCCACTAGGTTGTAGACTTAGTGCCTAAAATTGGTGATATGCTAAAGTTTTAGCTTTTACAAAGGAAAACAAACCACCCCAGGAGAAACGGTTTTTATACTGATTGAATAAAAATACAGCCGAGTGACGATACATTGAGGATAGTCACTCCCCCTCTGCTTTCTACAGAAAAGCAGACAAGAGGGAGTTTGATTGGGTCTGGCCCTTTGAAACCAGTAAATGAGATTTTAACTTAAGCACAAATAGGATTTTTCTTTTTCTTTCTACATCAAATTTGATTCTTATGAGAGTGAGGGATTAATACAACAGATCCAAACTCTGTGCGGGCAGATCTCCGCCTGCACTTTCTTACTAAAACATTTAACTCTTGCTACACCCAACAACCAGATGGCTGCTGTTATTTCGCTCTTCGGCATCTCTTCAGTGCTTATACTGCTAATTAAGCTGAGCCGTACGCTTTAGGGTAAATAGGATATAGATAGCGTTGACGGTCAGGCTGTAAACCCCATTTCATTTGGAAGACTAACAAGCAGAAAATCAAGTTATTCCAGTTAGGCTTTTGCAATACTCTCCTGTAATACTTAGGAATTTGTCACTGGGAGATATATACCATATATGTCTACTATGGGAGATACATAGGATCTACTATAGGTAGGATACATGGGAAATAGATAGATTAGATATAGATCTAGATCTATCCATGGGTAAAACTAGTACTGTCATCTGATCTGAAATCATGTTCAGTATGCTCTTCATATTTTTTTTTTTTATTTATTTAATGGTTATTTTTATTTATCTTTTTTAGCTGATGGGCTGGTGAGAATTTTTACACGGTGTTCCTGTTGTACCAAAAAAGAAGATATGAGCCATCTGCTGCTGCCAAGACAGTTTTCATGCTTACTGGCACTTCCAGTTTTTGTCACACCCCAGGGTCTCATCAAAAATGAGGGTTTCCGAATGTGAAGACATGGATCTCCTTCCCCTGCTCCCCCAGAAAGCAGTAAAAAAAAAGTCCTGTCTAGAAATGCTGGAGGGTGACAGTCTCATGCAAGGTTTTACAGAGGGTATGTTTGGTTAATAATTCTTGCTGCTTTCCCGTTTATACTACTCATCAGACAGTAGGTGATGAACCTCAGTGACGCTCCTGAGATGTAGGCAAATGCTTTCAGAGAGAGGACATTGAGCAGGAGAGGGCTTTGAGGGTCAGCTTGTGATGGGCACTATAAACAGTCCCCCAGACTATAAAACAGTCCTTTGCCACCCTCCTGCTCCTGCCCTGCAGTGACCAGCTACATGACAGCAGGGAACCGAGACTGGGACAACTCTGAAACCTGCAGACACGGTGCAAGAAGGAAAGGATGCTGTTCAGTGGTGGGCCACAATGCTATCCCCACCCAGAGCTACGAAAGGGTCAGGGCAGGGAAAGGTGGGCTCTTTGGGCTGGGCTCTGATTTCTACATCAAGGCAACCAGCGTGTGCCTTTCCTTGGATGAAGAGGGTGGTGCCAGATCGAGGTTACAACCCGATCTAGGTGTGGCTGGAGGTGTTCACGTCTAAAGGGGATGGGTACATTGTATGTAAGAGACAATGCGCTGCCCTGGAGGTGGGAGACAGAATTCTCAGAGATGCTGCAGTGACAGAGGTCCCAGTTCCAGGAGATGCACAGGAACAAGGGCCTGGGAGGAGGACTGCAGAGGAGACCTGGTGGGACAGGGGTCTGAGAAAGGACTGGGCAGGGCATGGTTATGGAGCCAGAGGCCGGGAACACACTGAAGGAACTCTCGGCTTCAGCATCACCCAGATTAATCCCCTCACTCTTTCTCTAGCCAATTCTACCTCCCAGCAAAAAACTAGACTGAAGGATTTCTCACATTAGCTAAAGCAAATTCAGCTCAACAATATGGGATAACACTCTGTATTGAAGGCAGAGATGCTTCTCTTGTGAAGCGTCTTATCTTATTTCCCAGCATTTATCAATAGATATCTTTTACGGTGGATCAGGGAACCTGAACTACTGAGGAATGCTGCCAGGCACTTTAGGGCATCCTTCTAACAGATCTGTTTTAGGAAGAACTCATTGATGAAAAGAAATGCTCTAGTTACTCTGTAAAAATATAATTAATAAGATTTTTTTTTATAGATGTCCATTCCACATCTAAGCAGTTTTCATCTTAGCATTTGTCAGCAGTGTGAATGTCAACAATAAGAAGATCTAAGAGGAATTTTCACTTTTCTCTGAGACTAATGCCTGTTCAAGCAGCTGACTTGTATGTTGATATTCACACTGTTGACAAATAATGGATGTCTTCATCACGTATCTGTATTCTTCACCGTCATGAAGCATAAGACTTTGTTATGTGAATTCCCACAGCCTCTTCAAGGCAGCTCTAAATTTATCTGCTTAAATTTCTTTTCTGTACCTCCCATTTACCAGCATCAGAGCAGATTTGAAGAGCAATTCTTTGCTAGGCGCAAGTTGCCCTGGAGAGTTCCTGCTCCTGTAGGTGTATTTTGCAGCCTTGGCAGAAATAATTCACAATTTGGCACTAGGCAGACAAATACGATAGCTGTATTAGCAATTAGGAACTACAACTAAGAAATTTTGCACTGTGTTACCAATCCAATTCGACTCCAATTTCAGTCCTCCAGTCCTCCATAGATGATTCTTAAGAAGTTCAGTAGCTAGAGTGAAAGCCTTCCAAATCCTCAAAACTAATAAGCATTCATTTTAGCTCAACTAGAACAGCAGAGATACTTATGTAAATTTAATAAGAAATTAGATACAGACTTCTGTCTCGTTTGAATTCTCCCTTTTTGATGCTCTTGGATACACTGTCCTTCAAATCCTCCATAATTTTTTCAGACACCCACAAACCACGTGCAATGCTCCACCATTGTGATATGCCTGCTGAGGCTCATCAAAAATCCTGCAGTTGCTTTGCATGCACATAACTCTTTTCATGAAAAGTATTTCCTTTTCTTCCCACCCATCCCCCCCCCTGCCCCCCCCCGCAAAAAAAAAATCCCGAAGCTGAATAAACATCATTTAATCCAAACTGTGATTCAGGTGTCACTGCAGTATCTCATGCGAGTTATTTTAACCTTTTACGCTTGAAATATAAAATATTATTTAGGTGAAGAAATTATTCCCACTCTCATTTTTCTATGTAACTGAAGTCAATAATTTCTAACTACAGGAGTCCTATGCAAGCACATCTATTGCAAAGACAGTGGTAGAGGAGCTGAAATAGTTACTACACCCCGTGTCGTACATAGGCTTCACATAAGCTTTTAAATTAAAAGAGACAGGTTTTGAAATGGATTCTGTAGATGATAATTTTGAAGCAAGAATAAATTAGAAGTAGAGGCCCCAGATGAAAAACTACACATATTACCATAGAGTTTGGGTTAAAAGAGCTTGGATCACTCTGAAATGCTACAAGTAGTGATGGGCCTGGGCCAAAAATCTCACATCCCCCGTGTAAATTTTGAGTACTACCAGAACTGGATAGGAGAGTTTCCTACCCCTACACTTGGCTAAACCAACGCTACCGACATTCCCCAGCAACCTGCAGCAATTTGACTTTGGGGAGTTCGTGTTAATCTGAATATTGTAGCCCTGTCCCATTTCTAGTTTTTCTCCTCCTCATGCCTATGACTGTGCGTTAAACTTCACCCTTTACACAGGCAGGATACGGTACATACAGTGACTTTCCAATGAAAACACACATTGACTACAGGATGCATTTTGCCTTTCGGATGTCTTTCAACAAAACAAGGCGCCAGCCAAGTCTTGGGTCAACCTTTGTGGGGTTGCATTGCCCCAAGCACAGTAAAAGCATCTGGAGTCTTACCTTTTTATGGCTTTGTAGCAAATGATGACAACTACGAAGAGGAACACTAGTGTGGCGCAGCATACTGCAATGATAATAACCAGGCCTGGCCACCAGGTCTCTTCAGTGGGACAAAAAGTAGACTTGGGAGCTGTAAAAAGAGTGTGGAAAAACACATGAGTTCTCACAAATGAGCAGTGTATAATCAGATATGCTTCAGTCACCCCGTCAATAGCACTATGCCAAGGCCACAGATACATGCAAAGAGGACATTTTACATTTAGAACCCTTTTTTTTTTCCAAGCAATCAACTGGTTTGGTACTAGATATTCTTTGCCATGGTCCCCAGATGACCAAGTTCTCTGTCTCACTGTTGACCGCAACCTGGTGCTCAATGCAAAGGAGAAAGGCTCAGCTCTGCTACCTGTGGGAAACCTCCCCTCCCTCTGCATTTGCCATCTCCTGCCGCATCAGATTTAGTTTTAGAGAGTGATGTTACGCTGATAATAGTAGGCTTTCAAACCTCATTAGAGGAGGTTTATTAGGGAGCCGCAGCAGGGCCTACCAATCAGTATTGCAGCTGCTGTCATTGTAACCTTGGAGCTAGGAAGGGGGATTTCTTTTAAAAGGACAGGCATTTTATTACATTTATTAATTGCTTTTAGTGGACTATAGTTGACAAGCTTCTTTTCCATTACATTATCTTTGAATTGTATGTCCAATAGTTAAGAAATGTCAACATTAAGAAATGTTAACCCGTGATAATATAAGCAATTATTATTACATTCTTAGTCGATTTAGGGCTAGAATTGTCTATGTACCACTCAAAACAAGCAGTATTTTGCATCAGGATTAATACTGGTGGTGCTTAGTTCAAATCTTTTCCTTCAGGGCCATATTCCTATTCCCAAGGATGGTGAGCAACAGACAACGCCATGAGTGATACCAGTGTGTTGCAGAGGTGAGAGAGACCCTTAACGCAATGTGTGCAACCACGTAAACTCCATGAGAATTTGGATCACCCTAAATGAAGTTTAATAACGAATTGGTCAATGGGACTGTCTAAATTTACATTTTCAGTTAAGTAGGGGAGAGAATTAAATATAGCAAAAGGCTTTTTTTTTTCCGTCTAATTATTTGATCTGATATATCCTAAATTCTGAACTTCCTGTTATACACGTCACAAGTAGCTGCACAAGTTAAAATATGTCATCACACCTGCACCGTTTATTGTGAGCTGACATCTCCTGTGCCTCCTGTGTTTGATTAGGAAAGGACACACACATATTCTTAGGTTTAACACTCATTAGGTAAAATCAGTGACTCATAGAATTGTCTAGGTTGGAAGGGACCTTTCAGATCATCGAGTCCAACAATCAAAAAAATCCTGCAGTACACAATTACTGAGAAAATATTTTTTTTTCCAGTGGCATTATCTATAGAAGAATTGGCAACTTGCACTCAGAGAAATCTGCAGGAGCACCTTAGAAAAAGACCAGGTAAAGAACTAGAAGAAGCAATCAAAATAATAAAGCCAACGCAAGAGGTCCTATCTTTCTCATACGCATCAGCCTTCAACACACCACAATGATCATATCTGTCGAGAAAAATATTGCTTTCAATTTATTGTACATGTATTGACTGTAAGGGTATGGGGGAGGTTGTGTTTGTTTGTTTGTTTTGCTACAGGACAGAAAAATAAAGCTGAGAAATTCAGTGACTTGAAGAACTAGTGGTTCCTGGCTCATCTTTTGACAATGTCTCCACTCCAAGGCTATGTCAGCAACTCAATTTCTATTTTATTACTATGTCAGCTGCAGAAGTCAGTTTTCAGTGGGTGATGGAGCTATTTATTGTGTTGCGATAAAGCTAATGTTTTCAATATTCTCTGAAAATTTTCAATATTGTTTTTTTCTGAGATCACAGAACAGAAGGTATTTAAGAGATGACAAAATGTTTGCATGAAGCAGTGTGAGCAGGCAGTCTCAGGGCCTACTCTACCCTCCTGGTATTGTCCTGACAGACATGAAAGGTTGCAGTGAAACCAAAGGAAACACATCCATCTGCAGATGCCATGTAAAATTAGGTGAGATCATACAAAAAGTAGCAAGTACGGCTACCCTTACCTAGTCCTTGTTCTTCCTCAAAGGCAGGATCAACCAAACTAGTCATAAAGGAAAATGAGATGGTGAGACTGGGTTGCTCCTCAGCACAACAACTGAGGCTGACACATGCCTGTGCACCACGTGCTCCTTGATAATTTATCATGGCATTTTTACATGGAAATAAACAGATATACGTGTGGGATTGAATAGCGAATATGACTCCTGACAGCCTATATATAGTTATTAATGACAGGAAAATAAGAATTGCTGATGTGGAGGAGACCCCTAATCCACCTGGCTCAGTTCTATTCCCCAGTGGTCCAGACCAGGCACTTAGAAAGAAGCATGAGAAATCACACTGGAAGCTATCAAGCCCTGTTTCTTAGTGGCTGGTGGGTTTACATGGCTTTAAAAATTCCTTTCTATTTCTACCCCTTATTATTGCAGTGCTAGGTAATCTTGTTTTCCTTAGAAATGTCCACTTTTCCAATAAGCTCCTAGCTGCATGCTCTTTTCTGCCTTTCTCAGTATGCATTCATGTAGCCCTCATTACTGTGGCATTTCTACATCCTTAAAGCATTTCTTCTCACAAGTATCCTCTGAGGAAGAGCAGAACTGCTTTTAATCCCCTTTTGCTGATGGGAAGCCCAAGCCTGGTCCGCATGGATGCCTCTGTGTGCAGCTGGGAAAGTCAGTTGAGAGAACTTCCCAAAGAGCCAGCAAGCTGCCTGGGAAGCGCCATGTTCTCAGGGAGGTGCCTTTTGGTGAGTCCTCTTGATGTTAGGGAGGTGTTGATGTCTCCATCCCTTTGGGCTGGAGCTCATGGCTCTGCTCCCTGGGGCAGCCCAGGGCTGGGAATGCTCTCCATCCTCTGCCTGGGTCCCAGTCCCCAGCTCATCGTCCCCAGTGTAGAGAAAAACGGTTGCACCTGGGAGGGGCTGAGCCCACATGTGTTGTGCCCTCAATGATCAGAAATTATCCTGGGGTGAGGACACCTGCAGCGCCCTCTTCCAGCTGTGCCACTTTGTGATGCATTTCTTGGGCACTCTCTGGAGGAGCAAAGACACGGATCCCAAAGCCTCCTCTAAGAAGATACTGAAATTATTATTAAAAACAGTGAGCAGATGATGTCCCACACTACCTATAACAATGACAATGTCCAGTGGTTCCATTGTCTTACAAAACCTTTGACAAAATGCAGGAACACACTTCAATTCTCACGGTCGCCCCTTTCTTTGTGCCACCTCTCTCAAATCCATTATAAACCCCCAGAAGACGTATAGTTTTGGAACCAAATGGTGCCCTTTCCCTTGTCATGTAAAGAAACAACCAGCCATGTACTGCTGTCATTCACAGCAATGTATCTGGGGAATGGAGAACATCCCAGGGCTACCGAGAGCTGAGGGCTGGCCAGCCCGGCCATGGTGTTTGCTCCCTCCGCACCCATCACCGGTCTCACGTGAGCAGCTTCAGCTGCTCAGAGCATGATTGTCTCCTGGTTTGGCTCATTCCCGGCTGCTCTTCACCAGTCTCAAAATCAGCTGAATAGAGAAAGTGATTTTCACAGTGTGCTTTTTTCTCTTAAGCCCTGAAGTGTCATTCTGCACACTGGGTGGAAAGTGGTAGGAAAGTGATGACATTTTAAAGAAAATACACAGGGTGAGCTAAGCAATCACAGCCTGTCATCCTGACAGAAATCCTGCCAAAATACTGAAAAGCTCGTTCAATTAATAAAGTATGAAAATAAATAATTGATGCTAAACAGCACAGGTTTAGGAAAACACGTCTTGTCAGACTAACTAGATATTTTCTGAGGAGATTGCTGGTTTGGTAAATAGATGTATTAGTGCTGGGGTGATAACTTTAGACTTTGGTATGACATTCGACTTAATTCCACATGATATTGGGGTTATGAAACTATAAAGCTACAGAAAGTGTGACATGCATGAATTGAGCTAGAAGCCAGAGAACTGGTATGTCTCAAAATCTAACTATAAATGGAAAGTTACTACTGAGAGAATGTGTTTTTTAGCAGGGACTTCCCCCCCGCCCCCCCCCCCCCCCCAAAATAGAGTGATGGATGCTTGTAGAGTTTGTAAATGACTCAGGAATGTACTCCACTACAAGTGGATACTAAGCATATTTACATTAGAAATAGGGTAATTACTATGATTAAGGGTAATTATCCATTACAATAGTCTATCAGCTCTGGTGGAGTATTTAACTGAAAAATTTAGTTTAAGGTAGACTCTTCATTTTTCCTAAAAGAAGTCTAAATTCAGCTAAAGAGACTGGACTCAGAACAAGAATTAAGTAAGTAAAGAAAATGCTCTGTCTCTGAGAAGTCCACAAGAGCACGATGCCTTTCTTTCTCTTGGCTTCAAAATGTATGAAGTACAAATGTTGGTCAGGTTTACTCTTAGAGGGCCAACACCTTCTCCCATTCCCAACAGCATCAGCTAAATAAATACAACGAATAAACAGACTCATTTCAAACCTACAGTGGGTGACTGGATCCAACTTACGGAAAACAAATTCATGATAAAGTACTTTTAGAGCAAAGGCATCCCGCAAGCTATTTCGGCAACACAAAAATCTCACACACTTGCTTTCTTTGACTAAATTTGTTTTGAAGGCTCAGCATAAAGACACAGCTCCCATTCTAATGTTAGCAGGTATCTGTACACAAATGGCTCTAGTCAGAAAAGTGCATACCAGGAAAGATTAGCTCAGCTACAGAGGGTTTCCCTCAATGCCCAAGCACAAAAATAGAGGTTGTGTCACTGGAAAGGAAGTTTCCATAAAATCACAAAGAAGTTTCTGATTTCTTTTTAGCAAACCTCAGAGTAGGTCATTCTCAAAATTGCCCTGAGCTACCAAACCCAAAAAACGTGATGAAGCTGCTTTAATCTTCTGGATTAAGCATTAAATGGTTTTGTGTATGTTGTAAAAGCGACACGTACTGCCTGCGAATACGGAAACAGGACTCGGAATCCTTGGATACACCTGCAGGTTATCTTTAGTGGTCATGGCTGTACTTTATAAAGCTCAGATTTTGGGAATCTAGTAATCCCATTGTTTATTTTGATGATTTTATTTTTTATTATTTTCCGTCACAATATGGGTTGTAGGCTAATTGCTTTTCACATGGGAATGCCGGAACGTTAGAAAAGACCACCACCCAGCCCGCCAGGAGACAGCCACAGAATTACAGAATGGTAGGGGTTGGAAGGGACCTCTGGAGATCATCCAGTCCAACCCCCCTGCCAGAGCAGGGTCACCCAGAGCAGGCTGCACAGGAACACATCCAGGCGGGTTTTGAATGTCTCCAGAGATGGAGACTCCACCACCTCTCTGGGCAGCCTGTTCCAGGGCTCTGCCACCCTCAAAGTAAACAAGTTCCTCCTCATGTTTAGGTGGAACTTCCGATGCTCAAGTTTGTGCCCATTACCTCTTGTCCTGTCACGGGGCACCACTGAAAAGAGCCTGGCCCCATCCTCCTGACACCCACCCTTTAAGTATTTGTAAGTGTTGATAAGGTCCCCCCTCAGTCATCTTTTTCCAGGCTAAAAGACCCCATTCCCTCAGCCTTTCTTCAGAAGAGAGATGTTCCAGTCCCCTAATCGTCTTGGTAGCCCTGTGCTGTACCCTCTCCAGCAGTTCCCTGTCCTTCTTGAACCGGGGAGCCCAGAACTGGACACAGTACTCCGGGTGTGGCCTCACCAGGGCAGAGTAGAGGGGGAGGATGACCTCCCTCCACCTGCTTGATGCCAGCGCTCCATCCCGGGGGTTCAGCGGGGCTGAGCTGGCGCCTCTGCGCAGCCCTCAGCAGTGATGCTGAGGCAGGGAGCCCGCATCAGGGCATCCCTTTCCACCGGCTCTCACCCACCAGCCAGCCTGACAAAGCAAAGCGAACCAAAACAGAACGAACCAAAACAGCAGAAACCGAACCAAACCAAACACAGGGCTGAGCTGGAAAATAGCTCAGGGAGGCAGTGACCCATGCTCCCATGTGCAATCCCAGGGGAGGTGTCTCTGGCCAAGGCCTGAGTGTGACAACCCGCTCACAGGCTCGGTCCCAAGCAGCCCGTGTGTGTGCGCCGATGTGACGTGGAAGGGTGACAGTGAACCCCCTCACCTCTGTACAAGAACAGTAATTTCATGCCTAAAAAAGGAAGAGCGCTTTCCAGATAAATCAAAACTGATTATTGTTTTTCCTCCCGCTTTTATTCCTGTGCTCGCAGAAAGGTCAAGAGTGCTGGCGTAATCATCTTTATGAGACATCTGCCCATTTTTAATATTGTATACTCACAACAGGCTAAACCCTGCCATCTCTGTGCCTGCAGCACTCCTCTTGCTATTGTAGGGCTGCCTGAATCATCCATGCACTTTTAATTAGCATGCAAGGAAGCGAGACTGGATTTTATTTTGAAGGCAGGCTCCTATTCCAAGGGCCTCAAGTGTTTTATCAGCCTTGGTTGGAACTTAAAAGGAATTGGAGACGCGGGCAATGTGTTTCTAGCAACCTCTATGTATGTCACATATTTTAGAGACCTGTTGATCTGCTAGCTAAGGCAGGGTTTGGGGTTCTAGTCTCATCTTCACTCTTATTTGCCTTATTATTTTGATATATTCACATAATTTGCATGTTGGCATCTCCATTTGCAAGACACAGAGAAGCCACTAGTTCCTACAGCCATTATCACAGTGGGATGTAGGAAGAAGCCCACAAAACGTCGAGAGGTTTAGATGTGATTTCAGATGTCAAGGTATATGAAAAGACTCCCAGGACACTCCATATGCAGTGAAATATGGAGAGGGATTTTGAATCTGTTGCAGCTTGGGCCTCTTCAAATCAAGGTGTCTCATCTGTGGAACAGAGGAGTTCAATGAATGCCCTGATTAATGTGAAATAACTCGGGTTCTGGGAGAAGAAAAACTACAGAGGAAGAGTTACACAGGCACAGACACCAAGGCTCGGACACTGTATAAGTATTGTGTTGTGTAAAAGATGAGGAACAAGGAGAGCCTCCATCCCCATGCCCACATCTTTTTTGATAAAGCCAATTTCAGTGCTGAGCCTGAGGTCTCTTGTCTACTTTTACATAAGGCCCTTCACCCCCCCCAGCAGTGTAAATTCACCCCAAAGTGAGTGCTGATTAACTTAATGCTGATTAACTTAATTGTTCATCAGAATGAAGCCTTGGGCAGCTAATAAAAGGGGCCAAGAGCTCAAGTGATGTAAAGTAGAAGCTGTCCCTGCTCTTTGCAGGGGGAGTTGGACTAAATAGCTTTTAAAGGTGTCTTCCAACCCCAACTATTCTATAATTCTATGAAACTAGTAGAAGTCCACCCATCTGTGAGACCTGTGCCAGCTGAGGACCTTGTCCCAGCATCTGCACGATGATATTCAAAAGTGCTGCTCTGAATTTTGCTTAAGGTCAGGAGCTCCGTCCCCAGAGCCCCGGAGGCTGTGGGCTCTCTGGGTGAAGGTTTTGTTACTTAACCCATGGAGGGTGTGGAGAGATCTGTGAGCCAGTGGCAGCTCCAGCATCCCCTCTTTGTTTGCTGTACTTTGTCACGTAGGAACCACTACAGATGTGTTTGGATAATCCACGTGGTGGGAACACGCTGTGTCTACCCAGGGCTGCTAACAGCAAGAGGCAGCCAGCATGGGAAAAACAAATCCTTCAAAAGAGCCTTCTAACGAAGTTTGCGGTACTGCCAGACTTTGATACAAATATAGATCTTCAGCTGTCATTCCAAAAGGCATTTCAGGAATAGGCAAAGTATGTGCTCCCTTCCAACCGTATCCATTGCCACTCTTGGATTTGAGGGTAAAATTTTCGGGCAGGATGGGAGAGAGGAGGCTGACCAGGAGATGGGGGGGAGTGTCTTGGTGCCTCCTCCTGGGGCAGAAAGCCATGCATATGTGCCATGCAGCAGCTCCTCCGCTCACCCCAGCCTCACGCCTGTCCTGTCCTGTCCCCACACCCCGAGGCTTGCCCATGGCCAGAGGGGAACCTGAGCTCACGTTCACTTTGCAACCACAGCTGCCTGCAGAAGGCAGCGCTCGGGCTGGTGATCAGGCGGGAAGACAGGCGCACAGATGGAAGGATTGCCGTTTTCCACTCACAGATGAAGAAGAGGCTTGTCAAACCATGTCTGGTTTCTTCGTGCTGTGAGAGGAATGCCCTGGTGTTTGTATAAACATACACACATATATATATATATACACACAAACACACACACACTCTATGTGCATACTTATATGTATATACATATATGCATCACACGTGTATATGTATGTGTATAAACACACATATATACATAGAAAGGATATATCTATTTAATATAGTGTGTGTGTGTGTCTGTATATATATATAAAGGGGTATACCTATGCATCCATACAAATGAAACGGCTGCCAATCGTTTTGTTCACTGTGTTTGCATTCTGAGTGGCGCCTCAGGATTAATTAGTAAGCATTGGTGACAGAATGTGTGAGAAACTCTGCCAACTCCTTTTTTTCTTCTTGCTCCTCCCTGCACTTGAGATTCCTTACATCAGCTGAACACGTACAGGCAAACATTCACATTTGGGGCACCTCTGTATGTGTCTGAAATGATTCATTTTGAAGATACAGGAGCTATAAGATACGAATGGATGCACTTCGCTGTCTCCCTGGCAGGTCCAAAAATCACCTCATCAACCTCCCTTCACAGTTGTTGCCTGCAGACAACATACCCAGCCACGCTTGACCTGCTGAAGTGGAGATGCGGGAGCACATCACATCAAATGCCAAAAACAGTGCTGGTATCTACAGGAGCTCAGGGGCTGGGTCAGTCCCCATCCCTGACTGGCCCACCATGGCCTCGGAGACAGCCTGCAAAAGGCCATAATCCTCCTCTGCTCCGTGAGCAGACTCTGGGAGGGGGAGGTAGAGGCATTCCCAGATTTCAGCTGTGGTGGATCCAAGACAGGAGGAGTCCCAGCAGATCCAGCCTCAACCACGTGAGCTGGTGGCGGCACCAGGCGCTGTTGCCAGCAGCATGTATGCACCATTAAACCTTGAAGAAAGATAAACTGATTTGGCCACAACTGCAATGGGGCAACTTCTTTGCCCCATGGAAAGCCATGGTCATAAGCAAACCCATCTAGCTGCTGGCCAGAGGGCTTTGGGCACAGACTGCCCCTCTCCTGGCACCCCAATGGCAGCTACAGTCTTGTCTCCCTGGAAGATATGAAATGACATAGAGGACACACTGGGAGCAGACCACCTTAGAGGAGCAATATGGTGTCACATGCACTGCTGTATGCTTGCACATATTTGCCCAGAGAAGCTGTGGATGTCCCATCCTTGGAGGTGTTCAAGGCCAGGCTGGATGGGGCTTTGAGCAACCTGATCTGGGGAGATGTCCCTGCCCAGGGCAGGGGGGTTGGACTATATGAGCTTTAAATGTCCCTTCCAACCCAAACTATTCTATGATTCTATGACATTTAAATGTCTGGCATGGAGGTGCTTTGGCATTGCAGCTTCTGGGCACAACAGTTGGGAAGTGGCCTCAGCCCTGCTGCTGCTTCCCCCTTGCTTCTCCCTGAGAAGCGGAAACAAAGCAAGCTCCAAAGGAGAGCTCCAAACACTACAGCAGTGTCGAGAGGATTAAATCAAACAAATACAATATAATACGAGATTCCCCCACCACTGTGGCTTCCCATGGCTGTTCTGCTCAAAGTGATGGGCACACTGCTGCCTGTTTGGAAAGTTGAGGGTAAAATAGGGCACAGGATGGGCAGCATAGGAAGTCAGATCTATTAAAAGACATCATTAACTCAAGGGATCGGGCCAACACAGCAAGAATGTAAAGCAGGAATGGACGACAGCCTCAATAACAGATGAAGTCCACTTGGGGCAAGTTCATTTCCAGTAAATCCAAACACGATGGAACGTATTTGGATTATCACAGTCCCCAAAGAGCAGTGACCCAGAAAGCTGCTCTGCTGGATCTGTTCCCTGAGATCCTGCCACAGAGAACAGGCACAGGAGGAAGATGCTACCCAGCGAGGAAAGACCAAAGAACTGCTTTAGACCAGCTAGATCCTGTCCCACCACCCTCACCTCTGGCGCGTGACTGTAACTGTACATGATGTGCAATAGACTGGCTTAAAGAAAATAGAATCACATGATTTTAGAGCAAATTTTGGTCCAGAAAAAAAAAAATCTATGTTGGTGTTCTTTTGTTTTTTTTTACTTCCTTATAGATCTGTGCCAAGCCCGTCGCTTGTAAACTTGTAAAAACTTAGGGCTATTTCCAGAGCGCCACGAGCTAGTCGGGTAAACAACTACTACCAGGCAACAGTGGTGTGCTCAGCAGAAAGCCTGTCCTGATTTACGGCCTCCCTGGAGTAGCTAGGTTAAATAATACTGGTGGAAATCAGCTATTCCTGTAGCAGATGATACTTCTGTTTATCACATTATGTTGCAGACAAGTTTATATCATGCAGCTGCTCTGTGCATATGTTCCTACTACACTTTTAAGGGGGGTACTGCAATCACTACGCAGCAGGAACTTCTGCTATAATAAAAACATGTGTGGGATGATGCTGGAGAAATTCCCTCCCCCGCAGCTTTTACACTGTAGACGCTGTTATTCTACACTCTCGGTTCCCTCATCTCCTTAGTTTTCTCCCCCTTTCTAAAAATACTTCCCTTCTGAAATGAGAAACATGCTCAGTTTTGTGCTTGGTTTTGGAGACTGGAGTTTGAGGAGGTGGAGGAAAGGGGCAGCTCTGCGGGAGCTTTCTGAAGGTCACGGGCAATAGAGGAGCCCACAGCTCATTGCAAGAAACAGGACTGGAACCGCCAGTGAAAAAACCTGAGCCTGGATACAGCCAGTGAAAGACAGAGGAGCTGGGAGGGGGAGTTTGAAGTGTTAAGATCTAAGCTTTAGAGGTTATTGAACCCGCACACATTTAGGTTTGGGTTTTGCAGTGGATTTCACCAAAGCCCCATGTTGCTGCGCTGTCTTGGTAGGTCCCGCGCAATTGTGTTTCCCTGGCAGATTTGAGAGTCCTTTAGAAAATGAACATATCATTAGGACCCAAGTAAAAATCGGTCGCCCAGGCACAAGCGAAGCACGTTGTGAGGAAGCGGCTTGCACAAAGTCACTGCAGCTCAGTGAAAAAGCCAGGAAACAAAATGTCTTTTGACTCCCAGCCAGTTCTACCCTCTGGATCGTGTTGCCTCCTCGTTGGGAGTAGATGCAAACACTGGATTTGGCCATAACTGCATTACAGGGGTGGAAGCAGCAAAATCCCTTGTTGACTTCCCGGGCAGGCGCCAGACCTCTGCCCCAGGCCGGCATGCTGACACCATGCCCGGGAGCTCTGTGTGGCCGAGATCGATGGACAGAAAGCAGGAGGGATCCCACAAGGTGCCCAGGAAGGGCTGATGCCAAGCTGGTGTGATAACTTGTAATGGTTTTGCACGGCTGCAGAGGAAAACCAGTATTTCAGTTCAGTGTCCTGCATGCTTACAGAAGATGACGATGGTGCCTACAGCAGGGCAGTCAAAGGACTATCAAAAAAAGTAGGGAGGGAAAGTCTGCGCTCCAAACAGTTGACCGGCCAGATCTGCCAGCCTTAATCCTATTAGGTTGTTGGTGAAGCTGATGGGACCTGCCAGAACTGAGGTACGACCCCGCAACTGGGAGCAAAACATGGTTCCAGCTGCCAAGGTCTTTTGGAGGAGAGGGGGGTTAGCGAGCACAGAGGGAGAGCCTGTTCTCTAAGGCAGGATCTGGAGAAGCGGTAGCATTTAAAGGCCTTGTGGAAAAAAGGCTTTTAAGGAGATTACATCATAGCCAGTTTCTGTGTTAACACTCGGCTCTGGCATTTATCTTTACAATGGACGCTCACGTCAGCCGCTGCCCTCTGATCCGACTTTGTCACATGTTTTTCTAACCAGCCGCCTCCCGATGAGACCCCGTTCCTCCCTCGCCATCTGATTCTCCCCCAGCAAAAAGGACCGAATTGTCTTTCCCCTGATTAAATCACACCCTATGGGTTTCTGTGTCCCCGGCAAATGAGAACTGAAGCCTGCGCCTGGCAAGGCAGCCGCCTCCTCACAGCAAGGCAGTCGTTCTGGAGAGCCTGGTGGGCACCCTTGCGTTCCCCTGCTCTCCGCAAGGCTGGGCAGCACCGAGATAGTCCTAGTGACACCCCCAGACAGTCCCAAGCGCTGCCTCCCTGTGAGAGCCCATCGCCCAGGTGAACCCCGCCATCCTTGGTGGCCTGCCTTCCGAAACGCCGGAGTTGTCCGTCAGATTAGGGGGGTATCTGGTGCCTCCAAGAAACAGGTCACAAGTGCCTGCAAATTTGCTGTTAAATTAGTACCCTGGAATTTATTTTAGAAGGTGACCTGATTTCCAGAGGTTCGGAGCACTCAGAAAGCCAGGATGCTTTAGCTTGGGTATGTAGATATATACAACCTTAAGTTTAATCTTCTGAGTTTTATGACACAGGCTTTAAGCTCTCTTTACTTAGGCAGAGTGTCACCGTGAGTAGAAGGCAGAAATTCCTCTTAGGACATGGGTTCCAGCCTCAGCTCTCCCCCTTGCTTGTTGGGTGATTTTGGAAAGATCTTCATCCCCCCAGCCTCTCTTTCTCCTTCTACTTTTTTTATGGAAAGCCCCAGCTTTCCAAACTGTTGCAAGATGTTGGGATAAAAAGTGCAACACAAGGCTGCATGTCAGCGCTGTTGTTATTCCTTTCCCAATTCTCTAATAGGGCAAATAGGTAAATTTATAAGCACTTCATCTAGATTTCCACAAGAACTAGCTGTATTTCCCTGACCTTCCCATCAACTACCTATTCAAGCAAACACAGCAGCGAGGCCTCAGTCTATGGCAGAACAACAGCAGAATGGCAACGAGGGCACTGACCTGGGGACAGTAATTCTCAGTTCTTTTGAACAGAGGCAGCACCGAGAGGCACAGAGATGCGCCAGCACAGTACCATCCACTTCATTGCACAAACACACAGTCTGGCTCTCTGGCAGCGAGCAACATGGGCAGAAAGCACCGGCTATTTTTCAGAATGGCTATCTTTCAGTGGAGGAAAAAAAAAAAATCAGTGCTGGGGATCAGCTGCTTGCCCCAGCAAACTGTGGGACCTCATCATGTTACAGCAGTGAAAAGAGCATCCTGGAGAAAAGAGGCCCGAAAACACTGAACCTTCATGCTAAGTCTGCCTTTGCCATTTTGGCGGTCTAATACCTGAAAGCATATTTCCATCAGTATTCTACAAGCACACAGACACATACATACAGATATCTATATATGTCCCTCCTCCATTCTGCATTGGCCAGCACAGATTTCCTAGAGAGGATCTAAAAATGACTATGAGACACAGAGTTGAGTGAAATCCCACCATGTTTTAAGGATGAACTTAACACCTGTAGTAGGCTGTAATCAGCCCTGCAGACCAAGCGAGTACTGCAGCCCAACCCCTGCCAGCGTGCCCCAGGTGTGCCTGTCCTGTGGCCACTTCTGCAAGGAGCCAGTTGGCCACCCCGCTGTGCGAGGCTCTGATTTCCCCCCTGCGTCTCATAACAAGGTTGAAAAAAAATCAGAAGCTTCTGTTTGGGTGTTTGCTGTGGCAGCCCCACTGCCTGCTGAGAACCACAAAGCTCATTACAGGTGTGAGCAACTTCAACACGGGCAGCGTTGAAGTGCGTTGCGGTGATGGCGCATTACTGTGCGGTGACGGCGTGGCCATAGGCTCTGCCGCTTGCTGCCAGCACGGTGAACACCTTATTCTCCTTGCTGTGTGGTGGGTGCTACAGCCTCCTCTCCCATGAGTGGTAGGACAGGACACAGCTGATCAATTCTACAGCAATTACTGTTCACTTTTGAGCCTAAAAATAGTAATGATCTTCAGCACTTGACATCCACTGGTCTCAAATCCAGTTTACAGAGGAAAAAAAAAAATCTCTGTTTCAGATGTGATAACTCTGAGTGGCTGATAGGGTAGTTGACCGTCTTGGGAACTCCCAGAAGAGGGAGAAGCAGCACCCTGAACTCTCTTTTCGCTGCACCCTGCAGGGTGGGCAAGATGCCTCCTCTGCAGGAGTCACAGTACGTCACCACCAAGCCTTCTGAAAGCTTATCCATCTTCCGCCTCTCACAGGCAACGGGCCTTCAAAGGAGGCTGAAATTCAAACAGCTGAAATGCGATTTCGGAAGTCTAAGTTCCTACATTGATGACCAGTCTTTCACCAGCAAATGATTAATAAGATACCTCGGTGCTGGCAGATTCAATCCCACAGAAAGACGACAGATTTTCTTGGTATAATGTTCTATATATAGGTATAGAATTAAGGTCCAGATCTGCTAAACTTCAGGCTGAATGCTATTCACATGAGTGGTGCCATCAAAGTCACAGGCTATGAAACGTGAGTAAAATTCAGCGGTACTGGTAAATGTTTAAGATATTATCTCAGATCCTTAGCAGCTTTTTAAAGAGCTCGGGAACCTCCAGATAATAGCAAAGATTGGACAAACCTCACAGCTTGGAGCTGAAACTTTGTCAAAATTAGTGCCTTCAGGGAAGGCAGATACAAAACCAGCTTCAGACGACTGCAGACTGAATTTCTTGACACAGATTGTGGAAGACTTGGAAATGCTTGGAATATTTTCCTAATGTGTTAGTAGCAGCAGTTTCTAAGGCACTGGTTTGTGTCCATCTCTGAAAAATTAATGGCTTGCCTGTTGGGCATTCAGACACTATAAGGAGAGAGTGACTATAATAGGCACATACTTTAGATTGGTAAGTACAGATGGCTTTAAAGAGTTCACTTTACAAAGAAAGCCATATTGCAACTCATGTGTCTGAGTTTTAGGGAACAGACGGCTGATTATGTAGCAGATACTTCTATTAGCGTACAGCATCTATATAAACATAATCCTCCTGTTTGATAGTACACCGTTTACTCCTTGTATAGCTCAGTTATTGCTGGAAGTAAGGGCTACAGCTATCACTTAAAAATGTCCCTGAGTAGACCAATTAATAATGCCCATACCTAGTGCACTCAACTTGCTTTTCCAAATTGTAGTCAGGTTCCACTCAAGGGAAATAAAATTGATGACCCACCCAGAGTAAAATGGAACCGAAGTGTGAAATGCCTTCCAAACCAGGGGTAAATTTAATTCTAATAAAAATAAAATGACATTTATCAACTGATAAGTTTTCAGGCAGTGTCCATAAAATATGGAATACTTAAAATGGGAATTACATCACATTAACAGATCAAGTCATTTCACCACGCCAAATGCCCAACACGAAGTCCTCAATCACCACTCACGAGTACATTTGTAACTCTTGGAAAGCTAAAAGACAAGGCACAGGCTACCTTACAGGCACAAAAGCAAGCAAATTGGTTACTGGTTGCTATCTGCACTTTCCCGAGGCTTTACACAGGACCTGCACAGGTAGATGAGCTTTTGCAGAGATGCTGCTCCCCATCACTCCCTGCAGTAGGCAGCCAGCGCTGCAGAATGATGCCCTGCAAAGCTGAAGGGCATCTCAGCTTGCCAAATCACACTGAGGGTTAACCCAAACCCTCCCTTTGCTCCACTGATAGTCCTTTCATAGAATCATAGAATGGTTAGAGTTGGAGGGGACCTTAAAGATCACCCAGTTCCAACCCCCCTGCCATGGGCAGGGACACCTCCCACTAGACCAGGCTGCTCAAAAAAACCTTCCTTTGATAGTAGCTATGAAATAAGATTATGCACTTCCAAAAGGAAAGGAAAATGTCTAGGGATGATTCAATAGAATCTGCTCCATTGGTAAAAGTCCAGTTTAATAGCAGCATTTGTCAAGGAACAGATTTTTTGTGTAAAATATTTCTAACCAAGAACTGATGAAATATCAGCTCCATTTAAAAGGCACTTCAAAACTATAAAACGATTCATTCTAATAACAATTCGGAATTCACAATTTGCTACTATATATATGTGGTTACACTGTGACATGATTTACTAGTGGAAGCATTAAATTAACTTGCATAATTATAAATGACAGTTTTTGACAGTGGCATCAGTTGTTAACCTATGCTTGTACTATATTAATGTACACTACGTACTCACATTGGGATAACATCCCAAATGTCCTCACTGCTGCTTCCTTGATCTGCTACATCGACTTAAAAATTACCTGTAAGTTGCAATTACACAGGCAGTGCAACACCTTCATATCATGTTTACAACAAAAACAATGCCCAAAACCATTACAAGAACATACATTTCCTGTAATATGGGTCTGCTTTCTCCAGGTCAGCTGCTTAGCCCTCCCTGCTACAACAGCTTGTGCCAATTAAGAGTTTACTTCTGACCAGAAGGCCAATCGCATCCTGGGCTGCATCAAACAAACCATGGCCAGCAGATCAAGAGAGGTGATTCTCCCCCTCTACTCTGCTCTCATGAGACCCCACCTGGAGTACTGTGTCCAGCTCTGGAACCCTCAGCACAAGAAGGACACGGACCTGTTGGAGCGGGTCCAGCGGAGGGCCCCAAAGATGATCCGAGGGCTGGAACACCTCTCCTATGAAGACAGGCTGAGAGAGTTGGGATTGTTCAGCCTGGAGAAGAGAAGGCTCCTGGGAGACCTTATAGTGGCCTTCCAGTACCTGAAGGGGGGCTGCAAGAAAGCTGGGGAGGGGCTGTTTGCAAGGGCATGTAGCAATAGAATGAGGGGCAATGGCTTTAAAGTAGAGCAGGGCAGGTTTAGATTAGACATTAGGAAGTTCTTTGCAATGAGGGTGGTGAAACACTGGCCCAGGTTGCCCAGAGAGGTGGTGGAGGCCCCATCCCTCGAGACATTCAAGGCCAGGCTTGATGAGGCTCTGAGCAACCTGATCTAGTTGAAGATGTCCCTGCTTACTGCAGGGGGGCTGGACTAGATGGCCTTTAAAGGTCCCTTCCAACCCAGCACATTCTATGATTCTATTCTGTGACTTGTGGAGATGAGGCACAACTCCTTCTGCCACCGGCAGGGGAACCTACAATTACTTGTAAATCGGCAGCCTCTGACTCATCAGTAACTTCGCTGAAGATTTGTTATCTTCTTCATCAGTGAAACGGTAGGCATGTACAAATGGATTGCCAGCCACACGGGGAATTAACGTCTCCGGCTTAGCCAACTCCTTTTGCTTAAAAATAAATAAATAATCAAGCTGTTGGGAGTGCGCATCTCAGAGTAGAAAGGACTGTTCTACTGCAGAATCAGTTTAATATTGGATGCTTCTTTTTTTCAAAATTAGACAATGCTTTTAATCTATAGATAACAGAACTCCCACTGATTCCTGCACTGCAAAATCTGGCCTGAGGCTCTTACTTTTAAATACTTCAAAATGTATGAACGAGTACATTTTCAAGAGAGTGGATTTTTCCATAATATGGATTTATTACTGCATGAAAAATTCAAAACAAATCTGCAAGGTCCCAGAGCAGGGGGAAGATTCATCACTTGCCTAAATAAAAATTAGACTTGACAAAACGTTTCAGAATTTATTGTAGTGAAAAACTCTGAACTGGGAAAGCAATGGAAGCTGTGACTGACAGTCTGATGGAACCAGTGTTTTACAAAGATAGACAGGGAATTTACAACAGCCCGGTGTGAGGAGATGTTGGGTGCACGAGTGACAGCCGAATCCCATGATGAAAGTATTAGCATGAACCTTTCCTGTCTTTACCTGCTTTCCAGTCACTAATCCAGCTCTTCAGACTTAATATAACATCCCAGATGTCCAAGCTATTTCAAACTTCATATTTGATTGCTGCTTAAGAAATCTCCTCACCCTAAATAATTTTCTCATTTTGACTGGGAGGCGAGGAGTTGTAACTTTTATTCCTACGCCAGAAATAACTGTGCTAAATGCAAAAAAAATCAGGATTTTGAAGTCTTTATGTCGTTAGTGATAAAATCAGAGGGGCCTGCAGTTTGAGGCAAGAAATCTCATCATTGTTTTTCTGATTTAGGTGGGTGAATTCTGCCTAAATCCCATTCTGGATGCTTAATGCTTTGGTTCACTGTGCTAACACAGAAGGTAGCGTCTGTGATGTGAAAACAACACGATGGGGACTGCACTAGACTCTGCATGTGCCATCATTCATGACTCCCAGCTGCAGGGCTGGATTTCAATTTAGATTTCAAAGCCTCAAAATCCTACTGCCAGTTCTTAGAGTCACAATCCTCCAGAAAAATGGAAGTGTACGTGGGAGAAGACAAGAACTGAATTTTGGTTTTGCTTTGTAAATTATAAACAATGCTCTCACAGAAGACTGTAATTCACAGTATGACAGCTGTGTTACCAAAACTGAAAGGGCTTCCCTGTTTCAGCATTCTGCTTACATTTAAAAAAAATCACTGTCTAGACCAGACTTGTGGTAAAACAATGTTCTCTCACAGTAGCTGTCATTACCATAAATGTCTTGGTGTAGGAGATGATGTGCCCCCTGCCATTTTGGTGCTCCTGTAGTTCTCTTCCATTACTGCTCAGTTTCGGTAGTCGCTATGTTGTATGAAGTATGGAGGAAAACATCTTCCTTTGGGCATCAGCACTTCGGAGAAGTTAATCCAAGACTCCTCATGTGTGCCCAAGTATCTCAAAACTACTCAGAACTGGTCCTTCTGGTAAAGGCTGGTCCTGCCAGCTGAGTCCTGAGGGTCAGAACTGTATTTGCACAGATGTTTGGAAAGGCACAAAGCACTCACAAGACAAAAGGCCTACCCAAAGGAAAATTTAAAGTCAGCTTTAAATCTCAGCATCTCAGCTCTCTGAGATGCTCAACTGCTGCAGCTACACCAGATTGCCCACAGCAAATTCTTTGGCACATCATGCTTTAAAACACAGAATCATAGAATTGCCTAAGTTGGAAGGGACATTTCAGATCATCAAGTACAACCATTAACCTAACACTGACCAAAACCATCACTAAACCATGTCCCTAAGCACCACATCTAGCTGTCTTTTAAATACCTCCAATGATGATGATTCCACCACTTCCCTAGGCAGTCTAACCCAACACGACTGCCTGCAGGCTGACATGTGGTGGCCTCCAGGAGGACTTCAATTCAGTTTGCAATCACAACCTCCCCTCAACTCCTGGGGGCCAATCACAGACCTCTGCCAAGGCCAAAAGTCTTTTTGGCATTGTGTAGGCAAGCACACCAACATCTGTACCCACATAGTACAAGGAGCGATGCAGTGAGCATCAGGATCAGCTCTCCTGCTTGAATGGCCATGCGGAGACAGTGCTCAGCATGAGGCTCAAACTCATTCTCTGGATCTACTCTGGGTCACCTCGTCCATTCTACCACCAGGATTTACGTCATAGAAAGGCCTAGGGAAGAAACATTTCTTATTCTCTTATCCCCCACAGACATAAGTTTTTTATTTCTATAACAAGTTCCTGCTGTGAAGGGATATGTTGTTAGCAGTCAGCAAGCCAAATCTGCAAATTGTAGTTGCTTTAAAACCTACTCAAAGTTTAAGAAGTTCCAGACTGTTCCTGTATGTCAGATTCCTGCCTATATACACATATGGTGACCATCTGTCCTAAAAGATCCAAATGTCCTTAGCTTTCCTACTTGCACTGAAGGGACCCTGGACACTTTCTGAAATTAAACTATACATTTGTGCTCATATAGTTGCCAAAAAGTTGCACCCTTTCTGCAGCTGGTCATTTTTATTTTGGCATTTTCATCAGCCCAAATAATTACTTAATTAGATGCACTACCTCCAAAGATAAAGGAAAAGATTTCACCTTGAAAAACAAAAATCGTACAATTACAGCCTGGAGATTAGAGTCCTCTGCAGTGATGTCATTCACTTTGGCTTTGCACTGACTTGATTGTGCTTTATCTCAACTGATAGCTCAGGGCAAACTTTCGCTGAGGTCAGGAGCTGTGAAGACCTCACCGTGTACCTATGTGCAAGCGTCCGATGAGTCTGAGGCTGGTTCACATATCCAAACTCAGCTGTATTAGTACAGCTTACAGTGATCTCAGGTAAAAACTTTTATTTAAGTTTCCTCCTCTAAATTTTGACTGATGCGATGTTTGACTGGACACTTCCATCATCCAGAGAGGGAACGGCAGTACCATGGACTCCTCACCCGAAGTGAGAGATGGGTAGAGCAGAGACAGCAAATGTTGTGAAGAAGCAAGTGAGGAGCTCATGCTGAACAACCTTTCTCTTCCTTGTACCACTTTGAAGAAGTCACTTCTGAAGTGTTTTTCCCCTCAAACCTTACACAGGTTAAAACTGATGCTGACTGCAGTGTATGCCTAGCTTTAACCCTTTCCCCTTTGGAAAGCCTAGCTTCTATTTCCAAACAAAGTCCTTTCTTCTTTGCAATGCCCCTGCAGAAACCTGCCTGCTCACAAAGTATTTAAGGGTTGACAACAGCAGTATTTTAGGTTTTGAAGGGTCAACATCATTTGAACTAGCTTAATCTCACGGGTCTGTGAAGCTGGGTTAGAAATGCTGCCTAAACAAGAACTCCATCCACCTTGCCTTAGTCCTGGCTGAAATCCAGAGACAAGGAGGAAAGCAGATGGGGGGAAAAAAAGAAACGGTTAATTAAAGGCCAGGTTCTGAGCATCTGTATCTCCTTCAGGTCATTACGGCCACATCTAGGGAACACACTCAATTTCATTGAAAGTTCCTCTTTTCTTTGCTGTCAGCATCTAAACTTTGTTGGCCTTAGGCCCCGCAGAGCCTCATGAGCTTTCCCTTCACTTCATCAGTGAGCAGTTTTCTAGGCACGGGTTAAAGAGCAGGCTGCTGCTTGCATAAGGAGAGTTACTGCGGAAACATCAATATGCCAGACTGTCTGGAGGAACCCCAACTGGCTCAGCGACCATGTCTCCTGACAGTCCCCACCACTTTTTCCACACGGTCACCACCATCCTAGTTATTTCTAACCCGGGTTGGAGCCCCTCTCCTTGAAGGCCGTCACTCCATAAGGTATACATCTATACCGAACAAGACAGCAGTATCTCAGTGGGACGCCAACAAACTGCATCTGGAATGAAGCCCAGGAAACTCGAAACTGAAATGCTCCATGTGTCCCACTTTATAGAAAGAGACGAGGCTGAACTAGCAATATTGAAAGAACCAGCATCCACAGGGACTAGCGTGGCTGATCCTAGCCTTCATTTAGATACCGTAAAGTAGACGGATTCACTGGGGCAGACCACGAGTCCTCCGCTTAGTGAGGAGGCAGCACATGGATATGCTGCCAGGAGGGAATGTCCCATGAGAGCGGATGCAATGGAGGCAAGAACAGGGGTTGGAAAGGACATCGGAAATGCCAGTGGTCTGCGTGAAGGAGCTAGAAATGTGGGAAAAGGAGGCCCAGAGTAATGGCTGAAGGAAGACAGAAGCAGTCTGTGTTTTCTTCCCTGGGGCTTGGAGTTCTGGTGGCAGAGCCGTCCTCTGAATTCACCAGTCCATAATTTTGTGGTCCATATTTGGAAATATATAGGCCACATGATCCAATTTAATTTCCCATATTCATATTGTTGAACAAATGATATGCCTCCTCAGGCTGCACTGAAACATGCCCCACACATTCCTGTCGTACATACACAACTGTCCTAGTGAGGTGTCTCCTAAAGAACCTGGAAAGTTGGTGTTTCTACCACTGCTCGTGTATTTAGACTGACTGCTAATTTGTGTATGGTTCTACTCATTGTCTGTGGAGGGAATTAGCTTATTGTCCCTCAGAGTAAACACAACATTTACCAGTTATTATGCACAGATTCTGGAACTCACAACATTTAACAGATTTTGTATAAACCTATCTGCAGGAAGCAGAGGTAAAGATTTGTTGCTGGAACAACCTGTCAATATCGAAATGTCTAAAGAGACACTAAATGCACTGTAATTGTTCCTGAAAGTCCTCAGTTGTCCTCAAACACAATAAAAGCCTTTCAGGGAGTGATTCAGTTGCTCACAAACAGTTACTCGGTGCCATCCCATACATAGAATCATAGAATTCATAGAATTGTCAGGGTTGGAAGGGACCTTAAAGATCATCTAGTTCCAACCCCCCTGCCATGTGCAGGGACATCTCCCACTAGATCAGGTTGCTCAGAGCCCCATCCAGCCCTACATCCAAGCAGGGTCTGCAAAACATTCAGGTGGGACTGATAGAGAGGACACAAAGACGGTCCCCTGCTTTTCCACGGCAGCAGCTGGAGACCAGACAGAACATGTCAAAGAGCACTAGATGGCTTCTTTTAGCAGATAACTGAGCTGTCAGTGTCCGTAGCAACTGGATGGACAGGAATTTTGTGTCTTTGGCTTTAATCATCAGGTGCAAACCACAGTAGCTGTTTCAGAAGGACGTGGAAACGATCTAAACGTCCAACAACATTCAGTTTGATCGCAAAAAGAGCTTTTAAGGACAAGTGCCTAGCAGGCTGCAGCCTTTTGTGGCTCACAAAGCTCCGAGAGCAATGCCAGCACCTTTATGAAGTGCTTCATGGCACAGACGCTGTACCTTATAAAGGTAAAAACCTTGCAGCTCCTGGGCTGCTGTTTTTTTTGCAGAGGTCTCTCCAGTACTTAACTTTAATCACTTAAAAAGTGCAAGTCTAGCATCAACCACTTAATAATAGCTGGTCTTGTCCCTTTACTGCCCTCTCCTCTGAACGCTGTTTAAAAGTGGTGTCTGTAACATCAATATTTAACCACGAGGCTTGCTCATTCTCACCAGGATGGGGATTGCTGTACGCGTGGGCTAAATCACAGTGCCTAGACAGCTGATAATAATGAGAGCATCTTTCAAGATGAGGCACTTGATTGCTACTCTAAAGCTTACTGGTGAAAGGAATGTGTAATCTATTTTTTTCATTGTGTTTGCAATGAAATAACTTGTTTAAATGTTAGTCATCTGGATTTATATAGCTCATTTTTAGAACTGGGTTAGCACCTGGCAATCCAGCCTGAGCAAGCATCAGGCTATCCCAGTCGCTGGCCCATTTGGTTTCCCTTTCCTCTTTCTGGAACGCATGACTGACTGACTTTTTTTTTTCTGATCTGATTTCCTTCCCACTTCACAGGAGACAAATCCAGGCACTCAGACCAGCTGCCTGTCGGGAAGCAGCCCGGCAACGGTGCCCTCCTCCTGGCGGCTGAGCCGCAGGGCTGGTCCCTCTGCCCACACCGCTCTGCCACGTCTCCCGTGGGCAACGCGGGACCCCGAGTACAGGAAAACAGAGAGGCAAAGCACTTTATTTTCCGAGTGTGAGACAAACATCGAGGGAATTTTCAATATCACTGTCCATGATGTTTTCCTGAACATCGAAAGAGATTTTTCCTGCTATTAAAAAGCTTCATCTCTGCTTTCCAAGCTGTCTTTGTACTTCCTTTCCCAAGTGTTCCACTCTGGTTTTTCTCTGCCTTTGCCTTAAATTTCTGCAGCGTGGCCCAAATACAAAGTGCGCTCCCAGCAGAAAACACACTGCAAAATTCTGCCTGTCCTCTGCCTGGCTAAAAGCTGTGCAGAAGCCTTCTTCCTGTCTTCTGCACATCTGGGGACGGCGCTGATAAAGACAAACAGGCAAATGATGCTACCTAATGATTTCTTTTCCCTCGGGGGAAGCGCTGAGAAGGATAATAGATATACTTTGCAACACTGTTCCCAGGGGGGTTTGTCTAAGCAGGGAGAAGAATTAATAGGCAGCTTTTTAGGGAGAGAAAAATTTGCGAACATGTAGAAGCATTAAGGAGATTTGCTGGGATATCAAATCCCTGGGACCTAAAAGTGTCCAGCCCACATCCCCGCACCCGGCTAGCACAGGTAGCGCCGGTGAGGTCCATCCCACTGCAGTGGGGGGACTGTCTCTCCAGGGACCACCAGCACAGGTATCGCTCTCCGGAAAGGATCCATGCGTCGGGGATGAGAGGAATACTGCTGGGGAGGGAAGCTGGCAGAGCCAGCCAGCAGGAACCACAGGCACAAAGTGTGCCGGACATGGGGATGCACGGCTGGAAATTAAGAGGAGCTCGGATGGGCTGGGTAAGACTTAGGAGCACTGATTTGCATGAAGAGAAATAGAGGAGCCTTAGCCTGTATGTGCATTAGCGGGAAAACTGCTTGCTTGCCATTGACTCCTGACATGCCTCTGACTTTTGTTACAGTCGTAAGCAATTTAAAACCAGCGAACTTGACTCAATGCTTTCGTCAACCAGTAGAGCTGTCTTGAAGACAGCCAAACCTGCAGGACAGTCTAGGCAAAGTGTTTTAGTTTTTGCCTGCTCATAAGTTAATTTGTCTTGGAGTGCCCAGGCTGCATACCTGCTGAAACAAGTCGCATAATTCCAGGGGAAGCACAGCACTATGTCTGTGTAGGGAAGCATTTCCCAGGGCCGGGGCATTAGGGAACCATTTAAAGCTAAGGAATCATACATAATGCAATGAAAGGAGGGAATTTCTCTGGCTTTCCTCCAAAAGCCAAGCATTATTCATTGATCAGAAAACAGATCTCCATCTCTACTGAAAACATTTTTTCCTCCATTTGCTAAGTGGAAAATGACAAATGAGCTAGCGGTGCCCTCTCTCACATCCTTTCTCCTTCCGTCTGTCCAGGCATCCCCATCGCTTCGCCCTCCCTCAGCGTACTACCACAACCGTACCAGCGGCTACTTACTCGGCACCACTAGCAACCTCGGGGGCGGTGGAGGTGGAGGAGGTGGTGGTAACAGTGGAGGTGGCCTGCACTGGCAGATTTCCTGGCAGCTCTCTGTGACTTTCTCCGCTACAGGCTTGGAGCATGACTTCTGGGGCTCACCCCGAGTGATCTGTGAAGAAACAAGTCATTGCATGAGCAGCAGAAACAGTGAAAACTGATTTTCCATGAATGTGTTTCTTGGACTTGAGTATTTGAGCAGCACCTTGGACCTGTAGTAAGAACTGAGCTCATGTTCCTCACTAAAGCCACTACAAGGAGGTCTCTTCCCTACATGGTCTCCATTTTTTATTTTTTAACTTAACAAAATATCTTCATGTCCTCTTTCCCTCTGCCAAATTTGGTGGAAATCGTCCAGCTGGTTTCTGAGTTATTGTGGG
This sequence comes from Rissa tridactyla, assembly GCF_028500815.1. Lineage (NCBI taxonomy): Eukaryota > Metazoa > Chordata > Aves > Charadriiformes > Laridae > Rissa > Rissa tridactyla. The sequence continues at coordinate 55,085,788 of NC_071469.1, forward strand.
GTGAGGGGAAGTTGGGTAGCGGCAGACAGTGTGATTGCGTAAGCCTTCTTTCCTTAGGAAAGCCATCTAGCAGCATGCATTATTCACAGGGTCATTGCTGCAAGCCAAAGAGAGCTAATAAAAATTACAAGACAGTTAGGGTCAGGATTATGTTCGTTTTTCCTTATGGCAGAACTGAAAGCCAGAGGAGATCTCTCCTCTGCTTTGCCAGCCTTGCTTTGATGTTCAGAGAGCATTTCATGGAGTGTTTCGCTTCCCACCAAGGGGAGAGGGAGCCCACATTTTACTCATCTGTGGACCACAGCAATAACATGGTCAAAATGGAAATGCCACAAACTGTGACTTGTAGCCTCCGTAACATGCAGTGTCGGGTAGTAACAAAGCTGAGGCATTGCAGAACCCAAGTGTAGGCATTGCAGAACCCAAGCGTAGGCATTGCTTGGCCATGGACAATGATTTAGCCAGTATTGGTATATAATATATTCAATTGCTTGATCGGGTCAGGACAAGGACCATCTATCAACAGCATATTTTTCTTACCATTGGTAATGTTTACATGGCTGGGGATTTAAGGAATATTCAGTAAAATTCCTAATCTAATGCTAAGAAATGAAGAGGAGTGAGTCTCTGATGAAAAGGAAATTGGCTGAACATCACAGGAGCTTCTGAGAGGTGTTAACTTCAGAGGTCTCTAAGGCAGCTCTTTTTGAATGGACTGAGACTTAGATGGAAAATACTGGATACAATTTTAAGGAGACAAAGCCTAAAAGACAACTAAGCATGTTATCTAACAAGCAGTTCGAATGCAGGATTAGGAGACCACCTGGGACAGACTTGTGTCTTGCTGAAGCTAAGGACAATTATGCTAGCATTCAGCTGTTGCCTTGTACAGTTTGGTCTTGCGCGGGTTATTTTCCTAATAGTTTTGGCCTAACATCATCTTCTTGAATTAGCTCTTTTCCACAACATGTTGGTCATTACAAAGCAGATGTCCCATGTCATGCTTTCTGACCTGTTTTAGGCAAGCCTCTTCTGCCTCCCCAGACTGTTCCCAACCCAGGGTTGTCTTCTCCCCCCTCCTCTCTCCTGCCCAAGCTTTGCCCCCCCTCCAGGCACACAGTCTGTCTCCTCTCCCCTTTCATCCCTCGCCCCCAGCCCCCAGCACAGCCAATGAGCCTCTCCCACCACCCACAGCTGGGCACCAAGGGTGCTGTGCCACCTCTTGGCTACAGGAAGGCTGTGCTTTCATGTATTTCTGGCCAAAAAGAGAGACGTGGCTAATTAAAACAATATCACTGCACAAAGGACATGTTCACATGCGTGGAAGGTTTCTAAATGCAGAAAGATGCATTACTGTGGCCTCAGGGAATTGGAGGTAGGGCTTTGTTGATTAAATATCATAGAGAGGGAGGAAAGAATAGAAGAGGCTACGTGTAGCTGAGTTGGAAGGATGGCTTGGCACCGCACAACTCAGAAGGCTCAGTTCTTTAAACAGCTTGTCAAATTCTATTACCAAACATAGGGAAAAGCAAATTCAGCACAAGTGCTTTCCAACTTTCCCCTTCACCATCAGGTAACAGCAAGAGGATGGTTAAAGACCATCCCAGAGAGCTTCCAGGAACTTACACAAACTCCCTGAGAGCACTAATGAATCAAAGCGACTCGGCTTCATAATCCCTCACGTCTGGTAGTAAATCTGTCTGCGAAGCAGGCTTATTTATTTTTAAAGCAAGTGATCACAGGCGGCAGAATATCCTCCGTACAGCTCCAGCTCTTCCACCGCTGCCCAGGCGCCAGGTCGGGGCATTAGGGACTGTCCCCAGAAAAGCCCCATGGGAAGAGCAGTGGCACACCTGGGGTACCTCCCAGTTGTACTGGTGTGACAACACCTACTGTGCTGACAGAGGGAATAGGGTAACACCTCTCCACTGGCCCTGGCAGCTGATTAGGAAGCAACCACTAACTCCTATCTACAATTACCGTCCCCTACCTGGTTCCGCAGCTGCTGAATCCCACGGCTCGCTACAGTCTCGGAGGAGCCAGAGCAATGGGAGAGAATAGAGACAGGGAAGAACAACATGGAGCAGACTTGGAGCCAGCTTCATTTGCAGCCCAGAAGCAGCTTTGTGTATATAAGTCTGAAGATGGTGCTGGTATGGAAAAGCTACATTGACTTATTGCTCTAACTTAATATCAACCAGATCCAAAGGCTTGCTCTGTCTTTTTTTAGAACTATTGACTGCTTTTAAATCCCTGGAGGCTCTCCTACCTTAGGCTGGTAATAGAGTGTCCTCAGAAACCAGTAGATATTTTTCTCAATTACTTTGCAGACAAGATTAACCCTATACATGCCCATCCACTCCCTGCTCCGGTACACTTTTAAAATATTCTTTCTGAAAAAAAAAAAAACAAAACCAAAAACAATGTTGCTTTGTCTCTCAATACTTAGTCTGAACCTTTACCAAAATTTACCACAATCATTTTTAAATGGTTGGGAAGGAACTGGTAGTTAAAATCATGGGCTTTATCAGCTATTTGTTTCCCTTCTCTTGTCACTCAGTAAAATGTCTGGTTGTTAGAAGATACCTGTAGGAACACAGATATGACCTTGCCAGGGAGTTTAAAATAATAAAGATATCATAAGCTGGCTGAAATCTGGCAGGAAAAGGAAAGACCTGAATTGAGGTTGAGGGCCTTGAGGAGGAGAGAAATAGTCAAGGACTGCTGCAAGAACATTAACTAACAGTAGCAAGATAGAATTAAGAAAAAAAAAGAAAAGACATTTGGCTCCTTTTCAAGAAAAAAAAAATCCCACTGTTGATGTCTATTAGTCTTCGTATGAAAGGAATGAAGGCTATTACTTGTGTCTTCCAAAGGTAAGCAGAACAAATCACTAAAAAATATGCTTTAGGGAACAATCTTGCTCTGGCAGAGGATGATGAAATAAATTACTCCATGTTTCTTTCTTACTGTCTGCAATTCAAGGTAAGATGCCTTTACAGGAGATGTCAGGAAAAAAGAGGCATGTTGAAAGAGCCTAATCTTTCTCTGGCCAGGTCTGCTAATTAGAGCCTGGCCTCAAGCTTCACTGCTTCTTTGTTCTGCTGGACACTACCATGGCCCCAGAGTGGCTTGGGAAGCACTTGGCAGATAACAACTAACCAGACCCTTGCTGGGCTGCCAGGCAGCTTGTAGCATGGAGGTTGCCTTGGCAAGGGGTCATCTCCAGAGAAGGACCACACAGGGCTTGATCCTTAGTTGTCACTTCTGTACCTTCCAGCCATTCCTCCAGGTGCTGGAGGTGCCATGGACACGTGTCTCCTCGGCCTGTCTGAAACTTGGTTGCTTGTTTGGCATGAGGCTTTCTCAGCACACTCAGCAGCTGGCCAGTTTGGACATACACGTTGCCTGGACTTCAAGCTTGATGCATTTTTTTGCCCTGCTCTGAAAAGACATAGAGTTAACTTTATGGATTTGTGTATTTGACACAAACATGCTTTGCAAAAAGGGCAAATGTTTTAAAATATTCATGGAAATGAAAATCTGATCCACAAATGTCCAGGGAAAAGCAAACAGAAAGCGGTAACTCGTAGTTTCCTTTTGCAGTCTCTGTTGGTGTATTTCTTTTTAATCCAAGATTTCCTTCAGAAACAGTGATCCTAGTCCTGATTTGCAGAGTGGAAGAATAAATCTGCCTGTGGTCAGGGCTGTTTGGTATTTCAGTAGAGTCCCATGGGGTTGCAGCAGTCCACGAGCATGCTTCTACAGAGTGGGATGGGAAAAGAGGATTAATACAGTCCCTGGAGGGTGGCCCTCTTGTGACTTTTTGAATCGGGTAAAAGGAGGAAAGCTCGAAAAGTGCAGTTGACTGAAAAGGCACTGAGACCTCTAAAAGCCTGCTGATGTGGCAAGAGCTTTGTCTCTTGGAAGCAGTCTACAGAGATGAGATCTCAACACCGCTGCGTAAATCCCAGGACGGCTCTGCATAATTCACATCAGAGTTAATCCAGATCCATGTTTATGAAACCAGAAAAAACGTGACCCCGCTATTTATCATGATACTTACTGCTCTTTTTTTTAATTATGTCAAAAGCCTCAGACAGAATCATCCCTTCCTTCTTGTCACAGTGCTGGCTATGATGCTAATGAGAAAAGATTGTGAGTTTTATTTTGGTTTTGTTTTTTTTTTTAATAAGATACATGCTTCTCCTCTGATTAGCATCTGACTGATTCTCTTAAGTGCCTGAACGCAGGGCCTGAGGAGGGAATGCAAAGATGTGGGAGGGAAGGCCATGCCACACGTAAGTCATGGCACAGACGAATGGGTGGAGAGGGGCTGAGAGGAGAGACGTGAGAGAACACGATGGCTGCTATGGATGGGGCAGGGGAGCGACATGATGGGACATTACTGAATTAGTCGAGGAGAGTATGGCTTGTGAGACTTTGAAGATAAGAGCAAGGATTATGGCTTAACATGGGGAAGGGAGTCATGGGAGGGATTCAAATATGAGTTTTGATCACAGGAAGGCCAGTGTGACGGGAAGCGCTCCACACCTGCCCTTTCCATTGGTACCCGCTGATGGGAGCCTTAGATACATCCCAGTTTTGGGAGAGCTGGAAAAAAGCTTGAGTATAAGCAGATTTGTTGACTGCCCTTCCACAGAACAGCAGGCAATAGCACAAGTACAGTTGATGAATGGGACAAAAAAACTTCCGAATTATTGCAAGGAAAAGCTGGGTCCCTTGGCTTTTGCATTTCTCAGAGCCTATTTCAGTTCTTATAAACGTAATTATTTCTGAAAGATCAGCTTAAATCATCTAAGTAGTTTGCCAGAAAGATGTTTATGCAAGTTTTTTTGTGTCTGCTTGATTGACTGACTGATTACAGGAGAGAAGTTGCGGAAGGCATCTCTTTTTACACAATGGTGCTTCCCTTAAAAATGCAGTTACAGTTTTAACTTAAGCTTAGCTCCCTGAATACTTGAGCGGGACAGCACAGAGGTAGCACTGGCAGAGATTTTTATGACAGGGGCAATGGTTTAAAGGAGGTTGGTTTTGTTGCATTTCTGTTCATTTTAATCTGCAAGGAGCACAAATCCTCTTTGTCATTCCCGGGCAGAGACAAGATGCTAAAACAAACAACATCTCTCTTTAATCTCTTGGGAGTCACTAAGTTTGGAACAGGGAGTAAAAGATGTGGAGTCCCCACTGTGTTTTCTCCAAGAAAGAAACTGTAACTGTTTTGTTCTTGAATAGCATTTGGCTGGCTCATCAATCACTCCTCTGAAGACATATATTATAAATAAACTTTAAAATATCAAAGTGACGCATTTGAGTTGAGCTTTGCTGCCGTTCTGATTCTCCGAACTGGATAGGTGCTCTCCCTCACCGTACACTCCTTTCTCCCGGTCCATCTTGATGGTCACCCCCCGTCACAATCAAGGTCACACAACGCCACGGCGTCGGAGTTGGCAAAAGCTGATTCAGCCCTTTTACCCAGAGAATCCTCAATTCGCAAGCAACAGCGAAAACCCACGGCAAAACATGACCAAAATTAGACCGCCGGAGCTTCGCTCCGCGCATTGCTCCTTCGGCGCATCTTGCCACCTACAGCAAAACGAGCTTAAAAACCCCTCCATCTGCCGGCGCGCCCAAAAAAGTCAACTACACCTTTCTTAGAGGGACCACACCGAGTTCGGCGGTGCCGGGGAGGGGGGGTTGGGAACCGGCCGCCCATCCCTCACACGCTCCGTCTGATAAGGATGGAGCGGGGGGGGAAGACACACCGCGCCGAGGGGAGCAACAGCTCTCCCTGCTCGACCCCCGCCCCACCACCCTCTGCTTGCACCGGTCCCGGGGGTGCCGAACGAGGGGGGTGTCCCCCCACTACCTGCTCTCCCACCCCGGCCCCGCCGCCCCCCGCATGATGCCGGCGTGCGGGAGCGGCGCAGCCCCGGGCAGGCTCGGGCGGCCCTACCTGGACGGAGCCCCAGAGCGGGTGGAGGGCACAGTGCAGCAGCAGGGAGGGCCAGCAGCAGCGGAGCAGCCCCAGCAGCATCCCTCCTGGGCGGGCGGGCCGGGGAGTGGGCTCCGGGCGACCTGGGGAGGGAGCAGAGCGAGCCGGCAGCAGAGGCGTTGGCTCGCACCCATCCCCGGAGCGCGACTGTCCCAACTTTAATTCTGGAGGGGAGGGAGGGAAGGAGAGGGGGAGGGAAGGAGAGGGGGAGGGTGGAGGGAGGCAGGGAGATGGGCGGGTGGGGAGGGGAAAGGGTGGTCGGGAAAACCCAGCGCCCTGCAAGTCCCGGCTCCCTCAGCGGGGAGACATGCCTCCACCCCCGGCCCTGCCCGCCTCCCTCCCCGCCCCTCCCCGGGATGCTCCGCCGCCGGCAGCCTGCCCGCCCCGGGGGCTCACCGCCCAGCCCGAGGCGCCCTCACACCCCGGGGGATGGAGCGGGCGGCGGAAAAAGTTTGGGAGCCGGGGTCGGGGGTTAGAAGGGTCCGGTCGCTGCCGGGGGGCTCTGCGGGGGGAGGCGGGGAGAGCGGCGTGGCAGCGCAGCCCCAGGATTGCATCTCCCCCCTGCCCGCCGCCGCTGCTGCTGCAGTGATTTTTCAAGCCCATGGAGGCAGTTCCTCGGCTCCCCTTCGCTCTCCCTCCCCACCCGGGCTCCTCCCGGCGGCGGCTTCCCTCCGCTCGGCCCCGGCGAGGCTGGTTCGGGGCGGGGGGCGGCCCCCGGTGGGGGTCGGGGAGCTCCGGTGGGACCGGGAGGTGCCGCGCCGCCCCCTCCCCGCAGCCAAGCCGAGGGGGAGGCGAGGCGTCCACAGGCAACCCCGTGTCCTGGAGCAGCCTCATCTCAAATTGCAGCCAGGTGGTTTTGGGGTTGGTGTTTTTTGGTTGTTTTTTTTTCCCCCCCCCCCTCCCACAGTGATGCGAGGGCTTGTCCTGTGCCGGGCGGGAGTTGTCGGGTCTGTGTCCCCAACCCGGTGTCTCTGGGATGTCGTAAGGAAGATGCTTCGTGGCATTTGTGTTTCTATGTGATGACAAAGCACGCGGAAATGTTTAACAGTGCTTGTGGGGAAGCGGGTAAAGAATCCCCTAATATCAAGGCACCACAGCCTGGCTGCCCCACGAAGAGGAAGCAAGAGAAAATCAAAGATGAAGAGTAGAAAACTGAAGATGAAGATGGTTTCCCTTCCAGTGAAGCAATTAATGAGCAAAACAGCTGCTCTGTTAATGGTGGTCGTTGCTGAAAGTTGGGCTTGGTGTGTATCAGGACACCCATAAGCATCTGTTGTTGGGTCCATGGCACAGGGCTCCTGTTTTCAGTGTTTCAAATGAAGTAAGCAAATGGGTTTGAACAAAATATCGGGCCTAGGGTTTATATTTCATACCCAGAGATGAATGAGTTTGAGGACACTGCTTTTAGTTTTTCTTTGTATTTCTGACACCCACTGAGCCAAGTTTAACAAACAGTTTCATAAAAATCTGCTCACTGAAGCAGGAATGGAAATACATTAACTTCGCAGCCGTTACAGGGCTAAAATTCCCTTTTCATACGACCATTACACCAACCTCCACTCGTTTCAGCCCTGACAGACACCGGCTTAAATGTCAGGACTATCAGGCCCAGCAACATCTTACAAATGAGAACAGCATAGTGGAATTTAATGGAGTTACACCTGAGTTGGAGTAGACCCATTGAGCCTAGACATTTATTTGTCCCCGTCTCGTGGATCTGTAAGGGCAGAATACAGAGAGACAGAGGCATTATGACCTTGGGTACAGGTAGTAGCTGTACAGCAAATATTTTTTCTGTAATGATGCTGAAAAAGATGGCGTTCTTTTCTTTAAGTCTACTGTGTAACATGCAGTGCTTAAAATATTGTGCTCATTCAATTATAGTTTTAGTGAGCTGGAGTCACAAGAGACAGCAAAGCTTTTCAGGCTTTCTGGTGATTTCCTGAAGGTATTTCAGCACTTGGTCACAGTACAGAACATAATAAATTGCACCATCTGTATACATAGTTCTTGGTTCCTGACAGAATGAGAGATAAGGCTTTAGGCGTTGTACGCCAAAAAAATACAACACAGATTTCTTTTCTTTCAGTATTTACAATGCCTTAATGTCAGAAGAACTGTGGATTTTCCTGCCATTAGCAATTGCCCAAGTAGCTGTCTCGAAGCGTTGTTCCTGCCGTTCAAAGACAACCCAGGGCACTGAGGACACGGGGCCAAGCTTGACCCGCTGTCGCAGGGAAGCGAGCGCAATCAGGGATATTGTTCTGACACAAACAAGAGCAGGGTTTGGCCCAGGTAATCAGCATCTTTTCTGTTTCACACTGGTAATTGACAGCTCCCTTGGGGAATTGATTTGGCTGCGGATATACTAAATCCAGTCTTTCGCCCCGGTCATGCGGTCCACACACAGGCATATTTCCCATTAGACTGAATGGCTGAAGAAAGGGCTGAAATATTTGCCCTATTCTTGTCCACATGATACCAGCACTTTTCATTAATTACATTGGCTTCTATTCTGTAGTTTCTATGGAGAGAAAACAGAGTCCAGGAATTTTTCCCACTTACATGGAAGATAAATGGTACGGTGCTCGTAAGACTGCAGACCCTGAACCAGTGACAGTCTGGAAATATGCTTTGCTTAATAACGCATTAAGTGTTTTGTAGCACCAGGGCTGGTGCAAGGAAGAGCACGGTGATTTATCTGCCGCAGTCATACTATGGCAGCGTTGAGATGGATATTGGCTGGGGCTACCATCCCTGAACCAGAACCAGGATTTCCTGGCTTGTAGCACAACTGCTAGCCATGGCTTCCTCTGCTACCTTGGGCACAGTTTTAAAATCACCTGTGCCAGGTCCCCTGCCTGTCAAAATGGCATGGCCAAACCCAGCTATGGGTGGCAGAGGTAGTAACGGGGTCCCGTTCCCCATAATGGTTTCAGCACATCACAGAAATCAGGATCACAGCCAGATCCTTCACTGGTGGGATCAACACAGGTCCATGCTCTGGCTCAGTGCTCCGGAGATTAAAAGTGCCTTTTAAGTAGGTGTCACAGCTCAAAATAAAAACTTAAACTATTTGAAAAGATTTTTTTGTTTGTTTTCAGAAAAAAACCCACAGAAACTGTATCATCCAAGCAGTCTCTCAAAAATTTAAGATTATCATAGAATCATAGAATGGTTCGGGTTGGAAGCGACCTTAAAGATCATCTAGCTCCACCCCCCTGCCCTGGGCAGGGACACCTCCCACTAGACCAGGTTGCTCCAAGCCCTGTCCAGCCTGGCCTTGAACACCTCCAGGGATGGGGCAGCCACAACTTCTCTGGGCAACCTGGGCCAGTGTCTCACCACCCTCACAGTAAAGAATTTCTTCCTGATATCCAATCTAAATCTACCCTCCTTCAGTTTGAAGCCATTACCTCGTGTCCTATCAATTAATATCCCGTGTCCTATTAATATTAACCCGTGATAGAATGATGACCGTTACTCTTTTTCCCTTTCATCATTGGCTTGAGAGTATTTATCATGTTTGCTGTGTTTTTTTTTTTTAAACAATTGCTGATAATCAGAACAACCATGATTAACACTCCAATACAGCAGCTACTCAGGAAACATTAGTAAGGACTGCAACACTGATTAGCTGTACAAACAAATGTTATCACACTCCTTTAATCTAAGTAGCCGTAATGGTTATAATGGACTCTAAGAGGCTATTTGTTTTTTCAGTATAGAGTTTACAACATGTGTTCAGGTGTTCAGAGGGCACGGGAGAAGGTTCTCTTCCAGGCTGACTTCTCAAAATGTCATTAAAATCAATAGATATTCACCAATATGACTTTAGGTAGATTTTTTGTCCCTATGTCTTCTGATACATGGGAATGGGCTTTTAGCCGGAGACTGCAGCAGAGGAAGCGAAGGCAACCACTTCTCAGGCTTTGTGGTCAGTCAGGCCTAGGGAGAGTCCACTTAAGCTTTTTTTGCTAATGACATTTCTGGATGCAAGTCAATGGACTCAAGAAGAGTGTCCGATCTGTTGAAATGCTCACCAAAACATAAACAGAAAAGATTCCAGCACTGAGATTTCAAAGCTTCGTGCAGCCAGAAAGCACTGTCTCTCTCACGCTAATTTTTGGGTTTGATTCTAAAATACCATCAACAGGCTGGTAAATGTACAGCATTGCTTCATTTTGAAAGCTTGCACTGAAAATATTTTTGTTGTTATTCTTTTAAAGATATTTTTATTGCTCCATGTATCTAATGCAGTGCTTTCAACATGTGGAAAGCAAATTTATTGGTTTTGGATTTAAATTCTCTACGCAAGAATCCGCACCTTATTGGGAAGTATTTAGGAGATCACAAATTAATAAAGGTCACAGCAGCAGAAACAGTGGAGGAATTCGCAGTTCTCCAAATACCATCATTAATTCTCAGGGCGGGGAGGGGGTTCTTCCTAAAGATCCTGATTATTTTAAAGACTACGGAAAAACGTTAGGACTCTCAATAGTATTTACACATACAAACAACAGATTTGATTTTCAGAAGATTTGATTGTTCAATTGCTTGATAATTCCAGCTTGTGAGAAAATATTCCCAACTTTGAGCACATCTAGAATAAATTGTCGAGACAACTGATTCTTTAATTTTCCTTATATATTAAATTAATAGTTAATCAAATATTGAAAGTGGGGTTTAAGTTTTAAAAGTGCCAGAATTTCAGGAAGTGCTCTTCAAGTTTTCTCCCAGATAAGTATGGGCTGTTGCACTGCATCTGGAAAACAAAGGCAGGGTGTCTCCTTTCAGTTGGTATAAATCAGGAATGCCTTCACCGAAATCAATGGATGCACATCAGTTTAGGTGAGGAGTGAACAGGACCAACATGAAAAGCTGCATCACGTAATCTTTAGCTTGTGCTCCAGCACCTGGAGTTGGGGGACACCTCAGATTTGTATTCATGGCCAGAAAAGCTATGGCTATACATCATGTAAGCCTGACCTTTTCAATTTTCTATCTCTGAAATACTGCATTCGGTGATACACGGGCCTCCCGCTTACTCACTTTTGGTAGTTTCTCACAATTTGTTCTCTTCAGCAAATGGGTTTGCTCAGCAGCATCACTATTCTTTGTTTATAAAGGTAAAATGTGTGGGATTAGTTAATCAAAGTGGCCAGAAAAGTCCCAGAGGTGAGGAAGGGCTTGTATGCCCCCAAATATGTCTGTTTTTTTCAGCTTTATCAATTGCTCACACAACACATTGCTTTTCCTTACAGATACTACACTCTTAGTCTCTTGTGGCTGTTATAAAGAAGTCCCTACATCCTGAGTGGACTGCAGGTTGCAGGAATCACTTAAGTGCTATATCACTTTTACACTCAATATTCATGGGTGCTTAGGTTTCGTCTGCCTTTACAGAAGATTAAATACTCATTATTGGAATGTCTAAAGGGTAATATGAAAACGGTGCCTTCACATTTACTCTTGGACTCTGTTTGGCTCCCTTGTGGATCCGATGTAAAAGGCAGGGCTGGTTACACATTTCCAGGAGGAATTCCTCATCCACTTTACCATGGAAATCTGGTACAATTGCCTAATATGTTATGGTCTGTAGATGCTCCACCGCAAAAAGGCTGATCAGGTGATAAACATTCATCAAACCTTAGCGAGGCCTAAAAAGATGGCCTTATAGATGAAGGATGAAATAAGACCAGAACCATGGTTGCCCAGGCCATTTTGGAAATGGATAGATGACAAGGATGATTCTGAGTAAATGTACAAGAGAGTAAGTAGCTCCAGATGAAAGGAGAATCACTATTTCTAAGAGAAGAACTATCTTCTTTTTAACCCCCCCTGCAACTAGAAACCTTCTAATTGTTTGGTCTGACAAAGCTGAGGTCTAATTTTGATTGTCACTTCAGTGAACCCCCAGCATCAGAATCTTCCCCAAAACTACAAGTCCAAGAATTTCTATGCTCAGCAAAAATATGATTGAATTGGTGACTAAAACCATTGTCTCTGGGTCTGTGTATTTGACAATGTTTCATCAAAAAATGCTTGAGAGACGGTCCATTTCACAGAACATTGCGCTCTCTTTCTGCCCTCCCTCTCTCACCTCTTACCTCTGTTTCTAATCGACGCGATTCCCAGTCCGAAAAATTAGGAATCGGATTTTAGAAAGCTGTTGGTCTGCAGATCTCAGGTGTGGGTTGTCCAACCTGTCTTTGCATCTCCAAGCTTCGACTAGAATACAGACCATCGTGCTGCTGCATCGTGGGGTCAGGAGAGTGACTGGAAATAATCCAAGAAGAGCTTCTCAGGCACAAGGCAGCAGGAGAACCGGCAGCAGAGCAAAGCCCTGGCACAGAGAGGTTCCCTCTCCGCCTGCGTGCAAGCACACCGTTTACACAGGAGGCAGGAGCTCAAGGTGCTGGTCAATTTGATTCCAGTCTGTAAGGGTGTTTGGTGATAACACGAACTGCAGGAAAAGCTTGAATAATGTATGAAATTATTCAGTAATTGATAAAAGTCATCAGAAACACTCCACAGAAAAGTAGCTCTGTAAATAGTTTCTCACCATTCTTTTTCCTTATTATTTTGGTCAGTGGGATACATTTGAAACGTGATGGCAGCGGTGCCTCCGTTTGGATTTTGCAGCAAACAGGCAACCCAACACTCCATCAGGCAGGCAACGGGGGACCCTTGCCATTTAGCAAAACACAAGTAAACTCTGCCAAATTTCATCGGGGTGAGTTGTGCCTGACCTTGGTTTCAAGAGGAAATCACAAAGGTGTTATTTATTGTTGTAAGAAAATACTGGTAGAAATACACCCGAAGTTATTTTTGTTTTATTTCACTTACCCATAAGCTCCACAGTGGATTTTGGTAGAGAGCCCTTCTGCTGTTTCTTTTACAGTACATTCAACAAATGCGGCATCCATTGTGGTGAGGTGGATGCGGTAATTTGTGCCACTGATGCATGTGTGACATTTGCTAACGGCAGGGAAAGAAATACAAGGTTGTGCCAATGTCTAACACAGAATTTTGGTGAACATTTTATGTCAGCCGAGGTTAAGATTTAAGAGCCAGATGCCAAGCAGTTTGGGTTGTAATGGGCCCATCTGTGTCATAAAGAGAGCTATTGATCAGTTATTAGTCATAGCTAGTGGAGGACTATCACAAAGACCCCCCAGGCAGCAGAGCTCGCCATTGAGATCCGCTGCAGTCAGATAGCAGTGGGGTGAATGGGGAGAGTTTCTCTCCAACATCTGGATGCCAAGAACCAAACACTGCACTGGGACCAAACACTGGCAGCTCCCAGGGTCATGACTGGTACCAGCTCCCAGTTCTCACAACCAGTCTCTGGTATATAATACAGGCCATTGTTTTACATATTAATTCAAAACTGTCCATTACGTCTGTACTCTCCTGAAAATACCCTGTGGTTCTGTCTGCAGCTGGGAAGGAAGATCCATCAGTTTCTCAGTGGTTTCTAGGCTTTTAGAGGGTGTTAAATCTCTGTAAGTCTTTTGCATCATCTGTATCTGAAGTCACCATGAGGCACGCACACCAATCCGGTTGGCGACTGCTGTCATTTCTTACATCCTGCGTGGTCTGTATCTATCTGAAGAAAGAAAAGAAAGACAGCTGAACTGGTGCCTATGCTTTCTGGTATGCAGAAGATATACTGGGATCTGCCTGCTGTCCATAGGTGGTAGGTTATCTTCATGTCTGGTGAAATATTGCTAGGATCTTGTTGGATTACAGCTGTGTAGCTGTTAGATTAGGCCACTAGCTGGGACCATGGTTCCTCGTGGCTTAGACTGACAATCAAAAGGTGACACACACAGACTGCCTGACAGACCTTGTCACCTCCCTTGTGTAGAAGACGGCCGAACATGTGGGTCTGTCAGGACTACTGGCTACTGCACTAATCCTTGCTTGGCCTTTAAAGAACATCAGTTGAAAGCTGCTATGGTGTGGCAGGTGCACCTGCTCTGATAGAGACCAAAACTTCTCAAAAACCTAGAACTTGTGGTTTGAGGGTTGGGCCACCCGGTCCGCATGGTGACTACCATCACGTACACACTTCGGTTGAAAGACAAGGACTAACATGACCATATATGACCACAGATCAGGTTTGACTATGGTATAACCGGAGTCCTGCCAGAGGACACATTGAGTCATTCCTCTTCGGAGCAGCAGGTCTGCAGTCGGGGACTCTCCTTGTGGGCTGGGATGCTGCCCACAGTAACTCCTCTAGGTTGAGAGTCCTCGCCTTGCTAGGTGAGCCATCGCACATTTTGGATCCTTGTTTCTAAAGTTTAAGAATTCTTAAGTCAGCTGTGTAGTATTAATTCCATTTAACATCTTGAACCTGTAGATTATTAATGTTGTTGGAGTCTTAAACAGTTTTGGTTAGAATAAAGTTTATTTTTCAGTTTATTACTTGCCTAATTTAATTTCTTGTAAGCCTTCATGATGTATGGAAGTCCAAAAGTCTACATTATAAAATATTTTAGACATTAAGGTACTGAGAAGCAGTTACTTCTCTCAGCAACGACCATGGTTGTGTTCCTAAAGCAGTCCTACCAGGCAGTGTCCCATGGGTTTATATTGTCCTCTCTGAGTATTTTCTAGGGTCAGAAGGCATTTTTCTGGGAGCAAGGCTCACCATAGGGGTAGGCCTGGTGGCACACACATTGCAAAGGATTTTCTCATCTAGACATAAAGAAAAGACAAAAATAAATTTAGAAAATTACAATTCTAAGAAAACAAGTGTAATTTCTGAAAGACTTTACCTTTAGCCTCTGCTATAGATGTTTTCATGAGACCAAAACCAAATTACACCGCCTGTAACTTCTTTTGTATCACAAGTTGTCACTGTAACTCCACATTGCTTCCCTGGCAGAATCTTACGCAAAACGTGTGGACACTAGCATGTCCTCTTACTAAGGCCACCAATATCAGCAGGCATTTATCAGTCTACAGTTTCAACACACCATTGGTTTTACTCTGGATCAGCCAGTGGATTTCGATTTTATTACATTCTAAAAAATGTATCTCCTATCAATAAAATCTCAGTTCCCATCTTTAGCTTTCTAAGATTACAATGTTCTATTTTTTATTATTATTGGAAGCATCCAAATCCTTGCTCTGTTCCTTTTCCTTCTTCATCTCAATAAATACATGCACTAGATAGAAGAAGAGAGCTCTCTAAATAGGGCCTGGCAGTCCATAGTGCCTCCAGCTGAAGAATTTACACCTTGCAGTACTCTTTATCTTGCAGTCTGCGTTGTCTCACCAAACAGTGAGAGAGCTCTCAGGAGGTCCCAGGAAGATGGTGGTTAAGGTTTCCACCGCCATGTCTCCTAACATCAGTGCCCACACCTCAATCCACACAGATCGAAGTGAGCTCTCTCTTGCTTTTTTTCCACCATCCCTGCTCAGCGTCTGTGAAAAGGGATGAAGGAACGTGCGGTAGAATGCCCGTGCTCTCTTTGGAGAAGGATTTTCTTGTTGTGATGAGTGGTGGGCCGCATCATGTTTTCACTGGCACTAATACTACTTGGCTAGTGAGTACATTTTCCGGGTATTATTGTGTTTGCAACCTATTTGTTTGCTGCTTACCTGCAGGCACTCTGATATAATCAGAGAGAAGAAAGAGGCTGGATATAATTTTAAGTACTCTATCACTGGGTATTTTAAAGGATATTAGAAATGCATCTATAAGGATCAACAGAGGCTGAACCTGTTTGGGGACTAGAGGATGGATCAGATCCATCTTTGTCAGCCCTTTTGGTTCCTCAGTCCACCAAATATCACCCTGTGCCATATTTTCACAATGGCTTTAATTTCAAAATGGGCTCAGTTTTGAATGTTGATGTTTTCGCTTTTTTCACTTTTTTTGCTTGGTAGTCCCACTTGTCTGTGCAGCTGGTGGGAAAAGAGTCTGTGTGCCTTTCTTTTTAAGTCTGCAATTTGGTTTTTCACATTCTGATGTCTTGGAAACCCCTGGGAGCCACTGTTCTGAAGAACCTTCCCATCCATTTCTCTGATGCAGCGGTGGGAGATAACTGGTGTGCAAGGTGTTATGAAGAGATAATTGAGGCAACAGTAGCCCATCATTGCTAATGACAATGCGTTTCAGTTTACCCTGGCACAGCATCCTCATAAGCACGCAGACATGCAGAGTCTCAAAAGCATTATCTGGGGACACTCGCTCCCCGGGAGGTGACACACTGACGTGTGGTACTTCTCACATCGCTGGTTGCCCCTCGCACTCTTTCGTCTGCCACCATGCTTGAAGGTCCAATCTTGTCTAGCTGACTGCTGGGCCTCTGATGACTTCCTCTGTCCTTTAGCTTCTCCCTCCTTCAAATCCCAAGTGCATCACCCCCACAAGCTGCTGGTTTGAAAAGAAACGCACCCGAAGCCCCCCTGTGATACTGACATTATTTTGCATTCATCCCCGTGCCTCCGAAGCATTTCGAGATTCTCCAATGAAAGTCATTACATAAATGCAAAGCATTGTATTGTTAAAACTTTAAATCATGACAGATTTTGAATGCATATTTTTTGTGACTCAGTCATGAATAATCACAATTTGCATATCATATTTTCCTGCATGCAGCATACCCTCCTTCCCCTTTAATCCTTCTGATTGGTGCCGCCGTAATAACTCGAAACCTGAATTACAGAAGCAACGGTGGATCACCTTGCTGTTAACTTGGTGATGAGTAATCTTGATATACCTATAGGCAGGAATAGTTGGCAATTGTTTGTAGCGAGCAGGGAGGAATCCCATAGTCAGAGGAAACATTTATCTGTTTATGAACAAGCGCATCCATTTTGCTTTCATTGTATCCAAAGCTATAGTGGCTGTCTAATATCAATATTATTTCCTTGTGCTTGTTACTGCAGTGCCAAGGGATTAGCTAATATTGGGGCTCAACTTAATAAGACCCTGGTCAAATGTTGAGAAACGGGCAGTGGTGCCCCAGCGCACTTATGGGCTTAAGGAGCGGAACAGACACCCAGTGAGACGGTATAAAATGCCAGCGTTAATGGGAAGTGATAAGCAATTCTCTGTCTTTGAAGTATCTTTGTTTGCAAAGGACAGCTTAGTTTTTCTTGGAAACACTGTGCTATTTATCTAATCAGCTCCTTAGCTGCCATTTTTCTCGTTTCCCTTAAATAAATGGGCCAGGTGACAGCAGCAGAGTCTCAGCTGTGCGAGAGGAGCTGGAATGGCTGCAGCAGTCTCCGCATGCCCACGGTTGTAGAGAACTGTCCAGTGGACTGGAAATCCAGAGTCCAGCTCCACACACTTGTCCTAGATGTATAGGAACATAATTCTGCCATTATATACTGGATATCGTAGGCAGGAGCCCATCGTCTTTGTTGCCTTCAGAAAGACGTGACCAGAGTTAGGACCTTCCTGGCCAGGAGAAGCCCTGGGCCTGCCATGTTGCTTTCCATAACAGACCCCCACCGTCCTTTTGAAGGTCTTTGCAATGCGTCTTCCCAGTGGGAGAGGCTCCTGAAGATGGTATATCCTACGTCTCCTTTCATTAGGGGGGATTTTAGCTGGGATGACTTCTTGAGTAAAAGAATTGCCTCGCAACAAAGTTGTTTCACCAGTTGCTGGTTTTACCAGATGCTGGTTTGCTCCGTCCCTCTCATGCACTTGCATATATTCTCATAACGCTCATTTTTGCTGGAATAATCCAGCATCAGCTACGCTAATGACCCCACACAGAGCTATTTAGAGCAGCTAAGAGCTGATTCGTGTCCCAGAGAAAACAGGCTGGTTCTCTTCCCCCTTTTTCCTTCTTCCTTCCTCCTACAGCTAACCCAGTGCTGACGTCCCCCTCTCCCCAGCCCTTCTGCTGGTGGTGGTGGTGGTGCAGAGGCACTCACTGGGGTGCAATTCCAGCGTTCGAGGACATGCATCCCTGCCCCTTGCCCTGTTTCTGGTGGGCTTTGGCATCACTGTTCAGAACGTACATTAGCCCGTTTCTCTCCAATTTTGTGGTGCTGGCAACATGATTTGCTCTCAGCTTGCACAGGTCTCGCCCTCCTCATCTTTTCAAACATAACTCAGTCATCATGTTTCCTCCCGAGCATCTCATATGAGCAGTTATTGGATCCCATTTCACTGTTTGAATCTGGAAGCTGAACTCGCCACTGCCAAATTGGAAAATAAGCCACCACACAGCTGCAGAAAGAAAATAATTGCAACCAGAATGATTTTGCTTGGAATTACTTGGGATAAGCCAACAAACTCTCTGGGTGCATTTTCATGTGCCGGCTTCAGTGGGGTAACCTGCCTGCGGTGAGCCACCTGTGCGTGGAGGCTTTCAGGCACCTTCAGCTCTGCTAACATCCTGGCTCTCGCAGTTCAAACTCATTTCTGTAACTAGCTCAAGTGCAAGAAAAGAATGATTCTCCTTTCTTCATGACCAGTTTTAGCTAGAACCAGGTTTTAGGCAAATTTTAGCCTTGGCTTGATCCAAGCAGAGAGTTCCGGGGAGCACCGTCAGAGCCTGCTGGCACCTACAGGCTGAACACCATCAGCAACGGGCACTCTGCGTAATTTCGTTTTGGAAAGGGTGAAAATTTGTATCCAAAAGCTTTCTCCAATGTCAACCATCTGCTTTCAAGAACATTGCTCTTTGTGCTGTTTCCAGTCTGAACTGGGGGTGAGGTTTATCCTTTTTCAGATACTCATTCAGGTTTCCTTTTCATTTATTTAAATTGCGCTCATCCGTCTTGTCCATCGATATGTTGCCTTGCTGACCATGAAGATAATAAACTCCTGCACCCGTAAACACTTTGTTCCATAACTTCTCTCACATAAATATGCCCATTAACTTTTCTACAGGATGACTTGCATGCGGAAGATGACATATGTGCTCACTGATAGGAAGATAAGAGTCTGAGGTAATTGGATTAGCTGTAATAGAAAAATAGGTGAGCTGCGGGGATGGAATTTGCCTAGGACTGATTTGGAGCACGGAATATCAGAGTGCTGCAAATCTGAGAGCAAATGATGCTTGTTTAGATAGCAGTTCAGGAGGCTTTATAAGTGTATATCTAACACTGAATCTGTGTATCATCTATAGGATGCACCTACAGATATTTGCATACAGGGTTCTTCGATGAAAAGAGGCCCTGACGAATACATTTATTCAGGCTAAGAAAACTATAGGAATTTCACCACATTTCATAACCCAGTAAAAATAGCCACCCCAAAAATCAGAAATAGCAGTGTACTCTGCTTTCCTTCTCCTCCTTACCTTTAGCTCTCAAATCTGGAACGACCTCTGCTCCCTCCATGACATCCCATTGGCGTCAGCTGGAGGCACTGCTTGTAGAGAGTCCCATATGCTTAGCTCTGTGGGAGGTTCCTCAGAGCTAGCTCAAAAAGAACAGTATTGGCCTTTAACCCAAGGCAGGACATTTAGAACAGTTTTTTTTTACAGAAGACTTAAATAATGTGATTGTCCCAGAGGGCTGGCTGCAGAAAGACAGAGCTAGGATAACTCATACATCTCCTTCTTGAAGCAGAGAGATTTATTCCCCACAGTGGTCTCCAGAACCTGCGTGTGTCTCATGGAGACTTGAAGTTTCATGTTCAATCTTGTCAAAAATGACCCAAGATCTAGTCCTCCAGGGTCTCTTGATGGCTGAACTCAGACGGCATTGCCATGATGTCTGCCTGGTGCTGAGTTGCCAGTGATGGAACTGTTGTTTCCAAATCCTCTTTGCTCTGTTTTGCTTTCATTCAATTTATAGTTGTCTCTGATAGTTGAGATTAATGTGGATTTTATTTTATGAGCTAGCACGGGATTCATTTGCAGGGTATTTATTGCTCCAACCACATAGAGGAGATAAATCACCTTTGAAAGAAAACGTCCTGCTGCATGCAATGGGCTCAATAAGTTTGTCTGAACTCTTAAAAAGTTCCCATTTAATCTCTGCCTGGGGTTAGGTCCTGTGAAACTAGAACTGAGCAGGAAGCAATACACGGCACAGGCAATAGCACAAGAATCCAGTTCATGCTGCCTCCCTCTTACAGGGGTACTCACCCCTTCCTTCTACACACAGGCTCTTCAGCTCTTATTCTATGCTCACTGGAGGCAATTATAATATGCCCACAACACTCTCCTGAATTGAATAAATTTATTTATATATTTACTTACATAGCTATATATCACTGTATTTGTTTTAAAAAACCCCACTCACCTACAAAGGGCTCTCTGCATACAGGGATCAAGATTCCTGAAGACAGCTAATGATTTTGAGCAGCACTGTTGAGTGCTCAGCCGAAGACAACAACGTTAACTTCATGGAGGTTTTTGGGATATAACTCAAATCAGTGACGAGTCCATTCACCAAAACATTTTTGTGAATATCATTTATGCCTTCTGCATTACAGCAGGTCAGTACCAGTCTGATCGCTTATCTTTTCAGACAATATTCCACCCAAGCATACGTAGATCTACCCATTTCTCTATTTCAACATCACCCGTGAGGTAGCTAGATATACATTGACATCTCAGCCTGGCTAGGATTGGCTATTTTGGACTTACTTGATAGTACAAATTTAGTTTTGTTCTCAATTATCAACTAATGTATTCTTTGTGCTTGTGCTGTAGTCAGTTTTGGTGTCTATTCAGAAGTGTCAGAAACAAATGTGACTTGTTACCTTGCTTAGTAAATGTAGTAAGAGACCCAGTTCTGGGTCATCCAGAACGGCAATTTCATCTGCTACCTGCATGTTCGTGTATGTATTTTGCTCTTGCACTTTACAATCCGTACTGATTGTGACATACTTTCATGCAAAAAATAGTTGCTGTTACTGCATACACGGTGTTCAACAACCCCATGGGGCTGTTGCTGTGCTTGTAAGAGTTTCCATTGAAAAGCTAAGTAAAGACGAGTTTTCAAATAAACTTAATAGATCACTTTTATTTATCAGCAGTTTACAATGGAAACCCAATAACCTTTTTTTTTTCTAAAATTTGTCATGTCTTCAATGCTGGGTATTGAAATGTTGGAGAAAAAATGGTGTTTATTTTCAGACAGTCATTCATTCAACTGCTTTTGATGAATACCCCAAAATGTCATGTTTGATTTTGCTTTCAGCTGCTCACAGAAAACCTACCTGTTCCAAGGGGACCTGCTGGATTCAGTTAAATAACCATTAGATGAGAGGGTTGTTTCACTGTGATTTAGCAGAGCGGAGCAGGCTGCTTCTGCAGCTCAGAATAGGAATCAGTCCCCTGCTTGTCCTAGCATCATGCCCATTCATGATGTCTCTGGGCGTTTACGGACACCGTATATGCAAAGAAGAGAATACCGTAACCTCATTGCTCTATATGTAGACATTTGAGGTATATATCATCTCAGCCTCTCTGGGCTCAGCAGAACAACTGGAGAAGTCTACTAGTTTACCAGATAGAACAAATAGATAAACACAGGGGCTGGAGTGCACCGATAACATTCTTAATCATATCATAGAATCATGGAATCATAGAACCATAGGGTTGGAAGGGCCCTCTGGAGATCATCCAGTCCAACCCCCCTGCCAGAGCAGGGTCACCCAGAGCAGGTTGCACAGGAACGCGTCCAGGCAGGTTTTGAATGTCTCCAGAGATGGAGACTCCACCACCTGTCTGGGCAGCCTGTTCCAATGCTCTGCCACCCTCAAAGTAAAGAAGTTCCTCCTCATGTTTAGGTGGAACTTCCGATGCTCAAGTTTGTGCCCATTACCTCTTGTCCTGTCACGGGGCACCACTGAAAAGAGCCTGGCCCCATCCTCCTGACACCCATCCTTTAAGTATTTATAAGTGTTGATAAGGTCCCCCCTCAGTCATCTTTTTTCCAGAGAGAAAAGAGACCCAAATCCCTCAGCCTTTCTTCACAAGAGAGATGTTCCAGTCCCCTCATCATCTTGGTAGCCCTTTGCTGCACCCTCTCCAGCAGTTCCCTGTCCCTCTTGAGCCAGGGAGCCCAGAACTGGACACAGTACTCCGGGTGTGGCCTCACCAAGGCAGAGTAGAGGGGGAGGGTGACCTCCCTCGACCTGCTGGCCACACTCTTCTTGATGCACCCCAGGATGCCATAGGCCTTCTTGGCCACAAGGGCACATTGCTGGCTCATGGTCATCCTCTTGTCCACCAGGACATATGCTTTAGTTTTACGTAGCCCTGCGAGGAGCAGGGAGTTGGATTAGATGATCCTCCTGGGTCCCTTCCAACTCAAGATATTCCATAATTCTATGGTGGATCCGCATCTCTGATGTGCTTACAGCAAAAGCCAGGAGAGAAAGGTCCCCTTCTAAAATAAAACAAAGCAGAAAACAGAACAAGTATGAGCTGGAGCGATAAATTATAAAGGACTTCATGTGGAGAAATCAAATAAATCTCTCTAAATATTTTTAGCATGCTCACTTTCCTTTCAGTAGCTCAACAGGAGGTTCAGTGGTCTCGCCTGGCATCTTATTAATACTGCACTGATTGGTGAGCATGCAGGAATGGAGCAGCACTGGCATCTCGGTTAATCACGTCTTCGAGGAAATTGTGAAAATGACGCAGGAAATATTTCACAAATGGCGAACTGCGGTTTTGCTGCAAAAAAACCCCAACCCCCCAAAAAGGTCTGTTTTCACAGCAGGTGGTCAATAAATCTAGCTCTGGTAGGGGTCACAGCTATAAGTCAGTTTTCAAATGTTCCCAACCGCATGTAGCATCTGTCTTACTCGGGAGCCCGATCACAAACAATCTTTGCTGCAAATGGAAGATGGAGTTTCTCCGGCGTTTGAGCTTGCTTACTTTCCTTTCGTTCGTGGCTTTTGCTTCAGCTGTTCTCTGAATCCTGATATTTCGGAAGACTATTTTTGATCAATGTAATCCTTCTGCAGTGTCTAGTGATTTCCTTATTTTGAACTGAAAATCTCTTTCATAAGCAATTCCCCATAGAAATGTTCCTTCTAGTTTTATGCACTACTTGGATTTTTCCTCAGGGATGGAATGTTATTTTTCCTTTTAATTCTCTTTAAACTGCTGACACTAATGCTCTCTCTAAAACTTGTTGTGGGCCCTGCTTTGTATCTCATATATATTTGGGATTAAGGAGAATTTATTATCATGTGGTCTTAAAGCAGCTTTTTCGTAAGTCTTGAGTACACTCTTCTGTCAGGTGAGTGCTGATTATATATCATAGGAAAAAAAAAAGGTTTTAAAAATAGATCCAAGAGTGAGAAAAATCTGAAGGCTTGAGATGAACAGTTAGGAGAAACAAGACTGGGAGGAATTTGCAGCAAGAGAAAAATCTTTGCTCCCACAGAGGATGCTCAAGTGGATGATGCTGTTTCTTCTGAATGGGAGAAGCTGTGGCCTAGGAGGTGACCTGATACTGCTCAACACCATGATGGCCAGAAGAGACAGGATGTCTGGGCTCACCTCCCTTCAAAATACAGGATTTGCAGTCTGGGATTTTGATTCCATTCAATGGGGTTGGGGACATTCACAGCAGAAACCAGAGTTGCTGGCTCAGAGAGCTCAATGCACAGGCACACATACTGCGTTTATAAATATACACGATCTTTTGGAACACATATCAAGCTGAACATCCACCCTTTGAATCAGGCTCTTTTCAGACACCCCAAATCAGACACCTAAATATGGAAACAACCCCAAACCCAATCCGGTTTGAATGTGTTGGCCTGACATTTCCACTGCTTTTGGAAGAGATATGTAAATTCACAAAGGAGTATTTCATGCCTTGCATGTAAAGCGATTTCAAAGGCAATCACTCATTGAAGAAAAGAAAAAGAAAGTATATTACTTCTCAGTGATCTCTAAACCACACAAGTTAAACAGAGGTCCTTGTGTTTTGCGAGGGAGAAAATATCAGAGGTTAAAGATGCAGGTTGCAGAGAAAAATGCATTTTAGTGTAAAAAGAAAGGTCATTCTAAATATTGTCACCCTAAAATTGGTATTACTCACCAGAAGCTTGGGAACTGTTCAGAATTTATAACCTTGATAACTTCAACTACAGCAAAATATATATAAGTGGATCAATTTTTAATATGTGTAACTGCAAATCTGTCAGAGATAAACCCTTCAGTGAATCACAGGCTCAACTTCTTTTTTGAAGTTAACAGTCATTTCATTAGATTTGACTTCAAAAAAAAAAACCTTGCCATGATTTAGCGTTATAAATTATGAACTATTCAAATTGCTTGCTGAAAATGTGTTATTTAAAGATGTACTTTAAAAGTAAGCAAATGTAAGCAATCTGTATATTTAATGGGTTGCACGTTTCATTCCCAGGAGGGCGTTTCACACCGGGAACTACCATGCTAACTTGTCAGCGTGATCTAGTGGTACCAGCGGGAGCGTACAGGTTGGTGGTTACAAGGCAGGCGGTGTGTGACCTTGAGAAAGACATTTCATCTCTGCATTGGTTTTCCACCTGCAAAACAAGAGAGCAGGGGGAAAAGTAATGTAGCTCTTCTGGAGTCTGCACTGAGTTAATGTTTGTAAAACACTTTGAGGGTTGCAAATGGAGAAGGTGCCAGGGAAGTGTTATAACGTCACTTATTTCTAATTATTTTTTTAAAGCTGGGGTCAGATCCTTAGATTTGGCCTTTTTAGGTTGCTTCTGTGTTGCAAAGACATTGTAAATCTGCCCTCATAGGGCAGCTAGTGGGAATCCCTACACCCTATAAAGCTGCCTTTCTATTTATTTCTACTGCAGTTTGGCCCATAGGGAAATATCCAGACCATTTTTTGTTTTTACTTGAAAGTTAATAGAAGACATATGATGGAGGTAGAGAATTAAACTCTTTGTAAGAAAAAAAGAGTTTCTCCATGCTTGCATAAACTAGCCTCCCAGTGTATCCATCATACTGGCTGCTCTAACAAGCACCATAGCTCACTTTTTCTTGTTGCATTATAAAAGCCCTAAATCATTAATTTCCATTGCTGTTTCTTAACTCCTTGAACTAGTAATTGGCACTAATGACTTTAACACTGGCTGCCTTCTTAGTTGACTTTGATTCATGCATATACAGACAACCCTCAAAAGCATCAAACCTTTTTAACATGTCACCCTTCCCAGCCCTGCAGGCTCCAGCTAGAATTTCCTTTCTTGACTTTCCCATCAGCAAAATTTCCACCTTAAATATTCTGTATCTCTGAAGCCAAATTGCTACACACATGTCATCTGCTAGTAATGTACATAAAATTTAGTTCCACTTAAAAAATATCTCCAGAGCACTGTTTTTTGTTCACATTTATCTAAATACGAGGTTTGGTGCATGCAAAAAATTTATTTTGTTTAATCATGAAAGATAAAATGTTAATCTGAGTTTGTAAATTCATAATTCTGAGTTAATCTGAGTTCATAAAGCAAAGATTAAAATTGTAGCAGGACAAGACTGCGCCATGAAGAACGTCCTAGTAAAAGGAGTACAGGCTCAAATGCCCCACATGAGGTCTGCTGCCGCCGGGCACTGCAATGCTGAGTCCTTGTCCTGCCCCTGGTTCCTCCCTGCTGTGGGCACTGGGGACATGGTGACCTCCTGCAGGGTCCTGTGCAGTTGCCTGGTTAGGGAACATCTATACCCCTTGTAGCCTGGTCAATTCTGATTCGTATTGCCCTGCAAACGAAAGGTACTGGTACATTATAAATAAAAAATATCTTCTGTGCTTGATTAGTGCTGGCTCTCATGAAACCCAGACTGCTGGGTCATATACTTCGAGTCTGCCACCTCTTTTTTTCTCACAGTCATAAAAAGCCCCTTTCAGGAAGGCAAATTTAATAGCAAAACATCATTGAAACATGGGCTAACTCCCATTGCGTAATTGTAACCTCTGTCTCTGGGAGTTATTAGCTAGGATGACAGGCTTTGCATTTATTTATTCTTCCAGTGGCAGTGAGAACATCAGAGAGCAAAGGTCCTAGGGGACTGCTCCATCTCATTCCTAATTGGTGTATTTGTTTCTACCATAGGCCTCTTAAGGTTGAATGTGAACTGTGTCCTATTAGCCAGAAACCACTCCTCAGCAAAGCGACAGTCAGATCTTCTACAATGGTATTGTTATTTTTAATACACTGGCCTAAGGCTTTTGTGTGAGAAAAAGGGAAAAATAATTGCTTAGTACTGGGAGGCTCAGGCACAATTTAGGATCCCTCCCTATCTATTAAAGTAGGATAATTTCTGTATTGTATATCCAGGAGAATAACCAGAAATTAGATTTGCACTTACACAAACAAATGGCCTTTCTTTTATAATTGGTTCCTGCTTGGAGGAAACCTGTCAGCATATTCTGTGAATGTATTTCAGCCTAATCCATCTTGGAAACACCTGAGTGATTGAATTCTCCTCCTCAATACTTGGTCTCCAGGGGACTTCCTCACCCTGGCACCTAAAATTAACCAGGCACGCCTTGTAGTCTCAGAGTTCAAAGCTCCCTCCCCATTCAGCGCATTCCCACAATCCAAGCGGGGTAAAGAGTTTTACAAGATTGTGATGGTTTGCTGTCAAGGATGCTGGCTTCTTTTTGTTCCAGTATTGAATATACACTGTAGAGGACCAAAGAGAGAGGATTTAAAGTCCTCAAAAGTCCTCCAAATGTTACCTACCTGATGTTGCCCAACAAGTAGTTCAGACTTAAGTTTCAAAATAAGCATAACTCTCATCCACGTATTTTACTGAAAGGGGATATACAAAAAGAAAAGAAAAGAGAACAGAACAAAAGAAGCCTGTGCTTCTCTCTGCTTCTTTTCATAGAATCATAGAGTGGTTTGGGTTGGAAGGAACCTTAAAGATTATCTAGTTCCAACCCCCAGCAGGGACACCTCCCACTAGACCAGGTTGCTCAAAGCCCCATCCAGCCTGGCCTTGAACACCTCCAGGGATGGGGCAGCCACAACTTCCCTGGGCAACCCGGGCCAGGGGCTCACCAACCTGACAATAGATAATTTCTTCCTAATATCTCATCTAAATCTCCCCTCTTTCAGTTTAAAACTGTTACCCCTCATTCTAGCACCACATTCCCTGATCAAGAGTCCCTCCCCATCTTTCCTGTAGGCCCCCTTTAGGCGCTGGAAGGCTGCTATAAGGTCTCCGTGGAGCCTTCTCTTCCCCAGGTTGAAACAACCCCAACTCACTCAGCCTGCTCTCACAGGAGAGGTGTTCCAGCCCTCTGATCATCTTCGTGGCCCTCCTCTGGACTCACTCCAACAGGTCCATGTCCTTCTTATGTTGGGGGCTCCAGAGCCGGATGCAGTACTCCAGGTGGCGTCTCACCAAAGCAGAGTAGCAGGGCAGAATCACCTCCCTCAACCTGCTGGCCATGCTTCTATTGATGCATCCCAGGATGTGGTCGGCTTTCTGGGCTGCAAGTGTGTATTGTTGGGTCACGTTGAGCTTCTCATCAACCAACACCCCCAAGTCCTTCTCCTCAGGGCTGCTATTAATCCATTCTCCTCCCAGCCTGCATTTGTGCTTGGAATTGCCCTGACCGAGTTGCAGGACCTCGTACTTGGCCTTGTTGAATTTCAAAAGGTTCTCACGGGCCCACTTCCGGAGTCTGTCAAGGTCCTGGATGGCATCCCTTCCCTCCAGTCTGTCAACCACTCCACACAGCAAACTTGATGAGGGTACCCTCAATCCCACTGTCCATGTCGCCAACAAAGATGTTAAACAGCACCTGTCCTAGTACTGACCCCCTGAGGAACACCACTTGTTTTGATGGGCAAATCTTGACAAATTTCTATTTCCATCTTGCAGCATTGTCACGCTCAGTCAAAATCAAGCATGTGCACACACTAGCTCAGATATCAACCTATTTTTGCTTTGTGTCTTCTTCATAGCTCTAATAAAATCTTTGTAAAGCCCAAATTACCAGCCTGCAAGATGCTTTGTGCTGATTGTTATTTCCACACAGATACTCTCTGAAGGACAGAGGGCACATAAATATAAGGCATAGAAGGGACTGCATTGAGGCGAGAGGAAAAAAAAATTACAGACCATGCTCAAAACCAAAGGGTATTTAAGGTATGGTTTGAAAGTCTAGTAAATCAGAGCTATCCTGTACTCAACGTAGCTCATTCCTTCTTTCAACGTATATTCTACCACAGCAGTAAGCATCCAACCAATCACCTTAATTCCCATTTTTATGGTATCGCCTTTATTTGCCAGTGTGTTGTGCTGGATTTTGTAGTGTATCTGAAACAGAAGGTCATGGTATAGGTGTCTGACAAAGCAGAGAGATATGTGGAAGGATCAAACAAGTTGATGGCCTTAGGGAAAGAGGACATACTGAGGGCGAAACCTTGGCTGCGGTAAGTATGTAATCTCCATATAGATCGACAAGTGTTTTCTAATTAACTTCAAAGTGGGAATGGGTTAGTCCTCAGTCTAGAAGGTCACAATTTAAGAACCCGTGCTACTGTACAGCTGCTCCTATGTGAGACAACTCATAGAGCAACAAGCTTTATGTATATCCTCTCTAGCTTCATATATCACCTCTTACCCATCAGACACTCCAGAGAGACTGTATTCTTGCAGCCTTGTGGAAAAGAATATGAGACAACTGGTACACAAGCAAACGGTCCTGAGATATGTGCTTACATAAAAAAAAAAATATTTCCTCTTGCTTTGTTCAGCTCCTGTTTATAAATCTTCTTTCATTGGCAGGGTTATTAAGAACAACTGGCTGAAGCAGCACTGTTGTTAGCTGAGATTCTTGCTGTCCTAGAAACTTGTCAGCCAAGTTACAGGAGCAAGTATAGAGAATCAGTAGCCTTTTTGGCAAAGAGAAAGAGCTGACGTTGATTCTTCCAGCTTTCTGGCAGCTGCCTTTCATACTTTGCCCTTTGATATGTGGTCAAAGCCTGTCTTAGGCATGTTGTGGTCCCGTTACAACCTTGTGGGATGTTCAGCATAGGAGGAAGAAGGAGATCCCTACAGAGCCACATCTTCCCTAACTTCCATGAGCTAAGGACTGGGCGAGTTTGACAAAACTTCAGACTTTCAGAGGGATAGTTGGGACTGGGTGAAAAGGCTCCTCGCTCCTTCCTGGGGAAACAGCTCTGTCTCGGATGTTCAACCATCTGTCAGTGTTCTAATTTTGAGGAAATGCCCTCAGTGGACTTCTGGAGAGGTCTTCTGTCATAATTTAATATATCTGACTAGATAACAAGATATGGTCCAGAACCACCACTAAATTAACAATAGTAGACTACAGTCCCAGGCTATGGTATAGACATATAAAAGCTTGAACTTGCAAAGGAGCCAGTTTGCTGAGATTTGACACAGGCAAAACCAGAAAGGTAGCCTATCTACATTATGATAATAAAATTTACAAGGCAAGGAGTCATGATATTGTTCCTTCTTTCCCTCCATATGTTTCTATCACTCCTTGAAACCAGTAAATAATACCACATTTGACCGATATTACTTTGCAGACCTCTTGAGTATTTGCTTTTTCTCAGCTCAACTGTGTTTTGAAATGCTGTGCACCTCTGCAAGAGCCCAGTCAGAGGTGGGTAGAGGATTTATTTTGTAATGATTAGTCTTAATACTAAATGCCACCTCATAAAACAATCACTCATAATTTGACTTCATTAAGCATTCTTTGTTATGCATCTTTAATTCATTAACCTTGGCATTGTCGGCATGTTGCCACAATCAAATGCAACTTATTCCGTGTTGTGCAACGAGAGCTGAGGGCAGATCTCACACTGGGCTGTCGCCTAATGGACCTGAAGCGCCTGTTAAATGTAACGATGTGCGGTTCTAAGTGCAGGCATCCAGCAAGGGGAGAGGATGTATGTGCTGGAGATGACCAGGTATATGTCCAGGTGCTGAGCTGGGCACACCCAGACCTTTAATCCCAGTTTCACCAAATACCTGACGAATTTTCTGAAGCCCAGACTGATTCCACCTTTGAGCTACAGCTAGACTTGAATCCACCGCGAGGCTGTTTCCATTTTGCTTACTGGGATGCTGTTCTCAGAGGAGGAGAGAACTGACATACAGGCTTTGCACAACATCTGCTGTGCTTTTCAAACTGCAGATAATCAGTGGATAATGCAAAATGAAATAATTTGCATCAGAAAGATAACTGAAAAGCCTCTTACACATATTAGGGGGCATAATTTAGCCCTTTGATGTGAGAACAACAAAAGAATATTAAGGGCAAGTTCTGCTTTGGGTAGTATGTGCTGATAAAATAGCTGAAGCCAATGGCAACCTGCAGATCTCTGTCACCTTTTTCTCACATTGACCTGCGTGTGTCAGGTCCCAAAGGTCCCTGTAGACCAACATAGGGTACAATAAGTCCTGGAAAGGGTAACTTGCTCAACTCAGGGAGTCAAAAGACCTGCTAAAGCCAAGCACCCTCTCTAGTGCTGCAAAGGGAAGGAAAGCGATAAAAAGCACCCTGAGAAATTTCTTTTCAATCTTGTTATAGGTAAGAATAATTGAACTGCTGAAAGCTGTCATAAGCAATTTGCCTCTGTGTTACAGAAAACAGATCTGTTTTTTGAAGGTGATGATTACATTGACTTCCCAGCAGAAGCTCAATCAAATCTGTGGTTATATGGTTTCATAGAATGGTTTGGGTTGGAAGGGACCTTAAAGATCACCTAGTTCCAACCCCCTGCCCTGGGCAGGGACACCTCCCACCAGACCAGGTTGCTCAAAGCCCCGTCCAGCCTGGCCTTGAACACCTCCAGGGATGGGGCAGCCACAGCTTCTCTGGGCAACCTGGGCCAGTGCCTCACCACCCTCACAGTAAAGAATTTTTTCTAATGTCCAATCTAAATCTACCCTCCTTCAGTTTGAAACCATTACCCCTCGTCCTATCAGTGCTAGTGTTACTTTATAATGTTTTTGTGGGTATGAATTTACAAAATGCCTCCTAGTTGGGCTTCCTTTCATTGGTTGTGTCAGCCCAGACTCCACCAGCAGGAAGACCCTGTCTCAGCCCGCTTCATTCCTGACTTTCTGCCTGGTTTGGTCAAAGCAAACAGAATGTGACACAGCATTTAGGCCATGTCAACGGTTTTTGAGAACCGTCATTTCCAGTATTATCTATGCTCAGGAGGCAGCATGGTGAGAGGAGAGCATTGTGTCTTGTAGGCTGTGGTGTGTTAAAGGAAGATAAAGTCAGTTACTGCCATGTGTGCAAACAGAAGAAAAACCCTTATCACTTTCAGCTCTATAAATCATGGGTTTGATTTCAACTTCTACCCCTTCTCTACAGCCCATATTCCAAGAGGTCACTGAGGTTTCCACCAGCTATTCATCTTTAAAGACAAAAGATTAATTCTGTTTAAAAAGGTAAAAAGCATTTGTATTTTTTTTTTCTTTTTAAAAGCAACAATGTAAAGATCATAAATTTTACAGATGGATATGATACTTACAGGAATCAACAAGCCCTTCTGATATCCAAGATACTCTTTTCTGGAACACCAGATTTTTATTTATCCAACCTCTTAACAGTGCCATTTTATCTGAATCAACATATTCTGCTAACAGCAGAGCCCATTGCCTTTTCTGCTTAGTACCCATTTGACACCTATTTATCGACTTCATTCTGGTGCCTGGCCAGAGCTGTTCTTAGGTTATGTCCTCAAAGTATTCTTTACCTTTTAATTGCACCAATTAATATTCCAGACTGCCTGTCAGCTATCAAACTTTCAGCTGGGTGCCTAAGGGTATTTTATTGCTAGTAATTTGCCCAATTCAAGCTATAAAACAGCAATCAGTGTTTTGATGACAAATTACACAGATATTTATCAATGCATATAATGGAACTAACTTGGACTTCACTTACATATTCAGATTATTGCTGAGTTATGCCAGCACACGCAAAATCAACTCCCCAGTCTTCTGGCACTGGTGACCAATGTAACTTCCATGGAGCTGAGCCTACGGAGTCTGTAGAAGATCTGGCTGCAAGTGTAACTTAACTGAATGAAATGGCTCCTCCTGCTCTTGTTAAACTCAATGGGAAACACCTACTATATCAACAGGATCAGGCCAGCTGGGGAGTTTCTGTTTATGGAGAGACCAGTTATTCTCCTACTTCATGTGTTTTGAACTCCTCAAACTCCTCTGACTCCAAAGGAATTAGTTTGGATTTACAGCTGTGTATATCAGAGGAGAATCAGTCTCCAGGGAGGAGGAAAGAGAGGCCACCAAGGATTTCCTTGGGGGAGGTAAGAAAGTACAGACAGGGGCGTGTGGGCTTTTCTTTTTCCATTTTTTTCCTCCCACCCCCCCTTTTTTTTCCCCAACAAGTATTTATTTACATTCTATGATTTCTTTTATT
This sequence comes from Rissa tridactyla, assembly GCF_028500815.1. NCBI lineage: Eukaryota > Metazoa > Chordata > Aves > Charadriiformes > Laridae > Rissa > Rissa tridactyla. The sequence goes on from NC_071469.1 coordinate 55,118,156, forward strand.
ATTGCCTTTCAACCATACATTCAACATTTTCGTCCCATGTGCTAAAAATATACCTGTTTTTAATATTCCTAGCACTGGCTTATAAAAACTTCTAAGTACAAAGCCTGAAATCAGTAACAAAAGCCCTCTCCTATCTCAAGAGGAATGACTGATGCATAGGAAGACTTGAAAGCTGGTACAAATGTCTTTCTCAGGCATTTGATGAAAATGATGCCATATAATATATAGGGGGTAGCAGGAAGCTGGGGGAGACCAAAGGTGCTGCTGTGGCTGGCCGGCTGCCCCCGCAGCAAGGGCACCATAGGAACCCAGGTGTGTTCTATCCTCTCTGTCTGACTGAATTATGAGGCTCCGTCCATGGCTTGCACAGGAGTCTTGTGTGCAAAGAGAAGCACCTTTCCCACCACCCCCAGCCCTCTCCATACACTAGCGAACAACACAACATCTCTTAAAATAAATATATACCCTTGCAATTATATTTTTTTTTTTGAACAATAATTGGGGATGAAGTCTGCCTTACGGAATAAACCTCCCTTCTTGTTAGAAGGAACTTATGAAAAAAGGGAATGTAGGTCTTCCTACTTCAACCACCTTCCCTCTTCCTTTACTTCTAAGGAAGGACAGTAACAGAGAGCAAAGTGTGATGGGCACACCAGGGTTGGGAACCAAATGGTGTGGTTTTAATTTGTTATTTCTTTCCATAAAAGATAATTTGTACAAATAGTGGTCATCCTCCCTATTTCTAGACTAGGGATAATAACTTGTACAGAAGAGGTCATTAAGAAAAATATCAATGCCTGTTGGCAGGTATTGCCCGTCACTACCATAGTTTGATGAATTGCAGGCAATTCCTGGTTTCTTTAATGGACATGAGCTTAATTAGATGCAGGGCATGGGGGTTTCTTGCTCATTCATGTTTGTGGTATGCACTGAGATATTATGAGGAGAATACTTCTGAAATGTCAGGTCCCTCTGCTATCTGAGTGCTTCATCTTGTGTGCTTTGATGGTTCTTTGCCAACTTGTCTGAAGTAACAGCCTGACTGCAGTCCCCGAGTCCCTGCAAGGGAATTTAGAGCTTGTTCAGAACTTTCCTTTCTTGTAAGAGCCAATATGAGGATTATAGGCTGGATTGCAACTGATGTATCTTGACATGGCTTCTTTAATCACCAAGGACCTGCACCGGCTGGCCCTTGTGACAAAACTGATTTAATTTACCTGGTAACAGCGTGGTCGCTTCCTTGGGATGTGACGGACCTAAACACATAGCTCTGTTCCCAGTGAGCTGAAGCAGTATTGTAAGCTCACAGGTTCAGTAAACTGTGGGGCGAAAAGTAAAACAAACTGGGGTGTTGGTTGGGTTTTTTTTTTATTTATTTGGTTTGGTTTGGTTTGGTTTTGTTCTGCTTTGGTCCCCAGCCCTGTCCTCCTCCTTGACTGGTGCATTGGTCTGGGACATGAGGTGACTGGGGTTTGTAGTTGCTGTTCCAGTGAATAATTAATAGCTATTTCTGAGTTGGACTTTTTTGTTACTTATCAAAAATCATGGCTTTATCAAAGCTAAGGAGTCTGACGGAAACTTACTGCTTTTGAGAGAGCCTGCATGGGTGAAATATGTTTCTGAGTGTAATGAGAACAAATGCCTGAACCTCGAGTGTTTCGGAGACAGGTCCCCAGCCAGAAGGAAGGCTATTTAACTTTGTTCGCACCAGCAGCAGCCTTGGGAGGCAGATATCATCCAGCAAGGTTACTGCTGATGGTTCTGTTGAAATGTCTCAGAGATGGAGAAATGGGATGGGGGTGGTGGGGCATGGGGAGAGACCCACGGCAGAGTCTTGCAGCAGAGATTCAGGACACGTTACCCGCTAGACAGCACCAGCAGGGCTTGCTCAGGTTGTAGCAGTAAAGCTTTGTCAGTCCCATTAAATCAGCAGAGAGTGGGAGAGCAAGGACAGACATCCCTCAGGTTTTGCTCTCTGTCTTTGGCCTGGAGATCCCTGCTTGGGCGCAGTTTGTGGTGAAACATTGCATCTGCTGATTTACTCGACATGCCGTGCCCTCTGCAGTGCTTAACAGGCCTTGTGGTTCCCCGGAAGAAAATAATTTTCTATTTAATCTTGGAAATACTCCTACTTAATAAATGGAAATATGTTTGAATACTTGAATACTCCAACTAGTCCTCCTCCTCTTCCAGCTGCCTCCAACTGCAGATGCAAAGCCACATTGAATTCTCCCTCCTGCCTCGTCGCTCAACTTGTTGCATGCCAGCAGCCGGGCAACTGATGCTCTGGAAAGAAGGGTCAGCAGGGGATGCACAGCACCTCGTGCAGACAGGAGTGTCTCTTGTCTGTCCCTTTTCTGCTGTAACGGCACAGCTCAAGGCCTGAACAAAGTCACAGTCACGCGCTAAAGGTCTTAATTTACTCACTGACTTCATGAAATGAGGGTGAAAAACACGTGCACGTACAGGAGAGCTGAGCAAGCTCCTCCAAAGCTCTCTGACGTGGTGTTCGAGGCGTCACCACAACTAGATAAGAAGCACGCTCGCACACATGTATCTGCAGGTGCATGGAAGAGCTCCCCAGTGCCCTGGGAACGGGCTGAGCATCCCAACCCCAGGCTCAACATCCTTCCCCACATGGGTCCAGATGAGCCAGCCCATCACACTGTGCTCCTGTGCCCCATCTCCGCAGGGCAGAAATTACTGAAGACTGCTTTGACCCCAGCTGGGCAACTCATAATGGGTCTCAAGTCCCCTTAGCCCCACGCGCGTAGACAAGGATGTCATACAGCTGGTTATATCACGTCATTGGTATTGGGAAGGCATTTGAAGTAAAGCTGAAGATGGTGGGTGTTGGAATCCCAGGCTGCAAATCAATGGAACGTTCCGGGACATCACTCAGTCCAGGGAGCAATGGGCGGCACTTCCCACCGACGGGCTTCAAAAATGGGTAAGCCAGGCTTTAGTACACTGCAGTCTTGTTTAACTGGCAATATTTCTCTGCAAATGGATAAAGCAGACAGTTCTAGAGGCGATGGTGATCCTTTAAATTTGTTGTTTGTTCTTGTAGAATGGCTTGCCACTGTTTTATGGAACAAAAATGTACTTTCTGCAGCTGCTCTCAGTCAATGCTCCTGAAAGCACTAATGGTGTAGTGTCTTGTGTCTGACTATTCCCACAGATTAATCACCCCTCACTCCCACCCCCATTTCTGTTCTAAAGTCCCTTATGTTTTGGTTTTACTTTGGGGAAATCTCTTTCTGGGGTTAGTTTCTTTTCTTGTCATTTCAGTTTTGCAGAGTTGAGCAGCGCTGAAATAATTCTTTCCCATGTTTTTCCTGTGCGCTGTGCTTTTTAGATTATTCCATGCAGCTTCATATTTGTTCAAGCAGAAAGGCTTAAAACCCCTAGCAAGGGGTGTTGTTATCAGGGGTAATCACCCCCCTGTGGAGATGCGAAGTACAAGGTGTAAATGAGTACCTCGGCTCCCAGAGGCAGTGTTAGCCAGCAACAAGCCACGCTCCAGGAGCTGTCTTAGAGGTATTGTGGAATGTCTTGTTTTTCCACATAAATCATTTAAATAAATTACCATGATGGCTGGAAACTGCTGGCTGATACTAAAATGTCTTAAATGAAGACGCAAAGATAAATCTTTTAAGCACTTACCATCATGCCATGTTCCATTAGTCCATTATTATTTAATTATTGGCAAGGGGCAGTGGCAGGGAGGGGAGTGGGGGGGTTGTGAAAGGACATTCTCCTTTAGATAGGAGGAAATCAGGGCATGGACTGGGGGGCAAGGTGAGGCCACCACACTTTCAAAAGATGCTGAAGGATCCTGGCATGCCTGCCCTGTAGTGTAGTGATACCTAAGGTGGTTTTAACCAGCTTTCTGGGGCAAGCTTGCCACCAAGCGGACCTCTGTGCAAGCCGGTTTTGCTGCTGCTTTGCTAGCTCCTAGTGTTGCTGCTGCAGGAGATCTCCCGGCCTTGTTCCCTTCACGTTGCAGGGTCCCATTAGCATCTGCTGCATGAGAGAGACTTCGTCTGAGGGACAGTGGCACCTGAAGTGCATGGTGACTTTAGTCTGCCTGAGTTTGAGAGATGCACGTGTTTTGCTTAACGTCTAGAAAAATAGCACTCCCTTCTTCCCATCCTTCACCCTGGTGATGGGAAAAAGGGTGTTGAAAGACACCGGCCAAGGATTCTGCTGGATCAGAAGAGGAGCACATGTAGGGAGGGAGATCTGCTGTGCTTGAGACAACCTCTTTGAGCAGGTCACCAAAGGAAAAAGACCAAGCTATGGACAACATGGCTTAGTCACGCTCAAAATGCTCCAAAGCTGAGGTCTTCCAGGTGCAGACACTGCCTGTGGGCTTCCACAGAACTCAATACTTGGTGCACCTGGTTGTGACTCATGATTTACAGCTGATAAAATTACACGGGAAGGCATATTCTGTGATTCATGCGCCAAGCTGCATCCATCGTGCTTACTCTTGCAAAACAGCCGGAGGCCGTACGTGATCGGAAGCGGTCTCGCTGGCAGCAGCGTGCGCGGGCTCTGCTGACGCTGCTCTGGAGCCACCTCTTCCCCCTAGTTCACCATCCATGATCTGTTAAGCCAGTTTGGATCTCACTGGACATTTGCAGATAGCTCGCTGCTACATGCCACGGCCACCTGCAACTTCTCTGGACCGGGCATCTCTTCTCCCTGGGTTTCTTTCATTATTTTTTTTAGTACTTCCCCTAACGGGGATTGGTCTGGATTGGCACAGGTTCAGAAGTAAAAGCAGGAGAGAAGATCTTTGGGGTCATATAACCAGCGGTCAGAACTTCTCTCACCAAACCAAGCCCCCTGCCACTGTCATTAGAGGAAACTCCATGCATCTTTATCAGCTGTCATGAAGGAGACATGCTCTATATTACAGAGAGCCCTGTCTCACAAGCCGTGAGTGCATGTCACCCCACGCTCGTGGAGATGCCCTTGTGATAACTAACGGGACATAAAAAGCTTAGGTCTAGGTCTAAGTAAGCACAGAACCTGCATATAGTGTGTAACTTTCTGCTTTCACATAAGGCTTCTCTGCACAGGGACAGTTTTCTTGCCACGTAAGCCACAGAGCGGTGCGTGCCTGAAAGCTGAAAGCTATATGGGGGCATGTTAAGATCCACCACTGGGACAAGGAGGTGATGGAGCTGAAAGACTTACCTGCATTAAAACACAGCCAGATGGGAAGCCTCTTGGAAGTGAAGAGTTATTATTTGCAGTGAATTTCTGTCAATACAGACACTCCCGCCTTCATGCTTCAAAAGTCTCTCCTCCATCCCCTCATCTTCTGAAAAGCCCTTATATTATCTATATTATCTGCACTAAACAGTCTGTCGTCTCTTTCTTTCTTTTGGTAAGGTTGGTGGATGGGTGAACGAAGGGAGTTGGAGATGCAGCCTCAAAAAGCCCCCTGCCCCGCTGCAGGGCGCAGACCGGGGTGGGGGGCTGGCAGGCAGAGCTGCCCTTCTGCCAGGCTCCCCACCCAGCCTGGCTGGGCAGCGGGATCGCTTTACCCCCAGCATCCCTGGATTTATCCCTCGGACGCTGCTCACTGCACCAAACAGCCCATCCTGAGGTGTCACCCCTGTGTGAGTTCCCTGAAGCGGGAGTTGTTATTCTCCCCTCATGGCAGTGTGAACAGGGTCAGGCTGATCCCGAATACCTTCCTGTTTGATGTGCAAAATGAAACAGGAGAGCTCAGGATTATGTACTGAAAAATGGCATCTTGGTGTATTTAAATGAAGTTGGGTGCGTGAATTCATTATGATCTGAAAGCTCTTCAAACACTGCCTAAGTAGGTACAACAGCCTCGGATGAGCCTCAGGACTACTTGCTAATGCGCCTATTTGAGAAAGTTTCCTTGGATTTTTCCCAGTGCCTACTTAGAGCTGCAGAGCTCCAGCTTGTAAAGAGCATCCACCCAAAAGGAGGTACACTAAAAGCAGCCAAAAGCTGTAAAAATATCCTCAGCTTAATTTAACTCTCAGCTGCGGGTCTGCAATTCGCAGGACTTCCCCTCCACTGGGTAGACAGGAAACAAACTCTGCCTTGGTTTAGGCATTATGTGTGATAATGCTTATAATAACGCTGTAGCAATGAGGCATTTTTATGTTGCACAGAAAATAATAACCTTTCTATAGTGTCATAATTTTGAAGCTTAAAGGTTCACTGTGATCATAAGATGGCTATGATTGTCTTCTCTGACTCCTTGATTTTACTTTTTGTTTGTTTGTTTGTTTGTTTTTTTAAAACCGTTTAATAGAGAATTTTATCTTGCTGTGATTTTTGGTAAGGCTGCAGGCAACAAGCCTGGCATTGCTATTTCCTATACGGAACCAGGATCAGAACCCAGTCTGTCGGATATTGGTTTACTTACAAGTATGTAAGAAACTAAGAAAGAGCCCTGTAGCTATGATGAAGACATCTCCACCCCCTCGCTCTCTTGTGCGTATTGTTTTTGTAAGCTTTTGCAGAGAGATAACTTATGTCTTCATCTAATTTTTCACCCGTGCTAAGGAAGGACTTTCATCCCCCACACTGGGCACGCGGGTCGCTCCTCAGTCTCACTTAGGGTACAGGTGTCACACTGCAACAGTTCGCTGGATCTGCAAAATGTGGCTTCAACTTTCCAAACCCTTGTGGCAGCTCTGGGGGTTTCAGTCCATTAGCAAGACGAGCTGGCAGCAGCGTTAGCTCTCAAACCCTCCCAGAGGGTAAAACATTTCCCACCACAAAATGCCAGCACAATGCACACTGGGAGGGGAACCAGCTATGCGCTATCATCACCTGGCTGGCACCGGGGCAGGTCCTGTCCTGCGGTGCCGTGGTAGGAGATGGGACATGCTGCACTTGGGCTCTGACAGGTCTCCTCCAGCCAGCCATCCCTCCTGCCATCACCAACCTGTGCTGCGAGGTGCCCTGGCATTGGGCACAGCCGAGCAAGACAGAAAGTGCAGCTGCCTACCTGTGATCCCTCACGTGTTATTTCTGACCCTGACTGAGCAAACCCCCACCTCCCCTCCCTTCACAGCATCAGTTCTTTGTCCCAGATGAAGACCTTGGGAAGTGAAGTCCTTTCAAGGCCTGTTTTCAAGAGCAGCTCAGCTCCCTGCACGTCCCCAGACACAGGCGGAGTGCGTTTTAAAGACAGTCCTTCACTTCTAAGAGGAAAAGGTCATGAATATCAGTTACTCTCAAATTCAAAAGGCTGCTTCTTCCTAATCAGGGGGGTGAAATGTCGCTGGCTGTTCTCTGCAGCCAGTGCTTTGCTCTGAGGGCGTCAAAGATGCTCAGTGTTATCATAGACACTCCCGCACCCCCAAATGAAAGGGGATCGCTGACTGACCAACAGCCCCCACCACCTGGGACCAGGTCTCTCACCATAAGTCCCACTGAGCTGGTTACCAGGCCAAGGCATGCTCGTGTCTGCAGTGCAGTGCAAGTCACTGGAGATGAAAGACCAAGAGACGGGGGAATAAGGGACACACCTCACACCCTGTCCCTACCCATAATGTGAGCAGTAAATCACTACTGCTGTGCTGGCAGGAGCTGAGCTGTCTCACTGGAGTGATACAAAGTGAGCAAGAAAGAGAGAAACTGAACCACCTTTGATCAGCAGCCAAGGGTTGACGAAGACCCACCACTCGGGTCTCCCAAATAGTGCAGAGCAGAATTAATTTTTCTACTTGCAGTGGATGTTTGCAAACAATAAGTACTTGATGGACACACTGTGCAACAAAGGGAAAAGGAGGCTGAGGGGAGACCTTATTGCTCTCTACAACTACCTGAAAGGAAGTTGTAGTCAGGCAGGGCTCTTCTCCCAGGTAACAAGCGATAGGACAAGAGGAAACAGCCTCAAGTTGTGTCAGAGGAGGTATAGATTGGATATTAGGAAAAATTTCTTCACAGAAAGGGTTGTCAAACATGGAACAGGCTGCCCAGGGAAGTGGTTGAGTCGCCATCCCTGGAAGTATTTAAAAGATATGTAGACATGCTGCTGAGGGACGTGGTTTAGTGGTGGACTTGGCAGTGTTAGGTTTGCGGTTGGACTTAATGGTCTTAAAGGTCTTTTCCAACCAAAACATCCAATGATCCTATGAAAATTTTCCTATTTGGGCTGCAGAGCAGCTGTCCTTGCCGTCATTCGGCTGCTGGCTGCTTTCTGGTGTCCCAACTCACACCCGTACTGTGGCCAAACAGCTGCAGCCTGTGGGAAAGGGCAGCCATAGAGGTATCGTCCCATAAGGCCACCTTGCCAGGATGATTGGTATTAGGGATTGATTGATATCTCTAGACTGAGACTAGAGAAAGAGACCTGCTTGATTTAATATTGCCATAACTAAATTAGATATGAAGTTAACTTCATCTTCTTTTCCTGCATCTTTTGCAAGCATTGTAAATTTGTTGTGTGTTTTGAGGCTGTGAATAAATAAATTGTTTTATTTGCGTTTTACCTTAGGCTGGCTTGAACCTGATAACACGTGGTAACTAGACAGAAAAAGGGATCTCCTGTTTGCGAATATGACAACCCAGGACCAGGGCACCTTTGTAAGTGTTTTAGCTCTGCCAGATGAAGGTCCCCAGAGCAGCCAAAGGACAGCAGGACGGGACATCACTTTTGCTGCATGAGTGAGAGGTGAACTGGTATCGCAAGCGTCAGGAGAGGCAGAAGTCTTTTCTGGAGGTTGCCCTAGATGCTGGGACCCAAAGGCACCTAAGGAGTTTGCAGCAGTTTAGCGTGGCCTGGGCTTCAGCTGGGAGAAAAGAGGAAAGGCACATGGGAAGCGACTGCTACTGAAATTAAATGAGAGTAAGGCAGTAGCTGTGAGCATCTGGGCCAGGCTCCTCTGCCAGCAACAGTGAGAGGAGGGCATCCCTTACCACCCCGGTAATACGCATATCCAAGAGGTCTGAGGAGGCCCAGCAAGGCCTCGTGTGTGGTCTGGTGCCCCCAGGCAATGGCAGAGGGAGGGTGCTGGCAAGGGAACTGCTCTCCTCCTGCCAACCACCATTACATTTGTCTTCGCTGCTTAAGTCAGAGCCAACTGCTCCCTGCGCTGTCACGCTTCGCCCTCCTGGGCAACCATTAACCGTCTCCTTCGCACAAGATTTCCAACCGAGAGAATACGGCGTCCCCTGGGACTCCCAGCTCCTAGGCATTGAAACATGGCTCTAAATTGAGCAGAGGAAAACAAGGATAGCGAGAGGAAGCACACAGCGTGTATGTACAGTGATCCAGATGCAAACAGCGTGGGCTGCATTTTGCTTTCATCACTGTCCAAGAGCATCCTCGGGATAAGGCTGTTTCCCAGCAAATTCAGGTGACATGAGGGTGCTGCTGCTCTGCTTCCCCGGGGTGGCCAGCAGCCCCAGGGTGACCTCCAGCAGGACCTCAGCCCCAGCAATGGGTTGGGACTGAAAATGGACCCAGTGCTTGCATGAGGGGCACGGAGGCATGAGGGAGAGATGAAGATGCTCCAAAACCTTTCACCTCCCCCCACCAGGCACTCCAAAATTGCGGCTGCACACCAGTACGTGACTGCTGAGCATGCACGGGTAACTCGGTGCTCGGAGGGCTCTGGCAGAGGGTTTTAAGCAGACAACTTAGGTCTCAGTATGATCTTTGCTTATGTTCAATTTTTTCTGTTATGAACTTTGGTTCCCGATCTGCATGGGTGTAATCACTTTCTTCCCTTTGTCTGGGAACAGGGAAGAAGTGAATCGCAAGCCAGCCAATGTGGTCTTTCTGTACTGAGTTTTTTGTTTGAGTGAAACTTTGCAGCATCCTCTGTGAGATGATGTTCTTGAACTTCTTGCATTTTCCAGGCACTTAAAGACACCCTGAATTACAATGTAATTGAAAAATGAGCCTGTTTCTTAGAAATGAAGTGTAACCAATAGCCCCGGTCTGCTGACTTAATAGAGAAGCTTAACATCATTATATCTATATTAATAACAAGGCCAGTTAGCCATTAGCAAGAGCAGTTCATTCATTGCATCTCTCTGACGCTTTCCAGCTTGCTTTTTTTCATGGTAAATGAGTGTTGCTTGTCCTCATTTTCTATTCAGATAATTCCCATTAGCAAGATAAACATAGGAGTGAGAGATCCCACTTCCCCCTACTTCTAAATACGCGCTGTTAGCAAGATGATGATAGAAATAATATCAATCCATGACAGAGGAAAATGCAAAGAGGAGGAGGACCCATAGAGAAAGCAGTTCTGGGGCGGGAGGGCAGGGAAGGTTCGGGAGGAGGGACCTGGAGCCGTGACCCAGAACAGTTCAAGGCTTTCTAGCAACTCACCCCAAGCTAAAAGAGATTCTCTAATGGGCAGCAGTACTGGAGGGCCTGGGACACGGAGACAGACAGCTGAACTCGCTGGGAGCTTATTGTATTTAGCTTTATAGCAAGCTCCTAACTGAATCAATATTAGCCACATATATTCCCACTGGTCTGTCATTCTGCACCACAATCTTGTTTTGAATAAACATCTTGGCGTTTGAGAGGCAAGTCAGACAGCTTGGATGTATTTCATTGACCAGATGCACTTAATATAATCTGCTTGATATAACGCTGTGAAGGATCTGTTCCGTTTTCCTTGTCGCCGGCAGATAATGTGTACTCAACAGGTTAGCGCACTTACCTCAAAAAAAAAAAAATCACAATTCTGCTGGAGACTAGGTATTACCAACTCAGCAAAGTCATCAGTTTAGTGGTGTGTAATAATTTCCTCTCTTCTCCTCACAAAGCTGCTCAGGGGGTAGCTGTTACACTCTGGGCTGCAGGACTACATCGTGTCTCCCCTTCTCCATCCACCTGCTCCATGGGTACCAACCAGCTTTTGCTCTTAATCAGTCAGCACCGTCGTTTAATCAGTTGTAACTAAATTAAACTCAGCTTGAAGCTTGCTGCCTGTTTCAGACCAAAAGAACGATCTCTGTGTTCAGGGGCTTACCTGCTTTTCCAACTGTATCAGTTGCACCGATAAAATGAATTTCTACACCCTTTTGCCTTGCTTCCATCTGCCTGAGGCAGAACAGCATGAAGTCTGGCAAATGGCAGTTCTTAAGGAAAAGCTATTCAGCTGCTGATGTGGAAAATGCAGATGCAACTAAACAAAGTGCAGCCTTTTTTTTTTTTCTTTTTGTTTTGTTTTTTTTTTTTTTTTTTTGTGTCAAAGACACAGCAATCAGAATTTATTTTTCCTACAAGCCTTCCTGGAAATGGATTATCTAAATCTTCTGCCTGCAAATCAATATTCCCACTACCAAGCAATCTCTCCAGAGCCAACAAGCATTCAGGCTCTTAATGCTCACCACAGTTGCTAAACACCGGGCTGGTACGGCTTTTGTACTGGTGATTAGGGCTGCCTGCACACTGCAAACAGCGTTTGTAAATATTTGTGAACCTTCCCCACTGCCCCCCCCCCCCAAAAAAAAAACCCCACGCTGCTGGATTCATCCATGTTCCTGATCCACACACACTAGTTACTTTTCCGGATATTTCTAGAAAAATCCACCCCTTCCTTTATAATTAGTGGTGAAATAGATTTTCCCGACGGGAGCTCAGCCTGTAGAGGACACTAAAGCAAAGGACAATGGTGTGCTGGTACGTTAAGGCTTCTGTGTACCACAGTTGAAAAAAAGAATGCTGAGTGGTTGATGGGCATGCTTGCGCCTTAAAATACAAAAGCGATTTTAGAAAAGAAAACTTCTTAATTTGTTCAGTTCTATTGGATCAGCATGTGCCTGTGTTTTTCTCTATTTTCACTCATTTTTTGGTCACAGCTATTCCTGGGAAAACAGTTCAGATAACAAAATTACTCAGTCCACTGGTGACAATAGGTGGTCAAAAGGTTTTTAAAAGTCACTGTTAAATAAAAAAAAAACAACGAAAAACCCCAACCAGATAATTGTGCTGATCATCTTGTAGGGCCAGTTAACTTCCTCCCCGCCTCCCCTCCCCCCAAAAAAAAGCTTTGTAAAAGGGGGATGTTTCATTCAGGGTATTTGGACCAGGTCTGCAACGACATTTTCAAACTCCACTTATTCCCTGTGCAGCTGGCGTGTGGCATTCACCCCGTGGTGGCTGGCTGCACTGGCCTGGATGTAATCTTGTTTGCAGAGTCAGTCACACACAAAACCAAGAATTACTCTACTGTATGAACAGGGTATTCATTACTTGCTACATCCCATTTTAAAGGTTTCATTCACCCAATCAAGAAACAAAAATGACACAATGTGACCTGGCTGAACTGAGACAAAATGAATTAACCCATTAGCTGGAATGTGGATTACCTAAATAGTCCAGGAAATCATAACTGGATAATTAATGACTAATTCTTAGAAAGAAAAAGAGCTTTATTTTAGTCTCAAGTAGTTTCTGACCAGTGTGCTTGCATAAATATAAACTAAAGGAATAACAAAAATCATAGAATCATTTAGGTTGGAAAAGACCCTTGGGGTCATCGAGTCCAATCATCAACTCCACTCTACAAAGTTCTCCCCTACACCATATCCCTTAACACCACATCTAAACGACTCTTAAACACATCCAGGGCTGGTGACTCCACCACCTCCCTGGGCAGCCTATTCCAGTGTCTGACCACTCTTTCTGTGAAGATTTTTTTCCTAACGTCCAGCCTAAACCTACCCTGCTGCAGCTTGAACCCCTTCCCTCTTGTTCTATCACTAATTACCTGTGAGAAGAGGCCAGCACCAACCTCTCTACAGTGTCCTTTCAAGTAGTTGTAGAGAGTGATGAGGTCTCCCCTCAGCCTCCTCTTCCTCAAACTAAACAGTCCCAGCTCCTTCAATCGCTCCTCATAAGATTTATTCTGCAGGCCCTTCACCAGCTTCGTTGCCCTCCTCTGCACTCGCTCCAGCACCTCGATATCTCTCTCGTATTGAGGTGCCCAGAACTGGACACAATACTCAAGGTGTGGCCTCACCAGTGCTGAGTACAGGGGAACGATCACCTCCCTACTTCTGCTGGTCACGCTATTTCTAATACAAGCCAGGATGCCATTGGCCCTTTTGGCTACCTGGGCACACCGCTGGTGTGCCACACTTCTCAAGAAGAGAAGGAAGAGACTAATGCATCCGCATCAAGCCAGTGAAGCTACTATGCCAGAAATTCTTGCTAGTATTCAACCGAGCCTGACCTAAAGGTGGCACACAAAGGTTAAACAGCAACAATTGTTCGGGGACAGTTTTGTTCCGAGATGTTCTGGGATCACACCAGGCCAATTCAGCTGATGTCATAAGCATCACCAGACTCTTGTTAGATCTAGCGCTTCTTCCCTCAAAACACATTTAGCAGTGTCCCCAGTTTGATCCACTGAGTTGCTTGCGGAGACCCTGCACAGGGAACAGGGTCTGGTCCAGGGTCTGGCACAACAGGCCACCTCTGAAGCAATTCTAACTGGTGACAGAGGTGGGACACTCAAGTGTCTGTGCTCCTTTTCTTAGTGGTGGCCACTGGATTGCAAAAGATACCAGCTATGTTCAAAATCTTGGAACAATCTCTGTCAGAAATCCTGTTGTCAGCTTTGCCCTTAAGATGACATTGCAGAATGACAATCTTTAATATGTTGTTGATTCTGAAAACAAACGAGGTTAATAATAGCAAATCTCCACAAACTATGAGTAAATCAAATTCCTGAAGATCGTGAGAAATTCTGTTGGAAAATAAAGATTCTGCTGAAAGGATATTTCCACCTGCTCACTGCTTTTACCAAGCCTTGGCTACTTGTCAGTGATTAACTCTGGTCTCTTCTCAACACTTCCACACCTAGAAGAATGGCTGATAAACTTCCTTCTGTTCTTCCAGAGTCCTCTAAATCCTAAATTGCATAGAGAGATGCACTTTTTTCATTGATATTTCTTATTTATTTCTCTTGTCTATCTTTTTAGTGATTGTTTCAAGACTCTGCTAAAGTCCAGCTGCAGTAAAAGAGAAGTTTGTGCGGGTGTATGTGTATTTGGAAGGAGATCAGACAGCTTGTGAGTTATCTAGGTCTGAAAAGCTGACAATAGGGTTCTAATGTTTGAAATGAATATTGCTGGGTTCATTACCAAATAAATCTTTGGAAATGTTCTGGGGGCTGATGGGGTACTTCTTTTTGTGGACAACATTCCTCCTGCTTTCCTTGCCTTTCATTATTTATACCTGCCTGATATTGTACCCTTGATGTTCCTGGTATTCATTTATTAGAAAACAGGGAAAGGTTACTTTCCATAATAGCTTTTCACGTTGCATAAGGTAGAGTGCAAAATGACTGCTTTTTGGCTGGAAAAAAAAGATAAAAATCTCTATTGTCACAAATCACTGTCTGCATTTTACGATACTATATCTCTCTGAGCAGCTGCAGTCTAGTGTAGGGATTGCCCTTCTTCAGCAGCATGAAGGTGTCCTTAAACAGCTGGAGATAAGGGAATTCAGAGCCTTACTGAGAACACACCATCGCATTTCCATTGGTAATGAGCAAAGCATCTACGGTACTTTCCATCTGAAATGAGCTTTATTGTAAGCTAAAGATACCAGCAACCAAGAAAAAATGCCATGTCAGGTGGGCAGTGGCCTCCTGAAAGCACCATGGCTCTTGCCCATACACATTAGCCATCAAATTCATCCCTGGGATATCTCCATTATACACAGATGCTTACTTGCACCTACAAGGGAAGGTTTTCTCATTCCTGGGGTTATGAGAGAGATGATTTTGAACCAGAGAAAGGTGTCAGACTGTAAACAGCAGCAGTACTACATAACAGGAAGATGTAAGAATTACACAGTTGCTATATGCAGATATCTCTATCATTTTTTTTTTCCCTCTTGGTTGCTCAAGTTCTGGTTCCTGTGTTTACATGGCAACTTTTATCAAAGACTGCATGAGACAACGTGCTGTGCAGCAACGCTGCCTGAGCAATAGGCTGCGTTTGATTTTTCTGGATCAGGGATCAGTGCTCATGGCAGAGTCTGGATCCAAACATCTCCCTCAATCAGTGAGTTTCTGCGGTGCTCCCTCAGGTCACATACAGGCTCTCGTGGGTGCCTGTGGCATTGCTTAGGCTCATGGAGCTCCTGCAGGGAAAGAGGAGTCCCCATGGCCACAGCCGGGGGCAGGCTGGGTTTAAGCCTGCAGGGATAGAGAAAGGACCCCACGCTCACCTGCCCCATAATTTACTCTTTATGCAGGAGTTAAGAAAGGAAGGAAAAGATGACTTGGACATCATTGTGCTCCACTTCTCTGATCCTTGGTGGTTTTGGTATGAAAAGCTCCTGAATTGGCTTTATTTCTCATGGGTTACAGTAATGTTGGTAGCAGCCAAAGAGCCTGCTGAGCATATAATGACGGCTCCTACCACTTCCTTGCTCTGGATGGCTGTTACATGGAAACGGGG
Organism: Rissa tridactyla; assembly: GCF_028500815.1. Taxonomy (NCBI): domain Eukaryota; kingdom Metazoa; phylum Chordata; class Aves; order Charadriiformes; family Laridae; genus Rissa; species Rissa tridactyla. The sequence goes on from NC_071469.1 coordinate 55,133,606, forward strand.
CTGGCTGAAGCAGGAGCAACATTGCTGAGTCGAGACCCCAGAAGTAATTGTTACTAAAGGGAATTCTAACATGAGACATCTTTCCAGCTGTTTTTCCATGCTGGAGCTACACAAAAGCACCCTCCACTCAGTCCCTTTTGTAAACATACCTATGGTGTTTGACTCACTGGGTTGGATGAAGTGACCTTATAGCCAAACTTTGGGCTACACAACCACCTCTCACAAACATCACTGGCCATTTTTCCTTTGTGGCACTGCAGCACTGGGGCTGGGCTGTTGGCTAGACACGTTCTCTGGGCTCTTCAGGTCAGGTGATGTAGGAAGATGCACCATTAACTTCCTGAACAACAAAGTTCCTCAATCCCCGCACCAAGAGATCAGCTTCCACGGAGATGTGCAACAAGGGGAGTTGAAATGAGGTGTCAGGGTGAAGTTTTTCTTTTCTCTCTTGTGTCAAACTGCCCCTGCTGCCCCACTGCCCCAGGGTCCCCAGAGGAGGAGAGGTACCCCTCAGTGGAGAGGAGGCAGGTTGATGGCACATTTTTCAAATAAAGCTGCATCTGGATTTACATGAACAAGCCACCCATTGAAATGCTTCAGCATTTTCAAAAAACCTGATTAAAAAGTTGGACTTCTAGCTCCGAGCAGGAAAGGACTGCAAATAAGACATCGCCTCTCTCCTCTCACTCTTCTATTGGGGGAATTTTACATAAATTAAAATTAATGCATTTTTTCAACTAGGTCAGTGGAATGTAAATGTTCTGTTCCAGGGAGGATTATACATCGTAACTCAGTTAAGGGATGCACAGCACAGTTCAATCCTGCTGCATTTATCAAAGCTGAGCTGTTTGGAGCAGAAAGCAACCAAAGTTTTCCTACCAAACACTTCATTGCAGTATCTGAAGGCTCACGGGGTTGAGGATGGGTATTTGTCTCGCTCCTGGGAAATCTCAAAAGCTTTGGCTTTTGTCTATGTATCAAATGTGTCCTCAAAAGTGGTCATGAAATCTGTAGGAATAAAATGGGACAGCAGAAACAGCCCATCTCAGTGCTTTTTAGCCCCAGCGGGAGCATGCCTCCCCTGTGTTTGCAGGCCAGGCAGAGCAGCTCGAGACTCAGCGGCAAGTTGAGCAAAATTGAATTTGTGCTGCCCCAGGAGCATGGGGCTTGGCTGCTCCTGCCGCCAGGCCCACATCTGGCTGCCAGCTGTGTGCTGCCCTCAGCCACTGCCTACTGCATTTATACTTTGATCCCATAGTCAGCCCTAGATGCAGACACTGTGCCACTGAAGTACCACATCTGAACCCTTGATGGGGGTCTGCAAACCAGCAAACAATAAAGAATGTAATTTTGTATGTCTCTATCTCTCTGGCTTGGATTTTTTCCCAGTTCCCCAAATCTGCAAGCACGTACACACTCATGTGTACCGAAATGAATGGCCACCCTGACTTCCAGTCACCCTGGAGAGATGCTTCAGAGGTGAGCAGGCGTGTGGGCTGTTTTCAGAACTGGACTGGGGCTTTTGTTTTGATGGGCTCAGTACTGTGTATTCTGGTGTAAGAAAAAATACAACAGCAATCAAAACAAAACCTTCTCAAAAAAATAACCCATTTTTTCATGATGGATGACACTTTGAATTATGTCTTCTCCCCTTAGAGCAACCTCATCTTTCTTGTAAAAAAGCATCATAAGTAAATTTTTCAGAGTTGCAGACTTCTTTTTACAAGCATCAAACCAAAATTTCTATGAATGCAGAATAGCCCCGAACAAACTTGTCAATACCAGGTGGAAGGAAATGGGACTTTGTTTTTCACAAGGTTCCAGTACACCTTCTCCTTGCCTCGCACTGCACAATCATACCCAGGATGCATTTTCCCATTCCTTCAGATAATAAATGCTCTGGTGAATGAGATGAAAGGTCTCTCTAGTCCAGTATCCCACCTGAGATGACAGTCTTTGTGGATATTTAAGGAAGGACAGAGGAAGTACGCAGTGATCTGTACCTGATATCCTCTTCTGGCTTTTGACAGCCAACAGTTGCAGAAGTCCCTAAGCTAAAGGTTGAAAGTGGACTTTTCAGCTTAATAATGGTCCTTTATGGCATGACTTTGTCTAAATCATTTTTGATTTCATTTATACTGTGGCAACAAGTCCCACGGTTTAACGCATCATGTGGAAAATTCCTTCCTTACGGTTTAGACCTACTGCATGATAATTCAATTTGTTACCCCTAGTCCTTGCATTGGAGAAACATAAATTAACCTTGTCCTCTTTGCCTTCTCCATGCCATCGGTGATTTTGTGCATTTACATCAAGCTCCCTCAGGTAGTTTTCTTTCCAAGCAGAAAAGGTCTGCTTTAGTCTTTCCTCATCAATAAACTGTTCCAAACCTCAGGCCATCCTTGCTACCTGTTTTATACCTTTTCTAAAGTTATTAGCGCAGTGCTGTAATACTGTTTTTTATTCTATTTTATTGTGTTCTCTCATTCAGCAATTCCTGCTATCCAATTTGCCTTTTGACTGCTGCAGGGAATGAGTGATGCTTTCAGAAACCTCATACCTTAGTTTCAGTTACCCAAGATCTCTTTCTTGAGTGCTGCTATCTAGAGCCCGTCACTGCAGATGTATAAGTAGAGTTATTTTTTCCCTAAGTGCCTTACTTTGCACTTGTCAATACTGAATTTCATCTGGCACTTCACTGTCAGTTGGTATTATAAGCTTCTTCTGCAACAGTCAGCTTTAGCTTTGATTATTATGAATAATTTTGTATCATCTGCAAACTTTGCCAGCGTTCACTGTATTTGACATGCCACATACAGAGATGGTGAACAGCACTGATCCCAGCGTAAGCCCCTGGGGCACTCCTCTGATAAATCTGCCTCCAGTCCAGAGGAAGTGTTGCTTTATTTATTCTGTTATTCATAAAACTACCTCTCACATTACTCACCTTTGTTCCTTGGGGTGGAGGCTGGCGGAAGCTCTGCATCGGTAGCTCAGCAATTTCATATTTGAGCTCTTTTAGCACATTTAGTTGAATGACATCTCGTCCTTGTGGTTTGATCCAGGTCAGTTTATCCAAGTGGGTATGCTTTACAGAGGTTGTCCCTGCTTCTCTTTACCAAAGATGTACCACCTCACCGTCAAAGCTCCAGCTCTGGGAATGATGCAAGTGTAAAGACTTGTTTACAAGAAAATGTCAAACTTTTGCATCTTCCTAATCCCTAAAAGAAGATCCCTGTACACCTAGGTTAAGCTCTTAAACTGAGGGTGATTTCTCCACCGGCTCAGGCCTGGGGACTCCTTCAGTATCCAAAATTTAAATTCTATTAATTATAACTGGAGAACTGTTTTAAATATATTGCATTGTAAACCTGAAGAGCTTGAATTAGCCTTCTATTGAGCATGTAACAGAGTGCAGTAATCTCCTTCTGAGAACTATTGTCCAAAAAAGGGAGTTAGGGGGAACTGACTGCTGCTAATCAAATGTTAACTTTGTAGAGTCCACCTGAATAAGCTTGCGTTGGCATCTGTTGAGTTTCACATAAGCTTGTGCTTATGTATTTCCCTGAACTGGGATCTATAGCAACACATATGTAGGTTTATACTTCTTACAGGTGGGAAGGAGACTCCTAGCTGGACAGCATGCTGCGTTTTGGCCCTTCCTTTTCCCATTTACTTTCAGTGCAGGCAGCTCTACGGTCTACAGATCTTTCTCTGGTAAGCAGATGCAGAGTTTTGCTTCAGCCAGGCTGGCAAACTGGTAAGCCACTGGTCTCTTCTAGTTTACCTTGTGCCATCCCTCTGTGCTAGAACAAACAGCGATCGCTAAATTGAGGATTGCCAAAGCTGAGCCAAAGTATTTCTTGTGCCACTCTCTTGGAGGAGAGATCCACACAATGGTGCACTCACCTCTGTCCTCGCAGCCTGGCTCCACAATATACTTCGTGAAGAAAATAACACAAATTCTGACTAAGTATTTTAGGTATGAAAAACTCCTCAGATATAAAAGCTTCATCAGATATAAAAGCCTGTTAGCTTTTGTTGCTAAGGTGCAACTCATACTGCAAGTGACAGACATTTAAGCTACTATTAGAAATAGCTGTGAACACTTCTCATTCACCACGAGCTACTGATTATAGAATTTTGTGAGTGAAGCGCTACTTTAAAGCATCATCTATCCGGATTGATTTCTGTCGTCCCCATGATGGATCAGACCTGGTTTCCCAATACCACTGTCTGTCCTGTGAAGCCCTGCACATGCCTGGCAGCTCAATGCACCGTTCTGGCTTGTGCAACAGTGACAGACTTTCCCATGTACCAGATCCACTGGGGCAGAGAGAAAAGAAGACAAATGGTGGACTTGGCATCAGACTTGCAAAAATCAGTTTGGCCACCCAACTTGGACAAGATATTCCTATTGCTATTTGTTGTAAACAAATAAAATATTCATTTTGTTTCTTTATTAGCATTCTCTCTGCAAAAGATGGTTGAAAAGACTGTGTTAGGGCCAATAAACATTCAATAAACATTCTTGTTCTTTCTTTCTTTATTTATTTATTTAATTTGTTTCAGCGTATTGCTCTCCTGTTCTAGACCCCTTACATTGCTGCCTCCCATCAACACCCACCTATAGCCTCCCAGTGGAAATAAACACTGTGATATCCCAGACAAGCAGAGTGTTAATCTACTCTCAAGTATGCTGCTTTTGTGATTTTAATGGAAAACTCATTGGGGAACCTAATTTGGCACCTGTAGAAATCCATGCCCAGCTCAAATTTGGCTTCAGTGGGAGTAACAACCCCAGAACTGCTGTAGCAAACACCCGAGGTCCAGCGGAGAATTATTCTGATCACTGATGCTTCACTTAATAATGGCTTTGTGATTTATTCAATTTCTTCACTGCAGACTCCATTTTCCTCTGAAATTCTTCCTATGAATGCAGGATGGGCCCCGGAGGGCTGGACTTGAGCATCTGGAAGGTGCTGAGCACACTCAGGCACCAGAGAACTGAGGAAGCTTCGAGGCTGCGCAGGGTTTTGCTCAGGCATCTTTGAACCTTTTGCTTGTGCAAGAGAACTCCTGAACACAGAAGCTCATTTGTTTGCCTGCAGCAGCTTCTCCTACTGCACATCGTTTAAGAAGCAGCATGTGTCAGGAGAGCACCTCCCAAATGCACTCTGGCATCACGGCGTAAAGGGTGAGAGGGGAGTAAGGGAATTTTCCCTGCTACTTTTGTTATAAAAAATAATCATAACCCTGATGTTGGCTTTTCTGGCCGGAGTAAATCGCGTTTCTTTGGCAGCTGCTGCCCAGGCAGGATCATTGGAAAGAGGAAAACGAGCAGCGCGAATTTGCGGGCGCGGAGGCGGTGCCAGCCCGGCTCCCACAGTGCGCTCTAGCGGCACCGCCGCGCCAGCGCCCGCGGGGGCCGGGGGCGACGGGCATCAACGCCCACACTGCTGGCGTCTGGGTCTTGCTGTAAAACCAGCTGGGGACTCAGTGCCTCCCTGCCCTTCCCCGGAGATGGTTTCAAGGCCAGGCTGGACGGGGCTTTGAGCAACCTGGTCTAGTGGGAGGTGTCCCTGCCCACGACAGGGGGTTGGAACTAGATGGTCTTTAAGGTCCCTTCCAACCCAAACCATTCTATGACTCTATGATTCTATGGTTTATGGAGACGCGAGTGCTGCTCCCTCCTGCTCTGTGGTTTCGAGGTACAAATACCATCAGTGCACTCCTGGGAAAGGCACATGGGCAGAGGTGGCTGTTCCCTGGAGCAGAGGGACGTGGCAGACAGGAGTTTTCCCCAGCTGATGGCCACGTATCTGTGTTAGAACAGCCTGTGAATCAAATGCATCACGCCAAGAGGCAGCCCCTGGCATACCAGCTTAGCCCCAAGATGCTTGGCACAAGGCTGCAGGTTTGGGCACCATCAGAGCAGTGAGGACGGCAGCAGGCAGCACTGCAGAGAAGCGCCTGTTTCTCCTGTCCGTATGATAGCCATTGCCTCTCCCGGGAAAATTTCTCCATCTAGCCACCTTGCAGAAAAGTGGGCCCTGCAATGCTCCTTGTCCCTGGGTTGCTCAGCAAGTACAGCATGCTGTTTACATTTCCCGGCACTCATCTCCCGGGGACTCTTCCAGGGCTTCCCAGGGCGACCATCAACAGCAGCTGCAGCCCTCCTCACCTTTCCATACTCCTTTGAAGCATAAGGACAACTTTGGAGAAGGACATTTCCAAAATCGGGATGGAGGGATGACACTGAACTTGGTGCTACATCCTCAAGCAGCTTCTGCTTACAGTAGAGACGGTTGAATTTCCCAAACTATGAATAGTGCTAAAGTGATGAGTCAAGACAACAGACAGCACAGAGAGGATTTAGAGGTCTCTGTGGAGTTTTTGCAAGGCCTTCTGCATGGATAATTCAGCCCAGCTAGGCTGGACAGTGAGCCTTCATCCTAGCATGCCTCTGGAAGGGACATTTGGGGTTGGAAGAGCTCCCCAGTAGCTCCCATATTGCAGATCACCAGGAGAGTTTGACAGTGTGGTCCAAGAAGAGGGGTGTAGTTCATCAGCTGTTTCTAGCTGTCATTATAGGTTAGAAGGGATTTATTTTGGTTCAACAATAATGACCCATCTTATTTCTAACTTTGTTTCTCAACAGAGAGAAACTAAAATAGTAGTTAGGGTTAGTTTTTATTCTCTATATCAATGTTATGTATGAAGTATCTCAAACAAGTGTGCGTCTGAGGGCAATTTGTGCTGCACAAACACAGTCTGAGCCGGGATCGCAATGTCACAGACACACAGTATGTTACAGCCACTGTGGCCCGTCAATGTGAAGAGAGAAAGGAGATCAAAGACGCATTTCTTGCTCAGACACTATCTTGCTCACCAAAGCTCTTGTCCTGCTCTGCACTCTGTGGGGTGTTTCGGCAGCGCTGGTGGGCAGACGCCTTGTCTGGAAATGCAATGAGACAGGCAGGCAGAAGGAAATGTTAGGGGTATAACCCCAGACTGGTGCCTTGCTAGAGAGCTGCCCACCTGCAGCTCATGGTCAGACCACCGCAGGGGGCCAGCTGAAGGCTGCCCCCACCTTGTCTCACTGCCAAGGGCTGCGGGGCAAGGACAAGTCCCTGGCTAAGGAAATGCAAGTGCAGGAGTTACGGGGGTCCTTTTCTGGCTGTACCCGAGCTGGAGAGCCCGGCACTGATTTCACTGCAGAAACACCCGCGTGGAGAAGCTCCATTCAAGAAAGTGGAGCAGGGAACAGGGCTGTGAGCCCAGCCAAAACGTGGGCAGGAGGAGCACTACCCTGGCATTGCTCTTCTGTACCGTAGGTTTGAGACCCAGACTCAACCCCTGTCCAGAGCTTGCTGTGCATTTCTGTTTTGGCAGCTTTTAAGAGAAGGTCTTCACCTTTTCACATGCTCATATTCATATCTGTATTTTTTAATCCTTTTTGCGGCGCTATTTCTCATCAACAGAAGCTCCACGTAGCACTTGGCACTGAATTCGTCGCTGATCTTGAAATACTTAATTACTCCAGAATTATGTAAAGAAACCTATATTTGGCCCTGCTGCTGCTTCTCAGTGCATACCTGCTGTGTGGGGAGGCAGGATTTAAACCTCCAGAAGGACCAAAGCAAGGCCAGGCTCATTTTTAAACAATATCTAATTTACCAGAAAGAGAGGCAGTGATAGGCAGGATGGGATTTGATCACACCTAATTATGGAGTGTAATATTTGGATACATGGATACAATATTGCCATGGGTGGGGTTTTTTTTCTGCCCAGAAAAACAAAATTTTCCTTAAAGAAACAGCTGTGTCCTGCCTGCAGCCTGCAGAAGAATGGCATTAGTCACGTGCAGTCCAACACGTAGCACAATTGTGAAGTTCGCTCTATGAGACTGACAGGAGCTATTCATATCGGCCCCCTCCACCATCTGCCTGAATGGCAGGCTGTGGGGCAGCAGCAGCCCCCCCTCGCCGCCTCTGCGCGGCCTCAGCACTTGGTGCCTGCTCAAAGTCTGTCCCCAAGTGCAGAAAATCGGGGATTGAAAGCAAAGAGAGGATGTCACTCAGGTCAAAGCAGATTGTCAAGATGAAAAAAAAAAGGGGGGGGGGGAAGAGTTAAAGCTTCGTCCGGTGGGAATGCCAGGTTGCTCTTCTCCTGGGAGAAGAGGTATTGGCTTCAACAAGAGATGAGGAGGGAGAGCAAAGGGGATCACCAGACAGCACGAGTCTGGGAAGAAATCCCATATTCTCTCTCCTTCTTCCCTCCCTGAGCTTAGAGGACTCAGCTCCGGGGCAGGACCAGGCTGTGTGAGGGTCAGTGCCACAGGGAGACATCCCCGCTGCTGTCTGCAGTGCTGGCGTGCCAGGGTGTGGGAAGGGATGCCGAGGGCTTTGGCTGCATCCCTGTGCACACACTGTCAGACATCCCTTGGGGGCTGATGGCAGGGACCACAGACCTGCAACCATAGTCACAATTTGCCTGTCCCAGATGTCCTGCAGGTCCTTGGACCAGGAACCAGGCTGCTAGCTTTGCCCACACCAGTTTTCTCAAAGATGAGTTTCATCCTCAGAAATATTTATGAGGGTAACTTAGAGGTTTTTTTCTCTTTCAAAATGAACCTGTAGGTCCTGGGATGGGCAGGCTCACGTCCCATGCTGGGACCAGGCTCTGAGTCCAGAGAAAAATCTGTTTGGAGGCTTGAACACCATCAGTGCCCACTTTTGAAGGTCAGACTAGATGGAGAGGGATTCATTTTCATCCTACGACCTGTTTTTCCGTCTCATTTCTGGACAGTGACATCTTTCCTCATGGCAGAAACTCCTGCTATCAGTGCCTGAGGTGTGTGGCTCAGAGTTACTACAATCCTCTCCTCTTCCATTGCATTCACTCCTGAGGTCACCCAGTTCTTGCGTTATGATTTTAAATAACATCTTCCATGTTTATGCCATCAGTGCATCATTAATATCCCTCCACTTCAATCACTGTCAACAAGAAATCTTAAATCAGGACCCCAGAGGAAGAGCTTTAGTGGTCTTCCTCCATCCCAATACTTGTCCTCTTCAAGCCGATACTTCTGGTTTCACCATGAGCCACCATCACCTTCCCTCAGGCTCCTGGATCTCCTCAGAACCCTTGCTCTCTCTTTTTCTGAGTGTGGAGACAGACTAGATGCTTAGGAAACAGCAGGTGAGTGAAAAGATATCATGCATCTGAACAAAAAAAAGGGACAATTCACAGGTGGCCCATCTGGGAATTTTCCAGCTTATTTTCTTACCATGTTTCAAAACAATTGGAGCCCATTGTCCCTTTGCTTCAAAGTGCACATTCATTAAGCTCAACAAGGAATCACAGGACTGTGACCCAAATGGGGCAAAATACTTGAATTTTTCCACAAAACAACAGAAATTTGGGGTTTTCTCCTCTCCTCTCCTCTCCTCTCCTCTCCTCTCCTCTCCTCTCCTCTCCTCTCCTCTCCTCTCCTCTCCTCTCCTCTCCTCTCCTCTCCTCTTTCCTCAACAGAAGGAAGGAAAAACCTCCAAGGAATTTCTAAGGAAAATCTTTTGACCATTGTTAAGAAGCCTTATTTTTCAAGGAAAAATCTGAAAGATTATTATTTTTTTTTAATTAATGGAGATTGCTTAGTTTTAACAACCATGGGGCTGTTAAACCTGAGCACCTATTGCTCAGTCTAGGATGGAGAAAAAGCTCTGTTTTAGGGGAGGAAAAAGAATTTTGAGTAAACTAGTGCCAAAACAGTGACTTCTGTATCATCTCTGTAGCGCTCAGCTGGGCACTGAGCTGCTCTTTGCTTTACAGACCATTAAAACAACAGTGATTTGGGTGTTCATGCTGTTTGAACTGCTCAGGGCCCTTACAGTGGAGGGACCCCGACCCCAGTTAACAGTGTGCGTTGTGGTTAGTGGGTCTGCTGGTGCTGTTAGTGGGTCTGCTCCAGCCTGATGCTGAAATACCTTTGCTGAATGGGCCCCTCAGCCTGGAAATAAGCTGTGGGAGGTTTTGGTGTAGAAGTGGCTAAAGGTTGACATCGCTTACAATGAGTGACACTTTAAAAACACTTCACAGATATTTTTGTGTAAGGAAATCTTCTTTTCTCTCTCCTTTATTCAGTCTTGAAGGAAATGCCGTGAGTTTAGGAGAGACCTGGCTGCAACTTTGAAGTGAATGGATTTGTTCTTGTGTTTTACTTAAAAAAAGGAGTTAGAAAACTTCACATACCAAAAATTCCCAAGAAGACAGCTGTCAGGGGGTGACATGTCGGCTATGAAGTGGCTCTCCAGCTGGTCCCTGTCTGCATGCTGGGAAGGCATGTGGAGACATTTTTTCAATTGCTGTACTAGTTTGACACGTTCACAGTGGAAAATGATGTATCATTCTTGAGCCTTTGGTTGGTGGACACTTCAAAGTGCATTGGATCCTCAGAGAGGAGTGCCCTATTGTTAATTGTTCCTTTCACATGTACATTGGGATGAACATGGCGAGAGCAGTGAGGAACAAAAGGGCTCCGGTGGCCTCTTAGAGAAAACTCTGTGCAGCTCAACCTGAGTCTGACCTTGAAAGGGTGGGTTGCTCTGGTTTTTAAATCCTGCTCTCCAGTTCATTCCCCTCCGGCTCCCCGCCGTTACTCAGCTGCAGGGGAATGGGATGCCGGAGCAGGGAGCGCAACGGCGTACGGGGAGCCCCTCCACTGCTGCCACGTGGTGCCAAAGGAGTCAAGTCCTGAGCAAGCATCCTTCCAGGAGGGGACAGGCATGACTGGAGTCTGGGGGCTTGGAGATGGCCTCTGCAATAGGTGTGTTGGAGGGGTGTCAGGGTTCCCTTATCCTCCAGTAAGCAAGAGAGCCACATCAGCTCTCCTCAATCTAACTGGCCCACTAGCCCTCAGTCTCAGAGCACAGCCCGTGGGTCTTGAGCCCCTGTGATTGGATATAGGGTCTCATAATATGTGGCATGAGTTTCCCAGGCCTCTGAGGACATAGTTCATTAACATGTTGAGACAATCCTTTGCTTCCAGGCACCTGTCCTGTGTTTCTCTGTCTCTCCCTCTCACCCCCTTGGGCAACCAACTAGATCTGTTTAGAGACTGCACTGTGCGACCTGATGTGCAGGTTGTGTTCAAATGCTCAAGCACAGGAGGCAGTTGGTTGCTAAAAACAGAGATGTGATCCCTTGGCATGCATGTCTCAATGAGCTGGACAAGCTCTCCTGGTAGCCTTAGCTGCAGAGAAGGATCTCTGTTGGGTCACAGAGGGGCCAGGCCCCGAAATAGATGCTCAGGCAGGTTGACTGGAAATTGACCTCCGACAAAATGAGCAGAATGGAGAAGATTGTGCAGAGATTCTCATGCTGGCGCGAGGCAGATGATAGAGGCTGCAGGCAGAGCTAGCTGCCCCAGGTCTCCCACGGCATGAACGGCTTCTGAAATAGAAGCTGGGAGGGGAGAGGCACATCTGTGATGGCAAATCAGCCACTGTGTTGCAGCCTGCCACAGTGCCAAAGGCTCTGTAGCATCTTCTGCTGCAGGATATCCTGGCCCTGGGATCTCCCTAGACCTGAGACACCTGAGCCCGGGTGCCAGCACATGTGGCTCGGGACAGACTGGGAGAAATGATGTGAATAGCGATGGCAGCACTGGGCACACCAATATGGGGACACTGAAGAGTCATCCCTGAGGCCTCTGCCCAGAGTTTGTTATAATTTGAATCTTGTCCTTCTCTGAGGAAAATGAAAGTAATAGAAATACAGTAAAATAACCATAAAATGTAGCTGGTTTCAACACTCAGTTCTCAGGCTTTTGGTGCTTTATATCAGTAAGGTAGATTTTACTTTCAAAACGGCTTGGACTTCAGTCCCTGCTTTCCCCAAGGCATGTGTGTGTTTAGTCCAGAGCTGGCAGCACCTCCCTGAGGGTGGGTGCACACCTCCTGTGCCCCTCTCCACTCTTCTCCCACGCAGGGTGCTGCGGGCTGGAGATGGGGAGCAGTGCTGCTCTGGCCACACGAGACAGCGGGTCCCAGGCTGGCACACGGGCTCTGTGTCCTGTGTCCGGTGCACACTGAGGGCAGCCCTTCTGCTCTCCTCTTCCTCCAGCTCCTGGTTTTACCGTGCTATTAAGTTATTGCCACCCCTTAGGGACAAGCCTGCGAGAAGGCGGAGGGCTCACATAGCTCTGGATCAGTAAAGGAAGCAGCTCAATTAGCATTTCACACGCCTTTTCTTCCCTCTCTTCTTACCTTCCCTGCAGCGGGCATGCTTTCCCCTTAAAGGATTGTCCTGTTTCTGCTCCTTGCCAGCGTTGGCAGGGTGACAGTAGTCGAGTGTGCAAACTTGTGCTATTGTCCCTAGGCCAGGGGGAGTCATGGAGACCCACTAATATGACACAGGAAAATGTTTGCTGATGGCAATTCTATGGGCTTTGTCTAACTCTTTCTCCATCATGACGACTCGATTTAAGTCTCTAACTGTTTGACTACAGATGCAAGAGTACTATCCAACTCCATCCTTTTGTCCGGGTAGTTTGAATGGGTAATTCAGCTTTTGTGTAACTCAATTGAGGGGGCAAACATAAAGACAAGATTCTTGAGCGCTCAAGCTCCCTTTCCATGGATATCTGCACATCTCTTTAGAGATTTGTTCCTTTCCTACCTTTTTCTGACATCATCCTCCCCTTAAAAAAAAAAAAAAAAAAAAAAAAAAAGGGCTCTGATGGGGAACGGTTAAAAGTAGGCTAGCCCAGTCCCCCGTATTACATTGTCCTGTGCCAATGAAGCATGGTTAGTATCAGCCCTCAGACAGCTTTGGGGAGTGTGGAGAAAACGGTGTCAAAACTTTCCTAACTCATCCTCAGCGTTTTCACTTCAGCTTGTGCCATTTTTGAAAAGAAAGGCCTCGGTAGGGGTGAAGAGGATAGGGGAGAATGGTAGAAATTGTGGGGAAATTATTGTATTTATTAGCTGTCTTTCTGTGGCTGTCGCCATGGCGACAATTTGTGATGGCAAAGAATGCGAGGAGGGGAGGCTGATGCCTGATTGGGATGCTTTGTATTTGGCAAAGTGGCTTCTGATTGGCCTGGGAGAGCCCCGAACTCGCCGGAGTCGATATTCATTCAGCTTGCTCAAGTGCTCGCTAAACTGCGTCCAAACACTGGCGGGCCCCGGCTGCCTCCGCTGAGGTTGGTGGTGTGTAACCTGCCTAACGAGATTAGCAAGGAAGGGGCTCTTCTCCCCAGCGACGCCGCCAACGCCGCCAGCACCGGCCAGAAAAGCCACCGCGCGCCAGGGTGAGTGTCCGTGATTGCTTGTGGGGAGGTGGGAGCAGCCGCCCCGGCTTCTTCTTTTCCACCTAAGCGCTATCTAACAAGATTAAGCACCGGGATGGCCGGCGTCCGCCGGACCATGCGTGCCGGGGCAGCAGTGCGGGGCAGTGGGCTGCGGGCACACGGCGGCTCTGCCGGGAATTTGCCAGCACGGAGGTGAGCTGATGGACAACTTGTTTGTGTGGCTGAGAAGTTTGACATATTCCCTCACTTCCACCCTCCCTCCATTTGCCTAGTGCTATTTGAACTGAGGCTTCCCGCTTTTAAGTCTGCCCGTCGTTTTTTTTCCCAGGTTTGTCCAGAGGCGGATTATAAACTTTTCATGGGAAACTCTGCACGGCACATCCAGTGAGATGGCATCAGACAGCGAGGTAAAGACCCTCCTGAACTTCGTCAACCTGGCCTCCAGCGACATCAAAGCGGCTCTGGATAAGTCGGCTCCTTGTCGCCGGTCGGTTGACCACAGAAAATACTTGCAGAAGCAGCTCAAGCGGTTTTCCCAGAAGTACTCACGGATCCCGCGGTGCCACCCCGGCAAAGCCCCCGAAAGCGGCTGGCGCAGGGTGGCGGAGGACAGGGGACGTGGCCCCCAGCCTGAGCTGCCCGACCCCAGCCCCCACGGTGGGGCTACCGCCGAGAAGGCGCTGCGGGCAGCTGGGGCGGAGGAGAGCCTCGCCGGGGAAGGGGTTTTGCAGGAGCAAAACCCCGAGGCAGCCAGGCCGGACCAGGTGCCCATGAGGAAGCGACAGCTCCCCGCCTCCTTCTGGGAAGAGCCGCGGCCAGCCCCGAGCCTGCCGGCCAGGGCCTTTCCTGCCGGCATCGAGGGACTCCCGGCCCCCAAAGACCCTCCTCCCTATGAGGGGAAGAAAAGCAAACGCAGCTCAGACACCGCCGGCCCAGAGAGCCCCTCTGAGCCTGCCCCGCATGCCGGGGACAAGGACCCTGCTGGCGTCCTCTCGGCCCGGGCGGGTGCCTGGACCTGCTGCCCCTTCCCCTGCCCCGGGCCGGGGGTGTACCAGCCCCCGGGCACGCTGGCCCCATCGCCATTCCCCGGGCTGGGGCTGTGGAGGAAGAGTGTGGCTGCGCTGCCGGCTGAGGTGCCGCATTTCTGCAAGGAGGCCGACAGCACGGGGCAGAAACTCTACCGGCCCGTGGTTTTGAAACCCATCCCCACGAAGCCCACCGTCCCCCCACCGATCTTCAATGTTTTCGGGTATCTTTAGCCCCCCGGGGTCGTGGCGGGTTTTAGAGTCACAGCGAACACGGTAGCTCCTGAGGGTGAATTGAGACGCCCGGTTGGGCACCATGGAGGGAACGAGGCCGGCAATCGCACCCTCTTCCTCTTGGGTGGGTTGGAGTGAATTAGTGACTGTGGGGAAGCTACTCAGGCTCCGCTCTCCTCTCACTGCACGGGTGTAAATCGGGAATAAGCCTTACGAAGCTGGTGGGATGGAGGATGAGGCAAAGCAGGGCTCTTTCATCGACAGGCATTGTCTGAGCCGCAGCGCGCAGGGCTGCAGGCCATTCACACCCACACTCGTAACACCTAGGAGACCTCCTCCATGTGGGAACATCTTCTCGGGGTTGCCCTATGGCGGCAGCAGCAAAATGAAATGAATTAAACCCATTCAAAGAGTTTTTGTACTCTAAAGTAATTCCGGAGAAGTCAAGATATTCAGGTCACTTCCTTTTGCGTGCAAGAGACTGGAAGGACAGTATTTAATGTAGAAACCACGGCTGTGGATTGATTTAAGCTCTTCTTGTATGTAAACACTGAGAGAATTAAAAGAAAAAAATTAAGGGAAGAAAGGAGGTAATTTTATTTCGGTAATTCTGCAAATGCAGTCTGTTTATTCTTGCCCCACTGGGTAGAGGCAGGTTTGGTTTGCAACTGGTGGGTGGATATGAGGACTGAAATCTCTGCCTATTCAGCGTGAGGTAAATCAAAAGTAATTCTGCTGGGGCTGGGAAATTACCTGTTGTTAAGCTGGTGAAAACGAAAGCAGGATGAATTTCCACATCCTGAAATGTTCTGCATCAACAGAACAAATGAGAAATCGTATTAGTTGAATACAAAGCCATAAAGTATGATAGAAGAAAAAATGGAATAGCCTGCCTTGATTTCTGGCTCGCAGACATCTTTTATCTTGCCTGATTTTAAGATACTATCACAAGACCTGGCTGCAAATGGTTTGCCCGTTGTTTTCCCAATTATTTTAAGAAATTTGCATTAGAAAAGTTAATAGTTTTTTTCTTTTTTTCTAAGTTAGGTTTCTTTTAAGCCCATGGAGAAAGTGGTGCTAAGGCACAGAACATGAGATCTGAAAGGTTTAATACTGCAGGTCTATATCTATTCAGTTATACTGGAGTAAATCACTGAGGTCAGAGAAGTGGATTATGGGGGAAAAAGGGCCAGAGAATGGGCACCTGTGATGTCCCAGGGCCTGAACCTGCTCTTTCTGAAGCTAATGGGAACTTCTCCCAGCATTCAATAAAAAGTGGCCTTGATGGTCTTGGTCTCTGGCTAGCATGGCTTCCTATGACTCTTCGCATCTCTATAAGGGGAAAAACAGGCAACGCTTCTTTTGAGCGCATTTCAGTCAGGAAAAAATTATTGTATCAAGCAATTATAGAGTATCATTTTGGATCTTCTGATGGGGCGTGGTGTTACATAACCAGGTTGCAACTTTCATTGGGATACGAACTACTCTCAGGCTAAAAATAGCTCATTCTTTCCCCCAACCTCACAGTACGTCCCACCAATGTTTACTTTTATGGAAATAACGTCTGTAATGTGTTAGTCCAGCAGGCCAAAAGTAGACAGAGACATGGCTTTTGGTGCTTTCTCCCTGCTACCAGCACTTAATATATGTATCAAGCCTGTACAGGTTACTCCTATAGGAGAGGAAATGGCTTTGGTAGCACATACCTGCAACTACATGCAAGGTGCAAGGTGGTAAAGAGCTGATCGAAGGGTTAAAATCAGGTTAGCTCTTGATCCAGAAGTGAGGATATGAATATATTTAGATGTCTTTCCCTTTTTGTCTTTTTGGAAAAAAAAATCCATGAGGAGACTCTGCCCCTCTCCACGAGAAGAAGCTAACAGAAACCAGGGGCAGTACTCCTGTTGAAGTTGATGGGAGGAGAACTATGGCTCTGAATTTGCAGACCTGCAGGCAAAGAATTCTTTACATGGAAATAGGAGCGCTTTCTCACACCAATAGCTCTGTGGCACCGTTGTAATCCAGGTGAAGCCAGATGCTAGCCTGTCCAAGTGCGGTCAATGCAAAGCAGCCTCCTTGGCATTGGTCTGGATTTCCATCTGGGTGACCAGAGCAGGTCGTGCCACGAACCACAAGTATTGCAGTGATTGCTGTGGACAAGTGTTGCTGCTTGAGTTCAGAAGGGAAATTTGAAAGTGCTGCGAATTGCACCAGAATGTGGATTTCTATCAGAATTAAAATACTTGGCAAAGTGGATAGCCTCCGTAGGAATTTTGTTTCTGAAGAAATCCAGAGAAAGAAGAGAGTTAAAATCAGGTTTCTACCTCCTGGATATTAAATTCTTTGTTTTCTTTTTCTTCTTTTGAACTGTTTCTTATTTGAATATATGTTTGCTGTACATTTTCCATGTAGTAGAATAGCACATTTTTAAGTTACAATGAAGGATTGAACCAGACCATTCCAAATGACCTCCGACACACAGATATTTATGCACTTACCCTCAGATTTAAATGGATGTTACTTTTTAAAATCCTTTGTGACATGGAACTTCCCTTCCCAGCCCAGGGCAGGCAGTGGCCCTTGCTGGGGCTCTGAGTTGGAGCAGCAGTGAAGTAAAACACAAATGAACAGAAGACAATTGTTAAGTATATTTGAAATCAATGAATGGGGATGCATGAGATTTTCCAAAAGGTTTGCAAAGAATAGCAACTCTGTCTCCTCTGTAGCCATACTTACTGTTCTCTCACCCCTGAGATTAACATCAACATTGTTGATTCCGACTTTTCCTGACTATTTTTGTATTTGGTTGTTCAATGTTGATATTCAGGACAGCTGATAGCCCTTCAGAATCCACTTGTTTATTCATACTTTATTTGAAAGATGGAAACATAACATTCTAGAGCTGCTATTTTACTACAACAATGCAAACTTAAACTGTTAAAACCACAATAGCTTTTATAAATAACAGGAAGGGAGAGGTAAATGAAAAAGCTTTCATACAAAATGAAATAAAAAAATCAAAAAAGTGCACAAGAACATCAAGTGAATTGCACATGTTGCGGTAAAAAAAAAAAAAGTACAGTAACCTGGTCATGAAATATTCCGAGAACATTTCACATAAAGTCATCATCTCTGAAGGGGTCTATCTATCACACTAGGTAAAAACAAGTCACTTTACCTTGCACTAGAACTACTGATCTACTTACAAAGCCTGGTTTGTTTGGGTTTTGGGGTATTTGTCTTTTCACTGTAACTTCTAGACAGGTGCATTAAATATACATTGAATTTGTGCAGATTCAGTATTGTGCACAAAATATTGTGTCAATGACTGGAGTGGAGAGGTAGCGTCCATTTCAGTGCGAATAAATGTAAACTGAGTGTGTGAAGATTTGCTCTAAGGATCAAGCAGAAAGGACTTAATAGCACTGTAATCACCAGATTTCCCCTCAAGTAGCCTCTTCCCTCCTCAGTTTCTTTGCACAGTGTGCCCTTATCCTTCCTGCAGTTGTGGTATGTTCCCATCAGACCAGTGCTCTCCTGCTCAGGACAGATGGTTGCGAGCAACCAGAACATGGGTTCCCAATAGAGACAAAGGTCTCTTGGTTGAAAGAAGAAATGGACTTTCCATATTTGCTCCGCTCAAACCCAGTTTCAACTTCTCTGACGACGTAAAAAGAAATGGCAACTCGCGAGACTTGTGTACATAACAGTGTTGGCTTAGGGGAAATTCCCAGTTTGGGATAGCTTATGAAATTCCACCCCTGTGGTTATAGATGCAGTTGGTGATTGTGAAGCCTTCTATTGGCCAGCGGTCTCCAGGGCTGTCATTGCACACTAAAAAAGCATTTAAGTAAATGGTTTCCAACAAGTGGTGTCTGTATCCATTACCCTCTATGACTCTGCTCTGTTACACTCGTTTAATTTCAAGGAATTTTCTTCTGATCTATATCAATATGAGTAAGATCCAGCTGCTCAGCCCCATAAAGTGAGAGATGCTCGAACTCCACAGGTCATTTTCCATCTCTCAAGATATTGCTTACCAATAGAGGGCCTTCATTGGCAAAACTGGTCTAAAGATTTCCTGTTCCCCATCCCTTTCCCTCCACCCAGTACTTTTCCAACCTGAAGCAGTTCCCTGTTCACGCTGCAGGAGACAAGGGGGTAGATCCTAAACTGGTAGTAATGGAAGTCACTGGATGAAATTTCAGCAGTGGAGGAATCTCACCTGCCTTTCCAAAGCTTTGCAAGAAGATCGCTGTTCTGTGTGAATTGAAACTCTTGTTTTTTCAACTTCTTTTGCATTTGGGAAGGGGACAGCTATGGACAGGGTGCCTGTAGCTGTAACCAGTTCTTCTTCTCACATTCTGTCCCATAACTGCTGAACACATTTCACACAAAACCATCACAGAATCTGAACTCATGTGCCCAGACAGACTTACATGTGTGCAACACACTTTTAGTCCTGTGTTAAGGCATAAAACTCCACACAAATAAAACTCGGTGCGATGCATTTTCCCTACTTACATTTCTATCTGATAGCATGGATGGTATGCAGGCCAGCAAACAGAACCAGATCTGTCAGGTCTCTGGTGGAGAATTGAAACAAACCATGGTGCACAGCTCCTTTGTCACCTAAGGTAAGAATGAGTGTCCTTCTAGCATAAGATCTGCAAAGACATAGTTCCAAAATTTAGGCTCTTCCATCCTTACTTAGGTGCCTAGTCAGGAATGAGGCACCCATTGAATCAGTGGTGCAGCAAGTCACACCTGTCAACTGAGCTGTAGTCACTGCCAACAACTGTTCATGGGCTCCTCGGCCTCCCCAGCTGTGAGGGAATGTGACTTGTTAAAAACTTCAATAAAAGAATTTCACGGACAATTATAGCAGTTCAGCTGATAGATGGTAACTTGTTAAACTGCCATAAATCAGTTGTGGACCTGAGCTGTAAATAGGTGACCTAATTTTCAAAGAAGCTGAGATAATAACTTTCATCAGTGTTAAAGGGAGCTAATAGACACTTCAAACTTCCAAAGTCAGGAAATTCAGGACTAAATCCTAAGACTTTTATTCTGCCTCAGTGATATTGGACACAAAATGTGGTTCCCATTGGCTTAAGTGGAACTACACCTGGTGCATGCAACATGTCATTGTTCAGGCACCTGAATAAGG
Organism: Rissa tridactyla; assembly: GCF_028500815.1. Lineage (NCBI taxonomy): Eukaryota > Metazoa > Chordata > Aves > Charadriiformes > Laridae > Rissa > Rissa tridactyla. The sequence continues at coordinate 55,153,350 of NC_071469.1, forward strand.
ATTTGGAAGCCTAATTATGGGTATTCATTTTCATAAATGTCAAAGTCTGACTTTCATAATTCCAAAATAATCTCTCTTTTCTTACAGTGATGGTATTGTTATAGCCACAGAGGTCCAAGGAGCTAAGAGAGGTTGGGTTTTGTAGGGACAAGATCTTCTAGCGGAGGAACAGGTAAAGTTGGTTTAGCAATGTTGCCTCTCCCTACGTACCTTGACTCTCTCGTTCACATCACTTTCTGTTCCTGGTCCTCTATGGCTTTGTCATGTTCTGACACCAGCTTCCTGACAGAGTAAAGCTACTGTTTACAGTGCAGCTACTTCTAATTTACACCAAAAAAAAAAAAAAAAAAAAAAAAAAAGAAGAAAGAGCTCAGAGTTGCTTTAAAATCTCCAGTCTAGGAAATTCTCTCAAGCAGAATTTCACCTACTTCTTATTGCAAATGTAATGCAAAATGAACTGTATTCGCTATGTGCAACTGCAATTCTTACATCCTTCTTAAATTAACCGTTCCTTGACTTTCAAAGGAATCAGCATTTCTGTATTTCAGTCTATTAAAAAGTTCTGATATTTGAATGTTCAGAAATCAAGTACTCAATAAGAAAGGTCCAAAAAATGAAAGTAAAATTGTTAGCCAGATGGTGTCAAAGTATCAGAGAACTAGCAACCAGCACACTTAGCAGAAAACCAAACAGTAGAATAGAAACTAAAATAAAAATCTCAGTTGGTGAAATGTGATTGTTTTCCCAAATATGTGTACTCTTGACAATTTCTGAATTGTGATCACAGCAAGGATGCTAAGCTCCACCACAACCCCAGGATACCTTTGAATTCCTCACTGATACTTGCTTCAGCGCTACTCATTTTTCAGTGTTGGCTTTCACTTCTTGTTCTTTGCAGACCAAGCTCTGAGGTGAATCGTCAGCATTTTCTCTTGAAAAACCTAACAACAGTCCTATGTTTAGCTCTCTGTCTCCTCCGTTTTCTTCTCACTCATGCTTCAAAAGCATATTTCTCTTAGATTAGTCATTGGAGGGCGCTTGACCAAGCCAGCAGCAATTTCCTCCCCACCGTGCACGATGTGCGCCCTGGCCATGCTGATGACGCTGGGTTTGCCATGCCGGGAAGCCGCTGCGTGTCCAGAGTGCCTGGGATCACTGTGAGTAATCATGCTGTAAGTATCGAATCAGTCTTTCCGGGAGAGGCAAGGTATTGAGAAGCTTAATGCGGTTTCTTCCAACCAGGCTTCGTACCTTGATGCGGCAAAGATGGGAAAGAGGTCGTGGGGGTTCTGAAAGACAGGCAGGACAGAAACATGAGTGGAACAGGTTTAAACTTGAGTGAGACTGCTTCTCCTTGGGAGAGGGAGGAATTTAACATCACAGATTCAGTGACACCCCACCAATGTCTCTTTTTTGTACATCCTACCTGGTCCAAAATGTAATTCAGTCTTCTATCAAGTTTAAGGGATGAATACTAAGGGGGGATGGTATCTGAGGTTTTGAATCCAATAGTGGGACTATTTCTGCCAGGTTCTCTCCTGGGTGACCATACCTGCTTTTTCTTTAATGACAGCCCAGTCCTCATAGCTGTCAATGTGCTCCTTGAGCCGGGAACAGAGCTGCACGTTACCCACGTAATCCAGGAGAACATCGATGATCGGCCCGGCCCAGCGACTCATCTCTGGAGCAGACACCATTTCACAAAACTTCAAGGAAAAACAGAATGACTACCGTCAGTGGGACATGAATGTACCCATGGATACTGCAATGATAGCAACAACCCCTCTGCGTTGGTTGTCCCACCCTTCTACCAGCTGTGAGAGCAATTACCAGTTTCCTGTCAGAAAATTTCAACTAAAGCCTCTTTTTTTTTGCAACTCAGGGCAGAATCCCCTCTTTACAAGCACATGAGGACACAAAACCCTGGTGGAGTCCTCGCTCTGGAGCATGGAAAGGATGTTGAATTGTTTACAGGGTCCAAAGGCCCTGCTTCCATAGAAATGGGAGGGCAGAGAAGTGCTCACAGCTTTGCCGCAAGCCAGTAAGGGAGCTGCTGAAAGCTCCACACAGCCCAGGGCGCTATGACCCAGCGCGCTGGGTCCTTTTCCTTTCTTGGGAGAGGCTCTGCGGGGCAACTGTGCATAAAGGAGACTTAGGGAAAGAGGGAGATTCAGCAGAGCACAGCACCTCCTACTTCTGGTGAACCCATTGGTATCGGCAACTTCTGGGGACCAAACACCTCACTAGAAACAAGCCTGGAGAAAGCTCTGCAGAGATGTATCCCAGGCAGTTTTACTCACCCATGGGAGAACTATCCTGGGCCTAATACAGAGCAGAGGAGGCTGAGGGGAGACCTCATTGCCCTCTACAACTACCTAAAAGGAGGTTGGAGAGAGGTGGGTGTTGGCCTCTTCTCCCAAGTGAATAATGACAGGACCAGAGGAAATGGTCTGAAGTTGCAGCAGGGGAGGTTTAGATTGGCTATTAGGAAGAATGACTTTACTGAAAGAGTGGTCAGGCACTGGAACAGCCTGCCCAGGGAGGTGGCTGAGTCACTAGCCCTAGAGGTACTTAAGAAATGTCTAGATTTGGCACTTCAGGGCATCGTCTAGTGACAGAGATTGTAAGGGTTTTTTTCTGTGTGTGTATGGTTGGACTCGATGATCTCAAAGGTCCTTTCCAACCATGAAGATTCTATGACTCTATGATTAGAGGAGCCTTACTCAGTCCTGGATAAAGCAAATCTTCTGTTGCCCCCAGTGCGAGCTGTAGAGTATTCAGAGCCATTGCATGGAGGGCTGCTTATGGAGATACTGAGGAATAGACTTAAGGACCTGACTTTAAGCAGTTTCATTTCAAAAAAGTAGTGACTTCTCTTCCCACTTTAATCTAAATATGCATATTATACCAGACAGCTTCATCTATCTCGGTTAGGGTGCTGCATATGATGGAGGTATCTGTGGACTTAGCTGCATGTGAGCAGCCAGAAAATTTAAGATGAATTAAATCACGCTGTGTGGATAAGAGCTCAGGCACGTGGCTGAGCCCAATTGAATGATGGTGGCTTAAGCACCATCCATCAGCTTAGTCACTGTGACTGTCTGCAGGCACCCTCCAAGCCCACCCCAAACGTGAAAGATAATGCACCAGCTTAACCCTCTTTCAGTTTAAGCTCCTGTAACTAGATCACATTTGATTATACATGCATGAGCCCTAACTCAAAATGCATTAAACTCTGTGTGGATATGCTTATTCAGAAATAAAATTATATTAGCTCACCTAGGAAAGAATAAAGCTGCAGAAAATTGTAAGGCCATTTTATTTGAGGTGAGAATATTCACAGAGGTGTTTACTATACTTCTGACTTATTTTTTTCACTGAGCATCACCATGTAATGTTTCTCAGGAAAATTAGGTACAGTAATGTGGGGAGGATGCCAGTGGACAACCCAGTTTCCTACCTGGAAGTTCAGTTTAGTATATCTGGCCGTTGTTCTCTAGCGCATATGCCATTGCCACGCAGTTATCCACAAGATGTGCAAACTGGGGATCTGCGCTAACACCTCCAAGCAGTAACTCCACTTTGTCAGAGTTTACATGAGGACACGTGTAGGGCAATAAAACACTGGATCTTATTGCTTTCCTCTTCTTGTCTTTGCCAGAGACCTTGCCTGCCTTTTTTCCTCTTCCCTATTTACAACTTCAGCCTACAAAAATGTTTTCTGGAATTAGAACTTTCCAAAACATGTTGCAGGAAAAGAACCACAGCAAAACGGAGCCACATAATGCAAATGTGCAACTACAGGCAATGGAACTGACTCAGGGACAAAATGACTCTGAGCCTGCAGTCTCGGTGGGCCCCTGAATGCCCTCTCGCGGCAGTAGGATACTTCACTGCCCACCTTCACGGTTTTGACACGCCAATTGTGGAAACGTGGAGTGAGACAGCAACCATTTTTCTGCATTCACTTTATCCAGGATACATTAACTTAGCAGCAACACTAATGATTTATAGTTATGCGTTTTTCAAATCCACTTCCAGTAGCTCACAGTCTTTACTGTATAAAGACTAATCATTCAGATTTATTATCCTTACGTCATCTTATACAAGAAAATAAAAATTGCACATCTTTTGTGTGGAGAAGGCTACAGTTTCATAAGATCCTCTATATTTCAGAATACAAATCGTACCACAACTATACATGAAGCTACATTATACAAGATTTAATTTTATTAGACAAATTCCTAGCAGTAAGAACCAAATTTAAAAAAGTATTGGAGAGAAGGGATTGTTTTTTCTCTGTATGCATTTGTTCCTCACCAGTCTCTCACTAGGCACAGATATAATTTTACACAGCTTTTGCTACCTCTGCCTCATGTGGTCTGACCTTTGAGGTGATGACTCTGTTTGTGAGTGACCTAATATTTTGTTAGGCACTAAAAGTAGTGTTAGGTGAGAATCAGAGGGAAATAATGTGCCTAAATAGGTCAAAACAGAACTGGTTTTGAGTGGCTAGGATATCATAGAGGGCTACAAACAAACCCTCTCTCCTTGCCTTGGAATTCCAGCCCTCTATTCTTTCTACATGCAACCATATTCTCTATATCATAGAGATGATATATTTTAGAAGCTGATTTTTTTCTTCCCTGATTCTTTGCAAAATGGAAAGACTGCCGTGCTGGGATTTCTTCGTTGTGTTGCATGATGAAGGGTAGCAAATTTTGATTGGAGGGTCGGATTTTGTTTGAGATATACTGGAAGGAGTCAACATACAGAGAACAGGAAAAAAAAATGAAAAAGAAGTGTAATTTGAGATTCTGCAAAGTCCTTTAAGGGATTGAGAGTCCAATTCCAGCCCAAAGGAAGCTGAGCCCAGCTGTGCTTTGGAAAGGACTGCAAAGATACACACGTAAAATGTGGGTATCTAAAATCTGTAAGTGGCTTTGAAAATACGAAATCATGCATCTAAATCTCCTAATCTCTTTTCAGAACTTCAAATATAATGTACAGTCATATAGCTAATGTATTGATTTACACTCTCTCTGAAGAGCTGCTTATCCAGTAGACTCAGAAATTGCAACTATTTACATTCAGTAGTTTACACTCATAAAATGAAGCACTAGACAATTTTAATTTAACCAGGAGATTAAATTCCATATCAGACAAAACAAATCTTACAGGGCAAATAAAACAAGCAGGATTCTACTGTCCCTATGCTACTGCCCATATGTTACCACCCATATGACACTGCCTGTCAAGAAAACATGCTTCATGCCTGGCACCTCAGGTCCAGAGGAAAAGACTATTGCAGATCTGATGGCAAGGCTGTCAAAATGGCTATAATTCACTGCAAATTCAAGCTAGGGCCACAGCGGCTGTTGCCTACCCTCCTGCTGTCATTGAACATGGACTTGGAACATTCATACACTCTTATTGAGCCTTTTTTTTCCTGTAAATAAAGTAGGAATAAAGGCACCTTCTCTCACAGGAAATTTGGGAGAAAAAATACATTATAGTTGTGAAGATACATGGGTATGAGAGGTCCTCAGAAGTACTTTAGGTAGACAAGGTAGTGCTTACCTGTACTATGGTTGGCTCCTTGGACAGCTGAGGATCATTAAGTCTGTCCCGTCTGTAATTTAATGCAGGGTGTGGGCCATTTCCATACTGACACTCAAAACAGGAACTTGCGTCACAGCCCAGATCCAGGAGATACTTCAGCACAGAAAGGTACTTCATTGAAAACATGATGGTTGCCGGAAATGTGGTGGGATGGCTTGATATATAGGCATCAATGTTTGCTCCATGGTCAAGGAGCAGTTTCATGGTCTTCAGGCAGCCGTGGCGGATGGAGATGAGTAATGGGTTAATGAGGTCAACATTGGGGTTGGCTCCAGCTTGCAGCAGGAGCTCCGTGGCATAGATATTGTTGTTAAAAACAGCAAAATAGAGGGGAGTGGTGCGTCTGTCCTCATAAAGGCAGGACCGTTCGTTGGAGAGGGCAGTGTTGACGTCATAGCCAGCATCAATGAGCTCTTCCAAGATGTCATCATTATTGCGTTCAGCCGCTAAGTGCAGGGGGCTGATGCCACTACGCTTGACACGGGTGCGGCTGGTCACAGGGATCAGCATGGAGACAATCCTGCCAGGTGGAGAGTCAGTGAACAGCAGTGAGCTCTAGGGGATCTACAAGCATACAGCAAATTGTAGCTGTATGGTTGTAACCATAAGAGAGAGCCTGCTAACTTGGGCACAGGACCAGCTCTCTGAGAGAAACCAGTGTGTGAACTTGAAACCTGCCAACAACTCCTTATGCTCCTACCTTGCAAAAATGTTAGTTGTGTGACTCCCTCTTTCATGGACGAACAAGGTTTTTTTTGAATTATAACCCAGTTTCTGTGAGGTAATGGCAGCTACAGGGGTGGTTACGATGGAAGAGACCATGTGCTGGCACCTCACCTACCCTGTTGTAACTTCTCTTAGGTGCCACAGCCCAAATGCCAGACACCCAGCCAGGATCTCCCAGAAGTTCTGCACCTTCATCATGGTGCTGTGGGTAGGACTGGAGGAACAGGTGCATGGCCTGAGGTGCCAGCAGGTAGGCTGTATCTCACCACCTCCATCAGGATTGCTTTATTGCTCGGCAGAGAAGGGTGCCAACACAAGATGTTGGTAGGCTTCATGGGTCCCAGCCACAGCAAGAGCCTTGAAGCCAGAAAGGGGGTGAAACCAAACCTTCCTCTGCATGACTGAGCTAGGATAAACAACCAAATTCGGTTCCCAGGCCTCCCCACAGATTTTACAATTCAGTTATTACCCTGGATTGATCCCCATCCTGGGGGTCCTCACTGTGTGGCTTTTGGCTGTGGCAAATCCATGGGGCTATCAACGTTCAACCCAGATCATGGGGAGCCAAAAAGGCAATTAGGAAAGGTGAGAAAAAGAAATAAAAATATTTTCCAGGCTGGTTTCCATCCTTTAGCCCAAGGAGAAAAAATGTACAGCCAAGTCCTAAACCCGAGTAATCAGGGATTGCTATTGGAAAGTGTGATGTGGCCTTAAACACAGCAACATAAATCAAGCTGCTCTCGTTACATAATGTCAAGTTCAAATATATGATGTACAGGAGTCCCGCAGTCACAAATCTGTGATCATTTTTATGTCTCCATAGGTGCCATTGGAGCTGCATAGCCAGCCCCATGGGTTAAACCCTTATTTCCTGCTTATAAAGTTAGATGGACTAGCCAAGGCACTGGGTTGATTCTGTAAATGCAAACAAGATAAAGCTACTTCCAGAAAGAGCCTAGGGACAATCCAACGTGAGTCTGCCTACTGTCTCAGGAGATGCCCATGCTCCCTATATAATGCCTGCGGAGAGAGGGATATCTAAAAAGGAACTTGTGGAAGCCAAAAAGCTAAACACACCTTCTCCTCCTCTTCTTCCTCCCATGCAGACTCCTCTATCTAGCAGTCAACAGCTCTTCTAACACATCAACATGCAAAGCTCAGTTTCCTACCATGTAGCGTGTCTCCTTTAAAATGCTGTGTATCTTCAGCTTGACTGCAATGGCTGGTCCCAACACTGGGCCCTCGAACATATATTTACATAATGAACTAAGCCAAATATAAGCACTAGTCTCAGGAAGACCTTTGTCTGTGATGCACGGAATGATCCTGTGAAAGACTGAGCCTCCAACGCTCCCAGGAGCTGAAATAAGAGTTGAAGACGCATAACATTTTACAGGATTATCTTCCTATTTACATAATGGACTGTTGATGTCTCCAAGTTACTTCTACATCTCATTTTTAAACAAAAAGGCTTTTAAAATTATGTAAATATCTTGGGAAATTAAGCATGGGGTTTTTTTCTCCACGCAGCCTCACTAATCCTCCAGCGCTGTGACGCTCACCAGGGAGCAGGAGGTTTGGGTGCTGGTGAGCTGGCAACTTCCCACCGTTAGCAAATGTTCTGCAAGAGCCACAATAACAAAAAGGGCACAGAGCATTATGAGGACACCATGCCAAGTGCCAGCATTAGTCATCCCATGATCAACTGTTTTGAAGATTTAAGGGTCTGTTTTGTTCTTTCCTTCCAGCATATGTGCTTCAGCCAGCTCTTCACGTCTGAGTTAAAGAGGCATTGCATCATTTCTTTCTGCAAGGAGGACCTGAATCTCACCACAGGGGTGCTCTGCATCCCAATGCTGCAGTGTCCCAGACCTCAGTACACTCCCTGTACCCCAGATTTATTTTGAGAGGAAAAGCAGGAAACATCAAATTTTGCAGCTTGAGCCTATCTCTCTTCCTCATCCTCCAAAGTGGGTTGGTTCAGTAACATCATGCCTCCACCTCTGCAGTCTTTCAAGTCTGTCTAGAGGGAGAAGGCACCTCAAGTGAAGGCAGCCAAAGCCAAACAAGCCAGACCACATCCCACACCTGTCAGTCAGCTGAGCTTCACGTACAGTTTTGAAATAGTGCTGAGTTTCCCCTTATCCCTGACACCTGCTTCCATGATTTCTATTTGTTAGAAATTCTATGGAGCAGGAGGCAGAGCATCCTTAGTACAAGCATGCCAAGAGTTTAATGACTTGTGCTTACTTAATAAATCTGCCCACACTTCACAAAGTCTTCCCTTCTCAGCATCTCAGTTCCAAGGGGGAAGGAGTTAAATGACTGCTTGCAATTGTCCTACAGCTGATGAGATGACCCTTATGAATTTCAGGTCAGTGTTGACAAGGTGTCATTTAAAATAAACAAACACCCAGCAACAAGAGTTGACAGTTGAGCCTTGGGACCACATTCTTGGCTTTTTGATGGTAGGGAGCCTTTGTGCTCTGGCAAAAAGTTGAAGAGTGGAATTCCTGCAGAATTACGTATTAAATCTGCAGGAATACAAAGAGAGGTCACCGTGAAGGGTGTTATTTTACTGAATACCAAAGGAATTAAGAATGATCAGCCAATTGGGCTAAAGCTTTGTCATTTAGATAAATATTTATAAGAGAAGATCTTTTCCTTTTTTATTTCTTTTGCACTTAGTTTGCAGCAGTTGTGCACAAAAATTTGTGCTCAGTCTTTTACAAATGAAGGAACTCAGCATTTGGGCTGAATTCTGGTTTCATTTGTGCTGCTGGGTGTTGGGAATAATGGATGTGAGGTCTCAATCAGGCCCTTTCTTTCATAACATGGGGATGGACTCAGGTTGCAGAGTTTCTATATAAATTACTTTTCAGGTCAGGACGTGGAACTATTGAGGAGAGGAAAAGATTCAGAGAGCTGGTCCAGACTCTACGTACAAATTGGATTCAGATCAACTTACTGTACTTTCAAATGAACTTTTTTGAAAGTGAACAACTGGAGCTGGGTTCTGTCTCTGGCACATTTCTCGTCTAAATATGTTTATTTTCAAGAAAATGTCTTTGTAACTCAAACTCCGGAGAAAATTTTGAACCATGGCTGCAATAGTCTATGGAAGGTATTCATGTACATGCCCTGAGCATATTAACCCATTACCTAAATTCACAATGGGCTGCCCTCTGGAATACACAGCTTGCACAAAGAAGCAGGCCTACTCCAACTACAGAAAGTGAATATCCACAGGTCTAAGGTCTATCAAAGTCAGTTGAGAAGCTTAATTGGGATTCCCAAGTAGACCTAAACGCTAGGATAAAAGATGCTATGGGAAGGTGTAGCGCTGTCAAAAGTTTTCATTCCTCAGACATCGTAAAATATATAAGAATCTGCTCTTGCAGTTGTTTGCAAAGATAGCTTTACTACCCAGAAACAGTCTTTGCAGTTGGATATGCTCTCTCCTTCGACTATTGCTGAAAGGATTTTATTAGAAACTGTGATAGTCAGGAGAGTCCACTACAGTCACCAAAAGGGTCTGTCACTGCAAGATGTGACTGTGTTTTGCAAAAATAGCTGTGGGTCGCTGGCCCTCCCAGCAGCAAGGGGTTAAAGGCAGGAGATAATACTTGCTCTAGGATCAGAAGTAAATGCTAAGGACTTCTTCAGAAGCATGCTGCAGTGTCCCAGGTCTTGAAAGAGCTAGGTAAACACTATTTACATGACAGTCCAACAGTCCCATCCCCAGGCAGCATCTTCTAAATTGATATCCTTTATAGCAGGCTTAGCAGAGTTTCTCCCCCTTTACATCTTTATTTAAAACATCTTTATTTCAGAGGACTGGCATATCTACCTGATTCCTGGTTATTTTTTCCATTAGTTACTTTTCTCACTGTTTAAAGAATGTCCTCAATTCTATACCAAACCGGTTTCGTTTCAGAAACAAACCACTGGATCTTTTTAAGCATTTGTCTGTTACATTTAAGAGTCATTTAATCACTCACTAATAAAGTGTATGTTCCAGACCGTGAGTAAATCTTGTACTTCTTTTCTGAAGCCTTTCCAATTTCCTGAAAGGTTTCTGAAAGGGAGGATACCAGAACTGGACACCATATTCTAGCAACAATCTCACTAATGCCCTAGAGATTCACTTAACCACTTCCCGCTGTCAGCATCTGAATTATTGTCAATAAAACCTGAACACATCAGAGACGAAAGGAGCATGTTCCGCCTGTGAAGAATAATTACAATAGGCTCATGTAGGAAAATGATTGCAAACTATGCTGCAATATGTATTGAGGACTAACACACGCACTCACCCACCACCCCACCCCTTTTTTTTAATGTTTTATTCCATTTTTATTCCATCCCCTGCTTTTTTATTCCACCTCAAGCAAATTTTGTGGAGTTCAGTTTAATTCACTTCCAAGATACGTGAGGTTATGTAGGTGATATCTTGGCAAAGCTAAAGGAATCTTGCACCCCACGTTCCTGCTCACCCCATCTCATCCATCCCAACCCGCAAACACACTCTTCAGTTTCTAATTTCCAACCTGAGCTCCACAAGCGGAAAGCCGCATTCTCAACTGGCAGCTCCCTTGCTCGCAATGCTCAGAATTGGACCTAGGACATTACGTTCTCCTTTTCATAAGGACTTTGCATTCTTGTCTAAAAGATGAAACTATGAAATGAACTAAAACTTACTCGCAAATCCCTTTTTTTGCTGCTATGTGAAGAGGTAACAGGCCATCCTTATTGGCTTTGTTAGCATCTGCTCCTTGGGACAAAAGAAACTCCACAATAGGTACGTGTCCGTTTTTACAGGCTTCATAAAGAGCAGAGGCGTTATCACTGGCTTGAGTATTTATATCAGCACCTAGGAAGGAAGAAAATCTTTATAGCACCAAAAGGTTAAAAACAGATGGAAGAAATGTACTTTGAACGAACACATACATTTCCATGACACTGGAGCTATAAAATGGGCTGGATGGGGATGCGAATGAGGTCATACCAGAGGTGATACAGTCTTATCAGTTATATACAGTTATATCATAGATCTCCACTGGCTTTTAATATGCTGTGAAATTTATGAGGGAGGGTTTAACACGGGTGGCAGCCATTAGCTCCCAATCATGAATCCAGACTCCATTCAGCTGTAGCTCCAAGGCAAAAAACTTTAAAATGTGCTGTTCTTTATATAGCATGGCCTTTTCTTTAGACACAATAATTCCATTAGTATTAATGTGTTTAAACTATGTATATACGCTATTCCTGAGCAGGAGTTTGGAGTAGATGATCTCAATAGGTGCTTTCCAAAATTCTGTGTTTAAGTACCTATGATAAATATTTATTGCACCTTGAATACAGTGTCCCATTTTGGGCCCCTCACTACAAGAAAGACATTGAGGGGCTGGAGTGTGTCCAAAGAAGAGCAATGAAGCTGGTGAGGAGTCTAGAGCACAAGTCCTGTGAGAAGCAGCTGAGGGAACTGGGGTTGTTTAGCTTGGAGAAAAGGAGGCTGAGGGGAGACCTTATTGCTCTCTACAACTACCTGAAAGCAAGGTGGGGGTCGGTGTCTTCTCCCAAGTAACAAGTGGTAAGATGAGATGAAATGGCTTCAAGTTGTGTCAGGGGAGGTTTAGTGGATATTAGGAAAAATTTCTTTACTGAAAGCGTTCTCAAGCATTGGAAAAGGCTCCTCAGGGAAGTGGTTGAATCACCACTCCTGGAGATATTTAAAAGGCGGGTAGACATGGTGCTTAGGGACATGGTTTAGTGGTGGACTTGGAAGTGTTAGGTTTATGGTTGGACTTGATGATCTTAAGGGTCTTTTCCAACCTATATGATTCTATGGTCCTATGATTCTGTGATTCTATTGATATTTATACATATTATTTATAATCTATATATTCACACTGTAAGTACATTTATACTATTTATACTATGTTTTAATTTTTAGTACATATCCAGGCTAAAATAGGACCCTATAACATGACATCTGCAGAGTACCAAGCAACAACTCTAATCAACATTTATTTGGTTGTGCCTTAGTCAATGAATATTTCATTTCAAAGCTCAACACCTGAGGCCGTATCTCTTCATTTCATGAGGGTTGAAGTTAGGCTCCAAATGGTAAGTTTTTCCAACAAAAAAAGGATAAATATTACTAATGAGCTACTAGATTATTTTGGAGCATTTTTTCTTGAAGTCTAGTGTGTTCTTGGCTTAATAAACAACACGCAAGAATAAACTGACACCTAATACTTGGCCAAAACCTATTCAGAACCTGGTGTTGTCTGTGCTGGGTATTTAAGGCCTGAAAACCTGGGTTTCGACTGTAATGTACTGCACCATGGTGTCCTCAGAAAGGCTGCTCTATGTGTATTCTAAATGGGAATGACAGTTCACTGGAGTTTTGCTTCTAAACTGCAATAAAGAAGCCGATCAGTCACCCGTTTGATCATGAAAACTCCCTGCCAAAGAGAACATTTCCCTGTGCTCTCACCCCAAGCCGAAACATCTGTGTTGTGTTTGGCCCTTTGAAGATGTTGTAGCTGGAAACATCAGGAGAATTGCAGTGACAACACATAACACAGGACTATGTTCCTAATGAAAAAGAAATGAAAAAGAAACCCTTTTTATGATGAACTTTGCTCATGCAGTGATATCATTGCTGGAACTCTCAGAGGAGTTTTTCAGGGCTTGAAACAATTGGACAGTTTTATTGGATTTTCTCCTGTGTATTTTTCTCAAAATTGAACTTTAAGGAAATCCTAATATCTATCTAGGTTGAAACACAAATCACATTCTGGCTTAGTTTCTAAAATTGTAGGCAGTATGATGGACTAACTGCTCATATAAAACTGACTTGACAATGCTGTCTGGACAGCAGAACACATTTTTTTCATTCCCCAACTCTCATATTTTTCTTAGCCATACTAACTGCTTCAGAAGTTTTTCTTATCTTCATCACTGTTTGGCTCTTGTTTCAGAAGTGCAGGACCCAGTTCTTACCTACATTGAAGATAGTAGCCGATAGTGGAAATAAAATATGCCTCAGAATAAATAGTAAAGTATGTTGTGCTTATTGTAAAGCTGTTTTACATGAGTGGAGCACTAAAAGGTGGGTTTAGTATAAACTAGAATCAAATTCGCTCAGTTTATATGTTTGAATATATCCACATGAGGAGAGTAGGTTGTCTTCTGCTTCGTGTAAATCCGTTAACTATACAATAGTACTTTATCTATTTTTGGCAGGATTAATTAGTGGAGGAGAGCTAACCTTGCCCATCACTGCACATGTTCATGAGCAGATGGGGTTGGCTAATGTTCAGCTTCTGCCATCTATTGCCACCTACAGTTGTCTTCTATGACTGATTGGATTTTAGGCTACATGTGTGCAGCAATACGGATTTTGAAAGCTGTCAGGCAATGCAAGTAGAGAGCACCACATTCAATGTGAGTAGAGAGCACCATATTACTTCCCAAAGTAAGTGACCATGAGTGAATGCTGAAGAAGCATGTGTGTCTAGACCATGGTCTCTGAAATACCCTACACAATTCAGCCATCTGGAGCAACAGGGTTCCAGCACCTCTGCAGGCTAGGCCTTGTCTCCAGAGGCAGAAAAACTGAGCCAGGGGAGAAATAATGGGAACTTTGGAATAGTAAGAATGAAATGAGTAAAGCACATTCTGTACTCACCACATTTTGCCAGGTACCTCAAAGCTTCCAACTGCCCACTTTCAGCCGCCACAAATAAAGAAGTGATCCCATAGGCGTTTGCAGACTCAATCTTGGCACCCCCTTTCACAAGGATATCAATAATCTCCAGGTCATTTCGGGAGACAGCCTCGTGGAGAGCCGTCCACCCTCGATTGCAACGATGGTTTGTGTCAGCGTTGTACTGTACCAGGAGCCTTGCGGCCTCTGCATTCTTGCGCTCACAGGCTGTTTTGGGAAAAAAGCGAAGTGATTAGGACAAGCTTTTGAAAGATTCTGGGTGTTGTGGTACCCATTTCATGTAGCATAAGGTAACATAATACAATTAGGCCATAGTGAGTAAGATCAAAGATCCACCTAGGTCAATATGAGGGCCAAGGCTGCTGCCAAATGACATTGTCTGGGGCTTGCAAAGGATGTGGCAAAGGATGTGGTAAAGGATGTGACGCCAATCGTCAAGCGTGACCTGGGGGAGGCTAAGTATCACGTGTGGGACTGAGGGGAATCCAGCCCAGCACATTTGTACCAACTGGACACCACAGTGACACAGGGAGGTGACAAGGTGCGGGAGGTAATTTATGAAGAACAAACATATTACAGAAATCACGTGACCTGCACACATTTTTTCAAAATTCTGTGCAAAAACTGACTCTGTATCTCACTGCCTTGGACTGCTGATAAAGCTGTATATAGACAAGAAAATAAAAAAAAAGCCTAAGCAAACAGTCTCCCAAAAAGGATGCTTAGCAAACAATAATGGTGTGAGTCAGTAGCTCTCTCTCGGCTGGCAACAATTTATATCGTTCAGGACCATCCTGAACTAAAGTTATTTTCTTGATAATTAATAGTGTTTTGTTGGGGTTTATTCTACCATTTGCTCCATTGCTTTTTGAATCCCAAATCATGAGGCTTCCTACACATCTGTACTGTGGGACCCCAAACCAACGGTACCTAGAATAAGCAGCCACATTTACAAACCCCAACTAGCACTTGTTTTGCAATGTGCAGAGAGGCCAGCACATTCCATAGCAATTGATTTTTTTCTTCTTTGAAATAATAGTGTCGTCTTTTCACAGAGCTCCTGTCTTTTGGTTTGATTCTTCCCTTGGGACATCGCCATAACTTCTGCTCCCATACATAGGTGTAATTTATGTGTACAGAAAGCAACTATCTGATTAGACACTGCTGTAATTACCTATGCATAGCTCTGCAGAGTTTAATTTGCTCCCATACTGGGGATAAGTAATTTGTTATGCTAATTATTTGATTCTTTTTCTTGCTGGAGGATAGACCAGAAGATTTTTGCATCGATACCAGCACATTCTTAACAGGTTTTCTCTGGCTAAAGGGTTCTTTCATTTTATTGGTATTATTGTTGCTATTATTATTACTATGAGTAATACTACTGCTACTACTACCACTACTACTGTGTGTTTAATGCGCAGCTGAACAGCTTTCCCTTTGTTGACTATAAGCCAGAATTTTAAAACTAAAGTATTTTAAACTGAGCAGCTCTAGTGCCAAACATGCAAAGTTGGAGGCAAGATTACTGTCGAAACCAGCAATATATACTTTTTAATATTTTAGAGCACTAAAAATAATCATGACAAGACCAGTCAATAAAAGTGAGAGGGACACAAAGGTGTGAGAGATCAGCTCCTTCTCGGAATCTTTGTGAAATCATGAATGTAACGCTAAAGTAAGTGTTCTCTCTGACCAGCAGCAAAGTTGTATGTAGATGTTAAATACTTTGTCTTCCTTACTGAATTGTTTATAACTTTATGCATCTCCCATAGCACACAGCCTGGCCTGGCCCACACAGTATATGAATCACTGGCACGTCTACAATTACTATATTCCCACATCTTAGTTAGGTCCTGCTGTCTAGAAAAGCATATATATTCCTGTATTACCCGGCTTGCCCTAAATTTGGGACATTGTGTGGACACCCTGTGCTGAAAGGGCCCCTGCTAAGCATCACCCCAACACCACCCTTAGCATCACATCCCACCCCGCAGGGCAGACACTAATCCCAGCTCTGACGTGGATGAGAAGAGAGGCTGTAGCATGGCAGGTCAGGCATAGGAGATAGAAGGGAGAAGGAAGGGAGGAAGAAAATAGGAGGTAATTGCTGAGTTTCAGCCCCGCGCCACAAGCGATCCTTCAGCTCTCCCTTGGTGCTGCCAGAAGGTGCTGCTCAGCATCCCTGGAAACACAGCCTCTCACCTTTGTAGAGCGGCGTTTCTCTGGCCTTGTTGGAGATGTCAGGCTCGGCCCCAGCCTGCAGCAGGGTGAGCAGGCAGTCCAGGTTGCCCCGGCTGGTGGCCAGGTAGAGAGCTGTCTCCTCGTTGAGTGTGCGCTGGTCGATTGTGCCAGGGTACGCTGTGAAGAAACGGTGAGCCCAGAGTCATTATGGCACCTAGTGCACAGCACCATCACCTGTCAAAATCCTTGGAGTCTGAGGTGAGTTTTTGTTGTTTATTCCTTCTTTTCTTTCGCTTGACCATGAACAAGGTTAAGAATATACTATAAAGCCCATGTAACTCAGATTAAGTATCTAAACTAGTCACTGGCTCAGATTAAAATGTTCAGCTCTGGCCACTAGTGATGCAGAAAGCTGTTGAGTAGCAGTTTGAAAACAGCCTACAGTAGTTAACCACCTTCAATCACCAGCAAAGAGGTGCTGGGCTGGATCTCCAGCTAGTGGGAAGAGGGGTAATTGCTGATATTAGCAGCCCAGCGGCTCGCAACAGCCGAGAGCTCAGCTACAAGGCTTTAGGGTAAGAAATCCAGGGCTTGGCAAGATCTGTCCAGAGATCATTTTCTCCTGAAGATCCTAACTTTTAGAGGCTTCAGTCTGCAAACCTATTCTCAAAGAGGAGGTGAAATTAATATACACTCAGAGAGGTTGAAAAAAAGCTTCACACGCAATCCCAGGCAAGGATTGGGCTGCTGCTAATTCTGCTTTTTAGTTTATTCGTGGTGTTCTCCTTTTTGTAATGAATTACTTTTAACTTCACTGACCTTTTTGCAACAGGCTCAGGCAACCCGCTTGGCCATAGTACGCAGCTTCATGGAGGGGTATCCAGCCGTCCTTATTAGGTTGAGAAAGGTTTTTTCCTGATTTCATCATGTTACATACCGCTTTTTCATCTCCATCCTTGATCGCTGCCACTACAGGGTCAAGTTCTCTTTAAAACAAGATAAAAATCTGATTACTGCTTCCTTCATTACTGAGAAACTTTTTTCAGCAACTATATCATTTGTCCAAAATAGTGAACCCCTACAGCCTATATAATATTTGTGGCCCTAAGGTGTCTTGTTACAGGGCCTGCAGAGGTAAAATTTGTCTGCTCTAATTTGGCCATTTACAGCAGAATAATCACTGGCTGGAGGTGCTGATCTCTTTCCTTGGAATGTAAGGAAAGTGTAGGTGTGACTAATCTCTGACATAAACATTTATATTTTAGATATCTGCAGATGGAGGAGACTAGCTCTACCCGTGCTCTGTACACTGCCATGAGCGCCCATGGCTGTGGTAACTACATCACTCCCCCATGTGGTGAGGTGTTTCCATATGAGACCTCTTAAACAAGATCAGCTTTGAAGAGGATTGCCCCTCTTCATCCCTGAAGAAAATTTTAACTTTGATTTGCAGGTGGCTTAGCCCTAAAGCAGAAATTCTCCCTCAATCTTGTCCTTGTGTTTTAAAGATACTTCCTATTTCTCTTACGCAAACCTGTTTTCAGAAGTTAGCTGGACCAGTTATGAAGAAGGGAGAGCTCTGGTTAGATCATGTGGACATTACAGTCTTGGTCTCAGCTCTCCAGCCAGGGAGGAATAAAAAAATAATCCACCCACCAAAATGAAATTTTGAGCTTCCCTTCATGACCATGCCCTAGAGCCACCCAACTGCTATTTCAGCATTGAGCACTCAAGTTTTCAGAAATGATAACTGCTTTGGACTTTATAAACCTTCAAAAGCTTTCAAGAAGAGGATCACTGTGAAAGTCTACAAAAAGCATGAAGTGTGCTCCATGGCAGCCAGAAGTGAGACACAATGAGCAGCCTACAAGGGAGCTTTGCTCTGATCAGCCTTCCCTTTGCCAACCAGGCATTCCGCACAGCCTAGGCAGCAACCCATTTCTCTGAGCTCTGTAAGAGCAATTGCAGAGCAGGGCTGACAGGGCACATCAGTCCTTCTTGCAGAGCAACAGCAGAGTTGCTGTGGGGGTCCCAGTTCTGCTGGAGACACAGCACTGCCTGGCCATCACCCTACCACTGCTCAGCAGTGCCTGCAGTGGGGCCTGGGGTTCCTCTGTTCCAGCAGGGAATGGGATGCTCAGAGGAGACCTTCTCGCTCTCTACAACTACCTGAGAGGAGGTTGTAGCCAGGCGGGGGTCGGTCTCTTCTCCCAAGTAACAGGCGACAGGACAAGAGGAAATGGCCTCAAGTTCTGCCAGGGGAGGTTTAGATTGGATATTAGGAAAAATTTCTTCACTGAAAGGGTTATCAAACACTGCAACAGGCTGCCCAGGGAAGTGGTTGAATCACCATCCCTGGAGGCATTTAAAAGACATGTAGATGTGGTACTTTAGGGACATGGTTTAGTGGTGGACTTGGCTGGACTTGATCTTAAAGGTCCCTCCCAACCTAGACAATTCTATGATTCTATGATTCCAGTGCTAGCGCTTGGTCCTGCTGTGGCAGAGCTGTGCTGAGAGAAGGCAGCCACCAAACAGCTAAGCTCCAGGACAGCAAATGCAGCAAAGGAAGAAGCATTTTCCCGGTTCTAATGGGGAATCGCAAAACATGAATGTGGGCTATATTTTCAGAGCGAGAGAACAAAAAGGTGTTGAAAACATAGGAGAGTTTGTGGTTTGAACTAACTCTTAAGAGAAAATCTTGCAGCCTTGAAGGCAGAGAGACTGGGGAGGGAGGTGCATGCTCAGAGAGACTATTAGCATCACCAGGGCAGGAATACAGCGTGTGATGAAGGTCATGCAGGACAGTGATGATGGGAACAACCAGAAACTCTGCTCATAACAGAAGGTCTAAAATGCCACAACAGAGTGAGATCAGAGACAGAAAAATATGGGCAGTTCAACACAGGAGTCTTCAAAAAGCAGATCATTGCTACGACCTCTGCATTTAGTGCAGGTTACAGGGGCAGCACTGGATTCATTGCTTTGCAGGGGCTGGAGAGACCAACAGTGTGAAACTCACACAAGCGTCATTAATTTCAGCTTGCCCAGACATACACAATCTGGGCAATAAATACTGATATTAGCACTGAAAGAAAATTCAGCAAGCTGATTCTCTGAGGATAAACTCTCAGGGCCTGGAGTGGAAGCAGCTGAACACAACAGGTGTACCAAGGAATGGGAAAAGACACCATTTCCCACATGAGAAAGTAGATAGTGCCACGCGCTCCTTCTCTATAGGTGTAAGCAGTGATCTCAAAACAGCAGGGTCACAAAAATAGCAACACTGGAATTGGGGAAGATATGGGACATGAAGCCAGGCGTTTTGCCTGGGGAGATAACAGCTAGAGCGGGCAGCTGCCTTCCTGGCCACAGCCCACCCAGGAGGAACCGACTGACCTTCTGATAAGTGCTGGGCTGAAGTCCCAGGGACGCTGCTGTATCTCCATGCTGTTCAGAGTACCCTTGGGACTAAACTTAAAATTGCTAGCTTTATATAGATAATAGATTTTTATATAGGCGTTTGGAATTGAGCATTTTGTTGAAGTCAGTTAGCAGCAACAATTGGCGTGTTTGGCCGGGAGAGGAGGAGGAGGAGGTGGGGGATCTTGGTCTTGGAAAGCCTCTGGCAGAAGGCTGCTGGAGCCATCTGTTGTTCCCCGCTAAGGTTCATGTTACACACACAGGGCTGATCACTGCGACCTCTGGATTTGGGCACATGATAGAGTTACCAGCACTTAATGAGTTACTGCACGCCAGGTGGGCCACGGCAGGAGGCTGTGCCTGGGGCTGGCACACGGCAAATACAAGGTGGATCACCTTAGGTGAGGCCTCCGGGAAAGCAGAGGGTACCTCAGATCTGTGGTAGGGTTAAAAATGTGTGAAGAATCAGTTACTATTCTGCCTAAGCCCTCAGATGTTGAATGAAGCAAACTTCTGTCAGGCTCCTTGACCTTAAATGATTCCTGAGTAAAATGAGGGGGCTTGCCAGACCAGGCTGTAGATGCTTTAGCCAAGCAAATTCCAGATCAGAACAGAAAGTTTAACGAATCTCCACGTGAAATCCTTGTTTTCTGCCTGGCTCATAGTTGGCTGTTATAAAATAACAACACATTCTGCTGCTTGGATTTTGCCAGATGCAGAAAAAATGAGTATTAGAACTATGGAGGAAGCCTGAAAATCTGATGAAATCTTAACCTTATAGACGAATCAAAAGAATTATTGCATTTCAGAGGCCAGCAGCCAAGATAATAAATACTCATTGCTGATGAGATGTATGGTGGGGTCAGTTCTGAGAGCTGCAGAAGAGGTTCAGTGGAGCACAGAAAGGTTCAGGAAGCTCCTTTTCCTGGCAGCCTGGTGAGATGCAGGCAGAAAGAAAGAACAACTTCTCCCCGGGTGAAGCCAACTATCATCCCTGCCTGGCTCTGAGACCAGGGCTATAAGGCAGTCATGCCATCATGTTCTCCTGTGGCTTCACAGCCATGTTTTTTGCTCTCACCTGACAGCAGAGGAGCCTTATCCCAGCCTTCTTGTGGGCTGAACTCTATTGAGCTACTGATGCAGAAGAAAAGCTTGTCCTCCAGTCATCGCACCCAGAGCGGGAGAGTGGCATGCAAGGTGTGCAGAGCACTTAATAAGAGGATGCGATTTCAGTGTGGCCAAGGGGAGATGGCAGCTGGCAGAGGTGAGGGAGGCTTCACGTGTCAGCAGAAAAGAGGTTTTCACAAAGTCGGGGGCGGGGGGGGAGCGGGGGCAGCGTCAGTGGAGAGCCAGGGAACGAGCCTGGATCAGGCAGGGTGAGGTGGGGCAGATTGTAGAGCTGGGTGAGGGATGAAAGGAAAAAGAGTGGTGGAGGGGTAGTCACTGCAACCATGCATCCAGGGAGGGACTTGTGAGATGGATAAAACAAAGTGGATTTCAAGTGGGTAGATAAAAAAAGGCAGGGAAGGGTTTTCTGCAGGACCCAGAGAAATGCTCCAACTTTCCTCTCCTCATCTGGTAGCTAAAGGCAGGTGCGTGCATCTACTCAGCCCCTCAGAGAGCTGTAATAAACCCGTCATGTCCCACACTCTTCCACTACACACGGGCACTGAGCAGAGCTGGGGCCACCCCTTTGCCCGTCTGCTTTCCTCATCCATGACTGTGTTCACCTAAGCTTATTGACGGCCTCTGCCAACAGCAAAACGTGGCCAGGAGGATCAAAGTCAATCAAGCTGGTTTCCTCCCTGGGCAGGGCTCAAGCTGTGGTACGGCTCCCCACCAGCCCTCCTCAGCGCGGCAGGACGGCGCAGGTATTGCTGGGAACAGGCATGGCATTTTGGGAGCATTTATAAAATATTTACTTTGAAGGACTGGACTTTCTCACCCCTTTTTTTATACTGCAATAAAATGTTTCTTTTTCCCCACTCTTCCCCACTGTTGAACCGTGAACTTAATACCAGTGGAGTTACTATCAGCACCTGCCTGCCTCATCTACTGTGTTGATACAGGAGTCAGCCTGTATAAATAAACCACAGGCATCGCTTCCCTGCTGTCCTTGTCACCTCAGAGCTACCGAATGACCCAGAGTCCCCAGGACACATTCGCTGGAGAGGAGTGAAGGGGGAGGGGAGAGAACAAGGGACGTTGGAGGTGGGTCACCCACAAGAGCCTGGTCCTGGCCCGTGGGAGGTGGGAAGGAAGAGTGGGGAGGCAGCGAGGGTGCAGTGCAGGTACCAGCAAGACCCCTCTAAGCAGGTCATGACCTCCTCCAGGTGAACACCACCATTTCCCCCCACCAGACACCATCGCTGCCTAGAAGAGCTGGCTCCGGGGGGGCAGAGTGGGTAGCGAGGCTTGTTTTGACTGCGGGGGGAAAGCAGGAGAGGGAGAGATAGGCACTTACATGGGCTGGGATGTGCTGAAGAGGCTGCCGTCGTACCTTCGCCTGACCCCCCAGGCTGCCCCTGAGCTGGACGGCTGAGCACGGCCTCTCGGCTGGGCTGCCAATCTGGAGTGGCGATGACATGAATGAAATAAGGAGAAATACTCCGAATAGGAGAAACAGGTCATGTTGAGGCAGAAACAGAGACGCGCATCCACGGAGACAGAGCAAGAAAGCCTGCTGGTCAGGGCTTTGAATAAAAGCAGATGGCCACGGCTTGCTCGGCACTGGATTCAGCTGCTCGCTCAGCTCGAGATTATTTTTGGCCCTCTGAGGAAGCGTCAGGGGATTCAAATGACCATATAAGACAACAGTGAGGTTAACCCTACCCCCGCCGCACAGGAAGCGGGCACGAGGCGAGGTGACATTCATCACCTCCAAAGTGCCACGCAAGCAGGTTGGCGGTGGTGGTGGAGGCGGAGGAGGACCCAGGGCCCCCCAGTGCCGGCTCCGTTTCCAGCCCAGCTCTCCCCCAGTGGCAGAAGAGTTCAGCAACGCTACAGATCTGGAGCTACAAGGATTTTTTCCTGCAGTGGGAGGTCAAAAGCTGCTGGGCTGAGGCAAAGGCAGGGCAGGCTAATGCACAGAACTGCGGATGCTGCCAAAATAGCAGGTGCCAAAGGACCCCCAAGGAGAACAGGAGCAAAGGGGCAGGGAAGCCCTTGTTCTCCCCGTATTGGGTCCCCGCAGCAGAGCGGACAGTACAAGTAATGAGACCAAGAAGCAGCAACCTTCAGTGGGAGCAGGACTGTCTGCATCCCGATTCTGCAGCTATCAAACATGCTTACTGCTCCTCAAGCTGTCCCCAGTTTCCCAGCCTTGGAAACCAGACAGTCACAGGTGGTGAGGAGTTAGAGGAGAGTAGCGTTTTGAGACAGAAGGAGGAACAAAACTTCAGTTACTCCCAGCTTATTAAAAAAAAGTTTAAAATTATATTTTTCCTTGGTTTGGGGGTGACTTTGTAACCCCTTCCCTCCCCCCGCTTAAGAAATCTGCCTTTTAGAAAATGAAAGGAGAACAATGTCTGGGTTTGAAACTGTCAGCAGGTCTCTGTAACCCACAGCCCAGCACTACAGGGGAAGGGGATGCCGCCACGCTTTGGTATCCGGATCCGCTCCTGGCTGCAAGCGGTGTGCTTGAGGTCAGGCACAGTTATCTGAGGTTATTTCAGTTATCTGAAACAACTACATCCTTTAGAGACTGCAGCATCTAAAAGGTAGCCAGCTCACACTGTTTTATATGCCTGTTTTTGGCCTCTCTCCTGTGTTTTCCCGTAACAAATGCTGCATTCCCTCTCAGGTGAAACTTAAGCTCAGCATACAGTGTGCCCCAGTGGGGGAAAGGAGCCGCTGGCTTCGGCAGGGCTCCTGTCGTTCAGGAGAGCTTGTAGCAGTGCCCCTTTTCTTATTTTATTTGTTCCTCAAAACAGTCAACATCAAGGAATTTCTCATTTTGACGTGAGGGCGTAAATTGTTGACCTCATCGCATTTATGGCAGACTCCGGCTTTCAAGCTAATGACAGACTCGCAGAGCAGCCGCCCAGTAAAGCTAATTAGAAAGCACGTGTTTAGACGAGGGAATTGTTTTCGTTTTGCAGGGACGGCACGGCTCAGGCGGGTGCTCACTCACCTTTGCCATGGGTAGATGCGGTAGGGCGGGTTGTGGCTGCTGGCGTGGCTGGGGACGGCCACCTCGCCGGGACCCGCCACCATTGACTTCTGGTGGCTCTGGGCAGCTGGCTGACCCGCAGGGTCTTCTTCCAAGCTCTGCTGGATGGCCATCTTTATAAGCTCGTCTTCACTCAAGCTGCTGTACAGGCTGTATTCCTCACAGCCTATCGTTTGTCTTTGAGTATTTGCTGCCGTTGTAGCCATTTTTTTTAATTTCCTTTTTTTTTTTTGTTTTGCTTTCCTGTAAAAGGAAAATGTGATCATCAAAATCTGGAAAATGAAAGAAAGACACTCAACTACTATCTTGTGCTTTTGTTCAGCTCTGATTAGACCGACCAGAAAACCCTTCAGAAATGCTTCACCGGGGAGAGAACATTATATAAACTTAATGAACTTTATGTCCCCTAGAAGTAACTGATTTAGCTGGTGTTTGAAAGAGGGAAGGGAGCTGCTGCAAGCAAGGCAGGTTTTTATCTACTTATTCTGCTTACCACTGTTCAAGAAAAAAATAGGTAAAGGAAATCCACCTAAGATTAAAGAGATACAGCTTTCAAATGAATTTAGGAGAACACCAATGGACATCTCCTTTTTTTGGGTGTTTTTTTTTTTTGATTTTAATTCTTGCTCTAATTGCAGAAAATTAAGGGAAGAAGTTTGCCTGTCTGTTTGCTGGTTTTCTGCAAGGGCAAGTTCTCCACCACGAAGTGTAAAGAGATTTCGTAGAGCAATTTTTTCCACCATTATCTGGATATCTCTCAAGCAACATGCAAAGCTATTCTCTGAAGTGTCTTTCTTTGTTTCACTCATCTAGGAGAGCAAAAAGACACCACTCAGTTTCACTTCTGATTTTTGGTTTTCACAGAACAACGTTCAAGGTCATGAGCTTTAAGACTTATGGTCAGACTCTCTTCTAAAAACTGGTGGTTGATAGCTGGAAATGAGAGAACGGGGAAACATCACACTCAGCAATCACAGAATGACTGTGAAACATCACTGCAGCATGGACTCAAGAAAGGCAAAGACAATCCAAAATTCTGAGGTATTTCCAGCAGTGAGAGGGAAGTACTAATGCCATGAATAGTTTGATGCTCTAGCAGGATCTCATCCGGATGCCAGAGAGCACTCTGGCCACTGGTGTTCAAGTGCCAAGGGCTTATTTCATGGGGGAAGATGAAAAACTTTGCCTCTTTTAAAAGGATGACAGCCAAGGGGGCATAGGTTTGCTTTTTATAAGCAGGCAGCAAGAACTGTGTAAAATCATGGAGAACATTGGGATGAGGAGCAATGGCTACAGGCTGCCCGTGGACAGCCTGTGGACAGGCATCAAGCAGAAAGGTACTGTGGAAGCATGTCCCCCAGGCACAGAGAGGTGGGGTAGCCAGCAAAGCCCAACCTGGGGGCTGTCACTCCCTGCCCCAGTGATGCCACAGCAGGGCTGGTCTCCAGCTCCCCACAGCCCTGCTGGGCCATGGGCCAAGCCGGGCCACCTGGCAGAGCCACACACATGAGGCTGGCACAGCCAGCCCAGCCTCCTGCTGCTCAGAACCTGCCTCCCACCACGCTGGGCACCACTGGATGCAAAGCCTTCAGCTCTTCCACCTCGCCGAGTGCCTGGGGCAGCCTGGCTGCCCAGGGACAGGCACCCCCATCAGTGGCAGCAGGGTCCAGCGTGCCATGAGCCCCATGCCAGGAGATTGCCCTGCTCTAGAAGTCCTCGCTGCTGCATGCTCGGCCAAGAGATGGTCCTGACCTGGAGGAAATGGTAGCTCACCAAATCATAGAATCATAGAATCTTCATGGTTGGAAAGGACCTTTGAGATCATCGAGTCCAACCATACAAATGGCAATAGAGCTGTATCTATGCATGTCAGGATGCTTATGTTTGTTTCTTTAACCATAATTTTTAAAAAAAGAAACTAATACAGAGTTTAAATAAACTGAAAGAGCTTGAATCAAGCCATAAGCAACTTAAAATCTTGGATTTAAGCGTTTCACTTCAGAAATGGTGATATATCCCACATCAACAGCCACCTCAGACTCCAAGCACACCCCAGAAGAAGTGGGAAGAGTTCAGGGTAAAGGGAAGCCCAGCAGGCTTCAGATTGACATTATGACTTGCAACAATAAAGGATGTATTTAACAGCCTTGAAAACTGCCAAAATAAAACCTTCTGTTGCTGTAAATAATGCAACCCAGTTTTGTTGGGTTTTCTGTTTTAATTTTCAGCCAGATCTCTCCTGGCTGCTATTGGATACCTTCTCCAGCGAGAGCTGGTGTGCCTCAGCTCTGCTATGACCCTTGCTGTCCCAAGGAACAAAGCCCAGGCATCAAGTCGCTGATAGGTCCCATATGGAGCTGCTCCATAGGCATAGCCCTGTGCCCCAGCCGTGCTGGTACCTGTCCTTGCTTGCTCTCCAGCCCGTCCCTGGCCAAGAACCATGACATAGCTTTGTTTCTGCTGCTGCTTGGCTTGCTCAGCTCCTGGCATGCTGGGCAGCACTTTCATTGTCCGTCAGCCTACGTACTCACTCAGTAACCGGCGCGCTGTGGATGCTTGAAATCCACGGGCTGGAGTCAGAGGGCTTGTCTGCAGCATCCAACTCTGCAATGCCTAAATGTAGGGACCTGGCCCCGGAGGTGACTCAGAGACCAAAACTAAGTTAATGGAGAGGGCAGGATCTGATCATAAGCTCTTAATAGAGGTGATGCACAACGACTCTTGGGAGGAGGCAAGAATGGAGACATAAATGCTCCTTTGTGAGAACAACCTGTGCCAGCGGAGCGTGGGGCACAGACCCCTCCTCTGTATCCTCCCCAGCCCCACCTGACAGCACAGCAGGCAGCAGGTCCAGCCTCATCGTGCTTCTGAGCTGGGTGTTGGAGTCCCTTCATGGGCAGTCGAGGCTTTAAGGAATGTCCAGGAGACCACTGCCAATGGGACTCTGCACTCCGGCACAGAGAGGCTCACTGATTTAGGTGCCTCACTAAATTTCCAATGGATCTAGGTATAAAGGCCATTTCTGGACATCTTCACCTCCCTCCTTCTTTTGTTTCACACCTCCTTGAGGCACAGGGAGGGGAAAGGAAGATTTTGAGTTCGGCAATCACTCCTATTTCACCCTCTTATTCTTTGTATGGGTTAACTGGGTCCCACCCACTCTCAGAGAAAAGGGAGAACCTCCCCTGCATGTTGGTGATCCTCACTAATCTAAATATTATGACAGGAGTCCCACAGAGTGCAGAAACAACAGTGCTGGCTGCAGCTCCCACCACTGACTCATCCTGCGGGAAGAAACATCATGGGGCTCAAAATAGAGAAAGCTTTCATTTCTGCTCATCTAACTGGCACGACCCCAATGAAGGTGTGAGGGTCACATCCCAGGGCTGTAAGAGCTTTTGGGTCAGTCCTGATAGCCAAGGACAGCCTTGGCTCTCCTGACTCCTGGCAGAGACGGTTCCAGTTGGGTTTCAAGCCATTCTCGCTTCCCTCCACCCATCTCCCCTACCTCGGACTGACCTGTGTGGTGTGTCTCAGTTTGGCAGAAGGTATGATGCGTGTGTCCTCCATACAGCTCCCTGTGTGATGGCTCCGAGCAGAGACAAGCCACCACCCTCCCCTTCCACCTGGAGATGCTTTTGTTTGAAGCTGCAGAGCCACAGTGCTCTGCGGAAAGCCCCAGTGAGCCAGCTGAGCTGCAGTAATGGCCAAGCTCATCGCCCCAGCTGGAACACAGGTGGATTAAATTTAACCTTCTTTGGCTGCAGCTGAGCTTGGTGGCATTGCCTGGCACTGCAGTGGCCACCCAGACCCACCCTGGCTCAGCTGAGAGAGCAGGGCTAAGGTAGCCAGTGCCAAAATACCACAACCTTATGAAAGGCCACTAGACTAATGCGCCATAAGCTACGAGCTTCTGTAATGAAGGTGCGAAAAAAAATCAGTCTGGGTTGCTAGGTATGGTTGAATCAGTTTGAATAAGTAAGATCCGGCCAAAGTGGTCTTTCTAAACACAGCTTGAACCTATTTGCTTGCTCTAAGCCTCCTTACTGTAGGTATAAATTATTTGAATCGGATTTATAAGTTGAGTGCTGGGTTTACTGTTCTCCAGGTTTTGGGGGGAGGTTTTAAATGTTTGGCTGCGCCCTGTGTTTCTCTGGCAGCCCAAGAACCCACCTCACAGGCAGGGAGGACACAGCATTGCATGTGCTCTAAATACCTAAATATCACAGCATGTGATATTTAAAGCCGTGGGTATAGTGCCCTTATTATTCCTTACAGATCACTTTGCCTTCAGGTCTGAATGGCTTCATTAGTGATCTCTCTTGGCAGAGACACGTCTTAGGATACCGCTGCCATTTCATAGCTCAGTCTGACAGGATCCTCTGGATCTAAATTTACCATCATTTCCACACAGGGCCTGATTCTTAATTTTGCCATCCCTATTCCAGCGCGAGTTTGTTTATTTAGATGCAGTGACCAGGCCTATGCCATGCAGAGGTGCCTTAGCTGCGTCCAGGGACCAGAAGGTAAGGTCAGAAACGAAATGCTTGTGGCAGGGCCAGGCGTTGGCAGATGCTCTGCCCTGCGTTGAGGAGCAGCTGTACCTGGCAGATCTTCGAAACCAAAGGTACTACTCACCAGTGTGACTTAGTTACCACTCACACTATGGCAAAAGCCACAGACAAACGCAATTAGGTTGCTATTATATTTAGACTGCAAGCTCTGTCAACATACAGTGTTTGGGAGAATGGGCCTCTGATCCCTGATGCAACATAAATAAACAACGAGGATTACAGCTGGCTTTGAGCGTGCAGAACCGCGCTATTCAATACCATTAGCATCTGAAACAACTGGTCCCCATTGATAGCACTTCCTTAAAGAAAAGCTTAGCAAGGCTGCCTGTCCTCCTTCAATAGATCCCAGGCAGCAGAATTAGCAGAATTACTTATTGCTGTCAGAGGAGGGTGGCAGGTGAGTGACAAGGTCATTAAGGGAGCAGAGCCAAGGACTTTGCCTGCCTTTGCACGGAGTTTACCCCAGTCAGCTTGTAACTCAATCCAGGACCTCGGTATTTATGGCTCAGGGTGCGACAAACCACATTTCTAAAAACAAAAACAAGTCTTTGGAGGCTGCAAAAGAGGGAGGAGAGGAGCCCCTTGCTCGTTTTGCTTTTTGCAGGGAATGGTTGAGCCCCAGCTTGTGCAGACACGCGTTTGCCTTTCCGTGTGTTTGCCTTTTTACTTCTGAGAGCAGCAGGAGCACATGCTGGGGGAAGGCAAGCGCGGCTGGAAGCCTTCACAGTAAACCCAGCCTCCACTTCTTTACCTCTCACTGCGGCACCTTTCAGGCCAGACCCTCTGCTGGCAACGGCAACCAGACCAATTTGCAGCACTTCCAGTTCTCATACTCACATTTTTTGCTGCGTTTTAGGTCAGTTTCCAGATAACTGTTTGCAGTTCTCAAAGGATATTATATTGGATAACTACTGCTGGGAAGCAAATGGTTTTAGAAAAACAGAAAGATTTTGGTGCCCATCAGATCTGCCGGAGCTGGGACGTTAGGAGAATGACACCTCGTGCTGCCTAGCTGCGGCAGCAGGCAGATCTATTTTGTCATGACAGTTTATGCAAACCCCTCCAGTTCTAGCCCAGCGCCGAAGGAGCAAAGCCAGACTTCCCAAAAGAATCCTCCAGGCAAACAAATCTCCTTGTCCAGCCCCAGCTGTCAAAACAGGTCTGGCATGTGTTATGATGCCATCAAATTGTGATTCTGTGTAAACTCTTTACTGGAAATGCATACACCTGCAAGTTTTTGTTTCTTTTCAGAGAGCATTAATTCACACTGCATTCAGTGCAACATTAGCTTCATGTCATACCACCTGGAAATTTATAAATGAAAGAAATCGTTTGCTGATGCCATTTCTCTTCCTTCACACTCTGACTTCCACACTACATTGTACATTAGCATGCCGTTACAACAGTGACGATTATTTCTGAGCAAGCTATTCCAGGGACAAAGATAAAATCGTCACCTGCAAGTAAAAAAAAAATAAGGAAAAGGCAGACCTACAGTTCTGCTTAACACCAGCGAGTGTTTTATGGCTTATTTGAAAAAAAAACCCAAAAGCAAACCACGAAACTCCCAAGATTGCGTTAGGGTATTAGGTTATAGGAATAAATATTTGCATAGACAAAGCAAACTGACAGATTGAAAACACTAAATAAGTTCAAAACATGCATATTTGCATTACCTTTTTTGTTCTGAAATAAAAGGGTAATAGTACTGCTGAAATGGGTTATCTCCTTGATTAAGTCTTAATTCAGAAAATCCTCGCTGGCATTCATCTCCCTGCTTTGCCTGGATGTTTCGATCAACTGCAGGACAGCTTTGAAACACTCTCGCTTTGAAGCCTGGAGTTTATTTCTGGATCACCCCATGATCAGCGAATACAAGCCAAAATATAAGTTGTTCTGAATCTCAGATTTCCTGTTTGAAGATGCACGGCAGAAACTTTTATCCATCCTAAAGTTCTTTTTTGTTGCATTGTCTGAAGAACTTCATTTCATCAAGCATCCTGTAGCTAAATGACACAAAGTTGACCCTTCTATTACATCATTATTTATTGTCCCTGACAAGAAGACCATATATGGACATGTTTCTGGAACCTAAAGAGAAAAAAAAAAATTGCCGTATAATTTTGAAGTAAAATATGTTGTCCTGGAGAGTTTTATTTACTTGGGGGGAAAGGAGCTCAATTTACTTTTCTTTTAGCTGCTGCTTGTTAAACGAAACAGACAAATATTATGTGGGTATTTATTGATGTTTTAGAGCGGTTCGTATATTTTTAAGGCTGCAAGTTTGAGACTTTGGGATTCCAAAAGATGACAAAAGCAGCTGTGAACCTGTTCCAAGCAGTATTTGTAGGAGCTTACTACTGGAAAAGAACTGCTTTCGTACCACAAAAATGTGAACGACAGACCCTCTCTCAGACTCCTCAAAGCCATTAATGTGAAATGGTAGCCATCTTCGCACATCTGGCAGAGGGCAAGCTGGCCAAGGGAGAGATAGCACTGATCCGGGGATGAGCTAGAAGAAAACAATCAATCAGGCACATACAGGAGAATTGTCACTGTTGGACTAGCTGGAACATGGGAATAATACTCCCTTTGGGAAGGTTTCTATGTATTTGTCCAGCTAATACGATGAATGAAGGAAAACAGTATAATACAGAGTAAAATGATGCCTATGCTTTTTCCTTCAGCTCCTGCTTCACTGATTCCCGTGGCAAAACATTGCATATAAAGAGAATAAAGCCTGGATTGCTTTATTCTGGATCTGGTTTCCTTTCCGAGTACCTTGTCAAGCCCCAGGCTGGCTGTACTCACCCTGTCAGTGCATAAACACCCCCTGGCTAAAGCTTAACAAGAGCAATCTTGAAGGGAATCAATTCAGCGAGACCATATCATCAAATAATAGCTGATCCCTTTCAACTCACCTGCTTTGCTTTTAGGGTCTTCCAGGACCAGCATCATTCCTTCTCCATGCCTGCTCCTCAATCTGCCTTGCTCCGGCGTGACAGGATGGCCAGTACACGACATGTCCACCTTCTCTGCTGCTCGCAAAACCATCTGCCCCTCATAACTAGTTCTAGGGCTGTTGTTTTTTCCAAAGTTAAGGACATTCAGAAGCTACTGTGGCAGGCGAAGGAGCCCTGGATGTTGTCTCCAAGCGGATATGAATCTCTTATGCCCTTGAAAATGTAACAGCCAACCCTCCGTGACTTTTAAACAACACCCAGAACTTTTTTTCCTGATATTACTTTAAGATTGTAACCAGCCTTGGCTTAAAACCAAGAGTGAATGCCTCCCCCATTTAACACTTCTGTTTGCCTTTTGGCGGTCTCACTGGATCCACACCCTTGGCACTCTTGTGTCCGGCTTGATGCCCCACTGAACTCAAGGAAAAATGTCGATATTGTGATGCAGATTTATGTTTGGCAGAGGCAAGGGTGCCTATGTCTTCCAGGATGGACTGCTTGGTTATAAAAAGGATACTGGGGCTGAAGGTCCCATCAGCTACGAACGTTGCGGGTGGTTCCCCATGCCATTCACACCAAGAACACTGCAATTCCCTTCCCTCCCACATTCCTGGGTTTCCTTGCAAAGCCCTGTGCACCCTTTTGATGTATTTGGAGCTCCTACGAACGCTGCTGCACCATTTTCCGAGAAAAGTGCAGGTCTCTGCTTCAGAAGATCTATTTTCAGATACCACTAAGTCTCTCTTTTGTCTTGAGTAAATCATTTAACTCCTCTGTGTCTCATTTGCTACACTAGTGAAGTGGAAATAATCAAACGCATTAACTTTAGAGAAGAGTCCAAAATTCCTTGCAGATGGGAAACCAACGAGACTACTTATATGGATAGAGATTGCCGAATAGGACCTTATTTAATTAGTATCTGTGAAATACTTTGGTATCCACAGAGGAAGATCTCATAGAATTTTGAAATATTAGTTACAGAAACATTACGATACAAGAATGAAATCATACATTTGGGGGTTGATCTTTTCTTGCAATAAAACAATGTTGTGGCTTTATTACAGCACATCCAAAGCATAATGATAACAATCATTATGATTTATTAGCTTTGCATCAGATTTGTTAATATTTCCCTCGGGGCACGCGCGGTTATGGATCTGCATTTTCAGCTCAACCCCAAGACATTCCAAGAGATTACAAAATGTCACCTGCAAAAATAAATACATAAATTCATGCCTTTTTCTGGGACAGATTTCAAACTCAGGTACTGCATATTAGATCTGTTTCCTTTCTCTTTAAATAGAAAATGATGGAAATAGCCAACTCATGCTGATGGGGGAGTCAGCTAGGGTCTCACAAACAGGGCACAATAAAAGAGATTTGAATCTGAGAGAAGACAATGAAGGATGACCACAGGAAAATAATAAATGGTGAAATAAACAGCAAGATTTGCTTTATTCTTCATGTTTCCTCAAAATAGTGAGCAGGTTAGATTAGGAAAGTACACCGAACATTTCCTTAAGTTTTGGGTTTGTTCAGAGGCTCTACTTCGATTAGTTGAATCAAGTAGCCCTTCAGCTCTACTAAGTGCTGTTTTGTTTTAAGACAAAACTGAATCAGGCCACCGAGGCTGGTGAAAAAGCAAAGTTCATTTGTGCATCCCGGTAGACCGATGAGGTTGTAACAGAGTCATTCTGTGTGCAGAGCTACCATGGATGTGCCAAAACGTGATGAAATGCAGGTGAGAACTGACATTAGCACAACCTGTATTCTTGTCCATGTAACTATCAATGATGAGTAACTTTACTGCACCCGAACACTCGGCTCAGGGGTGGCTCTTCTGAAAGGAAGACAATACTGATTAGTTGTGACAGTAATGGTCCCTGGACAGAAAATCCTCGTAATACTTTGCCACAGAACAGCATACTGCTTTGTGCACCGATTACCTCAAACTGTTCCCTTGTTACTCGTGTCTTGTCGGAACGTTTTTACTGTAGAAAGACAGCAAGGTGCGTGGCATATTTCACCGAGAGCACAGAGCTGGGGCACGCATCTCTGTACCTTTCGCAGTTGCATGGCAGTGAGCAGAGCTTCGCGTTCAGTGTCGCCATGCGGTGCTTCCATCAGACACTCCCAAAAATTAAATGCGAACACCAGAACCAAAAGCACCCCCGCTGTGCCTCCTGCTATACAACCCATGTTCAAATAACGAGAAGATAGAAACTCCCACGGGGGGACGATGGTTTCAATTTCCTTTGCAAGAACTAATGATTGCTTTGGCCCCAGTCCCCTGAGAGAGGTGAGGAGCCAGAGGCACTTGTATGGGAAAAAGTGCAGGATGTCACACATGCCCAGGGGTAGGGAATACAATATACATCACTTCTTGATGACTCTGCTGCCTAAACGCTGCGGCAAAGAAGGAGGTGTTTCGAGATCACTCAGAACACAGTTCCCCTTTCTGGAGGAATTTATCCCACGCTAATGGCTCCTGGCGCACGCCCCCGCATCAGGGTGTGCTTCGGCTCAGTGTGCAACTTCCACCTCGGCACGGTGGCTCCTTACAGCAAATTTTTACCTTTCGGATACAAACAAAATGGAGTCCTCGCTCCTCTGGAGATATCCAGAGTCCTAGGAGATCCAGGACCCAGTATGCAGGGTCCTAAGCCCCATTTCAGGTATCTGACGACTCAGCCCAGACCTGCCCTGCGTTGGAAGAGCATACAGCTACCGCAGTCACTGCCTCTCTGCAAATGTCACCATAAGGTCATATCCACTGACTCAGACTGAAAGAGGAATCAGTCAGAGGGAACACGAAATGCT
The DNA here is from genome assembly GCF_028500815.1 of Rissa tridactyla. Classification (NCBI taxonomy): domain Eukaryota; kingdom Metazoa; phylum Chordata; class Aves; order Charadriiformes; family Laridae; genus Rissa; species Rissa tridactyla. The sequence goes on from NC_071469.1 coordinate 55,187,571, forward strand.
AATACGAAGTGAACACAACCCCAAGACTGCATAAACAAATACATGTTCCTTGGAGGAGGAGGGAAAGTATAAACATTATCTTTTAGTCACTCTTTGCTGTGCAAATACCATTTATCTTATGTTATAATGTATGTTAGTAAGAATTCTAATGAAAGACTTGTCTTTTTCTTGACCTTTACAAAATCCACAAAATTCAGAGATGTTGCTGCAACCCTGTTGCTCCGAGAATCTTGCGGGGGAGCAGGAGGATGAGAATGGCAGCAAGAGACACAAGCTGCGGTGAATAGCAAAGGTCCTGGGAGGAAAAGTGACTCCAAAACAGCAATGATGGAAAAATGAAATTGATTTTGATGGGAAACAACATTTCCATAGTTTTTTTAAGGCAGTCTTTGGAAATATACAATGGTTGTTTACCTCTCCATTTGATCCCTTAGGCTAGTTTATGAACAAGGTCTCTTTTGATGCTTTTCTTTGGTACCCTCTAATTCCTTTAAGACTGATTTTTTTCTAACTGTTGCGCTTGCTGTATGCAATAAGACCGGTTGCATTTCTCTCCTTCCCTTCCCTCAAAAACATGAGAACAGCAGACTTTCTAGATACGGATAAACAGCCCTCAAAAACCAAAAGATGCCCCTACCTACATTCAGCTGCTTGCAGAAATGTGTGTAGCTTGGCGCATAATGAAGTTCAAGGAATTATGACTTTCTATATGCTTGGAGTTAAATTAAGTCTAGCAGGAGCTACTGGAGCAGCAAGGCAGAGCAGGACCCTCCTATGCACAGCCCAGGGAGAAGGGGGTGGGTTTGGATCCTGGGAGGTGAGCTCCAGCCTGGCTTGGGATGGATGCTGAAGGTGGCTCCTGGCCAGCCCAACTGGAAGCAGGTTTGCTGCCATGGGGCTCAGAAATTCCAAGCAGGGGGACAAGCTGTCATCCACATTGACTCCAGCCGTGCCACACTGGCCTTTTCCCCTTGATGGTATGGCCACGACTGGGACATCATTGGTTGCTGTGCAGGCAAGAGCAGCGAAAGAACCAGAATAGACTGTGCTAAAGGACACCGCACCATCATCTCTATTTACCCGGTGCTGTTTTAGCTGTGCGGTCAAATTCATATGTAATAAACACAGTATCTGAAGCCCTGATCAAATGAACTGTCCTTTATACTGCCACTGAGAGAGCTTTGTTGTCCTGCACTGTCTGCTTTGAGCACGACTGAGAGAGAACCAGAGGTTTATGCCTCCTTTAATTTCAAATAACAATGCAACAGGTTTGTTTTGCAGGGCTGACATTTAATTATTTGCCCTACATCTCTCAGGTTAAATTTAGACCTAAATTTAGGACAAGTGTCTGGACAGAATGTCATATGACACCAGCGTATATCTGCTGCACAACATGCCATACGAACATGTAACGTTCAACTCGGTTAAAAATAACCGTACACTTACCTAATTCAGCAGGCTTCTGGACTCTATCTACTGAGCCTGTGAGCAGACAGTGCAATAACAAGAGTCATAAGCATACTGAGGGAGGAGACATCACGAAAAGCAAGAAGACAGAAAAAAAAAATCTTTTTCTGTATTTGTTCTCTCTTTTTTTGTATCAAGTAGTAATTATTGTCCTGTAGTAATTCATGTATGGCAGTCTATATTATCTTACAAAAGGGCATGAATAGGGAAATTAGAGTGGAATTGTGAAAAGAATTGCAGAATTTTTTTCCCACCAAAGTGAGAGATCTCTGATTCCTCAAGAGCAGAGTTAAATGGCTGTTAAAACTCCCACCCCAAGCTTAGAAGAGAACAGATTCTTCCACAGTAGAGAAGTAACTTGCTACATGCATGGTTTCCTCAGCTACAACAGGGCTAGATGACACCAGTCAGCGTGGCTGAGGCAGGGAAACACCTCCAAACTAAGCATCATTGTCTTCCTGAGCTGTGTGTGGAGATCATAGCTCCAGGGAAAACCTGAGCACAGGGAAAAAAACCTGTCATGCAAGTGTCAAAACCACAAAGTGAGATGGAAAATCTGTTTAACACCTTTACGGATAAGATGAGAACAAGCACACCAGCATGGATGAAGGCTGGAGTAAAGAACTGAACTTCAGCCAGGCTGCCTTGATGGTAGTGAGAGCTGTAACAATAAGCAGGATGCGTTTTCTCCATTTGAACTGCTGCCATGCTTCTGTCCTTTGGCATTTATCTAGGTCCACTTTGCTGATAAGGAAAGGTTAAGGTGTTTTCCCCAGACCTTGGATGGTGGGGCTGTTGATGCTCTGGCCACGTGTGGGCGATGGCCATCAATGCTGAGCTCTCCTCCAGTGTGAGGAGCTGGTGGCCTCCATGGCTCCTTGCTGTGGAAACATCCTCATAGGTCCCCAGCTGGTGCACAGGGTCCCTGTCCACCCGTGTCCCTGGAGCTACAGCCTGGCAGAGGGAGGGTCCCCGGGATGAGACAGAAAAGGTTGAATGCTGCTGGCCACCAAACGGAGGGGCCACCAGCTGTAATGTGCAAATCGGCTTGTTAGCAGGGTGCTCTGCGAGCGCCAGGGCAGTGTGCAGTGCTGCTGAGCAAGCGCTGGGGGAGTGTGGGCAACCAATGCTCCGGTGGCAGCTGAGCAAGGAGAGGGGTTTGTTTCAAGGCATTAGAAATGGGATACAAACCGCTCCCTGGGTCACTAGGGCAAAGCTGGTCCAGCCCAAATGGAGGGGGCTGATGCCTGGCAGTTGCCCAGTAGGTGATAGGGGCACATGCAGGCTCGGTTTGGGTGTAGGAGCAGGGTAATTGGTCACATCATGGGCTACAGCAGGCACTGCCTGGTCTCCTCAGTCAAAAAAACTCTCACCCTTGGGTGGGACAGTCTCTTGGGACCAAAGCAAGGTCTGCTTCAGTGTAGGGAAATCTGTCCATCCACTTTGTGCTTTTTCTCCGGAGAGCAAAGTGCACTGCTATCAGCACAGTGCCTTTCCAAAGTGCTTAAATCATGTGTACCATTTTTTCCTTTAATGAGGGATTTCCTTTTGAACCGAGATTGTGAGACAAGTTTAGACATTTTAAGCTACTCACACTATATATGAGTGTAGGTGGGTCCATGCAGAGTCTCAAAGATATTTTTATTGAAATGCTGCAAAGACTGAGTCATTTCTTGGTTGGCACGTTCTATTTTTCATGAAAATGGTTTTGCTTTCTCTGCTGCAACTGTACATCATGTCTGTCACATTAGTTGTGGTCACAGCTATATAACATGGATTAATCTCTGATTTAATCTTATTTTCTGTTGTTCAGTACCCGAAAATCAATCAGGCCAGCGGTCAGCTAAAACAGACACCATCAGCTGACTCTGACACTGGTCTTTTAGCAGCATTTGCAAGAAACTTCTGGCAGGATACGTTGTTCCCCTCAGAGACATCCTGCCAGCTCGTAAAGACTGGTTTAAGTCTTCAAAACTTGGCACTTCGCAACTCTTCCAAACGTTTTTCTGATTATTTACTTCTCAACAGTCCCTTTTTCATGTAACGCTGAACCCAAATTTGAATCTTGCTAAATTCTTCATCTCCGTGACATTTTGAAGCGATGAGTCCAAGAGCCCCAGATAGCACGTTTCTGGGCTATTGTTGTCAAACTTCTGACAGCCTCTTGCTGTGTACCAGCACGGACCCACATGTGGCTTTGAACACCAGGAGCGGGGATCTCCATCCCTGATGGATGCTGGCACTGCGAGGCAGGCAGCAGGGCAAAGCAGGGCAAAGCAGGGCTGCACGCACCAACCCGCCTTTTGACACATTGAGGCCCGCGGAAATGACACTGGGGCATGCCGCGAACATGGAGGTCAAGTTTCACAGGAAACCGTGGCCACCTTTAAAACGTAGTCACGGAAAAACACAATAATCCCAAACCCCCCACGTGCATCAAGACTTCACTTTTGCAGGCAGCAGCTCCCAATGAACTTGGGTCAGCCTGGGCAGCACATGGCACCAGCAGAGCTTTAGACACATTCGTGTCTGGCAAGACCCAAAACACTCCTACCACCAAAAACTGATTGATAGTGTAAATTTTCACCAGTGCTACGAAATGTCTCTGGCTATTGGTTCAGTGCTCAGGATGTGAACAGGAATGGAGTGTTTCATAATCATGTTATTAATAAATTTTTATTTATTTTTTAAAAAGGGGAAAAAAAAAGGAAAGATTTACCAGAAACCACTGGAGTAATTGGAGGGTGCTGTCCTCATCACTGATCTTTGTAACCACACCACATGTTTGGCCTCAGGGTCAGCTTGCTTCTGCTCTGCGTCACATCTGTGTAACAAAGCATGGGAACCAATAATCGTTTAGTGGCGTGTTCAGGTATATTGGTTCAGTACCAGAGAAGCTGATGGAGTCACACCGGAGTAAGTGAGGACAAAGCAATTAGTCAAAACCCACTAATGTCTCATAAAATGCTGGAAATAACACAAATATGCAAAGAAAGATCAACCAGATAATACTAACCTTTTCTTTTCCTAGAGTAATTATACTTTATGACAAACTATGTTCGTCTCTTCTGACCCACCTGTCATGTAAACCATACACATGAATAGGCACTCACTGTCTCTCTTTGCATGTACATGTGCACGTGTACTGATACCTTACTGGAAATCGGCTGGACTTGGGTGAAGAGGGTGAAGTCCTTTACCCAAGATATCCATTACAGGCACAAATCAGTGTGGCAAGAGAGTAGCTGGGGAAAATATTGCAGAAGGTGCAGGCTTTCTCCACCTTTCTTCCAATAAAGGATTCCTTCATATAGCTAAAACTCCACTTCCAGATGCTTTCCATCCATCCTTAAGTTCTTCACTGCATGCTGCAAAATTGACAGACGAGGCCAGGGAATGCAGTCTTTTGCATTTATTTATGTCAAGAACGAGAGGAGCTTTAGCTACTGGAAATCACTATATCCCTGTTTATTTTACTTGTACTTACTCGTTCCCAAAGAAGATGCAGCTCAGGCCGAGGAGCACAAGGAGCACTTCAGGGAGAGGCATGTATGTTCCATCAAGAGATTTTTTAAAATTGCGTCTCAGATCTGTGAAATAAGGTGACATGCAAATGGCATACGCTGACTTGCCATATGAAGTTCTTACAACACATTAAGACTTTTTCTTTTTGAGCTCCAGAGTGATATCATATAAAGAAACAATAAGACCTCAGGCTCTTTGGAGATGAGTGAAAAGGTCTCTGCTGATCCCGTATGGTTCAGGGTAATTTGCTGACAACCACAATTGCAAACAGACCTGGAAAGGACCTGATGATGTATTTGTGCAGAGAGTCCACCACTCTGTCTGAGGACAGCGGCAATGAAATATAAAAAATAGGTGTGCATTATGCAGATGCTTAGGCTGAATAGGAGCAAGCAGAAAAAAACACAGTTTGATTTAGGAAGTATGTGCCTTTACCATCGTGGGTGGACAGGTCAGAGTTCTGTACTGGCTAATCCTCAGGAAAAAGACACCTACTGCACTCCCAACTCATCGTGAGCGACTGGAGGCCCCCAGCAGTCTCACATGAGGTATTTGCTGCAGCTGCAGAACAGCAAAAGAAAGGTTTTGTTGACCCAGTTGGGTGAATACACGTAGGCAACTTAATTTCAAACTCCACCATACCCTTGAATTTAAAAGAGGAAACCTTTATGGGGACCTTGCTTATTGGGGATTTTCAGAAAAAGCAGTGTTTCTAAAGAATTTGGTACAAAAAGGAAGAATTACTGAGTAGTAACTTTCCTGTACATGATAAACAGCTCTGTCAATAAAGTTAGTGCTGTGCATTAAAGGGTGGCATCCCAGAAAATAAAAACAAACTGGGATGATGTCAGTAGGCACTGATCGAATTTAAATCTATCTTGCAACATAGGGAAGGGAGATTGGAGAAGGCAATGAGAAGATTCATCATGGCAAAGTCAGAATTTATAGCAGATAATATGGAGTCAATAAAAATAAAAAGATAGAACACCACCATGCATAATACGACACATATGTGCACAACTGGTTGACTCAGCCCCAAAAAAGCCGAGGACAGATCTGGGAAACTGACTATGTGCAGCTGCTGCTCATGCGTGAGTCCATCTAATCTATCCCTCAACCATGATGTGGCCACCACTGTGAAATCTATTCACATACTGTAGACCTCTGACACATACATGCATCAACCTGCTTTATCTAAGTTGCTGCCCAAACCTACCCACCTAGTTGCCTACATCCAGCTGACTTGCCCATTGTCCTTCTCAAAATGGTGTAAAAGATCCGAGGGTCACAGTCCTTCCCACGTGTGTTGGCAGGATTTCGTTCCATCTCTTCAAATGAATCAGCAACATACCAGACGTACCCGTTAGTTTTGCACATTTCAAGACCTTTCTCTTGCAGCTTGCCCTCAAAGACCTCTGCCACCAGTAATAAAAGACTCTAGACTTCCAAAAATTATCACCATAAACAAATCAAATGCATAAGATCACTTAAGACATTTTGAACGGGACTAACCCTGGAACAGAAGCCTCATTTTTCATCCCATATCTGCCAGTCTTATTCTGTGCTCAGTGGAAAATTAGTAGCTGGGACCATATCTCTTTTTTCCATTTGTAAAACCTGAGACCAGGTACTTTCTCCAAGACTACAGCAGTTGTGTCCACTGAATTAATCTCTGCAGAGGTGGCAGGACAAACATCTCATCTGAAGAAAATCCTCAGGAGAAGCTTGGCATCCATCCATACAGAAGGATGCATTCAAGAGACCATCGCACTCTGAATTACACTGATAAATATATGTCAATCTTGCCTATCAGGATCTGGGCTCACAGATTTATAAAATTTCAAATCTTCGGAGTTAGATGTTGATGTCAAACTTAAAAGAGAAGTGCGATATAAAGGCTGTCGCGTGAGGGATTGGAGCATCTCTGTTATGAGGAAAGGCTGAGAGAGCTGGGACTCTTTAGCCTGGAGAAGAGAAGGCTGAGGGGAGACCTTATTAATGTTTACAAGTATCTAAAGGGTGGGTTTAAGGAGGATGGAGACAGACTCTTTTCAATGGTTCCCAGTAACAGGATGAGGGGTAACGGGCACAAGCTGGAACATAGGAAGTTCTGATCAAATATGAGAAAAAACTTCTTTACGGTGAGGGTGACAGAGCACTGGAACAGGCTGCCCAGGGAGGCTGTGGGGTCCCCGTCTCTGGAGACTTTCAAGACCCACCTGGATGCAGTCCTGAGTAATGTGCTCTAGGCAATCCTGCTTTGGCAGGGGAGTTGGACTAGATGATCTCTAGAGGTCCTTTCCAACTCTGAAAAAATTCTGTGAAATTCCGTGAAATTCCATGTTGGTAATTTCTGGGTTGAGTCTTCCTGTTGGAAAACCCGCCAGCCTCCTGAATGCCTTTCCCCATTGAGCAATATGACGCAATGTATTTGCTGTCTGGCCCCTGAGTGCCCTGCTAAAGTATAATCTTTGCACCAACTTGTCAAGAAGCTGGACAGGTCTGTTTTATATTCCCCCAGCCTGTATTTAGTCCACTTCATCCTCATAAGGAGCCCTACCCATATAGATATACATGTTTATAAAAACACCCATCCATTTTGCCTGCAGAACATTTCAAAATACTGTCATCTCTATAAGCACTCAGACCAAAACCCCTTTGGCATTGAAAGCACTGATGCCAGAGCAACGAAAGAGACTCTTTTCTTTGTCTCAACACCACCCTTTGTCATCTTTGCTATTGTGCACTACCGAGCAGAGCCAGGCGATTGTTTGCCATGACAATGCATCACACATCATTACTATTATCAGGGTTAAGAAGTGTATCAGGAAAAAAATCTCATCACTGCAAGCTGGTGTTTCTCATACAAAGTCTGATTCCAGAAGCATAGTCTTGATCTGTCTGTAAGCAGGCAGTGTAGTCTTTCTTTAAAAAGCAAAACCTAATAAAATACATCAGATTTCTCGTTACATTACCATTTAACTTAATATTGAACCTAAGAGATAGGTTGAAATTGCAAAAATGACTGAAATGACCTTGCTTCATAAAATAAAATTTTCAAAGTAGTGTGATTGCGCTTGAAACCAATCAAGCTTTATAAAAATCAGAATATTAAACTTCCCCTGTCATCAACTCATAAATTTTTAAAGAACTTTTCAAACCATCACGGCATTCAGTATGCTGATGACAAATCTATTAGAGACAAGGGATGCATCCTGCCCTCAGCTCTTCTAACGTACCTCCTTAAAACACCAATGAATGCAACCAATTCCCTTTCAATCTACGTCAGCATCATTGAGCTTATGACTTGAGCAAAGAATTAAATAATTGTGTCTCAACAGAAAATCAGTAACTAGAAATAATATCAAAAGAAACCTGACGAAAATTATTGCCTGATCAGTCTTTGCTGGTAAATAAGCAACAATAATTTTTAAAGAACATGTCAATTGAATAGTTTTTTGGCTGATGCAAACATCTTGTCCCACATTGATGGTGTTACCTGCCAGCAGAGAGAGCCCAAGTCTGGAAGGAAGGTAACCAAGGCGACCTACAATTGTGCCCTGCATGGCCTAGATGATAGACAGCATCGTCAGTACCAACATATGGTCAGTCCCTTCCTCTGGTCCTCAGGGGAGGAGAGGAGAAATGGTCACCTCCAACCCTCTCTGAGAGATGAGGGACGGGTCTTGCTCTCCTTACTCTCATAGTGTGGGTGTGAGGCCAGAAAGATTGGCACTCCTCCATGACATTCAGCTTTTTCTGCATGTTCTTGGGTGACTCTCTTCTTTAACAGCTTCACGTACAGAAGGGCAGCTATGAACTCTTTTCTAAGGGCAAAATGCCTGCTGAAGCCAAAGGCCATTTCAGCAGGTACAGACAAGTGAACACCAAGTAAGAAATTCATGATTTGGTGACGCTTTGGTTGATTTGATTGACTGTTGTGTATCTTCCCAGGGAAGAGGAGGACAAAGGTGTCACTCATGTCTCAATCATCCATGAGGTTGGATAAATCTCTTTGCCTATTCATGTGTATGTCAGACAATCTCAGGGAATGGCATTTTCTCCTTAAATCAACACAAACTCTTAACTCTTAAAATTCTGCCCTCTCAGTGCACAGAGCGTCAGCCAAGCTCAGCCCAGATGTTTCCAGCTATTTGTCTGTTGTCATTTGGATTCAAGTTTGGGCCCCTGGAGAAGTGAGCGCGTGGCACGCTGTTCTTCAGGAAAATTACCTTAGTACGGTGTATCGACAGCTGAGGTGAGACGGTGTCATGAGTGCAGGAAGCCAAGCACACAGTAGATTCAAAGTGTCTGTTCAAATTTGAGCTGAGCCACATTTCTATATGGGGATTTGCCTCAAAGAAAATAATACATCAAAAAAATATGCATTTTTATATAAATACAGCAACCCAAATACAGTTATTCATTATGAGAAAAAGGTAACAAATCAGGAATGCGACCAAAGAAGAAAAACATACTGTGTTAAGGAAATAACTCTTAGTTCCAAGTCTTCAGCAATAGCAGCTGTAGTTACGGATGACTCCTGTTTGGTTCATGACATTTTTCAAGTCCTACCTCAGGACCCATGAGTCAGTGCTGCATCCTGCATAGGCTGAAGCCTAGGTCTTTGCTTGTGCTGTAAAATTCTTTGGGTTAGGTACAGCAATGACGCTGGGGCCAGTTATTACATGAACATCTTCCTCCAAGCTCCATTCCCAGTGTAGGCACTTCAATCATTTGGGACTTGATCTCCGGGAAGCTAATAAATCTATCCAGGACACTGGACAATCTGGAAGTTTACCAAGTCCCTGAATGGAGTGCCTCATAAAATCTAGAATTATAGAATGGTCTGGGTTGGAAAGGACCTTAGAGATCATCTAGTTCCAGCCCCCCTGCCCTGGGCAGGGACACCTCCCACCAGACCAGGTTGCTCAAAGCCCCGTCCAACCTGGCCTTGAACACCTCCAGGGATGGGGCAGCCACAGTTTCTCTGGGCAACCTGGGCCAGGGGCTCACCACCCTCCGAATGAAAAATTTCTCCCTGATATCTAATCTAAATCTACCCTCATGCACCTGTTAAATGCACCATTTCATTTCTTTTGTGACAGAACAGGAATCAAGCTCTTAAGTTTGATAAGATTTTATGAGGCTAATGGTGTGAAGAGGAAACGAGCAATCCCAACTAAGAAGCAGAAGTAGAGTTCAAGGAAATGACAGAGGGAGAGAAAAATAAACTGGCAGCAGAGCTCCAAAAATTGAGAGTTAGGTAAGGACTAAGCTCCCCCTGCCACAATATCAGACTGCGTAATACAGGGCTGTCTCTGTCTGCCCACAGTCTCATCCAGCTTCGTGTATCTCCGTTGTTCCAGTTATGCACTTAATAAATTAGCACGATAGTACGGTATTGGTAATCGGAGCAAGGTACTCAAAAGGGACCCATTGCATCTGTAAGTCTTGTCCCCTGCTGCTGTTAGTCAGCATTTAGTACAGTCCTCATTTGTAATGTAACGAGATGCATCAAAAACAAGCAAGGAAATCTGGGCTACACACATGTCCTGGTTTGAGGCCAAAACCACGACAACACAGTAAGGGGTTGCAAGACCTGCTGAACCGGGCAATGCAAATCCTGATTTATTGCCAAAAGGGGACTCGAGATTTGGGAGCTCAGGTTCTTTCTGCAGTCAGTGGGGATTATCCTCTGTTACCTACCCTGGCTGCCAGTGAAGAAGCTGGGCAAAAATGTGGGTAATGGAGCACTGCCTCCCCCTCCTCTAGTCAGGCTTAAAATACAGAGACTCTTGATGAATATTGCTGGGGGCTTGGACCTGGCAGCCCGCTGCAAGCCCAGGAGAAGCCCTCCAAGTATAACCCCCAGGCTGTGAGCTGGTGATCACCCGCTTCTGTTGGGGTTCTGGTGTGAGAAAAGCAGGAAGCTGCTCAGCCTGAGCAGCGCTGGGCACGCGGGGACACAGAGCTCGCAGCTCCCGGGGGACTCTCCATGCCTATGGGACAGTGCTAAGCGATTTGGGCACCTCCAGCATTGGAGGGCTTTCAAAAGGCTGTAGCTTGCAATGAGAGAGTGCAAAGGGACGGTGTCCGACATGGCTCTAGCCCCAGCTGCCGTTACACCCAGTGATATATTGTTCAACACCTCTCTCCTCTGATTACAAGCTTTCTTCTAAACCACCCATGGCCCTTTATTTCTTTTGCTGCCAGCTCTGTCCTTTAGCTGAACTGGCTCTTCGTTCTCCCTGGTGTTATGCCCTTGCTTTATTTATAGAAAGCACTGGGATACTCTGGGATACTTTCTCGCCAGCGTTAAGACAGCCAAGTTCCCCTCGTCCCAGACGGGCTCTGGGTTCCCTGCCCTGCTCACCTCCCCCTGCCTGCACCTGGCCGGGCCGAGCCTGCCTTTCGTGGACACTGCGCACGGTGTGTGGGAGAAGAGCTCGTTAACGTCTGGTACCACAGGACATTAATGCGTGCAATTATTAAGTATTATGATTATTATCATTCCTGTTATTTCAGGAGGCCGTTGGGGGGCTGAGCTGTCAGAACTGCCAGATTTCCCCTGCAAAAGGTAGTTGTTTTTACAAACTCCCCCAACATCATGGAAATCCTCTTTGTGTGGCATAGCACAATTAAAAGCTCTGTTGACACCAAAGGGTCCCTTTAACAACATTCTCACTGTTTGAACTAACTTTTATAAAATAGTCTTGTGCATTTCTTCGTTTTATTTGCCGGCGGCAAAAAGTAGAGAAGAAAGTTGCTAAATACAAAGAATATGAAGATTTCCTGCTGCAAACCAGTGACAAATTGCCTGCCAGTGTTACTCTAAGGCACTTGCTGGCTCTTTTACTGTACTAAGGGCAGCTGTCATTGCCTCCCTCTGCTCCTGCGCTGTCGTGCGGTCAATCAGCTGTGCCGAGAGATGCTGGTGGTGTAGCCGGCGGAAGATGGCAGGAATAGCGGGGAGCGAGTCAGACCCACACTCCTGGGGCTGAGCCTGGGTGCCCGGGCAGCACTGTCAAGGTAGAGGACAAGGGAGCCAGATCCCTTCTGTAATCGCTGCAGCCCAGTTTGACCATGGGATCTGCATAGCCTCATGGTTGGGAACTGGGAGCACACAGTTCTCCAGCTGATACCAGCACGAGGGACACAAACCTTCTTCAATTTACCAATACAGCTCTGCTGGGGAAGAAAGTAAGCCAGGACGGCGTAGTGCAGCTTAGCAGCATCACAGCAATTAATTGCTGATGTTGTCCGCTAGGCCAAGATGACATGAAGCTGATGAAAGGGATGCATTTCTGCCTTGCTGAACTTGTCTGCTATAGAAGGTGGGGTCTAAAGCATGCCTCTTGCCCAGGGAGCTCTTGGAGCTGCAGACTCCAACCAGGTACCGCAGTCAGCAGGGCTGCTGTGCCTGAGGGAGAGGGCAGTGATGCTTGGACGGCTCCACCACACTATCCCTGCAAGACAAGACTGCACTGAAAGCGGCTATAAGCACCCTGAGCCTCCTGACCCCCTTGCTTCCCATTTCCATCGTTGGCTGTTAGCTCTGCTGTGCTGCTGGCTCCTCACAACCATGCAACACTTGGGTAGAGCCAACCTGAAGAAACCTGCCTGGACGAAGTGAAGCCTACTTGCCTCGCTTAGTGCTTTTCTCAGACCCCACAGGCACATCCTCAGCCCCCAGGACTTGGGTTTTGACCATGGTTGGATTCTTTCCCTCCAGGCGACTGTGGACCTTGCCCTAAAATGGCTCCAGAGCACACGCTTGCATGAGAGCAGTGTGGATGGGGGGACACCTCTGAGCTTCTGCTTCCACCCTTTTGTGAGAGACACAGTCTGTTTTTCTCCACTTATTTATTAGAGGATTAGAGTTGCAGTAGAAGAGGCCCCAGACTGTTTTATAAGGCAACGTTTTTCAGCAAATTGGTTGTGATCCCTGTAGCCCCACACAAGGCAACCAAGAGGGTTAGAGGGTTGTGAGATGTTGAAACATCTATTGCACTATAAAATGTATGAATGAAGTCCTGCTCCCTGACTCCCCCCCACATGTCTAAGGTCAACTATGCTCTGTCAGCTTCTACAAACAAGCAAGTCAGTCCAATAAGCTTTGATACTTCTTTTCTCTTGCTTTTATAACAAATATACTGGGGTCAAGGGAATATTTGTGTTAGAATGAGGGGGGCCACCACCCAGTGGAGACTGTTAAACATAGATCCAGCTTGCAGAAGGCTCATTTGGTGCAGATAAACCCATTTGTGTTTTAATGCTGTATTTAAACACTTAGGTGATTTTCTTTTAAGTAAATTCACTGCTGTGTTGTTTAGATAAAGGACCTGTCTATCATTACCAAAGTCTCTAATCCTGCTGAGTGACACATACCTTACAGAAGATGCATTAAATGCACTTTTTTAAATAGATCTTAAATCCTAACTGAATCCTTGCAAGCATTCCAGGTCTTTGGGTTTTCAGTCCAGTCTCAGTCTGAAGTGATAATTCTGCACCAAAAGGTCTATTGGCAAGAGCTATTTAACACCTAGTCAGGTGTTAAGCCTATAAATAGTTTATCTCTTGGCAACGTTTAGACCTTGAGCCATGAAAAGTCACTGGCCTGCTTTCACTATGAGGTCAAGTCTGTTTGAAGAAATAGCCTGTTTAAAGGACACAGAAGTCCCCCTGCAGACTTTAAAAAAACACCCAAACCAACAAATCAAAAAAATTCTAAAACAACTCAAACACAAAAACCAAACCAAAACCCCAAACAGGTTCTCTTAGAAACCTATGTCAGTCATTGGTGTGAAGTCTCACACTGGGTTAATTTCCTTGTTGGGTCACTACAGATGCTGGCTGTATTCATTCTCTATTCATGGAGCAACACCTTGCTTGGTGAAGAGTTTTTCTCCCTTCCACCCTCACTACCACGTTTTTCAGAAATTAGATTCCACGGGATTAGAAGTTTGAAGCCCTCAGTAGCAGAGGTATGAAGTCCAATACATTTCCCTGACAAAACCTTGAAATGAAATCACTTCAGCCACCTTGTTTTCTTACCTTTCCACATTCTCTGGGTAAACCAGGGTTGTTTCCTTTTGACAGGCATCCACCAGCAGAGGCACTTTACATGATTTTCTCACACCTCAGACTAGCTGATGCTTTGGACTCATCGAATGAAGAAGTGGTCCCCACTGTTCAGGCAGGGGTGGAGAACGAGGCACGGCATGTGTTTTTCCTAAGAAGTCTGTTTCATGCCTCTTCAAAGTTGCAGGGAAGGAACCTGAAAATGTGAAACCCCCACATATAAAAACTGGCAAGCACAAAGAACTCGCAATTTCTATTTTTGGCATTGTTGAGATGACCTCCAAACGCAGCAGAGGGGAGCAGGCTGAGTGCTGAGATACGAGTGCTCCTAACTAGTCATCTTGAATCAATTCCCGCTGCTAGACGCACTCCCCAGCAGTGAGATTAGGCTGTTATGCAGAGGTCCTGGTCCTTCATGCGTTTTGTAAGGTGCAGGCACTTCCTCAGAGGTCTATGAGCAGGCAGGAAAACACATCCTGCAGGAAGAAATCTGTACATCAGCAGGATTTGGCCCCTACCATGCAAAAAAAGAATAAGTTGTATGTGATAGATGGTAGGTGGCACCTATATCCCTTTTGTGGTCCATTTCCCTTGTGCCCTTCTACCGATTATTTAGATGACAGTAGGGACTCTGTGGTGACAGCTATCATCAGGAAGCAGGAGACTCTCTCAGCTACAAACCAGAACTTGATAAAGAATTTAGTCATCCTGTCAGATGACTACAAAAAAAGCTAGCATGAACTTGAAGCTTTGCTATGAGAACACGATACCACAAAAATCGTAATGTTATTAAGCACGTTATTTATGGTTTATAGGACGGTATTTGGGTCAACAGAGTCAGAGCACCTAAAAATCAAATTCTTTGTGGTGCTGAAAGATATCTTCTTGCAAGAAATCCTTAGGGTCCAGAATTACATATAACAGCTGAAGAGGGGAACATTTCTCCAGTTATTGCTGACCATAAATATAAAATATATCCCCCTCATTTGAACAGGATGGAAAAAAATCCCTGTTGTCAAAAGAGCGGTGTCAGTGGCCACTGCACAGCCTGGATTCCCTCCCTGCTGGAAGTCTCTCATGGATATCAAGTGGGCTCCTGGAGGGGGGCCAAGTGCAATCCAGGCCACGGTGATACACAGATATAGTGATTGAAGCCTAATTTTGAGCCATGTTTACAAAATGTTGCTACTGGAGCCGATTTCTATGGTTAAAATATTACTCCTGATTATTTTTTTTTTTGTTAAATCAATCATCCTTATTCATTATTTTAATTGGGATAAATTGAGAAACCGTGCCCTTGCTGGAAAGAGAAAGCAGTCCTGCAGAAGCCTGTCTCCTCAGATCATCACCCTGGATCCGATACTCCAGGTCGGGTCCCAAGGAGGCTCAAGTGGCGCCCACAGGGCTTGGGCTGTGCCCGGGTGTCCCTCCTCCTGGCGCCGACCTTTCTGCCGACGCCGGAGATGCTTGAGGTTTGCTTCAGCGTTGGTGCTAAGAGAAGAAGGTGGCCCTGCCAGCAAAGGCAGAGCTGCACAGCCCCTTGAGGAGCTTTGGTGCTTGTGGACCAACCTATCCTACACTTGTCCAGCCCCAGGCACAGGCTAAATTTGCACAGACACTTGGAAAGCCATTGGGGTACTGGAAGCCATCACAGCTGGCCACCTCCCTGCAAGTGAGAAGCACAACAGCAGGAGAGCTTTCTGCTTTCTGCACCCAGCTGCTGGTGAGTGCGCTTCCCCTACTTCAGATGATGGGCAACAGCTCATGGAAAAAAAACCAAAGAGCTGGAGCTACCCATCACCTGGCAGAAATGTCACTTCGGACAGCAGGTGAGCTGGCTGCACAGAGGTCAGACAGAGTGACAGGGAGGAAACGGGGACAGGGACAAAAGCAGCAGCAGCAGCATCGGGAAGCTCCCAAAAGAAAAAGAGGAGTTCCCAAAGGGATTTGTACTGGGCTGGAGACCTGCTCTTTCACCGTGGGAGGGATGGCCTTTTCTGGGAAGCTGGCAATCCCAGACTCGCTGCGGGGGGGCAGA
The DNA here is from genome assembly GCF_028500815.1 of Rissa tridactyla. Classification (NCBI taxonomy): domain Eukaryota; kingdom Metazoa; phylum Chordata; class Aves; order Charadriiformes; family Laridae; genus Rissa; species Rissa tridactyla. The sequence continues at coordinate 55,203,685 of NC_071469.1, forward strand.
AATTCACACCGAGCCAGGAACATGGCAGGCTGCCGTCAGCCACCCCATCCTACAGGGCCCTGGCAGGAGGTGGGGTTGTGATCGAGCCAGAACACGAGGCAGGAAAGTAACAGACACGCTTTGAGCCTTGCACGTGTGTGGCACGTCTCCGGGGGGAGCACGCACACCCCCATGGTCAGCCAAACTCCCCGCAGGTCGCCCTGCTCACCAAAGCACCCCGGCAAACGCAGAACCACCCAAGACGAGCAGCATCACCGACCGGATCCGGAGTATCACAGCCGTGGGCAGTGTCTTGCACAATCAGCTGGGAACAAGGAGATCCTCAGCTCTACCAGCGAGTTACAGAGAAACTGGGAAAAAGTCACAGACCATCATGCTTTAGTTTTCCCGCAAAGAATGCTATTTCTCCACCTCTCCCATTTTCTCTGAAAGTTAATAGACACATTAAACAACTGAAATACTGGGGGAAAGGTGCTAAAAAGGGCTCTGTATCAGCAGCAGCACACGCACCCATCCACGTGTGGCATGCACGTTGCACGATGCATCGCTAATCTCATTTTGCTGCCAATCTGTAACACTAACGGTGGTGGATGAGGCTCCTTTTAGGTGATCTGACAACAGACAGGCTACAAAGGCAGGACAGGGAGACTCGTACTTCTTGGGCGAGATACGTCACAATGTGTTCTTCAAAGCTGATCTTTCCAGGATTCAGCCCCTGGGAATGTAAACCTGAGGAGCAGAGTATCATTGGAGAAACCCACAGAGCACGCAGCCTACTAGGATAAATAAATCCCCTTGGAGACTAAGTTTGCCTAAGTTTGGCTATATATGGACATTTCTAAAAAGTGAGAACTGCAATGTTTTTTCCATCAGTATTTCAAGGGCATTCTCCAGTCTCTCCCAAAGCCCCGTATTAAAGTGGTTTAGCAGCATAATCCCATCCTAACAGAGAGATAACAGAGACACGGAGAAGTGCTTGGTCAGAGGAAGAAACAGGGAAAGGGACAAGAATAGTGTCCAAAGACAGTTCCCAGGCTCTTACAGCTTTGGGTCTAACTCTGAACCTTGCCTCAACTCTCTCAATCCTCAGTCGAAATCCTGGCCCTACTAAGACAAGGCAAATTCTTTTACCTTGCAGAAATAGAGAGGAAGGCGGAAATCAGTTCAGCTTATGGTCTCAAAAGCCAGATCATGGACTTAGTCTGCATCTATATGCATTTTATAGCTAGGGCAGGGAATCTGGAAGGTAACACATGTTAATAACAATAAATAATCCCAGTACTGTCTGGGATTATCTAATGGGGTACAGAAACAGACTCCTTCCTTTGGTTTTTCTCATCCCCTGTGCCTGCATTCCTGGCTACAGCATGTGACTACGGCGAGGGCACAGGCTGAGGAGAGCAGAGCTGTAGACTCAAATCCTGTAGGTTAAGAGGGGACTTGAGGCAACTAATGGTTTCCTGCGGAGGAATCCTTTCCTTTTCATCACCAGGATTCACTTCCGAAAAAATATTCATATCATACACTTAGTGACACAGCCTGATGAAGCTGGAAAGTTGCAGTCTGCAGACTCAATGCAAGATCCTATGAAGAAGGCACAAAACAACCTACCTTTGGGCAGTTGTGGAATAATACAATGCAGTGAGAAAAAGCGGAAAGCATCCACGCGACACTATTTTAGATTAATGTACTGCTGCTGCAACAAATCAAAAACCTCAGCATCAGGCTAGCTGGTTTTCCTTAACTAATTCTTCTAGTGCTCTTTTTTTCATTTGTTTTCCCTGCATGTCCAAGCTTGGTAAAAATAGATGTAACCGCTGCATAATGGAAACACACTGGTAATAAAAAACATTGACATTACACTGGTCGTGCTGGGAATGAGTGGGATCCATGTATATTTTGGTGCACTCTGATTCAGGGCATCCACTTCGAAATTAGTGCTGAACCCCTCTTTTTAGTTCCTTCTTCTCTGGGAGAAAGTAGAGGTTACAAAATGGGCAGAGCATTACATACCCGATCGCCGTGGGAATGGTGATGAGTGATGCTATTTGAATCACTCACAGTGCCAAAACCATATCATGACACTTCAGAGCCATTTCAGTGTGAGGCCAGTGGCCACATTATCCAAGGGCTGAGACCTCTGAGAGCACCAGCAGCCAAAAGGGAAGAGTGGGCTGTGATTCTCTTTCACTCATCCTCCTTCCTACGCTCCCTCCCCCACAGCAATCCAGCCCTGAGGGGCTCTTCAGCTCCGGGGTGGACAGAGGTAGAGGAAGGCATCAGGAACAGAGGTTCTCCATGGCCACATGGTGTGAGCAGGAATGGAGGAGCAAGAAAAGGCAGGATGCAAACCCAGCATCGCAGATCCCATGATACCATGTTACTGGTCAGTAACGCACACGCTGCACTGTTTTATCAGCGTCCGTCACTCTGTGAGAGGTGATTCATTACCTATAAAACACAGGGGCTCTCCTGACTTATGCCTGGTGAGCGTCTTGCCCAAGATTTCCAGTGTCGTAGCAGCGTGTTCCATTCGCAGCTCTCCTGCTGGCTGCCAAATCTCTATACTAGAGCAAGTCTGCTGGAAAACTACCGAATTGGAAAGGAAGCGCCTGACACTGCTTTGCACCAGGCTGCAGTGAACCAAGCCCTTGACTTCTCCCTCACACCAGTCTAAATGGGAGAGCTGGTTGCTAAAATTTTGTTTCCTAAGAGTCACTAAATTAGACACTCCTAAGTGACTCGCCAGCTGATGCAGCGAGAGGCACTCATTGCAGGCAGCATCAAGTTCTTTCAGATCTACCCGCAAACTCCTTCTCTTTTGTCTCAGTCCAAAGATAGCATTAGTTTTAATAGGTCTGGCATCAAACCACTTCTCAAGACCAGCCCTCCTTGAGTCATTGAGAATTATCCAGCTACTAAAAGCCCTGTGGGAGAGCAGCTGCGTGCCTCCTGCCCCGTGCTTGTTGCCAGACCCAACAAGGAGTGGTCCTGGTGCCAAGGATGCTAACGTTTAGGACAGGTAGGCAGGTGGTGGTGAGAGCTGGCAGGTGTGGAGCTGGGCCCAGAGCCCGGGGTGGCAGATTCACACATGCTTTCCAAAATGTCCCACTGCTGTGCTGCAGATCCTGCTCCCTTCTCGCCTTGTGAAACCCAAGCTCCACCCTGGGCAGCTGCCGAAGCAGGGCTTGGTGCTGCCTTCTCCTCGCTCCTGCCCAGGCATTGCCATAAGATGTAATTTGGACCTCTCAACCTGAGGACAGGGAAAGAACCTCAAATTTAATTCTAATAGCCCTGCCATTGATAATAGATGAACGCTGCGTCCCTGTGCTACGACACTTAAGAAAATCAGTGACTGCTGCTCGGTTGTGGGGCAGGCTGCATGTGGGGCTGGGCGCTGATGGCCCTGGCTCCTTGGTGGAAAGATCACCTCCCTTCAATCCCAAATCAGCTGCCCAGGCTACAGGGAGGTAAGGAAGATCACACGAACTCTTTCCATAATGTCCCTAGCAGCAATCTTTAGGTAATGCCTTACAGTGAGTGTGGGGTTTTTGAGCAAAGTGACCTAAGTATCCACCTCTGGGATTGGGTCCCACTTCACAGGCCTTTTCTTTTGGTTAAATAGTGCTGAATAGCTGACCTGGGACATTGAGGACTTAAACCCGTGTTTCCCAGTTCCCAGCGTCGCGTTCCTCACAGGAGGCACCACATTGTCACGTGTGTTTGAAAACCCCTCTCAACCTGAAAAGCTGCCAGTGGGGAGCAACGTAATGCCATTGCCCAAAACAGCATAATCCCACCTTCATATTGATGTGACTGTCCCTGAAAGTCACATGGATGTGGGGACCCACTGTGCCAAGGACCCGGGTAGGCACTTGCTGGTGAGAGGCTTGTCTCTGGTCCCCTGATGCTCTCCAGGGTGCGGTAGTGGTGGATCTTCAGTGCCTCTTCATCCAAAGCACAGCACAGTGGGCTGGGTAGGACTGGGCTGCTCACTGGACTGCCCTGGATGATGTTTTGTATGAAAATTGCCTTCTGATCACACAGAGGATGAGAGAAAAACCTCCTCTCCAGCTGGTACCACGGGCCTGTGACCAGTCATCCCATTGGAAAACAAACAGGAATTGCTTCTTGTAGCAATTCACTGACTCAGTCACCCCAGGTTCTGCTAAGTTCCACATTTCAGATTTTTTAATGATCTTCTGATACTATAGTTACTACTTATAGTGCTGGTGTGTCGTTAAAGACCCAGAATGAACCAGTATCCCTGTGGGCTGTGCAGCTGTAAAAAAAAAACAAACACAACAAATCCCCCCAAACCACCCCAGCTGTGCTCATTTGGAGAAGACATGGATTTTGCTTTGCTGTTGAAGGCTCAGTTCGATAGTATTTGGAAGCTGATATTCCTTGATAAATAGGAATTACCAAAGCTCAGTTCAAAGCTTAGAAATCTTTAAAAAACTTCCCCTTTATAACAAACTGCTGTACAACAAACCCAGGACAAAGTCAGGACAACAACAGACAGCAAACTGAGTTGTACAGTGAGATAAAGAAGAAAATAAGAATGTGTTTAAAGGCCTGAGGAAGGCAAGTGGTTTTGTTGATGATGTGTTAAGAGAAATGACTGAAGAACAGTATATGCACGTGAAAACATGGCCCCAGTACCCAGTAACTCTGTCCGGGTCGGCCACCTGAGGGGCAGCCAGCACCCCAGAGCTCTGCAAAGTTTCGTTGACCTTGGGTAGTGTCATGGATATCTTATGTGATCAGCTTCACTGGGACTCAAAAAGCAGGATTTAGAGGTGGCTGGGTACATCCTACTCATTCTGGCTGCCTCTGCCCAGCTCCTGGAGCCCTCTCTTTTCTCCGAGTCTCCTTGCCCAAGATTGCCACGTGGGTCTCGCCTCCCGTGTTTATCGCTGCGGACAAAGCCAGCTTCCTGCAGATGGAAGGGCAAAGCATCAGTCACAGGGAGAAGGCTGTCGTGCACCAGTCCCGGAGTGAACCTCGTCGAAAGAACCACTGCTAATAGGCACTGCTGATGCTGGAACTGCTTCTGAATGAAAACAAGACTTTCCAAAAACATGTTTTTTGATAGAAAATATAACTGCCCTTTGAGATACTACAACAGATACGTAAATACCTGGAATACAAAAGTCACGGGGTCTTTAGACTAGAGTTGCACTTGGCTCCATATATCCTTCAGCTTTCCCAGAGGCCAGGATCAGCCCCTCTTCCCCCAGGGAGCGAGGCCAGGGCCTCCCAGGGTGAGGAGGCTGAGGGGTCATCTCGGGATCCCAGCCTTAAGACGAGAATGACAGCTGCAAATGTAAAACATGTCTTTTAAGAGGCATCACAGCTCCTGTTTTGACTGCAGTCTTTCACGTTTTTGGAAATTAAATCAGAATTTTCCAATGAATGAAGCATTTCCATTTCAGCAACAATTTCTCTCGCTTTTTCTCTCCTGCCAAAATGCTTCAATGGATTTCAACTAAAACTATAAACTTCTGCATATCATTTTTATTTCCTTATTCTTTTCTTTAGGCCACCCTAAATCCCTTTTCTAGAAGAAAACCAAGTATCTGGAGTTGCTGTGGTCTTTGTTTCCGTGACACAGCTATAACAGCAGAATGGTGCCCACGCTGGACTTGGTTCCTCTGGCATGAATCAAAAGCCCTAACAATTACATAGACAAAACTCAGAACCGTCTCATTCCTCCTCTATGCACCTTTGTTTGTGCAGGGTGTAAAATGCAGCCGAATCGCACCGGTCCCAAGCAGCTCCGGTGCAGGGCAGGTCTAGCCAAGCACTGCTTCTCCTCACCTGCAGTTCCCCACCGCCTTCTTCCAGTTCCTCTGGAGATTTCTGCCTGCAGCTGCTCATCATTGCCTGCTGCATGGACATGCCATTGATGCTAGCCCAGCTCATCTGTAGTGAGGAGGGATGACCAGAGTCCCAGCCCTCTGCTCCCCTTCCCCACTGGGCATCACGCAGAGGTTGTTCTGCAGCTGTACCCACCGTGGGAAGCCCCTCCCAGAAAGGACATACGGCAGATGCATTTGCCACTGAAGCAATTCAAAGGAGATTCAGCACAACCGAAAAGAAGACCCACTACCTGATTTATCTTTGGTCACATTCAGTTGAGCGCCATAGTTTTTCTCCAGCAGCCAGCCAAAATCTGTGGAGAGAAAGTAAATGTGACCCTATTGAGGCTTTTGGATGTTCACTTGTCAAGAGGAAGGGAGAAAAGAGGAGAGAGGGATGGGGAGAGCAGGACCATCCGCATCCTGAACTAATGACTGGCCTCTCTACAGGGAAAAAACAGCTTTGCCGGGAACTCAGAAAAGACCTTGCTCAGCATCAAAATTTCTCATCTCAGGCAACAGAAGAAAGCAGTAACCAAATCTTGTACAGCTCAGTTTATCTGACTGATTATACCACATTCTAATCTTATTTCCCCAAAACAGCGTTGTGCAAGCAAACACTCATTTTCTCCTTCCTACACGAAGGGGCTGTTTCTCCTTTAATGGATTATTGGCAGAAGCTGGTAGGCCTGAAACCTCCAGACTGCTTTATGACATGAAAAGACACAAGCTAAAAGAGGAATCAGACTTCTCTGGGCTCTGTCAAAGCTGTTTGTTTTCCATGTGGGCCTCAGGAGGATGGCAAGGTTATTTGTAGAAAGGTTGTGCTAATGTTGTGTAGGTTCCCTTCCACGCCACTGCTACTGAGCCTATTTCCAGAATTAACCATGTTCACAATGAGCAGTAGCTATGTTCCAAGTTGATACACAGGAATCAATACACTTCTGAATCAGAGAAGTGTTTAGCGATGCTATTAAGAAACCACTGTTTGAATGCTGGCTTTACCAGTTCAGTGAAATGGGGATTTAATTGGGCATCAATTCCATTCCAGCTGGGCTACATCTAGATGGATGGTTTGAACTGTCTCTTTCCCCCAAAACTCAAGAGGACTGGTGTGACCCTGAAAGGGTTACTAAGCATTGGAACAGGCTGGCCAGGGAAGTGGTTGAGGCACCATCCCTGGAGGTATTTAAAAGACGGGTAGACGTAGTGCTTAGAGATATGGTTTAGTGATGGTTTTTGTCAGAGTTAGGCTGATGGTTGGACTCGATGATCTGAAAGGACCCTTCCAACCTAGGTGATTCTGTGATTCTATGATTCTATGACTGAAGCTGTGGTCTTCCCTTCCCTAAGAACAGTAGCTTAGAATCACAGAATCACAGAATGTGTTGGGTTGGAAGGGACCTTTAAAGGCCATCTAGTCCAATCCCACTGCAATAAGCAGGGACATCTTTAACGAGATCAGGTTGCTCAGAGCCTCATCCAGCCTGGCCTTGAATGTCTCCGGGGATGGGGCCTCCACCACCTCTCTGGGCAACCTGGGCCAGTGTTTCACCACCCTCATTGTAAAGAACTTCTTCCTAATGTCTAATCTAAACCTGCCCTGCTCTAGTTTAAAACCACTGCCCCTCGTCCTATCGCTACATGCCCTTGCAAACAGCTTGTATGGTTCAGTTTAGGATATATTGGTGACTTGGAACACATTGGGATGAAAATGCATGATGCAGAAACACAAAGCAGGCACTCATAAAGTCCTTCTTAAATCACATAGATACCCGTATTTCAACAGAATGTGCTTATTGCCTTATACAGTGGAAGTAATCATGCTGACTTAAAGCTTGCTGATTTAGAGAGTTAATTGACTTTGATCATATTTAAACTCTGTTGCACAAACTGAATAATAACTACAAGATAAAAAAATCTTATATTCAAAAATATTAAGTGGTCTCACTCTTTGGCAGCAATTAAGGAACAGCACAAAGCAAAAAAGTGTAAGAGAATATTAATGCTATTAAGGTTAATCCACCCTTCTGAAAAACTGCAGAAGCTTTGGAGATGGGGCACCGGCAGTAACCAGACTGCTGGTAATGGCAAGTTCACACCACCACCTCGGAAACCTGCCTTCCTTGGTGAAACTGGTCACACAAAGAGGACTCCTCCACACAGGTGGTGGCATTGCCAGCTTCCAAGGTGGCCGGAATAATCAGGTGGAGATGTGCCTTTTGGATATCCCGGAGAATAACGGTGAGACAATGAGCACAGCAAATACCATGGTTCTAAGGACATTAAGGACCAGGGAGCCTGGATAGGAACGCCACTTAACCTCACATCAGCCAAATTAAGGTAAAACAAAACAATACTTTTACTGGCAATAGCGACAATGTTCTAATTGATAAATTTTTACTGAAGCTGAGGCAGTTTGACGGGTCGCAGCCACAGCAGTGGTGCTCCTGACACCCGCCCTGGGGCAGATGGACCCCAATGTGCCAGTGGGTCTGCCCCAGTGCCGGGATTTCAGGAGCCTCCTGCAGCTGCTTGGGGTACCGACAGATGCTGTTAGCAGTGGAACCATCGGCGTATCAGTTCCAGCCAGCCACGTCATGGACTGTGGAGGTTTCGGTTTGCTGGAAATTCAGAAGAATGTTGGTTTCCACCCAATTTGGATCAAAACCAGGCTTTTTTAAAAAAAAAAATATTACAAAAATTTCCCACGACCTCTCACTTTTTGGTTGGCTCAACTTACTACCTGTATGCACAGTGCTTCGTGCAGGGACCCTACCCTGGAGAGAGGTCAAAGGCATACAGTGATATACAGCCCAAGATCCAAGGCAGGGACAAATACAGATTTGCCTCAAACCCAGCAATACAAATCGTGTTTTATACCATTGAAACTTAGTTTGAAGCTCACTCAGTATTAGAGCAATGGGGTCAAACACTTGAAGTTTTATATTTTCTAAGCAAGTCTGCTTTCGTTCAATGCATATAAAAAGCCATCAAGAATATTAAAATCCTAAATAGGATTTTCAACAGCATCTATCAATTTAATTACTTAGTGGAAAAGGCAACAATAGGACTGTGTTTTATTTTTACATTAATAAAAAGGCATCAACAGGTGGGATAACAATCTGATGAAGCTGTATCTATTTCCAAAACTATCAGCTTAAAAAAAATAAATTTGTATTCATGAAGCAAGATGATCATGCTCAAGAGAGATTTTTCCCATCACATACCGTTTTCTGAATAGAACATCCATATTGCTTCCACCCAAAACATATTCTCTAGGGACAAGAGAAAGAGAAGGAAAGGAATGGGAAGAGAATAGGATAAAAATCAATCTCTCATGAAGTACACCAGACGCTAAGACTGTTGTGTTTCAAAGATTACTCCAATCTCTAATTTCTGGGATCAGTACGCGACCTCTATGGAGGACTGATTAACCCGTATCTGCCTGTCATCAGTTGGTTTTTCCTTCTCAACAGCTGCTTCTGACTGGTGTCAGAGATGGAAGCTGGTCTACTGCTGCAATCCACAACGGCAATTCCTACATTTCGCAAATCAGCCTCTTGCCAAACGGCTGCATGCCCTCAGCAGCTACAGAATTGGTACATGGGTATCTCATTAAAACAAGATACTTATCACATCAACATTACGGATTAAACACGTGCAGTCATAGTTTGGTTCAGTTTCCCAGTTGAAGAAGCATCTCTGTGCTACTTGACTGTCACTCAGTGAATGTCTTTGCTCTCAGTCTTAGAATTAAATCTGGAAAATGTTTGATGTTATGGATTGAATTAAATCCAGCCTACTTTTGATTCATACGCTCACTCCTTCATAGGAACCTGAGGAGGAATTGTAAACATCAAGTAGGCTTCTGTCCTACGAACTGGGAAAATTACTGAAAACATTGAATATTGAAAGCAAAAAACTACTGACTTATTTACTACCAGGCAACAGAAGTTATAAATCTGAATATGAACACTGACTGTATAAAAACTTACAAAGCTCAAGAGTAACAATTAAGATCAAGTAGATTCCTCTTAAATTTAATATCCCCCATATTTGTAACAGTCATGACTTGAATCTAGTAGATTCCCGTATTTCTGCAACCTTGTTGTGGCTGTCATCCCACAAAAGGGTTTTTGCAACTCTTGAACAGGCTTTCCAGGACTGCAGTGTTAAGGCTAAGTGAAGAAGGGGGAATCCCTAAATAATTTTTTGCTGAAAAAAGGGAGGATTTATCAGGTGTGCGCAGGCACTGCTCTGTTTGTTTCACTCTTTTTATAGTCTGGCTTCTGGGTTGGGATTCTTTTACCATCGATGTTTAGAGCAAGAGCAAGAAACTAAGGCCAGGAGAGGGCAGGTGCTGTGGGCAGCATCCCCTGCCGTCTTTCGTGGCTGTGCTCAATGCCCCAGATGGACATGGGGACTTGGCTGGAGAAACCATCCCTACGGCTTTTCCCTGGGTTTATACCTTGGCAGGCACCAACAGCACTTGGGCAAAGTGGGATTCAGCTGCTCCAGCTTCTTGGGGGAAGCTCAACAGAGGGCTTTGCCCAACACAGGGTGGCAATGTCTCCTCTGGGTCATGCCTGTGGACATCCACCCCCAAGAAGTGCTTGGCAAACAGCCCCATTGCACGCACCCAAACTCCTATGGCCCCACTGCTGCCCCATGCAAGATCTGCATTAAGCCAACCAGCATAAACGGAGACTTCGTCTCAGTCTTTGTGACCATCGCAATTAGCAGTCTGTAGAGTGTAAATAGCAATGAGTGAAGCATCTGAGTGAGATTTCCCCAAAAGAGAAATCCACAAGAGGCGTCTGCTGAGGCCATTTACCAACAAAAGTGTGGAGAGTCAAAATATCCTTGTTTCAGGCAGGAGGGACATGGGGAAAACAAGCCAGAACTGCTGTCTGGACAGCTTTGGAACAGTAACAGGGGTCTGTTCATCTGGTTTTCTGTCCTTGCTGGTCCTTGCTGTCAAGACCGACATCTGTTTACTTGCTTCACATCACCGTTTTGCCTAGAAGTTTTCCAGCTTCCTTTGCCCTGCCTCGCTAGGGTAGACTTAAAGGACAACTGCGATCATCTTCATCTCCGGGGCTGAACATACACAGATCAACAAGAGGGCACAAGAACAAAAGGGATGCAAAATGCTGAGGATTTAAAGGAGGCTAAAGTCGGATCTGCTTCATGTTCTTTGTTGCTGAGAGAAATGAGTTACCAAAAAAAAAAAAAAAAGTAAGTTTGGGCAAGTAAAAGGGGCAACGCAAATATCCAATGTTCGTAATTTCACCCATGAGCCACAAAGAGGAAAATTTACAGATCTATAAACTTGGCCTGGGACACCTCTTGCTGAGGCTAACGAAGCAGGGTGTAGCAGCTAACGAAGCAAGAGTTCTGGGCTCCCCGGTTCAAGAAGAACAGGGAACTGATGGAGAGGATACAGCAAAGGGCTACCAAGATGATGAGGGGACTGGAACACCTCTCTTCTGAAGAAAGGCTGAGGGATTTGCCTCTTTTTAGTCTGGAAAAAAGACGACTGAGGAGGGATCTTATCAACACTTACAAATACTTAAAGGGTGGGTGTCAGGAGGATGGGGCCAGGCTCTTTTCAGTGGTGCCCAGCGACAGGACAAGAGGTAATGGGTACAAACTTCAGCATAGGGAAGTTCCACCTAAACGTGAGGAGGAACTTCTTTACTTTGAGGGTGGCAGAGCACTGGAACAGGCTGCCCAGAGAGGTGGTGGAGTCTCCGTCTCTGGAGACATTCAAAACCCACCTGGACGCATTCCTGTGCAACCTGCTCTAGGTGACCCTGCTCTGGCAGGGGGGTTGGACTGGATGATCTCCAGATGTCCCTTCCAACCCCTACCATTCTGTGATTACACTGAGGGTTCGTAATTACTCCGGTCACAGTCCCTCGCGTTTCCCACCCAGGCGCTTTTGCTGCGGATCCCCCCGTTTGGTCCCGAGGAGGGGAGGATGCCCCATCCCATCCCATCCCAGCCTTCCTCCCGCTCTGCAAGGGCGTCGGTGCCATCTAGCGCCTAATCTGCCTCACTACCGAAATGTCCCACCAGGAGCAGCCCAAGCAGCCCATGGTTGCTCCCCTTAATGCGCTCCCGCGTGCTTGGGAAAAGGGCTAATGGAGAGGCTCTTCCCAGAGAGGAGGTGACAGGCGGGTACAGAGGATTTTGCTCGGAAGAGGAAGGCGCTGAAGGGAAACGCATCACCTGGACTAGGAATCCCTTAGTGGCTTAAATTCAAACAGCGCTGTCCTGTTGCAAATTTTTGTAAAAATACCATGTTAACAAGAGACATTTTAACAACTTCCATATTTCCTCCATTACTGTTTCCATGAGCCATGTAGTTACTGTGAGTATTTATCATCTTTCAGGAACTCTCCTCAGTCACTGCAATGCAATGACAACTGGCAGGACTTGGTTTTAGTTGCAATAACTGAATAAACAAATATGCCGAAAGCTGCAAATGTAAAAAGGAGAGAGGGACTGATAGGGATTTATACTCAGCCATAGTAAGAATCAACAAGAGACAGAGAAACAGTTAACGCTCTGTTGTTGCAGTAACACCTAGAGAAGCGGGGCAGAAAAGTGGAGTGTAACTACAGCCAGTGCTGAGATACAGGATGCTGGTGCGGAACCGAGGGGAGAGCAAGGCTCTTCCTTTCATCTTACCGTATTTAATTTCCCTCTTGCAAGGAGGAGGTAGGATTCCACAAGGAGAACAACCACGGCTCGTGCAGCAGCAGCACTCCGGTTAAGTTTTGTACTTAACACTACTTGTACTTTTGTACAAAACACTATTTCCATGAGCGACCTCTGCGTGAAACTAATACTGGAGTTAATGGCTGCACCAGTTTACCCCTCGATGTATCCACTGCTGCAATGTGCTGTTTACTTTATAATCCAACAGAAAAGTGAATTTGTTTACTTAAAATTCAGTGCTGGCTGGGCAAAAATGTACTATCACATTTGCCAGGATGGGTAAAGCCAATGGCTAAAGCAGAGAGAAGACCTGTTTACTTGTCACAACAGCAGAAGCCATTTGAATTTGAAGCTTTCCTTCCAGAACCTGAGAAAAGTTTTTGGATGATCATGGCATTTTTGTGCAAGGGGCACACAAACCCCGTGCCTGATATTCACCATTCGCTAGATAAAGCCAGAATCTTTTAATGTCTTAATGGGGAAAATTGCCCGTCTATCCCCCAGGCACAATGCAGCCTGCTGAACGCCCAGGGCTTTAAAATGACAAATGATTTGACACCCAAAGGGGTTCAGGCTTACAGGACTTGGACAATCTTTTGCTCGATGCTTGTTAAGCAACCAGCATGCAGGGTTCTGGTCTGCACCTGGTGGTTCTGGCTGCGTTACTAGGATTGGATCAGTAACTAAGGGGAGCTGTCAGGAACTGGCAAGTGCCACTCAGAAAGCTGTCACTCAAATCGTTTCCCCCCCACTCTCAACACTCTGAGGCGTTTAATCAATTTTTCAAAACGAGTGTTTACTTTTCACATTAACTCATCTGGAAAGTTCTGCCAATAGCTTGAAAAACAAAGCAAAGTGGGGGAACATGTAGTTCTAGCAATCGCAAGGGGTTTTTTTGAACTCCTTCCTCCCCAACTCCTCGTTTTCAGCCGTTTGGCAGAGCAAAGCGCCTCTACCTGTGCATTACTCCTCTGCCGGGGAAACGGTGCCATATATTCAAAAGCCTGACTTACTTTTCAGCTCGTATAAAAAGGTCATAAATATAAGTACGCTAAAGAACAGGAATGTTTATTTATGGCCTTGTTTGCCCAGCAATGTAACCAGCGTCTCACCGCTGTTTGTTCTTGCACCACAACCCCGCTCTGGGAGGCTGTCATTCAGCGTGAACTGAATTCGGGTTTCACCCTCTGTATATGAGGAACAGTTGAATTAAAATGCGGGAATAATAGAGACAGCTTCCATTGACATTCTGTAGATAAACCTTAGTCGACTGATGTCTTACATAAGACAGTTTTCCCGGTTTAGCTTTTTGGCTTGTTGTTTGGGGTTTTGTTTAGATAATAAAGCATTGCAGTGTAATGAATTATTATGGAAAATGAAGACATTTTCTTCATTGCAAGCAGAAAGCTGCCCCCGGCTATTGGTACCACCCAGACTTTTGTGTACAGAAAAGTGCTGGAATAAATGATGGTACTCTTTTCTAATAAAACAGTTCCTGATAAATGCTTCTCAGTGTTTATTTTTGTGCTGTCATCGATCATATTTTAAATAGGAGGAAACAACATGGAATTTCAACTTGATAAAGCTGTCCTCGTTTTTATGCTCCAAATATCGGGTCTTGATTCCCTTTTTTTGGCCAATGAAGCAATGTCATCTTGTCCTTGGGTGGGAAATAGGAGAAGAAAGATAAGCCAGTATCAGGTATCCTGTTTAAAGGAAGGAACATTTTTTTTGGCTGAGATTTAGTTGAGATTGAACATTGAGATTTTCTTGTTTCTTTTGAAATGTGTGGTGACAACATTTTTTCCAGCTCGCATTTATTTATCATTTGGTAAATGTATACATCATTTCTTTAATGAATGAGACAAAGAGCTCCGGGGGGGGGAAGCAAATCACAGTACTTTGTTCTTCTATAAATATACATAGCTATATTAGCTAAAAGACGGGTCACATTGTGTGTATATGTATACACATACATAACTGAATGATGTACTTAGAAAATAGACTTTTGAAAACTCTTCTGATGAAAGGGACGTACTTTCCAACCATGTTTATGCTTGTATATATGTGCAAGAATAAACTTTTTTCCCAGCTGGGACTTAGGAGACTTTGAGAAGCTAAGCAAACAAAGAAGAAAAATAGCAGGAAATATTTCAGCAGTTTTAATTCTCACAAACTTTTTAATGTGCCAAGAAAACCACACTGTGAGGTCATTTCAGAACTGAGAAGATGGGAATGACCTCACTTGAGACAGCTTAGAAGTAACACTATAAGAAACAATTTGAGATTCCTCCACCTTGTCCCTTGCACCTCACAGCACTGTCATTACCAAGACTGGTACAGAAATCTAATCGGGTTATATTCCACTGCTATAGAAGAAATTAGAGTAACTGTTCTTCTCTCTGAATAGTCTTGTTTAGCATTAGTAGCTCAGCAGTAGTAGATAAAGTACTTGAAGCCTTGAAGAGGTGACTGAAAGTAAACTTTTTGATAAAACTAACGCTGCTAACGCAGAACTAGCCGAATCCAGCAGATGCAAGCGCAATGAAGGACATAAGGACCAAGGAAACAATTTCAGGAGAATGAGGTAACTTCGGAAGAAGGCCAGCCCAGAGACAGTGAAAACCAACAAGAAATCAAGAGACCACCGGCCAGAATTAAGTGATTGGACTTGAGGATTGAGTGCTGGGTGGTACGGGTATAACTGAGGGGCATGATCTGCTACCCATAGGTGGCCAGCGGGTGTGGGGAAGATTTGTGATGGCAGAAGAATCACCTACGCGTTCGTTGAGATGAGACGTACCACAATCCATAAATGCCCAGATTGGTCTGTCCCCAGAAAGGGGAGAACTTACAATAACAGGGGTCTGTCTCACTGCTGAAAAATCACTCAAAATTCCTGGGGTTCCACCTGAACTTACTAAAGTACCTTCAAAATTGTGGAGCTCCTCTGGAATGGGTGAGAGTTTATTGAAATCGGCATAGTCGATCTCCATCAAAAAAACAAAAGGAGGAAAGCCTGTAGCAATCAAGCAGTATCAAATTCCCAGGGAAGCAGAAAAAAAGTATTCAGAAACAAACCAACCAATATCTGAAAAAAGGGGTTTTATGATAATGCAGTTCCCCATATAATACCTCTATTTTACCTGTAAGCAAAAATAGGTTAGACAAAGGAGGAGATCCAGAATATCAGTTTGTACAGGACTTCAGAACAGTAAATCAGCATGTGATTGTACCTCATCCAGTGGTTCTGGACACATCAGCAATATTATTACAAATTCCAGCTTGAGCAAAATGCTTTACTGTTATTGATTTAACAGCTGCATTTTTTAGTATTCCTATATCAGAAGCCAGCAAGCATCTCTTTGCATTTTTGTGGACCGACTTGCCCCACGGGTTCACTGGATCTCCTACAATATTCTCCCATTAGCTTTCAAGTCATCTTTAAGCAATTACATTACCCAAGGATTCTATACTTCTACAACGTATAGATGATTTTGTACTTGCTAGTGAGACACATGAAGATTGGTTGAAAGAAACTAGTTGTCTGCTTTAGCAGAAAAAGGTCACCATGCATCTCTTTCTAAGCTTCAGCTGCGTCAGCAGGGAGTAAAATATTTAGGATTCATATTAAAAAGATTAGTAGACCCAGAACGGGTCCAGGCTATTGTAGAAATGCCTTGACCGGTAACAAAGACAGAACTGTGAGGATTGTTGGGTGCAGTAGGATGCTGCAGACCCTGGGTACCAGGGCTGGGGGAGTTAAGTAAGCCGTTGACAGAAGCTACCAAGGTAGAGGACGTGGAGCCTCTACAGTGGGGTCCGGAAAGAGAAAAAGCTTTCCAAACTATAAAAGGAACTTTAGCTTCTGCTCCGGCACTGGGATTGCCGGATTTCTCCAAATCCTTTGAACTATTTGTGCATGAGAACAAAGCAGCAGCCGGCGGGGTCCTTACTCAAAAGCTAGTTCCACACCGCCACCCTGTGGCTTATTATTCAACTCAGCTGGATCTTGGAGTGGCAGGGAATAATTCCAGCGTTACAGCAATTGCAGCAGCTGTGACTATCGTAGAAAGCAGCAGACCGTCAGCCCTGGGTCACCCAGCAACCGTGTGTGTTCCACATGAAGTGGAAGTGATTCTTAAGCAACATGCTGCACAAGCATCGTCCCCACAGAGCGCGCATCGCTATGAATCAATGATTTTAAATGTGGATAATATTACTTTAAAAAGATGTAATGTTTTGAGTCCAGCAACTTCACTGGCTGTTCCCTCCAATGGTCAGACGCATCATGATTGTGCTAAGGTAGTGTTTCACTCAGCTGCCTACGGGACGATATGCAGGATCAACCTCCAGAAAACTCAGATCTAACCCTTTTCACCCATGGACCTTCATACTATGTGAATGAAAACAACACATGGGTTATGGAGTGGTGAGAAACTTAGAGGTACTTGAAGCAGAACCTCTACGACCCTCTTGGTGAGTGCCCAAGGGTCTGAATTAACTGCATTAGCAAGAGCAGCCTGGTGGGGACGTAATCGGTGGGTAATTATTTATACTGATTCAAAATATGCTTTTGGAGTGTGTCGTGCCATGAGTATGCTATGGAGAGGACGAGGGTTCCTTACCTCAGCGGGAAAGAATATTTCTAATGGAACTGAAATCCAAATGGTGTTGGAAGCTAGAAAGCTTCCAAGGGAAACTGCTGTAGTACACTGTCCAGCTCTTACCAAAGGATCCAGCAAAATTGAAATAAATAATGAACTGGCAAGTAAAGGAACTAAAGCTGCTGCCTGCCAACCAGCTGCTGCCCGCCAGAGATCAATAATCCAGCCCAAATATACACAGAGGTTACTCGGGAAGAACGGGCTCAACGGGAAAGTTGGGAGGCTGTGAAAGATGAAACTGGAATTTGGACTATTGGGGGGAAACTCATTTTACCGAGAAAATATTTAATTACTTTGGCTGGGTGATTTCATGATAAAAAAACATGGAGGGATGACAGCAATTGTTAGCCAGATTGAAAAATATGGGCAGCCCCCAGAATAAATATGGCAGTAAAAAGGATTGGGAGTTTTTGTCCTACATGTTGGAATTTTTCTGGTACAAAACCCGAACAGGAGGTTGGAGGATGACCATGAGCATACTTCCCATTCCAAAGACTGCCAATTGATTATGCTGACGTGCCTCTTGTGAGCAGATTTAAGCGCCTGCTGGTAATCATGGATCAACTCTCAGAATGGGTAGAAGCTTTTCCCACCAGGAAAGCTGATACTGTGGCTGTGGTCAGAGCGCTTTTGTAGGAAATCATTCCCAAATACATAATACCTGGAACTACAGAATCTGATTGGGGTTCTCATTTTTCAGCAGGAATACTAAACAATATCTACAAAAGTTTAGGAATATAGCAACAACTACACGTTCCGTATTGTCTTCAGGACAGGTGGAAAGAATGAATAGGACTCTCAGAAATAAAATTGCTCAAACTTGTAGGTTTGAAATGGCCTGAAGTTTTAGGAATAGCGCTGTGGGATATTACACACATCCCTCACCAACCTCACAGGTTGCCACCAGCAGAAGTAGTGTATGGCAGGCACCTAGCTGTACCTGGGACATTTGTTGCCACTAGGACCAGCCTCTTAGATGGACATGAATGAGTTACCAAATTTGTATTGGGGATACAAAAATATCTACAAGAAAAGAGGGCACAAGCCAGATGGTTTCAATCAGTACCAGCTGGAAGGCAAGTCCATGATACCCAGTCTGGAGATGCAGTAATGATAAAGGTCCACTGTTGCAAAATAAAGTTGGACCCTAAATGAGAGGGTCTGTATACTGCGTTAACAACTTCTTTCCTTGCTATATAGGTTGCAGAAAAGGATAACTGGATTCATCACTCTCATGTTAAACAACCGCCCAAAGAATATCAGTTAGATGGACCCCTGTCGAGACCATGGGACTCCATCAATCCTACCTTGGAGACTGAAACCAGGACCGTTGGAGCTTACAAAGGCTGAAGGAAATCCCAGAACCATGTCATTTTTGTTTTCCTTCTAGAGCAACCTGGACCAGCGAGTCACCTGCTTCTTGACCAAGTGGATCATCAGAGACCATAAATCAAGGACAGTGTCCTGTTTGGTGCATCCACCATCCGTATGGAGTGGCAATCACTCCATGCTCAGTTCCAAGAGGGAAAGGTTTGAGATGGAATCAAGCTTTGGTTATCCTGCAGTAATTGTGGCCCGTGTCACCCTGGGTGGTGTACTAATAACTGTTATATTTGGGACTGTTATATTCCCAACTGTTATAGCTTGTTGGGAAAACGATTATCAAGGTTGGAGCTGAGGAAATATAACCAGAAGAGGCACAGCCAGATAGATAAACCGGGGCTGTGTACGCAGGTGGCACCAACTGGCCATGAAGAAGAGTTAGCCATGAGACTCCATGTTTTATTACTAGATTAAGGTTATCTTCTATACCTTCTTAAGATAGGAGTAGAGTGTTTACCCTAGTTCTGGTATTAGCCTTTCTTTGTATAGATATTTTGGTTCTTTTTCTTTTCCAGAAACCAAGGAAACAATTCCAAGAAAATAAGGTAACTTCAGAAGGCGGTGAGCCCAGCAACAGTGAAAATCAATAAGAAATGAGGAGACCACTGGCCAGAATTAAGCGATTGGACTTGGGGATCGAGTGCTGGGTGGTACGGGTATAATCCAGGGGTGCGATCTGGGGTAGGGATCCCTCTCCGGAGGCACCCAGCTTGAGCTGTAACCTGAGAACTAATAAAAGAGGAATTGGAATCCTTCACTTGGACTTTACATTAATCATCAGGATCCCAGGGTCAGATCCTCTTATGGTGGCTGGTGTGCATAAAACCATAAGATCTGTCAACACTAAAATTGTTTATACTGGTGTAGGTATTTGTATGAGGAAGGGAAAATAAATTCTACTCCTATGAAAGCATCCATACTACTGATTAGACTGATATAATTACATTAATAATAGAAGAACATCAGCCCTCTAATTAGCCTGGTGGTACCAAAGCCTATGTGTACTTTGCTGTGCCCCTTCTCCTTTTCCAACCCAGGATTTAGGTCTGTGTTCCATAACTGCAGCCCTCACCTACAGAAATTTGGCAATTTGTACCATCTAAAGTTGGTTGCTCTGGAAACAGGCTACAATTTCTTCCAGCTTCACAGCAAGAGCTGCTGAACTCCAAGACAAACAAGGGTGGCAGCTCTGTTCATTTGCTTCCCCAGGCCGATGAACTTGCCTCAGCAACCACAGATTATTTCCCTCTTTCGTACCCACTCTGTGAGGCCAGCCCCAGGAGGAGCTTTTGATTGACTTGAGAAGACACTGAAGCCTTGAAGAAGCTGGAATAGGAAATCTCACACACAGGCCAGAAAAATATCAGCCAACATCTGCCCGAGTATCAGAAGGGGGCGTCCCAGAGTGATCTGTAGAGGGTTACAGAATCGGGACCATTTCCTAAAAAGAGAGCCCTTCTCCCTGGTGCCTCCCTTCTCCTCCCCAATCCCATGACCTCTGACAACATCCTACTTTTCTGCAAGGACTATTGGATATTACTCACATATTGTTGCTTGCTACGTTATCAGTCTGTTACTAGTCACTCAACTCACGATCTTCTGGGCTCCTTCCTTCACCAAGCCATTCATCAAACCATCTGGAATCGCTCAGGCACCCAAAATGCACTCTGCTAGGCCAGGACAAAGCAGTAACACCCAAGAAAGCACCGCATTTCTTACCAGATTTTCCTCCTGGTGTCAGGCAGTATGAGGTGAGATCATCAGAAAGTGTCCTTTTCCTGTTGTCTTTCCCCCTTAGGGACCTGGATACACAGACGGATGGTGGTAAGCCTGTGGTACCCAGCCCTTTCTCACCAAGGTGCAAATTACCTTCGTGATGCCACACGGCCACGTGGCCAGCCATGTGCCCGGGCTGCTGGCATATGGCGAGGCACCACTCCAGCTTCTGCTCTGCTAACTTGCTGTTTTATTAACATACAGGGGAAGAGAGTAAGAAAAGGGATGGGGAACGTCAGGAAACTCTGCTGTCCAATACGCGAGATCCTGTCCAAACGATCTCTTCAGCAGATGTCTTAAACTACAGGGACTCTTCCTTCTCTGGACAGGCGTATGACAGACCAGGAACTCTGCAGCAAGGATGAGGTCAACTGGCCCCACGCGTTCACAAAATAAAAATGAAGGCTCAGAACCTTTCTGTTACGTAGCACTGGTTCCTCTGGATCAGCTTGGCCCCTACCAACACTCTGCTGAACTCACACTTTTAAAAATCTACTTGGAAGTTGCTGTGACAGCCTGAATAGACTTAATTAGTCCTTGAATTAATGGGCATTTTAGCAGACACAAGCTGCCACAAAACACAAGATTACTTGTTTGAGGCCTCAGCGTATCTACTGCAGCAGTAGAGCATTACGCTGCAGTTGAAACCATTCGATACTGCGTATTTCATTAAATACTGAAATTAAATTGCCCATACGCACTTGATATAAAACTCGTCATGTCTAATTTGCACCAGTGATACATATGCAAATGATAAGAGATGGAAAAAACATTCTTTTTTGCCTTCCTCCTTCCCTGCAGTAACCTAGTTCACACTGGAGGAGAGCAGCTAAGTGGAAATATTTTCCAGTTACTGTTTAATAATTTCTTTAAATTACCCAAAGCAAGTATAAGGTTTTTCCTCTAGATAGAAGACTCAGGGTACCCTGGTAAGATAAGGACAAGGCAAACCAGGCAGCCACAAGAGAGCTTTCAGAGCGCTAGACAAGTAGTCTTTTTAAGACAGCGAGGTATTTTTAGGGTCCAGGCTCAGCTTGAGCTCCTGTGGGGGTGCAGCATCAGTACATTAAGAATTAAGAGCTCAAGCTGAGCACATCAGCAGCTGCAGGAGAAAACCAGCAGCAGAGCATGCCACCGGCAACCATGAAGGCGAGGCGGAGGGCAGGAGGGTCACGCTCCGTCTCGGGGAGACTTTTCAAGACAGTGGGCTGAGGGCCAGACGGAGGGGTGGGGGTGTGAGAACGGGGTTGTTAAGCACGGTAAAACAGAAGCAGCTGAAAAACTTCACAGCAACAGTAGAGAAGAAATAACAACGCTTTCAGCCCCCCAGTTCAGTTCTCCTCGTAATCACGTGGAATTACAAATGGCTAAAACTGTCCTACCTCATGCAGATTTTCAGACAAGGGAGGAGATGCAGAGCTCTTGTGTCAGGAGCCAGCCTTGGTTTTACTGATGAATCGTAAGCAGAAATATATCACAAGATGCAGAAAATGCCCACCTGCTCTTCAGTCCCTTCAGGGATGCAAAACCAATGCAAGTTTCCTTTCCATAATGTAAGAATGTGATTAAAATAGCACAGAAAAAGAGCGAGGGTATGCTTGCATTTCCTCAGTTCCTTTTTTTCAGCTTTGCTTACAGGGAACTTCTTGTCTTTATTTTTCAGATGTCACATTAACTCCAAAGACATGTCATCTTCTCTCATGGGTGAGGAAAAAGAACCTTACCATCTCTTCCCCCAAAAAACCTCCCCCCTCTACTCCAAAGGGCATGCGACAAACGGCACGTTGCAAGGAAACCTTCATATATGATTGATAATCTCTGTGTGCCTGTGATTCAACTGTCACAGCTCTTCTTCAGCAATGCAGGGAAGCAAGACAAAAGCACTCCAGAGATGAGGGGGTAGGGCGGTGTCTTCAATTATTTACATACATGAAAGAGTAAAGAGTTTGCTATTCTCACATAACTGGCAAGTGGTTGGAGGGGACACTCAACTGCGCAGACAAATTTCTCTTTGACTAACTGAGTAAACTGATGCCTCCTGTCAAGGCAGTGAAACTGGTTCTATACTGTATAAGAGAAAAAAAAAAAACAAAACAAAAAAACCCACACAGCTCTATCTAGAGCTGGCAGGTGCAGGTTCCCTGTGCTCCCACCAACACAGATCCCACTGCTATGTCTTACCTTTTGGGTGCTTTTCCCCTCTCCTTGCCTGCAAAGTGCAAAGGGCAGCAGCTATGCAGAATTTGGAAGTCTCAAGTGACTGAAAACAGAGGCAGGCTTTGGGTTTTATAGCAGGTATAATTTAACAAAAAATTAAAAATATATTCCTCTGACATATTTTTCAAAATAGTTTTAAAAATTATTTGCCAAGGTCAGGTTAAAATGATTTAAAAGCATAATTATCAGGACGCACTCTTCAAAAGTGACATTTTGCAACATAATCATCTCTTCCATTAAAGCAAAGGTCATGGTTCTAACATGTTTTCAAATACAGACTTAACTCCAAATGTTAATTAATAGAACAATAAGTAACAACACTCATTCCTTAAAACTCTACACATCTCCCAAGGTCAGTCCTGGCCCATTGCCACCTTGACTTTTTCGCACCTTCTAAAACATATAACACAGGACTAAGGGAATTAGACCTAGTGGAGAACAGAACAGAGACATATAATCAAAATGAAAGAAAACTGGGAGACATGTCCATACCCAGAATTGTAGACCTGCTGGAAACACTACCTATATTTGCTGCCTTTCTCACTGAACTGGCTGCAATAAAATCCAACCTTTCCATTGCCACCAGCTCAAATCGTACTCAGACTGTATACAGCCTACCTTCCCCTTTCCTTTAAGGACATTAAAATTCGGTTTTAACATTAACAGCCCACAGTGAATTTTACCCAGTAACTTTTATCCATCTCACAAAAAGGAGTAATAAACAGAACTATTTAAAAACTAATTAACTTCTATTAATATAGAGAGTAAGAAAAAATAAGAAAGAACGTAAGAAAACAAGATTGAAGACAAGATTTATCGGTAATTAACCACATGTTGACAGAGCCCTTTAAATCAACATTTTGCTTTGTGCCTGCATAATCCAGACATGGGCAACATCCTCTGATACTATGTGCCTTCTCGCTGAGTTCCTCCATAAGTACTGACAGCTGTGATAAGGATTGTCCTTGCTTCCGTTGCACTGAGTGATCTTGCTCAGTTACCTAATTTAATTTTATTGATTTCTTCTTCTTGGCTTGTTGTTTGGACACGGTACCCAGAGCAGATTTTGAAATACCTGGTGATGTCTGAGGCAGGAGTAATCTTCCAGACTGTGTTGGGTACTTAGTTTTCATAAGGACTTTAAACAGTGGCTGAGACAACATATGTTTTAGTTGTTTTTTCATCCCCTTCAGCATCTTTTGCTTCTGGCTTTCTTCTTCCTCACTAGGTTTTCTTCCTTGGGGCAGAAATCAAACACACAGAGTGTTACAACAAAAGAACTTGCATCGGCCTCTTTCGCTAGGCTTTTGTAGTGCTAGGGGCAGATACTAATCTCATTTTTCTCTAACAAGGTCATTCAACTCCCATACAGTCTTCCAGTCATCTGCGACACTTTCAGATCACCCAGGCTGTCCACAAGATAACAAGATTAAGAAGAATCCTGACTATTGAGTAACTAGACCCCAGGTATTCTGCTAAATCATTCAGTTGGCTCTCAACCAACCCAGGAGCAAAAGGAAAGGGACCTCAGAAGATAATGTATTGTCCCAGGGCTTCTAGTTCAGGCAGAAGCTTCTTCTGTGTATTTTGTTACTTTATGCATACCTCATTTCAGCACCTGCAAAACAGGAAGCCTTTCTTCCTTATACACAAAAAACAATGAGGTGCTCAGATTTCATACCATAGGAGAAAGAAGGGCAAAGAAAAGACTGGAGATAGTTAAAAATGGTCAGAGGCCTGAATTGGAGAGAAGAAATGAAATCAAGGTTGCTGTAATGTAAATTGAAAGGACATTACTAAATCCTTTGTAATAGTGTAAGAGGCATTTAATTCATGAGAGGAATGACTGAGATTTTAATTGGTCTCCAACAAGCTACAAAAGAATCAGAGACTGAATACATTTTAAAGCATGAATCTGGCAAGATTCTGGGTGGCAATTACAAAGTGCTTCACTCGAGAGCCACAACTTAGTTGGACTGGATGTGCGGTTTAGAAACTCATTTCAAAGCACAGCATACTCAGATTATGTCAAAACAAGACAGCAGAGTGCTAATTATCTGAGAGCGCTCCTGAACAGTTTGGACAGCGACGATTAGTGCTTACTTGCAAAGCGATTGAGAACACGCTAGTCCAGCCACGAATAAAGGAAAGAAAAAAAATTAAGCTGAACATACTTCAAAATCAAGGCATCTGCATATTTAGCAGCTAACAGGTTAGAGACAGCTTAAGCTGCAGTGATGCAGGCAGCATCCCTATTCAGCATGCCTTCAAAGAACTGGTAGGAAATCATACCTCCAGCTCCTAAAATTTGAACACAACGTGGCATTTTGCAGTGCATCTAAGCAGTGAATCTAAGCAGTGAAAAGCTTCATGGCATTGAACTAATAGGCACCTGTAGTTGCACAGCCCTACTATACATTCTCTCAGGCATAGCCTGCAGAACATTTAATTTTAAAAATATAAGAAGCTATTTACTTCTAAGATACTACCAAAAACCTCAGCAACTTGAATGTGAGTACTGGCCATTTAGCCCACGCAATTCAACCTACGTAAGGCTCACATAATTTTTGGTGTTTGCTAGTGTTTCCTGGGTGTTCCCACACAGAGCTGTCAGGCTCCTGTCCTGCTGCCTGGCTACACGGGGGTGGAAGAGATAAGTAGAAGTGTAGAAACAGCTTTTTCTTTGACACAGAGGGGACGAGACTCAAGCAGGACATACTGAGCTGTTAGATTACCCTAAAATGTTTGCCAGAAGCTAAACATTTCTTGTTCTATGACACGTCTGCGTGTCTGCGACTTGCCAGAATTGTCACACTCAGCTCCAGCGCTATCTGCTGCACAATCATCCAGAAAACACTGGCAACAACACGCACTAAGCAATGACACTCTTTTCCTTCCCCTTCTGCCCTGCAGGTTTTAAGAGTTCCTCTGCCATGGTGGGGCTTCTTCTAGACACCAGTGCTATGGGATCAACTGAGCATAATCATAAACAAGCATTTCTACTTGCCCATTAACATGTCATCATCAAGATCCATCTCAAGAGCCTCTGCAGCTTGTTGGAGCCAGGAGTTGTGTTGCTTTGCCCGACTGTTGAAAAATTCTGCCTTCTCAATCTGCCGTGCCAAATTCATCCGCTCCTGCAACAGGAGTACATTTTAGACATTATGATCAGGTTTAAATGTGGGGCACTTTAACAGAATCAGTGTTTGAGAGCCTGCATTACAATGCAACTGAGGTACAAGGACACTTCTGTTCCCTACTGCTGTCCCAGCAGATGCCCCATGTAATAAAGACATGTCATCATTTGCTAAAAAGTGTTTTCCTTCTTCAGGTCCATGATAAAATGTGACTTCTAAAACACCTCAACTACTAAACACGCCTGAATGTTAACTCCTCATTCTTTAAATGAATCATTGCAAACACTTCAGAGACATCAAGGACAAATCATGATTCAGATACCAATCATTTCCAAGTTACATATTTACATAGTACAGCTGGATCTTACAGTTACTTGTCTCAGCAGTAAGGGGCAGCCGCTAGCTTCATGCCACTCTGAAGAAGTAAGCTCCTGCAGGCCATATGGAAAGAGCTATTCATGTTTTCAGAAATGCACCTGATCTTGTTTAGGCACAAGACAAAATGTCCTGTGCTTCTTCCCAGTTGCACGCAGGTGGAACGAAGATGTCCAGCAAACCTAACTTGTCCTGCAGCCTTCCAGCTGGGACAAGCTGTCTTAAAGAACTAATTCATTATGGAAAGAAAATCTGCACTGACAGTAAATAATAATCAACCCAGCAGCAAGTTCTGCTGGTTGGAATGTGCCTGCGGTTGCACAAAACAAACCCTGTGCAAAACACCCTGACCACAGCCAGAACTGCTACGATAATTAAAACACAGAGGGAGGAAATTAAACTTGCAGTTGACTAATAAAACAAGTCGGTCACTTCTCCTTAGATCATTACAAGATATTATAAATAGTTTTCCCATCTTTGTAAAACTTGAGTCCTCTTTTGGTCTCTCCTCTACCCTGCTTCACCAATTCTGTTCCTCTCCAGTGTGAAATACCTTCAGATATTTCCTGATGAACTTGAACGAAGCCATGCAGAACCAGGGAAGGAGTGTGCCAAAGGGACAGACATAAAGAACCAGCACCACTATTAGTCCCAACTACAATGACTTTGTAATTAAGCCCAGGGCAAAGTGTAAATGAGACCGGACCATGTGAAGGGTCTAGGAAGCTGGAGTCCTGTAACTATTATTACAAAGACAACTTTTCTGGGGAAAGGAGCATTATTATGCATAGGAGAGAAGATTGTGAGATGGCGGCAGGAAAATTTAAGTGTGGAAAAAATATTTATTTGCCCATTAATTGACAGAGCACAATAAGAGCCAAGAACTACTCATCAAGAAACACAGAGGGACCTCTGAAGAAACACTCTAAAAACAACAGATTTCTTTCAGTAACCAGAAACATTTGGCAGGTGGAGGGGGGTGGGGGAAAACATGGAAAAAAAATAAAAATCCAATTCTCTTTGTTACTACCAAGAGGAAAAAAATGAGTCCTTGGGCACGTTTCTTTGATTTTCTTTCCCTTTCAGAAAGCTGCACCTCCTGAAAGATTCATGTTAAACACCCCATTTCATAGGATCATAAAATAGTTTGGGTCGGAAGGGACTTTTAAAGGTCATCTAGTCCAAGCCCCTGCCATGAGCAGGGACATCTTCAACTAGATCAGGTTGCTCAGAGCCCCGTCCAACCTGACCTTGAATGTTTCCAGGGATGAGGCATCTCCCACCTCTTTGGGCAACCTGAGCCTGTGTTTCACCACCCTCAGTGTAAAAAATTTCTACCTTATAGCTAGCCTAAATCTTCCCTCTTTTAGTTTAAAGCCATTACCCCTTGTCCTATTGCAACAGGCCCTGCTTAAAACTTTGTCCCTATCTTTCTTATAAGCCACCTTTAAGTATTGAAAGACCACAATAGGATCTCCCCAGAGCCTTCTCTTCTCCAGGCTGAACAACCCCAACTCTCTCAGCCTGTCCTCACAGGAGAGGTGTTCCAGCCTCTGATCACACTTGTGGCCCCTTCTCTGGGCCCACTCCAGCAGGTCTGTGTCTTTCCTGTACTGAGGGCTCCCAAGCTGGACTAGGTTGGTCAGGCAGGAAGCCATGCTGGCTGTCTCGAATCACCTCCCTGTCCTCTACAAGCCTGGCATAGATTCTAGGAGGATCTGCTCCATGATCTTCCCAGGCAAAGAGGTGAGGCTGACAGGTTGGTAGTTCCCAGGGTCCTCCTTTCTACCCTTTTTAAAAATGGGTGCAATGTTTCCCATTTTACAGTCACCAGGGACTTCACCTCACTGCCATGACTTTACAAATATCACAGAGAGTGACGTGGCAACTACATCAGCCAATTCCCTCAAGACTCTGGGATGCATTTTGTCAGTCCCATAGACTTCTGTATGTTCAGGTTCCTCAAGTGGTGACAAACTTGATCTTCTCTTGCAGTGGGAGGGACTTTTCTCCCCCAGTCCCTGCCTTGTGGTCCATTCACTCAAGAGGTGTGGAAAGAGAGACTGCCATTTGCAGCAAGCCTGGGCTTTGAAACTTGCTGATGTTATTCACCAGGTAAGGCTACTGCTGTTGCCACTGGGGTGGATGCTGGGCTCAGTCCAAGCCAACTGGGTAAGCATGAACCAGAATACTATATGGAAGATATCTGTTGCATTACCTGTCTGCTTGCATTTCTCTCCTGTTCTCAATGACTGTGCATTATTCGGACACTCCAACCCCATCTGGATTCCTTTAAAATGCAGTATTTAAGTATGTCCCACTCATACATGTCTGATGTCACACAAACTGTTAAGAGAATGCTAAGGCATGAAGTGGTGTCTTACTCAAGAACTAGAAAATCTGTTGTGACTAGATGCTTTCTAAAATATATTGTTTTGTAAAACCTATCAATTTTCTGTCTTGTGAGTTAGTGAATGACTGAATTCTCCTTAGAACGGGGAAAAACCTAGAAAAAGGAAACATACCTGGTTTGATGGGGTTCAGTGGTAGCTGTGGCCTCACGGTATAGGAGCTTTTAGAAAAGCAGACAACTCCTTACTTAACTGAGAGGAGGCAGATGAAGACCACTGAAGATCCCTGGACCTGATGCTGTTCTCTAGTCTGCTCCTAACAGAAGAGGCTTTAAACAAGGTACTTAACAGAGCCATCCGTGCTCTCCAGCCACAAACCATACTCCCTTCCCTGTACCGTTTTAGGGAATCTAGTAATGAGAAGCTCTACGTAACAATGTTCAAGAAAAATGTAAGTGATGTTTATGTTTGAACACCTTTCTTGGGCCAGTTATTGAGGAGAAATCACAAATATTGCTTAAAAAAAGATAAAGCGTGATTAACTTCATTTTCAAATACAGGTCCTGAGGAGTAAATTTCATCTGAAATGTAGAAAGAACATGATGGGTAACGCAGTAAAGTAACCAAGCAAGCAAATACTCAGGCTGCAAAGAGACTGTTTCTTTACCTTGATAGAAATCATGTACTTGGTTTCAACTGGGAAAAATGGCAGCTCTTCACTCTTCTCCAATGTTTTATAGATTTTCCTAAAATTGATCAGGTCATCAGGGCCGATCAGCAGCAAGCTCAGGCCTTCACTAGCAGCTCGGGCTGTTCTGCCGCTTCTGTGTACGTACAACTCGGAAGTACGAGGGACCTGCAAATATTCAAAAAACCATGAAGCTGGCCGTGGAAAGCTGGCAGCAGCCTGTCATCCTTCGGCCAAGAGGTTCCCAGAGAATATTGCTTTTTCATATACACGTGGTACATTGCATGTAACACAGATGAAGGTAAAGTAAAAGATGACGTCTGGAGACACTTTTTGTTCTCTGATGCAGTATTCTTCCTTGCATAATCTTTTGTGAGTCTCTCCTAACTTCTGACCCTCTGTTATTTAATTTGCAAAGCAGTAAAAAATTGTATATGTCCCCAAAGAAGAGTTCTAGGGCTGAGTCATGTGACAACTTGGGATACCAAAGTTAAGCAAAAATCAAGGAGAATCGTATCTGTTATGTCATTTCTCATATATAATCACACATTCACGAACTGCTACCTACTACGGTCAGTCACTGCAGCAATGAGATCCTTAAGTACAAAGCACTACAGGACAGTTAAATAAATAATGATTAAACCTCTACACTCGGGACTATACTATACACGGGACCGAGAATCACAGCTTTATAGTGCTCAGGGTTTGGATCAGAAAAAGCTTATTTCAAAACCATGACAGTAAAAGCAAAAACACTAAAAATATTTAACCTGGTAGTGGATGACATGCTGCACGTTGGGAATATCAAGACCACGAGCCGCAACATCTGTTGTCAGGAGGACGCAGCTGAAAAAGTGGTAACATTTAATGAACATAAAATTGAAGAGTAAACCATCTGCCAAGGAACATCACATACAGAGACCTAGCATTCTACCACAGCAATTTAAGGAACAGATTTGTACTACATCACCTGCTGGAAATTCGCTATTTGTTTGCCCTTACAGAGAACGATACCCAATATTACATCAGAGGCAGCTTTGAAACAACAATTCTTCAGGTAAAAGAAAAAATGCAAATGTTACTCTCAGCAGGTCTATTCTGTTTCCAATAGAGAAATTCACTACCTTGCTGGATCCTGTTTTCCTATGCCTTTTTTCTCTCCCAATTGACAGGAATGCCAGCACAAATTGCTATTCAATGATCTAATCCAACCACTTGGCAGGGGGATGTGCTCCCCTTCATTACATTTTTCAATGTTCTGCCCAGGCTGGGTTTAAAAATATCTTTAGCTTGATATGACCATACCATTAACACCACAGTTGATCTTTTGGCAGGACAGACAGGTTATTACAAGTTTCACCAGGCGAGAAAAATCACATTTATTAACACAGATTTAATTAACAGCTTTTGGTGGCTGAAATATCTTCTACCAAGTTGCGCTCAAATAAGTTCTCTCATAAAAACCGGAAATATAAAGGGGAAGGATTCTGTTCTGAGACAATTAGTATTTCTTCTTACCCCTAGAAAGGAATAACTACTCAAGAAAGTAATTCTTTGATATAAACCGTCTACTACAGAGACAAAAGTCCATACCCAAAAAAGGGTATGGAACAATTAATTTTAAAAAAATCTCCCAGCAACCGAAATGAGTCACTTGTAGGTAACAGGAATCTGTTAGGATTTTATGGCCTCTGACAGCATACTCCATTGCTACAAGGTTCAAAGCACGCATAAACAAAGGAAATTCTACGGATTGCAATCTGCAGGAGGCTGTGATAGATGGTCTCATAGATTTCTTCTTGCCTTGAAAATCTGCAGTCTCTGAAAACGTCCCATCTGGCCTAGGCCAACGCTAATGATACTACATTTTGCCGAGGGATACTGCAGGTCTATCGCAGCAATTCAACCTCTGTTCTCCCTGCCCGAGTCTATTAAAAAGGTACAAATTCCCAGGCAGTCAGACAGCACGCAGCACTTCACAGCAGACTAAACTGTGAGGCTTCTGGCCATCCCAAAGCCAGCAAGAACAATAATTCTGAAAATGTCAGGACAGGCCTGCCTGGGTAAACCAGACTGCCCACTGCTGCTGAAAGGCACAACTGCCCCTTCTCTTGCATTGTTCTAGGATACCTTGACCCTCAGGAAGCTAATTCATCTAAGTAAACCCACAAAACCCTAACCCAGCAAAAAGTGGTTAGTTTTCTGATGGCTTAGTGAGGTGAAAACTTACAGAAGGATCAAATGACCTACGGAGCCAGGGCACATGGGCAGAGGTGTGCAGGATGCTTATAAAAGCCCTTGGCTGAAAACAGGGCAAGTGACAGCTCCTCCAGCAGCAATGAGCTGCCAGACCACAGGATAATTCGGGCTCCAAGCGACCTGAGGAGGTCTCTAGTCCAACCTTCTCCTCAAAGCAGCATGAACTATAAGGTTGGACCAGGTTGCTCAGGGCTTTATCTAATTGAACCTCAAAGACCTCCAAGAACAAACAGCCTATTCCAATGCCTGACTGTCCTCACAGAGAAAAAGCTCTTTCTCACATCCAGCCTGAACCGCTCGTTTCAGCTCCCACCCCCTATCCTTCATCTTTCCACCATGCACCACTGCGCAGAGCCTGGATCCCTCTGCTTGATAACCTTCTTTTAAGATATCGTAGGGCTGCCAGTAGGTACCCACAAAGTCTTTTTCCCAGGTGATACAACCCCAGTGCCCTCAGCCTCCCCCCTTGCACAGCAAGTGCTTCTTGACCATCTTGGTGGCCTTACACTGACCTCACTCCAGTTCATCACCTCAACCATACTGGGAAGCCTCATCCTTAATTGTTAATAACCTGGGGTCACGGACACGGTAGTTGCATCCCCAGCTAACTCCCCCAACCTGCTCCTACTGTAACAGAGCTGTTTCCTCTTCACGCTACATTTTACATGATTTCTTTTTTGTTCTACTAGGAAGTAGAAAATGAACTCACCTCTCTCGCTCAGCAAACCTTTCCAGGTTTTTCAGCCTCTGCTTTTGGTGCATGTTGGCATGCAGAGGAAGAGGATCACAATTTAAGATTGTGAGGAGAGAACTAAGGCGTTTTACACAGTCTATGCTGTTTGCAAAGACCATGGTTCTTCCTGGATACTGGAGAAGAAAGTAATAGAGATAATAGTCCTTCTCATTTGTATTACAGTGGATTCTGGTTTCTGTCAGAGTCTCGACAGTAGCCTCTTTCCTTGTTAAGTCTATCACTTTGGGTTTGCCCTTTATTCCTACTTTTTCCATTAACAATTCTAGTTTGGTCTTCTTGTCCATCTTTTTAGCATGCTTTTTCTGTAAAACTCTTGCGGGAGTCTGATGAACTAAAGTCAAAGTGGCAGAAAAAACAAAAGTCTGTCTTTGAGGGTTATACTGTGAATCATTTAAGATTTCCAGCAACTGAGACAGCTCTAAGAAGTGACCTCTCTCAACCATTCGATCTGCTTCATCAATCACAAGGCACCTGTCAAATAGGAAACACACAGTAAAAATACACTTGGGCAGAGAAATACAAATCTGACACACTTCAAAAGAACTTTTCCTGCTAAACACATGAGGGAAGTTCTGCATGTAAAACCCAAAGGAACACCAGATACGCCAGAGTAGCTACAGTAGCCTTCCACATTTCTTTTTCAAAAAACAGGTTTCTAAAGGAAAAATTCAGGTTTTGCTACTGGCTTTAATTGACATTTCCTTCCATCACCATAACCACTACGCATTTCAATACAAAACTCTTGGCAAAGAAATACGTGGTCTAAATTATTTAATCAGTTAGTAAAACTAATCAGTATGCAGTGATGCCCAGTTCAGTATCAAGCAGTTAGCCTAAAAGGCACCTTTACCTGAGCTGCCGGAGATTTGAAAGATGTGGGTGTCTGTCTCTAACTAACTCCCACAGACGGCCTGGGGTTGCAATTACAATTTCTGGCTTTTGATTCAGTACACGTTCTTGCTTCTGTGCAGCCATGCCTCCAACTAGAATTGCAGTCTTAATGCCTAGAACATATAAATAACAGTTTTTATTTCACTAATTTATCAGCCAATGTCTTGACATACATCCACTCAAATAAGTATTTTAAAAAAAATCTATACCACAACTTTCAGCAAGCATTTTGGCCAAGAAACTTCAGGAGTTTTACGTAACACTGAACACGCAGCAATGCCCTCAATTTTACAGAACAATCCTCATTATAGTTAGATGCCAAAAATAGTCTTTCTTTTAGTGCACCTGCCTTTCAGTAGCAGCAAGAATCTTGCACGTCCTCCACAGTTGTTAGCTTTGTTTACCCACACTTCAGAATCTCATGTTTCGGCAATTTTATTTGCACGACCAAGCATGTTCCTGTTATGAATAAACAGCAGACCCCTCCAAGAATAAGACTGAGAAATGCTTGTCTTGCTAATAACCACTTATTTGCTATGCAACAATCCTAACAAGAATGCTCCCTTCCAATTAATGATTCCCTGGACTGTGCAGTAGCCCAGAGACCCTCAGTTAGCTTTAAGCAGTTTGCTTACTAAAAGGAATCTAGCTTTGGAAGCACAGACTCCACAAGTGGCGTATTTCCCCCTACTTCTTAAGAGAATACACTGGCCCATGACAAGCTCAATATGGTGCAAGATTCCTCCAGTGTCCAAGCTACCACAGATCTCTCTTTCCCATGCTTACGGGTGGGGATTTTTTTCAAAGTGAGTTTGAAAAGAAAGAAAAAGAAAGCCCACATCAAAATGTATTTTCTCTCCTGCTGCCGCAACTATGCATCACTTGGACAGCAGATTTTTTACACACAAATAGTACCGCTCCTATCAGAACTGTACTGACATAAATTGATTATTTCAGGCTAGGAGTTAAAATTAGCCTTGTAATCACCTGTAGACGAATGAGCACAGCAGGGCGTATAAACACCAAAGGAAGATGTGCTTAAAAGCAGTTCACTGCACTGCATATCCTCTTCAATAAATAAACAATTACCACTATTGGAGAACTGGGGAGTTGTTTCCCAGTTCTCCCCATCTTGAACAGCTTCACATCTTCATTCATTCACTTAACAGATGTGCTGACCTCTGGTTTGCAAGAGAAAGGAACAAGATTCAATTGTTTTCAACAGGGGTTACCCAGCAATACGCCATGGCCTGACTGCTGTAGGAGGTAAGTCAGACAATCCAGCAATGCCTTGTACCCTTAAAGTTTATGGCCATAATTTTTTTTGACAGATAGACCAAAATGACATATATACATATAACTATATCTATCTCTTACCTATGTGGATTGATATAGCTGTCAAAAAAGGAAATCATGATTATATATATTTTTAAAAACTGCATGTGTGTGTGTATATATATATATTAAAATTAAATGATTTTTTATATATAACCTACGTTATCCAAAACCAGGACAAAGTTAGCTGTGGCTGGGTATCTGTGTACTGACTCTGTGCTGCTAAAGGACAAGCCAATAGCTATTTGAAGGAAGAAACATCTTGAAGCAAAATATCCCACATTAACTGTTCGCTTATACATGCATCTCATTGAAGGATCTTAATGCATTTCTCAAATATTAGTGACTTTGAACCCTAACACTTCGAAATACACCCCAATTTTATGACGTGGAAGAAACTGTGGCACACATTCTGGCTCAACACCAATGCCAAGATCCAAACTCAGCGTAACTGGGGACACGGCCCACGGGGTCTACGTACCTGTAAACCTTGCAACTGCATCAATGTGGTGTTTTACTTGTACAGCTAATTCTCTTGTGGGAGTAAGGACCAGTCCTAAAAGAGGTCTCTTTTTATGGGAGCCAAGAGTATGTGTCTCATCACCAGAATCAAATTCAAAATTTTCCAGCACCTTCACGCAGCCTGTTGAAAAAGATGCATCATCTTCATCGCCGCTATCTTCAACCTGCTGATGGGTGAGTTTTTCTGCTTCATCCTCATTTTCCCATCTTGTTTCATCATGATGCTGATGGGACTCGTTAGAAACACTGTCATTTCTGGTTGTGGAGCTATTTGATTTTTGCCACTGCAGCACAGAGTGAATCATTGGAATTGCGAACGCAAGCGTTTTGCCGCTTCCTAAAAAACAAACAAGAAGAATAATACAGACCGACAAGTCATTTATTTGAAAAGATGAGAAAAGCAACAGCCAATCACACACTGTTCTTAAAACATACAGTTGTAACAAACACAAACTCTTGGTTTTTAGAAGACCAGAAACTTGCAGCAACGACATCTTTTCTCCTGTTCTTTTATACATCTGCTTGAGGTCACCAATAGCGTACTTCCTGGGGAACAGGTATTTTTCCAATCTCTAGCAGGTCAGGCAAATTCATTTGTTCTAAAAGTGGTTTTTAAAAGCTGCAGTTGCAGACAAGATATTTTTGAAGAACTGTATGCCCGTAAGGAGAATACCATGCCCTAATTGACAGCTCTGATCAATGTTCTCCAAATAAAGGCATAGCAAATGAGGCCAAGGACAAGCTGGAATGTACCTGAAGGATTCACTTCCATCTTCAATTTACAGTACTAAGAAACTATTTTGACATACTCCACCATCTCACATTTTTATAATCAAAACACATAAATCTGATTTAAAACAGATAACCCACTTTGGAGAGAAAGGAGCCGTCAAATACAAAAAGCTTCCCTAACTTTAATTTCAGGGGTTCACTGTAACAAACAGCAAGTCACATGCCTGACACATATTCCCTTCTGAACCATCTGTCACTAATAAAGATGGTAGGAGCAGCCTGGTAGCACATCCACC
This sequence comes from Rissa tridactyla, assembly GCF_028500815.1. Taxonomy (NCBI): domain Eukaryota; kingdom Metazoa; phylum Chordata; class Aves; order Charadriiformes; family Laridae; genus Rissa; species Rissa tridactyla. The sequence goes on from NC_071469.1 coordinate 55,239,661, forward strand.
CCGGTTAAGGTTCTCATAAATATCAGTTCATGGATCACAAAAGCAGCATCCAGAACACAAGACACTATCACACCATTCCTGTAACAGGCCACTGCTGGGAAGCAGTCCTCTGGAAATCTCATCTCAATTCCTTGAGCACCCTTTGTCCATATCACAAACCCATAATGGTTTGCCAAATTCAGCAACGCCAAATTTTGCCTATTTAGAGGAGAACCTTAGTATTAGTTAATAATCAGTTAAGCCCAGTATCATTATCCTGAACAACACTGCTGCAAAGACTCCTCATATCTATTGATGGTTGGACTTGATGATCTTAAAGGTCTTTTCCAACCTCAATGATTCTATGATTCTATCTACTTCCCCACCTTTCTGAATGTCTGAGAGGTCTTTTCTGACTTCTGCACTTGACGCAGAAAATGTTTATAATCTGCATTTGCAGAGCACTTATACAATAAGATTCTGTATTACCAGAACACCTGTTTTTAAGGTGAAGAACACTGCTGATCTTGAATTAAATGTAACGCAATTCGGCTGGTGCCAAATGTCAGTACTGCACCCAAATAGATTATGGTTGTGATAATCAGGACTATTCAGCAGGCACTAGATTCACCCACAAATTAAATAACCACCTCACAGGGCACGTTATCTTCATAACACACAGATGTCATACCATAGCCAGGCCTACAAAACCAGGAGAAAAGTATAACTTGGTGGCCCTAGACACTACAGCTCAAGCTAATTCATGCTCTTTTAAATGGTTTAAGATTTTCAGGTTTTACAGAGATAAAATTTAGTTCCTTAACCCAAAAGCTCTACATTGTTAATGAATAGAACTGGCTAGATCCACTGCAAAACTAACAAGCTTTGACATTCCCTGCATCTGATCTCCAGAAAAAAGAACTGGAGTGTTTCAGCCTCTCACAGCTGCAGAACTTCATAACAGACAGTTGTTCACATCTTCTCTCAAGTTTCTACAGAAACACTATCAGTGTTTCAACGCACTGGGCTCTCTGGAGAGAGCTTGGCATTCTTTCACAAAAGAAGTAAATAAATGAGCAAAACACAGTCCTACTACTTCAGGGTTATGAAAAATTAGACAGCAACAACACAACCTGCCACCAGCCGTGCTTTCCATTCCACAGCTAGAGAGGGATTTGCTTTCCAGCACTGCCAAAATGGCACTTTTTTGCAGCACAAATGCGCCATTTAAATTTTCAGTTCCGTTTTCAAAAACACTCCCTGCAGGGCTTTCTAATCTTATTAAAGCTAATAGCACCAGCCTCGCTTCTAATTAAAATAAAAATGCAAATGACTGCATATCTTATTACTTACTATACCTTCATGTTCCAGAGCAGTAAATGGGTTTACAAGACAAGCAGTGAGATAAGGCAACTCGAACAGATGAGGAGAATGCAAAGGAAGCCTTTAAACCAACACAGCTTCCAATTGTCCTTCCTATTTTTAGTTTTTATGGGGAAAAAATGTTGCACTGCTAAGGAAGACAAAACTTCAAAGGTACGAGCAGCAAAAAAAGTTAGAGGGAAAGTAATGGTTTGAGACTTCACAGCCATTGTTTAAATAAAAAAAAAAGAAGCTATAACAAATTTCACAAAGGCTAGGAATGCTCAAAGACAAAGGCATGAGCTGATCACAAGCTGGACAAAAGACAGTACCTCTCCAGTTAATGGATCAACGTGATACTTCAAGCACAGGCAGTGAGAAGGGCTAGGGATATGATAACATATGGGCCAACCCCAGAGACAGGGCACAGAGTGGGCCTTTTTTGCTAGGATAAAGGGCTAGGCCATATTCCCTACGCCCAACACTGTGTCTAGTATTTATTTAACGCTCCAAACTAGTATTGAATGATCTTCAGAGGAAGCTAAGTCTCTGCTTTGCCTTGGCACGGGGACACTCACAGAAGTCAGCCTGTTGGAATGTGACTCTGTTTCAATAATTCTGCCCTTTGCAGCTTATCGCCTCACAGTTCCCAAAATAGGAAACAATTTGAAAAACAGCAGAAAAAGAGACTTCTGTCAAAAGCATAGCAACTCATTGAGACTTCAAAGCTTTGCACACTATACTTTGTAAAGATGGAACGTCCCATGTTTTTAAGTTACAAAGTTTTAATACTTCACAATGCATCATTACCAATATATTGGATATGCAGAAGCTACACGCTCTTCTCCTACCTATAAATGCTTCTTCTGCTACATATAAAAGCTCGTAACAATTAGCTGCATTTAAAAAGGGGAGATGTGAAGCTCCCAGCATATACAACCAGTTTAACAGATTAGTACCTGTTTCTGCAGCACCAAGAACATCCATACCATCCCGGATGGCAGAAGGCAAGGCTAAGGCTTGAATAGGAGTTGGAGCACTAAACCCCAGGTGGCTCAAGGCCTGCAACACCGGTTCAGGTACAAACAGGTCTTTCCATGCAGACACATCAGCTTTCTGATCGCTTGATGCGGACAAAACTTTTGTTGTCCAGTTTTTAACTTTTTTAGAAGTAGTTACTGATGGAAGAGCTTCTTGAGCTTGAGAAGCCTTATTTTTACCTGCCTTCTTTTTCTTTGGAGCATCTTTTGTGCTTGAAGTGTTCTCAGACACATGTCCATGGTTCTGACAATTTGCTGCTTTGATTATTTCCTTACACTTTGCCTCTTTATCAACTGGCACGTCAATTTCTGCTGCATGAGGATCACTGCTTTTATCTGTTTTGCTTCTCAAGTCTTTTCTTTTCTTTTTCTTTTTGGGAGGGACACTAGGTTCTTCCTCCTCCTCATTGCCTTCTTCTGAAATACTCTCAGCCTTTCTCTTCTTCTCTTTTACTTTCCCAACTTTGGAAGAACTTACTAGTTTATACTCTGTAAGTTCCTCCAAGCATACGATATCTCCAAAGTCCTCATCACCAAACAGATTTGGGTCGATTGGCACAGTTTTCCATTTTCCTATCACTTCAATGCCTTTTTGCTTCAGTTTAAAGGGAGATTTAAATCTGCCTCCTTTTTTGGTCTTCATTTTTACCTAAAAAAAAACTGGGAAGGGCAAAAAAAGCAGGGCGTCAGATCAAAAGTACAAGGACTCCATTGATGATACTCAAACACCCGGGAACGCAAGGCATAATTCTCTCCTTTGAGAAAAATAATATGAATGGTTTTAAGCATAACTACAGCCTGGCTCCTAGGATAAAATTAAAACCGCCGGAATAAATCCCGGCAGGCCGCGAAGCGCTCCCGCCCCTGCCTACCCCGGGAACCACCCGCCACAGGCCAGGCCAGGCCCGGCCCGGCCGCCGCACACGAGACCCGTGGGAGGCCCAAGGGGCCTCCGCCGACCTGCAGCTCCCGAGCGAGGGAGCTCGCCCCGCCCAGCGCTTACCGCGCTCCGCTGCCCCGGGACGGGGAAGGACAGCGGGGCTCCGACCGACCCGGCCGCCGCTAAAGCCGCCGGCCGCCGCGTGCGCTGGGCGCCGCCATTGCTGCGTGACGTCACTGCACGGCGCCGGCGCACGCCTGCCTGGGGAGGGGGCGGCGCGTGCCCTGATGAAGGAGGGAGGCGGGCAGCGGCCCGGCGCGGCGGAGGGGCTGCGCGGCCCGTTCCCCACCTGTCTCCGCGGCCGGCTCTGCGAGGAGGGTTATGGGGTGCGCTTGCTTCGCAGGCGGTGGCCCTGCGGAGCAGAGGGCTCCAGGGCGAGCCCCTGCGGTAACGGCCGGGTTTCCGGGCCTCGGCTGCGAGGGGACGGGAGGGCATGCGGCGCCCTGTCAGCCCGGTGGCTCGGCTTGTCCCTCACCGGGGCGGCTGGCTGGGGACGCGGGGGGAGCGTCGGTGCTGTGTAGCCGCCGGTATCTGCTGTCTTCCCCAGAGGTAAAGCGTGGCAGGAGTGAGGGCTGCTCTCGGCAAGGCCTGAATTCACAGAATCACAGAATTCGTAGGGTTGGAAGGGGCCTCTGGAGATCATCTAGTCCAACCTCTGACGTGGCCCCTAAGGGTGCTCTAGGCTCCCTCGGCAGCGTGATGATCTTGGGGAGACAAGCTTTCTAATGTGTAACCACCTAACCTGAAGGAATTGAGGATACTCCCTCTTCTTTCCAGTTTCTGGGTTACTAGAGAGTAACATCTGCTCGCTAGTGTTACTATTAACGTAACTTATTAGTGCAGCCTACATTTTAGACAAAGCAAACAGCAGGCTAGCTGTGGCTTGCAGTCTCCTTGGACTGTGGCAGTGCTGATGGTGACAGCTACTGCCCCAGCGTGGAAGAGGACATGCCTCTTTTCTAATCAGGCACCGCCTTTATCTTTCACAAGTACATTCGTAGCTATGGTGCTATTTGCATAAATAATACTAAAGTGTATATTAGTCGTACTGCTGCAGCCCTGACAAAGAAGGAATAGGAAAATTTGTTTACCTTCCTGCAACCGAAAATTTTATTTCATATTATAATCAGCATCTCTATAGATCTTCCGTGTATTACTGTGTGCATAATAGATCTCCTTCAAGAAAGAATGCATAAAGGGCCTCTAAAATTTCAACACTAAAATTAGCAGCTAAGGTTGAATGTCATCAGCATTGCTCATTCAATAAAAAACCTGTTATTCATACTTGCTTATGTGTTAATGTGTTCTTTATTATTCCCTGTTTAGAAGAGTATTGTGGGTAAAGTAGTGCAATTTGGAAAAAAGTTGCAAATAACTAGAAGCAAGCATACCACTGAGGTCACAGCATGAATTTTTTTCCTTTTGTGTGATCAAGTGCTCTTTGCAGCTTGATCTTGGTGTAGGAAGAGGACGTCATAAATTATATACTATGATAATGGAAGATTTTTATTTCTGCTAAATATTGGCAGATGCTCTGAACAGCTTCTTTTGCTATGAGACTTGGGAAAGAGAGGAAAAAACAGGTTTCTAGGTGATAGAGATTAGGACTGTAAATTAAGGTGCAATTACAGCGATAATTACTACTCTGTGGTATCTGCAGCTGCCTGTTGGTTCTGTGAGAAGATGGGAAAATGGAGAGTTGCTTTAGGGTTTGTTTGGTTTTTTTAATGTGCTAAGGCCAAGGGCAGAAATAAGCATATTAAATGTTTTCGAGGACGGTTTCACTTCCAGTTAATCATCATTAACACAGATCTGCCAGTGCACAACATGAGGAGCTGCTTCCAATCTATATCCTCATGTGAGCGAGGCTGATGAGCATTTGATACTTTATCCTCGTGTTCTGTAAGAAATGAGTTGAAATCGGCGAGAGTCCCAAAGTGAGTTCAGGGAGCAGGATTTGATGGGGTAAAGTTTCAACCAGCAAACCTTATTTATGTAGTACCAAACTGGAGATAGCGATGACTGATAGCGCTGCTCGCTGATTGGAGCTGGGACTGCATCTTCACGGTCAAGTTTAATGAGAGGTCTTGGCAGTCTTTAAGCATTCCTTTATTAAAAGTATCTTTCCTTCCAGGTTGTGTAGATTCAAATGTATAAGTGATGGTTTTGCTAGTTTACAATTTTTCCACTTTATCTCTTTTTATTTTTTATTAGCAAAAGCAAATTTGCAGAAGCAAAAGAAAATGATTACTCTCAAATTATGGTGTGTCTGACTTAATGCTGATCCCAAATAAAGAGTGAAAAAAAAAAAAAGTGGATGTGAGAGTTCTTGGCTGTTAATATGGCCTTACATAGTTTCACTTTGCAGCTCTGTCAAGAAAGATTTAACAGGGAAATGACTTGCCAAATTATGTTGAATTATGCTTTTACAGACCATAGGAGTATTCTGATTTTTTCCCTCAAGGGTCCATTTGTGGATGCAGCTGACTTTTCTTCTTGATCAGTATTGAGCTCTATACACTATTTATAGACTAAAGGCTGGAATTACAGTCCCTAAATCTTAATTTGAAAGAACGCACATGCCTGCTTGTAGTGAGTCTGGAGGTTCAGAATGGTCTTGCCTACACAGAGGTGGCAACTCTTCTTACTGCTGTGGTGTGAACTGGTTGTACATGAGGCGCTAATTTTCTGAGTTGCTTTGACAAGGGATAACCAAGGGAACTAAACATTTTCTTAGTTTTGGAGTAACATTGATATTCCTGAGCCTTTGTAACCTGAAAGTGATGCAGCTTTGGTGTGTTGTGATAAGGCTTTGTCAACAAGAAGCGTGCATTTGTGTCTTACCAGTGAGTTGGCTGTTACACTCTTGGTCGCTACAATTCCATTATTGACAGTGCAAAGTGAGCTCTTGGTTAAAATGTCAACAACAAACAAAACAAAGTCTGCTCCCCCCACAAGACTTCTGTAGATCAACAGTTATTTAAATAACAGGAAATTGTGAACTGAAGAGAATAACATGTATTAATGATAGTTAATGAGTCATGCTATTTGTATGCTTGTATAATTCATGTCAGTATCATAGAATCATAGGGTTGGAAGGGACCTCTGGAGATCATCTAGTCCATCTAGTACATATATACTTGATTATTTTATCAATAATTTCCAAATTATTTAAGACATTATGTCTGAGGGCCCAAGAGAAATTGAGGGGTTTGATGTCTTTATTAAGAATGTTAGCCAATAACAGATCCTTCTGTCCTTCCAAGCTGTAAATTTATGGTCCTGCAGATCAGTAGCCCAGAGGTCATGGTTTCGTCCCTACTGTGCAGTATTAGATACTAGATATTATATGTTTTTTCAATTAATATTTTGGTGTTCTGGAAAATATAAATGATTTCTCCTAAGGTAGGTCAAGTGCCAGAAACAGCTGAATCTGCATGTGAGAAAGTGAGGTAGGCTTTCACTTAGTAATCAATTTCTTTGGTTTCTCTCTTGTATTTTTGTCTCTTGCAGGAAGATCAGTATCTACTTAACTACTGATTTTAGTAGCCATTACGGCTAATAAAAGAATGTTACTGTGACATGATTTATATTGATACTCATCTTACAGTGCATTTTGCACATGAAGAACATGCAGCCACTGGCCCCTGGGGTACTCAAAGCCTCCAGGGCTTTGCAGGCTGTAGAATTTACTCTTCTGGCTTTTCCAGCATGACAGATGAGGCTCATCATCCTGGTCCCAAAGTGGGAAGGTAAAATCTTGGTTCTCATATTCAGAAGTCCTGGAATATCGTTCTAGGACTGACAAGATCGTAAGGCATAGCACCATAAAATTATTAACTCTGGGAGATGGGTTGTCAACCAGAGGAGAGTTTTAGGTTGGATTCTTCTTTCTGTCTTCTGTAGCATTCTGGAACACTTTTCCTATTTTTTGCCAACTTACTAGTTCTCTATTGTTAAACCTCATTTGAAAACATACACCCCTTTGCCTGCACTGCCTTTTTTTTTTTCCTTTCTCTCTTTGTCTTTTCTTCTAACTTCGCAGATGAGTTGTTTACTTATCTCTGTGAAGCATTTTTGGTATATAGTATGCTTTATCAAAGACATAGAGCTGCTTCTTCAGCTAATGCTTTCACAAAGCCAGGAGAACAAGATAATCTCCAGGCATGAGATTTAAGAGTACCGGCACGTTTAACTCTAGCTACAATAGCAAAGACTTTTTCAAGTATATGTATATCAAGGCGAAGATTTTTTTTTCTGTGTGATTGAAGAATAGCAAAGACACCTTCATTTAAGACGAGGGAAACATTTGCAATAGTTGCAAATGCAGTCAGATGCAACAGGTACTTCAGAATGTATTTTGAAGGGATGATATGAAGATTAACAGGGAATGAAATAAAAGGCTGCACTTGGTTAACCAAGGGGAAATGGGAAGCCATGCCATGCCACTTGATAATGTAACTGGTTTTCCGGGAAGAAAAATAAAGTTCATCTGATCTATCTGGACACCCTCAAAACATCTTATATATGAGAAATGATTAATAACAAGGAATAGGAGAGAACTTTGAGGTGAAACAAGTTGGCTAAAGAGGGAAGGGAAATGCATATTTCACTGGGGAGAGCACAGGTGTATGAAGTTTACTCAAGGAGTTCTTTAAAGCCTTGTGGAGTAATCGTATTTAATTAATAACTGTGAGAAAATATTAAATTTCCTGATGACACGGTTGTTAATACAGAGGGAGATTATCATATCAAGTAGACTGAAAGCACCTCAAGGACCAGAATAATCGGATGAATTTATTCATACAAAGTGCAGCACTGTTCTGCTAAGGTGAATACTGAATTTATACTATTAAGATGGGAGTTAATTAGTTTTAGGTCACTGTGGATGAGAATGACCTCATGTATTACTTGATCACAAGATAAGTGTGAGCTGCTGATGTAGTATATTTAGTAAACTAACTCCTGTACAGACATTCATTCTTCACAGGAGGCATTACTTCCCTGAAATTTTTACTTACTTTTCATTCTGGTCACCTTAATTCAAGAGAGGTGAAGTCAAACTGCAGCAGGTGTCAAGAGGGCTGTTAGGGTGATCATGGGAATGAAGAGCCTGTTTTAGAAGTGAAGATGAAATGCCAAGCTTAGTTTGTTTAACCCAGGATTAGAGCAGACATGACTGCAGTGTTTAAGTACCAGGAAAGTAAGAATAATTTAAAGTACAGGACAACACTGGCACAAGTAGAAACTTGGTAAACTGGCCAACAGTAATTTTAGGTAGGAAATCTGAAGTTTCTATGGCAACCAATAAGTAAAGAATACTTGAAGGCAAAAAGTTGTTAGTTTTAATATAAAGTTTGACACGCGTATGACGGGTAGTGTTCATGGTTGTCATAGCAAGGAACTGGCCTCATCGGCTGCCTCTATGTGATGAATATAACGGCGCCAGTCTTTGGCTCCGAAGCAGACTGGTGTGGCTTGACAACTTCCGTACTGGTAAATTCTCTTAACTTCTGCAGTTAGAGCACTCACATCCTTACTGCCCACGGGGAACGGGTGCTAATGCCTGGCCCAAAGCAGGGACCTGCATGGGAGCATGTGAGCTGGCCTCGGGAACCACACTGGCAATGTCACTGTGTAAAGACTGAACTCCAGTCCCTGTACCCTGCCCAGTATTATTTAATCTGTTATTGGTCCTACTGATGTTTTCTGTTCCCTGCTCATTGAAAAGGGTTGAGAAAATTGCTGGTAGAATATGGCATGGACTTCCTTACTGAAATACTGATGGCACTGACATTTTGGCCATTATTTTCCTATTCCTAAAATGTAAATAAATTCTGCTTTATGCGGATATTTGAAAAAAATAGTAAACCTGGGCAAAAAAAAAAGTGTTCTTTCTTTACAATAGAAAATAATTCACTTAAACTTTGTAAAGTAGTTTGCTATTAGATCCAACTCCCAGGTCAAAAATCCTACAAATAGCTGGAAGATATGAGGAAAAATGGCACTTTCTATTTGCTCTGTTGTTATTCTGTCTTTGTGCATGTGCTATTAAATGCTTTTGGAGAGAAGGTAGCAGATTAGACACTGTAGGAGGAGAACGTTACTAGTTCTTACAGAAAGACACGAAGAATGCAGTGATTGCAATCTTACACATTTTATACATTACATAAAAACAAAAACAAATTTAAGGATCTTTTCTATGTTCTTGCAAAATAATCATTCTGGGTTTTGTAGATCTTATTAGAGGGTACTAAGTTACAGGAGAGAATATGGGAGACCAGTTTACAGACGGTGAAAGCATGAGTACATTCCAGCATTTTTTCCTTTGTACTTCTTTTAATTTTATAGCTGTTACTACAAGATGACCAAAGGGGCAAAAGAACAATCAGAAATTTTGTGCAAATCACAATAGGAAAATGAAGCAACAGTTTCTTAGCAACAAACTGGAAAATATGCTAAATAATATTTTTTCCTACTGAGGTTTGTGTATGCTATGTTCCAAGCATTGTTCTGAAGTAGACCCAGATTTTTGTGCGTGTTTCTTTTAGATTAATGATTTTATCAGTTTGCCTCGGCACAGAGTTGTTCTGAAGAACCACTGTTTGTGGAGACATTCTTATTTGGAGTACAAATGGAATCCAAAATCTTGGTTTTTAAGGCTAACGTGTTAGATGGAACATTAAAGCTGCATTTTTTTAAGGATTTGTTGAACTGTAAAAAAAAAAAAAAAAGTCAGTCAGAGATTGCTTGTTTGGAAATGGTGAGTGAGAGCTGATCCAGCTCTGGCTGTCTCTAGGTGGTGGTCAACAGACTGAACTGAACTTCTGCACAGTTTAGGTGCTGAATCCTGAGCAGAAATGTGGTTACACAGTGCATAATCTACATGGTGTACATTATGAAAGGGTATTTATTTTTTGTGGAATATTAAATTAACAGAACAAAGGGGATATTAAGAATGAAATTTTAATTTAATTTTGACCTTTACAAAGACTCTTCAGTGGTCTAAATTAAAAAAAAAAAAAAAAGCCAAAAAAACCACCCTGAGATTGAAAGCATTACTTTCAAGTTGACCCAAAATGTACTGGGCTTTTTTTTCCCCAACATAATAAAAAAATATTCTGCTGAATTTTTCCTGCTTTTTTTTTGTTTGGCCATTTGTTATGGTTTGAAGAACCCACAACAATTTATTGTCATTTAGACAATTATTTTATCACCCGATGACCCGTCCCCACCAGTGAAGGCAAATTGTGAAAAAACAAGGAAACCTGAGGGTTGAAATATAAACAGATTTAATAGAATAAGACTAAATGATTAATAATATTAGAGAACCAATATTGATCCCAATACCAATACAAAATATACAAGGATTATACTAAGCCCATTCTCTCAGCAGGAAGCTGTGCACTCCCGGCAGGGGACAGCAAATGTGGGATACTGCAAGCGCTGCAGCTTCGGGAGGAAGGAAAGGGCTCTGGGGTCCGGCACTGGGGCAAGAAATTCTCAGGATCGCAGCCATCATGGAAGAGACAGAACTTCTCAGTAAACTTTCTAATTTATATGGAATGTGACATTCATGGTATGAAATGATCCTGTTGGCAGCTTGGGTCAAGTGCCTGGGTCTCGCTCCTCCTCATCCCTGCACCTGGCAAGCTTGAAAACACTGAGACCTTGAAACCCACATAAAATAGCTGGCTATAAAGTAAATATTTTCACAGATTCAGCCACTCATCTTCTAAAAATGCAGTTTTCCCACGCATTAGAAGAGACTTTACTGCAAAGTAAAACTACTGAAAGAGAAATTAATCGTGTGTTGCTCAAACGAGGACACCATTGCGTAAGAAATTCTGGCTTTTAATCTGGAGTGCGCACATTTTGCCTGAAAGCATTTCTTGGCATGTCCTTCTATATTCCCCAAACCAGTTCCTTCATATTTCAGCTGATTCAGGCGTTGCAATACATGCTGAGACTTCCTAAATTTTCAACTTCTCCGGGAATAATCTGATTTACAGGTTAAATCTTTGGGAATATATACCAGGTAAAGTAAGAATCACAGCCTTTTCAGAGCAATTTCCAGAAGGCAGACACCTAACTGCTGGGTAGGGAAGGTGAATCGTGCATCTGTGCGACATGACAAATCCTTTCACCCCAGAGTCCTTAGGTTGAGTCACTGTACCTGAAGAATCCTTCAGGTACAGAGTCCTCCCATCTATTTTGTCTTTTTTTTTTTAAATCTTTGTCTGTATTGTATTTAGAGTTTATTGCTTTAGAAGGCATGAATAACACTATTTCTCTTCTTCTGCTAGGTATGAGTGCCATTTTCCCAGGTGCTCTGCAGCTGTCTCCATCAATGAAGGATTATTTAAAATCAGCCTTGTTTTGGTGTCGGAAGCTTACACGGCTCCTGTGTTAAAAATGGAGGCTCTAATTCACTCTGGATTTCACAAAAGCAGTATGAAATAGCTCTTCATTCTACTACAATAGCTATGACAAGGTTAGAATGAAGCTGAAAAGTAGAGCTTTATTTGGGAAAAGAGAGTAGTGGAAAAGGGAGGAGCTGAAAGCAGCAGCAGTGGAAGGGAAGTCATGCGTGACTTTCATCACAGATGAGAATGACAAACCACTTGGGGCGAATATGCCTGCAGATTTACTATCAGAGGGGATTAATTTCTATATGTATGGTTTTGGAAGAAAATATGCAAGTTTTTGTTTTTTTTTTTTCTATCTGGCAAATGTGTGGGTTAAAAGGAGATATGTTTATATTGACTCCAAGCAAGCTAATTCCTTCTGTGATCTTTGTTCTGCTCCAGTATTCAATTTACAGAAAAAAAATACGTTATTTTTATTCTGCTTTTCACATTTCCAGGACATTTGTAGATCTCTCTGACATATTTACTGATTTTAAAATTAATGGGAGTCATGCCTGCACAGTGTTTCCTGGACTGAGTTACAAGGATAGATTTTTAAAGGTATTAAGAGAGCTGTTTACATGTTTATAAAACCCCCTCTTCTTTAGTGGCTTACGAAATTTATGTAAAACATAATATAATAAATAAGCCTGATTGTATATCTAAACTCCACATTCTTCAGTCTTTAATTATGAAATACCTGATTTGAAAACTGCAATGAGTTCCTAATTCGAGGCATGCAAAAGAAAATATCTTTGGTCTCCTAAGGTCTTTAAGATTCATAAGAACTATTTGCAAAGTGAAATAACCACAAATTGGCTGTGAAAGAAGTTGCAAAAGGATTTTCCTAACTAATTGAGATTGGGATTGCAGTATGTTTTCTCGTACTCATCACTGGCAGTAGCCTGCATGTCAGGATTCTGAATTTGAGAACAGAACGTTTTATAAAACTCTTTTTTTCTTTTTCCTTGTGGCACTAGCTGGTAAACTACTCTGAGAAGACTTAAGTTCAGTTATAACTATTATATTTGCTGTCTGATGATGTTCCCTGGTTAAAAGGATAATGCAAAGGAGATGTTCAAAAGAGCATTTCTTACTTTAATTTCTCATCATGCCTTGAAACTCCAAATGGTTTTGGTTTTCTCTTATGTAAGAGTTTAATTATTTATATGTACTTTGGATTAGATTTTTCTGCTAGTAATTCTGTTGTACATTTGAAATTGATGGAGATGCTTTTATTTCTTACTGTTTTACTGGTTTAACTGTGCACAGGATTTGGTCTAACTGGTAGGGAAGTAACACTCAAAGGACCACGTTTATTTTTCACTAAATAAAAGCCAAGGTACTTACCAATCATAAACAAAAAGTCATTCAAATTGTGAGCAATATACTATGTAGTATTATCTAATCCTTACAATTTCTGGAATTATTTTTATACTTTATCAACAAAACTTACTGGGTCATGTGGGCATTTCACAGTAATAGCAAAACGTTGCATCCATTCAAGTAAGCCCTTGTACAATATTTACAGGTTGTTTTTTTTAACGCCTGGTGTGTGATTGTTTAGTTGTCTTCCATATAATCCTTGCAAAGACGACCATCTTGAGGCCTGGAGAATCACTTCGCTCAGTAAATGTTCAGCTCAACTGTGGGTGTGTTGGTTCTTGCGTGGCATGCATTTTGCGTCACTGACCCACCCCAAACAAAGCTGTCTTACTAAATTAAAAAATAATAATAATAATATAGCGTTTTCCATGCTTGTTTCTCTACCAGTCAGGGGTAAAAATGGCATACCTTCATTTTGAAATAAATAGTCTCCATTGTACCCACAAGGTACTCCGTATTTGTGAGCCAGAACGATAAATCCTGCAGCATCCAAGGCCCAGCTGCGGGTATCGGGAGGAATATCCATATCCCTGCTGTAAATATGGGCGATATGTAACCTCCTTCAGGGACAGGGCTGTGGAGGTGAAGAATAAGAAGTTATGAAGAGTGAAAGCGACGCATTTGTTGTAGATTCACAATCCCCTGCCAAGGACATGGAAGGTTTTTCCTTGTTTTTTTGTTTTGGTTTTTTTTTTTTTTTTTTTTTTTTTAAGTATTAATACATTCATTGGGGGAGGAACCCGCTTTGGACTTTTCATTAAAATCGGCACGTTTATAGATTTCTTCGGTGCAATTAGTGGCAGCACAAGGTCGCGGTGTCCCACGGCAGCGGGAAGGGGCCGCGGTGCGGGCTGAAGGGCCGGTGGGGGCGGTCGCGGTGCCCGGCGGGGGAGGCCGCAGCGCTGCAAGAGGCGCTTGAGGGGAACCCGGAGCTGCGGGAGGGGAAGCCCATGGCGGCTACAGCTGTGGAAGAGGAGTCCTACAGGCGACCACAGCAGGCCGGGAGGGGTAGCCCGGCGGGGCAACCTGGGCTACTTGAGGCGGCGGGGGGCGAGGCCCCGCGGGCGGGTAACGGCGGCTGAGGGGGCGGCGGCACCCCCACCGTCGCCCGATCGAGCGCCGTTTTGCCCCGTGGAGGCCGCTGTAGCGCCGCGTTGCCCACGGCGACCGGCTGGGAGGTGCCGGGGCGGCCCCACCGCGGGGGCCCGCCGCCGTGAGGGCCGCGGGGTTTACCCCGGGCCCGGCCGCCGCGGTGGGCGGCTGACGGGGCTGCGGGACGGGGGCGGGGAGCGTCACTGCACCGCGGCAACCTCCCTCCTCCAGAGGCGGCACCCGGCGACGAGGGGAAACTTGACTCGAAACTCCCCCCCTTTCCCCATCCCCGCCGCTGAGGTACCGGGGGGGGGGGCGCAGGCGCTAGCCCCGCTCCCTCCCTTGCTCGCCCGGGGCAAGCGGAGAAAGTTTGTCGGTGTGGGCGAGCGGCGGCGGGCGGGCGCTGCCGCAGTGTGTGCGCTGAGGCGAGGCGGGCGGCGGGCGCGGAGGGGGGGTTCCCGCCTCCCTCGGTGCGAGAGACTCGGGGGGAGAGAGACACAGAGAGAGAGAACGAGCGAGCATCGGTCGCCAAAGGCGTTAGTTGTTACATGCATCCAATAATCTTCTCCAAAATGGATTTTAGTCAGAGCAATTTGTTTGGATACATAGAAGACCTGCAGGAACTAACTATTATAGAGAGGCCAGTTCGCCGGAGCCTGAAGGTATATACCTCAAAATACAACGATGCTTTAAAAATCCATTTGGAATTGTGTCTGTCGTATTTATTTTTTTTTTCTTAACAGTTTATTTTTTTACAGCACCGGGATACTAAAAATTTTCAGTCATTTTGCAATAAAGTCTCGAAGTCTGTATAGCAGAGGCTTAATATTTTCATTGTAAGAATATTAAGCTGGGAAAAAATAGACGAACTCAGGTCTTCAGATTAATTTATATGTGATTTGTTTATACTTTAAGTGATTAATAGTGATAGTGTCTGACATAGAGTTGTGCTTCTATTACATTCCATCATTTCCTGGTGAAAGATTTATTTGATTGAATTTGAAATGTTGGCTAGAGATTTCAAGGATTAAATTGAAATTACTCATGGAACTGTCCCTGGGTATGTGGGGAGGAAGGGGTTGTTTTAAGAAGATTAAAATGATGAAATAGTAAGGCATTGTAAACTCATAATCTATTTCACGCTTGACAGACACCAGAAGAAATAGAAAGATTGACAGTTGATGAAGAACTCAGTGATATTGAAAGAGCTGTTTATCTACTCAGGTATTTCCTAAAACATTACTGTGAAATGTTCCTGACCATCATGCTTACATACAGCTTTTCTAGTGCTTTACTCTTCACTCCTTTTATTTTCTGTATTTCAGTAGTAGTTTTTCACTTTCTGCTATGTTAAACGTATAGACAAGATAAAAATAGGTACTGTGTTTTGTTTTTTGTTTTAAAAAAAACATGCATGGAATAGGATGCCTGTGTACATGTGTAAACATTTCTTTTCTGAGTTTCTAATATGGTCCTCACCAACACTGAGTTGTACTTCATCTTCTTTTTCCCCTGCAGTTGATTTTTCAAGATTCCCTGAGTGTTAATAACAGCAATCATTCAGTGACTTCGTATTCACTCTAAGGCATGAGCAGTTACCACAGGCTGATAACAGAGCTGTTTGAGCATACTGTATATGCCTGGGCTTTCGGAAGGGAAAACTTGAGAAATTAGTTTTATAGTCCTTGGGAAATATTGTAGAAGATGCTATATTAATACTTCCCTGTGCTCTGGTTTTTCATTTTACCTCCTTGTTCTTTGAAGTATTTGCAGTTACTTGAATGACTTAAATTTTGATAGTTTAAAATACAGATTCTTCAACTACTGTGCATAAGTCATCTTTGAGAGTACAAGTGTTCTGAGGGATTTTGATTTGAATATGCATTTTTAAACAATGCCTAGTAATTGGAGAACCAGCTGCAGCTCCCTCTCAGTTTGCTTATTCTGCTTTTTTAGGTGCCCTTCTAGTCTATGCCTGTCCTCAATGTTTATAGTACATATTCACAGTCCCTTAATTTTCTCTTTTTTGGTGTGTGTGGCATTATTTTTAGGTAAACATTGTTGTCCACTGCTGCTACTTTTGATATTGACTTTTGTTTATGTTTTTGGGTTTTTTTTTAATGCTGAACTTCATTAAATAGTGGATTTTAAAACTTGCTTTGCTAATAGTTCCTGTAATCAAAGCAGTCTGTTGACTCTAGGGAAATTCAGAGGAAACAGTTTGCATGTGGTGCGTATCATTGCAAAGGATGCATATCAGTTTTGGTTCTTACCTCACAGCAATTGGCACAGTTTACTTTTTTTTTTTCCCTTTCCCTGTGTGGCAGCAAATTTCTTTGCTCTTTTCCCAATTAAAGATCATGTTTCCAGCATTATGTCTTTACTGGATCATTGCCTTGTTAACGGGTAAAAGGTTCCACTTCGTATCTTTCATCTTACTAATTGCTTTTCAACCTGGTCTTGAACTTCTCCTGACATCTTCATCTGCTTTCTCTCTACTTGAGCAGCTGTTCTGGGGGCATAATATTCTCTTCCTTGTGCTGAAGTTTTCATTTTTGCCTCTGCATTGTCCTCATTGCTGAAAGGTAGCTTCATCTCTGCTTGATAAGCTTTTTGTAAGGCAATCACTTGCTGTGATTGTCCAGGTATGTTAATACAATAATCCAGTGGAAGCTTTTGCTATTAAATAGTATATTGCCTTCCCTGTACTGAGTATAAGCAAACGGAGTTGAAAAGCTGCTTGTAACACAAGTAGTATCTTTTATATAATGTACAAAGGTATGTATTTTTGGCTTGTCTGGAGTTTTTTAATCTGTTATAATACAATACCCCTGCCTCTTCCCATTTGACAATAATGTCTGGTCTTTTCGTGCCTCGTTTTCTCACACAGATGCATTATTTGCTGTCCTTCAGGTTGTCCCTTATGTGGGACTCTCCTTGATGTTATCCTTTTCTGAAAATCTCACTATAAAAATTGCTTTGATGAGATTGAGTTGAATTGTTAATGATGTCTGTGTTGTGCTCCCTTTGGAAAGGATGATGCTATCTCCATATACATTAAAAAAATATGCAAGAACAATAATAGGGAGCAAATATCTTACCTTAAATATCTACAAATGGTATAAAAATACTTAATGTTGTGTCACGTTGTCTTTTAAATTATCACTTATTTATGTAACTCTAATCTGCAAGTTGGGGATTTTTAATTTACTGAGGAGGATATTTTTAGTGTTGCTTGTACAGTACAATGGAGCTGACTAATACTGAGTGAAACCTTTATATGATACAGCAAAGCTAATGTTTAGTAATTATTTTCTGTGATAGTCCAAAAAGAGTCCTCACATTTTAATGGCTTTCATTCTGAACAAAAAAGCCCAACCACTTTCTTCTATTTTCACATCCTCTGTTCCCTCCAAAACCTGCCCCCAACTTCTCCTCCCCACCCTTGCACTTGGATACTCTGGTCTGCTTATATGCAGAGCTGTAGTATGTTTAGTAGATACCTGCTTTTTCTAGATTTCTGCTTTTGAAATCTTTTACTGTTGTAGTCTGAAAACAAGTATATTGACATTCTGGTTGGAGAGAATAGTATGGTATTTTACTGTCTGAGGTTTTTGGTGCCTGAATGGTATTTTTAGTTTGTTTTGCTGCGTTTTTTTTGTCCCTTTGTTGTTGTTTTTTTCCTGTGACTGATTCTTGCTATACTGTGTATATAAGGAGGTATTAATTTCCCAACTCTCATCAGTTTCATCAGTTTGTTCTCATTTTTTCACCTCTTGTATTACTTCCCATTTGCCAGTAATACTATGGAGTTTCTGGCATGCTATTTTACTTCTCAATATTATGAAGTTACTTGTTTTGCTTATCTAGTATGTATTCATAACCATCTAATGATTTTGTATTTCTACAATGTCTTGTCTGTCTATATCTGGCCATGATGTTTTGTCATCGATTTTGTAAATTTCTATTCATTTTCTTAAGTATAACATAAATATATGTCTTAGCAGGTGGTGAGTACATTGACACATTAATCCTGTTTGAGACCTCTCTTTCATAGGGATGTGGATTCATTTTAATTGGTTTTCTATTGTTACTTGTCATACTTTCGTTTCACATTCTAAAGTGCTAATTGTAATTTGGATAACCCTAACAAATTTCTCTCTATATACATATTTTCAATTATTATTTTTAGAGGATTACTTTGCTTTGTCTCCCATTTTCTGCCGGTACTTTTCTCCAGATAACTATGTAATGAGGTAGATTGAAAAGAAGATCTAGCTAAAGCTGATAATTTTTGGTCACATTAGTTTTCAGCTAAATCAACTCCTTGGTTTGGCTCATCATGTGGATATAGAAACAGTTGGGCAAGCAAAAGGAAAGGACTCAGTAGCTCTCCTCGTGGCCAGAGTCATTTTAATATGATATAAACGTGGGTGAACTTCAGTTTTAGATCACTGTTGCGCAGAGTACTCAGTTTTAATTAGGTAACATTCTGCAATTAGACTGAGCAAGTTCTAATTTAGTAAGAATGCAGTAGCCAATTAGACTGTCATTTGTTGTACTGTCAATTAACCTTGATTCTGGCTGAGGAACTGGGCTTCCTTAGATCAGGTTGTTGGGGATATTTATGAGCTTCCCATGGAAATCAAACAGATTTAGGTCCCTAAAGAGGGAGAGGCACCTAAGTGTCTGGGATCTGTGTTTTAGAGCCGCAGCCTGATTGCTTGGGGGTTTCTGGTGGGTCTAGCTGGAGTCACTGAGTTGTATTCTGACTTTGTTTTGCATGTTGCTGGCCCAACAGAAGAACAAGGAGAGCAAAATAGCTAGGTGCATCTCAACCGTGGCAGTGTCAAGACTGATGGCTTATCATAAACCCATCAGCAGATTAAGACAAGCTGCCAGACTGTGCTGAAGCGACTGAATAGTTTGCGTTCCACCTCAGGGCATCGTGACCTCTACCAGGACAGTGGCAATAAGCAACTCAGGGACAGTAATTTTATTCCTGCTATGAAGTTTTACCTGTAGTCTTAGTTTCCATGTTTGCTGATGTTTAATTGATGTTATTACTGATTTTTGTCTTAACTGTAGCTCACCCTTTTGTGGCATACAATCAATAGTAAAATATGTATTCTTTGCCTGATGTGCAAGTGGTTTGGATACTTACTGGATGCTTACTGGCATGCACACTGTGGAGTGGTTTGTTTTCTGCGGACTTTTCTGATAGATTTCCCTATGGGTTTTACATTGTTGTGTGTACTGTATTATTTTGTGTTCAGCTACTTTTTGTTTGTTTGTGCCTGCTTAGTGTTAAAGCTTCCAGGTCCTGACACTTCTGCCATACTCAAAATAACAGGGTAATAATGAGTTATCAAGGTGGAAGATTGAATTATTCACCCCTGTGGGAACATACTGTACTTTGGTTTTGGAGTGATCCTATTTCTCAGTTCAGAAAACAACTCAATCCCCCTCCAAAACACTTAGCAGAGTTTCTGAAGACACAATAGATACTTTATCTAGATTGGAAAGAATTCAATGCCTATAAACTTCGCATGTCTTAAAGAAAATCAAAACAGAGTTGTACTTTATTGTAGCCATCTTTGATTAGCTAGAGTAGTCTCAAATTCTAAACATCTTTTTATACAGTACATGTTGTCAATTATAAGTGTCAAAATCACTACTATGTAAAAGATTTTAATTTTCCTTCTAGTTTCTAGTCTTCATCATGTTTGTTTTGGAGATTTTCTTTTCTCTGTAGGTGCAGGCAACTCACCTTTTGAATTTAAATGAAAACTTCCATTTAAATGTAACTTTAGGAGCTGATTTTCTAATGTAAAGGTGTCGTTTTCTTTTGTGTTACATAATCATGAAAACTGGCTACTCTATTCTGATTATATAGCTTCTGAATTTATGGTCCTGATGCATACCTAGTATTCTGAAAGATCCAGCTGTCATGCTAAGCACATTCGGAAAATAATTCTTCCAATGATACTGGCAAGCCATAAATACTAACAGGAAAAGTATTTATTCAGTCTTTTTTCTTTCCCCTGTCTCTTATTTTGTAAATTACAACTTAAATTTTATAAAAGTTTCATTCCTGATTCACTTAGTTGGACAGATAAATTAGTTGCTTGACCTTGACTCTGTTATACAAATAAATTAATGTATATGAAACTGATTCATTCACCTTGAAGCCAAAGGTGTACCTGTAGTCTTCTGCAATGATGCTAAGTCGCCTTCTTTTATTAAATTTGGATTTGTGCAAATATTTCCGTTGATCGTATTTGCTCAGTTGAAACTACAGCTGAGGAAACAGCTGTAAATATACAGAGCAGAGTTAATATAGTTCTCTGAGAAACCTAAAGAAGAGAAGATGAGAGAGAAAAATCTTCATTTGAGTTTCCTTTCTCGGGCCACGGTCAGTGCAGAAGATGGCAGTGCTGGTCCTCTCCCCCTTCTACTGTTTGTGCTACATTTGCCCTTGTGCCTGCACAGCACATTGGGGAATTTATCTGAGGCAAACCATGAAAATAATGGTTAATTTTAAAACATCAACTGTGTAATCCGGGGCTTAGTGCACCTTAAAAAAGACCTGTGCCGGCACAAAGGAATTGGGTAGCAGCATGGGAGCAGTGCTTGGGAATTGGTGAAATGGCTTTGAGACTCAGCACCACGTTGGGCTGCCTTATGGTTTCCGTAAAGCTGAGGTTTCCTGGTCTGTGGTTTCACAGTGAAGTTAAGCTGAATGAAGCTCTTCCTGTATCAGAAAGAGCAGCTCTTCTCTCCTTTCCTTACATGACTGTGTGTTACTGATAAATTTTGTGTGCCAGCACTCATGCTATTGCAGCCGTGCAGCCTCGGTCAGATTAGGGAACAGATGCTAATTCTAACAAATGTTTCAGGTACTTGCTTCCAACAAAATGTGCACCTGCATGTCTGGTGGCGCTACTGTGAGCGGGAGCATGGGCAGAGAAGTCGTCACAGCTGGTAGATCGCTCTCCCATCAATAGCAGAACAGATTTAGTTTGGGTTACTTGAATTTTGAATCTATACTTTGAATCTCTGAAGTCCAATACTGGTTGAAATGATCAGAGAGTATAAAGTATCATCTGTAGTGTATTTAATGAAGCCTTTGACATTAAATGGACTTCTGGAAGTCTATGTGAGAGCTGTGATGTGTGAAATTGGTGGTAGCTCTTCCTTACACATTGTCAAATTCTCCTCTGGAGATGTCAATTGTATTTATGTTTCAGAGCATCTTTGTGCATGGCGTAATAAGGCAAAACTAGGTAGCTGAGTGGATGCCTTTTTTTAATAGTAAGCACAATTGAAACAACTGCGGGTTTTCTTAACTTCTAAAAATTGTTCTGTTGCCCTGTGAAAAGCTTATCATGCTCTCCTAGAAAAGATCTGCACAGGAATATGCAGTTAAATATTTACAATGTTTCTTTCTTTCTACATGACAAATCCCATACAGGAATAGCATGTTGCCCAGCAGGAGATCGAGTTTGTTTTGTTTTTGTTTAGATGATCACTGGCATTTAATGAATAACTTTTAACAGCTGCACAGTTCATTTTGAGATGGCGCATAATTAATGTGTGAGTATAATAATTCTCCTTTATATCACCTTCCTGAGAAAGCTCCAAGGGTTTATAACAACATTTTGTACTTTTAAGGAGCTTTTATCCTCATGCTTGCTCGATGTTACTAAATTGTGTTTGTATGCTTTGCCTGATTTGGCAAGAGATAATAGTATTGCACTAGTTTACGTCAGGACCTGGAGATGCATCCAATGGAAACTGCATCAGGATGCAGAGGGGAAAATGTAATGTTTTGTGTTAGAATATATCACAGATACAAACTCCTGAAAGGGCAGGTCAAGCTGTCCATTTACGGCAACCCTGAGAACACTTTCCCACAATGGTGCCTGTCTGATTGTGGTATGCTACTGAATGAAACAAGTATCTAGTGGATTTTCTTGCAAACTCCTGGTGTTTTGGGGATGCCTTTGTTGTAGGCATAGGGAGCCCTTCACGTGTCACGGTGCGATGCTTCCATGGCCCTGCACTCAGACTCTACTTCATTTGTTGCTGACAGGGAGAAGCAGCAGTTAGTAGTGGTCCAGCTACTCTACCCCTAAATGCAGTAGTAGACAATTCAGTTTTGTGAGTGTAGCCTACACCATTACCTGTCCCAAAAATCTGAGTACTCTGAGACTCTTCAGAATAAAGATTCTTAGTCCTGATATACCACGTATTTTTACAATCAGAGCTCTTTTAGATACTCCTCTGAATCTCCACAAAGCGAGGCATATAACACTCCATTATATATTGATTCTCATTGCTGCACTTTGTAAACTGTGTGAAAGGAAGCTTTACCGAGGTGAAATTCTGGTTATAATTTAAGGACTTCAGGAACTAGGACTGTAGGCTTGGGCCTGTGTCTGTGCCTCAGCTGATGTGCTGAATAATGTGGAATGAGACAAGAAATAGCTTCGTTGAGATTTAAAATTAATCCTGTTCTCTGGGGTATACTTGTAGAACTGTTTTATTTAGCTATTTTTAGCATTAACTTTCATAATATTAATGTTTTCGCCTTTGTTCCACCAGCTGTTAGTCCAAATGCCAACACTGTGGTAAAGTTACACTGGATCTTTGTCAAGCCTCAGAGCCCAAAGCTTTATGTCACAGAAAAAGAAACCAGGGTTATTTCATCTCTTAAACAGAAATTTTTACGCTGTGAAAACAGGATGGGAATGCACACAATTCTTGAGACTAAGCAATTCAAGGAGGTCTCCATTATTCATTGAGAAGTTCTGCTACTTTGGTAGGGGCATCTTAATTAATCTTTCAGGGGCAGCTTTTTGTATAAGAAAAGTTTGTTTCAGGTCTTGAAGACAAACTGAAGGGGAAATTGTATGTGATTTCCATAGTGAGGGTTTGACATAGCCTGGCAAAAGCCATATTATGGCTGAAGAACCAGCTGTTTAAATTATACACAATTACAGGACTCTGTGCCTGAAAAGAAGGTCACTTCAGATCCCAAAACTGATGCCACAGGTGGCATTTCTAGCCAAAGGCAGAGTTATGTCCCTAGGGAAAGATTTTTAAAGATAGGCTAGTGATGCAAAAGTAGCAAGAATCTTTTCACTTAAACATGATAGTGATGGGAATGCTACATAACTGATTTGTTCTCGAAGCTCACACTTTGAGAATGAACGTGTCACTATCATTCTTACATCTTGATTCCCACCTTGTCCTGCCGGATGTATAATTACTTTCCTAGATGAGGTTGTGTATGGGTCTTTCCAGTCTGAACAATAATAGTATCCTTAGCAGGCTTTGAAAATAAGGGTTCTCAAACTCTTATTCCTCAGCCTTTTAAAACTAGTTTTTCATGGCTGTCACAGTCACTGCAGTTCTTGAAGTCGCTCCTCTCTCCATGAATGGCTTTTCTGGTATCATGGAGACACTTGTTGATGAGATGGAGTCTTTCCCATTGAATATTAATTCCCTGTAGCCTATCAGATGAACACCTCTGTCTACGGAAGAAAAATGTCTTTCTGCTTCATGAGTCATAATAAAACAAAATGAGAAAAGAGACAACCACTTGGAAACTTCTGCTGAATCTCTTAGATACATCTGTCTGAGGCATGCTTTATTGTTGCTGGCTGGTACTTTTATGCAAGCAGGAAAATATGCCCGGTATTTTATATCCATGTTATTCTTTGAATGGACTCTTGATGATGCAGGTATTCTTATTTAAAGTCTACCTTTTAGCTTCTTTTGCATTCAAATAAATTTTCTGTGTGTTTCTTTTTGCAAAGCACTAGCCTACGAAGGGTTAATGTTGGAGAATAAAAATATCAAGCTCTGGATATATTCCTCCATATCTTGGTAGCGTTTGTTTCAGGAGCAGTTTTCTTTATTCCATGTTGTTGCATGGCTGTGGGTTCTGAGGATGTGTACAACTCTCGTGTGCAGATTAGCTGAGTCATTCCTTGTCAGTCCTATCAATTCACAGCAGGACCAAGGGGAATTGCAATGCTTTCTTCCAACTTTTTTCCAACAATAGTTAACATCTTGCCCATCTACCCCTCGCATGCTGATGGATTTTTAGATACCTACCCCTTTCCTAGCAGACCCTACAGATAGACAGTACTTGTCATTGTATAATTCCAAAATTAGACACTCTTTATTTACAGAAACACACTACAGTGTGATTTTAGTCCCCGTGTTTCTCTGTGATTCCTCCTTTCCTATTCTTCCACTGTTCTTTACCATAGCATAAGAAAGTCAGGTTCAGGCTGTGTGTAAGCAGGGATAAATGAACTGACATGAATGGAATTGTGTCATTTTAAGTGTGTATGAATCCAAGCTGAGTCTAGTAACTAGGGGTCTTGCTTTATTGACTTTATCTATCTAGAGTAGCCAGGAAGGTATTTGTAGGTCTTCAGACCTTTTTTTTTTTAAACTTACATTTTCTGTAAGACTATATAAAAAATGTGACCAGCATCACCAAATCAAAATAATGTATAATGATGAAGAAAGACTGAAGGCTCAAAGAGCGTAGTCTTACATTCTTTCTATTGGGAGGGAAAAAAGTCATTTATCCATTCTTCTTGTCCCTTCCATTTTTCAGTAATCGTTCAGTTTAAGAGAATTTTTCTGGCTTTGCAAATAAGTCAATGCAGACATTTTTTTCCTAAGGCATTTTCCTCATAGGTTTTTAAAGTTAAGTCTTACACTTGATGGTGAAAAAAAAAAAATAGGAATTTTTTTTTTCTTTCCACAGTGTATCTTAAATCAGAATGATATAATTTGGTTTTATATTTTTAAATGGGAATGCACTGTAACTTTGAATAAAGTTGCAGCAGCTGCCACAGGGTTTTCTGTGGCAGTCCAGGAGCATGAGGAAGGGTATAAGCAGAATGTCTTGGAGCCCCTGTTTTTTTACTTACGAGAGTAGCTTTACGTACAAATTGTCAATTATGTCCCTGACTTTTTTTGTATATGAGTATAGCTTTGTACACAAATTGTCAATTATGCCCCTGCTAAAAAGCTTTGAGCCCATGTTTCTTAAAGTAAAAACAGTGAATTAATTTGGGTAGGTATCAATTAGTTTTACCCCCCTGATGACTATTGTTGAACAACAAAGAACAACATTAAGCACTGGAGCCATCAGTTT
The DNA here is from genome assembly GCF_028500815.1 of Rissa tridactyla. Lineage (NCBI taxonomy): Eukaryota > Metazoa > Chordata > Aves > Charadriiformes > Laridae > Rissa > Rissa tridactyla. The sequence goes on from NC_071469.1 coordinate 55,265,053, forward strand.
ATGCTCAGATTGAATAGTTATTCAGAGCTGCCTGTGTAACTCCAACACATTTCTCTTTACCAGCTGGAGAAGAGCAGGAAAGTTGGATTCAAGCTGAGTTGAAGCATTGATAACTCAATTGATACAAACAGAGCTGCACAGTAGGAGAGGTACTGTTGCACTCAGTAATACCAATACATTTTGTTTGCAAGGGGTTATGTCTGCAAAATGGGATGATTTGCTGTTTGCCTGTACTTCGTGAGAAGTGCACCTCACCAGTTTGTGGTCTGGCTTTCCAAAGTAGTATATACTCTATTTATTTCCCGCCCCGCCCTTTTCCTTTTTCTTTTTTCCTTTGTTCCCTGCCGTCCCCCCCCCCACAGTGAAATTGCTTGGTAAATTCTGTTACCAAGAGTATATTGAGAAGGCTAGACTAGGGACAGTAAGGAAATGCTTTAAAAATGCTAACTATGTTTTTGTTGTAAGTATGAATTGATTGTATTGTCTGTGACAGAATAAACATATGTAAAAGAGAAATGTGAAGGGCATCTGCTTTAATATACATATTTACATGGTAATATTACTTACTTTGTTTTGCAGGCCTGGAGATAAAAATGCTGGCTTTAAAGGAAGAAACAGAAAAGATGCCATTTTCACTGCTGAAATTGTAACTGAGCTTTTTGAGGAGGAGGAGGATTTATGTCCATATTAAATAGCAAAACATGAGTCACAGCCTCATTGCTGCTAGCACCAAAATTCTTCTGTTATAAACAGTTAATCTCCTTTATGTAATTTCATTTTAAAGCTCAGGATTAGGGTATCTGTTTTTCTGCCATTTTGAGAGCTAGAAGTTATTTAGGGTATAGTCTTCAGGTCAAGATTTATTTTTATTTTTGCTTTTCACAACTACAGTAAGTGCTAACTGCTAAATCAATGAAGAAAAGAATGATGGCTACTTAAAAGTAAACTGCTTCTTTAGCACAGGTTTTAACCCAAGAGTATGTCTGTTTCTCTTGTTCTTATCACCATGTAAGGCCAACTGTAAGTGCATTTTAAGGATTACTTGTAACAGCTTTTGAATCTTGCATGCCTGTTGTATTACACACAAAGAAAATACTCGCACCATAAGTTTGTAGTAAATGGAAAAATCAACTCTTAAGGGCAGATAAATATACTTGCACTTTCATCACTTAAACTGTCCCACCTACTTGAAAGCGATGTGTTAGAAAGTAGATAGATCAATAAAATTAATACTCAGATCTTTGTATCTTACTTATTGCCAATTCTGAAGGCTTTAAGTACTTACTTTTCCAGTGCATCATCTTACTTTCCGATTAAATGGAGAGGATTACTTATTTTTTTTTCATAGAATCAGAGAATGGTTTAGGTTGGAAGGGACCTTAAAGATCATCAAGTTCCAGTCCCCCTGCCATGGGCAGGGACACCTCCCACTAGACCAGGTTTCTCAAAGCCCCATCCGGCCTGGCCTTGAGCACCTCCAGGGATGGGGCATCCACAGCTTCTCTGGGCAACCTGTTCCAGTGCCTCACTACCCTCATAGAGGAAAAATTTCTTCCTGATATCCAGTCTAAATCTATCCTCTTCCGGTTTGAAGCCACTACCCCTTGTCCTATCACTACGTGCCCTTGTAAAAAGTCCCTCTTCAGCTTTCTTATAGGCCTCCTTTAGATACTGGAAGGCTGCTATAAGTTCTCCCCAGAGCCTTCTCTTCTCCAGGCTGAACAACCCCAACTCTCTCAGGCTGTCCTCATAGCATAGGTCCTCCCACCCTCTGATCATCTTCGTGGCTCTGCTCTAGGCTTCCTCCAACAGGTCCACATCCTGAGAGCCCCAGAGCTGGATGTAGTACTCCAGGTGGGGTCTCATGAGACTGGAGTAGAGGGGCAGAATCACCTCCCTCAACCTGCTGGCCACGCTTCTTTTGTTGTAGCCCAGGATACGGTTGTTCTTCTGGGCTGCAAGCACGCATTGCCAGCTCATGTTGAGCTTCTCGTCCACCAGCACCCCCAAGTTCTTCTCCTAAGGGTTGCTCTCAAGCGATTCTTTGCCCAGCCTGTATTTGTGCTTGGGATTGCCCCAACCCGGGTGCAGGACCTTGGCCTTGTTGAACTTCATGAGGTTGGCCCGGGCCCACCTCTCAAACCTGTCAAGGTCCCTCTGGATGGCATCCCTTCCCTCCAGGGTGTTGACTGTGCCACACAGCTTGATGTCCTTAGCAAACTTGCTGAGGGTGCACTCAACCCCACTGTCCATGCTGCCGACAAAGATGTTGACCAGCACTGGTTCCAGTACTGACCCCTGAGGAACGCCACTTGTCACTGGTCGCCACTTGGACATTGAGCCGTTGACCGCAACTCTTTGAGTGTGACCATCCAGCCAGTTCCTTATCCACTGAGTGGTCCATCCATCAAATCTGTGTCTCCCAATTTAGAGACAAGGATGTGATGTGGGACAGTGTCAAACGCTTTGCATAAGTCCATGTAGATGACATTGTTTTTTTTTAAAAGGAAGAATTGGAAAGTGGCAGCTTTTGGATCTGTTGTGTATAATACCTGACACCTTTAAGACCCATGAGTTGAAGACGGTTCTAAGTACATTTCCGTACTTGTTAGGTCATTTGAGGTGTTCGTGACTCATTTTACATGCTTTTTGGTGAAGGATGCAATTGCTAGGGTTTTTTTTTAATTCTGTTGCTCCCCCTTTTTGGAGTCCAACATACATAAGACTGACTTTATTTTTCCCCAAATGCTATTCCTTCCCTTGCAAGTGCATACATTTTACTTTCCTTTTGTTTGCCATTATCCCTATGGTTGAGGGTTTGCCTTAAGCTCGTTATCTTCAGGGACTACACACTTAATAGCAGTTGAGATGGTTTGTGTGACACCTGGAAGGACTGTGTTGGCCCTGTGGTGCTCATACAGAACTTTGGAGTTCTGGATGCACTGAAATAACATTGACATTCTAAGCACTGTGTGCTGTTTTTAGGATAAATTCTACCCGTAGATATCCATTTGCATGGATACCATACCAGGTACCTAATAAAAGTATTATTCATTAAAATAATACATTGTGTTAATATTCCACAATGAGTTTAGACCAAAAATTTACTGCCCCACACCTTTAGTGACAGTTAATTCTGTTCCTTTTCAGTAACAAACTAAAGGGGGAGGGTATTTGTGTGGGGTGTGTGTGGAAGTGGTGTGTAAATGGTATTGTATCAATAGTTGCCTTTTACTGAAATTTTTATTTTTCCACGTTACTTTTGCTTCCATAGAAGGATATTGATACTAACATAGTAAATAGATAAGCCAGATATTCTGATGGTTAACACTGGTGTGCTGTGAAGGATCTATGCAGTTGAGTGTATTTGACATGCATTCAAAGGAAGGAGATATTCTTTTCTTCCAGAGATGATTCTGAACTAATTTTAGTAAAAGTGGGTGGAATTACTGGTAAATGCTTTATTTATTCTTTCCATTGCAGAATGTCAGACTCTTCTTGGGATAATTGTACCGTTAGAAATAATTTAAAATATGAGTATGTGAGGAAAAAATAGTCTAACAAAAGGCTGTTTAAGATCACTGTAGTAATTTTGAAGGTAGGGAACGTTATTGGGGTTATAATTACCGAAACTAGTTGGGTAGGCAGGAGGATTCTGATGGTGTGCTCATAATGACTTTAACAGGAATGTAAATACAGATGAATTATCTATATACATAATACTAATTTATCTGCTGTTTGAAATTATTCTGCCAGAGAACTGGAAATTTGCAAAGACTTGTGTCATCACTTCAATTTGTTTATTATGTTAATTGTATTATCTGGTTTGATTATCTGTCCACTCCAAGCTGTATGCCATCAATGGAACAAATCTCATATTTCTGAGAGACATGACTCTGACTCTTTCTTCATTTTAATTAAGTAGCTGAATTGCATCCTACTTTCCAAAGTGAACATGAATCAAGCAAAGCACTTTTTTGTTTGACAGAATGTGAATCAGCAACAGCTTGGAACTGAAGTAATTTTTAGTTATTTGCATGTTTACCTCGGGAATCTGATTTTGATCTATGGTTGCTTCTGATGGATGAGGAAACAATACTAGAGTTAGCTGACATTGTATTGCTGATGCATCTAGCTGCTTCAGTCTGACGTAGATGTCCAGTACTACTTGAAAATGTTTGAATAATGAACAGAAGGCGAGCAAGCAAGGCTTTCCAATTCTGAGCTGTCTAAAAGCTAGCTTATATGAGGAGTAATTTCACAGTTATGTGTTCGTTTTCTAATTATTTTTTTTCTTTTGAGTCACCAGGCCTTTTGAGTATGACAGCAATAATTTGGTAGAAATTTAGTGTTAACTGTTTGAAATCATTCTGAGGTCACAGTCGGATTTTTTTGCTTGGGAAAAAAAGAGCTGCTTCTAGAGCTAAGGTTTCAAAAGAGTTTTTAAAATGTCAGATATATTTTTTCAGTGCTCACGATTTTACTCCCCTATTTTTCAAACTGAAACATGAGTTCAGCTTAGATTATTGTATATGATATCTATCTATTTACAATATCCCTATAGGTGTATTTCTATCCCTATAGATACATAAATATATTTCTCTTGCATATGGGGGGAAATGCTGTGAGCAATAGCTTCAAACCCTTGGGTTCAATCTCTATCCTTTTTTTATTTTTCTTTTCTGGTGGCTTTTCATTCATTCACTGTACTCATACACTGTACTTCCATTCACTCTGTATTTAGCATTTTTTACAACGTCTCTACTCATCTTTTGCATTTATTTTTTTTTGATCCATTCTTTGTAATTTTGAAAATGAATGGTCAACTCATGTACAAAGTATGTTTAATGTACCATTTGTCTATGTTACAGTGGTCGAGGCAGCAACTTAGGTTTTGTTGTTATGGATCTTATAAGCCTATTCTAAAACATCAGAATGTTTTGGAAGATGGCTCAAAAGTCCTACTTGTACTTTAAGTCTTAGAAGGTTATGGTTATTTCAGTCTTTTACCATGGTCTTCAATATAAAATAAACTCTTGTTACACAGAAAAGGCTTTTTTAATGAAGCAATGCAGATATAGAGAAATAGATCAGTAACAGTTGCTTTCCTGATCTTTCATGTGCTTTTCCTAATGGCATGCAGAGGAATTCCTCGTGGAAATAGCGTAGTGTATTTCAGTTTTAAATGACTCATAGCAATGGTTGAGGTGAAGGGAAGTGATATCTTCTCTTAGAGCAGTCAATAAATCTTGACAAAATAGACAATTTTTTTTAGACCTGTGAGTCCATTTTCTAAAGGAGAGGTTGAAATGTACAGATACTGCTTTCTGGATCAAGAATCTTTAAATATTTTTGAGAAGATCCTCATCAACTTCCACAACTATTGAAACAGAGTTGTTGTTAAAAAAAAAAAAAGGGAATTGATACAAGATGGAATATGTTACAATACGAAAGGATGAGAATGTATGATGGAAAGACACACAGATAAGTAATAAAGTGGGAGCTTTTGGATCTATTGTGTATAATTATACACAATATACACTTATAAGACCCATGAGTTGAAGAAGACTAAGTAGATTTTAATACTTGCTAGGTCATTTGAAGCATTCATCTCTTTCATGCCACAAATAGCTAACCTTGTGGATGAAATACACTGATACAAAAAATAAGATGGGAGAATTAAAAGAGATCCTGTGTCTAAATTAGACTATAAGATAAATTTAGGTCACCAGCAGTAATTTATCCTTCTAGAATTTGGTTAGCATCTGTGATTATTTTTTTTCCTCTCATTTTCTGTGTGAAAAAATTACAGGCCTCGTACTTTATCAGAAGACTTTTTATATCATATAATGCATGCTGTGAAATGACAAATCTTATTGAAAGTGAAAATTATAAATTCTGTGAGGGAATGAGGACTAGGCAGAAGGGAAAATAGTATCAGCTACTAGCTCGTTTTTGTTGTATCACCTAGGAACTGGAAATTGCATTAGCTCAATGCTGGGGTGAAAGGACTGGTTTTACTTTTTGAATGTAGACTCAAAATAAAAAAAACACCAAGATGAATTCTACTCAGAGACCATAAAAAACGCAGTATGTGTTATAAGTCATCTAAGGAAGAGGAAACACTTATCTTCTCGGAGATAGTAACGTTGATACTAGATAATATTTGGGAGGAAAAATGTGTTCCTTTGAGGCACTTTTTATAACCTTGAAACTTTTCTTAAAATTCAAAGGAGAGAAGCTCAGTGTTTCCTCATAGTAATTAGTGTCTAACCTCACAGAAACTGATGATAGCATGAACAATGAAGTAATTGTGTTATTATAGTACATTTGTTTTGGCTCAGGAACAGAAAGGAGTGTTTGTATGAATTAGAAATCCTTTTGCTGTTTGATACTTGTTCAGCAAGCAAACAGAAATAAGAAACTTCAGTTGACCAATCTGATCCTGGTAAACAAGGTTACTATGAATACAAAATTACTGTTCAGCTACACGTGGGTTTTCCATTCTTACTGTAATTGCACTAGAATTTTCTTGTGTAATGGTGCGCATTCAGATATGTACTAAGATCAGATTAATTTATTCTTTTTTTAATATGGATTACGTAGACATTATTCAGATGTGCTGTAAAACGACCACAGGCACGTACATCTGAAGTAGAAGATCAGGATGAGAAAGTGGTTTTAAAAATGAGATTTTAATAGAAAGGGGTTACAATGTCAATTGCAAGGAGATGTTCATATGGTATGGTGATATTATCAGGACTTCTGACTTCTTGAAAATAGATATTAATCAGATTCATTTAATTCAATCTTATTTTCAGCAAAATTATGGAAACCTGAAAATAAAAGTTTCTTTTATTTTCTCTGGCTAGACAGGTAACAGAGTGAGGGAAGGGTTAAAGGACAAAGCTGCTTAACGCTTCTTTGGCCCAAACACAGTCTTAAACTTAGGTACAGTCTGGTTTATATCCCTGTTCTAGAATCTTGCATATTACCATAAATGTTATATATGTGAAGGCTTGCATACATAAACGTTATAGTGTATTAATACATACAGAAAAAGGCCATTGGTTTCTAGGACAATTTAAATTAGTTTAGAGGTTGTTACAAATGATGCCCAGCTAACTGTGACCTTAAGAAGGTTTTCTGACAGGGAAGAAAGTGAAGCGTACAGCTTAGGAGCCCCAGTATTGTATTTGAATACATAAGATTGTGTTATAATATATAAAATAGTTAATATGATACATAGAGCTGTAATTATGTATATGTGTGTGTCTAAATGAGTAATGTTTTTTTGAATTCTTGTACTAGTTTTTTTTGAGAAGGAAGACTCTTTTTTTAGCAGTTACTGTACAATGCCAGAAATATAAGCAGTTTGATACATCGGGTATTTGATTTTAAAAATATACCCCAAATATCTCATGTATCTTTACAACTTCAAATCCTAGGGCAAATTGCCACATAAAACATCATTTTTTGATTCCAGATACCTTTTTTTTTTTTTTTTTTTTGGTCATTTGCGACATGGTAGAGGATAATGTACAAACAATTTCATCCAGCACTTACATGGCCTATAAAATCTCCCTTGTAATATATAGTTTCAAGGCTGTGTTAATATTTGTACAGCTCATCCTTCTCAGTCTTTGTTCAACTGAGGCTCTTAAAGGAAGTTATTTTAATGGAATGACAGCTCCTTCCATGGGACTGGGTCTGTTCATAATATACTTAATATATGTCAAATAGATGTTCAGATACTCCTGGTATGTAATTTATGTTTACAGAAGTATACATAAAATGTAAGCATGGATAACATGAAATAAAATGAAAGTTACTGCTTTACACTAGTGTTAAGCAGTGTTAAGAAAAGTTTGTACTTTTACAGAAAATACCAGGTTGAATTTTATCGGAGTATTCACTTTAAAATGACATGAAAATTACTCTTAAAATCACTCAATATTTGTGATTTCAATAAATACTTTTACTTTCTAGAAGTTTTTCCTTTTTTTCTTACCAAAACCCTGAAATTATACAAAATTAAGAAATAAAACTTGTAAAAGTGTTAGTTTTTACTTGGCAAGAATAGTATGTAGAAAGCAGTTTAATAAATTGTAAGTCTATGTCTCCCTGTTGGCATAGCAAAGATTGCCATATAAAATTCTTCACAATAAAAGTAAAGAAGCTTCTCTAAGGAAGTCTTATGGGCTAAGCACTTTTATGTTATTTACAGAAATATTTATCTGGATTTCTAGTTTGCCTTGGCAACCATTATATTGTTCAGGAGAACAGAAATCCTGGAAGGAGAATTGCTATTGAATCATTACGTATAGGCTAAATCCTGTCAGATACAGAGCTTTTATATCAATAGGAAATTAAGTTTAGGATTTATGAATCACAGTCATAGAATAGTTTAGGTGGTTGGGGACCTCTGGAGGTAATTTGGTCCAATGCCCTGCTCAAAGCAGGGCTGACTTCCAAGTCTAATGTAATTTGGTGTTAGATCAGGTTGCTCAAGACATTGTCCAGATGAGTTTTGAATGTCTCCAAGGATCTCCCGACCTCTGGGCACCATTTTTCAATGTTTGACAATGTTCTTTGTGAATTTCTTTTTCCTGATACCTAGTTAGTTATTGAATACTTTATGACTTTGTTTTTATCATGTTATTCTAATCCCTCACTCATTGCAGATTTAGACAGCAGAGAACATTTTGGAATCTTGCACAGAAAATAATGTCACTTATGGGGTGTTGAGTTAACACTGTAATGCCCTGCAGCCATCCATCAGAACTAGGTTCGTAAAACTAAGTTACGCAAAGCATGGACTTCAGTAGTTGATTCAACAATGGCCATTTAGCAAATCATTTTTGCTGAACTTGATACAGTTAGCCACAGTGTTAAAGAAAAGTCAGTTTATAAACACAGTGCTTTAGTTAGAGCTTGGGTAAACATTGTACCTCAGTCGTCTTTACAATATTGTATTCCGCTCCTGTCATCCTGTTTTGCAGGCTAGTGCAAATGAAGGAGAGAGAGATGTAAATCTATCTTCTCCTTTTCAAACTCCTTTGTGGTAATATTCTCTTGGGGAACATTCAGTGACTAATCTCCTTTCTTCATGCTGTAGAAGGAGCTGTAGTCCTTCATTCCCTTTACAGATAAAAATTTTTCTAATTGAGTACCCAGGGACTTCTTAAAATTTTTTGTTCTTATTTTACAGAACTCGTTTTTAAAAATACTTATAAAATTAAACTCAAATTGGATTTTTAAGCATCTACTTTAATTAGTTACTTTTTATAAATATCAGATATCTTATTGTCTGCCCTGAGCTTGCTAAAAGCTTGCAAACCTGGAAACACCTATCCTGAATATGAGAACCATAGTATAGTTGTGGTGTGAAGGGACCTCTGGACATACATCTAGTCCACCTCCCTACTCAAAACAGTGTCAATTAGAACAATATTGTTCAGGGTCTCGTCCTGAACTCAAGATTTTGAATCATAAGGATGGGGAGTCCACCACCTGTCTGGGCAATTAATTCCAATGTTTGAGCATCCTGACATTGAAGAACTTTTTTTGGAGGGGTTAAGTGGAGTTTCCTGTGTATTCAGTTTGTGCCTGCTGCCTCTCATCCTGTCACTGGGCACCACTGGGAAGAATCTGCCTCACATCAGGTTTTATACATATTAAATAAGGCCCCCAAGTCTTATCTTCTTTAGACTAAATATCCCTGTTGTATAAGCGTCTGCTCAAATGTTAGATGCTGTAATCCCTTAATCATTTTTGCGGCCCTTCGATGGACTCACTCCCGTCTGTCTATGAGTTTCTTGTGCCGAACTGAAAAGAATGATTGCCTCCCTTGAGCTGTTGGTGATGCTCTTCCTAGTGGGGTCCAGAATGTCAGCCGTCTTTGCTACAAGGACGCATTGCTGGCTCCTGGTCAGCTTGGTGTCGGTTGGAACCTCCAGGTCCTTTTCTGCCAAGCTGCTTTGCAGTTGGCTGGTCCCCAGCCTGTTCTCCTGCATGGGGTTATTGCTCCACAGCTGCAGGACTTGCATTTCCCACTGTTGAACTTCGTAAGATCCCTGTTGGTTTGTTTCTCCAGCTTGTTGAGACTGTGCAACCATCTGGTCTATCAGTCCCTCCTCCCGGTTTTGTGTCATCTGCACGCTACCTGAGGGTGCACCCTGTCCCATCATCCAGGTCATTAATGAAAACATTAAACAGCATTACAAGCCGTGTAGACCTCTGAGGTAACCTGCCAGTGGCTGGCTGCCTTGCCATTGATCACAGCCCTTTATGCTCTATAGTTCAGCCAGTTTTCAGTCCACATCACTTTCCCTTTATCTAGCATGTACTTCATCAATTTATCTATGAGGATATTACGGGAGATGATGTCAAAGGCCTTGCTAAAATAAGTTAAAGAACTTCCACCATCTAGGCCAGTCATCTCATTGTAGAAGGCTGTCAAGTTGGTTGGTCAGGCGTGATTTTCCCCTTCACAAATCCAGGCTTGACTACTCCAAATCACTCTTTTGTCCTTTGTATGTTTGTAAATCGTTTCTAGGAGGATGCGCTCCAGTCTCAAGGCAGTCTCAAATATAATGTAGACCTCATTTTTATGATGGTAGAAAAAAAAACCCAAGTAAAACCAAAAGTACCAGCTCTTCAGTGAGCCTTGTAGCTAGACCAGGTCTGGTACCACCAGCTGGCTGCGAGCAGCTGGTGTTGCAGTGAGTATTAGAACAGAAGTGTTCAGGCATGAGAGCTTTCCCCCCTGGTTGAGGATTCCCAGCATTGTAAAGTCACTGGGATCTCCTGTAGGATGAACTCAGAAAATGGGGCCTGAATTTTTATATTTAAATGGTATTATCTGTGTGGATTTCACTAGCACAAAAGAGGTTGAGCTAAATTGCTTCTAAGTATAGGGCTCTGCTGAGTTCTTCTGCAGTTATCACTGTTAATAAAGGAGTAGAACCTTCCTTACATTGAGCTTACTGTGACTCTAAAGAAAAGACTTAGCATTTATTTTAATGTATTTATTAGTACAAAAATATCTAAATCTGAGCATTTAGCAATAATTCACTCTAAACCTGAAGTCTTTAATATATAAAGAAAATCTATGGTGCAGCTTCTTTGGTAGAAATAGAAGAAAAATCTTCCGCAGTTGGAAAATTACAGGCTGTGTAGGTGTTGCAATGCCTCCTGCTTCACATTCTTAATTGGCAGCAAGCCAGATCCTGAGCATTTTTGGTTTAAAGGGAAACGCTCCCCGTAGCTTTACATTTCTGACTGGTGAAGTTGGTTGCATTTTTTAGCAGTTAGGATTTCTTCCGTCTTGGTACAAACTGAATAAAACTTTGGATAAAACAGCTTCTCCTAGTTCCTTTTGCGTCATTACTGCATAAATCAAAGGTACTCATCTCTTCCTTGCAAGTCGTGTTGTACAAAGTTGTGGGCCTCATCCACCCTCTGACCCTTTTCTGCTCTGGGGCTCTGGATTTCTCAGTTCTTCTGTAAAGCTTTGTTGGAATTAATATGTGGTACTCAGAGAAATCTGCCATAAACATCAAAGGCTTTAAGATTCATGGCTTTACATCAGCTAATAAAATGGCTTTGAATAAGCAAAAAAATATTGCAAGCTGTAAATAGATAAGTTATTAATCATTAATTTAAGTCCATTTTCAGTAGTTGACAGAATACTGTCCTTTCACTGAGTTTAGAAGTTCGCGGGAGACATGTTTTTCTTGAGCGAGCTCATGCATGTTTAGCAAATAAGATTGCAGGGATGCTAATATTAAAATCAGTCTAAAAATCTGTACTCTCATCCATTCGTGCTGGTTTTGAATCACATTAAAAAGGGCTTTTTAAGAAAATCCCATTAGCTTAATTGAAAATTAAGATGATGTAACATCAGTAGTAGCCTTAACAGAGGATTAAAAAACTAAAAAATACTGATACATTTTCTCAGTTGGAATACACACTGTATTTAAAAAAAATACAATATTGGATTAGTAATTTTTTGTATTCCTAAAGTAAGGTAGATCCCAAGAGAAGATAATTGTATTCAAAAAAAATACAGGAAATGGCGATTGTTTCTATGCTCTGTCAAGCCTTTTCCTCTTGACTTTGAAATGATGTCTCTTAAATTCGTCCTGTTTTCAGCCTCTTGAGGTTTTTTCAATTAGTATGTTTATTACTACACTCTGGTATTGTGAATTTCAGTGTATTTTTCTTACATCCGTGTTGACCTCCATCCACAGCTGCTCAACATTTTTGTTCGTTTTTTATTATTGTAACTGTATAGGCACAATAAAGGTGAAGTCTCTGCTCTGGGAGTGATTCCCAGAGTTTGGTCAGCAGGTCAAAATGTTGTAGCCCTGATGACAGGAATGTGTGATAACCTCAGTACAGTGTTCACAGCTTTCTGCTCATGTGTTACTCAGAATGGATGGTAACTCTTCTGTTTGCATTCTTTCTAATATTGGGTTCTTTCTGTCTTTCTGCTATTGAAGGTGAATAGGGTCCATTAAAAAAGACACAACTATATTAATTTCTGACATTGGTGTAATGTAGCACCTGTTTAGAACAGTCTGCCGTGACTAAGTTTGTGATGGATCCTTCTTGATCACTCTGGAACTTGGGGAAGTAAGAAAGTTTGGTTTTGTCCACAATAAGGTATATTAGGTGCTGTAATCACACAAGAATTTCTAAAGATGGTTCTTCACAAAGAGGGTGGCCGGTCACGGAAGAGGCTCCCCAGGGAAGTGGTGATGGCACCAAGCCTGCCAGAGTTCAAGGAGTGTCTGGATTATGGTCTTGATCGTAGGGTTGAACTTGACGTAGCCTTGCGAGGAGCAGGGAGTTGGACTCGATGATCCTTATTGGTCCCTTCCAACTTCAGATATTCTAGGATTCTATGATAATAATCCGAAGGCCGTACAAGGCTGGGAAATTTCATAGTTACCCAAGCCGCAGGGAGACAGAACACTCCCCGAAAAGGCAGGTCTGGTGGGCAGACCAGGGGAGTAGTGAATGAATTCTTTGTGCTTTGTTTCAGCGTGTAGCTCTTGCTTTACCTACTGCACTGCCTTAGCTGAACCCCCAAGTTTTCCCACTTTTACCCCCCGATTCTCTCCACTATCCCACTGGAGGCAAGTGGTCAAGCAGCTGTGTGATGCCAGGCTGCTACTGGGATTGACTCACAAGCCCTGGGAAGCCAAAGCCCAGTGAGTCATGAAAGCAGAGCTCTCTGCACCAGCTCTTCTGCAAAATGCTCCCCGACTCTGTGGCAGCTGAGCTGTCAGCACCCTATGCCTGCGTTCCCAAACAAAGTGATGCCCAGACGCTCATGGATGCAGCATCTGTGTGTAAACAAGGGATTTATTGACATCTTTGCACAGGGTAAAGCTCCCCAGGGGAATGGATTCGGGAAGAGGGAGGGCAGTTGCGGTTCAGGGGGTAACGTGAGTGAGTCTCTGTTGCAAGGCTCCTGGCAATGGCCCCTTCAGCTGCATCAGATCCCACTGCCCAGAGGTGCTTTTGCTGTGGAGGAAAGGTGCGGCAGCAATTCCCACTGCTGATGGAGCAGCGTGTTCTGCATGTCCAACGACTCAGTTCTGCAGCAGCAGCTTCCCTGGGAGTGTCTTCAGGCCTGAGCCCGTGCCTGAAGAACTGTGCCTCTGCCATAGCATAGCTCTCTGGCCGCGTCCTGCTGCTGGTAACAGTGGCCCCTGCCTACTCACAGCTGAGGGAGGCGTACGAGTTGCCTTCCTTCACCCCAAACATCGCCTCAGTCAGGAGGGTACTGTCAGAAGCGTGTGTGAGCTGGAGCTTGCGGCAGTGCCTGGAGGGCAGCACTGTTAGATGGCAGTCTCTCGACTGCGGCACAACCGCCCAGGTGTCTTTTACCAATATCTGCAATGAGCATGTGGTTCTATGTCCAGGTAGGGGCCGGTGCAGAGGGTATGTAGGAGGCTGGGACCCTGGTTTTCCATCAGCTCCTCCTGAGGGTGGTGGCGGAAGCACAGCACGTCCTCTGCCAGCTGCTCCCTCATGCAGGTGCACCGCAGCTCTGCGTAGAGGCTGAACTTCCTCACTGGCATGTCCTCGGTGGTCGTGCCCATCTCCAGGTGGAAGGCATGGCCATGGTGGGGCTTCAGGTGCACAAACAGGCGGTAGACAACATCCTCTTCTTTCCAGTAGGATTTTACAATATTTCTGCTGGGGTATTTTAGTCTGTGATGATTTTAACCAAAGCATTTACTTTTGCTTCTTTCTTATTATGCAAACATGTCCTTATTTTTAAAAACACATTTGTATGTGTTTAACAAAAAAGATTAAATTGTCCTACTTGACTGTACCTAGAATTTTGTTTGATCTTCTGAAAGACATGAATGTTGAGGATAATTTAGATCATTAATGGAACGTGTAAAGGTCTTTTCAGCTTAAATGCTGCAGAAAGGCTTTGCCTCTGAACTGTGAATTCCCTAATATACTTCAGGGGCAGGACAAAATTGGAGGGCGGTTTTGCGAATCTACTGTCCTGTGACCAATTTATATACCTAGTCCCCTTCCTGAGGTCGTATTTTTCACTAAGAAAACTTGGAATGATGACGGGATGGGGAGTGGTATATGGAAATTTTTAAAATTAGTTTTACTAGGAATTTCTTTTAAAATGATGTGTATAATCATATTCCATATTTAATTGTAATGTCACACTAAGAAAAATGCTTTCACGTGTACAATTGAGCTTTGCGTGCTTGTTTAAAAATGAGCTGCTTAGCTGTTGGAACAAGTGTGAATTTATTTAGCAAAATGGATTTTATGCATTTCAACAGGAAAGAGGATGTGTTGATGTTTAGTTTTAGTTTTAAATTTGACATCCAGATCCTTTCCGATTCTGTTCTAGAAGTTAATCCACTTGGGTAGTTTTTCTTTTCATCTCATCGTGCCTTTTCTTCATTGCTGCCTACCGTTTCCCTCCTGTCCTCCTTTTTTTTGTTTTGTTTCCTTTTTCAATTGTGGGATAGCATTGAGAGAGACAGGATAAGGAGAAAGGTACAAAATCTGCAATCTAACCAAGTTTTTGCATCTTCCTTTAATCACATTTGTCAGTATACATCTGATTATACCTGACTGTTTACCCTACAAAAGCAAAAAAAAGGTAGATTTCTGCTAAAATGTTGTATGTCGAGTGTAGTTTTCATTTGTATCTTCTATTTGTCCCCTTCTTATGCTTTATCACCCGTATTGTTATAATATAAAAGCTTTGACAAAACCACTGCCTTGATCATCCAGTTTTAAAAGATATTTCAAATCTTATATATTTTTTTTCCAAAGCTACACTAAAAATTAGAACATTCCATATTAAAAATGATACATAATCTCTTATGGTTGATTTTTTTAATGTTGTTTTCTGCTACATATTATATAAAAAAGGTAATACCTCTCGACTTACTATATGAATAACCCGTGTAGTGTGGATTTTTTTTGTTTTTTTTTAATGAAAGCTGTGAACTTGTAACCACAGTAGAGAGTAATGTGTTGCACGTATATATTTTTGTAAGTTCTGGCCAGGATATCCAAGGAACAAGTGTGGTGGCAAATCTTCCAGTCCTGATGCGACAGAATCCTGCAGAAACACTTCGTCGGGTTTTACCAAAAATCAGAGTAAGTTGCATGTAATGAGGTTTGACTGTGTCTTTTTCTGCCAGTATAAGTATTTCAACAAAGGCAAAAACATCCCACTTCCATTCACTCTCCGGGATAGGTATGTCCAGTAGATCTTCCACATTAATTCACTGAATTTACAAAGTATTGCGGGTATTATATATAAAAAGCAGAATTAATACTATTTACATATTCTAAAGGTTTACCAGTGTTTTGACAGCTTTTTGAGAACTCCTTTTGAGGACCAGCCAGTCATAATGGTTCATTTTGATGTTCTCAGTCTCCTTCCATCCAAACATTTAGATTTTCATGCTGCTATCCAGAAAAGTATACTTTGCTTTTAGCTGTCTGAAGTTTCATGTGCTGCCCTCCACACTTTTAGTAAGTCACTGCGAGCTGTGGTAGATGCATGCTGGCCACGTAATGTTATATAGTCATTTCGTATGCAGATATGTACATATAAAGAATATTTGGGTTGTTTAATCTTAATGTTTGATCTTAAAGGTCTTTTCCAACCTAAACGATTCTATGATTTAACCTGGAAGAGAGAAGTCTCCGGGGACACCTTATTGTGGTCTTTCAAGACTTCAATAGTCTTATAAGGAAGATGGGGCAAACTTTTTAGTAGGGCCTGTTGCGATGGGACAAGGGGTAATGGCTTTAAGCTAAAACAGGGTAGATTTAGACTAGATATAAGGAAGACATTTTTTACACTGAGGATGGTGAAACATGGGCCCAGGTTGCCCAGAGAGGTGGGAGATGCCCCATCGCTGGAGACATTCCAGGTCAGGTTGGATGGGGCTCTGAGCAACCTGATCTAGTTGAAGATGTCCCTGCTCATTGCAGGGGGGGTGGACTAGATGGCCTTTAAAGGCCCCTTCCAACCCAAACAACTCTATGATTTTAAGGAAGATAAATATCTCTATTTCCACTCTGCCCCAGGTATTACCCCTTGCCTAGAAGAAGTGAAAAAGTTCGTTTAAGGTGTGGTTTAAGGAGCAGCTTCAGCCAAATAGGAACAAACTGCATCATAAATGCAAATGCAAAGCCTAAGAACTCTAAAGCTAAATAACTCTAATAACTCTATGTAAGGCTACAACAGGAACTAAGACTTTGATTACGTTAGCCTGCCTCTTAGAGTTGTTTTCAGTGATTTTAAAGGCTACCAGTTGCGTGGAAAAATACATTGGGTTTGGCTAGCAAAATATCTGAAACTTTATTTTGGTAACAGCAAATTTCTGAGTTGTGTTTTTTTTTTTTTTTTTTCATTAGATCAGTGTGTTGTCAGCCTTCTACTGATGCCATTGACAGTTTTTATGGGATTAAATAGAAGTTTTGATTTAGAACAGTTTCTGGCCTGGAATCATCCAATTTATCATTTTGATATAAACCTGTTTCTAGTTCATACAAATTGTCAGCTAAAGGAACATTATGTTTGTTAGTGGCTGTTTGGCTGTAGTAGCTGTTTTAAAGTACGTGCTCTCAATGGGAAAAGAGATAAAAATCACAAGGGTTTCTTGTAGAAATTTTATTTTCCAGGCATTCAGTTGTGTTCGTAATTTTATGGACAGACTCAGTTTCCCCATATGTTTTTAGAGATAAATTTGACATTTTTGGTATTGTGATTCAGTCATGATTTTACCAGGACACTTCGTAGAATTTAGGGCTTTTTCCCCCCATACAATTTAAAAATCTTTCCCTTTTTAACACAGTTTGCTAACAGGAATGTTATTTTCCTGTTGCAAACAACTAATGCTTAAGAAGAGTATTTAGATCCCTTACTTCAGAAAGACAGAAAGAGTAACTAGTTGCTGACTGAAGCTAAATATGAATTTGATGATCTAAAATGCATTGAACTGAAAGTCTGAGTTACATTAAGAATCTCCTCAGTTACTTTGTCCTCTCTATCTCCAGCGCTTTAGGGATGAGAAGAAAAAGTATTCTGTAGTAGCTGCTGTGTGTTTTCTTGCTATAACTGTATCAGTTTCTCATTGCCAAGTGTAAGAAAGTATATAATTATATTAGTAACAAAGGTGAGGTGGCTGAGTCACATGCTTACGTTACACAGTTTTCTATCTACTGAGGAGATGGTTACCAAATAGTAAAGTGGGCCCATGCGAAAATGATTTTCCCTTAGTTGAGGAGGACCGGGTCAGAGACCACTTGGCCAAGCTGGACATTCATAAATCCATGGGCCCTGACGGGATGCACCCGCGAGTGCTGAGAGAGCTGGCAGATGTTATCGCTAGACCGCTCTCCATCGTCTTTGAAAAGTCATGGGGAACAGGAGAGGTGCCTGAGGACTGGAGGAAGGCTGACATCACTCCAATCTTCAAAAAAGGCAAGAAGGAGGACCCAGGGAACTACAGGCCGGTTAGTCTCACCTCTGTCCCTGGGAAGGTAATGGAGCGACTCATTCTGGATGTCGTCTCCAAACACATAGAGGAACAGGAAGTTATTGGAAGTGGTCAGCATGGATTTACCAAGGGCAAATCATGCCTGACCAATCTGATAGCTTTCTATGATGTTATAACGGGTTGGCTGGATGAGGGGAGAGCCGTAGATGTCATCTACCTTGACCTTAGCAAGGCTTTTGACACTGTCCCCCATAACATCCTCATTAGGAAGCTGAGGAAGTATGGGCTAGACGAGGTGACAGTGAGGTGGATCGAGAGCTGGCTGAGTGACAGAACTCAGAGGGTTGTGATCAGCGGCACTGAGTCCAGTTGGAGGCCTGTAACGAGTGGTGTCCCTCAGGGGTCAATACTTGGACCAATTTTGTTCAATATATTCATTAATGACCTAGATGAGGGGACAGAGTGTATCCTCAGCAAGTTTGCTGATGATACCAAGCTGGGAGGGGTGGCCGACACTCCAGAGGGCCGTGCTGCCATCCAGCGTGACCTGGACAGGCTGGAGAGCTGGGCAGAGAAGAACCTAATGAGGTTCAACAAAAGCAAGTGTAGGGTCCTGCACCTGGGAAGGAAGAATGCCAAACACCAGTATATGTTAGGGGCGGACATGCTGGGAAGCAGCTCTGAGGAGAAGGACCTGGGGGTCCTGGTAGACAGCAAATTATCCATGAGCCAGCAGTGTGCCCTTGTCGCCAAGAAGGCCAATGGCATCCTGGGCTGCATAGGGAAGACTGTGGCCAGTAGGTCGAGGGAGGTCATTCTTCCCCTCTACTCTGCACTGGCGAGGCCACAACTGGAGGACTGTGTCCAGTTTTGGGCTCCCCAGTTCAAGAGGGACAGGGAACTACTGGAGCGAGTCCAGCGTAGGGCAACCAAGATGATTATGGGACTGGAGCACCTCCCTTATGAGGAAAGGCTGAAAGAGCTGGGACTCTTTAGCCTGGAGAAGAGAAGGTTGAGGGGGGACCTGATTAATGTTTACAAGTATCTAAAGAGTGGGTTTAAGGAGGACGGAGCCAGGCTCTTTTCAATGGTTCCCAGCAACAGGACAAGGGGCAATGGGCACAAGCTAGAACATAGGAAGTTCCGTTCAAATACAAGGAAAAACTTCTTTACAGTGAGGGTGACAGAGCACTGGAACAGGCTGCCCAGGGAGGTTGTGGAGTCCCCTTCTCTGGAGATTTTCAAGACCCGCCTGGATGCAGCCCTGAGGGATGTGCTTTAGGCAATCCTGCTCTAGCAGGGGAGTTGGACTAGATGATCTCTAGAGGTCCCTTCCAACTCTGAAGATTCCGTGATTTCGTGATTCCGTGAACATCACGAAACACTTTTACTGTGAGGGTGATGGACACTGGTACAGGGTGTCCAGAGAGGTTGTAGAGTCTCCATCCTTGGAGGTATTCAGAAGCCATCTGGGCATGTTCTGGCTCTAGGCGGCCCTGCTTGACCAGGGGATTGGACAAATTGACCTCCAGGGGACCTTTCCAGCCTCAACCATTCTGGGATTCTATGAATATCAGACATCACCTTTTAACTTCATGTATCTCCTGAGACTTCTGTGATCCCAGGAGACTCCTATTTCTTAAGAGGAGCTGTTCCAACTTTTTTTCTGATTATTTAAATTCAGCAAATGGCCAGTAAATTCAGAAATAGCTGTCCTCAGAACTGAAGATTGGTGTAGACTGACAGGTTGTCTAGAATGCGTTACAGTACTTCATATTCTGTGCTATAAGATGCAGGTCAGTAGGCATTTTGTTTATATGTGTGTATAAAAAAAAAATGCTTTGAGAAAAAGAATGACTTGAAATTGCAAAGTAATCAGAAACCATTTAACTTACACCAAGGTTCTTCGGTTACTACCACATGTTATTCTGACATTCATAACACATTCTTTCCTAAACCAACCTACTGGTTTCAAGAACAATTTGTTGATTATTTATTTATTTATTTATTTTCTGTTTAACACACTGAATCCATTTTTATTTCTGGTGTTTCTGCTTTGAGAGCAGAGTTCTTCCTGAAATGAAGGAGTAATAAGAAATGCTGGGGTTTTTTTATGCTTGTTTGTCAGGGTGTGGAGAAGTGGTAGTCTTTCCCTCTCTGTCTTTAATAAAAAGGATTACAGTTTTTGATTCTAGTCTTATTTTTTTTTATATAGGGATGAAGAAAAAGATTAAAAGGATGATTAGCATGATCAGGGTCTAGCGCCTGGAAAAAATTTGTATGGTAGGAGTTGGAGCTCAATGTGTTTAGATTAAGCGGTACTTAATTACTTTATAAAAGTATCTTCCTGCATAATGTTAAAGGACATTCAACTGAAAACAGTGTATGAAGAAAGAAGAGTTAGGAATTGAAGACAGAAATATTAGAAACGAGGCAGACAATTTTAATAATAAATCTCATCAATCTTTGAGCAAATAACTGAGAAAAGTAGTGTGTTTTTCATCTTGCGGTGTCATTTAAATCCCAACCGAATGCCTTCCTAGATGATAAATTAAATGAAACTTGAGTTAATGGGCTCAAGGCAGATGTAAAAGAGGGAAATATAATGAGGTCAGTCTAGATTTAAGTGTTCCTTTCAGGTTTAAGCTTTATAAATTAAAAATTTCTGGAATATGTATGAGTTAAATTTCTTTCTGTGGCTGTGCTTTTATAAAGCAGGTTCTTCAATGGGGCTCTGTTATCTAATTTAATCTTTAATAGAAGAACCCACGTTATACCCATGTTCACTACACTTTTAACTGAAAAACAGTATTTGGCATCATTAATTGCTTGACCTATTTTTTTTTCTTATCCTTATTTTTATTGGAGGAATAGTCCTGACCATTAAATGGAAACTGTGATAGTCTTACAAAGGCATAATCAAACTCAACTGCGTTTAGAGTCTTGCAAACGTAGTCTGGCATTGCAGGGAAATAAGCTGACTTAAATTACAGCACTTGGTTTCACTTCTGTAGTTGGGGAAAAATAATTTATGAATTCAAATTTGCACTTGAAAAACTAGTTATGTAGTAGTTTCAGGATGCTATTTAACTAATAGTATTGTCACCATGTAAAGTTAGGGAAATCAGTGTACTTATTTAGCATAGCTGCAGAAACCCAAAAGCAAAAATAAATACAGTTTTTATTAGAGCTGAGGTTAAAACAGATAGAGGAAGAAATAAATGCAATGAATGTTCTAGCTCGATACATTACAAATTTTATTTCACTTATGAGAAATTGATAAGCCTGGTTACTTTTATAAATAAGTATAGAAATGGATATGCAAACTTATTCCTTAAAACCTAATTAAATTAAAATTATATCAAAGACCCTTTATGTATTTAACCTAAGTGGTTTAGGTCTGAGATGAACAAAATCGACATACAATAAATACATCAATAAATATGCCAGATCTAAGTGATGATTAAATTGGGTGTCAGTATTTTGGTTATGCTAATAAAACAAATATGTTGTATATCATTTAGATGTTAATGTAGGCATGAGATTATAAAATATATTCTTAAATTCTGCAGTTAAAATGAAGTGACATCCTTGTATGGATTCTTTTGCCTAGAGATCCCCACTCTCTGGATTTCTGCATGCACCTCCTCATGAACCGTGGAAGTCAGTGAAATGCAGATTTAGGGAAAGCTTAGACATTTGTCCCAGCATTTCTTGTTGTGCACCAAATGGCTCCTTTCAGATGATGTTAGTACTATTTTCCCTGTTTTCCATCCTTGGGCACTGCCACCAGATGCCGTGGAGGGAGATTGCAGGTGTCTATCTGATTGACTAAGAAGACATTCTTCCAAATGCTGTGATTGCAGAAAACTATGGCTACTCTTGTTGATGTCTGTACATCAACCTTTATTCACCGCTGTCTAATTAGTTCCAAACTAATTTTCACAGTTACTTATTTCCTTAATATATCAGTCTCCCTTTGAAAGCTTTTGCTTTTTTTCTAGTTGATTTTATAGTTTAAGAAGAGGCGGGGTGATTTTCACCCTGTCTTATACCTAACATTGATTTTAAGGTCTGTCCTCATTGTATCTTTGAGCTTCTGTAATCTCAATTATTTCTGTGTCTTTCTAGTCCTAAATGAAGATTTCTGTCATATCAATGCATTTACTAAAATGCTTGACTCTGTTTCTGCTTGCAGCATTCTTTCAAGAGAATTCTGTTGCCGCACAACATAAAGTGCATTAAACTAGAGGTGAATTTTCTGTTTTCCAATTCATGGAATAAGCCTTCTAAATTTTGCAAATCTTGATGCCTGAGTTTAACTTGTAGGCATTAGGATAGTTCAAAAACATGCTAATACCCTTAAATTCCATTAAATACACTTGTCTGAATAAGACAGGAAAAGCTTTTTCCTCCAGAGGGAGAATCTGTGGAGGATCCATGTGTAGAAAAATATATTACTCTCTAAATAAATAAATTTATATTAAGTAACTTTAAGTCACTCGAGTTCAGTGAAACTGGAATGAGAAGAGGAGACCCATACATTTTCGTATGTGGAACAGTACATTTCTGAGTGCAAACTTCAATGCAGGCAGGTGTGTAAGCAATCTAGAAATTTACATTTCAATGTCTCCCGAGGTCCATGAGGAGGCACATCCAGAGAATGTGTTCTCACACATGATTATCCAGAGTTGTGTGGATCTGTGGAGGAGACTATTTGGAAACTTTATTTAATGGTAAGTAACCCTGTTTGCATTGCGTACAAAATGATGACATACATAAAAGTGAATTCAGCTCTGTTATGTTCTGATCTGCAGTGGTGTCAGAGCATCTACAGTGTGTAGATAGTTCTTTCAGTTATTTTGGGGATGTTTTTTTGGACAAGC
Organism: Rissa tridactyla; assembly: GCF_028500815.1. Taxonomy (NCBI): domain Eukaryota; kingdom Metazoa; phylum Chordata; class Aves; order Charadriiformes; family Laridae; genus Rissa; species Rissa tridactyla. Next base: position 55,287,959 of record NC_071469.1, read on the forward strand.
GCAAGTCAAAATCCCAGAACAGCATGCATGGGTATTTTGATCCCAGAAGCATTCAGGTTACAAAATTGGTAGGTGTCCTTATTCTTGGCTGTACTGTTGTAGTAACAATGGAGGATCAAGGCCAGAGACAGGCTATGGAGATAACAAGAGGGTGGTTTCCGTGGCTTTTGAATATTTTGTCACACTTGGATTGGTAAACTGCAATGCTTTTTCTTTTTTTCATTTGGGGGAGCAGGGGCAGAGAGAATGCAGTTACAAATATACACGGCTATAAACTGAGACAGCTGTTGAGAGAATAAGTAATGATTCTCTTTGAAATCAGATAAGCTAAAAATTGTACATTTGCATGCACAAACTGGTTGACACTTGTGTAATGAAAACTTCTTGTTCTTTTGCTTTGAAGTAAGCAAAGTCTACTAAATAATTTCTCAGGTGTTCTCTGCAAACTCTATTTTCTCAGTAAAACTCCTCTACTATATAATACTTAGGTGCATAATGGATATTTTCTTAATCTGGTCTAGGCTGACTTTTTTTAAAAAATAAAATATCAGCTTATTGTTGATTTTTTGAAATGCAATCTGAGAAAATACTGTTCATCTCAAACACTTTACAAAAAGAAGCAAACCCACATATATAAAGTGTTAAATAGGAAGTACGGGCTTTAAACTCTTACCGAGTTTGGAATGATTTGTAAAGTGAGTGTAGTGCTTTAGTAGTAGAATAATGGACTTTATTTTCTCATGAGATAGATACATTTAGAGAAGTAAACAAATGGAGTGTTCAGCTAGTTGTTAGATGTGTGCATACAATGAATGCTATGTCATAGATTGCATCTTGCAAGCTCTGTCATGTGTGTAAATCTGAAATTTTAAATTTCCTTTTTGTTTAATTTAAAAAATTTAGTAATATTTCATTCCCATATTATCTTTGTTTAACTTTTGAATTGATGCTTGTAAATACAGGCTAATTAATTATTTTCTTATATGTTAAAGCTAAGTACTAGTAAATGCTGAGTTACCTAGATAAATATTCTAGTACATCCTGCTTTATTCTTAAAGAGTATAGATATATACACACATTTTCATTTGTGTTCCATGTTAGTTGGCAAGGGATGAAGTTTAAATTGCCTTCTGCTATTTTAGTATCTCTCACTGGATGAAGGAAATATTTCTTTTTAATTCATGTACATTAACAGCAGAAGTGAAATTTGTTGGCTGGTCTGTTTTTACCTCTCATTTTGTAAAGTTGAAAAATCCACACGTATGCATCTATGAAACTGAAAGTACAAATAAATTATATAAACTATAATTAACTATTTTTCTTAAAAGTTCATGCTATATTATAGGAGATTTGAATATCTCCAAGTAATTGCTGTTAAAAGAAAATAATTTTACAGCCAAGTTTGTAGTTTATCCAGGTTGTTGCACATTCACACTTAAAAGTCAATGTAAAAATTTGAATGTTTTTTCAGTTCATTTCTGCCTCATGCTTTAAACTGATGCAATTTGTTAATTTTACAGGAGGTGCTGCATGTTGCAGGAGTGGAAATGCAGTTAACAGCTGCTGTTTCATTTTTGACTGTTCTGCAAGAGGAGTCGGTGTCCATTCATACCTACTCCCACTCCTTCCTACACATCATTCTCCAGAACCTGGAACACAGAGATGCAGGTCAGGGCTGTGCAATTATGCTGATGATTGATTACTTCTGTATGTTTATGTTTGTTTCCATAGTGACTGTACAATAGAGTGTAAAGCAGTGAGTGCAATCAGTGTGACTTTGTTTCTAGATTTGCGTGAATGAAAATATTTTTGCATGCTGACCACTTACATACTGATATTTAAATATAATTATGATTGAAGCAAACAAAAACACTTTGTCTGAAGGACTAAATCCTGAAGTTGTTACTGAGTCCGAGCTTCTACTGAAGTACTGGAATTTTGTGACTGAGAAAAATGGAGGGAGGATGGCTGACATTTCTTCTGTGAAGATTAGTTTTTCTAACTTCTTTGACGCTATTTTTAGTATACAAAGGAAAAAAAAAAAAGGCTGCTTTTAAAACCAGAAAGTTTCAGTGGGCAGAAGAAAAGAATATGCTTCTAAATGAGAGAAATCCTGTTTTCAAAACAAACAGGTTAATTATTATTTTTTTACTGGAATTGAAGAGATAGAAGAAATGGGGACAGAATTTGCTTCTCACCTATCCTACTTCTTAGTTTGAAGTCTTGAATGTTCATTTAGTGGCTTTTAGATATATCGCTCCTTGAAGAGATGCATGTAAAAAGTGAGAACTAATTTTGTGAAACTGATGTGTGTTTTCCTATACTCATATGTACAACATAACATATAACCCATTTCTTTCTAACAGGTGTCAGCAATGCATGGCTAGAAACTCTTCTTGCTGTAATAGAAGCTTTACCAAAAGAGACTATCAGACACGAGGTAATGATATTCTCACACTTATGCTAACAACAGATTAATAATATTTTGTAAGATTGTAGTTCCCTGAAAGTCTCACTCACTTTAGTAAGATTTGTGGCAGTTCTATGCCTGTGAAAACAGTAATGCTGGTTGAACATGTAAGAGAGGAATGTACTAAAAGGCGAGACAAGAAGGTCACCTTAAAAATTTTTGTGTTCTTCAGCAGATAAAGACTCTTTACTGTAACACTTCCACTGCACTTAATATTCTTAGTAACATGTTTTCACATATCCTGGTTTGGTTTATGGGATAGTATCTGTGTCTTTATGAAGAAACTAGATTGTGTTTGCTACTGGATTAAAATTCTGGTTTTCACTAAATGGGACTGAACGCTAGGGATCCGTTTCATTGTGTATTTCAGTTGTTCTTCATGTACCAAAAACCTAATGCCTTGCAAATACTCTTAATTTTACTCTGTGGAGCTCAAGAAAGAGTAAGGAAATCTGTAATGAAGTCATAATGTCACTCCCCTTTACTCAGCTAATATATTTGGTTTTGTTTTAAGTATTCATATTTATATTTCATTGTTAAGTTTAAAAGCTTTGGAAAAGGCATAATCTACTGTGTCTGTAATTTAAAACAATATGGAGATTTAAACATATGATTGTTTTTGTAGTGTAAAAATGCTCATTAAAATTAGTGGGCAATTGAAATCCAGCACTGTTCACAAAATAAACTTCCAAGGGGTGAAAAGTTAGGTTGAAAAAAAAAAAGGGATAAATTACTCTATTCACCTCTAAAATCTAATTGGAGTGTAATTTTAAAGATGCCACTTAAATAAAATGGAGTTTCTCCCCTGATTTGTATCTAGGAACACATTTGTAAGTTTACACAAAAATTTGCTTTGGGACAATCACAACTGATAAAGGAGTGTTGATTCAGCAGCTATACCGAAACCTGAATATGAAAAGAGGCCTTTCATGTTACTTGGAGGATCTTTCTGTCAGAAAGCTTGGAATATTCTAGTTGTTAAGCGTTTTTTGTTGGTTTGTTTTTTTTTTTTTGGTAAGTAAAAATCAAAGTTCAGCCTAACACAGTGTCCTGTCTCTGGCAATGGCCACTTCATGGGAGAGACGGTGTCTAGGTCAGTAACTGGAGTTAGTATTACTAGGCATGGTGAGTTTGCTGCCATAGTTCAAAGACCAAATAAGTAATACACAGTTTTGTAGATAACTACTGATATGTTTCTTTATGCAGTGTTATAGTTAGAATCATACCTTACGTACTAATTCTAGTCTCCTTACAGTGGTAAGATTCTCTCACCTCAAAATTTCACCTGGTAAGAGGAGGAGAAAAATGCTTTCAGAATATTGTTGGACTTTCCTGCCCTGTGTATTTTCCTTTCGTGGAGCTCTGTGAAAGAGATTGAGTGAGGAACTGTGTCAGGCTACAGGAGATACCTCTCTGTAAAGTTCCTCTTGGCCTGGCACCTGGATTTCTGTAACTCTTTCTGGGCAAAAAATAATATATCTAAACATGGTGCTCTGCAGGCCTGCCTTTGGTTGTTTCTGTCACTTTAGAGGTGATCCAACAAATGGCAGCAGAGCTCCAATAAAGATGCAGGTTTTCTGTGTCTGTATGGAAATGAAACCTCTTTCCTACAGATCCCCCAAGTATGCGTAATCAAGAGGGATCATTGCCTCAAAACTTTGCATCCAAAGAAGTGTTTCCTGCGAAAACTTATGAGGAGGAACCTTAGAGAGGCTTCCTTTTCGTTTCTCTGCATATTTATTTCTTTTGTGTGCAGGAACATATTTAACAACTGCCGTTAAAATTGCCAGCTAACAGCGACAAACATTCATATACAACTTAGTCTCAAAATAAAGACACAAGTAGACAGGTGTAAAACTGTGGCCATGATGTGAATCGTAAACTGATATTTGGACCAAGGTACGGGTTTAATATGCTGTAATTAGCACTGAATATTAAATGTGGGTTTCCAATAGACTCTTAATGTACATAGGCATCATTAGTGTTAGTACTGATTAATTCCATGAAAAGGGTGGATGACATTTGGGATATGTTTTCCTAGATTTTTATTTTTTTTTAAAGAGGAATACATTATTTACTGCTCACATTTATTCTATTCCTATTTCTTCTTTTTTCATGCAGATCCTGAATCCACTTGTTTCCAAAGCACAGCTTTCTCAAACACTTCAGTCTCGCTTAGTTAGTTGTAAAATCATGGGAAAATTAGCTAATAAATTTGAAGCTCATATGTAAGTAGACTGTACATATATTTTCATTCCACAGTATACACCAGTATTTCTTTGTTAGTGGGCAAAAACTATTACAAGAAAAGTAGACTTTATTGCACAAAGTAAATGCTTTCTTTTTACAGATCCCTTTATCTGGATGTTAATAATAATAAAAAAATGTTCATTATGTAACTGGCACACTCAGACTTGCTGATGTTTATAACTTCAGTTTGTATGGTCTTCCACAGGTTCGGAGGGGTACCATTTTCATGGCGTTCTTCCCTATTGTTTTTCTTACTAGGAAATAACCCAAACAGTGGATTTCTCTGTAATTTACAGAGACAAAACACAACTTCAGCACCTTAGAGTTTCATGTCATAAAGAGAGGAATCCTGTTCCTAACTTTTTATTTGTCTAACCAAATTTAATGTGGAGATTTTTTTTTTTCTATCCCTAATTATATGGAGATGTATCAGGAGACACTATTGTTGCCTGATGATATCCAGCTCTTAGATTCAGTTTCTGTGGCTTTGAACCTTGGGTGCAGAACAGGGAAGCAATGGTGACAGGAAATCGGAATAACGTATCTGCCTGGAGCAGTTGGTATGGTGCATTCTTACCCAGTCTTATGATAGCAGGACCATTTCAACAAATGGGTTTCCTATCCAGGCAATTGGCAACATGTAACTTTTGCATTACAAAAGAAATCCACTGAGGGCTACTAAACGCACAGGAATCGTGCCTGGCTCAGGAGTCCGCTTTAATAATGATTTTCGTCTGCCCCAAAATGCAAGAATTCAGCATGAATTCAGCATGAATTCAGCATGAAAATGTGAACAACAGAACCATATGACAAGACATTTAGGAATAAATTTCTTTAAATTATGGGTTTTTTTCTTCAATAAAAAAGAACTAGGAGCAACCAAAAAGAAGCTATCTACACTTTAATTTGCTATGTAGACTACACTTGTTGGACATGCAAAAATTAATAAGCATGGTGAAATAGTTTATTTTGAGAATGTTACCAAAGCCTTTGTGTCCAAAGAAGAGCAGTGAAACTGGTGAAGGGTCTAGAGCACAAGTCCTGTGAGGAACAGCTGAGGGAACTGTGTTTGTTCAGCCTGGAGAAAAGGAGGTGAAGAGAGACCTTATTGCTCTTTACAGCTACCTGAAAGGAGGTTGTAGACAGGTGGGGGTTGTTCTCTTCTCCTAGGTAACAAGGACAAGAGGAAATGTCCTCAACTTGCACCAGAGGAGGTTTAGATTGGATATTAGTTAAAATTTTTTCACCAAAAAGGTTCTCAAGCATTGGAACAAGCTGCCCAAGGAAGTGGTTGAGTCTCCATCCCTGGAGGTATTTAAAAGACGAGTAGACGTGGTGCTCAGGGACATGGTTTAGTGGTAACTTGGCAGTGTGAGGGTAATGATTGGACTCTGATCGTAAAGGTCTTTTCCTGCCTAAATGATTCTATGATTCTGTGAAATCTTTTTATCTTCAAAATTTGTAGAATTCTGGCAGAATCGCAATTGCTTTTATTTATTTGATGTTATATTCTCATGAACATGAAGAGAATTTCCAGATCACTTAGAGTCTTCTGAGAAATTCTAGTAGCGTTAGCCATAATAAGTTCAAATAATCATACCTTCTTTTGTTGGGTTTCTTTAATATGATTCCTTGATGTTCAGAAATAGGAAACCCCTCAGATAGTAGTGCCATTTCTGTACAAAGCTACATGTTATGAAGGTGGCTGAGAATTTTCTGGGACATATCGATCCTCTGGTAGTGGGTTATGAGTGCAGTTCACTTTTACAAAGTATTTAAAAACTCCTGACCTTGGAATAGAACGTTAGTTTTTCTACCTTCTGTTCCACGAGCTAGTTAAAAACCAGTCTTTTGTGGAAGTAGTCCCTACTTCAGAGTGTTCTAAAGACTGCCAAGACTTTGCACAGTTTTTGAAACTTGAGGCTACATTTTGCTGTAAGAAGTAAATTAATTTTCACTGGGATGAATGGAAGCTGTGCAAGCTGGCTTGAAAATTTGCTTGTCTGTGGCTTCGTATCATTTCTCTTGAGTTTCACAACAACATAAAGATTTGGATAGAGATATTTTATGAATACTCATGACAGCATCTTGGGCAGTGAAAGGAAACACAATGGCTGATTTTGCCAAGTTACAGTATGTGTTTTTACTTAAACAGAATTCAAAATAGTTATTTTGTATCTGCCATTGATTTAACATGAATACTTGGGTCTACTTGCACAAAGGCATTGCAGTGCTGAAGCTTTTAATCTGAAATTCTTTTTCTACTTCCCAAATATCTCTTTGGTGATACATGCATACCAATGATGAGATATTAGAGACAATTAATTGGGATTTGCACTTCTATTTATATAATTCTTTGTATTCTTACAGTGGCTGTTCAAAAATTGTACTGAAGATGGTTATTAAATGAGGACAGCATCTCTAAGCCTACTTTTTTTTGTAGTTTTAAAAAAATTAGGTAAAATACGAGCAAATTGTAATTACTGTGAATAATCCTTTTCTGTTTTTTTATAGCACGTATTTGTCTGATGTACAGTATTCTTTCAGAATTGCAAATTTTCAGAAAAATCATTTGCCATATGTGATAAATAATTAAAAAAAAATGCCATTAGAAGTAATGTAAGGGTAAAATTTGAGTACTATGGAGTGGATTTTATATATCCTTGTTCTGCATATTAATAAAAAAATGTTCACATTTTTAGTATTAAAAGAGAGATTCTTCCATTGGTAAAATCACTGTGCCATGATGTGGAATATGAAGTTAGAACTTGTATGTGTCGGCAACTGGAACATATAGCTCAAGGAATAGGGTAAGTAAATTTGCATAACTGCTTCTAAACGCAAAATCTTTCTCTAGAATATTTAATGGTAGCCTAAAAACGCCTTTTAAGATTTCTAACAGCATACACAATGATGAATTTGGAGTGTACAGATGTGTTCTTAGGAATTGGCTGTTGACAGTTGGCTCTCTTCCATTTTCAGATTTTTATTTCTCTCTGGTAGTAAAATTGCTGAAGCATACAGACAGCGGGTTTTTTTGTAAATAATGAGTTCATCTATAGCTTCTTGAAATCTTCTCCGTTACTCACTGATGTCATTGGGCTTATTTAAAAATGGAAGAGGATTATGGCAAGTATTAGCAGTTTCTAATAACTACTGTGCAGTTTTTTTGTGAAAGGATGCTAAATGTGTTTTGTAAGCAAATTTCAGTTCAGTAGCAGCTTTTACTCATAAGCTTGAAGACGTTCAATATTGCACATATAAGAATAGAAGCCTGGAACTTTTATTTTAATGAATAAAACTCACACAGGATTGGTCTCTGGGGAAACAAATATTTTAAAATTCCATGTCTGTCCACTTGTTATTGTGTCAGGAAGAAAAAAAAAGCGGTAACTTCTGTTACAGCTTGAAGAAAATATCATGTGAGGTTCCCTGCGCTACGTTACACAGCAGGGACAGATTAGTTCTTACGAGTCCCTCTGGCTTTTAAAATTGTGAATTTATGAGAAAATTCAAGGATGAGGCTGAAACTGAAATGTAATTCAAAAGATACGGTAAATGTGCACTTCAGTTTGTTAGTAGTGATGTTTGTGGAAAAGACGCTTTCCTGTGGCTGTGGAATGATTTTTATTTATTTTTTTTTTTAAGTGGAGAATTATTTTGTGGTTTAGATTCTGAGTTAGTTTGTTTAAAAACAAACAAACAAACAAACAAAAACAACCAAAACCAAACAAAACACCAGAAATTCCTGAAGCAATGGTATTTACCTCTCAGCCATGGAATACTGGAAAAGTATATGTTCAGGCAGTGTTTTAGCTTACTCAGATATAGGGAATGAATATTCACAGCAAGAACTAAGCATTACTGCCATGTACTTAATTTAACTTTGCTTTGTTAAGGTCATACAGGATAGTAATTTCTAGATTCCTGGACAAACTTGTCTTTATTGCATACGAAATAATTTTATATGTGTGCTTTTGGCACCTCTTTTGCAAAGTCCTTGTCCTTCCAAAGTTCAAAGGATGCAAATAATGTGAAAACACAATATTACTCATCTCAGTAAAGTTACTCATTTGTTTTTGTACTTACTTTCTTTTGTAACAAAATGTAGGCTAGCACGGTAAATCATTTTAACATTTTCCATATTGAATGGCTTTGACTGTAAAAGAACTTGTGATTACAGAAAAGAAAGGTAGTATTTGTTAATATTGTTGATATTTGTAAAACTGGAAATTTAAAACACGTTTTACTAAATTGAATTACTGAATAATTTGAGCTTGCATTTATTTTTACTGTGTGCGTGTATCTCATGTATCTTAGTGTATCTTAAAATTTAATTCTCTTTAATGGAAGATTAAAGATGAGTGAAAGAGGGGACTCTGTTTATCTTCAGGGCGTGACTAGTTGGGTTTTTTTTAACACAACTACCGAGTTTTGAAGGAAGGGACAGTTCTAACTGTCATACTAGTTTGAGGATTTTTGATGTCACCAAAATGGAAATCCACAGAAACATATTTGCAAAGCATTTTTTTCCCCCCGCCATGATTTTTGGTCTTGATTTAGGTTGTTGTCCGGCCCTTTTCTCCCCTGACCCTTCCTAGGCCTTATGTTCTTGTCTATCATCTCAGTTGCTTTCCTCAGTCTTTTCTCATTTGTTATTGCTCAATCCCATGAGATTTTTTTCGTGTCTTATTTGAGATGCGGTCTGCATTGCCACGGATTCCTCTAACCTTTTCACTTCACCTCTGCTATAGTAAAGAGGTGAGAAGTAATCATATGAATTTGTCTTTGAAAATTATTTGTGACACAAAATACAGCAAAATTATTTTTTTTTTACATAATGTAAGTATGTTATTCTGAGTAAAATAACTCATATCTAGGCTATGCGTATAGTTAGAGAATATCCCTTTCAGATATTACTGAAACATTTTTTTATGTTTTAAAAATGTACAGCTGCACAGATTTCCTTGCCTTCTGGCTCCGTCTGTTAAGAAACAGAAAATGTTTTTGGTGATAGCCTTTAGGAAGCACTCACTGTTCATGTTAATCTGTGTGAATTTGCTTTCAGAAGTTTTATTTTACATTTAAGATAGGTATATGTACATCCAGGTGTTAAAATAAGAATTAAATGTGTACATTTAGTTCTCGCTCCTCCTCAAAAGGCTGTTTAACTTCAATGTATACTAACCAGTGTGGAAGAAGAAGCAAAAAAGTTGTTTTCACTTGTAACAAGATGGCTGTATCTTATAAGTGACCGTTTTGGAAAGGAAATAAAATTTTCTTCATTCTGTTTAGTGCCTTTGAAATGAACTAAATTGCATTTATTATACCTGGGAGCTGAAAGTCTTAAAACAAGGTAGATGTTATGCAGTGTCAAATGACAGTGTTACTGGCAGTTTACCCAGCCTTAGAATAGTGGTTTAATAGGGCTAAATACATAGTTATCAATTAATGGTCCGTTCTGTATATTTTTATTTAATTCTTTCCTCCCCAACTTTTATTTTTAGCATTAATATATCCATGTGCAGTGTTCTCTCTGTGAGGTTTTTGCCTAGTCCCGTCCCAACAATTTAGATGCTTTAATCTTTAGTCTCATAAAAAATGGTGAACTGTTGGTATTTTCGGTATGTAAATTAATGCAGTCTTTCATGTTGAGGATGAATAGGTAGTAGGAAAAATAATAAATAATAATAAAATAATAAATAGAAATAAGTACATTTTTAGGTAAATATTGAAGGCATAATATGGCAACAGCCCCAATGCTTATTTTTACTATTTAGTGATGTTACCACTCAATGATATCATGTCATTTTCTCATCATTTTATATGAATGATTGATCCTCTGGAATAACACTGTTAAGCTACATCTTGATTTGCTGGTAACAATAATAAACTCTATAAGGTTTGGAAATCGCTGCTGATGATTATAAACATTTAGAAGTGTTATTGTTCATAACAGATTACCAAAGGGAAAGCTGTAACTTGTTTAGTCTGACTGGAAGGGATATTTGGGGCATTTTTATTTCAGTAAAAATCTGGCAGCCTGGATGTTGTGATTAGTTTTGTATTAAAAATCGCGATGGAAATGAGAGTCGAAACTCTTCATTCGTGGTTGCTCAAAGTGTACAACCTGGTTTTGATTTTGTCATCTTGATTAATGCTCACATAGTGTAATTTTATCAGTGTTTCCCTGCAGTTTTATGTTTCGAGCAGTATAAACATTGAGGGCCAGATCCTTGGCTATTAGAAACTGCTGAGGTCCCATTCTTGAGACGTGGTGCTTAAAACAGCTTTCACTAACTGACGAGCAGACCAAGAGCTTGTACATGTGAACAGAACAAAGTGGGCTTTTTAACTCAAATGCAGACAAACACTAGACATCTTGATTACTATAAATAAATAATAATTTAAAAAAAAATGAAAAAAAAAAAGTGGAAATACTGTGTTTGTCTTCCCAGTTCTCGTTGATAGTAGGGCTGTAATCTCGTAAAACAATCAAGAATCAGTTGTATGCAGGGACATGGGAAATGGTGCTGGATGGTATCTTTTATATAAGCTATACTTTTGCTCCAAGACACGAATCTCGTTTCGTTTTATTTATGCCAGTCGCCTTACTGCGCGTATGTTTCTGTGTCAAGAGTATTTCACTGCTCCTTAGTCACCTCTCTGATTAAACTCTGATTTCTAAGTCAGTCCCCAATACAGCAATCCACTGCCAATGTATAGATTCAAGTTGTCAGGGCTGTCACACAGGCAGACAGGGCTAGTAATTACCAAGGCAAAAAGAGACAAGCGGAACCCCTTCTTCGTTACTTTAAAACAAGCCTAAAAGCTACTACTTGGACTAGTTGGGAAACCGTGTTTTCCATGAGCAGTAGTTGCTTACCCTCTGCAAAGGAGGCTTATCTTTGAAGCGTAAGATTTACAGACACTTCATTCCAACATGACTCATGTTTAATAATTTTGGGCTTTGGGCCATTGCATTGAGCGTTTTCTGCATCTTTGATCAGAAGAGTTTTCTTAGTGAGACAGTGAAGTAGCTGGACTCCTTTGAGTTTTTTCTTCAGACTGTATTTTCTCTGATTTATTTCGACCTAATTTGAATGCTTTTCTAGTGATGAAGTTTCGTATTTTAAACTTGGCTGACAAAGTCCTGAGATCGACTGGAGGTTTTACTTAATTTTCATTTCCTTACTACTTTGTCAAATTTTCTATCTTGACTACACAAAAAATATCTAAATGGGTATTTCAAGAATTCTGTTTTGCTGTGGCAGTACTGTTTCGTTATATGTTTTCTCTTGACTGCTTGCCTCGCTTTGCAGGACAGAACTAACAAAAACTGTGGTGCTTCCTGAGTTAGTCGAACTGGCAAGAGATGAGGGCAGCAGTGTACGCCTTGCGGCTTTCGAGACGTTAGTGAATCTGCTTGATATGTTTGATGCAGGTAAGAATTTAATTTGGGCTTACTAGTCCACTTCTTAATGCTTTAATGCACCTTATTTATAAATGTATGTAAATGTTTTTTGTTCTGGCTGCATTTTTCAGACCTTTCTGATTTTTTGTTTATTGTTTTATCCTTTATGTATTTCATGTCTTGCAGTGTTTTATACACAGTAAGTTTTAAGGAAAGTGAACCAGTTGTCCACAAAATCAGTTATCTTATTCGAAGCTTCTAATGTGATGTGACTAAATGGAATGGGTAAAATAACTGTATAAATGATAGGAATATTGGGTTGTTAGTATTTACTTAATGCTATCAATGCACAGAAAACAAAATGTTAGCTCAACAGATGCGATTGCATGTGCTTTTTTTTTCTATTAACTAGTTTTTGCCTCTTAACTGAAGTAAAGCTAGTGCTGCCTACAGACTGCAGCCTGCCTTCTGAGCTAATACGGTATTCGTGTATGTATCAGTAAACCTTGCCGGTTTTAACATCTAGTTATATATATCCAATACATTTGTAAATGTTGGAACAGAAAAAATTTCTTCATGTCCTATGAACTGCAGTGTGCACAATTGATCAGGTTTGGAGGTACTAAGCATCAGCAATTACTACTTAAATCCATTTAAACTTGTGGGTAGATGGCCCTGAAAGCTTTCCTCTTTGCAATGAGAAAGCGTGTCTATTTTATAAAGCTTTTCCGCATTTAAAGCAGAAAATGTAAATGCTTGTATTTTTCTCAGCACTCTGTATCTTTCCTCTGATCAACATACATATTTCATGCTTCTCCGGGTGTAGGGGTGAGTGTCTGTGTCTTCATCTGAGGAAGGAGAAATTCTCTGTTGTACCCGGTTCTTTTGGCATAGAGGCGGTGGGTTGCCTACGCGCGTGGCGCTCGGGTTCTCATCACAAGTTCAGTTCAACATTGATTGGGGCAAACTTTCAGGAGAGCGACTGTGAGTGCTCCAGTGTAGGGGAACATTCTGGGTAACCGCTGTGCCTTGGCCTCCAATCGGCTGCTCTCTCTAGATTTTTTCAGGGGGATGTAGAAGACAGTAACAGCCAGCTTTTCTGGCTCTATCACTTCTGCTCTCTGCTGGGTTTTCTTTCTTTACGACTGGAAATGTACAAAGCAGCAAAGTACATGATAGTGTGTATGAAAAAAATATTTTACATCATTGATCACTGTTCATTATTTGCCACTTTGCTCTTTATACTGTCTTTTTCCAAACTCTTTGGTTGTTTATCTTCATTAGCAACTCTGGATTTTGCACCACATTTTACTGACTTTACTACTCCTTCCTGATACATAACTGAGGAGCAAATATTTACTGTACAGGAACTTAGTGATGAATTACGAAAATACATGATTGCAAATAAGCCATATGGAGGAGTACATAAAAATATAGTTTTGGGGAGAATACCGTAAATGGACATTTTAGCAGTTAGTGCTTATATCAGTAAGTATGATAGTAGGTTATTTTTCAAATTATTGAGCCTTTGCATTGATGCTATCAAGTTTATACTTCTCTCTGCACCTCCCAATATTCACTCTTCTTCCCCCCCCCCCGCCCCAATTGCTGTAACTACTACTTTTAGCTATTGAGAAAAGCTTAGAGAAAGCAATCCGGGATTATTTACAGGTTTGTAAGGAATGTGTTTCTAGACATTTGGTTTGTATAGTTTCTTGGTTCCCTGGCTGAACTAGAAAATGAACATTTCAAAGGTAGATGACCCACAATTATATGCTAGGGTTTCTTTCTCACAATATCAAAATATTTCTTCAGGTCAACCTAAATATTTTGTTCAAGCATAATTATTTGCTGGATTTTGGTATTGATCTATCATTAAAAAATCGTAATCCCTTTAAAACTTGGAACATTTTAAAATACAATGGTTTTATTTAAAACAAGTTAAAACATAAATTTATTTGAACATTTACTCCTTTATTTGATGAGGAGACAGAGTGCTTGGACTTGTCTTTTAATTTCTAAATGATTTCATTGCTTTCCTCTGCCATTAATTATTTTTTTCTCTGTGAATTTACCAAAAGATTTTCAACCTGTTCTTCTCAATAGGTTGAAAAAATTCACTTCCAGCATATCCAGATTTTTCTTTTTACTGTCATGGTCATGTTTGGTCTTGATCTCTCTGTATTCCTACTATTGTAGGAAATCTTATTGCAGGAGTACTGCAGTAGTCTTTCTATCCCTGTATTCTTGGTGAATTGGAGAAGTTAGTGTCTATTCATTTATTTTTTGTCTCATCCTTTAATGGGGGATTCATTTTCCCTAAAAACAAACAAACAGGTAAGGTGTTAAAATTTAGGGCCTGTATTATGACAGTATGTTTGTAATTTTGTATACCTCTTGTTTTCTACCTCCAGTGACAGCTTGCCAAAAATACTCCCGAGCATGTTAAATTATATTTTTCATAACTTATTATGGAAGTCCATTCTCTGTGCTCTTTTTTAGATGTTGACAAATGGCTAACTTTAAAAATTTCTCTTGTTTTTCAGATGATAGGAGTCAAACTGTGCTCCCCTTAGTGAAATCATTCTGTGAAAAATCCTTCAAAGCAGATGAATCTATCCTAGTTTCTTTATCATTCCATTTAGGGAAGCTGTGTAATGGATTATATGGTATGATTTAATGTTCTTTTAAAAAAAATCTTAAAAACGAGGGAAGACTGGAGAATTGGAAAACATCCAGATTTTGAATGTATCAAATGAAATGATAGTTAGGAAAGGAAATAGGGAAGTAAAAGTCTGAAATCATCTATTGCATATATATTAGATTTTGTGGATTTCCTCTTTGGGTGTCCTCTGTTTATTGGGGTTTTTATGTTTGGGCAGGTACAGAATTTTTTGTTTAGACAGGGTCAGAAATGGAAGCATGGTGGTTTGTGTTTATTGGTTTGACTGATTTGATTCCTTCTTGGATATTCTGGAGCTTGTGAGTTGGCTGGCTAACTTTTCAAAACTGGAAACCTTTGAAAACACAGTACGATGTTAACTGTGTATGTTCACCTCTATGCTTGATGCCCTTTTTGAGGCACGGTACGGAGTGTGGCCCATAAGGAACTTGAGGGGAGAAAGGAGACCTAATGGTGTGTGGATTCCCAGCTGCAGCTGCGGCCAGATCTTTTCCATAATTTTTGTGGTTTTCACTCAAGCACAGCAGATCTTTCCTTTATCATTCTGCCCACCATATACCTGCTACACAGAGCTTACCTGGGGAGGCACAGCACAGAATCATGGTTTTACATTATAGAGAATTTCTTCCTATACTCTTAAACCCTTTGGTCTTTCTTACAGATCTTTAAAATAATCCTTTATGAGTATGTTAGAGACCATCAAAGTGACTGTTGCTTCACTACAGATAACTCGAAAGGGCTGTTCCACAGTGACAAACTGTTATTTACAGAAACATAGAGCCAGGACAGTCCATCCTGTTTTTATCACGTCTTCCCAGTCATCGGTTCTCTAGGTTGAATGACTTTAATTGCTTATTTCTCTTCACCCCTGAACTCTGTCTGGCAAGTTCCTATTTTTCCTGAAGTGTTACGCCTTAGGAGAGCTGAACAAAGTGAAAGGGTTACTTCATGTGTCTTGCAAGCTATATTGCTGTTTACATTTTCCAGTATGAAAAACTGCGTTTTTTTGGGGTTTTTTTTGCAACAGTTTGCAATAGTTTGACATTATTTGTTCAAGTGCAGCCTATGAAGCCTTTTTTTTTTTTTTAAATTTTTTAATAAATCTCACAGCTAGTTAGTCTTTCTCTTTCCTGGCTGCGTGCAGGTGATGTGAATCTAGCTAAACATGGTACTTTACCTCTGTCCTAATGGAATAATAGTCTAAAGTTTTAAGAACATGTGTCCAGTTTATGAAGAAAATTTTAAACTCCATCTTCTGTAGCATAAGCGCTCTCCCTCCTAGGTTGATGTTATCAGAATATTTAATAAGAAAAGTCTCTAATACAGCATTCAAAAAAACCAATGAAAATACTGAATAGTACCAGAACTAGGATAGACATTTCTTCATATATTCGCCTGTCTTGTCAGTGAGCCATGGATAACTTTCTCTTAACCACTTTTCCAAGCAGTTTTGCAGTACCTTTGTAGTTTTTCACCTTCTTTCCTGATCCCTTATTTTGCTTGTGAAAAGCATGACCTTTACTGCAGGTTTTGTATTCACAGGTCCTGTTATCCAGTACTAGAAGGAAGTGGAATCAGTTTGACAAGTTTTGCTTTTGCCATGTTGGCTGCTACTCATTTTCTTGTTTTCTTTTCAGTATTTACAAGTAGATTTTTTTATTTTTGTTACAAGTTTTTCAAAGACATGAAAGTAATCTGACTGATCTATTATTATATATCTTGTCCTTCCCCTTTGCAACTATTAAATATCGGTACCACTTCAGCTCTTCTCCATTCTGATATCTCACTTATTTAAGGTTTCCACACCTAGTACTTCACATACTTCTGAATACTAGAACAAAGCACATCTGACCCTGCACGTTTTGAAAATGTCTCATCTTTAAGTATTCACTGACCTGATCCTTCTCTGCTTAGTGCTTGAATCTTTGTCACGCTTATTAGTTGTGCTGAGCCTGATGATGTTAGTGGAATTTGAGAAAGAAAAGAAAAGCATTAAGCATTTTGACCTTCTCGATATGAATCACTGACAGCTTTCCTCTCTCTTTTGAGTAGAAAACTGAGCCTGTCCTTTATTGTTCTCTTACTACTAATGTACTTATGAAATGACTTGTAATTTTTGAAGTCATCTTGCTAGTTGCGTTCCAGTGTGTTATGAGTTTTCTAAATTTATTCTTATGCCTCTTTATCATCTGTGGTAACATGGCCTAATTTTTTGACTTTCGTCAGGCATGCATTCTTCATGTGACTGAGTTTCATAAAGGTCTGAAAATTTAATCAGGAAGAAGTCAGTGTTAGTGGAACAAACAAATGTATTCACAACCCTACAGTTAAAGTCCTGAGTATTTCAAGAATTATGTAAACAGAAATTAAGATGCATTCTGTTATAGTGTTATAGTTACCTGTCATTTTTCTGTAAACACTTTTTTTGCGTAATATGTACTGATGATACTCTGCTAGACTCAAGGTGGGGGGAGGAGGGATAAAAATTGACGCATTTGATGGATTTGTAAATGAGACTTTTTTGGGGGACAGTATAAATAGCATTTGTAATGAGGAAAGTAAACTTTTTTTTTTTCTTTTTGAGGCATTTTCACTCCTGAACAGCACTTACGGTTTTTAGAATTCTATAAGAAGCTTTCCACGCTGGGTTTACAACAGGAAAATGGTCACAATGATAATCAGCTACAACTTCAAACTCTGGAACAGGAAAAGAAGTATATTTCAGTGAGGAAGAACTGTGCTTACAATTTTCCAGTAAGTAACATTCATTTAAGGTTAAATAATTTGTGTCGTGCCTGTGGTTCACTAAATGGGACTGCATGAGTGATAGAGAAGTTATTCCCAAACTGTACATTCTTAACTAGATCCAGGCTGTCTCCTGGAAAGTTCAAGTTAATAGCTTAAAGTAGAAGTTGTCCAAAAGCGTTACAAGGAAAGATTCCTCTTTTTGGAGCCTAAGAAAATTACTGGCAAGTTTTGACTGAGAGCGCTGCTCTAAGAGGTTACTGGCCTCATTCTTTCCTACACATTTCCTCCAAACCCTTACACAAAGGCTTTGAGAAAATGGCTGTGAAACAGAATCCCCAGTTTCAAACCAGTCAAAGCTAGGGTTTTGCATTTGCTGTGTTTCCTGGCATTTCAGGGAGCTGAAGATTGAATCTGAATGGTTAGATTCATGTTTTAGTCATGTTCCTGCCTGAATACGGAGAGTCTTTTCAAGTTTATGTGAGGTCTTTATACTTACCACTCATGTTTCTGTAAATCTACTTCATATTTTGATGTTATGCATTTATATTTAAAGAAAATATGTTTGTACCAAGAGCCAGTAGACAGTTATTTTTATTCTACTTTTTAAAGACAAGCACACTGTATGTAGGTAGACATCTGTTGGTTTATTTGACCAAAACCAAGGTATGTATACATACATTTATATTGAAATTCAGATGCTTCCTTTGCTACTTGCTAAAATGTTCTTTGTTTTTGAAGTCTCCAGTTGCAGCTTCCACTAGTGTATGGAAACATAAACAATATTTATAAAACTAAGGTTTTCTATCATGTGGTTTTAATCTATGTCTTCAGAAAAAAACCTGCAGCATGTCTGGAAGATATGTAAATCCAGTTTAGTTCTCAGTTCCAGAACTTGTCTAGTACCTGTGTTTTGACACAGCCATCAAAAATGCCCCACTTCCTCTTTAAAATCACAACCTGTTATCTCCCAGGCGTCTTGCTGGTTGTGACTCAGTGTTTTGATCTGATAATCTCTGATAGCGCGGTCCTTTAGCTATACAATAAAAGACTTGTCTTTCCACAGGCCATGATTGTTTTTGTGGATCCAAAGAACTTCCATTTAGAACTATATTCTATATTCTTTTGCCTTTGTCATGACCCCGAAGTTCCCGTCAGATATACTATGGCCATGAGCTTCTATGAAGTAAGTCTATAATGGTTTGTTGTTAGTACTTGCGTGTTTTTATTTTGTTTTCTTCTTTAAACTCAGATTTGTGACTGTTCAAAACAGCAAGATTTGAGAATACTTGTTGAAATGGTTTAGTTTGTCAAAGGTGTTCAGTTCCTCCTCACCTCTCCATATCCACACATTAGTCCGTTGAAGTTGTGTGACTTCATGCGATAAGAGGCTACTGCTAGGTGAGATTTTAGGGAGCAAAAGCTAAGAGAAACTTGTAATGGTCCAGTACCACAAACATAAGCAATTGTAGTAATTACACTATTTGAAGGTTTTCAATGCTATTAGAAAATAACGAGACAAATGGGAGAAAGGAACTTGCCACCTCTGGTCCTGAAAACTCTCTCTAGAACTGTACGGTTTGCTACCATGCTGGTGTTCTATGGAGAACATTTATAAGGATCAAATCTAAGTTAAATGCTCAATTTAATATGAAACTACTTGGAAATTTATGCAAATGTAAAAGCAGATGTATTCTTATTATTCCATTCAGTTTACATAAGTTCCCCTGTATTATTTTCATAAAAGTTAAAGAATGTACCACTGCATAGATGTTATTAGCTGTACGGGGTGAATTCCAGAAATGAAAATACACTCCCTCCTGATTTTAGTGACCCAGGTCACTTTTAGGCAGGTCTTCAAGATTTTCATAGTGTTTTACTGAGAACCTTGTGTTTCAGTCCTTGAGCTGGCCTTTTATCCCATTGTGTTGCTAGGGAAATTGGTAAGTTGAGCAGCTTGCTGAAAACATTTAAATTACTAGTAGAGGCATAAATGGCTTTACTTCCACCGTTATAAGAAAGAAAGATGGATTTCCAGTTCTTGTTACCTATCGATACCTTGTTTTAATGGATGATAATCCAAGGTAATTGCTGAAATTGTAAATGAGCATCTAATTCTACATAATATTTTGTGTTAGATATATAATACTTTTAAGTTACTGCCTGAATGTAAGCAAAGTCCTTCAGCTCATTCCAAAAAACCTGTAAAATTATACCTTGGTCTGAATGTACACTTAGTGCTGGTTGATTTAATTTTAACACCATAACTAGGCAACCACGTGACAGCCAAAAATGAGTAACTTATGGCATTCACTGCTAGGTGGATTTTTTTTTTTTTTAATTTAAATAAACGCCCTGTAGCCATTTCCTTAAGGCTTCATCTTGATTGGAAGTAAGCTCTTGTTTTCATTTGGCTTATATAAAGAAAATCATTAAAAAGCACAATATAATAGTCTGTATGGTAAAAATCTCATTCCTCAAGTTTTTCTCATGTTTGCTATAAAACCTTTTTAGCAGTGTGGAGATGGACTGCTGGTGTTTCTTAGAAATTTATATCTGATTTATGAATCACAGTAAAAAACCCGAAGAAGTAAGGAGTGAAAACTTCAGATGCAAATGTTGGTAAAACTTAAAATCCAGCACAAGCTAAGCCAATTTTTATATTATCTTTTTCTAAATTATATAGCAGACTGACTGTTAACTCTCCTAAAGAGCATGAAGTACAACATTTGAATATTCCAGAAGGAATTTTTCTAGCCTTGCAGTGCAGTCTTAAAAATTTTTGGTAAATGTGAAATAGGGTTAATTCTAAAAGCATGTTTCGTGGTTAGGTAATAGACCCGTTTCTTAACTCATGTTCTTTATGTAAGCATATTTTAATGTGATCAGTGGAAGGTACACAATTTTAGATGGCTGATATTAAACAGTTGTTCTGCATCCCTTCTTCCTGCTTGCTGTAAAGTAAGCACATGTTTTATAGTTGTTGTAGTGCCATGGAACTAAAGAATGTTTCACCTTGCTGTCTTACTGTCATTTTTTAGGTTGCTAAGCTTTTAAATTCTGGTGTGTATACAATACATAAAGAACTGGTTACACTATTACAGGATGAGTCACTGGAGGTAATATACTTTTATTGGCACTTTCTTTTGCTTGTTCAATTGAGGCAGATTATCTTGATGTTTGATAACTCTGCAGTGAGATGGTACAGTAACTGTTTGAAGTGATCAAGAGCTTTTACTTCTGTTTCCCAGACACTGCATAAAGATACCAGCCTTTTGTGAATAAAAAGGAGGAAAACAGGAAGGTGTTTGAATTGAGTAAACCCCACTGAATTTATGAGCTTTAAAAAATATTAATTCTAAATAGGTTTAATTGCTATATTGTTTATTACCTTACGATTTCTGTGGAAAGATTTGTGTTGGATACTATATTAAAATAATTGTTGATAGCATTCAAAGTTTTTGCTGTGTTTCATTTTCATTTCTCCAATTGAAGAGGTGATGAAGTAGTTTTGTATGGTTCAAAGGTCAAGATTTACAGAAAGAGTTTCAGTCCAAGATATGGTACAGAATCTCTGAATGTTTCTGAGACAGTTGGGTTTAGTGTACCTTGGTTTCAGCCTGCATAAAACATGAATCGCTTAGCTATATTACAGTCAATATAGTGAGAATTTTTTGGATTGAAAAATTGCAAATATTTATGTTTGTGACAAAATCACCATTTCCTCTGATACCGGATTCTAGTAGCTTGTTGGAGGTTTTTTGGGGTTTTTTTGTTTCTTTTTTTTCTATGTAAGATCTTTGGATATGGCATGGAAAAAGAAGTTTTGCTTTTAGGTGCTCCTTTTTGTTTTGGTATCCTTTGTTAGACATTTTCAATGAAATTAAAAGTGTTCATAGAACATCTACTTACAGTTTATGAAATTTTGGTCCATTTTAAAAGATTTCTCGAGTTGAACACCTGAAAGTTGAGACTCAGAGGCAGCTGGTGATTTTGAAAACTCCCTTGTTTTAATCCATATACAGTTATGTAAATAATAAGAAAATATTTGGTGCTTTATCATATATACCACCTCTGTCAGAATTGGTGCCAAAAAATATTTAATTATGTACTTTTCTAGTCTAGTTTCAAGTATTACAACATTTGAAAATAGGGTTATTCTATTAATATAGACTATATATTCTATTCTAATTTATCAGCTGCAGTTTTTCTTAAAGCAGGAAATACTGCTTTTAAGATTCAGCTGACAAATATAAAAAACCCCACGTTTCTTTGTGTTTTTCAAGGGTGTTACTTAACTGTCTATGAAATACAGATCTTTCTTAAGAATGAATGTTAATTTTAAAATATTGTGTGCTGTGAATAGTTTAGACAGCATTGACTGTGGTATTCACATGAACCAAAACTATAGGTTGTTTTCTTAAACTGAAAGCTATAACACTTATATTACTTACTCCATTAAAACACCAATTTTAAATCGCAGTCCTCATCAATGCAAGTATGTTGCATCTGGGTTTGGTTTGTTTTTTAGTTTGTTTTGTTTTGTTTTTTAAATGGATGCGAGAGAACACTAACATAAGAAGTGTCAGCAGAGGTATGTTGGTGAGAGATAAAAATTGAGTCAAGTTAATTTACAGGCCTCGTTTACGCAGCCTTTCTTTAAATAGGTGTTAGATGCCCTGGTAGGTCACCTTCCTGAAATCCTTGAACTAATGACTAATGGAGGAGAAAACAGCGGATCAGAAAGCAAAGTGGGTATTCTCATGTTTTTTTAATTTGCTTTCTAAATGAAGGTAGTAGTAAAGTTGCTCAGACATATATTGTATGAAGAGGCTTTCATGATTAGTTTCTGCTTGGGAGACATATAAAGTTTCTGTCTTTTTTTTTTCATTGTTGACTTTATAAACTTTAAAATAAAATAAAAAACGTTTTGAAAGATTAGACTTAGTATAAAATGAACAGTTTATCCATGTTGTTTTTCTAATTAACCACAGATTTCCCATGGTTGCCATTTTCTGCTAGAAGGAAGCCTGTTTCCTGAAGTAAAGGCACTGAATTATGATTTAGGAGATCTGTATTTGCTCCCAATTTTACTAATTTAATTGTATGTGGCTCTGTATGATGGTTAATTCAGTGACTCCTCACCTGTAAAATGGAGCATAAAAGATCATCTCCTCCTTCAAGATGCTGTATTGAGCATACTTCCTAAATGTATAGAGATATTGAGAAATTCCAACAACATAAGAACTGAATAAATTTATTTTCTTGTATGGGCAAAAATTGAGAGTGTAATTTAAATTGTGAATTTGTTGGGTGTTTACAGCTGTAAAAGTATATAACAAGTGTGATGTCAAGTGTGGGAGTCTGGTTCATTTTGCTTAGTACTAAAGAGAATTTAGCTTGGCTATTGTAAAGTCTTTGCCTCCTACTGAGAAAAGGTGTATAATTGCTACTAAGACTAATTAGGGAGCTGAGAAGAACAAGTGCAAAGATTAGGGGGCTAGAAGGAAAATGGGTTTTATTTGGTTTGAGAAAGAAGACTGAGGAGGGTTGTTGTAATGGTCTTCGTATCTATAAAAGGGATTAGTTTGTCAGGAGGAGGGCTTGGAAATGAAAGTGTGTTTAGTTAAGGACTGGAATAGCTTTTTGACTAGTTAAGTGGAATTTACTGCTTAGGGGAGATTGTTTAATCCTGATCATTAATTTTTTTAAGAAGAAGTTAGACTAGTGTCTACTGGAAATGGTCACAGCGTAGCTGATCCTGTCTGAGGAGAGGAATTAATTGATCCCTTAAAATCTCTTCCCTTCTTACATTGTTGTGATGCGCCTTTTAAACATAACAACATGACATACAGCTAGAAGATGTAAAATTGTTTTAATGTTTATATTTTTATTTCTAGTTATTGTCTATTCCTGACTTGATTCCTGCATTAACAACAGCAGAACAGAGAGCAGCAACTTCTTTAAAATGGAGAACTCACGAGAAGTTACTACAAAAATATGCCTGTCTCCCTCATATCATATCAAGTGATCAGATTTATTACCGTTTTCTTCACAGAATGTTGACAATCATTTTGACAAATGTGAGCCCGCCTTTTTCCCGTCAATTTTTTATTTGTTTACACCATTTAGAACAACGACCAATATTTGCTATCCGTAGTACTTAATATATGATATTAATCTTAAAGTACTGTTTCGCATTGCACACGGTATATCAGGCTGTGTGTTTTTTTTTTTTTTACGAGACTGAGAAATTGCTCTGAGAACTCTCCCCAGTTTGAGGAGCAAAATGTGAATTGACAGATTGTCATGTTTTTCCTCCCACCCAAGTCTTTCCTGTCTTTGTGTTCATTATCAGTTTGTTTCTAGGTAAATCCAGATTTTTTTCCTCTGAGATATGCTTTCTTTTTCCTGATTCCATACATTACTTTGCATTGTGTTCCATTCTTTGTGAAAGAACACTTTATTCTGAAACTGAATGATGATTTAGAGCTACTAGTCTGAAATTTTATTGAATTCATTCAAGAGTAAAACTGTCTGTTGTAAGAGAAGACGTTGTAAGTTCTATTTTCTAACACCTACAATATAGAAGGTGTCTTCCAAACATGGAATACTTTAAGATGTTTATGAAATAATTGAATAAGCAAGTTAGACAAAAGGGATAAAGAAGTGTGTGTCTCATGAATTGGCCAAACTTCCTTATTCTCCCTTACATTATACCATTATTTCAAAATTTGTAAAGTTAGGCTAATTTTTAGCTATTTTTTTCTGCTTCTAGAATTTTTATACGTTTTTACTCGTATTCCTTCAAATATGTTTAATTGTGTTCCCTTTATTTTCTCTCAAGAATGTCCTGCCAGTCCAAAAGGCAGCAGCTCGAACTCTCTGCGTTTATTTACGTTATAATCGCAAACAAGAACAGAGGCATGAGGTTATTCAGAAACTGATTGAACGTAAGATAATTTTTCCTTGCTTACTTAGAGATGCAAGTTAGTTTTGACTGAAGATCTATTTGTGGTTATATTTATTCAGTGTAACTTCCTGCCATCATTGGTAGGATTACACTTAGAAGACATTCAGTTGCTCATATGATCCCCAGGCAAAACATATTGTGCGTGTGCGAGGAATATATCTGAAGCTTACGCAAGGGAATTGGGAAACAGGCAATGCGGAAAATTGATAATATGCCAAGACCCCTCCAACCCTACTTCTTGAATCCAAGATTGCTTAGCTGTAGGCACTGCAATATACAAAGCAGAATTCCTCCATAGAAGTAAAATTCTCTAGAGGCTGCAGGATAAGAAGTGCTGAATAAATCCTCTCGGAATGAATTTATGAATGAGTTAGTCACCTAAGTTGACTTTCTGGTCTATGCTATGTGTTTTAAAGATAGATTAGAAGTTTGAATAGTTCCCATTAGCAATCCTTAATGTTTATGCAGTAATTTTGATACGTCTGTGACATGGTTTGAAAGGCATACAGGGCTTTGTTCAACGTGTTACCTGGTTCGTGTGCTATTTTTGCTTTTTTCAAATGGTTAAAGGGACAGGTTGTATTTCTGAACAAAATGCTCACTGACAGAAATGGTCATTGAGTTCAGAAGGCTAGGTTTTCACTGAAAGAACTGAGAGAGACTGAGATGTGCCATGTGATGTGTGCTTATCATCCTTGAGTCAAAGGTTAACCTTTGAAATGTTTTCTAGCTGACATTGAAAACTTAATATCCAGGAATTCTTATTTTTCAGAACTGGGCCAAGGAAAAAGTTACTGGAATAGACTTCGTTTTTTAGATACTTGTGAATTCATTATGGAACTGTTCTCAAAATCGTTCTTCTGTAAATACTTCTTTCTACCTGTGCTTGAACTTACACATGATCCAGTGGCAAATGTGAGGTACTGTACAAAGAGTATATAGCAGTGTACAGGAAAAAAGCTTTAAATAATATATTAAGAAATGTTTGTACAGGTTTTATGTCTTGTTTAAATAATGGGACTTGAGTAAAAAGGTACAGAGCCTTCAGGGTGACCAGTATTAATGGTGTAGGGGACTATGGGAATGATGTTGGGAAACCGCAGAATCAGGTCAGTCTGAGTGTTTGAGAACTGATCAAAAGTGTCGAGGTTTGGCATGAAAGGAACAAGCAGTAGATGAGAAGAAAGTAATACATGAATTACACACATCAGAAATAAGATTAAAAGTGTAAAATCACACAAAATACATGACAAAAAAAAATGAACTATTTTCTTATTGATAATAACTGCCTGGTCCCTATCAGTTTAGTGAAGAAAAAAACTGACTTCAAAAATAATGGAAAAAACCCTGTATATAAATGAATAACTTACCAACTTCCCGTATATTTTTCTATTCCTTTTCAATTTACTTTAACAACGAAGTAGAAAACTTTTACATAAGGTAAAACCTATGCTAATTTTTTAAGCTCAGACTACTGAAAGAATTGCTTGCGTGCTTTACTTTACATACAGTGACACTGAAATGGATGGGATTGACTTTGAGATACAGGACTGTAATCCTGGTATGTGGAGAAGTTTTTGAAAATGTTACAGCGTGTCTGGAAACAAAATATAAGTGACAATCATTTCTGAAAAATAAGACCTACTGCCTTAATTATTTTATCTCAAATGCTAGAAATAAAAAAATTAATAATGTTTATTAAACATCAGCATCAAAAGGTGAATATTTACTTTTTTTTTTTTTTAATAGAATGAAGCTATGCTATTTGTTGCCAAAAGTTAAGTCTACTCTGAAGATTCCCACTGATAAACATTTACTTCAGCAGCTGGAATTATGTATCAGGAAACTTTTGTGTCAAGAGAAAGACAAAGATGTCCTGACTATTGTAAAAAGAGTAAGTATTTTTCTTCTCCAGCAGCATTTTGTCTTGAGGTTATCATTAAAAGTTAAGATGATCCAAGTTATGCTTTCTGTTGATTCTCTTAATGTAGTAAGAGGAAACTAAAGAATTCTATTGTTTGTAGAAGATGTTAATAGAAGATGTAGTATAGTGTATTCTGTCAAATTTACAAGAGTTGGTGTTTCCATGGTTACTTATATTGCAGTTATTTTCTAGTAACTGGGATTCAGGGTTTTGGTTTGACCATTTGTGAAAAAATAGCAGATGACTAAAGATAGGATTAAAGGTTGACCCTAGTAAAAATGATCAAGTCTTTGAAGTAGATTTATCTTGTTGTTCTATTGACTTTACAATATACAGATACAGGATTTGCAGGAATTTGAAACGTTACAAATGTCTTTGTAATATGAATATTCACAGAAAAGAACACCTTTAAAGGATGCCCATGCTTATTCTCCAAGAGGCTATGAAGTGAAGTAGCTGAAGTAGGTGGCTTCCTCATAGGGCCAGTCGGCAGGAGAGGTTGGGGGAACGCCTGTCTGGAGCATCCTGGCTTTTTCACAGATTCCGGAGTTATTTTTTCAGTCTCGATTCCTAGGTTCATGCTCCAGCCATTCGTGCTTCTGTGCTCTCCTCGACTATATTTGAGTTCCACATAGACAGTCTATTAGTCCTTCCTTGTGAGTCTCAGCAGGGCTCTGAGAATATTCTCTGACAGTTTTTAACTACATTTGTAGCACAAATATGCAAGCATAGGCTTCAAATGTTTAGGAAGAAAAGGCGTGGTTAACTTTGAATACCACTATTCTAAGCTTCTTATCTGGACAATTTTTTAGTTAAGTGTGGCATGCTGCTGAATAATGGTAAATAATGTTTTGATTTTCTTTATAGACAGTGTTAGAATTGGACAGAATGGAGATCTCTGTAGATGTTGTAAGTACCTCCTAACTTTAATACTTACCAAGTACTTTTAATTCCCATTTTCATGTAGTGATTTTTTATTTTTATTGGTTTTATTTTGAAGTTTCAGAAAAGATTTTACGAAAATGATTTATTGGATCAAGAAAAAGAAAGACAAGAACATCTCCTTTTGGAAATGGTATATTTTATCAGTACAATCTGTCCTTTTTTTTAATAGTTCGTAGCTAAATATTAATGAGGCAATAATTTTAAGGTAGAGGAAGTGCATATTATGGAGAGACCTGGTAGGTTCATAATCTGTGTGTGGTTTCATTTTATGCTTTACAATAAGTTTAAGTCCTTCAAAGTAACATGTGACTTAATTTCCTTTACTACCTAAATTTTACTGTCTCCATTAGAAAGGCAAACTGAAATTTCTCGAAAAATACTCATGCTTGATGCCTCTATAGTTCTAAAATTGCAAGCCTTTCAGCACACCTTTATGAAATCTTTTTGAGGGAGCTTAGCAATTTGTCAGGCGTATATAACATAATAGATTGAATAATGAAACACCTCAGAATTCACATACAGCTTCCACTGGCAAAGAAATTAATGTCATAAGTTCTTTTGTGCCAAGGAAGCCGAAGGAGGCTCTGTGTGTTGCAATCTTTCCTGTTAGCCAGAAAAAAAAGGAAGAAAGAAAGGCCATTGTCATCTGCAGCCTGGCAGGAGGGAGACAGTGCAGGTTGTATAAAGCGAAGGGAGCTACAAGTTAGGATTTGAAAGTGAAGTGTGCAGAATGCTTTTCCAACTTACAAAACTATTCATTTTCAGTCATGGCTGTAAGCGAAAGCGGCTTACAGCTTTGCCACATAGCCTACTGCGTCTTCACAAAGGCTAGATTTGATTCCTGCAGTCCTTCCTTCTGCTGCCGCCTCTCCAGCCCGAGGTGGGAGAAGCTAAGACGCTCACAGGATTTAGAAGAGGCCGAATTTCATTAGCATAGTTCCCCTGACTTGTAGTAATTGCGCTCCTCTGTAGTGAGCCAGAACAGATTCAAGATTGTCCAAAATATGTCACTTCTTCCTCTTTGGGATTGCTACAGAGCCTACATTTGTGGCCCACTTTGATGTCAGTAGGTACTGCAGTTGATGATACTTGTCTCAGGGACTTCCTGCCACCTCCCATTAGCTCCAGCCAAAGGTTCACCTTTGTTCCCAGGACCTGCTTACACATATTCAAAGACCTGATCTTAGCTTTAGCAGTTTTTAGGTAGATACAATTAATATTTGTATAGCAAAAGCATTTGGAGCTGTGGTAAAATAGCCTCCAGTGCACGCTGTGTTACCGTGTATTGTAGAATAATATTAATTTTCACCTTGTTGCTACAGCTAGAGTTTAGAAGGGCACCTGTATTATTATGATATGATATATATTATGATATATGATATGGGGTTACCTTCTGTATCACAAAGGTCTCATTAAGCATCATCAGCAAAAGGTGTGCTTTTGAGGAACTGCAGATGTACACAGTAAATTGTGACGTCTTGCAGGCTCAAATAGATGAGGAGCCATCGAACACAGTTAAGTGTATCTGGATGCTACAGATTTTAATACCTAATATCCTGATAAGTTTCCTTAATTTTAGTGATTGACTCAGTAGATAAAATATTCCAGCGACCTTGACCTGAATTAATTACCTCTTTTTCTTTTTAAACTCTGGTAGTAATTAAAGTGAAATGAAACAAATAGAGTAGAACAATTACGGTTCACTTGGTGCTTTTTATTATGAACATTGTACAGAAAATATGCTAATAACTTTTTGAAGTGATACCTATTCGCCAATAATCCTGAAGCAAGTACTGGCTTTAGAAATCATTGATGTAGCTGTATTAACACTGTCTTCTGTCTGTGCATGTGCTCTCAAAAGCTATTCTAAGGCTAGCTAAATTACAGAAAGGCAAATAAATTCCTTATACTTGAAGAACTGTAATACTTGGGTTTGCTTTGCATAAAGGCTTGTCAACTGTTGATGTTAATTTTAGACCTTTAAAAAGTTTGAGCATATGTGATACACCTTATCACTTCAGAAAAACATTTTAATTGAATTGTGTGTTTGAATTAAAAATGTTGTCGGTTCTGTTATGAGAATATTTGTGTAGCATAAAAATTTTACATTGTCAGTTGCCAATTTCTTTATCTTTTTAATTAAAAAAAGTCCAGGCATAACTTTAATAATAAGTTATAAATGCAAACTTCAACTCTGAGGTTCCTTCATAATTGAAATCAACATTTTTTGGTGTGATTTTTGTATGGGATATGTACCCTGATTTCATTCTGTACTGGTAGTTGTTTCTCTGCATATTCACTAGGAGTTGTACTAATAGTAGGAGAGAGTAGAAATTAACTGTTATTTTGATGATTTGGAAGCAATCCCTAATGGAAACGCAATTTTTTTTTTTTTCTGAGTAATACCTAAGAAAATTATTCATTTTTTCAGGAACAATTAGAAAAAGAGAAGCAGCAAAATGAAGGAAGATCTACAAATGTTAATGATAAAATATTTGAAAAGAAGCGTAAGTTTGTTTATTTATGTACGTATTATTTGTGCATGCATTCTGCAAAGGTAGAAGAGAAGGGAGCAGAAAAGAGGCACTTTATACATTAAATTGCAGAGTTTTAGAAAGTGTCAATAAAACTTTTTTCCTATATACTTGTAAAAATATTTATGAAAACTGGCCTCATATTAGAAGGAAGATTTTTGGGTTTTTCTTTATTAATAAAATACATGATAGTTTTAGTTGTCTGTTATCTTTCATTTTGGGATGTAGTGTGAGTACTTGTCTGTGATATGAAGCGTCTGAAGTGTTAGTAGCACGGGATTAGATATTTTTACTGTTTACCCCAGGACTGTGTCCTCTTTCCTTCTTTAAAGTTCAGCTTTGAGAGAGAAGTATTTATACTGAACTTTTTTTAGGTAGAGACAGCAAAACATCATCAGTGTTGGCAAAAAGTATCACGCTCTCTGTTCCTGTAAATTCTTCTGGTACATCAGCAGGTAAGAACTCCTTAAAAACTCTTCTAGCATGCTTTGATCTCACATCAGCAGGTTAAAACCCAGAAAAGCTGCTGTTGGCATCTGTGGGACAAAGTTTCACCTACTGCACATAAGAAAAGATTCCATTCCTAGAACTGCACGTGTTTGCTATGATTTTTAGTTATATTTTATTCTTTAGTATGTAAATAGGTGACATAAATAAAACTCATTGTTATTGAAGTAGTTAAATCAGTTCCTTCAGCTAGCATAGGTTGACAGAAAATTATATTAAAAAGTGTTCTTAATTACTGAGGAAATGCAATGATATCCATGTTAAAAACTTGTGCTCCTTCTAATTTTAGGCAAAGAAGAAAAGAAATCCAAGTTGGTTCGAAGCCAGTCTTTCAGTACTCAAGCACTACATCCAAAATACAGCAACGTAGACAAGTGTCCTAAGTATCTTTATTATCTTCATTGCTTACTTCATAGATAACTCTTTACCTAAGAAACTACTGTTATGAAATTATATGCACGTTAATTTGTGAAAGTAGTGATCTGCTCACCGAATTGTGACCTAAATTTTCAGCTTCGTGTTTAACTGAGGGAAGAAATACCATTTTAAGGCAGACTGAGGCCTACAAATTGTTATGAATTCCTTTTAATATGTGTCATGATATATTAAAAATATTTTTCAATACGAACTGCTAAATCTAAATTCATACATTTCTTGAAGAAATTTAAGCATAACTTTCTTATTTAATTTTTTTATATAAACTCAAAAATAACCTCCAATATTATTAAACAGCAGGATGATACAACTGGGAAGAACACTTTTCTGTGATAAACAATTTTGTTTTGTTTGTTTTTTTTTTAAGTAAAAGCTCTGCTACAGGATATACATCTTCAGTATCAGGAATGGGAAAGGGTTGTATGTTATCCTTCAGTGGTAAGTAGGTTATTATATTTTACATTAGTTTGTTGTGGGGGTGCTGAATGTGTGGGCCTCATTAAACAGGCATGCTTTAAGATACCATTCTCTTAAAGAACATAGAATAACAGATATCCAACATGTTTGAGCACTTGAGTGCTAGTCCGTTTGGTTTATTTTATTTTATTTTATTTTATTTTATTTTATTTTATTTTATTACATGTTCATTGAAAGTTACATTTAAAAGTAGTAAAAGTAAAATGAGTTTGGCATTTCTTCATTTGCATTTTGGATGCCATAAAAAGGTTCGGTTTGCGGTTTACCTCCACCCATTTTACGTGAGGAAAGGGATATTACGTATAACTTCTACTGAATTAGGGGAGTGGAACTGCTGTCTGGAAATGCCTCCATCTCCATTTGCTGTTGAAGAGTTTGGATGATTAAAGATTAGAATAAGATTAATTGCCTCCTAGAGAAACCTGTCTTTTTCCATTCACTACCAATAGACACTAGACAATTAACTTACATGAAATAGGTAAATTTTTAGCAGCTAAACACTGGCAAATGAAATCCCACTATTTTCATATACTAAATGTAATCTTGCCTTCCAAAATGTATTTTCTAATTATTTTTGTTTACCATTTTTTCATAAAAATACTTGAAGAAAAGTTAAGTTGTAACCATTCCCTTGCAGAAAGTTGAATTTTTGGATTATTGCCATAGGAAATATGCCACTATTACCACAGGAAAAACAGCTCATTCTGTTTACTCTCAGCATATTTTTTTCAGACAAAATTCTTTGTCTAAACTGCGACTCTATATTTCAGATGATTCATTCCGGACTCATTCTACTGGTAATAGTGGGAATGCTGCCTTCCCTTCCAGTTCTTCTTCTCGCAACTTATTTAACTCAGCTGACCAGAAGAGCAATGGAAACAAGGAGACTCAGTCCCGAAAGATGAGCATGTAAG
The DNA here is from genome assembly GCF_028500815.1 of Rissa tridactyla. Classification (NCBI taxonomy): domain Eukaryota; kingdom Metazoa; phylum Chordata; class Aves; order Charadriiformes; family Laridae; genus Rissa; species Rissa tridactyla. Next base: position 55,320,230 of record NC_071469.1, read on the forward strand.
TGGTTGACAGGAGGTTAAATCAGGCTTATGGGTAACATTCTCAAAGGGAAGTCAAAAGATCCATGTAAAATTAAGCCTATATTTAGGATACTTCTGCGCCCAGATTTTGAAATACTAAAATAGCAGGGTAGAAATGCGATGTGTGCAATTACAAGTGTTTTTAAGGTTGCGTTCCCTTTTAATTAGCCTTTCACATCGATAACTCCTGCACACATTTGCATTCAGCTGGTACATTATGGGGAGAGTGGAATGGGATAAAGTGAAGGTTAGTGCATTTGATATGTAGTAACTACAGTCACGGTGATTTAGCTGCCTTTAGTTGGAGAAACAGAACCTATGTAGTGATAGATGATTTAATTTTTCCTTCTTTTTGTTTGTTTATATAAGTTTATATATCGTTATGTAACAAATTCGTGATGAAGTTTGAGAGTTATGATGAACTGGTGCTGCTACTTTTTATTAAGTCTGCTTTCTTTGCCTTACATTAACCGCTTTGATAAAAAAAAATTCAATGCTAGGCATTTCCCTCAGGCTTGTTTTCTTTAAACATCAGCCTGAACTGTTCAGTGCTTTGCAATAACAAAATCAAAGATGAATTTGTTTGCTCCTGTGATAAAAGTATGACAGTCTTAGAAAATCACTGTGATGTGTACTTACTCAGTCAAATCTCTGTAGACTCTAGCAGTTAATTCCCTGCACATTCCTTTTACATGGTAACTTGTAGTTCTAAATTACTGTCATCGGACTAGCTGTAATTTTAGGGGCTCAGACTGAGATTTCTCTTTGCTATCAGACATTTTCTTTATTAGCCGAGGCAGAACGGAGAAAAGAAAGGAGCCAGCTGTAGCAAGAAGGGGAGGCTGTTTAGGAAAGTTGACTGAAGTGTAATAGAAACTAGAACTAGAAGCTGAAAAGTATGTGGAAATGCAAGTTGGGCCTTGGAAGTCTGAGTAGGTACGAGAGACCAAGAATGAAAGGAGAGCCTAGAATGTGAGGCTATGACTTGCTGGTCAAAGATAACAGAGCTGAGATATGGAGCCTACACAAGACAGGAAAGAGGAAACACCTTACACTTGTTTGCCCGGTATAAAGAGAAAACAATAGCGATAGTGATGTCTCTTGAGTGGTCCTTTCTGGAGGACTAAGTATCTGTATGAACTCATATTTTTCCACTTTGGTATTTTCAGGTTCCTTTAAAAAACAAACCAAAACACCCTCCTCCCCCCCCCCCAACTTTACTCACAAATATAAGTTAATAAAATTCCTACATTGTAAAATAAAATACCCAAAAGTTTAACAAATGTAAAAAGATGTTCTCTGAACAGCTTGGATTCAGTTACTTGTAAACATTATATTATGATACAATTTCTTGCTGTGTGATCACATAGGATTTTTTTCCTGATGTAATTTTACCACCTTCACTGTACAAGATAAATTTATTCTGGAATGAAATCAAGCTTGCATAGTGACCTATTGTTTTTAAAACTGCATTTTCTTTGTATGAAAGTTTGGAAGATAAGTAGTGAAAGAAGGTGGGCTGTTTGTGTTGAGTCAGTGGTTTCACAGCAGAAGCACCTTCAGGTGCCAAGTCAAATTGCATTCTATCCCTGTCTTTGCCAGAGTCTAATGCCTTCTCTTAAATATTACCCAAAGTACTTACTTAGACCTTTTTATAAGTGATCATTAGGTGGTCACTTATTTCAAAGTGCATGATTTCAAACTCAACAGTTAGATTAGTAGACATGCTGACATTTTCAGCCATCTGTAAAGTAAATGGGACATGTATCTTGAGTACATAAAACGAAACATAGTGCTATATACTTTGAAATATTAGGTATGCTCAAAACCCCATGTGCTTTCACCCTAATCACTGCATACCTCTGTTCCCTCTCTTTAAAACCAGAAATTAGTTCAAATGGTGTAATTTTTTTTTAGCAACCATTGTAGAAATTCCAATTACTCATCTGTCTCAGAAGGATTTGGGGAAAATAAATGGATTAATATTCACGAAGCAGTTAGATGCAAAGATTAGTTAGACATATTTTTTACATCATATAAAACTTTTCCAAATTTCAAAGGGTTTTCTATCTGTCACTTAAATAAAACCGATACCTTTTGTTTGAATACAAAGGGACAGAAAGACTCACACAGCAGTTTGTACCTTTGTCTTCAGGCAGGAAAGTGGAATGTAAGAGACTCAGCTTCAAGTCTCAATGTACCGTTCCCAAGTGAATACCTTAACAGCAGACTATTTGAAAGTAGGTATCTGATCAAACACAATGATCTGGATGCTCTCTCTGATTCAGAAAGTCCCTAAGCTGCATAGTGTCAGAAGCCAAGAGGATATACCAGGGGAAGAAAAACAGTTTTGGTTAAAGAGGAGCAGGCTTAGGATGACCTACATTTAGTTCTGAATAAGAGTTTTAATGTTCTATGTTCTTCTGGGAAAACACATCTCTCAAGTTGGTATAATGTCTGCTGCACTGTAGATTCAATTTCTCTTTTGTAATCTGGCCCAATTCTTAATCGTTTTCCTAAGAAAATGGAGCAGCTCTATAAGGAGATATTAAGAGATACAGATACAGGAATGGTTGGTGGTAAATGCGTTCCTCTGCATAACCTCGTTGACCACAGATATGTTTAGGTGTACCTCTTTTATATGTCTTTTGTTGAGAAAGTCAGTCCTGGTGCTAAATGTACGCATACTAAAATAGAAAAAAAGTCAATTTGAAGGAAACGTTATTTTCTGAGTTGAATGATGGAAAAAATTGATATCCAAATATATAAGCAGTTGATGGAAATGACTCTTCCTGAGAGAAGAATTTAAATATTGTCCAATGAGCGGTGCAGTTGAATAGATGCTCGTGAATGAGTGTCACCATCTATGGGCTCACTAAGGCAGAAAACTCGTGAGAAGGTAATAATTGAGTATATATTTAGATTATATCATCACATCAGTTTACATATGTGCTGGTTAAACATTGTACTGACCATCTTAGTTCTGGCAAGTCCTAGCTTTTAGTTTATTGGCTTTGCAACATGAATACGGTAACTTCTCATATGTTTCTTTTTCTAAGGAATTCTGTGTGTTTGGGAAAAGTGGAACATTGGGCTTCAGTATGTTGCTTAATAATTAAAATATCAACAGATATGATTAATGATTCTTAGTTCAAAATGATGTGTGTTTGGACAAAATCTTATTTAATTGCTTAAGTGTAATCTTTTCCATAAAAGTACTCTACTGAATATTGGCAAGTGTTCACTTTTGACAAGATAGTGCAGTTTGCAGGTATGAAGAATTTCTCATTGCATATATTCATGTTCCAGGAATTTCTCAAAACCCAAAATTACTTTGGTGGACAACGGAGGTCTTTACTTACCACGCTCATGAGTTCAAACATTTTGTTGTCCCAATTCAGAGATGTGTGTGCCAATTAAAATATTCTGTCTTTTTGAAAATAATGTAGATGCAAGAAAAAAATATATCAGTAAATACTGATCCAGTGCTCACAAGCAGGTGACAAGAAAATGACCATTAGCTTTGGTGTCATTTGCTGGGTAGTACTCAGGCAATAGAAAATGCAAGAACTATGCTAAAGATGCACCCGTAAAACTTAATGGTGGAATGCAAATTAATATTTAAAGACACTTCTAAAAGTTAATTCCTGTTCTTTGAAATATTTCTGAACAATACAAACAGTTGTTAATTGACAGAGCTACAACTGTGGGAAGTTGGAAGAGCAGTATACTTAAAGATTAAAAAATTAAGGCTGTGAAAAATGCAGAAATTGCCCAAATGATATTGTGGTCAACAGAAGACCTAGAAATAACTCTGTAAAGAGCTCTAAGTTTCTCTCTTTTCCCCATCTCCACTTTCCCCAGATTTTATCGTGGGTTAAGCTGGAGACCTCTGGCATTACTTGAAGCCATGAGTAGACTGCATGTATTACCGTAACCATCTCCCTTAGAGGGATCTCTACATGACCTTCTGTAGAAAACTAGAAAACTTAATGGAGAAATACACCCTTCTTGTGAAGAATGCCCTCAGAATGTGTCCATTTGGCTTTTTCAGTGGGTGCAATAGAGCAGCTTCTAATTTTTAAAGTACAGCATCTAAGAGTTACATTAAAATGTTACACGTAATAGCAGTTTACTATGTTATGTCATTTAATAATATAGCAGCAACATATTATGTGTGTTTCTTCTTTTGTATGAAGAAAAAACAGAAAATCAAACTCTTAGATCTTCTGACAGAAAAAGAAGGGAACCAGAGGCTGGTGGAAGCAACTTACGGTGCCATAAGGTGGGAGCAGCAGATGGGACTTTCTAATGCCTGGAATGAATAAAATGCATCTTGCAATGTTCAAACTTTTTATCTTTTAATTAAAATCCCAAGCTGTATAATATGTTCCGATAAGTAATGTAACGGTTGCAGAATTCCAACGTTGTAGTGAAATGTTATGAAATGTAACTTCACCTATGTGCTCTTCACTGCTGCAGCTAAAGAGAGGGTTTTGTTTTCTTCAATTATGCCTTTGTAGTTCAAGTTCTTGGATTTAGAATGCACATATCCATTACTTAATTGGCTTATTTACAATTTTAGCAATTCTTAGCACCCATTTTTTTAATACAAGAAATAGAAAGAATTGTTATGAATATGAAAAAGTAATCCCACATTTGAAAGAATCTTCAAACCTAATTTAAGACCAAAGTCCAGAAGCATCGATCAGTCTATAAAATATATAAACTTTAGTAGCATTGTGCTGTGAATTTGGAGGTAATGTTTTTACAAGTGCTAAGTGAAGTTCATAAAAATCCTGTGTAAGTTTCAAAGCAATCTAAAAACAGATGTCTCCAGATGATATTAAAAAAACAAAAAGTTTTATTTAATAAGCTTTGTTGTATAAATACTTGTTTTAATTTTTAGTATTTCAGATTGTATTTTCACTTCAATAATTTATAATGATGAATCTACTTTTTAATCAGCTGCTATTGCAAGCTATCATGCTCCAGTGATGTCATCTGCATTTGTTTGTATTAATGCTAATGTTTCTATCAAATTTGTCTGTGGGAAAACATGCAATTCTATTTTAAAAAGTTCTATTTATGCCAATACTTGAGAGAGAGCCTATGAAGCTATTGTCAGCTTCTCTATTTCAAATGGAAGCAGCGTAAATATATTGATATCAGAAATACGTGGTTTTTAAAATTTATTGGTGTATGATAAAGATGATCTGATCTGTGAATGCATATGCGTGTGTGGTTACTTTTTATAATGTAAAAATATGAATGATGATTTACTCAAAATAAAACCTAGGACAATGCTGTACATGCATGTTCTTGAAAAAACATTTCTCAGGGCATCTTTTATAATTAAAATAAATAAAAGCATTTACCTATAGAAGGTATATATTTTAAATAGTAATAATGCTGGATGTATGCTGTCTTTGTGAGGTACAAAACGTGTCTTTGGATTTAGCAGTGTTTTACTGTCTGAATTCTTAAGCTTCTTACACTGCAGTTGGATTTAGGTGTATCCTCTGTCTTTAGTCACAGCCATTGTTTGGATTCTGTGGAAACACTCGAGTTTTCAGTTTGTTCTGCAGCCTGGAGTAGGATCTTGTAAATCACAGATTTCTTTAAAAGCTTCTTCAAGTACTATGATGTTTATCGTGCAGTATTGATACAGATATACAGATGACCTATACTGGCTCCTCCTAGGTCCTGCTTTTGTCTCATTAATGAGAACAGATGCTCCCAGTTCCCTGGGGACAACTCGCGCAAGGTGCCAGCTACAGCTGCTCACCCCTGGCCACAGGAGACCGCTCAGTCTGTTCTCAGTCTGACTTCTGCCAGGGACCAAACTCAGATCAGCAGTACCCAGCTGCAGAGCAGGACTCAAAACTGTGTTTGACCCACAAACTAGAGCAATGTAGAACCACCAGTAAGTTCAGAAACTTGAACCCAAGCTATACATGAGCATGTAATGAGTTCTGTATACAGTCTGTCTTTTGTTTCTTATTGGCTGTCATTTGTCTGTCATTTTTAACTGATTAATGCTAATAACACGTGTTGCACTCAATAACCCTACTGTGTATAAATTCCTGCTCTGTAATCTTTAAATACTCTATATAGGTATTTTTTTGGTCTGCATGTCTTCCTTGTACAATACTCCTGGTGTCTCGTGTATACTTTCATCAGTCCTTCACACTACAGACCTCCATCCCAGCAGTCTTTTTTGGGGCTGCTTACTTCTGCGTTACTTCTGTTGGGCCGCACCAATACTGTTGAACCCTTTGTAGCATTGTTTTTACCTGCAACTCAGAATAACAGCTGGAGATCAGCTGCACAGTTATAATTGGGTTGTTCTCATCTAGAGCAGCCTTCCTCCTGTTATTCATTCAGAGGCAAAAGGGAGTGATTCTCTTTCTTTCTGGGTACGTTCACGCTGCCACGTGGAGTTAGGTTAGAAGCACCTTCACAGTCTCATCAGATACCAGAGTCTGCCCGCTAAATCTCCTTTTGTGAGTGGCTTACACCAGCATCTGGGCTGCTGTGGGTAGACATCTCATGGGAAGTGGGGTGATTTTTAGAGGTGTTCACCAGCTTTGCCCTGCAATGTGTCTTTTGTATCTTCTCTTGCGGATGCGTCTGTCTATGTGCGTTTACTGATGGATACCTTTGAAGCTGCTCTGCCAAATGATTTTGAAAACTCTTCTGCCCCCTTTTGGGCAGCTATTTTTGTGAAGGCTGTTATGAGCAGCTAGAGTAATGCTCAGATCTCTCAGTTATATATAGCTAGAAGTAGCTTTTTGCGTTGTTTCATACTTTATATATAGGACTCTGCTGCTAATTAAAATTTAGTAAATGTTAAAGATCTTGCTGTTCTGCTGGAATCACTGCACTGCTTGAATAAAGTGAATTGTATTTAGGTCATGGAAATATTTTTCTGAAAAATTTTGGCCACGCCTCTTGGATTTTAGGATCCAACTCTGAAGAGATTTATTCCACTTTTATGGAGGTATGTTTTTTCCTACCAAAGTGTGTCTTAGTTCAGGCATAGAGTCCTGTTACGTAGTTCATCCTGATATCTAGATGATAATACATGCAGAAATTCTGCTTTAAGGAGAGGCACAGTTTGGTCTTATGAAGCAGTACAAATTCAGATTTTCCACGTTCAGAATACCTAATTTTTTTTTCAGAATTATTTTGTCTTTAACAGAAAGAATATTTTAAAAGGAAACACATCATGTACCCTGAGGAAATGAGGTGATTTGATACTCTGAATAAACACTTGGAAAGAGGTCACGCTCCCAGAGGATGCAGACTTCATGATAGACTCAGCACAATTTCTACAGTAATAAAATAAAGATCTAGGCAGAGGCTGTAAATTCTCTTTTCGGGCTTGATACTGCTTCTGTTTCTATAAGTGGCAAAATTCTGCCAACTTTGAGGTCAGTAGGCTCCTAAGTCTCCTCACAGCGGAAGATAAGATTGAGGAATATCAATCAAGCCTGCAGTGTTTGGGAATGAGCTTCCTGAATATTTTGGCATATGAATCTCTGGTTTTCATTCAGACTTAAATGTTGAATTTCAAAAGTTCCGTTCTGTGGGTTTTTTTTAATTGGAATGGTAGATTTTATAAGACACATTTTTGTCACTTTGTGCCTTAGTGAATTTCGCTTGTTACTTGGGCATTAATAAAATATTAATAGGGTGACCTACTGCTAGCTGGAGAGGCAAAACAGGCTTTCACATTTCACTGTCTTTTTATTCTAATGTAAATAATTAATAAAATAAAAATAAAACCTCTTACATACTCCAGAATAGAAACTGTTGCTTTTATTCACATTTCTGTTGGATCAACCACCCTGCCAATGAACAGTAATGTTTTAAAAGTTTCTTCATAAATCATAAAAAGGAACGGTTGATCCACTTTGATGACAGGAGGCACTGTGAAGGCGGTTATTTCTGACCCACTTGCTGCTGTGGCCTCCGTTCCTTCTTCATCCACTTCAATTACTGCCTTTTGGACAACCTGAAATGCAATGCAGCAATTAAATATGTGACAGAAATAAATACAAATATGTAAATAAATAAATATAAATAAACAGTTCTGAGCATAGGCCTCACTTAGAGATTTTCTTCTTGCAGCTGGTAGCATGAAGTGACCATTGCATTTGTGTGGTGCTCCTTGTTGACACCTAGCTAAAGGGAGAGTTTCTCAAAAGTGGGAGGTGGGTTTTCATCAGTCACAGACACTGGCTGGGTATGTCACCCACAGTTGATTTTGTGAAATCTTAGGCAAATGCACCAATCCTGGCTTTTTTCCTGTATATTTCTAATCCGTACATGTGGTAGCATAGAGTGAGTATGTACAGCACCGAGGTGCAATCCTGGACTGGTTTGAGGACCTTCCCTTCCCCCTGAAATTGCAACCTGGCAGGATCTGATCCCTTTTTGTTCTTTCAGCCTGTGTGTACCTCTGAGTACTTCTGTATTGGTGAACTGCTTAGTCAGCTATTGCATTCCCAACTCTCCAATTCCTAATTCTAGGAATGACTAATGTGAAGACAGTTGAAAGACTTCACCAGCGTTGAGCTCTCTGCTAAATATTCTTAAATAACGAAGTTGGTTTTCATGATTCACAGGCACAGGATGCTCCTCTGGCACTTTGTAGCTGATGCACGTATTGCTTCTAGTATCAGTTAGCAGCTACTATTCAAGTGTGATTTTTCCATAACACAGTAGAGTTAACTGCGGAGAATCAGCATGAAGTAGCTGTATGATCAAGAGGAAGGGAAAAAAGTGCTGCAGATCCTTGAAAGTGAGACAGTTTATACCAAACTGAAAATCTCTGCAATTTTATCTGTTAAATATTTATTCTTAGGATGTTAATGTTTTCCCAGAAAGGTTATTTTGTTAAGCCAGCAAAATTTTGAAAAACTGTAGTTCAGGGGCTCGAGTTTTTGAAACTTAGATCGAAGTGTTTATCATACCAGCTATTAACAGTTTTGGCAAATCACAAAGGCTTCTGTAAGGGTTTGGTGTGTGGACACTTGTAATAGCAGCTCCAGCAGCTTAGAAGGATTCTTTCTGGTTGGGTACAAATACCTGAAGTGAGGGTGCAAATAAGATGGAGCCAGGCTCTTTTCAGTGGTGCCCAGTGACAGGACCAGAGGTGATGGGCACAAACTGAAACACAGGAGGTTCCCTCTGAACGTGAGGAAACACTTTTTCACTGTGAGGGTGATGGAGCACTGGCACAGGGTGTCCAGGGAGCTTGTGGAGTCTCTATCCTTGGAGATATTCAAAAGCCGTCTGGGCATGGTCCTGGGCAACCAGCTCTAGGTGGCCCTGCTTGAGCAGGGCGGTTGGACAAGATGACATCCAGAGGTCCCTTCCAACCTCAACCCATCTGTGATTCTGTGAAGTCTCTCCCAGAGTTATGGTCCTAGGTTATTAATGCTATACATCCCCAAATAGTTGCATTATATAAATTCCTTACATAGGTTTAAAAAACTGTTTTTAAATCCTGTATCAAATTAATCTCATTTGAGTCTGTTTTCCTCAACTGTTTATCAATCCAGCTTGTTGCAGAAATTTTGTTGCGTTTTCTCTAATGTATAAATTTGCATTTAGTATTAATCGCATTTCATCTTGCTCACACTGCAGTTCTTGAGTTCACCAGTTTCTCTGTGTGGTATCTCTTTTATCTTCTTTCTTTTACCATACCTCTTCATTCTCTGTCATCAACAAATTGTCTTTTGTATAGACTAGCTGTTTCTTCTTCGTGGGACATCTCTGGTCACGGAGACCTGTTCCTTCTTGATATTGGTGTGGTGTCTTCCATTCTTTTCTGCTTCTCATTTTGCCTCTGTTTTCTGCCAGTCATCTGAAAATCATCTTTGCTCTCCCTTAAATAGTGGTACTGAGTTGTCTTCTCCTCCTCTTTTTCCATGGAGCTGTGTTCCTCTCTTCTTGGCTGTTCCCCACCATTGCCTTTGCCTGTTTAAGTGATGATCTTTGAAAGTTTCAGTGTATGAAGTGGAACATTGGTATGGGTCAGAGTGCAACTGTGTTGTGCTGAGGCTTTGCTGTGACATTCTGTTTTTTCTCTGCCAAGGTATGCAGAAGAAAAGGCAAGACTGCTTCAACTTCTCTTTCTCACTGTCACTTTTTGAGATTTTATTATTTGAGCTTTCTAAAGTTCTTTATTTTTAAGAAGAATACCTATTCCTGGACTGTGTGTGAGGGATTCCCTCTTTAGGTTTCCTGCCTTGCTCTGGCTTTTGCCATTTAACTCTCATTTCCAGTGCTTTTCTTGTCCATAGTTTTTGTTTAATTGTGCTCCTTCCCCCCCCAACTATATTCTTGAGGCAGAGCTTTCCTCTAGGAAAAGCTTTCCTCCTCCTTATCTCAAGATAAGCTAGCTTCGGAAAGTGTTCAGCACATGTGAAGTGTGACCGTCCCTTACTTCTACACACTTCATACTTGAATGATGCAGAGGAGGTCCTTTCCTATTTAGTGTCCCTATAAGTGTCTCTATATACATAAAGAGAGACTATATATAGTTGCTTGGCTGGGCCCTTTATATACTATTATAATCCAAATAGCAAATAATTTTAGAAGGCTCACCTGTGAAACTGCTACATATCCTTCATCTGTGAGATGACTAAGATCTGCTGTACGTGTAAAGAGATTTTTAATTCCAAGAGCATGAAGCAATTTCTTCATTTTATATTTTTGTTCTAGTTTGAACTTTGGAAATGAGATGTCCACTTTTCTGTTGGAAAAAAAAAATCAATGCAGACTTGGACTATGTAGTAGATCACTTGACTGTTGAAATGCATGCTACTCAGGAATTAAGCTTTACACGTTAAAAAGGAGAGACGAGAACTAAAGAGTCTCTGCAGAAGTTTCGGTTGGCAGAATATCCTCTCTGACCTGTTGACTGCCAAAGATTCTAGAAATCATTTCCTTCTCTGTGTAAAATCCACCAGCATTTCCAGTGCCCTGATACCAGGCTGACACATGAATTTACTGACCAGTGGAAAGAATTGTCATTTCAGGAATTGCATTTCACAGGAATAACTTGGGTTTACATTTTCATACTCTGTGTTTCCACTGGTAGGAAAGGTTTCATAAATACACTGCATATCTAGATTTATTGTGCACTTCGCCTGGCAGTGCTAAATTTACAGGGAGAGAATGGAAGGTGTAAGGAAGAATTTGGAAAGACTGGATTGCCTATGCCCTTAGAGAGACATTTCTAACTGAGACAAGCCACAGAGATGTCATCTCAGGGTAGAAACTTTCATATGGGCTGTGGGTTAGCCATTAAAGGACCTCTACTTTGTAGATACCTAATGCCACAGAGACACCAGCGTGTGAACAGGGTTAGGAAGGCTAGCTAATCTTTATTGTGCTTTTGTTGCTTTGCTGCAAGACATAAAAGACATTAAGGCCAATGGATGTCAACGCAATACCTTGCCTTCATGTTTGCAAGCCAGGATTCCACAAGCTCTGTAGTCAGGTGGTCTTCAAGTGACATGTAATCTCCCTCCTTTTCTGGGATGGCAATCAGCATGTGGGCTTTCCCTTTGTAGGGTAACTTTATCACAGTGCATCTTAAGTTCTCATCAAAAGTTGAATTAACTTTATCTGACTTAAACATCATGGGTACCTTTACGTTTCTGTATTTGTTTATGTGGAAAGTCTCCATTTCTGTGAATTTGGAATTAAATGGGTAGACCCACTTGCCTGAGGAAAGAAAGAAAAAAATAATTATGTGGATTCAGACTTGTTCAGAAACCCTTAAAAAAAAGTATAGGATATTTTCTGTGTCTAGTTGAAGTGGATGTCAGTTGTGTCTGGGATAAGTGGATGGCAATTGCTGTATGTTTAGTGTATGTGCTTTAAATTTTTTTTACAGCAGGAAAAGGAAGTGATCGACAAAATAAACTCCTTCATTTGCAGGAAAGAAGGGAAAATTTTTTCCAAGGTTGATTAGCTGCCAGTCAAGTTGAGAACTGATAACCTTTTTGTTTATTGAATGTCATATGAGCATCCATCTTTTATTAACATATTAATTTATCTGAAATTCTCTACCAGCTGTTCAACATCCTGTTTTTAAATTAATTACACAATCTTTTGGATGGGGATTCAGCAGTGCACTGACTTGTAAGGTGCACTGGAATGTGATCTCTTCCATACTAATGATTCTGATCTCTACTGTTGCTTTCAATTGTAGCCAGAGCCATTTATCTCTTTTCTCTGATTTTCTGCCAGAGAGAGTAAACCTTGGCATTGGACAAACTGCACTTTTGTAAATACGGAACAATAAAGTTAGTCCATAGGAAGGCTGTATGGAAGAGGGGTAGTTTTCTTTGTTCTCATGTGTGCACTTATTTTAGTGGGGTTTCCATGGATGACATCTGTTGAGGGATTTGGACTTTGGAGTAGTGGCTGTGACTGTGGGTTCTCTGCACAGCATTCATCTCGTCCCCTTAGTTGCCCTAGTTCTTTGTCTTTGCATTTTACTTAACCACGTGTCTCTGCCTTCTGTACGGCTGTTTCAGAGTAAAGGGTGGGCCCTGGCTCCCTGTCATTGCCAGGACCTCCTTTTGGAGACCCTAATCTATCTTCTAAGCTGGTGGTCAGAAAGACCCCAGCCACAGGAAAATGAGCATAAGATATTTGTCAGTAGAGGACCCATCACAGCTAATTCTTTCCCGCTCCCTGTAAGGTAATGTGATGGGGTAGTTTGTTTCCTCTGGGGTGAAAGATTCTTCACTGAAATAGAGAAATTATTTTTTTTCATGGTTTTGTGTACTATGTAAAATCAGTCAATGATTTTATGCCCAGTATCCAACATTCAAAAGACTATCACGATTAAGGCTTTTTCATTTTAATTGCTGAAAGAAAATTAAACATCCTTTTTAGTCATAAGGAGGGATCATTCGGAGACAGATTGAGATAGGTTGGTGCAGGACTTCATGTTGTATGGAGACTCCGTTGTATGGAAGAAAGCACAGAAGAATTGTGGTTGCCTTTCATGAAAAATCATTTCCTGTTAAATAAACCTAATAGAAGAAAGTAAATCTAGATAGAGATGTAGAGAAAACAGGACATCTGAATTAATTTAAACTTCCCCTAATGTAGCTGAAGTTAGAGTCTTGATTCTTCTAATAAATAATCATTTTGCAAAATAAAAACAACAATTACCTTTGAAGATGATGTAGTCCACAAGCAACAGTTTGTTATGGCGGTCAAGCTCTTCAAACAGCTGTGGGATTTTTCCTTTGGTCCTTTTGTTAATGTTTTGATTTATTACAGATTTTGCCTGTGTAAAGTTTTGAAAGTCCACTCTCAGGAATTCCATATCAAAGTACTGCTTAGATAAATTGAGGAAAGACTCCCTGAGTCTGAAGTCCATTTGGATAAAAGAAAGAGTACCTTGCACAAGGAGAAGTTCTTCATTCATTGTGATGTTATCTTTCAGTTGTTTAAACAAAGCTGGCAGATGATGGCGATCCATTCTGTCCTTCAAAGCATGGAGGTTTAGACTTTTTACTATTTGTCTGTGTGTTTCCCCTTTGGCTGCCAGCATATAAGCAGTCATGAGAGCTGATACGGAAAGGGGAGAGATGATTACATTGTTATCATGTGCCATTGCAATTTTTCTGTAGAGGTTAAATCCAAAATTTGCAGTCTTTTCAGTAAAGTTGTAAAGAGTGAAGTCTTCGAGACCTCGCTCTTCAAAAGACTTGGAGGTATTTTTATGATAATGCCACTCTTCAGAAATATTGACATTTTTATTTCTTTCCATTAAATTATTCTCTTTTTCATTCTTTGGACTTTTAGATTTGATGCCAGCCTTGCTGATTTCAACACAAATTTCACTTAAGAGAAGTAGGTAAATTCCTGTTTTCATGTTGACATCCAGTAGAGCTCTTTTTTTTTCTAGTAAAGAAAACAGAGAAATAAGAAAAAAAAAAACAAAACGGAATTAATTTTTAGTTTGTTCATCTATTTGCAATGCAAAAGGTCATAGATGTGGCAAGGTGGTCTTTCTGCGTCTTCAGTGTATATACCCTAAACTTAAGATCTGGTTCCTATCTGAAAGGTCAAATTTAGATCAGTGAAAGAGAGAGGTTTCCAACATAATGAAGTGCATCCAGAAGAAGTATCATCATCTTCTGGTATTGGTGGTTCACATCAGAAGCATTTCACTCATTTTCCCTTGCTAACTTGTAATTCCTTTACAAAATCCGAAATTTCAAGTATGACATGCAGCTCAAAAGATGAAAAATCAGCTTGTTGGACCTGTGTCGCAGCTTTCGCTCCTGTGAAATTGATTTCATCTATAAGCACAAGAATTCTAGGCAGCATGTGATGGAAATGACATTTTCCCTGGAGAGCTCTAATGCAGACTAATCCTAGCAAATTTGGATGGTGACCTACTAAAAGCTGAGAGACTTGTAGCTCCCTTTCTGCGCTTCATTGGCACTGGTGGGTGGATTGTGTTCTCCACGGTACGTGTCTTAATCATGGTTACCATTCCTATTGGATCCATCCTTTCCTGGATAAGGGTAGTGGCCTGGCAGTTACCATCCCTTCTGTAGAAATGTTAACCCTTAATATTTGTTACCTTACATGTTTTATATTAGTGGCATGCTGTTTCAACAAGATTCAACTCCTTAGGGGGAAAAAAACACTTGGGAAGCACAAAAAGTGTCTGATTTTCTAGTACGATAAATGCCAACCTAGAAAACAATCTGGTTTTGACAGTGAGAGAGTATTATATTAAAAATTGTCTTTTTAAAACACACTTAAATACCTGTTTGTTCTCCACAAAAATCAAAGTACAGCCACTAGGTTTTGTTCCAGAAACGGTAACTTTGAAGAACCATGCAGAAAAATATATATGTATGTAAATATTTTAAAAATATTTCAGACGTGACTCAGAGAATGCTGGAGTTCTACAGTGCAGATCACTTTTACAAACTTTGAAAAACGGAGTCTTGCCATGCCAAACTTATGCCTTGTTTTCCTGGGAAGTTTTTTTAGAAGGATGTATTTATCTGGTTATGTAGAAAATTAAAATCAGACAAAACCAGTCTGTCTTTAAGAGATTGCTTTAAGGCAAACTCACCAGAATAAATCAGGATTAACACCACTCACACACGGATTGCACAAAGCTGGTCTAAGTCAAGGCAGACTCTGTGCCTATGGGATTTTTACACATTCATTCTTCTAACCACATAAAACACCCAGTTTTGAAATAGGTAGCCATGGCATAACAGGGAACCACACAGTAACGACACCTAGGCAAGGTGAGCTATTTGCACATATGGGAAGGAAAACAAAAGATCCAAATGCTAATGTGGCACCAGTAGCTCTTTGTCAAGCAACTGTTCTTTCAGGGATACCATTATCGAAAGGTTGTTGTGCTCAAAGAAACCCAGTCAGTGCTTTTATACTTTATCTTGCCCTTTGGTTCACTTACAGAAAAGTTAATTTGGGGAAGAAGTGAGACACAGTGCAGTTTTTAATGGTATCTGTAATCATACCTTTTTCCCAGTCAGCTCTTCCCTTGCTACGTTGTGTTTGTAGGTTGTTGGAGAGCCGGGCTTCAGATAATCTCATGACAAGTATAAAAATCCACCTATCTAGTTCATTTTTACTATTGGTAAGACATCTGGAGCTTAGTATAGAAGCAGTAGGTGAAGCATTTCTATAAATGTGAAGGGAGTGTACTGATGTAACCCTGGAGAAGCAGGAATGATTTAGATGTAGGAAGTTTTTGCCAATGAACCTGATCAGCACTCCACTGCCAAAAACGGCTTCAGAAAGAAGGTCAAAGTTCTGTGAAAACTTAGATACATATTGTTAAGACATGCCAGATTTTGTATGCAACATATACAGCAGCGGTCAAGGAGACGTTATGGCTACGGTGTTTGAATCCCTAGGGTAACATCCTAATATATGGCTGCATTGAGAGAGCCAGTCTCTAGCTCAGCAAGAGAACAAGGCTGAAGTTCTGACATCGGTATCTGTAGAGAGCTAGGTGTTGCAGCTGCTAATGTATTTCTGTCGAGAGCCTGCTGTCTACTGTTCTTTCTAGCAAGTCGATGTGAAATTTCTGTGTTACTGCCCATACTGACCAAGCCCTGAAAAGATTATGGGGCCCAGGACTGCAAATACAATGTCGTTGTGAGGAGTTCTTGCCTTTCCTCATTTCATTTCACTTCGCATCCTTCTGCTATAGCTTGCTTGTTACTCCATTCAGCTCATTCTCCTGATCATGTGCCATAGGATTCCCTGTTCTTTTATACTTCAGTGTCCAGCAAACGGTGAAGGTTTGTCAGTGCCATCTCCTCCCTGAAAATGCCATGTTTCAGTGTCAAATAGCACAAGGATGAAACAGTTGTTCTGTGCTTAAAAATACAAGTTGTGATTTCTGAGCAAAGTTGATAAAGGTCTCTTCGTCTGTCCAACAAAAGGTTTGGAGAGAACTGGACGCATTTTACAGAAGGCCTCAGGCAAACTTTAGTGTCAGACATTGCTCGTGTAAATTTGCACATGCGAACGCCGTTTTCAAGCATAAAGTGAAAATATGCTTATCATTCATCTTCCCATCAAAGCAATATATGAATTTCTCTCCCATACAGCAGTGTTGAATTGCACCTTATGGAAAAATCCTGAATGGCCATAATCCTTGGAGACACCTTTTCCCATTGTAAATTAAACAGGATGTTCAAGACCACCGAGCCTGCACAGAATCCTTTTGTATAGCAGTGGCATGCGAATAGATAAACGAGATGAAAAGATGGATTATATGGCCCATCATTAAAGTAGTAAGTGATTCAAGAATCTAGAAAACACATGGCAACTCTTAACTACTCCTTTTAAGTTAAGGATCTGTAACAGCAAATTACGGTCATTGTATAATTTGTGATTTGGCATATGGGAAAGCTGGTTTTATTTGATTGCCGTTGATTCAGAGTTCAGCTGAATTTCACAGTTGCCTGATTCAGGCTGTGGGAGTTAGTCCTGAAAAGGTATGTTGATGTGAGTACTGAGACATTTGGGTGCCAAGTCACAGGGTGTTTTTGGCACTCAGGTGGTGTGCTATTTTCTTTTGAGATAATAGGTCACGTTCTGTACTTGGTGCAACACAGATGGGCTGTAATGACTTAATCGGGAGGCAGTGAAATCCCTGAATGTTATGCCTCCTCTCAAATGCGTGGCAGCCAGGGAACAGAGCAAAATATGCAGTGCACTGTGGTTCTGAATATTTTTTCTTTATTTTTCTTTCCTATTAACTCTTGTTTTGTTTTGAATGAGATTCCCAGTGTCTGGATTCTGCAGGACTGGAATAGAGAAGGGGATGACTTCAGCTCCTGCCTTGCTGGCTAAATGGTTTTGTCTGATTTTCTGCAGGGTTGGGATGCTTATTCTCCCCTGACAGACTGCAAGCTGTGCTGCTAAGAGCTATTACAGCAACTGTAAGGCGTTTCTGCTCCTTATGTAGTGACCCACTTCTGTGGGAAGTAACATAGGCACCGAGGTACCATCCTGACGCGATGCTGTGCCTGCCCCGGCAGCAAAGGAGGAGGTCCTTTCCCCTGGGAGCCATCCCTGCTTCAAAGAACTATCCTGCAGGGTCAGCTCTAGCATAGAGACGGGGATTGGAAAATTTTGCTTTTGATTGTATTCAGTCACAGAGAAAGGGCTTTCTGCAACGGCAGCAGTCCCTCTGAAAGAGCACCAGGCCTAACTGCTCACTAGACACTGCAGAGCACCAGCTCTTCCCCCTCCTTTCTGGGGACAGTGCAATTCCTGTGCTGACGGCATTGCGTTCCACGGACGTCACTGTTGCGTCTCTCTCTCAGAGGTCTGGGACAGTGCTTGGCTCAGGCGGGCCACCAGATTCACCCCGGGAGATAGGAAGTGACTGGATGGGGAAAGCAGGAGTTGCCCTCCAGAGGGCTCTGCCTTCCTGACCCGAGTGGGTTTCAGACTGAAAGGACAAGGCAAACAGGCACATCCCAGACCACATCATTCAGCGCTCGAGAAGAGTCCTGCATTCTCAGGCAAACACAAATGCTACTGGCTCGGGTGTTATGAGCGTCACAGAAATAAGAACCTCACAGTTGCCCTAAGCATTCACTGCAAATTTGAGATTGCAAAAATGGAAGTTAACATTACAGCAGCTGTATCATTCACTTTTAGTAACAATTAGAAATAAAGCATGCCCTCTAGGACTAGGGAAAACAGTTCTGGAAACAATAAGGTGATATTTTTGCACATTTTAGGCTTGTATTTTTACACCTGAGTGAAGCTCAGTTTATGCATAGAATAGACAGTTAATTAATAAACATATAAGTGTTAGAACAAAGTGAACATTCCTTCCATTTTAAGAACTTTTTTTGTCTAGTAGTCTCAGATGCATTTTTCTTCTGAAGGCATTAGAGCAAGAGAAAAATAAAATATATTAGAATGCTGATTATAGATCTAGAACCATTTAAAACATCACATCTAGAAAATAGCTGATAAATACATATAATTATGTATATATAAAAAGATATAATAATCCTTCCCTTTAGAATCTAAATGCTTTACATAAATCTTGTCTTACCTATTAGGTAGCTCGTCTGTTACTTTTCTCAATCAACTATGTTGAAAAATGAGATGAAGGTGTCTGTCCCATATAGAAGTTTTTCAACAAATATTTGCTCTTCCAAAGAGTGAAAATCTGTTTTTGTCTGTTATTAATTAACTGCTTTATAAACACTGCGTGTTGCATTTCCCATAAATGGCATAATGAAGGAGGGTTTTATTCCAGTAAGTAAGTTATATCTTTCATGAAAAACAAGAGAACAGTAAACTCTCTGCATCCAGCCCTTCAGCACCCCGGCAGGATTTGGCCCCACACATCCCATTGCCCATGAGAATTATTTTACAGGCAGTCTGTGAGCTACTCGGTGGTGGAAGCAGTATCCAACCCTGCCTAAATACCCCCTTTCATAAAAGAATAGGTCACTGTTCACTGAGGCAGGGCGGAACACGAGGGAGGGAGGGAGGGAGCAGGTACAGAGCATTTGTGGGGGTGTTGTCAGCTCCCTCCCCCTCCAATTTGGCCATTCCTTTTCGAGGAGACACCACGGCTCCACTCCCTGTTTCGAGAGCATGCCAGCTATTCAGTGACACATCAGTATGCCCAAATTAACTGACTGATAAGCCCATAGTGATGTTTCTCCTTGGGGGAAGCTGATAGTAAAATGTTGTACAGAGCTATGAGAAATAAGAATTAACATTTTTAAACTTTCAGTTGGTCTTGCTTGGACAGATTTGACAGCCTTGTTTTGGGTCGTGAGCATTATTAGTTGGGCAAGGCACATTCTTTAAGGCAGATAGTTTACTCAGCAATTTCTGTAGCGTGGGCATGAGCTAAACTCTCCACTATTTCGATCATTGGCCTAATTCCAAATAAAGTATAAATATGGAACCCCTTATCTTCCCCTCATGCTCCTAAATTACTTTACTTTTTAAAACACTACCAATTTCATTCTGATTTGAATTGTACAAGAAAAAGAATTTTGCCTTAGAACTTGAGGTAAGGGGCCTAGTCTCTATTTTTCAACTGAACTGAAAAAAAATTATTATTCTCAGTCTAGTGTAAGCATTGTCAGAGAAATGGATGAAATTTTAGAAAGCTCATAAAGGGCTTGGGCATTCAGAACTCAATGCAAAAAGGCTTTTTTTTGTTGTTGATGAGTATTACTTCTATAGAATTGACATCAGTGTTTGACTACTTAGTGCAAGATTTGCTTAGGAAGTGCTTAAGACCGGAACGTAGCGCCTCCATGGCCAAACCAGGTTTGTGTCCACGTTGCAGGGACACATTACTGGAGGACAGTTGTGGGAGAGTTGCACTTAAGTTCAATGGAGACAGGAAGAGTCACAGGCCCTAAGTACCTAAATTCTTCCTTGGTTTAAATTCTTTTAAAATATTCTTTCTAATCCCTGTCATAATGTGCCTCAAGTGTAGATATTGTGTTAAAGAACACAGGGACATAAAATGGAGTTACTCAATTAAGGCCCTGTCCTAACATGACATGGCCTAATCCCTAAGCGTAAAAAGCTCAGCTGTGGGTGCCCCAGTGACTCCAGAACTTCAGTTCTCTGTCCACCTAACCGGGTATTTTTTTTTCACTTCCTAGTCTATATTTGTTTCTGGTTAATTCAGTTGGATTTGAAATTCAAATTTCTTCTCATTACATGGAAGAAATTTGCATCTGATGTGGTCGAACAGAGCTGCATTGCTGTGATGTGCTCCTGAATCTGTGTGTCTTCTGGAGAGTGTGGTACTGTGGTTGTGGCCCAAGAAGACAATACAAAGAAAGCCTGATTCATACAAAACCATACCCAGTTTTTGTGCTCAGCAAAATTAGCATTGTTATTAACAATGATAATAGCAACCAAGCATCTTCCTAGCCCTCGCTCCAGGACCCTGAGATGCATGGTCACCTCTGGAAGCCCAGCCTCAGTTAAGATGCAACAATATTGATATTTAATATTCAAAAGCTGAAGTCTTGCGTATAGATGGTAGTGAAAAGCAGGGTTGAAGAAGTATTAAGGTCTTTAAATCTCTCTGGTAAATCTTTTCTGGACCGAAAAAACACATCAATCCCGTGTTAGCTGGAAGAAGGAGGCTACTGTGAGATGTATTGGTTGTGTACAGAGATCTGAGGGAATTGTCCTCCTCTCTAGTTACTCACGAAGCCCTTGCTAGTTTTTCATGCTGGGTGACACCTTGCTGAGAGTATCTTCCACACACTATTGGGAGTAACATATTCCTCCCACCAACTACTATTTATATTGTCAGTCGCCCCTCAGATTCAACAGAGCTTTCTGAGCAGTAAAACGGCATATGGGTAACACCCTGCCAAACTATACATATTTGCAGATTGATTTACTGGGAGAGGATTGCCGGTGTGTCACAGTGGCAAAATTGCACTTTTCCGCAGTTTAAGACAAAACCACCCCTGAGAGTAGAACAAGCAAGGGCAATACACGTGTATTGGTGCCCAGTTGCATCTCTGCTGGGAGCTTGTGCCAGCACAGTGCTGAGGCTGGGCAATGGGCGACTGTTATGTCAGCAGTTGAGCTAAAGACCGTCTGTTCTCTAATAGACAAGTTTTTTTGGATGCACATACAACTCTGCAAAACTTGGCAGTAGTTACGCGGTCCAGGTTCTCACCAATCTGTTTGTCAAAGGCCCCGTGACTCTTGAGTACCTGGGGGTAGACACTGCAGAGGCAGGCTCAGCTGCTTGTTCCAAATATTCAGAGCATTTCTGAATAATTATAAGCCCCTTTCATTCTTTTACAGTTCTTCTTGGGCTGGCAACACCTCTGCTTCAGTGGCTGCTTTTCCTCTTACTTACTTTCCTCAGTTTGGTTTAGGAAACCTTCAGTGACCGTGGAGCAACCAGTCATCTTAATATTTGGTTTGTTTTGGGCTTAGGTTCCCTGTGCTAACTGTGGTTCCTTCCAGTTACAAGCTCCTTGGTACAGCCATAGTGTTTGCTTAGGTAATGCCCCTGTTTCACATGCCGTGCCCCATTTTAGCAACGTTTGTGACTCGACCACAGCTGAGCTTCGAAGTGGGCTATGAGGTGTGATGGGCATGACTGCAGTACCAAGAGATTGGGTTCCAGGAAGGAAACAGGTGGTTTAATTAAGGATATCTGTACCAGGTTCCCAGTAAGAGAATTTTTGGAACTGTTTCTTGCCTTGCTCAAACAAGGTAGTAACCAGGTAGATACATTTCACTCAAGGTCCTGCAAATTTCTGTCCCCAGCAAGTGGCCACCCACTTGGTTTCTCAAGGGCAGACACGGTATTTACACCTTGTCTTGATGGAGCTAGTTGAGATCAGTTAGAAATACTGTTCAGGCTGGAATCTCATGAGAAGAATTAAGGTAAAAAGTGTTAATTTAGGACAATATTTGGGCTGAATGTGATCTAACCTCTTCCACATTTCGTAGACTAAACAAAATACCAGTGTACCAGGAGTAGGGCAGGAGATACATAGAGATGATTTCCAAGGATCTATATTTCTTCTGAAGCTTGACTGTGAAATGACTTGTAACACATAAACTAAGATACTCTAACAGTGATAAAACAGCTCTTTATACAGTCTCTTGAACACACTTAGTTTGTCAACGAGATGATTCATCAAGGTGGCTGCTGCTTCTCCCACTCAAAGAATGCACACTGTAATTGAAATCAGCTGGATGCAAACACCCTGATGGCTCCATACCTACACTGTTTATAAGCCCGACCCTTATTGTGGAGAACTGGGTCTATGCAGTTGTTTGTATGGGAGGATTCCTGGAGTGAAAGCATCTTTGGAAAGTATGTATTTCTGCCTCTCATGTGGGGTGGGATGGGTGCGTTACTGTACAGGATGGACAAAGCAGTAAAGCTGTAGTATTTCATAATGTAGGGCTGAAGTATCTCCTTTATATTTTCAGTTTCACAGTCAAGCGCTGTCTAATTGTCCTTGATCACCCAAATAAAATTATAATTGGTTGTTAATATGACATCTTGCTATGGAAGCTTTTCTAGGAAATGCAGAAATGACGAAACACTGTACTAGTGTGTCCAGAGAAGTACTCTCAATTTTCAGTAACAGGTAAAACAATCATCCATGAGGTATGATGGAAGTAGCATGAATCCTGGTTTATTCCAGGGGATGGAGTAAATGACCTTTTAAAGTCATCCCAGCCTTGTTTCCTGTGATTCTGTGACTCGCAGCAAAGGAAAACTTTCATTCTCCATATCTTATTTGCCCCACATTTTTACATATGAGAACTCTGGGTGGTTGGTGTTTGTCTAGTCCCTGTGGAGCCAGCAGGTGTCATCAGAACCTTTATTTCTCTGATGGGAAGCAGGATAATTTTGTGTGTTTGGACATCTGCCCTTCTCTGTGCCTTACTGAGTTTGTACCGTGAGGCAGGACTTAGGCAGGCAGGAGACACAAACTTAAACAACTGGCACTGGAAGATACTTCTGTTCTCCTGGGAGGGCATCTCAAAAGTTTCTCCAGTAGATGTGAAATTCAAGTGCGTTTCTATTTTAAATCCCTGAAAAAAATCAACTTTAAAGGCAGGAATTACAAAGTGTCTAGGAGACTGGTATGTCGAAGGGGAAGAAAACTAACTATTGCATCTTCAAAGTGGCAGAAAATATTGACATCAATGATCTGATCACCTGAACTTGGAATATGATGCATTTTCCCCCTAATCCTTACCCAGATTCCATGTTTACATGCACTGCGCATGCATCTCCTTACTGCTACAATAATCGCGTTCCAGTGACTTTCAGTCTTTGACTGTCTGGCCTGAAGCAATTACCTGATGTAATGGAGAAATCTCTGCACTTTGGCCTCTCCAAAAGACAAGCAAAAGATGTCCTCCTGCACTTGTGGAATGTGCTGAGGTTTACAAAGTACTGAATGAGTGCAGGTTAGGGTTGGGTTGGGTTGGTTGGTTGGGTTATTTTCCATTTCAACATGGATATGATACAGTAACCTGTTAGAGGTCAGGTACCAATTCCCATGGCTTGAGCATGGGCTCCCTGTAGGCTGCGTGTGGTGGGTACTCAAAAGCAATTCTTCTTCCTAGGGAAAGTATCTGTCTACCTGTCTGTGCTTTCACAAAGTATTTAAGTGAGGGTTAGTTTTCCTACGGGACTCGGTGTCTTTGTTTGAACTGCTTCAGTACTTTACCTGGTCTTCAGTGAGACAAGTCAGAATCTGTGTGCGTCTGTTCATTTCTGCATGCTGGTCTTGGGATTTTTAATCTTGAGATTTTTAAAGACAATATCTGAGTTTGCCTGAAAACAATACAACTAAAGTGAGGAAGCAAACAAGGGCAGATAAACAAATCTTTAAGAAGACATGATTGTTTTCTTCAATCACCATATGAAGCTGTCATATGGCAGCAGCATACTTCTTGTGAGTTTGAGTTAAAAGGATAATAAATTACATGCTGCTACATAGAAGAGAATCCATAATGATCAGTCTCAAATGCAAGGCCAGAGACACTGGATACCTATGTCTATCACTTGATTTCATATATATATAATATTAATTTTCAAGAAACAAACATATTACACTAAAAATCCACTATCAGTTGAAAATTTGTAACTAATATTTCCATTGTTTCTTTCTCATAACAAAAAATATTTAGACAGTGAAACAGTTAAAAGGACAGCAAACTGGGTCCATGAGCTGTCTGGGGGCTCAGATATGGTTTTCTTTATGTTTCATAAGAATATTGCATTTAATATGTGGGCAGTGCCAGATGTGAGGTGTTAATTATTCATTTCCTTGATTTAAGCACTAATGTCACTTAGCAACCTTACTCATCTTTGAAATGGAACTTTTGAAGGATGCACATACGTTGCTAGTGAGAGTAACATTTATATTAGAAAAATGATTTGGGAAATGGAGTAAAGGCGTGAATCTCTTTTACTCCTGACGGGAACTAGGTGAAAAGTTCATAGTTCTTTTGAGAGGTTTCCTTTAGACCACTGCAGCATTTGGTTGCTCTTCCCAGTTCCTGATATTTTCTGGCTTAAGTGCCATCCAGCTTTGCAAACGTGACTCAGTGAATCTTCAGCTTTTTTTTTTTTTTAAGGGAATTGAGGTTATACTTTCTCTGCCTCATTTTCTCTCTTTTGCCTTCTCTCCATTCCATTTTATAGATTTTGAAAGTATTCTCTTTTGGCATCCAATCTGACAAAATGATAAAGTTCTGAAACACACCGAATTCATACAAATCTCATGCAGTTGAATGACCTGACCTGGGACAGAGACGCTTTTACAGCCTGCACTGTGGGAGGAGCTGATGAGCTAGACATCAGAGAATCCACACCAGAGCAGCGGTGGAAACCGGGTTTCACTGAATCTGTAGGCCAGATAACTATTTAGATGTACCAAAAAAAGTGCATAGGTTTGCTTTCGGGTATTTATTTTGATGCCTGCAAGTTAGGCCCATCAGTGTGTTGAAGATAGATGAAACCTTAATACTCACTTGCAGTATAACAGAGAGTAGTGAGGGGTGTTCGTGCTGAGCAGTTTTTATATAAATATCCACACCTAGATTGTGATGGGACAGCTGGAAGGAGGGGAGAAGAAAAGGAAGTCAGTCAAGGTAGCAGGAACCTGGGACTTTATCAACCAGTGCTCGGAAACAGTAACGGTCCTTGGAGGTACTCACAACGTGGCCCAAGATTTCATCAATCCTTGAAGCATAACTGGGCATTCAAGGTCTGTTACTTGGCAAGTGACAGCATTTTGCCCCATGGTTGGCCCCCCTGGCTGTGCAGTCTCTTTGGATGCTGACTCACTTGGAGTAAAAGTTGTGTTCCCACAGGATATGGACCATGGGGCAGCCTAAAGCACTTTTGCTGTTAGGGCCTCTGAAGATTCAGCTGTAGGTTAGCCTTGCTTTTCTGTCCTACAGCCATAAGCACAATATCAGCACTGCTCTATATCCCTTTTCTTGGAAAGTTTCTCGGTGTCCTACAGTCAGGATTTTGTGCCAAACTGAAACATTTAAAAGCCTGTAATACACTGTATTATATATTCTTTCAGAGAGTGGTGTCTCCAGTGTGGGAGCAGTCTTCAGACACTTCCCGGGTCTGTGGCCAGATCAGAATAAGTCACTGAACACATCGAAGACATCCTTCTTACCTCCCAGAAAGCCTCATCTAGCATCTTCAGTTGTTCCTTCTTAGTCATTTTTGATTGAAAGCACCTATTTTCCTCCCTATATAATGAAACAATTTTTGGATCCCACTGAAGTCACTCCATGCTAAATGATAGTAGCCTTGGTCAGTGTCTGATTATAGATTGAATATGAGATTTCTGCATCATATAATTTGCCTTTGATGGGGGTGTTCATTTTTCTTTGTGGCATTGTAATAAGCATGGAAGCATTTGCATTGACAGGAGGTTTAAATTACAATTCACCAGCCATCCTTCTTCAGTGAGCAGTGGTGTCTTCAAGTTCCAGTCATTGTCCTTCTAAAGGACAGCCAATCCTGTGGTCAGACTTCTTGTCAGCCAACATTTCTATTTAGTAGAAGATAAACGTAGGGTGAATATGATATTTCAACTACATTTTATTGAGCGAGTGGCTATATTTGCTCTCTCTGACCAACAGGAAAACAAGTGTTCCTGTGAACACCAATGCAGTAATAGCATGAAATTGAGGACTCTGTATCAAGAGCTTGAGAACAGACTTTAGTCTTTAGCATGATGGTTCATACACTTGCCACCCAAACTCCTATCTTCAGCTTGACCTTAGTTATCTTCTAGCTTAGGCCCATGATATCCATAATGCACACTGGAAGATCTAAGCTTGGACACAAAGATGTTCTGCAGTCCCTTTCTATAGTAAGAATATAGTCATTGGGCCTCTTTTGATACTTGTGGTAGGTCAGACCCAGTGATGATCCACCTTGTCTGTACTCCATACAGGCTTGTCTTTGCTTCTGACGCGTTCCAGACGTCAGGTCTCAGCTCTTTCTTAGACTTGTGTATATATGAGTAATGTGGACCGTATGTGACAATGTGCTCAGATGCTCAGGCTCCTGCAATTGTATACCAGAGCAAATTGTTCTTCTCAGGTAATGTGTAACATGATGGGCCACAGAAAGAGAGTCATCTACAGCAGACACATTGGAAGCACTAAAGAGAACGTGAAAAATAGAGAACTGATGTTTTTCATCTGAAGAAAGAAGTCTATAAGTTACAGACCGTTACAATAATAAAGACAGGAAAATTAATAGTCTTTTCAGTGTGGGTATGTTTTATCATTGTATTAGTAAAATTTAACTGCCATAGGGCTGTCTGCATGAGGAAATAATGCAGTGGAACTATGATGGGAAGATGTTGCTATCCTAAATCCTTGTTTGGACTTTCATTCCAGCATAAGAGTGACTTCTTGGTTCAGCTTGAACTCTTTGCCATGTGACAAATTTAAAAGGATATCTTATACCAGAACAAAAGGGCCACGGAAATGATCAGAGGGCTGGAGCACCTCTCCTGTGAAGACAGGCTGAGAGAGTTGGCGTTGTTCAGTCTGGAGAAGAGAAGGCTCTGGGGAGACCTTATAGTGGCCTTCTGGTATCTGAAGGGGGCTACAGGAAAGCTGGGGAGTAACTTTTTACGAGAGCATGTAGTGATAGGACGAGGGGTAATGGCTTCAAACTGAAAGAGGGTAGATTTACATTAGATGTTAGGAAGAAACTTTTCACTATGAGGGTGGTGAGCCCCTGGCCCAGGTTGCCCAGAGAAGTTGTGGCTGCCCCATCCCTGAAGTGTTCAAGGCCAGGCTGGACGGGGCTTTGAGCAGCCTGGTCTATTGGGAGGGTCCCTGCCCAGGGCAGGGGGTTGGAACTAGATGATCTTTAAGGTCCCTTCCAACCCAAACCATTCCATGGTTCTATGATTCTGTTCTATGAAAAGTTTTGGTACAGAACATTTTCACTCTAGAGCTATATTGCTTTAAACTAATCCTTTAGATCATAGCAGAACCACCTTCTTGTGTGTGTACAATTTTAATGTGAAGGTGGATTTATTCATCGAATATAATTTTTGGAAATCAATGCAACTTTTTCTGCCTTTTTGACCAAAATTCAATATGTGAAGCTTTGCAAAACTCACAGCTTCCACTGCTAGCTGGCACCACAGGGGCAGATATACTGCCCACCCTGTGTCTGTGTGACTCCCACACTTACCTGACTTACAGAGCAGCTCTTACCCCAGGCGTGCCTGGACCGGCCATGGTGTGATGGGTTTTGAGTTCTTACTGGGAGCTGAGCCAGTGCGAGACCCCCCGTAGGAGCAATTATACTGGTACCGCTGTGCTTATAGCAGTACAGCTCGTGCTGCTCCGGGGAAGTGGCATAAACAGTCTCTGCAGGAAGCAGTTGTATAATGACATAACTGTATTACTTCACTGAGCAGGCTGTGGGTTTTACTGTCCTTGCCCAGGCAAGGACCAATTTAGTAATTAATTATGCACATGCTGCAGCTTATGTTGGTAACAGCACGTCTAGTTCAAGTAGATGCGATAGATGCAGGTGTTGAGGCCAGTCTGCAGCGTGATGCTGAAAGCCTGCGCGCAGACGAGCTCTAACAGATGAGGCTGCAAAAGCAAAAGCTGAAGCCAGGCTGGAAATTTGGTCTTAAGCACTCATGAAATGTAAATGCCTCTTCCCTTTTTCAGTTCTGCTGGAAAGAAAAATAAGCTGTGCAGTGGAGTCCTTGCCCGAAGTTTAAAACCAAGCAATAGGGCATGGGGGTGGAAGAAGTGTGCAAAGTCAGCATGCTCGCTGCAATGCAAACACGAGGGTTATCTTAAATTTACCCTGAGAGACTGGAAAATAAAGGTAGAAGCTAGCAAAGCATTTTCTCATAGAATCTCCACTGTGCATTGAGAGTGTCTGAGCCACAATCTCCTGTAGAGTCATTTGGATTACTTATAATAACAGTGGTTAACACTTTTGTGACCCCAAAACATAGAAGAGAGATGGGTGGGTGTGTGTGCACGTGCATATGCGTTTGTGTGAATGCATCTGTAGGAAAGAAATGACACTGAACATAGGTAAATGCCAGGACATCAAGCAAAGAGGTGGAGAGCTGGCAGGACCTGGGCTGTGTCCCTTTGCCCGTGAGCCAGGGTCTGCCCTGGAATGGTGGCAAATTGCAGGTGGGGGGAAGGAAGCTGAGCAGGAGTCATGGCTTGGTGGACGCATTTGAGCTGGGGAGAAACTTCTGTTATAAGGTGATATCATCACAGTCTCCCAGTAATCTCAAAAACGTCCAGATTTTGTGCTACCTTGTCATACGGTGTTGGTCACTTCCTCATCTGCAGGGGGGGTGAGACTCGCCTCGTCTTGAAGCACTTAACGAGTCACTGAGATATGTCCTGTGTTGGTAAACGTGGCCTGCATTGGTTACGATACAATATGCACAGCAGGCAGAACTGAGCTGAAACACAATGTGCTGCCTGTTTGGAAGTGTCTGTTTTTGATTCTGCAATGATACGGTGATCCCATTTGTCATATCCTAAAAATGTGGGGTTTGCTCGCATCAGGTTAAAGGGGAACATTTGGAAGCTGGTATTTCTTCTGCAGGGGAGATCACGCCTCCGAATGCGGCAGCAAACACACTTATACTCCTGACCTCAGACTTCCAGCTTCATGGAAGTCTCTCCTTTCCCTGCTGTTCCCTTCTGTGCTACCCGTGGAAGGACAGCACAGGCAGGGGCACGGGGCAGGTGGCACCGGCGGCCTTGCATCACAGCCCGGGTCTCTCCACTTGGCAGTCAGGCTGGGAGCGGCAACCCCCCGGCTCCTTCCACCCGAGCTCCTGTTTATCCTCAGCCCCTACCGTAGGGATGCTCCCAGTTGCTCGACCCAGGTGGCCTCGCACGTAGCCAGGCTTGGCCTCGGTGCCATCAGTCCTGGTGGCCATGGGCAGAAGCAGACTGAGCTAAGGTCCCGTGCTGACCAGGGAGGCTGAGCTTTTCTGCAGACGCCAAGTTAAACACACGAAGAAAAACATGTATGAGATCTGCCTGTTTGGGAAGGTTCTGCTGGCTTCCCTGGCCCGTGCTGCACAGTGGGCTATGTGGGATGGTGTCACCCTCGCTGCCCGGCGTGGCAGGCTGAGCTCAGTTCCGCTGCAAAGCCACTCCAGAAGTGTATCTTTTCCACTCACTGTATGAGGAACTCAGAATATGTTCTGAGAATATATGAGAAATAATATGAGAAATTGCTAAAGCTTCTGTTAATGTTTTGGATGTTGTACAAATATTAAGTCATGCTAGACTTTTACCTGTGGCCAAACATGTTATGTTAGTTAAAGTTATCTCCCCTGCTTTGAAGCCAGCTATTTCAACACACTAGGTGGTCTGATAATCTCTCAGCTGCTTCATTTAACAGGTAAATAGCTTCTTGTGTAAAAAACCGTAGCAAACCCAGGGATATAAAGTAATGGATAGAACCACATTGAGCTGTAACACAAGTTCAAATACTCAGGTTGCCCGGAGAGCGATTGCAAACGCAATCAGACTTTCACGCTGGTCTCCTGCAAGCAATAACCCACACCACCACGTTGGCACCTGCCTGCAACGAGCTGTCCTTAAAAATGCAGGCTATCCTCAGTGCCCCAACAGCAGCAAAGCTGTTTAGCGGCTGGGTGCCCTGGAAGAGGTGGTTTTGACACACGTGAATGAGCACACGGGGCTTTTGCCGCAGCAACTTCTGGGTAGCTGCCACAGAAGGACAGTCGCTGTCATTTATAGCTGGGAAGATTTGTTTTTAAATAGTTTTTCCATGTAACCATGAAGAAAGCAACCTCCTAGAGTTTTTTTTTGCTGTGATTTCAGCTCCTCTCAGTGAGCTGCTCTCCCTTGTCAGTGAGTAGAGGCATCTAATCTGTAGCTGACTGGCTCAGTAACTGCAGATAAGACAGAATAAATAATGATGAAATCTCATTTCTTATGGCTATCTGAGGGGGGGGGAGGTGCTTTTGGTCAAGTTGCTAAATACCTGGTGACTGAATAACAGAGTATCAGTGTATCAGATAAGATAAAAGGAGTCATACTGATGCCTGTTGGACTGCCTTCTTCCATTCCCAGACTAACGAAGCCGTTTGAAACACTGTCCATGGGACAGGTCTCCTCTGACCACCTCAACAGAGCAGAGGGGAGCGTGTTAGCCCTGGAGTGGTCACCCAGGAGGTCCCTGGGGTGTGGGTCACAGCCTCCTGCCTGGGGGTGTCCCCTTGCGCTCAGAGAGAGTGGGGGCAGTCAGGGTCTCCTCTCTGCAGCCGCCCAGGTCTTCTTCCTCCATGACGTGGCCAACCCTGTCCCAGCCTTCCCCTACGGTCTTGCCGCCCAGCTGTGGGGAAGAGCTGGAAATCCTGTGGTCCGACACGCGGTGGGGGGGCTCGATGGGAGGGTAGACCAGGCAAAGGTCCTTGGAGGAGGATGGGGACGTGGCTGCCAGTCAGGGCTGTCTCCTTGTCTCGAATCCCTCTTCCTCCTCTTGCAGTGACTTTTGTCTTTTGTCCCATAATGGTCCACAAGGTTTTAAGCGCTCGGCTGCTGGCAGAGTTCATTGACTTGACTGCAAAGGGATGGTTTTTGGGGGGATGTTTTCTTTCCAAAACATCAGTGTTTTGTGCCATCAGCACAAAGGGAGAAGGGACCTCTGGGAAACTGGTATCACACTGTGAAGCTGATTTTGTGCTACAGCACTGCCTTTTGAGTAAACCAATAATGTTTGGAGCTCCTGCTCCAAATGCCACAAAAGCTGGCATCCAGGGCAGATTTACCATTCCCTTTCTGGACCCAGAATATGGCCACATGTTCTTCTGCTCCCCTTCCCTTCTCAGTAAGCTCCAGGATCATCCTTCCCATGGCTGAGGCACTACCTGCACCATGTTCTCTGCTTCCCCATGGGCGCTGGCATCCTCTGACTTACTGCTGAAATGAGGATTTTGGTGCCTGGGGCTGCTCACCTTCTGCCTTCCCCTTTTGCCAAACAGACGAGTTGGATGGGTCTGTTGTCACTGATACATCACTGCATGTGGTATGTCAGCCCTTCAGGTGTCGCTTGGCAGAGGGAAGAGGGCATATAAGGGATAGGACAAGGGACAGTGGTTTTAAACTAGAGCAGGGTAGGTTTAGATTAGACATTGGGAAGAAGTTCTTCACAATGAGGGTGGTGAGACAGTGGAACAGGTTGCCCAGAGAGGTGGTGGAGGCCCCATCCCTGGAGACATTCAAGGCCAGGCTGGATGAGGCTCTGAGCAACCTGATCTCGTTAAAGATGTCCCTGCTGACTGCAGGGGGGTTGAACTAGATGACCTTTAAACGTCCCTTCTAACCCAACACATTCTATGATTCTATGATTCTAACAGAAACTATAGACAGTCATGGGGTAGCAGATGCTGGTGCCTCCGTGTTGAAAGCTCCCATTTTTCCCAGCCCTGGAGTTCGCGTGGTATCTTGGACATCCTGCAGTAATTATGATGACAGAGAGGAAGTCATGCTTGTTTACATCTGTGGCCTGCAGTCTCAGGCAGGGGGGCACTATATTTTCTGGCAGTACTGTCTCTTCTTGAAGGGCCAGGGCTCTGGTCATGCTCCTCCTTCAGATCCACTCATTTCAGGGATCACCTTGTGCCATATGGGATCTTTTCATATTGCGTATAGGAAGCAAGAAAGCAGTAAAGCTAGTCTGTCCTTTGGCTCTGGCCAGGTGTGCTGGGGACTCACTTCCTGATATTACCAATTTTTTTGCATGCAAGTAACAGAGTAGGTGGCTTGAATTCTCACCAGTTTCTTATACTCAAAATCCTGTTATGGTGAAAAAACCCATGCCTTGTATGCAAAGATGAGAACTTACCAGTAGCATATTTAAGATCTTAACAGTCTTACCCAAGAATTATTAGTCTGGTTACAATACTAAGACTTACAGCTCCAGTTATGTATAGTTAAAAGTAATACACACAAACTTCTTAGTATCTTTCCCATTCTCTGGTGTTGTGCTCACCCTTTCTCTGCCCCACTGGTTCCTCAGATCGACGGCTTCGGCCCAAAGGGAAGGGGATGGCAGGACGGCCGCATCCCGCACCCCTGCTGGGAGGAGTAGGAGGGTGGTGGGTGCAACCTCTGTGCTCTGGGGTCTGCTCGTGGTCATTTTTATACATTTGCTCACATGCTCTGCCCCTTGCTCTTTCTTCATTGGTTCACAGCTCCACATTACACCTGATTTTACTACCTGTGCTGTGTTTTACATACACTGGGTACTCAATCTCGGTTCTCCTAGTTATCCCCCAAACTGGTTTTACCCAGCTCCCAAGGCTGCAATCCTGTGATGACCAGTAACTGAGCGCTGGTGAGCTGTTTATGGCCCTGGGGCCTCCAGTATCATCCTGTGCCTGCACTCTCAAGTCTCATCCTGCCACGCCTTTACTCCTTCATTTTTCATTCCAGGGCCATAAACACTTCACTCTGTGCAGAATAACTACTTGTTCTTAATATCTCCTAGTTACAGAAATATCTAAATGTATAACAGTATGTAAATGTTGCACCATCCAATCGTGTAAAGCTAAGGAAAAAATTAAACGAACTAGGTAATGGCACCTGATTGCTGGATAATTACTGTTACAAACAAAGGAGCTAAACCAAAACCCCAGGCAGGCCAGGCCAGGTCCAAGCAAAGCCTGGAAAGTGCGGAGACCCGAGGCCCGCACTGTTAGTTTAACACAAAGCAGGTAGCTGTGTTACAAGCAACAGCACTGCTGTATTTGCAAGGCTAACGGCTCTGCTGACCCACATCTTTCTTCACGCTGAACCAGAGCTATCAGATTGCACTTCCCTGAAGTGTAAATGGGGAGTTTCTCCCTTGACTCCTCTTTGTAGGGGAGCTGAAGGAAGTGGGGCGGGAAGTGAGGGGAGTTTTGCTTCCCTTCCTCCAGGTACAGCCTTCGATGATGGTGAGAAAAGAGAAAAATGTACCCCAAAAACGTCCTTCAAGAAACAATGTGTGAGCTGGGGAGGCTATTGCAGTCTTGGGACACGGTACTTATGATAGAATCATGGAATAGTTCCAACCCCCTGCCCTGGCAGGGGGGACTAGTGGGAACTAGACCAGGTCACTCAAAGCCCCATCCAGCCTGGCCTTGAACACTTCCAGGGATGGGGCAGCCACAGCTTCCCTGGGCAACCTGGGCCAGGGGCTCACCACCCTCATAGTGAAAAATTTCTTCCTAATATCTCATCTAAATCTCCCCTCTTTCAGTTTGAAGCCATTACCCCTCGTCCTGTCACTACAGGCTCTTGTTAAAAGTCCCTCCCCATCTTTCCTGTAGCCCCCTTCGGATACTGGAAGGGGCTATAAGGTCTCCCCGAAGCATTCTCTTCTCCAGACTGAGCAACCCCAATTCCCTCAGCCTGTCTTCATAAGAGAGGTGCTCCAGCCCTCTGATCATCTTCATGGTCTCCTCTGGACCTGCTCCAACAGGTCCGTGTCCTTCTTATGTTGGGGGCTCCAGAGCTGAATGCAGTACTCCAGGTGGGGTCTCACCAGAGTGGAGTAGAGGGGCAGAATCACCTCCCTCAACCAGCTGACCATGCTGCTTTTGATGCGGACCAGGCTGTGGTTGGCTTTCTGGGCTGTGAGCGCACACTGCAGGGTCACGTTGAGCTTCTCACCAACCAACACCCCCAAGTCCTTGGAACACTTGGAGGCTGTTGGGCTGCAGTCAATGGCATGGCCCTGGTACAGTCAATGAAACAGGGCTTTCTGTCTGGCCAGGGGACAACTAGGTCACCCAAACCTGGGATCACGACAAGTTCAGCTGTGAGTCCTGTCCTCACGTTCATTAGCTGTGTCAGCTGTGTCAACAGCTAACGAACCTGGTCATTAATTGCTCCCAAGATGCACCTCAGACTTGTTTGTATCCATGCATTGCCCATTGCACTGAGTGGGAATAGCTCAGTGGCCTGACGCCCTGTCTTTCTGCCCAGCCTTCCCCACTCTGCCGTGAGTGCGCTCCAGGTGCTCTGCAGGAGTGGCCTCCTGCCCTCTGTTTCTTGGGAAGGAGGAGAGCAGGACATGCCGGTGGAGCAGGCGCTACCGCCGAGCTGGCAGCGTCCACCTCCCGCACGAACAAATGGCGCCGGTGGGTGGGAGGGATAAAATGTTGGTCTGCGGGAGGGAGAGTGGGAGGCTGTGAAAAGGATCTGGTGCGGAGAGGAAACGTGAAAAGCGAGCGTAATAGGGAAAATCTGTTTGGTGTTGCTTGTGGCGACAAGAGCAGGATTAGAAGAGTAGGACTTGGTGGATGGTGGGGAGCGGGGGACAGATGAGAAGGGGCCACATAACAAATGGCATGGCGCAGCATGGATGTAGGCAGGGAGCAAGATGTCTGCTGCTCTTTTGTGCTAAGTGTGGTGCCTGCCTCTTCTCCAACACTGTCTCTGGCAGATCCCGCAGTGGAAAATCACAGTGTGATGTCAATACACCGGGAGCTGCTGCCTGATGAAACAAGTCTGGCAGACAGCTCCTGGGCGCCGATCTTAACACCGGCAGGAAATCCCCCACGGGAACGGCAGACACCCCTCGTCACCACCACTCCGTCTTCCCATGGCCAGCACATGTCACTCCCTGTCCCTGTGTCTTCTCCAACATATTTTACAGACCCAGAGAGATCGCACAGGAGATGTGGTGAAAGGGGAAGCACACGCTGTGCAGCGCCAGTTCTGCATGGCAGCATGTCTGCCTCTGCACCTCCCTCCTGCGGCCCTGTGGGCTCGTTTTCCTGGGAGATGGGAGGAAAATGGAATTCCCACATCCTGCTTCCAAAGGGGGCACGTGTCTGTGGGAGCGCCAAGATACTGAGGGTAGGAAAGAAAGGAGTCTCTTTCCCAAAATACGGATTAAGAGCCTGCAAAAGCTGATTTAGCTGATGTGAGGGATTCTCTTGATCTTCAAATCTCTCCCAGAACCACATGGGGACAACCTTCCTCCTCCTCTGCTGTATTTCTATGTATATGTCTCCATGCACTCCAAAATGCTTTACAAGGGAGCAAGAAATATTTAGTCTTCCAGCTGCCACAGGTAACTGTGCATCTGGGACCTTTGTTTCTTCCACATTTCTTGATGTAAGCTGAGGCTCACTCTACTAACATCAATTATGTCAGCTTTTCAGCTGGTGCAAACTGCTGCGCCTCTAGGGAATTCGATACACAGCTAAGGATCTCTCCTCTTTGAGCTCTCTCATCCCTAAAGGTTTTATTGTCGTTTTCCTGAATGCCGGTTCTTTAACAGCAGTTAACAGTAGGGGTGGTAACGGCTGAGACTGACCCTATCGATGCCGCGCTGTGCAGTCGTATTTCAGGAAGACAAGAAACCTGCATAGTCAGATGTGGCGCCTTATGAATTGTTGCTGGTGGGCCACAAAGCCACCCAAACAGATGGACGTGAGTGCAGGAAGGAGCCAGGAAGATGAAGCAGCACACATGCATCTCTTTCACTGGGAGTCCTGCCATTGATGCTTGTGAGTTTTTCATACGCTTCTCTATACAGAGACTGTGCCTATTTAGTCAAAAACCACCATCAAGCACCATGTTTGAGAGTTAACAGGAGCTTTTTACTAGGAACACAGAGCAGAAAGGGGGCTTTCCTTTGGACTGTGAAAGGGGAGACCGTGCTTTGTGCCAGACTGATAAAATCATGTTTGCTGTTAGTTTCACAGAAGACACAGAAGACCTTGCTGAGGCTGTGTTAGCTTCCCAAGCCATTTGACTGCTCCCAATGTGATTCCTGATGCCGTGAGACCATTTCATCTCCTTCCAAAAAAACACAACTGTGGGAAAGAAAGGGGCAACCGTGCTCTTTCTGGTACCTGTTGCCAAGGCAAGTATATTGAAAGTGGTTACCAGCCAGCCCTCAAGCTGCCCTATGTCCTACCTGGGTGCCTGCCACCACCCCCTGGGTCAGCAGATCTGCTTATTGGGTGCTCCCCCCTTACTTTTTTGGCTGTAAAATGACAGCACTTGAAATATCCACAATTTTCTAGACCCTCATTATACATTTTTCACAAATCTCAGCTGGCAGTATGCTTGTGTAATTGCCATCTAAATACCTCACCTGCCCATCCAGCTACATCCTCCTTCTGACCACTGGTGGATACACGTGTGAGAAGTCAGCTACTCATGCGGGCTATCTAAGTCTGTCGAATTGGCAATATGTGGTTGAAAGTCTTCAGGTTCAAGAGCAGATTTGATCCTCCTGCTCTGTTTTGAGCTGCAAGAAACTCAGGAAGATTTGCCACTAGATTAGTACTAAAAATGATAAAAGGTTTCTGCTGAAGAAAGCAGATTTCTTTCCCTGTTGAAGACAGCTTTTCACATTCCCAGTGCTATCTCCATTAGAATCTTCAGTTTCCCTTGACCCTGCATTGTTGATCCAACTCTTCCCATCTCTTGTTTACTTACTTATGGTAAGTTACGACCACTTCTGCTTTGTTTGCAAGACTGTTAATCATTTTATCTGCTCTTCTGGTTGACAACTACATATTAAGCAGGAGTCTTCCATTGAATTACAAATGCGCCTCTCTGAATGCTGCCAAATCGTAGGTCTTCCCTTGGCTTTCAGTCAAGTAAAAAAGACATTCTTTGCTAGCTGAATTTAAAACATTTTCCTTGCTTCCTCTTAAGCAAGTGTCACGGTCAATACCAATAGTTTTTTTATAATTGCATAGAATGAAAACTCTTGCTAAAAAAGAACCATATACTAAGCTGGTACAAATGGAAATAAATCACGGCATGCAGTTTCACATCTTCTTTAATCAGTAATAGCAAGCAGAATTCATATGTCACTTCAGCTAGCGATAGTCGGGTTAACTATTTTTCCTATGAAGAGCGTACTGTTTGTATCTCTATCGAAAATCAGCATGAGGAAGGGATGGTTGAACTCAATGGTTGGAGGAAGAGAAAATGTCACTATTTCAGCAGCAGTTGCTGCTGCTGCCTCAGTACCCCTTTCATCAACATCCAGAGCAGCCTTATGAAAAACCTAGGAAGAAAAAAAAAATCAAACAGTCATTCTGGGCGGACAACAGCCACCTGAGAGATGAATCAGACCCCTTTTAAAGCAGCCCTGCTTTGGAGGATCCACTGAGAAGTGAGTGGAGGCAGCAGAGGTGTGAGCTGTGTTGTTGTAGTCATGGCTGCTTTAAATGAGGACCAGGACAGAGCTACAGAAATCTCCTCAAAAAAAAAAAACAATGTCCCGGACTATTTTTCCTCTGCCCCAAAGATTGGATGAAGGATGGAGGCCCCACTTGTAAGAGTTTTTCTGCACCTCTGAAACTGATTCTCGGAGGTGGGAGGACAGGCTGTGGTGTGCCTGGGAGTGTTAGCAGCTCCCCTCGAGGAGCTGGGGGTTGATGTTCCTCTCATGTTCCAGATACTGTCCAAGAAATCTTAGCTGATACCAGCCTTGAAAAAAACAGATGTGCAGTAAACTAGTTGGATCTCTACTGTCATCAAGGGCCAAAATCCTCTTGTAAGCTTGCAGGCTGAGGCCAGGGTGAGCCTAGCTGCAGGCAAACTGGGAAACTGGGAGCTGTATTTAGCTGGTGTTTCTGGATGCTACCATAGAGGGGTTTTCCTGCATGTTTGTGAAAGAAAGAAGAGGGATAACAGCCATGTACTTACTTTAGAAACCTTCAGCTCTGGGGCTCCAGTGATGCCAGAGAGATCTGCCTGGTCAGTGAACACATCCACAATTCCCATCTTACTAAGGGTGTTCCTTATTTCGTAGCTCCCAGAAATAGAAAATTTGGGAAAGTAGAGCCTCAACAGTCTGTTAGGTGGAAGAGAAACACAGAAGGTGGTGAGAAGGATTTTTCACCGAGGTAAATGATAGTGGGAAAGCTGTGTGATTCCCATGAGTGTCAAACCCCAGGGGGCTGTACCCTAGCTGTACAATGAGCACTAATTCAATTGCTGGTGCTTCTCATGCTGATACAGGCACTATCATTCTTAATGATATCTGTCTGGTGTTTTGCTTCAGCAAATATGAGACCACCCTGCAAAGGAAGACAGTAAGGAGACCCCATCTTTACAGCCAGAGAAGATGAGGTGCGGAGGTGACAGCCCATGTTGCTCAAGCAGGTGGAGACCTCAAGTGGGGCACAGAGTCTCCTTGGGGAGAAGTGTGGCAAACCCCAGCAGTTCAAAGCAAAGCAGTGGTTTTGGCATAACCATGGCATTTGGCATGGCTCCAGGGAAGGTCTGTGCCCTGCTGCCTGCACCTTCGGACACCCTGTCCTCTAGTTGTCTTCCTCCTGTGGGCTGGCCATGGTCAAGTTTGCCTTTGACTATGAGATATCTATAGACAGCTCCTGCTTAGTATGCTTTCTGTTGGATTTCTCTTCATGCCCTGCCTAGGGATCCTTGGAGCTTCCAAGTCACCTACCGCAGTTGATTACCCTTTAGGTAGCTCAAGTCTTTTGCTGTCTCACACAGAGACAGCTTGGGATGAATGGCAAAGCAGAGGGGATCCAAACCCCACTGCTGTAGCCTTTATGTGATACTGCCCTGTGCACTAGAAGAGGATGGGACCAAGTGTATTAGCACTGGCATCAACATAGTAGTAGAACTGAAATTGCCGTTTGGTTCTCACAGCCTCTCCCATGAAGAACTTATTCCTATGTTGATCTTGAAGGAACTTGCACCAAAAATTCATTTAGATAAGGATATTCCTGATTTTGCCACTGAGAATGATACATTTTTGTATTTCATATTTGAGGTATCACATTATTAGCTCATATCCAATTTGCTACTCAATATATTTTTATTAACTGTGCTGGCATTTCTATAATGATGCGCCAAGAATTATGGGTGTGAACTGCACAGCCTTATTAGTCGTGAATCAGGGCAGAGCTTGGTAAATTAGACATGTGTTAACTGGATATTACTCATCTCCTGGTGCTAAGGTCTCTTCCCTCCCAGACAAACAGGGTTGTAAAATGTGTTAGCTGATGTTAGTGTCAATGGTAGGAGCTAACAGAACCTCATTAGATTTTTATGGTTTCAAAAACAAAATGCCAGAAAATGAGGACACCCACAATTAATCCCTAGCCAGTTCTAACAACCACTGTGTGCTGCAAGGGTTCTTGTAAGGAAGATATTTGTGTAGGACATATTATGTGCGTATGCGTTACTACAAACTGTTTAAGTTATGGTTTATTTAAGCTTTAGACATAGGTCTGAGTCACGGTGCGTCAGTGACATACAAGAGGTAAAACACATTAGCTGAAACCTCAGTGTAGGAGATTTGCCTTAGAATTGCCAACTTCCCACACAGTCAATGGACTCTTTTGGAAACGCCAGTCTAGACTTGCTATTCGGGACTCCAGGGAGCCCATCGGGATAGTCTCCGCTCTGGTGGGGGGAGCAGCATGTCACTCAGGCATCAGCAGGAGAATAGTTAAATACCAACCAGCTGCAAGATTTCTACAGCTAGGGCGCACACGCCAAAAATAACCCACTCAGTTCCCAGAATCAGCAAGTTCATAGTGTTTGCATTCCCCCCAAAAGAAAGAAGACTATAAATCTAGGTGCTGCTGCAGCTGACTGGCAGAAGATTACCTCTGGAAGAGATGGTCTGACCATTCCTGAATGACTTCCTTGACCAGAGTTTGCTCTAACTGCTTCATTTTCCCTTTTGCTGGCAGAACCAGAAATGCAGTAGCACTCCCATTATAATGAAGCCGTACCACGGTGCATGACAGCTCCTTGTCAAAATAGAAGTCGAATCTGCCCGTCTGGTGCATCATAGGGACTTTCACAGTAGTTTCAGCATCCACAAAGAACTCCCTTTCTTCGGTGTGCTCTGGTTTAAAAGGCTTTTCCCAGTTGCCTGATACAGAGAAGGAGAACACAGCTGAATATCCCATGTCCCATCCCATCATAAATTGAATTATGTATAACTAGTAGTAGTATTCCTCCTAGGAATAAAATCGCTCCATTTGTTAAATTCAGTA
Organism: Rissa tridactyla; assembly: GCF_028500815.1. Lineage (NCBI taxonomy): Eukaryota > Metazoa > Chordata > Aves > Charadriiformes > Laridae > Rissa > Rissa tridactyla. The sequence goes on from NC_071469.1 coordinate 55,360,894, forward strand.
TTTTCAAACACAGTAAGGCAAGAATCTTTTACCTGATCAAAAGAGTGCATTAGATACCAATTTGGCTTTATTCTTCAGGTGCTAGTAATGAACTAATTAGGCATTTTCTTTGTACCTACCACTACTTTTCTGTTCAGGTGATCCAAGTGGCCTTTCTGTAAATTGTCATTTAAGGGCTTACCTGACGTCATCTGTGTACTCATATACTGTATGCATTTCATTTCTACTGACTTTAATCATAAGCCTCAATTTGTAGATAAAATTAATGTAGGATCTCATATCCGAGTGCTGTTACATTAGGCTTAAGAGCACATCATCTAACCCACACCAGAAATGCACCATGTTTCCACTTGGTTCCTTATAACGTCCTCCCCTGTTCATCACTAGCTTCTTCCATACATAAATATGTTAGTGTGTATACCTAAAGGAATCTGACAGGGAAAAAAATAAGGACTATGTAGTAAACTAGGCCATTGGATCATGCAGACTTTTAAAGAGAGGCATTAAAAGGATTAGGTCATGCATGTGTCTCAGCGCCTTCACTGAAAATTAGAAGAACATGGGGCAATCAGAGTTAAACCCAGGAAAGGGAGCTCAGGCTGCACGGGTGGCTGGGGCTTGGAGCAGAGCCCTCATGGCTCCCCCAATAACCCTGTGTGGGCCCTGGATGCCTCCCCACACCGAGCGGGGTCCTGCCACCTCTCCACCACCTCCAGGATGCCACCAGGGGCTTTTCTATCCCAGCAAAGAGCGTTTGACATTTCCCCCAGAGCAATTTCCAAAGGAGGTAGCCGACATTAGATCTGTTGGTAAGAATGAATAATGTGAATGTGAATCCTAGAGGACTTACCTTTAAAGAAAACAAAGCTAGCCAGAAGCATTACAGTCTGTGGATCCATGTCCTTGACCAAATGAGTAATTTTCCCATGGGTTTTCCTCTCTATATAATCATTGATCTGCTTCTGAGCCTCCGTGGGATTGTTAAAGTCAGTGGTAAAAGCCTCCATCTGATACAGAGCTTTGGCATCATCTAAAAACTTTTTTAGAGGTTTCAGCTTCTCTGTGAGAAAGATGGCATTCCCCATGTTGAGCTGGACCCCGTTCTCGGGATGGGTCAGCATGTGGATGAGGTTGTGGAAGCCTTCATGTATCTCTTTCTCCTGAATCTCTGTAAGGTTGAAGGCGAGTCCTTCCAGGATCTGAGTCTGAGTGGCTGATCTAGCCCCTAGGGCCAGCATCGCAAATGCAGTGGAGATGCTTACAGGAGAGAAGAAAATGTTCTTATTAGGTGCCTCCAGTGTAACCTCTTTAAAAAATTGAAAGGCGAAGTCAGCATTGTTTGGCACTAGTTTGAGGCAAGCGATCGCCTCACCTCTGTGATGCATGTGGTATTTAGCTTCATTTGGATCATGTCCGTTGTGGTGGTCGGGTGGGAGCTCACCGTGGGCCACAGCATGAAGCCCAGCCAGCAGCAAACTTATGTAGAATGGGATGTTCATCTTGTATTAAAATCCTATGGAAGAAAGGAGAAGCTATTACTAAGGTAAGTAGATAATTAAGTATAAATAGTTAATGTCATTCCCACTGAATAAGAAATCTTATCTCTTTCTTTTGTCCTCAGTTTCCATGTTCTCCGACTCTTGCCAGATATTTTTTTTTATTTTCCCAGGCCTCCTGGCAAGTCTCCGCCAACTCTTTCTGCCGCCCTCACCCTAAATACCTGCAAAGGCAAATTTCAGCATGGATTAGCTGAATACACAGCACCCTCAGCAGGCCAGAGAATGGAGCATATCCCATTGGAAAACACACCATGGTTAATCACTGAAGGGCTGCGGTACCACTGTGCTTTTGACACTAATGGGCTAAGATGGTTCCTGGACCGCTCATCATAGAAGAAGTCTGGATTTTTTTGTGAGTGAAGGGAGAAAGAGGAAATTCATGCAAGTGGGCAGCAATCAGTAGTTACATCCAAACAGAGTTTGAGCTAACAGGCATGAAGGAGATCTTTGTCTAAACATTTGGTCGGATTGATAAGGCACCCTATTTCAAGAGGGGACAAATGGCGGCGGCTGTTTTTCAGCAGCAAACAGAATATATGGCCTTATAAAGGTGCTCTTTCTTTCCAAATAAAAATGATGTAATGCTTTAAATATGACCCTGAAGTAATATGTTTTATCTTAATAGACAAACTAACCCATTGGAGCAGGTTCGCTTTCAGCGCAGCAGAAGGAGTCAATGTCATTAATAAAAACAAGGCCTTATTTTTATCAGATGCTCTACTGGTCAAAGGGCGATACGTTTATCAACCTGCTACGCTTGGCTGTGGTAGCTGCATTCCTTTGCAGAGCTGACACTCTGCACTCTATAAGCTTTTACAAAGGGACCTTGGAAACGTGGATATGAATGTCCCAGTGGGCCTCATTTCTGAGGAGGAATCTAGGGCAAAGAAACCATGAGAGAGCTGCAAAGGATTTGGGGAGGTAAGGACCCAGATTTGCTAAAACTTGTGCAAGGAGAGACATATTAAACCAGTTGCACCTTTCTGCTCTGGCATGATTCGACTTGAGAGACTGTCATCAGAAAGTGCTACGCTCACGGTCCTGCTTTCTCCATAACATCAGGGGGAGCAATTTGTATTTGTAGTTGAATATCCAGCTACAGTTAGACCTGCATAAGAACAACACAACATTTTCGAGCTACAATCAAATATTCAAACATTTACGTGTTTGATATAAGTATTTCTAAAAAGCAGGCCTATTTGCAGTAACATCTACTGTGTTACTGACAAATGGAAGAACCATAAGGATCTTCGGTAACTACATTTTCAATTACTGCGCACAGTAGTTGTAAATTATAGTTGGGCCTCCTCTGATTTTGACATTGAAATGATACTTCTCAATATATCTAGCTCCTTGTAACTCAACATAAGAGCTCCGGTTCTGAATATTTAAAACCGGCTATCAGTGAGCCAATGTATTAGTCAGACTTTGAAAAGAAATCAACTCCCAAAGAAAAGCATCAGAGCTAAGCCTAATCTATTTCCACATATCCAGCAGGCCGATTCAGAAGCTGCCTCTGGATAAATTATTCACTGTGAACTGTTTACTCAGCTGCAGTCATAATTTATTAAGAATAACACGAATAGCAAAGAATGAAACATTTCATTTTAAACATAAGTCACCACCTGTTCCCTATCTCGTCACATTTAATATTTATAACAAAACACAGCAGATAGATGGAATTTTACATATACACATTGAACTGGCAATTTCTATTTATTTGGAATGCAAAGTAGGCATGGAATTTAACCGACCTGGCCTCAAAGTTATGGCTAATGGATATAGCATGGTTTTGTTGTAAGGTTTCTGTAAAATATTGGTTACAGTTTTCTGAAGGTTTTTTTTCCTATCCTGGTATTTTTGCTCTATGTAGTTATGACATGTTCGCATTTTGTGGATAATTTATGTACTTTCATGGAATGAATTTCATTTTATTACAGCTCTGAATTCACAGATAATTAAATACAATCTGAATCTGAATCATCCATCTGTTACTCAGTACTGGCCAATCACAAGCAGTCAAGACTCATGAGTCAGCCCTCACAAAATCTTGATAATGGTTGATATTAAAATCATAAGATTACAAAAGACTCAGCAGCTGCAGTTTGTAGAGGTCTTTTTTTGTTGTTTAAATCTTGAAGATACAAGTGGCCCACTCCATTAAGCCCTTCTTTGAAATGTAAAGGTACTTTTGTAATGGAATTTGCATCCAGTAGGCCTTTAGAATATGGTTGGGGATTGTTACTTCATACTTGATATTTACTATTCTATTTGAAATTATTGTAGCTTCTAGGTTAGCAAGTGATCAGCCAGTGATAAATTGACAACAGAGACCCATTCAGTATGAGGCAGAAGGTGCAGATTCTCATATGGTCTTAGTGATTGAGGGATTTTCCCACCAAGATACTCGCTAACAATTTATTAAAAAGCAAAGAGCTGAAAACCTGTGCTAAAAATCCCTTAGGGAATTCCCGATGGGAAGGGGTTAATTTTGCAGAAAGCTTCCTATCTTCTCCAGAAAACCAGTTTGTCCATAAACCTGGGAGCAGAACTGAAAAGCTCTTGAATTCTAATTCCAAATCTACACTGACTTGTTGAGTAGCCTGGAAGGAAACCGGTTTACCTCTCTGCCTCTTTTCTTCTCTTTGTCTATGTTACGCAATGACAATATGTTTGTGGTATTCAAGAAGAGGTTCCTTTCATGAAGAGCTTTCAATCAAACCAGACAATGGCACACAAGAGCATGCCAACACCTGGAGGACAGTGTTCCTTTAAGCAATTTATCTGTGATAGACTTGGTGATAACACTTGTGGAATATATTACCTCTTCCCTGTCTCATAGTCCTCCCTACCATGCAACCCAGAATGGCAGTACTTATGTTGTATATCCTAGAAAGAAAATAGAGAAAACTGGGATTTGCTGAAGTTACCCAAGAATAATTCCACCAGAAGACCTGGAAGTGAACTGGATTAAGTTTTTTGACTCACAGTACCTGCTTTTTTGTGGATATAGCTAATTTGTCCACTTTAGGGATGATTTTTCTGTCTATGATTTGTAGAGACAATTCTGAAGGCAATTTCCTGCCTTTAGAGTCCTATGTGATAGTCCAGGAGATGAATATTCATCCCATGCTACTCCCATAAGGGGTCCTCACTGATAATCTCATTTCAGACAACATGCAAATTTCCACTGCTCAAAAACATATGCAGGCACAGAATAAAAAAACTGTTTGCTCACCAGATGGTGCTGCTTCCCTCCTGATTGCTTCTAAATGAAGAAATCTGAGAAATCTCTTTCCTGAAATCTGCACTGTGAGGGCACCAGGCACATCAAGACATGGCCGTGCCACTGGTGGTGTCTGCTGAACTAATCTCAGCTACTTAGGGCCATATAAACAAAAAATCACCCAAGCACACAAGAAAGTCACAAAAGAAAGACTTGACTAGTCACATCTCTGTGTGTGTGAAAATGATCTTAGAAGCCTACTGTCCAGGACCGCCTATAGACAGGAGCACCACAAACTCACATGTGCTTTCTTGGCTGGCCAGAAAGCTCTTGGCGTACCTCATTGTATGCGCCTGGACATGCTCAGGAGCTTTTCCAGGCTGATCAGCTAGACATTTACTTCTCTTGTGATTCAGAGTTTTGATGCCTTTGTGCCTGAGGCCCCTGAGAAAATTGCAAGCATGAGCCAACGGCATTGGATTCTGCAGAGAATCCAACCACTGTGACTATTTCATTAAAAGTAGTTCTTTTTGCAGCAGAAACATGGAAGACAAGTTTACACTGTCCTTTAGAAATGTACGTGACTTGTTTGCAGAGCTGTTCTTCTATGTGTGAAAACTTCTATAGTGTCTTCTATCTTCTGTAAATCAGCTTAGCATTGGAGAGCTCACCCAGAAATCGCACCCGCCAAGAGTGGCATCACCCACTTCTAGGCCTCCTTTTACTTGGAAACAGGTGAACATAAGCTCTCACTCTACTACCAGGCCACCATCAGTATTTGCTGTTGAACCTGAGTTACTGCACATACTCAGGGATGAAGCATCACCGAGGCCAGAGGATAAAAAAGAAGATAAAAAAGCAGTGCAGTGGTTAGGGCAGTCAGGTGGGACAGAGGAGATTTTCTTCTCTCTGCAAAGCACCAGCAGTCCCAAGAACAAGGTTCAGACCAGGTTCCTAGTTTCTGCTTTCCCAGTTCTGACCCCTGCTCGGTCCCTGGCTCCACGAACACGTTGGTCTCACTGTGATCTTAGCTCCCCTGAGTATGTGGAGAAGACCATATTCTCTCCTTCCCTCTCAATGATCCTGTAATCTGATGATTAGAACGTTAGGGAGGTGTCTCATCTAAAAGGGAAACAGACCTTAGATATCCCATTCCCTAAGCAAAGATATTTCACATGGAACTTGAATGTAAAAGTCAGCAGAATTACTTAAAAAGAATCATCAATACATTAAAAAATATCTCTAAGCACCCATCGTCAGGCTTCTAATGGAGGAGAGCCTATTTCTTCTAGCAGGAGGTACATCTGGGAAAGATCCACTTACAATTTGCTGGCTCCAGAGGTCACCTTGCTTCCCTGCAAGGCAACCAGACACCCCACTCTGACTTTCAGATTCTTACTCCTCCTGCCAGCCACCCGACAATGCACAGGCAACTCCATGCCTAAATTGTGATGTCTAGGTACTTTAAATCCAGCTGACCCAATAAAAGCCTCTTTATCACTGGAACAATTGCTAAAACAGATTTCAATATAAGGTACAACCCTAGGAAAGACTCAAAGTCAATTGCATGCAACAAGAGGATACACTTTTGAAGTCTTTATAGGAAACAAAAACATCACAACTTACAGCAGCTTCCAAGGATCCTGCTGTCTTCACAGGGACTACGCTGTAGCTCACTCTCTTATTTATACTGTTAAATAGCATTATGAAAGCAAAGCGTCCTCTAGAAAACATTAACCAGGGCAGACAAGTGTTATTACTTTAGGAATGGTGCAGAGTAAACAGTGAAGACAATTTTTTGGGGGAGGCACCTGATTTTTGCTGTATATGCATGGCCAAACCCTGCCTTTGCTTGCAACAGTCATAAGAGTCCTCCTGCATTTCTGCAGATGCTCCTGCTGGGAATCCAGCCCCTCAGCCTAGCAAAACATTCACATGCGTCATTAACTTCTGTAAACTGCATGAATTCATACAGTAGAAGTACTGAAATGAGTAAAATTAAATACGTACATAATATAGACAAGAGCCTAAGGAAAAGACAGCTGGATGCATGCTGCAGCCAGATCTCATCTTAGGATTTAGCACAGAGATATTTTACTTCCTCTACACCAGACTTTTAATAGCTTTTATTTGGCGTATTTGTTTTAAATGATCCACTATTTCTTAATTATCTACATTGCCATTAATAAGGGCCAATTTCTGGGGACTTCACTAGTCAACTTAAAATTAAAGCAGTAGTAGTGATGTTTGCAGCGGCTGAGGGTTGCGATAGGGATGGTGACGTGATGGCAGAGTTGGGCACTCAGGAGCCCGTGGTACCCAGCACTCCCCAGCCAGGTTGGTGTCATCCGGTAGATCATGCAGCAATGGACTGAAGGACAAATGTCGCCCTGTGCTCCATGAGTTTCAGGCACTGCTGAAATGCAGGCAAGGAAATAAATGTCAGGCTGGTGCACCAGAGCATGCCTTCACACAGAGGTGGAAGCACGTGGTTGGGTTACCTGTGTTTTACATGATCCCCCCTTAACGTCAGACTCCATGCCAGAGGCTGTGCTCCTGCAGCACCCATGGAAGGTCAGCCACAGTGTCTGTGATAATGTGGGTGTAACTGAGGGACTGAAAAATGCTCACAGGTCAGTGCCCAGCTGAACAACTTCCACCCAGGAGGAGCATCCCCTTGGGAGGTAAGGGATTGCAGGAGAAAAGATGCTATACTTCCTAGAATCATAGAATCATTTAGGTTGGAAAAGACCCTTAAGATCATCAAGTCCAACCACAAACTTAACTCTGCCAAGTCCACCACTAAACCATGTCCCTGAGCACCCCGTCTACCCGTTTTTTAAATACCTGCAGGGGTGGTGACTCAACTGCTTCCCTGGGCAGCCTGTTCCAATGCTTGGCCACCCTTTGGTGAAGAAGTTTTTCCGACTATCCAATCTAAACCTCCCCTGGTGCAACTTGAGGCCATTTCCTCTTGTCCTATCACTTGTTACTTGGGAGAAGAGACCAACCTCCACCTCTCTACAATCTCCTTTCAGGTAGTTGTAGAGAGCGATAAGGTCTCCCCTCAGCCTCCAGTTCTCCAAGCTGAACACCCCCAGCTCCTTCAGCCGCTCCTCATAAGACTTGTGTTCCAGACCCCTCACCAGCTTCGCTGCTCTTTTTTGGATACGCTCCAGCCCCTCGATGTCTTTCTTGTAGTGAAAATGTCTGTTCTTGTAGTGTACTTTAAGGGAAGAATCTTTCAGAAAGAAAAGCTTTACAATAACGGGATAACTGTTTCGGTGGGCTTTTCTCCTCTGAGCCATTCATCAGGGGTCAGGAGCAAATGGAAACATTTATTCTCCTCTGTTTTCCAACACTTCCTCTGTTTTCTCCTCTGTGGGCGCCTTTCACCCAAGCAAAGGCAAGCAGTTCAGTATGAGTTTTGATTCAGGCTGCTAGAATTTGTGTTTGAATTGTTTACCAGCTGGTAAAAGAGCAGCTGGGCACATGCAGCCTGTTTCTCCTTAAAGTAACAAGTGAAAAGAGCCTCTGAAGTTATGGACCTTTACCTAGAACACGTGCAGACTGAAGATGAATAGTACATGCACTGAGAGACAAATGAGAACACAATTAAAGAAAAAACGTTCAGCTATGAGTGAAGTTACTGAGGAAAGTGAAGAAAAAAACAATTGACTTAACGTGACTTCATTTAAGAGGTCTTGCAATTGAAAGTGCCCTTGGCCTGCTGATGTTTCAACACGAGTGCAAAAGAGAAAATGAGTGAAATAAAATCTAATCCATATCAGTGTCCAATGTCATATGCAGTGTGATACCTGATTTCTTTTCCCTCATGTATGCAACAGTTTCATCCGATCATGTAAATGATCCTGAAATTTGCAGAGACTCTCTTTCAATATTTGATAGCAGAATATGTTGCACGTGAACTTGCATCTCTCTTTGTGCAGGCGGTGGGCATCTGTAGGCACTTCTCTGATATTTTGAGAGACAGCTTGTTAGCGACAATGCTCTTGGGAATCCTTCCATTCACTCCTCTTGGTCTGGAACATTATTACTTTGAACCGCAAGTTACGTTGGGTTTTTTTAAATTATTATTATTATTATTGCAAGTTCTTAATAATACTATTTCATTGTCAGTAAATTGGCAGCATTAACAAGAGTCATCCAGCATGAATTCCCTTGGAAACGGGCTGGATGCGGTCCAAAAGGAATTAATTATTTAAATTGGAAGAACTGTATGCTTGCTCCTCTGGCAGAGAAACACTTTCATCTTTTTGAAATATTTAACTAGTTACCCTGAAAGCCATTTTAAAAACACGATGAGCTGTCGCTGCTGTTGTGCTGATGCCCTCTGGAGTACAGAGAGCACAGGAGCCCCCCCTACGATAGAGCTGAGATGAAGTGTCGGCGTGGAGCTGGGGGGAAGGCTGTATCTTTCCCCCTGCTGCCAGGCTGTGTTCGATTTGTGGAGCTCCATCTCTCGCTGTTTCAAGGGGAAATGGGCTTGTGGTTACATTAACAGTTCAGCAGTGGCCTGCTGGGACAAGTTACCTGCGGCGCCAATATGGATCAGGTACAACTGTGTCTGCTCCAGTCCTTCCAAGCGAAGATACGGCAGACCTTCACCTTTACGTTGCTTCTTCCTTTATTTTATGCTGTTCATTGGTCCTTGCCCCCTGCCAGCCCCACGCAGTAGGTCCGAGCTCACTCCAAGGGGGAGTGATTCGCTCAGGTGTTAATTCCATCCCTGATAAGGAAACGCACACGTAGCACTGTTCCTTGAGACACCCTGGTGGGTCCCTACCCTGGCTTTCACCCTAGCATCAGCTTCTTTTTGCAAAGCAGTAAAGACCCTCCAAGCCCCGAGGAAAATCTTACTTTCCATCACTTCCAAAATCTGGCTTTGAGACCGCTTCCTCCTCTTCTCAGGCTGTGGTTTCACAATTGCTTTAACCTGACCAAAGCACAGGATGCTGCTGCCAGAGCTGTTGCATCTTCCTGCATCCCTCCAGGACGGTCAGGGGGCTGGAGCCCAGGACAAGTGGGGAGAGGCTGGGAGACCTGGGCTTGTTCAGCCTGGAGAAGAGAAGGCGAAGGGGGAGGCTGTACCTGCTGTCCTCCCCTACATTAGAGACAAGATGGAGCCAGAGGTGCACGGCGGTTTTGTGCAAGGCGGGGGACGCAAGCTGCAGCAAGGTAAGTGCAAATGAGATAGAAGGAAAGCAATGTTCACAGGGAGGTGAAACACAAGGGCACATCACCGTGTGAGGCTGTGAAATTGCCATTGTTGAAGGCATCCAAGACCTGGCTGGACATGGCCCTGGGCATCTTGAGCTAGATTCCAGGCTGGTGCTGCTGTGAGCAGGTGGTGGGATTGGATGACCTCCAGAGGTACCTTCCAACCTAAATTATTCTACTTTTCTAATAAAAATGACTGGGAAACCATGCTCTCAGGAGTCCCTTTCTCCACTTGCACCTCACCCTGCAGAGAAACCTCCCCCCGCTTCTCACTGCATGACTCCAGAGGTTTTTTCCTGAAATGCTCAGGCCCCCTGGAAAGGTGCCGTCTCCCTCGTCCTCTGGCATGCCCCAGCAGAGCCAGCACAAGGCGAGCAGACAACCTCCCTCCCGGCTGCCCAGACGCGGGCTCTGCCAGAGCACGGCACGCAATATGCACACCGGGAACAAACAAATCTGGTGGACCATCTGCCGTGCTCCTGGCACGCCAGAGCCGTGGCAGGTGGTACGTACCCCTCCGTGGTGCCGCCTGGGCTCAGGCTCGCAGCACCGCACAGGACTGTGCTTTTCTCCTCTGAGACTTCCCGAGTTTCCAGCACTGATCAGCATCTCAGCAGGGATCCACATAGCTGCCTTGACTTCTCTAGACCTGCCTGCAATTAAGAGCTGCTAATGACACGCTTTTTAAAAGCCTGTGTGGGAGTGGAGAAGGAAAATGGTGAGCCTTTGAACAGGCAAACTTGAATGAGCTATTTCAAAATTAGAAGTAAGCTGCTGCCAAAGAAAGACAATTGATACTGGCATATTCCTTCACGGATCTCCATTAAGATGGTAATTTTTCAGATGTGTCCTTAGTGGGGTGCTCAAGGAGTTGAGATTTAACTCCATTTGCTTCCTTAGAGATGCAAGAAGTGTGACTGCGGGTGTCTCAGTTGGTCTGATTCTTTGCTGTCTAGTCTCAGGACAAGATAAAGCATCTCCAAAGATGCACTTGCGCGATTGCAGTGGGGAGTGCTGCCTCTGATTATTGACAAAATCTTTTAGCACAGAAGAACAGGGTTTGGAAAATGTTCAAATGCATGCTAATTTATTTTCTACAATTATATTTTTTTTTATTATCTGAGTAGAATTGTGTTCTGCTTTCCTGTGCCATGAATTAACAATCTATATGAGTGGGTCTGAGAACAAATGTTGACAGTTCTCTACCTTTTATCTGGGCAAATTTCATTCCTCTCTGTGTCCGTTTGCAATTTTTCCCTCTGAAGAACCATAGGGAAGAGGAAGATTCGGTGAACCTGTTGCTTCTATTCCTTAAAATTATGTGGTCTGAACATACCCAGTGTTATGTCTTTATTTTGATAGCGGTTTGTTCTTTCACCAAAGAAAAGCCCTAGGTTTTGGCACGTTTAGAATGCCTGCGTACCTCCTGCCCTGCGCTGGGAGACAGATGATCCGTAAGAGATTTAAAGCCTGGAAGCTGACATGGGGGTGCCAACTTTTCCAAATGCCCTGTGGAAACTTTATTCTGTCAAATCCATCCTTAAAAAGCACATCACCTCCGCCAAGACGCCTTTAGATCTCCCTGAAATGGCTAGGAAGTTGGAGACTGGCCACTTACAGAAATAGCCAGCAGACTGAAAACTAGCTGAGTGCTTATCTTGATTTTAAACCCCATAAGTCTGCCATCACCGGTGTGTCAAGCTGATTGCTCCAGCATTTGTATTGTCTTCTCTTCCCCCAGAATAGCATTTTTTGGTCCCATCCACCATCTGTAGTGCTTGTTATGTACCTAGACACCTCCGAAACAGGTAGTATGGGATTCCGCAGGCGATAAGATCTGGGGCTCTTGGACGGGCTGCCACATGCCAGGCGCCTCGTCGGGACACATGAAGAGCAGACTCCTGCAGTTGGGAAATGCCAGGGCAGAAGTATATAAACACTTATAAATATAAATTAATTACTTATAAATACTTATATATAAATACTTATATTATATAAATACTTATAAATACTTAAAGGGTGGGTGTCAGGAGGATGGGGCCAGGCTCTTTTCGGTGGTGCCCGGGGACAGGACAAGAGGTAATGGGCACAAGCTTGAGCATTTGAAGTTCCACCTAAACATGAGGAGGAACTTCTTTACTTTGAGGGTGGCTGAGCACTGGCACAGGCTGCCCAGAGAGGTGGTGGAGTCTCTGTCTCTGGAGACATTCAAAACCTGCCTGGACGCGTTCCTGTGCAGCCTGCTCTGCGTGACCCTGCTCTGGCAGGGGGGTTGGACTGGATAATCTCCAGAGGGCCCTTCCAACCCTATGGTTCTATGATTCTATGAATGTGGCTGTGCTGCGCTTCTTGGCCAGAGATGGGACTGCTGAAGTCCTGCTCCACTGACACCCATTTGACATTACGTTTCTCCAGAGGCAAAACCGGACCCCCCCCCCCCCATTCCTGCACCTGGCTGCCGCATCCTGCCCCTGGGCTGCCCTCTGCCTCCCCCTCCTCCCATACCTGCTGTCTTTATAGCAGCCATAATGAAAATACCCAATCAGTATTCTGTAAGAATACTGAACAAGCCCAATTGCTCCTTGACGCTGGATCACTACAACCGTTGAAAATAGTTTCCCATCTTCCACCGATCTTGTAGTGCCTATTTCTGTACCTTACGTAAGAATATGTCATGTAAGACAATAACGCCTTACTAAACCTAAATATAACCTCGCTATTGCTTAGCTAAGCTGTACTTTAGCTCAGCTATTTCCTAATGACAAGGCTTGTTCCCCTGCCATTGAAGGGGATTAGGTTAGTCTGATGTGGCTTATTTTTAACAAAACCATTTTCATTTTGTCATCCTGCTTTTTTCCTTGCTATTTATCATCTTGTTATGTTCTAGATGCTTTACTAATATTTCCAACATTTTTCCAAGAACTGGAGTTGGGCTGAGCGGCCTGTAATTCCCTAACTCTTCTTTTCTCTTTTTTTTTTTTTTGGAAGAAAAATACTTTTTATCCTTTTCCAATGCCCTGAAAATTTATTGCTACTTTTTTTTTTTTTTTTTTTTTTAAGGTTGGCTTGTTTTCACTGAGAAGCCTACAGTCTTCTCTGCCCCTTTGCAGTGGCTGAGAGGGATTTGGGGAGCTCAGAGGGGCTATGGGGTGTCCGTAACTGCAGTGGAGAGCTGGGGAAAGCTGTAAATGGAAGGAAATCTGTGTGAGGGTGACCCCCACATACACACTTTTTCCCTCCACTTCCCCAAACTGCTGCTTGAGTAGCAATTATGCACAAGCGTAAAGACAAAGTCATGTCTGTTTGTGTAGAACTCATTATAGTCAATGCTGGCAGTGTTAACCCCTCCAACTGAAGGCTTTTAATTAGTAACAGATTAACCACTGTGGAAATACACCGTAATAGCCACCTTCTGTTGTTGATGTGAACATGCTTTACTGACCCACTGTAATCAATGAATCAAAGGTAAAGAGTAGGTATTGCCAAGTATAGAGTTTTCCGAAGGATTTACTGTTTCCCCCAGATGGAGAGTGCTGTTGGTCAGTCCATCAACAAGCAGAGGGAGGCAGAGGATGATCGGCTGTACTGAAGGGGGAACCCATCCTGCTCCTCCATGAATGTGAGGATGTCCTGCAGCAGTCGTCATCCCTCCGATGTGGAGAGATGACAGCCTTAGGAACAGCTTGCAGTGAAATAACAAGAAGTAATCCTCACCTTTCGAATGGGAGACATGGGTTTATGAAGAAGTACTTGTAGATATGAACTGGTTTTAAGAGCATCTTCCCCCAAACAGGCAAAACATGGATGCTTTTCACTGAACAAACAGGACTGTTCTTGCACTCTTGGCACAGGAAAATACCTCCCAATACTGTTGTGGAAAGACGGTGGAAAGACCACACACCATAGGGAAGTCCAAGCAGACTGGCAGGCCTGTCCCACACATACAGTCCCAACAGACGGATAACCTAGGCATAGCGGTTAACTCTCATCTTTGATTAAAAAATAGCAAAATAAAATAAATCCTGTTCTGGCAGAAAACTGTCTATCCCTGGTCTAATCCAAGCAACCCATGAGATGGCGCTGTAGATTGCGTGGGCACAGCAGCACAGGAGTTGTCCTGTTGAGCTGAGTTTAGGGCTGGGGTGGGAGCCGGTGGTGACACTTGCACCAAGCAGGCACAGAGAGAGAGGTCACAGTCATCCCTGGAGTGTATGAAGGTTCTTAGCTAGGATTGATGTATTATTAACTTATTTTTCATCAAAACAAGAAGGAATTGCCCGAGTCTGGGATGATGAAATGTCTTGTAGATAGGCAGACCCTTCCGAAAGGGCCAAAGGAAGATGCTCTGACCTAGCAGTGGAGTGCAAGGGTTGCAAGACCTCATCTGGATACCGCAGCTCACAGGACGCACTGCTTTTGGTCAAACGGATGCAAAAACATGCTGCCAGCTGATACCAGAGAAAACATTTTGTTTTGATTTTCCTGAGTGAAATACCCGTAGCCATTAAAAATCTTGATGTAATTATGTTGGTTTTGCTGGAAAGATTGCTTCAACTTAAATCTTCTTCTCTTGTCTCCTGGTATTTTTTGTCAGCATCTGGACTACATTCGGAGATTGCACTATTGTATTTGGGAGGATTACACAAGCTTGAATACTGGTTTTCTACTGGGGCTTCTCCAGTGTGACATGTTTTCTGCAGAATGCAAAATACTGGAGCATTTGGAATAAAATGAAGCAGCTACAGTTTATAATGATCTTCTTTATCATATTTAAATAATATTTTGCCATTACCTTTGTATTTGTTCTACATTCTTCCTTCTGACCAGCAGTACTGACCGGAACATTTGTAGGTATTTGTAGTACATGTTGAATACTGTATACAACTCCACGTATAGCATGTAACAATGTAATTCTAATTCTATCAGATGTATGCAAGACAGCTCTAAAATCTACATGGTGACCATGAATTATGAATTCTTTTGGGAAGTCCCTGGTGATAATCCCCTGCTGGGCATTCTTATGCAGGTATTAGACAGTGAAATGCCCATGTACTCTTCAATAGCTCTTCAATGAATTTCTCAACATCTGTAAACCAGTATAATTATGTCTTTACTAGTTACTTATAACATTGTTTTAAATAGGTGATCAGCCACTAGGAATCCACATACTCTTCCTTGGGAAAAACTGTCCTGCTTCAAGCGTGTGTAGGGAAATGTGAAAACTTTTAGAGCTGAGACTGCAGGTAGCATTAGAGATTTGACGCTTTCTAGGCTTTCCCAAAGCTCTTAGGTGGATTACTGGTATTTATAGCATCGATATAGCTCAGAACCATATACCCATTGTATTTATACTAGTATGTTTGCAAATTAGGATCTTTCAGAAGTACCCTTAACACTATTGTTGCTGAAAATGATAGAACAAAATTGGCCAAGATACCTCATTCCTGTATGCTTTCTTACAAACACGTGCTGTAAATCCACGCCTCTCAGAGAAAGAGTGACTGCACTCATGTGTTCATAAATGCTCATCAGTGTTCACTACGTTGCAGCTAAAAAATGCATGCTCCATCTCTCCGAAAAGCCACAGGCTGTTGTCTCTGGAGCGCATATCACTCCACGCTTTGTGGTTTAGAGAACTCTCAGCATTATTCTGGCTCTACAGAAGAGACTCCAAGTGCTGGGTCAGGAGGGGCCACAAGCTCTCAGAAGACAGTGCTTTCCTCCAAGGTGTCCCTGAGCTGGAGTCCTTGCTCATAGCAAATGCTGCTGGGGAGGGGGGGGCAGCCTCACACAGTTCCCTCAGGATCTCCCTGGCAGTCCATGAGCCTGGGAGAGCTGGGTGGCATCAGTCAGTGAGACCTGGCAGGATTGCACTTACTACTCTTGCACTGTGCTTCCTACAATGCATGAGAAAAATGTTGTTGACAAGAATTACCGCTTTGTATATGGGATCAAAACCTTTGGCTTCACCAGTGATTTCCTCATGTGTTTTCTGCTTTTTGTAGTTAAGTCATCTGCTGCTCAGTTTTAGTGAAGTGTCAAAAGTCACTAGAGAAAGCATCTGCTTCATAAACACCATTCACATCTGTAGCAGCTGCAGCCACTTATCTGTGAACATGACATTTCCCATATTAAATTTTATGAGAGCATTTTATGAATAATTTAGCATCTTAATGAGATGACACAAGCTTTTGCCTATCTCCTTTCCCTCAGCTCTCCGGCAAATTAAATAAAAAGCCTTTTGATGTTCAATTCAGTGTGGCAGATCTCTTACCCAACACTAACACTGCAAAAGCAGTGGAAGTGCTGATGGGGAAAAGAAAATGTTTCAGAAAATATTGTTGTTTGACTTACACAGTGTGCGTTGTCAGGCTGCTCCGTATCTTTGTGACGATCATCCGCACCAGAGGCCTCATGCCTCCTGAGCAGGAGCCATGGTAGCAGTGAAGGATTCAATGAAGCTAAAGAGAATTACAGACAACGGAGTTTTTGAGCTTGCACGTTGCTGCAGGTCAGGGAGGCCAGGACAGGGAGTGGGTTTGCTACCGACATGATGTAGCTTTCATAGAATCATAGAATAGTTTGGGTTGGAAGAAACCTTTAAAGGTAATCTAGTCCAACCCCCTGCCATGAGCAGGGACATCTTCAACTAGATCAGGTTGCCCAGAGCCCGTGCAACCTGGCCTGGAATGTTTCCAGGGATGGGGTGTCTACCACCTCTCTGGGCAACCTGGGCCAGTGTCTCACCACCCTCAGTGAAAAAATTTCTTCTTTCTATCTAGTCTAAATCTACCCATTGCCCCTTGTCCTATCGCAACAGGCCCTGCTTAAAATTTTGTCCCCATCTTTCTTATAAGCCCCCTTTAAGTATTGAAAGACCACAATAAGGTCTCCCCAGAGCCTTTTCTTCTCCAGGCTGAACAACCCCATCTGTCTCAGCCTGTCTTCATAGGAGAGGTGTTCCAGCCTCTGATCATTTTTGTGTCCCTTCTCTGGACTTGCTCCAACACGTCCATGCCTCTCCTGTCCTGAGGGCTCCAGGCAGGGCTGCTCTCAATCCCTTCATCCCTCAGCCATATTGATACTGGGGTTTTCTCATATTTTCTCTTGTCCTGTTGTGGGATAGAAGGAATTCACCTCCCTCTAGTAAAGATTTATACTTTTGGCTGGGTGCCTTCCTAGGCCTGCGGAAAAACGCTTCTTACATTTCTATTCAGCTCATCCTGCCATCTGTATATTCCTCTGCCGTGTTACCAGCTGCCTGTGCAACCCATGACTTTTGTCTTTCCAACACGGCGCTTAAGTTTTGACTCTAAGTTGTATGAACAGAAGCTGGAAAAAACTCCACTCTGAGAACCCAGTCTCACTTCCAACCACAGATACTCATATACTTGAGAAAAACAATATCCAGCATTTTTTCAAGGTAAAAACAAGGTGCCTTCCCAAAAGCAGATCTAAAGATACCTGCACAGCGGGTCTTGAGACAGGTTCATCAGTGCCACATTAACTTCTGTATTTCCTAATACCTAAACAGACAGTTGTGCAAATTCCGCATTGATTTAGCTCAGTTTTTAGCTGACATTGATTATATTTTGTTTGCTACTATTTACAAGATAGTGATCACAGACATGTAGCAAACAGACCCAGCTGGTCTTGACCATCACCATGAGTAACCTAGGCATACACAGACACATCCAGCACAATCTGGCCAAAGAGTACCCAGTGTGCACTGATATTAGCAGGCAAGAGTTACCCTATGCCTTTTGTGGAAGAGGAGTGGTCTGAAATATCTCTTATTCAGAAAAAATGCCTTTTTCATGCCTATTTTCTTTTTTAACCTTGTTTTGCTTATATTGAGAAGACTTGTGTGGTTTTATTCAGCCTCCTGGCTTTATACTTTCTACCTTTTTTTATGACTCCTCAGAAACTCAACCAGCTGTCGGGAGATGGTGGCCATGGAGGTGACAGGGATGGCAAGGTAAAAGGAACAGCTGGGCACCAGTACTGGTGGTCCCTTTGGGCCCCTGAATGTTTCAGTTTGTGGAAGATCTGGTGCTCAGTGCTGTTTCTAAATCTGGCCGTTTGTCGGAGGCATTTATTCCTGCTCTAGTCAATTGTTTCCAATGCACAGGGAGGAGGTCAGAGCAGCAGAGCTCTTTGGGTCTGTCCTGTTCTTCATATTCCTTCAGCTGTTGAACAGTGTTATAAACCCAGACTATATCATAAACATTAACCAGACCAGAGACAGATAATCATTCCTGAGGAGCAGCAAATAATGTAGATATCTCCTGCGTTTCTTTTTTCACAAATGCCGAGGGACTTTCTACTTAGAAGGAGGTCAGCTCCGTGGTGAAGAGAGAAGAGCCTCTGACAGGGTGAAATCCTCCTGTCAAAACTCGTCTTCATCCAAACATGTTGTGTCGGGTTGCCCAGAGGAACTCCTGAAGCTTTTGCTGTATCTACTGAATAGTTTCTTCCCAAATACTTTCTAGATGAAAAATGAAAGCATTTACTTTTGACAGTTTCTGAACTGGAAAAGGATTTTACAAAACTTCTTTCAAATTTTGTCTGCCTCTTATATTTCCCTCAGCTCAGTAACACGTAGCTTTTCAGCTGGGGTCAGACAAAACATGCCGATTGCTTGAAGAGCCTTTCAGCTCATTTACTGAGAAAATGAAAAGTGGTTTTCTGACGATGTTTTTCACTCAAAGGGCAAATTTGAAACTGGTTGTTAGCACTGCTCTGGCATGGTGTTTCGTTCACTCGGGGGCAGATCTGGGGATGAGGGAAGGGTGTGGAAGACTATGAACAGGCACCAACGTGCCTCCAAGGGGAAAGGCTCCCGTCCCACGCACGCTCACTTCAGCAGCATCTGAGTCCTGCTTTTGGTGACTGAAACTCCTGAATGCCATGAAAGTGCAAGGAATAGATGACGCAAATGATGCATGGAAAATTCTGGTACTCAATTGCTATGAAATATTATTAGTAGTGTTGCTCTTAAGAAACATGTTTGAGTTTTGCTTTTTTTTCTACTTTCTTCAGCTGTGTTTAAGAGGAACAATATTGATAGGTGCGAGAGAGCCGCTGGTCCCAGGTCTGAGATGGAAGTCATTCACCTCAGTCAGTCAGAGGAAGCCCTGCGTCTTTGTGACTTAGGTAGTATAAGCAGAGGAGGGTGACCTAGCAAGGTCAAACATGCAGTTATTTGCTCAATAAATTGAATTCACATTTTCAAAAACAGTGCAGGAAGAAGGCTATGGTTCTGGTCAGGATTGAGAAGGGACACTTCCAGTAAAACAGAAGTGGAAGAAAACCGACAAGAAACCACAGATAGCTCATGAGATGAACTGCAATGTGGAATCTGCATGTGTCTAAAGAATGTCATCTATAGCTTCTTTTGCCCTTAGACCTGAAACATAACACTTTGTTAAAGATCCCAACTACTCCTGGGTCATGACCAGCTGGTAGTATTCCTGCAGTTGGTGAGTTGTGAGCACCAGAGAGAGAGAAGGACCAGTGGGACTGAAGTTCATGCAGTGCTGCCTTGCCCTTGTAGTAAAAACATGTTGGACCCCTGGTACTTTCTCACCTAGCAACTCAATAGCTAAAGAAAATGAAAAGTGGCCAGGCGTTTATCATGATTGGTACAGATAGCAGCATGGATGTCTATTGGTGATGCTATTTAGCCATCCTGTACTGTTTTCTATTTTTGCCTATGCATGAAGTAAACCATAAGGGGCAGGGACTGAGTTACAGACAGTAACGTTGTCTAGAGTGTCTCAGCGGATGGAGACCTGCAGTGGCTGCTGCGCATGCCTATTCCCCATGCTGCCACGGCTGTCAGTCCATGCAACAGCAGGGAGAAAGATGAGGGGAAGTAACAGGCAGTGGCTGGTGGATCTTTTCCACTGAAAGGAAAGGAGCAAATCCAATTTTAGTAGCACAGACAGTGCAGGAAAAGTCTGAGAACAGTACATCTGTTTATTTCTGCCTCTTAAACCAAGGGTGGTGTGCCACAAGCTTTTCAGAATCGAAAGAAAGTGCTTGTAGTGAGCAGTTGTTCAGAGTGACAGCTCATTGACACTGGGCAGGGATGTCCTTCATTGCCTCTGAAGTGACTGTTATTTGAAATGTTTAATAACAAGCATTTGGAATAAGGAAATTAACTGTTGCTTCAAATCCCTCTATAGCTTTGTAGGTCTCTCGTCCTCAGGATTTCCCCAGAAAGTCTTCTGGAAACCTGCACCAGAATCGGTTGGGAGGACCAAATTTCCTTTCCATTCCTGGCTCTGTCTAAGAGAAGAGTTTGTTTCCCTGAGGAGTCTCCTAATTCCTGGACTTACTCTCAGCCATTCCAGGGTGGCCACGTTGCAGTGGCTTGGGGTCACAGGGCTGCCTCTGTTATAAACCCTCTTCTTCCTGTAGGTGCTCTTTCCTCACCCTGACTCCGTCCCTGGCCAGAACCTCAAGGTGGAAGGAATAATTGCTAAGTGCGACATCATAGTACCGTTTGCAAGTACTGAGGATACCACAAAGTCAACCTTTTCACCTTCAACTCCAGCAGGAATTTCCGTGTGTTTGTTCCAGCATGTTGTGACACCAGTGAAGGCTCTCTCTGTTCTTTTCTCTTTTCTCTCTGTTCTTTAATATTTGCAGATCTGCTACCCACACCTTCCATGCATGTGTTTTGACCAGTCAGCACACCATTGCACAGGTGTTGGGAATAGGAGCTGCTCTGGGCAAAGGTGATCATCTCGGAGTGAAGGACTCTGGGTCCAAAAGCAGGTAATTATTACTGCAGTGAAGCATTATGTGGAGTCACCCAAAGTGGAAAGCTACTTAGAGCTTAGAGATGTTCAGCCAACAATAGTAAAGGAAACAGCTACCAACCAGTAGTGTCCCCAGGCACAATCACAGAATCTCATGAGACTTTTGTCTTGGCAGTGTCCTGTATGTGTCATGAGTATATATACAGTCAAACATGCTGTATGCTTTCAATTCTTCTCAGCTAGTGGTCCCAAATTCAGACGATATCTGAAGAAAAAAATTGAGAGAGTGGAAAGTGAAGGTATACATGCAAAATTCTTCCAGAAAAGTGCAGTTCTTGCTAGAGCATCTTTCCTTTAGGACAAATACTTCTGAGGTAGACAGAAGAAGGGATTGAGAGATGTGGTCATAAGGAAGACTGATTTGGCTGGTGGGTCTGAACACAATAAAAATGTAAAAAGGTGGAAGTATTAGGAGCAACAAAGTGTGCATCTGTGTGTGTTTAGGCAGGTAAGCAGTGGGTGAAAGCTGGACTGTGTCAGGAGTCCTCAGCTGTAGCAGAAACCTTAAGGAAGAGTCCCAGGGGGTGAAACTCTCTCCTCCCTTACCTGAGCTGCCCCTGCAGTGTCAGATGGTCTTCCTGGGAAGGGTTACGTGCTCTCAGAGGTGCAAATCATCTCTTTATCTCTTTCCCTTAAATGTTTGCATCTCAGTTCTCTTTCACAATTTTGCCTTTCTTTTTCCTTTTTTCTTTTTTTTTTTTTTTTTTTAATCTCTAATTAATCATGGATTTTCAGCTTTGGAAGTTTTCTGGAAATCTCTAGAAATAGTGTTAGCATCATGCAGGCTCTGGGCATCATCCAGAAGCTTGTGGAGCAGTGATTCTTGGTCATCTACTGATATTACAGTCATTCAATGGCTGGAGGGAACACTGAAAACCCTCATGGATCTCTTGCTGCTTCAACCTTTGTGTAGCTGACTCCATGTGGCTGTTTTGGTCCCCGGGAGAGCATTGCAAAGACTGTGGAGAGGCTCAACAGAGAGAAGAAAATGGCTTTGTCACCTGCCTCTGCCCAGACTGCTGTTAAAATATAATACAAAGTTAGTGTTCCTGGGAGTTACTTGGCATGAGCCAGGTTTTCATGGTGGCTCCACCTTCATTTGGGGAACATTGCTTTTTCTGTTCTTTGTGGTGGTCAGATAAGGACTGACAAGGGGCTGCAACATGGGGCCTGGTCAGCAGCACACTCCAAAAAAGGACTGTGCTCACTTTCTTCTGGGACCATTCCCTTCTCTGGATAATGTAAGTAACATCAGATACGAGAATCTGCTGGTATATTTCCCAAATGGTCAAGTCTTGCTGTTGCCCCACGTTGTCATCCTCGGCATGCTTTCATCACCACTTGTTTCTTATTGTCTTAAGTGGTCTATTTACCCTATCCTCCTTCTTCCCCCAGTCCCTCCCCATCTCCCAGTCGCCTGCGCAGAAAAGGCCCTGATCTTCATTCTCCACATTGGTGCCAATCCTTTTGTGCCACTCAGATCCCTCCCCTCTGACCCCACCACCAGAGGTAGGATGTCTGCTTTGGGGTCCATTCATACGAAGCTGCAGATTTGCTTTTGAGTTTCCTGATTCTCTCTGCAGTTTTTCTGCTATGAGACCCTCCACCCCCACCACCCCTATCTATTCCTTGCTATGAGGCCTCTGCTCTGACAGGCTCTATGTGCTGAAGGACAGGGAGCCATCATCTCTGCACTAAAGAAATAGATCCCTTGGTTATTTACTAATGATAAGAACTAGTCCTTCCTAAAAACCCTGCAGATTTCTTTAATTTGTGCTCAGTGATCCATTTTTGTTTTCCCCGTTGCTGTTTCTTTAAAAGTTTCATTCAAAAATAATTTTCACAGCAGTGAAAACTTCCTCCACATTCTTAGCTGGCTAAAGAAGAGCTTCTTTGTACAG
Source organism: Rissa tridactyla (assembly GCF_028500815.1). Lineage (NCBI taxonomy): Eukaryota > Metazoa > Chordata > Aves > Charadriiformes > Laridae > Rissa > Rissa tridactyla. Next base: position 55,383,650 of record NC_071469.1, read on the forward strand.
GGTGGATTGTCATTGCCATAGTGAGCTGCGTTAGTGGTGCACGAATGAATTAATCTATCGAATGAGTTAGTCTATGATGCAGAAAGCTAATGTGAATATAATGTCCCTAGCTCCTAAAACCTAACAGTATTCACAGCTCTTTCCGATGGACACCATCATATTCACCTGCCCTTTACTGCTTTTTGCACTGCTTTTATATTGTTTGAACAGGCTTTAGCAGTGAGCACGCTGTTATACATTAAACAGAGCAAATAAAGTTATTACAGTAGCTGTAGAGCAAGCAGCAACAACATTGCTCTTCTGCACACAGATAAATACCTGATGGGTGCCAGCACGAGAGAGCAAAACCAGCGCTTACGGAGCGCTCCTGGGTCCCAATGGCTCCGCTGGTTCTTGCCGTCTCCTGAGGTTCATGCCGGACCTGAAGGGCAACGGGATTTTCACACAGCTTCTCTTGGACAGAGGCTGGTAGGATCTCTTGGGAAGAAGCTGGTAGGCCATAGCAAATACTCTTCTTCCCCTCTTCAGAGGAAAGCCAACGGCATCATGGCTCCAACTTCAGACATACCGAGTAAAGCTGTCTTCTTGATAAATCCTGGAAATCCTGACAACTTGTAGTACTAGTTGCATGTGACAGATGCAAGATTTCTTCCTGAGACACCTTTTCTAAATTGCATCTCATGCTTGAAAAATCAGCCTCTTCCTTTGAAGCTAAGGGTCACTTTTCTTTCTTTTCCCATGTCTGGTTGCTAGGAAGGGATAATATTTCAGTCAAAGAATGTAAAATGATTTACCTCCCAAACCGTTATGTTTCAAAATCTAGATAAATTTTAAGATTAATTAAAATGGTAATTACAAAGTAGAAGGGAACTATATTTTATGCCATTCTTTGAATAAACTTAATGACAGACACCAAGCTGATCACAAATATCAAATCACACCTATTTTAGTTTCTTTCCTATCCGAGTGTTTGAATGACTTTTCTTAGTTTATGGCTTTAGGATTGATTAAGCCTTTAGACCAAAATTAGCAACATGGAGTCATGATGAGATGTCCTTCAATTAAGGCTAAGTAGGAAGCCTTTAAGTGGTAAATTAATAAATGAAGATGTTTAGTATCCTGAATATTGCTAGGGGTAATTAATTTTATTGTGCCCTTTCTAAAACATCCCTAAGAATTTTGATCCCTATATCACATAGGGCTCAGCATGATGAAGAGTTCAAGGAAACAGACCAGAGTTCACGGAAAATAAAATTATATGCAAGGTTTGAAAAATACTCTTGGAATCTAGTCTAGGAAGAGATCAGCCCAGAGGAGCAGGCATGGATACTGTTAGCCAGGATGGTATTTACTGGTAAAGAACACAGGTCTTTGTAAAGAGCTTTATATCAGATACTCAGTTAGAAGAACATAAGAGTTGTTAATTACAGACCAGCTCAGTACATGTCTGGGAAATATGGGTGTTCATGTGCATGAATAATTGTGAATTCAGTTGTATTAAAAAATGTGACGTAAATTGTGCTTGGGTCAGTGTCTACCCTTGCACAGCCTGTGTAGTTTCCAAGTCTGACCACCATGTTAATATGCTCCCTGGTTTTATACCCTCTGTGTGCCTGTATTAACCCAGTTGGAGCCTGCTCTAGCATTGCCACTTGGAGCCAGCAGCCAGGCTGCTGTGAAAATGAATAAATCAACAGAACATGAGTGGCACACATTTTTTTTCCTCTGGGCTTCACAAATACATATCTGTCCCACCCAGACCCATGGCTTTCACCCTTTGGAGATTTCACTGTCTTTTCTTTGTTATTACTGCATTGGTAATTGCTTCTTTTTTTGTTTCCAAACTCTTTGCAAACTCCCTGCATCTTTTCTATCGTCTCTGATTCAGTATGAAGAGGTCAACTCCCACTTCTGATTCACCCTTTATGATAATTTCCATTTGTACTGCCAGACACCTACTTTATTTTTCACTCCCTATCCACTGATCCACTAATCTATGTTAAGATAATCTCTCTAATTATTCCTTAAAAGTCTCCCTTGAACATAGGATGTCCAAACACTACTATTTCACCAACAGATTACTCGTTATAGTGTTGAAGGAGTTAAGTAGGGCAATTCTTATTTTTCTGTTCTGGAGTAGGATTTAGCAGGCTCTGATTCAGCATGAAGAGAGGGAAATGGTCTTATTTTGGTTGGGGTATGATGGCTTCTTCAACATGACTGCTCTGGGGAGAATGCTAAAGGAACGATTCCCCCTGCCCCTTCCCACCAACTGTGGAAGACGCTGAAGTTATCACCTGTGAGGGAATCGCAGACCTTGATGTCACAGCCCATGGGGAGGAATATCCGGGGAAGAAAAAACCTCCACCCCATAGATGCCAGACAGCTCCGAGTAAAACTAGGAAAAGAGGACTTCTCCCTTGTGGGGTAGACCTGTAGAGGGAAAAGTGCTCAGAAAGTAGACCTGGAGAGGCAAAAGGGCTTTTTCTAAGGAGAGCGAGAAATGCATTGCCCCCATAATACAGTATGAAAAGCAAGAGACCAGACTACACTTGTATTACCAAGGTATGGGTTTCTGGCCTACTCTGGCCTGTTCTGGCCTCAAGCGTGTGTAAACATGGCAACTGATAAAAATTTGTACTCCAATGAATTTTTTTCTGTGTTTATATAGCATTTAATTCCAATGGGCCTTCTGCCTCTTTCATTTTCACTTCTGTAAAATAAACAAGAGATTTACTATGTCTATGGGATTTCACCACCCAGGCAGGCAGACACTCAGTGCTCATGGGGCTCGCTATAATTTTTATTCAGTTTGGTTGTCATTTGGGCCTTAGCTGTTATTTTGCCATAAGTAAGAAACCAAACATGATCCTGGGTCAATTTATAATGAAATTCTTCATTCATGGGGCTTTTGAGAAACAGTGGAAAATGAAGTTAAAAGAAACAAAAGAGAAATCATTAGGAAATATCCAATGAACCTCTGCTTAGATAGTTATTTGATTTTTTTTGACCACAGGAATCTTATTTCTGCAATGGCATATCTACCCTGTAACCAGATGGCTGGATTCACCAAGCAGTACCATAACCACTGGTGCTCTGAAAGTTTTATTCGCTAGTAATATTCCTGATGAAAGGCAGACATGAAATGAATGGAAACTGTTTTTCTGTAAATCTGCAGTTTTAGGAAAGCTAGTTTTTTAAATTGTTTTTCTAAGTTTTTTTCTGTTGTTATGCTGAGGTCCTTTCACGTGTTTTAGATCAGTTCTAGAACAAACTCTATCATTTTTAGGAATGTATAGAAATTAACAAACCCTCTATGTCCTTGGTGCAACTGAGAATTCTTCCCCTGAACCCTTTACAGCATGCGGTTCAATCGCTGAGCCAGAGAGCTGGCTCGTGTTTAGCTTATATCTAAATTTACTTTCCTTCTGTAATAGCACAGGGAACACAAGAGAAAGGGACCTAGATCGGAAAGCGACAGGCGTTCAAAGTTTTTATTTAAGATACCCTTTTTTTTTAGTTCAGAATTGTTGATGTCATCCACCTAGTTTCAAAGTTACGAGAGGACTTTCACACAAGTCACCCCCTGCCTACAGTCCTTATGGACTACCAAAAATCCTTACACCGAGCAGCCTGCAAGATGGGAAATTAATTGTTCAAAATTGATCCTGCCAGGGAGAGTGAATCCTGAGGCTGCTTTCTCTCTTTCCCATCCATGTGGACCTCAGCAGGGCTGGAGATGGGGGAGCAGGGACACTCGGGGAACCAGCATCTCAAGCTTGGTCTAGTGCCGTCTGCTATTTTGGGGAGGGACCTGTTTCTTCCATGGAAACTGCTTCATCAGGGCCAGCTTGACCACTTTCTGAACAGTCACAACACTTCAGCTGTTGATTTTTCTAGGTCTCAAGATGAATGTCCAGGGTTGCAGACTGTCCCTCACAGAACATAACAGATAGTGCTCAGTTTTGAGCACTTCGTTCTTCAAAGAGCGTTGAACAAAGAGCAGCGCAAAGACACTGTGGGTGTCACAGGCGCTGCAGAGGTTTGGAAAGAATGGCTGTATTCCTAAATTAGACAGAAGTTGTGGATTTCTGTTTCCTTTTTCAGTGCCATATTTAAATGTTTAAAATCAATCCCACCTGCAGTACAGGCAGTCGATATGTATCCACAGCTCCCATTGACTTCCACACAGCATGTAGGCATGCAAAATGCTGATGTAAATGTGATGTGCTTGCCTGAAGACTCACAGATTTGCAAAGGAGGACTAGGAAGTTTCATGGAAAACATTGACAGAGCTGGCGACAGTTACAGTTCTAAAAGACTAAAAACCCGACGGTTCCCCTTTGTTAAAAGCTGCCCCAGCATTGCCTGTACTGCCACATCTTTAAAGAAATACAGCTGGCAAGAGAATCCACTTGACTGTGCATATAATAGCTATTGGCTAAGCCAGCAGTTTTCCCAAGGGTTCATGAGAAATTCTTTGCTCGAATTCTTAACCACCAAGGAGCTCCAGGTGTTGCTAGAAATTACTCATGCCAAGTGGTTCTCCAAGCAAGGCAGCTGAGTGCATTGGCCTTTTCCACAGCCTTATGGAATTCCTTTAACCCACGTGGACCTGAGATCCCCGGCTGCGTTCCTGTCCTTGCAAGGCAGTAGTAAAGGTGATACCTTAGCAAACCAAGAGGTAGTGTAACCCAACGGAAAAGGGGCACGTGAAAAGACCTAGAACACAAAAAGACTCCAACATAAAAAGCTGGTTTTGTACATTTTTAACATACAATTTTATGTTAGCCAAGGGCAAATGATGGCTGATTTTCTGACTCTTTCTGAGTTGATGGCTATTTGTGGTTATTATTTCAACAGGTACATTTCAAAGAAACCAAGAAAGTTCACAGTAACTTTGAAGTACAATATGTTACTTTTCAAATAGGCCAGATTTCCACCTACAATGTCCCCTGTTGCTGCTCATAAACCTTAATTTTGCTGGATGTCAGGTCAGACTGTTTGGAAACACAAAACACAACCGCTGCTCAGATAATCTCCATCCCCACTTAGGGCTGACTTCAGGCAGTGCCAGGTCGGGCTCCCTGCGATGCCGGCAGCAGTACTGCTGTCTCTGAGCACTTCAGCAATGCCTGTTTTCTCAGATACAGCCTTGACACAAGTAGCAGAGATGATAGGTGATTGATGAAGGTGCAGAGAGACATGTCTGTTAAAATCTATGCAAAACAGACGTAAAATATTGTAAAGTTAATGCAGTCTAGTTTTACCCCTCATTGTGCTTACAGATCCTGCATGCCCAATATTCCTGTGTGGTAGGGGAGATGCTACTGTTTTGTTTAACAAGGGAAGTCATCAAGGATCAAAATCCATATCCTCGTATTTTAGCTAATTACCTGCAGGTACTTTGCTGGTGGAGGATGAGGTGAGGCTAGTTCTCCCCTCATGACTCAGAGGCACAGCACATCAGCCGTCCATTCCATCTGCTGGCTCCAAGTTTTCCCTCCCTTGGGTCAGTATGTCTTAAGTGTGAGGAGCATAAGGATGTTGAAATGTGGCCAAGGGTTCCTTGTCCTCTTCAGAGAGATTTTACTCTCCCACTCCTCTTTTTTGCATGTTGTTCCCAAAAATGTGAAGGCTCTGCAGTTTGCTGGTATTATCTTGGCCCGGGGTGATATATTTTCCTCTTGGTAGAATTTCAGTTTCAGCCAGAGCTGATTCAGGGTATCTACAGCTGGTCCACTGTGTTGCCTTTGGTTTATGGCAGGCTTTCTGAACATCTGTAAAGTTTTCACTTTTTCTGTTAAATCATCATGTTCTTGTTATACTCCCCCTAGTTGCCCATGGAGCTAAAATTCCTGGACAAATCAGCTCAACACTCCTGCTCTCTTCCAGCTCTTTAAGCTCCTTTCCAAAACCCATATAAATCTTCAACCAAGTCTTTGAACTTTACTGCTTATTTAAGAAATCACTGGCCTGCCTTTTGAAACTTTTTTGAGCAGTTGTTCTTATTTGCAGTTGTAGGGAAGTTACAAAAGCATAGCTTGGAACTATCCTCTCAGCTGAAATAATTTTTCCACCCTCAAATAACTGTGCTTAACCCATAGGGCACTAAGTAGACTTGCACCATTTCCCATAAGAAAATCTCATTTCTGATAAGAAGATAATAAAGAATTTTTACAAAGGTTTCTGTTTCAGATATCTAATATTTACAACTAAGAAAAAAGACTGGGGTTGTTCCTAGTTTTCATTTTCCAGAAGTGGGCAGAAGGGGAGGGAAGAAATGAGGTAATATGAACGGCTTCCTATTTACTCTCATTCTTGCCTTCCTTCTAATGTGTCCCAAATAGTACACAGTTTACTGCTCACCCAAACCTCACCGCTCCCAAAACAGGGGAGCAATGACTGTGCAAGCTTTATTAGTAGCCGTGGATAAAGAGACTTGTTTGTCAGCCCTGTACAGAGCTGAAGTCCTTGGCTTGGCTCCAGCAGCAGAGGTTTGCCCCTTCAAGCACTGCTGGAACAATTGATTTTATTTTCCGGAGAGAGAAAATGAGTTAGACGGGTACAGCTGACTAAGATTTTCCATGGAATATTTTTCAAGCATTGCTGGTTTTCTTTCTTTAAAATCTGGAGACCAGGGGATGATTATGGAGAAAGTATTTTGTATGAAGCAAATTTTTAGGTCTGTGTGAATAGGTTGACTAGAGTTTGGGATCTTTTGCCTGTAAGTCTGGGAAAAGGTCTGCCCTTGCCCACATGAAAGGCCCTATTATCTCTCACTGCAAATATGAACACTAGGCTTTTCTCTCATCCATATGACCTGCCAGGGCTTTCCCAACTCTTATGGTTTGAAGAACTCACAACAATTTATTGTCGTTTAGACAATTATTCTATCACCCGATGACCCTTCCCCATCTGGGATGGGGAACTGGGAAAATACATGGAAACCCGAGGGCTGAAATATAAACAGATTTAATAGAAAAAGACTAAAGAATTAACAGTAATAATAGCAAAGAACCAATATTGATCCCAATACCAGTATAAAATATACGAGGACTATACTCAGCCCATTCTCTCAGCAGAAGCTGTGCACTCCCAGCAGGGGACAGCAAATGTGGGACACTGCGAGCGCTTCAGCTTCGGGAGGAAGGAAAGGGCTCTGGGGTCCGGCACTGGGGTAAGGAGTTCTCAGGATGGTGGCCATCATGGAAGAGAAGAAATCCTCAGCAAACTTTCTAATTTATATTGAATGTGATGTTCGTGGTATGAAATAACGCTGTTCGCATCTTGGGTCAAGTGTCCACGTCTCGCTCCTCCTTATCCCTGCACCTGGCAAGGCTCAAAAACAGAGACCTTGAAACCCACACACTATAGCTGGCTATAAAGTAAATATTTTCACAAATTCAGCCACTAGAGTCTTCTAAAAATGCAGTTTTCCCTAGCACGAGAAGAGACCTTACTGAAAAATAAAACTACTGAGAGAGAAATTAATCCTGTGTCACTCAAACCAGGACACCAACCCAACCCACAACAACAGAAGCATTTAACATTTCTGACCCAGCTTAACCAGAAGCTAGAGTAGATGCTGGAGTAGGGATTCCTCTGCAGCCCCTGGAGAAGACCATGGTGAGGCAGGTTGTGCCCTTGCAGCCCATGCAGGGCCGCGGTGGAGCAGATATCCACACTGCTCCCACAGGGAGGACCCCACACCAGAGTAAGTGGATGTGTCCTCAAGGAAGCTGCAGCCTGTGGAGGGCCCACTCTGGAGCAGGGTCCTGGCAGGACCTGTGGCCCCATGGAGAGGAGCCCACTCCAGAGCAGTCTGTTCCTAATAGACTGTTCCCTGTAGAAAAGATCCATGCCAGAGCAGCTTGTGAAGGACTGTCACCTGTGGGAGGGACACCATGCTGGAGCAGAGGAAGATCATGAGGAGGAAGGAATGGCAGAGACAAAGCATTACAAACTGACCAATATCCCCATACCCCTGCTCCTCCTTCCCCTGTGCCGATGAGGGGAGGATGTAGAGGAGTTATGAGTGAAATTGATCATGGGAAAGAAGGGAGGGGTTGGGGGAAGGTGTTTTTAATTATGTCTTTGTTTATTACTATCCTACTTTATTTTTAATCAGCGGTAAGCTAAATTAATCTGCTGCAGCACAGCTGTCTATTCATATCATGCTGCTGGAAACACTGTCTTCTGCCTACTCAATGCTCAGGAAGGTGTCAGAGTCACCTTGCTGCACCCCAAACGTCACCTTAATAGAGAGGAATCTCTTGGAGCCACTCATCAGCCTGAGCTTGCAGAAACAAGTAGAGGGCAACATGATTAGATGGCTTTTGGACAATGGAGACATGAATGACGTCCCAGGCTGCTGTCACCAATTTCTGGAACCAGAAGACAGTTTTTGCCACATCCAGTTCTCCTGAGGAGCCCGGGATTTACTGTACATGCACAAGATCACTTAGGATGACCATTTGTACAGTGATGTGTGGCTTTTGCTGACACAGAAGCTGAATTCTTGCCCTACCAGAAAAACTGGGCCCCATACTCTGGAGCAACTAATGAGTAATGGAGATGGGAGCAAGGGCTTGGAGCTGGTAAGAGGCCGTTGTCAAGCTGGAAGGAAAAGGATTATTCTTTACCCAGGAGCGTCCACCATCCAGGAGAGGAAAAGTTTAACAGGTCTATGTTTCTGTTTTCTTCTTAGCCACTAAGCCCTGGAAGGACTTCAAAGACAATGCCTGAGATTCACAGTGGAATGAGTGGGAGGGAAAGGATTGTTTCTCAGCTGAAGGGGAAAGATTTGGGGTTTCTGAGCTGAGGACTTGATATTCAGAAAATGGGACACATAGGGAGCTTCTCAGCAAGTAGTAGGAAGGTTTATCTGCATGCAGAGGACCGTGGCACCAGTGATGAGTGAGTGAGGTAGGGAAATGTTTGTCAGTTGAAGATCCCACAGCTGCCTATTTGGCCTGGGTCATTTTGTAAACATGCCCCTCTCACGCTTGTCCCCAGCCGTCTGTTTGTAAGTGAAGAATAACTTTATGTAATATTTATTTATTTGTTAATTAGGGATCAATTCTAGTCCTTTTTTGCAAGGAAGTCCCTTGGATGCGCCCAAGCTCTGTTCTCTGCACTGGGGAGTACAAGAGCTCTGGTCTAGTCTTCCTCAGCAGCTGGGTTCACAATTTTCCCTATGAAGAGGATGCTTTGGGTGACTTTGTCAACAATAATCATCAGAAAGGGCCTGTTGAATCTGATGAAAGGAGGAGGAGGAAACTCTGCAGACATTGGTACCGCTTCCATCACTGTCGCTGCAGCAGCCTCTGTGCCGTTCTCGCTAACATCCACCATGGCCTTGTGAATTGCCTGCAAGGGAAGCAAAAATTAAAATCTAGATACAGAAGAATGAAAAGCAGCTCGGGACAAACTTGCTTGCTTGAACACTGTGAGAAGGTAGTTTTTAAAGGAAAGAACAGAACGAATGTAGAACTGCTGTGAAAAAGGTACTCATCTCCAGCCTTTCCAAGACTAGCAAAGTTTGTCCTGAGTTCAGGGAGACTTTTTGTCAAAACTCTGGCAGAATCAAGCTTGGCTCCTTCCAGAGACTGAGCAGCATAGAGAACATATATTGTTCTGTTGTTTCTCAGAGTAAGATTTTGTCCTTAGTGTTTAACATAGAAGAAGAAATTTTTCATTTTGCATCAATTTCTGTGTATGCAAAAAAATTCTTTCTACAAAGACAGAATAGTGAAAGGTTTATAGGGTGTTTTTCTGTAACACAGTCCATTGATACAACTTTACAGGGCTTTCTATGGCAGGTATAGCAAATTCATATTTCTGAATTCACATAATCTTATTTCATTGTCTTTGTTCAGCTCTCCATGTTTTATCTTCATTGTCCAGATCGCATCTGAAATTTCCTCCATGATGTCCTGCTACCCTTCCTCTAGTCACTTGTCCAATATCTATAATCCAGGTGTTTCAACATGTAATAAGGTATTATTCAGTGTGAGGAATCACAAAATTATTAAATAATGTAGGTTGGAAGGACCTCTAGAGGTTGGATGCAACCAGCTACCCTACACTGATTCAACTCTGACATAAGATAAGGTTGCTCAGGGTCTCATCAAGTCAGGGTTTGAGTGTTTCCTAGGACAGAAATTTCATAGCCTTTCTAAGTAACCCATCCTAGTTTTTGATCACCCTCATGGTGAACTTTTTTACATAATATCTGACGAGAATTTCCCATTTTCTATCTTGTGTGCATTGTATCTTCACAGAATCACAGAATTGTAGGGGTTGGAAGGGACCTTCAGAGATCATCTACTCCAACGCCCTGCCAAAGCATGTTCACCTGGAGCAGGCTGGACAAGAACGCACCAGGTGGGTTTTGAATCTCTCCAGAGAAGGAGACTCCACACCCTCTCTGGGCAGCCTGTTCCAGTGCTCTGGCACTCTCAGGGGAAAGAAGTTTTTCCTCATGTTGAGATGGAATTTCCTGTGTTCTAGCTTGTGTCTGTTTCCCCTTGTCCTGTCACTGGGCCCCATCCTCTTGACACCCACCCTTCAGATATTTATAAGCATCGATAAGATCCCCTCTCAGTCTTCTCCAGGTTAAGCAGACCCAGGTGTCTCAGCCTTTCCTCATCAGAGAGGCGCTCCATTCCCTTGATCATCTTTGTAGCCCTTCACTGGTCTCTTTCCAGTAATTCCCTGTCCTTCTTCAACTGGGGGGCCCAGAACTGGACACAGTACTCCAGATGTGGCCTCACCAGGGCGGAGTAGAGGGGAAGAATGACCTCCCTCAACCTGCTGGCCACATTCTTTTTAATGCACCCCAGGAGAACATTGGCCTTCTTGGCCACAAGGGCACATTGCTGCCTCATTGTCAACTTGTTGTCCATCAAGACTCCCAGGTCTCTCTCTCCAGCAGGTCACCCCCTAACCTGTACCGGTGCATGGGGTTATTCCTCCCGAGATGCAGGACCCTTCACTTGCCCTTGTCCTATCACTGTGCAGCTGCAAGAAGGGTCTGGGTCCATCTTCTCTGCACCCTCCTAATAGGTATCTGCAGCCAGCACCAAGAACCCCTCTTCACCTTCCCTTCTCCTGGCTGAACAACTGCAGGTCTCCCAGTCTCTCCTCATACATCCTGTGTTCCAGCCACATGCCCATCCTACTAACTCTCCAGTGGACTCGCCCTGCTCATACGAGGGAGATGTCTACATCTCCCTTGCACTGGGAAGCCCCAAACTGGATGTTCACTACTCCAGAGGTGGTCTCACAAGTGCAGAATAGGAAGAAAGGATCACTTCCCTCATGACACAAGACATATATTCCGTGGGACACTAGGAAAATCACTTCGCTTATCTGTGTGTCAGTTTCCTCTTTGTGAAATGGGGCTGTCCCTGTCCCGCAAATCTGTTGTCCATATAAATCCTGAGGTGCTCAGATATGCAGTAATGAAAGCTGTATATATAGGATAAGAATGACTATTCCCAAATTTATGTCATAACTATGAATCTTGCCATGCATTAATTATTTTACAACAGCTTTTTGTGAAATTATTCCAGTTACTCTTTCCAGATCTCTTTTATTCTTTGGAGATTTTCAAGTGAATTTGCAGGATTGCTAGACAGTACACAATTTAATATTAAACTGTAGAAACAAGAGACATTTAATGCCTAACCTTTTCCTTCCTTTGTTACCATCAATGAACCATGGATGTACTCCAGAAGTGGGATCAGCCTATCTGCAGAGATAAAACTCACATGTAGGCAAGGCAGACAAATCTCTTGATTACCAGCTCTGCATACTTACTTTGGAAACTTTCAGAAGAGCATTTTCTGCCATTCCAGAGAGATCAGCATGGTCACTGAACACATCTGTCACACCCATTTTCTCAAAGAGGCTCTTAACATCATAGGAGCCAGAGATGGAGAATTTTGGAAGGTCCAGGTGGATTTTTCTTTTCAAAAATAAATGAAAAATTTGAGTTTATTATTGCAAGGTCCTTTGATGCAGTAGCTGTTGCAGGTATACACCCATCCCAACCACCCGTGGAGTTAAAGCTTGGCTTTCTAAGATAGTGATAAATCCCTTGCTAGAGAAGCAGAAATCGAGGTACCTGTCCCACCTGCCACAGTCTGATCAGTGGTGCAGGGACAGAGTGCCGGTTTATGAAAGTGATTGGCTGGAAAGTATCATCCAGACTCAAGAAAAAGAAATTGTATTTTCTTTTGAACTGGATCCTTCCTACCCAAGGCAGGGTCCCGAGGGCAATGTACCCCTGTGCAGGATCCTCACAGATGGTAGCACATCCACTGCTGTGACTGTGGGAGCTGAGAAGAGGGTTCCCTTGGGTATGAAATCACCCAATACCTTGTCTGAGTGAAAGAAACTATGCAGTGTTTGTTCCTCAGAGCTGTGCTTCGCAACTCGTTGTGGCATCTAAGCTTTACCTTGCCTATGACCTGACCAATATTTAAACAAAGCAGCAGTCAAAAGATTACCTTTTTGTGAATGAGTGCATCCAGTTAGACACTGTTTCTTTTAGCAAAGCATCCTCCACCTGCTTCATTGTCCCTTCATCAGGCAGAACAAACAATGCGACAGCATTTCCTTTGTATGGAATTTCTACTACCCAGCAAGACATCTTCTCATCCCTATGGATATTAAAGGGTTTGCTTTGATGCATCATTTTGACCTTAACAGAATTCTTGGCATCCAAGAAGAAGTCATCATCTCTGGTGGACAAATTGTTGAAAGGTTTCTCCCAGTAACCTTTTGACAAAGGAATGAGTATAGAATTGAATAAACTGAAAAATAGACTAATATAGGCATGTCACATCATTAGTTGATGCTTAAAATACTGTATTTGAACTGTGAAGGCAACAACACGCCTATCTCAGTTTAAGGATGTTTGTTCCCTGGCCATTAAAAGAAGCTTTGCATCATTTCAATGGTTCTAATAAAAATAAAAAAAAAAAAAATTGAGGCTGAGGGTTGTCATGGAAAAGACCCGAGCCTCTGCCTGCTAAGGCAATGGTAAAACTTCCACAGATTCTCACTATACAGGCTCCAGGCTTATTCCTTTCACACAAGTGTCATCCGTGTTTGACCATGTCCTACACAGCCAAACACCTTTGCCTTTCAACAAATGATCATAAGTTCCCAAGCTCATCCCTTCTGAATATTTTCAGCTCTGAATCTGGCTTAAAATTGATACGACATTGATCAGTATTTCTACAGGTTCTTTTTTATTCTTTCTTTCTTTTTTTTTTTCTTTTACTCATACGGAAAATGATTCTGCATACCTGGCTTTCAAATATTTCTTTATGTCATTTAAAAGTAGAACGACGTATTTTAAATTAGGTGATAGAATAGGTTCACAGTGTGAAAAAAGTTACATTTCTTAGATTTGGGTAAGATTTCCAGAGCCCATGTGTATAACTTCTACCAACATTTGTCACTCACCTTTAAAGAAAATGTAGTTAACCAAAACCATCACAGTTTCTGGATCAAGACTCTTGAGTAATCCAGCAATTTTCCTATGGGTTTTTGTTTCTATGTAGTTATTGATTTCCTTTATAGCCTCTGGAGAATTCTGGAAGTTACTAGAAATAGCTTCAGAATAATAAAAATTTGTGACATCATCCAAAAATTTTTGGAGGAGTTTCAGTCGATCGTCTATGAACAGGGCATTGCCCATGCTCAACTGGACTTCTCGGTGAGGGTCGTTCACCAGTTGGAGGACACGCTGAAATCCCTCATGGATCTCCTGCTCCTCCAGCTCTGTGAGGTTGAAGGCGAGGCCTTTGTGCAGCTGATCGAGTGTGTTTGATCTGGCCCCCAGGGAGAGCATTGCAAAGGCAGTGGAGATGCTCAAAGGAGAGAAGAAAATGTTGCTGTTGCCCATCTCCTCTCTGACATGCTTGTAAAACCTAAATGCAAAGTCATAATTGCTGGGGGCTGTCTTGATATGAGGCGAATTTTCACCTTCAGCCTGGGACTGGTCTTCTGGGGAATGGGGTGATTTTTGTTCCTGCTGTTGAGCATTGAGGTTGGACCCATGTTGACCCTGGACTTGAAGTGCAAGAAGCAACAAAAACAAATACAATGCAGACTTCATTTTCCTTCTGAACAGTTCTGTTAAGAAATAATAGAGCAACTTTTAGATCTCGAGAATTTTATCTTTCCTGCATAAAAACAGTTTTTGTATTCTAGATACTAGATTTTATTCTAGATTGTATAGATCTAGAACACTAGATTGTATTATAGATTCTAGATTTCCAGATGTCGGTCTTTAGGATTACTGCTGTATTTAGAAATACTCTTCTACATGGCTGGATAGCTGATTTCTAGTCGGTTCTATCAGTTTCCGACCAATGAACAAAGGAATGAAGATATTAATGTGACATCGCCAGGAAAGAATCGATGTTGTGTAAGCTTTAGTGAGGTATTATGCTTGAAATAGTTCTTGCCTCTGACCAGCATGGCCTCATTGCACTCCTAAGTGCCTTTGGGCATGTGGCTGAGTTCACCTATTGGCCCCCATGTATTTGGTAGGTACTTTGGAAGAGGGACTGACTTTTGCTGATATGTTTCTGTACTACCCATGGTCTTGTTATGACTTCGGTTTTCAAGCACTGCAGTGATACAGAGATAATGTCAGTTATAGCTGTGAATAAAATCCATCTAAACGCTCACCCCTTAAACTGTTTATATCTTTCTGCTTCTTGCATAGCAGCTCTGAATTCAAGAACTATGTTATTTCAAAACATTATCTTAAACGTTGCAGCAAATTGAGGATAAATCAAGAAAGTTTATTGACTCTCTCTATTGTGAATGAACTATACATAGGTCGCGAAGTCCAAGACTCAAGGGCTTAGGAAAAGCTGCAGTGGAATCCCTTGCTGTGTATGAGCAATTCGATGGCTTTTCCTCTTCCTTTAACTGACATAAACAAATTCTACATAATCCCACAGTCTCTCTTTCGCCCTTTTCAGGGGAAGGACCACGAAATATAGTGGAGAAGAATGTTCTCCATAGGGTGCCTCACCTAAATTATCTCAAATAACAGAAACTCAAAAACATGAGGTAGGCAGCGGCCTGCAGGAAAATAGAGACAATCTGAATGTTGTTCATAGCAGCTGTGTACTTATTCTGTCTGCCTCAGGCTGTGTGTCTAATGCCAGGTTTAGGTCTTACATCAAACTTTTCATGGGGAGTTGTTAATTCTTGGGCCCCCCTTTTCTGTCTGGCCGGTATGAAACACTGGAGATATAAGCTATGGAAGTGCTGAGTATGGGAGCTAAATGTCCCATTATCCCATGGGAGTAATGGGATATTACACACCCAGCGTGTCTAAAATGATGGATAAAAACATTGACGCTGAAAACAGAAAGGCATTCTAAATGGAGGTAATTAATTTTAGTCTGGTTTGTACTCTTTTCATCATTCCCCATATCTGCTTTTGAGAGAGACTAATTTCTCTTCCAGGCCACTTGGCTGCAAGTAGCCTGGTGGCAAGCACACTGGAGGTACAGGGACGCTACTCTCATTAGCCCTGCATCAGCCTGGAGTAGTCAGGACGTTGCCTAAATTTACTCCTCTGGGAGCTGAGACAAGGTTTTTTTCTTCACCTTGGGTGAAGAACAAATTGAGTGAATTGAGTGCTGAGCACTCATTTTGGACCTCAACTCCCAGTCATTATGCCACTATAGCTAGGAGATGGATCACTGACTGAATCCTGCTTCCAACATTTAGAACATGCTTCCAGAAGCTAAAATAATTTCCAATTACTGTACAAATTAAATTCATCTCAGAAATTAATACTGTGCAATAAATGGCAGAGATCACAGACAACATGAATTCAAAGACTTCTAAGAAAGTATAGTATGCTACTTACAGTGCTGGACTTCTCTTTCACAGTGCTTTCCTATTCTTCATTTTGCTGGGTGGTATTAAGTTAATGTCCACTGGTAAATATTAAACAGAACAAATAAGATTTATTTGCAAAGCAAAGACTGAGTAAGCTATTTTTTTATGGACATCAAACATTATAAATCTCTTTTCCCGTCATAACAGGCAGAAGGATGCCAGCACCTAGGGCTCTGAGGGGAGAGAAAGGGCAGGGACCTTGCTACTCTTGGGCTTGAACCAAACTGTGGACAAGAGAGCTTTGCATGGCAGTCTGGCATAACCATGGTAAATGAGCTTTAGAAAGCAGAATATTAGAAGAACTGGAAACCTAAGGTAGGGCCAAAGCAATGTCTGTTTACAAAAAGGATGCTGTGTCCCACTAACTCTCTGCGTGGGATATCCTGATGCAAGGATGCCATCTCAGCGAGTACCCAAGGGGGCAGCAAGTTTGTTCAGGAATAGCTCAGTATCTCTATGTTGGCCTGCAATGCACACTGCAGGTATGCCCTAACTGGCATTATCTGAAGGGCTCATTAAATTATTAGATAAAGGATAGTTGGGGGTACTTGTTATCTTTTTGAGAGGCCTTTGAAGAGTATTTTAGAAACTACTAAAGTGAAAAGCAAAGTATTAGCATGACTTGAAAAATAGCCAAAATAAGAAAACAGATGGAAGAATTAAATGGGCAATTTTTACCATAGCAAAATGTTAGCTGGGGAGAAGAGAGGACATCTCCTTAACGCCGTGCTACGTACACATAAGATATGCATTATGTATATACATACTGTATGTGACTTACACTGGGATGCTTCTCAGAAGGAGCTGAGAGAAACAGGCACTACTTAGCTATTTAGGTTATTTAAGGATCAGATGTGTGCCACTCATCCTAATTAGCAATGACTAATTATTTCCATTGAATGTACATGATTTTGCCCCAGGTAAATCTACAACTTATCTACACATAGGAATCTACCCACCATAGTTATTTCTATGTAGCTAGCGTCTCTTAGAGGCAGAGCTGGTTGGAACCTATGTCCGCAGAGAGGTTTTTTTTCATGATGTGTCAAGTACCCAGAAAGTTTATTGCAGTATTATGTATAATCACCACGGTTCAGCAGGAGTAAGTATGCTGTTGCTTAACTAGCAAAGACAAGCTATTTTTCTCAAGTCTAGGCCTGCCTACATAGATTGCATGAATCTTTCAGCCCAGCCCTAATGGTTGGCTAACTGACTGAAGGATGCTACTGTTTTCAGGGAGGAACTGCTGGGAATAGCAGAGCTGCTTCTGTGATTCCTCTATTTTCTCCCGGGACATGCAGCAGCACTCAGTGTGTCAGGGAAAGAGTGGAAAGTTGCTGCTGTCCCTGCTCATCACTCCCAGGCACCATCTCCTCTGACCCTGGGCCAAATCTCTTCCTAGGCAAGGTTAAGACCAGCAGTTACATCAGACCCGCAAATGACCATTTTCAAAGCAATCGGCTTCTCAGCAATTCCAGATAGATCAGACTGGTGAATGAGTGCATCAGTCACACCTAGTCTTTTGAAAATCTCCCTTAGGTCATAGGTGCCAGAAATAGAGACTCTAGGAAAACACGAGTTTCTCCTGTTGAATGCAGTGGAAAATGAGGATGAATCACCCACACATGGGTATCACTGGCAAACCTGCCAGATGGCAGCATCTGTGAGAATCTTGGGATGGGAAAGCAGTTTGTTACTTCTCTGCACATTCCTGTTGGTGTAAATGGCTGTGTCCTCAGAACAGATGTCACACTGGGAAATGTGAGGCTAGACTGGAAATGTTGTGCAGAGTTTTTCAAGAAGAAGATCCATCCAGGGGAATTTCACAGGGGAGGGTATGGAGCTCTTAAATCCTGCTCGATAAGCAGTGGCTGGGACAGAGGGACTCCTGCTCCAGCATCCAGCGGAGTCATATAAAGGTTTGACAGACATGCTTTTCCCATTGTCCTGATAATGGTCTATATAGAAGGCATTAAGGAATAATTTAATTATCTCTTTCCCTACTGTCTGCCAGTGACTCTGCTCAGTTATGCAATGTGTCTTGGTTCCTCCTTACAGGAGCAGTTTCATCTCATATCATTAACTTACTCTTGTCGCTGCTTGGTCATCAGATTATTACATACTAGCTTTGCAAGTTATATTCCTGGGTATTCCAGGGCAAAGGATTTCTGGCCGTGGAAACAAAACCTCAGCAAGATGATAAGGATTGAGTAAGAGAAATGTGCACTTTGCATGCTAAATCCTCATGCAGCCATTTCTTGTTGCCTTATAAAGATGTAACACTCAAGGTCTATGTGCAAAAGTTCATCTAAATAAACCTCTTGACATAAATAACTCATTTAAAACCAGGAGATTGGCAAATTGCAAAATTGCTGTAACTAGAATAAAAATCAAGTCCTCTCTGTATTTTTATCTGTTTCTGTAAAGGGCATCCCAACTGTAGTCTCCGTGTCTTACATATATTCATCCCTTTCTGCTCAAATAAGGAAAGTTTTTCTGGCTCCATTTCAAAAAACAGCACAACTGACAGAAAGAAAAAAAGCTGAAGGCTAAGCAAAAAGTCTGTGATAGAACTGGGAATAAAAACTAGACCTTTTCTACTTTGTTTTCAGCTTCTTTCACCAATGCAATAGGAATCTCAGAACTAAAATTTCATATAAGCTCATAGTTTGCTAGGTGAAAGCTGTATAAACAGGATCAAATAATCTTATTATTTTTTTCTGTATTATATCTGAGAAGGAAATAAAGTTCTTTCATCACCAGGGTGTGATTCCATTTCTCATAACAGACATTCACCTCAGATGATCACTTTCATCAGTCTGCAGAAAACAATATTTTAAGTCTTCTGCTTTGTCTGTACCTAATCTCCTAGCACTGAAAGAAAATGTGTTTCCAAGAGCATACAGGCATTTAAGACCTGATGTGAATTCTGTTGGAGTCAATCAGCCAGAACTTTAATGTTCAAGGTAAGTAATCTCTCACTGAGAGCTCATCTCAGGTTTTACTGATATATAGTCTGTAAAGTTGCCAGATGAAGGCATTGGAATTGTAGACCTGCTTGACACTGCCATGGCTTTTCAAAACTAGTTGTTATATGTGGGGCTTTTTTAAATCACTAGAATAAAAAAGGGGAAAAAATAAGTAATGGTAGATAGACTGCAAGACCAGAATTTTGCTCTCAAATTGAATTGTAACTTCAATTTCTTTTCCCAAAAGATACATCAAGCTCCAGCAGTTAAGAGTAGAGACCAAAAACTTTATTTAAGTATAATGGTACAAAAACTTAGAGATGGCATGTATAACTCCCAGAATTAAAATAAATGACAGAAAAAGAATGTGGTGGGTCCTCCCGAGTGTCGGTGAGGTTAAAGGCCAGCCCTTCCAGCACCTGAGCCTGGCTGGTTGCTCTAGAGTCCAGGGCCGGCAGGGCAAAGGCAGAAGAGATGCTGACCAGGGAGATGAAAACGCTCTTGCCGGGTTATTGGGCAGTCACTTGCCTGTAAAACTAGAAGGAAAAGTCCATGTTGCTGGGCTCTATCCATTGGCAGGACCCAAAAGAATTTCCTCATGGGGATGCTGCTCCTGCAGCGCTCAATTTTCTTATTCTGCTTGTGGCCACAGGACTGTTGATAGTCAGGGACAACAGGCTCAAGCGCAGCAAAGTTGCATTGCACAGTCATGGGTAAAGAAAAAGTAAAGACAATTCAATGTTTCTTGATCTAATTGTAAATAGATTTCATATCTGGATACCATGCCAGAAACAACTCCTAAATTCATCCATCTGGCCTTTTGAGAACTTCTGTAGTTATTACTTTATCAGGTTATAGCAACATTTGTCTTTCTGATCTGTCAGTAAAACCACTTCTAAAAAAATTTAGCCATCAAAAAATACGAGTTTCCTTTTGGTCTGGCACTGTCAATGAGAATGAATTGATCACTGGGGATCTGGTCACATCTCTCTGATTCGGCACTAGTTTGGCAGTGGTATTACTGCAGTCATGGTCTGCTTTATTTAACGTCACTGTCAGATTCGAGGAGTGGGGAGCTGTGCGCTTCATCACCTCCATCTCTGGCTGCCTCTGTGCAGCCATTGGAAGGAGAGCTACGTGATGGATGCTGAGCCTTTCTCAACGGGAAGATTCAGCTGCCAAGGGAGACTCTCCAACAGCCTTTTCCTGCCAGCTAATTCCAGTTTGCAGAGTCAGGGCAGCACCCAGCAAGCAGCTTGCATAATTGCCAAAAAACTTTCAGGTCCCTGAACCAGTGTCAGACTTTCTGGTTCATAACAAAACTCTCGGTTTCAATATTTTTAAGGGGGGGAGGGGACATGGATGATGGACTCTGGCTATGCCTCCACAGTCAGTTGTATCACATTTTGAACTGTATTTAGGTTCATTTATATATACATTATATATATGTAATAGAATTAAATTTGCATATTTTGCACTTCATCATAGTTTCTATGTGCTCAGCTGTGAAGTGTTTCAGATATCTGCATCATCAAAGCATTGCTGTATCATCTGAGGACCAGCATAAATCCTTAATGAGGAGCAGCCTTTTGAAAATAAGCATGTACAGTTACTGCTGGCAGCAAATGCACAGGGCTGGTCAGAAGAAACCATCAAAACACATCCCTGGGAAATACATGGGAGTCTCAAAGTTTGTGACTTGCAGTAACTTTGAAGGGGTTTTCCTGAACTGCCTAATCTTATTCCACAGAAGGACAAAGGGTCTCCGGTTCCCTCATTTTTGTGAATTAGCTGGTGAAGGCTTATCAGCATGACCTGGAACTTAGCGTCATTCAAAAAAGGCAGGTCGCCAGCAGAGGGGGAGCTTATAGGGCTGAATGATAGAGGGAGAGTTTCCCACCCTCAATCGGTCACTCAGGCTCCATTTGTACCAGGTCTGTCCATCAGCCTGCAGTTACTCATATTCTTACATTTTTAGTAGAGTTTCAGACACAGGTATCACTCATGTCATCTACAATTCTTCCAAACAAGTGCTAAACATGTTTTTGGAGTTAGCCCAGGCCAGGGTATATTTCCAATAAGCAGCCCAGATGTCTTGCAGGGGCAGAGTTAAGCAACACGGATATGAGCTGTGATGAGACAGTTGACCTCATGGCTAGAGAATAGGCCTTGGAGCACTTTATTTACTAGCATAGATGTAAACTCTGGGGATATAATTAACCTCAATGTTTGTTTTACCCCTTCCAGGTATTCATACCCTATCCCTTCTGAACTTCTATTTGCTGATGAAACAAAAGATTAAATCTATAAAGCAATGCCAGTAACACCTTTTGTGTGCCTAGCCAACTGAAATATTTCCCAGCTCTGATTTAGCAGCCCCATGGGATGCTTGTGGGGAGTTTGTTACCTTAAAGGGGGACTTACATAAGCCAACACAATATGGGTGGATGCCATCAGATGTGACTGTTGTAAAGGAGAGTCTGGCAAAAGACTTTTCCTTCAAAGGAGGTGCCTCGGCCTGGTCTGAAAGTGACGATGTCCCCCAACATATGATTTGAAGCTATGCCTTCCTTTTCCTAAAAGCCCTACCAATGTCACAAGATATCATTGCTTCACCCACCACCCACTCAACGGTATAGTTTGCAGAGAATTCATTAGGATTTATAGGCCAAACCCGTTCTCCATCCAGGGAAGGGCAAACCTGGATTTCCATCTTCCGGGCAAATATCATTACCAGCACCCCAGGTTTAATGCTAACTCTCCTTTCATAGGGGTCAGCATGACCAGCCTGGATTTTAGGAGGTATGGGATTGTCTGCCTTCAGGAAAGGGATCTGAACATTAATATTGCTGAACATCCTGTAGCCAAGGCAAATGCTGTCACTGCACAGACTGGTGTGGGCAGGTAAAAGTTGCCTTGGAGACAATCACAGAATCACAGAGTCACAGAGTCACAGAACGTTCAGGTTGGAAGGGACCTTTAAAGGTCTTCTAGTCCAACCCCCCTGCCATGAGCAGAGACATCTACAACCAGATCAGGTTGCTCAGAGAGAGGCTGGCCTCTACAGAGTAGCTCCTTCTCATGTAATAATTGCTCTAACGTCAAATTGACCTCGTGACCTTATAGTGATTTAAAAAATTAAACTCTTGATCACGTAACCCAGAATATATTAAGAAATTGAATGAGGTTCAACACACTGAGGAGAGTCTGGTTTTTTTTTTAATGTAAGTCTATGCTGCTGTACCCCTGAGCAGTGTTAAATACATTTGTCACTGTTAAACATCTGCTGTTGATCCCACAGGATGTGACAGGGAGGGAGTCATGTTGACACCACACCAGACTGGCTGTGTTTCTGTCTGCACACATCCCTTTTCTTGGTGCTCCAGATCCTCACAAGCGCCAAGCCTTGGCTCTGGATTTTGACACTGCCTTGGACCTATAAGGCTGTGTTAGGAGAGAGATGTCAAATTGGCACAGACAGCCTCAGAGAGGCGAGCAATCATTTTCTCATGGAAATACAACACACCTTTCTCCTTCAGTGACAGTCATGGGGAAGAGAAGAACTAAGATACCCCTGAGTGAACTGCATTTATATTTTAAATTTCCATTCGTCGGCCCTCCAGCAGCAGGACCTGGTGAGAGCTGGCAGCAGCTGGAGCAAACCTCAGCATTTTCTTTCCTTCTTACCCACAAGTCAGGAGTGGCATCTGTTCAATCTTTATTTACTTAAAATGCTTTAAACTGACTCTCTCAGCTGGATACTTGCCTTTCAGGGATGGCACACACTGGTCATTAAAAGGCTGATTTATAAAATTCTTCATAATTCATGAATAGTTGTATCTTAGTGGTTACTTTCTACTGGAGAAGGAAGCAAGAACAGTGTTTTTAAGGATGACCACACTCTTGCCTCATTTCTCTGGAAAAAAAAAATTGTTAGTAACTGTTTTGATATAATTTTTAATCCCATTGAACTACAATTGCATGAAGAATGCAATTCAAATCAATAAAACCATCCACTGACCAGTCATTTTTCAGTTGGGTTTACAATTTTTCCCATGAAGAGGATGCTTTGGGTGTATTGATCAACAATCAACAACAAAAATGGACGGCTGAACTTAATAACAGGAGGAACAGAATGAGGAAGAAAATCTGTGCTAGTGACTGCTGCAGCCTCTGTGCCGTTCTCATGAATCTTCAGCAGGGCCTTGTGAGCAGCCTACAACGAAATACAGCAAGAATTAATGTATGTGGATGACGGGATGTGAAATGATAAAAAATAGCACTAAGTTAATTCAGCTACTGCCTTTGACAAAAATTGCTGGCAGGCCAGGAACCGGGAAGAAGGCCACTGTAGCCTGTGGTGGGTTTTTTAGCAATGTTGTCTCAATAAGCAAGTATTCTCACATTCAGAGTTCCTCCACACAAGTGTATCCAACACAGACTTTAGGGATGCACACCTCCTGGAATTAGTTGCAAATGGGATATTCAAGCAAGCTCAAAAGGAATGACAATGTCAGAGGGAAGAGAAGTTGGGCTCCAGCACTGCTCTGTATGTACCCCTAATAGCACATGCATTACAGTTCAGTCAGTAGAAATTCAACTTTGATACCAATTTTTTTTTTTTAATTATTGTTGGGCATTTTTAATCTTTTTGTTTTACTAGCCCCAACATGATAGAACATTGCAATTGCTGCTTTCAGAATGGCTGTAAGAGTGCTAGCCTTTCTCTTCACTTTTTCTGTTTCTCTTCACATTATTTTCAGGAAATGGGATGTTTTCCTCAAGTCTGGTCCATCTTACATGATCGGCACTCATTGGGGCCTTCAATGGCAGCAGAAGTGTTAAAATCCTTTAAAATTATAGAATGCACATGTTAGAAGGCGGCCACTTTTTCTGCTACATATGCTGATGCAAGGCATCCCCAACACGGATATCCACGGACACTTCTTTCACATGCAGAAACTGGGCTGTGTTCAGTTTCTGGGGCAAATGCTACACCCTTCCCAACCTTTGTGGGGCAGATTGGATACAGTAGCCTTATGTCTAGACCTTGGAAAAGTCTGAGAGAGTTTAAAGTTACTTTATCAGCTAAGTTTTAGTTCAGAGTATCAGCCAGCCCTAGCAATAAGTGAAATTTCACAATTTGGGTTAGGGCAAGACAATTGGGTATTGAGGAGTCCACAGACCATTGCTTCTGCTGACAAACTTACTTTTGAAACCTTCACCTCAGGCTTTCCTGTGATTCCAGACAGATCAGCCCGGTCAGAAAACACATCAGTTACACCTAGATTCATGAACATCTTCTTTAAGTCATAGTTGCCTGAAATCGATAGTTTTGGAATACGCAGTTCTATCCTCCTGTTAATTCAAAAGAAAGCTGTGATAGTTATCGCAGTCAAAGCATGCCTTTGAAGATCCCAAGACTCCCAGCTTGCTGGTTGTTCTTCTGTGCTAAAATGTTAGTCTTCTCATCTGAAAAAGATGGCAACAAAAAGAAGATGGGAAGACGATTGTGTGGAGGATGGGAAAGGAGAGCAACAACCGTTGGGCTTTCTTGTATGATTCTGCAACACAGTCTCTTGATGGGAGAGCAAGGAGCAGAGGTGCCAGCATTTCTGGGACTAAGTTTGCGTTCTCTTTCTAGCCTTGAAGGTTTTTGTTTTGCAATTCACACCCCCTTCCCTCTGAGGGATTTGATTGCTATGTTGTGGAATTACCACTCTTAACACATTGTGCTTGAGACAAGGGAAAGAAAGACACTTAACATCAACTAGAAAATGTCTGTGTGGGAAAAACTAAATTTCCCAGCTCATAGATCTCTTCTCTCATCACAAGGCAATGCTGATTCTAATTTTTGCTGAAAGTATCAAATC
The DNA here is from genome assembly GCF_028500815.1 of Rissa tridactyla. Taxonomy (NCBI): domain Eukaryota; kingdom Metazoa; phylum Chordata; class Aves; order Charadriiformes; family Laridae; genus Rissa; species Rissa tridactyla. The sequence goes on from NC_071469.1 coordinate 55,408,440, forward strand.
ATCAAACTATTTGGTTCCTTTATACCTATTCCATTGCTTAAATCTCCAATCAGCAGCAAAGGCTAGTAACTGTAAAACCTGATCACAGTATTCAGACTTTGGATTCTGACTACCTTGAATCATCAAATCAGAATTCTATATTTACCGTCTTTCAAGTGATTTTTCCCATTTAGCCACAGTGTCTTTGGTCAGGGCAGCTTCCAACTGTTTCATTTTTCCTTCGTTGGGCAGGATAAACAATGCTGCAACATCTCCCTTGTAAGGAATCTGCACCACCTCGCAAGACAGCTTCCTGTCAGAGTATGCTTTATAAAATCCATCTCGAGTCATCATCTTCACTTCAACTGAGGTCTTCACATTCACATGGAAATAATCCTTGTGAGTCCCCTTAATATTGAAAGGATTTACCCAGTAGGCTTAAAACCAAAAGAGAAAGAACGCAATCAAATGCTTATTTCAAGGAGTATATATTAATATAGTCCAGACTAATGTACACCAGATAAACCCTTATCTGAAGATTTACACTCGTATTTGAAGATCAAAGGTATTCCAGGTTTATTAATGATCTTGTTCCCTGTCATTTTTGCTGTACTTTGTTCAGTAACAACTAAATATTGCAGGCTAAATTTCATATGGACTTGTACAACACCTTTCTAAGTCAGATAAATTAAATGAAGTAACTTCATCATATTACCTTACACTTTATTTGAAGAAAATGAAAGCTGACCAGGATCCAAATAGTTACATTTTGGTTTCAGAATATTTCTTGTAAAGCAAGTTCCACAGCAGATGTCTGCCTTTTAAAAGGTAGCATATTAAGCTCCTTCCATGCTTTCTCATATGTTTTTCATCTTGTAGCACTAAGGAAAATCTTACATGGAAGAACAACCCAAACTTTTAGGCCTGATCATAACTGCATTACAGTAAATGGAATAGGGCTTCAAGGGCTTTAAGCTTCAGAATGGTTTTCTCTTGATGTTTACTCAACTGGATTTTCTACGATATTTTATTTTGTATTAAATCAGGTCATTCATTAAACATACACAGGGGTCACAGCTTGCCATTTTGTAAGTATGTATGTTCTCTTTTTTTTTTAATATTGAATAGAAATAAAATAAAATTGAAAAATAAATAACAGAACGTAAACTCCATAATACTCTGATTACTTTATAAGTTGGTGCTTTCCTCCCTGGCCCACCAGTAAAAAGAATATACTCCGGTATCATAAAGAAGTGCCTCAGACTAGGGCACCTGAGGCTAGGGTACCCAAATTTAATAAAGTCCTTGAAATAAAATCTGCATTGCTGAAAGTTCACCTATTTCTAAACATGCCTTCCTGGGTGGTAAATTCCATGTATGTCCTGCATGCTGCTACAAATGGATATAACATTTAAGAGGAAGTTAATCATTGTGAAAGCAGTGCATTTGCAAGTACCTCTTGGGATATGAATAATGTCACGACAAGCTGTAGAGCATTTAGACTCCAACTCCAGAGATACCTACCCATTTAATAGGCATAGACTGTAAGTAAATTAAAGTGTTTGGCAATTTTTGTTAATCTCCATCTTTGGAATTTATTTTCCTACTTCATGTAGCATGTGAAAATGTAATATTTTAAATAATAAGTAGATAAAGTCTGACAGAAAAATTTACAAAGGTGTGAATCTGTTGTGTTCTGGCAATTCCCTAAAACTTGAATATTGCAAAAAAATTAACTTTTATGCTTGGGAGCCTAAACATATGCTAGAAAAATTTAGATGTGGAAGAGGTTTCAAAGCATGAGAACTCTCAATGTTCCTTATCATAATAGTCTAATCTTAACACTGGCCTTTCTTTTAAAAATAATTCAGAAATAATCTGGGGCATTTATTTTTGTGCAGGTGAAACTGAGTTACTGCAGTAAGTAACACCTATGTAACTTACCTTTGAAATAAATGTAGTTAACCATTACCATTAGAGTGTTTGAATCGAGGTCTTCAAGTATTTGGTTTATATTCCCATGGGTTTTGTTCTTTATATGATCATTGATCTCTTTTTTAGCTTCAGTGGAATTCTGGAAGTTACTAGAAACAACTTTTCCTTTGTACAGTTTTTTGATGTCCTTCAGAAATGTTTTCCGTGGCTTCAGGTGTTTGTCCATGAACAGGGCATTCCCCATGCTCAGTTGCACCTGGCTGCTGGGGCGGTTCAGCAAGAGGAGGAGGTGACGAAAGCCGTTGTGTATCTCCTCCTCCTGGGTGTCGGTGAGGTTAAAGGCCAGCCCTTCCAGCACCTGAGCCTGGCTGGTGGCTCTGGAGCCCAGGGCCAGCAGGGCAAAGGCAGCAGAGATGCTGACTGGGGAGAAGAAAATGTTCTTGCCAGGTTCCTGGGTGGTTGCTTGCCTGTAAAACTGGAAGGCAAAGTCTGCGTTGCTGGAGACTATGTGTCGGCAGGACTCCAGAGGATCTCCCTCGTGGGGATGCGGCTCCTGGGGATCAGTTGCCTCGGGCTTGTCATTGTGGTGGTCAGTCTGGGTCAGGCTGTGGACAGTGAGGCGAAGCATGGCCACCAGCAAGCACAGCGGGAGGGTGGCCTTCATCATCCTTTGCAGCTACTGTGTGGTCAAAGAATGAAATGGACTTGACTGCCGGAGGTCAGCTGTGTCAACATCTTATCTTTTATTTCCATCTGCTACTACCTTCAATGGCTATCTGGTAATCTCTGTTATCTCCTGACCTGCTCCTTTACTATGGAAGTGTTTTTTAAATCCTTGTGCTTCTAAGTTTTTCTGTAATTCCTACCCATTGCTGCCTACTTCAGTTCCTCTTTACTCCAGCTACAAAAGTCCCTTGTTACTAAAGAAACATGTGAGCATTAAAGAAAAATAAGACCAAGAGGGAGAGAACAAGTGAAAAGTCTTTTTCTTTTTTTTTTTGCCTCTGTGGAAATCTGGTCTACGGTGAGGCAGCTCATCAGGAACAATTCTTGAACCTCTTATGTTTATCTCTAAGAACTCTCAGGTTTATTATGCTATTAGTTATTGAATGAGGCTTATGTCAAATGACAGTGCTATTCTTTCTCTCATTCCTGACTCATTTTAATACACAAAGTGACTAATCACATGAGAGCTGGTAAAAATTTTCTGCTTCAGTACCTGATTAGACCTGAGTATGTTGCTTTATTTTAAACTACTGCTCATATGACACGTCTTCCAGATGGATTCCTCTCCGTGTGTACCCCCAACCATCCTGGCCATGGGAGGGTGAGGTGGCTGGTGTGGGCTTAACCCCTCCTGTCTTTCCAAACTTTGTATTGGCGGGAAAGCCCCCTTTTGTAAGGCAAATAGCCCTGTGGCCAGAGTAGCGCTCAGCAAAGAGCCTGGATTGTGGCACCTTGGCCACTTCTGATAACTGTGACCATTTCTTTTGTTTATTTATTTATTGCTTTTTATTTTGCAGGTTAGACCAAGAACATGTTGGGGTGATTTGTAGTGTCTAGGATGTTTAACCTGGCAGAAAACAGGTAAGAGTTATTCCAATTGTACTAACATACTAATTGTACTAATGACTAGAAAAGCAACACCTAATGTCCTACTTGAAGCGGACCAGCTTCAGGGAAGATCACTTGAGTTACCCGCTCAGCCCCATTCAATGGCAAAGGGACTCAGAGAGAAGGGTTCAGCAGAGCAGGAGATGTTTATTGGGATTTCCCCCACCCTGTGTCAGCACTCTGACCACTAAGACTTGGGTGAAAAGGAGCCAGCTTGTCTTTCTGCAGCTTTGCTCTGTGAGATCTGAGGAAATCCGGACTTACAGGGTAGGTTGGCATAGAAAAATCAATATTTGTGAATCCTGTCTGGACCGTGTTGGTGTACATAAGACAGCTCATTCACCTCCATTTCAGTTATCTGGTTGTAAGGTTTAGGGAATGTTAGTAATGATAAAAAATAAGATTGACAGTTGGGAAGTCAGAATACTTCCCCCTTGTTAATGAAACAGCTTTCTAGATTTCTTCTAGGTGTGAAAGAGCTATTTGGGATAAATATTCAGAGCAGAGTTATGCTCCGTGGAACTGCTATAACATATCCCCACAATTTGCTGTTTAATATTTCTTGAAATTAAGTTCTGCTGTCATTTGAGTGCTTAGAAACCAGGTTTCACCCTTGAAAGCAAATGTGCTTCATGACTCACTAGCTAAATGCCACACAGCTGCATCAAAATTGTTAAGGTAAAGATAACTGAGTACTTACATTACATTCAGAAGGATCTTGCTCTCGTACTGGTTGTGCTGTTTCTTGCTGCTTTACTCATACTCCTGTTTTCCTCTGTTAAACATTACATGGCTTCAAATACATATTACCTAGAAGGACAAAGCTGAATGCTGATGAAGCTAGTTTTCTTGGACATCGTATGCATGTGTCCACACCTCCCCACTCCAGAGAGCAAAGACCCAGCTGGTCAGTACAGTGGAGTGTTACATCCCAAAGGGTATGCAACTCCTAAGCAAATATTTATTGGAAATGCAATTTTTGTGCCAAGGGCAGCTACTTTGCTCTTTGCTCTATCCATCTCTACCTGAGATGGAGAGAACTGTTCATTTGGAGACAGTTTTGCCCGGCACTAAGCTCTGAAGGCCAGGGCCAGGGTGAGGGAGCTGCAGGGAGCACCGCAAATACAACTGTTGTAATATATATAAACAGAAAACCAAGGCCCAGTCACAAATCTCTCAAAGAATAGCAAATATCAGAAGAGAGAAACCTATTAACATCAACCAATAACAAATCAAGGCAGTCTCAAACAGTAAGTCTCAGCCTTCTTGTAAAGATTTATTTCAATTTCCTGAGATCCTTCCAAAAGACGGTAAGTTCTGTGAAGCTGGCTGACCAGCATTTATGGCCGGGTGAACTGTTTAGATACGTGGTTTGATCAGCCATCCAGGAGAATGCCTGCTCAGTCCCACTGTGCCTCTGCTGCACCTTTCAGGAATTGTTACCGTCTGCTCAGGAAGGGCTGACATGATTCCCTGGATTCTGAAGAGCCAAGGAGCTGTGTAAGTAAAATAGTGCAAGCATGGCTGTTCCCAGTCCCCAGCTCTGCTGTTTTCAGAGGTACTTTATCTACTGGAATCCACAGCCTTGATCATGCATCTAGGTTCCCTGCACAGTATCTATGACCTCAGCTCTTTTCTTTTTTTCTTCTTTTTTTTTTTTCCCAGAATATAGCTGAACTCTGTGTGCTTGTTTTAGCTTTAGACAAAGTTTGCTATTACATACTTTGATTTTGAATTTGCATTTTTTTCTTATTAGAGTAGCAATTGCTGCTGTCCCCTGGAGCACCTGCGTAGATCAGGTGAGGCTTGATGGAGCAGACTGGTCTCTTCTGACAGCCACAAAACCACTGCATTTGAATTAAATGAGTGTATAAGCTAGAATGCTTGATTGCACAAATGCAGTCTTTGAGGAAAAAAGAGTGAGATGCTCACAGTGCTCCAAGACAGTCAGGCTGTTGGCTGTTCTGTGCTGCCTCTTTAGTCATACAGCTGAGCAGCGTTAAGCATTTGTGCTTCTGTTAAACATTACATGGATCAAAACAAAATTATCTCAGGATGCAGAAAAATGCTGAAGAAACTATTTTCCATCCACATGTAGCCATGCAGAGCAGGCAGAAGTCAGTGATCGCAGGGCCAGCTGGCTTTAATGTTTGCTGTCCCAAAACATGCATAATTGCCATAGGCAAACACACTTTGGAGAGAAGAGGTCCATGGCCATGAGCAGTTGTTCTACCAGATATATCTTCCTAGCTTATTGCCAGCTCATGACGCAAGAGCTAAAACATCTCCTGAGGTGTGTTATGGCCTTCTTTGGGGCTTTAGCTTCCTGACGGCGCAGCTTGGACACCTGCTGCAACATGCTAGACCAAGCTAACTTTCTGTTCTATGAAAAGCAGAGCAGAAGGGGTAATTAACACGCAACTTGGTAGTTCCCCCAAATTAACTTAGCATCAGTTCAGATCAGAGGCTTTCTTTGAGCCTTGGTTTAGTCACATCTGAACCACTCTGTATCACCGGGCCCAGGGCTGTCTTCCTGTCCCATCCACAAAGACGGTATATACATTGCCAAAATTCACCACTGCTTACCCTAGCACCAAACTCTAGCTGAAAGGATGCAGTTGTGGGGGGAGACAGAGGGGGGCTCTAGAGCAGTAGTCGGTGTTAGGTTGAAGAACCTACCTAGAGATATACGTGGTTGCAATCATATTTTTCCATGAATTTCCATTCTTAGAACAGGACTAAGAGGTCTGCTGGGCCCTGGCCTTCAAGTCAGCGGGGAAGGAGGATGCATGGAAGACAGGCCACACTCAACCTGGTGGTGGTTCACGTAGGAATCTTTCCCGGTATTTCTTTTTCCAAAAATATTTGTCTTAGCTCTGTTATCCCATTTGACAGATCCTCCATGCTCATTTATACCATATGGAGATTAATGAGACCTCTAAATCAGGAGCTTGTTACTCTAATGAGTCTTAATATAATAATTTGCATAATTTGAGAGGTAGACATATCCATTTCAAACAATGACTATGGAAGTTACAGATGATGAATGGTATTGTCAAATTATCCAGAAGGAATGTAGATCTATGATTCTCATTGAATCTAGATAGAACTGGGGTTCACATGTCAGTCAAGCATAATACAGCAGGATTTCAGTTGCTGACTGCCATAAAAATGGTGACTTTAGGATAACAAATTTTGTATTTCATAGTTTTAAAACGTATTCAAGATTTTCTTTAGTTTTCTTTTAATAGTTACCTGTGTAAAAGCACTCCCAACTAGAGAAGTGCAGTGAGAAACACAACTCGATTAGAGATGTGCAAAATGCTTGTGTTACCATTTTCATATTGCAAAGCCTTGAAGATAATATTTCGGCTCTAAAACCTCAGAAAAGAAAGGATATAATCCCATTTTATTTCACTCATTAAACCCTCAAAAGGTTCCTGTCCATGTACAGTATTTATTGATTCAGAGAAAAAACACAGAATTTATTTCTGTGTCATGTTGAAAGCAAATTTCTTACACCAGAATGGCTGGAAGCAGATTTTCTAAATCCGTGTTTATGAACCAAACCAAAAATATCTTAATAATCATCCGTACTTCACACTTACATTTGGCAGATGCTTAAAAGAAATGTTAAGGTGCTTCATATTTGCTGGCCAAGTCACGTTTTTATCCAGGAGCCCTGCTGTGACTTAACGAGAGTAATTTTATGACTCCAACTTTGAAAACTCTAGTTACGCTAGTGGAAATTTTGTCTATGGAAAAGTCTTACTAGTCCTAGGTAGCTGTTATTTAACCATTTTCTGAGGAGTAATGATCGGCTTAAAGGGGATTTTTTAAAAACAGCAGCCTAAAATCTCACATTAGACATGCAGACACAGGTTCTGGATGCACTAAAATGTCTCTCACTGGCTTCCTTCATTTTTCTCTTTAGCACATTTGCTAAAGAAACACAGTTTTGCTCTTAGCTCTAATACAAACACAGTTCGTGTGCAAGGTTGTTCCGATCTGATGTACTGTGTTTATACTTTCATGGGAGACAATCTTGTTGATTTTTGTAATAGATATTAAAGAAAACTCTAGCTTCATGTTTTTCCTTGGTTAGGGCTGCAAGAATTGGCACATTTCTGTGAACAGTTACACAGTGGCTGTTAAATGAGCCATGCCTAACAAAATAATAAGGTTTAATTAGCCCAACATAATCTGCCAGTTTGCTGCTGGCACACTATTAGTTCGTATAGCTGGCTAGTGGTGCATGTACGCATATGAAATAAAGATCACTCCTTGCAAGTTTTCTTTGTTTTTCAAGTATTGTGTAGCTGAATTCTTGCAATTCCAAGTTGCCCGCTCATACAGAATTTGCTTCCCCCCATCCAATTTAAAAGCAGGTCTCAGTTAACAAGATTAACATGTTCTTCATTTTGAGTTTTGATAGAGGCTGTTTTCAGGCTAAGCATTGGCAATGCCTATACGAAATTCATATTCTAGTCGTTCGGGTATGTCAAAAGATTGGATCACCCAAAACCCCACAATCCATGTGGCCAAGCCCCCAAGCTGTACTATCTCCAACATGTACCATTGTGTCAGGGTGCAAAGGGCCCCGAGTGTAGAGCGGGGCTTCTCAAGGCAGCTTTGCCTGCACAGAGATAGTCACAGGTTTAAGTTTACAACATCTTCACTTATACTGGAAAAATGACACCTTTTGTTCACATTTTGATGTTCATAGTACAAGCGCAAGATCAGAAATTTGCCTTACCTGGATTTCCAAACCCAAAACTCTAAGCCAAGGTTTCCTCATTTTCTACTACAGGCAGTTTAACCTACAGTCACAATCAATGATGACTGCTGAATGATCAATGAATGACAATCAATGACCGCTGAGAACAAGCACTAACCCTGTATTCAGCAGCCCTGGCTAGTGCAGCCTCCCTGCGCTTCCCAGCAAAACTCAGCAGGGCTTTGTGAAGATCCTGCAAAGAAACTGGGCATATTTCATAGGAACAGGGATTGAACAGCAGAAGTGTGAAGGGAAGTCCCTGATGCAGCGACCCCCTGGAGTGACTGCAGCTGAGGAAACCCAGCCCAGGGGCTGGAAATGGACCTAGTGGAGAGCAGAGAACTGGAAATGTCAGGAAGAGACTGAAGCAGAAAAGGGAGAGGTGTGCTGTGCTCCTCTAACAAAAAGCATGCATCCACTCAGTAACAAAATCTTGTTCAAATTCTGTCCAGCTGTGTTGTCCAATGGTTTCTTCCAGCAACCTTATAATCAATCAATATGGCAGAGAAATATTAAAACTTGGAGATCATAACCAAACACTAAAACATTATGTTTCTGAAACTGTCCCTCTGTGCAACATATTTTAGTTTTAAAGAAAACATAGTCAACAAGTGTGCCAGTGCGTTTTCCTGACAAGTTTTTGCGCCTGTGCGACAGAATCTTAGAATCAAAATCTAGGTTGGAAGGAACGTCCAGAGGTCCCCTAGTCCAACCCTCAGGTCAAAACATGCCTGCTTAGATAGGCATGCCTTCAAGGACAGTGATATCACAACCTCTCTGGACAACCTCTTCCAGTATTTAACCACCGCATGGTAAAAATATGTTCCTAATTAGAATTTTCTACATTCAAACTGTTCATTGATCTTCTTTTTCAGTTTCTGCCAGCTTCAGCATCGTGCATCTCTTTGTCATTGTCCAGAAACTTCTGGGCTGTCATTTACAGACAAGACTTTGCATTAGCTCAGCTGGACCTTGCTTAGCAGTAATTGAAAGAAAACCTCCATGGAGCTCCTGCTCCTCTGTCTCTGTCAAGTGACATCTTTGTGTAGCCAACTCCACATGGATCCTTTGCTCCCCCAGGAGAGCATTTCAAAGGCAGTGGAAAGGGTCAAAGGAGAGAATAAACTGTTCTTGCCGCCGCCTTCTGCCATGACCTGCTTGTAAAGCCTAAGTATGAAGTCAGCATTGCTGGCGGATACCTTGAGATGAGCCAGGTTTCAACTACATTGCTGCTTCCCAAGAGATATTTAGGTAATTTACATCTCTCAAGCTGCACTATTCACCGGTGTGACCAGTTAGTATGTGGGAGTGAAACCTAATCACACAGTGGACTTGTTGTTTGCTAGTTGTCATTTACAAGATAGCAAGGAATGCAATTGACAGCTGAGTAAGAAAGCATCACGAAAATTACCTACGTCTCCATAGAATGGCATCAATATTTGTTATGGAGGTTAATTTTATGCTAGTTCAGATCTATGACTAGAACTCAAAGACTAGCATGCAAACAATGAGAAAAAAGGGTTTTAATTAATGTCTTTGAAGTAGTTTCTAAAGAAAGACTGGAACACCCATTAAATCCACAGAGTGCCAAAAATAATTCCTTGTTTTTGCCCACAGAAATGAGATACAAGGCTTAGGTCTCAGTGGTTAGTTCAATGTTGCCAAACTCCATGAATACTGAAGTGTTTAGGGAAGCTGTTTTCCCCTTAAACTTCTCTTGACCTTTCATCATCTTCCCCCACCCAAATTCCACCTCCATCCAAAGCACACATATCACATCCAGCTGGAGTGCTTCGGAAACAAAACAGAGATGGATTTCTTGGGGGATCATGGGAAGAACATATTGGGGATCAACATCAATAAAAAAGAAACTAGATAAATATAGTCTTTACTGCTAAAAAATGGAAAGATAGGTCATATTAGACCCCTCTTACTGCCTCTCAACTAATTTGTTCTTTTAATTTTGCCGTGCTGAATTAAATTAAGATGTATATCTGTGGTGCTTTCCTTTGTACAGCAACATAACTACGGAAAGAGTTTGTTTTAAAAAGGCACGAAGTAAAACTACATATGTTTACTCCAACTGTGTTTTTGTCCTCCTTTTTCTGTTCATTTCTTTTTAGTGCAGAAAGTGAATTATTTCTTTAAGGAGCCTCCACATGTCATACTGTCCAAAAACTGGCCAAGAAGTGAATCACCTCAGATTGGAATAGCTCTGAGTTTTGTTTATGATTCATAGGACTTTATTCAATAAGTTGGATACAAATAGGCCTGAACTAAACACTGGGTTTAACTGCACTGTACCAGATCTACAAAATCAAAAAGAGAGAGGTAACTGTCACCTCGCTGAGCTTGGCAGGGAGCAGTCTTTGAGCACATACTGAGGTGACAGTTGGTGGCAGTTAGAACAGATATAAATATGTCTCAGAAGAGAAACTCTGTTTGCTGCAGTGCTCTAAAACGGCTACACAGCTTGGTGCAGGGAGACCCCCATGTACTTCCAAAATAAGGAAGAAGGAGCAAGCAGTGATTGTGTCACAGCAGCTCCCAGCTCCTACACGTGAGCTTGTCTTGGAGAAAGAAGTTCAGGAAACCTGCCCCAAAGACTCAAGGATATGCAAACACTAGAATCAAAAGCTTAAGACCAAAGCCTTATATATGCCATAGAGTACCATAGAGTGCCATAAATAAAAGAAAATGCAAATGAAAGTGTCACATAAAAATGATACAGAGCGGAAAGTTAACAGAAGGGCAGAATCTTTATTCTGAGTGTTTCCACGTTTCAAAGCTTTAACGACCTTACGTGGACAGCGTGTGAGGGGCAAACACAAGCCAAACTTTGGACTCCAAGCAATGCAGAAGCAATAGTGTAGTTGCACTTCCACGGGCCTGAGCCAGTGCCCGGTGACTAAAGAACATCTAACTGATGGAGGTGAAAAGTTCAGTGTTAAATCTTCTCCCCTGCAATCATTTCCTTTGATTCTCTTTCCATTGGCATCACTTTCTGGCTTATTTATGCCAAAAGCTTTAACATCTGTTAATTAAATTCCAGTCAAGCCTTAGAAAGACTTGAAGCCTACATTGCATGGTGGCCTGCCCAGAGAGATGAGCCAATTAGCCCCAGCATACTGCCAGACTGCTTTTTCTTCCCTGCTTCCCTGTCTCATGGCAGCTGCAAGAGGGACTTTGGCTTGTGCCTCTGCCTCTCACAGCACAACGTGGACATCTTGGCCACCTTGGCAATTTCCCTCTCCATCCTACCTGCTTCCCATGGACTTCTGCCCTTTTTTTTTCAGGGAAGAGCAGTGCTCTTCCAGACATGACATGTTTCTTCGCAGAACTTCCTGGGCATTTCTATTTTCTCACCATTTCACAAGAGCAGCTATTTTCTTGGTCCTTGTTTTGCACAGAGGTGATTCCCTTTATAACCACTGTCAAACCCACCCTTTTACACAGGGGAAATAAGAAACTGTACTGTAAGTAACACAGGTAACACAGGCTGCAATATAAATGTTTTCCCATGTTCACACCACTTGCAAGATGCCCCCTTAGCCAAGGTGTCCTCTTCTGCTCTTTGTTCTACTGCTTGCACTCCACACAGCATAAGGTAACGGGATAAGAAGGTAAAATCAATCCTGGAGGCTGTAAATCAGCTTCTGAGGAAGCTCTCTTCCTTTTTCTCTCTTTTTTTTTTTTTTTTTTCTGCAGGCATCGAGTGGTTTAGGTGCTTTTAAAGGTGTTGCGATAAAAGTCTGAGATGTACTTTTCAATGAACTCGTAACAAACAATTGCAGGTCCATTTAAACTGCAGAAATCTCATAAGAAATGTCAAATTCTGCTACCCAAAGGGAATGAGAGATATGAAGAACAGGATGAAAAGCCAACAGCCTCAGATGGAGCATGCTTTTCTTATGGAGCCATCCATTTCTGATGGGCAGTGTAAACCTACTTCTTTCCCAGCCCTTTTCCCTGTGCTGAAACGGTTTGTGACTGAAATTGTTGCTGACTTACTCGATTGTTTCTGGTTTATGGCAATCTTACATTTCTGGATGTTGAAGCATGTGGCTCTTCCTGGAAAGGTGAAGTAGGAAGAGCTAGTAAGATGTTCTGACAGCTCTGTAACTTCAATCTCTGAGGCCATAATCTGGAAGCAGTTCTCAGAAACCAAACTGGTCCTCAGGAAAAGCATCCTGTGAATCTTTATCTGGAAGAAAGCTGCAGCCAAAGCCTGGAACCAGGTAAACTTCAGCAGGCACAGGATGGAAGTTTCAAACAAGAAACTAAAGGAGTGAGAGGCAACAGTACTTCTAGTGATTGACTTTCCTGTGTGCATCAACATCTAATTATCATAATACTGTACTGTCTTCATATATTTTTTCCTAATAGGAAAGAAGTACCCTGCTTTATGCAGGACAAAAATGACCAAACCATGTTGTGTTTGAAGAAGAGAAATACAACTCTTTGCCAAGCCTTTGCAGGAGTCAAATAACCACAGATCTTCCATTCTTCCCCGCAGATATTTTTTCTCCTGGCCAAATGACAGAGGACAAGCCAGGAGTCTAATATATAGCAGAATTACTGAGTTAACATTATGGCTTTCCATTAAAAAGGCTTGGAAACATTTGTGTGAAATGCATTCATTTGTTTTGGTCTGGCTTTTGCAGTCTCTTAGCAGCCAGTGGTACAGTTAAATACACCCCATTCCAAAAGACATTTTCTAGATCCATTACAACAATGAAACTGTTGATGCCTTCAGAACCCCCATTCTGAGCCCCCAGCCATACCTCACATAGGCGATAATCACCTGCGTTAATTCTGGTAACTCCATCTGACATATGCCAGGGGTGTGCGTGTGGTATTTGGGGTCACCAAGGCTCTGTGAAGGCTGCAGGAGAGCACTCCCTTGAGCAATGCATCTTTCACAAGGGCTTCCTGTGCCTAGGCGTTAGTGTGATTAGCAGGTGATGGACACTGGCTATGTGGATCTTGGCCACAGCACCTCCATAGCTGGCAAGTTCCTGGTGGCAACAGAAGCCAGGTTTTTGGCCCTGAGTAATCACCAACTTCCTTGAGGGCTCAGAAATTCACATAGTATTGCCCAGGAACATTACTTAATTACTAATTGTGTGACAATTGCTAGACTATCTGAATACATAATGAAATACACGACACATGTGATGGGTCTGTGACATAAATGGCACTGTTTTCCTGCCAGGATAACTATTTTCCTATTAAGATAATGATGTGGGTGTGCTGGTCAGCGATGAGCACCAGTAAAGGCATGCTGTCATTAAGGGGAGACACTTACCCCACCATCCCTGAAGTATCGTGGGGTAAATCCCCACCAGAACTTCAGAAACCTTGATAATTTTTTTCTTCGTCATTACGTCTTAAAAGTGACATGCAGAAAGAACAGTATCATACAGTACAAGAACGTAATAGGTTATTAGGTATCAAGGGAATGCTAACAAGATGTGACTATTTAGTTGTTATATATTAGAAAACAAATTAAAAGGTGATTACTTTGTAAGGGACCTAAATAATGGCATGATTCGATGATATCTCCTGTTTGATGAGAATACTCTGACATCAGAACTATGTGCCTCAGCTTTGCCAGAATTTTTTCTCATTAAGCAGCCTGTGCCTTCTACCATTGTCAAAATATGGGTTCTTACATTTAACAGAGCATTAGTGGGTCTTTCCAGCAGAATACGCAATTTTGCTTTTCAGCCCATGACCTTTAAGACTGTTGCTCATGTTATCCTAGCAGATGCTGCACAGCACTGGGAACAATGACAGACCTGCGCGTTGGCGCTAACCACTGGCTGTTTGAAATATGTTATTTTCTTTGATTTGCTTCAAGCATATTATTTCCCTGTCTGCCCCACACCCATGTATACTTTGCTTCTTTTTGCTTGTTCCTTCTTCTGTGACCTTTAGCACTACTCAAAATTGCTGCTAGTTTTCCTCCAATGTCTTTTGAACTTCACATAGTTCGTAGGTGAGTGTTAAATCTATCTCCACCATGGATTAATCCTGGGTTTTGAGCTCCTTATTTTAGACTTTGTTTATAGACTTTTTTTCACTTCTGTAGATAACTTTTTCCTAGTTATGACAACAAATACACAGTTTACTGCTATTCCCACAATGCTTGTTTTGCTTTCCTCCTTATTTCAGAGAGCTGCTCAGTGTGTGCTGTTCCAAAGCTTCTAGTATGCTGGCAATTCTTCTTCTGTGGCTGTTAACTCAAAATGGCCTTTACAGAAGACTACTTTCAGCGATACCACCACAGATTTCTCTTCAGGTCCACATAGGCAGTGCGGAGGCTGCAGTTCCTGCGCGCACATGGTTGCATGGACTCCCACATCAGATGGGTGGGTAGGCTTCGCTGCAGGTTGGGTTAGATGTCCTTTGCACTTTGTCCTTCAGGTGTTCATCAGGCCAGCTCCATCCTCCAGCAGTGCCACTGCACTGAAGTGGAACACCACAGCCCTTGCATGCAGCAGCAGAAACTCTTGACTAGCTAGGAGGAAAGTCCTTCTGCTGTTGCACTGAGGCTTCTTGGTCACAAAATTTATGGTAGCAAACAAACAAAGAAACAGAAATCCAGGAAAGAAGAAGCAAAAAGGCAGCAGACTGAAAGAAGAAATACGTCCTGAACAAACCATGACTGCACTGGATGTGTGACAACCGTAAGATTGACAGTTTTGGGGGTGGTTGTGCAGTCCTTCTGGACTCATTATTTACCACACAGATTTGCTGTATGCTGCACATTTCTAGTGAGCAGCATTCCCTGATTTTTGTCAAAACAGAAAGAAAACCAAGGGAAGACACGTGTATATGGTCCCTACTCCCATTGGAAGATGATTCCCTACCAACAATAGTTTCTTGATATATTTTGGTCATCCAGTTCTTAATTCAGCTTGATTTTTCTCCACCCACTTTCAAATAAGTTAAGGAACAAGGTTACCTTGCAAAGTGAGATCTGATTGGCAAAATATCATTTAAATATTTTTTTCTCATTAACAAACAGAGACTATTGATCTGAGGTCCGTGAAGAACAACAAATATAAACTCTCTTGGTATTCGCCTACAGAGCCATTTGTCATTGCAAACCTGGACTTTGGCATACAGTCCTCATTTAGCCCTGAGATTTGCCAAGAACTTTTAAATGATCTTCTGTAGAATCAGTTTATCTGTGTTGCACCAAGACCAAGTCCTCGTATGCTTAGAGGTATGAAGCCAACTGTTTGTTACTAAATGTTGAACAGACAAATACAGTTATGAGTAGGAAAATTTTGTCATTGTTTTACATGATTTTGAGGAGTGCTTTGAGAATGAATGTCGTGTTACATGGCTGCCAGCTGGCAGACAGACTTGGGAAGATTCTTATGTTCCTTAATCGTGTACTGACAGCTACCATTTACTAATACTGATAGCATTAATGTCAAAGAAAATAAAGATGCCCAAACCAATCAAGATAATCCTGTTTTGGAAATATTCACCATAATTTTTGAGTTATATTTTCCACAGATATTTTAAGAGACTAAAGTCTAAAAAATTGCCATTTATTTTTTACTTTTTTTTCTACTGGTTTGAGATATTCTATAGAAAAAGGGAGATATTCTATAGAAAACGATGGAATCAATCTGTAATTTAAGCTCTTTCATTGGCTTTCTATATTTTAATAAGACATACTAAGGATGTTGATTTAAAAAAATAAAGAAAAATAATAAAATAATTTAAATATTTACTCCTTTGTGTTTCTTTCCTTTCATAACCGTACAATTTTCTAGTGTAGCTACTATGTTAAAATCCTGTCAATTGAGTCACTATAAAACAACACAGTAGCAATAAGTCAGATGAAAGAAACCTTAAGTGAAAAGGTACAAATGTCAAGTCACAGTATGTTTGTACTCTATAACAGTAATCCACTGTTAATATTTAGAAAGGTGGCTTCTCAAATATTACCTGCATTTTGTGTGTGTGTCTATGATAGTTTAAAACAAATTAACAGTACCTAGGAAAGATCTGCTGAGGAACCTTCCTACTGAGGAAATACAAACCCTCTGGTGTTACAATTTTTCATTTCTCCTCTTTTCTACCACAGTCTGACAAGTCTAGCTGGAAAGTGTGATAGTGAAGGCAGCATCAGTAAGAGAAAAGAGAAATGGCAGTGGCAACAAATCCATAAAAAGGAAACTGATTCTATGTCACGGACTGCTCCGCCGTACTTTTATCTCAGGCATTGGCAATAATAGTTATATTAGCATGATAAAACAGAAAGTCTTTTTGCTGGTATGGCATCCTTCCTTAGTAGAATAAACATTATTTGTAAAGCAAAAACAACCTTCTTGTCTTCGTGAGGAGGGCTTCCACTGAGGAGGAGACAGAGGGAGGGCAGATTCACACCATACTTGGTTAAAAGCCAACAAAATTAACGGACATTCACTCCAACATTAAGGGAATCTGCATTTAAGACTAGTCATCAAAGGTCAGTGTATTAAACAGACACGACGTATACCTCACACCTCCTTTTCCCTGTTTCCCTTCTCCTGCTCTCCCGTACACACACTGGGAGTGTACAGCAACAGCTACATCATCCGGAGACTTTAAACCATCTCAAACACCCCACAGGAGCATGTGAGAAGGGGCGAAAAGTGACTTGTATTTTGTTAACGCTACAAGCCAGACCCAGCTGTAGGCTTGGGGGAAATACCAGTGACTTTTGGACAAGGAAAAATAGTGGGTATTTTTAAGGGATTAATAATGTGTATAAGGATAATGGCCGAAAGACGAGCACTAGTGCGTAGCGGTAGGTACACATAAATGTTTTGCTGGATCACAGGAATTTAGCCAGCAAAGTGTGTAAGTCCATGTCCTCTGGTCAATCAGTCATTTTTCAAAGGGTTTATGATTTTCCCTATGAAGAGGACAGTGCGGGTGTATTTATCCAGAATCACCAGGAGAAAGGGCCTGTTGAATCTGACTCGAGGTGGATGGGGAAAATCTCCAGATCTCCAGGTAATCTCCTTCACCGTGGCCCCTGCTGCTTCAGTGCCATTCTCATGAATATTTAGCACCGCTCTGTGGATCACCTGCAAGGACACAAAGCAAAACAACCTCCACCTGACAACCTGGCAAGAAGAGGGCAGCCTGCCACCCTCCTTGATCTTGCCAGAGAGAGCCCTGCCTGGGGCAAGACCCGGCAGTACCAGCCTCTGGGAAGGTCATCACCAGCCGCTCCCCTTCCCACCATCATCCATCAGACCGCTCCTGCTAGCCGCCATCACCGCCTTTGCAGAGAGTAGCCCTCGCACAGCGGACAGCCAAAGAGCGCTCAAGATGACTGATGGCAAGAAATTCGGGAAGCAAAGAAACCTGGTAATTTAGCCTAGACTTAGTTTGGCCTTTGGCAGCTTCATGTATTATTGTGAATTTACCCTATCATCTAGCTGAAAAAATAACTTTTTGAGAGCAGTAGAAGGGCAGGAATAACAGCCTTTTGCCCTCCGTAGGTGGAATTAGAGGAGATTTTACCAAAGCTAATGTGCTACCTTTAGATAATTCTGTTTAGTAGCCAAAAGAAAATTTAATTATATGTACATCTTCTTCCTTGTTCTTATGTACATATAACCCCTTGTTATATGTTTGTGTGTTTGGCTTCAGGTTTAGGAAAGATAGGGTTTGCTTTGCCTCCAGACTGGCAGTTGTTGACGATTGGGCGATGCTTCAGAGAGAATGAGATAAACTTTTCATGGGATACTAATGTCAGGTTCTGGGAACAGACAAATCCTGTGGTTGCTGTGTTTCACGTGCTGACTTACTTTTGAAACCATCAGTCCAGGCTCCTCAGTAATCCCTGACAGATCAGCTTGTTCAGTGAACACATCAATCATACCCACTTGTTTGACTATCCTTTTCACATCATAGGTACCAGAAATAGAAAATTTTGGAATGTGCAGATGTATTTTTCTGTAACAAATAACACAAATAGGGACAAATTGTCATCTAGGTAACACTCCTGAATGGCTTCAGTATAATGACGCTTCACATTTATTTTTCTAAATGTTAAAAGTCTGCTCTCAGGGTTCAGATAACACTTCTGACCAGGTTAGCTATCTAACATGGAGGGCTGGAGCAGAATGAGCCCATGTTATCCTCTGCCCCCACAGTTTATCAACTGCTAAACTGCCTCCACTAGTTTCACAACTGGGGTTCAAGGAATGGGGTGGAAAATACAACTATACCAACTCTGTGGCAGAGCTACTATGGCCAGGTAGCAGGTTTTTCTCAAAAGATCATAGCTAGCTGACCTAAGGCTGCTCAAATATACAACAGGGCCTGGGCCACCACAGAAATAGCCGCAGTAATGTTGAATGAATAAAAATTTCACTTTTACATACAATGCCCTCAACACCCTAACAGCCAATAGCTGCTCCGTTGTAGGTTCACAATGCCCATATGAAACAAGGGTCTGTTAAATTCATCACGGTGCTGAGCAATTTGTGGTTGAGCCAGGAACTTAACCCAAGGTGGACCCCAAGTTCAATGCCCTGTTCATTCACTACCCACAGCTCTTTTTCATTTTCCAAATAAGAAAAGGGAAGTCCTGCCCAGAGAGGGACCATTAAGTGAATAGAGTTCAGTAAAATAATATGGCCTTTAACGTTTTGTCTTGGTGAGATGAACACTACTAATCTAGAACATAGTCACCTCCCACCTTAGCAAAAACACTTACCTGTCTTGGAGGGACTTTTCCCATTTAGACACAGTCTTTTTCAAAAGAGCATCTTCCACCTGCTTCATCTTCCCTTCATCGGGCAAAACAAATAATGCTGCAGCATTCCCGTTGTAAGGTATCTGAACCAGCCAACAGGACAGATCCTCATCAAAGTAATTTCTGTAGTAACCCTTTCGGTACATCATGTCAACTTTTACAGACGTTTCCTGATCCACAAAAAAATCCTCCTGTTTTGTATATGAAGTACTGAAGGGTTTCTCCCAGTGGGCTTATGACAAAAAGAAAAATAATTCAGCAGAACAGAGAGGAATGGTCATGGTGAATCAAACAGGATCTAGTCCCACAGCCTTCCTTTGATTAGAACAAGTATCTTTTTCTGGTTACTGCACCCTCAGTTGTTACAGCATGGCAGCATTTTTTTCACAAGTGCTTGAAGACAATTAAAGACAGATAATACTGAAAACACCATCTTTTACCAGAGCACAGCTCTATCATCACACTAAAGAATTTACCACACTCAACAAAGATATTTGTTAAAAAAATCCAGTCTTTCACTCAAGCAGGTGAGGGCACAAACATTAATACTGACAACAAATAAACATGGTTTTATAGGAATATTTTCCAGATGTTGAACATGTTTTTCTCCATTTAAAATATTCAAACTACAGTTTCTTTCTCTTAGGTGTCCATTCCCTGTAATAAGCAGTAAGCATCTAAATTACAACCTTCACAGCCTTTGACATTTCTTACCTTTAAAGAAGACATAGTTAACAAGAACCATTGCAGTGAGAGGATCAAGGTTTTCCACTAGTTTAACAATTTTCCCATTTGTCTTTTCCTCTATATAACTGTTGATCTGATTCTCAGCACCAGAGGAGTTGTTAAAGTCAGAAGAAAAGACTTCAGATTCGTAAAAGCTTTTGACATCATCCAAGAACTTCTGTAGTGGTTTTAGTGTCTCTTCTATAAAAAGGGCATTGCCCAGGCTCAGCTGGAGCTCACTGTCTGAACGGTTCAGCATGCGGAGGAGTTGGCAAAAACCTTCATGTATTTCCTGCTCCTGAGTCTTTTTCAGGTTAAAGGCAAGCCCTTCCAGAATCTGTGTCAGCGTCGCTGACTTGGCACCGAGTGCCAGCATTGCGAAGGAAGCAGAGATGCTTATGGGTGAAAAGAAAATATTTTGGTTGGTTGCTTCGGATGCGACCAGCTTGTAAAACGAAAATGCAAAGTCAGCGTTGCTGGGAACTATTTTGACAAAGGTTTTGTTCTTGACTGGATAAAATCCTTCTCCGTGAGAACGGCGTCCTGGGTAACGTGTCCCTTTAGGATCATCCTGCTTATTGCGATAACGAGGATGCTGATGACCCTGGGCAAGAGCGTACAAACCAGCCAGCAACAAACACAAGGAGAAGGTGGGCTTCATTTTCCTTTTAACTGTTTCTGGAAAATAAGTAGACATACAAAACATGGCACGGAGATGAATTTCTTCATGCTAAGTGCTCCAGCCAAGTAAAATGAGGCTCTTAGAACAAACCTATTCTCCAAAATCTCACACTTTTATATTTCACATTCCCGATGCATGCCAGTCATCCCCAGGAAGACTATGCCTCCTGATACACTATTTGTATAACCAAGTACTCTCTCCAAAGAGGTCATTTTGATCATATTAACTTTTAAAAAATAGGGTAGGACTGCTTTTTTTAAAAATTTGTGAATAACTGGAAGCTTATGACCTTTTCCCCAGAGTAACTGGTAGAAATTGGTTTTGTACTCAGTACTGCAGGATGGCTACTGCAGCCCTGTTAGTCTTCCTCAATTCTTCAAATAATTAGAGAATTAAACTTGTGTTAAATAAAAATGTGGTATAAACACAGATCATACTGTCTAAGACCGAAATTACAAAATAAAATATTGGATAACTGCGGTAGCAAAGTCTACATACATCTCTATTATTTCCAAAACAATTTTTTAATTATGTGAAGTATCTTCTTCACTAGAAGCCAGTTCTTGCTGGCTTTTGGCCTGTTTTGATTTTTTGCATAACAGCTATATCACTTTGTTTACATGTAAAAAGCCACCCTTCCCAGGCAACAACAAAATCCCACAAAATGAAATGTCCAAAAAAATCCCAGGGAAGTCTAAAAGGGTACTTACAGTGCTACAAAAAGGATCTTGTTGTGTCCATCTGGTCTCGTCTGCTCCTTCTCTTCAGTACCATTGAACAGGATTAAGCAGAGCACCCCCGTTAATGATTAATTAGTTCAAATAAAAATTGCCAGCGAGGATGCACAGCAAGCTGTAATGACACTAGATACTCTGGACAGATTGTCCAACCCAGACACAAGATAAGTGGTGGGTGGTGGGGCTGCGGACGAAAGGGAGGGGAGAAGGGACTATATCTCCTGCTGCTTCCATGCGTGCAGATCAAAGCAAGAAGCCTCCTGCTGTGGGTGCCTGGCAGGAGAGCTGTAGCCATACCCTTTGAGGCTGGAGCTAAATGCTGTGACTTCATGTGAAGGCCACCCCTTGCCTGGGTCTGGCTGCGGGGGACGAAGCTGCCAGTACAGCTCACCAGGGAGCGCAGCCTCCCTGCCAGACCCTCCCTCCTGAGCTTGGTCAAATAGGTGGGATGAGCACACTGCCAGAGTGGTAACCTCTCTGTCAGAATTTCAAAACAGGGTAAGCCACCTTCGGATATTTAGGAAGTCCTTCTGCTTTACTGTATACCTCAGTCACAACGTTTGACACCACATTTAATGGTTTGGGGTCTTTTCCCAAGGGGAGGAGACTGTATGTGATTGGTGAACATTCTCTAGATCTCTTTAGAGAATAACGTGACATTACCACTCTAGTGAGTCCTTTCCAGTCAATACAGCTGCTCACTCATTCCTGTTGGCCGTCACCTGTGACTGAGTATCTGGGGAGTTGGTGAAAAGTTTTCCCTTGGCTTTCTAGAAAATTCACAACAAAAACACCACTGCTAACAACCAGCACTTGTATTGGGCAGTTCCAGAGACTGACTGCAGAGAGACACGGTCAGTGAAGATCTTGTTTCCTCAGGTTAGTCTTCTGTATCATATGGAACTGAAACGGACCCCAGCAGCACACAAACCAGGCTGCCAACTCACCTTTCAGCCTGTGCTAAAGAAGACATGCTGTCTTCATATTCAGGGATTAATATCATACAGGGACAGATCACTCAAGGACAAACTAAGGCAGGAAATTAATTTTTTAACAGATCTGGTTGCCCCTGTTGGGACTCCTTTCCATTGTGTAGGATGGTTTTGTCATCCCACTTAGCAGTTTTAGTGTCCTTCCCATAATGTAGACTTGAAATATGCAATCTGCGTCCCATTGATTCCACATTGCCGAAACACCCCAAGAAGTTGATGGCAACCATCAGATTTTGAAGTGAGGATAATATCCATAATCCATAAATCACTGCACCATTGCCCAGCAACTACCATTGGATTATGAACTGCCAAAAAGTAGCCAGCAATGCATATGGTCACTGGCCTATTACGGTTTATAAAGCAGTGAATAAGATTTACAAGATGGAAAACAGGAACTTGAGTATTTCCAGTTCAGCAAGCTCTGTAAACTCATACCAATAATCCTAAGCCTTCATTAATAGAGATCAGCTTGTTTATTAGCAGTGGGGCAGAAAGGAAATAAACGGAGGGATGGCCCGAAGGATGACTCCTTTTTGACTGGGGAAGCATGCAAGGGCTCAGATACCAATACAGGTGTTCCTAGCTCATACTGGCACTGCAATATTGTAGAGATTTCCAACCTGTGGTCTAAGGTCAGGACCTGTAAGGGAACTCTGAAAGGCAACCAAGAAACACAAGCCAGCATGCATCCCCTTGTATTCATTCCTCCTACTATCGTATTTATCCTTGGAGCACCAAAACAAACCTGTTCCCTGTAAGACTGCATGTTACTGAGCATCACTGGTATCCATTCAAGGAGGATCTATAAACTCTGCTATGCAGTTGATGATGCTTATCCATACCTGTATTTCCATCAAGAGGAAAGACATTGGGAAGGCACCACGGCTGACATGGAGGATGTAAGTCCTGCTGGAAATGCTCCCCTACCATAACCAAAGCTGCAGGGAAGAAATGGCTGCAGCTCTGAGGATTAAGCAACTGTCTTACTGCATGGAGGAAGGGAAGGTGGGGATATGAGGTTGTGGGTAAGTGCCTGGAGAAAGCAATGAGGAGGAAAGAGAGGTCAGGAGAGAAAAAAAAAAATGAGTCATTAGAATATATCCAGTCCCAGAAGTGAGACAAGAGACCAGAACTTCTGAGTGTCTCTACAGCTGTGTCATTAAATCACTGGCAAAAACATGTCATGCCTATTCCCATTATTACAGCCATTTTTATTACGTCAAGACTGGACAGTATTAATTCTGGTATTTTGTAAAGACCGAACATTTCATCTTACAACAACAATACTCTGCTAATGCTCTTCTTTGGGATATAACAGACAATTTTGCACCCTCGGTCTCAATCTGTTACCAGAATCTCACACTTGCAATGAAATCCTGTAGTATGTTTGCCTTTAAATAAAAACATAGATATACATAACCTTTGCTGAGAATCAAAATTCTTTCTACTTTGCACCTTATTCCTTGCTATTTTCTTCACTTTCTAACCAAAGGTATATTTATCAGCCTCAGAGACTGTGGAAGCTGTGTCTGTTTCAAGCTACCTTCTGATGCTGTCTAAAACCACACAAAGCAGGAAATGTTTATGTTTCTTGAAGTGGCAAAACCACATTTATTGTGGTCTATAGCTTAGACAGCATCATGGGACTACGATTTACAGCTTGACTGCATCACGGGATAGCAATTCAGTGATGCCATGTTGCCCAGAAAGTAGCTAATCCATCCAGAGGACTTCCTTTTTCAGGTTACACAATGCCAAAAAGCTAGATACATAAAAGATTACGCATATAGTTCCTTCCTTACCCTGCAAGACAGCCAACGCTTATTCTTTTATGTTTTCTGGGGTTTCTTGCTTTTACAGCTTTACATTTTATTTCTTTTTGTTATATAGTTTTCTACCTTGTCAAGATAGTAGAGGGAGAGAATAAAAAAACATAAGAATCACCCACTAATTAAAAATTTCAGTGTGCTGGAAAAACTGAGCATACTTTCTTAGCAAAGTTCAGTTTTCGGATTTTAACACTGATACCTTGTATACATTTTCTTAGAATGACATTCACTGGTCATATTGACAGTAAGTTCTCCTAAAGGATTGCCGTGGTTTAACTCCATCTGTCAACTAAACACCACACAGTCACCCATTCACTTCCCCCCCGGTGGGATGGGAGAGAGAATTGGAAGGGTAAAAGTACGAAAACTCATGGGTTGAGATAAAGGCCATTTAAAAAGTAAAGCAAAAGCTGCACACACAAGCAAAGCAAACCAAGGAATTCACTCACCGCTTCCCATCATCAGGCAGGAGTTCAGCCATCTCCAGGAAAGCAGGGCTCCATCATGCTTAATGGTTACTTGGGAAGACAAATGCCATAAATCCAAACGCCTGCCCCCTTCCTCCTTCTTCCCCCAGCTTTACATGCTGACGTGGCGTCTTGTGGTAGTGGAATATCCCTTTGGTCAGTTGGGGTCAGCTGTCCCAGCTGTGTCCCCTCCCAACTTCTTGTGCACCCCAGCCCCCTCGCTGGTGGAGTGGTGTGAGGAGCAGAAAAGGCCTTGGCTGTGCGTAAGCACTGCTCAGCAGTAACAAAAACATCCTTGTATCATCAACACTGTTCTCAGCATATATCCAAAACATAGCCCCATACTAGCTACTACGAAGAAAATTAACTCTATCCCAGCCAAAACCAGTACAAGAACCATCCTAGAAGATCCTTCTCATTTTCCACTAACTCCAGCCTCCATTTTAACTCACGTATCTCCATCAGGGAACCCAGATGTGTTCATTCTTTCATGCAGCTTTTGCTTCATCTCTTTTCAATAAATTCATTCTTCATGTACAAATCTTGATAGTTGAATTTTAAATATAAAAGTTGAGGAAAAGCAAACACAAGATGTATTGTAGTCAAAAGGATTTTGTCTTGTGGATGTGGCATGCTCACGTGTTTGCTGTGTTACTTGCTGCTGAACCATAGGCAGGAGAATGTCATCTGGCACATTTTTCTTATCAAATACCAGCTTCAAAAGGAATACAGTGTCAATTATGAAGATACTAATTTTTTTTTGGACTGTATTGGTAAAGAATTCCACCATCTTCTTGGAAAAGAGCATTAGTATAGATGAGAGCCTGAGACAGGACGGAGAACTATGTTAATGCACAGCAAAGAGCAGCAGCCAGGTCAACACACGCGTCCCTCTCTGCAAGCTCCCAAGCATCTGGCTCCTGAGCAGGAGCCCCAGGCTACATCAGGTATCGAAATGCCCCACATGAGGTGTTCAGCACCTCTGAATGGGAGCACACTGGTGGGGAGCTGCATTTAGGGGTCTGAAGGCAACTGCACCTTCTTCCCCTCAATTTCAAACCAAGGCTCTTGTCCTGTGGTTGTCTCATATGGCTGCATAGTCAAGCAGTAAAACAGGGCAGGGCACACCATTTTCTTTTTGAACTCAGCAGTACTAATCTTTTGCTTACTAACCTAGTGGAGCACTTGACTACTTCATCTGGATACAAGACCCTCAAGTGTTACCAACCGTTCTACCCTACCCGAGATAATCAGACCCGAATCATCTACTTGGCAGAGGAATAGCTCATCTTCAGGCTGCAAGAGGCTGATGAGAAAGTGAAGGGAAAGACAATTCCCAGCCTGCCTTCTGAAGATCTTCTGCTTAGAAATCAAGCAAAATATAAAAACTACTTACATGATAATGTGTACATAATTGTGTGTGAACAACTGTGTTTTCATCTACCTGTGAAAGATGTAATTTTTATGTATGTAAGTACATACACACCTATAGGTATTCATAGTACTGGAAAAAGATCAACTAGTACGATGTGCTAATCTAATAATGCAAGAACAAGCCTAGGGGATAGGAAACAGGTTTCCCTCCAAGGACAGTTCAAATAGAAGAAGAAACAAAAGCCCTAGGAATTGTGTTTGAATGCGATACCTGATTGCATAAGATGTGCAAGTGTTGTTGATTCTAGTCATGTGAATAGTGTGTGAGTAGTTCCGCTAAAGATAATCATTATCTTTGCTAAATCAGAACCTGTGGCAATAATTAATGCACTATGATTTGAATTTAAAAAAAACTGAAGAAATGCTATCTCAAATGAATTGTGATGTTCTGATAAGATAACAATAACTTCAGAACACTTTTTTCAGAGCTTTGAAGACTTACACATTTACTAGATTTTATATGCAATTGTTTTAAACCGATTCTTGCTAAAAGCTAGTTAAAATGAGAGTTTTTTCCATCCTGATATGAAGTGATGTAAAAATAAAAAAATTTAAAGTTTATTTACCAGGATTTTGTTGAAAAACCTGAAAAACACTGTCAAGTGCAAATGAAAGGAAAAAAATGTATGTTAAAATTATGGTAATGTAATAAGTTGATTAGGCTGTAAATGCCCAGACATTAACTCTTTCAGAGAATCCATCATTAGAAGAGAATGTGGCTTTAGTGATCATTATTATTTTATTTTCAGTTAGATGTAGACTCCTTCCAGCAAGCTGCGGTGAGGTAGAATTCCCTGTCTTTACCTTCAAAACCTTGAAGTATTATGATGGTTTAGTATCCAGCTCCTTTATAGACAAACTATCCTATCATCGACTTCAGTAGCATCCAACTGACAACCTGGCCTGAAGAAATTAATGAGATTAAAAATCTGAGCCTACCCCTCTGTTTTGCTCTAATGCAGATTAAGAGCACAAAGTCAACGTATGGTACTGATTCTCAGCACACGTGAAATTTTCATAGTACAAACATTCATGAACTTTTTTTTTTTCAAGCTGTACCCCTAGAAAAAAGACAAAAAAACCTTAAAACCGACTCAGAGGAAATACAGCACCACTCACTACACTGATGCAGACAAGACAACGCAGAACATTTAGCAAACTCTTCTGTAAGCAATGGAGTTAATAAAGCGCCTAGTTTACTAAGGATTTATAGCTTTCCTCACCAAAACAACCACAGATTTACTCCACAGCCTCCAGGATGACTCCTGCCAGACAGGAGAGCAGAGCTAAGACTACTAGGGCTAGGGCTAGGGCTGGCGCTTGAGCTACCTGCTAGGCACTCATTGCCTGCTGCGACCGGCAGAATTTAAAGCAGCTGAGTTGAGTCCTGCCTGCCTTCCCCACAGCAGGCACAAACTTGGATTTCACTGATTTTCAGAAAGTAGCATAATGGTTTTTCAATCTCCTACCTCTCTGTTAAGCCTGACTGAAATTTGCCAGTGAGCTGCAATGTTGTGGAGGGTAGCTAAGAGAAGGCAAGTGGCTACAAACATGACAATTTGATGCTGTTTCCTTTGGAAACCAAGATGGTTGTTTTATTTGCTTTGCGTTTGAAGTTATATGAGTCACACTTTCTCAGTTTTTACAGTTCATGTGACCCCATTTCTCGCTAGCTATCATGAATATTTTCATCATCCTTACATTTACTTATTAAAAAAAACCCAATTTATTACATATTACCTTTTTAATAATGATGCATCTCCATTTTTCTCATCATTAGCTTTTTTTTTTACGTCCTCTCCAGGAATAGCTTGCAGACAGTCCAACACCTCGTGGAGTGATTTAGCAGTGCAAGGTGGATGAAGAGTAGGTTTGCTAAACGCTGAAACTCTTTTATAACATTTTAAGACCAGACTGGATATTCCAGATCACCATACATTTCAACTGTGATCCTGTGTCATTTACTAATAGGTAGCATTGGAGGAGAGAACTTTAAAAATCAATTTCTAAAAGCATAATGCTCCTGAATCTAAGCTTCTCTCTAGTTACCTGCAAAACCTACTGAAGAACTGTGGTAAAATTGGTTTGAGCAAATAGTCAGTTAGTAAATCCAGCGAGTCTATGTAAAAGCATGAGACAGAAAAGACATTTGCTTAGATGAAGTAATAGTGACTGGGCAGAATTGTGATCCAGAATCCACTTTGGTAAAGAGCACAGGCTATACCTCCGCATGTAATCGATCTGGAGCAGAGCAGCCCAGCAGTCCTTCAAACTTAAGCTGTTGTCTGATTCTAAGGGAGAGACATTGAGCCTTAAACTAGAGTCCTGCAGAAGCACTTTGGAAAGGGTTTTCCAAGTGTTGACAGTGAATTACAGAACTGGAAAATGATGAAATTTTGCATCTTTGACCTGTTTTTCATTGTATGCTTTGGACAGAAAGCGGTTTGCTTACCAGAGAAATGCAGCTGACCTCAGTTTCCACTGCTTTACACTCAGTACAAAAGCTACAGTTATGGACAGATAGCACTAAGCATTCACTTTGCCCACGCAGAAATAAATTTCTAAAGTAGAAGGCACCTGTTTACAGGTTAGATTTATCTCAGGTCAGTGCCTAGGTAATGGAAGAAGGACACAAATATGGGCTTTCTAAAGCCCAAAGTACAGAGTCCGTCCATCGCACCTGGGTAAACACAGGTCTTTTCCAACCTTTCCTATTATATTAGCTCACATCTTCCCTCAATAAGAAAAGCCTGAGGTTGGCAGTGCAAGAGGTGGTTGAGAGCTCAAGAACTTTTATTGAGTTTCCTTGGGCTGGGGCTGAACACTCTCCCCAGAAAGCGCTCTCAGCCCAGGTCTGTCATGCTGGGGAGCACCAGGAGGAGATGCGTGAGGAACAAGTACAAGTTCCTTCATCCTTCATCATCTTCACAGCTTTTGAAGCACAACACTCAGTCTCTTCTTCCCTGTGTCAAAAAAGTATCTACACTCCACTGAAAGATGCACGTAGGGTGGAGGAATCCGCTTAGTCTCTCCTTAAGTTCCCATTCCCAGATCCTTCCCTACTGCCTGTCCACCCCCAACCAGACGCCCTGCCTTCACACCCAGGTCCTGCCCTTCCTCAGTCCACAGTGATCCAGGCTCCCGGAAAGAAGGGTTCCTTAGCAGTGGTTACGCTTGTGAAATGTATAACAGACACAACATGAAATGGGAAAACAAAATATTGAATATCTACCCAGAAAACTTATGGTTTATAGGCTGCATTGTGAAAGAAGACATGCCCTTAAAAAAGTGCCATATTGATGATCTGGAATGTGTCTGTGTCAGGAACATGTGAACAAGTACTGGGCTGGTACAGCTTGGGGGTTGCAGGATCACCCTGCAATGTGCCACTCCACACACGCTGTCTGCTGTGTGCACAACCACCTCTTTTATTGGCTTTGAACCTGCCTCCTACATGCTTCATGTGATGATCTGTAGCTCTGGCATTAGATCTGGTAATGGCGAACATTGTCTCCATTCACCCAATCTGTGCCACAAATAATTTTTGCTTTCTTATGCTCTCTAAATTGTGTCTTTTCCAGCTGAAGATCTGTCTCCTCAAACAGCCGCTGTTGCAGACCTTTGATTAACCTTAGCACTTTTTTCTGAAGATTTTCTGGTTCTCATTTATCCTTTCTGATATTATAGGACCAGAATTACACGCTCTAAGCCACATGTGGTGATCCAGACCTTTAGACAGTGATACAATGTTCCTATCTGATTTGCTCTTTTTTCTTTCCCATTAATTTCTAATATTTAATTTTGCCTCCTTCCCCACTACTGAGCTGATCTGTATTTCAGCTACCCACCATAACACCAAACCCTTACTCCTAGTGACAGCAGTTGGTTCAAGTACAGCATTTCACCAATCCTGCAGCTAAAACTTAACAAGAAAATCAAAATCCCCACTGACACAGTAACAGCAAGCCAGAAAGCTACTGTTCTTTCTGGTTTCAAAATGAGACAGAATTTTTCATGTCCATTCCTTGATTTTACCAGAAGATGGTGGCACAGGGCTCCTTTTCCTATAATCCGCAGAACTCGATGCTCCATACACAGTTCTACCTGCAGAAAGCAGTGTAGCAGAATCACACTAAAAGCGCGGCTTCTTGCAAGGATCTTACTACTCATAACTGGTATACTGAAATAATAACATTTTACTGTCAGAATTTTCCCTACAGACCGTTTTCTCTTGGTGTAAAGGAACCATTCTTACACAAACAACTTTTAGAATGACAAGTTCAGCAGAGAATAAAAGTTCTCATTTTGGAATGAAGTCGTCCACACAGAGAAACCCCTTGGCATTGCTATTTAAATTTAAACTGATACCTTACATTATTTATCTTTCTGTTGCAGATATGACCTGAAAAAAGCACTAAGAAAATCCCTTCAAGTTACACTTGAAGTTTTTTGCTCCCGAAGCCAGATAGAAAGTATTAGGGCTAAACTTTGCTAAGTGTTATCATTTGTTATTATTTGACAGATTAATATTGTTGGCTACAGTGAAGAAGCAGAAGGCAGATCAGCTAGCTGAAGCAATGTATTCAATAAAATGAAATGCATGTGATTCCATTGCTCATATCCCTTTTCTTAAACGAGTCTTTGACACTGTAAACTTCTGGGATGCTGATGATTCTGACAGGTCACCGAGATGGTTTGATGCAACAATTCTCTTCCCTGTTTCAATGGAGGCAAAGGAAGAGACCGTGTGGCTGCGCTTGGCCTCTGCGGTTCACATTCTGGCAGGTCAACACGATCCCTTTTCCATCCATGGCTTTCATTAACATGCCTCCACAGGATGCTTTGGCATCCAGGCTGTACCTACACAGGTTTTCTGTCATGATTGCTGGACCACCTTGCCCACCCTGCCAACCTAAAAGTGGTGAGAAGTGCTGGAGCATATTTGCCTCTATTTAATGCCTCTTCTCAGTGACCCTGGACACAATGGTGAAAATGATAAGATTCTGACACACAGCACAATGACAGGCATGGGCATGAGGTAGTGATCTCTGGCTGGGGCAACTGAGGCCCAAAATGTCTTAAAATTTCACCCATAAGATTTACCAAAGGGACGGAGTTCAGACTTGAAAGATAGAAGATACAGGAACAGAAAATAAATTCATGTTGTACATTCTGGTATCTGTCCCTTAAATATGCGAGAAATTGTACGGCTTTTTTGACGGCTAAAGAATCTGGATCTGTGTGAACAGCATACCTAAATGAGGTCTAGGCATATGTTCTCTTTTGCATTCATATGCATTTTAGGACCCACTTTTCATTACATCTTTCATCTCCTCTGTGCACAGATGTTTTCTCTTGCTCTGAGATTCTTTCCTGGCTGCAACCAAAGTTTTTATGACAACTACAACACTTAGTGAATTATCTTATTCTATGTTGTTTTTTCCTTTCAAACATTTTCCTTTAGCAGAGCATCTTCCATGTGGGCTGTGTTTCCTACATGAGACATAGTAAACAATATGGCAACTTTTCCTTATTAGATATTTACGCAAGTCAGGCAAAGCCTTCTTCAGATCTTCCATACGAGCATCACGTTGCTATTAACAAAAGTTTTCCAACCACGAAGGATACATTCTTGTTTAGCAAAGTAATAAATCGTAAGTATTTTTTTTTTCCAGATGACTTATGGAAAAGAAACAGAACGCAATCAAAATAAGAGAAATAAAGACTCATTTGTATAAATCAAGCTAATTCACTTGTAATAAATTCATCTCCAGGGGTAGGATTGAACTGAAAAGCTACTTTCATCATGGAAATTCTCTTTTGCAAGAAGCCAGCAAAGTCATTTGCAGCAACACCAGTGCTGAGCTGTGTCTGTGTAACCAGGGTATTAATCATACTGCAAGGACATGGACATGAAATTAATGAATCATATTGTTTTCTTTAAAACTGTTACTCTGAGTAAAGGACAATTACCAAGTTATTTTAAAAATGGATTCTCTGTTAAGCCTGGGACTGGGAACTCACAATGGATATTTCCAGATCAGTGTTTGCTGGCTAACAGTTTATAGGGAATGGATGATATCACCATTGCACACATGGGCTCAGTTTGAGTCTAATGAAAGCAGCCTTGTGTGGGTAAGGGCAGAGGTGCGCTACCCAACAGGGAACGTTGGACGGATGGATACAATTAGGAGGATGTGTCACAGTACTTGGAGATACATGGTGGTCTTCATGCTCCTTTCCCTCCTGAGAATTTGCACTCATCCTAACTCCCACTGCAGTGAATATTTAGTTTTCATTGAAATATTTGCATTTCAAAATGCTCATATTTCTCTTATACTTTTTTCTGCTGGGAAACTCTGCTGCCTCTCTGTTTTGGAGACAAGACTTGAATGCTGAATTAGGGAGTCACACTGCCATGAGCTTTTTTGTTGTTGTTTTATGCTTCCAAAAGGTACTTAAAGTCATGTCAAAGATGAGCTGGGTTGTGAGGCACTGAGACTGCCTTGTAGCTGCCATACAGGTACTCCTGGTTCTCAGCATCCACGGTCAAAAACCACCCTGCATAGCAACTATCATAATCAACAGTTTTTAAGAGCTTAGTGATTCTCTGCTTCAAAACGACTGTGAGTACAGGGAAAAAGACTGCTGCTTGTGTTGTGATGAATCTACTGAAACCATTCGAATAGGGTTGGCTTACATCTGGGTGAATTCCAATCTCCTTGAAACAGTAGCAGTGATCAAGGGCTGAACGGATGACATAGCTGTGGGGAGAGGGCTGGTGTGCCCATTCAAGGGCAAGTTCTCTAGATACCAGTGTCAGGGCTCAAATCACATAGCTGGGAATAAGAAAGGTAAGTCCAAAGTTCTGGTAGCATCTTAATCGCAGGGCTTATGTGAGAAACTGGTGTTTCTGTGACTATCTGATTGCTTTGAGATTTTTGGCATTGAGTCAGCTCCTTTCCTTACCTCTGAAAGGTAAAACTCCTGGAACGCATACCACATTAGCCCTGAAATCCCCCTGCTTCATGGTTTGTGACAACATACTACATGGACTCTGCCATGGGGCAAAGCAAACAGAGCTTTACTAACAGAAGCTACCACATCAGCAAACAAGAGTCCCAGTGGACCATAAACAAGGTCAGATAGAACAAACTTACTGTCTCCCACAAGGCTCAGATGTTGCCAAGAGAAGTCTGGCACTCAGATCTGGTGGGGCACACCTAGGCTGCCCTTCAGGGACCCATCCCAGTGGGTCCATCTTCCCTTGCAGGGGTTCTCAGCTGAGGGGTGGTCTCTTTAGGTAAGTCCTTTTCTCAGAGCTTCGTGTAATTATGTCAGGCCAGAGCTAACGGACGCACAGCAGGTCATTGATCTTGTATGGTTATGATAGGGGGTCTCATACTGCACCGTAAGCTGTATTGTCCCCTTCTGCTGACTGTTGCTGCAGGAAGTCAAGTGGACAACACTTCACAGGGTATAAAGAAGCTCTAGTTCTCTTTCAGGGCTTAGTTTGGATCCAGCTGTCCAATAGACTGAGAGAAGGCATGTGTGGGATTAACCTGTCCTAATCAGATCTGGGTTTTTTTTGCAGTGGAAGATTGAAGGATGTTAATAAAATCACTTACCGACAAATGAAAGACACCGTAAAATATATGTGTTTACCACCGACAAAATGAATACACAGTATGTAAATGAAATTTTTAGCTTATGTCTATCAGAATCCTTCCTTTCCTTCTGTATTGTTAATACAACTAGATAGCATAAAGAGGAACATTCCCTATCACACACTAAAACGGACATAAGCAACATGGACAGATGACGAAAGGCAGATCAATACAATTTTAATGGAATTAGGACAAAATGCTCCCTGTCTCCACAAAAACTTTCCAGAATTGTCCACTTCTTAAAGAACATAACCAGGACTATGCTGAAAGATCAGCCAGATATATTTAGCCCCCTGCTCTATAGATCTCCACAGTATGGATTGCCATGCTGTGACCTATCAGCATTTTTGTGCCTTCCACATATGTATGGCATGAGGCTAGTGTTTTTTCTCATGTTTTTTCCACATCCTCCCCTTCCAGAGAGATTTAGGACAATCCCTCTTCCCACTCCAGGTCCCTGACACAGCTCAGGGCAAGCTGCTGGTCTGGAGCATGAAGTATGTCAACTGGAGGACAACTGTGGTAATGCCTTGCATCCTGGTAGATACCTCCCAAGCCCATCCATTATTCCAGGGGCCATGTTTGATACTTTTGCCAGAAGCAATCATTCCTCACACTCCAGTGTGAAAACTCCCAGTGCAGCTCTCCTGCAGTTCTTTGCCTCCACTCTCAAAAGCAAAGGCCTGGGAGGCAGATGGAGCAGGAAGTTGCTCCATGTGTTATTTCCTGAAGCCTCTGTGCTGTCCTAGCAACTGTGGGATTTTTCCTAACCTCTTTCCCTTTAGCAATAGGCTGAGAACCTGTTCTTCTGCCACCCCACTCTGATAAAAATCTCACCATCCTGCCTTTTAATCAGTCCTGGTGCACCAATTTATCGGGGTGGGATCTCACTGGAGCTGCTCCCGGCTCTTGTTGAGTTTGTACAGTCACCGCAGAGCAAGCTGCCTCACACCACAGCAAGTTATCTTTGATCTCTACTCTGTAAAAGCCGCTGCTTCGCACAGAGGCGCGGTATCTCCCAATCCACTGAGTGATGGTATCTTGTCCCAGCAGAAGCAATAGCTCAGGGCTTCCACTGAGTTCTTGCTGCTTGGAGCAAAGGGACTCAGACAAGGCAGCAGTCTCCAAGCTCCCCTGAGTCAGAAGCATAGACCCCCATACACCGTACCCATGCTACAAGCACTGATGGGTCTCAACAGAGCACCTCTGTGCAGAGTGGACCAAGTTAGGGAGAACAGGTCAGAGGACCAGAGAGATGTCAGGAGCAGGGAGCTTGTTTGTTGATCTGGGGCTTGTGTCGCCTTCGCAGTGCTCACAGCACATTGCCAGGACCACTGTAGAAAGAGCAACGTACATTAAGGAGCATCACCTTCCCAGCAACAGGGACTAAACTCCGCTTGCAAAAAATGTATCCAGGGTCAATACGCAGTGGCATGAGTCAAAGCTGTGCAGTGGGAGAACCGCTGCCAAAGCAGGAGTTGGGCTGTCCTTGAGGCAGCAGCTGCACTGTAAAGGGTTTGTATAGACCTCAGCAATGCCGAGCCCTGGGCCCCAGTGCTCCACTGCAGTTAGAGTGGGTGATCCGCAGACCCACAATAGCAAGAGAGTGGTTACGTACTTCTTGAAAACAGGTTTTACCCAAGTAGGCACATAAGGAGAGAATGCAAAGAATTGCCACCTCCATATGAGAAGAGCTGGACTCATTTAACAGCCTTCAAAATTTATTTTACAGACACCCTGCTATGTTAATAAGAGTGACTGAAAGTTTTCATTGATTTTGAAAGATTTATAATAGGATAGGAAGAGAACGGAATCACTGAGAGTCAGTCCTTAAGTGATGGATTTAAATGACTGCTTATTTTATTCATCAGCCATAGCAATAATTTATGGATGACATTGTAGCGGGACGATTCTTCGACAGTTTACGCCTAATGTCACTGTCTCTCAAAGTTTTTTGCTGATTCTGGAGACTGCAAAAAGACACTTACAGTGAGTACTACAGCAGAATAAGTCTGTTGTCTCTTTTGGGGGATTTTCTCTTTTTTTCAGTGTTTTTTTAAGATGTCCTAGGCAAAGAGTTGGAACATGTGAGAAAGAACAGGTTGGTTCAGGGTAAACAACAACGACCTAGGCAGCAAAGAGCTGTGTAAGGCAGAAAGGACTCCGCAGGGACTGGTGCAGGTGAACAGTGACCATCAGCAAGTCCCAGAGAAGACATAATAGAATTGCAAGGGATTTGTTGCCTGTTGGGATAAAGCTTTTGGCGAGCAAGCCAGCACTGGAAGCAAAACCACTTAGCAGAGAGAATTCTCTTGCAAAAATAGCATTAGACTTTACAAAAAAACTGTCTTCCAAGGAAAGTTTGGACGTGTTAATAACTTGAGTTATTCAACTGTTACATTTTAAAACTGTCAGTTGCTTGGGTGTTTTTTTTACAATTTTTTGCTTATCAGTTTGATAAGGAAATCCCTCATTTACTGCTGAATATCCCTCGATTGGAGAGTAGTCAGTAGCACTAACTAGCCCACATGTGCGAAAACACGGTAGCCATTGTAACTCATGCTGAAAACCAGCATGCACAATAACTCAGCGATTACTTCTGAGTAGGATCGACAATCTTCCCCATGAAAAGTGTGGTGCTGGTTGCTTTGTCAGAAATCAATATAATGAAGGGCCTGTTGAATTTGATGGTAACGGAAGGACGGAGAAGTCTGTTAAGGATTATTGCTGTGGCTCCTGCAGCCTCCGTTCCGGCCTCATCAACTTCCATCAGGGCCTTGTGGACTGCCTGCAGGGAAAAGGACCAAACGCTGTGGTTCATATACGGGACAGCAAGCAGGGCGTGAAAAGACACACTCTTCTTATGGAATATTTAGGAGAAGAAAGGAATGATAAACCCCCCAGTGGACCAAAATTTCTGATGCGGTAAATCTCTAACAGCCTGCAACAGGAGCGTTTTCCATGTCAGGACTGAGTGGGGTTGGCCAGAAATAAAAACAGACACCCTCTAGATGCAGCCTCACCGGTGCTAAGTAGAGGGGGATAATAACAGTCCATGCACTAGCTGGTCTATTTTCTCAGATTGTTTGAACTTCCACTAGCAACACTTTCTCTGTTATTCCAAGGTTAATGGACGACTGCTATTTAAATGCTAATACAGGGACAATATTTGGCATCTTTGTCCCATTACATCGTAGCTTAAACTGACATGGTGAAATTCTGCTACTGCAAACTGGAATTTTCCTGGAAACCTTGAGAATATTAAAAAATTACATACTGATCAACACAAATATAATAATATACTCCTCATTTATAATTTACTTGGCATAATCGCATGTAAACAATCATTTTCCAGTGCCAAGAAATCATTTAAGATCTTGTCCAACTTTTCCATGTACTTAATATCCAGCCTTTAAATAGCAATATTAAAATAATGCAAAGGTGGGACAGCAGACCCTCTCTGTAGAAAAGCACAATTACTAAGCAAGCCCCTACATGTCATTGTGAGTTTTACTTTTAACTTCAGTAGGACAAGGAGGAGAAGCAAGTCTTTAAAAACCCCAGATACAACTGATCAGAGCAACCACCCTGCACCTCATCACCAGCTCTGTTTGTTCACTTACTTGTGAAACCTGAAGATTGCGGCTGCCACTAATTCCAGACAGATCAGCATTACTAGAGAATACTTCAGTAATGCCCATTTCCTTGAACAGGCTTTTAACATCATAAGACCCACTAATAGAAATCTTTGGTAACTGCAGATCTAATCTCCTGTTGAACAAAGAAAACAAAACAACAGTCAAGCCTTGCGGCCTTGTTTCAGCCAGCAGGCTGGAGAGTATGTAATTCAGTGGCACTTGAAAGCATTCTTTTGATTGCTAATTTGTTTGACGGTAGCATTTGTATTCCTTGAGCAATTTTGGCATCCAGAGAGATGTGCCATCTTCTTGTGCCTGCATTCTCTCTTTGATTTTGCCATTCTCTCTTTCTTCGTTGCCGCTCATCCCAGGGCCACATACGCACTTGTTTTGTGGCTAAAGGGCTCCAGAGAGGAAACAGAACAACTATGGAAAGGCTAAAAGACGGGAAAAGGAGGATAAAACCTAAGAAGACACAGTGAAGCAAATGAATTATGTTAGCACCATGAAAGAAGAGGTATGGTAGCCAAAAGACAGCCAAACAAGTCTTGAGGCAGTTGTTACAATGCTGCATCCCCTTCTGTCAGGTCAGAGAGTCTGCAGTTGCTTATCAACTATGCTCTGCTTTGGCTTGTCTTGGGAATCACTTAAAACCCCGCTTTATGAAATCAGGACATTACATCCAGGAGAAGGTGATCTGAAATTAATGCTTTCTCTTAAAAATAATGATGTGTCCTCAAATATAGTAATCCATCTACCTAGATTTACCTGGTCTCAAGTTTGTTATCCCATTTACAAACAGTTTCCTTGGAGAGAGCATCTTCCACTTGCTTCATCTTTCCATTGTCAGGCAGAATGAGCAATGCTCGTGCAGTGCCCTTGTAAGGCAGCTCTACCACCTCGCAAGAAAGATCCTGGTCGTAGTGACTGTCATAGTTACCGTCACGCCGCATCATGTTGACTCTAACAGATGCATTTGTGTTCACAAAAAAATCATCCTCATATGTACGCAAAGGATCAAAAGAATTTTCCCAGGCAGCTATTAGGGGAAAGGAGAAGATGTTGCACTCAAACATGTGAAGGTCATAACAAATGGTTGATATAAATCAGACCAACTTAAATGTTAGGACACTGAAGGGTTGTTCACGGGAGGAGAGGATCACTATTCCAGCATAACACACAATAAAGCATTTCAGCTGTGCAGTAAGTTCAGCATAGTGTAAGTCCTGTCTTGGTGAAAGAAAACCAAAGACTGATGAGGACCAGCTGAGAGAGTCCTGCTTCTATTGCAGTCATATGTTCCCATCACTTGTGCCTTTTATGTCATTTAAATTCAACCACTTAAACATTCAGCCACAGGATCTTGCTATGCCTTTTGTGTTAGGCCGTACCTGATGCAAGCCGACTGCACTCAGCCTGGTGAGGAATAAAGGATCCTACCTCTCAAGCAGGTCTCCAGAAGCACAGGCCCTCAAAATGCTATGTCCCAAGTTTTCATGCAGCGTACCTAGTAGACCTACCATAATACTGGGAACACTGGAAGTGCAAGGATATGAGTCCACTGCGTTTGACTGGCACATACAGTCAGCATAGAGACTGTGGAAACATCTTTAGTCATGATGCCCTCAGACCAGCAAGACTGCGTGCAGGGGGTCCCTGTCTATAAGGCAGTCCAATAGAGTGGGACTTCTCTTTCCACAGCTTTCAGGCCAACTGGGCCAAAATCAAGCAATCAATATTTCTCAACAATCAGCTCCTCTGCGTTTGGCCAGATCTAATCTTTACT
Source organism: Rissa tridactyla (assembly GCF_028500815.1). NCBI lineage: Eukaryota > Metazoa > Chordata > Aves > Charadriiformes > Laridae > Rissa > Rissa tridactyla. The sequence continues at coordinate 55,447,483 of NC_071469.1, forward strand.
TCAAAGGTCCTGCACAGTTTAGCTCCTTCTAAATAGTCACTCTGCTAATAAATCAGCCAGAGTTCCCTACAATTTTTGTTTTCCATCAAAATCATCTATTGAAATACTATTTTAAATATCTTACCTTTAAAATAAATGTAGTTAACAAGAACCAATACAGTACTTGGATCAAGATGACCAATTAACTCAGGAATTTTCCCCTTGGTTTTCTCCTCTACATATTTATTGATATGCTTTGTAGCTTCTTCCGGTTTACGGAAATCGCTAGAAAAAAATTCTGCATCATAAAATTGCTTTGTGCTTTGCAAAAATGTCTTCTGTGGTTCATAACCAATAGCTGTAAAAAGGGCATTCCCTATATTTAATGTGATATTAACATCAGCACAGTTCAGTACTGCTAAAACTTTACGAAAACTTTCATGTATATCACGCATGTGAGTCTCAGTCAGGCAGTCAAAGCCCAGCCCTTCAAAAATCTGAGACAGGGTGGTTGACTTAGCACCAACAGCCAGCATGGCAAAGGCAGTGGAGATGCTCATGGGAGAAAAGAAAACATTTTTATCAGCTTCTTTTGATATAGCCTGCTTGTAAAATCTAAATACGAAATCTGCATAGTTAGAGCCTTGCTTGTCACATTTATGTGCCAATAAATTTTGTGTTCCATCGTGCAGATTAGTATTATTGACTTCGTGGCAAACGTCTTCATGGTGGCAATGGGTTACAGCACAAAGAACAGCAAGGAGTAAACACAGGCACAGGAGATACTTCATCTTCTTTTCAAAATTTTCTGTCACAAAACAAACAGTCATTAGATGAGCAGGTGCTAATGATGAGCTTGGTAGTAAGAAATAATGAATAGTTTGTTAGCATAAATACTTTACAGTGCAACTGTAAAGATCTAATGTACATAGGATATTTAAAGTGCCCATGGACATGATGTCGAATGTCATTAATAAATTCAACCAAATTATAAATTTAAATGTCAGGCATAATAAAACCATAATATTCCATTGTAATAGCCTTGAAAAGGCAATTCTCTTCTTCATTGTCAATGAAAGTACAGAGCCAACGTCCATAATAATCTCTATTAACTTTATCTTCCCTGGATCATTGTCTCCTACAGGGTACTTCTAAAGAAAAAAGTTACCATGAGGTAAGATGGGGTGTGGGTTTCAAAGACATCAAATACTCCACAGTACCTGCCCAAATGTGGTTTGATAAATGTGAGGAAATGTAAGGCAGCTCAATTCTCACTGCAAGTGGGATAAAGTCCTTCACTTTCATCAGGGCAGCAGCTATCATGGACTATCCGGTGCTCGTTAAATTCACACCCCTGTTTACTTCAAGGTTACTTACTCACATGGCCAGTCATTGGTCACAGCTAATAAGTGACGGATGAAAGTCATCTATGTAAACTTCAAGGTAAAGTTCAAGGCAAAAGCCTGGAGGATCCTGTGCCATGGCAGCAGGGCATTAAGCAGTGGCCATTAAGACGTGGGAAGCAACAGGTTTCCACCAGATAATGAGGTGTGTTTTTGGAACAGAGAGACCCTCTTTTCGGGGGAGTGCAACAAGTGTTTATAACTTGTTAAATGGTGGTTTAGCCCTCACCACGGCTTAACCTGCATGGGATATATGGCTCCCTCTAGAGACACAGGGAGGACCTGGGTCCAAGAGGAAAAAAGCACAGATTCCATTTGGAATTCAAAGAACGCTCAGACCAATCCCTTTGGAGGTGACAAGGTTCTTCATTATGCTTGTTCTCCTAATGTTGACATGATACATTTCACATGAGCCTCCTAAGGAGCTCACACGAGCTCCTGCATAGGAGCTGGAAAAAATCTCTGGTTTACTGAATTCAGTTTCCTGCTATCGTGTGGAGGCATTTCATATAAACCCTCTTTAGAAACCTAGCAAGCTATCTATGAAAATAAGATTTTTGCCTTCGTAGCTTCTACATGAAAATATTTCTAGAACTTTTCTACTGTTATGGCTCCTCTTCTGGTTTCCAGCCAACACAGCCTGTTTGTATCCTCTCCCAGGAATGCGTTTCCCCGTGTCTTGCCAAGGTGAAGTTCTCTTGGTCCCGTATTCATTCCCAGATGTGAAAGATGACTGTATCTGCTATCTAAACAAGATTTAGATAGAACTTCTGAGGGCAGCCCAAGCTCCAGGATTCTTGGGGATTAACCAGTTGCTTTATTTTTTTATTAGTATAGTGGTCTTTCTTGTTTTTATAGCAAATGTACACACTAACTGTGTATTCTCATATTTGTTAGGACCTGAGTACACTGACTATGTCTGAGAGCAGACAGGGATCACTGCAGTGACCTGGAGTATGAAGTGGTAATGCTAAATTTTAATTTCCTGAAACCAAAAGATGGAGTATGGCTCTAGATGGGAATATGATTCAACAATTTGCATCTCTTTTTAAGCAGAGCTTTTACTCTTCCTCCAAGCCAAAAAAAAACAACAAAACCCTTATGTACTGCAGACAAATGAAGCAATCGTACTACAGAGGGTGTTTCAAAAGTACTTGCTGTTTAACATTTCATCGACTGTTTTTCTCTAGTTATTTGAGGTATTGCACACTTAAGTGAAAAAATGGATAATTTTTGTCTGTCCATGACCACATCCTGTGTCCAAACAGAGCTTAGCCTACATTTCAAAGAATTTCTGAAGCAAAGCATATTGTTTTTCTCTAGCAAGCAGAAAATGGCATGGCTGTTTTTGTAACTTTTACTATAACAGATCAGTTAAAAAACTTCTCTTAGTATTACAGCTCTCTACAGAAATATTAAAGAAGTACTTCTACCAGAAGCTGAAAAACACTGAATATTGTCATCAAGTTTTCCCCACGTACTTTTCCCTTTAGAGATGATAATCACATTAATTTCAACATTTTGAAATTAGAAAATTTCAGCCACAAATATTTTTTTTGTTACCATTTCAAAGCTGAAGAAACTGGGAAGGTTTTATTAAATCTGGGCTGTATTTTTAATAGGTGAATTGGAAATTCAGAAAATAATTCTCTGCCAAACCATAGATTAGTTTGTCTATGGAAATAGAAGGGGTAATTAAATTTAAATTGTGGCCTTCCAACCACCCCCTACACTCACCCCAGTCCTAATTAGAGAGCATGGCCTTAGCAATTCAGTGGTTGTTTTATACATTAAATCACCAGAAGAGTTTATAAATTGGGCCTGGTTGTTCAGTCGCTGGTGGGATTATGCTAATTTTGAGTCACTGTGAAGGCTGTTTCTAACCTAAAAGGTGATTTCATCAGTATTTGGCTTTAACAACTACTTAATAAGTCCCCATGACTTCAAAGGTTATTTTATTCTAATTTCAGGCTAAGCATATTTCCCCAGAACAGCAGATCCCACTGGTCCCTTGCATATTTCCTTGATTAGTATTTCATGGCAACATCCGCACACAACTGAGTCACAAGCAGACAAATGAAATTAACCTAACATGGAAATTTCACCAACTGCAGAAAGCATCATTTGCAAGTTTCTAAGAAAAATGCATGTGCAATACTTACAAAATCAGAAGCCCTGCTGCATTCCACTGACCATGCTGCTCTCCACACTGTTATTTATACTGCTACATCATCTTCTGCTTAATTTCCACGGTTAAACATTAAACAGACCTGATAAAAATTAGAGCCAACTAAAAAAAAAAAAAAAAGAAAGGAGGAAACAGAGCAAATATTGATGAAATAGGGCTTCCAAGGATCATCTCCAGAATGCAGCCAATGGAGCTGACAATCTTCAGCCATTTGAATAGCAGCTGTGACTTTCTGCCTGCTGCCTCTGACCAAGTGGAGGACCTTAGGGCAAACATTGTGTAATTAGGACCCTACTGGAAACCAGGAGGTTGTGCCTGGAACCACTGGAAACAGACGCTCACTCTTGGTGCTAGAAGTCAGACTTTCTGCGCTGTGCTGAAGCACACGTGGAGCTGACAGCCACACGCCACAGCAACTCGGCGCTCTCCCCACATCGCGCCAGAGCCAAACCTGCCTCCTGATCCTCAGCCCGAATATGGACTCTGAACCTGTTGCCTGTACCTTCTCAACCCGGCTGCAATTGCACGCCATTGAGAGGGTATGTGATAGACGTGTTTCCCTGATGGGTTTCCTACTCTGACTGATGTGGTCCCTTCGTACATCTCAGTTCTGTGTGCATCTGAGTTACTGCCTCGGGCAGGTGGTGGGAATACAAGTAGCAATCTCTTTTCTCTACTCCCACACATGCACATACTGCATGTGCACACTCACTTCTCCTTCTCCTTGTCCCCCTCACACAAATTTAAATTGTTGGTATGAAAAAAAAAGGACTGCTCGTTTCTATTAACTTTTTTCCAACAGGAATAAAATGCTAGTGGACCAAGCTGACTGAATTTTTCCCATTAACAACAAAGTCCGTGACTGAGCGGTGACATGAAATACATTTCCCCGTTTGTGACGACTCTTCTTCCTTTGTACTTGTTTACTCATATGTGTAATTTTGACATTACAAACATAGATAAACATGGAGACAGAACATAGATAAACCTTGTCTTGGCACTCCCCTTCTTTGTTTTCCTCTTCGTTTATTTTTCCTCTTTCCTTTTCACTTGTTCCTTCTAATTCTGGCTGTAAATGGTCACAAACAGAAAAATCAAAAATTATTTCACTCACTAAAGCGTAGGAGAATAACAGGTCATGGTGGTCAAGGACGAACTGTGTTTCAAAATGGTTATAAGCCTCTTGTTTTCTTTTTCCTTTGTGAGGCCTTGTAATTACTGTTTTGTTTTTAATAATGTTAAGGTACGCTTTAACAAGGCATTTCCCTCGGATTTCATTAGAGCAGCAGCAATAAGGTGCTACACCAGCTTTAACCTAAAATGATGAACAGATGCATTCGTGCCAGGTGTACCACATACTGCCACGAGCCATTTACAGTCCCACCTCCCTACTGACCACAGTTTCAGTCCTAAAACTATGTCATGAAACCACGTTAACCAGATTCATAATGATCAATCATCCGCTGAACTAGATTTTGCTTCTCTACTACATATTTTTAACAGAAATCAAAGTCCAGAATACCAAAATAACCAAACAAATGTGGTTTATTCCTTCTGAAAATTAAAACCACGACAAAGTCTACATTACAGAAGTCTATGCTACTACTGTGCACTTCAGGTAGGTCAGTATCTATACTGCACCTCAACTCGCATTTTGACTTCTTTAGAAGAAATAGACCCCTGTAACATTTCATACATTTACCAACAGCTTGCAAACAGCTTCCTGCCAGCTTGTTTTGTTTTGAACAAATCATTCTGAAGCAGGTTTAAAGAGTTTTTGTGTCAATTTAACAACAACAATAGCTGTCCTGGGATTACACATCACAGACACACAGGTTACTTAAATATCAAAAAAATCTTTGTCCCTATAGATCTATTATATCCAAAGTAACACAAAGATTTCTAAGTGTAAAGTACATAGACCACAAGTATATTGACATAGCAGCAATATGAAGGAAACTTAGTGTGGAATTAGGAAGGAAATGGACATTGCCTTCCCCTCCCTTCCCCCTAATATTTTCAAGTTATTTAATAGTCTTTGGGCAGGATCAGGCAGTCAGAGTGCAGAGAAAAATGATGGAAGATGTATGCATGTCTGGTGAATTATGGTTCTTCTAGTCTGGATGAGGTTTGAAGAATGAAGAAAAAAGGCCCAATCTGCCCACAGTGGTCATGCCATACTTTCAACACTTCTTGGAGCACCTCCTCTGCTGCCCTGCCAGGAAGGCAAAATCCATTAGTTTAGAAAGGGAATATGAAATGGGGATGAAATACAGTCTGTACACAGTGACAAGAACATTCATGAGGAGGGGCAAGTTCTGGTCACCGAAGTGTTTTTCATTTGAATTAGCATCACTAATAATATGTATAAACTAAGTAGAGAGCAAGAACTAGATTTAAAAAATATGTATACTGTTTCAATGGCAATGACCATGAGTTAACACCATTTTTCAGTTGAAAAACCAGTGCCAGTTACAAATTACCTACTAAAATGTAGCAGGTGTGTTACATGTATGGTGCACCAATAACAACTAAACCTCCTACTGCTGCTTCAGAAGTGTGCTGGTTGACAGATACGACACAGGACCTATAGCAGACTTGAGCCCTCCTGAAAAAGGAGCAGGAGAGGAGAAGCCTTTATTTAGAACCCAAAAACTTTCAAAAGAAGGCCTGTTTTTCATTATTTCTGCATGTAACATGCATGAAGTTTCTTTTCAGACTTGAGTGTTTCTGTAATACTAGTATTAGTAACACAATAGCTTTCTGAGATTTACATATCCGAATGATTTCCAACAGAGGTCTTGTGAAAGAATAGTATGTATTCCATTTTGTTTTCCTTCTAACCCCCAAAACTGTTGACAGGACTGCCTGATGAGAGAACCACTGGGTTGAAAATTGAGGATAGGTTGCTATCTCTGTTGAGCAGCTCAGCTTTGACCTTGGGAACATCACTAACTGTTGTGGTTTAACCCCAGCCAGTAACTAGAACCACGCAGCCACTCGCTCACTCCCTGTGTGTGTCCCCCATAGGGCAGGGACAAAAGGGAGAAAAGAAGTGGGGAAAAAACCTCGTGGGTTGAGATAAATACATTTTAATAGAAGAGTAAAGGAGGAGGGGAAAAAAAATAATAGTAAAAGAATATACAAAATAAAGTGACACAACACAAGTTGCTCTCATCACCCAATGATCCATTGCCTAGCCTGTCTCCAGCAGTGAACGTGGATTCCACCCCCCCAGCCAACCCCTATTTATATACTGAGCTTGATGTCTGTGGTATGGAATATTTCTTTGGCCAGTTTGTCCTGTCTATGCTCCCTCTCAGCTTCTATAGGAAGCTGAAAAAGCCCTTGACTAACGTAAACTTTACGTAGCAACAACTAATACAATATGTGTTATCAATATTATTCTCATAATAAATCCAAAACACAGCAGCTACTAGAAAGGAAATTACGGGACAATAATGCTGTCTGATGGGCTTCAGTTTTCTCATCTGTAAGATAAAAATGACACATCTAACCTCCTCATTGAGATAAAATGATGTGAAAATAAAGTTATTTTCAATGGCCTTGAGCATCATTTCGGTTCTTCATTGAGTTTAATGAAGACAGAATAATTTTTTATCAGTTTGGTACCATGGCACCTCCGTTGGTAATGATGATACACAATTTGAAAATCTATGGTCTGCAGGATGCAGCTTTATAGAGCTTCAAAGAGAAATTGGGAATGTTCCTCAGTTGCAAGCTTCCATAAAAAGTCCTCCGGACTTTACAGAAGTCTTCTTTCCTGGTGTGCTTAGTGCTTGCATCCAAGAGGTTCTAGCTACCTGGGTACATTACAGCATGAGGAGAGGTGATTAAGCACACATAAATTACAAGTATTAGTAATCTGCAGGTACCACATGACACTGCCCAAGCCAATCCTTTTACCAGAAGTTTTTTCCATTCATGACTAGAAAATGCAAGTACCTATTGCCAGTACCTACAACACAAGAGTCTGGTAGAGGAACATGGAGAAGGATAAGATCATTGTGCTTGCTAAAAAGTTATGTTTTCACCTTCCAGCTTGACCCAAGCACCAGGCCAGCAGGGATTGTTTCACTTGAACCTCTTCATCTACTGCCAGTCCAATGTTGTGCTTTTAAAATCATACTATTTTCCTGTGGCAATGCACCTGAATCCTGCTCTGGCTATTTAAACAAAGAAAGAAAGGATGATCATCCTCAATGGGTAGCTATAAGCAGTCAGGAAGTTAAGTTTATACAAAAAGAACCTGTGACTGAGCTGGGAAGGGAATCAGAAACTCCCAAGTCCCAGCCCAATGCTGTGTAACTACTGGCCCATCCTTCTTTCCTAATAATGTTCTTGCGTTAAAGAAAGAAAGAAATTAATCAATTAATTATGGGTTTCCAACAGCAATATAGTACTTAAAATTGTAATAAATGTGTGTCTATACAACACGAAAATATAGTTAACAAGAACCATCCCAATGAGTAATTCAAGACTTAAGCAACTAACATTACTTTGAAAGCCTTCATTAAAAAGTACTTCTTCACCTTCCCATTTGGTCCACTGACCCTGCTATCTGGGACCATCTCATCTGAATTGTTTCCTTTTCCTCCTCTGTACTCCTGAGCGATACCGAATCGAGTGCCTACCTTTAATCACACAACTGATCAAGTAAGGCTGATCAAAGTGGCTTGAAGTAAACAGTAATGACATTATTCTGTGACTCAGAAGCTCAGCTGCCCAAGCGCACAATATGGATTTTGGCTAATGCTCAAAGAAAGGACCCAGAAAGTGGTCTTGCAAGCCACAGAGGCAATTTACCTTGTTTACTACTCCTTGTAAGAACTGTTCTGTTGAAAATGAGGGTACAAACATAGGAGGCCACCAGGGAACAAATACAGAAGGGAAGCAGATTTCAATTTTATTTTGAATGGATATAGTGTAGATTAAACTATGTTCCTGCCACAGCTTTTAACTTTATTGGGAGAAGATTTAGGCCAACACCGCAGAGCTTTTAAAAATCCGACTTTAGACCAACATGCAGACAAGTAAAAAAACCCCCTATTTTTCCATGCCATGAGCCATTTCACAAGCATCTCAATTTTCTTAGTTTTAACAGAAAGCTGTTGGAATTGTGACTATTTCAGCACCGATCAAAAATTCCTTACCTCAAACCAGTCAATATCCTGTCTAGTGTTGGCTCCTGCATACTGATATCCCTCTGACATTCTTTTCCTGCCTTTTTTCACACCACCCACAGTCACCTGCAGACCACTCTGATCTCCTTGGCACACCATGCCTTTACCCCCTGCTCCCTCCATCAGCTTGGAGGGCAATGGTCAATAGAACCTGTTGAAGAATCATGGAGGAAAGCATTCCCAAATGAGTCACAGCAAGACTCTTCAGCAAAAGTCAACCTTTAGGGACCAGGGAAAGCCCAGACTGATTTTCACAGAATACCAGATGTCTTCTTCCATAGAGCAGCAGAGCATTATGGCACTCTTGGGGCTGGGGTCAGCAAGAAGGGGGCTCAGCTGTAGAGAGCAAGAAGGTTAATCAGGTCACAAGAACTTCTAGGTGACAATGTCCTGCTCTCAGGTTCATTGATCAGCCAGTGAGAGTATTTTTTTTCCCTTGATGACGCAATGTTTTTAAATTAATGGCTTTGGTAGAACTTAGGTGGGTGGGGATTATGAAAACCAGTTTGAACTGGTCTCCAGCCTTTGTGAATGCTCCAGCTCTCATACTAATGATGATTGAATTAATCTCTTAACAAACACGTTTGTTTTTCTAATTCGCCTCCACACTCATAATTACTATAACTCCAAACCCAACACCCAAATATTACAGCACAGATGACACTTAGCATCCCCTGCTCTTCGGAGATCTCCGAACTGTTGAGATCCGTCCTGAGGTAATTTGTGAGGAACAATGACTAGGATCTCCTCACCAGAAACAGAATCCTGCAAGCCAGGACTAAGTAAGAGGATTCGCTGTCTCCAAAGGAGGCATTTTTTTACCAGCATGTTCTAAACACATTTCCCTTCATAGTTTATTGTAAAACCAGTTATTTCCATGGGCACTCAGTGCACAGCCAAAGCTAAGAAGTTGATAAATCCTTTGAGCTGAGGTTCCCTACTTCATCTTTGATGGTAGTAGGCTTATAACTGAGCTACAACTTCAGCGTTGTATTACTTACAAACTACTTCGCAAATGTTCACTTCAACTTTTTTTCTGCATCTGAGAAACTTTCCCAGATTGTGCAAGTACCCAGATTCTTCCTGTAGCCCTTATTGCCCACCTTAAAAATCCTCTCTCAGAAAAACTTCTTGGAAGTTGTCTGAGGGAGCAATTTCCATATAAGAAAGCAGAGTCAGAGAAATCAGAACATTTTCAGGAATGCATTGGCTTTGTCAGCATTTTCAAACAGCAATGATGAAAATGTTCCACACAACCTTTTATCTTATAAGATGCTATGAAGTGATGAACTTTTCTATCACTTACCAATAAAGTATGTGATAGAAGCATTGCTGTTAATTGTGGAAATAAAAATGCTCTTAACTGCCAGCCCAATACTGTTGTCTTAGACACCCTCGGGCGTAGCAAAAGGAAATAAACACTTAGGCTTTGGCTCTAAGTTGAGCCCATAGATGTATAGTTTATGTATAGATAACATTATCCTATAAGCCTTACAAAATGGCTACTCTTAGCTTAAACTAAAGGTTCATCTAGTTCAATATCCTGTGCTGCACAATATGGGCATACCATGGCACAGGGGCACACTGATGTTTCCTTTCTCTCTCTTCCTTTCTTCGTATCTCCCACTGCTTGATTGCCTTTTTCACCAGCACTGAGCATGGAGACGACATATTCAGTGGCCTATCCAGCGGCCTATCCAGCATCATTGTAAAATCTCTGTCCTGAGTGGCAATGCCTAACCACAGCACCATATATATAAAGCAGGGGCTTCTTTCCTCGTATTTGTTGCTTTGTATTTATTGGCAGTGATTTTCCTCTGCCATTTTATCAGGCAGTCACTGAGTTTCGTGAGATCCCTACCCATGAACAAGGTGGGACCAACAACAAAATGTGTCATCTCATAATTTATTAAAGTCCCACATGATCTCTGACTTCTCTGAATAATGCCTGCCTGAAATTATTTTTTATAAAGGGTCTTCCCTCCTTATTATCTTAGGGTTTTTTGGAGATGGTTCGTTGAGGAATCTTATCTCTTTTCTGACCCATGTGAGGTATACCAATCAAACCACTGTAATCCACACACACATCAACTCTTTCAAAGACTCCTTTGGTAAAGGATTCTGGCTACTGCTATAAAAGACAATAAAAAATGTTTCTATAAATACATCAACAACAAAAGGAGGACTAAGGAGAATCTTCATCCTTTATTGCATGTGGGGGGAAAACATAGTGACCAAGGATGAGGAAGAGGCTGAGGTATTTAATGCCTTCTTTGCCTCAGTCTTTAATGGTTAAGACTAGTTCTTCTCTGGGTACTCAGCTCCCTGAGCTTGACAACAGGGGTGGGGAACAGAACGAACCCCCCATAATCCAAGGGGAAATGGTGAGTGACCTGCTACATCACTTAGGTGCACACAAGCCTATGGGGCCAGATGGGATCCACCCAAGGGTACTGATGGAGCTGGCAGAAATGCTCACCAAGCCACTTTCCATCATTTGTCAGCAATCTTGATTAACTGGGGAGGCCCCAGTTGACTAGAGGCTAGCAAATGTCACGCCCTTCTACAAGAAGGGCTGGAAGGAGGGTCAGGGGGACTACAGGCCTGTCAGTCTGACCTTGGTGCCAAGGAAGGTTATGAAGCAGATCAACTTGCGGCTATCACACGGCACATACAGGACAACGAGGTGATCAGGCCCAGTCAGCATGGGTTTATGAAAGGCAGGTCCTGCTTGACTAACCTCATCTCCTTCTATGACAAGGTGATCCACTTAGCGGACAAGGCAAAGTCTGGGGATGTTATCTACCTAGACTTTAGTAAAGCTTTGGACACCGCTCCGCACAGCATTCTCCTGGAGAAACTGGCTGCTCATGGCTTGGATGGGCATACGTTTCACTGGGTAATAAACTGTCTGGATGTCCAGACCCAAAGAGTTGTGGTGAATGGAGTTAAATTCAGTTGGTGGTCGGTCACAAATGGTGTTTCCCAGGGCTCAGTACTGGGGCCTGTTGTCTTTAATATCTTTCTCAATGATCTGGATGAGGGGATCGAGTGCAGCCTCAGTAAGTTTGCAGACAGCACCAAGTTGGGCGGCAGTGTTGATCTGCTTGAGGGTAGGATGGGTCTACAAAGGGATCTGGACAGGCTGGATCAATGGGCCGAAGCGAATGGTATGAGATTCAACAAGTGCCGGGTCCTACACATGGGGCACAACAACCCCACGCAGCGTTACAGGCTTGGGGAAGCGTGGCTGGAGAGCTGCCTGGCACAAAAGGATCTGGGTGCTTTGGTCAACACCCAGCTCAAAGCGAGCCAGCAGCGTGCCCAGATGGCCAAGAAGGCCGAGAGTATCCTGGTTTGTATTAGCAATAGTGTGTCCAGCAAGACTAGGGAAGTGATTGTACCTCTGTACTCAGCACGGGTGAGGCCCCACCTCGAGCACTGTGTTCCGTTTTGGGCCCTTCATTACAAGAAAGACATTGAGGTGCTGGAGCGTCTCCAGAGAAGAGCAACAAAGCTGGTGAGGGGTCTAGAGCACAAGTCTGATGAGGAGTGGCTGAGGGAACTGGTGGTGTTTAGTCTGGAGAAAAGGAGGATGACGGAAGAACTTATCGCTCTCTACAACTACCTGAAAGGAGGGTGTAGCCAGGTGGGGGTCGGTCTCCCAAGTAACAGGCAATTGGACAAGAGAAGACAGCCTCAAGTTGTGTCAGGGGAGGTTTAGATTGGATATTAGGAAAAATTTCTTCACTGAAAGGGTTGTCAAGCGTTGGAACAGGCTGCCCAGGGAAGTGGTTGAGTCACCATCCCTGGAGGTATTTAAAAGACGGGTAGACATGGTGCTGAGGGACATGGTTTAGTGGCAACTTGGTAGTGCTCTGTGAACGATTGGGCTTGATGATCTTAAAGGTCTCTTCCAGCCAAAATGATTCTATCACTCTAAAATTCTATGATTAGTGGTAGACTTGGCAGTGTTAGGTTGGACTCGATGATCTTGAAGTTCTTTTCCAACATAAACAATTTCATGATTCTATGAAAGCCTTGTTAGTTCTTCAATATTTTGTCATACTTACCCATACAACTACAAATTCTAGTTTCCAAAATATCAAAGTTGGACTAACTGTTCTGCAATTCACTGCATGCTCACTTGCATCTTTTTTTTTTAAACTTACGTCACATTTGTCACTTCTTATTATTCTGGTTACAGAGACCAGTCTAACTGATGCATTGGACGCAGTGGAAAGCTTAACCTTTTTCTTTTTGAGACAGCTAAGAGCTCTTGTCTGCATCCTAAACAGTCATGACAATTTGTTGTTACTTGGTCTTTGATTTTTTTTTTTCTAAAAACTCTTCTATGTTTAGTTCAACTTGAAATAGTTGCTCAGGCTTAACCACTGCAAGGGAAGAACGTGTGCAATGGATTGAGCTTTTCTGGTTTCTCAGTACCCCCTCTGAGTATTTCTTTTACACTTTGAACATCTACTGGTCCCTCAGGCTCTCTGGCAGGTTTCTGATGTCTTTGAAAATGATTATATTATTATATGCCATGACTTCTGCAAGTTTTTTTTCTCAAAGTTATCCTTGTCCTTTCTTATTATAGTTTGAAACACAATGTGGTGGGTTTGTTCTTTTTAGTGGTGGGTGTTCCCTGATTTGATCATGACTTCTAGTTTCTGAAGTTTTTTCTCATAATTCTAATTAACTTTGCTGTGTAGATATGCTTTTTTTTTTTTTACTTTTTAAGTTGGGCTTTTTGGATTTACATCCAAAAGCATTGCTATGTGTTTTTACAAGAAAGCAAGCTGCCAGATCTGGTTATGTCAGAAAACTGCTTGTGACCTAGCAAGATCTGAAGTGCCTCTAGATCAATATAAATTACAAAGATCTGTAAGAACGTGTAGAAAAAACACCCTCTGTCAAGATCTGCTATGGATCCAGTGACGTAGTCCAAGACAAATGAAAACAAACTGAGTACCTCTAGTTTTCAGTTTGGGAAATACTAAATTTATTCTTCCTTATTGCCTGATTTGCATGCCACACAGATGAGTTTTCCTCCACTGTGATTTTAATTTGGAAGTGGGCTCATCTACAAAAAGCTTATAGCTTCTAAGCACTTTTCTTGTTTTCCTGTCATAATCTATTAAAAAATGTATGATCTGGATGGCCCGTATTTTGTTTAGGGAATAACAGGAACCACAGTTCAAAACACATGCCAAGACTGGTTACATAGCTATTAGAGGGAGTCAAGAGGGAGCTTTTCAGAAGAGATATGAGAAACACACATGAAGCTACACACTTGATATAGTAGAAGCAGCACACTGTCTATAGCCTTTGAAATAAACATTTCTGCATCAAAGAAATGTCCAACCTTCCCAAAAAGTTCTCCTCTTAACAGAGATAACCTATTATGTGCTGAATAGGGATTTACTGCTCTGGCCAAAGGCAGAGGGCTTTCTGAAGCTCATTACTGGCATTACCGTGCTGATCTAATATATATGAGCAGTATATTAATAACTGTTTGTTGAAACCAGTCAAAAACCCCTGCTTGAACCATACTTAAGTCTTAACTCTGAATTACAGAAATAAAATAGCAAAATTAGAAACTTTTAAATGTCATGTTTATTCATTGCTGTTCTTCTACCGTAGTACATTTGTCTGCATATTACAAGGCTGTACAAAGACTGGTGTTAATGCTTAATACCTATTAACAGACTAACCCATTTTAGTCAATAATTTACCCCTCCTGCAACCAGAGTTCAGATATATACCATGAACATGAGGAAAGAAATAAAATGACGATAGATGTTGTGAAAAACAGAAGAAAAAATAGGTAGGAAAGTAAACAAGAAAAAAATAAATAAGCACGTGCATTATGAATGTAACTTTTAGTATTGTGTATCTTAATAGTGAAAACAGATCCTTATAATATTGTGGCTATGCTAACCATGAAGCAGAGAAGGAAGAGAGTACCAATGTTGTGTTACTGGACAGTCTGGGAACAGAAGGGGTTACGTCAAGAGACACCGTAAGTGTCACTTATGGGGTATAGGTGTTACTGGTAGGGTGCTTGATCCTACAAACAATACTGGAATGGTGCTTACTGCCATGGGTAATCTCCCAGGGCCAGACAGTCACGGTACAGGCACTGGCACCAGGGTGGGGATAGCTTGTGTTTCCTGCTGCTTGGTGGATTCCAGAAGCTGGTTTACATGCAGGCATAGGCTAGAAGTAGTTTTTTGGCTGCTCTGAGCTGTATATCTGATTCACAAAGGTTGTCTCCAGGGCACTGGACTGCAGAGATCTGATCTACTTGTCTTTTCTTAGACCCAATTCTTAGATGCTCTAACATTTGCCCTGGAGTGAGTCTGGACTGTAAACTCTCACAGAAACAGTGGGCAGGCCAGTATATATCTGCAGGGTAAAAACACACCTTCTCTATGACCCCTTTGCAGCAGCCTAGCTGGGACAACAGCTGAAAGGCAAGGATGTAATAGACTCACTGGACAACAATGGTACTATGCAAGGTAGTAAACATTATGCATGTCAAGATCTATGCTAGGTATGAACTTCATGTTGGTAGGAAAATGGGCACAAGTAGTAAAGTGCCGTAACTTGTACCCATTTGTCAGTCAACGCAAAAAAAAGGTGAGAAGGCAGCTGCGAGGGAAGAAGCAGGCTTACGCAACCCTCTCCACCCACATGCTCCTCATCTTCCCTGCTAGAAGATGTTTCTATGCTGTCAATATCACACAGGCCCATTTTGCCCCAGATCTAATGACAGTTCTGCCTGAATGCAACCTTCTTAAAAAAAAAAAAAAATTAAAAAAAAACCAAGGCCCAAACAAACATGCAACTATGACAATTTAAATCGATGAAGAGTCTCATCTACAAAAAACAGTGAATAACATCATCAGGTAAGAGGTGGAGAGCCCTCTGTAGCCATGCCATACTCATCAGGTCAAACACTTGATTCAGCAGCGGTGATCACCGCATACCTCATATGCACATCAACTTAATCTTTTTTCAGAGGGTTCACAATTTTTCCCATGAAGAGTATCTTGTTCTCCATAGTTATGACCATTAGGAAGGGCCTGTTGAAGTTAATGGTAATCGGAACAGACATAGGCACTATTTCCATGCCTGTGGCAGCTGCTGCTTCGGTTCCAGTCTCATCCACGTTTACCACAGCCTTATGAATAGCCTGTGAAGAAACAGACACGTTACAGACAAGTCAAGGGGGTACAAAACTAGTCACCCAATAAGCACTTGAGATAAAAGGCCCCGAAGAAGTTATTGGTAAGAAACAAGCATCAGACAGACAGGTGTGAGTCCACTGCACAAAGACAGCAGAGTTAGAAAAAAAAAAAAATAATCATCAATCTACATGCAGCACAGCTTTCCCAGCCCCACAGAGGAAAAGTGCATCACTGGTGAAGGGGCACATCCCTGCTAGTGAAAACATTTGCTTTATTTCTTTTCTTATTCCCTGCTCCCACTCGTGCAGATCTGTGGAGCCAGACTAAAGGTTAAGAGAGCAAGATCATATTTAACTGTCTATTAAAAGTTCATATAATTGAAGAATTAACATGCA
Source organism: Rissa tridactyla (assembly GCF_028500815.1). Taxonomy (NCBI): domain Eukaryota; kingdom Metazoa; phylum Chordata; class Aves; order Charadriiformes; family Laridae; genus Rissa; species Rissa tridactyla. Next base: position 55,463,848 of record NC_071469.1, read on the forward strand.
GATTAGCACAATGAACAGCATCCTGAAATTACGTTTCCTATGTTCTTCAATGTCTTGGAAAAAATAGGAGCAAAGGAGAAAGGCCAGAAATGGAGGGCTAGAGCAGAGAATCACGTCAGCTTTACCTTGCAAAATCAAGACATTCACAGACTCTAGTTCACTAACTTACACCTGAGGTCATGAGGGCCATTGTTTTGTTCATATTAGACAATGAAATTTGCACTGATTGTCAGCTTTAAACTCCAGATTTATTGAAATATGACTTACCTGTAGCTTTTGCCAGGGCCTGGCACTAATGAGAGTCATCGCTCGTAGGCTTGAAGCCAAACATTTTCATAACTGCATTTTCCTTTTCCCCAAACAGTTCAAAAGTAAGAAGTGTTTCTCCTCTTCCCTCCCCTCCATAAAAAACAAGCAGTGATACATCCTACAGCTCTCTACTTCCCCAGCGGCAGGTTACAGAAGGTAGGCACAAACAGAAGCAGCAGTGTAATGACTGTAACAACACGTTGCAGGAAGGTACCACGGTGTGGATAGATGATGATTTGGTCATGTCTGTTTTATAAGGTTGCCCCACACACATCAAAAAGGCCTCCTAGATTAAAAAATTACAGACTTGTAACCTGCTCCAACTTAATTGCACCGACAGCACAAGTAACATAGGCAAAATGCTCTGTATGCCAACAGCTGCCTTTTCATGTGAAGCAAAGCCCATTTGCACAAGTTTTGCATCATGAATAGTTGTAAAGAAAGTCATGCAAGTATCAGTAACCATAGGCCCATAAAACAAAAAGCAGTATGACTTACCTGGGAAACTCTGTGCTGGGGCTGCCCAGTGATCCCAGACAGGTCAGCCTTATCAGTGAATACATCCATGATGCCCATTTTATATAATATATTTTTTAGGTTATATGTCCCGTAAAGAGTGAATTTCGGAAGATAAATATTTGCTGAGCTGCCAGGAAAGAAATGCAAGAATATGGTGAAACTTCTGATCAGATACCACAGCATAACAGAGACCCCCAAGAGACAAACTCATTTTGCTTTCTCCCCATAGACACTTTGCTTGCAGGCTCTCTTAAGCCTATATGGGAGGTGTATGATGACATTAATTTGGGGAGAAGAAAAGGTTTATAACAATGTTGGAAGGCTGGTTGAGAGGACGGGGTTGTAGGTTGCTGGCTCACAGTCTGCAGTAAGCCAACAGGTGAACAGGGAGATTGACCCAGTGATCATTCAGCGCACCAGTACAGCTCTACCTCCCTAAGGATCTTCACCTGACAGTTTTCAGAAGTTAGTGATATTTTGTGCATTCTGCTGGAAGCACCTTCCTCATGCCCCTTGACTGAGGATGCAGAGGATTCACCTTGTGAAAAAGTGATTCTTTTGGGTGTCTTGGGCTAGGCACAAAAAGTCCAGCACATCGAAGTCCGCTTTTGAAAAAAAAAAAAATGTTGGCCTTGTGTGGTTAGCATATAAATCAGGACAGGGAAAAAAAAAAGCTATACACCAAAGGCGCGGGACAATATGTGGTGGTGATTGTATAGATGACAAAGAAGAAAACAAAAGAACATTAACAGAATATAGTTATTCAATAGATCATTCTTTTTCTATGTCAAGTCCAATGTCTGATTTATTCAATTTTTAATTTCATTTTTTTGGGGGGGGGGGGGGGGGGAGGGCGAGGGGGCAGGAATTGACTACTTTGCTGCTTTCAATAAATTAATGAAAGCTCCATATTTCTGACTCATTTCTTCCTTGCTCTTTCAGTAAGGATTTAACAGTTCCTTTGCAAAGGTCAAAGCCAACATTTACAGCTAGAAGCAGCATAAGGAGACCGAGGTTAGTGATAATGCTGACAGTTGGCACTGTTTTCAGGTGAGAAACCAGGACAGCCACACAGGGTTCCAGGTCAGGGAGATGTGGAACACTTCATGAAGCTGGCCAAAGAGCAAGTCACCCAGTGGACAAGGGGGAAGGAAAGGGCCCATACCTCCAGCGTAGCACAGCATCTAATGCCAAGTCTGTCTGGTACCCAAAAATGAGAGTTCTAGTGGATTGATAACAGGTTGCTGATCTCTTACTTCTGCCTAATTTCTGACTGTGCTGATTGCTGTCTCAAGTGAGGATGCACCTATCATTGAATCATCTGGCTTGCTATTACATCAAGACACTCAATCACAAGCCCCCACTTGCTTTCAACATGCAGGAAGGGGAAAGCCATAGGCACACAGCAGCAATGCGACCAGGCAGGAAGCACTGGGATACACTTTAGAGAAGACAAAGCGATGTTTTCTCCACAGTTCAGACATTACACAGATCTCAGCTGCCTGTACTGGCAATACTTTGGTGCCATCCCTTGTTCAGCAGCCAACAGTAATGAAAAATGCTCCTCACAATGCTTCTGCAACTTGTGTCGACAGCAGTTTGCAGACAGAGAAACAGGGACAAAACCAGCTTGCCCACAGTCCTTAAATCATTCCATATCCTACCTGAAACCCATTTACTGAGATCTCCCAGAGACTCCAAATAATAGCAAAGACAATTGGCTGCTTTGAAAACTAGAGGGGAAAAGGAGGAGTTTGTGTCACTATTTTGCAGGAGAGAACTGTCATGGTGAAAAATGGGGAGCTGCATGAAACAAGCTCGTCTTTGACACTGATGCCTTTTTAGATTATAAGATTTACATCTCCCATTCATGGCTTTTAGGTAGATTATTCCAGTTTGGGGAGTGGGGAGAGGATGGAGAGAGGAAATATAAATCCCCCCAGTTGAATTTAGTCATTTTCTTGATAATTTTAAAGGTAATTGCATTTCTTTGACAAAAAATGATTCATAAGTATCTCTATTCCCCATTTTATTTGTCCTATAGTGATTTTAGTCACAAACCGAATAGCTGCTCCCAGAAGTTTCAAAACTGTGAAGGTGCACAGAGAATTACCTCATTTTTTCTGTCTTTTTTTTTTTAAACAAAAAAAAATTACATTCTTTTGATAAGATTTAACAGTGAATCGGAGTTAAGAGCGTGACACTGGTTTTTGTTTTCTGTATTAGAATGTCATTTTTGTCTTGAGAACTGACCACCTAAAATACAATTTTCAAATATGTATGCGTGAAGGTCTCCAGCGTGACACATCACATTCATGAATGAACACCAGGGCTTGATTCTATAACCGTATTGTGCCTATGCTTGTACACATATTTTGTCCCATCAAAGGCTACTACTACGCAACACTAAATGGAAGGAGTCTACTGTTGTTTTTAGAAAGAATATAACCTTTCTGCCTCCTGGTCTCAAAGTTACCTTGAAGCAAGTGTAGCTTATTCCAATTTTGCCTTCCTAAGTCTTCAGAGAGCCTGAACATAGTGACTCTGCAATGTGCCAGCTGCTCTATACCCTTGTCATTGAGCTTTGTCCTTGCAATTGCCCAATGGAAGTTGTTATTTCAGCATTAAATGTGCCATTATTGGTAACTGTAATAGGCAGAAAGGAAGCAAGAGACAAGAGAAAAGGCTGAAGGGAAGTGGTAGGAATTTACTTGTAAATAGGAGCAGGCAGAAGACCTCCCCCTAAAAAGTGAGAAGAGGTCTTAAGACAGAAAACTAGGGTCTGTGGAGAGTTAAAGATGGGAAACAAAATGTGGAAGTGGCAAAAGTCCTAAAGCTGTGAAGGTTTTCACTTTATGCAGTACTGAATATGAAAACACAGGGACATCAGAGAGCCAGATTTCGACTTTGGTCAGTGGGAATTCTGTAGATTAAAACAGAAATAAAAATATTTTCCTTATTCTGTGTCATAGCCCAGTGGATTGAAACTGATGTGTCTCCTCACCTACCACCTGAAGCAAGAACTGCAGAGTTATACCTTTTTGAGACTAATGTCCTCCACCTTGACATACGTTCACACGACAAATTTTTCTCTAGCTTCCTCATTCTTCCTTTATCAGGCAGAACAAAAAATGCCGAAGCACCTCCTTTGTAATCCATTTGCACCACAGTGGACGACAGCTGTTCATCATAGCCATGCTTGAACAGGCCCATTCCAAACATCATCGGGACTTCAACAGCCTTCTTCCCATCCACGAAGAATTTGTTCTTTTTAGTGTATTTTGGATCGAAAGGTTTTTCCCATTCAGCTTGAAATATAAGAGACAGAGTTACAGGATATTTTGGGGACACGAAACCACAGGACACATTCATAGATGACAGAAACTAAAGCTGATCCAGCTGTACCAAAGACAAACCAGTTTGCAATGAGCACTTGATCTTACTGAATACTCAGAATAATTCAATCACAAGACACAGTAGGTAGAGTGTGATGTAAAAAACTCCCTCAGACCTTACAGCAGGCCACAATATCCTTCATTTAGATGAGACACCAAGTGTTCTAGCGTGCACTTTTCCTCCATGACAACAGTTTCAAGGAGCCTACAAAGCCTTCATGATGCAGCCTTTACATGAGAGCTCAGAAGAAAAGAGATTCTCTCCTTTCACTATTCCCACACCAAAATAGACTTCTGAAGGGTGACATGAGGGATGAATTCTCCAGAGGAATGAAGGGATTCACGTTACTTGCAGAGAGAAGGACTTTATATGCCACTTCAGTTGATGGCCAATAAATGAACGAAGAACTTAATTCTACCAGGCTGCTGGGTTAAAAAACAAAACAAAACAACAAAAGAAACCTTTTGTAATGTCATATTCACAATATTAAATTTCCAAAGGCTCCTTGGTTAGTCATAGTGAAACAGTCTACAGTGAAACTCTGGAAGATTCTTATCCTTAGCAGAGAGGAATCTCTAAGCCAAATTCCAGCTATCCACCTCATCCACTGAGCAGATTTAAAAAAAAAAAAAAAAAAGAAAAAGTTTGAGTTGTTTTTTGGTTTGGTTTGTTGTTTTGTTTTGTTTTTTTTTTTTAAATAAAGAGGTGAGGTGTTGCTCTGTAGTAAATTTTGCCTTCTAGAACAAATCTAGGTTTTTTTATCAAATTTAGTGGGCAAAAGTAGAGCCACAATGCTAGGTAAAATAAGTGCCATCAAGAAAACCATGAAACAAGATGCAACCCCTTTTGACTTCTGATTTCTATTTGAACAATGATTACTAGGCAGCTTGGTACAAATGAAATAATTATCATCTGCTGTTTCCACCATCTGTGAAATAGACATAAACAGCACTTAATTTAGTATCTGGAAGGAGTGAAATAAGAATTAGTTAGTCCATGCCCTGAGCTCTGAAAATACAAATTGACAACTGCCAATACTCTAAAGATGGGAAAAGTTGCTACTTTTATGTTTCTTCATTAACAGTGACTTCTTCTATCATCAGGTATGTAACTGGCAAGACTTCTGACTTGATAAGCTTAAGGAAAGAAAAAGCAGACTGAATCACAGAAACATGAATGATAAAGTCCTGAAACACTCGAACAACCTTTATATAGTGCTCAACTCAGGGAAAACACCCCCCTTATTTCAGAAAAAGCTTTGCTTGATTAAAAACGGAGTAGGATGTTAGGATTTAGCACACAGATTAGACAGAGATGATATTCGTTAATCCTTTCCCCCTGTTTCAAAGGAACTCTTATACCTACGCTCTCCTCTCTCTCTTAGGAGGATACCTTCTAGGGATGGCACCTTTCTCAAATGCTTCACAGCATTCAAGTGGAATAATGAATCTCCAAGTATGATACTTTGTGGTGACCAGCTTGGCCAGGGCATGATAAGGGACTGGTGTACTGTAGTGGAATAGCATGCCCCCTGGCCACGAGCCAGGAAAATATTGCCAGTCTTTTGTCCTTAGGGAAGGACTTCTACACTACACTAACATCACAGAAAATGGCGAGGAGAGTCACCAGTACTGCAGGAGGAAGGCTGTAATGCACAGAGAGTGGACAAGAGCCTAGAAGTATAGACTGGCTATAGAGGTACCTGAGTTTTAGAGATCCTCTCTAGATGAATCCCAGCCTCTGGATCAATTAGGGTTAACCTACTCTCAACTTCAAGATAAAAATCCTTATTCTTGCTATTAATACCATTCTTTAATCTATTTTCTTTAAAACTGAAGAGCTAAAACTGAATCTTCACCACCTTTGGAGGATCTGGGAAATCATTTCAGTAGTAAGGATGAACATCTAATTTTAAACAGGTAAAAGTTATCTGTAATAAGAAGTTACCTTTAATACAAGGTTTCTCAGGCTTTTGTCCTCACTGTGCTACTAAATCTATTGCTCCTTCTTCAAACACCTTTCAGTAAAAGAAAAATCAGCAGCTTTTTTGCCTGTTTTGAAAGACTTTCCTGATGCTAAACAAAGCTTATCTTGAAAACATTTGAGACAAACAAGTATGTGTTCAAGAGAATTAAGAAACATCAATCATCTGTATTCCAAACAGCTTCATTTATCTGTGGCCAAATCTTCAGATATTAACACAAGGAGCAGACACACAGATGAAAAGCAAAACAAAAATACAGTTTTGAATTACTTTTGGGGGGAAGCCTCATATTGGGGAGGAGAGTGGAAGTATCCAGGTTAATCGCTTTGAAAGAACAGCATTTCTTTTAAAAGAATAGCATTTCTAATACGTCTTCTCTGTTTCAGTTAAAAAGCTTAATGATATTTTTATCAGATAAATTACAGATTATTATTTTTCTGGGTACAATTGCTTTGTTTTCAGAATACGAGAAAATGAGAAAGAGAGAAAAGATTTGAAAGAAGGCACAATATCTTTTGTTAGACCACTGATTGAGCCTTACAGCCTTGCTCCTCTTCTCATGAGCTCTGGGAAGATCTGTAGACTGTATCTAAGCAGCCTGCACAAGTTAATTAAGAAAAACAAGCTTATTGTCATTAGGCTTGTATTTGATACTGGTGGGTCCATCTCTTCACTGGAAAATATTAGAATCTGCAAATCAAAAAAAAAATGGTTGAAAACCTGTGCCTCTAGACACATGAGGACTACAGCCATACTATCAGTAAAGGCATAGTTAACTAAAAATAAAAAAAAAAAAAGGAGAATGTGAGTGTGAAACTAAAGTTAGTTAGCTTTGGATACATGAACACACTCAGTAACAGCAAAATTCTTAAGTAAACATATTTCCTTCTAGGTAAGATGCTAAGTTTTACTTTAACAGTGTTCTTTGAATTTAACTCTGAATTTGCTAAACAAAAAAAACCAGCTCAAGTGGTTTTCAAAGTAATTCTGAGCCATCAAAGCAGTTAAGAAAGTGCTTAAATCCCCTCAGATTGTATAGGACTAGATGCTTTACTGAATAGAGGTGCCTTCCTCAAAGTATATATCACTTAATCTTCAGAAATAAAGAAATGTATGTATTAAAAGATATAGGAAAATTTGCCATAAATTTTGCTAGGAATTATCATCAGTGTCAAGCAGAACATAATTTCCAATAGCTTTGTTTATAATTAAGTGTAAGTGAGAACCAGAAGGAAAAGAAGATATGAGTCCACCTGCAAAACCATATTGCAAGAAAAGGTGACGAAATCCAAGACAGACCTGAGGAAATAACGTATGAAGTAGGAGAATATGATATGTATATCTTACCGTTAAAATAAATATAGCTAATAAGGAGAATTTCAGTAAGTGGATCAAGATTATTTATGAGGTCCTTGATTTTCCCATTGGTTCTTTCTGCTACATATTCGTTGATCTTTACCTGGGCTTGATCAGCCCTCTTGAAGTTCATAGGATAAGCTTCTCCTTCAAAGAAGTTTCTGAGATTATTTAAAAATTTGTCTTGTGGCTTCAGTCGGTCAAGCACAAACAGGACATTTCCCATATTCAGCTGTAACCCCGCATTCTTCCTGTTTACCATTTGCATGAGTTGACGATAACCTTCAAGTATTTCATTTTCTGAAATCTCACGTGGGTTAAAGCTAAGGACCCTAAGAATCTGTGTCAGAGTATCTGATCTGGCACCCAGAGTCAACATGGCAAAGGCAGTAGAGATGCTCAATGGAGAGAAGAAAACATTCCCACTGTTTTCACGAGAAGAGATCTCTTTGAAGAAACAACATGCAAACCGACAAACACTGTTCCCTACAGACTGCTGTAGCATGATTTGTTTTTCTTGGCCTCTTTGATTTTGGTTTCTTACACCTTGGTGATTAGGTTCATAGCAATAACTGTTGGAATGAATCCCAACCATTAAGAGACACAGGAAAAAAAACATCTTCATGTTTCTATAACTCTGTAAAAGAACAAAAGAGAAATTAATTTTGACTTACGAATCTTTTTACCTTGTGCTTAGCAATAAGTCAACCCCTTCATTGTACAGAGCGGGCTTGGTACCAGTGATTCCAAGCCATTTGAAGTCAGGGATACCAGCTTTCTATTTCAAGGAAGTAGGTTCTGGAAAATTACTCAATCTACTGAAGAAGTTACGAAAGAATAAAAATTAAAGTCAAAGAGGGATGAAGTAATACCAAAGACTCCCTCATTAAGGTTAGGCTACAATTCCTTTGAAACTGTTTTGTTTCCAGTGTTCTGTTTTTAATGTGGCTTTAAGTGATAAAAAGCTGTAAGTCAAAAGTACACGTCTGTAGAACAGAAAGTAAGGGAGCCAGTGAAGGCTAGTCAGTTAAATTTAGAAAGATGAAAAATCAAAGCAGAAGAAAGGCACAGTATTCCTCCACTGTGAGAATTAAAATATATGTTTTGTTGAATGGGCTGCATGCAAACATATAAGCAGGCAGGAGAGAGAAAGTGAATGCGCTTGTTAATGAGGAAGTGACGAACATTTACAAAGATTCCATAAATCTTGAACAATTGAGCACCATTTAAAAAAAAAAAAAACCAAACCAAACAACTTCCATGTAGCTAACAAAAGAGAGAAATATGCTCTGAGCAATTAGGAAGTTATCAAGACTCTGGAAATACAGTGTTGCTTATTGAGAAAGGGAACAGAACAGTAAATGGAAGCAAGCGTGCTGACTGCATGCAAAGGCACGTCTAGCCCAGGGATTGAACCAAATCAGCTGAAAATAAAATTAAAAAAAAATATTCAGAGGAAACTCTAGAACAATTGTGGTGTTCATCATCAGAAAAACAGCAAAGAGTGATCTGGGCAGATATGGCTGTGATGGTGAAATGTGAAGATGAACGAGTGAATTCTGGAGGAACAAAGATACTAAAAGATAACCAATAGAACAGGAAAGCCTTTTCCAGAGCAACAGGGAAACCATTCATTCCACATCTGTGGCAATGCTTTTAACTCTAGAAATTAATACTAACTGTACCACATTTGGTTGAACAACTTTTGTCAATAGACAGAAGGAAGTAAAGATGTGGAATATCTGGAAATCCAGAACATCCTCCTGTTGTATATGGTCACTTTACTTACAGAATCTTTTCTAAAATAAAGTACTCTCCAGAGGAAAATGTAAGGATATTCAAAGGGGAAAAATATCTTAGGTTTCTGGCTTGCACTTAGAAATGATATTCAAACTCTCATGCTTTGTAAAAGCATTGAATCCTTATTAGCTACTAACATTTGTGTTCGCTTTCCAGCATCTTGGTTCTCCAAAATTCAGTTAACTCAGACTTTATTCACACCCTTTGAATATCGTGGTTATAGCAACACTACTATCGCTAGGAAGGGCCTGAGCCCCATGACAAACCACTTTCAGACAGTTCACTTTTATATCCAGAACATGTTTAAATTTGAGCTCTTTGATTTGTTTGTGACTTGTTCCACCATTACTCTTGCTCTAATTCTTTCAGCCTTTACCTCTACCCACCGTTTCTTTTTACCCCAACTCTCTAGAAACTTTAGAGAGCAATCCTTAAGTCCCCACTTCCCTTTCATTTCAGGCCCTCCATTTGTTACTATCAACCATTTACTTCATTTAACTCTCTAAAACATTTAGAGATGCCGTTCGCCTAAACAGAGTCAGGCTATACAAACATGCCTATCTCACAGAGGACTTTTCTTTTTTGTTTAAAAAACCAAAACAATAAAACCATACAAAAAGCTTTAAATTGCAACTTGAACACGAACATGGTAATTTCTCAACTGATTATTCATAAACTGTTGTCCTGCATATAACATTTGACAATTTTGCCACAGAAAAAAATACATTACTTACGGTATAGTCAAAAGGGTCCTGTTGTATTCCCCAGGTCTGCACAGGTCCTTGCTCAGTTGTTTATGCTGCTGAACACAAAGCAGGGAATCCTCTAGTAAAGGTTAAGATCATCTAAGGGCTGTGACTCATACATTATAATTTTAGAGATTAGGTAGTGCAAACAATGTTGAAACTAGTTTTACTGGACACCTAACTTTGCTGAATGTATGTTTCACACGTGACATTATTATTCATGACTATCTGATCACCCTGGTTAGATTCAAACCAATTTTCCTCAAACTGAACCTACTGCTTCTTGATATTGAACATTCATACACATCTCAGTTGCCCAAATCTACTCTTTTATGAACAAGAAAGTCATCAGAAGTAGTAACTCCAGAGAAATACCTTGAACATAATTCCCAGTGACTAGAGCATTGCTGCGACTAAGGCGGGAGGACAACGCTTGATGTGCTGGGACAATCTGAATTTTTGTGACCTAGCCTGCTTGTCTCCTGCATACCCATGCCTGGGCTTGACTGTATCCAGGTGAAGCCAGGGGTGATTCTCATAGGTGCAGGGCTTAAAACACTGTTTTGCTACATTAGCAAGTGCTGCCGTAAATGTGCCTGACTATCCACTCCCACATGGGGAATCCACTGGCAGCAAGAGCTGCGATAGTGACTCCTGGGCCACTCGCAGGGCTGTGTGCCCGGGGAAGAAGGAATGCAGCTGGGATGCCATTGCATGCAGGTGATCCCAGTTACAAGCATGGCCTGGGGACAGGGGACAGAAGCCTAGGAACGTGGGTGTTAAATAGAGCAAATCTTTAGACCTGCTTACTATCTTGTGATCTGGGATGTGGGGAGCAGGCCCCTCTGATCGTCTGCCAAGTTCAGCTAAGTCAGATCAGACGGGCTGGTATCCTGCGCTCAGCTCTACTCACTACAATAACCTCCTGTGACAGCTGGGGCAAGCCGGTGGGCGCTGAATGACAGAAGCATTGAAGAAGGGAGCTCTGGAGACCATGTAGTCCAACAGCTTGCTCAAAGCAGGGTCAGCTACAGCGAGTTGTTCAGGACGGTGTCCAGTTGGGTTTTGACTTCCTCCAACAATGGAGACTCCGCAATCTCTCTGAGAAACCTGTTTCAGTGTTTGACAACACTGACACTAAAAAAGGTTTTCTCTACATTTAAACGGAATTCTTGTATTTTAATTTGTGCTGATTGCCCCTTAGCCTGTCACTGGATGTCACTGAGAAGAGGCTATCTCTTTCTGCACTCCTCCCATGAGAAATCAGGTATTTGTACACATTGGTAAGACCCCCACAGGTCTTTTCTTCTCTGGGCTAAACAGGTCCAGCTCTCTCAGCTTCTCCTCATACATTAGATGCTGTGATCCCTCAATCACCTTTATGGCACTTTACTGGAGCCAATACAGTATGCCCATGCCTTTCTTGCTTTGGGAAGCCCAGCACTGGGTGCAGCGCTCCAGATGAGTAGACCAGGGGTGAGTAGAGAGGAAGGATCACTTGCCTTGACCTGCTGGCAATGCTCTTCTTGATGCAGCTCAAGATGTTGTTGGCCATGTTTCCTGCAAGAGCTTATCGCTGGCTCATGGTCAACTTGGTGTCCACCAGGAGCCCCAGACCCCCAAGCACACCATCTCATGTCTCCACTTCTAAAACTAAGATAATATTTTCTCTCATTTTCCCTTCAGAATGCAAGCATTTCCGGGGAGGGACCAACCCCTACTCTACGCAAAATAGATGGAGTGCTGATCTCAATGCTGTTTCTAAGCACAACTGAAATGCTAACCGCAACGATAACTCAGCAACGTTCTCTGGGAGGCAAAGATGCAAGCAGAGAAAGTTGTTGATGATTATGACCTATCAAGAGACTCAACAGAATGCCAAAAAAACCCTCTTAAACAAGTTGGTTATGAACTAAAGCTTGAGAAATAGAAAGCTTTGAGGTAGTATACTGGACTCACACATAATGTGTTCTTCACGCACAGCACTCATCTGAAAGAGTACTTGAGATACTATTTTCACTGCTTCTTGTATAAATAAGAGCCAAGAATCTCACTTAGAGCTACCTTTTAATAATGGGCTGCAGATTTCATGGTGTATAAAAACTGATTTCTGATGAAGGAAGGAAGGAAGCCCAATTAAATACAGACGCCATGCTAATGACAAGGTGACGGATGGATGACTAAGCTAGATTTGAACACACCTAGACCACACCTCAGGACACTTACAGGAGAAAGCCTGCTACTGAACATGGAAAAGCCTGCCCTGCAATTGGAAAGAAAGCATAGAAAATCAATACAAGATCAATTTATATGAATAATTTGAGTCTCTGGACACTAGTTTTAAAGAAAGTCCAGATTTGTCTTTTGTGTCTTTCCAGTGTCAAGCCATGAGAGGAAGGAAGGTAAAGGAAAAGGTAACAGTTTCTGACCCAACTGCATAATTTCTGTATTTGATGAAAAATCTTCAACAACAATCATTTCTATCATAACTATAAGCAGAATACTGATTTACAAAGAATTCACCCATTTTCTTCAGTTTTGAAGATTGGGATATTCCAGAGTAACGTTGCATATCTTGAAGATACGATATGGACAGTGAACAGGAAATTCCCTCGCCAACACTAGGGACTTTTCTCAGAGTTCCCATGGCTTTTAACACAGCTAGCACTGAATTGTTTGTATGTGCTTAAGACCCAGCTGGCAAAATTTAGTGTAAATACATCTGCTTTGAGCAAAGAAGTTGAAATAGTGTGACCAGCAGAGGTAGGGAGGTGATTGTCCCCCTGTACTCAGCACTGGTGAGGCCACACCTTGAGCATTGTGTCCAGTTCTGGGCACCTCAATACGAGAGAGATATCGAGGTGCTGGAGCGAGTGCAGAGGAGGGCAACGAAGCTGGTGAAGGGCCTGCAGAATAAATCTTATGAGGAATGATTGAAGGAGCTGGGACTGTTTAGTTTGAGGAAGAGGAGGCTGAGGGGAGACCTCATCACTCTCTACAACTACTTGAAAGGACATTGTAGAGAGGTTGGTGCTGGCCTCTTCTCACAGGTAATTAGCGATAGAACAAGAGGGAATGGGTTCAAGCTGCAGCAGGGTAGGTTTAGGCTGGACGTTAGGAAAAAATCCTTCACAGAAAGAGTGGCCAGACACTGGAATAGGCTGCCCAGGGAGGTGGTGGAGTCACCATCCCTGGATGTGTTTAAGAGTCGTTTAGATGTGGTGTTAAGGGATGTGGTGTAGGGGAGAACTTTGTAGAGTGGGGTTGATGGTTGGACTCGATGACCCCAAGGGTCTTTTCCAACCTAAACAATTCTATGATTCTATGAAAGAGGTTTGATTATGCAAGTTTCCTCTCTTTGCTATATGCAGTAACCACTGGTGGCATGAGTAGGGAATTCTACTGCATAAACAAGGCCCCAGAGCCTCTCCTTAGCCTGTGCTAAACCACAGATACCAGGTGTGTATATACCTTCAAAGAGATGGAAGAATCTCTTAATTTGTTGTCCCATTGAAACTAAAGCACTTCCTCATCACCATAATTAAAAAGGGAGGTAACAGGGACTGCAAAACAAATTTATATTAAGTTGTACTTTTCTGGAGCTGGCAGTACTTTCTCCTGAAAATATAATAGGGGAGAGTGTACAGCCTGTGTAACCTGTAAGGTGTGATCCATCTGACCTAGGACACGCGTTTCCCCACAATAAAAAAAAATATGGCCCTTTATAAATGGTTCAGATCTTGAAGAATTTCTCAAAAATAATTGCTCAGTAGGTAGAGCACTGTTAGAGATGACTTACAGAGACAGAAAGCACTCCAAGACATCTCTGTTTAGTTATGGGACTTTTCACAATCCTTTTAGTCCCAGGATTTCTTACCAGTAAATCCATCACACTACACAACAAACAGGTTGAATTCACCAAACTATCGATGACTGGGATAGCTTGGAGTGGGTTTCTGGTTTCTGGTTCCAAAACAATCTGAAGAATTTCTCCATCTGGGAGTATCACAGTGACAGCATCATTTGGGTTACAGTCTCACCAGGGTGCAGTGTTTGAGTCCAACAGAACACATTTGCTCCCTTAAAAAAGTTAGAGGGAAACAAAACCCAAATAACTGGCAAATGAACACCACCGCCCCCAAGGCTGAAGTATTATTATCTTCCTTCAATGTCTCATTTTTATTTCCAAAAATCTTAGTCTCTCAATCATCTCTCTCATCACTCAGTGGAACAGACAGCAGCCCACACACGTCCCCAGCATCATGGTGAATGATTCCTTTAACTTTTAATCTCCTCCTTCTCCAGAGCCCCCACATTCAAAGTCACACTTTGCCTACATTCACTCTTCAGGGACCTGTGTTAGTCACAAGCAAATAGACACACTTTACTATTCAGTATTTCCTAGATACACTTAGTGATATCTTATCTATCACTAGAAATGCATGGCTGTATGTAGACATGAAACTCTCTTGAAACACCTTTACAAGCTTTTCTGGAATTAGGTCACTATTCTCAAACACAGCAGTGTTTTGTCAGAAATGAGAACACCTGTCAGGAAAAGGACAGAAGTGGCTGTGGCTTGGCAGCTCTTCTCCCTCCCGCCTAGCTCCCCATCTCTCTTTCCCTGGAGAGGAGGTAGGGAAGGATCCCACTCAACTTCTCCTAACATCCCTTCTTCTGCAGAGAACTCAACAGAGCCATACAGTATCCCTGAGTCCTCTCTCACCTTTTGGCTGTCCTTGTTTTCCTAGCCAGAAGTAAGGGTGCCAGGAAAGGAGGCAGGAAGAGTAAGGAAGAACTGCTAGATAGGGCAGGCCTCTTCTGTACAATACCTCTCCTATCAAGCCAGAGACCAAGTCTCACCCCCTTACACACAGCCCTCTCCTGAAATTCAGTGTCCTTCCAGCCCTCTCTTCTCACGTCTCTTTAAATCCCTCACCCAGTAACACAAGCCCTCCAAGCACCAACACCATCCAGTTACCACATCCTCAAATGACTCACCACCAAGTCCTCTTTGGTTCCGCTGACACCTTTTGCCCTCACATCCAGCATCTCCTTTAGCCTCAACGTTACACAAAGGGGAGAGGGAGAGGTGAGGACAAGAAGTAGATAGCAGTTTGCCTCAAGAAAGCTGAAGAATCATCACACGGAAGAACTGGTATTGGTTTACTGCTCGTGGCTTCTCCTCAAAGTCAGGGGATTGCTTCTCCCATGAAATCAGCTCCCTTTCTCATCAGCAAGTCCTTCAGTCAAATGTGACTTTCCTGCTACAAAAGAAAACTCCTTTCCTTTTTCTCTTCCCAAGTGGTCTGTAAATCGCTGTCCCACTGTCCTGGTTTGAGGTAAAACAGAACCAATTTTCTGTTCAGTAATTTTACTTTTTGGTTAAGTCTCTTCTAACTAACAGCACTCTCTGAAATTAATGGCGTGTTTTTCATACAACGTCCACTTCCGGAGGGATAAGACCTGTTTATAGTTAATGCCAAGGAATGGAATGCAGAGAGGCTCCTGCTTATACTTACTGCTATACCAACCAAGGTCAGCTCACTTTGTTATGTGCCCCACTGGAGGGTCGGAAGCGGAAAAGCGTAGAGGGGTCGCACCCGCAGGGACAGGACTAGCGACCCAAAATTGACCAACGGGGTATTCCATCCCATCTGCCCCATGCTCAGTATAAAAGCTGAGGGGTCAAAGGGGTCAGCCTCTGTCTTCAATGGCAGGTGTCCGAGGAGGACTCTGTTCATCTGCCTCTGATCCCAATCCATGTGTTTCTGAATCCGGTTCCTGAGTTCAGCTTCCCTCTGTCTCTGAGTCCAGTCTGGGATTTTCCCAGTGTCTGCCAGTGATGTGATCGTCGTCCTGGGAGCCTGATACATTTTGGTATATGTTGTATACTTTTCATTATTTTCTTAATAATAATATTATTTATTTTTCTTTTTATTATTTTATTATTAATATTTCATTGATACGGTTTAGTTTCTTTTCAACCCATAAGTTCTCTCTTCCTCTCATTTTCTCTTCCTTCTCTGAAGGGGAGAGAGGTAAAAGAGAGCATCTGAAGCTCGTCTTAGTGGCCAGCCCAGCCCAAACCACAACACCCACGCTTCATATCTTTTGCAATTTTAACGGCTTGCCCTTGCTCATTTTCTTTGATCTGCCTTTAGTGAAATTTTACAGCTTTTAAGTTTCTGTCTGCTGAGAAAATCCACATAACACTGTTTTCCTCTTAGTCTCAACAATCTCATTCTCCCAAAATACTAACACCGTGATAACAGACACCAAGGTTAGTGGCTTTCTACTGTCAGCCCTTATCACCAGCTCTTGACATTTTAAATAAATGAGGAGGCTAAAACACTACAGAGAATAAAATCCACCTAAAATGAAGCTCACAGCCGACCACGAAGAGAAAATTCTTAATATTAAATTAAGAAACCATGCATAGGCAACCATCCCAAGAATATCTTGAATCCTTTTTCTTACTTCCTCTCATCAGGTTTGGCTTCCGCTCTGGATGGCTTTCTCAAAACAAACAAAACCAAAGAATTTTGTGCCCTGCACAGATGGTCAGACTAGCCACAATCCCAGACTATAGTAACTCTTCCATGACACTAGAAACGTGCACCTCAAAAAAGAGTGTTTACTCAGACACGAGACACTAGCACATTTTTCATCAATAAATCTCAAGGAGCTTTATATCATCAAAGAGTATCAACAGCTGTTTTGTAGAGAACATGCAGACAGCAGTTTACTCTGTCAGCAAAACAATACAAACCAGCGAAGAGGATGCTAGTCATCATGAGATCCATTTTTTTGGATAAGATCAAGTTCTGATGCACTTTTGTTAAATGCTGAGTAATCTGAATGCTGTTGAGCATGTGTCCTTGAGCAAAGCACTCCCTAGAATGCAGATTAGATCTGAGAAGTGACCTCTCTGTGGGACATGTTTGGACTTAAATGAACATACTTCTTAACAGGGCACACTTCATATTTCAGCAAGAAGCAACTTATTGCCTTCCAGAAAGTTGTAGGTGAAGATTTATTCACACTGGTTCAAAAAAGAGTACGTTTTTTTTTTTTTTCAAATGGTTATTTTCACTCCTGTGAAATAACCTTAGGGTGAAATATTACAGCTGCACATGTGGGTGTTCTACTGGTCCATTGCACCAACCCATTGTTCAGGAGATACGCTGTTTCCAGACATGCTATTGCAACTATTTGCAGTGATATACAGAAGGCTAAACTCCATTATCTCAACTCCGACAGGCTGAAAAGTTAAATTCTGATCTGGACTCTGCACTCTTTATCAACAAGCAAACAAATGAGCAAAATGGGATTTGTCAAGTGCAGATATTTAATTTAGCAGAAAACAAACAATCTGAATGCCTTTAACATCCTTAAGCTACAGCCAAGGGAAATGTAGGCCTGCACAACTCTAAAGTAATGGTTTATTTGGGATGCTGGGGGTGTCCATCACTTCATGATCATGATGAAAATCACTGTCATAAAATAAATTAATGATCATAATGAGCACATGTTTGGTGGTCTATGAAGATCGTCATCCAAGGGCAGACATACAGGCTGAGGACTAAACAGCACCTCCAAATTCTGAAAGACAGGCAGACAAAGGACCTGAAAAGGTTTCTGTTAGGCAACATTGACAATAGCCCAAAGAAAATGAGCTCTAGGACAATAAACAATGGGAACCTATAGTAATGACATTGGAAGAGGAAGCTACATGTCCAGAAGGCAAAGGACCTCATAGACTTACTGTATTTGGTTAGTCAGGGTAACTAGTAAACCGGTTCTGGGTGACTGGAACTGTTCGCAACATCATTGTGTGGCTAATATGTCTGAGGTGGGCAGAAAAGGTCTAGTGCTAGCTAAAAACCATACTTATAATGGTTTAACTCAGTGGACACAGAAAATGTGGGGTGTATCACTGAAGAAGAATTGTGAGTTACAACTGTGACACTAAATGAAAAGCGAATTGCCTTCATCATAATTGCCATGTAACACACAATAGGTGATGTATGCCCCAAATGATTCAGCTCAATTGTTTCACCAATGCTTTTTTTTGGCAGCAGCCTCTGAAAATCTTCAAACGCTAAATGTGCCTTTAAACCTGTTTGGAAACAGAGAGAGACTATAACTGCATCGACACTGGGCATGGGAAAGCTGGTTGACTTAGTATGTTCTGTAGAGAGGTGATGGCAGATCAGTGGCACAGCACAGCTGCCGTGCTTCCCACTTCACTGCTGGAAGGAGGATTCAGTGTCCTTGCTCCACGAATATCCCTTGCTCCAAAAACAGCACAGGCCCGTTTCATAACCTGGTGCTGGGCACCTTTCTCGGTCACCTCCTCTATCTGCCAAGCGTGTGCCTCAGCAGCCCAGCAAGCAACCTCTGATGGAGTGGCACTTGGGACTAACCCTCTCTCCACAGAAAAGACTAAGACATGTGGATGCCAGAAATGTGAATTGGTCAGGAAAAGTTCCCAAGCATCGCAAGGGGAGAGACATACCTTCTAGAGAAAGAAAACAAAAAGAAAATCAAGTAACTTTGTTTTCCTCAGGCCATAACAAGACCGAAACCTCCCACAGACACGTGTCCCTTCTACCTCTTCAATCAATGTACAAGCCAGTCATTGAAGAATGTATATATTATAGATCTATCTATGCATGTATTTTAAAAGTTGCTTAATAATGGGCTGTGGCATGAAAGGAAAGAAAAAAGGAACAGTTGCTCAAGAGCTGCTAAGTGAAGAGACACTCTGCAACAGCTGCTAAAGCAGGAAGAGCTTTGGCAACTGCAGGGCAGGAAAAGTATAAAGGAACTCACACTTTGGACTCATCTGGTGGTGGCCACTGCTTCCTGGAGAGGGCCTCATCCAAGCAAGCTAATGAGAAAAGGAGCCCTCCTCCTGGATTTCAGCAGGATCTGGATCTGCAGCGCCAGCTGAGCTCCACCAGGCTTTCCGACCGCCTGCAGGGCAAACTGCAGACTCACAGAGGGTTCACGCGATGGCAAAACGATGGCGAGACTTTATGTTTTGCCTCGGCTGTTCAGAGACTGATGCAACCTCAAGACATTATCTCTGAAGTCCTGCAAGACTACAGCAGCCCACTTTTGTTGCTGAAGGACAAAAGATGTGGCCTAATCCAAACCCAGTTGAAGTCAACAGAGGAAATGCCAACGGTTGCTGCTTTTCCAAGGCTTTTCAAGAGAATCAAGTTTCAATCTCTTGGAATTTCCTTCACATATCACAAGCTTTGTTTGCAGTTTTGCCCATTGCAACAGTTTCCCGAACCTATGGGAATCAGAACAGGTTACTGCAAGATAAGCAAAGCTGGGAGTTTTTAGGCACCAGATACTCTCTGCTAAATCCCTGTATGCGTGCTCAAATCCTGCAGTAAAAATGCACTAATCTACTTCTTTTTTCTTTTTTTTTTTTTTTTTTTTTTCCATGTAGGAGCAGGTTACCCTTCATTTACTGCAGGGTAGTAATGGTCACTCAAGCAAATATATACAGGATGGTGTCCAACGAGGCAGCTCTCGTACTCCAGTGCAAACAATATGACACAGAAAAAAAGCAGACAGCAGCTCCTGCTTCTGTTGTGAGATCAGTTGCAGGAATACTGGCTTAGTTTTTACCAGCTCCTTGAGAAAACGGGCTGTATATTACACATAAAAAGGTATGGCAGTGCTATTTTTCACATCAAGTCATGATTAACTTCTATTTCTAAACAACTCCGAGCATTACAAGACACATTTTGTTCTTTACTCCTGCCAGTTTTAAGGTACTTACCTGATGGGTTTGTAACCTTAATGGGATTCTCTTCATAGCTCTTCTAAAAATACCATTCCAATTTTTGCACTGTTCTGAAAGAAAACCTGTGCTTGCCAAAGGAGACATTCTCCAGATAGAGCAACCATTGTCAGCAGTCTCTGCAGTTTGGCTCAACATGATAAATGTTGATGGGAAGCTATAAGGTAATATTTTCAGAAACGCTATAATGTTTTCAGAGCCTATGTCCCACTTTCAAAAGTTAATGAAGTTCTAAGGAGTCAGATTTTCAAAGGAGTTTAGCATACAAAGAAATCAGAGTTTTCATCAGCATATAAACAGGCTTGTTACCAATTTGAGCACTTTAGAAGCAAAGGGAGGTTATTTTTATGTGCATGAACATTTTCAAAAATCCACTCCTTGAAAGCTACAGTTCCAATGCTTTAAAGAATTGGATTACAAAATATTAAAATATTTTTATTGAGATTTTGCTGTGTCTTTCAGAAGTAACGGAGAACAAAGAAATAAAAAGAGAAAGGAACTCTGAAATTACAGTTCTAGTAATTAGATATCCACAGAGCATAGGGTTTAATAACTAAGCCATAGATGCAAATATTTCAGCACTAACAACTATTAGGTATGGATTTCATTGGATTTCTTTTACTATGTTATGTAATTTCAGCTCTCCTGCTTGATGAACTGAACAACAATGGACAAGTGGTATAAACGCATTTTAAGTGAAAACGAAGTGGAAACGTTGAGTGGCAGCAGGTTAGAGTGAATAACACAAAAATGAGGAAAAAGTTAGGAGGAGAGACCAAGAGGAGACAAGAGGCTTCTAAAAATGAGGTTAAATACGTTAGCCACACTTCATACAGTCAGTTTTGTATCTATACAAAATAACACCAAACTATTGATAGTCCTATTATTTTCTTTTAAAAAATCCAATGCAGAACTTTGTAAAAGGAGATAAAAATAAAAGATCACTCTCTCTTTTAGAGGCAGCAGTCTGTCCAAATCTCTCATTAATGCAAGAAGAATAATGTTAACTGCATTCTCTGTCTACCCGCAACAACGGAATAAATCAACGTCTTTAGCTTATGTGTAGAAAAACATTTCAGTAAAAAGTCAACATAAAATATTGTTTGGCTAAAAATCTCTTCCCAGAACACTCCTGGTGGACATTTCACCCCACAAAGGAGTTTTGCAATAACGAATACACTACACTACCCACAAATACAAATACACTTTGTCTCTTACTAAGGCGATACCGAGTACCGGGTTGCAAGTAATACCCTTCTGAGCTCCCTTTCTGTTTGTGTACAGCCTTTTGCTATGGTAAATGTATACCACACAAACAAGTTGCTAAGAGATAACACAGATTGTGAAATTATGGTGGCATTAGCAACAGCTGCTTGGATGCCCATGTAATCTTACCCCCATTGAGTGTCATGTAGTTTGCACCTCAACGGATGGGTGGCAAAGTCCTTACATGTACCACAGAGAGAAGCCATTGGGTGGAGCAGGTGACATATTGTAAATCCACACCCCAACTTGCCTCATGGTAATTTGTCCATGCAGGCGTCCCTCGGGTTGCCTGGAGATGGATATTCTTTCCCTCTTCAAAGAAAACACGGAAACTGTACCTGATGAAAGATTAAATGAAATGTTTATAGAAAGTGCAAGATACTTCACTGTTGCAAATAACTGAAAAGTTATAAGCCGTATGTGAAAATTTAGCTCTAAATGGCGAGTTATTTGAAACAATATATTATCTTCTGTTCTGTTAAAATTGAAAAACACTTTTAAACTCTTCTAATAGAAATCCACGGTCTAATTTTCCAAAGTAAATATTTCATTTTGAAATTTTTGTGAACTTAAAAGTCCCCACCATGAAAAAGAGCTGAGATGTGCAAGGACCATGGTACTAACTCCCTCCAGAATGGATTATACCCTCAATGACCTAGCATTACCCTCTGTAGTAAACTCAGTTTATGATTCCGGAACTCTGTTAACTACGCAAACTATATAATTTTTCATTTCTCTCATGATTGCTATATACATTTTATCATATAAATCAGACAAAGACTCATTTATGAGATAAAATGTACATACCAATATATATGTCTCAAGGACATTGAGAGGGTATTTTTCATTTTCTCTGGATTTGGGGATTTGTTTTTTACTAAACTTCATGAACCTAAAAAAAGGCTCCATTTTTCAAACACAGTTGTATTTTTAAGGAAAGCATTACAAAATCAACGAACACTGTCACGCACAAAAATGAGTATATTTAGCAGTATATATGTTCATTTCTCTGTGTATTAAACTCACTTTGCAGTTGAGCTTACCTGCAGACATGTTTTGTTGAAACATGTTTTATTCAGTCAATATTTGGTTCTAAAAGCATCACACTCTTTCCCATTAAAGAACAAAATCCTGTGGCCAGCCTTTTGACCGGGTGTAGTTCCTTTTTAGATTTAGTTTTTATCCTTGAGGCAGCAACTACCTCAGCTAAGTAAGTGTTGCAGGAATCATCTTAAATTTTAAAAGATATCTTTAGGTAGAAAAGAGAGTAGAATCGCCAAGTAGAAAACAAAATGGTTTTGGGGTGATGTGTTAATATGTTTTATCCACTCTTCTTACTCAATATGTATCTCAGATCAAAGACATACCCTGTATAGTGTTGCACCAATTAGCAGCTAACAGGAGAGGGAAGTCGGGGGGAAAATAAAAAAAGTAAGAGGGAGCAGAGAGGGATTAGCAGAAAAGTAAAAAGTATTTATTTGAATCCCTGAATCTTCCAGCCCACACGGTCTTAAACTGTCTGACTAACTGCATCACTGCCTTCACTTGCTAACTTGACTTTTTTTCCATGCGGATTAGTTTCGTATGTTCCAAGAACTCTCTCTTTTTGCGCTGGAATTTTGTAGCTTGAAAAGCAAACAAATGCCTGGTCATTCAGGAAACTTCATGATGCAACAACGCTCAACACGATAACCGCTTTGACCTGCGTGGAGAGCCGCAGAACAGAAGGCCAAAGAGAACAAAACCTGCCATGACCTCGACGAAGCTCCAATCACCTGCTTGGTGTCAATACAAGGGCATCAAGCAACAAGCACGGAGCCAAGTTCAAGCTCTACAGTTAGACGGGCAATCCCTACGTGTAGATGAAGGGCTCAGCTCTGCCTCCCTCCTGATGCGGGAGTGACTGACACACCCACGTCGATGACTGGAGAGAGATTTACTTAAGCGAGGCACGCAGGGCCAGTACGGCAGGATAGGTGCAACAGCGCAGCGCGCATCCCGCCGGACAAAACTCCACAGCTATTTGAAGAAGTTCCTATTAAACTCTTACTTCATCCCCAGTACCACCCTGAAGGAAGGAATGTGTTTATGGCACAAGTTAACAGGCCTGCCCACACCCTTGTCATGGGGGAAGGCACAGCCCAAGGAGCATGAAAAGAGGTCAAGCCGCAAGATAAAGCCTGCAACTGAAACACATGGCAAAAATACATGCCAATATCAACTTCAAAGTAGATAAAGCAATGTAAGGCACAAATAACATCAGGCCGGCCCGCAGATATTACCCGATGTAGCAAATGCCCATAACTTGCCTGTTGACGTTATGGTGACAGCAGAAGTATATGCTTCCTAACACTCAGAGGAGCACAGGACTGCACGGTTCTCACGAGCGATAACTCCAGATCAATTGGACTCTGGTGGAGATCGATGTATATCTGGAGAGGCGGAGGTGCTACTCCAAAAGCACAGAAAGTAAGAGAGTTCCAGGTAAGTTCATACCAAGCAAACAGCTGGGGAAGCAGTGCTCCCTCTTCCTGTATGCTCTGATCTCCACCTGCTTTTATAGCATGGTCTTTCCTGATCTCCTGTCATATACTTCCTCATCGCTTCCCTTTTACCACGCGTAACTTCTCACTCTCCCTCAGATCGTTCCCTCACAGGAGCTTGCTTTGACCACTCCCACTACAAAAACATCCCACCCTGAACCAAATTGTTTCATCAGTATCACTCCATTTTCTTTTCATTCGGAAGCTCTTTGAACACAACCTTTATAGTTTCTACCTGGGGCTTCTCTCCTTGTGTGGTTCCCTTTGAAACCAAATCTGTTTTTACCAGAATATTTAATGATACTTCTGTAGCCAAGAGGCACATCAGTAACCTCTGATTTATGGAGGGGAATCTCTGTGCAACTTATACATTCTAGTTGATGATATACAGTAGTTATGAAACTCTTGAATCATGGAAGGCCTCATATATGGAGAATCCACTGTTTGTTTACAAAAGCTGCATCACATCCCTCCCAGACAAAGCACAATAATGGGTTGCTATAACTTTAATGATAACCTATTCAAAGTGTTCTGGCACAATTAGTTGGATGAAGTGTAAAGAAACTAGCTGAATAACTACTCTGTGTGAAATGCAGAGCAGAACAAAGGAAACCAGGCCTTCAAGAAAGGAAATCAGAATCAGAGCCTGGACAGAGTGACATTAGTAATGAACAGGAAACTTGGGCAGGAGTGATAGGTTCTACGTAGCTGCAGGAACTTAGCCCTGAATTAATGCAAACTAAGCAAAATGTGAGGGACAGGGCATCCAAAAATTTGAGGGTAAAAGATAGTCTTGTTCTCTTTGGATTTCTATTATTTCCTCTGGGTTTTTTTTCTGGCCTCCTTAATTATTCCTTCAATATGTCCCTCAAAGATGTCACCCTGCATCAAAGTCTAGCTGAACATCTCCTTTTGGGCTACTCACCAAACTGATAGCTGAAGTCACAAATACTTGGTCTTTGGCTAAACAAATCCTTCAGGAGACTGGTCAATGCATCACCCTTCAGTTTTGGATCTTCAGGCAAACTTGTGCAATGGAGGTCATCCCCACAGTTCATCAGCCTGTCCCAAACATACATGCCTTTAAAATTCTCCTGTGACTCAAGGATACCATTTTCCGAACACTAAGGGGTTGTACAAGTATTTGTGTTTACAGTCAAACTCAAAAGGCACAAGATAAACAAGACAGAATTGTTTTACTGAGCTCTTGCATATCGTTTTGCTTAACAGGCAAATCCCAGAGGTTATAAATCCTAAGAAAAACTTCCTAAATATAATGCCTCTTCTGCTACTTCTTGCTTTCTTTGGGAACTCCAGAGAGTCCATCTGTGCTCAGCACAGCTATTTTATTCTTCTGCAGTGAGCAACTGAGCAGTTTCTCCCCTCGTCAGAACTTCGGAAAAAAAACAAAACAAGCAAACAGCTCCATTTTTTTCTTAAATTCTTTTTTCTTTATATTATCCTTGAATTTTTCTTTCTCTTAAGAATATGCAACTCATGTTTTGTAAGGTCAAAGGCAACTCACCATTCTGTCTCTAACTATGATTAGCACTGGTTCTTTAGAGATACAATATAAGAATGAGGTCAACTAAAGGCTGACATTTCCCTCCCACCTTGTGGCAATCAGTATTTTAGGGATTTCCTGAGCCAGAGGTTGCCTCCAGAGCTGACTAGCTCTTCACAGAAGAAAAGCATATGATTTTTTTCAAACAGTTTCTGAACCCATTTATACTTTTGGCATCCTGTCACAAGGAGTTTCATTATTTAATTCTGTGCTGTGTGAGGAACTATTTCCTTTGGCTTTTTGTAAAACTAGCACCCAGAAATTTACTTGGGCTCCCCTCAGTTCTTGCAGTAGGGAAAATACAAAGGGAATGAGATTCTGAGAAGTATAGGTTGAGTGGAGAGAATGGGATGGCTTTCAAATTATACTCCTGTCTGCCCTCCCACCTACTCAAAATCTTCCCCTTCCTCCTATAAGAGGTTCTACATGAAAGACCTGAACTATGAAAGAAGTTGACCATACCCCTTTACTCATAACGGCTTAAAGAAATTGAATGTCTTTATTGAGATGTTCTGTCACATAACTTCTAGAAGTTCAAGCGGAGTATGTCAACCAGATCTATTAATCCGTGAAGCATGATTCACTTATAAATAAGCTGCGCTAGTTCTTCTCCATACATCATAATTATTTCTATATGTGCTAATTTTATCCTTTATTATAGTTCCTAATAACTTGCTTGGTATAAAATTTGTACTTGGTGGTGCACACTTCCCTGGATCCTGCCCTACCCAAGACCCTTTAAAGAAGACTAGGATCACATTTTGATGAAGGCACGGTGATGGTCTCATTTATTTTCCCCATTTGTTCTACAACATCTTCCAGATGACTCAGTGTTCTAAAATCTTTTCCTACAGCATGTTTAGGCAAATTTGTTTTCAGGAAGATTGCTCTCTTGAGAAACCAATTCTCCCTCAGAGGATCTGTTTCACTGTACAGGACGTGTGTTAATATTAACTCTGTCTAACCATCCTCTGTTACTGTGTGCCCCATAGGAACCCAGGGCAATCAAGAGAAGATCATGATCACCCCTAAGCTAGAAATAAAGCTTGTAATCTTAGATATAAATATAGAGAGTTCACGATGTAAAGAAAACACCTTATCTTGAAGAACTTGTCTGTGACCTTACGCTGTCACCCTTCCAATTTCTATTGGCGGTTGTACAGAATACTGGCTTTGGTTTTCCTTCTCCTCTGTGCCTCATCCTGGGATAGTTCACCCACAAGCAAAGGCAGCTACGTTATTACTGAATCTCAGGTCTGACCCTTTTAGCAAAGCTGAAATCTTAGCCTGGCTCTGTCAGCTCTTCGTTGCCCAGCCTCCACATTGAGCTCAGTGCAGCACAATAAGAACTTAAATATTCCTAAAAGGGAATTTTCACTACTGCCTGCCACGCACATATCAGAGCAGGGGTGACTATAATCTGAAATGTCTGCACAGCCATGAGGACATGACACTACTGGGAAATGTGGAAGCACCCACCACACCAGCTAAAACTAACGTCGAGATTAAAACTACCCTAGTCTTTCCTCCTAGGAAACATGTGCCTGGCCACCATTACAACCTTGTTTGCTTGAAAGACTCATAACCTGCTTCTTTTCCCCAGACCTCCTTAAGGTTTTCACAAGCAGTCTAGTTTAGGTCCTGAAGATTTTTTTTATGTAACATGTCCATATATTGCCATTGTTGTCCATGCACACAGCAAAAATTTTACCCAAGTGTACCATCAAGTCCTTTCCTATTCCTGACAAATGTGCTCCTGCAAGGGTTTTTAACAAATGTCACAGTGTCCTTCCCCATGCGTCTCTTCACTCTCTCTTCCTTTTTAATTATATAAAATATGAACCTATCTTCTTCTCAGAGCCTTTTCTAGTCTTTCTATTCCCTAAACCTCTCATTCAGTGTCAAAGGACAACTCTTGCCCCTTATGTCCCTCCCCATCATTCCCATATTACATTTTCAAACAAGCACTTTCATATATTCTCCCATCTTAACACTAATGTTTTGAGGGAGTTCCCTATAATTATTGACACGGCCAGTTAGTTCTTTTTAAAATCTTTCCTTATACTTTCCTTTGTTATGGTGTTTCTATGGTAAAGAAGAGCAATTATGGTTGCGACGTTCATTCAGTGAGAACACTGCAAATCACACTAGTCAGTAGGGTCTCATTGCAGCCACTGCTGCTCATCAGCCTGCTTACATTCATCTTTCCTCTCTTATCTAATTAAACCGGAAGTTCCTAGGCACAGTCTTTTGTGTGTGTGTGTGTTTGTGATTAGCAAAGTCAAAACCACAACAGTGATGAGGTACCACTACACAGTACAAGATGCAAGGCCCGAGGAGCAACTAATTTGAGCAAGTATGTTAAATACATATGGCACAAGAACCATATCTGATTTCACCGAAGATAGAAAGGGAAATTACTGATACCAATATTGCAAGATGGCATCCTTAAACACTCGAAAGCAGCAACAACATCCAGATGAGCAAGCATCTTTGTGATTCATTCCTACCTGCCTGTTGATAAAGAATATTACAGGCAGCTATTGTGATTATCACCTTCTCCGCCAAACATTGGTAAGAATTTCATCCTCACTGAGGCTTGACAGTGAGCGAAAGACAGTCAAAGGAAACACGAATATGACAAGTTCTTACGCTGCTGCAGTGGATCACCAAAAGAACCCCGAGTCCTGTGCACTTTCTTCTCCTCTGCGGCTTCCCAAATACTTTGTTTCCTATCTTGCATTTTTACTTTTTTCCACTTATTGTGCATGTAGATGGGATGTTGTCATATCCTTGTTTAACACAGTACTGTTTGCTCAGTTAGATCTTTCCTACAGCCCCACATTTTCCATGCTATCAAAGAAAGTAAACTGAGAGAAGGGACAAGAAGTACGCACGGCAAGCTCATTTAATACATGGTCGCATTACATTGAGCTTCATCTTTGTATTCCTTTCAGTTCTTGTTTTTCCAATTCACTGTGGCACCTGCCTAAAATTAGATTACAAATTCACTGGGTCAGGTATTTTGCACCCCTTTTGTCAAGCGCTTTGTGCAAATTCTATGCAAATGGTAAACATCAATCATCACCATAATACTAATAAATGCAAATTAAATGCTGCTCCAGGAGCTATTCCCGCAGAATAGTAACAGTCAGCATTTATGTAGGACTTCCCTCCCACCCCCCAGACTGCAAATACAGTAGTTAATTAATTGAGGCTGAATGACAACGCCATAATTAGCCAAGCCCAGGCTGCTCTTAGCAGTGATGGAGCTACCAACATAATGAAGGCATTCATGATTCCAAGAAAGTACCCATTGCCATTTCACTGGATGGAATTAAAATATTGTTCATGCACAGAATGATTGGTCTTATGACAGTGCCAAGTCCACCCAGAACTGTAAGGAACACAGGAAACAAACGAAAGAGCTTGCATCCTCACTCAGCAGCTGGCAATCACTACATGCGATCTATAGAAACAGTGTCTGAACAACACTGGAAGGTTCAGTTGTTTTAGCCTTTCATAAACGTAGGGAGAACATACAGGGATCTACACACTGACTATTGTACGTAGTACACATTGTATGGGTATGGAGTTACAGTCATTACGGAACCATACATCATTGGGTATATACACCGGCCCTACCACGTGCTTGGAAACTTACAGAAAACAGATGAGTTTTTCCCATTGTTAACCACAGACTGACAATGACTGACTATGCCAGGGAAGTCATTTTTTTCGTGCACCTTTTCTCTTAGGCAGCTAGAGGCTAAACAACCAACAAGCTGATGAGTCTAGCCACTTGTAAGAAGCCAGGCTCTTTAGTTACAAAGCTGATTGTGTCAAATCAGATATATATAGGCGATTGAGCTATATAAAATAGAAATTAAATTAATCATCTACTTAGACCACCACAGTCTCCATAAACAATGTACTCCATGAGAAGAATTATTGTCTACTGACACTATGCCACCTCCTGAAGTGAGTCTATGCCAATCACATGTGGGACACAACATCTACAAATAAGGAATATTGCAAAAGTTCAGAGAGAATAGGAGTGATTCAGTCCCTGATTTCTCACCAATCCAAACAATACAGCCTGCATTAGGAAATAACACTGTCTTGAGTCATGCTTTATACACTTTCCTCATGTTCGGTATATGCACGATTACACAGGTGCCAAGGAAGGTCATGCTACTATGCTACTGCAAAAAAAGGTTTCCTCTCCAAAGATTTTTTTTTCAGCATCACAGACAAACCAACTCAGGCCTGCCCATGCACTGTTAGCTATGTGCAAACCTCCCAGTTACACCAACTTTGCTCAAACACCTTGATGTGGCAGGCACAGGAGCTGTATGTCTGCCCGGTGAAGGTACCTGTGTGCACAAGTGGCTGACATGCCCTATTTCCAAACTCATCCATGGTAGGTATACACGTGTGAACGTGCTGAATCCCAGGAGATATCATTATGGCTATGAGCAGTGGGCTACATTCTGTTCTCTGCCTTAAACTTTTAGACTTAAGGGAAAAAAAATGCCCTAAAGCCATTATAGCAACTTCTGCGTTATCTCTTGCAGCTAGAGTGATCCTCTAGTTGTGATTAGGAGTCCTGATGCTGTTCTCATTTACCACAGCCTCAGAAAAGCTGTCAACAAAATGTCTCACAGTTCACCTGCCTTTACTTTTCTCCTGATATTTTTCTTCTCTCCCAGAGGACAGCGAGCTGGAATCTGCAAGCAAGCACTGTGTGCCATCTCCAGGCTGCTCCTAATATGAAGAAATATCCCCAGGGGTGACATTTTTCAGGATCCCTACGTATGACCTGTAGTTCTGTAATTTGGTCTTTCTTTCTGGTCTTTTAAATAGAAAAATATTCAGAGATTTAAAGAAAAAGTCAAAGCCTTGCTGTCACCGGCTCCCAAAAATTTAACATATTCTGCCTAGTGCCTTACCAATTGTCTGCAGAATACGTCATGATACCGGAAAAAAAAAAGACAATAAACACCGTTAGAGAAAAGGAGTATATTTTCATGTAGGTTGAAACCTTGCATTGAATGCATCAGATAATACCACTTTGAAAAGCTTGCAATTCTCAGCATCCCTATCGCTGATATTATCATCAAAAGCCATGAAACAAGTCAAGTCCGGTGATAAGAGCTATACCCGTCACCAGTGAAGCATCATACAGTTATCAAAACACCAAATCACTGCCATCACCAACTGACGTTTATCCTGGGCACACCAAAACTACTTAAGCAACCAGATCTTCTGAGCTAACCACCACGCACAAAATTATGTTACATATTTTGCATGCACCTACTGAAAACGAAACCAAGCACAAACTACTGAATACCCCCTGTCTACCACAGAAAACAAACTGGATGAATATGAACAATATGCCCCAGAGGTTCATTTGAGCATGAAAACAACTGAAGGTGAGTCTACTTGAAGTTTGTAGTGTATTCACCTCTCTTTGTGCTGGTTCGTTCTATTTATCATACTGCTTTGCCACTTCTCTAGCTGTCGGGACAGCAGAAATTCAGCATATCTTGGTGGCAGCCATTTTCTGTGGACTGCTGCGTGAGAAAGCTGTGCTGGGAGCCAGCAGGAAGAAAGATGATCTGTAAGGCAGTTTCAGTTGAAACATTTGCCTTTTTCCTTGCTCTCAGTTCTTTCCTTCAGTAGGAGAAGGTATCTGGCCGCTTTCGCAACACCTTACCATGTTCGGAAGGTCCCTTTTGCTTCCCAGAGGATTAAAGGAGGTGCAACTACATCCAGCCACTAACAGGTGAAAGAATGATATTTGTCTCCAGCATTGGCAGCTAGAGACTGCTATGATAAGAACACAGCTACATCAGCCTTCACTAGTGAAAAAGAGGTTTCTCATAACCATTTCATGCACAAACGTCAAACTATAGGTGATGACAAAGTACAGCAGTGGCCTAGTGAATAAGTTGGCTTTAACAAACAGAAGCTCGCAAGTAATTCCACTAGAAAGGAGACTTTTAAAGAGATGCTGAAGGGCAAGAAGTAGGCTCCTCCACTCATGCCATGCATGATACATAGTTTTTGTGAAACCTATATCTGATCTGGCATGAGAATTTAGACCACGACACAAATGACAGAGACAATAATGAAGATGCTGATCACACACGTGTAGTTTGATTGCCATGTGGATAACCACACCATCACAGTACGAATGAACTAATCGGAGCTGGGCTGTACATGAGGAGTCTTGCTTGTCACCAACAGGTCTCAGTTTGCTCCTGACAGCCTACTGGGAAGGAGAAACATGTGGTACCATTGTCAGATAGCTGCACAACTACTGTTTTTGAAATTCAGGAAAGAAGGGCACTGTAGAACATCTATGCAGCTCTTATCACTGCAATACCTTGCCTTATGGTGCTCACAGTAAAAATTATGCTCTGGATGCTCTGCTCTCTTTCATCTTGCAGCAAACCCTGGTACAGGGGCACGCCCATGCTGCCCACTGTTGCTCAGTTTTCCTTAAGATCTCTTGCTATCTGCCATACAGTATGTATATATGTGTGTGTACATGCATACATATATATAAATACTTCCTACAGCACTTCCTGTGAGTTCTGCTGAGTATTTCTGTGACATTCCCCTTCTTATTTCCTTCTGCAAACCCTTTTGTTGCAGACAGCAGCGAAGGGACTTGCGGATATCCTGTTCAACTGGAACCTTTGGGTGGAGCAACACTGTTGGCAGCAGTACCTCCTGTTTTCTCTCCTCCTTTAGGCGTAGTCCCATCGCTGGTTATCTACAAGGCTTTATCACTACTATTCCTAAACTCTGGCATTGCTCACCTGCAGATGACTTACATACATGCCACTGCTGGCTCCTCAGTGTCCTGCTGCACAACCCTTCTAACCAGAAAGTCAAGCACTGTTTGACCTTACTTCACCACTTTAGGGGCACTAGGAACCCATATATTGCACCCTGGATGTATGTGTTGGGAGAAGGACAATGCCAGGGAGGAGCCAGCTCCTGAGATACAGAAACTCTCAGTCTGTCAGGCACAATCACAGGCAAGCCTGTTGCTTGTACCAAGGGACTGAGGTGATCAGAAAATCCAAAGGGCCCTTTCTGCATGTCTGACTTTGCAGGTTCCCTCTCTCCAGGACAGCCTGTTAGCTTGCTTCAGTTACCTCAGGCTTCCTCAACAAGCCCTCTTTCCATCATCATGCACTGTTCCTCTACTCAGAATCACAGAATGGTTGAGGTTGGAAAGGATCTGTTTGCAAGGGCATGTAGCGATAGGACAAGGGGCAATGGCTTTAAACTAGAGCAGGGTAGGTTTAGAGCAGACATTAGGAAAAAGTTCTTTACAATGAGGGTGGCAAAACACTGGCCCAGGTTACCCAGAGAGGTGGTGGAGGCCCCATCCCTGGAGACATTCAAGGCCAGGCTTGATGAGGCTCTGAGCAACGTGATCTAGTTAAAGATGTCCCTGCTTACTGCAGGGGGGTTGGACTAGATGGCCTTTAAAGGTCCCTTCCAACCCAACACATTCTATGATTCTATTCTATGATTCTATGATCCCTGGAGGTCATCTTGTCCAACACCTCTGCTCAAGCAGGGTCATCCAGAGTAGGTTGCCCAGGACTATGTCCAGATGGCTTTTGAATATCTCCAATCTTCATTGCAGCCACCCTTCAGGTATTTATATACATTGATATGATCCTCCCTGAGCCTTCTCTTCTCCAGGCTGAACAGTCCCAGCTCTCTCAGCCTTTCCTCATATGAGAGGTGCTCCAGTCCCTTAATCATCTCCATGGCCCTTTGCTGCATACTATCCAGTATGTCCACATCTCTCTCGTACTGGGGAGTCCAAAACGGGACACAGTTCTCCGGATGTGGCCTCACCAGTGCTGAGCAGAGGGGAAGGAGCATCTCCCTTGACTTGCTCTTTCTCTCTCTCCTTCTCTGTTCCATGCAATGCCTCCTATAGCATCCATCTTTCTTCCATTATCTTTATGTCTATTTAAATCCTTCTTAACGACTTTTGTAGAATTAGTATGCTGTTGAACAACTGCCATGCTTTTTGACGGACAGTAAATTCTTCACAAACCATGTCACCCATCAGACACAAGAATTGCATATGCAAGAAGGGACCTGATTTCAAGTAAAGAAATTTTCTTGATACTACGCAATAAAAAGTTAACACAGTGTTACTGTAAACCTCCATCACAACTGTTAGTAAAAATAACCAGAAACAAAACCATACTCACAACAGACTTTTTCACATGAGCAACTTCTTCCCCGTTTCCTATGTTTGAAGTTCTTCATTGACTCTACCAAGCAAGCAAACAGGTAACAATGATGATGCAATCTAACCACTTCAACAAACACAGATGAAATTTTTCTGAAAGATACAGAGAGTCCAGTATGAGAACAGCTAGGTCTTTACCAGTGTCCCCTCCAGGACTTCAAGTTATGCATTACAGATGTCCACTTCCACAAATGACAACTAGAATTAGAAGCATTTGACTGACTGGTTTCTAATGAATGTTGGGAGGTAATAGATATTATTTCCAAATAATTGTACACTCTACTATTATTGTACTATCACTGCAATAGCACCTAGGAGGGTTCTTATGCCAAATACAGGCAATGAAAAAACAGTAGCCCATACCAAAAGGCTTAGAAACAAGACTATGGGAGATGACAGGTGGAGAAGACAAATAAAGTTGTGCTACTGTTAGTATCAGGCAGAGCATATCAATTGCTTAGCCTTACACATATTTTTGGACTAGCAAACTACCTTAAAAAGCACTATATACTACTTTTGCTATGTGTAAAATATGTAGTACTTGTATTAATTAAAAGGTATTGCACATCAAAAGAACACTATTATTAATCTCAGTTAGTTAAGAACAGTGACATTCAAGCATAAACCCATAGCATTTATAGCCACAGTCACTACAATATGCATGGAAATTTTCTACCCTAATTAATCTGCAAGTCTTCCAAAGAAAGACTATGATAACAGAAACAGAGTTTAAAAAATAATAAATAGAAAAATGGGTTAAAAAAATCAAATACAATTTAAGATCGGATAGACTAAGATTAGATCATAATTAGGCAAAATTGTTTATGGAGATTAGACATCAATAACAGACCAGGCGTGTACCTAACAGCTAAGCTATGCAGAAGCATTTTGTGTGCTCACACCATGGGAACATCCAGAGCACGTCTAACACAAGATTTGTTTCACAACACAAACTTGTGTAGTTTTAAACATACCGGTAGAGCCTTTCAATGCACCTAGATTGGGCACAATTGCGTAAGAGGCTGCTCAGATGAAGTGTATTTTTGTGCTGCTGTAAGCAATTTCTGACTTGGAATCTACCAGCACAAATTTTACCATTACTTATTTATTTTAAATTATACCTATAACTAGAATAGCCCTAAAAATACTATATATAGATTAAACCTTAGGGTGGTAGAGATCATACAAATAAACAAACTAAAAATTTAAAAGAAAATTTCAAGAAAATACTGCCTCTGTGAAACCAATTCGCTTTCAAAAAAAGTCTTCAGATTTCTTTCAGAAAGGCTGTTGACTTTTCAGTTTTTCTCTATCCCCCTTTTTTTCTTTTTGCTCACTCAATGCAACAAATGAGTTTGGGGTATTTTCATCCTTCCTTTTTCTCTTTTTAAACCAATAGATTTTGAATATTTTCTCAGTTTGGAAGATTTAAAAAATAACAAAAAACTCTTAGGAAAATTAGAAATGAATTTTAAAAGGTATTAGAACTGCAAAAAAAGTTGCAGAATGCATGTTATAACATTACTACTCCCTCTTACTACCCTGTACCCTTTCTTAAATCAGAAGAGCTTTTAAAGAATTCTAAAACATTTTAGAAACTTCCAGAAGAACAAAACTAAAATGAACAGAGGAACAAAGCAAAAAAAGGAGAAAGGAAAAAGGGAAAGGATGGAAAATAAGCTCACATACTTTTGACAATACTCACCTTATTACACTATGCAATAAAAAGGAAAATATGAAGGAAACAAGAGCTCAAAATGCAGAAAACTCAAAGTATTTGGAAAACTATTTTGTGAAACAAACTTACAAACTGTCCATTATTCATGATTTTAAAAGAGAAACACCTTCTAAACTTATATTTGGTTTTCCCCTCCAATGTTTTGATCACATTTATAAATAAATACCTCCTGCCAGTGTGTCAAAACTCTGTGTACTGTGTTCCCTGTCTCTTCACAAGGTGAATGGGGATAACTCTTTGCTGACTTCCAGTTCCATATAAACCTCTCATTTTGATGGCAAATGAGAGAGAGAAAACACGTAGAGAACAGTACGTAGCATATCAGGCCCTGTTACAGCCTGGGTTTAAAACAAATGACCATGAAGAAACAGGCATAGAGTGGCTGCTGTCAAGAGATCCTGGAAAGTCATTTGGCAAGTTGCATCTCTCTGTCTGTTCCCAGGCAGAGCTCCAGTGGAGTGTCTCTGGTCAGTATTAGCTGGCTGGCTACTCAGCTATGGAGAATTTCAGACCAGATATTCCATTTTGGATGAAGAAATTCTTGTTCACTCTTTGACGTATATTCAAACAATAGCAGCAACAAAATGACTTCACTGCGAAATCCCTGCTCTCTGTTAAAAGCCCACGGTCTGTAACAGGGCAGAAATCCATCCTATCACGATCAGATAACCAGCACCTTGATCCCTAAAGTATCTTTACCAAGGTTGTCATTTACAACTACTATAAACCTGACCCAAAAACACGCAGACAGCCTTGAGCTACAAGTCTAGTCGTGCTAGAAGATATCCTGCTTCTCCAGATTTGCCCTGTGGCAGAAGCCTGGACAGCAAGTATTCAGAGCCATTAAAGTACAGCTGAGACAGCATTACCTCGACAGGCAAATGCTTTGGTTACTCCTAAAAGTTTTCTAAATGGTATTTGGACTCTCAGGAGGTTACACTTTTAATATTTTCTTTTGACTGAAGCGTCAAAGGTGGAACCTCCCCAAAGGGTATCTTAGTACCAGTCTCACACCACTCTCCAAAACTGGCTGCCGCATCAGTATCTGGGAGAGACCAGGGTTAAGTTCAACATCACTGTAACTGTACACACTCCTTTAAATATATATTCTTGTAATAGCAAGACAGCTAATATCAACCCCATGAACATAACACTGCGCAAAGGGTGCTGTGAGCATAACATTAGAGCCAAGGGTGCCATGCGTATCATGGGTTCCCCTTTCACATATGAGGTGAGCATACGCCTAAGTAGTCTGTAAAAATGATGTGAGTGCTCAGCAACAGATTTAAAAGGAAGTTAGTATCTAGTCTGGATAACCGAGTCTGGATTTTCAGTCATGGGGAAGGAGAACTTTTAGATACAGTCAGAAATATTAAGAGTAATATTCACACTCCACAGCAAAGATTAGATGAGTGCGCATTTGCCTGGAAAACACCAGAGGCAAGAGGGAATCTTCCAGACCCCGCACAAGTCCATCCCTGCCTACACCCCCGCTCTTAATTCCTCCTATTCTTCATTTCCATCATTATGCCAGTGCCTCTGGCACCACTGCTTCCCCGGTAACTCCCTCTGCCTCCAATCCCCGCCTGCTCCTTGTACACGAAACTCCTTCTAGCTCATGGATGGGGAAAGGCAGACACCCTCTTTTCATCCTAATCCCTTCCGAGCTTGCCAATGCAATCAGAAATGGTGCTACACAACTAATAAAAATAATTACCACGCTTTGATGATCATCCAAGGATGGTTTTTATGTGTTTTCTCTCCCCATTTACACAATAAGTCTCATAAGACTGAACTTAATTTTTGCTGCTTGCCATGAGCATTTAAAAAAGAGTCTCATCAATAAAAATATCCGAAGCTGAGCACAGAAGGGCTGTTCTCATGTTTAAGCCCAGTCTCACCCATGCAGGATTTTACGCTTTGCAGACTACGCAATGTCACAACAGTAATTAAATTTGCACAAAATCCTTCACCCCCGAAGAATCACAAAGTGCCTTTAAAGTTTAAAAGCACTGCAATACCGACTCCAGGTTGCGTGAAGGGAAAGTCATTGTTCCACCCTTAAAATCCAGTCTCAAAGGTAGCGACGAGGGCCGAGGTCTGTCTGCCGTGGGATATAACCAGCCACCGTCTCATCGGGCTTTCAGAAGGAGCCAGGCAAGAGTCCCAGAAAAAAATGCGCCTTCACCGATGCACATCACCCCCTACGACATGAGCGTCCGCGAGTGCCACCTAGCAGCCACCCAACGCACCCACATCACCAAAGACAAGCTATTTTTTTGCCTCCTTGCTTTTGCAGCTCCTAAAACACGTCCCGCCTTCCTCTTTTATTCCAAATGTCTTTTTTTTCAATTCAAGGTCCAATCCTCCACACCTGAGCCAAGTCAGAGATGCCTTCCGAGAGCTGTGAAGCATCAACTCATCAGCTGCAGGCTGCTGTTGTTAGTGGTATCCTCACCACTGTGTTGTCTCTTTTGGGGATTTTTGGGTCACTTGGGGACGAACACAGCTCCTGAGCACCTCTCCTTTGGCACCTATGCCCCTCCAGGACCGTGTTTCTCAGTGTCACGCAACTGGCAGAGTTCCTAACACAGCTCCCTCTAGTACTTAAGAATAAAAGAGCTTTCCAGCTAGAATATAACTCAAACCCAACTTTCACATGCTGTTGGCTAAATCCTGCTTTCCCCACTGACTTCCTTGGACAAGGTGTAATAGACTCATTACATACAAACAAGTTAAAGAAAATGGGAGAAAGTCAATAATTTTGCCTTTTTTTTTTTTTTTCCTATTATACAACATGATGTGCTATTTTCCTTGGTAAGGAAACCTCCTCATTTAACAGCTCATAACTGGGTAAATGTCTGTCCAAGTCATATTGACTCACTACAGTTCAAAGGATATTTTTTGTAATTTTACTTATGAGGGAAGAAAGTGGCTAAGAGGTTTTTGTTGGTTTTTTTAATCCCAATAATAATTAGCTATTGATCAGCCTTTCAGTTAATAAAGTATGAAATTGTTTCAAGATCCTGTGCTGTTGTTCCAAGTCATCCTACCAAAGCAGCTTTTTTTCATCCAATTACTGATGACTTTTTACGCAATAGCTAGGTTGAAATAGAATTCCTTTTGGGCTGGATAACAGAATACGATTAGTCCTACCAGGCTGACAAAATCAACTTTCAAACAAGGCCAATTAACATACCAATTATTTTTTTTTCTTTCTTGCATTCTCTCCTGTTGCAAGAAACGTCGTCAACTAAGTCATACAAAGGCTGTGGTCTGGCAAGGAAAAATCTACCGTCCTTACAAACCCTGAAGCAAATCTCCTGTGATGGTGCCTGCAAGGAACCTGCAGTGAAGAGACCTGGTAGAAAAAAAGAGAGAGAGATGGAGAGAAATGGGCCATGGTTCCTGGTTGCCAGCAGGGTGGAGGCAACACCTGAGAGGACAGGGAGGTAGCTGGCTGATCTGGGACTGCCTCGTTCCTCTGTAATATGTCCCTGTTTTGTAAAGTAAGGAACCAATCTGTCCAGTCACCAGGGCTGGGATTCCCCATGAAAATCGTGGCCACATGGCTGGCAAGGGAGGGGTGGAGGATGAGGCAAGAGTGTTGTCAGAATCACTCCTCCACATCTCAGTGTGGGAAGTGCCTTCCAAGATACAGAGCTGTCCTCCAAAGTACCAAATGCCCTGAGCTAAAATCAGCCCAATTAAAAAGAGTTGGCAATGTAATGGATTAAATTCTTTGCCAGCTGGTATTTAAACAGCTGGAATGAAAGATTTAGTGTGAGAGTGTATTCTTTCTCGGGAAAAAAAAAAACCAAACTACCCGACCAACAAAATAAACAAACTCAAATTTGCACTCTGTGCAAGGCGAAGTGTCTAGAGAAAACAAGAGGATTTGCACTTATGAAATCAGGACCAGATCCAAACCCACTGACTGCCTTGGCATTTCTGCTTAGGGCTGAATAGGTCAAAATCGGGTCAAAATCTCTTAAGATGCAGTTTAGTGCACTGGCAGATAAATTATTTTAATCAAAAAACCCACCGGGGCAATATAATGCAAAATATGACTGTTACTCTCCTGTTTATAATTTTTGCTGTCATCTAGTTACCATAAATAGAAGAACTTTATTACAATTTCAATTCATTCTTTATTCACTGTTTTCTTTATACATGTTCTGAAACCAAATCAAGCTGATTTGTGCCACCTACTGGTAAAGCAAGGCCTTCCAAATCCTAAGTACTTTACATCTATGACAGAACTAGTTTATTTTAAACCCATTTCACTTTATTATTCCCCCAAAATAAATGTATTACTTCATTGCAAGCAATCTAACATATACCCTGTCTAATAAAGAAGACTGTTCACATCGTCTGAGGATGATCGACAGCATCACATAGGACAAATTAATTAACGGGCACCTTTAATTAGAGAGACATTATTACGATTCTATTGAAAAATCTCAAAGGCACATTTTCAAATTCATGCAGGAAGCCTGGATACTGGATAAAACCTATTTCTTAGCTTGCACTCTCTTTTTGCTTGTGGACCGCAATGTTCGTGTTGTGGCAGCTGCAGACATGCTCTTTCACATCTGAGTTACCAGTTTAATTTGGAACCATGATTCTGGATCAAGGTGTTCACAGCATCAAGGCTGGGCTGCCCCTTGTCAAAGGCACTGGTAAGCTCTCACTCTGGCATACTGCGGTCAAACCTCGCTATTCAGAGTCAAAAAGGATTCAAACTGTGACCAGCTTGCTCAGCAAAGGGCATCCCTGGAGAATGGAGATGCCTTTACAAGAGAAAAACCCAAAGGGCCCGGCTTGAATAGTGCAGCAGAATGCATAAATGGGACATGCTATCTCCTGCATCGAGGGATTGAAGTGAAGGAGAGAGATTTTTTTTTTTTTTTCAGCTTCAGGACAGTGTTGGCAAAAGAACAAATGGGCGTCAGCTGGCCATGAATATATTTAGGTTGGAAATTAGAAGGCTTCTAACCATCAGAAGAAAGAGGTTCTGTGACAGCAAGCCAAGGGGAGCGGTGGGGGCAAACAACCTAACTAGTTTTAAGATAGATCTTGGTAACTTAATGAAAGGGATTATGAAACATGGATGTCTACGACACTAGAAAACTGGACTTGATGACCCAGGCAATCCCTTCTAGTCCTCTGTTCCCACATTTCCCAGAACGTTCTTCTGCTTTGACTTCAAGATGGTGCCCAATTTCTGACAGCAGTAGATTTAGCTGCCTGTCAGGAGCAAATTACCGAAGAGTTCTGTTGATCCCAAACCCTCTCATTAGTTGGGATATGATTTGGTAGGAGTGGCCAATTGCCTTTTGTCTCTAAATCCTATGTTGCATTTGTCAGATCTGCCTTCTAAAGCTTTTAAACATAGTTTGCATTCATTTTTATTGTAGGCTGCAGGCAACTGGTGAATTAAAAGTGCATTAAGCAAAACCAGCCATTTTTAAGTACAATAGCCAAGGGATCAACTAAGATGTAATTATCTGTCATGTTTAACAAAATCACCACAACACAAGAAAAGGGAGTGGGGAAGTCACTGTAAATACGATTTGCAATGTAACTAACTTAGTAAAAGATGATGATTTATTTCTAAATGACCTCATGTTGCTTTTAATTCGGGGTATGCTTCAATAGAAATGAAACACTAAAAAGGCTAGTAGATCAGAGGCATGACCCGGTATCTGCAAACATTGGATAGTTGCTGTTAGATGCCAATGATGTGCTGTTTAAAAAGCAACTTAGGGGGACTTGGCTGAGCCCCCAAACTTCCCGCTGTAATCCACAGAACAGCAAACACTGGATGACCTCTGAATAAAACAAAAAAAGCCTTAAGTCTCTCAAAATGAGCACTCAAAATTATAAGTCCCTTTTGAAAATTCAGTTCTAAAGTAAACACACAATTAAGTCTATCAGCTGATACCGTTAAGAACCACCTTCCGCCTTTCTCTCTCTCTGGTTGCCATTTCACCCTCCCCAGCTGCGGCCAAGATAATTTGAGTATAATAAAGTAGCCGTGCAGGGCTCAGGAAGCGATATGGAAGTGTGCGTGCCTGTGAGTCCGTGTACAAAGGGCAGAGGAAACGCGACACGTGTGGCTCCCCAGGCACCTTGCTGGAATTCTGCGCCTCCCGCTGCCTGCGATTAAGCACACGGCAACAGGTTTTTACGAGGATCCTCTGAGAACCGTTTCATTTTGTTTTCCCCAAAGAAGGAAAATGGCAAAGTTCTTGATCGAGTTCGTTCAGACGTCCGAGTGAATCATATTTAAATACGAAAAAGTGGAAATGCAAGAAAGCCAGCCTAATACACTTTAAAATTATATTTAGCTGATCTTCCCCATTTTGGAGGGATTTGCTGTTTGGAAACATTTAGCTTGGCTGGACTCTAAGCGACAGCCAAAAAATACAGAAAGACCAATCAATCAGGCATCTCAGGAAAACATTCCTCTGGTGTGTCCAGCCGTACTTTCTGTACAGAGTGGAATAATTTGGGGAAGAAGAAAGCTGTCTCCAGAGCAGGTCCTCTGCCAGCAACTCCCTATCACAGGGGCATGTAAACTTACTGCTTACCCGAGCCAAGTGAGTGGGGTCAAAAGAGTCCCACTGAGCTTAGTGGGAAAACTACTACAAGAAGAATTCGGATCATAACATTGCCTTTTTGCCCAAAGGTGAATGCCCTCCCCACAGCTGCCCCAGGGCAATAAAAGGAAAGAACACATTAATGCCAACCTGTTGTTAGCCTCTGGGGAACGCTCCTGAGAAACAATGTACCTATACCTTTCTCTTTTTTGATGAATTCATTCTTCCCTCCCTTACGCAAACCGCAAAAAGCTTCAAAATCTCAGCATTCCTTCCTGCTGCGTTTCTGCTTCCAGCCCTTCAGGCTCCACAACAGAGGTGCCGCTGGGAAATATAACGTAGGCAACAACCAGGCCATAAGAGTGCTCCCAAATGGGCTTTCAAAAAGGTCCTGTAACTCTGCCTGTTCTCCTCCATCCATGCAGGTGTACAGCCTGCCATTACCAGATAGCCGTCGATTATATACAGTATGTCCTGAAGCAAGCTCTAAACTTTTCGCGTTCGGCTACGTCATTACCCGAACGACAGGTAAAAATTTCTACTGAGGTACTGCGTCTTCAGATGGCCTCCCCAGAAAAATCATAGCTTACTAGTATTAGTTTGGATTGCTGATTTACATTTTAGAGGGCATCAATCTGAGTTGCTGCCTGTTTTTTTAGATGATGTGACAGATCAGCTTCTGTCAAGGGCTTACAGAACCTTAAAAAAAAACCACAACAAAAACCAAACAAACCCAAACACCTTTATTTAGGAAATCTTTTCTCCACCTTGCTCCCCACTTCTCACCCTTAAAAAAATAAACAAAGAATGACTGGGTGGGGAAACGAGACCACATTGCAGTATGCTCAAATTTAAACACAAACACATGAATATTTCAAGACTGAGCCTAATAAGCCACATAGTTAAGACCTTGGTCCTTCCAATGGCAGCAGGAACTATGCCACTTCCTTAAACAGGTTCATCATTTCAAGAATAAAATGTCTGATTCCCATCACTACACCCTGCACCTCTTCTCACTTGCCTGGTCACAGATTCTCCTCTTTTTCCTCCTTCA
Source organism: Rissa tridactyla (assembly GCF_028500815.1). NCBI lineage: Eukaryota > Metazoa > Chordata > Aves > Charadriiformes > Laridae > Rissa > Rissa tridactyla. The sequence goes on from NC_071469.1 coordinate 55,506,850, forward strand.
GGAATTGGGTTTTTTCTCTTCTAAGCATTCTGTAGCATGATTTTTTTTTAATTAAAAATACCTTTTGGGATGAGATTCTGGAAAATGCTTCACACATTTCATTGTATTCTGTATATTGGATTTCATTACATTAACATCCAAACACTTAATGATGCCATTCTCAGTTTAATTTGATTTTCCTTTCACAGCTTAGACATTGTTGATATCGGGTGGTTTTCTTGGTCTTTAGTACTGTTTTAGTACTACTACTACTACTACTACTTTGTAAAACAGGTTGTGCCAGGGATGCTTGCATGTGTATAGATCTTCTGATTTGCAAAATCAGTAAAAGAAATGTACAGCTGTGATATTTTGAATGCAATATTTTTAACTTAAGCCAGGGTAATTGCTAGTTAATACGTATTTAAACCATTAGTTTCACTCCCACACTGTGATCACAGTAAAAGCAGCTTCCCCCTTTGTAACTTACTTGCTTTTTTTTTGCTTCCATGGAACTGCAAAAACTGGCAAAAGTGCATGTAGGTTATTTTCTTTTTGGTTGTGAAAGAAACTCAAGAAGTTGCATTTTACAGATAGTTTTCTGATGTCTCAGGTGGTAACTTTGCATTTCTTTATTCCACCACTAAATCAGTTTTTACCACTAATTCAATAACATTGCTTTTCACTTCAGATATTAAGACCCTGTAATCTTGGGGTGTGGGCAAAGGATGAAAGCAACTGAGTTATCCCTATTTAACAACTTACCACTCAGCTACGCTACCTGATCTTGTGGCTCCTAACCCTTTGCACATGTGAGGAAAAACATGGCAGCTTCAGTCTCATCAACAGCGACTCTGGATACTTGTTTTTGCAGCTCTCTGTCTTAAAAACCAAACAAAACACAGATTCTGCAAAAATCACAAAATGAGAGCATAAAGAGAATGCTGCAACGATAAAAACGGGCTGAACTATTCAGCAGCAGAAACCTAGCAGGATATGCCGACAGAGAGCACCCACTGCTTTCCAGGAGACACAAACTTCTTAACGCAAGGGAAGTGTTAGGAACCCTTCCACGTGATAGGAATCCTGACCCTTTGCCACGGTAGCTGTGGAGTGCATCCACAACCTTGTTTCAGAAAGCAAAAAGCATTTTGGTGCCCCAACGCTGCGCGCAATGTCAGTGCTAACGTGCTAATGTACTTAGGAGCATTATGAAATATCCACTACATAACGTCAGTATTCCCGCAGGGAATTTTGAAGATAGTTTTATGGGCAAACCCCTGTTTCAGCATTTACTTAATTTAGATGATATCAGAACATTTCTGAGTGCAGAGAGGAAAAAACACTCCAAATAACAGCTCCACAGATACAGGTTAAAAATTTCCTTGAACATATTCCATCTAAGAGGGACAGCCTGTACTTGTGAGTACATGAAGCAGCTGTTTTATGCGTACGTGAAGCAACCGTGGCTGTGAGCGAGTGGAAGTCAATGGATCCCTGTCAGTGAGAGGTTTGCTTGATGGCAACTTCTATCCATTTAATGTGAACCTGAAACCTATGAAATTCTGTAGCTTTACATGTTCTCAAGCCATGATTTAAATAGGCAGAAACCCAGCTGGCGTGTGAAGATGTGGTGAGGCTGTTCACCACATGGAGCGGCGGAACTCGACGAAGCAAGGGCCCCACTTCCAGATCCACACCGATTCAAATCATTGCATTGGGTTGAATGGACCTACTGAAGAGGAGAGTCAAAACTTCCGGATCAGGCTCCAGATAATTCATTTCCAGTAATTTGGTTTGGCAGGCACTGCAGATCTCCGGCCAAATACACGAGCAGCAGCAATTCGTTTTGGGGGGGGGGGAAGGGGGGACGTTAAGATTCCTAATTAGCCAGAGAAAGAGTTTTTATGCCGGAGTTGCAGATTTACATAATGTTCAGTCAGCAGCAAAGCAGAAAGCACTCGTAGCGCAAGTGCGCTGTTTGAGGGGTGTGAGGAGCTGCGGCCGCCTCCCCCTGCAGCCACAGTATCTGCACAGTGTATGCAATCACCAGTTCAAAGCACATCAGGGCACGCAGCCCTCCCGTCTAGACAGGCTGAAAAACCAGATGCAGCTGGGAGCTCCGTGACCGGGTTCTCCTCAGCGGGTCTCACCACTGGAGAAATCTTACTGCTGGCACGCTTCTGCTGCATCGTAAGGAATGGAACTTAGCACCTCACAAAAGCATACTCACCTTGAGTAAAAATACTTCAGTGATACTACTGGCATCTTCACTCAGGCCGGCAAAAAAAAAAAATCAGTGGCGAGGAAGATAAAATGAGAATCCAAAGTTTATCTGGGAGACTAACTGCTCCAAATGGAGGGGTTTTATCGACAGCATCGTGTTAAACAACATCACATTAGACGATGACTTGCTACAGGACTGAAGTTGTACAGTGAAGGATGAAAAATATGACAGATCTGTTTTTTGCCAGCAACGTGTCTAAAACTCACAAAAAGCCAATGGAGAGCTGTCTTTGTTCCTACTAAGTGCATGTGAATAGTCAACAGCAGGAATACACGAACTGTAAAAACGCTGGCACGGCATTATTCACCTTCACTCACCTTGAAATCTCTGTTTGGAAGATGCGGTAATTTCCATCCGAACACTTGATTTTAAGGAAAGCTGGTTTTTTCCACTTATTCCCCATTTTCTCCCATATGTACGTGCACTTGGGGACCACACATCGTCCCTTCTTCCAGCATATGGACAAAATAGAAAGAAGGTAGAAACGCTTCCATCTATTGCTGTTGGTATGTTCAACCTAACAATACTCAATGGGACCTTGGGGCAAAATTCTGCTCACAGCTTCACCCAAGAAGCTACTTTTACCTTCAGAGAAGTTTCAGAAGTATAACTTGGAGGAAACTTTTTCCCAGAGGTTAGCACTGAAACTCTGTTTGGGAGGAGTCTTCCTCAGCAACTCAAGACCTCTTTATGGTTTCTGGAAGAACTTGTATGGCACAGCTGTTAGGAAAATGACACAGAAAGTACCTGCTATGGTGTAAGACACAGTATAGCAGGTTTTTGATGAGAGTGTTTGTCAGGATGCTATGGTCAACAGAGACTGCAAAATTTTGTCACTCTCATTTTCTTCGTTCTTAAAAATCTAGTATCAGAAAACAGAGGGAACGCTACTCTGCCCAGAGATAAATTTATCCCAGCAATTAGGAACTCCTGCCTAACACAGATTTTGTGCCTCCACAGCATTTCCACCTTCCCTTATATATAACTTCGGGTTATTTCCATTAAGTCACGGAAATATTTTGAGGTTTAATTCACATATGTTTCTAAGCAGCAGACAGCCGTGGAGAGACTGTCTCGTGTAATGACAAATAAAAGCACAGAGTGGAGCAGTGGCTGCCAGCAGAAAATGGAAGTTGACAGATTTGTACAAATGTCAGCACTTCAAAGAGGTGGGCAGTTAGGTTTGCATTTTCATGCCCTGTGCCAAGAAGGGGAGGGCAAAGTGTCTCCTGAGAAAGGGTATGAAATGCAACAACTCGCATCTTGCTAGACAGGTGCAGTGCCATCAGGCTCAATTCTGTCAGCACTAGCCAGACGGAAAGAATCTCTTTTGGAGTGCCTGATACACCTCCTCCAGCCACTGCTAGCTACGCTAATAGTCATGGGGAACATCTGGCTTGCCACTGTAGAGGTACAAGGAAAGGTGAAGGACCATACTGAGATCTCAAGCCAAAAGCAGCCAGCATCTGGCCCATCATTTCCCTATATCGTAAAATCATAGAATTGCCTAGGTTGGAAGGGACCTTTCAGATCATCGAGTCCAACCATCAACCTAACTCTGGGAAGAGGCACAGGGTATGAATTCTGGAGAACACAGAGCTTTTGCGGATGAAAACACAATGAAAAGATGGTGTACAAGTGGAAAGTGGAAGGGCAAAGGACAGCATGGATTTCTGGCACGTAAAATTGTCTTTCAACTGGAAGTGCATCTACATGCATTCAGAGACTCATGTGATGTTTGGAACCAAATAGATAAATATAAAGCAAATGAGCATTTGCAGAACTGAAAGGTAGGTCAAAATAAATTGCTTCCAGAGAAATATGTAGATCAGAAGCCCATCAGCAGCCTTCCTGTGTTAGAGATCCAGAGGCTACTTAGTAGCTGCCAACAAAATGGTTGGTGGGAGTTTGCCAGAGAGCCACATGCTATTGCTGGAAAAAATCTTTCACAACTGAGCTTGGCACACATGTCTGGGACTGCCAGGGCGCTAAACTGCACACTCTCATTGACCACAATTAGTATGAACACACTTAAAATTGGGAATGCGAATGCAAGCTCCCAGCAGCCCTGCACTTCATCTGTACGCACTTTAGTCTGCAGTTTAAGCACTGTCGGGGTAACACCCAAGGAAATGAACTGAGAGATATACAGCAAACTAGAACTCAGGCCAATGAACTAGGTGACACGACAGTGCCAGATGCCCATCCTCCCTCTTTTGAGAAACATATGGTCTATGTTTCAGCTGGGAGCTCGCAAATAGTGATAAGGACACGCAATTTTTGCTGTGCGAGAACAGAACATTTCACTTATGGCATCCAAAGAGGACAGTGACTGATAACTCAGACTTATCTCGTCATCGTGGGCTTCCACAGACACAGGCATGTTTTCAGAGGTGGGCGCATGTCAGCCGTCATCCAAGGACCCAAGCCTCATTCTTAGTGAAGGCGCAGCCAGAGTACAGATGTCAGAAGGGTTCCAGACGTGGACTGAAAAAATGCTTTTTTGTCATTACATGAGATTGGGATGAAGAGTTAATTCTAGGCAGTTGAAAGCTTGCTTTCTCACTGACATATAAATAATATCCTGAACTATGCAATAGTTTGAAATAACCCCATTTTTAAATGTCTGAAATACCAAGAATGTTTTACATCCCTCAATTTTATTCCTTAGGTACTATTTGAAAAAACTGTCCCCGCAGCTGATAAAGGTGATATTCCCTAAATTCACATTCCCTAAGACGGGTGGAAATAAGCGTATCCAAAATACTTCTCAAATAAGCAACACAATAGCTTCAGTTATAATAAAGACTTGTAACCTGTTCCCTGGATACAGAGGTTTAATGGGAATCACATGATACAGATATTACTCTAGACTTAAAAACTTTGAGATACACGTAGTCAATCATAGGCCATTTAAATGTAAGAACATGGTAAGATGTTAATGTTCTTAAATGTAAAAAATGTAAGACTGTAGATTAGGTCGTTGGGGAAAAAATCAAAACCAAGACCACCTATATGAGGTGTATATACAACATTTTCAAATGAACTTAATAGGAAACACCTTTTCGGCTCTGTCTCACAAGCAAAGCAAATTGAAAATCTAACAGGATATTCCTTTTCTTATACTTGTCATGATCCTTTGCACACTGAACAGCTAGAATACGGTCCTTTCTCTGCCTAGACAGAACAACTTCCGCTATTACTAAGAGGAAACAATCATTTCAGGTTCCCATCTCAAGAACATCAATCTCCAAAACCTTTCTCCAAAACAAATTATTCATGCACGACATTCAATCACCAGTACTTATTTTTCTTGCAGAATGTTCCAGAGATGACTTCCAGGTCCCAGCTACCCCCTTCCTGTTGAAAAATGCTGAAGTCTCTTTTACCTTTTGGAAAGAAATTGCTTCAGAATAGATTAGTAAGTTCTGGAAATCATCGTAAAAGAGCCCTGAATGTTCTTTCTTGGTTCTCTTGACTGTACTCACGAGGAATGCCAAGTCCTCACTCAGAAATTGCTAAAGAACGCTCTCAAAGATGGCCATAAGCAACTGTTCCAGGAACAGTGCAAGCACAGATCCAAGTGCATTATAATACTTCCAAATAATGAAATTATTGTCATTCGTCTTTACTCATGTTCTCACTTAAAGACCAGCATAACAATCAGGATTCAGGGGGTTCCTGGCCTTAAGCTCCGATGTCTTTAAAAACTAGCTTCGTTTCAGATGATTTCTATTACCAGTTATTTTAAGTGATTACCGTGAAATGAGGTGCCAAATGGATACCAGAGGATGCTGGAGTACAATTATGTACCTAATAATCCACATGCTTTACTAAGCTTGCTGAAAGTTGGAAAGTAGGTACGAAAATGAGCCCATATTTTTCCTTTCAAAGTTTCTGGGGCCTTTCTTCTTCTATCTGAGCAGATATTAACACTAAAATATTACTGCTGTAATATTTGATATAAAGGAGGACAGAAATACAAGAAACAGTGGAATTTGGTTAAAACCACAAATGGTAAAGGCCAGTCACAGTACAATAGGCAATAGCTTCTAGTCATCATCGTACTGAAGGAAACATTCACAGTGATGACCTCACTCTGAATTAAAATAACCAGATCTATGAAACGCAACTTTGATTTCTGTTAAGCATGCTGTTCTCATCTGGAGCATTCTAGGCTTGCTTAATTGCCTGGCTGAGGAATTCAGTGTGATGTTTCCCAGACCCGTGCAAAGGGACTTTCTCCCCCAGAAGCACTTCCATGCCTGAATTGCAAAAATCACGCCAAGACTCTTCTCAGCAAAGCACTTGCATACGTGCTCTAGTATTACTGATACCAGTAGGACCTCACTTTCTGCTTATACCTTTGCCTTTGGTCTAAGATAGAAAGATTTTAAAGTAAACACAAGAACGGAACTTGGAGAGAAAAAAAATAAATCTTTTCATCAATGATTATAGGTCTTTAAATCCTTAAAAAGCAAAAGATAAGAATGGTAATAACTGCATTTTTCACCTTTAAAGCAGCTCAGAGTGCCAACATTTTTAGTCACTGAAACATCAGGTGTAGCAGACAAAAAAAATATCATTGATATTTAACACTTAAGGTAGAAGAGAGAGCTGAAAGTAATTTGAGTCGCTAAGTTGTTTTGGCAAACCATGACTGGAATTCAGGAGCTTCCAAGACAGTACACAGCACTTGGTATTTAGGCTCCTCTATTTTGGTGCTTGTTTCCAGAGCAGATAATTAGAACAGTAGGAAAATATAATAGACATAAGCTGTCATACATTTTCTTTCTAGGCCAAGCAATGAATCCTACTTGGCACAATAGAAAATAGATGAAACAATGGTAGGCTGGGCTCCCACTTATTACATGGTGATTTGGAGCAATTTCTCACTAAAACTCTTAAGTTTTATTGTTACCTGAAATAACAATCTTAACCCAGACAATAAGCTTTATTAAACAGAAGTAATGGTGGAAATAGAAAGGAAGTGAGATTCAAAACAAGATAGACATAGTAATTCCATGTAGCAGAATGAGTATGGAAGAATCAATGGAAGAGATGTACCTATCTGATAAAAAACAAACAAGATTATTTACAGATTGCAAGATGAGTATTATAAAAATATGCTAAACCCTTCAGAGGAACTCAACGGTTAGATCACCCACATAAAAAGACAATTCAGACAGAATTTTTGTCACTTACCAAGTGTATTATGCAAATTGCTAAGCACACCATAGGCGTAATAATTTCACAGCTGCCTTAAATTGATCTACCTGCAGGCTACTGCAAAAGGGTCAGTCCCACCCTTTTCTGCAGGTCCTATTGCAGTCCCGGCCCATACTTTGTTTCAGCCCTAGCAATTATTTAGTTTCATTACACATCAGATCATCTCACTGATCTGATTTAAAACACTTCCTCTTAATTTTTGGTTAAATTTCTGCTGGGTGAGCAACTTCTTCCATGGCCACGTGAGTGGCAGAACTGACGTGAAGGAAGACGCAGGAGCACACGGCCAGGGAAAGCTGGGCACGCAGATTGCAGGCAGCATGGCCTGACATCAGCCTGAGCTACTTAGGAAACCCTCTGAGCGTATGAAAGCAACGTGACTACAACGAGAGGACAGACAGATGTGAAATCAGGAAGATCAGTTCAAAATCGGTTGTAACTGATCTTAATAGCTTCCGAGTAAATATATTTTATGCCACTGAAATATTGATGAGTGTTTGCCTATTACTATGTTATAGTAGGTTTGGAACTGAGTCAAGGTGTTCAAACATTCAGTTGCTTTACACAAGAGCAGGCTCCTTGAAGTCCCGTTGATGTACTCATATAAGCCACCTCCCCGCTCTACCTGCCCTGATTTTCATTTCTTCACACAGCCTTGCAAAATCATTATTAAAGTACTACTTACTTAAGGTGAATCAGGAATTAGTTTCTAATGGGACATTCACAACAATAACCAGCCACCTTCTGATGAAAAGGTTCTCACCTTGAAGACAAAGCTGTTGCAATTTGGAACAGCTGTTTTAAGAAGGTCGGGGTTTCTTAAGTTATTTAATACATATTACAGTTCATGTAAGACCTGAGCCACTAAGTAGAAGAGATCATAATTTTATGTATGTCAACAGTAAAGCGATAACATAACAAGGGATAAGCACTGTTCCAAAGGGAAGGTTTGGGTGAACTTACACAATAAAGCCCAGAAAATGAAGATCAATTTCATGCATAACTCTGAACAAAAAGAAGCAGCATGTCCAGAAGAGAACCAGTTATAGGGAAAAAAAAAAAAGATGATGATCAATGGAAGAGCTGCCAACAACAAACAACATCTGAGTCATTAGCAACAAATCACCCACTGTAGCTTGCATCACAGATCCAGCTAGATGACATTTCAAGCTTTGTACTAACCAACCTATTCTCCACCCCTCACAGGCAGGACAAGCCATCTCCCAACGCGCTATCTGTCTTCTCCACAAACAGCACATATGAAAAGATAGGTTCCTTATGTAAGATGAATATCACTGGATTAATTCACTTAGCAACAGAAACAAAGCTCATGTAAAGTCACTTCAAGTTATAGACAAACATAAACAAAGAATCCAAAGGTGAGGTCAGTGGTACTTTAATGGGGATACTCAAGAAAGGTCTGCCATTCTGGGCAAGTTCAACACACACACATTATCAAGGACAGATGTCTAAACTCCAAAATTCACTTCTCTCCCTTTTACTTTCAGAAGCCACCTCTACTCCAGCTCATGAAGCCTTTCACATCTGAGTCTTTTGCCAATGCTACATCTCAAGCACAAGCTTTCTTTTAAAGACCAAACCACAGAAATGTTAGGTGAGAATGAAACACAGGAGATCTGTTTTGATTCCCATCTATCAAAAAGAAGCGAGTAAACTTAGACTATCCCTGACACTCATCTGTTCTTAAAAAAACTTCAAATGATGGGGATTCCACAACCCACAAAATCTCACCAGTTCCACTGCTAAAATAACCCGCAAAAAGAAATTTCTAATATTTAATCTGGATATCGTGTGTCCATTTCAGTTGATTACCTCTGGCCTTATCTCAGCCAACACTGCTAACAGCTTACTGTTGGCCTTCTTGTAATAATATTTAAGAACTATGATGTCTTTCATTATTGGTCTTTTTCTTAGACTTGCATAGGGTAAGACTGTAGATTAGATCTTTTGTTTATTTTATTTTCACCGCTGGGCACCCTAAAATTTTTCTAGTCATTCTCAAAGAATGATGCTCCACACGGGACAGTGCTCCAGATGAGGTCTCACCAATGCCAAATTCGGAAAATAACTATTTCCTATTCTTACATATGCCTTTCTGTTAAATTCATTCCAGAAATTCTTTTTGGTGGTTTTGCAAAGCCACCACGCACTTCACTTAAATTTAACCTGTGAACCAATAATCCCAAGGTCCCTCCTGTTCTACTGTGGCCTCTTCTGTTAAGATACTTATATCTCTGTGTTGAATTTTCTCTGTCCTAAATGTAGGATTTTGCACTTTTCTCATTCAGTTTCAGCAGATCCTTTTCAAGCTGTTTCTTCAAATGATGAGAATTATTTGACATCAGAACCTTGTTTTCTTCCAGTTCTTTGTTGATGAATCAGCTTCATCCTGGTGAAACTCTGATTTTTCCTGCTGTTCTAGGAGGAGACTGCATTAATAGACAGCACTAAGGAATCATCTCCCATCCAGCAAGAAGCATTCAAGAACCTAATTAAAATACCTATGGACTCTGACGCTTTTTAAAACTCATTTCAAGGAAAGCAACACACTACAGGCATGACCAAGAGTGCAGGACACTCACTCTTAAGTCAACTTAAGAGGACAGAAATAGCAAGGAGTTGATGATTTGGTAAATCATTTATTATTGTGTATTAGCTACACAAACTGGCTCCCAAATCCTCTCTTCCTCCTCGTTACCCACATAGGTGCATACCAGCTGAAGACAAACGATTATATTCAAGTGCTAATGGCAGAGAACAAGAGCTGAGACAGGCACGATAAAATACAATGAATTCCTGAAAATGTGTAATTTACCTTGCATCACAAGCCAAGGAAAATGTCCCATCAGCCTTCAATGAAGCTATTAAGCATTCTGTCCATGGCACTCACAAGAAGATATGCACCTAATGGATCACAGCTGTTTATGCAGTTGAAGGGAGCAGTATGAAGAAGTCGTGGTGCAAGCACTGTGAATCCAACCCTTCCTCACCTAAGAAAAGAAGGGGGTCTAGTGCTAGTCAGGTCATGAAACAGCCAACAAGTCTGTCAGAAGAGACTTTGCTTCATCCTTCAAATGTACAATAGCCAAAGAAATGCAGAAGAAAGCATTCCTTATGTGATAGTCTAAACCTTTCATTCTTGAGCAAGCTCTTAAGGAAAGCTAGCCCTAGACTGTATTCAGAATCACTTAAATGAGATTATATCTCACATAGAGCGCAATCTGGATGTAAGACCAGGAACTATAAATGATATTTTAGTGACAATGAGGTTTTATCTCTTCCTATATACAGGATTCAATATATATAGCTCAATGTAAAATACTACTCAAACACCTGAGAAGGATGAGCAGCCCAGGTAGTCCTCTTAGAGTTAATAGAGTCCTCAAGTCTGATGACATCTAATGATAAATATCAAAAAGCAGTGAATTCACCATTACAGCGATCACTTCCAAGGTTGCATGAGGTGACTTTCTTTCCAGTTCTGTATGTTTGATTTAAAACTATAGGGTTATTTAGAAGCTCCAACTGCCTGAAATGCTACAGGACATCGTATGAACAACACAATCTACCATAAAAACATCACACCCATCCTCCCTTTTCTTCAATGGCTACATTGGTTTACTGCACCAAAGTTCAAAGTCTTCATCTTTACCTTGAAAATACTCAACTTTCTAACAATGTGAAATAAAAGTTATTTCAGATTTAATATGCACATGTAACATGCTCTGAAATAAAAGCATATATTCTTTATATTTAAAATTTTTATACTTACAAGTTTATAAATTCAAAGTGAATCTTTGAGAAAGGGGCTTCGACTCACTGTACGCAATTCAACTAAATTGCAGATAAGTGAGAAAGATGCTATTCTGCACAAAAATGGGACAAAGTAGATGATCTTTATAGACAAGTACAGCAAGGTCACATCCTAGATATGTTGAACATTCGGCTCAAAAGATCCTGCAGAACAGACAGGTGAAAAGGAAAAGGACAGAGAGACACAGGCCTGGAAATTTACAAGAGGGCAAACAATATGAGCAGTAAACTTGGGCCTGGAAAACCTATGAAAAGAGCTAGAAAAGACTGGGATTGCTTTATCTTCAAAAGGAGATGAACAAATGAAAACATAATGAAGTATCAGATACCCAGGGACCTTGTGCCCGGTTTTGCAACACAAGAAAAAACATTTCAATAAAATATACAAATATTAAAAAAACAACAACAACAAAACAACAACAAACTGAAAATTGGAACATCCAAATACAGTAAAAGGCAATGCATGTGTATGCAATGACTAATTTGGGAACTCTTTCCTACAGAAGGATAATGAGGCAGAGCATTAGATGAAAAAGCAGCTAGGTATTTATATAGGTAGCAACAGTTCCCTAACGTAACACTGGAAAACTGTGTGGAGAGCATATAAGACAATGTGCGTCAGGCCGTAAGAAATCTCTTAAGCGCTAGTAGATAAAATCAAGTCTAGTGATAGGGCAGACAGTGCCATTTCTGCCCACTGCAGGGTGTTCCCCTTGTTCTCTGAAACATCTGGAAGTCACTGCTCTCAGATCCATTCCCCTGGACCTAAAGTCTAAGCCGGTGTGGCAGCTCCTAAAATCATGAACAGACAGATTCGTAAAACTGCAGTGCCAAGTTACAAACACATTTAATTCAGATTTGCAAAAAAGGAACACCTCGAGAAGATTTTACTTGTGAAGGGTAGCTGCCCTTCCTTCTGATCGTGTTCAGAGAGCATCCTCCTACATATTTCCAACACTGCAATTCTTGAAAGGCCCTTTTCCATCTAACTCAAGGGGATTTTCTGATATTACAGATAGTCATTCAAATGCTGAGACACATTTATACTAGGAAAGCACTTTAACTGAGGATCAAAACATTGAGTTCCCCAATCCATTACAGGCTCCATCTATGCAATTCAAAGGCAGCTTGCCCTAAGAAGACTTTGCAACAAAACACGCAGCTCTTGATTAATTTTGAGTATGTTTTTGATGGAAAATAAATATTGGAAGAGGGAGGGGGAAACGTGCTTTTATTAAAACTTAGTAGATTAATAAAAAACATTCTGTTTATTAAAAAACAATTATAAGGTTTATTTTTTTTAAAAAAAGTTATATTGGATATAGCATGTATAGTTTACAATTCATTCTCATCCATATGAAGTTCATTTCCAAATTCACTTTGATACTATGTCTGAACTAGAAAGAGCAGAGGTTAAATAGGAATGAAACAGGAAATGGAACAACAAATAAAAGCTATGAAACAAAACCCTATGTTTTCTGTAATTTGGTCACTAATGGCTTTATACAGCAGGAACACTACACATTGAGGGGAGGGGAGGGCATGGAAGGCAGCAGGCTGTTGTGTATGTGACTCCTGTGCCTTGCCAACCTACTCAGCAGAAAGCTGGCTGGGGTCCAAAGGTCTAACTAGGAAATACAAAAATGCAGTTCTAAAAAACCAACCCTTTCAAGCTTGCTCATCCACATTGCGGAGTTCTTCTTTTGGACATCATTTTTTTTTATTTTTTTGGTGCAGAAACAGCTGCAGAAACATTCTTTTTTAATACTTCAGAAGTTTACCCCAAAACTGGATTAGAAATGACATATCTGCTTAATCTTGGACCAGAAAGCTTAGGGCAGATTCTTTATAGACATTTCTGGCTACAACTCATGCCCCCACAAACACACAATGCTCATACATGGTCTCTTGGCTGCCTTTACATATAACCATCTGTTAGGCAGAATCGCCCATTCACAAACAGTTCCAGCCTGTTTCACAATAGTTTCGGACCCAAGCGAATGCTGGCTGGGAAACGCAATTGTGCTGTTGCCACTCGCAGGAAATATCTTTTGCCTGACTGTAATGCCAATCACACTCATCTCACATATTTCTGTAGATTTTATCACACATAACAGAATTTATAGCCAAAATGAGCAATGAGTGGATAATGGGAAAAGTGCTGTATAGGCACTTGTAGCTCTGGTGTTTTGTAGTAGAAGCTGTTTAGTAATCTAAGGAAATTAGGCAAAGAAGTGGCCCCAACTTTTGCTGACTGATGGGCAGTGATACTCAGATAATCCCACGTTGAGCAATGTTAGATTTTAAGTTCAAATATTTCGATCTCACACGGCTATAAGCAACATGAGAACAATCCACAAGCTGTGTGATTGTTGACATAAGACCTCAATATATAAGTTGCATGCACATATAGGATGGAGCCTTGTTAATGGAGGCATAGGAAATACAAATCAAAACTAAATGACCCAAGCGAGACCCATAATTATATTTTAGTTAAACTTGATGGCAAATCTGTGAACAAGACTAGTGCTTCCATTTCTGTGACGGACAAGCAGATGTAACTCTAAATTTGACAGTGATGCTAAAAAACTCCTCATAGTTAACATTTATGTCTTCACTAAGATTTTTTCTTTAAGTGGTTTCTTAAACAAGAGAAGACAGATGTCTGACAAACATAAAACAGATAAAAAGTGAATGATTTTTTATAATTTCTCTGGGAGAGATCATTCTTCCCTACTTTTGGTAAAGAAAAACTTGTAGAGTAAGGTAATACCTTAATTAGACCAAGTGGTATAGCTGGAAAAAATAGATATGCCTTCAGCACAACAACTGAGTACGTTCACGATCTGCCCGTAGCACGTGCCGACAGTCACCAGCTGAGGTTACACTAGCTTTTCTTTTTTACAGAAACCTCTGATTCTGGAGGCTCGCTCTTGCCAGGGGTTGCACAAATTTGGAAAAGTATTTGGGCATATGTCTGAAAACTCAGAGCACGTTAACGCATGGAAGTCCTACTATCTTAAAAAAAAAAAGTTAAGCAGGTGTTCAAGGTAGCAACTACACAAATAACTGATTCTGACGGAGGCCAGAGACCCAAGATGCTCCATCAGTCTATTTTGTTTTTACAGCAACCACAAGTACCTGTAAATCCTACCTGTCTTCACAGCAGGCAATGGTGGAATCCTTCTATGGGACATCTCATCCATGAGATGCCATCTCATCCACTCCCTAGGACAACCTGCCTGCCCAGCATCGCTTCTGCAATGGCTTCGCAAGACCAGATGGGAAACACAGAGAACAAACTTGACATTCTCTTCCCAGTTGTCCCCAAGCCTGACTTCAATGAGCTCCTATCGGTGAAAAGTATGAGTGATCAAGCCCAGCCTTCAGGCCGCTCTTAAAAGACAGGGAAGACATAGCTGCTACATTTTGCTGGATTGAGGCCAAGGCATTCAGTACTTTGCATGAATATCCAGGCCCTGAATCAACTTAGAAAATTACCCTGAACTGAAAAAAACAGACTTCTTAATGTATCTTGAAAAAATGGACTGTTCTTTAGGTTATTTAGTGACATGGAAGTCAATACTGTCATGTCTGCTGTCAGAACAGTCTTAAGTCACGCCAGTTAAACAGTAGAAGCTTACAGTACCTCAGCTGCCAAAACTCAGATTTTTTTATTGAACACAAACTTTACGTCTTTCAGTTGAACATACTAATAAGCATCCACTCCAATTCATTAGAAAAATACAAAATTCCTAATTGCACACATCAGCTTGACATTAATTTTTATTGGAGTTTTTCCTCATCTACAATATAGTCAGTCTATTCATCTGCACATCTGAAAGAGCTGCACACTTCAGAGTTTGTCATCTGACTTCTTGTAAACTTCTCATTTGGCACTAAATGCAATGACCATGTTGATTAGAGCAACCGTATGACATGGGGATGGAATTGCTGTCAACTCATTACAAAAATATATAAGGCCTCACTTTTAATTACTCACTTAGTAACAGATTAGTTCTTATTGCCTGCCAACAGCATGACCCCTCTCTCGTTTTCAAGGTCAACATAAATCAAAAGAAATCAGATGAGCTTGAACTTGTCGTTTATTCACTTCTAACCCTTTCATAAGAAAATCTGTTTAACAAAAAAAGCAAGTCTGTTCAATAAAGAGACCATTATTAGGGCTAAAGAGCCAAATTTCCTGTTGTGTGGGTTTTTTTTTTTTCTGAATAGCCTCAAGTAATATTCCAGGAAAAAAAGGCCTTGATACTGTTTTCTTTGTGGAATAAAAAGAAAATCAGCATTAGAAACATGAGATTGCTTACAGGTTTCAAATACCAGTACGAATAAGGTTTTCCTGGTTCCATGCTTTAAGGATTAACGGTATTAAGCACTACAAAATGACATTTGTCATGTTTACTTTAGCTGTCTTGATCTGACAAACCTCTGCAAGCCTTATAAATAGGGGTTGAATGTGACTGTTTTCTGAGATTGCTGTCAAATAGTGCAAAAATATACAAAATGCATCATTTCACTTTCAAGGAAAATCCTAAGTAAATAAAAAGTCTTAACTATAGTGAAATGGGACTGCTTTGATGATTAATTATGACTTTGAGATATGAAAGACTTGGCTGCATCTGTCTGCGTCAGTAAAAAATCGCTTCAAAGTTTTGCTGTCACTTTGATGTTCTAGCACCTAGATTTTCATTAATTACAAAATTATCTTTGCGGGCCTTCTGGCCACAAAGAATGTGTTTTACTGGCCATGTAGCACAGCCTTCTTTTACAAAGAGCTGTGTATTTATCCAAGTGCCAGCCGGTTCAGAGGGAGGGCAGGTGCCCAAAGGCCTGGACCTCATGACTTTTTTGTATTGCCATAAATATTTTCAGTGGGTCTGTCATTATTTATTTTTTTTTTTAACAGAAATGCTTACTCTGGCCTATTCCGTAATGTACATTCCACACTCTGCTAAAGTTGTGCCTCATACTGCTCAAGCTTATTTCCAGTCCCCATAAAGGAGCAAGCCACATCAACAGAAATACACGCACACCAGCATCTTTATGTGCCCCAAGGCTGGAAACACATTTGATTAACACACACAAACCAACCCTTACTCTCAGGACTCAGTTTGTTGGGTCAGATTGTGGATGTTCGTGGAGCTAGATGGAGAAACAAGGGCAATTTCCCAAGTCTCAGTACCATTCTCCATCCCCAAGCCTGTATGAAGGGCAGATCTGCCTCTGCCCTACACAGAACATTTTCCAGACAAGTAACATTGGATGAGGTAGTGTTAAATGTTAGAGATGACATAAAAGTTATATAGTTCCCTAATAAATAGTGCAGATGATAAGCAAAAAAAACATTACAGGATACAGTCATATTTATCTTCTGAGATACAATAACAATTATTAAGTTACAATACATTCCAAATGCAGCCATCTTTAACTCTCACATTCAGATGTCGGACTATTAGTAGGGCATCTGACTAATTCAGTCATCCATATATTTCTGCAGCATGATTTGTGGGTTAATTATAGCAGGAAAATTATAATGACAAATATATAGACATAGCAATATACATTATTCATACATGCAATAAAAACATCAAATGTATTGTCATGACTTATTGCAGCGCAATGTGCATGGCCTTCTTGGCCAGATGATACACCAGATGTTTCCTTTCCTTTAGATTTGAAAAGTTCACATGCAGCAGAAGTCAGGTCCTGAGGGTAGGGGTGGGGCTTAACTATTTAAAGTTAAATGTGCAAATATTGACAAATAAGAAACTGTTAAAGTCATATAATTCATTTTCTGCTTAAGTCTCACTTTTTTCCTGTCTACCCCCTTAGCAGAATGCACAAACTGCTCAGTCTGTAGAGAAAGACTTAAGACTTTGTCTTTCACTGCTCTCTCCTCACTTTTCCTACTTTAAAATAAATTCTATATAATTTTTAAAGCATAATAGGATAAATACATGTCTGAAGTGACTATAGAATGCATTACAGGCAGAAATATATTGCTTTTATATAGCCATTTCTTTTACATAGAAAAGGGGGGGGGGAATAAAAAGCAACACTTTATTTTAAAGTATTGAAGACACATCCGCTCTCTGAATGCATTTTGCCTGTGAGCCGAGAAATACAATTGTACAGATACAAACCTGTCCCTTAAGCCCGCTATGCCCGACTCTTCCTCTGTATCTCCAACTGACAGGTAAAAAGAATGGGGTCTCAGATCTACCAGGCAGAAATAGTCACACGAATAAGGAGTCAGTGCACAAAGTACAGGTAGAGCAGGAAGGAGTGCGCCGCTGGTAGGGCAGACAACACACTCAAATCATCACTGAACCATTGGACGTGGCCAGAACATCACTGAAGCTTTCACTAGAAATAGAATACTTCCCCCCTGGCTTTTTTACTACCCCTGAATACGAAGGTGGCCAGACCTGCTCCCCTCCAAGGAGATGGCATCTTTGGACTGGCCCATTCCTATATTTCAACAAAACAGGCAGTAGCCACCAGCCCTCCCATTAGCTCTACAGACCTTTCATTGGAAGTTTACCAGTACTCAAGGGCAACCTCCAAACCTGGGCCAGCCCCAGCAAGCGCAGTGGGGCTATAAAACCCTGCAACACGTACGGATCCCACCTTTCCTTCCTGCAAAAACTGCCGACCTCAGGAAGGAGGCAGAACGAATCTTACACAATCCAAGATTTTACAGTTCTGAGGGGGGCCAAGGGGGTGTAAACTGCAGCTAGACTCTGGTGTGCTGTTAAATTTTAAAGAGATAGTTCAGCAGGATTTGCTGGGTCTTACAAGTGCCTACACACAACCTTCACAGGCATCCCAAAAGGTTTGGCTCTGGAGATGGGGAACAGATCAGGCTGGTTTTCATTTTTTTCTGCCTCCATTTGCCTATCCTGAACCATAACAACATTAAAGCCTGGAAAGAGAACAGACCGCAATGGAAACTGTATTAACACTGCACTCTGCTGTATGTTATATGCTATACATCCCTTCTATAATTCCTTCTCTGCAACTCTGTTTAACCTCAGGGAGTAGTTTGCACTGTGGTTTGTATCATACCTGCTGTACACAAAAAAGTCATTGAGCACGCTCATGCTTGCTTCTTTAGGTACCCACAATGTTTCTTTGCCCACCAAACGGACGTCAGTAGACATGAGGTTGAAAAATTCTCCAAAGCAAACAACAGATAAACCCCGTCTCTTCAGAATGACAGCTCTCCTTCAGGATTGGAGGGATTGTCCCCCATTGACCATGCTTTCACATGTAAAAGGGTGTCTTTGAACTTCTTCCTAATAAAGACCATCCCTTCATTGTGTGTCTCCCGAATTCTCTGCAGTAGGCAATCAGGATGAAGTTGCACTTGTATTTTTTAAACTAAGAGAAAGGCTTCATTTGTATGACCAGTGCCATTTCATGAGACAGGCAACTTCAAAAAGCAGAAAGAAAAAAAAAGTTAACGACTCAAAATTAAAGCAGCACCTGTAAACACTAGGTGGCACCACAGCAAATAGTATTTGTTCCTTCCAGTAATGAAAGTCGTTGAAAACTACAGCGTGATTTCAAAACCAAAGTAATATTCTAAAATTGTATTACAAAAATTTGAAAATAAATGGAGTTAGAATACAAAGGGAGAGAAGAAAAAACACCAGGAGTTTTCCCTTCTCTCAAGAGTAATACTTGCCAACCTGCCCCTTCACAAATTCACGTTGCAGCACTTCTGGCCACCTACAAAGCTCCAAGATCTACGCGGGGCACATCTCCTTCTCACAGAGTCCATACATCACCTCCAGATAATGACAGCCCCAGGCTGTTTGTTGGCTGATCTGGACAACACGGATGTCTAGAGTCTATCAGAACTCTGCCTTCACCAGAAGGAAGTCGTTCAATACACAGGAGAATAACGGGAGACTGGGAGGAAGCTGGTAAGTAACTACAAACTTAGGCCTGAAAAAATAAACTGCACAAATTATCTGGTATTGGACCCAAAGGAGCAGCTTTTTTTAAATCTTATATACCCCCAGCCTTCCAGTTCCTTTGTTTTCCTCCCCTGACTAGCCAATGTATTTCTTGTGATCTCTTATACTCCAGCAATATGCCAGGATTTTTCAGAAACTTGTTGAATGCTTATCCCTAAGAGCAAGTCATGAGCAGTCCTGGCCCTGACTTAAAAACAGACTCCTTTGAAAACAATCCTGAACTTCAGCCTCATCCTTTGCATGAGCACCCACCAACATGGATGGAGACACACGTGTATAATCTTTTGGCTGGCATTCAGTTTAGCGAATTAATTCCTCTGTCCCTGAACCTCTCTTTGACTCTTGACTTGGTGTTGCAGGGGGTCACAGAGCATGAACTTGACTGCAAAATCTCATGAAACTGAATGTCTGAACAACTGAGCAGCAAATGTAACCCAATGTCAGTAGGTGCAATGCAGGTGGGGGGCCAGGGAACAACTACTTACACATTCATAAAGATGGACTCAAGTCCGTTGTAAAAGATTGTCCACAATCATTAGCTCCCTGCTTAGCAACAGTCAAAACACAAAAAGGAACGGGGGGAGAGGAAGGAAAAGAATAGAAAAAAATATAAAATATTGTCATGACCAACGACAACAGAAGATACGGCAAGATCAGAAAGTGTACAACGTTTACAAAGATGAGCAGGTATATGAAACTGTTTCCATTTGATGAAAGGTCAACTAGACTATGAGTCTTCACCTTGGAAAGGAGACAACTGAGAGAAGACATAATAAGCAGCTTTAAAACCACAAGTGATACGGAGAATACGAACAGAAATCAATTACTCTGCATTTCTCATCTCATTTCTCACCTATGTAACTATCAAGCATCAAGTTTAAAGTGAATAAAAAGAAATACTTTTTCACACAGTAATCAGCTACAGTGTGGAACTCATTGCCATAGAACATCATGGAGACAGAAAGAAGAAAAGGATTTTAAAAAGGATTAGACAACTTTATGGAAGACAGGTCCACCCATGACTACATAACATGATGGCCCAGATGCATCCTCCATCTCACACAGTTTATAAATCACCAATTACTAGATGCAAGGAATGTCTACTAGGGAAGGATTACTCTAAAAATCCCACTGTTAATAGTTCCCCTAAGTAACAAGGACAAGATCCTGGCCTAGACAGGCTGCTGGTACCACCCAATAAAGCTGTTATGCTAGAGAAAACACTATTTGCATTGCATGTAAATTCTACAATTTAAAGGTTAAAAATGTGTGTATTAAAAAATCCCAAATCACTGAGAGCTGCACTGACCCATTTTTCTTCTGTGTCACAGACTTTTGAGTCAGTCTAGAGATATCAGTACTAGAGGTGAACACCCACAGACACAGTCAAGGGCTGATGAAGGCATTCTTCAGTAAGATCATAACTGGTCTCATAACTTAACCATACCCAGGACTAAAGTCCCTGGGTATTTTTCTTGAGGCCAAAAATAAAAGCTGATTTTTTTAGTTCCTAAAATCCACAATTACAATACACAGTTTGTCCAAGCACTAAGGGAAAAGCCACTTTTTTTGGGCACTCTATAGACTCTTTGCTCCCTTACCATTTGACCTATTTTTCCAATTTGAATTCCAAATGGGAACTTGCTCCATAGCATTCCCAACTGTTTGAAAATGAAACATCTCAAAGAAATACAGTAGGCTTTTGGGATGAATCCTTGCAGATCCAGGTGGTACACAGCAGCTTGAATGGGGTATTTTAGCAATGTAACTGAAAATTCAGATTATTAGTTTCACTGTTTCTTGTCCTTGTGCCACCACAGTTAGTGATGATCAGGGGAACTACTTCCTTTTTCAGGCTGTTGCCTTAACCAAACGAGGCTTGCAGGTTTGTATTCTTTCCTCATGCTCCACTCTTGCAAGTTTTCTGAAGAGAGGTGCCGGGACAGAGGCACTTTATTAATGTTTCCATGGATGGAAAGGATGCAGAATGAGTGGAAGCATCTTCTTACATGCCAGAGAATCAACACGGGATCGCTACAAGAATCCTACTCACAGAACTCCTTGTTCTTGCAACGCATTCACCACGTAGAGAATTTTGAAGGCAGAGAGTTAATACGGAGGAGACCAGCTGTATTTCAGGGACTAGACAGGCCTGTGGTACACAATTAATTGTTCTGAAGACTAGAAGAGACTACAGTGGTAATCAGGATAATCTCTTGTACACAATAGGGAAACAACCTCTCCTGGATTAACTCACGCCTTCAACTCCAATCTCTACATCTGAGTTACAAACATGATTTTAAGAAAAGCATCCAAATTTTGTTTTCAGATTTTCAATAGTGAGGAATTTGGTAGTCTGTTCCAACATTTAATAGCCACTACATATTTAGATCTTGCTACATTGTTGTCTGCCAGACAGAAGAACCAGTTTAGAACCCCATTTAGGTTTACTTGAATACTTAGAGTAAGTCTAACTCTAAAGTCTTAATTTCTTGTTCAATGAAAGAAGTAAGCTGAACTTGTTTTCAGAGTGGAAAACATATTTTCTAACCCTTCTGATCACGCTTGCAGGTTCTCTTTTAACCCTGGACAATTTTTATTTTTTTTTTTCTTGAATTGCAGATGCCAAAATTTGACCTCATGTTCACGACATGATCACAGGTACCAAACAGTGAGGTAATACAGCTTCCACACAGTTATTAAATATTCTCCACTCTATACATCCAAGGGCCCTTCTTGTTAGGAACTACTCTACCCATAGGCAAAGTAAGTAATTTCCAGACTGCTGGAGAACACAAACAACCAGTGCCTTACAAATTTTACTGCAAGAGGGCCTTGAAGAGTGATTTCTGTTACTGCTACTACAGCCGAGGAAGGAATTGTAGGTGCCACATGTCAAGAACAGCTGGAACAAAGGCTGGGAGCCCCCAGCAGCAACTGCTGCCATGCCTCCCTTACCTTCTTCACCCTTCCACTCATTCCCCCTCCTCCCTGCCTAAAGTAGCAAGAAAAGCAGCAACTCTCAGCACTTCCAGCTAACTCTGTATCCCAGATTCACTTCTTCCACAGCTCGCTCTCTTTGCTCTGACTGACGTTAACCCAAGCTTGGCCTAACCTTGAATCCTTGGATTGCCTTTATTCATCCTGCTCCCGTTTCTCGTTCTGGGTCATTTGGCTCCCCAGATACTGACATACAGCTAAAGATGCACCCGAGCTATCAGGATAAAATCACATCATGTGGATGTGGCTCACATGCCTTTTTCCTAGACAGCTGAGCCTGCAATTTGCCAAAGTAAAACTTCTTGTTTGTCTGTACCTAGGGATGAAAGTAGTCAAGACGGCAGCTAATGAATGGGGAAGTGATACATGATGGAAAGGAGAGAGCAATATTTACTAATAATGCATAAATCTCATCTTCCAAATCAATGATAAAAGTATGAAGTAATAAATTTTCTAAATTATTAAGATGCAAAGACACAAAAATACCTATAGGTACATTATAACAGAGCATTTACCCAGAGAAACCTTGGTTAGAAAGCTGTAATGTCACAAAGAACTACTCCAGACCTAATTCTACTTGAGGGGAAGGAAAAAAAGAAGAGTGAGAAAGAAAAGCATTTGGAAATCAGTACCACCAGCTAGGAAACAGTTAAAAAATATTTTCTAAAGACAATCTAATCAAGATATCTGCATATCAAGAAGCTGTTTCTTTGCAAGATGCAGCTGAGCCAGTGGTAGAAGAGGGGATCGTGCTGCTACGCCCCTGCTGTGGATATGACACTGTCCATGCTGCGCTGAACAGAGGTGGAAGACACCACAGTCACCTTAGCCCCTGCTCTCCAAAACATCTGTCCAGATCCACTGACGGACGAGGAACGTTTTTGCCCCAGAATGTTGCTACCTGTGCAATGAATCTCATGGCTACCTGAACAAAAGAAATGCGGGGATCTGAACCCAAGGCTACACAGCCCACAAAGATTCAATGAGGTTTATGTTAAATGTTCCAGTTTTGGATTAACTCTGATTTCAAATGTCAGTCTAATGCACCTCATGTGACTCAGTGCATAAAGGTTCCTCCCAGTTTTGACCCAGTTGTTATTGGAGAACGAGTTTTTCAAGCTGTGAAATCCACTTTATAGCAAGGCCTTAAAACCTTGGCAATGCCTCTGAATGACAAACGCAGGCCTCCTCTGAAATACATTTCAGCTATGTGACCCTGATTTAAGTTAAAATTCATAGACTGTTAATTAGCATGTGGAACAGGAAGTTTCTAAATAGCTCACCAGGTATGTATTTGGCAGGCAGTACACCAACACTTGAAGTGTGGTTAAAAAAAACACTTTTTTACATCACTGAAAGTTTAATAAATATTTATTTCTTCAGGGACCTCCTATGTTAATGAAACCTGTCTGCTCTTGTTTGAGTCTTTAAAACTCATGTGTTAAATAGTAACGCTGAGGTAGCGTCTCTGAAATTGCACCACTAACAGCAGAGCAAATACAGAGCATAAGTGTTTTTTGTGTCTATTTAACAGCTTTTATGTGTCCATTAAGTGCTTGTTTTCTGTTTTGTTAATCATTCCAGCTCCCATAATAATTAGACGAAAGAGGAAATCGCAATTTCAAATGCTACTGTTTCTCTGGTTCTCCAGAGTTAAAAGGAGGAAGCAGGATTAGATGGCTTTCTCAAATGTTTTTTTTTCATTTGCTAATCATGCCAAAATCACATTTTTGTGCGCATTAAATAGTCTGACAGCGCATAAAAATATTGTGTTAGTTGTTTAGTATCAGGAAGCAATTCCATTTACCATACTAAGATAATAGTCAGTGGCCTGAACTATTTTTTTTTTTAATCGATGCTATCATTTTCTAAGACCTTGTGCCCTTGTCCTCAAAACTTGTTCAGCTACGGGTTACACAACTTGCACATCTGCAGGTTAGCTTTCCAGCCCTGGAAGGACACACCATGTGGAGTGCTGCCCAGCAGCCTGATGGCACACAGAGCAAAGCCTGTGGTGCCAAGCGTCACAGAGCGTCATGCTGGAAGGAGTCCTGCTCACACCACCCTCTTTACAGCAGACATACTCTCCACCTACCACCTAACACACCTCCCAACTTCAAATCATGCTGTAACTGGATCACGTATTTGCGCTTCTGTGCTTCAAGTCAATGCCTGTGTATTTTATGTCACTGACTTCTACCTTGATGGCCTCCTGAGGTCCCTTCCATCCTCAGCTACCCTGTGATCCTGTGAGTGCTACTAAAAGAAAGGCTGCACCAGCTTTGCACCATGGTCATTCCTCACGTTCATGACCAATTATATGTGCTGCTCTCATCGTGTGACCATGGACGTGCATTTATTAGGGCACAGGAAATACAGAAGTTTGCTCCCGTATACAACTGACCTGGTGAGAGAGAGCACAGCTGAGTTCAAGGAGTCAGAATACTATCTTCATGTTTATTCACAGCTTTTATTGCTTCTTTGAACAAAGATTTCATGCAGCAGTGGATTCCAGGAGATTTGGAAATCTGGCCTTTGCAAAGCCATATTGATTACAGAATACCTCAAATTCCTATAATGCTATGAGGGATTTCAAATCTTGGAGATGCAGCTTCATTTATAGGGCCTTTCCTCCAAATGAAACCTGGAAGAAACACTCAACTCTTACTCCCTGCTCCGTAAGAAACATTTCTGCTGGACTTGTAAGGCTCCTGAGGCAGCTAAAGTGAGAGTGGAAGACATTCCAGGAGTGCCAATGGAGAATAAGAGACTGAAAATACACACTAATGGGAGTTTTTGTTCCAACAGTTGTACAGTCCTGATTCTTGGCCAAACCAGCTTCAAGGGGTGTTGGTGGTACCTCATATTCTCTGAGTAGAGAACTGCACTTTAAGTCTGGACAAACACATAAGCCTGGGGGGCAAGGGAGGTGGAGGTGGCACTGGCATTCAGATTGCTGGAAACCTAGGTTCTCAATATTTCTGGTAGACTGATATTGCAATTTGAATGCTGCATTCTATTATAACAAAAAGTCTGTTGTCAGTGTAAAGCTTCAGCTCAAAGATTGATTGTCTATTGCTTTCTGAATTTTCAGCCTCATATCCTAAATGTGCGTTTCTTAATTTATCCAGACTAGAAGTACATCTGTTCAGTCTTTGGCATATGAAATATTAGAAAGTATGCACTGAAGAAAAATCCAGACTAAGTTATCAGCCTACGTACAAAAAGGAATTAAACTGTAATTTAAGAACTAATTTCACCTCTCTGATCTGTCTGGCAGATCTTTTCACTGTTATTCTCTTGTCCAGTACATACATTCCCATGATGCCAATTAGGCTTTCATATCCAAAAGGGCAAGAAAATGGTAGTGGTGAGATCCACCCAGCAGACACAGTACTGATGCCAGTGGTCAGCTGGCACACAACAAAAGAGAAGGAAAATAAGATACTTACTTTTGATGAAGTTCACCTTGCAGATGGAAGAAAAGAGTTTAGCACACATCTCAAAACGACAAGGGAGAGTAGCTAATTCTGCTTTTCAACATATGATTTTCCATTTATTATCATGATTATTCCTTCTAGTGAAAAAAAAACCCAAACACCTAAATCCTGCAATCCATTTTCATTGCCCCACTGAAAATGGCTGATATATGGCAGTGCCATAGTGGCACTTTAAAGAGCCACTTCCTTCCTGTGGGAAGAAGACAGAAGAGTGACACATACTGGGACATCCCATACTAGAATGTCAAAATTTCTATTTCAAACTTTACATATTTCTTTCACAAGACAATGATCCTTGTTCCAAAGAAATGACCGAGATATGGAGTAGATGAAAAAAACTATTGACAAGAAACTTAGAAAAAAGACGTGATTCTGGTGCATCAGCTTCTTCCCAATTAGACTTCATCTCGGTAAAGTACATTCCTCTCACACAGCACATTTCATCCGAAGACTTTGTGTATTAATCACTGAACCTAACAACCAGTCACCTACTTTCTTATCCCATTTTATAGACAAAGAATCTAAGCTACAGAAATTGCTTGTGCAAGTGACTGCATTACTGGCAGAGCAACACATTTCTCACATACAAAATCTCAACATAAAATATTTCACATTTTCATCTCATGCCACAGGTTAATCTAGTACTTTGCAAATGGATGGAGTTATAACTGCTTTAAATAAGCATCAGTTATTTGGTTTAAGTCCTTTTAAAAATAAATGTAGCATATAAACCCAAATTTATGGTAATTTTAAAGGGTGTTTCAGGAAAAGTTCTACATTGTTGAACAAATTAATGTCAACCCTTATTCAAACAGACTACCATAACTTTTGTGAAGCAATCACAAAGAGTTTGATCTTGTATCTGGACCACTTGAAATGCTTGTGCTTTGAACGTGAGCATTTTGATAAGGTTGTACTGGACTGACTTGATACAACTTCTTGATCCTTCCTAGAAAGAGTATTTGATTTACAGTTTCTCTGGGCAACTTATCAAAAGCCTCTGATTATTGACTTACAAATGTAAGATTTTTTGGTCTGAATTAACAGAGGAGCTGAAATCACTGCCTGTGGCACTATTTGCAGATTGATACTATTACTGGAGAAACTACAATTAGCTGCAACTAGCTTGAATGCTAAGCAACAAGTCCTTTGTTTTTATTGAATATGTAGTTCTGTGTATGCCCTGCTAATTGCTGTTTCCCTCTTTTGCATTTTCCTGAGTGAAAGGGAGAAAATATAGATCTCGTACATGAACCTTTTTGAACTTCAGAAAGATGCACCTGCAAACCTACTTTCACAGTGTTAGTTTAGAGCCAGAACCATCAAAGAGTAGAGACTTATTGTCTTTATTCTTTTTTTCTTTTTGGCTGACTGAAAAGAAGTCTCTGAAGAGCAGCTGAATTTGTAAGATTTCATCATTCACAATCTTGGGAAATCTTACAAAAAATTCTCATGGGAGTTCATTGCCAGCAAACATCGTCTCAAAATTTGACCTATGTCCCATATCTAAAAATTTCATCTAACAAAACACGCTCATCAGGTTTTTACATGGGATGTAAAAGATGATGGGATCATCCACCCTTAATTTATTTAAGTGATGCTGGTATGATCTAAGTACTAGAATAGTATTTTATGTAGTGCCTTGACAGTAAATAACAGCTTTGGTTACGCTGCAGCATGAAGAACATAAACGGGTGTAAGCCTCGTTCTCTGATTTCCCTTTACAGATACATTATCTCTCTTCAGAGCAAGCTGCTGGCACCCATGAGAAGCAGATGCCCTCTGTAAGACAAATGGAAAGCAAAGATCACGAAAGAGATGAAAGGCAGACAAAGCCATGATTACAGTTCCCACTGTGATCCAGTCAGGAGATGTAGGTGAGTACAAGCAGAAGAATAAATCTCATCCTGAAAATGACGTGAAGTATTTCAACACCCATTCTCCTCAAAGCAGAAGTACATCACTTACTGTACCTCTGGTTCAACATCTTCTATTGAGTCACCGGGAAAGTGCTGATATAGAAAGTGACCTCTTCAGGTTTCAGTTAAAGTTCAGAGCGGTGGTCTACAGCCTCAGGAGGGTACCACTCTGTCAGATTCATGTTTATGACAACCTCTACACATCATAACATACATTTTAGATTTTATACTCTAGCACATTTTGTGACTGAAGCGTGTGATCTACAGCAAGCCCTAGAGTTGTAGAAATGAAGAATTTTCTAAGACTTACAGTGAAGCAGGAAGACCAAGGAAAACTCTAGCATCAAGTTAAAATGGACTTTTAAAGATGACCTTCAGCTGTCTTTGTCACTATCAGCCATGCAATATAGGAAGAAGAGCTGCTGCCAAAGACTCCAAGGCCACCACAGACAGCTAGACAGTTCTGCATACCATCTCCACGTGCTCAGTCATTTGCACTAACATCATACACAAGTCAAAATTGGGACTGCAGCTTTCTTCTGCTCCGTATTTTGTACCAAAGGCTGGGCAGATACCTGATAAAGTTCCCAACCTGGCAGATCATAAAGACAAATAATTCACTCTGTTCTCTGGTGCTTGCGTATGATCCCAATGATTTCATTCAGATTTTGAACAAGTACAAAGGTCTGTTTGGACAGAGATCTTTGCAAACAGATACTCAATAGTAAGAGCAGGAACCACATGGGGCTGTAATACTAAATAGAAAGGGATGGTGTCAATAAAAGGAACAGTATGGCTATACAGGCTAACTGCGTGTACCACCAGTATTGGAGTATCTTCGGATTAGTTTTCTTTCTGTAATTTTAAGAAATAAGCCACCCTGATTGCTGAATGTTCTGTGAAATTTGTGTCTGGGTATAGTATGTTAAATTATGTGTTTTAAGAATGAATCAAACTGACACACCTCTCTGAAATGGATGCTTTTCAAAATCAATGGGAAAACGGCAACAATCGATACTGACATTTTAAAAATAAATAATGTAAGTGAAGGGAGGAGAGGCAGTGAGCGTTTTAATTTTTGGAGCCTTCAAAAAACCACCTACGTGTCTCCCCAGTAAAATACATTGCATCCTCAATTTTCAATCAAAATCCTTTTTGACAGCACAATATGACTTTTAGATTGTCCAGCTAATCTATTATTTGGGTAAGCAAATGACTACCAGTTATGATGGCACAGATGACAGAGATCATGCCTTCAAAACACCATCCCTTTTACGAAAATGAGTCTTAATGCAAACACAATGAGTCTTACACGTGCTGGAGAGAGACAGACAAATAAAATTATAATTGCTTCAATCAGAAAAATGTACGCAGGGGACTCAGTTCTCACCTCTTTTCTGCTCCTGCCACTGCAGTGACTTTAATAGCTCTGTAGAAGCACAACTATGCATGCCGTAGCGCTGTGCTTCCTCAGGACACACAGTTGTCTTCTCCAGAGTGGTCCTCTGCGCTCCCTGGCAGCAAGTTGCCTTTGGTGCTGTATCCCCAGGTGTGCCCATTCCACCACTGCTCTTCACTGTTCCTGTGAAGAAAAGGCACACAATACTTACCACAGCTTACAGCGTGCTCCTCTTCCAACACCGTTTTACCTCCCTCGTCCCACATGCGGCTTTCTAGCTTCAAGTACAGCCCATTCTGGGGGTCGGTGTTGCAGAGCCGGCTGACATGCCTGCCTGCCTCCCGTTCTGCCTACAGCCAGGGTCAGATCCTGGTCAGTCAGGGCATCTCTCCAGCTTGGCAACCTGTCAGTGTCGTTATTCAGCTCACTACAGATACGGCCATGACAGGACAAGACAGCTTAGCTCTGTACCGGTGTAATGTCCCCTTCACTGCTAGAAGGGTTTGGAGCCTCACAGGAATATTGCTGCTATGACACTGCCAAAGCATAGCTCACCACTCTATCCTAAAGGCAAGCGTCGCAGATACCCATAACAGTAAAAGTCAACACATAATCAAAGACAAACAGAACTGAAATTGTGTCATTTCAGTAAAATCTTGGAGCTGGTGGCATGTAAAAATATGGTTCCTGGTACTGAATAAAGATGCCAGGGGCGAAGGAATAAACAGAGTAAGATCCATCTTTCCCGGCTCTGCAGTGATCGGATGGGGAGCTATAGGAAAGTTAGTGCAATTTCTGCCAGTAGCACAACCACTGTGACAACCTAGGCATCACTAGACATGGGATATCTTCTCCCAGGTTCATTTTATCAGAGCCTGTATTTCTGATATTGAGTTAAGGACTTGCCAAACCTAAATTATAGGAAGAAAAGCTATATAAGCTATATTAATCATATTAGTAGATCTAACAAAATAATAGCAGTTGCACAAAGTTCCTCAGCACTTCAGAAGATATCAAACACTTATTAGGGTGCCTAAATATGAATTGTTCAGAAGTGGTTGGTCTAATGGACCAAAGCTGGTGGAACAACCCAGGACTCAAATCATTACCAAAGTCTGCACCAGTTCTCACTTCTTAAATTGCTTTCCCTCTTGATACAATCATCTGAAGTACATGAACAAGGAAAAGGAAACACATAGTAATATTCAGCAGCGTTTCACCTAAGCACAATGTACATTGTTGAATTATGTGGTTGTTTTAATGAAGAACTTAATTTCAGAGGCTCTTTCCCAGTACAAGACACAGTATCAGTTGATATAAATCTCCCAAACTCCATTCATTATGTGGATTACTTAATACAGATGGCTGATAACTGTTTGAAAATTCCCTTGTTTACTAGTCTATGCAAGCCTCAATTCGCATGTCTAAATGTATCCCTATTAAGGAAAAGTACTTAAGCATGTGTTTAATTCCCAAAGTCCCAGGCTCAAACGCTTTCCGCAGTAGAGTTGTTGTAACTGTGATTGTCTAAAGAGACTGCTTTCCAGAACAGGGGTGGGTTTTTTTTCTGAATGAAGGCCACAGCTCATTTGAGAAATATGCGCCTGTCTTACTGAAATAAATGGCACACTGTTACGCTCCCGTACCTGGGTGGATACGCTTCAGCAGTGCAGTTTGCCCACTGTGCTTGCTCCTCACAGCAGCGGCTGCGGCAAGGGATCATTAGTGAATTAAGAATCTTTGGCTTTTCCATGTCATGTGTAGTCTTGATTGCACGATTTCGAAATGGGGAGGGAAGGGAATCATTCTGTAGCAGACTTGTGGGGATTTCCATGATTCTGGGAAGAAGTACAATTTTATGAAGCTGCACTAGTCATTGTTAATTTAAAATGAATATAAAACCATATTTTAGAGCTAAATTACCTTTTTCAGAACAAGTGTTGCATCATTTTCTAACCATAATTTACATGATTCCAGATTGCAGTTCAGGGACCTAGGAGCCAATTTTTTTTTAACTTACAGTAAAAATTTCTGCATTAACAGCATAGTTTCTGTTCATCAAAGTTCTAATTTCCATTGTTTTTTTTGGTTTTCAGCTCTATAAATCCTAAATGTGCCTTTCATTTAATTTTTCCACACTTTAAGTACATCTGTTCAACATTTGGTTCATGAAATACTAAGAAGCATGCTCTGAAGAAATATTCGCTTTACTTGTCAGCCTGCAAAGAAAATGCAACAAATCTGTACTAAAGTTTTTCTTTTCAGTAGCTCACACTTAACCAGCTAACTCCCACACTTACTAAAAACACATCCATGATTTAGTCGACATGAGGATAGTTCTACGCCAAAAACATTTATTGAAATGTAGATTCCAGTTGCTAACTCTCAGAATCAAAAAAGGCAATAAAATAATATTATAATATCTTTATCTTACGGCAAGGCATGTCAGGTTGTGATTTATTTGAGTAGAAACTGTGCTCTCCTTTACTAGCTCTCTCATTAGCTACCTCTTACTCTTTGCGACACCTGTAAACAACCTCTATACTGGGAAGATGGTGTCCCGCCTATTTAAAAAAGGTCTCCCCCTTTTTTAAAATTAAAAATAAATAAATAAAATTAAATATCTTATAAATAGTGATAAAGAAACATTAAACAAAGGGATAAATTTATCACTGTCATCTTGTTCTGTTAAAACACAGAAAATAGCAGAGCAGATGTGGTAAATGCTGGTGGGAGCCCTACTAGTTTGGATGAATAAGAATGCAAAGCAGCAACAAATATATTGCACACTCCATAACAAAAATCATGTCTGCTCCTCAGCGATCCTCCAAGTTGCATGCACACAAAAAAAAAAAAAAAAAGAAAAATAATTTTAACCCGTACCAGTCTAAGTTCTGATTTCAAGTGGGAGTGACATTAGTATAAGTTTTAGTGGAGCTGCTTCTCCAGTTAACGTGGTGGAATAGCAGAGTTCAGGGCCTGGCCAAGGCACTGACTTTTCTGCTGGCTGATATAAAAATGCACAAGGGTACAAAAAGCACAGATCACACCCTTGCACACCGGCCAGGCCAAAAATACCTGCTGACTAACAGAATACAGAAGCGTTTTCCCTATAAAGCTTCTGTACCTTAGTTAAGGCTAAACTGCAAGGCGTCTTAGGTTGAAAGAACAGCAACGCCTCCAAGTAACAACTCCCTGCCGGCTGTAAGAGCCACTGAAGTTCTCAGGTCACTTTGCTACTTGTCAGAGTGAAATAAACCCAAGTGCGAGACTCCTCAGCCAACCTCTTCTTTCTCAGAGCACAGCACCTCCTGGTCCCAGGCTGACTGACTACATCCATGGGCCTTAGAAAAATCAAGATGAATGGAAAATGGAACTGGAACGCAGACTTTTCAAAGGACTGCACTGACCTGGGTGCCAGACCCCAGCCTAAGACCACAGGTTTTGTCCGGACAGGAGAGCTAGGCTGAGGCTGCCAGGCTGAGGAAGCTAGAGCACCTACCCATAAAACAACACAGAAATTCCACCTTCTCTGGAGGAACAACTGTATCCTGAAGCATTGATGTTTGCCAGCTAAAGGTACAGATCCCACTAGTGACCAGTTTAAACCCTTTCTTGTGTGAAGCCTCTCTCCTGGGTCATCGTTCTGTGTTTCATTTATAGTGACTTGCAAGTAGTGGGAAACAGGGAACTAAGGATTAGGCATTTTCCCAAGGATCTCCATAACAATTTGCTTTGAGACAACTGGGTTCATTCCCCTTGCGTTCTTCTGCAGAGAAAAGTCTCTCTTTTCAGCCACCCCCCTGCAGGAGGCCAAGGAAAGGCTGGTTATGGCAAACAAATAAGAGAGCATGGGATCTTATCAAGCTCACAGTACTTCCATTTTAGCTCTTTTAACAATGGGTGCATAAATTCCCAGAGACTCCCATATGTAAGGGATGACTGGGTCCCTTCCAAAAGGCAGAAATGCACAGAGCTAGTTCTGCCCCCC
This sequence comes from Rissa tridactyla, assembly GCF_028500815.1. Lineage (NCBI taxonomy): Eukaryota > Metazoa > Chordata > Aves > Charadriiformes > Laridae > Rissa > Rissa tridactyla. The sequence goes on from NC_071469.1 coordinate 55,539,994, forward strand.
TTTCTAGTGTGATACACCAAGTACTACCCAGTGAAATGGTTCTGTTACCAAGGTCTAAGATACGTTCTCTGGTTATATCATTTGCCACTAGACACTGCCGCTTTCTTACTGGAAAACATGAACCTCCCCAAGAAAACTAAAAAGAATGACTATATGAGCACTTAGGGAAACACCATTCCCACATTTAATAGTCCTGTATGTACTTTTCTTGATAGAAAAAAAAAAAACCAAACAACAAACCAAACCCTTTTAGTTATGCCATTCTAACATCCTATAAAAATATTTAATTTTTCCCTCCTGGACACAAAGCTGTGGTAACTGATATATTTTTCTTTATTTTGATGAGCGTGTGTAACTGCTCAGAGTAGTAACAGTGCACGCTTCAAGCCTGTTATTTAAAACTGCCTGCTTCCAGCATGTATCAGAAATGGAAAGCACCAAATTGAATCCGAGTAATTCCTGCAGAGGGATCACTCAGAATTCCATCGGACTGTGGCTGCTTGTCCAAAAAGGTGGATTCTGGGCATCAAGATGTATTTTCTTATTTGGATTTGGCAACATCGTACACTCAACAGATTGATAATTTTCCCTGTTCTCCTTTTCCAGTTTTTTTGGCTTCTCGGAGTCCCTTATTAAAAGTATTCTATCCATTTATTAACTTATAAAAACCAAGATTGTTTTTGGATAGAACTGGTAAGAAGTGCTGGAAAGTTGGTAATCTGAACTCCCCAAGTGAAGTAAAATTTGCAGACAGATATTGCTGTTATGGGAGGTAATAAGGAGAATGGTTTAGATACGAAGTTATTTTTATTTTCACAAATATGCCACCAGGTGCTGTATGCTCTTTATCATGGGGTACTCTGTTACTGAATTCACCCTTGGGAAGCAATGACGAAGAAAAGTCTAAAAGATTCAAAGAAACTGTTCTGGAGGGGTTCCACAAAGGCTCAGGAGTCTATTCATCTGCCTCCTATTTGAAATATCTTTTTATTCTGTCCCCAAAAGGTAATGCTACTGGCACACTCCCTCAAAGAGCTCATCTACTCAGCTACTTTATAAGCACCACCAGCCTTATACATATTAAGGCCTCGAGGAAAAGGTTTTTCTACCTTTTCTCATCAGACCCGCTAAGCATCCACTTGGCCCCTTATGGGCGTCATTGCTCCCTACAGCAAACCTTCAACAATTAGTCTATTTATATTCTTAATGAATCCCAGCATTGTTTGTGCTGGCTGACGTGCCACATCGCAGAAAAGCGGTAAAAGCTGATACACACACCTCTAAAAAAAAAAAAAAAAAAAAAAAAAAGCAAAAAAGAAAATTACGGGATATCTCAGATCCACTGCTGCCTGCTTGCATGAGCCCCAATAGAAATCCCAACTTGTTTCTGAAAAAGGGAGCCCTATGGGCAAACACACTGCAATCTAGACGCTCTTTAAGACTGCTCAGCTGTCCTGACTGTTCTCTGAAGAAAGGTTTCTGGATGGTACATTGTCCTAAGCAGCTCCTACTCAGTTTCCACCTGATGTTGTTTCTGCCCAAGAGTTCTTTTCCCTTCATCCATTCCTTCCTGGTGCCATCTACAGAAGCAAGGTCACCTAGGTGGGAGGTCCGTTTAATTTATTTATTATTCAAACATTTAGAAAGGTACAGGTTCAGTTTAGATAGTTGGTGAGCCAACAGCCACACTGCTTTATTGAAAGTACAAACATTTTAATAGTCAATATTTAGCCTCACGAAATGTAATCCCGGTAATTTTTCAGTGTTTCTTATTGCTTTAATTTTCTGTTACCATTTAGCCCCCCAATACTAAAGGTTTCTGGATTACAAATTACCTGAAAACCACAACATTTAATGACATTAGATTAAACTTACTAGATTTTTTTCCCTTCCAAAGCTAAACATAGCATAAATTCTTTTTAAAAAATTTTATTGCACATTTTATGCTTTGAGAAGCACTGAAAGTACATGGTTTCCACCAAGCACACGTGACTCAGAGGAATAAAAACTGCAGTTAGGCTTGTAAAAAGCGTATTATTTTTAAAGCCCTAACCCAATGTAGCGGAAAAGTCTTGTATGTCTTTACCTCTTTTATAGGAGAATATTAAGTGCAACCCCAACCCTTTATAACAATGTATCATCTGTTTCAAATTGGAAGGAAATCAACTCTCTAATATGGTAAAATAACATATAAGTTAATTTTCTAATTGAACTCTCTGGTCTTGGACTGCTTGCAATAAACCTTGACAATCTGAGACCCAGGCAAGCTCTGGTATTTTGGAGAGCAGATTGAATGTTACTAATTATATATAGTTGACTATTTCCACCAGTATAAAGGAAGAGCCGTTGCCTGCATACTCAACATTCAGTGCAAAAAAGCACACTAATGCCATATTATCGTTGAGAACTGAAACCCACAATATTCAGGAAATTCTGAGCCCTGGTTTTCATAATAATTACAGCTTGGCATCCTCCTCCCATGAAGTATTACCAACCAACTAAAAACTCACCATTTGCATATGCATAGGACAGGACTTTTCAGACAGTTGTAGCCATTGGGTTTTCCCTCCCAGACAGCGTTAATGACAAACCACAGTGGAATTCAGGGGCTTGTGAGCCAGCGAGATTTTGAATGACATTCTGGAAAGGAAAAATTTCAGAACACTGGTTTTAGTCGTAGGGTTATATTATAGCTATTCAAAGCCCATTGTCCTGAGTAACGAGGACATACATGGTACTTTTCCTTGTCCTTGACTGCTTTATTACAAATTATTATTATCAAGTATGTGCGGTAACTATGCACGAACACCAGACAGCATCCAGTTTAGGACGTTTGAACTCCCCATTTTCAGAGGTGTTGGCACTCCAGCATTCCCCACAAAGACAAAGGTTGCAGGCACTCAGCGTATCTGACAAATAGAACTGTGGTATTCAAGGTATACGAGGAGGAAGAAAACTATATACCTTGCTGAAAGACCATTCCATCTCTGCTCAACAGCCACCCAAGGTGTAAACCACATGCCCTCACCTGATGCTCTCCTCTGTGCATTGGAAGGTCTCTTCAAGAGAGAGCTGCCAGCAGAAACAACCCTGGCAAGCCATATCGTGAAAGTAACATGGAATTAATCCTATAACTGCTGGTTATTTATCAAGCACATATGAAAATGAAGTTCAGTTAGAAGGAGGGAAACCATATTCAAATGGTTACACAGAAAAAAATAATACAGGAATTCATGTGTGTGAGTTATTTTATCTTGTGTAGAGATGAAAAAAACCTATTTTTCCTCTAGCCATTAGAGGAAAGGCCTCTAGCCCGATAGGCAGTGGCCAAGTGCACTGTTACCACTTATAAGTCCCCCAGTTAGCAGGAAAGGTCTCATTAATATTGTATATATATATTGGCTCACATTGGGCTTACTCTAGACCAAATTTAGGAGAAAAGATTTTTTTCCCTGAGATCAGTGATCTTTGGTTACATCATGGCCAAGGCTTATTCCCAGTTTCCGTTCCAGCATCAATCTAACAAATCCAGACTTCAATGGTGGGTTTAAACAAGCTTCAACCATGAGAAGAATGTCTTTATTAAAATATGAACATGTAGGCTTGTAGTCTGTGCAATTTGGTTTTCCAAAACAAAACTTATTTTTTTTCTCTACAAAAATGAGACAGTCCCAGAACTAGTCCAAAAAAAATATGAAAGGGTTCACTGATACAGCTGGTAATCTGCTCCATTCTTCTGAAGGACTTATTGTGGTATGAACACATTACCTACATTTTGCAAAAGATGTAGACAAAAGGTATTTCTTCTTCATCCAAATAAGGAAAAAAACAGGGGGTTTTGCACAGAAAAATAAAATATTCCTGCTAACTTATCTTCTTAGAATAGGTCTCCTGAAACCATCATAATTTCTTGTAGAGCTTTGTAAAAATAAAATATGATTTTATTTGGACAGGCAAGTAGAAATATCCTTTAAAAGTGAAAAGAAGAAAAAGAGTATTTCTTAACACACTACCCTGCTGGGCTGAACTAACCCCTAAGTTTACACAGTAGATGGCAAAATTAATATTCAAGATGCTTGAAATGCATGGAAGATAATTAATCCATGGTGGCAGCTTCAGAAATAAGGTATGTGGGAGAAAGTGGACATCTGACACATGCATAAATAATTTCTGTGGGCAGGTACTGACCTACGCTATGCACTTCTTCATTTCCCCATTCAGAGATTTGTACCTTTAAGTCAATGAGGCTATTCATGAGTTAATTTTCCAGGTCTTCACTCATTTGGCTCTCCCCTTTCAGTCACAGTTTACCATTGGGATTCGTTTAATAAGCATTGAGAGGTATACTGGGCTTGCAAGCAAATAGCAGAAAGCGTTTAAGCAGCTCTAATACACATTCTTTGGGACAAAAAAATTAATAGGTGAGAAACAACTCCAGTCGAATTGGACTTTAAAGCTCTCCCCCTTTGAAAGCTGTGGCTTTTAATACCTGTTCACAAATGCAAAAATATGCAAAAATGTCCCTGACTCCCTAATATAGTTGAGTCCAATTTAGGCCAGGAGGACGAGCTCAGTAACTTTTCAAGGTCTCTTCCACCATTACTCTCCATGATCCTTTCAAAAAACAGACTTGGAGTTCAGCTGAGTAGATGTTCTCATATCTTTAAAACAGTTCTTGGCTGAAAAGGAAAAGTTAGCCAGGAAAGCCTAAGGACTCGTGTGTAGTTCAATCTCTGTCAAAACAGAGAAGGCAGAAAAATATAGGAGCAATTGAATGGAAGAAACCATGCAGAAGGGCTGCATAACCTCACTAATTCTCGAGCAACTTCTGTCCTGGTGGTGGAGGTTACTAAACCTTCCTCTGCTGAGCCTGCACGTCTACTGGCTGAGCGCTGTGTACGGACCTGGCAAACACGCACGATCAGGATAGCCTCAAATGAGCAGTGTTCCAACATCCACGCGTTTAACTCCCTAATGGAAACCTATGTTTTCTTCTTTCTCCTTCCCCTCTCTCTGGAACTTCACATTGTAAAATTCAACACCACAAATCGTGATAGGATCCTCCCGTCAAAGCTCAGCAGTGGCTCTGTTAACTCAAGTCTGATGCAGATGGATGGGAGAGCAGAGAGTACTGTGCTTACGTTGCTATCTTAACTAAAAAATGGGTGATTGTAGACTACTCTTGCCAACCCATCATTCTTAACAACCAACACAAGCATCATCCCTGCTTTGCAGAATAGTCAACAATATTGTCACAGCCCCTATAAAAAAAAAAAACCCACACCACACTTGCAGAAAGCGTGAAAATTATTAAAGTGCTGTACTAAAGAACTTACAACCCGCCTGCATCACACCATATGTAGACTTACCGTTTTCAGCAGACCCATAAAAGGGCTCGGGGTACTCAAAGAAGGACCTTCTTTCCAAAGCCAGAAACTTGCTCGAGTTACAAAGAAACCACAGAAATGCCTGTTCTAATGTCCACTGAAAAGAGGCACCTTAAGCCATCCTCTATTATGTTGTTATAAAGGTAGTATTGTCTCCAGTTACCAGACCTTGACCATCACAAGAGGCAGGTGTGCGGAGGAGGTTATTACTGTCCTCTGCATCTTCTCTCCGAGATGAGCAGTACGGTCCACAGAAAGATACACGGTCGATTTGGTGGTTCATCTTCAAGCAGCAGCACACTGGATTACAGGTCTACTGGCTCTAAACTGGCAATCCTTTTACATATAGTAATCATCAACACAGCCCTAAGAAAGCTGTAGAGCTAAAGTTAGCAGAGCACAACCGTCAGGAACAGCAATTACTCAAAAGTAGGGAGCATCGGTAGAACTGTATAGCTGAAAGAAGGAAGAAAAGAAAGTGCTATATAGCTTAACATACCAATCAGCTGGAAAACAAACCTCTTTCTAATTAAGCATTGTAGTCTGGGAGGTCATTTCTTTCTGCGTGAAGATATTTTTTCTTTTTTAAATGGGGGACACCAAATCTGATCCTGCAATTCTCGTGGCTGCAAATGCAGATAAAGTTGGTTTGTGCCAAACCGAAAGGACAAAACAGCGTAGGTGCAGAGCCAGCTGTAATGCACACCAGTCACGACCTTCAGTGGAGAAATGCTGCAGTTCAAGAGATCAACTGGAGTTTAAAATTTTATTGCATGAGATTTTCTTTAAAAGCCCTGTTTGACTTTATGATTTCTCTTCAGTGACAAGTTTAATATCTATACTAAGACTGCTGTAGCAATAACCATATACAGAAAAGTGAATTTTGAATGTGCTTTCAATGAAAAGCAATTTACAAGGCATCTTGGGGCGAATCTTCAGTGAGCTGTACAGGGTATTAGCCACCTGACTTGCATTAGAATCAATGAGAAACGGCAGTTAAATCTCTGCACACTGAGCTAAAAATCTATCTGCTTGTATTGAATCATCGCATTTTAAATATGACTTCATAACCAAAAAAAAAAAAATGCTGTTACTGGAAATATGAAAGTGCACAGTGGTTGCAAGTGGTCTGAACTGAGAGGATCTTGTAACTACTTTGCATATTAGATATGTATGGATAAAGAGGTGTGCTTAGATTAATGTTCAACAGTGGCAGTCCCAAATATCTGTCAGCAGTAACCTCTACTGTGTGCATGCTCTGTGAGAATATTCATATAAATAATTTTTGACCATGCAGTAGACCCCAGACAGGTCTAAAAGTGCCCCTGGTTGTTGTAGCTGGTATTTTGCAGTGACACCTCATTTATTCTGGAAGAGCCTGACTGCACTTTCTGCAACCCAAAACCATGTTCAGACTACCCTTTTCAAAGCTGCACCATGAACAATATTTGCAAGCTACAGGTATTTTATAAAAAAATAGAAGTAAAATGTAGAGAACCCGTGTCTCCTGATGTGATTATTTTTTTCCACATAGTAATAGACAAGTAGAATTTATAAAATCAATATTTAAAAGCCAATATATAGCCAAAACTTTAGAGCGAGAATCACTGCATTAATTTTCCAGCAAAAAGTTAGGTTTGAATTCCAGCCGTTAGAGGAAGTGGGAAAATATGTTACTCCAACATCTTGTGTTTCTACCCAGATTAGGGATTCTCTGGAGCCAGGAAGGTCAACTGGAAGGGCTTTAGCTTCTATACACATGTTCACCACAGAACTCTCTCCGATTCACATCTCAAGTAGAACACGGGACTAATGATTCTCCGCTTTTAACAATGTTGGAGATGCACAAAATACTGAGGTTAGATTATCCTGAGGAGTTTGTGACTTTCTAATCTGATAGATGACCTCACTTCACCGAGGGACTCGAAACTAGCACATTTTGAACTGAAATCCAGTGAACACATTGAAGGAACTGTTAGCATACCATTCCTCGTGAGGAATCTGAACTTTGTAAAAATACCCTCAACCAGTAACTTTCATTCTCAAAAACATCTTTGTATCTTCTGTCACAGCCTCCCATCTATTTGCCTAGACTTCAAAGGATAAAGACGTAAAACAGATCGAAGAGGAGAAAATTGTTGTTAAAGTTAGATTTTTCTGTGGTTTATGTTTACTTATCTTTTTATGGAATAGGAAATAAATTCTGACTTTCTTTGTGATCAGCTCACGTGATTATTGCTCATTTGCATGGAGGAAGGGGAGAGGTTTGGAATATCTCAGTCAGGGCAAAAAGGGGTTGAAAATGAGAGTATATGGAGAAGAACAACTCTGTTGACTGCAAGGCACAGTTGATTGAGATGATGCAAGACAAAATGCGTAGGAAAACTGAAAACAGCTCATGAGAAACAAGTTCTGCTATTGCTCTGCGCATCCCAGCCATTCTGCAACTTAACTAATCGGCCTCACAATAACAATGAATTAACCGTATTCCTACTTTTTGGCAACAATATGTGTTGCACACATAGTTGTAACTGGAGCAAAAAAGAAACACCACCCCCAACCTCCCTACACATGTGATGCTGTTTAAAGAGCCGAAGTAGTTCTTCCACTTCTCTTGTTGCAGTCATATTATGATAAATATATGAACATTTGTGTATACTATAGCAATGTAGTTCCCTCACCTTCTTGCTTCTCACCACTTGAACACAAGAAACATCCTCTTCTGCAGGCTGAGGTGTGGTACCCAGCTGAGTTTAATTCCATCCAACAGAGGGCCAAGGTAGAAGCATACGGAACAGCCCTTACACACCACACAGTGTTCAGTGCTAACTTAAATAAAGCTCTTTTTTCCTCCTTTCAATGCTGCGAGAGTGAAAAACAGGATTCTCCAAACAAAACAGGGCAAAGGTGGAGAGAAATGAAAGTATACTTGTTTTATCCAACTCTTAGAGCATTCCAGTATGTAGCTCCCAAACACCCGTGTTACTACAAAACCCCTACAACCTTGCTCCCTTCAGCAATGATGTTTTAATGTCTCATGAGCCTTGCCTACAGCACCCCACAGTGGATGACTGCAATGAGACCAGAGGTGGCAAACTGAAGATGTCTCTTTTCCACTAGGTGTTGCTTCTTGTGTCTACACTGTGCCCTCAAGTAGATGACAAACTTTTCTGGTCATATTTTAATTCCATTAAAACTTGTCACCCATGCACCATGTGACTGAGTACCTCACAACATGGAGGGGACCAAGTGGCTTGCTACTGCCCTGACTGTGCTGCAGACTGAGACATCAGACCGAAACAGGAATTTGAAGGCACTGAAAAACAGCTCCGCAAGTGGAACATGCAGCTTACCCAGTATTAAAAAATCCGGGCTCACCACCTTGTAACACTGAACATACGTATATAAACAAGTCATTAAAAGGAGCTATCTAAACAATGACATCACATTAACTATATCCTGCTCCCGCTGAATTGATGAGGATTATAAATTAATCATCACTGCACAGTATTACTACATTTAGCACATTACCCAAATGGCCAGTTAGTACTGAAAATATGTTTATTTTGGTTGACTGAACATGTATACCTGTTTCTCCTATCAAGGTATTCATCTGGTGAGTAATTAAAATTAACAACCAATTATCAGAATTATTATTGGGGACACCACAACTAGACCTTTGTAATGGCTTTAATGAAAGCAACAGCTGCTTTTATAGGTCTTTCTGGCTCCATGTCACACAGAGATTATTGCAATGCATCTAGAACCAAGTGTGATGCAGTATCCCAGTCAAGCCCCCAAAATGTAAAATGTTACAACTGACTGAAAAGAAAGTGACTCTAATCACCTAGTAAATAACTGTTAAGTCCCAGTGCAGCCTTCACTGCCATATACCAGATCTGGCATATCGGACTTCAAATAGTAATAATTTTAGGAAAACAAAAGCACTTTATTACTTCTTGTAGATGTGTATTTTTTTTCCTCTTCCCTATGGATTTAAGGGCAACTGAAGTCCCTTACACAACAAAAATAAGTCCTTGCATTATGCATTCTATTAAAATAAATAACAGCTAATTATGTTGCAGACAGGACATAGTACTAAATTCCTCCTGTGAATGAAAATTCAAGGCATCAGGCTTTTTGGGCACCCTGCAAGAAGAGCTGATGTGGATGAGGAATGCGGAGTGACAGCCCGGTGGCGGGAGGTGGCCCCCAACCCCATCCTATCCAGCCTCAAGCAGGCCAACCACACGGCAAGCATGGCTGCGTGTTGCTATTTGTAGAGGAACAGGAAAGGGAAAGAGTCTGCAGATGGAGCCTGGAAGGTTTCTAAAACTCAAGTGCATAAACGTGGCTGTGTCTGGGCTGCCGAAAATGCCTCCTTGGGAATACAGCAGCCCCTATGCAAAAGCTGGCTATCCTGGCTGTACACGGCCAGGGACGGGTCAGCCAAAAGGCTGTGGGATCCATGGCAGCATCCCAAAAGTTTTCAAGAGCCGACAACACCAGTTGTGACGTGCTGTGTTACTGCCTTGCGGCCAATCCAAAGGTTTTTGGGTGTAGAGAATTCCAGCCTGAATTTGGGGATGTGGGAATTCACCCACCATTACTTAGCTGTCTGCACAAATGCTCTGTAAAAATAACGGTCCTCAAGCTTTGTTAAGAAACGTCTCAGGGTTTACTACAGGAAAAACCCATTGCCCCATTAGCAGGCCCAACCCAACATGCATTTCTGCACTTTAAAAAAAGCCAGTTAAGTAGATGACTATCAGACTTAGGCAGCACTCTGCTGGCAGAGGGGAGCAGTTTACCCCTTTATATGGTGTTTGCTGAGCCAAACCCAAATCCTCCAGGGAACAGGGATTGGGACTAGGGTCGATGGGTTAGGTAAAGTGCTTATTTTAACCAAATATAAGCTAGTGTGCTAACACAAACCACCTAAATTTCCCTACAAGGGTGGGAAAAGCACATATGTTATTTATTTTCAAAGTTCCACATTGTAATAATCATTTATCTTCCCAATTTATGTGCAAGTATAAATTCACATGCAGATTTAACATATCTGATATTTGAGGATGAAGATGGGAAGGCAGGGAGGTTAAGAAAGAAATGCATTATGGCTTAGCTACATGAAACACAAGGTCAGTGGAGAGTACAAGAGCCGAGATGGCAAGAAGCCAGAAGTTAGGACAGAGCAAACCAGTGACAACCAGCATTCGAACAGGAAGGCACAGTGACCGAAAAAAAAACCCGCAAATCACACACCAAGAAGCACAACAGTGAAGACAAAAGGAGAGAAAGGGAAGTAGGCTTACTCAACAGAAACCTGAAATGCAACCAAGAAACATGCTAAACAATGCAAAATACCTGGCAGGGTTCCTTTATATACTCAAATATGGGGCTACCCCTCAGCCAGGCCCCACCTCGTCACCCTCTACAAGGCTTGTTGCTGACACCGACTGTTTCCAGCTGCAGCTTTGGTGGCCCTGAGATGGCGTGCGAGGGGCTACCAGCGATCTGGTGCTCAGCTGCAAGCAGAGGTACAACTCTGGAACTAAGGCCTCCGCCATGACCGGGCTCTCTAGAATCCAAATTATTAATCAATAATGGGGAAGGCCCATAACATTTCGTAGTAAAAAAGGTAATGTGTCCACAATGTCTTCTTTCACACAATGTCAGAATTATAATGGGCAGCAGATCCTTAGTTGAGTGGTTTCTTTTTTGTTTCTTTTTTTTCCTAGCAGAAATACTATAAGGCAATAAAAAACAATGTGTAATTTAGGCGTTCTCACCTGGCAATATGGAGCCAAATTAATGACACTGAAAATCTCAAAACAGCAAGTCAAGAGTCCTAACCATGGCAACCAAGCCTGGTACTTGTTTTTTATTTATTTTAGAACAAGGGCATGTGCTGCAACTCTGGACTCTGACTTTACTATTCATTTCTGTGACATGGTCTTGCTGTTCCTGCTGCAGTCTCATCAAGTATGCCCTTTCTTATTGATTTTTATGATCCTTCTTTTTTGCCTCTGCTTGACAGTGCGCAGTTCCTCTACTGTTTACAGTTTCCAGCCCCACTCTCAGTCCCAAGCAGCTCAAAGTATCATCAGTCTGGTGCTGTGTCAGTTTACAGGGCTTTTTTTATTGCCTACACACACAGAGAAGAAATACCAATAATAAATACAATCCCAAGCTATAGTAAAAAAACACCATGATACACAAGGAATTCCAATAGTGCACAGCGCATAGTGTCTGTTACTCTTCTGTTTAGAGAGCACGCTTTACGGTTACTTAAAATCATGAAAGAAACGTATCTGCGTTGTAAGGCAAATCCTATAACCTGCCCACCAGGCAAATCCTGTCTGCCCTACTCTTTTTGAATTAGTAAGAATTTCTTGCTAGCAAAGAAAACAGGCAGGAATCCTTCATCGCACGTGTTCAGTCCTGCTGAAGCCAGTGCAACAATCAGCACAGGTAAGAACTGGGCAGGGTTGTCCCCACCATACCCTGAGATGGTCATCCGTACACTGTGTTAACTAGATCAATAACAGGTTTCATCAGATAAAGACTATTAAAACTCACATCTGAGGTTTTTCAATACTCTTTATGGGCTTCAGCCCCTATTTACACCAGTGAAAAGCCAGATTAACTCCAGTTTATAAACTTGAAAAGATTCTACTCCTATATGTAAAAGAGCTACAATATGCTAAAAAAGGTCAAAGCAATAATCCTCTGTAGAAAAGAAGAATGCAAACAAATATCAGCTAATCAGGGAACACATGCTGTTTTTCAAAATGCTAATATAAAGATTAATAGCTCTTCTTTGACATCCAAGAGCCTTTGGAAACTCTTCATGTTAAAACACTTTGTAAATCACTTTTAGAGAAAAAGCATTCAGGGAGCCCCACTTAATCAAATTAACTACTAGGGAACCTTGATAACATGCAATAAGACTGCGTGTGCTTAGAAGTCTCATCACTGTTCCTGGGATATGTAATTATTTATGCTGCTTTACACCATTTTGCATTGCCGTGGTGTCTCGAGAGAGAATTAGAAACGGTCAAGAAGACTGTTCACTCCCCTAGTGTCTGCTCATCTTGGACCCAGTCCTGGTCCCACTGAAGTCAAACGATTCCCAATGAATCCCTGGCAAAACTCCCGGAGAGTGCACCGGGAGTAAGAACAGACACATAAGGCCTGATCCAAACCCCACTGAAGTTGATGCAGGACTTTCATTCCTTTCTAACAGGCTTTGGATCAGGCCCCATCCACAAAACTTGTTTAGAACCTCTGTTTTAATCAAGGCATAAGGAGGCATGGAGCAGATTTCTGTCCTGCTTCGTGCTACCGACAGAGGAAGGTTTCTGCACGGCTTCGGTCACTCGCTGCAAACTGGAAGCGCAGCCTAAGTGACTGGCCTTGTCTCGGTGGGCCATGAAGGAGGTTCGTGTCTAACGCCAAGCACACGAACAGCAACCACAGGGCAGCGCAGTGTGGAGGCCAGTTAAGCCCAGACGAGGCATAGCGTAAAACCCAGAGCCCACAAGAGGAGGGCTGCCGCTTTCTCCTCTCCGTTCTGCTACTCTGGGCATTCTCCAGCATCAGGAGCAATGCAAACAGATGTAGAAGCCTGTCCAAACGGTATCATGGTCCCAACCTCTCTAGCAGCATTTGCTGGACAAGGCTTTGACAACACCCTCCCAAGGTCTACACAAGAGTTAGCCAGAGGAACCTCCAAAAAGGACTTGCTAGCTGTCTGCAGTCTGTGCTGCTGGGATATTTATATTTATCTCATACCCACCTTGGTGTCTCCCGCACACTTCCTCTACTCTCTTTCCTGTGACTTCAGGATTCGCTCTGTAAATGACACCAAAATTTAAAATGACATCTTACTTGAGAATATAATTAACACAAAAAGGTTGCAAATCTTTGAACATCAGTTGTTCTTAAGAATTGCTGAGTTGTGGAGCCCTGAGCTCACGTAAATTTTGCCACTCACTGTAAAGTATGAGTAGGCCTTTAGCCTCTCCATAACTATTTTTTCCAACTGTAAAATAGGTGTATACTGCATTTTTATGGCATGTATCAGGGAATCTTCAAGATGACTTGCAAATTGTTTCAAGTATATAAAGCTCTACTTACAAATGCTAGGTTTCATTCTTTGGAATTGGGATTCTGAAGTCCTGGGATATGTTCATCTCTAGGGTTTTGCTTTGGCCTGGACCAGAGCTCAGGACAGAGAATTAAAGTTCTGGGTTGTTGGCATCCTGCAAGAGTACATGGAAAAACACAACCAGAAACTCAGAAGGTGACAACAATATTTTACCCCATCTGCAATTCCCACAACTGACATTAAAATACGCAGTGATGTATTCTTTACCAGTGTGCACATAATCATTTTGGGGTCTGATGTTCCTCCCACTGAAATACAAGAGAGAAATTATATATCATACATAGTGAAGATTTTGACATTTGATTCCTCCCACATATTTGAATGGGAGGAAGACATTAAATGCCAAAACCAAAAATGAGTGTACAGGACCTATCCCTCAAAACTGTAATTTATTCCAAGGCACTGCATTCATTGTACTCTCACGCTGACCTCTATCCCGCACAATGCAAACCCAGTGGTTGTTCTCCAATTAACAAGACAATTTTTGCTATTTGAAACGGTGCATACAAGACCGATGTTCTAACACAGCTTCTTCAAAAGTATGTAGGTTAAAAAAAATTTCCATTATTTCAATTTCCCTCCAACTCTAATAATTCATTGGACTTTCTTTTGTTAGTAGAATTCCTCTTTTCAGGTTCGTATCACAGACAAGCTGAAACCACCAGAGAACCCCTGATCACAGACGAGCAGCTGTTAACATGGGCCCCTACAGTACATCTCCAAGTCACAAAACTGTTCATATGAGAAATTGTATGTCATTTATGCCCTGTGTCTGTAATCTACAGGTGGAAATGTTCTTGTTTACACTACGTAAGTTGCCATCACCGCCCTTTAAAACCCGCACACTTGTTTATTACGATACATTCTCAGGAAGTTCACGCTGCCTGCTGCACACACACGTTTTAACATTAGCATATATGGGCATTATCTTCACCACCAAAAGAGGCTGACATTTCACACTCAATTTGAAGCTGCGCTAATCAGTTTTAAGATGCTATTTTTGTTTTTTAGAAATAGGGAAGCAAAGCATACCACACCAGGCTTCCTGCCAAAATTCCATCTTCTCCTTCTCCTCCTGCTTTCATTCTATTTTGATGCTGCCATTGTCTGCTGTGATCTGCCTCTGATGGATGCTACCATGGCATAAACAGAAAATGATATCAGAGCCTCCACCATGGATCAAGTCCCAGTGTTTCTCAGCATCTTAAGAGTAGGGTCTCCTCATCTTAAGCTAAAAACTGTCATGGCCCTTTTAACATTTTACAGACAAGTGAAAAGAAAAACAAAAATAACGTATCCGCAATATGCTTCCATAATTTACTTGTGTGTTTGCTGAGGCTGGCAAAAAGCACTCTGAAGAGTAATGACATGAACAGAAGCAAGGAAGTGATGATTTTGTTGGTTTCAGCTCCTCTGTCTTACGTGATATTCCCCTTTTCTCCCCCAGGTTTGGAATCGCACAGTAAGTTCAGAAATATGCGCATCGGATATCCCTTCCATTTTGCTCTCCTTGCATGGGATCTCAAAAACGACACACAGCTGGCAGGTCAAGATTTAACCAAGAGAAGTCCAGGACCTGCAAAAAGCAACAAGAACCACGCAGTGGAGGATCTCTGTTGGGTCAGCTCTGAGCTGCCGCAAGTGTTGATATATAACTGCTGTGACACTGCTAGAGTTTTAATACTGTCTTTCCAAAGAAGCTTTGGTCCCTATTAGCTCTTGGAAGGCTCTCACAACAAATTTCAAATCTCATTATTGCAAATTCTGAGTCTACAAATCGTGCGTCAATGGAATGCACCAGTTCTAACAGTAATACCTTTACCATAGGAAGTGTCTTATGCAAGAATCAGTTTTGGTATGCCATCCACACCCACTGGCCCTGCTGAAGCTTGAGCAGAATATGACTCAAAGGGCCACCGACAGGCACGGTGTAATGCTTTAGTTGGAGATAACATATAGAAATTAAGGAGTTTAACAGTCCTGCTGACATACAGGAGACGTTCACTACTTCTAAAAACCAACTCAAACTGACATTGTGACTTATCAGGTGATATACCTAAGGTACCTGAATTTTAAAATTTAGCTGAAAATTTTAAAAATTGCCTAAAATTACTGCAATAAAATATACATTGCTGTGCTGTTGAATCATTATTGGGATAAAGTGTTGTTGAATTACTTATCTCACCTAAAACCTTGGGTTAAGGCAAACAGTGTAATTTCCCTTAAAGTGTCAAAAAATATCTGTGCTTGGACTGTTCGTCTTGCAAGTTAGAATTCTGCTAAAGATCCTTCCCCATGTCCTCCTAAGAGCTTTCAAAATCCAGCAAGGTTCTCGAGTACAGATGTTTACAAAGGGATCACTACACCAGCATGTGTATTTATACAAACACATGTTGGCAGTTGGCTTTCTGTATCTGTTCCACATCAGAAGCGGGTGAATTCTTCCACCGCAGGGATAGAATATCTCGCATGAGTAAACTGAACCTCACTGAAGTGGTTTGGGGCAGAAGAAATTAAATGAGCAAAACACTGCACCAAACATGCTCTTTTAGGTCAAATCATACCCATTTCTGGAGCTCTACTATCTGAGAAGAGAAAGATGTGGATTTGGACCACTGCGAAATTTGGAAGAATCTCTCAGAACATGTGTTGGGTTCTGTAACCACAGCCAACATCCGTTAAGCTTCTTTTTAGGAGCAGCTATTGGAGATGTAACCAAAATGTCCCACTAAGAGAACGCGTGTCCTCATCCGAAACCAATACTAGATTTCCAGCACATGCAACTTGCATGTACATGCAACAATAAAATGCAGCTATAGAAAGACTTGCCCATAAAATAGTGTAAGAATAATCATTCTGAGCATATACATGTATAGTTCAATTCTCATGGGAGGTAAAGTTGGTAAAGTATTAATTCTGTCTGGATATAAGAAAAGCTCAAATAGTAGCTAATCTCACCAGACATATGCATCCTAAATCAGTAATTACTTTTTTTATTTAAAATTCACCTCTTCTCTTGCCAGATGTACACACAGAACAAAACTTTATAACTGATTTAGAGTAAATAGGCATAGCTGCAAAACAAACGGGAAAAAAAAAAAGCACTATAAATCTCTCCAGGCAGCAAAAAGTAAAGATATGCAGCAAATCTGTGACATTACTGGAAATGTACAAAGGCTAAAGGGCTGCAAACCAGAAATGAACTGAGACTTGACACAGCCCTAACATCCAGCTGCACTTATGCGGTACGGTTAATGAAAGCACAAAATGCTCCAGGTATTCCCATTTTTCCTCTTTCTTAATGAAAGGTGATACGAGCAGTCTGTCTTCCACCAGGAGATGCCTGCTGTGGAGACAATAAGATATTTTTTTCCGCTGCACCCCTGCTTCCCCCCTTCCCCAGTCACTTTCCCATACTCAGTTATACAATTGCCGGTAGCAGAGGTGAAACATTCAGTACATGGAAGATGCATTCAAATAAAATTCTGTTATGAACTATATTCAATAAACGCACAAGAGTAGTCTTTGTCAAATTAAAACCATCCCTCTGGTCACCTAAAGACACACAAATTCAAAGAACAGATTATTCTTCGCACTGATATTAATCGCGTGTTCGAGACATTATGAGAAAAGGCCTGCTCGAGAGACGGTGCAAGCCCACACCTGAGGCACCTCGGTTACCACACAATAGGAACACATTCAGTTCTGCAGGGCATTGAGTCCCAAAAGAGCAGCGGCATTTCAAGAATCAATTTCTTCATAGTATTTGGTCCCGTAAGAGATTTAGGTCACTTCTTAAACTTAAATAACAATAATAAGTACTAATCATTTTTACCAGTTGACTTAATATAGGCACATATCCACATATATTTGCATAAACAGCTAATGTTTAAAATTCTCATCTGTAACGTTCACAATGTCTATAACTTATCTTCTCAAGACCTAGGAAAAAAACATTAACCAAGTAAATCTCCTAACTGTTATGGGGGAAATCAGCAGTATTCTGCCTACTTTTCAATCATTGGTTATAAAGTTAGATCACAGGCTAAAATGCAAGTTACTATGAAGCTTGTTGCAGTTTAATTACTTCCTATGGGATTTCTCTGGCATGGGGAAGTCCCCAAGTGGAACGGGGTCGATCTCCTGCTATTACTGCAAAGGACACAGTAATGGCACGAGCCGGGTCACTAAGCTGCAACATCTGGCCAACTCCCAACTGCTGTGTCTCCTGCCCTGGATCATGAGCCTAGCTGTTCCAGAGCACCATTAACAGGAAGGTCACATACAGCCAGCCTTGCAAGATCTCATCCATTTCATACAGTTGCCCTGTAGTCGGTTCAAAGGATTTATCCCCTTTACAACCCTTTTACTCTTAGCTGTTGTTTTCTTTGGGAAGAGGGAGAGGATGGAGGAAAATGATGGTCAATAACGAACCATCCCTGCAATAAGAATCCTCTTACTTGGATAAAATACCCTGTCGATTTTGGGGCAAAGCCTCCACACCATTCCACGTACTGATAGATTAAAACCCAATGTTCCAAATAGTTGCTTTGAGGTTGCAATAATTTTCAGCTCAGCTCAACACCTGCCACGAAGCGGTTATCCACCTTACCACAGTGGAGCGTTACGGCCTTGTAATTTATTTTGATAGGGAGCAAGTGACAAGCCAGAAAAGATTCCATCACGTTAATGAAATTACAATGTGTAATGATCACATTTAACTTGCTGTTAGTGATTACAAGCACATTTGATAACTGTGCACCGTAAGACCTCTCAATGGGATGCTGACAATACTGAAAGAAAAGCTTTTCTGCTTGCAAATGCAAATATAGGCATATGCAATACGAGAACCAGTAAAAATATCACACCCATATACAGATCGAGAAGTTGCCAAACTCATTAACATCACCAGGCTAGGGCAGATCAATCTTCTGCCTCCCCGCCAAGTGATTAACCCTTTAGATCCCACCCCTTTCTTTAAGAATTTGTTGGAAACAGTTCAGAAAAGAAAATTCCAACCTCTCACTGTGAAAAAGTCCATGGATTTATATGCTTCTATTCCTGCCTTACTCTTGCAATCTCTTCTTCTACAGCCTGTCCGCTGTCCCTCCCCTAGAAGTGCAGAACATGTGGCAGAGGGCCAACCTATTATTTTCTTGGTATCTCACATTTGCTCAGGTGCCTCCTTGATGAGATCTGAAGTTGTTTTATCCCTCCTTCAGGATGGATTTAAAAAAAGATGTCAGAGGGGAAAGTGAGCTATAGCTTACAAACCTATCAACCTACTGCTGGTGACACTACTGAGGTTGTCAGGTTTTGCAGCGCTTTCATTCTCAAGAACCTATTTGGTCTGTTATTATAAATCCATCTAAATATTTTTATTTTCCAACCTAAAGAATGGCTCTATCTGCAGTGAACAGAGGAAAACACTCACCAAGAAGACACCTCAATGGAGAAATAGTACTTAGCACTTGGTATCTATGGATATCATGTTGAATGATTTCCATTTTACAGATGGAAACATATCGGGCCTAGATGAGATCATAGGCATCCAATAGTTTCCAGCAACAGCAGAACTATGGATAAGGTCCCTTCTGTTACTTCCATACTAGTGTCCTATCCACTGGACTGTACTACTCATTCTCAGTTTGTGCTGTAAATACTACCTATTTTTTTCACTGGAATGTCTCTGGCTAATCTATGTCAGCAAGGCTTTAGCCTGGAACACTACCCTCTGGGCCTTGCAAGTTTTCTAAACACTTCGTTATTGTTATTGGATCCCAATTTGTATCCACCAGGCATGGATTCAAGCTGCTGAGGTGGGTAAAGAAGGACCTCAGTCCTTGCAAGAACAATCTGCAACTGTCATGTATCATTTGCCTAAGCATGACATTCCATTGACTTTTTCTGCACAAAAGATACTTCCACACTAAAGATAGATTTCAGAAGTTTTCAATTTTATAATAAGCATCATCCCATAACCTTCAGATCTCCTGAGCTGCCTGACAAATGATTGGTCTGTGTGAAGCCCCACCATTTCAATGTCACACGTGCATAACCGTGAGCTATCAGAAAGAACTAGGATTTCTAAAATGAGTCACAAGGCTTCAGTTATTTACAGGTGTAAATTCCTGTCATTACAACTTATGCTGCAACAACAGTCGAAGGACTTCCAGTAAGAGGAAGTAAAAATAAATAAATGAAAGCAAAAACACATGACAGTATACAAACAAAAATGCATTTCAATTTTTTGTTCCAAAAATAAACACAAAATGTATCTCATACTGTTTAAAAAAAATATCTTAAAACATCAGTTGTACAAACATACTTTCAATCAAACCCTAAATGATTTTAATCCTCAGCCAGAACCCTCAATAACAGTTATTGGCTATCTCTGCAGGCCGAATCCTCTTAGCAAGAGTCACAGCTAATCATAGACACATGAGTTTACATCCAGCGTTGACTTGGAAATCTGGGGAGGTGGCTCTTACCTGCTCTTCTTTCTTCTTGATCCAGGGCCAAGAGCGTCTCAGCAATGCAGTTTGGAAGATTACAGCTTCCAGTTCTCATGCTCTTCTTCCAGAGATGAAGATCAGATTCTGTAATCCCAAAACCTTCTTTCTCCAAAAATGTCCTCATATGTTTTTCTAAAATGCAAATGAAATTGAGTGGGATCAATAGACTGATTCTAAACTAGTATCTAGTCATTATATAAACGTCCAGTGGTCTTTAAGAAAACTTACACTTGAGACTGGGAAAAGAACAGCAAAAACCTGCAGAGTTAAGCAAGATGCAAATTAATAGACCTTTAAAGACTATTTTTAACATCAGATTTAGTATAAAATCTTTTTCTTTTTTTGTTTTTATTTTGTAGTCATCTGACATCCACCCAGCCAAGACCAAAATTTTCAGAGTGCAACCAAAGAGACTGTGAAGCTGAAATGGAAACCGATTCTGTTCCTAAGACAGCGACTTCAAAGAGACTGATATTAGAAAGAATGCCTCCAGCGCACCTAATGTCCTAGCTCTTAGTCCTCAGCATGAATTCTACTTGCTCCTTAGCTGCAATGTGTCTGGCGACTGAACCATTTTCCCAGTGATCAGTCAGCCAAAGCATTAAACCGTCATAAGCAATATGGTCATGATCAGTCCCCGTTTCAGTGTTTTTTTCTGATGTCAGAATAATTTAGATGCCCGGATATCTGAAGCAGCTGTGCCAATGAATACGTGAGCAGAGAAAAACACAGCTGCTTTCCAATTCAGAAATACTGTTCTGGATTTTCTTAAACATCTGGTAAATCAGATGTTCCTTTAAGGCCCAGCATGATAGGTGTCAAACTTTTATCTTGCCTTTATGCAGGTGGAGATAAGCCTCACAGAAGGTCTGAGGACCTAATATTGACTCTAGCCAAGCCTCATTGCATGGAAAATACCTACTTCTACATCACAGATACACTTCAAATAACATTAATGCCTAATTTAACAGCAATAATTTACTCATTTAAAGACTGCATTGCACTAGAATAATTATTTCAGCATAGAAGCATGGCTTTTATCATAGAATGGTTTGGGTTGGAAGGGACCTTAAAGATCATCTAGTTCCAAGCACCCCTGCCCTGAGCAGGGACACCTCCCACTAGACTAGGTTGCTCAAAGCCCCATCCAACCTGGCCTTGAACACCTCCAGGGACGGCGCATCCACAACTTCTCTGGGCAGCCCTTTCCCAGGGTGTCTCACCATCCTCAGAGTAAAGAATTTCTTCCTAATATCTCATCTAAATCTACCTTCTTTCAGTTTAAAACAATTCCCCCTCATTCTATCACTACACTCCCTGATTGAGAGTCCCCCCCAGCTTTCCTGTAGGCACCTTTAGATACTGGAAGGCTGGTATAAGGTCTCCCCAGAGCCTTCTCTTCTGCAGGCTTAAGAACCCCAACTCTCAGCCTGTCCTCATAGGAGAGGTGCTCCAGCCCTCTGATCATCATCATGGCCCTCCTCTGGACCCAATCCAACAGGTCCATGTCCTTCTTATGTTGCAGGCCCCAGAGCTGGACACAGTACTCCATAGCGGGGTCTCACCAGAGTGCAGTAGAGGGGCAAAATCACCTCTCTCTCCCTGCTGGCCACGCTGCTTTTGATCCAGCCCAGGATGCAGTTGGCTTTCCGGGATGCAAGCACACATTATTTTAAAAGACATCCCACTAAAACTTTTACCATGAACACAAATACCTCCTTAATGCTTATTCCACCAACAGCAGTACTAACGGCAGTAACTATCCCAATTAAACTGCACCTGTACAAGGTGGGAGGGACCACGTTAGCTAAACAAGTCAGAACAGAACAGTTTGAGAATTTTAAAGGAACAAAACTCCCCTGGGATTACTAACCATCCCTTCCTGCATGGCTCTGTCCCATAATCATTACCCCTTTTGACCAGGGATTAACGCCCCATCTTCACTGAATGTATTGCAAAATATCTCCATCCATTAATGTAAGTGGGAAATATTGCCAGATCAAGAGGAAAGTTTCTCAATAATTCCCAAAGGCTTTGAGACAGGCTTCCGCATTATCCTTTCAGCCAGGCTAAAGGAACCACAAGTGGGTAAGTTTAGTTGTGAAGAGCTGTCTCCATATCTTTAGGGCCAACTAAAAGAAAAATACAGTATGTTCTAAAAATGTGCATGATAAACACAGTATAAAACCAATGAAAAAGTAATATTAAACAAATAAGACCTAATAACTGATGTAAACGAAGCCTGAGACTTTCTGTATAATGACAGGAAGCGCCAAATAAAGGGTACTGGGTTCATGCCCTTCTAAATCGTTACAGTTTCCATAGAAAATATCAGGCTCCTTGAGGCTCTTAGGTTAGGGAGATTTATAGTGATAACAATAGCAGTAGTTTATTTGAGACAGTTAATCAAAATTCTAGCACTTATAAGCCCTCTGTGGAAACTACAAATTTAAGAAGTCGAAGACTAAATATTCAAGAGTAAGCTTGCAATCTACACAAGTACAGTAAATTTCAGTTATGTGTTTCATTATACTGGTGCCTGATAGTTTTTAAGGGGTTTACAACTTGGCTGGAATTATCCACTGTGGGGTAAAATTTGGCATAAAAAGAACTCTTTTCCATTCTCTCCTCTTAATAGAAAGTTACTCACTCTCTGCTGGTACTGCATTCCTTGCACATGCAACACTCAGCAAGAGTTTTTGGGTATGCAAGCAAAGCAGGTCAGGGCTCTCATTCCGTGGCTTTTCAAATACAGCTTTCATACACCAAAACCATATTGCCCCCTACGTTCTCTTATCTTCCATTAATTTAGCCCTCAATCTTGGTTCACTCGCATGGCAAAAATACGTGTACTTTGTTCATGAAACAAGTAAAATCGTAATTACATAAAGCATAACCATGAAGGCTTTATTTTCACCAGGAAAGTCAAATTTCCATCAGGATAACAGGAAAATATGGTGATGACATTAAAATCCACCACTGAAAATAAGGCACCACTTCTGCTTCCCCACATGATGCCAAAGACTTCCTGCACGTCCCACTGAGGAGGAGGTACCTAAGCTTTTTCAACACTAAAATGGAGTAACAGTAGTTCCCCACCTCAGGATCACTCTGAAAATTCACAGCTAAGTTCCTTGACAGTTTGCCAAAAGCCCTAAATAAAGGAAATAAATGCAGGTATATTCAGATTCTACACTCACAACACCTTGGAGTCAAGAGGGATGCCAGCTGCAGAAGTTCCCATCCTTGTTCTTCAGCAACTTATTCCATCACCGTAGTTCGCAGCTCAGATCCAGCAGTTTGTGATGTGACCCTACAAACCAGATTGCTGAAGTGATGCCATCAGAATCCCAATTCTCTGGGTGTTTTTTCTAGGAAAAGTACTTATTAACTCTGCCACGTCCACAGGTCCACCCACCTTGCACAGAAAGGCGAGCAGAAGCCCTGCAGGCAGCTGCCCTGTTGAAGGAGACGGTTTTGCCCAGAAGGAGGCGGCTCCGTTCGCCAAAGTCAGCTCTTTTACGGGGGCGTAACTATGGTCAAAACCCAACACACGATGTTAACAAAGCACTCTGCAGTCACTGGGTAGCAAACACTGAATAAATCCCCTCAAAGACAGAAAAGCATAAAGATTTATTATAGGTGTACTTATATAAACAAACACAGACAGACTCTGGTGGGGATTCAGCGTTCAGAGTTTTGGGTCAAGGCCCTTTTCCTGGATGGAATGTCAAGAGACAATTATAACTTCTATGTTGGCACGTGTATTCGACGTGTTTTGGGGTATACTAATGAGGTGAAGCTCCAGATCTCCGAGGTAAGCACGCGTGTTTGTCCAGACAAGGAGTAGAAAAGAAATGCAGAAGCCAGTATTCAGACAGCATTTAGAAGACAGAGGTGAAGTAACTTTCAACATTCAACTGCACTGGTACTTTTAAGCTATAACAAGTTTCCTGGCCTTTCTCCTGCTCCATGTTATACCATGCAATCGTGCCTCAAGTTTTGCCATATGTCCTGAGGGATATAGTCTCTGTCTGTCTGTAGACATCAATTCTACTCTGAAAGCAAAGAGTGAACGAAGTCTAATTCCTTTTTTGATTTTACGTCTGAACTCTTGAGCTTTGTATAGTTTTGGTACAAACCAGAATATTGTAACACAGGGTTCTACATTTAAAGTCATAGGATACTTTACAGAGATAGGTCACTTTAAAGGTTGTATTAATTGCTTACAATCTAAAATATTGCAGCTGTAACTGTTACCTTTGTATAACAGATTCTAATCAAATCAGGGTAAGTGGCAACCCAGAGAAACAGAGTAATTTGACTAAACTTCTCTGTCTAGATTTAGTCAAGACTCACCAGGTCTCCAAAGTAGGAAAACATAAAGTATAAATGGAATGAAATCCTAAGGGGGTAGAATACAAAACAAAAACTCTTTAGGTTTTTTTCATTTGTGCTCCGTGGTGTATAACCCCAGAGAACCAATAAATGCAGATGGAGCACAAAAAATATGAACGTACCTTAATGTTGCATTTATTTATTTTTTTTTTTATAACTTGCACTAATCCAAATGTTTGCTTCACAAGTCACGTGTAAGAAAGAGTTTGAATGGTTTATATTCCCAGGATCCCATTATGGTAAAGCTCAAAACCAGTTGACTCAAGTATTAGTAAAACTGAAAGGAAAAAAAAAAAAGAGAGTCCAGATTTTCAGCTGATAATAAATCACTTTGTGTCAAGCAAAAAAATCTGACCTCTGCTTTCCAGTATTACTTATTACAAGACGACTACAAAAATAAATATGGTAAGTAGGGATTAAATCGAAACATAAATTTTGGGCATCTAAATGCAGATGGCAAAATGAAGATATGCATCAGATTGCTCAATCTGCCTCTACACCGCAGAAAGCTTCTGCTTACTATATGTTGCTCTCCCTGGCTTTCCCTTGCAAGAGAATTTCATAACCTAAACCAGCTTGGTGTCAGGAAGATTTATTTTGTGTATGCTTCTTTTGTATAATTATTCTATTATTACTCCTATAATGCATAACACTATCTGAAATAATTCTTCGCTACAATACTGAACCTCTGAACTAGCTTATGTTTCTTCTTATAATCCTCCCCTCACCCTACGTCCCTGGTGAGATCTGAAAGTAATATTATTCATTCTACAGACAGAAATTTAGAAAGAAAGAAGTCCAACATTTCGTAGAAAATCAGTGAGACGGCATGAAACTGAACTCGTATTGTAAAACCTAAATAGTACATCAGTACCATGAACCACACATCACGTTTCAGAAATAGCTAAGTGGGTTTTTCAGTTATATTAAATCTTCTGAGAACGGATTTGCACCAAGATTCAGGGTTGTAAATTGCAGTAGAGGAGAGACAGACCAAAGAAACAAAAAAATAATTTAAAAAAAAACCCCAAAAAAACCAAAACTCTCTTTTGGTCTCCTTTTTAGACAAGTGTTAACAACCACAACCAACTCTTTCAAAGCCCCTTTGTTAGAACTGAACCTGTTGGAACATAGCACTTATTCAGGTCCTTCACTTTGCCTTTCCCCTGCTGCACCAACAGAAAGAGAAAATAATGAAAGTTGTTACGTGGCATTTGCATTTTGGCATGTAGGAATTCCCCTAAAATAAAAATCAAACCAAACAGCATGAGTGAATGAGAAATCTTCTTATTATAGTCGTCCTCATGCTTTCAGGCATTTAGTTTTCTACTTTCTTGATCCTTTCGATGTCATCTTCTCACTACTTTTCAGTTTTTCTCTTCCAGACTGCATAGGATCTGATTTTGCAGTGTAAAACAAGGGAGAATGAAGCCTTTAGGTTTTCAAATACTCATGAGAAGAAGAATTAGATACTCCTAGTGTCTAATGGCAAAAGCACCATTTTTAGTAAGTCATCTAAACCTTTTAGGTCAAGAGCAAAATTGCTTTTCAATTAGATTTTAAAGTGATATTAACAATTCTAATAGCTCTACATCTACATGTAGTATTAAGAACAGATACCAGTGACTGCAAGATGAAGCTTATGGTAATCAAGAGTTTATAGTCAAATCAAAAATTAACTCAGACTAAGGTACAACATGATTTTAAAGCAATCAGTGGTGACTTCATCACAATCCCATGCACAGAAAGCATGTTTTGGATCACAAGGTTTTGATTGTTACATCACATCCCACACTCCCACAGAACAAAAAGTTCTAAATAAATCCATAAATTTGCACATTTGGTGACCTGGAGCTTCCGCAGTTCTTGAGCGCCTTGCTCCCTTTGGAAAAGTCTAAAAACCTCCGAAGGTGAGGACTACAACCTTAAGTAACTAGTATTGCTTATCAAAAAAATATTTAAAGCCCACCCCTTGCAAACCCATATCCAGTTTAACTCCCACATTGAACTATGCAGGCTAAAATCCTTAATAGTGACTTCCAAAATTACCACTCCACACACAAAAATGCAAAACAAAACAAAACGAAACCCTACCAAGCTCCCAGTGTGGCACTAAGGATATTTATACATGGGAAGTAAAGAAAATATATAAGCACTTGCAAAATCCTGGGCAATATTATCCTTAGACCTGGCTTTTATTTGCAAATCAAGTATGCACTTTAAAACCTAACGATGACTAAATACAGAGGAGATGACATTAAAATTCCACTCAGTGAGACTTCCTGAATATAGCATAACAAAACACTTCTTTTGAAAGATAATTTTCAGTAATTTGAAAACTAATTTTCAGTGCTCCTGGGTTGTAATTCAATACAGTTTACAGAGATCATATACACGTCGTAGCAATAGGGTAGCATCTCCAAAATGCGATAGCTCAGTAGAGCCAAACCACGATATATATCCAAGAAGAAGAATCCATTGAGAAGTTTGCTTTTTCCCTTCCTCCTCTGCTGTGCTAAGGAACAAAAAAGGCTAAAAATCTTCTTTTCTTGTTCAAGAGAGCAGTAACTATGAAACTGTAAGCCCCCTAAAGGACTGACTCACACAAAACCACACTTAATTTCTTCCACGGCAGCTGTTCCTACCTCTTGGTATGGAGAGAGGTTGCTCAGAGAGAGAGATACCACACCTATGAGGAAACATGGGTACATTATCTGAGCAGACAGGTACTGAGATTCGCTCCATCGCACTAACACCTGCAATACGCACCACGCTACAATACCCGCAAAAAGCTGGATATAGCTGGAAAGGGAGAAAAAGCACAAGGACAAGCAACACAGCAGCCAACCCTTTCTAGTGTCACTGGAAGCAATGGTGAGCACATTTCTACAGACCAATTTCTTGTCTATGCTAGACGAGCTGAATAGATACAGGTGAGTTTAGGCATTGGCTGTAATTAAGGAAAATCAGCTCATTACCACTTAATTTCTGAATGAAAGGCACAGCATGAAGAATTCCAGCCAGAGGTTATCTGCGTTGGCTTTACACCTTCAGGTCATTTGTTTTAAATTTATAGACACTCTTTGTAGACAAGGAGAGGGAAAAGTTTCTCTAAACAAGACAACATGGGGAAACTGCAGTAGTTCTGCTCTGAAGGGACGAGCACCAGGAGTCGGGGAGTCACAGGAGAAAAAAGCACAAGGAAAATGAATGTGAATTTTACAGGGGGAACAGACGTCACTTTTACGAGGCCCTCATAGAGGGGAGAGTAGAACGAGCCCAGGCTGTCACGGCTTTCCTAATTGCAAAGGTGCTGCCTCAAAGGGGAGAAAACATCCATTAGCAACTTCTTGTGAAACATCCCCTGGAGCAGCACACGAGGGCTCGTACCTCCCTTTATGCGTAATTCATCTGATAGTGGCTGAAACTTATTAATAGCCATTTTAAACACCGATGGAGCGAGACAGCTTTTCTAAGCGGGGAATCAAAAGACAAACGCTTTGGAAACCTCAACAAGGCGTAACTGCAGGGAGAGGGAGAGAAAAGCGCGGGGAAACGAGAGAGGAGTGAAAAGTGCGAGGCCGGATTTGCAAATATTTCCTCCGGACATCGCCTCCAGGCCGGCTGGGCCAGCGGGACAGGACCGGCGGGGGGGCCGCTCGCCGGCGCTCCCTGGGGGGACAAGCCTCTGGATATGGGGTAGACCTGGAGGGGCTGTCCCTCCGCTTGCTCCCAAACTTGGCGAAGCCTCGTTAAATAAGTAACCTGGCCGGCAAAGCCACCCCTGGTCCCCGGGGAGGGGAACACCGCCGCTCTCCTCTCCCCTCTCGCCGCGGCCCCGGGGTGGGGGGGGGAACAAACGCGCCGCCGTCTACCTGTGCAATACCTCCGCAACGCGTTTTATTTACACGAAATCAACTCGGGGCACTGTACATTATATACAGATATATCCCCCCCCCCCCCCCCCAACAAGGCAGAGCTTGTGCAAGATTAGTAGCATCCTTTGGAGCGTATCCGACAGTCCACGGGAAATGTCCCCCCCCCGCGAGTTATCAGCTGTCGGAGTCCAAGTCACTTTTCCCGTCGTCTTGTCTCTTCTCCGGGGACGTTTTAGGCGCTTTATTCCATTTTTGTGCGTTTTCCGACTCCTCCGAAGACGATCGCTTTTGCCTCCTCCACTTTGCCCGACGGTTTTTGAACCAAACCTGTGAAGAAATGAAATTATTAGGGGAGGGGGAATAAAAATAAAAATAGGCAAAGTCACAGCCTGACCCCCGTCCCGCCGAAGCCCTGCGTCGCCCGGAGCCGCTCGGGTGGGAAAGGCTGAGCCCCTCCGGGAGCCACGGCCGCCTCTCGGCATTCGCTCGCAGCCGTGTGATCGGCTCGGCCAGCTGCCCCCAGAAGGGCGCTTGGAAATTAATAATAATAATAATAACAACAACAACTTTCATTTTTCCCTACCACCCACCCCGCAAAACCCGTTGCTCTCCCCGCCGCCAGCGGAGCCGCACCGAGGTACCTCCGCTCCCAGGGCGTTTAAATGCGAAAGGGAGAGAGTGGAAGAGGGGGGGTGAAAGGCAAGCAAAATACCTCCACTTTTTCCTCTCTTAAGTGCACCCTTCTGGCCAGCTGTTCCCTGGTGCCCACGTCTGGGTACTTCGTTTCCTGGAAGAGGTTTTCCAGCGCTTCCAGCTGCTCGTCAGTGAAGATAGTCCGATGCCGCCTTTTCCTGCGGCAGTGCAGCTGGTTCAGTAACTGCAGCTCCGTCCGGGACAAAGTGCCCACGTTCATGTAGGGCAACATCTGATGGGGAACAGGGGACATCAAGACTGACCCAGTGCCCTCGTAACCTACGGACAGACAGACGAGACGAGGACAGGCTTCGCATGAGATCGCTGCTCACCCCCTACCAACACCACCACCTCCCCGAAACCCCCCCCCGAGGGCCACCAGGTCCCCCCACATCCCCCTCCTGCCCCGCGGCTGCGGCAACAAAGGAAAAACCCGTCCTCCCTGTCCCACTCGGGGCCGCCTTACCTGCGGGGGGGACGCAGGAGCACTGCTGGGCGCCCAGGGGGGGAACGGCCCCGCAGCACGAAGGGCCCACGGGAGACGCCGGCACATGCAGCTGGCCGTAGTAGTAGTTGTTGTAGCCCAGCCGGGATCCGGTGACGGCCGGCGGCAGGGCGGAGGCGGGTGCCACCGCCCGCGAGTAAAATCCGCCGTAGTCGGAGGAGCCGCCGTAGAGCGAGTCCCCGTGGAGGCCGGGGAAGACGACGGGGGGGGCGGCGGCGGCGGCGGCGCTCGGGGGCAGCAGTACCGAGTCCTTGCAGCGAGGTCTGGCCGCCAGAATATTGTCGATGCTGAACATGCTCACAGGCATGCCCCAAACCGTGCCGGGGCAGGGCAGCGGGACCGGCCGGGAGGAGGAGGAGGAGGAGGAGGAGGGAGGGAGGGTGGTGGAAGGGGGGGGGGGGGGGGGAAAGGAAGGGAAAGGAGCGGGGGGGAAGGCTGGAGACACACGAAATCGAAACTTTTCGGAGAAATTTTAAAATGGGATCGGAGCGAGAAGAGCGGAGCTTTTTCCGAGGGCAGCTTGCGGGCAGAGTGTGCGTGTGTGTCTGTGCGTGTGTGTGTGTGTCTGTGCGCGCAGGATCCACCCCTGGAACTTTCCCCCCTCAACTCTCGCCTGTTTACTGATCTCAACCCAGAGGGCTGCTCGGAGTATAATCCATCTGAACCTCTTCCCTTTTTTATACCCAGGCGACGTCATCCTGGATTTAGTTCCTGGTAATATGCAGATGACAAACAAAACCAGATTTGATTTTTTTTTTTTTTTCCTTCCCCCTTTTTGTTGGGGAAGAGGTGGGGGTTACACAAAGGAGTGAAAGGAGCCCGGGTCTGTGTATTGAGAATTAATGAAATTAACGTAATCCTTTCCATTAGTGGGCTTTTTTGAAAGGCCCCAGATTTAGGCTTGATCTCTGCTGCACCGGCTAATTGCCCAGGTTAATCTTATTAATGCCATTGTGCAGAAGTGGTTAGCAGCTCCTAGCCTTGTCTATTATGCACCTACTTTGCTCGTGTTAGTTCACATTAGCGGGTGCGATTTCCTCTGTCTGAAGCTCAGATTCATTATTTATGCTTCGAATTGGTTAAGAAGCGCTTTAAAAAAAAAAAATAAACTGCGATACAGCCATGCAGTCCACCCCTCCAAGTGTTTCTGTGGCAGGGTTTGAGTCTTGCGTCCCCCAGCTCGAAGAACTGAAAGGGCGCTGAGGAGAACGCGTTCCTCTGATTTAAGCTTTGTGCGGTGAAGCAATAACATCTTCACTGAGTAAATGAACTATTTTTTTTTTTTTTGTCTCTTTTCCCAGATCACCTGGCGGAACTAGGACACGTGAATGTTGTAAACTTTTTTTTTCCCTTGTTTTTAACAGATTCAGATCCAGACAGGTATCACTTTTTATTTTTAAACAAGCCAGGAGGTGGAAATGTTAAAGACCCGTGCCATCTCAAATCCCCGGGTCTGGTAGGTGTTCCGATATGCTTCTGTTCCATCCTGGTACCTTTTTCTTTTCTCTTTAAGAAAGAAACTTTCCTTTTCTAGCTTAGAAAACAGAGCTTTTAGAGTTGCAATGGTACGGAGAACTTTATATTTTGCATGTTCCGTGAATTTAAAATGGAGCAGTTTTAAGTCCCTAAAACTCCCTATTAAGACGTTTGGCTCTCTTGGTAGCTGGCTCTTGTGATTTGCAGAATACTTCGTCTGTCACGACTGTCACTGGGAATCCACAGGAGGTGAACTGAATAAGATTAGACTATTTACCCCATCAACCTTCCATCAAAGAAGGTAGGAAATTGTACGCATGAAATGAAAACAAGCCATTAGGGTCCGTTTACGAGGAACACATTATTTTTCGTCAACAAAGAATATCCTCGTTAGCGCTTACTCGCACTTTATCCTTCCTTTCCTCGATACTTCAGGATTTAAAACTGCATCTGAGAATGATCTAAACCAAAACCCTATTTCTAGCAAAAGGCTGGTATGAACGTTAAAGAAAAAGAACTCCAGGACTTAATTCTCACTTTATTGATACATCGCGACGCGATTAATTACTAGCATAATTTCATTTACTTCAGTTAATTTCCCGATCAATTTCTTTCCGCCTTCGGCATTTAGACCTGAGCTTCGTGCAGATTTTGCGAATTTAATGTAAAGTGAAACTATTTGAGAGAGGATTGTTTGGGTTTAGTGGTTTTTTTTTTAGTTAGAATTGGGATTTTTCTGATGTTGTTCTTTTGAGGGTTTTATTTATTT